>NW_027507755.1:230000-3142500 GCF_037356315.1 Lithobates pipiens | reverse complement strand
TCACCACCATTGCTAGTAAAACAAAAAAAAAAATGAATAATAAAAATGCCATAAAACTATCCCCTATGTAGATGCTATAACTTTTGCTCAAACCAATCAATATACGCTTATTATGATTTTTTTCTACAAAAAAATATGTAGAAGAATACATATCGGCCTAAACTGAGGAAAAAAAAATTCAATATTTTTGGGGGATATTTATTATAGCAAAAAGTAAAAAATAATGCTTTTTTTCAAAATTGTCACAATAAAAACCGCAGAGGTGATCAAATACCACCAAAAGGAAGCTCTATTTGTGAGAAAAAAAGGATGTCAATTTTGTTTGGTGTAACTGTCAGTTAAAGTGACGCAGCGCCAAATCGCAAAAAGTGCTCTGTTCAAGAATGGGGGTAAAATCCTTTGCGGCTGAAATGGTTAAAGCAAAAAGGTGGTTCAACAAAACACTGACACATAGGGGTGATCCTTTTTCCAACTCAGTGCTTCATTTTTTTTTCTGACATGTTGGTGTTCTATATTTCCCTTGCATGTTATGTTAGTGTGTAATATATATTTATATATATATATATATATATATATATATATATATATATATTAATTACAGCTGGATAAAGAAAAAAACATGTCTGTCTTTATTTCACAAAGCAACAAAATGTGATTATTTTAAAGGGGATGATGCATTTTCTACAGCTATTGTATGTTTATCACAAGCAAAGAGGTCACACTGGTATTGTTACGTGCCTAAAAAAATCCCAACCAAAGTGAGCTCTTCTATTATTATAGAATGAAAGTGTATGCTGTGATAATAGATTTCCGATAACAAAACTGGAGTTTTTCTCCACCAGAACCCTGCCCATGGCTACTGCCGTGATCCCACACACAGATCCCCATTCGGTCAGTAAGTGGGAATGGTTTATAATAAAGTAAGCAAGCTGTTACACACAGCATGCAGTGCCTGCATTCGTTCGTCTCTGGAGCAGCGCTACATTATATCAAATAAACAAATCGTTCAGCGCCTCTCCGTTCTCTCACGATCTGCTAACCTCTTCTATCAACAATGACTTTGTAGTTTGTGGTTTAGCCTCAACAAACCTCAATGAAGAGTTTTTTTTGCAAACTTTAATAAATTCATTGTCAGAGCCATATTTACAGTACCAAGTAGAGTACAGTGCGCTTAGAAGGCGCATTGTGCTACATAATATGCATGAAACCACAGACATTCGGGCGTAATTGTCTCTCTTTACAAACTGAGTTTCTCATGTCACTATCCATTTTTATAACTCCAGCTGAAAAAGAAAATGTGGAGATAATCATTATCTGTCGAAACTGCGTTGTTCATGTGAAAGTCATTTTTAATGGGACTTTTGCCTTTTTTTTTTTTTTTTAAGAATTGTTGTGCCATAATATAAAAATGATTCTATTTTAAAGCAGCCAGAGAGGAAATACAGCATAATGAAAGTTGCTATAAAAGCATGCGTTAACAAGGCACAATTTCCAGTCAATCACGGGTTAAATAGACCCTAAGCTACTGCCCTCCATGATAATGTTCTCCGAATGAGAGGATCTTTTATTTTTTAGGAATTCCAGGCATGGTATATTTTTACATAGTTACATTGGTTCAGCTTGGAGCAATGTAACTACAGTGCCTTGCAAAAGTATTCACCCCCCCCCCCCCTTTTTTCATGTTTTGTTGCCTCACAACCTGGAATTCACATGGATTGTTTGAGGATTTCCACCATTTCATTTACAGAACATGCCCACAACTTTGAAGATTTTTTTTTATTGTGAAGCAA
This sequence comes from Lithobates pipiens, assembly GCF_037356315.1. NCBI lineage: Eukaryota > Metazoa > Chordata > Amphibia > Anura > Ranidae > Lithobates > Lithobates pipiens. The sequence goes on along the minus strand of NW_027507755.1, from coordinate 3,140,710 downwards.
ACAACAAATAGGACAAAATAACATAAAAAGTCAATGTGCATAACTATTCACCCCCCTAAAGTCAATACTTTGTAGAGCCACCTTTTGCGGCTATCACAGCACCAAGTCGCTTTGGATAAGTCTCTATGAGCTTGCCACATCTTACCACTGGGCTGGTTGCCCATTCTTCCTTGCAAAACTGCTCCAGCTCCTTCAAGTTGGATGGTTTGCGCCCGTGAACAACATTTTTTAAGTTTGACCACAGATTTTCTGTTGGATTGAGGTCTGGGCTTTGACTTGGCCATTTCAACACATTTACATGTTTACCCTTAAACCACAGAAGTGTTGCTTTAGCAGTGTGTTTGGGGTCATTGTCCTGCTGGAAGGTGAACCTCTGTCCTAGCCTCAAATCACACAGAGTGGTACAGGTTTTGCTCAAGAATATCCCTGTATTTAGCACCATACATCTTTCCCATCTTTTACTCAACTCTGACCAGTTTCCCAGTCCCGACTGCTGAAAAACATCCCCACCGCATGATGCTGCCACCACCATGTTTCACTGTGGGGATGGTGTTCTTTGGGCTATGTGATGTGTTGGGTTTGCACCAGACGAGGCATTTTCTTTGATGGCAAAAATGTTCCCTTTTAGTCTTATCCGACCAGAGCACCTTCCTCCATACATTTTGGGAGTCTCCCACATGCCTTTTTGCAAACTCAAAATGTGCCATTTTGTTTTTTGCTGAAAGTAATGGCCACTCTGACATAAAGCCCAACTCTATTGTCGTCCTATGTACAGATACTCCAGTCTCTGCTGTAGAACTCTGCAGCTCCTCCAGGGTTACCTTAGGTCTCTGTGCTGCCTCTCTGATTAATGCCCTCCTGGCCCGGTCCCTGAGTTTTTGTGTGCAGCGGTCTCTTGCCAGGTTTGTTGTTGTGCCATGTTCTTTCCAGTTGGTTATGATAGATTTGATGGTGCTCCTAGAGATCAAAGAGTTCCTTGGTCTTCATGGCAATATTTGGTTAGTGGTGCCTCTTGCTTAAGTGTGGCAGCCTCTGGGGCCTTTCAAAAAGGTGTGTATATGTAATGACAGATCATGTGACACTTAGATTGCACACAGGTGGACATCATTTCAATAATTATGCTACTTCGGAAGGTAATTGGTTGCACCAGAGCTTTTTATGGGCTTCATAACAAAGGGGGTGAATAAATATGCACATGCCAATTATCAGTTTTTTTTATTTCTGAAAAATAGTTTTATGTATATATTTTTCTAATTTTACTTCATCAACTATTATGTTCTGATCCATTACATATAATTCAAATAAAAAAAAAATTTAACTAAAGGCTGTAATGTAACAAAATGTGTAAAAAGCCAAGGGGGTGAATACTTTTGCAAGGCACTGTATATACAGCAGGTACAATAAATATTGAACATGTCACCATTTTTCTAGGTTAATATATTTCCAAAGGTGCTATTGACATGAAATTTTCATGTCGGTAGCAACCCATGCAATCCATATATACAAAGAAACCAAAACAAATAAGTTCAATAATTAAGTTATGTGTAATAAAATGAAATTACACAGGGAAAAAGTATTAAACGCGCTAACTGCGGCTCGGTTCACACCCTCGCCGCATCCATCTCACAGCAGGGGTCCGATGCGTGCTGGTTCACTGTTTAAGGTTCGATTTCAGCCCGAATTTTGGGCTGAATTCGGACATGACCAAAAGATGCACTGGACCTGCCACGGAGATATGTGAACGGCTCCTTAGAGAGCCAGCCAAAATCTCCTGCTATTGCGAATTGGATGCCGCTTACAATTCGCAATGGTTTAAACCAAGCCCGAAATTTATTTAATACTTGGTACAAAATCCTTTATTGGTAATAACCACTTCAAGACTCCTCCTGAATGGAAAAACTAGTCGCATGCATTGCTCAGGTGCGATTGTGACGCATTCTTCCACACAATCTTCAAATCTTGAAGGTTCTGTGGGCCTCTTCTATGAACTCTGATCTTTTGTTATTTCTTTCTTTGAATCCTACTGAGTTTTTCTTTGGCTTTGTGTTTGGGATCATTGTCTTACTGAAACGTCCAACCTCGTTTCATCTTCATCATCCTGGTAGACGGCAGCAGATTTTTATCAAGAATGTCTTGGTACATTTTTCCATTCATCCTTCCTTCAATAATATCAAGAAGTTTGCCAGTACCGTATGCTGAAAACCAGCCCCACACAATGAACTTCTCACTTCCAAACTTTACTGTTGGTATGGAGGTGTTTTTGGGGTGATGTGGAGTGCCATTTGACCTCCAAACATGGTGTGTAATATGGCATCCAAAGAGGTAAATTTTGGCCTCATCTGGCCAGACTATATTCTCCCAGTATTTCATTGGCTTTGCTTTTACTCACTATGAGATGTTCCTTATGAGACACCTTTTTATAGGCCAGTTGAGACTGAACCAAATCATAATTTGCACTGACAAGGGGCAGAATTGTGTTCTAATTACTGTTCAATTTCAGCTGGTGTCTTGGCTTTCCATGCCTTTGTGCGCCTCACTTTCTTCATGTGTGCAATACTTTTCCACTGAGTCATTCCATTTTATACATAACTTCATTTCTGAACATATTTGTTTTGGTTTCTTTGTATGTATGGGTTGTTAACCACATGAAAATGTCATGTCAATAGCACCTTTAGAAATACTGTATATTTACCTAGAAAAACTGTGACGTGCTCGATATTTATTTTACCCGCTGTATATACCATACCTGGCTGATAGCACTGAAAGCTGGAAATCTCTGAAGTAGACACCATTACTCCAGTGACCTCCACTTGCTTTCAGAATCGGTGCTGAGCGACCGGCCTGATGCATTTTGAACATAGGAGGTTGCCAGTTGGCCGCTCAGCATGGGTGATATTTAGAAAATGTTTTGCATTGTCTGTATGAATGCAAAGAGTTCTCTGATTGAAAGAGGTGGAGAACGTGACGTCACCTCCCCTCCATCTTCTGTCCAGACCTATTTTCAGCTTTTAACGCTGTTGCACTTTGAATGACAATTACGCGGTCATACAACACTGTACCCAAATGAAATTTTTATAATTTGTTTTCTCACTAATAGAGCTTTCTTTTGGTGGTATTTGATCACTTCTGCGATTTTTTTTTGTTAAAAAAATTGAAAAAGACCAAAATAAAAAAAAAATATTTTTATATTTTGTTATAAAACTGTGTAAACAGGTAATTTTTCTCCTTCATTGATGTACGCTGATGGGGCGGCAGTGATGGGTGGCAGTGAATTGATTGCTTAACAGTGACAGGCAGCACTGCTAGGTGGCACTGATTAGCACCACTGGTGGGCATTGATAGGTGGCACTGGTAGGCACTGGCAGGTGACAATAATAGGTGGCACTGGCAGGGGGTACTGGATGGCACAGAGGAGGCATCTTTACCTCCTTCCTCTTCGGGACCGATGTTCCTTTAACATAAGCTGGTGACCAACTTTTTTTTTATTTTTATTTTTTTTACGTTAAAGCCGAAAAAGCCAAAAAACGCCCCAGCCAAAAACAGTTGATAACAGCCTATGTGTGCATGGACACATTGGATAACATGATGGGAAGTTCATTGATTGTAGAAAAAAAAATGTCTGAAGCCAAAAACAGCAGCTGTAAAAAAACATCCAAAAACGTACAGTGTGCACGAGGCCTTACTGCCACAAGGGATGTTTACATTCCTTGTGACACCAATAACAGTGATAACATTATTATTTTTTTTTTTTTTTTTAAATGTAAAACTAAAAAGTTTAAAATCGACAGAATATCGGCACCTGAAATCCACTATCGGCCTGAGAGGCAGCTGAAAAATCGACTAAATACGACTAAAACTAAAACAAACAATTGCAGAAGACTAAAATGTGACTAAAACTATAATGGCATTTTAGTCCTAAGACTAAGACTAAAACGAAATCGAAATGTGCTGCCAAAATTACCACGGCTGATGACTCATTGGTTGTTCAGGACACGGTGGCCGGCTTTCCGGCTCGCTCCTTACAACCGGCTATAAACAGTGAATGGAAAGCAAAAAAAAATAAAAATTGAAGCCTAGGGGGCATATACCCGTAACAGATACCCCAAAGTGCTTGAGAAATTCAGCTACCAGCATTCATCCACAACTAACATTTGAGCTTTCGCTGACTTACCCTTTAATATAAAGAATATTTTCCTGTGTAATGTGTCTTTGTGATTGCTCCTCTGGTCAGCAGCCAGTAATGCTTGTCAAATAAATAGAATTTTAATAGTAGCAAAGTCTGATAAGAGCCGAGTATTCCCAGGAAATGTGTAGGGGGAGCGCACATCTTGCCTGTCCACTTAAAACTTCCTATGTACTGACTTAGCTGGATTAAATAACAAGAAAAAGTGTGTGAATCTTTCCTTTTGTATATATTATAAAGTTATGAGGACTTTTTAGTACAGAATACCAAAAGTCAAAGCAGGGAGTGGGGAGAGGATGGAGCCATCGGCCTTACATGTGCTATACCTTACATCTGGGCCAGTTGTAATGCAATGTGATTATATGCACTTTGGGGAAGCTTTCTTTTTCTCAAGTTTCCGTCTTTGCCTGCGTTCTAATGTACGTTTTACTATATGTGACCCCAAACAATATTTTTATTTTATTTATTACAGGAACTTATATAGCGCCATCAATTTATGCAGTTCTTTACATATATAATGTACATTCACATCAGTCTCAATCGCCTCAAGGAGTTTACAATCTAAGGTCCTTAACTCACATTATTACCAAAAGTATTGGAACGCCTGCCTTTACAGGCACATGAACTTTAATGGCATCCCAGTCTTAGCCCCTGTACACACGGTCGGAGATTTCCACAACCAAATCCGTCGGATTTTGCCGGTCAGATCTTGTCCGTCGGATCTTGTCCGAAACTGTTGCATACACACGGTCGGACAAAGTTGGCGAAAAATCCGATCTTTCAGAACGTGATGACGTAATTTCGTTACGATGGGACTACATTCAGGCTAGTAGCCAAAAGCTTTGATGTAGGAATTTGATCTGAGCATGCGTGGCACTTGGTCCGATCAAAATTCTCTACACATGATCGGAGTAAGTCCGATCGGCCCAGTTGGTCGGGAAATATTTCCAACATGTTGGAAAATTGGGTCTGACGGATATTCCGACTGAATCAGTCCGATGCATACCACACAGTCGGATTATCCGATGACATGGTCTGATAGGACACATTCCGACGGATTCTCCGACCGTGTGTACAAGGGCTAAGTCTATAGGATTCAATATTGAGTTGGCCCACCCTTTGCAGCTATAACAGCTTCAACTCTTCTTGGAAGGCTGTCCACAAGGTTTAGGAGTGTGTCTATGGGAATGTTTGACCATTCTTCCAGAAGCACATTTGTGAGGTCAGACACTGATGTGAAGGTCTCCGCTTGAATTCATCCCAAAGGTGTTCTATCGGGTTGAGGTGCAGGCCAGTCAAGTTTCTCCACCCCAAACCCACTCATCCATGTCTTTATGGACCTTGCTTTGTGCACTGGTGTGCAGTCATGTTGGAACAGGAAGGGGCCATCCCCAAACTGTTCCCACAAAGTTGGGAGCATGACATTTTCCAAAATGTCTTGATATGCTGACGCCTTAAGAGTTCCGTTCACTGGAACGAAGGGGTAATCATTCTGTACAGCAAAGGAACAGTGGGAAAATACTACATACATAAAGTAACAAAGCTGTCCTGTGCATAGAATATATCTGCTAGATTGATGGCTCCCCACCACTATATCCCCTCTACATCCCAGATATCCCCCCAGCACTCTGACCTCTCTACACCCCAGATATCCCCCCAGCACTCTGACCCCTCTACATAACCAATATCCCCCCAGCACTCTGACTCCTCTACATCCCAGATATCCCCCCCAGCACTCTGACCCCTCTACATAACCAATATCCCCCCAGCACTCTGACCCCTCTACATAACCAATATCCCCCCAGCACTCTGACTCCTCTACATCCCAGATATCCCCCCCAGCACTCTGACCCCTCTACATAACCAATATCCCCCCAGCACTCTGACTCCTCTACATCCCAGATATCCCCCCCAGCACTCTGACCCCTCTACACCCCAGATATCCAACCAGCACTCTGACCCCTCTATACCCCAGATATCCCCCCAGCACTCTGAACCCTCTACACCCTAGATTTCCCCCCCAGCACTGTAACCATATACCATAAGATACCCCTATTATTGTGACCCCACTACATCCCTGATACCTACTACACTGTGGCCTTTCTACATCACTGATGCCTCTAGCACTATAGCCACCCAAGCTACCATAAGCATTACTACCTCCTATACACCCTTGATATCCCCTAGCACCATTATTCCATCCATGTAATACCCCCTTTTCCAGTGGAGCATCTCTCTAAACATTCCAAGCCTTTTGGTGCAAACAGTGCTGGACAGCTGGGCTCACCATGGCACCATCCACAATGCTACTTCTGCAGGTGGGCTCTCAGTGCTGCTGACAGCAGCTCCCACTCCAGCTCCTATCCCGCAGCCTTCGAGTCCCGAGCATTCAAGCTGCATGGGGCGGGGTCAGAGCATCACTGATGCTCTGGCCCTGCCCCTCCCTGCTGGCTATGAAGTAATAGGTATCGCTCTGCACAGCACAGCGTGCCACTGCCAGTCTGCCTCCCCTGTGTATCCCTCACTCTCAGTGGCATCATGGGGCCCCCAATTTCGGGGCAGCATGGGCTCAAGGACCAGCTGCTTTGGGGCTGGGGCCCCTGGGAGGTGCCCAGGTGTGCCCTCTCATTAAGACAGCCCTGACTGCCTTCCCTGGTATCAGCACTCAGCCGACTCTGGCAGTTGACTTCAGACCTCCTCTGGTCCTCCTCCAAACCCCGCACTTTCTGCTTCCCAGCTCTACCCCCAAATTCTTCCTAGAAGCAGCACAAGGTAAAGGGGGTGCGCTGTGATGTAAGGGAGGGTAGGGTAATCTTGACTTCTGATGGTGGGGGGCCTTTGACATCTGATGTAAGGGGGGTTGGATGCTCTGGACATCTGCTTACAATTATTATGAGAATAATACAATTCTATGCCAGTTGGGCCAGTCCACAAGAAACTTTATTGGAGACTGCTCAGGCAGAATACCATGGCTTTTGATAGTGATTTTAGCCTGGGTTCACACAGGAGCAGTGTGGAAAACCACATAAGATTCAGACAGGAATCACACCACATTCCTGTTCAAATTGCATGCGATTCTTTGCAGTGCGATTTGACCCCATTCATTTTGTATGGATAGAATCGCACCGCAAAGTATTGGTTTTGGGTACCGGAGCTTTTTCACGAGTATGGTTAACCGTGACAATACTGGGTATCGGCACCGAAAACCAATACTGGTATCAGTATTGGTGCATCCCTAATTTAAAGTATAATTAAACTCAACACACATTAATAACTATAATAAAAGAAGAATGCGCATTGAGATATATATATATATATATATATATATATATTTTTTTTTTTTTTTTTTTTTTTTTTTAACTAACGTGATATGCTTTAGAAAGTCAAGTGCCATGCTTTTGTGCTTTACCTTCAGCTATGGGCACATAAGCTATAGTTGTTGGGTGGCACAGATTCTGGAAGCTGTGCAGTAGGCCGGGCTCACACATGTGCCAATGCACAGCCAACCAGCAGTCACAGGGTGACAAAGCTGTTCCTGCACAGACTGAGCGTTGCCCCCCTAAGACAGGAAGTCCTTTACTAGTGTACCACTGACCCCCGAAAGAGCTGCTGGTTTTATTGGGCTTACCGTTACCTTCTTGACTGCTTCTCCATCTAGGGGTTCCCATGATAGATGGCCCAAAGAAATGTGGAAACTGACACTGAATCTTGTTTTGGGTTATTTATTAGAAGCAGAGTCTTTCAGTTTAGGGTAGAGGGGTAGGAGTAAGTTCAGGTAATTTAGACTGCAAAAATGGAAAGTCTCTTTTAGGAAAAATCCAGCGAATAGCAACTGTTTCACAACTGGATTTTACAACCCCCGGATAGACCTCCTCTCACTAGGCCTAGCAGCCGGTAGAGTGCTAAGGAAAGTCTCTGCCACAGACTTGAGCGTAGGATATTTGAGAAAAAGTCTCTGCCACCGACTTGAGAGTTACTGAGGGACATAGACAAATTTGAAAAGCTATCATACGGTACCAATATCTCTCAGCCAATCCGGCGATACCGTATGAGTGTAGATCCATGGAGTGTCCTTCAACTAAGCCTCCAGGCTCCTTCAGAGAGGCCAGCCTTGTGCATGGCCTTCTCCTGAAGAGTCCTCCCCTGGGGTTTCTCCAGTTGCTGGGCCTCTCCCTTAGATGAGACGGGACCGGACCACCTTTGGATCAATAGGCCCCAAAATCTATTCAGGCCTGTCCCTGCAGTTGCGTTGCCTCGGGCTAGCCAGCCCCGAGACCCAAAATGCATGGTTCCGCACCCCAGTCCAGGAGGACCAGGGGCTGGGTCGGGAGGACCACCCGAACCAAACAGGCGGAATAAACTCCAGAACAGAAACAGTACACCCAAGCACGCGATGTCGGTACCTTAAATACCACCTCCCCGAATATACAGCAGGAGAACACTCCCACTGGGCTGGTTCCAAAAGAACAGTGGCATTCAATACACCCAGCTAGACTGCGTTCTTTCTCTTGCTGGCGGTGACAGCGACACCTGCGGTCAAGGAGAACACAGTGCAACCCAGCTGGACTGGTACTGAAACCAGAAATTTAGAAAATTGGCCACAAAACCCAACTGTGGTTTCAGGAAAATTAACTTTGAAAAACATATAGCGCCTGCTCATCAGGAGCCAGCGCTACACTAGCAAGCACTGATAAAAACTTGAAGAAAAAAAAAAAAATGCAGAATTAAAACTCCCTCAACACGTCCAAAGAAGGTAAAAGCTACTTTGAAATATATCTAAAGGCATTTTTTTTTTTTTACATTTGTGTCCCATCAGAGAGATTTCCCCTCTTAGGGAGAAATCCCCTCTCATGCCACATACACACGATCGGAATTCTCGTCGGAAAAAGCTCTGATGGTTTTGCCGACGGAATTCCACTCAAGCTGTCTTGCCTACACGCGGTCACACCAAATTCTAATCGTTTAGAACGCGTGACGTATAGCACGTACAACGGAACTAGAAAAAAAAAAGTTCAATAGCCAGTAGCCAATAGCTTCCATCTCGTAGCTGAATCTGAGAATCCGTGATTTTGGGCGTGTCATAATTGCATACACACGATTGGAATTTCCGATAGACAGTTTTTCCATCGGGAAAATTGAGAACATGCTATAAATTTTTGGCTGGCGGAAATTCGGACAGCTAAATGCCGATGGAGCGTATACACGGTCGCATTTTCCGATAAAAAGCTCTCATCGGTCTTTTTCTGACTGGAATTCGCGTGTATGCAGCATTAGATAGTTCTCACAGGAACAAGTGTCCTTATTGGAAGATTTACCCTCTATTCCTGTTCTGGTGGCAACTCAAAATTTGGGATTTACCCTCACTTTCATCCCTAGTGACATTGGTGATCAGGACAACTGGAGAGAGCAAATATATTCCTAATGGAGACACAGACAGCAACAAACACCTGACAGATGTTCTAACACAATATTCTATCCAAATAGAGAAACTGTTTTGCCTTTAGTTATACTGACTTTCGGGTCTTTACTTCTCCCCAACTAGGGGGACCTCTCTTCAGGAGAGTCCTCCACCAAATATTTAGAGGACTGGCTTTAGCAGTTCCACCGGGCTTTTTCCCAGATAGACCATAGAGTGCCTTGCCCCTGTCAGAAGCCTTTTGTCCCAGAGGGTTCAGGGACTGAGGTCCTTATCTTTGAAGGTCAGACCTCCCTATGTGCACTTTTTTGTGTGCTGTGATTTCACACTTCACTTTTTGGTTTACAGAGTTTCAACAAGCACCATACCACCAAAAAAATAAAAATTCTACTTTAAATACATAACCCCTTCAACCTCTTAGGATGTACCTGTACATCCTCGATTCGAAGTGCCAAGATGATATCTCAAAATTTTCAGCAAACAATGTGCTTTTCTGTAGAACTAATCCAAGTGGCCCTACAGCCGTCTGGTCACTTCCACTGGGCATGGAATGCCCCCCGATCAGTGAAGCATTAGGACAGGAGGAAGATACATTTGTACCAGACTCCCCTCTGTGAGGAAAGAAACCAGAAGCAACAAGGATTTTTTCACTACTAGTTTCGGTTTGTTTTGGGTTGATCTGAAAAAAAAATAGTGGTAGTTCCCCATTTTCTGGTAAAATATAAAAGATGAGATTGTACGAGACACCTAACATGTCAAACCTTAAATTTGCGGGCGCCCCTGATATGGCAACAAACTTGTACCCTATCATTTCTATAGACGATGCTTTAAAAGTCCCCTATAGGTCATCAATTTTAGCATTACGGAAGAGGTTTGGGGGGAGGGAATTTTATATGCTTGACTTTAATTGTGACTTTAATTCTTTACAATTGAATTTTTTTTTTTAAAACGTAACTTCTTTTTTTCTCCATCACACGGGACACTGACAGGGGGACCCGTAAGTGACATTACACACGTCGCTTCTGAAGAGTGAATGTGTGCCTGCTTAGCTCCCTCCCTACTACCCAGTGGCACCCGCTACAGCAGGGGGCACACTCATGGGGGTGAGCGTTACCGGGGGATGTGAAAGTCAGTGCTGGACTGCTTTCATCTGACAGGTGGTGGTCTGCTTGTCAGATTTACACACAGTGGCTGCAGCCACCGGGAGTGTTTCTGAAACCTCCCGCTGTTCGGTCCGTACGATGTTCACTTCAGATTTAACAACTTCAATACCGGGCACTTACACCCCCTTGCTGCCCAAGCCAATTATCAGCTTCCAGCGCCGTCGCTGTTTACAAAACAGAACTGTACCCAAACAGAATTTTTATAATTTTGTCCCCACAAATAGAGCTTTCATTTTGTGGTATTTGATCACCTCTGCAGTTTTTATTTTTTGCTAAACAAATAAAAAAAGACATACAATAAAAAAAAATAAAAAAATAAAAAAAAATTATTTTGTTTCGGTTATAAAATTTTGTAAATAAGTAAGTTTTCTCCTTTACGATGGGCACTGATAAGGCGGTACCGATGAGGTGGCACTGACGATGAGCACTGGTAGGCAGCACTGATGAGTGGCACTGATATGCAGCACTGGTGGTCGATAGGCGACACTGATTGGCATTGAAAAGCTGCACTTATGGGTACTTATGAGTGACACTGATAGGCGGCACTGCTGGGCACCGATACGTGTCACTGATGGGCACTGATAGATGGCATCGATAGGCATCCCTGATGGCACTGGCAGGCATTGGGGATGGGCACCGATTGGCAGCTGCCTGGGCACTGACTGGCATTTCCCTGATAGTCTAGGGTGGCATACCTGGTGGCCCAGTGCGGTGGCAATCCCTGGTGGTCCTGGCGGCATCCTGGTGGTCCTGGGTGGGCATCTGAGTTGGGCTGCGCTGAAACAATCAGTGCAGACCCTTCCTGTCAGAGGGTCCCTACCTAAGTGCAGCCGATCGGCTCTCCTCTACTCACGTCTGTCAGACGTGAGTGAGAAAAAGCCAATCACTGATTCTTCCTGTTCACATCATGATCAGCTGTGATTGGACGTGGCTGATCACTCTGTCAGAGTCTCTTTACCGAGATCGGTGTAGCGGTATGTCAGACTGACACCCCACCGCATCGCATTGCAGAGATGAATGCCCCCAGGGGTGCAAGAGCAGTCGTTCTGGATGGCCGTCATACGACATCCACCCAGAATGAGAGCCTTGACGGACGGCGGGGAGCAAGTGGTTAACAAAAAAACTACATATGCAGATAAGGGATAAAAACAAACAGTGCAGCTTGGTTGAATAATGCCCTTGTAGTGTCATATTTTGCTCCCCATCATAGAATGCTCCGGAAGTGACGTTGCGGCCAGAAATTTAGCACTGCACATGCGCGATGCGTTCCAAACACTTGCGCCATGCGTTCTAAATGATTTGCGACAATGCAGACCAGTGAAACTGTCAGATAATGTCAGAGAATCCCCTCCCTGAGCCACAGTTACCCGCTCGCTCTCTGCTCTGTCAAAAGTTAATGTCACGATTACCTCCCCTCACTCCCGTGACATTATCTGACGGTTTCACTCAACTACATTGTTGGAAGACCTCTGGAACGCATGGTGCAAGCATTTGGAACGCATCGCGCATGCACAGTGCTAAATTTCTGGCCGCAACGTCACTTCCGGAGCATTCTATGATGGGGAGCAAAATATGACACTACACCCTTGCTATATATAGGTGTAGGCCATTTATGTACCTCATGAAGCCTGACTGGAATACTCCCAGGATGTTGTTTGGACATTGCTAAGTGAGGACTAGTCATTACTGCTCACCTCCACCACCACAGGAGCACTCTGTTAAAGACTGAGCTCAGAACTACTGCACCAGGGAAGAGAAAGTGCATATGAGGAGGTTGGAATCAGAGAAAAAGCTTGCTCTTGTGATGGAGGAGATAAGCAGTCACGACTAGGCCTCATGTAGCAACGTCTTAGCAAAGTCCTGGGAGTATTCCAGTCAGGCTTTAGGAAATACATAAATGGCCTACAGCGAGGGCATTATTCAACTTTAGTCAGAGCTGCACAGTTTGTTTTTATCTACAGAAGTCCCTTATCTGCATAGGCAGGTTTTAAAGCGGGAGTCCACCGGGACTCCGCGTTTTTTTTTTTTTTTTTAAAAGCCAGCAGCTACAAATACTGCAGCTGCTGACTTTTAAAATAGTGACACTTACCTGTCCAGCGCGCCCGCGATGTCGGCACCCGAAGCCGATCGCTAGGTCGCCTGTCGGGTCCTGCCGCCGCCATCTTGGGTATGGGAATCAGGAAATGGAGCCTTTCGGCTTCATTTCCCGGTTCCCTACTGCGCATGCGCGAATTGCGCTGCGCAATAAGGACGCTCCCCGCTGCCTCTGGGAGCTGTGTGTTTCCCAGCAGGCAGCGGGGCACTTGCGGGAAGGGGCGGGCACTTGCGGAAAGGGGCGTAAGTTACGCCCCTTTCCGCAGAGAGCTGTCCCGGAAGTGGGTACAGTTACCTGGATTATCCAGGTAACTGCACCCCCCTCCCCCCTGAAAGGTGCCGATTGTGGCACCGGAGGGGGGGAGGGTTCCGATGAGCGGAAGGTCCACTTTAGGGTGGACCTCCGCTTTAAAGATGAACTAACCCTTTAAGGTAAAAGCAAAAACAAAAAAAAAACACTTTGACCTTTACACAAACTCTAAATCACTTATGGACTCTTCCTCTAAAAATGAATACTAATCCAATCTCAAGCAGATCATCTCTATGCTCTACAGAAAATATTTTTATATAAACTATTTATTACGAGAATATACATCCTGCTAACTTTAGGAGGGTGAGGCGTTATATAAACAATCATTTCCGTTGCCCATTTACCAGTGCGAAGAGCAGAAATATATATATAATCTATGCCTCTAACTCCCCTTTTACTGTGTTTTATGACCTTCAACAAATAGTTCCTTTGCTGTTTCAAAGTATTAGAAAAAAAAAGCGTTTCCGCCACAGGAAAACGTGAGAGGAAGCCGTCTTCCTGTTTTCATTGCAAAAACACGATTCCATGGATTATGCAGCGCAGGGCATTTCTGATTCTTTTTAAATTAAATATCTACACCGACTGTACTTCCTGTGCTCTAAGGCTGGCCATACACCACTAGAGTTATGTTCGAATGTTCATGAAAATTCGGAAAAATCGTTCGTCACTGCATTTGGCCTTGCGCTCATCGCGTCAACTAATTTCATTCAGCAGCACTTAAAATTTCATCCAGGCCTGATATTTGAATGGGATCCCAGACGTAGTAAACAGCTTTCATTACAATATGTATGATTTTTTTTCCCCATGGTGGATTTGATTTAAATCACGAGTAAAAAGGCTTGATTTAAATAAACTCGATTTAAATCATGATTTTTAAAGAGCAACTGTCATCTCTGTCCCGCAGCGGCTCCTCCTCTGACCCGCTGTTGACTCATGGACAGTCCCATTCACTTTAATGGGACAGCTGGTGATGGTGGCAGTGACACAACAAGGTGAGGGACGTGGGGGCAGCAGGTGAGTGGATGCCCGCTAACAGGCGCTGCCATGATGGATCTAAAATGACAGGTGCTCTTTAAGTGCAAGGACGTATTCTTGCTAGTAGTTAAAACTTTAATATTTGCAAACAAAATGAAGGTTTCTTATGTAGAACAATAAGCTCTCAGGTTTGTAAAACAGCGATATCAGAACCGATTCAATCATACAGTTTGCAATGTACATAGATTTGCAAAACAATAGGATAAAGGAATATTTCTGAACTTTGGTTTATCTCATGGTTACTGTGAAATTGTGTGAATAAATCAATCAAGGGCATGTTATCTCAGCTTGCAGAGCTTGGATTCATTGAATGAGTTTGCCAGAAATGTAAATATTGCAGAATATACAGCCTCATGCTACTGTAGCGCCGTCTCCTGAAGAGCACACGCTATTTGTTTTGAAAATTAATATTCCTGAAACCACGGTTGGGTTTTTGCCAAATTATGGTTTCAGTACCAGTCCAGCTGGATTTCACTGAGTTCTCCTTGGCCGCAGGTGTCGCTGTCACCGCCTTCAGGGATGAGAACGCAGTTTGGCTGGGTGCATTGAATGCCTTTCTTTCTCTCTGAACCAGCCCAGTGGGAGTGTCATCCTGATGTGCATTCTGGGAGAGGGTATTTAAGGTACTGAGATCACGTGCTTCTGGGTTCCGGTCCAGAAGAGTTTTTCTGTCTATTTGGTCCTGGTCCTCCTGACCAGCCCCCATGGCCCTCCTGGCCTAGGGTGCGGATCCATGCAATTCTGAGTCTCGGGGCTGGATAGCCAGAGGTGAAGTAACTGAAGGAGGATTCAAAGGTGGTCCGGTGCCGTCTCGTCTAAGGAGAGGCCCAACAACTGGAAAAGCATCCAGGGGAGGACTCCTCGGGAGAGGGCCATGCAGAAGGCTGGTTTCTCTGAAGGAGCCTGGAAGCTCAGTTGAAGGACACTAAATGGATCTACACTCATATGGTATTGCCGGACCGGCTGAGAGATACTGGTGCCGTATGAGAGCTCTTTAAATTTGCCTATGTCCTTCAGTTACGCTAAAGTCTGTGGCAGAGGCTTTTCACAAGTGTTCTACATCCAAGTCTGTGGCAGAGACTTTTCTCTATTTAACACCCTACTGGCTGCTAGGCCTAGTGAAAGGAGGTCTATCCGGTGGTTGTGAGAATCCAGCTGTGAAACGGTAATTCTCTGGATTTCTTCTATAAGAGACTTTCTATTCTTGCAGTTCCAAAAGTACCTGAACTTTCCTCCTAACCCTCTACCCTAAATTGAGAGACTGTTTTATCTTTCAAATAAATACCCAAAAGAAGATTCAGTGTGTCAGTTTCTACATTACTTTGGGCCATCTACCATGGGAAACCTTAGACGGAGACGAGGTCAAGAAGGTAACGGTGAGCCCAATAAAACCAGCAGCTCCTTCGGGGGTTAGTGCTACACTACATAACGATGGGGCATTATTTTTTCCCACTGACATAGGGACCTTTTCTACTCCCAAAAGAAACAGTCCGGCCCCCCCTAAAGTCTGGGGGTCAGTAAACTGGTCCTTTGTTTAGAAAGTTTGAAGAACCCTGATCTAAGGCACTGCTGCCTCTGATCACTAGTCTCACAAGATCTGGAGTGAGATGTAATGTCCCTACTGTGCTGCTCACTGTTCTCCTTGCTGCAGAGGAATCTGTACCTGATGACCAGTAGTGCAAGGATCTCCCTGTTTCTACTACATTCATTCTTTTGATCCGCACTGTACCCACCTCTATTGATTCTGCTTTATTATGTCACAGGTCACCAATACTTTGTTGGGCAACTGAGGAAGCAAAGCCCTCATCCTTTCCTTTTTTCGGACAAGCACAAAATTTACTAATACTGGTTTAGAAAGAATGTGGAGCAGCAGTGCATGGTGACCAATCAGCCCCAAGCTTTATTTTTCAAAGCTTAACTGAACAAGCTGGAAGTTAGAAGCGGATTGGCTACTATGCACAGCTGCTCCAGTTTTGGTCAATTTCCCCCTGCAGAACTAGGAAAGGTAAATCAGTCATTGTGGATAAAAAGATCAACTGCAGGGAGACCACAAGCAATTCTGGTGACTAGTCCTTTGTCCTTAACTTGTCCTTTTTGGGACACAGTCCAGGTCCTCTTTTAAGTTCATTACTTCACGAAAAGTGAAAAGGTGAACTATCTTCAAATATCCTGACCATCCCTCCAGACACCGCTGCACGTAGCATTCGCAATGCCCCGTGCTGCCGGTATAATACACAGCCCAGGACTGAGTATCCATCACAATACTCGTAATGGCAAGCACCCATCAGTCATCATGACCACGTGACCGTGAGGACTACTGAGAAGCACTTCTTCTATGACACCTTACTGAAAGAATAAGCCTCGGATATGCTTCCCATTGGGCAGCACGGTCACATAGTTGTGCTGACCAATCAGCTAATGGCATTGGGAGCATTATGTTAGATACGCATGGCAAAGTGTATTGTGGTGTAGAGACTTCTACTCCGGCACTTTGGGGCATCATGTCCTCTGTGTGTCAAAGATATTTGGAGTTGGTTCACCGTTTTCTTTTTTTGTAAAAAGGTGAACTTACCCTTTAAGATATCTGGTTGTAGGATTTGGGTTGGGGAAGACTTCTGGTGAATAAGGGGTAACAAGGGCTTGGGGTATGAAATGTAACATGAGGTTAGAGGATTTTGAGTGCAGGTACATACCATGGGTTAAAGATGTCAGGTGGACTCGTAATTTTTGGGTTGAGAGCCAGGGACATTGGGTTTTATCCTGCATCAAAGAGTGTCAAATGATGTCCACTTTAGAAACACATTTCCATTAGTATGTGAAACCATAGCGTCCAATGGACAATGAGTAATAGTCTTTCGTGGTTTTATGTGCAAATCTTCCTGGGAAGACCCTGATATTTACTCATCCCCTGAGAAAAATGGCCTGTCACCAATCCAAGAGGTGCCCAGCCTCTTTAATGTTTCTCATTACTCTGTTTTACTAAAGTAAATGGCATGGGTCTAGAAAGTTGGATCTACTTTCTGTAGATGAGAAGAGCGAAGAATGTGGGAATGTTTAACTAAAGTTTGCCACATCAGCAATCTTGTCACTCTTTTGAAAACATTCAACCACATCTTAGCACATTTCAAAGAGTACTGAAAAAAAAATTGTGTTTTCTTTTTATTTTATTAAAGCTTTTTTTTTTTTTTTTTTTAACATATGCTGATAAAAGAAAGGACACAAAGGCAGACAACCTTGATTCATGAAAACAAATCAAGAAGCTGTTGGACTGGTTTCAAAGGAGTTTCATCCAACCGCTGAGTAAATACAGAGTGCTAGGCATTAGTGATGGACGAACTTCCGACGGGACGTTTCGCGAACGCGAAACGCGAACGGACACAAACGTTCGCGAAAACGACCGTTCGCCGCGGGCTCCATTGACTTCAATGGGAGGCGAATTTCGCAAACCTTTAGGTCGAATTTGCGGCCACGGGGTAATTATTAGGGGGTAGCACGTAGTCCCACCACCTGGACAATAGCATAATACATGTATGAGGTGAATTTGGGATCGATAACTACAAGCATTTTTTTTTTATTTGGGAAATTGTTCTGACAATTCAGGACTATGGAGCTAATGAAGGCAATGGAGGAGAGGGAAGGTCAGGGACCAGGGTAGGCAAACAAGAGGGTGCAGGAGATACAGAGCACTGACAGCAGCACCGTAATACAGAGCACTGACATCAGCACCGTGACATACAGCGCTGACAGCAGCTCCGTGACATACAGCGCTGACAGCAGCTCCGTGACATACAGCGCTGACAGCAGCTCCGTGACATACAGCGCTGACAGCAGCTCCGTGACATACAGCGCTGACAGCAGCTCCGTGACATACAGCGCTGACAGCAGCACCGTGACATACAGCGCTGACAGCAGCTCCGTGACATACAGCGCTGACAGCAGCTCCGTGACATACAGCGCTGACAGCAGCTCCGTGACATACAGCACTGACAGCAGCTCCGTGACATACAGCGCTGACAGCAGCTCCGTGACATACAGCGCTGACAGCAGCACCGTGACATACAGCGCTGACAGCAGCTCCGTGACATACAGCGCTGACAGCAGCTCCGTGACATACAGCGCTGACAGCAGCTCCGTGACATACAGCGCTGACAGCAGCTCCGTGACATACAGCGCTGACAGCAGCTCCGTGACATACAGCGCTGACAGCAGCTCCGTGACATACAGCGCTGACAGCAGCTCCGTGACATACAGCGCTGACAGCAGCTCCGTGACATACAGCGCTGACAGCAGCTCCGTGACATACAGCGCTGACAGCAGCTCCGTGACATACAGCGCTGACAGCAGCTCCGTGACATACAGCGCTGACAGCAGCTCCGTGACATACAGCGCTGACAGCAGCACCGTGACATACAGCGCTGACAGCAGCTCCGTGACATACAGCGCTGACAGCAGCTCCGTGACATACAGCGCTGACAGCAGCTCCGTGACATACAGCACTGACAGCAGCTCCGTGACATACAGCGCTGACAGCAGCTCCGTGACATACAGCGCTGACAGCAGCACCGTGACATACAGCGCTGACAGCAGCTCCGTGACATACAGCGCTGACAGCAGCTCCGTGACATACAGCGCTGACAGCAGCTCCGTGACATACAGCGCTGACAGCAGCTCCGTGACATACAGCGCTGACAGCAGCTCCGTGACATACAGCGCTGACAGCAGCTCCGTGACATACAGCGCTGACAGCAGCTCCGTGACATACAGCGCTGACAGCAGCTCCGTGACATACAGCGCTGACAGCAGCTCCGTGACATACAGCGCTGACAGCAGCTCCGTGACATACAGCGCTGACAGCAGCACCGTAAGCAGCCCCAGGAGGAAGTCAGCACAGCACAGGGATGGTGTGATCCCCTCATAATAAGAACCCCCAGGAGGAAGTCAGCACAGCACAGGGATGGTGGGAGCCCCTCATAATAAGAACACCCAGGAGGAAGTCAGCACAGCACAGGGATGGTGGGAACCCCTCATAATAAGCAGCCCCAGTAGAAATATGACACCGCTCAACCTCTTCAAAGAGGAGGGTAGGGGCATATAGTACGGTGTGCTTTTTTGGGTCAGGGAAGTGAGCCAAATGAATTAAGAAGGTCTGTGTGCTTGATTCCAAAAATTGTTTATAGACATATACATGGTCTACTGATCACATGTGTTGAATTCCTCCGAGATCCATGCCTCATTCATTTTTAGAAATGTGAGGTAGTTAACACTGTGGTGAGCTAGGCGAGTACGCTTATCGGTCACAATCCCCCCTGCTGCGCTGAACGTCCTTTCGGACAGGACACTGGATGAGGGGCAAGCCAACAGTTCGATTGCAAATTGGGCAAGCTCTGGCCAGAGGTCAAGCCTGCCCACCCAGTAGTCTAGGGGTTCATCACTCCTCAGAGCGTCCACATCGGCCGTTAACCCAATGTAGTCGGACACCTGACGGTCTAGGCGTTCCCTGATGCTGGATCCGGATGACACCTGTCGATGGGTCGGCTGAAAGAATGACCTCATATCCGAAGTCACCAACACATCTTCAAACCGGCCTCTTCTTGCAGGCGCTGTTGGATTGGTACCCGCAAATCCTTCTCTGGGAGTGGGAATTGCTCCTCTGCCAGCGCACGCAAAAGCAGAATGCAGCATTTCTCGAAGCAAGGCCTGGAAGTGCTGCATTCTGACAGCCCTCTGCGACGGCGGTAACATTTCCGCCATTTTGTGTTTGTACCGGGGGTCTAAGTACGTTGCCACCCAGTACTGGTCCTTGACCCTCATGCTTTTTATACGGGGGTCCCTATTAAAACACTGGAGCATGAAGGCCCCCATTTGCACTAAAGTGGAAGCGGTGTGGTGGCCTGGCTCCTGCTCATCATCCAGGATAATGTCGTCCTCTTCATTCTCCTCTCCCCATCCTCGCACAACAGGGATCCCAGAAAGGTTTAAAGCATGCTCTTCTTGCTCCTGCTCATCCGCCCCGGCACCATCCTCCTCTGACTCCTCATCAGACTCCTGTTGTTGACTTGTCTCAGATAGAGTAGCCCCCCCTGGGAATTCATCCAGCATTGCGACTTCCTCATCTTCCCGCTCCTGCTCCTCCACAGCCTGATCAATGACACGACGCAATGCACGCTCCAGAAAGAAGGCATAAGGTACCATGTCACTGATGGCGCCATGGCTGCGACTGACCAGTTTGGTGATCTCCTCAAATGGCCGCAGAAGTCTGCATGTGTCGCGCATGAGCAGCCACTGGCGCGGTGAAAAAAAACCCAGCTCCCCAGAACCGTTTCTTTCGCAGAGTTCATACAGGTAGACGTTAACTGCACGTTTCTGCTGGAGCAGCCTATCAAGCATATAGAAGGTTGAGTTCCATCGCGTCGGGCAATCGCAAATAAGACGTCTGACCGGCAGATGGTGTCGCCGCTGAATGTCAGCAAGGCGAGCCATGGCCGTGTAAGATCTTCTGAAATGGGCCGAGATTTTCCTTGCCTGCCGCAAGATGTCCTGGACCCCAGGGTATTTGACAAGGAATCGCTGCACGACCAAGTTTAAGACGTGTGCCATGCACGGCACGTGCGTGATTTTGCCCTGTTTCAATGCGCTAAGCAGATTGGCACCGTTGTCACACACCACTTTACCAACTGTCAAATTGAGCGGTGTTAGCCACTCATCTGCCTGTGAACGCAAAGCTGAAAGGAGTGCCGGGCCAGTGTGGCTCTTTGCTTCCAGGCACAACAGACGCAGCACGGCATGGCAACGTCTCACCTGGCATGTGGAATAGGTTCTGGGGAGCTTGGGCGGTGCAGTGGAAGAGACGCTAGCAGCGGAAAAGGAGGAGGCAGCTGAGGAGGAGAGGGAGGAGGATGGAGTAGGAGGAGGAGAAGAAGAGTCAGGCCTGCATGCAATCCGTGGCGGTAAAACCAAATCTACACGGGTGCCACGGGTTACATGCTTGACGGCCGTCAGAAGGTTCACCCAGTGGGCAGTAAAACTGATATACCTTCCCTGCCCGTGTTTGCTAGACCACGTGTCTGTGGTCAGATGTATCTTGGCACCGACACTGTGTGCCAGAGATACATTCACTTGCCGCTGAACATGGCCATATAGCTCTGGGATGCCCTTCTCTGAGAAATACTTCCTTCCTGGGACCTTCCATTGTGGTGTTCCAATGGCCACAAATTTGCGAAAGGCCTCCGAGTCCACCAGTTTATATGGCAGTAGTTGGCGGGCTATGAGTTCTGACAAGCCAGCCGCCAACCGTTGGGCAAGAGGGTTATCCGGCGTCATCATTTTTTTACGCTCAAACATTAGGCCCACGGAAGCCTGCCTTTTTGCAGAAAAATGTGAGCTTGGCGTGATGGAAGGTGGAGTGGAGGACAATTGTGAGGAGAGAGGAGAAGGAGAAGTAGAAGACGAGGCTGGACGGTGAGAGCCTGCAGTGTGGCTTTGTGTGTTCCGTTGCTCCCACTGGGCTCGGTGATGGCTGCTCATGTGCCTTCTTAAGGCGGTCGTCCCTAGGTGAGTATTGGGCTTACCGCGACTAACGCGTTGACTGCAAAGATTGCAGATGGCAACGCTATTGTCAGCAGCGGACACGTTAAAAAAAGCCCACACTGCGGAGCCATGTGCCGGTGTCCTGGGAGCGCCAGATGTGACCGTACATGGTCGATGACTCGCTCCTGATACATTTGCAGTCTGCTTTGTCCCTGCTGTGCAATGTAAGTCATTGCTGCTTCTCCTCCCTATCTGCTGGTCCATATCTCCCTCTGAACTCCCCTCCTCTTCCTCTCTTGTGGGCACCCACGTGACATCACTAGACACGTCATCATCAACGTCACCTTCCCCACCGCTATAAGTAGAGTAGGCAGCAACACCGGGGACCAACCTCCTCCTTGGGCTGATCTGGGTACTGGCGTCAGACTGCTGAGTAGCGCTTGTTGCTACCTCCTCTTCCTGATCCAATACCAAGAGTGGCTGCGCATCAGAAATGTCCTCTTGATATGGATCGGAAAATAATTCCAGTGACTCAAGCGGAAGGTATGTGGTGGTGGTGGTGGTGGTCGTGTTGTTGGTGGTAGTGTCTTTGGGGGTGCACATAGCAGAGAGTGAAGAAGAGGGTGCAGATCGAGAGGATGAGGAGGGTGCAGAAGAGTAAGGCTGAGCGAGCCACTCAACCAAGTCTGGTGCATCCTTTAAAGTAATTGAACGCACCTTCTGCAACTTCCCACTTTGGCTCAAGCCTGTTGCTCCTGCCCTACCCCTACCACCCCTGCGGAAGGGCCTGCCTCTTCCTCTGCATGTCATTTTTTAAATGACCCTGTGACAAAACTCTTAGTCCCTATACCGCTGAAGGACTGCTGCAGTATAGGTGAGCGGTCAGCAGTGGTGCACGTCAACCCTATCTATTGTGGACCTATAGCGGTCCTTACAGAACAGCAGACTGTACCGCACTCAAGCCTATGTACCGTAGCACCCTATACCAAGTTACCAGTCCTTATAAGAACTTTTGTGGACCAAGCAGGTTGTGTATTAGTGTTTAGCAGACTGTACGTCAGTCCCTATACCGCTGAAGGACTGCTGCAGTATAGGGCAGCGGTCAGCAGTGGTGCACGTCAACCCTATCTATTGTGGACCGATAGCGGTCCTTACAGAACAGCAGACTGTACCGCACTCAAGCCTATGTACCGTAGCACCCTATACCAAGTTACCAGTCCTTATAAGAACTTTTGTGGACCAAGCAGGTTGTGTATTAGTGTTTAGCAGACTGTACGTCAGTCCCTATACCGCTGAAGGACTGCTGCAGTATAGGGCAGCGGTCAGCAGTGGTGCACGTCAACCCTATCTATTGTGGACCGATAGCGGTCCTTACAGAACAGCAGACTGTACCGCACTCAAGCCTATGTACCGTAGCACCCTATACCAAGTTACCAGTCCTTATAAGAACTTTTGTGGAACAAGCAGGTTGTGTGTTAGTGATTAGCAGACTGTACGTCAGTCCCTATACCAATGAAGGACTGCTGCAGTATAGGGCAGCGGTCAGCAGTAGTGCACGGCAACCCTATGTATTGTGGACCGATAGCGGTCCTTACAGAACAGCAGACTGTACTGCACTCAGGCCTATGTACCGTAGCACCCTATACCAAGTTACCAGTCCTTATAAGAACTTTTGTGGACCAAGCAGGTTGTGTGTTAGTGTTTAGCAGACTGTGCGTCAGTCCCTATACCGCTGAAGGACTGCTGCAGTATAGGGCAGCGGTCAGCAGTAGTGCACGGCAACCCTATGTATTGTGGACCGATAGCGGTCCTTACAGAACAGCAGACTGTAACGCACTCAGGCCTATGTACCGTAGCACCCTATACCAAGTTACCAGTCCTTATAAGAACTTTTGTGGACCAAGCAGGTTGTGTGTTAGTGATTAGCAGACTGTACGTCAGTCCCTATACCAATGAAGGACTGCTGCAGTATAGGGCAGCGGTCAGCAGTAGTGCACGGCAACCCTATGTATTGTGGACCGATAGCGGTCCTTACAGAACAGCAGACTGTAACGCACTCAGGCCTATGTACCGTAGCACCCTATACCAAGTTACCAGTCCTTATAAAAACTTTTGTGGACCAAGCAGGTTGTGTGTTAGTGTTTAGCAGACTGTGCGTCAGTCCCTATACCGCTGAAGGACTGCTGCAGTATAGGGCAGCGGTCAGCAGTGGTGCACGTCAACCCTATCTATTGTGGACCGATAGCGGTCCTTACAGAACAGCAGACTGTACCGCACTCAAGCCTATGTACCGTAGCACCCTATACCAAGTTACCAGTCCTTATAAGAACTTTTGTGGACCAAGCAGGTTGTGTATTAGTGTTTAGCAGACTGTACGTCAGTCCCTATACCGCTGAAGGACTGCTGCAGTATAGGGCAGCGGTCAGCAGTGGTGCACGTCAACCCTATGTATTGTGGACCGATAGCGGTCCTTACAGAACAGCAGACTGTAACGCACTCAGGCCTATGTACCGTAGCACCCTATACCAAGTTACCAGTCCTTATAAGAACTTTTGTGGACCAAGCAGGTTGTGTGTTAGTGATTAGCAGACTGTACGTCAGTCCCTATACCAATGAAGGACTGCTGCAGTATAGGGCAGCGGTCAGCAGTAGTGCACGGCAACCCTATGTATTGTGGACCGATAGCGGTCCTTACAGAACAGCAGACTGTACTGCACTCAGGCCTATGTACCGTAGCACCCTATACCAAGTTACCAGTCCTTATAAAAACTTTTGTGGACCAAGCAGGTTGTGTGTTAGTGTTTAGCAGACTGTGCGTCAGTCCCTATACCGCTGAAGGACTGCTGCAGTATAGGGCAGCGGTCAGCAGTAGTGCACGGCAACCCTATGTATTGTGGACCGATAGCGGTCCTTACAGAACAGCAGACTGTAACGCACTCAGGCCTATGTACCGTAGCACCCTATACCAAGTTACCAGTCCTTATAAGAACTTTTGTGGACCAAGCAGGTTGTGTGTTAGTGATTAGCAGACTGTACGTCAGTCCCTATACCAATGAAGGACTGCTGCAGTATAGGGCAGCGGTCAGCAGTAGTGCACGGCAACCCTATGTATTGTGGACCGATAGCGGTCCTTACAGAACAGCAGACTGTACCGCACCCAAGCCTATGTACCGTAGCACCCTAGACAGACCAAGTTACCAGTCCTGATAAAGAGCTTTGTGGAACAAGTGAGTTGTGAATGATTAGCAGACTGCAGCAGAAGGGCAGCAGTCAAGTATAATATTCTTTCTATATTTGGAAGAAAGAATATTATACGTGTACAAGCCTATTACCGTACCACTGATACCAGTCCTGAAAAGAACCTTTGTGGAACTAATAGTAACAGCAAGTCTTTAAAATTATCCTCACTGCCTGACACACTGCTTCCTGCCTGTCCCTATACAAATTGGCAAAAAAGAGTAGGCTGGAACGATTAGCTGGAACAGCTCTTTTGTGGACCTGATAGTAACAGCTAATGATGATGATGATGATGATGATGAAGAAAGACTAATCTGGCTGAGCTGTCCCTAAAATAGCAGCATACAGCGCTCTGTCCCTTTATCTAAACTGACAAAAGAAACTCAGGCTGCTGACCTAACACCTATACCAGTCCTGAAAAGAACTTTTGTGTACCAAATAGCTAGCGTTTTCTCTGTCCCTACTCCACACAGGATCCTTTCCCTACAGTGACAGAAGAAAGAATGTAAAATGGCCACCGGATCGGGTGTATTTATAGGTTAGGGGGAATGTCCAAGTGTCCATGAGCTGTCATGTCTCAATTGGTTGTCCTGTAACACATGATAAACGTGTCACGAAAGGTTAAAGTTCTTGTATACATTAAACACGTAAGTCCGCCGGGGCGAACGACGGAAAAAGGCGTTCGAACCCGCGGACGGCGAAAGTCGGAAATTCGCCGCGAAACGACCGCCGGGCGAACCGTTCGGCCATCACTACTAGGCATATCCTCATGTTGCCCTGGAAGATTAAGTAAGGTGAACATTCTACTAAAAACTAATAGTGTTTGTAGAAGTAACTGGTACACTTTAATGGAAAGCTGCTACCACTCCCAGATTTGTAGGCCTCATCACACTGGGTGTTTGCCCAGATCTTTTCTTCTAGCTCTTTTCTCTAAAGCCCATTTTGCAAATGCGCCAAGGTGTGTTAAGCGTTCGGGTGTTCATTCATTTCATTGGCCAAAACATTAAATTGGTTGTGAAGGCTGAAGTTTTTTTTTTACAAAAGGTAAAAAAAAAAACATTCTGTGTGCTTCCCCCCAATACTCACCTGGGCCCTCTCTCGATCCAGCGATGTGCACAGGAGCCCTGGCTGTCCTGGGTCTTTCTTTCCTCATTGGCTGAGACACAGCAGCAGGGGCCATTGGCAAATTGTCAAGCATAGCCAGTGAGCCAATGGGGAGAAAGCGGGGAGTGGCGTGTCTTATGGATGCATTGAGTGGTGCTTGGGAACAAGTACATAGCAGTGCCCTCCATACCCCCATAGAAAGCGGCTAGGAGAAAGAGCCAGGAGCACCGGAGGGAGACCCGATAAGAAGATCAGGGCTGCTCTGTGCAAAACCATTACACAGAGCAGGTAAGTAGGACAGTTTTTTTTGTTTGTTTTTTTTTAAAACACTGAACTTTTAACTATCACTTTAAATTATTTTAACCACTTCAGCCCCAGAAGATTTTCCCCCTTAATGACCAGGCCATTTTTTGCGATATGGCCCTGCATCACTTTAGGTGTTGTACGACGATGTACCCAAACAAAATTTACATCCTTTTTTTCCCCACATATAGAGCTTTTTTTGGTGGTATTTGATCACCCTCTGCGTTTTTATTTTTTGCGCCATAAAAAAAAAAAAAAATTATATTATATATATAATAATATAAAATATCCCCCCAAAAAAATGTCTTCATCAGTTTAGGCCGATATATATTCTTCTACATATTTTTGGGTAAAAATAAATAAATAAATCGCAATAAGCATATATTGATTGGTTTGCGCAAAAGCTATAGCGTATACAAAATAGGGGGTAGATTTATAGCATTTTTATTATTTATTTTTTACTAGTAATGGCGGCAATCTGCGATTTTTAGTGGGACTGCACCCTTGCGGTGGACAGATCGGACACTTTTTTGGGACCATTGACATTTATACAGCGATCAGTGCTATAAAAATGCACCGATTACTGTGTAAATGTCACTGGCAGGGAAGCTGGTCGGCTAGTGGTTAAACACTGAAACGAATGAACGCTCAAGTGCTAAATGGGCCTAGTAGCGTTTAGGACTGTATAGCATTTTTCTGCCAGGAGAACGCTCCCAAAAACTAAATTTTTTTTCTGCTTCTAGTCACTGAAGCTCAAAAAATGCTAATAGCCTAAAGTAGAGTGCATGGACACATAGGATATCACTATTTAGCTTCTAGGAGCAGGAAAAAAAAAGGTTAATAGCCTAAAGTAGAGTGCATGGACACATAGGATTCTACTGCATGGACATATTTAGATTCTAGGAAAAATGCTAATAACAGCTATTAGGAGCTTAAAAATGCTAGTGTGCATGGCGCCTTTTTGCAGAGAAAACACCCCCTCGCATTTCTGGCCATCTTGAGTATGGGCAGATGATTCATGTAGCAATTACCTCCTGGAATCCATCTTCCCTTAGTTCAGGCATGAAGGCAGGAGGGTGTGCTTATTGACACCTTCTAACATTGAGACCGGCAGTGGTTTGCATGAATTGTGATGATGTTGCGGGAAATCCCCTACACAAGGAAGGGTTTTCCAGGTACATAACATGCCTAAAAAATGCACATCCAATCTTATAGGAAGATTGTTGTTGGAATTAATGGTGGTCTGGCGTCAGGGTCTCTTGAGATCGTCGGTGTAGTTTATTCCTAGAGCCGGCGCACAGCTCCTCCCGGAGAAGTCATTAGCAGCCGGTGCACCAGACAGACTCTTCTCACCGTAGCGGCACGGTGTCCCCATTGCACACAGATCCTCTATACATGCAGCGGACAGAGCGGCTCCATGTAAATACTTCTTCTTTACATTTCTTTATTACATTTTATGAGGCCATTGGGAACCACAACGTCTAGCGCCACACACATTCCAACGCTCAGCAAATTCTGAAATATGTTGAAAATGTGTCTGTAAAATCTCTCATCGACTACACACCATGTCACCTTGCAAAAATCTCAATTTCTTAAAAAAAAAAAAAAAAAAAAAAAAAAAAAAATCAACATTATATATATATATATATATATATATATATATATATATATATATATATAAATATAAATACAACCACTGGACAAGTAGGTATGAATGTTTATGTATTAAAGGGGAATTAAACACATTTTCCTATCTTCTACCATGAGGCAAGCTCTTCATTGCAGAAGGTAAGTCGTTTTTTACTTAGGTGAGCCTCCAAATGCGCAGCAAATAGTGCATCCCCATTCTCCAGCAGTGGACTGTTCCTTGGTGTCATCATGTCCAATACATGGCTATGGACCCTGCTCTGGACTTGATGATGTCAGGACCTTGGACCGTTGGAGCGCGGGGGAGAAGAAGCTTCGGGGACCAGTCTAGCTGCAGGGAGGCGGATCTGGAAAGTAAAGTATGCTCTGTTGTTGCTGTCGGTGGAAGGAATAGTGCCCCAAGAGCCTGATAAAGGCAAGCAAAAGGCCATATCTGACCCCCAGGCCGCAATTTGGAGAGCATGGGTCTATCTAGGGGAACAAAAAAAAAAAAGAAGATTCCTGTCACTGACACCAATGGCAGGACACTATTCCTCCCACTGACACCAATGATGGGGCACTGTTCTTCCCACTGACACCAATGGCAGGACACTATTCCTCCCACTGACACCAATGATGGGGCATTATACACCCCACTGACACCAACGATGGTGCACTGTTCTTCCCACTGACACCAATGATGGGGCACTATTCCCCCCCCCCACTGACACCAATGATGGGACACTATTCTTCCCGCTGACACCAATGATGGGGCACTGTTCTTCCCGCTGACACCAATGATGGGGCACTGTTCTTCCCGCTGACACCAACGATGGGGCACTGTTCTTCCCGCTGACACCAACGATGGGGCACTGTTCTTCCCGCTGACACCAACGATGGGGCACTGTTCTTCCTGCTGACACCAATGATGGGGCACTATTCCTCCCGCTGACACCAATGATGGGGCACTATTCCTCCCGCTAACACCAATGGTGGGGCCCTATTCCTCCCGCTGACACCAATGGTGGGGCCCTATTCCTCCCGCTGACACCAATGGTGGGGCACTATTTGTCCCGCTGACACCAATGATGGGGCACTATTCTTCCCGCTGACACCAATGGTGGGGCACTATTCTTCCCGCTGACACCAATGATGGGGCACTATTCTTCCCGCTGACACCAATGATGGGGCACTATTCTTCCCGCTGACACCAATGATGGGGCACTATTCCTCCCGCTGACACCAATGATGGGGCACTATTCTTCCCGCTGACACCAATGATGGGACACTATTCTTCCCGCTGACACCAATGATGGGGCACTATTCTTCCCGCTGACACCAATGATGGGGCACTATTCTTCCCGCTGACACCAATGATGGGGCACTATTCTTCCCGCTGACGCCAATGATGGGGCACTATTCCTCCCGCTGACACCAATGATGGGGCACTATTCTTCCCGCTGACACCAATAATGGGGCACTATTCTTCCCGCTGACACCAATGATGGGGCACTATTCCTCCCGCTGACACCAATGATGGGGCACTGTTCTTCCCGCTGACACCAACGATGGGGCAGTGTTCTTCCCGCTGACACCAATGATGGGGCACTATTCCTCCCGCTGACACCAATGGTGGGGCACTATTCCTTCCGCTGACACCAATGGTGGGGCACTATTCTTCCCGCTGACACCAATGATGGGGCACTATTCTTCCCGCTGACACCAATGCTGGGGCACTGTTCTTCCCGCTGACACCAACGATGGGGCACTGTTCTTCCCGCTGACACCAACGATGGGGCACTGTTCTTCCCGCTGACACCAATGATGGGGCACTGTTCTTCCTGCTGACACCAACGATGGGGCACTATCCCCCCCCCCCACTGACACCAATGATGGGGCACTATTCTTTCACGCTGACACCAATGATGGGGCACTATTCTTCCTGCTGACACCAATGATGGGGCACTATTCCTCCCGCTGACACTAATGATGGGGCACTATTCCTCCCGCTGACACCAATGATGGGGCACTATTCCTCCCACTGACACCAATGATGGGGCACTATTCCTCACGCTGACACCAATGATGGGGCACTATTCCTCCCGCTGACACCAATGATGGGGCACTATTCCTCCCGCTGACACCAATGATGGGGCACTATTCCTCCCGCTGACACCAATGATGGGGCACTATTCCTCCCGCTGACACCAATGATGGGGCACTATTCCTCCCGCTGACACCAATGATGGGGCACTATTCTTCCCACTGACACCAATGGTGGGGCACTATTCTTCCCGCTGACACCAATGGTGGGGCACTAGTCTTCCCGCTGACACCAATGATGGGGCACTATTCTTCCCGCTGACACCAATGATGGGGCACTATTCTTCCCGCTGACACCAATGATGGGGCACTATTCTTCCCGCTGACACCAATGATGGGGCACTATTTTTTCCCCTGACAACAATGATGGGGCACTATTCTTTCCCCTGATACCAGCAATGGGGCAATATTTCTCCAACTAATACAAATGATGGGGCACTATTCTTCCCGCTGACACCAATGATGGGGCACTATTTTTTCCCCTGACAACAATGATGGGGCACTATTCTTTCCCCTGATACCAGCAATGGGGCAATATTTCTCCAACTAATACAAATGATGGGGCACTGTTTACTCCCATTGACATCAGGGAATTTTCTACTCTCAACGACCACAGTCCGACCCCTCAAAGTCTGATGGACAGTAAATCAGACTTTTGCTTAGAAAGTTTGGAAACCCCTGTGCTAGACCAAAATGAGCAATTAAGACTTGGGTTGCAGGCACAGCCCTACTGCAAGGCATCATTTTTTAGTTGCTCAGGATTGGGCTTTAAAGTAGTCCTAATGGCTCAAGCATTTTTACCTTTCTCCATAATCTATATATATTTATTTATTTATTTATTTATTTATTTATTTTTTACTTTTTGCTATAATAAATATCCCCAACAAATTAAATAATAAAAAAAATTATTTCTTCATCAGTTTAGGCCAATATGTTTAGGCGCAATATGTTTTATAGCATCTATATATATATATAGATAGAGGCATTTTTATTATTATTATTATTATTTTTACTAGTAATGGCGGTGGACTGCGATTTTTAGCGGGACTGCAACATTGCGGCGGACAGATCGGACACATTTTCGGGACCACTGACATTTATACAGCGATCAGTGTTATGTAATTGTCACTGGCAAGGAAGGGGTTACCACTAGGGGGCGATCACAGGGTTAAATGTGTTCCCCGGGAGGTGTTTCTAACTATGGGGGATGGGACTGACTGGAGGATTAGGAGAGAAATCACTAATCCTAATCAATAGGAACAGCAGATCTCTCTGTACTACTTGTCAGAACAGGGATCTGTCTGTTTACATTGCCAGGTGACTGTTCTGGCTCCCTGTGGAGCGATTGCGTTTGGCCGGCAGACATTGAGCATCAGCTCCAGCATTGTGCGTGCGCATCCCTTATTGCATAGTTGCCAACATTGTAAAAAAATCCAGATGGGCACTTTTCTGGCTGCTGGCGGAGTCTTATAATAATTAGGGGGTGTGGCATGCGTTTGTAGGCATGTCATAGAAAAAATGTGCCGCGTGCAGTGCTGAAAACGGGTGTGGTCTCTGTGGAATTGTGGGCGTGGCTTATGGGCGTGGCTTAAATGGGTGGTGGTTAGCGTCTGAGATGAATGCAAGATGGAGAAAGAAAGGGGAAAAGGGGGGGGGGAGAGGGAAAGAAGGAGGGAAGGAGAGAGAATGAAGGAAAGATGGATGGAGGGACAGCAGATCCTGTAGATCCGACATCACAATAGAAATGTGTATTCCCGAGTTTAACAAATCAGCAGATAAAGATACTCCAAACACCTGGTGTTAGCGCTTCAATAATCCCGGCACCATGGTTGTTATGGTGTCATGATGATTGAAGCACTTTATTACTATTATTACATTGTAATGTAGAATGAAATCATTCAACTCACCATAATCCAGAATCAGTGGGACCCCTGAGCGTGTCACCTGCCACATCGCCTGTAACCAGATGCCATTAGGTGCCCCCAGCAGAGTCTGTCTTTACATAAGGTGCCCCCAGCAGAGCCAAACCCCCCCCCCCCCCCCCCCCTGCGCCACTTCAGCTTCGTTTTTTTTTTTTTAGCCACCCAGCCGTGTTGGTCTTCTAAAAAAATGGCAGACCACTAGCAGAGGTGGCAGCAGCAAAAAATTAGGAAAAACAGATTTCTCTGGACATTTCACCAGGAAAGAATAAAATCGGGAAGAGAGTCTAAATCCAAGGAATGTCCCGGGAAATTCGGGACAGTTGGTAAGCATGCTTATCACTTTTTTAAATCGGGCAGTGCTGCGATTCGCCCACGAGAGCCAACGTGCCGCAGTAGAATGACGGCGGCTGGTCCTTTAGCGGTTAAAGCATGATAGCCAGCACAGTGCTTATGCTGTCATTTACCCCTCTCTATGTTCTAAAAAACCTGAAATAAAACAAAATGTTTTTAAAAAGTTCCTGTGTCCCCTGTCTTCTCGCCCCTCTCACCCCGTCAGCTCAGAAGTCAGCATTATGAATCTCTCTAATCACAAAGCCTTGGTTTAAAATCCTTGTAAAATTATGTAATCCGTTCTGTAAAAATATTATATAATGTGCATCTCCTTGTGTAACATGCTGTAAATAAGGTATTTTCTACAATAAAGTTACACAAGGAGACACACTGCACATTATATAATCTTTTTACAAAACAGATTACATGTTTTTACAAGGACTTTAACCACTTACGGACCAAGCTTCTTTTTGAGATATGTTGTTCACAAGTTAAAAACAGTTTTTGCTAGAAAATTACTTAGAAACCCCAAACATTATACTTTTTCTTCCCCGACACCCTAGAGAATAAAATGGCGGTTGTTGCAATACTTTCTGTCACACCGTATTTGTGCAGCGGTCTTACAAGCGCACTTTTTCGGAAAAAAAAAAACACTTTTTGGAATTAAAAAATAAGACAACAGTAAAGTTAGCCCATTTTTATATGATACACTGAGTAAACTGATACCCAACGTGTCACGCTTTAAAATTGCACCCACTCGTGGAATGGCGACAAACTTTTACCCTTAAAAATCTCCATAGGCGACGTTTAGAAATGTTTTGAATTACAGAGGAGGTCTAGTGCCAGAATTATTGCTCACGCTCTACCAATCGCGGCGATACCTCATATGTGTGGTTTGAACACCGTTTTCATATGCGGGCGCTACTCATGTATGCGTTCGCTTCTGCACGCGAGCTTGTCGGGACGGGGTGCATTTAAAATAAATTTTTCTTATTTATTTTACCTTTTATTTTTATACTGTTTTTTTTTTTTTAAAGTCACTTTTATTCCTATTACAAGGACTGTAAACATCCCTTGTAATAGAAAAGAAGACAGTGGTCTCAGCATATCCTCCCGACGTGTTTCGACTTAGAAGTCATCAACTGGGTGATGACTTCTAAGTCGAAACACGTTGGGAGGATATGCTGAGGCCACTGTCTTCTTTTACAAGTGCTTGATTTTACTGCTAAACACATGAGTGTATTTCCTTTGCTTTTCATGTATTAAAATTTCCATACGGGGTTACGCTTTGTGCCTTCCTCTTTCTTTTAATGGTGGGGCTGACTGCCTATAACTACTGAGTCCATCTATACCTTACACCTGTTCGGAGGTCCATCTGGATAGAACATCTTATCCACTTGGTATATACCACAAAGCTCGATTGCCTCACTAGGTATATACCTATTTGAGTTCAGTCCCTTTGGTAAGCAGCTTCTGGTGTCTTTGGTGGTGGATCTACTATCAACCGTTACATAGTTAGTAAGGTTGAATAAAGACACCAGTCCATCCTGAGTGAGTCGGTCCCTACCCTCAAGGAGCCCACAATCCAAGGTCCCCATTCATATATTACGGCCAATTTTGGACAGAAGCCAATTAACCTACCAGCATGTCTTTGGAGTGTGGGAGGAAACCAGAGTATCCGGAGGAAACCCACGCAGGCGCAGGGAGAACATGCAAACTCCAGGCAGGTAGTGTTGTGGTTGGGATTTGAACCAGTGACCCTTTTTACTGCTAGGTGAGAGTGCTAACCACTACACCACTGTGCCGCATCATACATATTTGAAGATAAAGACTGTCACTATATCATATCCACATGTGGTTGAGGATTATCATCACACATGATTGAAGTTTGCCACTGACTTTTTTTGGATATCACATGTCCAAGTTCCTCTATTTATAGACATCACATGTTATAATAGAGGAATGCTTGGAGTATTTTTGAGCACATCATTTATTATTCAAGTTTTTTTGTACTCATATAATTTGTTATGGTTTATATGATCACATAAGAGCTGCACATTTCACCCAATTTATATTGCAGCCATCCCTGAAAATCATGCTAGGTCTTATTTTTGGGGAAACAGGGGTCGTGACTTCTATCAGTTCCTGGTAAAGCTTGTAGGGGGAGATTTCATACCGCACTGAGCTGTCCTATCAGGATCCAGGACCCCTGACCCTCTGTTTGGACAGTGCTGATTTGCCCTGTGCTGATCCCATGTACTCTCCCAAGAAAAAGAAAAAAAAAAAGAAAAAAAAAAAAAAACCTCTCTAGCAATACACACCAAATGGAGCATGTGAAGAGTGACTCCAAAGGCTCTGTATTATCTGGAGTCAAGGAAGAGGAGGATCTGTGCATACAGGTTTAAACAGCCTTTTTACACAATGCAGAGTATTAACCCCTTAGGGTTAATCGACAGAGGGCACCATAGTGCGGCGGTAGCCCTCTCCCACCGCTGATAAAAGTGATCTTGCAGCGAGTGTGCTGCAGGAACCATTTTTATCTGAAAGCGGACCGCCAGCCGAAGAAGAGGATACTGGGGTTATGGCAGCTAGCTACTGCAATAACAGTGATATTCCTCTTCAAAGTTAGACTGTATATCAGCATTCGGTGGTCCGTAAGTGGTTAACTAGGGCTCATTTTCTGGGTGGGGCTTGTATTGCAGCCATCCCTGAAAATCATGCTAGGTCTTATTTTTTGGGGTAGAGCTTATTTTTGGGGAAACAGGGGTAGCAGTCTTGTGGCTTCTATCAGCTCCTGGTAAAGCTTGTAGGGGGAGATTTCATATCACACTGAGCTGTCCTATCAGGATCCAGGACCCCTGACCCTCTGTCTGGACGGTGCTGATTGGCCCTGTGCCGATCACATGCACTCTCCCAAGCAAAAAAAAAAAACTCTAGCAATACACACCAAACTGAGCATGTACAGAGTGCCCCTAAGGCTCTGTACTATTGGTTGATGGGTTGGGGACTGTGAAAAAAGGGGAGGATCAGAGAAACAACCAAACCTCTCTAGCAATACACACCAAACCAAGCATGTGCAGAGTGACTCCAAAGGCTCTGTATTATCTGGACATGTTCTGGAGTCAGTGGAAGAAGAGGAGGATCTATGCATACAGGATCAAACAGCCTTTTTACACAATGCAGAGGATTAACCCCTCAGGTTCCACAGTGAGTATATGAAGCATGCTTTACTGTATATATAGACTGATTTCACTGTTGTGGGATTTAGTAACACTTTAAATTAGAAAAAGAATCCTTAGGAAGCCTCACCAAAAACAAAATTCTTGTTCCAGAGGATGCCTAAAATCTGACTTGCAGAGTTCTTCACACACGCAGGAAATGAGATTTCTGGAGGCATTCTGTACATCCTTCTGGTTTCCATATTGTAATGAATTTGCATATGGCTTGTGTAGCAATTCTATATGTTTTTTGTTTGTTATTTTTTCCACAAAAGTGGTTATTCCTAAAACTGCCAGACAGTTAAGTGAAGACAAATTCTGATTGGTTCATATACTTACAACCTGTACACTTTTACTGTACTTTGCATTACTGTATTAAATAGGCGTAAATAGTATCAGCACTGTACTTGTTTTCACATAGCTGAGGGTTTTCGGGAATTACTGGCAGGAAACAAGGTTCATTATTTCAAGCAGAAATCTTTTTTATTTGTCATAGGCACTTCCTGTCTGCCTCAACCATCTGCCGATCACCAGCACAACAGCTTTTGTGATTTAAGTGCTTGTAGTACGTTACAGCCTCTGTCTGCTGCAGACCAGTAAATCCTGTGACCTCAGCCTGTGTAATAGAAGCATGGAGGATCAGACAGTCTATGTTAAGAAACCTTATCAAAGTGTAATACGGTGTATCCGGAAAGTAGTCACAGCGCTTCACTTTTTCCACATTGTGTTATGTTAGACTTATTCAAAATGGCTTAAATTCATTCTTTTCCTCAAAATTCTACAAACCATACCCCATAAGGACAACATGAAAGGAAGTTTGTTTGAAATCTTTACAAACTTATAAAAAAATCCATGTACATAAACCTTTGCCATGACACTTAAAATTGAGCTCAGGTGCATCCTGTTTCCACTCATCATCCATGAGATGTTTCTACAACTTGATTGGAGTCCACCTGTGGTCAATTCAGTTGATTGGACAGGTTTTGGAAAGGCACACATCTGTCTATATAAAGTCCAACAGTTAACAGTGCATGTCAGAGCACAAACCAAGCCATGAAGACCAAGGAATTGTCTGTAGACCTCTTATGCCGCGTACACACGGTCGGAGAATCCGTCGGAATGCGTCTTATCGGACCGTGTCGTCAGATAATCCAACTGTGTGTGGTATGCATCGGACTGATTCCGTCCGAACATGTTGGAAATATTTCCCGACCAACTGGGCCGGTCGGATGTAATCCGATCATGTGTAGAGAATTTTGATCGGACCAAGTGCCACGCATGCTCAGATCAAATTCCTACATCAAAGTTATTGGCTACTAGCCTGAATCTAGTCCCATCCTAACGAAATTACGTCATCACGTTCTGAAAGATCGGATTTTTCGACAACTTAGTCCGACCGTGTGTATGCAACAGTTTCGGACACAATCCGGCAGACTAAATCTGACGGACAAAATCCGACGGATTTGGTTGGCAGAATCTCCAACCGTGTGTACAGGGGCTTAGACAGGATTGTATCGAGGCGCAGATCTGGGGGAAGGGTACAGAAAAATGGCTGCAGCATTGAAGGTCCCAATGAGCACAGTGGCCTCCATCATCTCTAAATGGAAGACGTTTGGAACCACCAGGACTCTTCCTAAAATGGGCCGCCCGGCCAAAACTGAGCAATCGAGGGAGAAAGGACTTAGTCAGGGAGGTGACCAAGAACCCGATGGTCACTCTGACAGAGCTCCAGCGTTTCTATATGGAAAGAGGAGAACCTTCCAGAAGAACAACCATCTCTGCAGCACAACACCAATCAGGCCTGTATGGTAGAATGGCCAGACAGAAGATACTCCTCAGTAAAAGGAACATGACAGCCCACCTGAAGTTTGCCAAAAGTCACCTGAAGGACTCTGAGATCATGATTAACAAAATTCTCTGATCTGAGGAAACAAAGATTGAACTCTTTGGCCTGAATGGCAAGCGTCATGTCTGGAGGAAACCAGGCACCACTCATCACCTGGCCAAAACCAGCCCTACAGTGAAGCATGGTGGTGGCAGCATCATGCTGTGGGGATGTTTTTCAGTGGCAGGAACTGGTAGACTAGTCAGGATTGAGGGAAAGATGAATGCAGCAATGTACAGAGACATCCATGATGCATTCCAGAGCGCTCTGGACCTCAGGCTGGGGAAAAGGTTCATCTTCCAACAGGACAACGACCCTAAGCACACAGCCAAGTTAACAAAGGAGTGGCTACAGGACAACCCTGTAAATGTCCTTGGGTGGCCCAGGAAGAGCCCAGACTTGAACCAGATTGAACATCTCTGGAGAGATCTGAAAATGGCTATGCACCGACACTCCCCATCCAACCTGATGGATATTGAGAGGTCCTGTAAAGCAGAATGGGAGAAACTGCCCAAAAATAGGTGTGCCAAGCTTGTAGCATCATACTGAAATACTTGAGGCTGTAATTGGTGCCAAAGGTGCTTCAACAAATACTGGACATGTGAATACTTATGTACATGGGATTTTTTTCATTTTATATTTTTATTAAATTTGATTTCAAACTTCTTTCACTTTCTCCTCATGGGGTATTGTTTGTAGAATTTTGAGGAAAATTATGAATTTAATCCACTTTGGAATAAGGCCGTAACATAACAAAATGTGGAAAAAGTGAAGCGCTGTGAATACTTTACGCATGCACTGTACATCTATTATGGCAGTTATCCAGTACACTTAAAGGTATACCCAGACAGGTTATGGGGAGATTGGCCAAAAGCAACCAAAAATCCCACCACCAAGCCAGTGCAAAGCGCAGTAGAGCCTTCAGAATTATCTACAGTACATGTCTGTCAAATCCCCAAAACCAGGGGGCTCATCCCTAATTTTGGAATGGTGGGTGGAGCCTTGTAATTCATTATTTTATGCCCCTTAGTCACCTGTACTTCCAGACCTATTGTATTATAGCACCCATGCAGTTAACCCTTTCGCTGCCAGAGCTGTTTTTGTGTTTCTTGCACACATTTAAAAAATAAAATAAAAAATAGACGCGAGGATTAGTTAAAACCTGATTATATAATTTGAGCAGATAAAAATGCGAGACTCCGATGGGTGTAACAAGATGTCCACTTGCCGCCTTCTCACTGTATCCTTACTGTGGACGAGTGCAGGGTGTAGCAAGATGGCGGTGACGGAACATCACTTCTGTTCCAAAATCCGATGGGTCGCCTAATCTGACGAAACATTGGTGGACATCGGGTCCATGGGACATGCTGATCGTGTAAAATCACAGCGGGAGAGAGACACTGGCGGCGTGCGGCTGCCCTGTAGCAGTATATGTGCTATGGGGCGGTCAGCAAGTGGTGAAACCGTCATGCAGGAAGTAGCTTATGAGCCCATTATGGTTGCCCGTTTGGCATTCTTTCCTGTAACTTTATTTTAATACACTGTGTACCACTGTTACACCGTCTGTCCCTCCCCAGGCCACAATCAGCTAACCCTCCACTACACTGATTGCCTAATCCTCTATTTGGTGCCATAACATCACACATATGCCCTCCATACTCTGGGACATTATTTACTGTAGGATTAAAAATCAGCAGCAGGAAGTCATTTTTCACACAAAATTAGCCGTGTAGAAAGCTGAGTCATCACTTTCAGGATGACTCCAGCGATGAATGCTCTTGTTTACGCTCTTGTCCGGTGATCGGACTACAGCTGCTCCGACCACAGATTTTTAGGTCTTTCTTTGTTTTCTCATTCCTGTTTACATGCTCCTAACAGTTCTGAGAAACAATGTTCTGGCAAAACCCACACAGGCTGCTCTACTCTTGGTCATGTAGGTGTGAACACGTTTGCAAGCTGCCTGTTGTAAGTGGTCCTGTGCGTTTAGATGTGTGCCAAACACAATGCAACTTGCTGTAGTAAGACTGTACTGCCAGTATGGTTTCTATTAGCTGCACCCTGAGAACAGGCCTCCATAAGTACAATCACACACCCATACCTCCCAACTGTCCCTGATTTGAAGGGACTGTCCCTGATTCACAACAAAGTCCCTCTGTTCTTCATTCCTCCTCATTTGTCCCTCATTTTGGTCTGATCCATATACCTGTATATAAAATGCCCTATATATCAATCAAAAAGTGTTTCCCAGTGCTAAACCTTTCATCCAGTTTCTAAATTGTTGTATTTGTACATTTTAAAAGCCAATATAAAAGGAATATAAGTGTTAAAAGAAAGCACTTTGGTGGGTTTAACCCTTTCATGACTAAGCCTGTTTTTGGAATTTGGTGTTTACAAGTTAAAATCCATATTTTCTACTAGAAAATTACTTGGAACCCCCAAACATTATATATATATTTTTTAACAGAGACTCTAGAGAATAAAACGGCGATTGTTGCAATATTTTATGTCACACGGTATTTGCGCAGCGGTGTTTTAAATGCAACTTTTTGGGAAAATGTACACTTTCATTAATTAAAAAAAAAAAAAACAGTAAAATTATCCCATTTTTTTTGCATAATGTGAAAGATAATGTTACGCCGAGTAAATAGATACCAAACATGTCACACTTTATAATTGCACGCACTTGTGGATTGACGACAAAGTACGGTACCTAAAAATCTCAATAGGCGACACTTTAAACATTTTTTACGGTTACCAGGTTAGCGTTACAGAGGAGGTCTAGTGCTAGAATTATTGCTCTCGCTCTGACGATCGCGGCGATAGCTCACATGTGTGATTTGAACACCGTTTACATACGCGGGCGCGACTTCCGTATGCGTTTTCTTTGCTTTGCGAGCTCGCGGGGACGGCGGGCTTCTTTAAAAAAATAAAATTTATTTTTTTATTTATTTTAAAATTACTAAATTGTTTAAAAAAATAAATAAAAATTTTGATCACTTTTATTGCTGTCACAAGGAATGTAAACATCCCTTGTGACAGTAATAGGTGGTGACAGGTACTCTTTATGGAGGGATCGGGGGTCTAAAAGACCCCCCACCCCTCCTTTACACTTCAGTGTATTCAGATCGCCGAAAACGGCGATTCTGAATACCGAATATTTTTTTAAAACCGGCGCCATTGGCAGCCGAGTAAACGGGAAGTGACGTCATGACGTCGCTTCCGTGTTTACTATGAGGAGACTGGAACGAAGCCGATTACGGCTTCGTTCCAGTTCCTCCCCAGCGGCCGGAGCCATCGGACACGCAATCGGTGCTCCCGATCGAGCGGGAGCACCGGTAACAGCGGCGGGAGGGGGGGGACGTCCCCTCCCGCTCCTCCGGCATAACAGCCCAGCGGCTTTTAGCCGCATCGGTTGTTATGGCTGGGTAGCCAATCGCCCGCTGTAAAAGACGGTACCGGGATGATGCCTGCAGGTGCGGGCATCATCCCGGTATACCCCCCGGAAGCCGAGTACGCATATCTGCGTACGCTCGGCGGGAAGGGGTTAACTAATAATTATTTTGTATAATTCTCCTTTAAAGGGGCGTGGCAAGGGGTGTGTCCTATGCCTGCATACTTTTGCTAATAGGTGTCCCTCATTCCCATCTCAAAAAGTTGGGAGGTGTGCTTGTATGTGTATGTGTGTATTGTAAGTGTACTGTCTGCCCTCATATTGTAAAGGGCTGCGCAAACTGTTGGCGCTATATAAATCTTGAATAATGATAATAAATTACACTGGCAGGGAAAGGGATAACACTAGTGGTGATCAGGGGGTTAAATGTGTTCCCTGGGAGGTATTTCTAACCATAGGGGGAGTTGACTGACTGGAGGAGGAGAGAGATCGCTGTTCCTGATCACTAGGAACAGACGATCACTCTGTACTTCCCTGTCAGAACGTGATCTGTTTGTTTATATTGCTCTCTGTGGAACGAATGCGGGTGGCCCCCGCCGTGCGTGCACCCGCTGTATGAAATCGATGTACAGCTACGGCAGTTCACGCAATAGAGCTAACCTGCCACAGTACAATGATGGGAGGAAGCGACGTTTGACATCCTTCCGGTCCTCCAAGGTCATAGAGTTTGGATGGGGGCCATCTTGACCTCACTCGACTTCCTGCCCATTGCTCCATGGGATTGGATCGTTTCCCCCTTTACCGACGGCTCCAGTAGTTGGGGAAACGACCGTAAAGCGATGGGAGCGGGCACCTCTCCTACCGCCTATAAAAGTGATTCTGTGGCAAATCCATTTAGGGGTGGAGAGCTGCAGTTTGAGCAGAACACACGTGGAAAAACACACCTGAGCGGAGTGTCTTTGAGTGCTTTTCCGGCGGTGTTTTTGCATGACTTTGCATGCTTGTATGCAGTGTTTTTTGGGCTTTGCCATTTTTTTTATTAGCCAATAGAGAAAACTATTGTTTGTTGCATCATTTGTTGCTAGGTATTTTAACTTTTTTTTTTTAGCTTTTCCATTTGCTTTTATTTCTTTTATTATTATTATTATTATTATAATAATAATAATAATGTTTTTTCGTTATGGTAAGGAGTACGAGTTCAGTTTAGGTTAGGGTTAGTTAGTATTATTTTATTTATTTTTTATTTTATTTATTATTATAAGTATAATAATAAATTAATAAATAAAAGAAACATAAATACACAAATAAAATCATAAAGAAAACATTCAATAAATAGTAAGTAACAATAAATAATTAACCCTTAACTTTAAC
The DNA here is from genome assembly GCF_037356315.1 of Lithobates pipiens. Taxonomy (NCBI): domain Eukaryota; kingdom Metazoa; phylum Chordata; class Amphibia; order Anura; family Ranidae; genus Lithobates; species Lithobates pipiens. The sequence continues at coordinate 3,098,492 of NW_027507755.1, read as the reverse complement.
CCTTACCCCTTAAAAAAAGAAAATAACTAAACACCCTAACACAAAATAAATTATTATTAGCTATTATTAATGTATTTATTTGTTTGAGTCTGGGTGTTTATTGTTATTATTATTATTATTATTAATAATAATAATAATAATAATAATAAGAATAATAATATATTTAATATTTTTTAAGGTTAGAGATTAATTATGTATTATTACATATTATTCATTTATTTCACTGATCATTTTTAGTTATTTGCGTATTTAACAATTTTTTATTCATATATTATTACTATATTTTATTTTTTTCATTTGAGCAGAAAATAGCACAAAAACGCGTGCAGAAACACATGAATGGTGAGTTTCAATTAATTTCTATAGGAATTTCTATAGAATAACTCGCCAAAAACTCCCAAATCTGCCCAATTCGAGCGACAAAAAAAGCTCCAGAACTTGTTTGAGCTTCAAGCGTTTGGCTTCAGGCGATTTGGAGTGGAAATGTGAACCATCTCCATAGAGAATAATAGATTTTTTTTCTCCTCCAGCATTTTTGAGCTTCAAGCTTTAAGCAGATAGTCGCCCATGTGCGAATGGGGCCTCAATGTCAAGTCATGCGTTTTCAGGCATTTCTATTGAAGTATATGGGGCCAAAAACGCTTGTAATCTGCCAAAAAATAAGCTCTTGTACTTTTTTTGAGCGACTGGAGTTTTGTTTCAGGCGTCAGAACGTTCATATCTGAACAGGGGCCATTGAAATGAATGGGGTTTGGCTTGTTGAGTGTTTTAGCGCTACAAGCTTCAAGCTATAAAACGCTCAGGTGTGAACAGGGCCTTCAAAGAAGAAGAAGCAATACAAGCAATTAATCAGAAAATGGGAAAAAAGCAGAAGAACAGAGATGAGCTTCAGTACTGTGTTGCTTCTACTTTCACTGTCCAGTCAGGAAAGGAAAGGAAAGGAAAAGGAAGAAAAGCAGGAAGTTAAACCCCAGTTTTACCATCCCCTGATCACCCGCCTAAACGAGGACATGCCGCAGCCACAGCAATAATTAAACAGCATGCCGCTTTCGGCAGGTGGCACCACTGCCGACCCGCTCAAGTGAATAGGGATGTATTGTGACAGTGTGCCTGCTCTGGATTGTAAGGAAAACTTTGTTTTAAATTAGAGTCCATTTTGTACATTTTTTAACAGACTTTACATGCAGGGTAAAAAAAATAGATTTATAACATATTTTTTTTACTAATAAACATTTGATTCAGGGTATAACTAGGGCACTGATGTCACAATGCACTACAGATTTTTTTTTTTAAAAGAGAGAGCACAGCAGAAGCAGTTTGATTTCAGTTGTTCTCTCACTAACTGAAACTCCATACAAAGCCACGTGAAAAGGGATACGTTTCTTGTAGGTGTTTGAGTAAATCTGAGCTCGAGTTCCTCAGCTCTGTAACAGGTTGAATCAACAAGAAAACATGTGAAAAGTAGACTGATGTCCTACTTTTTGGCTGTTAACCATTTGCTTACTGGGCAATCATAACCCCCTTCCTGGCCAGGACAATTTTCAGCTTTCAGCACTCTCACAATTTGAATGGCAATTGCGCGGTCATGCATCACTGTGCCCAAATTCAATTTTTATCATTTTTTGCACACAAATAGAGCTTTCTTTTGGTTGTATTTAATCACTACTATTCTGTTTTGTAAACACGTTTTTCATATTTTGCTATAAAATTTTGAAAACCGGTAATTTTTCTCCTTCACTGATGTGCGCTAATGGGCAATGATAGGCTGCACTGATGAGGCAGCACTGATAGGTGGCTCTGATGGGGCCGCACTGATGGGTGGCACTGAGAGGTAGCATCGATAGGCACTGATAGGTGGCACTGAAGAGGCAGCACTGATGGGCACTGATAGGTGGCACTGGTGGGCAATGATGAGGCTGCACTGATGGGCACTGATAGGCAGTATTGATGGGCACTGAAAGGCATCACTGATGGGCATTGGTAGGTGGCACTGATGAAGCAGCACTAGTGGGCACTGATGAGGCAGCACTGATAGGCGGCACTGGTGGGCACTAATGAGGCTGCACTGATGGGCGGTATTGATGGGCAATGGTAGGTGGCACTGATGAGGCTGCACTGATAGGCAGCACTGATAAGTGACATTGATGATGGGGCACTGATTGGCGGAACCGATAGGTGGCACTGGTGGGCACTAATTAGCAGTACTGATGGGCACTAATAGCTGGCACTGATTAGCAGCACTGGAGGGCACTAAGGGGACCGATGTCCCTCTAACAGAAGCCAGTTAAAAGCTCCCAAATGTCCCCAATTTGGAGGGACTGTCTCTGATTTGTAACAATGTCCCTCTTTCCCCCTCATTTTGGTTTGATCCATATAGTTGTTTCCTAGTGCTAAATCTTTCATCCAAATTCTAAATCGCTGCATTTGTAAATTGTAAAAGCCAATATAAAGTAATAGCAGTGGTAAAAAAAAAGCCCTTGCGGATTTCATTAACCTTTTTTTTGGTTAGTTCTACTTTAAGGGGGTGTGGCAGGGGGCATGTCCTATACCTACATACATTTGGTAGTAGGTGTCCCTCATTCCCATCTCAAAATGTTGGGCAATACGAGTTAACAGCTGACCGCGTGAGGTGGGGAAAAAAAAAAGCTGATAAACGGCGTCTGTTTACTTTCTTGATCAGCTGTCATTGGCCGGGGGTGAGGGCAGCGCGAGAACGAGAGGACATCCATGAGCGCCCTCCCGGCATTTTAAGCCCTGCAATGTAGCCGTCTTTCGGGCTATAAAGTGGGCGTCAACTGGTTAAATTTAGGCCCAATTAATGTCTCATATCTTTTTTTAATCTTTTTAAAGTCCTGTATTTTCACATAAATTGTGACAAATAGAATCTCCGGGAGATACAATAAAAATTGTCAGCAAGGTTTACCGCTCCAGTATCTACTGAAAACTGAAAAGTGGGTTTTGGGTGTAATGATCCCAAAAAACAAAAATTAAAAAAAGCATCTGTAAAACAAAAAAAATACATAGGAAACTTACAAAAACGTCCATCAGGCCTAAATGAAGAACCATTGTGCATGACAGAGGGACCGAGGGATGTGGTTCCAACACAGGGGACAGTCAGAAGCTAGACACACATTTCTGCAGCTATTAAGAAAAAGAACTAGAAGTACAAGTTTTGTATGGAAATAAATAACCCCGATAAATCAACAATGTGTTAGGTCTAACAAGTCAGCTAAATTTAACTCAGGACGGGGAAATATTGGAGGACCCATGCAGTAAATTAAAGCCAAGTCTGTTAATTGGAATAAAACAAGGAGCTCACTGTGCCCGGTATTAGGTCTACGTGCCCGGCGGCTCCGACGAATCAACACCTCCTGTTTACTTAAATGTTTTTTATGCAAATGAAAAGTTGTGCTTCTACTTTGCTGTGACTATATTTAGACATATCTGAAGACACAGAGTACCCTTATAAGGTGTCAAAAGGGGTAACGGGCATATTTAGAAGACGACCAGCAACCAATAGCACACATTTTTTGTTTAAACCCTCATAGAAACTTAACATATTACCTTAAAGTGTTACTAAACCTAAAAACATTTTTTCACCTTAATGCATTGCTTGCATTGAGGTAAAAAAAAAAGGTTTCAGTGTCCCTGCGGCCCTCCATCCCTGAGTGAAGGGGAAGAGAGGAGAGATCAGCGCTGTGCAGGGTTGCATCTTTTCTCCCCTTGGGCCTCATGTACAGGGGGCGTTAGAAAAAAAACGAGCTGCAAAGCCACTACCAACACCAGGAAAAAGCGGTTGTAAAAACGTGCTTTTAGTAGCTTTTTGCATTGGCGTAAATGCACATTTCTAGCTTTTCGCAGCGTTTCTCTACCTCTATTCAAAATCAATGGTTTCCCAGAAGAGCCCATTAATTTGAATAGGAGTCACACCACAATGTCCACATCATGATGAATCGACTTGTACGGCTTTTGGGCTGAGGATATTGAAGGGAAACCCCTCCCCCCACCAAAATGGGGAGAAAAAAATGGCGTGGGGGTTCCCCACAAAATCCACACCAGACCCTTATCTGAGCATGCAGCCCGGCAGGACCAGAAATGGGAAGATGACGACGAGTGAGCATCCCCCCCCCCGGACCATACCAGGCCACATACCCTGGGAAAACAAAAGTATAGTGCAGTAACATTACATTCCCTAGGCACACAGTTAACCCTTTGATTGCACCAGATGTTAACCTCTTCCTACCCAGTGTCATTAGTACAGCGACAGTGAACAGTATTAACACAGATTACTGTATTAGTGTCACTGGTGATGTCAGTGACAGTTAACCAGTGTCAGAATTGCCTGCCGCACTATCACAGTACTGATTAAGTCGCTGCTTACCTCCATTTCTATTATAAAAAAGAAAAAGCTCCAGTGTATATATATATATATATATATATATATATATATAGCCATTTGTAGGCGCTGTAATTTTTACGTAAACCAATAATATACACTTACTGGGATTTTTTTTTTACCAAAGACATGTAGCAGAAAACATTTTGGCCTAAATTTATGAAGAATTTACATTTTTACATTTCTTTTTTAATGGGATTTATTTTTATAGCAAATACACACACACACATATTAGATATATATTTCTTTTTTCCACAAATCGTTTATAGAGCAAAAAATTTAAAACCTAGTGGGGATCAAAAACCACCAAAAGAAAGCTCTATTTGTGTAAAAAAATATATATAAATTTAATTTGTGTACAGTGTTGCATGACCGTGCAATTGTCAGTTAAAGTAGCGGAAAGCCATCAAGCAAAAAACCTTTGTTGGTTTAAAAGAAAAAAACTGGCGCCCAACTTTTTTAGCTGGCTCCTAGACTCAAAGCAAATGTGTCAAGCCCTGGTCTAAGTGATCCGAAATGCAGGGAACTAAAGCTCCATTCACACCAATGTGTTTTTTCATGCTTTTTGCAGAAATGCAGGAATTTTTTTTAATATGGGTTCCTATGGAACACGTTCACATCAATGCATTTTTGTGCCTCAGCATTTTTCGGAAAGGGTCAGGGACTTTTTTTTTAATTCGCCGCTGAGTGACCCCAGAAAAGGAGGATCGGGGCCAGTCTGTGCAGAGAAGGTTTGTTTAAAAAAAAATAAAAAACTACCATTAGATATCCTTTAAAGAGGTGGAGATCTACCTGAAAAACGTGGGAGAAGTCAAATATCACCAGGCACAGTGTCGCCTCCTCACACCCGATTTAAATCGCTGATTGCCATATTACCGTTTCACAATGCATTGCACGGCAATCATGGGTTTAAATCAGGTGGTGTGGAGGCAACATATCATGTATGTATATTCTACACCCACTAACAACGATAGGGGGTACAACTCTTGCTGCGGCTGCAAAGGGGTGCTGTGATAAAAACACGTCTTAACCGTTACCACCCCCCAAACTGCAAATGTAAATGAACCTTAACTCTTCTGAGCCTCCATTAAGGCTGCTTTCACACTGATGTGCTGCGGTTTACCTGCACTGTGGTTGCAGCGCAGTGCATCTGCAACTTTCCTGGGTTATGCCACGTACACGCGATCAGAATTTTGGCTGGAAAAAGCTCTGATGGTTTTTTCGACGGAATTCCGCTCAAGCTGTCTTGCATACACACGGTCACACAAAAGTTCTCTGGACTTTCGACCGTCAAGAACGCGATGACGTACAACACGGCGACAAGCCGAGAAAATGAAGTTCTGTGCTTCCAAGCATGCGTCGAATTGCTCTCGAGCATGCGTAGGAATTTTACGCGTTGGAATTTGTACAGACGATCGGAATTTTCGATCAGAACTTTTTCCGACCGAAAAATTGAGAACATGCTCTCAATCTTTTGCTGGCTCAAATTCGGCCAGCAAAAGTCTGATGAAGCATACACACGATTGCATTTTCCCACCAAAAGCTCTCATTGGACTTTTGCTGGCCAAATTTCCAATCGTGTGTACGGGACATTAGCTGCGCTTTGCCATAGGCTTCTATTATATCCTGCAGGTGTGAAAGTGCATCAAAACTCCTACATTCAGAAAGTGCACACTGACCTGAAGATCTCTTTCCTGCTCTTGCACCACTCTGGAGACCGCTAGCCTGGATAAGAGATGGAGTGCAGTTGGTATCACTCCGCATGGGGGAGGCATCGGCTTATGCGACTCTTGCTCTCTACTACATCTCCAACTTTCCAAGTAGTCCCTCTGCTCTAGAATGCGAGCGGGTCACCAAGTTCAGACCATGATCTACCAGTCACCTGTCCACGATCTACAGGTTGCTGACCCCCGCTTTAGGCTGGGTTCACATCTATGCGAATTGGATGTGGCCTTGTTCGCATTATAGGAGATTGTGACTGGCTTACTATGGAGCAGGTTCACATATCTCTGTTGCGGCTGCGAAGCGGCTTGCACAGGAATGCTGTGTGTCTTTGGCTCAGTTTTAGGGCCAAATTCAGGCAAAAATTAGTCCCAGATTTGCCTTAAACGGAGAACAGGGACGCACCGGACCCCTGCTGCGAGCCGCATCCGTCGGAGGTGTGAACCCAGCCTTGGCCCGTACACACAATCCGAAAATCGTACGAAAAATACTGCTTTTGAAGCAATCGTATTATCAGATCGTACAAATGCAAATTTCTTTCTTCTACGATAGCAGTTCGTAGAATTTTCATTTAATCAGTACAGTTGGCATCCGAAAATACAATAGAAATACCCTACAACACATGACATCACTTCTGATTTTTGATTCTGTCGTAAGAGAATTTGTCACTTTTTTTTATATCCGACTAGCATGCAGACGATCTGTTGTGCGATTTTCAGATCATGTGTACGTGCCAGACTTACTGCTCAGACCTCAATTTAAACACAATTAATGAGGTCAGGTGTGGAACATCAGCATGGGCAAGCCGCAGCACTAAGGAACAACCAGCAGATGGCAGACAGCAAAGGTGAGCATGTGAGTTTAGTAGTTCTAAAGCTTTCAAAGTACTCTAGGAGACATAAAACCAAAAGCCATCTCAGATGCAGTGCAGAGCTGTTTCCCACTGCCTGAGCATCCGCCATGCTGAGCAGTATATACAGCCTATGCAGAGCCGTGCATACAGCCTATGCAGAGCCAAGCACCTTTGCTGTAGCAGGTTGGTGCAGGAAGAAAGGGGAGAGCCATTTTTATTCTTGTCTTAGGCCAGGGGTGCCCAACCAGTGGTCTGGGAGCCACATGTGGCCCACGGAGCCATCTGATGTGGCCTGCAACCTGCTCTGGGATGGAATAAAATAGAATACTGTTATTCAAGGTCAGTTTATTACTAAAATCCCAGTGTATATATGGGCATATCTGTTCTGCAGTGGTTACTGGGCTGCTTTCAAACAAATCCGCAGATGCAGAGCAGTGCACCTGCGGGTTACCTGCACTGACCCATACACTTCTGTTATTACATGCGAGTTCGAGCTTTCTGAAAGTGCACCAAACCTGCAGAATATAATAGAAGTCTGTTGCAAAGTGCAGAAAAGGCAAAGGTATACTGGGTTGCACCCACGGTGCGGGTAAACTGCAGCTCATCAGTTTGAAAGCAGCCATGGGCCCCTTTCACACGGTCAGTCCGACCCAATTGGACCCTCCATTCACCTCTAAGGAGTGGCAGATGTAATACCTCCAATCCAATCCGGCTGTGTCCGTGTCCGCTCTGCATATACAGAGCTTGAATGGACCTGCCATCCGCCAGCTCCGCTGATTGTGGCCCGCGATCCAGTTACCAAGTTGCTTCAAAAGGTTGGGCACTCCTGTCTTAGGCTCTTCCATTCATTGTGAAACTAAAAGCCGCTCAAGAGTACAGCCAAGCCAAGGAGTGTTTACAATCGAAAAAATCTATGTAAACCCCGGGGCCTCATTCACACGGCCATATTGAGGGAGGCAGCAAGACCACACGCTAAATGTTATCCATGCAATGTTTTTGCTAACGTTTTCATACATATAGGGGGCTACTAAAGGCAAACAGACTGTGTACTTTGCAAGTGCAGTTGCACTCTGCTAAGGGCATTTGCTCCAAATGTAAATGTGGTAAAGCTTCACTTTAATGAGCAGGGGGTACAGAGGTGAGACAGATGTGCAGGAGATACATTGGTGGAGCAGATGAGAAAGCGGGTTACAGTGGTGGGGCTGATGAGTTCAGTGTTAGGACAGATGAGAAGGTGATTTAGTAGTGAGACAGAAGAGCATGGGGGTACGGCAGTGGAGCATATGTGCAGGAGGTACAGTGGTGGGGGGGATAAGAAGGGGGTTCAGCAGTGGGACAGAAAAGAAGGGGGTACAGTGATGGGGCAGATGAGAAGGGGGTTCAGCGGTGGGACAGAAGAGCAAGGGGGTACAGCAGTAGGGTAGACGTGAAAGGAAGTGCATTGGTGGGACAGATGGGCAGGGGGTACAGAGGTGGGGCAGATGTACAGGGGGTACAGGGCAGGGATAAGGAGAAAGGAGGTACATTGGTGGCACAGATGAGTAGGGGGGTACAGAAGCAGGGCACATGTGCAGAGGAGAAAGGAGGTACATTGGTGGAACACATGAGTAGGGGGTTGCAGTGGTGGGGCAGAAGAGCAGGGGGAACAGAAGTGGGACAGATGTGCAGGAGGTACAGTGGTGGGGCAGATGAGAAGGGGGCTACAGTGATGGGGCAAATGAGAAGGGGGTACAGCAGTAGGGTAGATGTGAAATAAAAGTGCATTGGTGGGACAGATGGGCAGGGGGTTACAATGGTTGGGCAGAATAGCAGGGGGTACAGAGGCAGAGATAAGGATAAAGGAGGTACATTGGTGGCACAGATGAGTAGGGGGGTACAGAAGCGGGGCACATGTGCAAAGGAGAAAGGAGGTACATTGGTGGAACACATGAGCAGGGGGTTACAGTGGTGGGGCAGAAGAGTAGGGGGTACAGAAGCGGGGCACATGTGCAGAGGAGAAAGGAGGTACATTGGTGGAACACATGAGCAGGGGGTTACAGTGGTGGGGCAAAAGAGCAGGGGGAACAGAAGTGAGACAGATGTGCAGGAGGTACACTGATGGGGAAGATGAGAAAGGGGGCTACAGTGGTGGCGCAGATGAGAAGGGGGGTTCAGCGGTGGGACAGAAGAGCAAGGGGGTACAGCAGTAGGGTAGATGTGAAAGGAAGTGCATTGGTGGGACAGATGGGCAGAAGAGCAGGGGGTAAAGAGGTGGGGCAGATGTACAGGGGCAGAGATAAGGATAAAGGAGGTACATTGGTGGCAGAGATGAGTAGGGGGGTACAGAAGCGTGGCACATGTGCAGAGGAGAAAGGAGGTACATTGGTGGAACACATGAGCAGGGGGTTACAGTGGTGGGGCAGAAGAGCAGAGGGAACAGAAGTGGGACAGATGTGCAGGAGGTAAAGTGGTGGGGCAGATGAGAAAGGGGGCTACAGTGGTGGGGCAGATGAGCAGATACGTTCAGTCTTAGGACAGATGAAAAGATGGTTCAGCAGTGAGACAAAAGAGCAGGGGGGTACGGTGGTGGAACAGATGTGCAGGGAGGTACAGTGGTGGGGCAGATGAGAAAGGGGGTACATTGGTGGGGCAGATGAGAAGGGGGATACAGTGGTGGGACAGATTTACAGGGGAGTACAGTGGTGGGGCAGATGAGAAAGGGGGTACAGTGGTGGGGCAGATGAGAAAGGGGGTACATTGTTGGGGCAGAAGAACAGGGTGGTACAGTGGTGGGGCATATGTGTAGGTGAACTGGGGCTGATCAGAGGTGTGAAGGAGCAGGATGTTAATTTCTCACTACTACTCAAGTAGTTTACAGCATTTAATTTTTTTTTGTTATAAAATCTGCACGCTCAACTTCTTTGAAAACATTTTTCGGCACACTGTGCTCTAAAGGTTGCCTACCCCTGATCTAGAGAATACATTGAATGGTATTTGCATAGCGTTTTTTTCAAACGCAATTTTTGGGAAAGAACATACGCTCTTTCGAATTTTGTCTCAAACATTTGATTATCTACTCGTAGAACTCTCATTCTCATCAGGCAGTACATAAAACTGATTCATCAGCTCCACATACAGCGTATAATCTTTGTTTCAAGACGTGAGAAAAGCTTGGCGGATTCTAAAATAAGCTGTCGGAAGGAAGTGGAAGGAGTTCGGAGTGTGAAAGGAATGCGACTTTTTTTCCTGGATATGTAAACTTGGAGATCAGAGCAGAAACATATAACCCCGGGTTCAAAAATGTGGACTCTCAACCGTATCTGCCGCTTTACAAGAACAAATTCCTAGAGCAATATTATATCACTACAGTAGTAAGGACAGCAGGGACATTTCTGCAAGACGGAACAACAATTCCTGTTACACAACATAAAAAATACAACTTCAAAGTGAAAACTCTACTAAAAAAAAGTGATCTTTTAGTTACAAGTGGGAACTAATTGGTTGAGAGGTGTCAGCTCAGAGATGACACAATTATGTAAATCCTGGTACATGTACAGTTCTTGGCTGTAAAAACATTTGACACAGATCAGCCCTTGTTACAAGACAAGCCAGGCAGTGCTGCCCCAAGCCTCCTGTGTATAACCTCTCGCCTCCACTTCCACGCGAGGTGCCCGTCCCAGAAAGGAGCACATCCCGCTCCACACAAATGCTGTAGTACAAAATGCATCCTAGGGGCGTGGCCAAGCAGAAGTCAGTGACTTAGGATAAACTGAACAGTTGACGTCATCAGAACGCGTCCTTAAGATTTGTGCCACAGATTTGACTTGGTTTGACTTGAAGAAAAGGTGGCAACCCTAACACTTCAGCATCGCACAGAATTTTTATTTCATAGTATGCATAGATAAACTATGCATAGATATTGCTATTAAATAACATTTCTAATCATATGAAGTTAATCACAAAAGTCCTCCTTTACATCAGAATCCACAGCGTTCCCCCTTTACAGAAGAGTCCACAGCGTTCCCCCTTAACATCAAAATCCAAAGTTTCCCTTTTACATCTGAACTCGCAGAGTTCCCTTTCAATGTAAGGGGGGACTCTGCAGATTCTTATGTAAGGGAGAACTCTGGGGACTCTAACATAAGGGATGCTCTGGTGTACAAAGAGGACTCTGATGTAAGGGGGTGCTCTGATGTAATGAGTGCTCCAAGGACCCTGATTTACCTTAGCGTGCTCAGTGGCAGGAGAGAGAAGGGAGGAGGCATAGTCCAGTCTGAATAATGTGTCCAGGTCTCAGACAGTCTGAAACCCGGATGCATGATTCCAAACCCGAAATGTCCAGGTGAATCCCGAACAGGTGGCAACCCTAACTACAGATCAGATCTTCTGGAGAGGCAAGTATCAGCCCTCCGCTAATGCAGGAGTCTGGTGATTCTTTGTGTCCTGCAACTTCTGTCACCCACTTAGGGCTGTGTTTACACTTTCATGGGGGGGGGGGGGGCACCCCAATGGAGGAACACTGGATGGATGTGTACACATGCTGAGCCCATAATTATAAACCCCTCGTCGCAATCATAGGGCAGTACCACTACTGAACGTAACCTATTAAAGTGAATAGGGCTGTGCCGTAAATGCACAAAGCAATGCGCAACGCGCCACAGTGGTGTGGTATTTGCAGGGTTAAAACTGTAGGAGAGGAGATGACAGATATCTCCTCCTTGTCATCTGTCAAATGCTAAAAGAGGGACAGCAAACACGTGAAGCCTTAAGCAACTGACACTTCTAGGTGTGTGGGATGCCTGTGTCCTCCTTATGTAAACCTCTATGTCACTGCTGAATCCTTCAGGAGGATGGAAGCAAGGACAAGGCAGGGAATCTGACACTCCTGGAAGTGTCAAATGCTAAAGAGAGAGACAGAGGCTGCAGTGCTGGAACACAGGGAAGGTCACCGGTGAAGTGAGAATTCTACCTTTTCTAATTCAGGGGCCTGGCATTTCTATATGTTTGGGGTCGTCCTGGCAGGATCTCTTTATGGACTGCTTTTTAGGGGTACACAGTGCAGCTTTAAAAATAAAAATGTCAGGATCTGGATCTGAACCTGGGACCTCTGCAGTGTCTGGCTGTGGCTCTTCTCGATGCCACCTGAGATGCTGGACAACTCCCTGCTCGATTCCTAGGCAACCTTACTTTGTATCTTGCTCCTCCCGTGAACATCCTATTTAAGCCATGTCTCAATGCTTCCTGATTGCCAGATTGCTTTCTCCAGCTGATAGCTTGCTCCTTTGCATACATGCTGCTGTTCTTATCTCCGCTACCACTTGTTATTGACCTCTTGGCTTGTTCCTCAACTACGCTTCCATGCGAGCTCATCCAGCTACTACTCGTTATTGACCTTTTGGGCTCGTTCTTCAACCACGCTTCTGCTCGTTTTCCTAGCTGCTTCATCCATTCTCTGACCCCTGCTTGCTCTCTTCTTGCTGGGGCAATCCAGAGGGCTAGGACCTGGCATTACCATGTAGTGAAATACATCTCCACCATCAGGAGCTCTGGTGAAGACCACCTAGCGCTTAGACACCATGCCTCAGGTCCAATAGAAGAGATAATGTAGCTTAAAATGCTAAAAAAGTGAATGCTGGCTTTCGATAGAAAAGTGTCAGAACACACAGTTGATCATGGTTTTCTGTGTATGGGGCTGTGTAGCCTCAGGCTGCTCAGGGTACCCATACGGACCGCCAAAAGAGACTACCTTGAGCATGAAAGCATCAGAACTGGACCATGAAGCTATGGAAGAAAGTGGCCTGGTCTGGTGAATTATGGTTTCTTTAACATCATATTGATGGCCGGGTGCATGTATGTCGCTTACTATGGGAAGAATAAAAGTTGGCAGAGGCAGTTTTTGGCTACTGATGGCTTGGTGCCAGATATCACAGCACAACTTCAGAGATCTAGTGGTGTCCATGCCTCAATGGGTCAGGGCTGTTTTAGTGGCAAAAGTGGGACCTACTTGGTATCGGGTGGGTGGTCATAATGTTGTGGCTGATCGGTTTATTGCATTGCTTAGTGCTTTGGCCCTTTTAGGAAACACATTGCATCCCAGACGCTTGTCCACCAGTCCACCGCGTATTGCTTACAAGAGGGGCAACAAGGGCTACTGTACGTGAGAATGAGCCCTTACTGGGCAAAAAATAAATGAAAACAGCCTTACATATGTAGAGGTTACTTTTCTTCAAGTTTAGTGTTTTTTCCTAATCAAAAATAAGTTCCGGCCATGAAAAAAATAAAATTAAAAATAATAATCTCTGAATTTAAAAAAAAAAAGAAAAGAAAAAGGAAGGTTTGAAACACAAGAAGACACAAAGCCCATTAAACCGCAGTCTGTGTTGTGAAGATCAACAGTTCAGATCATAAAATAAAATAACTGTGTACCCGTTCTGTGGTGATAACAAGCCCTCGAAGGACAGAAGGGGCCCAGAGGTGATCTGTAATGAAATGTGGATGTCTTTTTTAGCGGGACCCCCCTGAGTTCTGGCTGAGAATGAAGGATGCTCAATGTGAAAGGTCAAAGATCCTGTTCCAATTTCTAATTCCTGTAGCCAGTAGGCAGAGAGCGGGAAGCATGTGGCTTTCTCACATTGACACACAAGTTTCGGTAATAAATACATCTGGTGTGTTCAGACCACGGTAAGGCGAAATAAATGAGTGTGATGGATGACGGCAGCTTTGTTGTGTCAGTGGTGGGACGGTGTACGAGCCGAGAATCATTATGCAGAGACAGGATTACTGTACGCTTTTAGCCCTTCTACACACGGTCAGACATTCCGACCAACAAAATTTTCCAACATGATCCGATCTGACTTTTTCCGATCGTTTGTAGAGAATTCCGATCGGACAAAGTGCCACGCATGCTCAGATCAAATTCCTAGACCAAAGCTATTGGTTACTAGCCTGAACGTAGTCCCATCGTAACGAAATAACGTCATCGGATTTTCCGACCGTGTGTATGCAACACCAGTTTCGGACAAAATCCGTCAGAAAAAATCCGACAGATTTTGTTGTCGGAATGTCCGACCATGTGTACAAGGGCTTAGGGTAACTGGCTGTTGAATTTTGGAAGCGGGTAGTTTATGCCACTGTTATTTCTTGGATTTCTATAAGGCCGACATTTAGATTCAGATTCTGAATACTTTATTAATCCCAAAGAGAAATTATTACATAATTCTTTACATATGACATAGGACCATTCATATCAGTCCCTGCCCTCTGACGACGCACACAGCTTAACCACTTGCCGACCGCCGCACACCGGTATATGTCGGCACAATGGCAGCAGTGGCCAAATGGGCGTACCTATACGTCCCCTTTAAGAGCCGCGGATAGCAGGCATGTGTGCGCGCCCGCCACATACAGCACGTCCGTGCCCGTGGGACCAGCGGACTCTATGTCCACCAGTCTCCCGGCGATCGTGTCACGGAGCCTCAGAACGGGGAAGTGTCTATGTAAACAAGGCATTTCCCCGTTCTGCCTTGTGTCATGACAGAGATCACCACTCCCTGTAATCGGGAGTGATGATCGTTGTCATGTGACTTGAAGCCCATCCCCTCCACGGTTAGAATCACTCCCTAGGACACACTTAACCACTTCATAGCCCCCTAGTGGGTAACCCCTTCCCTGCCAGTGACATTTATACAGTAATCAGTGCATTTTTATAGCACTGATCGCTGTATAAATGTGAATGGTGCCAAAATAGTGTCAAAAGTGTCCGATGTGTCCGCCACAATGTCGCAGTCATGATAGAAAAAAAATTAAAAAACCGCAGATCGCCGCCATTACTAGTGAAGAAAAATAATAATAATAAAAATGCCATAAAACTATCCCCTATTTTGTAGACGTTATCATTTTTGTGCAAACCAATCAATATACGCTTATTGAGATTTTCTTTTTACCAAAAATATGTAGAAGAATACGTATCGGCCTAAACTGAGGAAAAAAAAGTTTTCTAGTTTTATATATTTTTGGGAGATATTTATTATAGCAAAAAGTAAAAAAATATTGTTTTTTTCAAAATTGCCACACTTTTTTTGTATATAGTGCAAAAAAACAAACAAAAAAAACAGAGGTTTGATACCACCAAAAGAAAGCTCTATTTGTGGGGAAAAAAGGATGTCAATTTTGTTTGGGTACAATGCTGCATGACCGTGCAATTGTCAGTTAAAGGGACGCAGTGCCGAATCGCAAAAAGTGCTCTAGTCAGGAAGGGGGTAAAATCTTCTGGGGCTGAAGCGGTTAAAGTGTTACTAAACTCACAACCGTAAAAAATCAGTCTGTGGATGCAGTAAAGCATGCTTGTTATACTCACTGTGGAACCTAAAGGGTTGATCCTCTGCATTGTGCTCCATGATTCCAAGGCCAGCCATGATGATGACTTACAGAGACAGGGGGTGGGAAATCATAAACCCTGTCCCTGCCCGGACACACCCATAACACTCCCCTGGTCATTGTTCATTGGTTGTTGTATAACTCCTCCTGCTTGCCTGTGCTTGATTGGCCGATTTGAGAAGCCACCAGGGCTCTATTGCTATAAGAATAACGATTGCGCCCAGGATCAGAGGCGGTTGGTCGTGGAGCTGAGGATGTAAGAATGGTGGTCAGGTCTGTGTTACTTGGGAAGATATGGGAAACAGGGTCCTACTAAGATGCATTATACCAAAAGGCTGAAAGTGACATATATAGAGAAATCTCTGCGTCAATCTGCTGATAGTATAGAGCCCTAGGAGGCACTCTGCACATGCTCAGTTTGGTGTGTATTGCTAGAGAGGGTTTTTTTTTCTTCTTTTTTGGGAGGGTGCATGTGATCAAAACAGGGCCAATCAGCACTGTCCAGACAGAGGGTCAGGGGTCCTGCAGACTCATAGGACAATCAGAGGAGAATGAAAACTCCTCCTACAAGCTTTAACCAGTGCTCAGCCAGACACTGATAGAAGTCACAAGACTGCTATATACTGCAGATGAGAAAAGGTATTTAGTAGTTTATATTTACTAAAATAATTGCATTTCCATGTTCTGTGTGAGACCAGATATAGTGAATGCAGGGTCCTGGGTTTAGTAGCACTTTAAGCCGGCCATACACAGATCAAAAGCCATCCGGGACACAAACCCCACACCGGGACAGCTGTCAAATTGGGAGCAGCGGTCTATGCAGCCTCTGCATCCCAAATGACATGAATGGGACTGCCTGCATGTGGATGCATCTCATGCAGGCAAAATACAGCCTTTCACATGGGTGTACGCTTAAAGAGGCAGTAAACACTAATGGGTTTCACTTCCTTCCTTTGCCCCTGCAAAGTAAAAGCATACTAGCACATTATGTGACACTTACATGCAAACTAAGCCTGTGATGTCCCCAATGAAGGCCGCATCCATATCCTCTTCCTTTCGGGGCCGCAGACTCCGGCTCTGTAACTTGCCGGAGCCACGTGACATCACTCTCCCGCATGCACGCAGGAGCCGCCAGTCACAGCACACGTTCGTTAAGAAATGGGGTGTTTCTTCACAGCGCATGCACCGATGACATCAGCGGCGCAAAACACAGTAGATATCTCCTAAACGGCGCACGTTTAGGTAAGCCTTATGCTACGTGCACACGATTGGAAATTCGGCCAGCAAAAGACCGATGAGAGCTTTTGGTCGGAAAATGCGACCGTGTGTATGCTCCATCGGACTTCTGCTGGCTGAATTCCAGCCAGCAAAAGATTGAGAGCAGGTTCTCAATTTTTTGGTTGGAATAATTTCCGATAGGAACTTATTCCGATTGTCTGCAGCAATTCTGACGTGCAAAATTCCAACGCATGTTCAGAAACAATTTGAAGCATGCTCGGAAGCATTGAACTTCATTTTCTCGGCTCGTCGTAGTGTTGTACGTCAATGCGTTGACGGTCGAAAGTTCAGCGAACTTTTGTGTGATCGTGTGTATGCAAGCCAAGTTTGAGCAGAATTCTGTCGGAAAAAACATCCAAGATTTTTCTAGCGGAAAATCCGCTCGTGTGTACGTGGTATTAGTCTAGGCATACTTATAGGTACAACTTCCTCAGAGAGGTTTACAACCTCTTTAAGTACGCCCGTGTGAATGAGGCTTTACAGATACTATTGTCCCACTGCAAGTCTACATGACAGGATGCGTCTGTATGGAAAAAAAAGAGAAGTCTGATGCTGCAGCTGCGCCCCTCACTGGTTCTAAGCCTGAGAACTGAGCGATCAAGAACCAGTGATCGCTCAGTTCTTTCTGAGCCGAGAGCAGTGACCGTCAGTCTCCAGTCTCTGCTCCTCCAGTGCTCCAACAGTATACCGCTCCAGGTGGCAATCCTCCAGCTACACCTTTCCTGCACATGGTAAATATGCTGGCTTTGCATGCAGTAAACGTGCAAAAGAAGATCTGGACAACCGCACTCCAATGCCATCACCTTTATTGGTATATAAACAGGGGTCTCCAAACTATGGCCCTCCAGTTGTTCAGGAACTACAATTCCCATCATGCCTAGTCATGTCTGTGAATGTCAGAGTTTTACAATGCCTCATGGGACGTGTAGTTCCGCAACAGCTGGAGGGCCGTTCAGGAAAATGGACGTGGGTGAATCAGCTGCAACTAACATGTTTCACATCCTTACTGGTGCTTAGTCATAGCTCACTGGAGCACCAGGCTAGAGAGGTGGGCAGGCTCTCAGCAATGCGCTGTGAGGCTGAGCCAGCTGACAGCCAGGCATCTTGGTGGATCCCGACATTATTGCCAGGATCCTTCCAGAGCCTGGACCAGCCCTGTGATTTGAAATCGGGTGACAAGGGAGCAAAAGTAAGTGCACTTCCATGACCCACAAGTGAAGTATGATTAAAAAAAGCTTTGGCCATACTTCTCTTTTAAATCCTAAACTGGATTTGGTAATGCTTACTTGTGACTTGTGTAAAGGTACACTTTATAAACAGACCATATGGTAACCGTGAATGTGGGTTTTCTTTGCTCCTGTTTAAAAATAATCTGAATTGGCCTTCATCGGCTATAAAATTTTATATTTGAGCTTCTTAATTTAATGTGCATGTTAACCAAGCCTGCATATTTATCACTTTATAAAGAAAAGGACACAGCACCAGAGTAGGTAGGAAAATTCTATAAATGTAAAAGGTTCCTGGTCTTACAATATAAAGAATAAGCAGGGAGCTATAGATATTTAATGGATTGAGCAAGCAGCTACTCCGTACCATATTGTGATTACCTTGGCACAGGGTCGATCGAACTACCGCTGGCTTCCTACACTGCGATCTCCAGCAGCAGCAAGGTTATAAAGAGTTTATATGCAAGTGGTGTGCTGGAAAACCCATAAAATAGAATGTTAGTTTTGGGTGAGCACGCTGTAATATTTAGTATTTATCTGTTTAGTTACTGTGTGTAACCTAAAATATCAGGACGTTCATTGCTCCGTATGTGTTTGGGTGTACATTTCTCTGTTTTCCAAAAGGAGGAATCCAGAATGGGGAAATAAGAAAATATCTGTGTGCATAGCACAGGGAACATGGCCTAAAGCCTGGTACACATGATTGGATTTTCCGGACGATCTGTCATCCGATTTTCGGATCGTGTGTACAGGGTATTAGTCCCCTACATACGATCCTTTGAGTTGCAAACTTTCAGGCTGGGCTCACACAGATGACAGCAGATTGTGACCACCTCTCAATGGAGTCAGTTCATACACCTCCGGGACGGACGCAGTCTGAATTGCAGAAGGGTCCTGTGCGTCTTCTGATCCGTTTCAGGTGTGAATTCAGCCAAAAAATTTGGGCCTGATTCTAAATGGTGCACAAGGATGCACCCCTCCCCCCCAGCCCTGGACGCAGCTAATGTGAACCCAGCCTCAAAGATGCAAACAGGTTTGCACAGTGTTTGTTTTTATTCATTCAACCCAATGAAAGAATTGGGTCCAATTAATGAAAAAAAAAAAAAAAACGACCTCCAGATCCTTATAACTTGTTGCTTTGTATGGTGATTTCAAAAGCAGCCATCTAGACGGCTATCTCCCAATGTTAAAGTTTGTGCTATATGGAGTTTGAGTATAAACCTTGTGAAGGACTCAACCTAACTACCAAGATCTTCTCTGGTCTCCCCCCTTTTTGGTATATTTGTTCCTCTCCCCTCCACCTATGTATCATTCTTGTTTTATGTACAGAGCATGCAAGGATTGTTCACTGGTTCACAGGAGTGATCACTTACTTCTTGTTCTTTTCAAAAAATAAATAAAAAACAATTGAAACACAAAAAGAAAAAACCTGACAGATCGCTGTACCAACACAAGCAATGTTAGTACAGTGATCTCCCCTGCTGTGCTATTGTGTTCTGATAAGGGGACTCCGCCCACCAGAACACTCCGAACAGCGTTTACAGCCTTTGTCTACAAGCATTGATCTTTTTTGGACTTACAAACGAGCTCCCGGAACGGAACTTGTTCATAAATAGGGGACTTGTATAGAGATCAATTGTGAAATGCCGCTGGATCTCGATTGTTGAATGATAAATTGCTTTATATTTTTAAGAATCAATCCACAACAAAATGGATCAGAGCCAAGAAAAACAAAAAAAAAAAAACAGAAAAAACAAACGCCTGTCTGAGTCTAAGCCCTTGTACACACGGTCGGACTTTCCGACAACAAAATCCGTTGGATTTTGTCCGAAACTGGTGTTGCATACACACGGTCGGACAAAGTTGTCGGAAAATCCGATCGTTCAGAACGTGATGACGTAATTTCGTTACGACGAGACTACGTTCAGGCTAGTAGCCAATAGCTTTGGTTTTGTAATTTGATCTGAGCATGCGTGGCACTTTGTCCGATCGGAATTCTATACAAACGATCGGACAAAGTCCGATCAGATTATGTTGTCGGAAAATTTTATAGCCCAGCTCTAAATTTTGGCGGTCGGATATTCCGACGGAAACAGTCCGATGGAGCCCACACACGGTCGGATTATCCGACAACACGGTCCGATCGGACATTTTCCGTCGGAATGTCCGACCGTGTGTACAAGGGCTAAGCCTAATTAACACCTGTGGTTGAAGGTGTAAAAATAGGTGACTGAGTCACAGTCCCCCCCCCCCCCCTTCCATTTTGGATAGGGAGTGTTAAAACCCCTGTAAGGTTTTTTTTTTTGTCCCATTAGGGAGATTTTCCTTCACTTCTTGTCTCATAGCCACAGCAGAAAGGGAGAGGAAATCCCTGCAAATTAAAGGGATTGTAAAGTCAATTTTTTTTTATTTTTTGTTAACAATAACAAACATGTTATACTTATCTCCTATGTGCGGTAGTTTTGCACAGAGCAGCCTGGATCCTCCTCTTCTCTGGCCCCTCCCTCCTGTTGAGTGCCCCCACAGCAAGCCGCTTGCTATGGGGGCACCCGAGCTGAGCCGCAGCTCTGTGCATCCATTCAGACATGGAGCCATGGTCCGTCCACGCCCCCTCTCTCTTCCTATAGGCTCACTGACTTTGATTGACAGCAGCGGGAGCCAATGGTGCCCTCTGTATGTCTCAGCCAATCAGGCGGGAAAGTCCCGGACAGCCGAGTTTCTCAAGCAAACATCAGTGGATCAAGATGGGCTCAGGTAAGTATTAACCACTACAGATCCGCGCTATTGCCAAATGACGGCATCAGCGCGGACCTACATTTCCGGGACGACGTCTATTGACGTCGTCCCGGATACGAGCGGCCTGCGCGCCCCCTGAGGGGCGCGCGCGGCGCGCTCTGTGATCGGCGAGTCCGTGAGACTCGCCTGATCACCGATCCGTGCAAGGGGTCGATCCCGACCCCTTATCACGTGATCAGCTGTCAGCCAATGACAGCTGATCATGTGATAGAACGGAGCCGGTAATCGGCTATTATTCCTCCTCGCGCTGACAGCGCGAGGAGAGAAAAAAAAAGCCGATCACCGGCGGCCGTGATCGGGACATCAGTCCCGATCACGGCCAGCAATACAGCTGACCACCTGCCCCCTGCCAGTGCCCACCTGCCCACCGCCGTGCCATCCTGAATAAAAGTAAGTGCCCCCCATCAGTGCCCATAGTGCCCACAGTGCCACCTACAGTGCCACCCACAGTGCCATCCAGCAGTGCCACCAACAGTGCCACCCACAGTGCCCACAATCTGCCTCAAAGGTGCTGCGACCCAGTGCCGCCCATCAGTGCCCAGCAGTGCCGCCCATCAGTGCCGCCCATCAGTGCCCAGCAGTGCCACCTATCAGAGCCACCTATCAGTGCCACCTATCAGTGCCCATCAGTCCCATCTATCAGTGGTACCTATCAGTGCCCATCCGTGCCACCCACCCGTGCCACTTATCCGTGCCACCCATCCATGCCATCTTTGCCCATCAGTGCCGCCTTATCTGTGCCCATCGGTGCCGCCTTATCTGTGCCTATTAGTGCCGCCTTAACTATGCCTATCAGTGCCCACCAGTGCAGCCCATCAGTGCCCACCAATGCAGCCCATCAGTGCCCACCAATGCAGCCCATCAGTGCCCACCAATGCAGCCATCAGTGCCGCCTAATCAGCGCACTTCAATGAAGGAGAAAAATGACCCGTTTGCAAAATTTTATAACAAACTATTAAAACATGATTTATTTATTTTTATTTTTTTGCATCTTTTTTTGTTTGTTTAGCAAAAAATAAAACTCCGAGCTGTAACTAAATACCACCAAAAGAAAGCTCTATTTGTGGGAAAAAAATGATAAAAATTTCATTTGGGTACAGTGTTGTATGCCCGCGCAATTGTCATTCAAAGTGCATCAGCGCTGAAAGCTGAAAATTGGTCTGGGACTGAGGGGGGTTTAAGTGCCCAGTAAGCAAGTGGTTAAGGGGGGATGAGGGGGGCTTCTGCACACAGAAGGCTTTTTATCTTAAACTCTTGGCATCCGCGCTATAGCCGAATGACGGCAAAAGCGCGGACCTGAATTTCTGGGAGGCCGTCATATGATGGCCTCCCCTTTGCACACGCCCCACGTACTGTGATCACAGATCCGAGTAAGGGGCTGATCCCGGCCCCTTACCACGTGATCAGCTGTCATTCAATGGCAGCTGATCACAAGATGTATACAAAAGCTTGGTAATGTTTTTTTTTTCTTCTCTCTGACAGCGTAAGCAGGAAAAAAAAGCCATTTACCGGCTTCCCTAAGAGGAAGAAGCAATTCTGCCTCGTCTGTGCAACCAGTATCCCCTGCCAGTGCCACCTGCCAGGGACCATCAGTGCCCACCTATCAATGACCATGAGTGCCATCCATCAATGTCCACTAGTGGTGCCAATCAGTGCCACCTAGCAGTGCTTCCTATCAGTATAACCAACCAGTGCTGATCAGTGCCCATTATTGTCACCCATCAGTGCCCATCACTGCCGCCTCATCAGCGTACATCAATGAAGGAGAAAAATTACCTGTTTGCAAAATTGTATAACAAAATATTTAAAAAAAAACATTTTTAAATCAGGCTTTTTACATTTTTTTTAACAAAAAATAAAAACCACAGAGGTAATCAAATACCACCAAAAGAAAGCTCTATTTGTGGGGAAAAAAATGATAAAAATTTGGGTACAGTGTTATATGACTGCGCAATTGTCATTCAAAGTGCATCAGCACTGAAAGCTGAAAATTGGTCTGGGCAGGAGGGGGGTTTATGTACCCAGTAAGCAAGTGGTTAATGCATAGAATGCATCAAGATAAAAAACCTTCTGATTTGATAACCACTTTTGGTGAAACCCTTGGGCCCTCCCAGGACAAGTAGAGAATGGGAATCCCCCTAACAAGGGCACAGACAGCAATAGAATCCTGACAGGTGTTTTCATTTCTTCTCCACTCCATTCAAAACTAATAAAAGCCCCCAAGACCACTTTCACACTGAAGCGCATTACAGGCGCTATATAGCGCTAGAAATAGCAATTGTAAAGCGCCTCTCCTGTCACTCCGGAGTGGTGCGCTGGCAGGACCTCAAAAAAAGTCAGCAAGCAGCTCCTTGTTTTAATAAAACTTACTTTTTTTAAACATACTTCACGATTCGGACCTCCACTTCTCCTTCCCTTTTATACATTATACCGGATCTGGAGCTATCTACCTCTGAGGTATAAAAAAGAAAACCCTCACTGGCCGTGGCAGGAATTTGGATTACTTTTGTCATTTCGGTATTTTCTCATGCCGTTACCTTAGGGCAGTATGGTAAGGGACCACCTTACACAGAGGTGTAACTGACACTGAAGATTTTCTATCACAGGGTCCCCAAAAATCTTTTTGGGATTTGCACTAACTGCTATTAGACATAGCAGCTACTATCTTAGTTCACTGTTTTGAGGACATTTTTTTCATACTATCAAGAACTTCACCTATGGAATAAATATATATATTATATTATATATAATATGTATTTTTTTTTATTATTATTTTTTTCATTCTTACATTGACTTTCACACAATATTTTCCTGTGTCACTATTTTTAGCTCTTGGACTTTATATTGATTGCCCTTCAGCATTTTAGGATTAAGGATACAATGCCTTGCAAAAGTATACCCCCCCCCCCCCCCCCTCCTTGGCTTTTTACCCATTTTGTTACATTACAGCCTTTAGTTCAATGTTTTTTTTAATCTGAATTATATGTGATGGATCAGAACACAATAGTCCAAGTTGGTGACGTAAAATGAGAAAAATATATACATAAAAAACGATTTTTCAGAAATAAAAAACTGATAATTGGCATGTGCGTATGTATTTACCCCTTTGTTATGAAGCCCATAAAAAGCTCTGGTGCAACCAATTACCTCCCAAAGTCACATAATTAGTGAAATGATGTCCACCTGTGTGCAATCTAAGTGTCACATGATCTGTCATTACATATACACACACTTTTGAAAGGCCCCAGAGGCTACAACACCTAAGAGGCACCACTAACCGAACACTGCCATGAAGACGAAGGAACTCTCCAAAAAAGTAAGGGACAATGTTGTTGAGAAGTACAAGTCAGGGTTAGGTTATAAAAAAAAAAATTCAAATCTTTGATGATCTCCAGGAGCACCATCAAATCTATCATAACCAAATGGAAAGAACATGGCACAAATGCAAACCTGCCAAGAGATGGCCACACACCAAAACTCACAGACCGGGCAAGGAGGGCATTAATCAGAGAGTCAGCACAGAGACCTAAGGTAACCCTGGAGGAGCTGCAGAGTTCCACAGCAGAGACTGGAGTACCTGTACATAGGACGACAATAAGCCCTACGCTCCATAGAATTGGGCTTTATGGCAGAGTGGGCAGAAGAAAGCCATTACTTTCATCAAAAAACAAAATGGCACTCCCAAAATGTATGGAGGAAGGTGCTCTGGTCTGATGAGACTAAAATGTTACTTTTTGGCCAAAGAAAAAGCTTTTCTGGCGCAAACCCATCACATCACATCCCCCAAAGAACACCATCCCCACAGTGAAACATGGTGGTGGCAGCATCATGCTGTGGGAATGTTTTTCAGCAGTCAGGAGTGAGAAATTGGTCAGAGTTGAGGGAAAGATGAATGGTGCTAAATACAGGGATATTCTTGAGCAAAACCTGTACCACTCTGTGTGTGATTTGAGGTTAGGACGGAGGTTCACCTTCCAGCAGGACAATGACCCCAAACACACTGCTTCCAAGAGGAAGCGCAGACCTGCCACTGAAACCCCGCCCATATCCGCAGCCGCACCGCCCCTATCCGGAGACTCCATGACCAGGAAATTCAAAAAGAAACAAAGACAGAAGATGCCAGCAGCAAGGTAAAGGGGATATCATGCAATTAGACCATAATACAATCCTAAGGGCATAGCAGCTGTAATTCTGGTGGAGCTCCACTTTAAAGATTGCCGCTCACAAGTGCAAACCTGGTAAACCTGGTAAACTTGAAGGAGCTGGAGCAGTTTTGAAAGTAGGAATGGGCAAAAGTCCAAATGGTAAGATGTGGCAAGCACAGAGAGACTTATCCAAAGTGACTTGGAGCTGTGATATCTGCAAAAGGGGGCTCTACAAGGTATTGACTTTAGGGGGGTGAATAGTTATGCACATTTACTTTTTCTGTTATTTTGTCCTAATTGTTGTTTGCTTCACAATAAAGAAAAAAAAAACAATCTTCAAAGTTGTGGGCATGTTCTGTAAATTCAATGATGGAAATCCCCAAACAACCCATGTTAATTCCAGGTTGTGAGGCAACAAAACATGAAAAATGCCGGGGGGGGGGGGGGGGGCAGTTGGGCGGTGAATACTTTTGCAATCCACTGTATACTGTCTGCTATATCAATTTAAAGTGGTTGTAAACCCTTACAACCAACTTTGACCTACAGGTAAGCCTAGATTAAGGCTTACCTGTAGGTCCAAGAAATATCTCCTAAACCTACACAGTTTAGGAGATATTTGCCGAAAGACAGTGACAGCTGTGTACGGCGTATGCGCCGTAGACAGCGGCGTGCAGGGGCACTGAGCACGCTGCGGTCAACGGCGATATGCCGCGAGTGGCGGCTCCCATGCATATGCGCGGGAGCGACATCATCGCGGCTTCGCCGAACGACAGTGGTGGAGCAGCGAGACCCACCGAGAAGATGGATGCGCCGGACTACAGGGGACAGCGGTGACTTCACTGGCTCCTGTGTCAGGTAAGTGACACATAATGGACTACTACAGTCCATTATGCTTTACCTTTGCAGGGAATGAAAGAGGAAGTAAACCCATCAGGGTTTAGTTCCTCTTTAAGTACTACCTAGAGTGCAACACCGTATATTGTTTTTAAAATACTATCTTTCCTAATAATTTAATAATTGTACGCACAGTGTATATATTCCAGAATAAGATACGATGAGGTCAGACCCCACACATACCTTGCCCTTGCTTTTCATTCCTATTTCTTAAACACATGGAACGACTAAACGACTGTTTCGGGTATACCTCCCTTTCTCAAGTTCATGAGCATTTCATGTAGAATAGAAGAAACATCCAATTCTTGTAGATATACAGTATAGTACATTTACACAGCGGGACAGAAAGAAGTAATGGTACGAATATTTGGAGCCCGGTTTCTTCTCTCTGATATTGCAATCGTAAAAAAGGGCATCCGGTTCGGCACAGCTCCCTTGATTTGGCCGCTTGGAACTCTGCCCAACAAAACACTGAACTCCCCTCACGTCTTAGTCTTCTCCATGACAACCCTGAACTCATCAGCACAGGAAACAATCCTTCCAATTAATTTGGCTTCCAAGCATTGCTATAGATATTACCGCGGTTAATCTAAGCTGTCTTCTCTGAGCAAAGGAGAACAAGTAAAACAAGATCACGTTACCATTTACTTTTTACTTAAGGGAGATGAAAGGCGCGCTGCCTTGATGATCTGTACTTCGACTTCTGCTGCCAGTGCTTCTGAAAGCCAATGAGATTCCAAAGGTATGGTATAACTAAGAGGTTCGATTTTGGCCTCAGACAGGGAAAACTATAGCCTTAATGGCTGTGCAGCAATATACACTATATTACAAAAAAGTATTGGGACACCTGCCTTTTCACGCACATGAACTTCAATGGCATCCCACTCTTAGTCCGTAGGGTTCAATATTGAGTTGGCCCACCCTTTGCAGCTATAACAGCTTCAACTCTTCTGGGAAGGCTGTCCACAAGGTTTAGGAGTGTGTCTATGGGAAGGTTTGACCGTTCTTCCAGAAGGTCAGGCACTGATGTTGTATGAGAAGGCCTGTCTTGCAATCTCCACTCTAATTCATCCCAAAGGTGTTCTATCGGGTTAAGGTCAGGACTCTGTGCAGCGCAGTCAAGTTCCTCCACCTGAAACTCACTCATCCATGTCCTTATGGATGCCACAGTAGCGGAGGGAGAAGACCGAAAGAAGAACACATCACTGGAGGAAGAAGACATGCTGAATCTATGACGGGGAATCACTGCATTTGTATAGCATCGATTGCTGTATAAATGACAATGGTCCCAAAAATGTGTCAAAAATGGCCGATGTGTCCACCATAATGTCGCAGTCACGATAAAAATCGCTGATCTCCGCCATTACTAGTAAAAAAAAAATTATTAATAAAACTATCCCCTATTTTGTAAATGCTATAACTTTTACGCAATCCAATCAATAAATGCTTATTGCGATTTTTCTTACCAAAAATATGTAGAAGAATACGTATTGGCCTAAACTGAGGAAAAAAATATTTTTTTAATATATTTTTGGGGGATATTTATTATAGCAAAATTAAAAAAATTATGCGTTTTTTTTTTAAATTGGGGCTCTTTTTTTGTTTATAGTGCAAAAAATAAAAACCGCAGGGGTGATCAAATACCACCAAAAGAAAGCTCTATTTGTAGGGGAAAAAAAAAGCCCGTCAATTTTGTTTGGGAGTCACGTTGCACGACCGCGCAATTGTAGGGGGGGGGGGGCACTCCACACTGCTTGCTTCGCAAACATTTTTTGCCGACAATTTTTTTTTTATTCTTTTACATTCAGCTTTCAGCAGGGAACCCCGCTGACAGCTGAAGATTCATTGGTTGCCAAGGACGCAACCCCCGTCCCGTCCCCCTCCTTAGCAGCCAGCTATATACAGGGTGTTTTACAGTGTGTTTAAAGAGAAAAAAAACAAAATGCGAAATGCATGAAAGCTGAATGCAAAAAAACGCTGGTTTAAAAAACGCAAAATGTATTGAAAAATGTGCCTGAAAAATGCACCAAGTGCAGCTGCATAGATGTAAACCCAGGCTTATTCTGCCCTGCTTAACAGGCCTGTGCTGTGTTGCAGAGATGTGTAAATCTTTGTAAAGAATGACAGATAAAACAGCTCCCTTACATTTATTTCATCTGTACAGTTTGCCTGGAGTTCAGCTCTAAAAATCGGTTTAAATGAACGTTTTAACTCAGGTCCAGATTAATAGCCACGAATCACTCATATGTGCAATTTGAAAAACGAGCCTCATTATATAACCATCGCTAATGATGAATGGCCTCTGTAACACCCTTCAGGCACCTACAGATGGATTCGCTGTGAATGGGCTACCCAGCGCAGAAAGTGTTAAAGAGCAGGCAATGAAATGGAATGCAGATGTATCAACATGCTGTAAGGAATCCCAAGTATGCAATTTAGGAAATACATTTTCCCACACAATTATATTGCTACAATAACCACAAGGTAGCCAAGAGAGAGCAACTAGGAAGAAGCCAAACTACTCGTACAAGGAGATTTCCAGAAACTTTCCATTTTCGGGGGTGTCCCCTTATAGTCTGATAAAAATAATGGGGTGTAAATAACTTCCCTGCAGATGTCTTCAGCTATAGTGTCATGCTGTTCCATCTACATACGGGGGTTCATTTACTAAAACTGGAGAGTGCAAAATCTGGTGCAGCTCTGCATGGAAGCCAATCAGCTTCTAACTTCAGCTTGTTCAGTTAAGCTTTGAAAATAAGCTCCCGTTCACATTGGGCCATTTTGGCATGTCAAATCAGCGCCTATTGCCGGCAATGGCACTGTTGCAAATTGGAGCTACACCAACTTTGCGGCGCTGCACCAATCCCCAAAATTAGTTCCTGCAGTACTTTTGGTGACTTCGGGGGCATGCACAGATATCTGTCAAATCGCCCCCCGAAGTCAGACTGAAATTCTGGTTTGAAATCTTGCGAGTTCAGGTGAACTCGCACAGTTACAAACCAAACCGGCCCTCAGTGTGAGCGTGAGCTAAAACCTGGAAGCTGATTGGCTACCATGCTCAGCTGCACCACATTTTGCACTGTCCAGTTTTACTAAATCAACCCCAAGGTGCTGCTGTAAGGCCTGATTCACACCTATGCATTTTTAGTGCTTTTTGCATTTTGCAGATTTGCACTACAGTCCATTTAACATGGTTTCCTATGGAACACGTTCTGTAGTGCAAATCTGTAAAATGCAAAAAGCACTAAAAATGCATAGGTGTGAATCGCTTGCATGCTCACGCGGTCTGTATTCGGGGTGAGGTACCCACACCCGCACGGATGTCAGATTGGGAGCAGCAGCTATGCCTATGCAGCCGTTGCATCCCGATTGACATAAATAGGACTGCCTGTACAGGGATGCATGGAACACCTGTGCATCCCCGTGCGTGTAAACATGGCCCTCCCATGGGCGTACACTTTAATATGCCACATGTGAACGATGCTTAATGCCGCATACACACGACCAGGCTTTGACGGACTAGGACCGACGCTCTTCCCGACAGACTTTGGCGGAGTTGAGGATGAATGGACTGGGCCACACACAAGCACACCAAAGTCCGACGGATTTGAACGTGATGAAGTACGAGCGGACTAGAATAAGGAAGTTCATAGCCAGTAGCCAACAGCTGCCCTAGCGTCGGTTTTCGTCCGTCGGACTAGCATACAGACGGACAGATTTTTCGACCGGACTCGATTCCGCCGTAAAGATTTGAAACATGTTTTAAATCTAAAGTCCATCTGATTTTTAGACAGCAAAGGTCCGATGAAGCCCACACATGATCGAATTGTCTGGCGGATTCGTTCCGTCAGACCTAGTCCGTCGGAAAGTACGGTCATGTGTACGCAGCAATAGTAGCAATTTAGCAGGGGTTTCGTAAGTTATGTTGTGTTTTTGTGCACTATGATTTTAGTGTATTTTTAGTGAAAATAGCGATATGATGAACATTTGCACAATTATTGCGGGGCCCAAAAAAATCGTAGCATTTTTTTTTACTCTACAAGTCATGTGCTTTCAGAAAATGTCTAGTTTGAGAGGTCTTTTCAAATTCTGAAAGCTGTAAGTGAAAAATGGTAACCTCTGGATTTTTAGAGTAAATTGATTTCATTTACAGTTTTGCATACCTTCAGTTTTCACATTTCACTTACTTTCTAAGAAACTTTTGCATACGTCCGATTTTCACCATTTCTCAAAAAGGCTCAATTTAAAATTTACAAATATTTATTATTTATTAACTCAACACAGGTTAAGCTTTTATTTTTAGTAGTAATTTAGCAGGAATTTTGAAAAATTTGCTGTGTTTATACAGTATCTGCTAAAAATTTATTTTAGAGAATCTTTAGGGAATATGCTCATTTGATAAACTTTTACGTAAATACCGTGGGGCCTTAAAAATCGGTAGCACTTTCTTTTTATTCTACTGGTCCTATGCTTTCAGAAAATATATGGTTGTGTGGGGTCTTTAACAAACTCTGAAAGCTGTAAGGTAACATTGAAAACCTTCAGATTTTTTTGAGAAATGTGATTATTTACATTTTTGCGTATGTTCAGCCTTCACCATTTTGCAAAAAGGCGTAATTTAAAAATGACAAATATTTGTTATTTAATAACTCAATACAGGTTAAGCTTTTATATTTAGTAGGGATTTTTTTTAAATGTACTGCGTTTTTATCTGCTAATAATCATTTTAGTGTATTTTTAACCAAAATATTGTTTTGAAAAACACTTGCTCATCATTGTGCCCTAAAAATCAGTAGCATCTTTTTTTGTATTCTACTGGTCATGTGCTTTCAGAAAATATATGGTTTGGGGGTCTTTAACAAACTCTAAAAGCTGTAAGGGAAAAATAAAAAAGCAATGGAAAAATTGCAAAAATGGCCTGGCCACCTGAGTGTAAAAATGGAGCACAGTGCCTGGCAGCGAAAGGGTTAAATGGCTTTACTTGTTACATGGTGTCATTTTATAAGGCACCTTCTAAATGAAGTCCCTTTCATTTTCCAGATATATAGTATTACATAAGCTTGCAGGTGTCACAGCATGTTAACGTGAATAGGCGGAATACAGATCCAATCTCTCCAAATCGCCCCAAGACATTCCTAAATCAGGGGGATGATGCAGAACACCGGCTGACTTTGCTGAGGAGTCATTTGAAAGAGTTACGTTTTATGTCATTAAAGACCATGAGTGTTTAAAGGAAATTAATTAAGAAGTTTCCACCATTTAGGGTGACAGATATCAGTGGCACTGAGTCATACTTTGCCTCTACTTTTCCAATTATCACTTGTCAAGAGAAGTGTTAGGTTTGCACCTCCACCCTATAAACTGGTAAACAGAATATTATTCTGAATCATGGAGGTTCTGCAACAACCTTCCGTATGGTCATCCAAGAGACCAGAAATCAAGATTTAATTCCCCTGAAGGGATGATGGTCTTAAAGGAAATCTATTGTGTATTTCCATTAAGCACTTATTTTGAGTTTGCTGTACCATATTATCATACCACGAAGAATGTTGTGCATTCTTCAGAAAGTTTGGCGTTTAAAGCAACACTAAGCTTATTGTTCAAAATGAATCCATATACATGCACTACTTATCCTGTATTCTATTTTTCATTAAATTGTTTCCTTATGTTTTATTTATTTTTTTGCTCCCTCTCTTCTTTTTGGTTGGAACAAGCAGTGCACACTACTTCTAAACTGCTTTCTGGAGCAATTGTACTAAATGCATTCTTCTCTTCAGTTTTTACAAAGGAAAAAGAGGGTTATAATAATTGGTCAGGCAGTAAACGGCAACAGAAGAAAGTGTCCAAAAAAAGACCTGAAAAATGTATTATTGCCAGGAACAAATTACTTACACCCAAGAGTCCTCAAAGAACTCAGTCAGATTATAGCCAGATCCTTATTCCTAATATTTACAGACAACTTAGTAATTGGAATAATAACAGCTGATTGGTGGAAAGCCAACATCGTACCAATATTTAGAAAAGGTTTGAGGGTACATACCTGGAAAATACAGGCCAGTCAGTCTAACATCGAAAGTATGTAAACTATCGGAGGTGATGATAAGGGACTTTATCCAAGAATTTGCACATGATAACAGTACTCAGAATGGACTGGAGTGAAAAGTGGGGTACTCCAAGGTGCTCTCCTGGGACCAATTCTGTTTAATTTATTCATAAAAGATATAGAGGTTGGTATAAATAGCTCAATATCAGTGTTTTCTGATGATACAAAGCTAGGCAAGGCAACCACTTCACAGCAGGATATAGAAACTTTACAATAAGGCCTCAATGAAATAAAGGAGTGGACAACTACACGACAAATGAGGTTCTGATGAAAACATTAATGTAATGCACTTGGAGAACCATATACAAGCAAAGCTGCTACAGGTGGGTAATTAGAAGTCCACCTACTAATGACCCAGGGTGAAAGTGCTAGCACAGCTTCTGTAAGGCTGGTCATACATTATACAATTGTATTGTACAATTCTCCTTTAGATTTACCAAAACTATATAATATGAGGTCTAACCTAAACCCTTTCAATGTGTATGCTATCAGGCAGGCTGTTGCATTACATAACTGAAGGTAAATCTAAAGGGAATTGAATAAGAAAAAAGTATAATGCCTTAGCCACAGAGAAGAAATGGATCTGAAATCTTTAAAATTTTAGATGCACCGAAATTTCGGCAGCCGAAAAAATTGTATTTTTCGCCATTTTGCCGATAAGGAAAAAGTTGCCTATTATTATTATTATACAGGTTTTATATAGCGCCAACAGTTTGCGCAGCACTTTACAACATGAGGGCAGACATTACAGTTACATTACAATTTGGTACAAGAGGAATCAGAGGGCCCTGCTCATTAGAGCTTACAATCTAAAAAGGAAGGGTCAATTGATACAAAAGATAATAGCTGTGGGGGGATGAGCTGATTGAGGAAGTAAAACAGTGTTAGGCTTCTTTGAAGAGAAGGGTTTTCAGGGATCGTCTAAAGATGGATAGATTAGGGGACAGTTGGACAGATTGTGGTAGGGAGTTCCAAAGGATGGGAGAAGCTCTGGAGAAATCCTGGAGGCGAGCATGGGAGGAGGTGACAAGGGAGCTAGAGAGCAGGAGGTCTTGGGATGACCGAAGAGAGCGGATTGTTTGGCATCTTGGGACTAGGTTAGTGATGTAACTAGGGGCAGAGTTATGGATGGCTTTGTAAATTATTGTTAGTGCTTTGAATTTTATTTGTTGGGTGAGTGGAAGCCAATGGAGGGATTGGCAGAGAGGGGTGGAGGACACTGAATGGCTGGTAAGGTAGATGAGTCTGGCAGCGGTGTTCATTATGGACTGAAGGGGGATAGTCTATATAAAGGTAATCCAATGAGGAGGGAGTTGACGTAGTTGAGGAGAGAGATGACCAGGGAGTGAATTAGAAGCTTGGTGGTGTCATTAGTTAAAAAGGGACGTATTCTGGAAATGTTAAGGCTAAGGAGGCATGATTTGGACAGGGCTTGTATGTGGGCCTGAAAGGACAGTTCGGAATCTAAGGTTACCCCTAGAACCCTGGCATGTGGGGACGGACTGATAGATGTGCCATTGGTCTTGACAGAGAAGTCAGGGGAAGGGGCACGTGGGGGAGGAAATCTTAAGAGCTCGGTTGTAGATAGATTAAGTTTGAGGAAGTGGTGTGACATTGGCCAAGTGCATCCTGAACTTTCGGTACTAAAATTTCAATTCAGTGCACCTCTATTTAACCACTTGACATCCGCGCTATGGCCCAATGACAGCCACAGCGCGGATCTGAATTCCCGGGAGGCTGTCATATGACGGCCTCCCTTATGCATGCTCCCTTTTAAATTCTGACTTTTTACATTTTTTTTACCAAAAAAATAAATAAAAAAATCGCATCAGGTGATCAAATACCACCAAAAGAAAGCTCTATTTGGAGGGAAAAAATGATAAAAATTTCCTTTGGGTACAGTGTTGTATGACCGCGCAATTGTCATTCAAAGTGCATCAGCGCTGAAAGCTGAAAATTGGTCTGGATAGGAGGAGGGGTTTAAGTGCCCAGTAAGCAAGTGGTTAAAATCATCACAGACACCGCTGTACCCTACACTATATGTGGTGATTTTAAAGAAAAATCAATAAAAGGTTGAAGAAGTGCAGTGGATCCTTTTCTTCTCTAATGCATCGGGGGGGCTAAAAATGTGAATGCAAGTTACCCGAAAGAGAAGGAGAACCTTTCGAGGAATTCAGGATGAAAAAAGGATCTGGGTCCTAGTAGATCTACCACTTTACATGCCTCTGGTTCTGCCACATCTTGAGTACGCCGTCCAGTTCTGGTCACCAGTCCTCTTGAAGGATGTACTGGAACTGGAGAAAGTCCAGAGAAGGGTGACAAAGCTAATAAGGGGACTCGAGGACCTTAGTTATGAGGAACACCTACAAGTGTTTACTTTATTCTCCCTAGAGAAGAGACACTTAAAAGGGGTTGTAAACCTTTGTGTCTTTTCACCTTAATACATCCTATGCATTAAGGTGGAAAAACACCTGGCATGACCGGCCCCTCCATTTTACTTACCTGAGCCCTAGAACTTGACCCGACTGGGACACGCTGCCTCTCTGCCCAGGGTTCTCAGCTCTTGATTGGATAGATAGCAGCACAGCCATTGGCTCCCGCTGCTGTCAATCAAATCCAATGACGTGGGTGCCGGGCCGAGTCCACCATTCGGCGGCTATGGATGCCAAATGCTGGACTCGGGAGTGCACCCGCAAGGTAATCCCTTGGGAGAGCGCTTTTCCCAGGGGGTTATCTGATGTGAATCACTTTAAGATGAGATATGATATGAGATGTGATATACAAATATTCAAATAGTGATTCAAGCACAGGGAGAAAACTATTCGGTCTCAAGGAGTTTAAGAAGACATAATATGGACACTCAATGAAATCGGAGGAGGAGCGTTTAACCTTAAATTGCGTAAGGGGTTATTTACTGTCAGAGTGGTAAAGATGTGGAACTCCCTTTCCACAATCGCTGGTGTCAGCGGGAAGTCTCGATCATTTCCAAAAACTCTTAGATGAGTGTCTTCAAGTAGAACTATCCAAACTAAAAAAAAAGTTTTGCTTTTAAAGTGGAGAGGGATTGGAGCCCCTGTCAGTTTTTATTGCCGTTTGTGCCCCCGTTAAGGAGATTTACCCTATTTTTCCTGTTTACCATTATCATTGAAAGTGAAAGTAAAAGAAATTCCAAAGTTTTGGGTTGTCCCCAGAAAACCTAAGAAGAAATCTTCCATTGTGGACACTAGTTCTGGTGACCTGGGGGTCCCCAAGGAATTCCCTTAATTTGCAAGGATTTCCTCTCACTTCCTTTTTGGCCATTGGACAGGAAGTGAAGGAAAATGTCCGCAATGTTTGCAAAAAAAATTAAAAATCTCACTGGGGTTATAACCCTTGCTTTCTCTATCCAAAATAAAATAAAATAAAAAGTTTTGCCTATAGTTCTACTTTAACGAATGCAGTATATACAGGGAAATGGTTTTGACATACACACACCCACACAGGTTGAACTGGATGGACTGGTGTCTTTATTCAACCTTACCTACTATGATTGCAACCAGAGCTGGTTGCATCTCACAGAGCAGGCAGCAGGGGACTGTTCGCAGAGCTGGAGGGATCCTACTTGAACCAGGGGTAAGGTAAGTATTTATTCCATTTCTGTGCACTTATGGATAGAACGAGCATTTAAAGTGGTTGTGAACCCTGAATAACCACTTTTACCTACATAATAAGGCTTACCTGTAGGTACCATGAATTTCTCCTACACTTACACAGTTTAGGAGAAATTCACTGTATCTGTATGCGCCGACGTTATCGGCACTTGCACACTGAAGAAATGGCTCGCTCGTGCCTTTTCTTCAGCTGCTGTGCTGTTACCGGCAGCATGCACGGGAGTAACGTCATCGCTATTCCGGCCAATCACAATGCCAAAGCCTGCAAAGCCGGAAATAATGACACGTCGCCGGTCACAGCGGTGTGCCGGGACTGCTGCAACAGCATAGTTATAATGATGCATACTAGCTCATTATGCCTTTGTCTTGCAGGTTTTTTTTCTCAGCTGGGTTTACAACCACTTTAACCCTTGCAGTTCAGGGTGAATATTTTTTTTTATATTCCTGGAGCTGGGCTTTAACACCACACAGTGAAAGAGTAGCTAACTTAGTGGTAAGATGTATTTTGCTTGCTACTTTGATAAGGAGGCAGCACAGAATACTTTACTGCGGAGGATCTGCGCGCGAAATTATTCCTGAATTTGTTGGGAACTTGGGAATACCTAATGGATTGCCTTTTGCAGTTTTATTAAGAACTTGCGATCTGCAAGCTCTGTGACATCTCTGCAAAACATATTGAGGGAAGGCGCTGATAGGTGTAATAGAAAAAGCTATCTGGGGACCAGTGTTTTATTGCTGTGTGTTCTATACTGTTTATTGTTTGATGAAAGTTGGACTTAGCTTTATGTGTTTTTTGCTGTTTCCTGATCACTTTTACAAAACATTGATCTAAGCCATACCCCCTTGGTGTAGGTGAGTCACGGCTGGTGGGATAGATTTTTCAGGCCAATCACTATCATATTTTCTGACACAGCCCTCCACCCAATCTTCTTGATGGGCACAAATTACGAACGTTCTCCTAAGGCCAACATTCATGTTTGTAGAAGGATCTCCAATTAGAAAGATTGTTCAGTGGTTGGCTTACGCATGGGTGGCTGTCATCTAAAGTATGTAGGCAACTATATACCTAAGGATCTTCATAAAATGACCATAATGACCCATGCCATACCATGATTCCCCCTTCCAAAAAAATTACTATATCTACGACTTCTGATACATTAGTGCAGTGATGACGAACCTTGGCACCCCAGATGTTTTGGAACTACATTTCCCATGATGAAAAAGGGTTTCTGATAAAGACTACATAAAAAGGGGTGTGCCACATCTCAGAGACAAACAGAAATAGAGAATCCCCTAGGAATGGGACTTTGCAGGCACTACCACAACAAGTATATAGAAAAATATATATATTTTTTTCTATATACTTGTGGTAGTGCCCACAGAGTCCCATTCCTAGGGGGTTCTCTATTTCTACATTTCCCATGATGCTCATCTACACGCAGAGTGCGTGAGCATCATGGAAAATAGTAGTTCATGGGAAATAGTAGTTCCAAAACATCTGGGGTGCCAAGGTTGGCCATCACTGCATTAGTGTTATGGTCAGTGGGAAGAATTCTCCTTAAGCCAGCCATCGATGATTTGAATCTCAACCGGAACTTTCCGAGATGTATGGGCAGGCTGAATGTACTCAAGGTGATCGATCGATCACCTTGGGTACAACCAACCTGTCAGATTTTACATACGATTAATGCTAATAGCTGTTATAGCCGCTAGCAATAATCACTGCGTTCCCCCAGCAGGGGCAACTTCTCCTGCCCCCCTTGCCGGGAAAACACCATGGCTCAGCAGGAGGGATTCCACCATCAAACTCTGACTGTGTTGATTGGGGAATCAAGAAAATCACGTTTGTATCCAGCTTTAGTAAATCACTCCCTGTGTGTTGTTCCCCATGACTAAGCTTTGGGGGCAGAGTGAAACGCATTGGGAGGCATGGCCTGGTGGGAGCCCAGGCTGAGGTTGTTTCTCTCATAGGACTCCAGGGATGCGCGGCACCAGGGATCTTTCCTCTCTTCCTATGCTGTTACCCTATCAGCCCGATATTGCAGAGTCCTAGGCCTCTTTTCTTCCTTTGCTGGAGTACATTATCATATTAACCCTACATAAACCCCCCGCCCCCCACTAAATTCAACTATTTATTATAACAAGTTGATCTAATGATCATTTACATAATCTACAAAATATTTATACAAAAACTAATGCACAAACAATATCCCAAAAACTTGCCATATCATATATCTAAATGATGATAAGACAGGTAGTGTCATCCCAACCACGACACTGCCTGCCTGGAATTTGCATGTTCTCCCTGTGCCTGCGTGGGTTTCCTCCGGTTTCCTCCCACATTCCAAAGACATGCAGGTAGGTTAATTGGCTTCTGTCCAAAATTGGCCTTAGTATATGAATGGGGACCCTGGATTGTGGGCACCTTGAGGGTAAGGACAGATGTGAGTGTGCAATGTACAGGGATAGGGACATTTGTAGACACTCAGTCAGGTTGAACTGGATGGACTGGTGTCTTTATTCAACCTTACTAACCATGTAACTATTGGATCTAGTTATTAATCCAAAAAGAAAAGGAAGTGAATAATAAATAAATAAATAAATAAATAAATAAATAAATAAATAAATAAAAAAGGAAGAATGACAAAAGTTAGATCACATTGTGCTGGAGCAATAAAACTAATTTTAGCTCTTTGTAAGCGGTGATGTGCGGCTTCATTATATACTATATAGTAATTGATAATTGTGAGCTGACAGACCCGGAGATTCAGGCCTCCATAGTTGGAATGTGTTTAGTAGAGAAACCATAAAGCAAGTGCCTGTAGGGAGGACTTACTAAAACTGAAGTAGACATAACTTGTGAATATTAACCAATAATCTTCTAGCTTCAGCTTGTTCAGTTAAGCTTTAAAAATGAAAGCTAGAAGCTGATTGGACCAGCCAGAACCCAAAGCAACTTAGCATGGCAATCAGTCTTCATAAATTTCCCATCACATTTTTATAGAGCTGGCTTTGTGCATAGGAGTACAGTCATGCCGGAACAGAAGAGCGTCTTCCCCAAATTGTTTCCACAAGGTTAGAGGTGTACAATTGTCCAAAAGCTCGTTGTATTCTGTAAAATCACCTAATGCAATTGATCTCCAGTATCAAACAGAATTTAACACAAGGTCAGTTTCTGATATCAATACACATGTATTTTTAATGGTGTATATTTGCATGAATTTTATAGCATTAGATGAACATTTACGAGGTTTGTATCAATCTTATAGATTGGTCGAAGCCCTCTGGAAGCTTTTCAACCCTCTCCTCCCCTGAGGAAGACCCCTACTGCATATGTCGAAACGCTTTGGATTTCATCTGTCTGTCTGACAGTTGGCCTGGGTTTCTTCCATTGTTACATATTCTCATTTCATGTGCATTCCAGTCATATCCATTTTAGCCCCCTTTTGATATAATTCTAAGTCTATTATGTGTAATAAAATGTGTACATTTTACTTAATAATCTCTTTTGAGTGTTCATGGTCCTCCAAAGTCCAATTTTTTTGAGGAAAATGTATTTTACATGTTGTATAAGGGATGTGGACCTGAACCTCTTTTTCCCATCCAATTAGTCTAAACCATTTTTCTGTAGAATTAACAGCACCCTTCACTGGAAATATCTGAACTCAAACATTTGGAGGGGTATCCACATAATTTTGCTCATGTAGTGGAGGAGTGATGCCAGCTGTCCAAAAAGATTTGGTTGTATATATTGTATATTGCTAGCTTACTTTTCAGATCACCTTGTCCGGATCTACGTGCAACTTTTCAACTGTTTCAAACCGCAGTCACAATAGTGTGCAATCAACTCAAAAGGGAGATTCACTAAAACAGGAGCATTGCAGAATCTGGTGCAGCTCTGCATAAGAACCAATCAGCTTCCAGGTGTTATTGTCAAAGCTTAATAGAACAAGCTAAAGTGAGAAGCTGATTGGCTACCATGAACAGCTGCACCAGATTTTGCACTCTCCGGTTTTAGTAAATCTCCCCTAAATCGCTCTCTTAGGGCCGGTTCACACTGGTCCGAAATATGATCCAACTTCCAGAGCACAAGTCGCATGACATGCCAAAATCAATGGTTCCCTATGACAGCCATCTTAACTGGTCCGACTTTAAAAATGCTACCTGCACTACTTTGGTCTGACTTGGGCACGATTTCAGAAGTCGCATCCAAGTCGAATCATCATCTTAACGGATCCAACTTGTGTCATTTCCACTCTAAGGTTCCTGAGTGGAAACTCCACATCAAAATGTAAAAAGAAAACAGTGCAGCCCCCCCCCCCCCCCCAGATCCATACCAGGCCCTTTGAGTGTGGTATGGATTTTGAGGGGGAACCCCATGCCAAAAAAAAAAAAAAACAGCATGGGGTCCCCTCCTCCAAGACCCTACCAGACCCTTCAGTCTGGTACAGATTTTAAGGCGACCCCCCACGCCAATTAATTTTTTTTTAAATGGCATAGGTTCCCCTCAAAACCCATACCAGGCCCTCATCCGAGCATGCAGCCCGGCAGGTCAGGTGTGCATGTGGCCTGGTATGGTCCAGGAGGAGAGGGAGGCACTCGCTTGTCCCTCCCCTTTTCTGACCTGCCCAGGCTGCATGCTCAGATAAGGGTCTGGTATGGATTTGGGGGGGGGCCCCACGCAGTTTTTTTTTTTACATTTTGGCGTGGGGTTCCCCTGCAAAGATTCATACCAGACTCAGGTCATACCCCGTTCATTTAAGTCGCATGGAAGTCAGACATGAAGTCACAGGGCAAAGTCTGATCAGAAGTCTTACTACTTCCGTGTCCGATCAGTGTGAACATAGCCTGATTCTTATTTTGCCCTTGAATACCACTGGCCTGACACAAGTCGAATGGCTCGTACACACGATAGGACATTCCGACAACAAAACCGTGGAATTTTGTCCAAAGGGTGTTGGCTCAAACTTGTCTTGCATACACACGGTCACACAAATGTTGGCCAACAATTACGAACATAGTGACGTGCTACGTGGTTTTTCAGCTCTTTAGCACCACCCTTTGGACTCCTCCTGCTAATTTCGTGTTTGTAGAAGTTTGACGAGTGTTGATTCGCGCTTTTCAGTTCGTTTCTGAACGGCTGTTCGTCAACCAGAATCGGAGGAGAGAGCGCGTTATTTATTATTGCCCTTGGAGTTATTGCTTTGACATTATTTTTTGGTTGAATAATGATTTGATTTGGTATATTTTCTATATTTTTGGATGCATAGAATGTACTTTTTGGTTAAGTTCTATTGGAAGATATCATGCCTAATTTTATTTGTTTTCTTTTTTTAATGCACAATAAAAAAAACGTGTAGAATAATACTTGGCTGTGTGTTTTACTTCAAATGAGAGTTTGGGAGTAGGCAGTTACATTTAAAAAAATACAATGTAAAATTGACAAGGGGCACCAACATAGTTGTATCTTTGTTCTTAAAAACTACGGGATAATGTTGTTGTGGTAACTTGGGAGAAAAAATAAATAAAAAAAACATAATATTATTCTTGATATCACTAGAAAAAAAAAAAGCCTTTGAAAAATGTGTTTGCAATATCTCCATTAGTATCACCAGCAAAGCAGCTTCATTATTATCCCATTAAAGAAGAAGAGAATGTGCGCTGCATTTCGAGATTTCAGAATTTGCCATGTCATGAATGTTAATTCTACATTACTAATGCTAGTTTACAAGACCGACCGCTTCTGCTTCCGAGCATGCGTGTTTGTACTTTTGTCCGATGGACTTGTGTACCCACGATCGGAAAGTGCGACAACACACATTTGTTGGCGGAAAATGTGAGAACCTGCTATCCAACATTTGTTGGCTGAAAGTCCAACAACAATTGTCCGATGGAATGCACAAACGGTCGGACTTACCGCCAACAGCCAGACATCCAACATTTCCCATTGGAAAGTCAGATTGTGTGTATTATGCCGCGTACACACGATCAAACAAGCGGGTGAAAAAGTCCGGCAAACTCAAGTCCGCCGGACAATCCCCCCGTGTGTAGCCTCCGTCATACTTTTTTTTCCCGAAAGTACGGCGGACTTAGAAAGTAGTTTTGCACTCCAATCTTCCCGTCGGACTCGCATTTCGGCCGACAATCCGGCAGTGTGTGTGCCAGTCCGCCGTACTTTTGAAATGAGTGGACTTTTCCCGCCCGGAGAAAAGTCCGCTCATTTCGAGCGGGTCTCCAGGTAGGCGGGGCCCGCGAAGGAGACGTCGCTGGCCCCTCCACCTGGTATGGACTTAAAGGGGAACCCCAACGCCGAAAAAAATCGGCGTGGGGGTCCCCCCAAGTCCACATCAAACCCTTGTCCGAGCACGCTACCCGGCCGGCCAGGAAAGGGGGGACGAGCGAGCCCCCCCTTCTTCTGAGCCGTACCAGGCCGCGTGCCCTCAACATGGGGGGTGCCTTGGGGAAGGGGGGGGCGTGCGGCCCCCCCACCCCAAAGCACCTTGTCCCCATGTTGATGAGGACAAGGGCCTCTTCCCGACAACCCCGGCCGTTGGTTGCCGGGGTCTGCGGGCGAGGGGCTTATCGGAATCCGGGAGCCCCCTTTAATAAGGGGGCCCCCGGATACCGGCCCCCCACCCTATGTGAATGAGTATGGGGTACAATGTACCCCTACCCATTCACTTGTAAAATAAAGTACAAAAAAACCACAACACACAAGATAAAATAGTTAATTGCACAGCTCCGGGGGTCTTCCGTCTTCGGGGGTCTTCTCGCCGGACTCCTCCGCTATCTTCTTGTAGCTCTTTTACTAGCGGAGGAGTCCGGCTTTCTTCCTCGCCGCCACCCTCTTCTTCCGACTTCGGGGGTCTTGTCCCCCCTCTTCGGTTCTTCTGCCGGGCCACCGCGCCTTCTTATAGCTCTTTTACAGGCGGTGGCCCGGTCTTCTGTCGCCGCCGCCGCCGCCTTCCGTTCTTCTTCTTCTTCTTCTTCTCCAGGAGATGTTGACTCGACGATCTCTCCGGCCGCAATGCCAGGGACGCGCTGCGCTGCCACTTATATAGGGACAAGGGGCGGTGTCACATGGGTTTATGTCACATGGGTTGGTGTCACATGTGACCCCTCCCCCTTACGATGTCACAGTCCCGGAGGATGCTGGGACTGTGACATCATAATAGGCGGGGACATCATCCGGTGATGTCCCTATATAAGTCGCCGCGTGCCCGGTCAGAGCCATTGTGAGCGGAGGACTCGACGAGGCAACATCTGAAGAAGAAAAGAAGAACAGAACAGAAGGCGGCGACAGAAGACCGGGCCACCGCCTGTAAAAGAGCTATAAGAAGGCGCGGTGGCCCGGCAGAAGAACCGAAGAGGGGGGACAAGACCCCCAAAGTCGGAAGAAGAGGGCGGCGGCGAGGAAGAAAGCCGGACTCCTCCGCTAGTAAAAGAGCTACAAGAAGATAGCGGAGGAGTCCGGCGAGAAGACCCCCGAAGACGGAAGACCCCCGGAGCTGTGCAATAAACTATTTTATCTTGTGTGTTGTGTTTTTTTTTGTACTTTATTTTACAGGTGAATGGGTAGGGGTACATTGTACCCCATACTCATTCACATAGGGTGGGGGGCCGGTATCCGGGGGCCCCCTTATTAAAGGGGGCTCCCGGATTCCGATAAGCCCCTCGCCCGCAGACCCCGACAACCAACGGCCAGGGTTGTCGCTAAGAGGCCCTTGTCCTCATCAACATGGGGACAAGGTGCTTTGGGGTGGGGGGGCCGCGCGGCCCCCCCTTCCCCAAAGCACCCCCCCATGTTGAGGGCACGCGGCCTGGTACGGCTCAGGAGGGGGGGGCGCTCGCTCGTCCCCCCCTTTCCTGGCCGGCCGGGTAGCGTGCTCGGACAAGGGTCTGATGTGGACTTGGGGGGACCCCCATGCCGATTTTGTTCGGCGTTGGGGTTCCCCTTTAAGTCCATACCAGGTGGCGGGGCCAGCGACGTCTCCTTCGCGGGCCCCGCCTACCTGGAGACGCGCTCGAAATGAGCGGACTTTCCTCCACGCGTGTGTGGGCGAGTCCGTTCATTTCAAAAGTAGGGCGGATAGTATGGCGGACTTAGTACGCCGTATTAGTCCGCTGAAAAAGTGCCATGTGTGGGCAAGTAGCCCATTCGGAAAGTCCGACGGACAGTCTGACGGGAAGTCCGCCAGACTAAGTCCGTCGGACAGACGGCTACGTGTGCACGCGGCTTTACTGTTATCTTTATTTCTTCAATAAAAAATTTTGAGAATTAAAAAGTCAATGGTTCCCTTTTATAGGTTCTGCCTGCCGCTGGTACTGAACGTCTCTGTAGCATTTGCATTATGTGAATATGGAACTCAGAGTGTTCACACCATAGCCCTGCTAGACCAGGCCTGTGTAAGGAAACTTTATAACTAAGCCTAAACCAAACATTTTGCCCTTGAAATAATAAAGCTTATTCTTCTCTCAGACCTCCGGCATAACATGACTCTTCCATACTGACGGTTCTAGAGAGAACACTAATCTCTTTGTATAGTTAAGTATCAAGTATAAGTATATTATGGTATGTTAATGTACCTGGCTTTACTTTGTGTTAAGAAAAGCCGCTCCTTCCTAATCCTTTATACACACACACTACAGAAAACATTTCTATACAATTAGTAAAGTTCCCGTTCCCTCGTCGTCTCTATTACCAGCAGAGGTGTAAGCAGGCCTATACAGTGTACATACCAGAATAAAGATCCCCCTTCATACAATTCTCATTATTCTGTCTGAGCTCCACCCCAAATAGGGGGAACTCTTTTTCAATTTTTAATACATGGTAATATCATCAGAATAATGCCAATCCTCATACGCTTGCAAATACAAGGTCTGTGCCGAAAGTAATGCAAAAGTGGGCATACCTTTTTATTAAAGGAAAGTATGGGGTTTGCATTTTTTTTCAGAATACTTACCTAGCTGGATGCATTTGTCCCCCGCTGGCTCTAACTCTGAGAACCAAGTGATCAAACACCAGCGATCGCTCAGCTCTTAGAGCTCCGTGAGCGGTTGATTGTCAGCCACCGGCTTTCTGCTCTGCCCCCCTCTTTGCTCACTGGAGCGCTGGGCTGTGCAGGGGGGCGGGAGCGGACGGGTCAGCCTCTCAGTGACTTGCTGAGCCGGGTGCCGGTGCCCCCCATCGGATAGTGCCTGGGCTGAAGGGCACATGCGGCGTAAGTAACAGCCCAATCAGCTGGTGTGATGGCGCAATGGCGCAGGCACACAATAGCCGACAGATTCTTTTTTTTCTGTCAGATTGTGCCCCGCGACCCAAGGCGAGTTCATGTCCAGGATTGGCGGATTTCTACACATTGTGGGCGGAATTAAATGTTTTTAGCAATAAAAACCTGACATGGGCTCCAACCAATCTCTGCTCTATTCAAAAAATGGAAAAAAATAAATAAATA
This sequence comes from Lithobates pipiens, assembly GCF_037356315.1. Taxonomy (NCBI): domain Eukaryota; kingdom Metazoa; phylum Chordata; class Amphibia; order Anura; family Ranidae; genus Lithobates; species Lithobates pipiens. The sequence goes on along the minus strand of NW_027507755.1, from coordinate 3,053,619 downwards.
CAAAAAGCACAAAAGAACATTTGCCTACTCATACACTTTGAAACATGCAGTTCACCTTCCTAATGTTAGGACTTGTGGTCTCGTGTCCCATCAGCATTTCAACATTGGAGCAGCTGCCCTCATCCTACTACCAGTGGCGGCTGGTGCTCAAAATGTTTGGGGGGGGGGGGCACAAGCAAACTGAAAAGTTATGAAAAAAACCCCATCAACTGCAGCCTCACTGTGCCCATCAATTGCCGCCACTGTGCCCATCAATTGCCGCCACTGTGCCCATCAATTGCCTCCACTGTGCCCATCAATTGCCTCCACTGTGCCCCATAAAACGCAGCCACTGTGCCCCATAAAACGCAGCCACTGTGCCCCATAAAACGCAGCCACTGTGCCTATCAATTGCCACCACTGTGCCCATCAATTGCTCCCACTGTACCCCAAACGCAGCTACTGTGCCATGTCAAATGCTGGCAGTTTGCCCCCCCCAGCCGGTCCGCCGCCTGCACTTACCTGTCTCGGTGGGACAGCTCCTCGATATCTTCTCCTGTCCTCTCTTCTCATCCTCTGCTATGATTGGACATCTAGTGTCCAATCACAGAGCCTGTTGTTCATTCGATTTCTTAATACAGCTGATTGACCTGCGAGCACCCAGCCTGGCGTGCGCAGGTCACCTTTTTTGATGCCTATTAGAGCATATGGCTCTAATTAGGTGCTTCAAAAATACTCCCCCGCCGCTGTAATTCAGGCACCCGAAAAAGGGGCCAGGTGCCTAAATAGGGGGTAGCAGCGGCAGCCATAAACAGATTCCTGCATTGCATGAATCTATCTATTGTTGATAGAGGGGATGGCAGGAGAGAGGGGGCGGTGCCCGTATTGAAACACCACCACTGCCCACTTCTAACCATCTGCCTGCAACCCACCATTATGCCATCTCCCCGCAAAGGAAAGGTCATTTTTAATAACATTCAATCACAATAGGACTTGCGTCACAATGGTATATGCTATATTATAATTTATTTATTTCCCCCATGGAAGTGGAGTTGTCCTTTGAACCCGAGGTGCTGTGGGACACGACTGCGGCATATGCAACAGATGGCCTTTGGATTGGAGCATTTTCTTTGTAAATAATCCTGAGAGGGAAGGATGACACGGTGTACAAGGTTGAATGTGCTTCCTTTATCCAACTGTTTATGGGCATGTCTGTGGAGGAGTCTGGGTGTCTATCATCGGAGTGACGGCTCAGCTGAGTGTGACCTCATGGAGATCCATGCCTAGAATCAGTCATCGCAGTTCATCATTATTCAGGATTTTCACATCACACACGTAGAGTCAGCCAACATGAATCACACTCCGTGCCCAAACACTCAGGAGATTGTTCAGAATATGACAGTTCTACCGAAAGCTTACTTAGGGAACTAGCTGAAAATTAGCTTCTTAAAAAGGTCAGTCCACAGCAAACTGAAATTGCGGTTATAAAGCTGGACTATATTCCTTATTAGCCGCAAACACACTTAGATACCCTTGGAAACCCAGATATTACCTTGTGAAAGTACTAATGTCATCATCACTGTGCATGTACAGAGAGCAGAGCTGTGGGAGGGGTCCAGCAGACCCCACCCACTTACAGGCTGTCTGCAGAAAAAGACAGGAGGGGGCGGAGTCAAGACCAGTCACCCTGCACAAGATGAGGGAGCAGCAGTGAATGGTCTTTATTACAGAAAGCTCAGTCTTACACTGGATTACTGCAAAGATCTGGAAGAAATATACAAAGTACACCGAGATTCAAGAAGGAATTCACATGACAAATGTATTTAGACAATATTTGCTTATCCTGGTGTTCAGCTTTAGGTAGACACTGGGATTCTAAAGAGAACCATTCATGACATGGATTATGTAAGAAATGAAGGCAGGCCATACATTATACTTTTTTCTTTTTTTTTTTTTTCAACCAGCAGGTTGAATGAAAAAAATGTGCCGATTCCCCATCAACATCCTTGGTGCTGATGGGGGAAATCCTTCCCGTAGCGCTATTGTGTTCTGCTGACAGAATTCAATGATCAGTGTTACTGGCTACAGCCTGCAGGACCGATTTTTTGGGGAAAAAAACTGATTGGCTGGTTGTACATAAGTCAGTCGATAGATCAACTTGTATACAACCAGCTAACCCCATACATGGATTTAAATTCGGCTGAACCCTGCTGAACCGGCCGAATTTGGATCCATGTGTGGTCCGCTTAAAGTGGAGGTCCGGCCGTTTGTTTTTGTTTTTTAAAGTCAGCAGCTACAAACACTGCAGCTGCTGACTTTTAATAAGGGCACTTACTTGTCCAGCAAGCCTGAGATGTCAGCCCCCCCCCCCCCAAGGCCGATCCGTCCACCGGATTGGGTGCCGGCGCGCTCATCCTTATGCCGGCCATATACCGTTCACATTTTGAAAATCGTACAAGAATTTTCGTACGAATTTCGCACCATAAGTGGGCAGCAGCAACAGCTGATTCTCGTGCGGCAATCAAATTGGAGGAATCGGACATGTTGGAAATTTTTGGGAAAAACAAACGATTTTCTAATCAATGATGGGAGAATCGTGCGAGAAATGTAATAAGAAAAAAAATGCGCATGTGCAAGAAAAGAGCATTTTACGGAGAGAAAAGAAGATTCCCAGCAAAAAAGAAGATTCCCGGCAACCAAAATTTCAAAAATCAATGGTGGCTCCATCGGATCACAAAAAAAAAAAACGAACTTTCTGATTTTGAAAAGAAAATTTGTTTGAAAATCGACCATGTACGGCCTGCTTAACAAAGGGAAACAGGCAGTGGAGCCCTGCGGCTTCACTGGCCGTTTCCTACTGCGCACGCGCGAGTCACACAGTGCTTTGTGAATGGACGCCTGTCTACTGGGACACACACATGTCCCAGAAGACATCACGCCCCATTTCCCAGGAGACAACACGAGGGAGGACAAGAACCTCGGAGTAGAAAGTGGCAGATTAGGATGATCTGCCTAGCAACAGCCATTTTGGTAAGTAAAAAAATTTTTTTCCCCAAATGTTTTTTAATAGGAGCGTGTTTATGTATCCGCTTTAAGCTCCACCCAAAAGGGGGAGCGGGTACCTGGTTTTGATATGTACCCGGTCCCACTTCTGGATGACTTTGCAGCGGCCCCCTCCTCCTTCCCCTGCCGCCAGGCAAAACGCAGCTCACTTTGCGCAGCAGGGAACCGGCTGTGAAGTCACAAGGCTTCACTGCCGCTTTCCATTAGCTGAATGAAGGCGTAATAACAAATGTGGACTGCGAGTGTAGACGCCCATGTGAACGAAGCCTTATATTCAATTCTTTTATTTAGCTTTACTTAACTTTAACTTGCCGGAGGGTGGCACCCCATTCCAAAATGCCCCTCGGTCTCCGATAGCTGCTATCCAGTCATCTTACTGACCCAATGCTGATAGATGGGCTTTGTCACTTAATGTTGTTATGCACACTCCAGAGCTGGGAGAAAACATGTTCATACAGAAGACCAAAAAAATCATAATTTACTAATGAATACTGAAATCTTTGCACAAGCCCAACTGTAACTGCTTTTTACATCTCTTGGCGAGATTGCTGCAACAGAGTTCCAATGCTGGCGTTTCTCAGAGGGGATGATTGACTTAAAAAAGTAAAGCAAGTTCACTTCTTACTAATCTAAGTAAATGAGGTGAAAGAAAGTGAAAATTCAACCTGAAAAATATTCCTAATCACGTTCTAAGAAACAAAAAAAAAAAAACAAAAAAAAAAAAAACACAGGATTTGCTTGCTTGCACATGATTGGATGATGGCAATCAGAACAATTTCACAGCATGCACTGAGCCAAGTGAAAATTCTCTTTGCAAAGAAAGAGTTCACGTAGCTTGGTGAATGAGGTGAAATTGTGAATGTGGTGAAGTTGTGTTGACTTCAATCACTGAATAATGTTTTCAAAAGCCCATTAACCACTTCAGCCCTGGAAGATTTTACCCCCTTCCTGACCAGAGCACTTTTTGCGATTCGGCACGACGTCGCTTTAACTGACAATTTGTGCGGTCATGTGACGTGGCTCCCAAACAAAACGTCCTTTTTTCCCCACAAATAAAGCTTTCTTTTGGTGGTATTTGATCACCCCTGCGGTTTTTATTTTTTGCGCTATAAACAAAAAAATAGAGACAATTAAAAAAAATAAAAAATAAAACGCATTATTTTATATATATATATATATATATATATATATATATATATATATATATATATATATATATAAAAAAATTCCCCTCAGTTTAGGCCGATACGTATTCTTCTACATATTTTTGGTTTTAAAAAAAAAAGAAATCGCAATAAGCGTTTATTGATTGGTTTGCGCAAAAGTTACAGCGTCTACAAAATACGGGATAGATTTATGGCATTTATTATTGATAATTTTTTTTTATTAATGGCGGCGAACAGCGATTTTTATCATGCCTGCGACATTATGGTGGACACATCGGACAGTTTTGGCACATTTTTGGGACCACTGGCATTAATACAGCGATCATTGCTAAAATATTGCATTGATTACTGTAAAAATGTCATTGGCAGTGAAGGGGTTAACCACTAGGTGGCGCTGTAGTGTTTAAGTGTGTCCTAGGGAGTGATTCAAAGGGGTTACTTTGCGGGCGCACTCCCAAGTCCAGAATTCGGCGTCCATAGCAGTCAAATGTATGACTCGGCCCAGCCCCCCAGCGCCCGAGTCAATGGATTTGATTAAAAGCAGCGGGGGCCAATGGCTGCGCTGCTAGTAATCTAGCCAATCAGGACACAAGGCACTGTCTAGAGCTGGTGTGCTGGTCCCTGGCGTGAGAAAAAGAGGGTTCAGGTAAGTAAAACAGGGACACTGGGGGGCTGCTGCTGCACTGCAAAAGGTTTTTTAACCTCAATGCATAGAATGCATTGAAATGAAAAAACCACGAAGGTTTACAACCCCTTTAAAGTGGTTGTAAACCCTTACAACCAACTTTGACCTACAGGTAAGCCTAGATTAAGGCTTACCTGTAGGTCCAAGAAATATCTCCTAAACCTACACGGTTTAGGAGATATTTACAAAAAGACAGGCACCGTTGACTACGGCAGGCCACTGCTAACGGCGATATGCCGTTAGTGGCAGCTCCCGTGCGCATGCGTGGGATTGACGTCATCACTGCTCCAGTGCTGTGAGTGGCCAGAGCAGCAATACCCGGAGGAAGATGGAGACTCCGGAACTACAGGGGACAGGGATGACATCGCTGGCTCCTGTGTCAGGTAAGTGACACATAATGGGCTACTATGCATCATTATGCTTTACCTTTGCAGGGAGACAAAGAGGAAGTAAACCCATCAGGGTTTACTTCCTCTTTAACCACTTCAGCCCCGGTCCATTTTGCTGGCCAAAAACCAGTTGACACTATTTCACCATCAGTGGACACACAAAAATGTGGCACTATATATCCCGAATACACAGTATTTAATTTTTTATTAAGGAATCAAAAAAGGCAGGACGTGCAGTGTAAATTAAATGCCAACATTGGCTGAAATTCAACATCAAGAACACTGCAGTTTACTTTAACCACTTGCAGACCGGACCATTTTGCTGGCCAAAGACCAGACCACTTTTTGCGATTCGGCACTGCGTTGCTTTAACAAACAATTGCGCGGTCATGCGACGTGGCTCCCAAACAAAATTGACGTCCTTTTTTTCCCCACAAATAGAGCTTTCTTTTGGTGGTATTTGATCACCCCTGCGTTTTTTATTTTTTGCGCTATAAACAAAAAGAGCGACAATTTTGAAAAAAACGCATTATTTTTTACTTTTTGTTATAATAAATATCCCCCAAAAATATATAAAAAAACATTTTTTTCCCTCAGTTTAGGCCGATACATATTCTTCTACATATTTTTGGTAAAAAAAATTGCAATAAGCGATTGATTGGTTTGCGCAAAAGTTATAGCGTTTACAAAATAGGGGATAATTTTATGGCATTTTTATTAATAATTTTTTTTTTTTTCAAGTAATGGCGGCGATCAGCGAATTTTATTGTGACTGCGACATTATGGCAGACACATCGGACATTTTTGACACATTTTTGGGACCATTGTCATTTATACAGCAATCACTGCTATACAAATGCAGTGATTCCTGTGTAAATGACACTGGCAGTAAAGGGGTTAACCAGTGGGTGGTAGTGTAGGGGTTCCTAGGGGTGTGTTACTAACTGTTGAGGGCTGGGCTTTCTTTTAGTGAACACTGATCTCTGCTCCAATCACATGGAGCAGAGATCAGCATCACTTGTTGCTAGGCAGAACAGGGAGATGCTGTTTACAACGGCATCTCCCAGTTCAGCCGCCCCATGAGACGAACACGGGTATGACCGCGGCGATCGAGGCCGCGGGCCCCGCGACCGGACTCACGGGGGACCCGACCAGCAAACGAGCGCGGCATTTAAGATTGGACGTACCTGTACGCCAATATGCCTGCCCGTGCCATTCTGCCGACGTACATCGGTGTGCGCATGTCGGGAAGTGGTTAAGGACCAGGCCTATTTTTCAAACTTGTTGTTTACAAGTTAAAATCAAGTTGTTGTTTTTTTTTACTAGAAAATTACTTAGAACCCCCAAAAATTATATATTTTTTTCAGACACCCTAGCGAATAAAATGGCGGGTGTGGCAATACTTTATGTCACACCGTAACTGAGCAGCGGTCTTACAAGTGAAATTTTTGGGAAAAAAATTGAAAATTTTTAATTAAAAAATAAGTCACCAGTAAAGTTGGGCCAATTTTGTTCTATACTGTGGATACTATATATACTATACTAAAGATATTGTTACGCCGAGTAAATTGATACCCAACATGTCATGCTTCAAAATTGTGCCTGCTCGTGGAATGGAGACAAATTTTGACCCATAAAAATCTCCACAGGCGACATTTAAAAATGTCTACAGGTTACCAGTTTTGAGTTAGGCCGCGTACACACGGGCGGACTGTTCGCCCAACTTTGTCCGCTGAACAGTGTTTGGGCGGACAGTCCGCTCGTGTGTGGGCTTTCAGCGGACAGTTTCAGCGGACAGTTTGACGAACAAGGTTTTTCGGAAATTCCGTAAAACTGTCCGCTGAAACCTTGTTTCAGCGAACAGTCCGCTCGTGTGTAGGCTTGTTCGTCAAACAAAGTTGCGCGCATGCTCAGAAAGGATTTTCACGCCGAAAGTTATAATGCAGTGTATAGGACGTCGTATTTTTCGTCCCGTCGTACGTGCCGTTCACGTCATCGCGCACGGTTTCAGCAAACTGTTCGTTCGTCGTGTGTGGCCATGTCCGTCCATGCTAATTTTGAGTGGACTGTTTGCCGAAACTGTTTGACGGACAAAGTTGGGCGAACAGTCCGCCCGTGTGTACGCGGCCTTACAGAGGAGGTCATTTGGGCTAGAATCTTTGCTCTCCCTCTAACGATCGCGGCGATACCTCACATGCGTTCGTTTCTGTGCGGCAGCTCGGTGGAACATCCCTTGTAATAGAAAAAAAGCATGACAGGACTTCTTTAATGTGAGATCTGGGGTCAAAAAGATCTCACATTTAAACTTAAAAGCAATTATAAAAATGTATATATATATTTTTTTCCCCTAAGACCATTCAGCGGAACTGATGTTTGACGTCGCTTCTGTCATTCAATGGCATGGAGCCGAGTGGGGGCCATCTTTCCCTCACTCAACTCCATGCCTCAGAGGGGAAATGACCTGATCGCCGAGCCGCCGATACCGACGGCTCCGGTGAGTGGCGGAGACCACCGGGAGGTACCTCTCCCTCTGCCGATAAAAGTTCCCCCGTGGCAAATCCGCCGCAGAGACCACTTTTATCTGAAAGAGGACCAGCCGCTGTTTAAAAAGATACCGGGGTTGTGGCAGCTCTCTTTACCTTTATCATGGTACAGGTTTGCTGTTTGGGCCTTATTTCCCTTTTACCTTTATTGCTTTTTTCCCCCATAGTTCCTAACTTTCTTTCAAGGTAAATCATCTCTTCATCAGAGCCCCTTGAAACGTGTTAGCCACATTGGACCTGGGTGGCTTCTTCCCATGCTGTCGATTAAGTGCTGTAGGTTTGGCCATCATGGCTTTAATATTACTCATATGCTGGTTAACCTAATCTGTATGATAATGCGAGTATAATATTTACTTATTTAATAAATGGTATATAAAGTTAATGTGCTAGGCTTGTGTGCCCTCTTTTTGTTGTTTTTGTGCAATGCATGACCTCTGTCTGTAGTCTGAGAACTGACACTTCCTGGGAAGAAATTAGATATCCCTGGGTCTCTCAGTCTAGTGTTGGTGCAAGCGAGAGCTAAATAGTAACTAGATCTGACACATACACAAGCAGGCAGAACAATTAACCGAGAACTCACCCTACTGAAAGAGATGTGTTTTCATCACTTATTAGCACTCCCACATTTGTGATGCAACACAGAGGAAATGAGAAGGTATGGACTGGACACTGTGTGACCTGGAACAACAAGTTGTCTGTCCTTTTTGGTGAATAGGGACAAGCTAGGTGAATGAATACATGGACATAGAGGGATTGATCGGCCATGACACTACAAACTGCAGTCACAACATGCAAAACCATCATTACAAGGCACAAAGGGCAAAGGAAATATAACCAAAATATAAGCACACTAATATCTAGTTATAGCAACAAAAACATTTGAAAGTCTAAAATACCTTTAAAAAAAATAAAATGGTAATTATTTAATCAATCTGGAATAAAAAAAAAAAAAAAAAAAGAGAGAGAACACGGCTCTACTTACAGCCACCAGCGCCGGGTTTCTTTGTCCCAGATTATTAGACGTTTGGTGGTGCCGGTCTCCGTTGATATGACCGCTATCATCAGCGAGCAGTTGTTGTTGTTGCTGGTGTTGGCGGTAGTCTGGTGGAGCGGCACAGGTGGTCTTGTTGTGCTTACTGTTCTTCCTGGTACCTTGGCCATGTTGCACCAAGGTCAGCAGTTGCAGCGTATTCTCCCTCTCTCTGTCCGAGCTCTCTGCCCTGCTGCGCTCATAGCGGCCCTCGCAGTTGAGGTGATGCTGGCGACACACTGCGATTCGCGCCCGTAAACGCTCCACTATGGCACTGTGAAGACGAGGGGCAGCTGATCCACCACCGAGCAGGCCGACGCCAGAGACACCAATGCCAAGGCTTCCAGCCGGGGCTTGTGGGGGAGCCGTTTCCCCCATATTTCCCACACAGTATGGAGGCACTTTTCCCGTTAGTTGATGAATTATATATCCTAGTGCCACATTAATGGAGGCTTAAAGATGATCCAGGAAACGTCAAACAAAACTGATCTATGCAGCAGAGGATCCTGTCCTGGAAGAAAAAGAATGTTAGTGCCTTGTGTTCATCAAGTATTTCATACACAGCACAGAGGGAAGGAACCTGCAGCTGGAGCACTACAAGCCCCAGAATGTACTATTGAAGGAATGGGCAGATTAGAGTACCCCTGGCATGACAAAATATCCCATGACAATATCTGTTATTTGGTGGTTATGCTGACCCCTTAGAGCAGCATCTCTCAACCAGGGGTCCTCCAGAGCTTGCAGGTCGTTCCTTGACTAATCAGTTATTTAACCGATGTAATGGACACTGAGCATACATGTAAAGGGGAAAGGAAGTTCTCTCCACTGACCACCAATGTAAAATGTTATTGTATATTTCTTCTCTAACTGTCTACCAAGAGAGAGAAGTCCTTTGAATGTAAGAAGTGCTTTTCTATTGATGTCCAATGTAAGGTAGACCCTTCTCCAATGACTTTTAATGTGCAAGGGCAATCCTCCACTGACCACCAACGTAAGGGGGTACTTTTATACTGATCACCAATGTGAGGGACCCTTCTCTACTGACCTCCAACGTAAGGGACACCTCTCCACTGACCTCCAACATAAGGGACACCTCTCCACTGACCTCCAACATAAGGGACACCTCTCCACTGACCTCCAACATAAGGGACACCTCTCCACTGACCACCAACATAAGGGACACCTCTCCACTGACCTCCAACATAAGGGACACCTCTCCACTGACCACCAACATAAGGGACACCTCTCCACTGACCACCAACATAAGGGACACCTCTCCACTGACCACCAACATAAGGGACACCTCTCCACTGACCACCAACATAAGGGACACCTCTCCACTGACCACCAACATAAGGGACACCTCTCCACTGACCACCAACATAAGGGACACCTCTCCACTGACCACCAACATAAGGGACACATCTCCACTGACCACCAACATAAGGGACACATCTCCACTGACCACCAACATAAGGGACACATCTCCACTGACCACCAACATAAGGGACACCTCTCCAATGACCACCAACATAAGGTATACTTCTCCACTGATCCCCTATGTAAGAAGGAATGTCTCCATTGACCACCATCGTAAGGAGGCATTTCTCCACTGACCACTAACGCCAGGAGGAATTTCTCCACTTACAACCAACATAAAGAGAAATTTCTCCACTGACCACCAACAAAAGCAGTAATTACTTCACTGACCACCAACGAAAGGAGGAATTTCTCCACTGACCACCAACATAAGGGACACCTCTCCACTGACCACCAACATACCCTCTCCACTGACCACCAACATAAGGGACACCTCTCCACTGACTACCAACATAAGGGACACATCTCCACTGACCACCAACATAAGGGACACCTCTCCACTGACCACCAACATAAGGGACACCTCTCCAATGACCACCAACATAAGGTATACTTCTCCACTGATCCCCTATGTAAGAAGGAATGTCTCCATTGACCACCATCGTAAGGAGGCATTTGTCCACTGACCACTAACGTCAGGAGGAATTTCTCCACTTACAACCAACATAAAGAGAAATTTCTCCACTGACCACCAACAAAAGCAGTAATTACTTCACTGACCACCAACGAAAGGAGGAATTTCTCCACTGACCACCAACGAAAGGAGGAATTTCTCCACTGACCAACGATGAAAGGAGCAATTTCTCCACTGACCACCAAAGAAAGGAGAAATTTCTCCAATGACCACCAACATAAGGTATACTTCTCCACTGATCCCCTATGTAAGAAGGAATGTCTCCATTGACCACCATCGTAAGGAGGCATTTCTCCACTGACCACTAACGCCAGGAGGAATTTCTCCACTTACAACCAACATAAAGAGAAATTTCTCCACTGACCACCAACAAAAGCAGTAATTACTTCACTGACCACCAACGAAAGGAGGAATTTCTCCACTGACCACCAACATAAGGGACACCTCTCCACTGACCACCAACATACCCTCTCCACTGACCACCAACATAAGGGACACCTCTCCACTGACCACCAACATAAGGGACACATCTCCACTGACCACCAACATAAGGGACACCTCTCCACTGACCACCAACATAAGGGACACCTCTGCAATGACCACCAACATAAGGTATACTTCTCCACTGATCCCCTATGTAAGAAGGAATGTCTCCATTGACCACCATCGTAAGGAGGCATTTGTCCACTGACCACTAACGTCAGGAGGAATTTCTCCACTTACAACCAACATAAAGAGAAATTTCTCCACTGACCACCAACAAAAGCAGTAATTACTTCACTGACCACCAACGAAAGGAGGAATTTCTCCACTGACCACCAACGAAAGGAGGAATTTCTCCACTGACCAACGATGAAAGGAGCAATTTCTCCACTGACCACCAAAGAAAGGAGAAATTTCTCCACTGACCACCAACGTAAAGAGAAATTTCTCCACTGACCACCAACGAAAGCAGTAATTACTTCACTGACCACCAATGAAAGCAGGATTTCTCCACTGACCACCAACGTAAAGAGAAATTTCTCCACTGACCACAAACGAAAGCAGTAATTACTTCACTGACCACCAACGAAAGCAGGATTTCTCCCCTGACCACCAACAAAAAGAGTAATTTCTCCACTGACCACAAGTGTAAGAGAACATAACAATTTTCACATTTTTTTTCTTCTGGTCAGTATTACATGTTTTTCTCATTATTGCGTAGAGAACCAATGTTATAATTAGATCTACAACTTACTGATGATGCTAATGTACTGTAAGAGATATATATATATATATATATAGGCAGGGGTTCCTGGACACCTTACATTTTTTTTCAAGGGTTTCACAAGTGCTGCCCTAGAGTGTTCAATGTTTTTCTTTCTTACTGACCCAGTGCTATTTACATCCTATGCTGCTTGAGGGTGCTCATAATTAAATGAAGCTTTTCTCAACCTTTTTATCCTAGACAGAAGGAAACTTTGAAATAATCTTCAGGCCTTGTGGAAACCCTGCCAAAAGCAATTAATCGGGAGTCAGTGGGAAAAATACTCCTTTCATTGGTGGTCCATTAGAAGAATTCCCTCCCTTACAGTGGTGATCGGAACGCCACCCTCACAGAGAGCTAAAAAGATCCTTGGTGTCATGTCTCTGACTCTTCCAAGTGGCATTTGCTCTGAGCCTTAGGCAGGCACCATTTGGGTCAATCAGCCACAGCTCAAGGAACCCTAGCAACCCCTTGGGGAACTCTGGTTGGAGATGGTGTATGATACTTAGCACCATCTAGTGGTCAAATGCAGCATTTTCCATTTTAAATCCATGAAAAACATTAGCACAGAAATAAGCTATACAAAAAATGGTGCGCTGTACCTTTATGAGTGAGCAGAGGAAGAAATAACGTGACAGGTATAAAAGGTGCATAAAATATATTAATATTAATATATGGATTAGTATTAATATTTATATACATATTAAGCATAAACTGCACAAAGGAGACCATAAAAAATGCTGTGTATTTTATGGTTATTGACATATTTTATGCACGATTATACTTGTTGCACTTTATTATTTATTTTTTTAATGTGTTATTCACTCCTAAAAAAGGGACAGTGCACCATGCATTTTATTATTTATATCCATTGCCCTCTAGAAGATTTACCCCCCCCCCCCATTCCTGACCAGGCCATTTTTTGCGACACGGCACTATGTTACTTTAACTGACAATTGCGCGGTCGTGTGACACTGTACCCCAAATAAAATTTTCCTTTCCATTTTTTCCCCCACAAATAGATCTTTTTTTTCTTGATATTTAATCACTGCTGTGTTTTTTTATTTTTTTGCAATATAAACAAAAAATTCAAAATAAAAAAAAAGACTGACACTTTTGAAAAAAAATATATATATATTTTTTACTTTCTGCTATAAAATGTATACAATAAAAAAAAAATTGTTAAAAAATGAATTTCTTTATTAATTTAGGGCAATATGTATTCTGCTACATATTTTTGGTAAAAACAAATCCCAATAAGTGTATATTGATTGGTTTGCACAAAGTTATAGCATCTACAAACTATGAGATATTTTTATTTATTTATTTTCTACTAATAATGGCAGCAATCAGTGATATTGCAACAGACAATCATACACTGACACTTGTTTGGAAACCAGTGACGCTAATACAGTGATCAGTGCTAAAAATATGCACTGTCACTGTACTAATGACACTGGCTGGGAAGGGGTTAAACATCAGGGGCAATCAAAGGGTTAAATGTGTGTATAGTCTGTGTGTTCTTACTGTGGGGGAGGTGCTTGTACTAGGGGATGACATGGATTCATGCTCCCGCTTTGCAGGATCACAGGATCCATGTCTTCCCTCCTGACAGAACAGCAATCTGCCTTTTTTTACATAGGCAGACAGCCATTCTGTCTGTGTACCGAGTGATCGGCGGGTGCTAGTGGACATAAAGTCCATGGGGGATGCCCATCGGCTCCCCCTGTGAAATCACAGCAGGAGTGAGCCAGCAGTAGCGAGCACTCGCGCCCGCTACCCGGAAGTGCAGGATCGCATATATACGTGATCCTGCACACAACTGTCGCCCTAAAGCAGTAAAACTGCTATAGGACGGTCGCTAATTGTTTAATATAATACAGGATTTATATAGCGTCAACAGTTTGTGCAGCACTTTACAATATAAAAACACAGTACAGTTACAATAAAATACAAGAGGGTTAAAAGGGCCCTGCTCATAAGAGCTTACAATTTAATAGGGTGGGGCAAGTGATATAAAGGTAATAATTGTAAAGCCGCGTACACGCGGGCGGACTGTATGGCCTACTTAGTCCGCCGAAACACATTTCAGCGGACAGTCCGCTCGTTTGTGGGCTTCAGCAGACTTTTTCAGCGTGCAGTCTGGCGTACTAAGTATTTCGGAAATTCCGTAATACTGTCCGTCATACTTTGGTTTCAGCGGACAATCCGCTCGTGAGTAGGCTAGTTCGACGGACTAAGAATGGCGCATGCTCAGAAAGGATTTACACGGCGAAAGGTTGCATTGCTGTGTATTGGACTTCCTATTTCTAGTCCCGTCGTACGTGCTGTACACGTCATCGCGCAAGCTTTCAACGGACTGTTTGTGCATCCGTGTGTGGTCAAGTCCGTTCATTCGAAAGTATGACGGACTGTCCGTCGGATTGTCTGACGGACTAAGTAGGCCATACAATCCGCCCGTGTGTACGCGGCTTAAGGCTTATGAGCTGATGGAAGAATTAAAAGTTCAGTTGTTAGGTGGAGGTGTAATAGGCTTCTGTGAAGGGATGAGTTTTCAGGGCTCACCTAAAAGGTAGCCAGAGTAGGAGATAGCTAGACAGATTGAGGTAGAGAGTTCCAGAGGATGGTGGAGGTTCTTGAGAAGTCCTGGAGATGGGCATATCCGAGATTAGTTCAGTATTCCGATGGTTTGTGTGCAGCTTACCTTATTAGTTATGGATTTCAGCATTAAGCATGGAGTCTTTATTAATTCTCCCCCGAAATAAGAGTTATGCCCCGTACACATGATCGGATTTGCCGACAACAAATGTTGGATGTGAGCTTGTTGGCTGAAAGTCCACCGTGTGTATGCTCCATCAAACATTTGTTGGCGGACCTTCCGCCAACAAATGTTGGCTAACAGGTTCTCAAATTTTCCACCAACAAAACTTTGTTGTCGGACTTTCCGATCGTGTGTACTCAAGTCCATTGGACAAAAGTCCACACATGCTCGGAATCAAGCAGAAGGAGCCGCACTGGCTATTGAACTTCCTTTTTCTCGGCTTGTTATATGTCTTTTACGTCACCACGTTCCCACCTTTGTAATTGTTGTCCAACATTTGTGTGACCGTGTGTATGCAAGACAAGTTGGAGTCAACAACCTTCCAACACAAATCCCAGGTTTTGTTGTCAGAATGTCCAATTGTGTGTATGGGACATAATGTCCTTTGTTTTCTGCCCCATTCACAAAGAACAAATGTACGATGCGTTTACATTTGTTACTAAATCCACCCCTAATTCCCTGTTCACATTGGCGCGATTTGACAGGTCAAAACAGAGCCTATTACCGGCAATAGGAGCGTCCCAATCGGTGCGACGCTGACTTTGCGGCGCCGCACCGATTTTCAAAAGAAGTTCCTGCACTACTTTTAGCGACTTCGGGGGAGATTTCAACTTCGGGGGGCATGAGCCCGCACAGATGTCTTTCAAGTCGCCCCCGAAGTCGGACTGAAATGCGGCTTTGAAATCACGCAAATTCAGATGAACTCGTACGATTTCAAAGCCGTGTTCAGTGTGAAGGAGGGCTCAGTGATAGAAAAGTAACTATTTATAGAAGACGAGGAGTGAGGATTTGATGACCTCCATCTGTAGTCAATTGCCATTTTGTAGAGAAGGGAAATTTGAATTTTTACTTGCTAGTTACAACAGATTATGTATGGCACAGATTAAAAAGAAAAGGTCATTCTTTAAGGAGAAATTCTAATTTTCCTGCAATGTTTACCAAAAACGCATTCATGACGTCTCTCGTGTTTTTCCACTATCCAACTTCACCATCCGGGGAAAACCCGCCCGACCTTCCCTGCTACAGATGCCGCTCGGTCCTCGGCTCTGTGATATTTACTAACACCATAAATGAGGTTGGGGGAGAAGTCTGACAATAAAAAGCTGAGCAAAATATTTATCTGTAAAGCCAAACAGACAGTTCCCCAGAAAAGCCCTCCATGTGTAACCTGCAATCTTCTGGAGAAGAGCTAAATGTAGAAAGTTATGACTATTGGTCAAATCATCATCCAGAACATTTCTTAAACATTACTTCAAGTGGTTATAAACCCTTACAAACCACTTTGACCTACAGGTAAGCCTAGATTAAGGCTTACCTGTAGGTCCAAGAAATATCTCCTAAACCTACACGGTTTGGGAGATATTTGCCGAAAGACAGGCACTGCTGTCTATGGCGCATGCGCCGTAGACAGCGGCGCGCAGGCGCACTGAGCGTGCCGCTGTCAACGGCGATATGACGTCATCACGGCTTCGTGGAATGACAGCGGCAGAGCAGCGAGACCCACCGAGAAGATGGATGCTCCGGACTACAGGGGACAGCGGTGACTTCGCTGGCTCCTGTGTCAGGTAAGTGACACATAATGGACTACTATGCGATACATAGTAGTCCATTATGCTTTACCTTTGCAGGGAATCAAAGAGGAAGTAAATTCATCAGGATTTACTTCCTCTTTAAAAGGTGACTTTCAGGCATATACAGTGCATCTGGAAAGTATTCACATCGCTTCACTTTTTCCACATTTTGTTATGTTACGGCCTTATTCCAAAATGGATTCAATTCATTCTTTTCCTCGATATTCTACAAGAAATACCCCATAATGAGACAACGTGAAAGAAGTTCGTTTGAAATCTTTGCAATTGTATTAAAAATAAAAAATAAAATGTAATAAGTACATAAGTATTCACATGCGTTGCCATGATACTCAAAATTGAGCTCAGGTGCATCCTGTTTCCACTGATCATCCTTGAGATGTTTCTACAACTTGATTGGAGTCCACCTGTGGTAAATTCAGTTGATTGGACATGATTTGGAAAGGCACACACCTGTCTATATAGGGTCCCACCATTAACAGTGCATTTCAGAGCACAAACCAAACCATGAAGACCAAGGAATTGTCTGTAGACCTCTGAGTCAGGATTGTATCGAGGCACAGATCTGGGGAAGGGTGCAGGAAAATGTCTGCAGCATTGAAGGTCCCAATGAGCACAGTGGCCTCCATCATCTCTAAATAGGACTTTGGAACCACCAGGACTCTTCCTAGAGTGTGCCGCCCGGCCAAACTAAGCAATCGGAGAAGGGCCTTAGTCGGGGAGGTGACCAAGAACCCGATGGTCACTCTAAGAGAGCTCCAGTGTTTCTCTATGGAAAGAGGAGACTCTTCTAGAAGAACAGCCATCTCTGCAGCACAACACCAATCAGGCTTGTATGGTAGAGTGGCCAGATGGAAGCCACTCTTCAGTAAAGGGCAAATGACAGCCCATCTGAAATTTGCCAAAAGGCACCTGAAGGACTCAAACAAAATTCTCCAGTCTGATGAAGCAAAGATTGAACTCTTTGGCCTGAATCGCAAGCATCATGTCTGGAGGAAACCAGGCACCACTCATCACCTGGCCAATACCATCCCTACAGTGAAGCATGGTGGTGGCAGCATCATGCTGCGGGGATGTTTTTCAGTGGCAGGAACTGGGAGACTCGTCAGGATCGAGGGAAAGATGAATGTAGCAATGTACAGAGACATCCTTGATTAAAACCTACTCCAGAGCACTCTGGACCTCAGACTGGGGCAGATGTTCATCTTCCAACAGGACAACAACCCGAAGCACACAGCCAAGATAACAAAGGAGTGGCTACAGGACAACTCTGAATGTCCTTGAGTGGCCCAGACTTGAACCTGAATGAACATCTCTGGAGAGATCTGAAAATGGCCATGCACCCACCTGATGGAGCTTGAGAGGTCCTGCAAAGAAAAATGGTGGAAACTGCCCAAAAATAGGGTTGTCAAGCTTGTAGCATCATACGCAAAAAGACTTGAGGCTGTAATTGGTGCCAAAGGAGCACCAACAAAGTACAGTAACACCTTGGATTAAGAGCATCATTTGTTCCAGAAGAATTCTTGCAATCCAAAGCACTTGTATAGCAAAGAAGTTGTGACTATTGGTCAATCCATCATCCATTTCTAACTTAAAAAGGTGACTTCCAGGCAGATACAGTACATCTGGGAAAGTATTCCTCATAGGAAATAATGGAAACTCAGATAATCCATTACACAGCAACTGCTTGTCTATGCAGTACCGCATGTGGCCAGAGGTGCGGGGGGCGCCGAAGATGCTCAGAAGCGCTCTGAGACACGCAGAAACACTAAGAAGCGCTCGGAGACCACTCAGAGACACTCAGAGTTTCCGAGTGTCTCTGAGCGTTTTTGTTTGACAACCAAACAAAAACAAAATAACAATTGTATCTAGAATTTACATCTCTAGAAGTTACACTTGGGAACAGGGTCTTTCCGAGCGTTTCTGAGTGTCTCTGAGCGTTTTTGTTTGATGACAACCAAATAAAAACAAAAGAACAATTGTATCTAAAAATTACATCTTTCGTTTTGAAATATTTAAAATCTTGTATAATTAAAATGATTTAAAAAAAAAAAAAAAAATGAGTTTTGTATACATGCTGGGTGGTACTCCCAAAAAGTTTTTCTTTTAAATCATTTTAACTATACACCGTGGCTGTGCTGTGATTGGACACAGCACAAGCCGATCAGCGGGTGTCGGCCAATTGATGTCTGCCGACACCCACTGATCGGTGAGGAGAGACACAGAACAGAGCTCTGCCTATGTAAATAAGGCAGAGCTCTGTGCTGTCAGTGAGGATGTGCTGGATTTTGTTTCCCTGCAAAGTACGCCCCTTAGTAAAAGCAGCACACACAGTACCCATAAACACTGGCTAGGCACATATTTAACCCTTTGATCACCCGTTTGACCCCTTCCCAGCCAGTGTTATTAATACAGTGACAAATTAATACATTTTATTTGGGTGCAGAGTCGCACGACCGCGCAATTGTCAGTTAAAGTAACGCAGTGCCGTATCATGGGGGGGTTAAAGCTTCCAGAGGCCAAGTGGTTAATGATGAATAAAGACGAAATGATTACTGAGCATGTTTTTGCCATAATTCGTCGTTCATTTTATTGCTCTATTGGGTTTGAAGTTTAGGTGGAGTAGCACGTTCTTCTCCAAAAAAAAATTAAAATTTCTGAAATTGGAAAATTCGAAATTTCGGAATTTCAGAGATTAAAAAAAATAAATTAAAAAAAATAAAAAAAATAAATAAATCGGAATTTCGGAAATTTGAAAATCCAAAAATAAGAATGAGAATCCGAAAATCTGAAATAGCGAACTAATAATAACTATTAAATTCTAGGTATTGGAATTTCCTTTCAAATTTGGCTGTTAGTGAATGTAACGAGTACGAATTTATCCAAAGTTATGAATTATCTAAAATAATGAATGCCTTATCTGAAAAAATGGAACGTAACGTTCTACTAATAATAAATAATAATAATAAAACCTTTTTATTATTATTAATTTGTTCCATTCCATTTGTTTAGATGCGCCATTCGTTATTTTTCGGATAATTTGTAACTTCAGATAAATTTGTATTTATGTTCACAAACAGCCAAATTTGAAACGAAATTCCAATACCTAGAATTTAACAGTTAGTTATTATTTCAAATTTTACTGATTTTCTCCTTTTTTTTTCAGATTTTCGAATTTTTCAATTCTGAATCAAATTCCAAAAATTTGCAAATTCGGAATTCGAAATTTTGGCAATTCGAAAATTCAGAAATCCACAAATTCAAAAATACGGAAATTTTAAAATCCAAAATTTTGGAAATTCGAAAAATAAGAAATTTGAAAAACCAAATTTTCGGATTTTTCAAATTTACGAAAAAAAACACGAATGAAACGAAAACGAACACATTTTTTTTCAGTGCACATGTCTAGTGTTTTTAGGCCCGGGGTCACACTGGTGCCATGCCAGACATCACATGCGATTCGCACCGCATTACTGTGGAAATCACATGTAATGCAAACTGTGTGGCTAAATTTGCATCACATTCGGACTAAACTCATGCAGGACCCTTTTTTTTTATTGTTCGCACTGGAATTGGATGGCATGAGTGTTCACACCCATGTGATGCGATTCTTGTCCGAATTCACAGTTTGCACTGCGATCTGCCAACCGATCTGGAGGGGATGTCATTAACTTTGTATTGACACCCGCAGTGCTTCGCAGAGGGAACATTCAATCAGAAACGCACCCGGAACGCAGAAATTGTGGTGTGAACCGGCCCTAATCATTTTATCATTATCCGATCAATACCGATGAGATAGCCAGAACTTCCCTCCTGATCGATTTTAGACCAGATTCCACCCCCCGGGGCAGGGAATTGTTGATCGGCAGCGCTGAGATGATTGGGCCGCCGATTGTATTTATTGATCAATCCAATTATGAAGTTGCATGGTGGAAACAGATATGATTGGATGACTTGTGAGGGTCTCCTGCAACTATTGATGAAATCCCAGTTCCCGCGTGTGCTGGATTGATCGGATGGGAATAGAAATGGAAGAAGGAATGTATGGCGGCCACAGGTGGTCACTGTGCGTTCCAAGGGAGAGAGCCCCAGAACTCACTCCCTATTCTATATGTAGAACTTGTCATTACACCATGATGTCCCGTGCTGGGACTTGTAGTCCCCCCTCCTCTTCCATGCTGGGACTTGTAATCCCCCTCCTCTTCCATACTGGGGCTTGTAATCCCCCTCCTCTTCCATACTGGGGCTTGTAGTCCCCCCTCCTCCATGTTGGGACTTGTAGTCCCCCCTCCTCTGTCCCCCCTCCTCTTCCATGTTGGGACTTGTAGTCCCCCCTCCTCTTCTATGTTGGGACTTGTAGTCCCCCCTCCTCTTCCATGTTGGGACTTGTAGTCCCCCCTCCTCTTCCATGTTGGGACTTGTAGTCCCTCCTCCTCTTCCATGTTGGGACTTGTAGTCCCTCCTCCTCTTCCATGCTGTGACTTGTAGTCCCTCCTCCATGCTGGGACTTGTAGTCCCCCTTCTCTTCCATACTGGGGCTTGTAGTCCCCCCTCCTCCTCCATTTTGGGACTTGTAGTCCTCCCCTCCTCCTCCATGTTGGGACTTGTAGTCCCTCCTCCTCTTCCATGTTGGGACTTGTAGTCCCCCTACTCTTCCATACTGGGGCTTGTAGTCCCCCCTCCATGTTGGGACTTGTAGTCCCCCTACTCTTCCATGCTGGGACTTGTAGTCCCTCCTCCTCTTCCATGCTTGGAGATGTAGTCCCCCCCTCCTCCTCCATGCTGGGACTTGTAGTCCCTCCTCTTCCATGCTTGGAGATGTACTCCCCCCTCCTCCATGCTGGGACTTGTAGTCCCTCCCCCATGCTGAAACTTGTAGTCCCCCTCCATGCTGAGATTTGTAGTCCCCCCTCCTCCTCCATGCTGGGACTTGTAGTCCTCCAGCCCCCTGTAGAAGCAATGCTGTAGAGTACGGGGTGTCACCTACCTAGTGGCAGCGATCAGAGGTGGTAGGAGGGCGGTGTATTGTAGTGCAGCGCTCCCTCCAGCACGGCTGAAGCCCGATCTCCGGCACACTCACACATCGGGCTGCGGATAGAACTTTCCTCCCTCCAGCCTGCAGACACCGCCGAGCCCCGGACCAGCCCGACCCGCGGACACTGCACAGACCCTCATTGTGTAGGCTGGGGAGCGCCGGAGGAGCACTCCTACTCCCCCTACTGCTACAACCCGGCAAGTGCAGCTCATCGCAAAACACGGCTGAGAAAAAGCTCATTGAGGTGCAGAGGAGCCCTCTGCTGGCCAATAGTGAGAAGGCAGCGCACAGAAATCTGGTCAAATTACTTTTATTAAAGTCCAAACTTTTTATTTATTTTTTTGAATAGAGTTATAGTCCCTATAAGCGTCTCTTTTTTTTTTTTTGCCATATATGTCCCATTGGGGAGATTTACCTTCACTTCCTGTCCCATAACCAAAACAGGAAGTGAGAGGAAATCTCTGCAAAGTATAACTAAATCAAAACTTTTTTTTGAAAGTTCTGGACAGAGTGAAGTGTGGGATATAAATCCTTGTCAGTTTTTATTGCTGTCTGTGCCCACATTAAACCACTTGACCTCCAAAAGATTTAACCCCCCCCCCCCCCCTCCTGACCAGGACATTTTTTGCGATACGGCACTGCGTTATTTTACCTGACAATTGTGCAGTTGTGAGGCGCTCTACCCAAATACAATTGATGTCCCTTTTTTCCTCCACAAATAGAGGTTTATCTTGGTGGTATTTGATCACCTCTGCGGTTTTATTTTTTATTTTTTGCACTTCAAACAAAAAATAAAGACAGACAATTTAAAAAAAAAATAAAAAAAAAATAAAAAAAAAATTTTTTACTTTCTGCTATAAAACATATTAAATAATAAAAAAAAAAACAACAACGATTTTCTTCATCAATATAAATTGAAACAAAACCCCCTGGTGGTAGACTTTTAAGGCAAAAAAAAAATATTATAAAGGTTATCTTACTATGAACATGAAAAATTATTTATTGAAGTATGAAAATACAAAACATATACAAAGCATATAAAACCGCATGTTACAGTGTTGTCATCCATAAGGAAATAACAAGTAATAAACTAGGATTTCTTGCACCCAACGCGTTTCGGATTGGGTATACCATTCTCCTTCTTCAGGGATGTCGTTTATATCAAGAAAGTTAGTATTCTATGATGAAAATAGAAAAATATCATAAATATGCAAATATAAGGTACTGTAACATCATACATCCACATATGAGATACCAGATATGGCTTAGTGAGAAAGTGGTAAAGGGAGAGGCACTTCTTCATTGTTGAGGCCAATATGTATTCTGCTACATATTTTTGGGATGGACATGGTCAGCAACAATACTCAGGTAGGCTGTGGCATTTAAACAAAGCTCAATTGGTACTAAGGGGCCCAAAGTGTGCCAAGAAAATATCCCCCACATCATTACATCACAACCACCAGCCTGAACTGTTGATACGGCAGGATGGATCCATGCTTTCATGTTCTCTACACCAAATTCTGACACTAACATCTGAATGTTGCAGCTGAAATTGAGACTCATCAGACCAGGCAATGTTTCTCCAATCTTCTATTGTCCAATTTTGGTGATCCTGTGTGAATTGTAGCCTCAGTCTCCTGTTCTTAGCTGACAGGAGCGGCACCCGGTGTGGTCTTCTGCTGCTGTAGCCCATCTGCTTCAAGGTTCGATGTGTTGTGTATTCAGAGATGGTATTCTGCATACCTTGGTTGTAACAAGTGCTTATTTGAGTTCCTTTTGTCTTTCTATGATCTCGAACTAGTCTGCCAATTCTCTTCTGACATCAACAAGGCCTTTTTGTCCACACAACTGCCGCTCACTGGATATTTTCTCTTTTTCAGACCATTCTTTGTAAACCCTAGAGATAGCTGTGCGTGAAAATCCCAGTAAATCAGCAGTTTTTGAAATACTCAGACCAGCCCGTCTGCCACCAACAACCATGCCACGTTCAAAGTCACTTAAATCCCCTTTCTTCTCCATTCTGATGCTCGGTTTAAAAACTTCAGCAAGTCGCCTTCACCACGTCTAGGTGCTTAAATGCATTGAGTTGCTGCCATGTGATTGGCTGATTAGCAATATGTGTTACCAAGCAATTAAACAGATGTACCTAATAAAGTGGCCGGTGAGTATATGATGAATACATAAACTGGTATGGTGATTTTTGCCCTTTATAAGGGTAGAATGATAATTTCTGACTGATGCTAAATATTATAGTTTTTAAGATATAAATATTAATCATGTGTTCATTCATATCAGTAAAGAAACTTTTTTTTAAACTATTCTCTTCTGTGCAATTTGTTGAGAGGTGACGCCTTAAAAAAAAAAAGTAAAAAAAAAAGTTTTGTTTCGTGACTTTTTTTCTTTTTTTTTTGATAAAATTATCTGATTGGATGAGGTGTGGAGGCAGGGCGGTGTTGTCACATTTTACTTTTGTTTTACCATTTTTAATTACTGCTTATTCTTCATTTACAATTGGATTCTGAAACATTTTGAGCTCTATTTATAAAAAAAATCTGCTGTACAAATGTCTCACAATCCCCGTATTTCCCCTAATAGTTTAATATCAGCTCCATCTAGTGGCTATAATTTGGTATTTCCTGAAAGGCTCCATGGCAGCATACGTGTGGGTAGCCCCGCCTCCACGATTACCCAATAGGACCCAACTCCCATAAATCTTTGCTCCCGGCTACTATCAGTTTTCCTTTTTTGTCCTCCCCAGTAGGACCAGATGGTTTCTTTCATGGAAACAAAACTTCACGACGATCGATTGGCTGATTGACTGAGAATTTTTCCTCCGATAGGCCCTGACTGTTAATGGAGTGTATTTGCAGAGTAGCGCTGAAGAAAGGATTTCCTACCTGAAGTGCGCACGGTCTGTGTCCCGTTGCTATGGGTGACCATTATCTGCTTGGAGGTGCGGCGTGTGTCCCAGTCCGTTCGGCCAGGTGATCGTTGGTGGAGTGGTGAGCCTTTTGTCTATTCATGGCAGCAATGTATTTGTGTGTATTTACTCTTTTTCTGTTTGTCTAGCGGTCCCCTCTATGCTGTTTGCGGACGCTTCGGCGTTCCAGCAAACCTCTCTCTCCTACTTCCGGGTTACGCAGGCGATGTGAAACCGAGGCTTGGTTCCCATGCATGCGCACGAGCGTCTGACGTCGGCATTGACGTCACGGGCGCCACTTTTAAAAATCTTTGGAAGTGGTCAGAACCCTGGGAATGTTTGCAGTGGTCGCAGCGACTTCCCGGGGCTGACAGTTCGGCGGTTTAAGGTAAAAGCATGTCCCTTAGGCTAGGGAAATGCTTACTTTAAAAAAAAATAAAAAAAAAATGCATTTTTATTTTCTCTTTGGTTTGCAGTATTTCTTAATCTGTTGGTTTGTTTGGAATATGGATGCCTTACTGCCTCCTAGTGGCCAGCCCGCTCATGTTAGGTAGGTTGCATTCATGTTTTTTATATAATGGAGAGAGTTTTGCATAGGTAGGATTGACTGTGTGTCTTTTTTCTCTCTGTCCGTTTTGTCTTTACAGCCCTTCTGGGTCTGATCCACAGCATAATGCCTCTAGACGCAGCGGATCATCAAGATCACACCGCCATAAATCCTCAAGATCTAGCCAGCATAGGTCAAGGTCTGAACAGCGTGAGAAGAATTATTCTCACCCCCCTGCTGCTCCCTCCAGCAGGCGGCCGGAGAAATCATGCTGGGGGTGCAGGATGCCTGTTCCATTAGACAAATCCCTATGCGATCACTGCTTCTCCAAAGCTGCAGATGAAAAGGATGGTGCAGACCAGCGTTTGGAGTCATTAGTAAGACGGGTTGTGAAGGAATCCTTGCAGGAGAGGGACGCTATACAGTTGTGTGAATCCCCGTCAGATTTATTGGCTCCTCCAACCGGAGAGAACCCATTGCAGGAGACATGGGAATCTTCTCAGCCAAGCCGCCTATCTGCTCCCATCTCAGACAGTGAATCTGACTGTGAGGATCCTGGTTTAGGATTTGACTATGGACTGGTGCCTTCATTGGTCAAAGCAGTGAGAGAAGCTCTGAAGTGGGAAGACCCTATTACTTCCCCACCAAAGCAGAGAAAATTCTTTAAACAGCTCAATAAGGAGCGACAATATTTTCCTTTCCTTTCAGAGTTGGGTGACATTATCACCAAGGAATGGAGCAAGATGGATAAAAAGGGTTCCATGCAGTCAAAGATCCTGAAGCTATACCCTTTTAAAGAAGAGGATGTGAAGCACCTGGAGTCAGCTCCACTGGTGGATGCAGCGCTCATGCGTTTGGTGAGATATGTAACCCTCCCTTTAGAAGATACGGTATCTTTTAAAGATCCTTTGGAAAGGCGGATCGACTCAGACCTAAAAAGGATCTACCTGACTTCTGGAATGGCTTGCAAACCAGTGCTTGCAATGGCAGCGGTATCTAAGGCCATAGAATCCTAGGCTGATTCCGTAGAAGAATTCCTGAGGGGTATTTCTATCGAAACAGCCAAAGACTCCCCTATTCAAGAAATCAGAATGGCGTCTGCCTTTTTGGGGGAGGCATCTATTGATGTAATTCGCCTGATATCTCGGGATATGTTAGCAGCGGTCTCAGCACGCTGTGCGTTATGGCTCCGTCCATGGCTGGCGGATCCAGCATCCAAACAGGCCTGGTGCCGTATTCCTTTTGAGGGGACATCTTTGTTTGGTAACAAGCTGGATACTGCCATATCCCGGGCTACAGGTGGAAAAATCTGGGTTTCTTCCCCAGGACAGACGTCTTCAAAAGCGTCCATTTCCTAGAAGACAGGGCCCTGATCGTGCCAGGGAGGCGCGGAGCTATAGACCTGGTCGAGAATTCTCAAGGTCATGGAGATCCAGGCAGTCTTCTTTTAAAAATACCTCAAAAAGGGGGTTCGTCCGGCAAGCAGGATTCCGCTAAATCCTTTTGAAATTGGGCCCGCTCAAACTTGTCAGGTGGGGGCTCGTCTTCTCCACTTAAGGCATGTTTGGGCGGCCTCAATTCGGGATTTTTGGACAGTAAAAACAGTTTCCTCAGGTCACAAGTGGGGTTTTATCAGCACCTCAAGGCTAAGATTCATTCCCACAAATCTTCCAGAATCAGAAGAGAAGAAACAAGTCCTATTGACCTATGTGAACTCTTTACTGGATCAAGGCGCAGCCGTACCCGTTCCAGAAGAACGTGGAGAGGGCATGTATTCCCCTCTGTTTATGGTTCAAAAGAAAAACGGCACATGGAGGCCAGTAATAGATTTGACCCATCTCAATTCCTTCATTTACAAAGAGAAGTTCAAGATGGAATCTCTGCTCACCATCCAGCAGTCAGTGCATCTGGGGGACTGGATGATATCAGTCGACTTGAAGGATGCTTACTTCCATGTACCCGTGGCAAAGGAGTTTCAACAGTACCTCCGCTTTGCGGTAGGCAATCAACATCTTCAATTTACAAGTCTTCCCTTTGGGTTAACAACGTCCCCACGGGTCTTCTCCAAAGTTCTTTTGGCAGTTGTGGCCTTTCTCAGAGTCAAAGGTGTTCATCTCCACCACTATCTCGACGACCTACTTCTGCTATCTCAGAACAGAGAGCAGCTCTTGGAGCACAAAGACCTAGTCATCTCCACTCTGCAAGAGTTCGGGTAGCTTTTGAACCTAGAAAAGAGTCACCTAGATCCAACTAAGTCTCTCGTTTTTCTAGGGGCACAGTTCAACATGGTGGAAGGTACTATCGCCCTTCCAGAAGAGAAGGTTGGAGTCATACGAGACAGGATTCATGCAGCCCTTGCGTCATCCCATCTCTCGGCTCTCCAATGTCTGAAGGTGATTGGCACAATGTCAGCCACCATTCCCATGGTAAAGTGGGCCCAGTGGCCCACTCGTCCCTTTCAGAAGGGGTTTCTACAACAGTGGGACTTATCCAGCCAGACACAGCGCATATTCCTCACTCCAGCCATGAGGACGTCTCTTCTTTGGTGGGGGAAGAACCTGCGCAACCACCATTCGATCATTCCCATCTCATGGGTCACGGCAACTTCAGATGCCAGCAACCGAGGATGGGGTGCTCACTGCCTTTCGGATGTCGCTCAGGGCAGGTGGACATTTCCATCACAAAGAGTCGTCTCCAATGTTCTGGAGTTGAGGGCGGCCTTCCAGGCGCTTCGGTCTTCCACCATCTGATAGCGAATGCCTCGGTCATGCTAAGGTTGGACAACACAACCGCGGTGGCTTACGTAAAGCAAGGGGGAACTCCCAGCTGGTCTCTGTTACAGGAGGTGGTGCAGATAATGAACTGGGCTCAGAAGAATTTGTCCAACCTTTCTGCGGTCTACATCCCAGGGGTGCAGAATGTTCAGGCGGACTTCCTATCGCGTGTTGAGTTGGACAACAACAAATGGTCCCTACACAGGGAAGTATTCGATTGGCTCCTGACCTTAGGATTGTCCCTGGAGGTCGACTTGTTCGCTTCCCCGTGCAATCGGAAGCTTCCCAAATATTACTCAAGGTTCAGGGATCCTCAGGCATATGGGATAAATGCCCTCACAGAACATTGGAAGTTTCAGACAGCTTATGCCTTCCCTCCAGTTCCGGTGATCCTGCAGTTCCTTCGGAGGCTCAGGACAGAGAAGGTGGAGATTCTCGCAGTGATTCCATTCTGGCCCAACAGGCCTTGGTTCCCTCTACTGCTGCTCCTCAGTTATCAAGAGCCGGTTCCCCTGCCTCTCAGGCCGGATTTGCTATCTCAAGGCACAAGGTTACATCCATGCCCATCATGTCTACACCTCAGGGTATGGTTTTTGAGAGGGAAAGGCTAGAAGCTCTTGGTTGTCCGGAAGAAGCTATTCCAACCCTTCTCAATTCCAGACAAGGGAGTACTAACAGGGTATATGAGCGCATATGGTCCAAGTTTTCAGCCCATATGTCCTCCAGAGAAAATTCTTGTAGTTCTCCAACAGTACAAGACATACTAAGCCTTCTCCAAACAGGCCTTGATTTACCTTTAGCTATCAGTTCATTGAGAGTCCAAGTGTCGGCTATTTCAGCCTTTATGGGTATTTCCTGGGCGAATCATGCACTGGTACGACAATTCTTCAAGGGAGCTATCAGGCTCAGACCCCAAAGAAAACCAAGGTTTCCTAAATGGGACCTCCCTTTAGTGCTGGATTTTCTTTCGAACCTTGGAAAGGATCCTACAGAGACTCTGTCCGTAAGGGATCTCACTCTCAAGACCATCTTCTTGGTAGCTATAACCTCAGCCAAGAGAGTTTCAGAGATTAGGAATCTAGGTTCAGAGGAACCTTTTCTGACTTTTTTTCCCCAGACAGGGCAGTATTGATTCCCATGTTGGGATCGAATCCCAAAGTAACCTCGGTCTTCCATGAGAATCAGGAAATTGTGCTTCCCACTTTCAAAAACTCAGAGAGGCAGGATGTTCATCCTCTGGACGTAGGACACGCACTAAAGCAATATTTGAAAGTCACAGCTCCTTTTAGGCAAACAAAATTTTTTTGTTCTTCCTCATGGCAAGAATAAAGGATTGCGAGCTTCGGCTAGATCTATCTCTACCTGGATCGTTCAGATCATTCAGAGGGCATACAGAGCAAAGGGCTTAGCTCCTCCTGAGGCACTAACGGCTTATTCAACACGGAGTATCTCAACATCGTGGGCAGCTTCTCGACATGTTGCGCCTGAAGTTATTTGCAGAGCGGCCTCTTGGTCTTCTATTAATACCTTTGTTTCTCATTATTGTGTAGAGCCAGCGGCTCTGTCTTCTGTTAATTTCGGTTTGCAAGTTTTGTCGGTTGACAATGCTAAATAAACTTTTGTTCTTTGCTCGACATTTTGCCCACCCGAGTGTGTTTGGCGAGTTATTTCCCACACGTATGCTGCCATGGAGCCTTTCAGGAAAACGGAAAATTTATATCAAATACTTACCGTAATTTTCCTTTCCTGATAGGCTCCATGGCAGCAGGAGTTCCCTCCCAAATGTCTGGAGTAGGCTAGTTACGGAACACTGATAGTAGCCAGGAGCAAAGATTTATGGGAGTTGGGTCCTATTGGGTAATCGTGGAGGCGGGGCTACCCACACTTATGCTGCCATGGAGCCTATCAGGAAAGGAAAATTACGGTAAGTATTTGATATAAATTTTCAGTTTTTCCTGAAATGCCTCAATCAGGAAAATTATGGCATTATGACCACTAGATAGAGCTGAGGAGCATAAACATATTAGGCAGCACTCAGGGATTATGTATTATGGCTGTGCAACTGCTTGAGACATTCACACAGCATTTTTTATTTATTTTTTTGTTAAATAAATAAGAGTTAAAAAAATAATAATTTAATAATAAAAAGATGGATTTCTGTACTGGACAGAGATGATCTCCCTGCTGTCTAGTGTAAGCATCCAATTGAGATAGTTTAGCACTGCTGTAATGATTCATGCTTTGCATACACAGTGTACAGGTTGGTTGGGGGTTTGCAAGTTTCTCTTTAAAACACCAACTGACCTCTGTGCTGTGCTAGAGCCCCATTTTTTATTATCAGCGGTGGCCGCCTTTGTCACACACAGGTGACAGGCACGCAGTTTTATTGTTTCACTGGTCCACCTAATTCCCCATCTTGACACAGTCCATTAAAAGCACATTTTATGAATCATCGAGAATGGATTTATGACAAGGTGACAGGTCTGGCTAGCGAGCAGAGGAGACGTTGTCAGGTCTGATCTTTTCAGTGTAATCTGACAGCCCAGCACCGGCCAGCTTGTTGGGCACTACAGTTAATCAATCACAGCGGACCTTCCTGCCTGAACCTTGCCAATCACGCTCTGTGCCAGCTGCGGGGGCACACTTCCATTACTCAGCATACTGAGAGGTCTGAGCACATCGAAATATTTCTGCAGCATTACAAACTGCCTTTGTGCATTTTTTAGAAGTGTTAAAACACTAAAAGCAGCACATCCCAGCTACACGTTACATAGAAGGCAAGCTCAAAAAAAAGACACAAGTCCAACCTATGTGGGTGATTATATGTCAGTATTACATTGTATATCCCTGTATGTTGCGGGTGTTCAGGTGCTTATCTAATAGTTTCTTGAAACTATCGATGCCCCTCGCTGAGACCACCGCCTGTGGAAGGGAATTTCACATCCTTGCTGCTCTTACAGTAAAGAACCCTCTGGTTTGGGCTCCAGAGTATGGAGACTTTAAAGAGCTCTGGGAGAGCTGAAGCCTCTAACCCAGTGCCCAGGTCTTGCTGGAGACTGGCAGGGTGTATTTGCACATAACCTTTAGAGTGATAGGCTTGGGCATAGATCAGGGCTCATGTTAGTAGACAAGTGTGATCTGCTCAGGAAACCCTACTTTATGCTGGAGTGAGGAGGCTCTGTCTAGAAGACTGAAAGGGTCAAAACAACGGAGCCAGTCAAGCGAACTAAGAGAGTAGAGATGGCTGACCAGGGGGACTGAGAGAACCTATAGGTCTTGGAGAAAGAACCAAGAAAGCTGAGAGAGGGGCACATGAACACAGAGGTGCTGTGTATGAAGGTCTGAAGGACCAGCCAAAAGCCAAGAGTTTGCTACCTAAGCAGTGGAAGCCAGAAGGCTAAAGTGGTTTCATTTTATAGGTAGACCCATGCAAGGGCAACTGTTTTGTAACTTTACTTTTATTTTTAACCACTTGCCTACTGGGTCAATCTGACATTTCTCGCCTACATGTAAGAATCAGCATTTTTTGCTAGAAAATTAACCTTCAAGTATTTATTTTTTTTTTTTTTAAGTAGAGGCCCTAGAGAATAAAATGATGGGTGTGGAAAAAAAAAAAAAAAAATACACTTTAACCGCTTCAGCCCCGGAAAATTTTACCCCCTTTCTGACCAGAGCACTTTTTGCAATTCTGCACTGCTTTAACGGACAATTGTGCGGTCGTGCGACGTTGCACCCAAACAAAATTGGCGCCCTTTTTTTTCCCACAGCTGGGTGCCCACAGTTAAATGCCGGCGCACCAGAGCGAAGGGGGAGACGAGCGGGGCTTCAATCCCCCGCATTGCTGGACCCTGCGACAGATAAGTGTCCAATTATTAAAGGTCAGCAGCTGCAGTATTTGTAGCTGCTGACTTTTTTTTTTTTTTACCGGAACACCACTTTAATCTATCCAAAATGAAAAAAAAGTTTTGCCCACAGTTCTAATTTTAAGTTAAAAAAAATAAAAAATAAAATAAATATAATAATAATAATAACAAACTACATTTGACATCAGATTTTTTATTTTTTTACAGGTTTAATATTTTTTTTACAGGTTTATATATATATAAAAAAAAAAAAACTAAAAAGACCGTTCATTTCCTTTCATCTGTGGAAAATATACACAATTCAAGAAATGTTGATTCCTGAATTTTATAACTCTAAGCAGACTGGAGATATATACACGCACACAATCTGGAAGATCAATATATTGAAAATTTACAACATTTGCAAACAGATCTACTCACACGATGTACTTTTTTTTTTATAAACACTTTAGTAAGTTGTATGGTTTGATTTTAAACATTATTGCAGCAGACATTTATCTCATCTTAAAGTGCAAATCCATTCAAAAGCTGAACTTTGTTTTCCTCCTTTATCAGTATTTTCTATATATTCCCATTGGGAATATAATCAATGGGAATGTCACCAGCAACAGCATGGTGGTATGGGTGACACCAAGACAGGAAGTTATTGGAAATCTTTTCATTAAGGACACTGCAAGCTATAGACAGATAAAAATGATAACCTTTTTTACACTTTATCCAAAAGGAAAATAAATACATTTCTGCTTAAAAATATGTATATATAAATATGGTGGCCCCTGTGTGCATTTATAACTACAAACTTTACAAAGCAACAACACTTTAAAAGCTATATATGCTGTTAATTAAGATTATGTATATTAAAAAGGTCATTTAATTCATATGCATTTATTAAAATGAAACAAACTGGAACCCGAAAAAAAAAAAAGGGGGGGGGGAGCGCCTTTTGCTGCAATAATTTCCTTCAATCTGGAGTTGTTACTTTAACCCTTTAACATTCCTCGAGTGACACAATGTGCGCTACCAAATGGTGGAGCAGAACGTTAAAGGGTTAAGTAATTATTTTCTGCCATTAGATGCTGCCGGATTTCTGGGTCGAATGATGACCAGCGTCATTCTTCCCACTTTCTCTGAGCCCAGTCGGTCATGGAACTGTTCCCTGTGAATGTACGTCATTGCACTGGCTTTTGCGCAGAGTCTTACTATGCTAAGTGCTCCTCACATACACTATATTGTTGAAAGTATTGGGACGCCTGCCTTTACATGCACATGAACTTTAATGGCATTCCAGTCTCAGTCCGTATGGTTCAACATTGTGTGGGCCCACCCTTTGCAGCTATAACAGCTTCAACTCTTCTGGGAAGGCTGTTCACAAGGTTTAGGAGAGTGTCTATGGGAATGTCTGACCATTCTTCCAGAAGTGTATTTGTGAGGTCAGGCACCAATGTTGGACGAGAAGGCCTGGCTCGCAGTCTCCGCTGGAATTCATCCCAAAGGTGTTCTATCAGGTTGAGGTCAGGACTCTGTGCAGACCAGTCAGGTTCCTTTACCCTAAACTCGCTCATCCTCATATTTATGGACCCTTCTTTGTGCACTGGTCCAGATCATTTGGTGGAGGGGGGATTATGGTGTGGGGTTGTTTTTCAGGGGTTGGACTTGGCACCTTAGTTCCAGTGAAGGGAACTCTTAAGGCGTCAGCATACCAAGACATTTTGGACAATTTCATGCTCCCAACTCTGTGGGAACAGTTTGAGGATGGCCCCTTCCTGTTCCAACATTACTTGCACAGTACCAGTACACAAAGCAAAGTACATAAAGACATGGATGAGTGAGTTTGGGGTGGAGGAACTTCACTGGCCTAACAGAGTCCTGACCTCAACCCAACAGAACACTTTTGTGAGGAATTAGAGTGGAGACTGCAAGCCAGGCCTTCTCATCCAACATCAGTGCCTGACCTCACAAATGCGCTTCTAGAAGAAGAATGGTCAAACATTCCCATAGACGCACTCCTAAACCTTGTGGACAGTCTTCACAGGAGAGTTGAAGTTGTTATAGCTGCAAAAGGTAGGCCAACTAAATATTGAACCCTACAGACTAAGACGCCATTAAAGTTAATGTGCTTGTAAAGGTAGGTGTCCCAATACTTTTGACAATATAGTGCATCATTACATGAGCCATGCTCAATCCAATAAAAATTTCTAAATATAGTCTGCAGGTTGTCACTTTCGGTACTTATATTTGTAAACATATGCAACAAATGTCTTTGTTTTTAACGCAAATTGTTAAGAGTTTTTTTAGCAAGTGTGCTAGGGAATTTTTTTTTTTATATTATTATTATATTGTTCTGTAAATTAGCCTGCCCATGGTGCATCTTATCTACGCTAGATATAAATTAACCTGGGCCCTTGCTATTTAAAACGTTGCAAGAATTTAGATTGACACACCAAAGATCATAAACTACCATTTGAGCTGTGCTGGGATTTTGATGTGCTCCTTTAACCCCTTCAATACCGGGCACTTTCACCCCCCTTCCTGGCCAGGCCACTTTAAGATTTCAGCGCTGTGACCCATTGGGGGTTATTTACGAAAGGCAAATCCGCTTTCCACTTTAAGTGCACTTGGAAGTGCAGTCGCCCTAAATCTAAGGGGTAGATCTGAAATGAGGGGAAGCTCTGCTGATTTTATCCTCCAATCATGAGCAAGCTAAAAGGTTGTTTATTTTTCTCGCATGTGCCCCTCAGATCTACAGCGACTTTACTTCCAAGTGCACTTTCAGTGCAAAGTGGATTTTCCTTTAGTAAATAACCCCCTTTGAATAATTGCTCAGTTATGCAACACTGTACCCAAATTATAATATATATTTTTTTCACATAAATTAGAGCTTTCTTTTGGTGGTATAATAATCACTGGGTTTTGTATTTTTTGCTAAATAAAAAAAACAAAAAAAAAAAAATGAAAAACTTTGGGGGGAGGGAGGGAAACACAAACACGTGTTTCTTTGTTTCTGTTATAAAATTTTGCAAATAATCTTTCTTCATAAATTCAGGCCATAATGTATACTTCTACATTTCTTTGGTAAAAATAACCCAAATCTGTGTATATTATTTATTCTTTAGGAAAGAGATATGGAGATGTATAGCTCTCTCTCTATCCATCTATCTATATATATTCCTGATGTATTGTCCTGATCTCATGTCCCGAAAATTACAGGACAGTACAAATATCACCCAAATGACCCCTTTTTGGAAAGTAGACAGTCCAAGGTATTTAGCAAGAGGCATGGTGAGTTTTTTTATGTTGTCATATTTTGTCACAAATTGTTGTAAAATTAAGAAATTAATTTTTTTTTTACCTACAGTCGCCAATGCAGTACAGTGTCATCATTTAACAGGGGTGGCCGGTAACCAGAATATTGACTGGTGAAAGTATGTGGAAAAAAAAAAAAAAAATATATAAAACCCCCCTTTTTTTTTTTACATACTGTAATCAGTAACACTGTTCCACTCTGATGAGGTGATCAGGATTTTTAGTTTTCAACACACTATGATATGATGATCACTGTTATAAGCAACCATTTTTTTAATGAATGAAATCCATTCATTCAATGTGTACTATTGTGATTAGCCACAGCTAATCACATGGTACAAATGGGCTGTGATTTTTTTTTCTTGCTGACTAGCACACCTGTCATATGAAAATGCCCTTACTCACCATGCAAGTTGCCTGCTTGCTAGGCTCAACCTTCTTGGATCTAGTATTTTATGTAGCCAAGCTTAAAAAAAAAAAAAAAAAAAAAAAAGGGAGGACAATCCCATCAAGTTTAAGCAAACAGAGACCTGTATCAACAGAACCCTCAACTCGCAATTTATCCATAAAAAGGCAAAAAATAACCTTTTCACATAGTCCAATGTTGTCCATTAGGGAAACAATTGCTTCTTTTTTATGTCAAAATACTTACTGGAAATGAATGTCCTGAGTGTCTAGGAATTCTTACGATCAGTGTGAGAATCTGTACACGGTAGATGTACTGATGGCAGAAGATTAGATTTTGTCAAAATTCATTACATTAAGCAGAACCAGGAGCAGATAATGAAAAAGGCTTCTCAAGAGTACTAGTCCATTAAAGAAGGAAATAGAAAATTGGAAGGTGCAGTACATCAACCACTGATACACATGGAGTCTAGAGACAAAGATGGATCAGAGAAAAATGATTGCACAATAGGAAGACGATGGAACAACCATTTAGATATCGGCATACAAAATATCTATGTATTATAGATAAGCGGACTGATTTTGCCTTCATTTAAAAATTACCAAAATTGTCCTCGAATTTGGTTGAAACAAAAAGGCCTTGTTTTGTGATCCTCATGTTTGTTATAGACAAAACTAGCCTAATGCTAACCCCAATTCTTTGTTGATAAACAAACCACGTGATCACCGTATATGTGCCCACATGGCAATCATATATACAGAACAAATATAAGGGCACCACACTAGTGGCAATAGAGTCCAGAAAGATCTTTTATTGGATGACTAGCAATGTAAAAAAATCCAACAGGTTTCTGGGTCACACTCCCCTTTCTTCAGGGCTCAAGTCAAATATGATTTCAGTGATGGCCAGACTCAAAGACAGATCAAGAAAAGTTCAGTTATCCTGGGACCAAGATGGTTACCCAAATGGTGCCTGGTCTCAGAAGAAGCCTCAGGACATCATCCCTTTCCAAAACAACGGGAAGACAACCTCTCAATTGTACTCTGTGGAGAAGAGTAAGCATGGTCCTGCTAGCCATCTATAACTAAGTGTAAAAGCTCTGATCCAAGATAAATATTTAACTGCCTTTCAGTCCAGGCATTGCTGAGGTCATATTTGGCTCGAGCCCTGGAGAGGTGGGGGGAGGTGTCAAGCCCCCGAAAATGCATTTTACACTAACAGTCACCCAATAAACTTTTTTTTTGGACTGTTACCACTGGTGTGGTGCCTTACTGTTTTCTGTGTATCTGGATCTTTCCCAAGATCCCCTGCAGATGCCCTTGGTTGCATGAAGGCAGCCTTACCAAAACAATCCAGCTTATTAATAAAAAAAGACAGCCACTCACAGGTATAGCATTGTGATAGGAGATATAGTGCCTGTTATGCATGGCAATCATATGACTGTTTATCAACAAAGGGTTAGCAAAAACAGCAGAAAGAGGGCGCCTGGGTCAGTGCGATTTGCACACACCATCACCGGCAGCTCCTCAGCAGGAAATGGGAGTTCCTTCAGACAAACAAAAGTAGTTGCACACACAGTCACCGGCAGCTCCTCAGCAGGAAATGTATGGACTAATTCTTATTAATTCATTTTGGGTATATCTCGTTTCCCCCCCTCCCTGTTATTGATCCACCTTATAGCTGCCAGTGAGTGCTGACCTGACAGTTCTGTGTGATATATTGCTTGAACAAAGGGTTAGGGTTAGCATTTTTTGGCACAAGAACAAGTCCAGGATAGTTGGAAGGAGCTTCCCTTACCAAAGCATTTCTCAACCTATTTACCCCAGAGGAACCCTTGAAATAATTTTTAAGTCTCAGGGAATCCCTGCTAAAATCAATTCATTGGGCGCAGTGGGAGAAATGTCCCTTATGTCGGTGGTTAGTTGGAAGAATGTCCCCCTTACAGAGGGGGTCACAAAGATCATTGGTGTGAGGCCTGCCAAGTGACACCGATGATGGAACTATCCAGGCACCATAAAGATGGAAGGTCAATCAACCACAGCTCATGAAACTCCTAGCAACTCCTGGAGGAACCCTAGGGTTCCACTGAACCCTAGTTGGAAATGGTTGCCTTACCCCAAGAAGCCAATAAAAAAACATTGCTTCCATAAAGACCACCTTACTTTTGCCATCTTCTTTGACTCCAATGAATTTCACCAACATTTCTGTGAAGTGTCCTTACATATACATAGTGGCCAAAGGGCCATGAGATGTATTGAATGGGCTAACAATTTGGTTAATGCAGATGTTTTTTATCATAAAACCTTTGCCGCAAGATTAATCCTTACAATTGTTATGCCTGGGGTACCTCGGTAAAATGACACAAGATACAAGCCTTTGTAAACACCAAGAACATCATACTTGGGAACCCAAGAAGGTCTAAGAGCCACCACTGCCTTGTGTTGAAGACAGATGTATTCTCCAAAGGTACACTGATTTAGCATAATTTTAAGAGACTTTTCAAATGTGAGCTCAAACCTGGAATTACCTTCCTTCAATCAACAAAACCAAAGCAATTTTTTTTGTTCGATCCAACAAACGAAACCACACCATTTGGAGCCATCTGTCTCAGAGAAGGTGCAAACAGAACAATTTCAGCCTATTTGATTCTCATCAGCCCAGGACAGGAAGCACTGGTCAGTATGTGAAATGACCATGGAAAGAGTACAAGGTACAGCTATGGAGACCTCAGGCAAATGTTCCATTTTAAAGAGACTGATTTGAATGTGTTCAGTCGGGCATAGTCAAATTAATTAAAATTCATCAAAATTATTTACAGAAAAGAGGAATTACACTCTTCAGTTTAAGAAATTAATGACTCCTCTGTTTCATCCTGAAAAGTTTCTGCTGCATCCACATACATTTGAAGACGATCCAATTCCTGCATAAAAAAAAAAAAAAAGAAAAAAAAAAGTCAAGGGGTTAACCGTGTTCCCTGTGTATTTCTAACTGTAGGGGGAGGGGACTGACCTAGAGGAAATAACATATTGTGGTTCCTAGCTATTAGGAACTCACTGTCACTCTTCACAGAACAGGGATTTGTGCGTACACACACACACACACACACACACACACACACACACGTCCCTGTTCTGCCTCTTGTGCACGTGATCACTTGTGGCCGGCTGTCATCGCGACTGTTGGCCACAAACATCGGCATCCCCAATGTGCAGCGGGTGTTCGCTTGCTATCCCGATAGCCGACATATAGTTACAATGGCTCACGGGATCGTGCCGACCTGCCACAGTAAAATGACGGTGGCTGGTCGGCAAGCGGTTAATGGCATAGTTCACACCAGTGCTTGCAGTTTCAGTGTGTTCCAGAAAAAAAACAAGTATAGAACATGGTTCATTTTTCCTGCACTGGACTATACTGGAATGCTGTAAAAAGCATCAAAAACGCATTGGAATACACATGTCCTTATTTAAGTTGAAGAAAAAAAAAAAAAAACGCATAAAAAATGCACTGGAAAACATCAAAAACATGCATGCAGAAAAGCATTTGGACTGTATTTCTATGGTGAGAACTGTCCCTTAAAGTGATTGCAAAATCTATTTTTTTTCCCATAAAAATAACAAACATGTTATACTTACCTCCTCTGTGGTAGTTTTGCACAAGATCCTCCTCTTCTCGGGTCCCTCTTCGGTGCTCCTGGCCCCTCCCTCCTGTTGGGTGCTACCCACAGCAAGCAGCTTGCTATGGGGGCACCCGAGCCGAGTCACAGCTCTGTGTATCCATTCAGACACAGAACCCTCTCTCTCCTCATTGGCTAACTAACTTTGATTGACAGCAGCGGGAGCCAATGGCACCGTTTCTGTGTCTCAGCCAAATTTAGGAGGGACAGTCCCGAATGGCCGGAGGCACTCATGGACATCGCTGGATCGAGAGGGGGCTCAGGTAAATATTAGGGGGCTGGGGAAGCTGCTGCACACAGAAGGCTTTTTAACTTAATGCATAGAACGTAAATTCAGAAGATTTTTTTTCATCTTAATACAATCACTTTAAAATTGTGTGAAATGGCAAAAAAAACTATGGTGTCTATAGACAATGCTTGCATCATCAGTTAACATGAATAACAGGCCTAGAATTATTGTGTGACGCAATCGCCGTTTATCTACATATGCACACCCTACAAATGAACATAGGGTGACATAGTTGCTTTTAAAAATATGCATTTTTTTTCTCATTACCTTTATTGCAATCACAAGGGATCTAACAAGCCCCCTATGCGATAGCATTTGTGGAGACATCAGGGTTCTACAAGTCCTCTAATGTCTCCCGACCTCCACTGCAGCAGGTCAAGCAAAGGACATTTCAGATGGGACTTTGACAACTCTGAAGCCAGAAATGTTCGGATCTGAGGAAAGGAAGAGTGCGCACATTTGCAGTAGGCGATAAGTGATGGGGCAGCTCCACACCCCCCAAATCATTTTTACATGGAAAAAATTATCCCTCTGCAGCCGCAGGCTTTCTGAAAGCGCTTAAACGCCATGCCGTTTATATACGAAGTACACACACACACACACACGTCCCTGTACAAAAGGTTTGTGAGTGTTTAAATACCTTACCTCATGAATGAATTGTTGCTCTTCCATTTTCGATAGAGCCATTTCCACCGTTTCATTGACAGAATGTTCCTCAGAGGTCTGTACAAATGGAATGCAGCGTTTGTACAGGTGGAATTTATAATGCTTGACCCGGTGATACACTTCAGTACGATGGCCACATGTGGTGCCAACCACCAAATACTGGAACCAAACAGAGGAGATTACAGTGTCTTAGGTAAAGTTTTGGGGAGGAATCTACCCTCTCCTGCAACCGTAATAATTCATATTCAGTCAAACCTTCGTAAAGTATAGGACAGCAAATTTACATTGTTATACAAGCTGTACACTCACTACTTTACATTGTAGCAAAGTGTCATTTCTTTAGTGTTGCCACATGAAAAGATATAATAAAATATTTACAAAAATGTCAGGGGTGTACTCACTTTTGTGAGATACTGTATTGTAGCACAGATTTTGATGGGTAGCTGGTATGAGTGCTAGGAAATTGTTGTTTTTATTTTTTCTCTCAACTGCCCTTTCCATGTGTACCTTGCTTTAAAAAGCTAACTATACAGTAAATGGATTGTAGCAGTTGCCATTTCTGGTATGCTTACTGGATTTGGTCGGAGACATATTGGAGGTCTTCAGCTGCCATTGAGCTGTGCCGGACTTCTGCTGTGACTCTGCACCTTAATGGTCTACCTTTAGACATACCTGTCCTCACTTTATTCATTGCTATATACTGATGGGGCATTATTCCACCCGGGAACACCAATGATGGTGGGGCATTATTCCACCCGGGAACACCAATGATGGTGGGGCATTATTCCACCCGGGAACACCAATGATGGTGGGGCATTATTCCACCCGGGAACACCAATGATGGTGGGGCATTATTCCACCCGGGAACACCAATGATGGTGGGGCATTATTCCACCCGGGAACACCAATGATGGTGGGGCATTATTCCACCCGGGAACACCAATGATGGGGGGGCATTATTCCACCCGGGAACACCAATGATGGGGTACTATTCCACCCGGAGGAGAGGCGTGGACGTACCTGGTCACAAACGGTGCAGCCTTGTACACAGGAGGATTCTAACGGACTGGCAGGGGGAAGGTGTGGACCAACTAATCGATAATGAAAATCGTTGACAACGATTTTCATTAACGATTATTTTCGATAATATCGATTAATCACTTCTGCCCTACTCCAATCCAATCCAAGGTATAGAAGTTCTACCTTTTCAGGTCTTCAGTAAATAGCACTTCGTATGCTATGGTTAAAATTAAAATTTATAGGAAAGAAAAGTGGGGTGTGTTGCACATATAATAGTACAATGTAACGTCGTCCTCCTTACCTGTTTATCTTCAGGAAGAAAGTTATCATTTTCTAAGGTTTCATTGTCGTAGGCTTGTCCGGAGAGGGTCACCACGTATTTGCAGTAGCGGAACAATTCACAGGCATCGCAGGATTGCTCTTCAGCCTTTATCACCCTTAGGTGAAGTTTTGGGTAAGAATTTACCCTCTCCTGCAACCGTAATAATTCATATTCAGTTAAATCTTTCTGAAGTGTTTTAAAGAAAAAAAAAATGCCTTTACAGATAGAGCGGGGAATGAATGGTTGGAGACTCTATAGAGTTTTTATTGCAGTCTGTGTCTCCCCTGAGGAGATTCCTCTTTTCTATTTGTCTTGCTGACCACTGTCACCAGGACAGACAGCGATGGGAAACCCAAAATTTTAGTGATGGGGAATCCCTCCCGTCAAGCTATTATATTCTCCCAGCGGGGGAAGCGGTCACCTCCAGGAGAAGACAGCGATTATTGCTAGCGGCCATACCAGCCGCTAGGGATAATCGCATGTAGGCTGGTTGTACCCAAGTTGATCGATCAACTTGGTACATTCAGCCTGCCCGTACATGGTTCAAGAAGGAAGATTGGAACCATCTATGGCTGGCTTTACAATCATTTTCAGGCGCTTTCCTCTCTTTCCTTTTGTGCCTCTAGTGTAGCAAGTCAAGAGAAATCTCCCCAGCAAGACACTGACAGAAAAAGAAAAAATAAATAGACGGTTTAACACTTCACAATTCTATCCAAGAAAAAAAAAAAAAAGGGTTAGGCTAAACACACACTTTGGCAACTTATAGTTGTGTTCAAAATAATAGCAGTCCAACATCACTAATCAGATCAATCACCGATTTTTGGTATAAATGATATTTCTACACAGCAAATCATTTACTAGTAGGTGTAGCAGAGTAATAGAAAACCAACAGACCCAACCGCCATGGCATGCATGCTGCTGATTCTGTGTAATTGAATCATTTAAAAATAATTGCAGTGTGGAGTTCAATTAGTGAGGTCATTCACACACGTGTCCCTTATTTAAGGACAAAGGTAGCGAATGTTGTACATGCTAGTGCATTTCTCTCTGAAAATCGGAGTAAAAGTGGGTCATTCCAGACATTGGGGTCAATTCACTAAGCTTTACCGTAAATAAAGTCCAATTAAAAAAAAAAAAAGTGCGATATTTAACATCACCCTTTTAGTAGTGGTAACAAGTGCGGTTCCAGAAAGAGGGGCCTATTCAAACCTTTATGCCGCGTACACACAAACTGAATTATCGTCGGAATAAGCTCTGATGGTTTTCCTGACGGAATTCGGCTCAAGCTGTCTTGTCTACACACGGTCACACCAAATTCCCATTGTTTATGACGCGGTAACGTACAACACCTACGATTGGACTAGAAAAAGGAAGTTCAATAGCCAGTAGCCAATAGCTTCTGTCTCGTAGTTGAATGAGCATGCGTGATTTTTGGCGTGTCGGAATTGCATACACACGATCGGAATTTCCGATAGAAACATTTTTCCCATCGGTAAAATTGAGAACATGCTATAAATTTTTGGTTGGGGGAAATTCGGACAGTTAAATTCCGATGGAGCATACACATGGTGGCATTTTCCGACGAAAAGCTCTCATCGGTCTTTTTCTGGCCGGAACTCTGATCGTGTGTACGCGGCATTAGAAATGGGCTTTCAAACGCACTGAGAGCCCAATTCTACCCACGGAAAGGGGCCCAATTTTACCCACAGAAAGGGGCCCAATACTACCCTCAGAGAGGGGGCTAATTCCACCCACAGAGGACCCACAGAAAGTTGACACTATTTCACCATCAGTGGACACACAAAAATGTGGCATTATATATCCCGAATACACAGTATTTTATTTTTTATTAAGAAATCAAAAAAGGCAGGACGTGCAGTGTAAATTAAATGCCAACATTGGCTGAAATTCAACATCAAGAACTTTAAAAAAAACAAAAAAACCCTAGTTAGACTTACTGGTAATGGTATTTCTACAAGTCTTTCAGGACAGCAGCTGGAGAGAGCGCAGCTCCACCCACTTTTCCCAGGAAACACTGCAGTTTACTTTAAAGACCGATCACTTCCACCATGGCCTCAGTTGTTCATAAAGTACCTCCAGCCATGCTGAAATTAGATAAGCAGAACATACCAATAACACCACATTTTTCAAATACAATTAGGGCGGCTCATTGGCGCTGTCCTGAAAGACTCGTAGAAATACCATGACCGGTAAGTCCAACTTGGGTTTTCTCCCTTAGTCTTTCAGGACAGCACCTGGAGATAAGAGAGCCGAACGATTGATCCAACCTGTAGTGACGGGTGAAGGTGGAGAAACTTGTCCACGTAGCCGCTGTACAGATCTGACTCGGAGAGGCCCCTGCTCTTTCCGCCCAGGACGTTGCTACTGCACGAGTGGAATGGGCGACTACCCCTGTGGGAGGCTCTACTCCAGATGCTCTATAGGCTTCACTAATAGCCATTCGCCACCACCTAGCTATAGTGTTTTTGGAAGCACTATAG
Source organism: Lithobates pipiens (assembly GCF_037356315.1). Taxonomy (NCBI): domain Eukaryota; kingdom Metazoa; phylum Chordata; class Amphibia; order Anura; family Ranidae; genus Lithobates; species Lithobates pipiens. Next base: position 3,009,775 of record NW_027507755.1, on the reverse strand, counting down.
CCCTTACGTGGTCCTGAGAACAGGACGAAGAGAGAGTTCAACTTCCTGAATTCTCTCGTGATCTCTAGCTAGTGTAATAAACATTTTCTCACATCTAGGCTATGGAAAGACCTTTCTTTAGAGCTGGATGGTGAAGGACAAAGGGTAGGGAGAATTATTTCCTGTGTCCTATGAAAGGCTGTTGAGACTTTTGGCAGAAAACCCGGGTCAGTTTTTAGCACTACCTGGTCTGGAACTATGTTAGACCCCTTTCACACCACACCGCCCATAGCGTGGGCGGTAAAACGCCATTTTTAGCGGCGTTTTACCGCCGGATTTGCAGTGCATTTCGGCTGCTAGCGGTGCGCTTTTACCCCCGCTAGTGGCCGAGAAAGGATTAAAACCACCGGTTGATTTCAATGGGGAGCAGCGGTGGAGGAGCTGTGAACACACCACTCCTTCACCGCCCCAAAGAAGCTGCTGGCAGGACTATTCCCCGACGTCCTGCCAGCGCACCACTGTAGTGTGAAAGCCCTCAAGCTTTTTTAGGGTGGATTGCAGGCGCTATTTCTAACGCTATAGCGCTATAGCGCCTGCAAAACGCCCTGGTGTGGAAAGGGGTCTAACAGAAAGATAGTGCTTGCAACTTGCTTACCCGTCTAGCTGATGTAACTGCCACTAAAAGAATTCGCTTAAGCGACCATAACTTGATCGTTACTTCCTCTGGGGGTTCAAAAGGTTTTTGGGTCAATGCTTGTAAAACCCGTGATGAGTCCCATTTTGGGAAAAACTTAAAAGGGGTTGTAAAGTCATTTTTAAAATTTTCTTAAAATAACAAACATGTTATAGTTACCTCCACCGTGCAGCTCGTTTTGCACAGAGTGGCCCCGAACCTGCTCTTCTGGGGTCCCTCGGCGGCTGTCTCTGCTTCCTCCCTTAAGTACTTCTCACGTTAATGCGACCTCCTTCGCATGGTGAGAAGCACTTGCAGGTGCGCTCCCGTGATACAGCCGGCGGGTAGCGCCGCTCGCTGTATCGCTCGGGCCCCGGACCCCAGCGTGCGCATCATTGGATGTGATTGACAGCAGCGTGAGCCAATGGCTGCGCTGCTTTCAATCCATCCACTCCAGCCAATCAGCGGCCAGGCTGAGCGGCGAAAAGGACGTCGGGGGAGAGCGCGGGACTTTCGAGGGGTAAGTAAAAACGGGGAACTGGGAGGGGGGGGGGGCCGGCACTGTGAGATGTTTTTTCACCTTAATGCACAGAATGCATTAAGGTGAAAAAATATTTACCTTTACAACCCCTTTAAAAAAGGTATTGGCCTGGCTCTGGTCAATGCCTTAAAAAAAAAAAAAAAAAATAAAAAAAAAAAATCTAATAAGCGGCTCCTGAGATCTCTGTCTCTCAAGAAAAAAACACTAAAGCGCCCACCTGGACCTTCAGTGTACTGGCCGCCAACCCCAGCTCCATACCCTCATGGAGAAATTCTAGAACCAAAAGTATTTCCTGGGGAGGGAATTCTTTCGATAATCACCAGGAGTTAAAACGTTTCCACGTTTTAAAATAAATTGCTCTAGTAGTCTTTTTTCGACTACCTAAAAGGGTTGAGACCAGCTTGTCGGATAAACCCTTTCTTTTTAGGACCTGCCCCTCAGTAACCAGCCTGTCAGATTGAGGTGCTCGATATTTGGATGCTGAAGAGGTCCCTGGGTTAGGAAAGCAGAAGAACCCAGTGGGATCCCAACGCCATCCTCTGTACGGTTGCAAACCACGCCCTTTTGTCTGCCTCAATATGGGCTTTTAACTGTTGTAGCCAGTGTTCCAGATTTCTGGATAAAACTGTTGATGCCATAGCTGGCTTTAAGTTTGCCAAAGTTGAATCCCAAGCCTTCCTTAGGAGGAGTCAGCCCTCTTGTCCATGGCATCCTTTAGGATACCCATGTCCTCAAACGCTAGATCCGTATTTCTTGAAACCTGAGAAAAAGCTGCGTCAAGTTAAAGCTTTTTGTTCCATACCTGAGAGCTACCCTTTCCAAAAGTAAACCTGCGTTTGAGGGATCTGGAAAAGAAAGGAGCCCTCTCTGGGTCCTTCCATTCCCTTTTAATTGTTTCGGATAGAAATGTATGCACTGGGAACACTCCGTCTCATCTCGCCCATACCTTGAAACATCTTACCATGGAACGACAGTTGGGCTTTATCCTCTGAGGTTCAGAGTAGTGTGGATAGTCTTCAGAAGATCATCCACCTCTTCTAGGGGTAATTTGTACCGGGATGAAGAAGCGGAAGTTTCCTTTACTTCGTCTGCTTCCTCCTCAGAAACGGAGGACCCGTTACGCCCCTCATCCTCTGAGTCACTGTCCCCTGAAGAATGAGAATGGGGTGCTGTGCTGCTACCTGCAGCTGGACGTCTATCTAAATAGGACCGGAAAGTTTCAAAAGTATCTGACAATTCTTTCCGAAAAGAACTTAGCAACTCTCCTTGCTGAGACACAGGAGTAGTGGAAGCGGTTTCTTCTTTAACCAAATCGTTTATGCAGGACCTGCACAAAACCTTGGTCCAGGATTCTCCAAGTATGTTTTTACATGACGGACATTTCCTTTTGCTAGGAGGGGAGGAATTTTTGGCCTTTTCTTTCACCTTCTGAAATACACCAAAAAACCCATTCCTCAGCTTAAAACATGAAACCAACCAGAAGAGATAACATGCTGCCAAATAGAAAGAAAGACTAAGACTTCAATTTCCATTTGCCCTTCAGCCAGTGAATCCCACCACAGACTCACTAAACAGACTACAAAAAGCATTATTCCTAAAACTGTGCAGATAGGAAAAAAATGCTGCAGCCTCCCAATCTGACTTCAGATACAAGGAAGAGAAGACATATCATGGCCCATAGAGTAATGACAGAGACCACTGTCCCTGCTTACCTGAGCCTGGCTGACCACAGTGGCTCCTGCTCCTGCCACCGCCAATTGATCCTCCTCCATCATCAGCGAGGATGCAATGGCGCTGAGTGCTTTTAAAAATTAGATTTCCACGGTCTTTCGCCGCTTCCGGAAGCGATGTCAGCCGGATGAGACCGCCCCCTCTTCCTGCTTTCCGGGTCATCGGAAGTCCCGCCCCCAGCCGGAATGACGCGCTCGCCATCCAAACCCGGAAGGCATGAGGCTGTGTAAACTGTGCGAAATATATACACAGAAACGCTTTAGCTGGTCTAGCGAAGGACGGGGACTCCCAACAGCCTAACCCCCCTGGGTATGAAGGAGAGAGGACGCCGGAGCAACCCCCACACGTGAGGGAGGAAGCTGGGCTAGGTCTGTACAAAAACAGCACCCTCTGGTTCCCTGCAGTGCTTCCACCATGGCCGGAGGAAACACTACAACTGAGGCCCTGGTGGAAGCGATCTTTAAAGTAAACTGCAGTGTTTCCTGGGAAAAGTGGGTGGAGCTGCGCTTTCTCCCTGAAAGACTAAGGGAGAAAAATTTATAATATTTTACACATACATATACACACACACACACACACACACACTTTTTTTTTGTAACCACCTCCATACTGGGGACTTTCACCCCCTTCTTTCCTAGACCAATTTTTAGCACTCTTGCATTTTGCGTGGTCATGCTACACTGTACCCTAATAACATTTTTATCATTTTGTAACACAAATAGAGCTTTCTTTTGGTGCTATTTACTACTTGTTTTTTTCTACTTTCTTTTAACCACTTAACAACCGCCCATTGCCGATTAACGGCTTCAGGGCGGTTGTTTAACTCTGAGAGGCCGTTAATTAACGGCCTCCCAGAATTCTGCTCTCGCGCGCCCCCTGGGGCACGCACACGAGATCATCCCTGACCGCCGGGTCCAGTGGACCCGGCGCATCACGGATCACGGTAAACGGCCGCTCGTCGCGGACATTTACCACGTGATCGCTCCGTTAAATGACGGAGTGATCACTTGTAAACAAACCGGCGTCATAACATGACGCCGGTTCCTCCCTCCCCCTCTCTGTACCGATCGGTACAGCAAAGGGGGACGAGATCGGTGTCAGCAGCGATGTGGGCTGCATCTGCAGTGCCCACATCGCTGCTCACCAATATTTAACCCCTCAATTCCCTGCCAATACTCTGCAGTACCCCGCCATTACTCTGCAGTACCCCGCCATTACTCTGCCCCCTAATACTCTGCAGTACCCCCCAATACTCTGCAGTACCCCGCCAATACCCCGCAATACCCTGCCATAAATTGCCATACCCAGCCATACTCGGTGATACCCTGCAATACCCAGCCATAGACGCCCCCCACCCCTCACCACCCTCCGGTGCTTCTACCAACTCGCCAGTAGGATCAAAGCCAGAATCTTTTTTTTTTTTTATTTCAGGCTTCCCAGCCTAGAGATGAGATGTGGGGTCATACTGACCCCCAGATTTCACTGTAAAGAGGACCTGTCACCCCATATTCCTATTACAAGGGATGTTTACATTCCTTGTAATAGGAATAAAAGTGATCAAAAACGTATTTTTGGGGAAAAAAATGTCAAACTAAAATAAATAAAGTAAAATGAATAAAAAAAAAAAAAAAAAAAAAAAAAAAAATTTAAAGCGCCCCTGTCCCCATGTGCTCGCATGCAGAAGCGAACGCATACGTAAGCCCTGCCCACATATGAAAACAGTGTTCAAACCACACATGTGAGGTATCGCCGCGAACATTAGAGCGAGAGCAATAATTCTAGCCCTAGACCTCCTCTGCAACTCAAAACATGTAACCAGTAAAAAAAATTTAAAGCGTCGCCTATGGGGATTTTTTAAGTAGCGACGTTTGGCGCCATTCCACGGGCATGTGCAATTTTGAAGAGTGACATGTTTGATATCTATTTACTCAGCATAACTTCATCTTTCACTTTATGCAAAAATTGGGCTAACTTTACTGTTTTTTTTGTTTTTTTTAAGCACAAAACTGTTTTTTCCCCCAAAAAAAACGCGTTCGAAAAATTGCTGCGCAAATACCGTGCGAGATAAAAAGTTGCAACGACCACCATTGTATTCTCCAGGGTCTTTGCTAAAAAATATATATATATATATATATATATATAATGTTTTGGGGTTCTCTGTAATTTTCTAGCAAATAAATGATGATTTTTACATGTAGGAGAGAAATGTCAGAATTGTCCTGGGTGCTCCAGAACGCCTGATGGCGCTCCCTGCATGTTGGGCCTCTGTATGTGGCCGCACTGTGTAAAAGTCTCACACATGTGGTATCGCCGTACACGGGAGTAATAGCAGAATGTGTTTTGGGGTGTAATTTGTGGTATGCATATGCTGTGTGTGAGAAATAACCTGATAATATGACAATTTTGTGGAAAAAAAAAAAAAAGGAAAAAAAAATCTTGATTTTGCAAAGAATTGTGGGAAAAAATGACAACTTCAAAAAACTCATCATGCCTCTTACTAAATACATTGGAATGTCTTCTTTCCAAAAAGGGGTCATTTGGGGGGTATTTGTACTTTTCTGGCATGTTAGGGTCTCAAGAATTGAAATAGGCCGTCAGTCCTTCAGGTGTGATCAATTTTCAGATATTGGCACCATAGCTTGTGGACTCTATAACTTTCACAAAGACCAAATAATATCCACCAATTTGTACTTATTTTTACCAAAGATATGTAGTAGTATACATTTTGGCCAAAATTTATGAAGAAAAAATTACTAATCTGCTAAATTTTATAACCGAAACGAAGAAAAATTCATTTTTTCGCAGAATTTTCGGTCTTTTTTCTTTTATAGCACAAAAAATAAAAAACCCAGAGGCGATTAAATACCACCAAAAGAAAGCTCCATTTGTGTGAAAAAAAGGACAAAAATTTCATATAGGTCCAGTGTTGCATGACTGAGTAATTGTCATTCAAAATGTGAGAGCACCAAAAGCTGAAAATTGGTCTGGTTATTAAGGGTGTTTAAGTGCCCAGTGGTCAAGTGGTTAAAAAGAAATACAATCAAAATTAGGCTAAAATGTATTCCGTTACAGGTCTTTGGTAAAAAAAAAAAAAAAAAAAAAAAAATCCTGATAAGTGTATAACAGGTTTGTGTGATCACGGACAGATATGCGCAGATGATCATGGATTGATGTGCGCAGATGATCACTGGGACAGATAATTTTACTGGGACAGATGTGTGAAGTGTTTTTTACTGTGTGGCGACACAGCTCATACTCACTGATTACCAGCCGACTGCAAAGATCCGCTCTCCTTCTCCTCACTGACAACTTCCGTGTGAGAAGGAGAGCCAATCACCTAGCCACATGCTCTCTATTTACATCACATGATGGCTGTGATTGGACACAACCATCATGTGATCAGGAGGGCCAATCACAGAGCCCTCCTGCCAATCCAAGATACGCCGTGTCCAGCATGTAAAGGAACATCCACTCAGAAGGAGAAAGTGCCCACCCGGCCGTTTATGTGCAGTGGCCAGATGGGAAGTGGTTAAACCTTTACAAAAAAGTGCCATAATGGAGTAGGTCAAGCATGATAATTACTCCAGCTAGAAGTGACCTCTTGAAGGGCTCACTGTAATAGTTTTGGCAAATACACCATTACAAGTTAAACTTGGATAGGATTTTTGTAACCTGTGTTCCTTTTTAAATACATAGGGGCCGAGGGCCCAGTAAAACATGTTTTTTGTCTATAGCTAATCTAAAGCTGGCCACTGACTTTGGGACAAGCAAGAGTGCTTCATACACTTAAAGTAGCGCTATATGCAAATTAATTTTTTTCCACTTTGGATAGAGCAAGGGAAGGTTATAACCCCTTATTTTTGCCATCTTTGTCCCATTGCAGAGATTTCTCTTCACTTCCTGTCCCATAGCCAAACAGGACGTGAGCAAAACTTCCTGCAAATATAGGGAATCCCTTTGGGACCCCCAGTGTTAAGGAATCTAATGTCCATAATGATAATCAGAAAATGTCCATTTGCTTATGTGTATACATGTTTCTATGCTCCTTACTTATTATGTAGTATACAGACTGGCTCTCTGTTCGGAGTTTAAAATGGCGCCTGTACCCTACATCCTACGCGTTAGAAGAATGCATTTGAAAGAACAGAAACAGCTTCAACCAAACTTCAAGCATCAAGTTTCTCCATTTCTCTCGTATTTTAACCAATAAGATGTACCAATTAGACTGACATAGCAATGACGTATCTTTCTGTATAAAATATCAACACCGCCCACGAATAAATCCGAAGTTAGAAGTAGCCGAGCTGAACATGTCTCAGAGAGGGTTTACTTCTAATGTGCATGCACATTTATACTTTTTAATTGGAAATAGCAGCAGATAACCTCAAACTAGTTTGTAGTTCTTATCCATTTCACCAGAACTAGTGTTCTATTGGAAGATTTCCCCTCTATTACTTTTCTGGGGACGGAATTTGTGATTTTCTTTTACTTTCACTGATAATGGTAAGCAGGGTGAATAGAGAATGAGAATCCCCCCAATGGGGGCACAGACGGCAAAAACAAAACTGACAAGCGTTACAATTCCTCTCCACTCCATCCAAAAAAAAAAAAAAAAAAAAAAAAAAGGTTTTGCCTTTAGCTATACTTTAAATGCTTGGTAACAGTGAAGGAGAGGAGCAGGAAGAAGATAATGGATTCCAGTTTATAGGGGCAAGCAACAATGATCAAGAGTGGCAGTCTAAATGAGCCTTTACAACACTTCAAGGTAAGGGCCAAGGCCAATCAAGGCCTCTTTAGGCGATTCACTCTCACTTCCTGTTGGACAGCCGTTATTAGAAAAGGAGGTAGAGGAAACTTTGCTAGCAAGTAAGGTTGTTCCGATACAGATACTAGCCATATAGCATTGCAAAATCCTTCCTTTCCTCTCATCATTCATGTCATTTATAATGCAATTGCCAGTCAGTGCCAGCCACCTACCAGTGTCCATCAGTCGGTGTCATCTATCAGTGCCCAGTCAGTGGCCATCAGTCAGTGCCAGCCACCTGCCAGTGCCACCAATTAATGCCATCAGTACCATCAGTCAGTGCCAGCCATCAGTGCCCGTCAGTCAGTGCCAGCCACCCATCAGTGCCCATAAGTGCCACCTATCAGTGCTAGCCATCAGTTAGCGCCCATAAGTGCCCCCTATCAGTGCTAGCCATCAGTTAGGGCCCATAAGTGCCAGCCATCAGTGCCCATCAGTCAAATTGTCACATGACATTAAAAAAAAAGAAAAAAAAAAAAGAAAGAAGAAGTATCGGTAATTGGTATCGGCGAGCACTTGGAAAAAAAAAAAAAGTATCGGTACTCAGTCTTAAAAAAGTGCTATCAGGACAACCCTACCAGCATGGACACATGTTCCACTAACAGTGACAAAAGTATGAAAATCGCCAGAACAGAAAGTGAGGGGAAAGCCTCCTGAAAAGGGAAAAAGACAGCAACATGGCAGAGGTCCTAAAGCCTTACCTACTTTATGCAAAATAAGTTTCATTTGGAATATTGAATCAAAGCGTTACCTTGTACCGAGGTTTCCAACGACAGCTTGTGGTGAGCTTTTCAAGACGAGGAGATAGGACACGATCATCCAAATAATTCAGAGACTTCAGCATCTCTTTTGCATACCTCTTCTTTCTTTTTCCTTCTGCGCCACAAAATAACACAAATGCAACGTATGGTTAAGGCCCTGTTCACACCTGAGCGATTTTCTGCTTGAAGTCTAAAAAACGCTCAACAAGCCAAAACCCATTCATTTCAATGGCCCCTGTTCACATTTGAGCATTCTGTTGCCTGAAGCAAAACGCCTGTTGCTCAAAAAAGTACATAGTGGTGGGTAGTGATGTCAGGCAGTTAAAATAAATAAAATAAAAAAAGTACATGAGCTTTTTTTTTGGCAGATTACAAGCATTTTAGGCCTCATAGACTTGAACGTTTTTAGGAGCATTTTCTGCTCAATTAGCAGCTCTCCACCCCAAATTTCTTCTCCCTCGCCTAGTGCTTTCTATTGGTTAAACAAAAAAGCCTGAAGCTGTAAAACACTTGTAATACGATTCTAAAATGCTTGTAAAAAGCTGTAAAAGTGCTTTAAGAACAAAACAAAAAAAAAAAAAAAGCCTGAAAAATACTAGTAAATAGTGACATTCAGCTGCGAATGGAGCCTAAAGCATGACTATCACCAATTGGTTCCACCAAAACATTTGCACCAAAATCGTACCATTCTGCCTTACCATTTCCCATTCATCTAAATAAAAAAAAAAAAATAAAAAAAATAAAAAAAAAGTAGTATCTGGCCCTTGGGGGGGGGTGCTATTTTATTCACTGACATCAACGGTGGGGCACAATTCCTCCCAATGACACCAATGATGGGGCACAATTCCTCCTGTTGTGAATTCATGAAGAAATACATTTAAAATTCACTGGCAGAGATGAGAGATTTCAGTAGGCCTAAAAAAAGGTGGATGAACTATAATGTTGATATTATTGAACTGTGACCTCTTGGAGAACTTTAACCACCTCCCGCCCGCCCTATAGCCGAATGACGGCCGTAGAGCAGGCGGGTTTCTTCGCCTGGCCGTCCCTGGACGTCCTTGTGTTTACTTCCGCAATGCGCGCCGCCGGGGGCGCGCATCGCGGAAGTTTTGTATTCGTCGTGTCTCCCGGAGACAGGCAAACATAGATCGCCATGAACGGCCAATCAAAGCGGCCGTTCACAGCGCGATCGCAGCTGCCAATGGGAGATGATCTCAAATGTAAACATATGAGATCACCTCCCATTGCCGTGTCTCTCCCTCCTCACACAGAGACAGCATGTGAGGAGGGAGAGGATCTGTGAGTGACATATTTTTACCTTGACTAAAATCTGTCAGCCCCAGTGCCATCTGTCAGCCCCAGTGCCATCTGCCAGTAGTGCCATTTGCCAGTAGTGCCAGCGCCACCTGCCAGCCCCAGTGCCACCTGCCAGCCCCAGTGCCACCTGCCAGCCCCAGTGCCGTCAGCCAGTGCCACCTGCCAGCCCCATTTGCCAGAGCAATTAGCAAGAGCAAATAGCCAGCACCATCTGCCAGTGTGCCTCTGTATGTGGCCAGGCTGTGTAAAAGTCTCACACATTTGGTATCGTTATACTCAGGAGGAGTAGTAGAACGTATTTTGGGGTGTCATTTTTGCTATGTACATGCTATGTGTTGGAAATAGCTTATAAATGGACAACTTTGCGTAAAAAAAAATGCGTTTCCATTTTTTTTTCCACATTTTCCCAAAACTTCTGGGAAAAAAATGAACCATTCAAACGACTCAATATTCCTCATAGATTATACGTTGGGGTGTTAGCTTTCCAAAATGGGGTCACTTTGTGGGCATTTACATTGTCCTGGTGCTCCAGGGCCTTCAAAAATGTAATAGGTGGTTGAGAAATGAAATGTGTAATTTATGCTCCTAGAACGCCTGATGGTGCTATTTCAATATTGGGCCTCTGTATGTGGCCAGGCTGTGTAAAAGTCTCACACATTTGGTATCGTAATACTCAGGAGTAGCAAAACGTATTTTGGGGGTGTCATTTGTGGTATACACATGCCATGTGAGAGAAATAACCTATTACATTGAAAATTTTGTGAGAAAAAAAAAATCTTCATTTTGCAAAGAATTGTGGGAAAAAGATGACAACATCAAAAACCTCACCATGCATCTTAGTAAATACCTTGGAATGTCTAATTTCAAAAAAAGGGGTCATTTGGGGGGTATTTGTACTTTCCTGACTTGTTCGGGTCGCAAGAAATGAGATAGGCCACCAGTACACCAGATGTGATCAATTTTTTATGATTCGCACCACAGCTTGTAGACTCTCTAACTTTCACAAAGACCAAATAATATCCACGAATTTGGGTTATTTTTACCAAAAAGATATGTAACAGTATAAATTGTGGCCAAAATTTATGAAAAAAAAATTATAATTTGCAAAATTTTATCACAGAAACAAAGAAATATGTGTTTTTTTTTCAAAATTTTCGGTCTTTTTTCATTTATAGCGCAAAAAATAAAGACCCCAGAGGTGATCAAATACCACCAAAAGAAAGCTCTATTTGTGAGAAAAAAAGGACACAAAATTCATTTGGGTACAGTGTTGCATGACTGAGTAATTGTCATTCAAAGTGTGAGAGCACCAAAAGATGAAAATTGGTCTGGGCAGGAAGGGTGTTTAAGTGCCCAGTAAGCAAGTGGTTAAAAAGCAAAGTACAAGATCTCACAGGTTTTTCCAAATGTTAAAGGGATTAGCCATCTTTTAAAGTTCTACAAGTCTGTATTGAGAAATGTGTTGCCTGAACAAAAGGGATGTTTGGTCACAAACACCAGAAAAAAATCTTATCTAGCTCCTTGAATGGACAAGGAAGGCCAGGCAAATATATATGGCCAACAGTCATTAAACCTGAATGGCCAGAACAAATATCCCATTGTCTCAGAAAGTGAGAGATCAATAAGCCAAGTAGTCAGTATTGTCCTAGCTTCTCATGAGACAATGGCAGGAGAGATTTACACGCTAGGATGATAACAGTTATAAAAACCGAGAGTCGAATGACAGGTGCATGTATCTGGGGTGTTGTGTCACAATGTTGGAGTAAGATTCATATACCAGTATCATCCATATTTTTCTAAGCCATTCAAATTATATATAGGTCACAACAGAGTTTATAATTTTAGTATCTAATGATCTAAAGAAATTTGTCATAAAGAAATTATATATGAAAGTGTGATCATAAATAGAAGTGTTTTAGCAACGAATTAGTATTATGAAAAACATATAATCATGATTATAACTGTATAAGAATTGAACCTATGTTTAGATAAACAAATATTGATTGGATACTCGAATTATACATGTATCCATATAGATAATAATTGTATGTGATATTGTTTGATATATATCTAACCTGTGTCCTTTCTAAATGGACTAAAAATGAATAGATATACATTGATATGCATATATATCACCATTTTATGCAAGTGATTAATCAATAATTATGTTAAGCGTATTTTATATTATACTTTCATTCCTGAACACTCGAGATATATTTGTTAGAACATATATAAACAACGAACGCATATTATAAAAATAAAAATATTAACTTAAAGAGATAAAACACCAAACACATGTGAGACACCTGGTGGTTGAAGGTGCTATTACCTTAAAATCACGAGACTACTGGGAAAGGTGATCATTAAGTCTGCCTGCCAATAGGAAAGGGACACATACCCTCTGGGCAGAACTTAGTATAATTTTATGATCTTTTTGTTTAAGAGGATATTTAAGAAACTAGAAAGATGGCCATAGAGGAGAGCTGGGGGAAAGAGCTCAGGGGGAAGCTTAGGGACCCCCCCTGAGAAGGGACACCTGAAGACTCCCAGACAACTGACACTCATGCACCATGCATGAATACACATTTTTACATTCATGAAGATCCCTGCTCCTTGGAACTCGGAGGTCACACAAAGTAATTCCTCTGTAAGAGAATCTAGGTTGAAAGCCACGGCAGCCATCTTAAAATTCCTGGTAACCAACAATCCACACTAGTAGCCAATCGGAATGGGTAAATATACCATATTGACAAGTATACGTTTATCATCTCTTCTATGTTTTCTTAAATATTGATTTTTTGAATATTCTATTATTGAAAATATTTCTCCCGAATCAATAACCGCCTTTTAGATTTTTCTCTAAATTTAATTTTCATTATAAATTTCTTTTTGCATAGACGCCAATTTTATTGACAAACTAATGTCTAATTTATTTCACATTGTTAACCACTTACTTACCTGCAGTATAGTAACGGTTGGACGTGTGAAATACAGACATTCTGTTTAATTGTCAATTATCAAAAGGTTATTGATTCTACCGAGAAGTGATAATGGTGATAATTGTGTCCAAGGTACTACTACGCCCAGTTTGAGGGTATTTCCATTAATTGTCAAATGATCAAGTAATGCAATCTGTATTTTAATATTTCATCTAAATATTTGTCTTTTGTCAACCAATAAATGTAACTATTTTGTATGATCACTCGTCTCCGTGAATAAGTTTCACATGTATAGACTGTGTCATATAGATTGATTCTGTATCTTAAAAAGATCTTCGTTAAAAATTACTTAACCACTTCCCGACCGCCGCACGACGATGTACGTCGACAGCATGGCACGGGCAGGCATATGGGCGTACCTGTACGTCCCTGCCTTCCCGCGGGTCGGGGGCCCGATCGGGCCCCCGCCCGGTGCCTGCGGCGGTCGGTATTCGTGCGGGAGCGATCCCGGACGAGGGGGCGGCCATTCGTTCATGGCCACCCCCTCGCGATCGCTCCCGACGAATAGGAATCGTTTGTGACATCACTTCCTCTCCTGTAATGTAAACACAGGAGAGGAAGTGATGTATTCTCTCCTCCGTGTCAGTATTTTTCGTTCCGACACCGAGGAGAGAGGATCGGTGAGTTGCACCAACACGTCACTACACAGTAGAACATGCCAGGCACACTCACACCCCCCCGATCACCCCCCCAATTACCCCTGCCCCCCAGTCACAGTGACACCAATGTCATTTTTTTTTTTTTTTTTGCATTGGTGTCATTTGTGACTGTAATAACTGTTAGGGCAGTTAGGGTTAGCCCCCTTTAGTTCTAATGTACCCCCCTAACCCCCCCAATAAAGGTTTAACCCCGTGATCACCCCCCGTCACCAGTGTCACTAAGGCTGGGTTCACATTGCAGCGGTTTATGAGAACGAATGTGATTCGCACCGCACTGCAGTGCAAATCACATCCGATCTCTGTGCGATTCGAGTTCAGCCATTCGCCGCACCCGCCGCAAATTCGCACGGGACCCTTTTTTTGGCCCGCAGCAGAATCGGATCGCATGGGTGTTCACACCATGCGATCCGAGTTTGCAGATCGCACTGCGATATGCGAACTGATCTGGGGGTGTCATTAACATTTCACTGACACTCCCAGCAGTTCGCATAGGGCAGTGTGAACTGCCGCCGGGAGGCATGCGATGCGGGAACCCGCCGCGGATTCGTGGCGTTCCCGCATCGCTCCAGTGTGAACCCAGCCTAATAAGCAATCGTTTTTCTGATCGCTGTATTAGTGTCACAGGTGACGCTAGTTAGGCAGGTAGGTATTTAGGTTCGCCGCAGCTTTTTATAGCGCCAGGGACCCCCATATACTACCGCATAAAGCCCCCTGATTGCCCCCTAGTTAACCCTTTCACCAGTGACCACCATATAACGGTTACAGGTGACGCTGGTTGGTTAGTTATTTTTTTATAGTTTCAGGGCACCCGCCATTTATTACCTAGTCTCACTAGTGTACCCCTAAATTTAGGGGTGTCTACTTTCCAAAATGGGGTCATTTGGGGGGGTTTGTGCCATCTTGGCATTTTATGGCCTTCAAAACTGTAACGCCCTTAGAAAGCCTGAAGGCGGTGCTTGGTTTTCGGGGCCCCGTACGCGGCTAGGCTCCCAAAAAGTCCCACATATGTGGTATCCCTGTACTCAGGAGAAGCAGCAGAATTTATTTTGGGGTGTCATTTCACATATGCCCATGGCATGCGTGAGCAATATATCATTTAGTGACAACTTTGTGAAAAAAAAAAAAAAAAAAAAAAGTTTGTAATTTTCCCGCAACTTGTGGCAAAATATAAAATATTCCATGGACTCAACATGCCTCTCAGCAAATAGCTTGGGGTGTCTACTTTCTAAAATGGGGTCATTTGTGGGGGTTTTGTGCCATCTTGGCATTTTATGGCCTTCAAAACTGTAATAGGTAGTGAGAAGTGAACTCAAAAATTTACGCCCTTAGAAAGCCTGAAGGCGGTGCTTGGATTTCGGGGCCCCGTACGTGGCTAGGCTCCCAAAAAGTCCCACATATGTGGTATCCCCGTACTCAGGAGAAGCAGCAGAATTTATTTTGAGGTGTCATTTCACATATGCCCATAGCATGTGTGAGCAATATATCATTTAGTGACAACTTTGTGTAAAAAAAAAAAAAAATATATATATTTTTTTGTCATTATTCAATCGCTTGAGGCAAAAAAATAAAATATTCAATGGGCTCAACATGCCTCTTATCAATTTCCTTAGGGGGTCTACTTTCCAAAATGGGGTCATTTGGGGGGGTTTTGTACTGCCCTGCCATTTTAGCACCTCAAGAAATGAGATAGGCAGTCGTAAACTAAAAGCTGCGTAAATTCCAGAAAACGTACCTTAGTTTGTAGATGTGACAACTTTTGCGCAAACCAATAAATATACCATTATTGACTTTTTTTTTACCAAAGACATGTGGCTGAATACATTTTGGCCTAAATGTATGACTAAAATTGAGTTTATTGGATTTTTCTAATAACAAAAAGTAGAAAATATCATTTTTTTTCAAAATTTGCGGTCTTTTTACGTTTATATCGCAAAAAATAAAAATCGCAGAGGCAATCAAATACCATCAAAAGAAAGCTCTATTTGTGGGAAGAAAAGGACGCAAATTTTGTTTGGGTACAACATTGCATGACCGCGCAATTACCAGTTAAAGCAGCGCAGTGCCAAAGTGTAAAAAGACCTCTGGTCATTTACCAGCAAAATGGTCCGGTCTGAAAGTGGTTAATAAATATTGTGCGGGAAAATGTCCTCAAAAAGCACAACACTCCCAATGGCAGCAATGATGGGGCACAATTCTTCCCGATGACACCAACGATGGGGCACAATTCCTCCCAATGGCACCAATGAGGGGGCACAATTCCTCCCAATGGCACCAACGATGAGGCACAATTCCTCCCAATGACACCAACGATGGGGCACAATTCCTCCCAATGACACCAACGATGGGGCACAATTCCTCCCAATGACACCAACGATGGGGCACAATTCCTCCCAATGGCACCAACGATGGGGCACAATTCCTCCCAATGGCACCAACGATGGGGCACAATTCCTCCCAATGACACCAACGATGGGGCACAATTCCTCCCAATGACACCAACGATGGGGCACAATTCCTCCCAATGACACCAACGATGGGGCACAATTCCTCCCAATGACACCAACGATGGGGCACAATTCCTCCCAATGACACCAACGATGGGGCACAATTCCTCCCAATGACACCAACGATGGGGCACAATTCCTATAGGATGCACTGCAATAATACATTTTGCTATGTAAGCAAAATATCATCTGACTTACCATACAAAGTTGTTAGAAATTTGTCATCAGCAATATTAATTAGGAAAGCCCTGATCACCTTCTCGAGATGTGTATGAAGGTCATTAGAAGCAACTGAAAAACAATAATAATAATAAAAAACATGGTTATAAAATGGGGTTATTTACGAAAGGCAAAACCACTTTGCACTACAAGTGCAAAGTGCACTTGAAATTGCACTGAAAGTGCACTCGGAAGTGCAGTCGCTTTAGATCTAAGGGGTAGATATTAAATGAGTGGAAGCTCTGCTGATCTTCTCATCCAATCACGTGCAAGCTAAAATGCTGTTTTTTATTTTCCTTGCATGTCCCCTCGGATCTACAGCGACTGCACTTCCAAGTGCACTTGTAGGTCCCTTTCACACTGGGGCGTTTTTCAGGGGCTACAGAGCTAAAAATAGTGCCTGAAAAAAACAGCCCCTTTCATTCCAGTGTGAAAGCCCGAGGGGCTTTCACACTGGAGCGGTGCGCTAGCAGGACAGTGAAAAAACTCCTGCTAGCCACATCTTTGGAGTGGTGAAAGGAGCGGTGTATTCACCGCTCCTACCCATTGAAATCAATGGGACAGCGCGGCTATACCGCCGGCAAAGCACCGCCACAGCGGCGCTTTGCGGGCAGTTTTAACCCCTTTTCGGCCGCTAGCAGGGGTTAAAAACACCCGCTAGCGGCCGCAGACCGCCGCTAAAACGACGGTAAAGCGCCGCTTTACCGCCGACGGCTGCACCGCCCCAGTGTGAAAGGGGCCTTATTGCAAAGGGGATTTGCCTTTAGTAAATGACCCCCATAGTTTTTATTTTATTTTTTATGGCAAAACAATGAAAAACACATTCCATCAAACTCTGTGATAATTTTGTTATGTTAATTTTGTTGAGAACCCTTTTGCAATGAGCGGTTTAGTGCTGGCCATTGCATATTTAAAGAATATATAAACCCGACACTTCATGTTCCTAAAATAGGCATCCTTTGTGTGAAATCCTTGGTGTTCCTGTTATTTACTCTGCTTCCCTATAGAAAAAAAAAATCACCACGCTAAGCATGAGATCACAGAGTGGTCAGAATTCGGCTTCTTATACAAGTAAAGCCGCGCCTATGGAATAGGTCTTGATCAGCAGGAATATGTATAGGTATTAATTTATACCTGTGACCTTGTGTTCTATATAGTTTTTTATTGGTTACAATTCTTCTATCTAATTTTTGTCTTATTAAAAAATTAAGTATAAGCTTTCTTTATTTTATGAGGTTGCTGCCACCCTAATATGCGAAGGCTGCACTAAACAACCTGCATTAATGGAATGATTCTTGATTAAAGGTTATTGGCGCTACCTCCACCCAGTGAATTCCAATATCACTCTTTGCTTACTCAAACCTTTTATGTCTATCTATCACCTTAACGTGTCCCCAGGGACTATGTGCATTAAACCCGTATTTTATCTCAACAACACCCCATATATCCAACACCTAAAACTCAAGGCAAAAACTGATTGCACCCCACTTTATATCACCTAAGTGAAATAGTGCCACTATAGTTTCATTAAGAATCTCCAATCAAAAAGATATACATACAAGAAAATAAAATAAAATAAAATAAAAAGTGATTGGTAGAGGCCTCTGCCGTGAAAAGGCCTAACTTCAAACAAAAAGCCAAAAAATACAGAAAGAAAGCCAAAAAATACAGAAAAAAACACAGGAGAAAAGGGGGAGAAAAGAACCCCCAACAGTTTTAGTGTTTACCAGTGCCAAACCTCTTCCTAATTGGGGAAGAAAACTATCATATACATTCTTTGTGCTAGTTATTACATATTAAATACACCAGATCTCCTTATATTAATAAGTGTAAAAGGAGGAAGCACAAGGTTTCCTCATGCAAAAATATCCCAAAAAAATTTTTTATACAGTAAACAAAAAATCAAAAAAGACACAATATGCGAAAAGTCCAGTTATATCCGGTGGTCTATACACCAATCCACGAGCATGTGAGAGTGTGAAAGGGTCAAGTGAGCCCAATATATGTCAAAAATAAGCAGTATAAATATCAGTCCACATTGAATCTTCTATAACCGTATCAATGCAATTACGCCTCTTCAGAATACAGGAAAGGTGACTTTCGTGAGATTGCCTGCGCTTTATTAGTGACTTTCGTGCTCGTTCCCCCTCAAGGATCCCCACTCACCAGATCCATTCACCCCCTAGGGGGTTAAACGCCTGTAATCTGTATCCTGTTTGTCCGAAGATTCCACCATCCAGTTATATCTCCAATAGGTCCTTCTCAAGGTCTTTTAAAGAGATGCAGGTAAGTCCTTATATCCAATAGTGATTTCCTCAAATAGAAGAGAATACCCTCATGGTGTAGTATTTTTGATTATAATTGGGAAAGAAGGGAGAACAATCTGATATTCTTCTTTAAAAAGCAGGTATTTTTAGTTATGTAGAAATTTTAGGAGGCTAATTTCCACTTAAAAATATTTTATTACAAAAAATATTTTATTGCAAAAAACCTTTATACAACACTCTGTGCAGAAAAAAGGGGTTTTTTTTATGCAAGATGCAGTCTAACAGTCCATGCATCAGCATACACCGTATATAACTTGTGTTATACGGCTCAAAAAGATGTAATGTAACAACCCTTTTTCAGCAAAAAAAGAGACAATATAAAATATAAAAAATAAATAAAAAGTAAAAAGAACAGATGCAATATAAAGCACTGATTCCGGAATGCAAAAAAGGATTTTCTTTATATATGTACCAAAAGTTCACCAATTATGAAAAAAATAAATAAATAAAAGTCAAAAATGAAAAAACAGAATCTCCTACGGTCCTTTACATAAGTCTGCAGAGTATCTGCACTTAATCCCAAAGAGCCCTATTCCCCCAGTGCTACAGTCCCCTTACTACAGTGGGGTTAAATGATGGTCTCCTCTGGGGGCCGTTTATCAGGCTTAGTTTGGGTTAGGAATGGAGCTCCGTAGGTTAAAAAACCAAAAAGGAAAAACGTTAATGTTAAAAGAAATTTTCAGAAAGTTTATCGGGCTTGTTCCCACTAACTTCAGCCCAAATATTCAACTCGCCGGTCCGTCGTAGAGACAATTCCCCTGAACGCGCGGCGTGCGTTCCAGGCTGCGTTCCAGCGGATCCAGGCGCACCGGAAGTCACTTCCGGTGCGCCTGGATCCGCTGGAACGCACGCCGCGCGTTCAGGGGAATTGTCTCTACGACGGACCGGCGAGTTGAATATTTGGGCTGAAGTTAGTGGGAACAAGCCCGATAAACTTTCTGAAAATTTCTTTTAACATTAACGTTTTTCCTTTTTGGTTTTTTAACCTACGGAGCTCCATTCCTAACCCAAACTAAGCCTGATAAACGGCCCCCAGAGGAGACCATCATTTAACCCCACTGTAGTTAGGGGACTGTAGCACTGGGGGAATAGGGCTCTTTGGGATTAAGTGCAGATACTCTGCAGACTTATGTAAAGGACCGTAGGAGATTCTGTTTTTTCATTTTTGACTTTTATTTATTTATTTTTTTCATAATTGGTGAACTTTTGGTACATATATAAAGAAAATCCTTTTTTGCATTCCGGAATCAGTGCTTTATATTGCATCTGTTCTTTTTACTTTTTATTTATTTTTTATATTTTATATTGTCTCTTTTTTTGCTGAAAAAGGGTTGTTACATTACATCTTTTTGAGCCGTATAACACAAGTTATATACGGTGTATGCTGATGCATGGACTGTTAGACTGCATCTTGCATAAAAAAAACCCCTTTTTTCTGCACAGAGTGTTGTATAAAGGTTTTTTTGCAATAAAATATTTTTTGTAATAAAATATTTTTAAGTGGAAATTAGCCTCCTAAAATTTCTACATAACTAAAAATACCTGCTTTTTAAAGAAGAATATCAGATTGTTCTCCCTTCTTTCCCAATTATAATCAAAAATACTACACCATGAGGGTATTCTCTTCTATTTGAGGAAATCACTATTGGATATAAGGACTTACCTGCATCTCTTTAAAAGACCTTGAGAAGGACCTATTGGAGATATAACTGGATGGTGGAATCTTCGGACAAACAGGATACAGATTACAGGCGTTTAACCCCCTAGGGGGTGAATGGATCTGGTGAGTGGGGATCCTTGAGGGGGAACGAGCACGAAAGTCACTAATAAAGCGCAGGCAATCTCACGAAAGTCACCTTTCCTGTATTCTGAAGAGGCGTAATTGCATTGATACGGTTATAGAAGACTCAATGTGGACTGATATTTATACTGCTTATTTTTGACATATATTGGGCTCACTTGACCCTTTCACACTCTCACATGCTCGTGGATTGGTGTATAGACCACCGGATATAACTGGACTTTTCGCATATTGTGTCTTTTTTGATTTTTTGTTTACTGTATAAAAAAATTTTTTTGGATATTTTTGCATGAGGAAACCTTGTGCTTCCTCCTTTTACACTTATTAATATAAGGAGATCTGGTGTATTTAACCACTTCAATACAGGGCACTTTCACCCCCTTCCTTCCCAGCCCAATTTTCAGCTTTCAGCGCTCTAGCGCTTTCAGTGACAATTGCGCGGTCATGCTACACTGTACCCAAATGAAATTGTTATCATTTTGTTCGCACAAATAGAGCTTTATTTTGGTGTTATTTATTCACGACTCCGTTTTTTTTTTTTTGCGATATAAGCGCAAAAAAAGCGGAAATTTGGGAAAAAAACAATATTTTCTTTTTTCTATTTGAAAAGAAATCCAATAAAATCAAATTTTGTCATAAATTTAAGCCAAAATGTATTCTGCTACATGTTTTTGGTAAAAAAAATTCCGTTAAGTGTATAATAATTGGTTTGTGTGATCACGGACATATGTACGCAAATGATCATGTACATATGTGTGCAGGTGATCACGTACATATGTGTGCAGATAATCATTGGGACATGTGATTTTAGTGGGACATATGTGGGGGACATGTTTTTATTATTAGGGACATGTGTTTTTATTATTTGGGGACATGTATGTTTTGGGGACATGTGTGTTTTGGGGACATATGTGGGGACTGTGTTTTCACTGTGTGGTGTGTTGTGTGTTTACACTACACTGATGATCAGTGAGTAAAAAGCTGTGAAAAGCAGCCCATACTCACTGATCATCAGCCGGCTGCAGCGTTCTGCTCTCCTCTTCTCAGCGGTGACTTCCGTGTGAGGAGAGGAGAGCCGATTGCCTAGCAACCGGCTGTTTGTTTACATCACATGACGGCCGTGATTGGACACGGCCGTCATGTGATCAGGAGGGCCAATCACAGAGCCCTCCTGCCGATCTGAGATGTGCCGTGTCCGGGTGACACGAGCACATCGGGATCGCGCCGCTGCGCGGGCGCGCGCGATCCCGCTGCTCCTGAATGACGTTCCTGAACGTCCTATCAGGAGCAGGCGGCTCCCACCCGCCGTATATATACATTGGCCGGGTGGGAAGTGGTTAATATGTAATAACTAGCACAAAGAATGTATATGATAGTTTTCTTCCCCAATTAGGAAGAGGTTTGGCACTGGTAAACACTAAAACTGTTGGGGGTTCTTTTCTCCCCCTTTTCTCCTGTGTTTTTTTCTGTATTTTTTGGCTTTCTTTCTGTATTTTTTGGCTTTTTGTTTGAAGTTAGGCCTTTTCACGGCAGAGGCCTCTACCAATCACTTTTTATTTTATTTTGATTTCTTGTATGTATATCTTTTTGATTGGAGATTCTTAATGAAACTATAGTGGCACTATTTCACTTAGGTGATATAAAGTGGGGTGCAATCAGTTTTTGCCTTGAGTTTTAGGTGTTGGATATATGGGGTGTTGTTGAGATAAAATACGGAATACGGGTTTAATGCACATAGTCCCTGGGGACACGTTAAGGTGATAGATAGACATAAAAGGTTTGAGTAAGCAAAGAGTGATATTGGAATTCACTGGGTGGAGGTAGCGCCAATAACCTTTAATCAAGAAGAATTCGGCTTCTGCTCTACTCTAATGATCAGACTTATCCTGACACATCCATCCCTCTGTACACCCATTTACTGGGACCATTTCCTGCTGCTTCTCCTCCCCCAGCTAACTAAGTTCATTATGCAGCTGAGAACACAGGGTATGTGATCACCCATAAAGAAGGGGGGGGGGGGGTAGTTAAAAAGTTAGATTATATATATATCTATCACACATATACACACACACATATATATATACACACACACACACACACACACACACACACACACACACACACACACACACACGCGTTTTGCCTTTCATGTCCATTTTAAACTGAATGGGTCATTTTGAAGGTGGGGGGGGGTTTATAACTACCTTGAATCCTCCGCATTGTATAAAAAGGCTGTTTGATCCTGTCTTCTCTGATCTGCCCCTTCTTTTACTGTCCCCAATCCATATGATAGTACCGAGCTTTGGGGGCACTCTGCACATGCTCAGTTTGCTGTACATTGCTAGAATGTTTTTTATTTTTTGGGGGGGGGGAATATGATCAGCACAGGGCCAAATAGCACTGTCGAGACAGAGGGCCGGGGGTCATGCAGCCTCATAGGACAGTCACAGGAGGAGAATGAAACCTCCCCCTATAAGCTTTAACCAGTGCTCAGCTGGACACTGATAGAAGTCACTGCTATATAATCCTGATGAGAAAAGGTATTTATCAGTTTATATTTACTATAATAATTGCATTTCCACGTTCTGTGTGCTGTGGGAGACCAGATATAGTGAATGCAGGCTCCTGGGTTTACTAACACTTTAAGGACAGTGGTGCATGGCAGCGTGACAGGTAAGTATTTATTCTTTGCAGGCCAAACATATATTTTTTCCAAACACTAGATAGCCACAACACACGTTATTCCATCTAACCTTCCCCTGTATTATATCAGCACACAGCGCTCTAAATGCAAACTGTATACCAATTCAAAACCAGTGCAGGCCTTGCTGCAGCTCTTAAAACAAGTGCACAGAACCCCATTCTACGAGGGACTAACGTGGCTTTAATTCTGCAATAACCAGTCGGCTCCGATCATTCCTGCACTGTGCTGCATAGTCAGACCGAAAAGCCAGAGAGTATAATGTGACCGACCATGCATAGTTCCTATTATAGTGGTCAGAAGATCCTGACTACCATCAGACCACACGATTCATCATCTAATGGTGGGACGTACACTGAGGAAGTCTGTGCCTCAAGAACAACTCCCGATATCTCATTGATCGATTTCCGTCTTCATCCACCTCGTCCTCCTCGTCTTGTTCTATAAAGTCGTCCATCTCCTGACTGTCCTCCTCTTCACCCATCGTTTCTGGAGTCAGGGGAATGTACTCACTGCTGGAACTTGCCTACACAACAAACCAGACATATAGAAGCAATATTTACTTATGCAAAGGTCACTTACAGTAAGAAAATTACCCAAACCCAGTCAAACCCAAACATCAATTAATCGGTTCTGTTAGCTGCCGTATACAAGTGGCACAAAGCTCACATAGTATATAGAAAAATGTTATATCACAGCGTTACCTGGTTATTCATACAGGTCCTGTTCCTGATAAAGCCAAGTGGAATTTTGTTTAATTTGTTCATAAATGACCTGGAGGATGGGCTAAACAGCTCAATCTCTGTACTTGCGGATGGACTAAGCTAAGCAGGGCAATAACTTCTCCGCAGGATGTGGAAACCTTGCAAAAAGATCTGAACAAACGAATGGGGTGGGCAACTACATGGCAAATGAGGTTCAACGTAGAAAAATGTAGAATAATGCATTTGGGTGGCAAAAATATGAATGCAATCTATACACTGGGGGTCCTAGTAGAGTATAGGCTCAACAATGGCATGCAATGCAAAGCTGCTGCTAACAAAGTAAACAGAATATTGGCGTGCATTAAAAAAAGGGATCAACACCAGAGATAAAAGGATAATTCTCCTGCTCTACAAGACTCTGGTCCGGCCGCACCTGGAGTATGTTGTCCAGTTCTGGGCTCCAGTCCTCAGGAAGGATGTGCTGGAAATGGGGCGACTACAAAGAAGGGCAACAAAGCTAATAAAGGTTCTGGAGGATATTAGTTATGAGGAAAGGTTGCGAGCACTGAACTTATTCTCTCTGGAGAAGAGACGCTTGAGAGGGGATATGATTTCAATATACAAATACCGTACTGGTGACCCCACAATAGGGATAAAACTTTTTCACAGAAGGGAGTTTAACCACTTCAATACAGGGCACTTTCACCCCCTTCCTTCCCAGCCCAATTTTCAGCTTTCAGCGCTCTAGCGCTTTCAGTGACAATTGCGCGGTCATGCTACACTGTACCCAAATGAAATTGTTATCATTTTGTTCGCACAAATAGAGCTTTATTTTGGTGGTATTTATTCACGACTCCGTTTTTTTTTTTTTGCGATATAAGCGCAAAAAAAGCGGAAATTTGGGAAAAAAACAATATTTTCTTTTTTCTATTTGAAAAGAAATCCAATAAAATCAAATTTTGTCATAAATTTAAGCCAAAATGTATTCTGCTACATGTTTTTGGTAAAAAAAATTCCGTTAAGTGTATAATAATTGGTTTGTGTGATCACGGACATATGTACGCAAATGATCATGTACATATGTGTGCAGGTGATCACGTACATATGTGTGCAGATAATCATTGGGACATGTGATTTTAGTGGGACATATGTGGGGGACATGTTTTTATTATTAGGGACATGTGTTTTTATTATTTGGGGACATGTATGTTTTGGGACATGTGTGTTTTGGGGACATATGTGGGGACTGTGTTTGTACTGTGTGGTGTGTTGTGTGTTGACACTACACTGATGATCAGTGAGTAAAAAGCTGTGAAAAGCAGCCCATACTCACTGATCATCAGCCGGCTGCAGCGATCCGCTCTCCTCTCCTCTGCGATGACTTCCGTGTGAGGAGAGGAGAGCCGATTGCCTAGCAACCGGCTGTTTGTTTACATCACATGACGGCCGTGATTGGACACGGCCGTCATGTGATCAGGAGGGCCAATCACAGAGCCCTCCTGCCGATCTGAGATGTGCCGTGTCCGGGTGACACGAGCACATCGGGATCGCGCCGCTGCGCGGGCGCGCGCGCGCGATCCCGCTACTCCTGAAGGACGTTCCTGAACGTCCTATCAGGAGCAGGCGGCTCCCACCCGGCCGTATATATACATTGGCCGGGTGGGAAGTGGTTAACAAGACACGTGGCCACTCATTAAATTAAGAAAAGAGGTTTAACTTTAAACTACATAGAGGGTTCTTTACTGTAAGAGTGACAAGAATGTGGAATTCCCTTCCACAGGCAGTGGTTTCAGCTGGAAGCATTGATAGTTTCAAGAAACTATTAGATAAGCACCTGAACGACCACAACATACAGGGATATACAATGTAATACTGACATATAATCACACATATAGGTTGGACTTGATGGACTTGTGTCTTTTTTCAACCTCACTTACTATGCGACTATGTAACTATGAATTGGCGAAACACATTGGGCAGGGTTTCTGGGGAAGTAATTTCCCGGCCAGTGGAGCGCACATCAAGGAGGCACCTGTGGGTTTTATATGCGATGTACTGCAATATGTATTCAAAAGTCTTTTTAAAATAAATATTACTACACTATGGTAGCTTTTCTTCCCTGTTTCTCCTTAATAACTGAATGTTGAACAACAACTGCACTTTTCTCAAAGTAAAGAAAAGGGCCAGGATAGTAGCAGTAAGGAGCACAGGAGTGTGGAGAAGATCCTGCGAGGGAGATCATCCAAAAGTGTGGTTGACTCTTATGCTGATAGCAGGGGGTTCTTAAAATCTCTGATGGGGGGGGGGGGGGGGGATGGGGTTCACAAATTGTGCATGAAGAATATAGGCACTTTATGGATGAATATTTTTTTCCTGCACACTTTTATATTAAGCGCTATAAATTTCACTAAAAAGGACCAGCTATGCACTAAAGAACTCTTGTAACTAAACACAGAGACATTTACCGGGTTTCCTTGAAAATAAGACCACAAAAAAACAAAAACAAACACACTAGGGCTTATTTTCAGGTGATGTCTTAGTTATTTACAGTAGTTGTGTGTATATAAATTCTTTAAAGCATGAGAGACAGCACAGTGCTTGTGCTCTGTCATTTACCCCATGTTCTAAAAAAAAAACCTGGAACAAAACAATGTTTTTAAAAAAGTTCCTGTGTCCCGTCTTCTCGCCTCCTCCCTGTCAGCTCAGAAGTCAGTATTATTTTGTACCCAAAATTACATTTTTATAATCTCTCCCCCCCACAAATAGAGCTTTCTTTTGGTGGTATTTGATCACCACTGATTTTTTATTTTTTTTGTTCATAGTGCAAAAAATAAAAAAAATAAAAAAAGTGTCAATTTTGAAAAAAACAAACAATATTTATTACTTTTTCTATAATAAATATCCCATTTATAAAAATAAAAAAATAAATAAATAAATTCCCTCAGTTTAGGTCGATATGTATTCATCTACAAATTTTTGGTAAAAAAAAAAATCCCAATAAGCTTATATTGATTGGATTGCGCAAATGTTATAGCGTCTACAAAATGGGGGATAGATTTATGGCATTTTTTATTTTTACTACTACTAATGGCGGTGATCTGCGATTTTTATCGTGACTGACATTTTGGGACCATTCACATTTATAAAATGATCGGTGCTATAAAAAAAAAAAAAAAAAAAGGCACAGATTACGTTATAAAATGTGACTGGCAGGGAAGGGGTTAACACTAGGGGGTGCTGCAGGGGTGAAATCTGTGTCCTAGGGAGTGAATCTAACTGTAGGGGGAGGGGACTGATGAGGGGAGGAGACCGATCGGTGTTTCTCTTTACAAGAAACATCCGATCAGTTCTCCTTTCCACGTCCCTGCTCTGTTACTGGGCAATCGGGGGTGCCCGGTGGACAATGCGGCCGCCGGGCGTACACACTGGGTCCCCAGCGATGCGGCGAGCAGTCTCCACAATGTCGGGAAGCAGAGCACATCATATGACGCCCGTCCGGCGGGAGAAACAGTTCCTGCTGTCGTCATTTTACAATACAGCGGTAGGGAACTGGTTGTGTTGGACCTTTAGGCCAGGTTCACACTATAGCACACTGCGGATGGCATAGGAGCGCTGTGCGTCCATGTTCCTCATTTCAGGGATGAAGCAGGGATGATTCTTTGCCTGAATTCGGCCCTGAAACGGAGCCAAAGACGCACAGCGTTTTTTGTGCAGTGCGCTCCGCAGCCGCCCCGGAGATATGTGAACCAGCTCCATAGGGAGCCAGCCACATTCTCCTGCTATGCGAATTAGATGCGGGGAAGTGCACATCTAATTCGCATTAGGTGTGAACGGGGGCTCAGTCATTTTTTTCAACTTTCCATCTATTAAATATTCTGCCATTGTTGTTTTAACTTGGTATAGTTCATTTATTTTTATTTTTTTCTGCCAGTAAACACCTTATACAGCCCGCTTCCCGTTTCTTGTCTGGTCATTAGCCTAGGTCAGTGATGGTGAACTTTGGCACCCCAGATGTTTTGTAACTACATTTCCCATGATGCTCAACTACACTGCAGCGTGCCTGAGCATCATGGGAAATGTAGTTCCAAAACATCTGGAGTGCTAAGGTTCGCCATCACTGGCCTAGGCTTATGACATCATGCAGAGCTCTCTCTCACTCTCGTGAGATTTTGCTAGATAGGGAGGGGGGATGAGTCATAAGAGGGCCAATGAGCGCTGCAGAGCTGGAGGTGTGCCTCTGTATCAGTGTAAATCCAGGAAGTGAACAGGCAGCAGCATCAGCTGCCCACAGTTAAAATGGATGCAGCCCGACTTAGTGGAGGGAGATTTCTGTAACATATTTGGCAAGTACAGAATCACAGTATATATAAAATATGTAAAGTGGTTGGAGGGAAGCTTCAGAATGGCAAAAGATAATGTATTACAAATTATGTGAGAAGACCGCAGTTCCTCTTTAATCCCTGTGCCAACAGCTCCTCCTTGGCAGAATACATGATGCATTCTTTGAATTAGAGAGATGACTTCCTGAAAATTCAATTAGACTTTTCTCTTCAATGGTAAGGAATTTCACATATGTAATAACTGTTTAGTGTAAGGGGGGGGGGGTACTAATGGGGACTTTTCTCTGCCGACCCCGGAGTTCTGCTTTAAGATCCATCAACTCCAGGAAGATTGTGCAATAAATAGCATTTCCAAAGGCTGCGTGACTGCCTGTTGGATGCCTTTATCTCTTCAGGAATGCAGAGTTAAGACACCACCAGACTTCACTTTTCTAGCGAATGACGATGGTACACCCTTTATATTGTAAAATGTATCTACTAGCTGTGACTGAGCAACACAATCCTTAATACCTTGTGGAAGTAAGTGGAGGTACAATTTAATATACAGAAATAAGGAGATGAGATTGAAGAACTGTAATGCTGCATACACATGATCGCACATTCCGACAACAAAATCCATGGGATTTTTTCCCCAACGGATGTTGGCTCAAACTTGTCTTGTCTTACATACACACGGTCACACAATGTTGTTGGAAATTGTGAACAGCAAGAACGAGGTGACGTAAGACGAGCAGAGAAAATTGAAGTTCAATAGCCAGTGCGGCTCTTCTGCTTGATTCCGAATGCGTGGAACTTTGTGCGTTGGAATTGTGTCAACAGATTTTGTTGTCGGAAAATTTAAGATCCAGATCTCAAATTTTGTGTGTTGGAAATTCCAATGGAAAATGTCCGATGGAGCCTACACGCGGTCAGAATTTCAGACAAAAAGCTCCCATCGAACATTTTCCGTCTGCGTGTACGTGGCATTAGACACCACTGGTTGGTTCCAGTTACTGGTGTTGGCCAACAGAAACAGGACCGCCTTACGCCGATATACGTTGGCGGAATGGCATGGCTGGGCACAATCACGTACCTGTACGTGGCTCTTTAAGTGTCCAGACGTGGGTCGCTCCTGGCGTGCTCCCGACCCGGTCCTGAGCTCCGTGACCATGGCCGCATGACCAGCGGACCCGATCGCCGCTGGTGTCCCGCGATCAGGTCAGAGCTGAAGAACGAGGAGAGGTCTGTGTAAACAAACCTCTCCCCGTGCTTCCTACTGTGGCTGTCACCGATCATCTGTTCCCTTTTATAGGGAAAGACGATTAGTGACGTCACATGCCAAGCCACGCCCCCTAAAAAATAAATAAATAAAAAAAACACATAACGTCACACATAACCCCTACACTGCCCCCTAGTGGTTAACTCCTTCACTGCCAGTGTCATTTACACAGGAATCCTGCATTTAAATAGCACTGATTGCTGTATAAATGGCAGTGGTTCCAAAAATGTGTCAAAAATGTCCGATGTGTCCTCCATAATGCCGCAGTCACAATAAAAAAAAAAAAAAAAAAAAAAAAAAAAAAAAAAAAAAAAAAATCGCTGATCACCACCATTACTAGTAAAAAAAAAAAAAAAATAATAAAAATGCTATAAAACTATCCCCTATTTTGTAAACGCTATAACTTTTGTGCAAACCAATCGCTAATTGCGATTTTTTTTTTTACCAAAAATATGTAGAAGAATAAGTATCGGCCTAAACTGAGTAAAAAACGTTTTTTTATATATCTTTTTTGGGGATATTTATTATAGCAAAAAGTAAAAAAATTACTGCATTTTTTTCAAAATTGTCGCTCTATTTTTGTTTATAGCGCAAAAAATAAAAACCACAGAGGTGATCAAATACCACCAAAAGAAAGCTCTATTTGTGGGGAAAAAAGAGACGCCAATTTTGTTTGGGAGCCATGTCGCACGACCGCGCAATTGTCAGTTAAAGCAACGCAGTGCCGAATCACAAAAAGGGGCTTGGTCCTTTGGCTGTAAATTGGTCCGGGGCTTAAGTGGTTAATGTATAAACAGAAATGTCCACAACACATAACATTCCTATAAAACACGTTTAATGGTGTCTCCCCGCTTTGGATACCCACACTTGCAGAGATTTCTCTGTTGACATGCGTGGTTTCCTCTCTTCCCTAGCATGTTACAGCTGAGCAGGTCCAGACCAGATGAAAAATCTCAAGCTCTAAAACTGTCGGTAAACAGGATGGTGTAATGGAAAGGGTTAGAATAGGGGGCAAGTCAAAAATATCAAATAAAAGGCTGCCCATACACAGTCCAATTTTTCTGAGGATTTGAAAATAATTCTACAAATGAAATATTCAGCTCAAGCAACTGACAAAAATAAATGTACTCACCTCTAAATACCTGTTGCTAGGGGGTCCCTCGTAGTCTGCCTTCTTCCTTGCCCGGGCTGGTGACATTACTTCCCCTTGCGCCGCACAGTCACCTGGGACCTGTCACATGTCCCAGATGACTGTGGGGCATATCACAGCGCCCTGCGCCGCTCACGCAGTGGGTGCCCGGCTTATTAAAAGTCAGCAGCTGCAGCATTTTTTTTTTTTTTTAGGGGGCACCCCACTTTAAGGTTATATAAAGTACATAAGCATGGCTTTACCTTCCTACCAAAGAAATGTTATTGGTAATTGATGATCAAGTCCTTGAGGGGTCATAATGCAATGGGAGTTGGCTTGGGGTTGGTTTATTTCCTATACCAGTGATGGCGAAGCTTGGCATACCAGATGTTTTGGAACTACATTTCCCATGATGCTCATGCACTCTGCAGTGTAGTGGAGCATCATGGAAAATGTAGTTCCAAAACATCTGGGGTGCCAAGGTTCACCATCACTGCCCTATACCCAAGTCTAAATACCATAGCCCAAACTGGAAAAAGTTTGTCTCACCCAGAACTGCCATAAGGCAAGTTTCTGGACCCGATACCTGGCGCCGTGCCATATAATAGTGGACCAATGGAGGAAACAGCTTATTTAGTTAAAGTGTAAGTAAACTCCCCTATCGTTTTCAGTCAAGGAAGCTGCCAACTTTGCCTCCGTTTAATCTACAACTGCCATGATGCTGCACCTGTGATCAGTTATGACACCAACCATTGGAGGTTTTGACAGTTTGGTAGAGAGCACAACCAATGGAAGCGTTACATTTCCGGCATTTAACTGTTTTATGGATGGGTTTACTTCCGCTTTAAGTATTCTGGTCATATTTTCTTTATCTTTATCTGTCATTACTTATAAGACCCCTTTCACATCGAGGGCGTTTTGCAGGCGTTATAGCGTTAATAGCGCCTGCAATCTGCCCTCAAACAGCTGCTCCATTGTGAAAGTCCGAGGGCTTTCACACTGGATCGGTGCGCTGGCAGGGTGTCAGGAAAAGTCCTGCCAGCAGCTTCTTTGGAACGCTGTGTTTACCGCTCCTCCACCGCTGGTATACCGCCGGCAAAAAGCCGCTATTGCGGCACGTTGCAGGCAGTTTTAACCCTTTCTCAGCCACTAGTGGGGGGCCCCCGCTAGCGGCCAAAATGCGATGCAAATGCGACAGTAAAATGACGCAAAAATAGCGGTTTACCGCCAACGCCACGGTGTGAAATGGGTCTAAATGTTATTAAACCCTAAAAGAACTTAAATTATTATGTGACCGTGATAAAACAATTCTGAAAAAATCGGCTCATGCATGTCCAAATTTACCTCATTGGATTCCCAGCTGGCTCTTGGGTTTCGGGATCGTTTTTTCTCAACAAGCTGTTTCAGACTCTCTTTCCTTTTTTGCTTCTTGATTTGAGCCTTGGCTTCTTCTGAAACTTCCCCGTCATTGGCTTTATTCAAAGAGTCATCATCTTCATCTATAGTACGACGGCGTCTGACAAGGGCTCTCAAACCTGGCCCATCGCTGTCGGAGCTACTATCGCTGCTTTCTATTGTCATGGATCTGTTCTTGTGTCTGGGTTTCTTGATGGTGTCTTCCCCATCATCTGCAGTACACTTAGGTGCTTCCAACTGCTCTTCATTCTCTACACTGGATATGCTGCTGCTATCAACTTCCTCCTCCTCTTCTTCGGATGCGGAAGTCGACTCATCAGAGTCAACAATGTGGGATATAGTATCTATTTTTGTACGTTTCCAGTCCACCCTGGACTTCTGAATGGGCTCATTGGACTTTCTTTTCTGTCTTGTTTGATACGTTCTTGAAGTACTTTCCATGTTTGCATGATATTACACACCATCACTGAAAAAAACAAAGGAGAAAAAAAAACTACAGAATTTTAGCAGTACACAAAGACGGATGGCCCAAATCATACAAGATGTTTAGCAAATGTCATATTCTTCTGAGAATATCATTCATGACAAAAGGGACCCTTTAAACTAGACTCTCTCAACCTTTTTACCCCAGAGAAACGATTATTTTCTGGTACTTAAAAGGACAATTCATCTCCCCACCCCGTTCTACCTCAAGGGGAAAAGAGTTAGCCCTTGTACACGCGGTCAGACATTCCGACGGAAAATGTCCGATCGGACCGCGTTGTCGGATAATCCGACCGTGTGTGGGCTTCATCTGACTTTTTCCATCGGAATGTCTGATCAACAAAGTTTGAGAGCTGGATATAAAAATTTTCCGACAAGATGATCCGATTGGACTTTGTCCGGTCGTTTGTAGAGAATTCCGATCGGACAAAGTGCCACGCATGCTCAGATCAAATTCCTAGACCAAAGCTATTGGCTACTAGCCTGAATGTAGTCCCGTCGTAATGAACGAACGTCATCATGTTACGAACGATCGGATTTTCCGACAACTTTGTCCAAAGGTGTGTATGCAACACCAGTGTCGGACAAAATCCGTTGGATTTTGTTGTTGGAATGTCCGACCGTGTGTACAAGGGCATAGAGAGGGTGGGAGGATGAATTGTAGGGTTTCTGATTGGAACCATCTTCAAGATGGCCCATGTGGAGTGAAATCCCTATAGGAGTGCTCAGTCTGTGGCTGATCTCTCAAGCTATAGGTCTAGCAATCCCTCAAGAACAACCAATAGGATGTTGAAAAGGTAAAAATCTACCCAATAGTACCATGTTTTGCAGAACTGTTCTTCAATTTAGATCTCAGCAGCCCATGAGTTTCTTCTTTTATCGATTTTATTTTGCTAACCTTCGAAAAACACAGGCAACTGTTAGCTTAACAATTACTCGAGATCTGTACCGAAAGTAATGCAAACGTGACCAAAACTTTTTTTAAATTAACCTACATGGGTGGCCCAAATTTTACATGTTGGTAGAGTAAATTTTACATGTTGGTATGGTACATGTTGGTAGAGTAAATCTTCCTCTAACAGGGGTCTCCAAACTTTAAAAAATTAGAATGGTGCTATCCACATAATTCTAAGGCTATAGAATCATAAATGACATCTATAAACCACCTATCATTCAAATCAAAGAATCCTGTGTACATCATAACAGTAGTGAAAAATTATAATACGGTAAGGATCAAAAATTGATATAAATCCACAATTAAACTAATTGAGATCTAAAAAATGATGTCCACGAATTATAAAATGAAAATAAAGATTCGTGACAACTAAGATAAAAAAAATATATATATATATTATAAAAATATATTATATACAGTCCATAAAGTGGGGAGGGGTAAAAACGCAGCTCTGAATTGGTGAGATTCCCCACCCCGGGCAAAACAACAAGCAGTCAACTCTTCCAGTGCAAAGGGAAATCCACTTCAAGGTAATGTCCGTTCTTCCCTGAAGTTGAGTTTTACACGGCTTTCACACTGAGCCTCGGGGGGCGTCGGCGGTAAAACACCGCTATTTTTGGTGGTGTTTTACCGTTGGATTTGCAGCACATTTTGGGCGCTAGCGGGGCACTTTTAACCCCCCCCCCGCGCTAGCGGTCGAAAAAGGGTTAAAACCGCCCGAAATGGCAGTGTTTTGCCGACGGTATAGCTGCACTGCCCCACTGATTTCAATGGGGAGCAGCAGTGGAGGGGCGGTAAACACACCGCTCCAAAGAAGCTGCCGGCAGGACTTTTCCTGGCGCCCTACCAGCGCACCGCTCCAGTGTGTGAATGATGGAGCAGCTGTTTGAGGGCGGATTGCAGGCACTATTTTTTTTAACGCTTTATCGCCTGCAAAACGCCCTCAGTGTGAAAGGGGTATTAAGGTATAACTGAAGGCAAAACTTTTTTCATTTTGGATGAATTGCAGAGGGATTAAAACACTCGGCAGTTTTTATTGCCGTGTCAAGATTCGTCCTCTCTAATTTGTCTTCATTACCATTATCATTGAAAGTGAATGTGTAAAAAAAAAAAAAAAAGAAAAAAGTCACTACCTTTAGAGGGTGTCACCAGTACAGGAGTAGCATGGAAATCTTACAATGGGGACACTAGTTCTGAGGACCTCCTACTTCCTGTTTGGTTATGGGACAGGAAGTGAAGGGAAATCTCCCTAATGAGACACAGATGTTGAAAAACAGAGAAAAAGGCCTGGCAGAGGTTCTCTCCCTCCATTACTCCGTCTACAATGAAATAAATAGGATTTATTATCTTCAGTTGTACGTTAAATATAACCCAATGTCCTCTTCACCCGATCACCCAGCTTCCTTATAACAGACACGTGACTGTGATGACCTTCCATCCCAGGGTCCCCTAGGAGCGGCTGTGAAGGATTTCTCCATGTGTCCCCCGCCCGGCCACCATCACAACAACCCGCCACTTACCTCCATCTCCATCACCTTCCCGGACACGCCCCCTCCCCCGCTCTGCTTTCGGTTTCCTGATAAAGGAGGCGTGTCCAGTCGGCTGTACGGAGAAGATGGGCGTGTTGCAACTACCAATCGAAATGGCGAGTCCTAAATCTGAAGGCTGAATCAGAGCCGCCGACGTAGGTTGTGTCCTACAGTCAGTTAAGTGCTATTGGAGGAAGCGCTCCGGAGGGCGTGTCCTAACGTTGCAGCTGACTAAGCGTGTCTTACAGCCCGAACGGTGCAATTAGGTGCAGAGCTCGGGAGGAGGGGGGTTTCCTGCCTGTAAAGCTGACGGGGGGCGTGTCCTAGTTTTATAAAAATAACAATGCCAGTTGTGAAGACAGGAGCACGTGCTGGGAATGGAATGGAGCTGATTGGTGTTTATGTGATCAGCGCTCAGCATGGAGGGGAAACCTGGAAATAAATGTGAGCGCTGGAAGCGTTCCTGCTTAGGCTGGATTCACACCTATGTATTCTTAGTACTTGTTGCATTTTATAGATTTGCACTACAGAACGTGTTCCATAGGGAACCATGGTAAATGGACTGTAGTGCAAATCTGCAAAAAGCACTAAAAATACACAGGTGTGAATTAGAGTTACCACCTAATTAACATGTGTTCGGGTTTAAAGGGATGAGGTGTTAACCATAGTGTGAATCCAGCTTTATTAACCACTTCCTGCCCAGCCTATAGCAAAATGACAGCTGAGCGGTGGTTCAGTTATCCTGACAGGTTGTCATATAATGTCCAGCGGGATAACAGCCGACATGTGCCCATGGGGGCATGCATCATGGAGATCGGGGGTGTGGTGAGCCAGTCTGACACAACGCTACACTGATCTTGCTAAAGAGCCTCTGATGGCTCTTTACCATGTGATCAGCCATGGACAATCACGGCTGATCACCATGTCAACAGGAAAAGGCCTTTCCTCACTCGCGTCTAACAGACGGGAGTAGAGGAGAGCTGATCGGCGGGTCTCCTGACGGGAGGGGGGGGCTGCGCTAATTATCAGCGCAGCCCCCCCCCTCGGATGCCCACACTAGACCACCAGGGAAGCCACCAGGGAAGGGGTTAATATCTGGATGGCCAGGTATGTACCCCATGGCCATCCCCGTGCAAATTAAGCCCAATCAGTGCCCACAAATGGGCACTGACTGGCACCATTGTATACCATATGATGCCCATCAGTGCCACCTATCTGTGCCACCCTTAAGTACCCATCAGTGCCACTCATAAGTACCCATCAGTGCCACCTATGAGTGCTGCCTATGAGTGCCCATCAGTGCCACCTAGGAGTGCCCATCTATCAGTGCCACCTCATCAGTGCGGCCTTATCAGTGCCCATCAATTCAGCAGTGCCCGTCATTGAAGAAGAAAACGTACTTATTTACAAAAAATTTTAACAGAAACAAAGAAAACATTTTTTTTTTTTAAATATTTTTTTTTTTTTAAATTTGTTTAGCAGAAAATAAAAATCCCAGAGATGATCAAATACCACTAAAAGCTGAAAATTGGCCTGGGCAGGAAGGTTTCTAAGTGCCCTGTATTGAAGTGGTTAAATGAGAACTTGGCTGAATGGTAATACCTGCATATCCTGAAATTATTACCTTGTATTATAGCCCATTGCATAGCTCACAACTGTCCCTGATTTTGAGCAATGTCCCTCTTTCCTCCTTATTTGTCCCTCATTTTGGTCTTATCTATATAGTTGTATTTAAAATGCACTTTTTATCTTTCACAAAGTATTCCCATCTCAAAATGTTGGGAGGTATGCCACTGGGTTCACCTCAATACCTGGCGCTTTCACCCCCTTCCTGCCCAGGCCATTTTTCACCTTTCAGCGCTGTCACACTCCGAATGACAATTGCGCAGTCATGTAACACTGTACCCAAATTACATTTGATCACTTTTTTGAGACAGCTTTCTTTTGGTGTTTTTTAACCATTTCGGCCCCAGAAGGTTTACCCCCCCCCCCCCCCGCGCTTCATGACCAGGCCATTTTTTGTGATTCAGCACTGTATTACCTTAACCACTTAAGCCCTGGACCAATTTACAGCCAGAGGACCAAGCCCCTTTTTGCGATTCAGCACTGCGTTGCTTTAATTGACAATTGCGCAGTCGTGCAACGTGGCTCCCAAACAAAATTGGCATGCTTTTTTTCCCACAAATAGAGCTTTCTTTTGGTGGTATTTGATCACCTCTGCGGTTTTTATTTTTTACGCTATAAACAAAAAAAAATAAAAAAAAAATTGTTTCATTTTTAATTTATTAGTAATAGTGGCAATCAGTGACTTATAGCAGGACTATGATATTGCAGCGGACAGTCAGGACACTTTTTGGGGACCAGTGACACCCATACAGTGATCAGTGCTAAAAATAATGCACTGCCACTGTACTAATGACACTGGCTGGGAAGGAGTTAACATCAGGGGCAATCAAAGGGTTAAATGTGTGCCCGACCAGTGCTTTACTACTGTGGCGGAGGTGCTTGTACTGGGAGAAGGCATGGATCTGTACCGCTGTTTAGCAGAGACACAGGATCCATTTTTTAGTGACAGAATGTAAATCTGCCTTGTTTACATAGGCAGACTGCTGTTCCATCATTGTACTGAAGCATCGGTGGGTGCCGGTGGACATCAAGTCCACTGTACCTGCCAATCTGCTCCCGCTGTGTCTAATCACAGCGGGCCGCCAGTGGCGCACGTGCACGCCCCAACTCCAGAAGTGCTGGATTGGGTACTTGGTATGAGATCCAGTGCAGGAGAGTCGCCTTGCCACCGTATAACTGTTGTGATTAAAATGGTAGTTCTATATACCTGACAAAGACCAGCTAGGTGTAACTAACGCAATTACAATACTCACGAAACCCTTTATACTAATGCTGCAGCATTAGGAGACAAACATCCTGACAAAGACCATAAGAGATGAGTCGAGACCAAAGTTCAGGAGTTGTCTAATATATTGTGGGAGGGACTGCATTTTATATGCACCCTTATCAGCCAATCATTGCATAGAACATGGGTGTGGTTAATACAGAGGTGTACATTACACACCATCATTACATATCATTACATATCATTACTCATGTCATCTGCTTCTGAATCACAGTCATGTGATATGTGGCCCAGACATATTGTGACACAATCTCATTATTTAGACAGCATAAATCGAGACTGCCTATGCAAGCTATGTTTCCTTATGTGCATGTTTACAGAAAAACTGCTACAGTCTGTATATACAGAATCTAAGCCAGCTAGTAAAGTTAAACAGGTTAATCCTATATGAACTTACAAAGATGGAGTCACTCTGGTTCAGCCATATTACTACAATCCCCTCTAAGTCATGACAAACCACGAACATGACTTACTTCTTCTCACTGTGACATACTCATCCCGGTGAAAAGAAAAGACAAAAGTGCAGCGCTTAACCTCTGAGTATAAATGTGACTTATTAAGAAAATTTATAAAATTTAGTGAAAAACTCAATAATAGGGAAATGTATATTGTGAATCTAAATGATGTGAAATCGTTTAGTGCAAGATACAATCAAAAATCAATCAAAAACCTTTCAAAAAATCAATCATCAAATAAGGAACATTAATCTGTAACTCAAATGTCCAATGAATTTGAAAAACCAAAAATCATAAAGTCAAAAAATTGTGTATAATGGTGCAACACAGTGTAAAATATCCCATGTGACAATACAACAAAAA
Source organism: Lithobates pipiens (assembly GCF_037356315.1). Taxonomy (NCBI): domain Eukaryota; kingdom Metazoa; phylum Chordata; class Amphibia; order Anura; family Ranidae; genus Lithobates; species Lithobates pipiens. Next base: position 2,971,216 of record NW_027507755.1, on the reverse strand, counting down.
TGTAGTCGATCTTGTTTTTTCAAACAAAAATAGTGCTTGACCACGTGGACCCTTCAACTCTGTAAATCAATAGTGAATGGAGGCTTACCAGATCACCGGTCGATATGCGCAGATACGGACACACAGACGTTACGATGCAGAAAGCCGAAACCGGGCCACCTCTTCGGATATATCGTAATCCTCGAATTGGGTCGAGTCCTCTCGTAAACCGATCTCCGCAGATGCGAGCATGTAGGAGTTTCGGTGCAGGAAGCCGGAAGACGACCAACTAACTCGAATGTTTCGTAATCACCAGATCAGCTCCGATCCTCTCGCAAGTCTCGAAGCGAATCACCAGAAAAACAAAAAAAAACAAAAGTGCGCCAAATCGTGTGATAAAGTTTGAACAAATTTATTCTTATTCAACCGAGTGGTTTTAGGCGCTAAAAAAATGACTCCACCGAGTCGTACAAAAGTTAACGAATCGTTTAAAAATCAACGAATTGCTAGCAAAAAAATAATAAAATAAACAGACGCTGAAAGCACAAAGGGTGAGCGTGGCTACCCGACGATCGTTTCGTCAAAGTCTGACGTCAGACTTTGACGAAACGATCGTCGGGTAGCCACGCTCACCCTTTGTGCTTTCAGCGTCTGTTTATTTTATTATTTTTTTGCTAGCAATTCGTTGATTTTTAAACGATTCGTTAACTTTTGTACGACTTGGTGGAGTCATTTTTTTAGCGCCTAAAACCCCTCGGTTGAATACAGTGGTGTGAAAAAGTGTTTGCCCCCTTCCTCATTTCCTGTTCCTTTGCATGTTTGTCACACTTAAGTGTTTCGGAACATCAAACCAATTTAAACAATAGTCAAGGACAACACAAGTAAACACAAAATGCAATTTGTAAATGAAGGTGTTTATTATTAAAGGTGAAAAAAAATCCAAACCATCATGGCCCTGTGTGAAAAAGTGATTGCCCCCTAAACCTAATAACTGGTTGGGCCACCCTTAGCAGCAACAACTGCAACCAAGCGTTTGCGATAACGTGCAATGAGGCTTTTACAGCGTCCTGGAGGAATTTTGGCCCACTGATCTTTGCAGAATTGTCCTAATTCAGTTACATTAGAGGGTTTTCGAGCATGAACGGCCTTTTTAAGTTCATACCACAACATCTCAATAGGATTCAGGTCAGGACTTTGGCTAGGCCACTCCAAAGTCTTCATTTTGTTTTTCTTCAGCCATTCGGCGGTGGACTTGCTGGTGTGTTTAGGATCATTGTCCTGCAGCAGAACCCAAGTTGGTTTCAGCTTGAGTACACGAACAGATGGTCGGACATTCTCCTTCAGGATCTCTTGGTAGACAGCAGAATTCATAGTTCCTTTTATCACGGCAAGTCTTCCAGGTCCTGAAGCAGCAAAACAGCCCCAGACCATCACACTACCACCACCATATTTTACTGTTGGTATAATGTTCTTTTTATGAAATGCAGTGTTCCTTCTACGCCAGATATACTTGGACACACACCTTCCAAAGAGTTCCACTTTTGTCTCATCGCTCCACAGAATGTTGTCCCAAAAGTCTTGGGGATCATCAAGATGTGTTGTGGAGAAATTGAGATGAGCTTTGATGTTCTTTTTGCTCAGCAGTGGTTTTCTCCTTGGAACTCTGCCATGCAGGCCATTTTTGCCCAGTCTTTTCCTGATGGTGGAGGCATGAACGCTGACCTTAACTGAGGCAAGTGAGGCCTGCAGTTCCTTGGACGTTGTTGTGGGGTCTTTTGTGACCTCTTGGATGAGTCGTCGCTGCGCTCTTGGGGTAATTTTGGGCGGCCGGCCACTCCTGGGAAGGTTCACCACTGTTCCATGTCTTCGCCATTTGTGGATAATGGCTCTCACTGTGGTTCGCTGGATTCCCAAAGCTTTGGAAATGGCTTTATAACCCTTTCCAGACTGATAGATCTCAATTACTTTCTTTCTCAATTGTTCCTGAATTTCTTTGGGTCTCGGCATGATGTGTAGCTTTTAAGGATCTTCTGGTGGACCTTACTGTGTCAAGCAGCTCCTATTTAAGTGATGCCTTGATTGTGAACAGGTGTGGCAATAATCAGGCCTGGGTGTGGCTAGAGAAATTGAACTCAGGTGTGGACAACCACAGTTATAGTATGTTTTAACAAGGGGGGCAATCACTTTTTCACACAGGGCCATGATGGTTTGGATTTTTTTTCACCTTTAATAATAAACACCTTCATTTACAAATTGCATTTTGTGTTTACTTGTGTTGTCCTTGACTATTGTTTAAATTGGTTTGATGTTTCCCAAAACACTTAAGTGTGACAAACATGCAAAGGAACAGGAAATGAGGAAGGGGGCAAACACTTTTTCACACCACTGTAAGAATAAATTTGTTCAAACTTTATCACACGATTTGGCGCACTTTTGTTTTTTTTTGTTTTTCTGGTGATTCGCTTCGAGACTTGCGAGAGGATCGGAGCTGATCTGGTGATTACGAAACATTCGAGTTAGTTGGTCGTCTTCCGGCTTCCTGCACCGAAACTCCTACATGCTCGCATCTGCGGAGATCGGTTTACGAGAGGACTCGACCCAATTCGAGGATTACGATATATCCGAAGAGGTGGCCCGGTTTCGGCTTTCTGCATCGTAACGTCTGTGTGTCCGTATCTGCGCATATCGACCGGTGATCTGGTAAGCCTCCATTCACTATTGATTTACAGAGTTGAAGGGTCCACGTGGTCAAGCACTATTTTTGTTTGAAAAAACAAGATCGACTACATTTTTGTTGTATTGTCACATGGGATATTTTACACTGTGTTGCACCATTATACACAATTTTTTGACTTTATGATTTTTGGTTTTTCAAATTCATTGGACATTTGAGTTACAGATTAATGTTCCTTATTTGATGATTGATTTTTTGAAAGGTTTTTGATGATTGATTTTTGATTGTATCTTGCACTAAACGATTTCACATCATTTAGATTCACAATATACAGTTCCCTATTATTGAGTTTTTCACTAAAATTTATAAATTTTCTTAATAAGTCACATTAATACTCAGAGGTTAAGTGCTGCACTTTTGTCTTTTCTGTTTTGTTGAGCCCAGTATCTTGGTTACAGTGTTCAGCTGCTGACTTTTAATTTAATTAATTAATTTTTTTTTTAATTTTTTTACTAAGCGCAGATTTTCTATTTTTTTCTTATACTTCATCCCGGTGGCCATAGTAAAAGTTAAGATATATTCTATTAGCTGCAGCTGGGTTGAAAGGTCAAGTACCTCGGAAACCATGCACATAATAAACCTGAAGCAGGCATATAAAAGTAATACCATAAGCAAAATCAGTACAACACAGATTGCAATATCCCCAATCCAGGATTAATCCAGGATTCAGCATTGAGACCAACCCCCCATGTTACCCAGGGGGCTCCCAAGCAATTATTTCGCTTTTTCATCATGTCAATACCCCCTCAGGCTCCTGAGAGGAACCATGCCCAGGTCATGTTCTTTTCCAGAAACAATGACCTAGCATAACGGTGTTTGAGGGGGCATCCAGGATGAACACTAGCCCTGAGTAAGTGACATTGCTAACTGTCCCTGAGAATAACCACTATCAGAACCAATGAGGCCAAGTAACACCATCCCCTGGAATCATTCAGAATCCATGGATGGCATGGTCTTCCACAACAAATGTACATGCTGTTGTCCAAGGCCAGTGGCTGTCTGCTTAAGGACCTATTGGGCACCCTCAGAGAATCCTGCAAAAGCAAGCTGTGAAAGTAGCTTGGCCATCTCAGTATGGGGGCCAGAGGCATGCATGAAGTGTGACGTAGGGCACGATCTAAGGTGTCAAGCACTGTGGAGTTCCTGTAAACTCTGAATGCACATCCCCTCTATGTCCAATAAGTGTGTTACTGTTGATTTTATCGGGTAGGCCACATGTAACCTTAAGGCTCCCCCTAGAACACAGAGGCTGGTAGATGGCATGTGAACCAATACATATATAATACAGTGTCTATGCCAGCATCCCTTCAAACAGTATACACTGAAATTGTTGGAATCAGACAGGAATTATTATTATACATCTACACAGCTGTTTGTACAGCCGAACTCAGCCATAGTGATGCCAGGCAGTGTCATATGTGTGAAAACAAGGAATGTGACACAACTTGAATAGCAGGATGAGTTTCTATTCAGCCCACCTGGAATGTACGGAACTTCAAAGAGGATATGGCGCCGGCTTGTCTGCAAGAACAGAGGGACAGTTGGTGGGGCGTCCGAGATCAGGCCACGAGATAGCAATCCAGTCGGAGCAGTTGCAATTATGGGCAAACACTGCCCCCAGAGGCCAAGTATGGCAGGACTGGTAGCCTGGGGGAGGAGACGCCCCAGAGACGCTGATTGGTCTATGGGAAAGAGTAGGATGGGCTATGGGGTGTGGTATGGCTGAAGTATGTTTGACAAAAAGGGTTGTGTCCTGAGCTCTGTCCCTCTGTATTCCATCAGGAGACCCAGTCATGAGGTGTGGCTGCGAAGGTCGGATAAGTATGGCTTGGATTGCACTGTGATTGTATGCTATGTATATTATTGTAACTTTTATTGATACTTGATGCACATTTTCCTTATTTCCTTGGGAAATAAATGAGATTTAATTGACCTTAAACGTGTATTGATTTCATAGCCAAGGGTGATAGCATTGTGATAGTAACAATAACATGTGCTTGGCATATTGATTGATAGCTAAACTATAGGGACTAAACAAAGGAATACATAACTGATAATAATAAGAATAGAGGGAATTGATCAGTTACTTCATTTTGGCACCCCAGAAGGCGTGTAAAACGTATTTTTACACAGAATCCACAAAAATCTAAGGTATTTTTGTTTGAGTCCCTGTAAGCACAGATGCTCAAAGCCACCCAGAACTGGAAGTCATCTTTAGTGTGGACAAGATTAGCGCTGGCTCGCGAATTCTGAAACCACGCTTGGATGAGCAGGAGGATTCTGGGAGATATTCCACTGGTAGAACGGACGCGTAAAACCTGGTGAGAATTGTGACTGATATATATATATATATATGTACATTATTGTTGTGTTTGCTGCAGAAACTGTAACCAGAGGGCAAATTGGCGCACTGGCGAGATAAGGGACTGATCATCCCTGGTTATGTGATATAACCGCAGATTGACAGGATAAATCATACAATTTTGAGGGAAAAGTGGAAATATCCACGTGATTGTGAAAAAGCGGTCTGTCCCAATAGAAATTCCCTATGACCTGCTATCGGGTAGAAGAGCATTGAATAAGAGTGTGTTCTCCTACAGAAATTCGTGGGTAAACGGATTTGTATTTGTTGTTGTTGTTTTTTTTTTTTTTTTTTGGAGTGGGACTACAGGTCAAAGCTAGCTTCTAAACAGCTTCCTCTATGTCGTTGTGTGCTTGGTATCTGATTGTTTAGTGTATTGCTAATGCACAGTGTTGGTTAGAGAGTGGCAGGAATTACCATACATCTTTGAGGAAAAAGTGGGAGAAGTATAGGTTTTTATTTCTACACACGTGAGAGTGAAATAGCTCTGGTCCAATAGAAGACCAAGGCATTGATTAAGAGTGTGCCTTGTGTCTTGTATGCTGTAGAACCACAAGTCACTGGAAATTTAAACGGTTCGTATTTTTTTTTTTTTTTTTGGTTGTCCATTTGTTATCTGATTTCTTTTGTCTAAGCAAGATTGCTCAACCAGTTGGTGTGGATAGGCTAATTAGCATATCAATGGAAGCCATTGAAGGTTTCGTTAGCAAGCATGGTGGGATTAGATTTCAAATTACTCACAAAGGTAAACTAACATATCAGTTTAATGAACTTTTAAAACAATGTGATACACATAACAGTCGCATATTTAATAAATCAAAAAAAGGCAGGAAACAGAGAATGGCCAATGCCTTATGCATGTTAATGAGAATGAAAGAAATTGCGGAACAAAAAGAATTAGAATGGTTTGCGGATAGAGAAAAAGTGATGGAACAGGTAAGGGATATATCAATCAGGATTGAAAAGGCTGATGCGGATGCTTGTAGTCGGATTAAACAATTAGTGGCTGAGAAATGTGTATTGCAACAGAGATTTGATGAATTAGAACAAACGTGTAAATTGAGAGAAAATTGCATTGCCTCTTTGAATCAAAGGGAGGCTGAGAATTTGCAGGTTATCACAAGGCTTAAGGCACAAGCAGCCATAATGGAATTATCCTCCAAGTGTGCAATAGTGGAGGTACCCTCCACACATGCTCAGTGTATAGAAAAGCCAGAAGTGAAATATGAAGAAAACCCGTATGCTATTATCACTGCAAATGATAGTAATGTGATGGGAATCGATGTGGAAGAAGCAAATAAAGGTGGGATAACTGCACTGGAAATTGACTCAGGAGTTGACACTTCGGATGACTCCTCAGACAACGAAAGTGTAAAGTCTGTGCATTCCAATCGCAGTAATATTATCCAGCAATGTGGATTTCCAGCGCCATATGCTAAAAAAATGGCCTATGCAGGGAAACCAGAACTAAAATGTTTTTTGTGTAAAAGGGGGGGTCACACTTCAAAATATTGTCGGGCGGCGAATAATGATATCGAAAGGAAATTATACCCGAAAACGACCCCAAGGCATCATGTGTGTTATTCAGCCAGGTGGGGTAGCCATCCACAGCACGGAACCAATAGTAATCAAACCCATTTCCCGTGTAAAACGCAAATGCGGGGTCTAGAAACTAAAAAGCAATATGTAGGACAGTTGTGTAGAGTCAAAATGGAGATAGACGCATGGTTACTCAAATATAGCACTGGGGGAAACAATGTTAGCAGAACTTAGTGAGCTGCAAGCATGGTAAGAATATTCCGGTCAATGTTTCCCGGCTATGAAAAAGGTTTGATGTAAGTTTCAAGTTCAGAATATGATAGAGGACCTGGATATAGATATACATTTTTTTTTTTTTTTTTTTGTTTTGTACTTTTAGGGATAAACCCCTGAATTGGTATTGTGGTTTTTCTTTTGTGTGGTTAAAAGATGTTTCTGTTATGAGTTTTTTTTTAATCTTGTGTTTCTGTACTCTTCTCTTATTGTCAGTCTTTGTAAACCTTTCCTGAGTATCCAATACTGCTGATTAACATAAGAATTGTGTGTAATCACTTGTGTGTTCCTTTTTCCAGAGACCAGGAAGAAGTTAAACTGATTCGTATACAGACATTTGCATTTGTCTGCAGGTCTCTCAAAGTAACAACAGTGGCAAAATATAACAGAACATGGGTTAGGTTATTGTAAATGCATAATCGATTATCACATGGTACCATGAGCTCATTAGTTAGTAATTGTTTGCAAACAATGAAAAATAAATAGTACTAAAAAGAGTTACAAATGAAGCTAAAATGTTGTGATGATACATATGCTTTGTTTTGTTTTTGTTTTCCCCATTAACTAATTGTATTTCAGATTGGAATAAGCACTCTTTGCAGGAGAAAAGTCCATGGATGGTGTTAACTAAAAGTTGAGTGTTTGTCATTGTTTTATGATGGTTGTCTTGTCATGTTGTTTGTGTGATCATGGCCAGATTTTTATTTTTTTTTTTAAAAATTTATTTGTATTTTCATTTTTATTTTTTTTTTATTTTATTTTTTTTATTTTTTTATTTTTTATTTTTTATTTTCTTCTAAAAAATTTTTTTGTTGATATTGGTTTAGTCCTCTATGCTAGTTATATTTTTATTCAGGTGGAAAAGTAGTAGGTCTAATCCACCTGAAAGGGGGGGAATTGACAATGCCCTCAGTTAGAACCAGTCACCTGAAAGGGGGTAGTGCATACATCGTAAAGATACAGATAGATGCATTGTTTTTTTTAGTTTGTAAAATTTGAAGTTTTTGAGAAGCAACACTGACGTTCAGTTTTAAACGGTTTTTGATCATACCATGGGGATCCATTTTACAGCGGGTGTAGCCTAAAGAGGTCATGGTTGTTTGGATAGTTTGGTCAGAGTTGCAGAAGCCAGGAATACTGAGGTCCTGGGCTCCAAGGAGGGAACTATAAGTAAACATGGTAAGCGATCAGATATTGTGGATAAGAATTTGATACTGCTCTTGTTTTCACTTCCAGAATCCAAGTGGAGCGAGAATTGGAGAGGCTTCTGGAAGATGGATGACAGATGATCATCTGGTTGGCAGTTTGTCTGTGCCACACCATACCACAAATTTGTTCTGATAAACATCAGGAGAGGAAAAAAGGAAAAACTTGAAAGATTCAGAATATACTTGTTTTTTTGGTATGGACAATTTGGTGCTAATGCTGAATCTGAAAGACTGTGCCTAGCAAGAGAACTTGTGAAATATTTTGCTGAAGTCTCTCCTGATGAATGCAAACATGTTATTTATACATGTGCAATGGGTTGGAGGTTGGGGAAGAGTTATGACACATCCAATCCGTCAAAACATGAAAATTTAAAATATGTGTTTTTTTGTTGGAAGGAGGAATTGAAAGAAGAAAGGTTTTAATGTATTACATGTATTGATGTAACGGAGTTAATATGGTGCAGGTACCCAGGAGGCATACTGGCGCTTATGCATAATAAGGTAGCTGTGGATCGGACTAAAGGGTGCCAGGTGACACATCAATGGGGGAAAACTTCCTCGTAGGGGTGGTGTCTCAATCCTAGCGGTCCTAGAGAGAAGCTTTCGTGTACAGGACATGCGGGACACCAGAACTAGACACGAGGAAGATACGCCCGGTTGGTGTCTCACCTGAGAGGTTGAAACCCTGCACAGATAATGCCAGTGAATACACACAGGAGCATGCTCTGTTAAAATAAAGGGAACAAACGCTGGCTACCAGGGTACCGTAGGACTTCACCACATGGTGCTGCAACATCTCATGGTGGTTGACAAAAACCTATCACCCTATATGTGCTGAGTATACACTGAATCAGGTGCGGTTATTGTACCAGTGACTTACTCCCAGAGATGAGAATGAGGTCCATGCAGGATGCTTATTTCTGAGGAGTAACCCGAAAGAGAAGGGATGTATTCAGCACTATATTGGGGGGGAACAATAGCTGGGATGGGTGTTAATGGAGGGGACATCAGCCTCCTGAGGAACAAACTCACAGCCATAGCTTCAGAGAAGGAGCGTGACTTTGTTACCCCGGGAGATTGGTGGTATCCTTGATAACATTCAATGAAATCACAGAAACACTCAGGTTAGAGTGGCTCCGGATTTTGTCAACCATGTTGAGAGGTTGGTAGGGAAGACAGAAACCTGTCATTGGCTCTGGCGCGCACTCTGTGGCAGGTGGAAATATCAGCCAACATCAAGCTGATTATACCGTCTCTGTATGAGGGGCAGTGGCCTGATGAGTTAGCGTCACCGCTCAGTAAGATTTTGCCAAAACACGTTGCTTACACTAATCCAAAATAGTGGTCGAATGCCTGTATGGGTGGTACTAAGTTGGATTGTGAAATGTGTTATGCTGTATGTTCTCATATACAGAAGTGCAGACTTGGTCTGTATATTTGGTGGCATCAATGGGCTTACTGACTGGGGACTCTATCTTGTTGCATTTGAGGCTATATCACACATGTGATCAGAGAAGATAAACGCTGGAGGCAGGTTGATATTTCCCTTTGTCGGAAGCATGACCATGATGTCCTTTGTAGGCTAGATCAATACATGGGGATGAACGAGTAATGTTGGGAAGTTATTTCTCTCTGTATTCTGGATGGAGAGGTCATTGCTGGGAAGAAGGCACCCAGGTATTATTTAGGACATAGGCGAGTTTTGTTTCTTTGTCCTAAAGAATACCGGTGTAGTGTTAGTCATGGGACTCGAGGGTTCCTTGAACCTAACCGTAGGTAGAGGTGCATGGTACACAATGGGCATGATCTCTGAAATCCAGGTACAGGGGTGGAATTGTGTGGGTTTGGTAATTGTTGTAAACTTATATGTGTAGTTAAGCGATATTTATCTAGAAGGGTCTCCCATTTGTCTATGCAAGTTGAGGGACGATTTGACGGTGAGCTCTCTGTGTACAAATTGGAGACATTGCTGCCAAGTCAGAGCCCTGCAACGCCGCTGCGAGCAAGCCTGCCTAATCCCGACCCGTAGTTACAGTAAAAGGTTATAGGAGGTTGGGAGCGGGGTGCGTAATACATATATATGTATACATATTATGGTAATAAGTTGATTTATGTTTGCGGTAGAATGTGACCTACGGGTATTGTAGGCTAGTAAAGGCCCTCCTCAAGACTCTGGGTCTGAAAGCTGGGTGATATGTCGCTCTGAATGGGTGCTGGTGAATGGTGAATGAATGGGCACCCCTTGCCTGTACTGCCATCCTGAAGATACCCAAGATGCAGAATGGTGACATGGAAGCTGTCGCTGAAGAATGGTGGAGATGTGTCACTCAGTGGCAAAGCGGCACGTGTTGGGAAACATCACGTGGTGAAACAATTATGGACTGCTCCATAGGACCTGTTTCTGCACACGTTGAAAACACAACGTGGTAAGACACTTGTGTACTGTGCCATAAGAGATGTCTCTGGAGCGCTCGTTGGAAACAACCACGCGTTACACAAGCTAAGGACTGTGCCACAGGTACTGGTTCGGAAGCACATGTTGGGGAACCACACACGTTAAGACAGTTATGGACTGTTCAAAAGGAGCCGTGTCTGAAGAAGGGTGGTATGCGCCGTGTTTAGGCGCAAAGCGGCATATGTTGGAATCAGACAGGAATTATTATTATACATCTACACAGCTGTTTGTACAGCCGAACTCAGCCATAGTGATGCCAGGCAGTGTCATATGTGTGAAAACAAGGAATGTGACACAACTTGAATAGCAGGATGAGTTTCTATTCAGCCCACCTGGAATGTACGGAACTTCAAAGAGGATATGGCGCCGGCTTGTCTGCAAGAACAGAGGGACAGTTGGTGGGGCGTCCGAGATCAGGCCACGAGATAGCAATCCAGTCGGAGCAGTTGCAATTATGGGCAAACACTGCCCCCAGAGGCCAAGTATGGCAGGACTGGTAGCCTGGGGGAGGAGACGCCCCAGAGACGCTGATTGGTCTATGGGAAAGAGTAGGATGGGCTATGGGGTGTGGTATGGCTGAAGTATGTTTGACAAAAAGGGTTGTGTCCTGAGCTCTGTCCCTCTGTATTCCATCAGGAGACCCAGTCATGAGGTGTGGCTGCGAAGGTCGGATAAGTATGGCTTGGATTGCACTGTGATTGTATGCTATGTATATTATTGTAACTTTTATTGATACTTGATGCACATTTTCCTTATTTCCTTGGGAAATAAATGAGATTTAATTGACCTTAAACGTGTATTGATTTCATAGCCAAGGGTGATAGCATTGTGATAGTAACAATAACATGTGCTTGGCATATTGATTGATAGCTAAACTATAGGGACTAAACAAAGGAATACATAACTGATAATAATAAGAATAGAGGGAATTGATCAGTTACTTCAGAAATGGTCGAGCATGTACTGGGCACACTACAACAACAATCCCAATATTACCCCCTGACCCTCACCCGGACCACCCTCTAAGCATGCAAAATTAGGAAACAACAAACATGTAATCTCAGCTGCATAGCAATTGTCCATGGAATGCAAAAGGGAGGAAGGGGCGTGACAGTCCATAAAAACAAGTGGGAAGGGCATGATAGCCTTTAGGCCAAATAAAAATAGTCCCAAAGAAAATACTCAAAAAGAAAAGTCTCTTGGATGGCTTCTGAATGTCCATTAGATTTGCAGAAAAGGAAGGAAAAGGAAATGTCCACATTATAACTCTCATTCTGCTCAACTTTTTCCAAAACCTTTTAGTTCAATTCTGTGATCACTCATATGTACAGACATGAATTCTCTACCCCAAAACACTGCCTCTTTGTAAGGACAGAACTTGATATCCACAGACAGACTGGAACTGATGCATTGGGCGAGACCAGGGACTTTCGGCTGGCACATCTGGATCTTTTTCATGTGGTGCTCACAGGAATTTTGTACCCCAGGTTTGCGTCATGTGGCTCCCCCTTGAGGTATAATTTGCAGGAACATTTTCCAGCCGGAGTCCGCCTTTTAGTGATCTGAGCACCTCCTATGGTATTTGAACAACAAAGACGAACAACAAAGATTTCCATGTTAAAGCTTTAGTCATCACTTCACTCGGACAGGATATAGGGCAGGGTATGGATGGGGTGTAGGGTATGACTGGGGTGGGCATTTCTTCATGTGAATAGGGCTGTGGGTGAATGCAGGCTGGCTGGGGCAGATACTCCTCATCTGACATGAGTAGTCACAGAATCTACCTGATCAATTCAGGCCTTAACCATTGGAGATATTAAAAATAATATTCTCAATTGACTCAAACATAAGTAAAACATGCAGGAATGAAAATGTTTCTCAGCAAGGATTTTCATTATATAGCTTCAATGTATTTAACTAAACATTTTTCCAAATCCAGTATTATAGCAGAACTTCAACAAAACTTAAACCTCTTTAGTTTCTTCTATTCCCGGGATCCAAGTGGACCCAAGGGACTTAGGACAGAACATTTTACCCAAACACATATTCTGACTCAGAAGTCTCCCAACTTTGCAAATATGTCTGATCATCAGCAACAAACAAAACATTGATGGATAAACAACATTTCATTACCAACACACTTATGACTGACACCCTGGTAATTCAGAAGGTAAATATCCAGAATAGTCATTCTGATTGCTTATTTCAAATAAATCCTTCCCATCACATTTTAGTACCCCATGGACTCAATATACGCAGCAATGTACCGTATATACTCGAGTATAAGCCGAGATTTTCAGCCCCTTTTTTTAGGCTGAAAGTGCCCCCTCGGCTTATACTCGAGTCACCGCCGTCTGCCTACCCGATCAGCGTGTCGTGCAGACAGACGGCGGCCATTCCACTATTCAAAAGCCGCGCCTCCTTGTCTGTGATAGGCGGAACACTCAATTTCCCAGCAGTCAGTGGTCCGCCTATCACGGACATCCGCTCATTCTCATACTACAGACGAGGATGAGAGGATGTCCGTGATAGGCGGAACACTGACTGCTGGGAAATTGAGTGTTCCGCCTATCACAGACGGAGGCGCCGGTTTTGAACAGTGGAATGGCCGCCGTCTGTCACAGATGAGGAGGAGAGGTGCGGCGATCCTGGCATGGCCGCCGTATGTTTTTTAAACATGCAGATCGGTGCAAAATGGCACACAGAGGCTGCAGAAGGACACAGAGGCTGCAGAAGGACAAAGAGGCATGCACAGGACACAGGTAGGCTGCGATGGACACAGGGATGGACACAGGGATGGACACAGTGATGGACACAGGGATGGACACAGGGAGGTATACAGCTGCAGATGGGCATTGTTGACCCTCTTTTCCACTCTTAAGCTGTAACGGTAGCTGCTGCATGTCTCACCCTCGGCTTATACACGAGTCGATAAGTTTTCCCATTTTTTTTGTGGTAAATTAGGGGCCTCGGCTTATATTCAGATCGACCTATACTCGGGTATATACGGTATCTTGATTACAGTCATTTAATTTCAGTAACTTCTTCAAACATTTTTTCAAATTTTCACCCTTCCTTTACCAAAATCCCTTTATCAATTCTTTTAATTTAATTTAACCCCAAACTTTTAGGGAAAGTATAACATGGGCCTAAACACAATATGAGACACCCTGTTCTGCACATTCCAGACACACATACAACAACTCTCTCTCATCCCACATTTATCTGGCCATTCCATTCTTTCTTAATTTCATTCATAACACCTTCAAACCTTAATATTTTTCTCTCTAGTGTCCAGAATTACACAACACAGTCACTTCTTTTTCTTTACTAACCACAATTCCTCTGGCGTAGCACCTGGAATATACAACTTCCCTTTTATTTACTTTCGAATTCTGGATTTCTTAATTATAATATTCTCAACCCTATCAAAATCAATATTTCAAATAAATCATTGTTAATGCAGCTTAAATGCTATTAAGGCTGCTTTCACATTGGGGCGGTGCGGGCGTCGGCGGTAAAGCGCCTCTATTTTTAGCGGCGCTTTACCGTCGTTTTAGCGGCGGTCTGCGGGCGCTAGCGGGGTGGTTTTAACCCCCGCTAGCGGCCGAAAAAGGGTTAAACCCGCCCGCAAAGCGCCGCTGCAGTGGCGCTTTGCCGGCGGTATTGCCGCGCTGTCCCATTGATTTCAATGGGTAGGAGCGGTTTAGGAGCGGTGAATACACCGCTCCTTCACCGCTCCAAAGATGCGGCTAGCAGGACTTTTTTCACTGTCCTGCCAGCGCACCGCCCCAGTGTGAAAGCCCTCCGGCTTTCACACTGGAGTTAAAGGGGCCGGTTTTTTTCAGGCCCTACACAGGCGCTATTTTTAGCGCTGTAACGCCTGAATACCGCCCCAGTGTGAAAGCAGCCTAAAACAATTTGCACAAATATAGCACATTTGCTGTTATTACAAAAAAACACACTTTAACTCTAATAACGTAAGGATAGGCAACCATACCCAAAATAGTCTTAAAGTCAGACTCTAAAAATTTGCATCTGATCAGATTCCTCTAAAAAACATTTGGTAATTTTATCAGTGACATGTCACATTCCCCTTTTAATGTTCCCAATTTACTATGGAGTAAATATGGGCTTAGTATATGCCCAACACATTTCATGAATAGACTGACACTAGTTGCAACATTTTAACAATAAACATGTACCTTTTATAGATAACTTTTCTGAATCAGATCCTTCTTTAACATTCATTTTCCACTTCAGCAAGTCCCTGACTCGCTGACTATGGAATACAAATATAAAAATATACTCCCCACAAAACCCGTGGTGAAAATATAGTTGAAGTTTGTTCCCCTCTTCCACCCAAAACAAAATACAGATGAGTACCCTACTCTGTCCCTTTCACCTGCCCACTTTAGCAATGCTCTCTTTCTTAGCAGGATCATAGGACATATATCAACTACCCAACCATCTATCTGAATTCAGAAAACAAAAACAATCTTATACTCTAAATTGGAATTCCAAGACAAGACAAAAATTCACATGCACATAAAATTAAGCATTTCTCTCCATTAACCAGTTCCCTCTACCCATGTGTCCGTCTTATAAAACTGCGAACGGGGCGACCCAAGGACTGCCACTAACCACAGTCCACAAACAGTCCATGAAGCAGAGACAGTCGTGGGAGAAGTGTTTAAACATGTTCTCCCTCCGACAGAAGCAGTCAGTCCATAAAACTGCAACCCTTTTGCCTCACCGGAGATCCATGTCAGAATTCACACCTCCAAACCCACCAGCTCAGAGGTGCAGAATCGGAGAGCGATGAGAGAATCTGGGGGAATCCGAGGGGGGAAGCAGGGAGATTCATATTCTCCCTCTACCTAACTCAGACCCCCCAAAACAGTAACCATGTCCCCCTGTCAGTGCATCCAGCAGCAATTTAATCACTGCCCAATAAACCAACATCTTGATGTCTCTATGAATCTCTGGTACCGTAATCCCGCAAAAGTCTCACGAGACCCCAGCCAAAGGGGTGCTCATTTCACGAGGTGGGGTGCTTTCAACAAGGTTTCTAGCCTCCCCACCAACTCTCTCTCTTTTTACCCTTGGTTGAACCTTTTTCCCGTGCCCGTTGCCAAACAGGGATCTACACTGATCCGAACATCCCACCAACCCACCTGTATCGACTCATTATAACTTCAGCAAACAACAATAAGCAAATCAACAAACAGACACACAAATAAACAAACAAGGTAAGTCTACACTAAAACATCCCCTGTTTAACAACACCTTTTATCTGATAATCCAAATAAAACTAGCTGTGACACTTTAAAAATCATTATTTTAAACAAAACTCTGTCTGTGTTCATTTCTGTCAGGTCACCTTGAGGCGAGGTGACAGGTGCACACCCTATGGCTGACTGCTGCAGACGGGGGACAGATCCCACTGGGGTTAGAGCGTAGGATTCCCTGGGGCGCGGAGTCTAAGAGCCAGCAGGTGTTCACCAGAGCCTCCAGTGGTGAGGATGGACTTGGCTGCAACTGGCTCGAGGTCGCGACCCCCAGGGTCCCCCAGCTCACACCCACAGTAGGCAACAGGAAGATAGGGATGAGGGACAAAGCCAAGGTCGGGGGCACAAGCAGACAAGAGAATAGTCGGGTACACGCCAAAAGGTCAGGATAACAGGCAAACAAGGATAGTCAAGACACGCCAAAGTCGGTAACGGAAAACAGTAGCAGAGCACACGGCAGGAAACAGGAAGCTAACACACAAAGAATACACAATGGTTGATCAGCACTGAGGCCTGCAGTGCAAAGGTTTATATAGGGCTCCCTGATAGGGTCTGGGCTGGAGCCATGCTTAGAGGAGAGGTTATAAAAACCACCATGAGGACTAAAGGCTTTTTAGGAATGGGTAGGGGCATGAGAAGATCAGGAGTCTGAGCAGGGTCCCCCAGACCCTTAAAGATGAGTTGGGCATCCATAACCGGACCACCAGACTGGGCAGAGGTCAGTGGATCCCTAAGGTCAGGTTGGTTAGAAAGTGACATGTCACAAGAGTCAAGCTGGGTAGCTGAAACAGAAACAGAATGCAGAGAACCCTGAGAAAAAGATTGAAAACCCCTTCTGGCCGAATGAGGTATTCTATTCAAAGGATGGATTGAGCCTCTTAAATGGGTTTGAATGGACATAGTAGCAGTAGGGTGAGGCTGGATCACAGAAGGTCCTGAACAAGAAGCAGGAAGCTCATTGGGCATGGGCTGGACTGGCATAAGTGGTGCAGAGGCCGACTGAATAGTATAGTCAGATGTAGCGACCATCTCAATCGCATCACAAGGCATAGCGACTCTGGAACTTGCAGACAAGTTAGCCTGGCTGTGTGTCCAAGGGAGATTAGGGACAGGCAAAGGTAAATGGTTATGCGAACTGGAGTGAATGATCGACTCAGGTTCATAGGTGGGCTCCTCATCCAGAGTACCACATGACCCAGAGACTGCACCAGTCCGACTATTGCAGGACGTATCACAGGGATCGCTATATACAGCAGGAAAAGCAGAAGATACTGGGATGGTGGAAACAGGAAGTCTCTCCTTTGGGGTACCCTTGAGTAGGCAGGAAGAGGGACAGGAGGAACCCCAAGCCCGGATCTGTCCAGCAGACCAGTCAACGTGTGGAGAATGGAGCTGAAACCAAGGAAGACCTAATATGATAGGAGATGAAGCCTTAGGTAAGACAAGGAAGGATATCCACTCCTGGTGGAGTGTCCCTACTGACATCTTAACAGGAATAGTCTGGAAGCGGATAGGGCCCTCTGGGAGAACCGTGCCATCAATCGCCAAGACCACCAATGGCGTTGTAAGGGGAAAAAGGGTAAGTCTCATGGAGGATGCAGTTTCCCAATCCATGAAATTGGCAGCGGCTCCGGAATCCAGATGTGCTGAGACCGAACGAGAGGAAGCACCGACATGAAG
This sequence comes from Lithobates pipiens, assembly GCF_037356315.1. Taxonomy (NCBI): domain Eukaryota; kingdom Metazoa; phylum Chordata; class Amphibia; order Anura; family Ranidae; genus Lithobates; species Lithobates pipiens. Next base: position 2,953,695 of record NW_027507755.1, on the reverse strand, counting down.
CAACACAGAAAGGAGAAGACGAGAAGGTGAAGGTGATATTTCAGGGTCTAATACTCCACCTTCCAGATGTATTAGCCCTGAGAGTTTTTTCGGACGAAGAGAACAAGTGTCACGGAAATGACCTTTGGCCCCACAATAGAGGCATAGGCCCAGAGTTCTGCGCCTAGCGCGTTCTTCGGGAGATAACTTAGTCCAGCCCAACTGCATAGGTTCCTCGGTAGGCAGGGGGTGCTCCTTGGATCGAGGAGAAGGGACTGGGGACTCAGGCTGCCTAAAGAACGGGGAGTGCTGGCGTCTTTTTTCCAGGGCCCTCTCCTGAAAGCGAATATCGATCTGGTTACACAAGGTGATGACACTGTCCAGATCAGCAGGAAGGGATCTTCCTGCTAATTCATCCTTCACTCTATCAGAGAGGCCATGTAAAAAGGTTGCAACTAGGGCCTCATTATTCCAGCTCAATTCAGCTGAGAGGATACGGAACTGAAGAGCATACTGTCCCACAGACGTGGACTCTTGACGGAGACGTAAAAGAGCGCTAGCCGCTGAGGAGACACGACCCGGTTCCTCGAAGATATTCCGAAAAAGTTTCAAGAAATCAGACAGGCTAGAAACCACTGGATCATTCAGTTCCCACAGAGGAGCGGCCCAGGCTAACGCCTCGCCGGAAGGAGGGATATGATATATGCGACTTTTGCCCGATCGGACAGGAAGTTTTGGGGCAGAAGTTCAAAATGAATTGTGCACTGGCTAAGGAACCCCCTGCAAGCCTTGGAGTCCCCAGAGAAACGGACTGGAGCTGGTAGTTGTAATGAATGTGCGGCTGCGACTGATGCGATAGGTGCAGCGGCAGATAGCGGTTGAGGTTGTTGAACCGGGGGTCCTAATGAGGCCTGAACCTGTTCAAAACAGGATGCCAAATCCTGAAGGAATTGCATCACCTGGGTCTGATGCGATTCTTGGGTCTCAAGTCGCCGAACTAAGCTCTGCAATGGATCATCTGCAGGAAGCGGCACGTCAGCCGGGTCCATGGCTGATCAAACTGTCAGGTCACCTTGAGGCGAGGTGACAGGTGCACACCGTAGGGATCCAGAGTGCACCGCAAGGTTGTGGACCCTACAGCTGACTGCTGCAGACGGGGGACAGATCCCACTGGGGTTAAAGCGTAGGATTCCCTTGGGGCGCGTAGTCTAAGAGCCAGCAGGTGTTCACCAGAGCCTCCAGTGGTGAGGATGGACTTGGCTGCAACTGGCTCCAGGTCGCGACCCCCAGCTCACACCCACAGTAGGCAACAGGAAGATAGGGATGAGGGACAAAGCCAAGGTCGGGGCCACAAGCAGACAAGAGAATAGTCGGGTACACGCCAAAAGGTCAGGATCACAGGCAAACAAGGATAGTCAAGACACGCCAAAGTCGGTAACGGAAAACAGTAGCAGAGCACACGGCAGGAAACAGGAAGCTAACACACAAAGAATACACAATGGTTGATCAGCACTGAGGCCTGCAGTGCACAGGTTTATATAGGGCTCCCTGATAGGGCCTGGGGTGGAGCCATGCTTAGAGGAGAGGTTATAAAAACCACCAGGTGGAAGTGGCTAGCTTCTTAGTCTGAAGACATGAGGGAAGGTTAGCAAACACAGGAAGATCACTGCATAACCATGACAATTTCCTTACCTGCCCAAAACCTCCCATCCCGGCTGTCCTTTAAAATCATTTCCTCAACGCAAATAGAATGTCCCCTTTAACTGTCAAAACAAGCTCTGCTAACTTCCCGTTTTTAAATGTAACTTTCCTTCACTTTTTTTTTTCTTCCTTCTATGTCAGTTCTAAAATGGCTTTGAAACCCGGCTTGTATATAAAAAGAACAATGCATTGAAGAACCTTGCAAAATGCACACCTTCCTTTAATAAATAACTCAAATCTCTCCTTTACCTTCTAACTTCACTTACTTTACCCTCAACAAATTGTAGGATATTCTTAATTAACATCCTTACTCACTTACTTAAATCCCATCACTTCTGGGCATTCTTCCAAAATACCCACCTGTCAAAATCAACCCCCTTCCACCTAACGCATACATTTTACACCCTGCAAAAAATACCATTCCGATACCCTTCCAAGAGTTACCAAAACACATGTTAAACATGTGCAAACAAATTATGCACTTCTCAAGCAGAATCAAGCACCTATCATTTCAGAGCTCTATAGCCAACATACTACAACCAACATACTTAAAAGGGGAGAAGCCATATTATTCATATACTATACCATTGTCTCTTCAAAGAATACCTTAGCAAACTTATATGAACATGCATATAACAGTACTCACCCTTCCTATGATACCTAAATTTAACAAGGGAAATTTACTTCACTCTAATCTAATTTTCCCCTTTTGGGACATCATATAACAGTGAAAACAGGGGCTGCCTTACCCCATACAGCCCTGTATCCCATACAACACAACACATATCTTATTACTTTAATGCAAATGCGATAGACAAGAAAAGCCAGATAGAGCAAAAGTTTGTAGCAGTTGTGTGGGTTCCGGTAGTAATTGGTAATTGCCCCATTACCCTTTTTTTCCTCTTCTCCTTCCCTAAAGGAGCCTAATATTAGGTTTTTAAACAGAGTCCCACCAAGGACATAGGCTTCTCATAAGCCACTTCTTAACAGCCTGGTCCGTCTCACAATTCTCTTAACTAAAATTTATCTGGCCAGGGTTGTGTGTGTCAAAGCTTCAACGCTTGACCACACCCTGCCAAGTCCTAAATTCCTAAATTCCAAAATCTCAGCGAGTGCCTCCATTCTGTTGTGATTAAAATGGCATTTCTATATACCTGACAAAGACCAGCTAGGTGTAACTAACGCAATTACAATACTCACGAAACCCTTTAACTTATGCTGCAGCATTAGGAGACAACAAGGAAAAGCCCAGCCGATGTTACAGTTTCAGCAGTTGTACAGTTGTACAGTATATGGTGGGCAAGCGGTTAATTAATGCTGGGTTTTTTATTTTTTGCTAAACAAACAAAACAAAAAGATCGAACATTTTGAAAATATATATTTTTTTCTTAATTTCTGTTATGAAATTTTGCAAATGATTTTTCTTCACTGATCTGCTCTTATGAGGCTGCACTGATGGGGTAGCACTGATGGCCACTGATGAGACTGCACTGATATGCTGCACTGATGGCCACTGATGAGACTGCACTGATATGCTGCACTGATGGACACTGATATGCTGCACTAATGGGTCTGCACTGATGATCGGTGCCCCAATTATCAGTGTAAATGTCCCCTGTCACAGGATAGCCAGTTATTGGCTTTGCTTTTCTCACACACTGACAATGCTGAGGAAAGGAAATGCCAATAACTGACATTTGTTTACATGTGATGAGCTGTGATGGGACAAAGATGATTACATGGTAAAGGACCGCTGTGATTGGCCCTTTACCTTGATCTGTGATCAGCTGTGTCCAATGGATGACCTTCCATAACTGGAAGACTGCTGTAGTCGTCTATAAGGCTATAGCCTGGTGGGAAAGTGGTTAAAATAGAAATAAGACATAAAACATATACAGAGCTCAGCATAAATGAGTACACCCCTTTTGAAAAGTAAGATTTTAATTAAGATCTCAAAGAACACAAGAACAATTTCAAAAATGTTGACAAAACTGAGTTTTATAGAACATTTGTTTAGCTCATTACATTACATGAAAGTAAGGTTAATAATATAACTAAGATTACAAAATCTTCAGTTTGACTCTAATTAGTTGATGGAAAAATGATTGCACCCCACAACAAAAACAACAACATCTAGTATTGTATCTGACCTACATGATTTGTAGGACATCACCAAGTCTTCTAGGCATGGAAGGAATAAGTTTGCGACATATTGCAACATCTATCTTTTTCTATGCTGGATGGACAGTGATGCTCAACTTGTCTCTTCAGAATTCCCCATTGGTGTTCAAATGGGTTCAGATCAGGAGACATACTTGGCCACTGAACCACTTTCATCCTGTTCTTCTTCAGAAATCCAACAATGACCTTAGATGTGTGTTTTGGATCATTATCATGTTGGAAAAATGCACAGCGACCAAGAGGATGGTAGCATCTTCTTTTTCAATATAGAGCAGTACATCTGTGAATTCATGATGCCATCAATGAAATGCAGCTCCCCAACACCAGCAGCACTCACGCAGGCCCACAGAAGGACACTGTCACCACCATGTTTCATGGTATTCTTCAATCATTCATTTTTCTTTGTACTCCTCACCTTTGCAACGCCATACAGTTTTGAAGCCATAAGTTCCAAAAATATTTATCTTGGTCTCATCACTCCAGAGTAGTGTTGGGTGAATGGTTCGGCCCAAGCATGAGTTCCCCTGTTCGCAGGGTGCTCAGCTGGTGTTCATCCCACCCACCGCCCGGCTATGCACTGCGCGCTGCACAGTGCATTCTGATCGCTGACTGGGAAAAGCTTTGCCCAATCAGAGCGCAGTAAAAGCCGGTTGTTCTTAACGGCATCCTTAAAGCAGAGTTCCACCCAAAAGTACAAGTACCGCTTTAAGGACTCCTCACCCTCTTACATCCCATATTTGGCATGTCATTTTTTTGGGGGGGTGGGAATGGGTTCCTAGTTTAGACAGGTACCCAGCTCCCACTTCCGCTCGGCCACTTAGATGACTCGAGCAAAAGTTCTCCTGTCCCCCTCCCTCCCTGCAATCTTCTGGGACATGTCACATTTGTGATACCTGCGCAGGGGAGAGAACTGAGGGTTCGGGTGGCGGCATCGCTGGATCGTGGGACAGATGAGTGCGTGAGACTGGGGCAGATGTGTGAGATCGTGGGACAGGTGAGACTGCTTTAACAACCAATGAGTCATCAGCTGTCAATGGGCTTCACCTGACTACACCCAAATAAATAGGCTCTCCCAGCAGGCCAAGGGACCCAAGAAAAGTCCCTGCCCATTCATTCATAATCTGTCCTTGCTATGCCCTTGTCTTATTCAATGTCATCAGATACCTGACCACTTAGTGACAAAAGAGAGAAGTGCAGCAATTCCACAATTAGTGAGAAATCAATTGATCTCCTAACAATTGGCCAAGGCAACTTTCACCTGGAAACTAAAATTAATAGCAGCCCTGCCTAAACATTAGGGTGCTACATTTTTGTAAATGTATGGCCTACTAGAGCTGTTGAAAGTGTGCTTTACTAGATTGTTCTATGATTTTGGCCCAATTTTGTGTTGCTGCTGCCTATGTTGATTAGGGATGAGCTTCGTGTTCGAGTCGAACGCATGTTCGACTCGAACATCGGTCGTTCGTGCGTTCGCCGAATTCCGAACGTTTGGGCCGTTCGCGGCAAAATTCGTGTGGCCCACAATGCACTGCGATGGCGCAATGCATTGCTGTCTCACGATTGGCCAAGCATGCACTGTGACCCCGCATGCTTGGCCAATCGCAGCGCCAGTAGCGAGGAGAGCAATGGTTGGCCACAGGCATCCTGCCTGTGGCCAATCATAGCTCAGACTGTGTAGTGCACGCCCCACACTATATAAAGCTGCCTTTCAGGCGGCCTCGTGTAGTGTTTGTTAGCATCTGAAGCAGTGGGTGTTCTGTGTACCTTCAACACAGTTACACACCAATCGTTTTTGGCTGATTTACTATTTTGCTCTTGTGTAGTGGTTACTGTCTGTGCCCTGACCGCAGTATACACCACTATATTCACCTCACCTATATAGCTAGTGATCTAGCTTTAATAATAGAGCTTGCAGTCAGTAGTGTTAGTGCGTGCTGTCTGCGTGCTCTGTACCCAGTACATACCACTATATACACCTACAAAGCTGTTCTCTATTTGAGCCCGATTGTCATTTGCTGGAGTTATTGGAAGTTGTGTGTGCCTCCAGCACAGCACAGTATACATCTGTATATACCCCTTTAACTCTGCTGTTTTCTGGTTATTGTCTGCGTGCCCTGACCGCAGTATACACCGTGATATTCACCTCACCTATATAGCTAGTGGTCCATCTTTAACAATAGAGCTTGCAGTCAGCAGTGTCACTCAGGAGATAGTGCGTGCTGTGTGCCTGCTCTGTACCCAGTACATACCGCTATTATCCACCTACATAGCTGTTCTCTATTTGGGCCCGATTGACATCTGCTGGAGTTATTGGAAGTTGTGTGTGCTTCCAGCACAGCACAGTATACATCTGTATATACCCCTTTAACTCTGCTGTTTTCTTGTTATTGTCTGCGTGCCCTGACCGCAGTATACACCGTGATATTCACCTCACCTATATAGCTAGTGGTCCATCTTTAACAATAGAGCTTGCAGTCAGCAGTGTCACTCAGGAGATAGTGCGTGCTGTGTGCCTGCTCTGTACCCAGTACATACCGCTATTATCCACCTACATAGCTGTTCTCTATTTGGGCCCGATTGACATCTGCTGGAGTTATTGGAAGTTGTGTGTGCTTCCAGCACAGCACAGTATACATCTGTATATACCCCTTTAACTCTGCTGTTTTCTTGTTATTGTCTGCGTGCCCTGACCGCAGTATACACCGTGATATTCACCTCACCTATATAGCTAGTGGTCCATCTTTAACAATAGAGCTTGCAGTCAGTAGTGTCACTCAGGAGATAGTGCGTGCTGTGTGCCTGCTCTGTACCCAGTACATACCGCTATTATCCACCTACATAGCTGTTCTCTATTTGGGCCCGATTGGCATCTGCTGGAGTTATTGGAAGTTGTGTGTGCTTCCAGCACAGCACAGTATACATCTGTATATACCCCTTTAACTCTGCTGTTCTATAAAAAAGGCATCTGCAGGAGTTAGTGGGTGTTGTGTGCCTCCAGCACAATATAAACTACCCAACTACTGTTTTACCCAACTCCCTTCAGGCCATTACCATGTCTGGAAGGCCAGCAAGGAGAGGCAGACAGGCGCGAGCCGATAAAAGAGGGCAAGCAGGCTCTGTGTCTAGAGACAACAGTGCTGGTCGTGGACGCGGTGCATTGTCATCAGCACGTGGCCATGGGACATGCTTGTCCTTCTTTTCTGCAGCTGGACATGTTGAACCGCAACATGCCAACGACTTGGTAGAGTGGATGACCAAGCCCTCTTCATCCTCCTCATCCTCTCTCACCCAGTCTCAGGGTAGTAGAAAAGCAGCTGCCAACACATCGTCGTCCCTCCTCTCAATGTCATCATCAGTGACTCCTTCCCTAGACCCACCACGTCCTCCTGAGGAGTCTCCTGAACTCTTTGAGCACAGTGTTGGGTACATGCTCCAGGAGGATGCCCAGTGTTTGGTGGGCTCTGATGATGACACTCAGCTAGAGGAAGGCAGTAGCGTGAGCACAGAGAGAGGGGATGCTCAAGAAGGACAGCAATCTGGCAGTCATGTTCCACAAGCTGCAGCATACTGCCAGGTTTGCTACAGCGATGAAGAGGGAGGGGATGATGAGGGCACTGACTCCACGTGGGTGCCTGGAAGGAGGGAGGAGGAGGAGGAGGAGGAGGAGGCACATGTCCAACGAGGCAGGATGCCCTCCGGGGGCCAGCTTAGGGGCAGCACACCGACTGAATCACACCGCAGAGCTCCGCCTGCGCAGAGCGCTTCCTCTGCGCGTTATTCTAAAAGTTCTTTGGTGTGGGCCTTTTTTGAGACGAGTGCATCAGATCGCACCGCTGCTATTTGCAACATATGTCTCAAGCGTATCTCACGTGGCCAAAACATCAGCCGCTTGGGCACCACATGCTTGACCAGACATATGTTGACCTGCCATGCAGCTCGTTGGCAAGCATACCTCAAAGACCCACACCAAAGAACAAAGCGGACCTCTCCTTGCTCCTCATCAGCTGGCATCTCCAACCCCACTAGACCTTCAGTCCTCTCTGAAACCTGCTCTGAGAGGAATGAAGGTGTAGAATTAGGTGTGTCACAGCCAAGTGCTTCCGGGAACTCTGCTAGTGGTACATCCACGTCCGATTATAGCAGACAAATGTCCCTGCCCCAGCTGCTGGACCGGCGGAAGAAATTTACTCCCAGCCATCCACATGCCCAGCGGTTGAATGCTAGCTTGGCTAAATTGCTAGCACTTCAACTGCTGCCTTTTCAGTTGGTAGACTCGGCCCCCTTCCGTGAGTTTGTACAATGTGCGGTTCCTCAGTGGCAGGTCCCCAAACGCCACTTTTTCTCACGGAAGGCAATTCCGGCTCTCTACCGGCATGTGGAAGGCAATGTCCTTGCCTCGCTGGACAGGGCGGTCAGCGGTAAGGTGCATATTACCGCTGACTCATGGTCCAGCAGGCATGGACAGGGACGTTACCTGTCTTTCACGGCCCATTGGGTCACTCTTCTGGCTGCTGGGAAGGATGCAGGACAAGGTGCAGTAGTATTGGAGGTTGTTCCGCCACCACGCCTCCAAAATGCTACTATTGGTTGTGACACACCTCTCTCCTCCACCCCCTCCTCTTCTTCTTCCTCCATGGCCTCTTCCAGTGCTCTGTCCTCAGAACCAGCGGTGCTCCGTAGGCGTTGCAGGGGCTACGCAAGTACGCAGGCAAAACGATGCCATGCCGTGCTTGCGCTGGTTTGTTTGGGGGACAGGAGCCACACTGGGGCGGATGTTTTGTCAGCTCTGCAGGGGCAGGCCGAGAGGTGGTTGACGCCACGCCAGCTTAAGCCAGGAATGGTGGTTTGCGACAATGGCACCAACCTCCTCTCCGCCCTCCGACAGGGACAACTGACCCATGTGCCCTGTGTAGCTCACGTCCTTAACCTGGTGGTGCAGCGGTTCTTGGGCAGGTACCCCGGCTTACAGGATGTCCTGAAACAGGCCAGGAGAGTCTGTGTGCATTTCCGCCGATCATTTAATGCCTGTGCTCGGCTGGCTGAGCTCCAAAAGGAGTTGAACCTGCCCAAGAAGCGCCTTATATGTGACATGCCCACCAGATGGAACTCAACATTGGCCATGCTGCAGCGGCTGCACACGCAGCAGAGGGCCATCAATGAGTACCTGTGCGACTACGGCACCAGGACAGGGTCAGGAGAGCTTGGTTTTTTCTCACCACGCCAGTGGGGCATGATCAGGGATGCATGCACTGTCCTGTCACCGTTTGAGGAGGCCACAAGGATGGTGAGCAGTGACAGTGCATGCATCAGTGACACTATACCTCTTGTCCACCTCTTGGAGCATACGCTGCGTGGAATAATGGACAGGGCACTTGAGGCAGAACAGAGGCAGGAAGAGGAGGACTTCCTTGCCTCTCAAGGCCCCCTTTATCCAGACAGTGTTCCTGCTGTGCCACCCATCACACAGGAAGAGGGTGAGGAGGAGGAAGAAGAGGAGGAGGATGATTGTGTCAGCATGGAGGTGGAGGCTGGCACTCAGCATCAGCAGCAGCAGTCTTATAGGGATGATTTACAGTCCCAAGAAACACGTGGACTTGTACGTGGCTGGGAGGAGGTAGCTGCGAATCATGTTGTCCTTAGTGACCCAGAGGACTCCGGACCGAATGCCTCAGCTAACCTACGCTGCATGGCCTCCCTGATCCTGCAAAGCCTGCGGAAGGATCCTCGTATTCTTCGGATCAAGGAGAGGGACCATTACTGGCTGGCCACTCTCCTTGATCCACGGTACAAGGGTAAGGTTGCCGACCTTATCTTGCCATCGCAGAGGGAGCAGAGGATGAGACATCTCCGGGAGGCCTTGCAGAAAGCTCTGTGCAACGCGTTCCCAGAGACTGGGAGGTCACAAACTCCTGGTCCTGGACAACGTGTTGCTGAGGCATCAGTCAGAAGGAGCGGTGGAGAAGGTGGCCGTCTGACTGATGCTTTCAGACAATTTTTTAGTCCGCAGCCCCAAGGTATGATTGGTTCCAGCACCCATCGCCAGCGTCTAATTTACATGGTGCAGGAATACCTAGGGGCAAGGTCAGACTTGGACACCTTTCCCACTGAAAATCCTCTGGCTTACTGGGTCTTGAGGATGGATCACTGGCCAGAGCTTGCACAGTATGCAATTGAGCTACTGGCCTGTCCTGCATCCAGCGTTCTTTCGGAACGCACCTTCAGTGCTGCTGGTGGCTTCGTTACCGATCACAGGGTGCGCCTGTCCACCGAATCAGTTGATCGACTGACCTTCATCAAGATGAATCAGTCTTGGATCACCCACAGCTACCAAGCACCTGAAGCTGATGTAACCGAATAATTTTTTTTGAAATACCACATCCCTTCAAGACTGCCTATGCTGATGCTGAGTGACTGTCCTGTTATGTTGATTGTCTATCCTCTTCCTCCTCCGCTGATATGTTGGAAGAACATTTTTGGTTCTGGGTGATGCCAGCAGCCCAATTTTTCTGCCCCTGTTTAACAGGGGCGTTTAAGTACAATTTTTGATGCAATGCTTTGCAGCAGGGCTAATTCCTGCAATAAAACTAGAGTGTATGGCAGAGGTTGCAGTGTGATGGCACCAGTGCCTAAGGCCCAATTTTTCTGCCCCTGTTTAACAGGGGCGTTTAAGTAAAATTTTTGATGCAATGCTTTGCAGCAGGGCTAATTCCTGCAATAAAACTAGAGTATATGGCAGAGGTTGCAGTGTGATGGCACCAGTGCCTAAGGCCCAATTTTTCTGCCCCTGTTTAACAGGGGAGTTTAAGTACAATTTTTGATGCAATGCTTTGCAGCAGGGCTAATTCCTGCAATAAAACTAGAGTATATGGCAGAGGTTGCAGTGTGATCGCACCAGTGCCTAAGGCCCAATTTTTCTGCCCCTGTTTAACAGGGGCGTTTAAGTACAATTTTTGATGCAATGCTTTGCAGCAGGGCTAATTCCTGCAATAAAACTAGAGTGTATGGCAGAGGTTGCAGTGTGATGGCACCAGTGCCTAAGGCCCAATTTTTCTGCCCCTGTTTAACAGGGGCGTTTAAGTAAAATTTTTGATGCAATGCTTTGCAGCAGGGCTAATTCCTGCAAAAAAACTAGAGTGTATGGCAGAGGTTGCAGTGTGATGGCACCAGTGCCTAAGGCCCAATTTTTCTGCCCCTGTTTAACAGGGGCGTTTAAGTACAATTTTTGATGCAATGCTTTGCAGCAGGGCTAATTCCTGCAATAAAACTAGAGTGTATGGCAGAGGTTGCAGTGTGATGGCACCAGTGCCTAAGGCCCAATTTTTCTGCCCCTGTTTAACAGGGGCGTTTAAGTAAAATTTTTGATGCAATGCTTTGCAGCAGGGCTAATTCCTGCAATAAAACTAGAGTGTATGGCAGAGGTTGCAGTGTGATGGCACCAGTGCCTAAGGCCCAATTTTTCTGCCCCTGTTTAACAGGGGCGTTTAAGTAAAATTTTTGATGCAATGCTTTGCAGCAGGGCTAATTCCTGCAAAAAAACTAGAGTGTATGGCAGAGGTTGCAGTGTGATGGCACCAGTGCCTAAGGCCCAATTTTTCTGCCCCTGTTTAACAGGGGCGTTTAAGTACAATTTTTGATGCAATGCTTTGCAGCAGGGCTAATTCCTGCAATAAAACTAGAGTGTATGGCAGAGGTTGCAGTGTGATGGCATCAGTGCCTAATGCCCAATTTTTCTGCCCCTGTTTAACAGGGGCGTTTAAGTAAAATTTTTGATGCAATGCTTTGCAGCAGGGCTAATTCCTGCAATAAAACTATAGTGTATGGCAGAGGTTGCAGTGTGATGGCACCAGTGCCTAAGGCCCAATTTTTCTGCCCCTGTTTAACAGGGACATGTAATTACAATTCTTGATATAATATTTCACAGGAGGGCCCCTTCCTGTGCCCACCCAGAGTAACTGTGAGGACTTATAGTGTTGTGGCACCAGCACCACAACCACCAAAGGTCAATTTTTCTACCACTGTTCAACAATGGCATGTAATTACAATTCTTGATATAATCGTTCACAGCAGGGCGCTCCAGCGCCCACCAAGAGTCACTTTGAGGGCTTACAATGTTGTTGCAAAACCAACACCTTGTTCCGCCATTTCTGCAGAGCATATAGGGCAGGCCCCTACTTTCAAACATCCAACTTACAAACATCTCCTACTTGCAAACGGAAGGAGACAACAGCAAGTGAGATGAAAAAAGATGGACGACAAAACAAATTATACAGGGGTGATAACCCTTCCCTATGTTTTCCAAAAAGCTTAAAAATATTTTTTTTGACTGGAGCTACACTTTAAAAATGTACCAGTTGAAAATTACAAACAGATTCAACTTAACACAACAAACCTACACAGTCCCAGTCTTGTTTGCACCGCCTGTATACTGCTGTTCTGAGTATATAGGACCTGGGGGCCACACGCATTTCCTTTTTTTAATATGGGTACAGGGTTCCCCTTAATATGCGTACAAGACCCAAATAGGCTGGTAATGGGCAGGGAGGGCTACCCATGCCATTTTTCTGAATGATTTTCAACCATATTGCAGGAACCAGATATAACATTAAAACCGCAAGCAGTTTTAAATGGTGTTATTTCCGCTTAATGTCATTTTGTGCAGGGACTGTTCTAAACACGGGAAACACGTGGCACTTCACAGGCATACTACAGACACCCACCAGGCACCATATTTAAAGGAATATTTCACTTTTTTTTTTTCCACTTTAATCGTCATTAAAATCAGTACTCCCACCAAAACGGTAGTTTTTAAAACTTTTTTTTGCAGTGACCCATGTCCCCTGAGGCAGGAGGCAGGTCGCCAAACCCTTTTTAGGACACTATCTTGCATATTAGCCGTTAAAATTAGCACTTTCCAATTCGAACGTTCGAGTCCCATAGACTTCAATGGGGTTCTAACGTTCGTACCGAACGCGGGGGTCGTTCGCAAGTTCTGGTGCGAACCGAACCGGGGGGTGTTCGGCTCATCCCTAATGTTGATATTGTGGAAACTAAAGAAAAGGTGACTATATATTTTTTATATATATATATATATATATATATATATATATATATATTTTTTTTAAACATTTTAATTTATTTTTCATGTTCCTATCCAAGTTTCATTTGTTGTAATGGTGTATATAACCAAAAGTATTATTTCAAGAAAAAAAAAAAAAAGTATCACTTAAAGAGGTCACTTCAAGCTGGAGTAATTGTCATGGTTGACATACTCCTTTGTTGCACTTTTGTAAACAGTATTTACCAACAAATTATTATTTTTTCGTTGTTTACCGCAAAATCTTTTTTTTTTAAATGAAGTGGATTTTATTTACCGCATTTGATAATTTATGCAAATTAGTAACATGATACCCTTACCGCATGCAGTAAAGCTTAGTGAATTGACCCCCTTAGTCTAGACTGGGAAGTCATGGCTGATTGTTTGCAGATTCAATCAATTTATCAACTGGATAAAAATCAAAATAAAAAAATTAAAGCCTTTTTGACCACATACTGATGGATGGATTACAAGATTTTAAGGGCCTGTGGAGCAGTGGCGCGTAAATGTAGAATTCATCAATGGTTTATAAATCAGTAAAAACAAAGAGATATAGAACATATTCTTTATCGGTTGCTTACTGCTGCTATTTAAATAGTTTGACCTTTGGAACACATACACACATACGGGTAAAAATATAGCACTGGAATAACTTCTTGGTTCCTTACAGCGCAGCTTGCCTGGGTTTCCTACTATAGCAATGCATATGTCATTTTAGCACATGAATGCCTAGGGGGAGAACATAGATTTACTGAAAGCACACCAATTCAGAGAAGCTGCTCTCAGTCGGGAGTTCCGGGGGGGCACCAGGTGATGTTTATTATATTTCACAAACTGTTTCTATATGGTCTGATAGCAGCAAGCGTGAACTTACTGTACACTGCGCTCCGTCTGCAGATATCCTGAGATATAAAATGTAATTGCTCTCCGCTATGTAGTTTATTGCTGTCAGGATCAATTCGCCGTGCTCTGTCTATGTTGGATCTCTGTGTAGGAAATAATCTACAACTTTAATATCTAACAGATGGTCTATCAGTGGATGCTGCTATGTCACAGAGCACAACCCAAATATATGCGTTGATTTACTGTATGTTGTCAAATGTTATTCAGCCCGAGGTATTACTGTTGTGTGGACCTGTGCTGAATTACTGTATATTAGCTGAGAAGACTTAATAGGAAAATATTGCTAAACAGGATTCATAGCGTGCCAACAATTTGCACAGTCATTTACAAAATAAATAGTCTTTTGAGAATGTTTAAAGTGACATTTAAATCAAATTAAATCAAATGATCTTATCTGTGAATGTCAACGTTAAAAATAACCATTAGCTTTGAATGGTTTATATATTTCAGTAGGGCAGCTCATCACATAGGGATGCTGCTTAAGGATAATCTCTGTGACATTACCTGCCGGCTGTCAGTCATTCTGTCAAGGAGGCTCCAGTTGGAGGAGGATAAAGAGAGTCCTGTCTGTAATGTCAGTTATGCCGCGTACACACGGCCGGACTTTCCGGCAGACTAGGTCCAAAGGGATTAGTCCGGAGAATCCGATCGTGTGTGGTCTAGTCTGATCGTTTTTCGAAAAAAACAAACGGACCTAGAAATAGAACATGTTTCAAATCTATCCGACGGACTAAATTCCGACGGACTAAAATCAGGAAAAGCGTTCGTCCGTGTGCTGGTCCGACGGACCAAATACGACGCAAGGGAAGCTATTGGCTACTGGCTAATGAACTTCCTTGTTTAGTCCCGTTTACGTCATCATGTTTAAAATGAATGGACTTTTGAACGGACTTAGTCCGTTTGTTCGGAAAGTCCATCGGGACTCCGCCGAAAGTCATTCGGGAAGACTGTCAGACCTAGTCTGCCGTAAAGTCAAGTCGTGTGTAGGCAGGTGCTTATAATTTTGGGTCATTGTCAGATGGGGGTCATGCTACCCAAGTGGGGAAGGATTAATACTGGGTCTCCTGGTTTCCTGGGGTGGGGGTTCAGGGGCAGACTGACCATTTGGCCACTCGGGCGCTGCCCGAGGGCCCCCGGGTCACTAGGGGGCCCCATCAGGGTTGCCAGCCTCAGTAAAACTAGGGACAGCATGTAAAAATCTGTGTTTTTTTTTTACATCTGTCTCTGAAATATGCCTTACCGACATCCTTTTGGTCTAAAAATCCCAAGATTATATCTGGCCCACCTCTCCAGTACCTTCTCAGCCAATAGAATGTCTGTGTATACTGTGTGTGTGTGTGTTTGTGTATACTGTGTGGCCCCCATAATCTCTGATTGCCCGGGGACCCCATAATCTCCAGTACCTTCTCAGCCAATAGAATGTCTGTGTATACTGTGTGTGTGTGTGTTTGTGTATACTGTGTGGCCCCCATAATCTCTGATTGCCCGGGGACCCCATAATCTCCTAATGCCCGGGGGCCCCATGAGTTGTCAGTCTGCCCCTGGGGGGGGGGGGGTTGGGTTCCGGCCTCCACCCTGTGGTGTTATAAAAGGGGAGGGGAGCTGGGAACTGGGAAGGCCAGCATGGGAGAAAAGAAAAAGGTCCAACAAAAAAGATGTACCCTACGATTACTGCTGTCCTAAGGGAACCTACCTGCTGAGGACTTTGCCATGTATGGACCTCTACCTTCAAAGGTATGCCTGGGCAGTCTAGGAATAGCTAGTTGGGGACTTAACTGTTTGTGAACTGTACTGCTGAAGAGTAATTAGAAATTGGTATCTCCACAGAGTGGTACTATGGACACACTTTGGTATAATTTGCCACGTTCCGATTTGGATTATTGAAAAAATTAAAATGTTTGGATGATGGACTATTTAGGCATAACATAAATGTATATTAAAATCATATTTATTACAAAAATAAAATCAAGACAATTACATAACATTTCATTGATCATTGACTAAATATGCCTATGAGTATGAATAACGCACCACCTACATACCCATTACAATCAAAAAATTCGGAGGACCAGACTGATCACTCTAAAATATTAAGAAATTTGACGAGGTAGTGTGTCATAAAAGACTCAGCTCAGCTCTACATGTTGGCTTAAACAAAACGCTTCTTCAGGAGTTTATGGCGAACAAGAAAAAAATTATTACAATTAGAATCATCACATTTTGTATGTTCAACATTAGCATAGCATATAATAATACTATTACCCCAGTGAACTCAGCAGGGCCACACAGTGACCCCCAATCAATCAGGGACCCCCCCCCCCCTTGGAGAAAACCTGGTTTGAACATGGCACATGGAAATTATGGGATGTAACATATAAAAGATTAAAGTGGTTGTAAACCCTTACAGACCACATTGACCTACAGGTAAGCCTAGATTAAGGCTTACCTGTAGGTCCAAGAAATATCTCCTAAACCTACATGGTTTAGGAGATATTTGCAAATGACAGGCACTGCTGTCTACGGCGCATGCGCCGTAGACAGCGGCGCGCATGCGCCCTAAGTATGCCGTTAGTGTTGGCTCCCACGCGCATGCGTGGGGGTGATGTCGTTGCGGCTCCAGCCAGTCACAGCGCCGGGGCCGCGATACCCGGAAGTCACTCATGCCGGCATTGGAGGAGGACGACGAGGGTCACTTCGGGGGCTTCTATCTCAGGTAAGTTATTCATAATGAGCTAGTATGCTATGCATACTAGCTCATTATGCCTTTGCCTTGCAGGGAATTTTTATTTTTAGTAAGGCTTTACTTCCTCTTTAACCACTTGCCGCCCGCCCTATTACAAATTGACGGTGGCAAAGTGGTTTCATAATCCTGATTGGACGTCATATAACGTGATCAGGATTATGAGCCGCTGCGCGCCCCCGGGGGCGCGCATTGCGGCGATCGTTGTTGCGGGGTGTCAGTCTGACACCCAGCAACTACAATCTCGGTAAAGAGTCTCCGAAGGAGACTCTTTACCACGTGATCAGCCGTGTCCAATCACGGCTGATCACAGTGTAAATAGGAAGAGCCGGTGATCGGCTTTTCCTCTGACTCTGTGCTGATCGATTATCAGCACAGCCCCCCCGAGGATGCCCACACTGGACCACCAGGGATGCCACCAGACCACCAGGGATGCTAAGCAAAAGGTAATCCTCCCTAGACCACCAGGGATGCCAGTCAGCACAATGGATGCCAATCAGTGCCCATAATGGATGCCAATCAGTGCCCACAATGGGCATCACTGATTGGCATGCATTATTGTTTGGCACTGATTGGCATCCATTAGTACAGTATAACACCAATGCTGCCTATGAGTGCCCAACTGTGCCGCCTATCAGTGCCCACCTGTGCCCATCTGTGCCGCCTATCCATGCCCATCTGTGCCGCCTATCCATGCCCATCTGTGCCGCCCATCCATGCCAATCCGTGCCAGCTATCAGTGTCAATTTGTGCCACCTATCAGTGTCCATCTGTGTCGCCCATCCGTGTCGCCCATCCCTGTCGCCTGTCAGTGCCGCCTGTCAGTGCCCATCAATGCCACCTCATCAGTGCCACTTCACTGGTGCCACATCATTGGTGCCCATCAGTGCCGCCTTATCAGTGCCCATCAGTGTAGCCCCATCAGTGCCCATCAGTGAAGGAGAAAACTTACTTATTTACAAAGTTTTGAAACTGAAACAAAAAACACATTTTTCTTTCAAAATTTTCGGTATTTTTTTATTTGTAGCGCAAAAAATAAAAACCGTAGAGGTGATCAAATACCACCAAAAGAAAGCTCTATTTGTGGGAAAAAAATGATAAAAATTTCATTTGGGTACAGTGTAGCATGACCGCGCAATTGTCATTCAAAGTGCGACAGCGCTGAAAGCTCAAAATTGGTCTGGGCAGGAAGGTGTTTAAGTGCCTGGTATTGAAGTGGTTAAATAATTACATGGGCAATATACAGGGAGCCTGTCAATATGAACATAGTTGCAAGCAGGTTCTTACCTACATTAATCATATATAAGGAAAAACAGGGATGAGTAGAAGAGAGTGGTATCCTCAATGCTGATGGAGATTCAGAGAACAACTCTTCAGGGAACTTCTAAAATTAATCTGTACATATGGATATTAATATTGATATTAACATTCAATATTATACAATTGGGAAAAGCCGTCATAGAAAAAGAAGAGAAAAGAATTTTAAACTTATGCCAGTTACCAAAAGAGTAGTTAGTTATGCTTAAAGAGGAAGTAAACCCTGATGAGTTTACTTCCTCTTTGTTTCCCTGCAAAGGTAAAGCATAATGGACTACTATGCATCGCATAGTAGTCCAGTATGTGTCACATACCCGACACAGGAGCCAGCGAAGTCACTGCTGTCCCCTGTAGTCCGAAGCGTCCATCTTCTCGGTGGGTCTCGCTGCTGCGCCGCTGTCATTCGGCGAAGCCGCGATGACGTCACTCCCATGCATGTGCACGGGAGCCACCACTCGCGCGCATATCGCCGTTGACAGCTGCACGCTCAGTGCGCCATGTAGGTTTAGGAGATATTTCTTGGACCTACAGGTAAGCCTTAATCTAGGCTTACCTGTAGGTCAAAGTTGGTTGTAAGGGTTTACAACCACTTTAACACAAACGATATAAAGGACATCTAGTAATATACTGACTCAGTTAGTTTAGGGAATGCTCCCGTTACATGAAAGCCCAGTAGACCAGAAATAAGTAGTCCCTAAAGGATATCTGTTAAAGAAAAATGATGGTAAAGGAAAAAGGAATTTTTTTTTTTACTGTTGCAGAGCCTTCAAATAAAGCTTTGTTAACCATTTCTGATCCTGGTCTGAAGTTACTCTAAAAAGGTGTATGGTGATATTTCTGTTAAAAAAAAAAAAGTGTATGGCGGTACATGGCATATCAGAAAAACAGGAACTGTAAAGCGCCTTCAAAGGTATGCCTGGGTAGTCTAGGAATAGCTAGTTGGAGACACAACAGGACCTGCAAAGCACACATGGGATACAAGAGGAAGGCCATGGCAAAGGACTAACTCAGCAGGAGAGTCAGGGGAGGAGACTTGTTGCCATGGGTAACCATGAACTGGGGAGAATGTAATAGGAGCCAGTCAGCAGTAAAACCTGGCCTAAGTGACAGGCCCTCTGGTAGCTAGGGGGGCCGGTATTCTGCCTCCTTCTCTAGCGGTTGGTTCCCTCAAAATTAACCTGTAACGCATGAGGTCCAGGCCAGTACATGGTATAAGAACCTATTCTGTCACTGGGAGTGAGGTGGTGTAGATTTGCTGGACTGATGAAGAGGGCATAGGCTCAGCGGTGTCCTTCCTAAATACAACATTCATCAAGCAAAAGTGTTTAGTAACACGGGACACAATGTTTTACAGAAGGACTCTGTAAATTGTACTACTGCACACAGTGTGCGGCTCATCTGTAAACTGGGGTTCCACCCTAATGTTTACTTTCCCATGAACACAGCCTCACCTGGTCCCAGGCATTGGTAAACGTGTACATGAAAACAGGTACCCCATGTGAACGGGTGTGGTGACCCTGCCCACAAGCTTGTCATCAGTGGGTTAGACCTATGGATGCTATAGAAACCCCTCCCCCCTAGGACCTCTGAGATTTTCCTCTCGCTGGGGAGTGGGTGTTTGGTAGAGAAGGTTGTGTATCTGGTTGTAGATACCAGGGCTGGAGTCCAGGCCTAGAGGGTGTTGGCCCCCTCTTTGAGCGGCCATGTGGGCCTAAGAAGATATTGCTACTGGAGTCATGACTTCAACAGAGTTACGTTTGAACCTCTTGTTTTGTTGGTCTAAGTCCACCAGAAGTTCTGAGTGATGCTGCATGATGCTTCTGGATATTGAGACCAACTTAGCGTTTACTAGCCAAAAAGCTGTAGGTGTCCTATGCGAGTTTTGAGAATGCCACCTTCTTTGTCCTCCTGTGCAACTTATCAAGTTCAAGTAGCATTAAAACTGCATTTGAGTTATCTGATGTATTTTATGTAAACTTGCATGATGCAGAGTACTACATATGCCGCGTACACACGAGCGGACTGTATGGCCTACTTAGTCCGCCGAAACACATTTCAGCAGACAGTCCGCTCGTGTGTGGGCTTCAGCGGACTTTTTCAGCGTGCAGTCCGGCGTACTAAGAATTTCGGTTTTTTCGAAATTCTGTCCGTCGTACTCGCATTTCGGCAGACAATCCGGCCGTGTGTATGCCAGTCCGCCGTACTTTTGAAATGAGCGGACTTTTCCCGCCCGGAGAAAAGTCCGCTCATTTCGAGCGGGTATCCAGGTAGGCGGGGCCTGCGAAGGAGACGTCGCTGGCCCCGCTGCCTGGTATGGACTTAAAGGGGAACCCCAACGCCGAAAAAAATCGGCGTGGGGGTCCCCCCCAAGTCCACAACAGACCCTTGTCAGAGCACGCTACCCGGCCGGCCAGGAAAGGGGGTGAGCGAGCGCCCCCCCCCCCCCCTGAGCCGTACCAGGCCGCGTGCCCTCAACATGGGGGGGTGCCTTGGGGAAGGGGGGGCCGCGCGGCCCCTCCACCCCAAAGCACCTTGTCCCCATGTTGATGAGGACAAGGGCCTCTTCCCGACAACCCTGGCCGTTGGTTGTCAGGGTCTGCGGGCGGGGGGCTTATCGGAAACCCGGGAGCCCCCTTTAATAAGGGGGCCCCTGGATACCGGCCCCCCACCCTATGTGAATGAGTATGGGGTACAATGTACCCCTACCCATTCACCTGTAAAATAAAAGTACAAAAAAAAACACAACACACGAGATAAAATACTTTATTGCACAGCTCCGGTGGTCTTCCGTCTTCGGGGGTCTTCTCGCCGGACTCCTCCGCTATCTTCTTGTAGCTCTTTTGCTAGCGGAGGAGTCCGGCTTTCTTCCTCGCCGCCGGCCTCTTCTCCCGACTTCGGGGGTCTTGTCCCCCTCTTCGGTTCTTCTGCCGGGCCACCGCGCCATCTTATAGCTCTTTTACAGGCGGTGGCCCGGTCTTCTGTCGCTGCCGCCGCCGCCTTCCGTTCTTCTTCTTCTTCTTCTTCTTCTCCTTCTTCTCCAGGAGATGTTGACTCGACGATCTCTCCGGCCACAATGCCAGGGCCGCGCTGCGCGGCCACTTATATAGGGACAAGGGGCGGTGTCACATGGCTTTATGTCACATGGGTTGGTGTCACATGGTGACCCCGCCCCCTTACGATGTCATAGTCCCCATGTGACATCAACCCATGTGACCAACCCATGTGACATAAAGCCATGTGACACCGCCCCTTGTCCCTATATAAGTGGGCGCGCAGCGCGGCCCTGGCATTGTGGCCGGAGAGAGCGTTGAGTCAACATCTCCTGCAGAAGAAGGAGAAGAAGAAGAAGAAGAAGAACGGAAGGCGGCGGCGGCGGCGACAGTAGACCGGGCCACCGCCTGTAAAAGAGCTATAAGAAGGCGCGGTGGCCCGGCAGAAGAACCGAAGAGGGGGACAAGACCCCCGAAGTCGGGAGAAGAGGCCGGCGGCGAGGAAGAAAGCCGGACTCCTCCGCTAGCAAAAGAGCTACAAGAAGATAGCGGAGGAGTCCGGCGAGAAGACCCCCAAAGACGGAAGACCCCCGGAGCTGTGCAATAAAGTATTTTATCTCGTGTGTTGTGTTTTTTTTTGTACTTTTATTTTACAGGTGAATGGGTAGGGGTACATTGTACCCCATACTCATTCACATAGGGTGGGGGGCCGGTATCCGGGGGCCCCCTTCTTAAAGGGGGCTCCCGGATTCCGATAAGCCCCCCGCCCGCAGACCCCGACAACCAACGGCCAGGGTTGTCGGGAAGAGGCCCTTGTCCTCATCAACATGGGGACAAGGTGCTTTGGGGTGGGGGGCTTGTTGAGGGCACGCGGCCTGCTATGGCTCAGGAGGGGGGGGGGCGCTCGCTCGCCCCCCTTTCCTGGCCGGCCGGGTAGCGTGCTCAGACAAGGGTCTGTTGTGGACTTGGGGGGGACCCCCACGCCGATTTTTTTCAGCGTTGGGGTTCCCCTTTAAGTCCATACCAGGCGGCGGGGCCAGCGACGTCTCCTTCGCGGGCCCCGCCTACCTGGAGACGCGCTCGAAATAAGCGGACTTTCCTCCGCGTGTGTGGGCGAGTCCGTTCATTTCAAAAGTAGGGCGGATAGTACGGCGGACTTAGTACGCCGTATTAGTCCGCTCAAAAAGTGCCGTGTGTGGGCAAGTAGCCCGTTCGGAAATTCCGACGGACAGTCTGGCGTACTTTTCCGCCAGACTAAGTACGTCATACAGTTTGACCGTGTGTACGCGGCAATACAGTACTAGTTCAGGGATAATCAGCATGGTGCAATAGACATGTTTTGTATATGCAACGTTTTTTTTACTTCTTCGTCATATGTGTTAAAGAGCGACGATCGTTAGGCAAAGAGACAGAAATGCGAAGACGCAATAACTTTTGGGCAAATCAATCAATTTACACTTTTTGGGATTTTTAACCAAAAATATGTAGCAGAATACACATTGGCCTACATTTATGTCGAATTTTTTCTTTGTCTTTTTTGTTTATAGCGCAAAAAATAGGTGACCAAAAGAAAGCTCTATTTGTGAGAAAAAAGGACATACTATTTATTTGGCTACAGCGTTGCACGCCCGCACAATTTTCAGTTAAAGTAACGCAGTGCCGTATCGCAAAAAATGGCCTGGTCGGGAAGGGGTGTAAATCTTCCATAAGAGATAGAGATAGAGATGTATATCTGTAGCTATATATATATATATATATATATATATATATATATATAAAAATGTATATATACAGTATCTCACAAAAGTGAGTACACACCTCACATAAATTTTGTAAATATTTTATTATATAGTAGATTTGTTCTCCCCTCAAAATAACTCAACACATAGCCGTTAATGTCTAACCCGCTGGCAACAAAAGTGAGTACACCCCTAAATGAAAACGTCCAAATTGGGCCCAAGTGTCAATATTTTGTGTGGCCAACCTTTTTTTTTCCAGCACTGCCTTAACCCTCTTGGGCATGGAGTTCATCAGAGCTTCACAGGTTGCCACTGGAGTCCTCTTCCACTCCTCCATGACAACATCAGGGAGCTGGTGAATGTCAAAGTACTTGCGCTCCTCCACCTTCTGTTTGAGGATGACCCACAGATGTTCAATAGGGTTTAGGTCTGGAGACATGCTTAGCCAGTCCATCACCTTTACCCTCAGCTTCTTTAGCAAGGCAGTGGCCGTCTTGAGAACCTGTCCTGTTAAACCACTGTATAGTCTTGGCCACTGTGCTGCAGCTCAGTTTCAGGGTCTTGCCAATTTTCTTATAGCCTAGGCCAGTGATGGCCAACCTTGGCACCCCAGATGTTTTGGAACTACATTTCCCATGATGCTCATGTTCTCTGCAGTGTTGTTGAGCATCATGGGAAATGTAGTTCCAAAACATCTGGAGTGCCAAGGTTTGCCATTGCTGGCCTAGGCCATCTTTATGTAGAGCAACAATTCTTTTTTTTACATGCTCAGAGAGTTCTTTGCCATGAGGTGCTATGTTGAACTTCCAGTGACCAGTATGAGAGAGTAAGATTCACAGCTGAAACCTTGTAACACTAACAAGTCACATGATACCAGGGAGGGAAAATGGCTAATTGGGCCCAATTTGGACATTTATACTTAAGGGTGTACTCACCTTTGTTGCCAGCAGTTTAGACATTAATAGCTGTGTGTTGAGTTATTTTTTGTGAGATACTGTGTATATATATATATATATATATATATATGTGTGTGTACTCTGAGACTCTTGTGGATAACTAAGGAAAGGAAATAAAAGGAAAGATGGAAAGTGACCTGGGGTGGGCCGTGGTCATGAAGTCAGTATGCCTAAAAGAGGGCATACCCAAGAAGTAATTAGAAATAAAGAAGAAGTGAAATAAAGGGAATGGGTGCATAGGATAATCTGATTAAAAATGCTGACAGAAGGGAGGATCAGGGGCTAGCCTTTTAAAAGGCGAGACTCCTCCCACAAGTTCAGGTGGGCCTGCGCTCCGCCTTCCTATGTATATACATTATATCAATTTTTTTATTGTTCCAATAACAACACATACTATATCCTTATCCAGAAATGTTAAAGGCCTTTTGATCTTTTACAGCAAAATGTGTACAACTTTAAAGGGATTGTAAAGTGATTTTTTTTTTTTAATAACAAACATGTTATACTTACCTCCACGGTGCAGCTCATTTTGCACAGAGTGGCCCCGAACCTGCTCTTCTGGGGTCCCTTGGCGGCTGTCTCGGCTTCCTCTCGCAGGTACTTCTCACGTTCATGCGAGCTCCCTCGCATGGTGAGAAGAACCTGCGGGCGCGCTCCCGTGATACATCCGGCGGCTATAGCCGCTCGCTGTATCACGCGGCCCCGCCCCCCCGGCACTCAGCGTCAGTGGATGTGTTTGAAAGCAGCACGAGCCAATGGCTGCGCTGCTTTCCATCCACCCACTTCAGCCAATCAGCGGCCAGGCTGAATGGTGGAAAGTAGACTTGTGCACAATGGAAAATTTCGTTTAGTTTTGGTTCGTTGTTATTCGTAAAATACATAATTTCGTTCTGTTATATTCGTTATGTTACGTTAATACGTTTTCGGATAATTCTTTATTCATTCGTTCGTATTCGTTGAAATTCGCTATTTATGTATATATAGACATTCGTGATAATGATTCGTAGTTTGGAAAGTCGTTTGTTTATTGAATCTTTTAACACACACAATGACAACGTCTCTTCTCCTCGGCTCAAATACAATACAACACCCTTCTAACTCAGTTCTCAGGAATGCACTTTGCCAGTAATCCAACCTCTGACACAAAATTAATTAGCTGATTGGACTATAAGATTTACTTTGAGCTGACCTTTTGTTTCATTAGATCTTTAACCACTTGAGACCCGCGCTATAGCCGAATGACGGCTACAGCGCGGACCTCCTTTGCCGGGACTACGTCTATTGATGTCGTCCCGTGCACGAGCAGCCTCGCCTGATCACCGATCCGAGCAAGGGGTCGATCCCGACCCCTTACCACGTGATCAGCTGTCAGCCAATGACAGCTGATCATGTGACAAAACAGAGCCGGTAATCGGCTATTTTTCCTCCTCGTGCTGACAGCGCGAGGAGAGAAAAAAAAAGCAGATCACCGGCTGCCGTGATTGGGACATTAGTCCCGATCACGGCCAGTGTATCAGGACCCACCTGCCCCCTGCCAGTAACCCCCAGAGCCTTAATAAAGTGCCACCCAGCAGTGCCACCCATCAGTGCCCATAATGCCACCCAGCAGTGCCATACATCAGTGCCCACAGTGCCATACATCAGTGCCCACAGTGCCATACATCAGTGCCCACAGTGCCACCTATCAGTGCCCACAATCTGCCTCAACATTGCTGCACCTCAGTGCCACATATCCGTGCCCATCAGTGTCATCTACCAGTGCCCATCAGTGCTGCCCATCAGTGCCCAGCAGAGCCACCTATCAGAGCCACCTATCAGTGCCACCTATCAGTGCCCATCAGTCCCATCTATCAGTGGTACCTATCAGTGCCCCTTAGTGCCACCCATCCGTGCCACCCATCCGTGCCACCCATCCGTGCCACCTATCCGTGCCCATCAGTGCCGCCTTATCTGTGCCCATCAGTACTGCCTTATCTGTGCCTATCGGTGCCACCTTATCTGTGCCTATTAGTGTCGCCTTAACTGTGCCTATTAGTGCCCATCAGTGCCCACCAGTGCCGCCCATCAGTGCCCACCAGTCCCGCCTCATCAGCGCATTTCAATGAAGGAGAAAAATGACCTGTTTGCAAAATTTTATAACAAACTATTAAACATGATTTTTTTTTATTTTTTATTTTGCATCTTTTTTTGTTTGTTTAGCAAAAAATAAAACTCCCAGCTGTAATTAAATACCACCAAAAGAAAGCTCTATTTGTGGGAAAAAAATGATAAAAATTTAATTTGGGTACAGTGTTGTATGGCCGCGCAATTGTCATTCAAAGTGCATCAGCGCTGAAAGCTGAAAATTGGTCTGGGACTGAGGGGGGTTTAAGTGCCCAGTAAGCAAGTGGTTAAAGAATTATCAAATTCATTTGAATTCATTCGAATTCATTTGTTATATTTCTTTCGTATTCGTTGTTATTCGTTATTTTTTTATTCGGACATTCGGATGCATCGATTCGTAGTTTGGAAAGTCGTTTGTTTATTGAATCTTTTAACACGCACAATGACAACGTCTCTTCTCCTCGGCTCAAATTCAATACAACACCCTTCTAACTCAGTTCTCAGGAATGCACTTTGCCAGTAATCCAACCTCCGGCACAAAATTAATTATCTGATTGGACTATAAGATTTACTTTGAGCTGACCTTTTGTTTCATTAGATCTTTAAAGAATTACCAAATTCATTTGAATTCATTTGAATTCATTCGAATTCATTCGTTATATTTCTTTCGTATTAGTTGTTATTCATTATATATTTTTTTCGGACATTCGGATGCATCCGAATGTCCGAAAGATGCAAAATTCGGCCGAATTTAGATTCGTTACGAAACGAATTACACAAGCCTAGTGGAAAGGAAGGCGGGGGCGAGCACGGGATTTTTGATGGGTGAGGTAAGTAAAACAGGGGGGCTGGGGGCGCCGGCACTGTCAGATGTTTTTTCACCTTAATGCATTTAATCATTTTTTAGACCATATATACACATTCCAGCGTAGACCTGACTGGCTCATTTTAAAAGCCGTTCTTGCTACAGAATAACTGTAAATTGTTTTCACATTTAATTGTCCAAAATGCGTGACATTTCTGCGAATTCTTGCTCCGAATAGGACACTTGACTTTTACAAAATGTGTGTCGCTTAATTATCTTTTTCATATGATCTCTTACTGAAGTAATTTTTAGGCTCGGTTCACACAGGGGCGACTTGTCCAGGCGACTTCGCCGCCTGACAAGTCGCGCTCCGTTCTGTACTACGGAACCGTTCTAATAGGAGAGACTCAAGTCGCTCCGATTCAGAAAAAAGGTTCCTGTACTACTTTTGCGGCGACTTCGGGCGACTTGCATTGACTTCTATACAGAAGTCGTTTTGCAAGTCGCCGCTGATCGTGTGCAGGTCGCGGCGCTGCAAGTCGTGCCGCCCGCTGTGTGAACCGAGCCTTAAGCTTGACCGCTATTGTCATTTTGTTTTTGGCCTCTGTCACAGACTTTCCAGCACCTTCTCCTGACTTCAGTTCCTCTGAGCAAAGTCAGGCTGATAGTTAATGTTCATCAAGGTCGTATCTAGTCCTCCATTTGGAGATTTACTTACAGCAATGTTTCTCAGTTCTATGGGATAATGTCCCCTATATAAAACCAGTTACAAAGTTCACCTCTGGCGTGGGTCACCTTATCTCAGGGGAGGACTGGGAACCTTTGGCCCACAATCAGGGGCGTAACTAGAAATCACAGGGCCCCATAGCAAAATGTTGTATGGGCCCCCCCCCACCCAGGGGCGGATCCAGATTCTAGTCTCGGGAGGGGCACTGATAGAAAATACTTTTATGGGGGCAATTTATTGGGGCAATGGCTGATGTTGGCGCTTCAATTATCACGGCACCATTTGTGTTATGGTGTCAGGATGATTGAAACACATTATTTCTATTATTGCATTGTTATAGAAAATTAAATAGTTCAACTCACCATAATGCAGAATCAGTGGGAGCCTCGAGTGTGTCACCTGCCACCAGATGCAGATTGTCACTTGTCACAAGTTGCGGATTGTCCACCTGCCACCCATTGTGGATTGTCCACTTGCCACGTGACCTGCCACACATTGCAAATCGTCCACTTTCCATGTCATCTGCCACACATTGGGGATTGTCCACTTGCCACGTCACCTGCCACACATTGCGGATTGTCCACTTGCCACGTGACCTGCCACCCATTGTGGATTGTCCACTTGCCACATCACCTGCCACACATTGTGGATTGTCCATTTGCCACGTTACCTGCCACCCACTGCGGATTGTCCATTTGCCATGTCACCTGCCACCCATTGCGGTTTGTCCACTTGCCACGTGACCTGCCACACATTGCGGATTGTTCACTTGCCACGTCACCTGCCACACATTGCGGATTGTCCACTTGCCACGTGACCTGCCACCCATTGTGGATTGTCCACTTGCCACATCACCTGCCACACATTGTGGATTGTCCATTTGCCACGTCACCTGCCACCCATTGCGGTTTGTCCATTTGCCACGTCACCTGCCACCCATTGCGGTTTGTCCATTTGCCACGTTACCTGCCACCCACTGCGGATTGTCCATTTGCCATGTCACCTGCCACCCATTGCGGTTTGTCCACTTGCCACGTGACCTGCCACACATTGCGGATTGTTCACTTGCCACGTCACCTGCCACACATTGCGGATTGTCCATTTGCCACGTCACCTGCCACAAGTTTCAGATTGTCCCCTTGCCACGTCACATGCCACAAGTTTCAGATTGTCCCCTTGCCACGTCACATGCTACACATTGCAGATTGTCCACTTGCCACGTCACCTGCCACACATTGCGATTTTCCACTTGCCATGTCACCTGCCATCCATTGCGGATTGTCCATTTGCCATGTCACCTGCCACACATTGCGGATTTTCCACTTGCCATGTCACCTGCCATCCATTGCGGATTGTCCATTTGCCATGTCACCTGTCACACATTGCGGATTGTCACTTTGCCATGTCACCTGTCACACATTGCGGATTGTCACTTTGCCATGTCACCTGTCACACATTGCGGATTGTCACTTTCCTGTTAAAGTCGCTCTGTTTGCCAGTCTGAGTCAGGCAGCAGAGAGAGGATGTAATCTCTGCTGCCTGCACAGTGAGTGAGAGCGGAGCTGGCAGTTTGCAGGGCGGGCGCCGGGCGGTGAGAGATGATGTCATCTCTCTGCCCCGCCACCCGCTGATTGGCCAGCCACTAAGCCTCCCCGCAGCTTCCCCAACAACCCCCCGCCGCCGCCGAGTCACCTGGCTGTGTCCGCTCGTACAGTCAGTGTGACTGTACGAGCGCCGAGCGGACAAGGAGCTCGGCGGCTCACCTGCCGCCCGCTCACCGGGCCCTCCTCAGCTGCGGGCCCCGTAGCGACCGCACGGGTCGCTATGGTGGTAGTTCCGCCACTGCCCACAATGTAAACAGAATCAACCAGCCCTGTCATGGAAAAGACTGATTTCTGTGGCCTAATGAAAGTGTAGAAACAAAACAAAAATATTGCGCTTGGGGCAAACCTGAGAGCTGCAACTAAAAACCATCTAATATCAAAATAGGGGTCAAATCAGAAAAAATTATACATAAAGTTGCGCTAAATATACGTGAAAATTGAAGTGAAAAACTCAATACAAATCACAAAAAAAATGCAAATCAAAAAAACATCCTGTGTAAAGTTCAATCAAGAAAAAAAGGAGTCTTTGTAATCAGGGAATCTTAGTTCCAAAAAGAAGCCAGCGAACAGGAAAATCAATCCTTTTTACGAATACAGTGGAATCTTCCTGACTTTGCCACTATCACATCCAGATCTGAAAAAGGTTTGACTCTTACCGCAATGGGTGGACTCCAAACCAGCAGAGTCGTTAGCACGAGCAGACAGCCCTCTGCAGGGTTCTTTTGTGTGTATTCCGTTCCGGTGTATTACTGAGGGCGTGGATAGATGCGGATCATTCGAAGGTAACCAGCCTAGATCGAAAAGTTCCGGAAACCGTCGTACGTCCTGCTTCTCCTCTCGGTCACCGTAGAGAAAGGCAAAGTGGCCGTCCGATCTCCCTGTATGCCTGGAGTTATCTAAAGCTCCCCAGCGAATCGTCGGATGCCAAGATTTTTCAGTGCGCAAACCCTTGGGGGAAAAAAAGGCCAACACAGGACAGCCAAGTTCTGTACTGCTGGAAGCATAGCCTATGAAAGTGTTCCATGCAAAAAATCGTTGCTGCATTTATTGGTGGGCATAGTGAAATGCATGGTCCAATCCAATTCCTGTCTAAATCATACCACCTCAACCCCTGCAACATCTCCAGAATATGCCCCTTTTTAACCAATGACACCACAATGCTTCTAATTCACTCCCTGGTCATCTTGACTACTGCAACTCCCTCCTCCTTGGATAACATTTACATAGACTATCTCGGATCCCCCCTTTCAGTCCATCATAAATGCTGCTGCCAGGCTCACCCACCTTACCAACCAGTCAGCGTCTGCTACTCCCATCTGCCAATCCCTACACTGGCTTCTGCTCACCCAACTAATACAATTCTGAGTACTAAAAACATCTTACAAAGCCATCCACAACTCTGTACCCAGTAGGGTTGCTATCTCATCCCTTTAAAACTGAACACATATGAATTACACAGGTTCTGAGGCTAATTTAATGCAGATAATTACTCACGAAGTGAGTCTGATTACCACCTTAATCAGCCACAGAACCCGAGTAATTATTATGTTTGGTTTTAACGGGATGCAATGGCAGCTCCTCAGCTACATCACTAACCTTCTCTGAAAATATCAAGAAAACCACTCTCTTCAGTCATCTCAAGACCTGCTGTTCTACCAAATTGCATAGTAACTGTACTGTCTGCCTTCATTTTGTAAAGCGCTGCGCAAACTGTGGGCACTACATAAATCCTGTAAAATAATCAGGGTTTTTTTTCAGCGGGAACGTGGGGGAACGCAGTTCCGGCACCTCCAGCACTAATGGTCTATTGTTGCTGAGGAGGTCTACTGTTTCTGGTGGGGGGGTCTATTGTTGCTTAGGGGGTCTTATATTGCCAGGAGTTAGTTGTTGCTGGGAGAGATCTACTGTTGAGGGAGGAGGTCTATTGTTGAATCTATTGTTGGCTGCCATAAAGTCTATTGATGCTGGCTGTGAGAGATCTGTTGTTGAGGCCAAGAGCCTATTGTTGCTTTGGGGGAATTTTGTTGTGGGTGGACCATTGTTGATGGGGGAATCTATTGTTGCTGGGGGGGGGGGGGGGGGGGGGCTCTATTTTTACTGGCTGCAGGGGATCTATTTTCATGCTTTTCTTGTTATCATTACCAAATTCCAGAAAAATTCCATACAAATTACAAAATGATACTTGATTCTGTATTCTCTAAAAAAAGGCAGTATTGGGAGATGGGTAGGGGTTGAAACCAAGGAATGGTGCTCATAGGTGGGTTGGGCGGAGAAAAGAGGTGACTAAGAAAGGGGGAGTTCCTGCCCCTATTCTCTAAGAAAAAAAAAGCCCTGATAATAATAATATAATAATAAAAATGGTAGGCATTGGTGTTCCTATAGGATAGGGTTTAGATATAGTTTATGCTGGCAGATGGGGGGAGCGTTAAAACTAGGAGGTTGAGCTGTGTTTTTAAAACCCTTGACTGCCCACCTTAATTTAACACATCAGCCAGAGGGGGTTCTACAGATGCCATGGCCACAATGCTTTCCTTTGCTGTTACAAAAATAATATCCTTATGTTATCTTTGATAGGCAGTACTGCAGCCAAACATTTCAGATTAAAGTGAAGGTGGCTATGCAGCAACTACCCAGAGCAGTAGTGCAGGAGTCGTAGGGTTAAAAAGAGGCAGTGAAGAAGAGACATACTGCCCATTGGTGCCTGTCAAATGCTCTCTGAAAAGCGATCCAATAGCACCCTACTGTTTTTCAGTGTAAACACATAAATGTGCACAGAATAAGCGCAAGAGGCAAAACAGTCAGTTGAAGATTCCACTTTCCTACTGGGAACTTTCATTCTCTTCCTGCCCAGGCTAATTTCTAGCTTTCAGTGCCATTGTACTTTGAATGACTATTGTGCGGTCATCCAACACTGTGCATATATTACATTTTTATCCCAGTCCATCTGAGTACCCGAGTACCTGTCACAGCCCATCAGAGTACCCGAGTACCTGTCCCAGTCCATCTGAGTACCCGAGTACCTGTCACAGCCCATCAGAGTACCCGAGTACCTGTCCCAGTCCATCTGAGTACCCGAGTACCTGTCACAGCCCATCAGAGTACCCGAGTACCTGTCACAGCCCATCAGAGTACCCGAGTACCTGTCCCAGTCCATCTGAGTACCCGAGTACCTGTCACAGTCCATCTGAGTACCCGAGTACCTGTCACAGTCCATCTGAGTAC
This sequence comes from Lithobates pipiens, assembly GCF_037356315.1. Taxonomy (NCBI): domain Eukaryota; kingdom Metazoa; phylum Chordata; class Amphibia; order Anura; family Ranidae; genus Lithobates; species Lithobates pipiens. The sequence goes on along the minus strand of NW_027507755.1, from coordinate 2,921,634 downwards.
CCGAGTACCTGTTACAGTCCATATGAGTACCTGAGTACCTGCCACAGTTCATCTGAGTACCCGAGTACTTGAGTACCTGTCACAGTCCATATGAGTACCCGAGTACCTGAGTACCTGTCACAGTCCATATGAGTACCCAAGTACCTGTCACAGTCCATATGAGTACCCAAGTACCTGAGTACCTGTCACAGTCCATATGAGTACTGAGTACCTGAGTACCTGTCACGCCCTTCATAGTACCCGAATACCAGTCACCAGCCCATCAGCGTACCCGAGTACCTATCTGTACCCCCGTCAGAGTACCCGAGTACCTGTCACCAGGCCATCAGAGTACCTGTCACCAGCCCATCAGAGTACCCAAGTACCTGTCATCAGCCCATCAGCGTAACCAAGTACCTGTCGCCAGCCCATCAGAGTAGCCATGTACCTGTCACCAGCCCATCAGAGTACCCGCGTACCTGTCTGCAGCTCATCCAGTTACCCAAGTACCTGTCTCCAGCCCATCAGAGTACCCGAGTACCTATCTCCTATCTGCAGCCCATGCCTCATAGAATATACATTGGGATGTTTGCTTTCCAAAATGGGGTAATTTTGTGGGTAATTCCACTGACCTTCAAAAGTGTGATAGGTAGGAATGAAATGAGATGTGTAATTTATGTCCTAGAACACCTGAACGTACTACTTCAATGTTCGGCCTCTGTATGTGGGTAGGAAGAGTAGCAGAATGTATTTTGGGGTGTCATTTTTGCTATATACATGCTATGTGTTAGAAATATCTTATAAATTGACAACTTTGTGTAAAAAAACAAATGCGTTTTTATTTTTTTCCCCAAATTTTCCAAAAACATCTGGAAAATTAACCATTCAAAAGACTCCCTATGCCTCATAGATTATACTTTAGGGTGTTTGCTTTCCAAAATGGGGTCATTTTGTGGGAAATTCAATTGTCCTGGTGCTCCAGGACCTTCAAAATTGTAATAGGTGGTTGAGAAATGAGATGTGTCATTTATGCTCCTAGAACGCTTGAAAGTGCCACTTCAATGTTGGGCCTTTGTATGTGGCCAGGCTGTGTAAAAGTCTCACACATGTGGTATTGTCATACTCAGGAAGAGTAGCAGAATGTTCTTTGGGGTGTAATTTGTTGTATGCATATGCTCTGTGTGAGAAATAACCTAATAATATGACAATTTTGTAAAAACAAAACAAACAAAAAAGTCATATTGCAGAGGATTGTGGGAAAAAATTACAACTTAAAAAAGCTCACCATGCTACTTACTTAATACCTTGGAATGTCTACTTTCTAAAAAGGGGTCATTTGGGGGTTATTTGTACTTTCCTGACTTGTTGATTTCTCAAGAAATTAGATACACCAGATGTACTGAAGGCCTGATCAGATGTGATCAATTTTCAGTGATTGGCACCATAGTTTGTAGACTCTATAATTTTCACAAAGACCAAGTAATATACACTTATTTGGGTTATTTTTACCAAAGATATGTACCAGTATAAATTTTGGCCAAAATTTATGAAGAAAAAGTACTAATTAGCAAAATTTTTAGGACAGAAACAAAGAAAAAAGCATTTTTTTTCACAAAATGTACGATCTTTTTTTATTTATAGCACAAAAAATAAAAAACCCACTAGTGATTAACCGCTTCGCGCCCGCCCTATAGCCGAAATACGGCTGCAGAGTGGACGCTAACTGCCGGGAGGCCGTTCCTGAATGGCCTCCTGTTTACTTCCGCAATGCACACTCCCTCAAGCGCACATCGGGGAAGTTCTGTGCTGGCCGTGTCCCTCGGACACAGCCAGTCACAGATCGCTGTAAACGGCCAATCACAGCAGCCGTTTACAGTGCGATCGGCGTGTCCAATGTGAGATGATCTCATATGTAAACATATGAGATCATCTCTCAGCGCCACTCTCCCTCCTCACACAGACAGCGTGTGAGAAGGGAGAGATCAAAGGCTGCAGCGGCTGTAAGTTAAAAAAAAAAGGAAAAAAGTGCTATCCGCCCCAGTGCCATCCGCCCCAGTGCCATCCGCCCCAGTGCCATCCTCCCCCAGTGCCACCCGCCCCAGTGCCATCCGCCCCCAGTGCCATCCTCGCCCCAGTGCCATCCTCCCCAGTGCCATCCTCCCCAGAGCCACCTGCCCCCAGTGCCACCTGTTAGTGCTATCTGTTCCCAGTGCCACCTGTTAGTGCTATCTGTCCCCAGTGCCACCTGTTGTCAGTGCCATTTGTCCCCAGTGCCATCTGTCATCAGTGCCACGTATAAGTGCCATCTGTCATCAGTGCCACGTGTCATCAGTGTCACATGGTGCCATCTGTCATCAGTGCCACATATTAGTGCCCCCTCTCATCAGTGCCATGTATCAGTGCCATTTGTCATCAGTGCCGCCTGTCAGTGTCACGTGCCATCTGTTGTCAGTGTCACGTGTCATCAATGCCACTTATCAGTGCCATCTGTCATCAGTGTCACGCATCATCGGTGCTATGTATTAGTGCCATCTGTCATCGGTGCCACGTATTAGTGCCATCTGTCATCAGTGCCACGTATTAGTGCCACGTGTCATCAGTACCACGTATAAGTGCCATCTGTCATCAGTGCCACGTATAAGTGCCATCTGTCATCAGTGCCACATATTAGTGCCATCTGTCATCAGTGCCACGTGTCATCAGTGCCACGTATAAGTGTCATCATTGCCACATATCAGTGCCATCTGTCATCAGTGTCACGTGTCATTGTCCTGGTATTTCAAAAGTGTAATAAGTAGTCAACAAGTTAGATGTGTAATTTATGCTCCTAGAACACGTGATGGCGCTCCCTGCATGTTTGGCCTCTCTATGTGGCCAGGCTGTGAAAAAGTCCCACACATGTGGTATTGCAATACTCAGGAGGAGTAGCAGAATTTTTTTGGGGGTGTCATTTGTGGTATACACATGCCACGTGGGAGAAATAACCTATTACAATGACAATTTTGTGGAAAAAAATAAAAAATAATAAAAAATCTTAATTTTGCAAAGAATTGTGGGAAAAAATGACAACATCAAAAAGCTCACTATGCCTCTTACTAAATACCTTGGAATGTCTACTTTCCAAAAAGGGGTCATTTGGGGGGTATTTGTACTTTCCTGACTTGTTCGGGTCACAAGAAGTGAGATAGGCCACCAGTACATCGGATGTGATCAATTTTGCATGATTCGCATCACAGCTTGTAGACTCTCTAACTTTCTCAAAGACCAAATAATATCCACTAATTTGGGTTATTTTTTACCAAAGATATGTAGCAGTATAAATTGTGGCCAAAATTTATGACGAAAAATTAATAATTTGCATAATCTTGTCACAGAAACAAAGAAATATGCGTTTTTTTTTTTTAATTTTCGATCTTTTTTCATTTATAGCACAAAAAATAAAAACCCCAGAGGTGATCAAATACCACCAAAAGAAATCTCTATTTGTGAGAAAAAAAGGACAAAAAATTCATTTGGGTACAGTGTTGCATGACTGAGTAATTGTCATTCAAAGTGTGAGAGCACCGAAAGTTGAAAATTGGTCTGGGCAGGAAGGGTGTTTAAGTGCCCAGTAAGCAAGTGGTTAAAGAGGGATTCCGCCCCAAAAAAAAAATATTAAAAGTCAGCAGCTATAAATACTACAGCTGCTGACTTTTAATAAATGGACACTCACCTGTCCCGGGTTCCAGCGATGCCGGCAGCCGAGGCCGATCGCCCGCTCGGGCCTCGGCTGCTGCCGCCGCCATTCGAGGTGAGGGAATCAGGAAGTAAAGCGAATCGGCTTCACTTCCCGGTTCCCTACTGCGCATGCGCGAGCTGCGCCGCGCAATAGGAAATCTCCGCGCTGTCACTGGGACCCGTGTGTGTCCCAGCAGACAGCGCGGCAGGGCAGGAAATGGCGTAGACTCCCGTGGGAGTCTATGCCCGGAAGTGGGTGAAAATACCTGTCTTTGACAGGTATCTCCACCCCCCTCCCCCCTGAAAGGTGTCAATTGTGACACCGGAGGGGGGGGGGGGGGGTTCCGATCAGCGGAGGTTCCACTTTAGGGTGGAATCCCGCTTTAAATACCACTAAAAGAAAGCTCTATTTGTGTGACAAAAGTTTCATATAGGTACAGTGTTGCATGACTTAGTAATTGTCATTCAAACTGTGAAAGCGCTGAAAGGTAGTCTGGGCAGGAAGGGGGTGCAAGTGCCCTGTATTGAGGTGGTTAAATAGGAATTGCAGTCTGCTCAGATAATTTGTAATAAAAACATCTTTGCCATTCTGAACCTTCCCTCCACCCACTTTACATATTATTTTATATATACTGTGATTCTGTATTTTCCAAATATGCTGCAGAAATCTCCCTCCACTAAGTCTGGCTGCAGCCATTTTAACTGTGGGCATCTGAAGCTGCTGCCTGTTCACTTCCTGGATTTACATAGACACACACCTCCAGCTCTGCAGCTCTCATTGGCCCTCTTATGCCTCATCCACCCTCCCTTCCTGGTAAACTCTCACAAGAGTGAGAGAGAGCTGTGTATGATGTCATAAGCCTAGGCTAATGACCAGAAACAGGAAGCGGGCTGTATAAGGGAGGAGGAGCCAGTGACGTCAAGCCGCAGGTGTTTGTATACACGGAGAGGCTGTGAGGAGGAGTGTAGCCTGACGTTTTGCCGCAATCTTATGCTTACACTGGATCGGGTTTGTGAGTGTATCGCTGTGTGTACACAAAGCCTATCTCTTAAATTGCAGCAGTGCGCTATTGTCTGTCTCTTTCTTTTTATGGTAACCGAGAGCCAAGGAAAAGGATCAAGAGGAAAATAACACACTCGGAAGTGGGATATTATTGAAAGTATTTCCTGCAGGGTGCTTTGGATTGTGTATATGGAACTGAGCGCCGAATACCATTTGCATTTTTTCTTGGTCTTTGTGGTTTTACAGTTTTTGTGAGATTGATCGCAGTTTCAGCTATAGGAGGTGTAACCTATAATAGTCTTGATTTATTATATATTTCCATCGGGTGCAGATGTTTATATTTTTTATACACACGGAATCCATTAATTATTGATTTTCATTTTTTATGACACAGGAATGTTGTTTGGAGTATAATATTTGAGGTATCATGGTATTTAGTCATATTTTTACTCATATTTGCTGATATTAGTGCACCACCTAATATTTGTTATATTGTAGTTCTTATAAGTGAGAGATCACTGTTATTGGTGCAGCTTTTAGGCTCGGTTCACACAGGGGCGACTTGTCCAGGCGACTTCGCCGCCTGACAAGTCGCCCCCCGTTCTGTACTACGGAACCGTTCTAATAGGAGCGACTCGAGTCGCTCCGACTTAGAAAAAAGGTTCCTGTACTACTTTTGCAGCGACCTCGGGCGACTTGCATTGACTTCTATACAGAAGTCGTTTTGCAAGTCGCCGCTGAGGTCGCGGCAGGTCGCGGCGCGGCAAGTCGTGCCGCGTACGGTGTAAACCGAGCCTTATTGTATTTTGTTTCACCTTATTATTGTTTTCACATTTACCACACCAGCGCTTGAGTATTTTCATTTAGTATTGGGCTGTATAAGGTATTTACTGGCAGAAAAAAAAATGTTTTAGGCCTCATTCACACAGATGTTTTTACAGCGGCTTTTTTGAGCTTTTTTTTGCTGCTTAAGAAGGCAACTCCATGTTATTCAATGGGCTCATACACACCATGACATTTGTGAGCTGTAACAGGCATGGTCGTTTTTAAGCTCCAAAAAAAAAAAACAAGGACCAGCGCCTTCAGAGGCTCCAGTGTTAGAGCAGTTTTGACGCTGATGCTGACAAAAGCTCAAAAACTTGCATTAACGCTATACCGACGTTTTTTATCATCATCGTTTTTAAGCTGTAAAAATGTTTATGTGGGTAATTTTGAGTGGAAAATAGCAGAGGGATTTTTTTTTTAAAACCCGCCTTAGCGTTAACGCTTAAAAACGTTGTTAAACGCAAATTGACGCCAAATCAAAACACTAATAAAATCGCGTTTTTAACGCTGCTTTTTTCCCAGGTGTTGTTACTAGCTTTACAGCCCGTTTTTTAAAATGTCTGTGTGTATGAGGCCTTACTATCCAAAGATAAAACAACAAGGGGAGAACATTTAATAGAACTTTGAAAAAAATGAATGAAGGTCCGCTTTAAGGCCCCTTTCACACTGGGGCGCTCTGCAGGCGCTACAGCGCTAAAAATAGCGTCTGCAAAGCGCCCTGAAACAGCCGCTGCTGTCTCTTCGCTTTCACACTGGAGCGGTGCGCTTGCAGGGCGGTCAAAATAGTCCTGCAAGCCGCATCTTTGGAGTGCTGTAGGAGCCGTGTATTTACCGATCCTAAAGCGCCCCTTCCCATAGAAAATAATGAGGCAGCGCTGCAAACCCGCCTGAAAAGCGCTGCTGCAAACCCGCCTGCAAAGCGCAGGTGCAGCAGCGCTGCAGCGGGCGGTTTTAACTCTTTTTCAGCCGCTAGCGGGGGTTAAACCTGCCCCCGTTAGCGGCTGCATAGTGCCGCTAAAACGATGATATAGAGCTGCTAAATCTAGCGCCGCTTTATGTCACAGATGGGAGACACACTCCGTCTAGAAAAATACATATACCAACACAGGGGACGTCCAAATAAATTTGACAAATTATGGTTGCCCTGGTTAGACGGGCATTTCGCCCATTGATTTAGTGCTGGGCAGACTTCTCACATAACCTGATCAAGAAACTAGAAAATGAAGCCACTTCGCACATAGGGGACAGACATTATAGGTGGTGATAGTGACAGGGAGACGCCTGGGGACAATAGTAACGTCTATCCATTACCAATGAGTACTCAGTGTCGAGTGTGCGGAATGTGCTATGGAAACATACATGCTGGAACGCCGTGATTATCACTAATGTATTGCTGTATTGACTGTAAGGTATGTTGCTGGGTTTTTTTCCTATGTAAACTGAATGTTTTCTCTTTATTTTATTCCAATAAAAACTTTATTTGAGAAAAAAAAAAATAGCGCTGCTTTACCGCCAGTGCGAAAGTAGCCAAAAGTCAATGGGACTGTGCTGCTGGTGGGTTATGGCGCATTAGTTCACTGTAAATCCCTGTTTTGGCAAAAAAAATAAAAAATCTAAGCTAAGTGCCTGGAAGTGTCTACTGTACCGTCCTATAAAAAGTGATCCACCCCGCACTGCACATATAACAGGCTGGCTCCTACATGCTGTAGTTTCTACGACCCAGGCTTAGTCCATGCGCAGAGGCCCCGCCCATCCTCAAGGATTATAGAGCTCCGCCCACACACCTGCGCACAGCCCGACCTCCCCGCAACTGGTATCTCCGAGGAGGGCACACGGAGCTGAGACAATCTTATTGGAGGGATGGGAGCCGGCCCTCGCTGCTGATTGGACGCTGGTCATGTGAAGAAGAAAGTTCTGGAGGAAAGTTCTCAGAAGCAGAAGACGGAGTGGTGCTGTCAGCGTGTACCGAGAGGATGGAGAGGGAGCAGAGCGGACAGGTAATGGGGAGCTGTGTACAGGGAAAATACCGGGGCCCGTCACATCTCTCACCCTACAAGGTGTTATGTGCTGTGTCTTCCTATTGGATGTCCTGTGATTGCATCGTGTGGGGGGATTCGATTGTGCAATGGACATGTTTCCCTGCCCTGTGCTGATAGGCCTTGGGGGGGGGGGGGGCTCTGTTATCTTCATGATAGTATACTTACATAGGAAGCTTTATAATGCATTCATTATACCAGAATACAGCCCCGAGAATTATTATAATTATTATTCAATGTTATTTATTATCTGATATAATTGAAATAATAAATATATCATTATAAAAGAAAATAATTATAGTAATAAGGATTAAGAAACTTATCATAATGTATATAATTGCAATAATATAAATATAAATAAAAATACTGATTATAATAAGAAGAATTAAGAAAATATTATAACGTAAATAATTATAATTATATGTGTGTATAAATATAGAACCACTCCCTTCCCCCACATCAAAACAAATAGGCCTGCCCGAATTTACTTGTACTGACAGTCTCCCTTACAAAATCTCTAGCACCTACCGATGGTAGAGTAAATATTATAATGTAAATAATGTATAAATGTGTGTGTGTGTGTGTATATATATATATATATATATATATATATATATATATATATATAACATTTCTGGATAAGGATATAGTATGTATTATTGGAACAATAAAAAAAAAGTGTGTGTGTGTGTGTGTGTGTGTGTGTGTGTGTGTGTGTGTGTGTGTGTGTGTGTGTGTGTGTGTGTGTGTGTGTGTGTATGTGTATGTATGTATGTATGTATGTATATATATGTATATATATATATATATATATATATATATATATATATATATAGGAAGGCGGGCGCAGGTCCACCTGAATTTGTGGGAGGAGTCTCGCCTTTTAAAAGGCTAGCCCCTGATCCTCCCTTCCGTCAGCATTTCTCCTCGGGTTATCCCACCCACCCATTCCCTTTATTCCACTTCTTCATTTCTAATTACTTCTTGGTTATGCCCACTTTTAGGCATACTGACCTTGTGACAAGAGTCTCCAAGTACAAATATATATATATATACACACACACACACACACACACACACACACACGTACATGTACATATATACATATATTAGGGGTTCAACGGGTCACCCTGTTCGGATCGGCACATGCCGCGATCCGCTGTCTCGGCCTTAGGAAAGGCCACGTCCATCTTGGTGCACCCGTTGGCATTTACAATGTGATTGCTCCGTCAAATGACGGAGCGTTCACTTGTAAACAAACTGGTGTCATAATGACACCAGTTCCTCTCTCCCCTTTGTGTACAGATCTGTACAGTGGAGGGAAGAGATCGGATGGCAACAGCACTGTGGGCTGCATCTGTAGTGCCCACAGCGCTGCTCTGTGACAATTGCAGTCACAGCCATCCCTCCATACCCTGCCAATACTCTGCAATTCCCTGCCAATACTCTGTCATACTCTGCCATACCATGCCAATACTCTGCCAATACTCTGCAATTCCCTGCCAATACTCTGTCATACTCTGCCATACCATGCCAATACTCTGCCATACCCTGCCAATACTCTGCCATACCCTGCAATTCCCTGCCAATACTCTGCCATTCCCTGCCAATACTCTGCCATTCCCTGCCAATACTCTGCCATTCCCTGCCAATACTCTGCCATTCCCTGCCAATACTCTGCCATACCATGCCAATACTCTGCCATACCATGCCAATACTCTGCCATACTCTGCAAATACCCTGCCAATACTCTGCTATACCCTGCCAATACTCTGCCATACCCTGCCAATACTCTGAAAAACCCTGCCAATACTTTGCCATACCCTGCCAATACTCTGCCATACCCAGCCATACTCTGCCATACCCTGCAATACTCGGTAATACCCAGCCATACTCTGCAATACCCTGTCATGCTCAGCCAATATTACAGTGGGGGGGGGGGGGGGGGGTTGTGACATAGATATTACAGGGGACTATATGGTGGTGTAATTTTTTACAGGTTTTTTCAAATTCAATTATTAATTGCTGATCTCGTAAAATGATCCGATCCGTGACTGTGATCCGAGGAACGATCCGATCCGTGAGTTTTTTAATCCGTTGCAAACCTAATGTGTGTGTGTGTGTGTGTATATATATATATAATCAAAAAACTCACGGATCGTATCGTTCCTCAGATCAGAGTCACGGATCGGATCATTTCTCGGATTAGCAAATAATAATTGAATTTGCAAAAACCTGTGAAAATGCCACCACCATATAGTCCCCACTGTAATATACATCTCCCCCACTGTAATATCCACGTCATCTCCCCCAATGTAATATTGGCTGAGCATGGATGGGTATTGGCAGGGTAAGTATTGTCAGGGTATTGCAGAATATTGGCAGGATAAGTATTGGCAGGGTATTGCAGAGTATTGGCAGGGTATTGCAAATTATTGCTGGGTATTGCAGATTATTGGCAGGGCATTGCTGGGTATTGCAGAGTATTGGCAGGGTAAGTATTGCAGAGTATTGGCAGGGTATTGCAGAGTAAGTATTGGCAGGGTATGTATTGCAGAGTATTGGCAGGGAGAGTATTGCAGAGTATTGGCAGGGTATTGCTGGGATGGCTGTGGCTGGCATCCGATTTCTCCCCTCCACCGTACAGATCAGTACAGAGAGGTCAGAGAGGAACCGGCGTCATCATGACGCCGGTTTGTTTACAGGTGATCGCTCCGTCATTTGAACTAAGCCGAAGCCACGGCCTTTCCTAAGGCCGAGACCGCGGAGCGCTCTGTGGATCGCCGCGTGTGCCGATCCGAGCGGGGTGACCTGTTCGGATCGCGGCTTGGTTGCACCCCTAATAAATAAATATATATATATGTATATATACAAACATACACACACACACACATTAACACACATTTTATATATTTATGGGCGGCACAGTGGTGTAGTGGTGAGCACTCTCACCTAGCAGTAAAAAGGGTCACTGGTTCAAATCCCAACCAGGACACTACCTGCCTGGAGTTTGCATGTTCTCCCTGTGCCTGCGTGGGTTTCCTCCGGGCACTCTGGTTTCCTCCCACAATCCAAAGACATGCAGGTAGGTTAATTGGCTTCTGTCCAAAATTGGCCCTAATATATGAATTGGGGCCTTGGATTGTGGCTCCTTGAGGGTAGGGACCAATGTGAGTGTGCAATGTACAGGGATAGGGGCAATTGTAGACACTCACTCAGGTTGAACTGGATGGACTGGTGTCTTTATTCAACCTTATATATATATTTATTACACTATATATATATATATAGTGTAATAAATATATATATAAGGTTGAATAAAGACACCAGTCCATCCAGTTCAACCTGAGTGAGTGTCTACAATTGCCCCTATCCCTGTACATTGCACACTCACATTGGTCCCTACCCTCAAGGAGCCACAATCCAAGGCCCCAATTCATATATTAGGGCCAATTTTGGACAGAAGCCAATTAACCTACCTGCATGTCTTTGGATTGTGGGAGGAAACCAGAGTGCCCGGAGGAAACCCACGCAGGCACAGGGAGAACATGCAAACTCCAGGCAGGTAGTGTCCTGGTTGGGATTTGATTATAGATTATATATATATATATATATATATTACACATACCGTATCTCACAAAAGTGAGTACTCCCCTCACATTTTTGTAAATATTTTATTCTATCTTTTCATGTGACAACACTGAAGAAATGACACTTTGCTACAATGTAAAGTAGTGAGTGTACAGCTTGTATAACAGTGTAAATTTGCTGTCCCCTCAAAATAACTCAACACACAGCCATTAATGTCTAAACCACTGGCAACAAAAGTGAGTACACCCCTAAGTGTCAATATTTTGTGTGGCCACCATTATTTTTTAGCACTGCATTAATCCCCTTAGGCATGGAGTTCACCAGATCTTCACAGGTTGCCACTGGAGTCCTCTTCTAATCCTCCATGATGACATCACTGAGCTGGTGGATGTTAGAGTCCTTGCGCTCCTCCACATTCTGTTTGAGGATGCCCCACAGATGCTCAATAGGGTTTAGGTCTGGAGACATGCTTGGCCAGTCCATCACCTTTACCCTAAGCTTCTTTAGCAAGACAGTGTTTGTCTTGAAGGTGTGTTTGGGGTCGTTATCATGTTGGAATACTGCCCTGTGGCCCAGTCTCTGAAGGGAGGGGATCATGCTCAGCTTTAGCATGTCACAGCACATGTTGGCATTCATGGTCCCCTCAATGAACTGTAGCTTCCCAGTGTTGGCAGCACTCATACGGCCCCAGACCATGACACTCCCACCACCTTGCTGGACTGTAGGCAAGACACACTTGTCTTTGTACTCCTCACCTGGTTGCCGCCACACACGCTCGACACCATCTGAACCAAAGAAGTTAATCTTGGTCTCATCAGACCACAGGACATGGTTCCAGTAATCCAAGTCCTTAGTCTGCTTGTCTTCAGCAAACTGTGGGCTTTCTTGTGCATCATCTTTAGTAGAGGCTTCCTTCTGTGACAACGGCCATGCAGAGCAATTTGATGCAGTGTGTGGTGTATGGTCTGACCACTGATAGGCTGACCCTCCACCCCTTCAACCTCTGCAGCAATGCTGGCAGCACTCATATGTCTATTTCCCAAAGACAACCTCTGGATATGATGCTGAGCACGTGCACTCAACTTTTTTGGTCGACCATGGCGAGGCCTGTTCTGAGTAAACCACTGTATGGTCTTGGCCACCGTGCTGCAGCTCAGTTTCAGGGTCTTGGCAATGTTCTTATAGTCTATGCCATCTTTATGTAGAGCAACAATTCTTTTTTTCTCTTATATTCACCAACCGACACAGCTCCTCTCTGTAACTAAATGGGTTGTATAGCCTGCCATTAGGAGAAACTAGGAAAAATTGTTACACAATACACAGAACTTTAATCCTGCCCCGGGGGACGGGCCCCGTGCTATCAACCCTCCTCACTGCTCCTAGAAGCTTCAGTTTTTATTTTGCCTAGTAAGGAGAATGACCTAGGAAACCCTGGGGGCCTCTCGATCCATGTTTTTGCTGCAGATTTGCTGCTTTTTGTGCAAGATGAGAGATCCTATCAACTGCCGGCTGGGTGACAGGCTGGTTAATGAAATCCTTGTAGTCTCCCCAGTCCGGCCATCGAGCGTGAGCAGGCCGCAGCTACGGGTCGGCAGGCCACGACATACCTCATGCTCCAGAGGTGATCGGTGAGCTTCAATGCCCCGGGGTATACATATGACCGGGCTACTGATGTCTGGATCACAGTATACCGGGCCAGTAATCTTCCCTGTAACTGTGCAGGAGTTGGCTACCACGGAATGTCTCCCAGCTCTTCAGGACTGGTAAGTATGGCTCTCCCTGCTTCGGTGGGGGGAGCAGCTGGGCATTCACTGGGGGGACGATTCGGGGGCCACCTCACCTCCTTATCTTCTCACCCAAGTCCCTATCACCCCTCCTTCCCCCCTCTGAGGGGGGGGGGTGTCTGCATGCGCTGCCGGCGGTGTGTGTGTGTGTGTGTGTGTGTGGGTCACTGTTTCTCACCTGTGGGCTCTGTGCGGTTGCTGGTCAGTCCTGGTCCAGGTCTGGGGGGTCCAAAAAAGGCAGTTTTTGTGGAGGATGTCTGTGTGTCAGCAGGCAGTTCGTTTTTATTTTTTGCTCTTTTCACCTCATGGCGCCGTTCCATCTTGGATTTGGGAAAGCTATAGATTCCCCTGGGGAGCTTCAGCAGCCATTTTCCCTGGGATTCCTATGGATTACATTGGCAGCCATTTTGTGAAAGCCAAAATGCTTTCTTCACCGCTGGCCTCTTGTGACAGCTTGCAATGTGCTTTCTCTTGTCACTTCCTGGATTCCCTGTGTGTGAGGGACACTGGATGGCTCTGCGTGGAACGCTGAAGCTGTTCTGCAGACCGTTGCACTGCTGTTAGAGCTGCTGACACAGTTCTTTCTCCTCTCTGCATCTGGGAACCTACTAGGGACTACAGGCACTGTTGGCATTTACAGAACGCCCCAGGGTGGTGAGTCTAGCACTAAGCACCCCCCCACGCAGCAGCAGCAGGAGGGTGGGACCTTCACTGTCCTAAGTCCCCTTGCAGGTGGCAGACAGGCTAGGGTCAGGTCAGCATGGCTTCAGAAACTGGTGTTTCTTCCACCGAAATCCAGGCTATAGCAACCGGGTCATCTGCAGTTGACGGCGGTCCTTGACTCCTATGTTGCTAAGATAGAGGCGGCATGTGGCAGGAAAGGTGCACGTAAGAGGCCCCTGCCCCCCCCCCCCCCTGTCCTCTGGGGAGAGCTCTGATGCAGACTCGGGCCCTGCTGCGGCTGGAGACCGCTGCTCTGACCTATCAGACGTGGCTGACCAGGACCGTTCGGACAGTGAGGATGAGTCCCCGACAGGGTCCGGGCACAACAAGGCGCTTGTTGGAGTACTTATCACAGCTGTGCGTGATACCCTGAAGATTCAGGAGCCAGCGGATTCCTCTGCTGATGTACCGGTCCCTTTTGGGTCCCTCAAGCCAGCACGTTCACCTAAGGTGTTCCCGTATTTGACTTATTTTGACAAATTCATCGGAATGGGGTTGCCCACAACGGACCTTTTCGGTCCCCAAAAATTTGGCGGTGCGTTACCCCTTTGAGCACAGCCTTCTCAAAAAGTGGTCCAAAGTAACCACGATCCCGGTTGAGGGGACTCCTGCATTCAAGGATCCCACAGACAGGAAGGCCGAAGCAGTGGCTCATTCCTTGTTTATGGTTGTGGGGTCAGCCGTGCGACCTGTACTGGCATCCGCACTTGTGTCGCAGACACTGACTTAGTGGGCAAAGCTTTTGCACTGCAAATTGGGAGAGCAGAATGCCTCCCCTGTCTGCGTGGAACTAGCAGACCAACTAGTGCATGGCCTTAAGTACGTTTGTGACGCGGCCCTGGATACTCTCCCCCTGCTATTCAGGGCCTCAGTGTCAATTGTGGTGCTGAGGCGGTCATTTGGCTGAAATGCTGGTCTGCTGACCAGGCATCCAAGAAAGCCCTGACGGATCTTTCCTTCCTTGGTGAACGGCTCTTTGGAGCCTCGCTGGATGACATTATTAAAAATGCCACGGGTGGTAAGAGTATACTACTCCCACAGGCCAGGAAGGCAAAGGAGCCATGCCGCAGGCAAGGGCCCTCCTTTTCCGCTCACAAGCGGCCTTTTCATCCGCCCGGTGTTTCGGCAAAACGATCCCAGCCCGACAGGATGCCCACGGACGGTCAGAAGCGTCCCTGGAACCGCAAGCCTAACAAGCCTGCAAACAAAAGTGCTACCGCATGAAGGTCTGCCCCACCCACATTTCAGGTGGGGGTCGCCTTCGGAAGTTTGCAGCCCGTTGGACCTCCCAGTTATCCGACCAATGGGTCTGCGACCTAATTTCTACAGGCTACAAGATAGAGTTTCTCTCTTGGCCGCCAAACAGATTCTTCCCCTCCAGCATACATGTGTCCCCGGTTCGCCGGGAGGCCCTGTTAGGGGCAGTGAGGGACTTGCTGAATCAGGGGGTGATAGTACCAGTTCCGGAATCGGAACGCTTCCAGGGGTTCTACTCCAATCTGTTCGTGGTTCCCAAGAAGGAAGGGGTACGTCCAATCTTCGACTTGAAAGCCCTCAATCAGAGGTTCAGAATGGAATCAGTTCGCTCAGTAGTCGCTGCACTCCATCAAGGGGACTTCCTGGTGTCCTTGGACATTCAGGATGCCTACTTGCACATACCTATATGCCTTTGGCATCAAAAGTTTCTGCGTTTGGCAGTCGGGAAAGCCCATTACCAGTTTGTGGCTCTTTTCTTTGGCCTGGCATCAGCCCCCCGAGTCTTTAGCAAAGTACTGACTCCAGTGTTGGCGTTGTTCAGACAACACGGGATCGCGATCGTGGGTTACCTAGACGATCTCCTGAGAGTTTCTTCCACCTCAGAATTAGAGGAGGATGTGACGATCACCTTGCAGACCCTGCAAGCGTTTGGGTGGCTGTTGAACCTAAAGAAGTCGGTGGTGGTATCGACTCAGCGTCTGGAGTACCTGGGGTTACTATTGGACTCCAGGGAAGCAAGGGTTTTTCTCCCCTCAGACAAATTGCTGACTCTCAGATCTGCGGTCAAACTACTGTTGAACCGCAAGTGGTCCTCGCTCTGCTTTTGCATGCGGGTGCTGGGGCTCATGGTGTCTTCCTTCGAGGCAGTACCTTATGCCCAGTTCCACACCAGAGTCCTGCAGAAGGAGATCTTGACAAAATGGGACAAATCTCTGTTGTCCCTGGATCGGCAGATCCAGGTGAGCCAACCAGTCAGGGACTCCCTGATCTGGTGCTTGAGGTCCCCGGTGATTCAGGCTGGAAAATTGTTCCTTCCTCTGAAATGGACGGTGGTCACCACGGATGCCAGTCTGTCCGGCTGGGGTGGAGTGATGGGAATTCAGTCGGATCAGGGCCTCTGGTCAACAGAGGAATCCAAGTTGCCGATCAATCTGCTCGAATTGAGAGCGATCAGGCTGTGCCTCCACACATGGTTGGCGTGTCTTCGAGGGCGTCCGACCAGGATAAGTCAGACAACACCACGGCTGTGGCGTACATAAATCACCAAGGGGGAACAAGAAGTTCAGCCGCTGCTCGGGAGGTCGCTCACATACTTCGGTGGGCAGAGCGACACGTTCCGGCCCTGTCGGCCTTTTACATCCCGGGGGTGGAAAATTGGCAGGCGGACTATCTGAGTCGTCAGATGCTGGACCCAGGAGAATGGGCATTGCATTCGGAGATATTCAGGCGGCTGTGCCTGAAATGGGGCACACCAGATGTGGATCTATTGGCATCCCGGCTCAATCGGAAAGGTGCCGAGATTCGTGTCCAGGACAAGAGATCCTTGGGCAGATGCGTCAGATACACTGGTGGCTCCGTGGGATCAGTACCAGCTGATCTACGCCTTTCCTCCGCTGAAACTGTTGCCACGCCTGCTTCGCAGAGTGGAAGCTGAGGGGATTCCAGTAATCCTGGTTGCCCCAGATTGACCTCAGCGAGCCTGGTACGCAGACCTGGTGCGCCTGGTGGCAGATGCTCCCTGGCGACTGCCGTTGAGAGAGGACCTCCTATCTCAAGGTCCAATCCTTCACCCTGCTTTACTATTGCTGGCTTTAACGGCCTGGCTATTGAAAGCCAGGTATTGAGGAACAGGGGTCTGTCGGACTCGGTGATTCCAACTATGCTGAGGGCGCGGAAATCTTCTTCCAGGAAGATATACCATCGTACTTGAAAGGCCTACATCTCCATGTGTGAGGAGAAAGGGTGGCATCCGCACTCCTTCTCTGTATCCAGAATCCTGCTGTTTCTGCAGCAAGGTGTAGACCAGAGTTTGGCGTGAGCACCATCAAGGGGCAGATTTCAGCTCTGGCTGTCTTTTTTTTCAAAGACCCCTGGCGTCTCACTCATTAGTGAGTACCTTTGTGCAGGGGGTGCGACATGTAGTCCCTCCGGTGCGTCCTCTGTTACCTCCGTGGGACTTGAACCTGGTGCTGTTGACGCTTTAGAAGCCGCTGTTTGAGAATATCAGAGAGATTCCACCGCTGACCCTTTCACAGAAGGTGATCTTTCTAGTGGCCATCACATCGGCCAAGAGGCTTTCGGAACTGGCGGCCTTGTCCTGCAAGTCGCCTTATCTGGTCATTCACAGGGAGAAGGTGGTGTTGCGTCCGCAACAGTCCTTTCTACCGAACGTGGTTTCAGCCTTTCATATCAATGAGGACATTGTATTGCCATCATTGTGTCCTAAGCCGAAGCACCCCAAAGAGGTGGCCCTTCATGCTCTAGATGTGGTTAGGGCTCTGAAAGTGTACTTGTCCTCCACAGCTTCCTTTCGGAAGTCAGACTCACTGTTTGTTTCGGTGGCTGGTCCTAAGAAGGGCATGGCGGTCTCGTCGGACACCATTTCCAGGTGGATCAGACAGATTGTAGTATAAGCCTACGCCTTAAAGGGGCAGGTGCCTCCCTTTCCAGTCAAGGCCCACTCTACAAGAGCAATCGGAACGTCTTGGGCCTTCCGACACCAAGCGTTTGTCGCTCAGGTGTGTAAGGCGGCGACCTGGTCGTCAGTCCAGGTTTTTTGTGGGTTTAGTTTCACTAGTTCCCACTTGCCATGGTGGATGAAGATTTATGCTGTTTTTCCCACCCCTCGTTTGGCACTGCTTGGGGACGTACCATTTAGTTACAGAGAGGAGCTGTGTCGGTCTGTGAATATAAGAGAAAATAGGATTTTTTGTACCGTAAATTCCTTTTCTCTGTAATTCACCGACCGACACAGCACCCACCCCTCCTTTTTTCTACGTTATTCTGCTTGTTGATGATTTTTTCAGATCCTCAGAGAGTTCTTTGCCAAGAGTTGCCATGTTGCACTTCCAGTGACCAGTATGAGAGAGTGAGAGCGATAACATTAAATTTAACATACCTGCTCCCCAATCACACCTGGGACCTTGTAACACTAATGATTCACGTGACACCGGGGAGGGAAAATGGCTGATTGGCCCCAGTTTGGACATTTTCACTTAGGGGTGTACTCACTTTTGTTGACAGTGGTTTAAAGAGGAAGTAAACCCTGATGGGTTTACTTCCTCTTTTTTTCCCTGCAAAGGTAAAGCATAATGGACTACTATGCATCGCATAGTAGCTCATTATGTGTCACTTACCTGACACAGGAGCCAGCGAAGTCGCCGCTGATCCCTGTAGTCCGCCGCATCCATCTTGCTGGTGGCGTCTCGCAGCTCCGACCAATGACAGCGGCGAAGCCGCGATGACGTCACTCCCGCGCATGCGCACGGGAGTCGCGTCTCGCAGCTCCGCCGCTGCCATTCGGCGAAGCCGCGATGACGTCACTCCCGCGCATGCGCACGGGAGTCGACAAATTAGGCAAATCCATTCTTGGACTTGCCGCATTTAGTGCGCCTGCGCGCCGCTGTCTACGGCGCATGCGCCGTGGACAGCGGTGCCCATTTTCGGGCAAATATCTCCTAAACCATATAGGTTTAGGAGATATTGCTTGGACCTACAGGTAAGCCTTAATCTAGGCTTACCTGTAGGTCAAAGTGGTTTGAAGGGGTTTACTTCCTCTTTAAACATTAATGGCTGTGCGTTGAGTTATTTTTGAGGGGACAGCAAATTCACACTGTTATGCAAGCTGTACACTCACTACTTTACATTGTAGCAAAGTGTCATTTTGTCAGTGTTGTCACATGAAAAGAAAATAAATTATCTAGATTGCTCCAGAGACAGACAGAATGCAATTATAGTAATATTATAATAACAAGCAAGCGAGTTGCATGAGTGTGGACCAGACAAAAAAAAAGGTTGCCCACCCTGACCCATGGTCACAGGGTCTGTGAGACTCTAAGCTGGCCCATTTTTCAGGTAGTGGTGGCAAAATCCACATAGTAACTTTTTCTTATTGCAACAGGATTGGATCACTTCAGTGAACAGAAAGAATAAAGAAGCCCTTTCACAATGGGTGAGAGAAAATAATGTCATCCTTCAACAGATCAATGGTCAGAGAATTTACCGTGCGCACACTGCAGGTATGTGGCACTGATGAATGCCTATGTAAGGGTCTGTTCTCATCTAAGCACATGCGGCAATACTGTGTTAGTGTTATTTCAACGGCGAAAATATATTCATCCTAATTTCCATCAGCTGCATGTTTTCTGTGCCGAAAACTAAACGAAAATAAAATTCAAATTAAGTAAATTGGAGATAACTATGACATAAATCAATTCCAATTTTCGTCAATGAATGAAAACAGAATGTGAGGAAGGGACAGTTACCCACCCGAACTTCCGCTTTCCTTGAAGCTCCAGCCCCCTGACTCTCTCAGCCAGCTGTGTTGGCTGAGAGACGCAGGCTCCCATCAATCCTTTCCCTTTCCTATGCAGTTCCACACATTACACTCATTGACACTATGACACTATCTCTTTGGCCCTCTGCTGACCTTTTCTAAATCGACAACACATTTCCATCCCCAGCCTATAATAATAGCACATTAAA
Source organism: Lithobates pipiens (assembly GCF_037356315.1). NCBI lineage: Eukaryota > Metazoa > Chordata > Amphibia > Anura > Ranidae > Lithobates > Lithobates pipiens. The sequence continues at coordinate 2,902,015 of NW_027507755.1, read as the reverse complement.
GTTTAACCGCTTGCCGACTGTATATTTACTGGGGCAAGGTGGCTCTCCTGTCCAAAATGATGTATCTGTGGACACGATGTGTGCCGGGACACGCTGATTGTTCGGGACACAGACCGAAAACAAGGCAGATCGCTGTTTATTGAGAAGAGAAGGCTTGTGATCCTGTGTTTCTACAAAGCAGGAACATGGATCTCTGCCTTTCCTTAGTAGAAGCACCTCCCCAACACAGTTAGCAAGCACGCCCTAAGAACACATTTAACCCTGTAATCATCCCTGATGTTAACCCTGCCAGTGTCATTAGAACAGTGACAGTGCATATTTTGAGCACTGATCATTGTATTAGTGTCACTGGTCCCCAAAAAGTGTCACTTTTTGTCCGATTTGTCTGCTGCAATGTCTCAGTCCCCCTATAAGTTGCTGATTGCCGCCATTACTAGTAAAGAAATAAATAAAAATTCAGTAAATCTATCCCATAGTTTGTAGACGCTATAACTTGCGCAAACCACAATATACACTTATTGGGATTTTTTTTTTTACCAAAAACATGTAGCAGAATACCTTTTGGCCTAAATTGATGAAGAAATTTGATTTTTTTTCCATTTAAAATTTTTTTTAATTATTGGATTTGTTTTATACAGCGCATCCGGAAATTATTCACAATGTTTTTACTTTTTTCACATTTTGTTATGCTAGAGCCTTATTCCAGAATGGATTAAATTCATTATTTTCCTCAAAATTCTACAAACAATATCCCATAATGACGAATGTAAAATAAGTAGTTTTGAAATCTTTGCAAATTTATAAAAAATAAAAAAATCACATGTACATAAATAGTCACAGCCTTTGCCATGACACTCATAATTGAGCTCAGGGGCATCCTGTTTATACTGATCATCCTTAACGCGGTGTTACACCCAAAACAAAACAGAACGTGTAGCTGCTGACTTTTAATAATCGGACACTCACTTGTCCCACGGTCCAGCGATGTGGGCAAATGAAGGCGGCATTCTTACTGTGGGCGCCTGGCTGCGGCTTCACAGCCGGGCATGCGCGAGCCACACTGTGCAATCTTCTGCACCTGTGACACGACCAGAAGATTGCAGGGAGGGAGGGGGAGAGGTGAACTTTCTTCCAGTGCCACGGAGCCCCGGGAGGAAGTGGGTTGCTGGATGCCTTTTAAAAAGAGGGTATCCGCTCCCCCAGTCCACCCCCTAAAAAATTGACATGTCAGATGTGACATTTTAGGGGGGGTCACCATCACTTAAAGTGGAAGTTCCATTTTTGGGTGGAACTCCGCTTTAAGAAACCAATCCAAGCCATGAAGTCTCAGGAATTATCTGTAGACCTCCGAAACAGAATTGTATCTAGACACAGATCTGGGGAAGGGTACAGAAAAAATTCTGCAGCATTGAAGGTCCCAATGAGGACTGTAGCCTCCATCATTCTGTAAATGGAAGAAGTTTGGGACCACCAGGACTCTTCCAAGAGCGGGCCGCTTGGCAAACTGAGGGATTGAGGGGAGAAGGGCCTTAGTCAGGGAGGTGACCAAGAACCTGATGGTCACTCTGACAGAGCTCCAGCATTTCTCTGTGGAGAGGGGAGAACCTTCCAGAAGAACAACCATCTGTGCAGTGCTCCACCAATCAGGCCTGTATGGTAGAGTCAGATTGGCCAAACAGAAGCCACTTCTCCAGGCAGGCATATGACAGCCTGCCTGGAGTTTACCAAAAGCCACCTGAAGGACTCTCAGACCAAGAGAATCAAAATTCTCTGGTCTGATGAAACAAAGATTGAACTTTGGCCTGAATGGTAAGTCCCATATCTGTAGGAAACCAGGCTCTGCTCATCTCCTGGCCAATACTACCCTACAGTGAAGCATGCTGGTGGCAGCATCATGCTGTGGGGATGTTTTTCAGCGACAGGAACTGGGAGACTAGTCAGGATCGAGGGGAAAATGAATGCAGCAACGTACAGAGACATCCTTGATGAAAAACCTGCTTCAGAGAACTCTGGACCTCTGATTAGGGCAAAGGTCCATCTTCCAACAGGACAATGACCAAAAGCACACAGCCAAGATAACAAAGGAGTTTCTAGGGACAACTCTGTGAATGTCCTTAAGTGACCCTGCCAGAGCCCAGATTTGAACCAGATTGAACATCTTTGGAGAAACCTGAAAATGGCTGTGCACCGACGCTCCCCATCCAACCTGATGGAGCTTGAGAGGTCCTGCAAAGAAGAATTGGAGAAACTGCCCAAAAATAGGTGTGCCAAGTTTGTAGCATCATACTCAAAAAGACTTGAGGCTGTAATTGGTGCCAAAGGTGCTTCAACAAAGTATTGAGCAAAGGCTGTGAATATTTATGTACAGTACATGGGACTTTTTTCGATTTTTATTTTTAATAATTTTGCAAAGATTTCAAAGAAACCTCTTTCATGTTGTCATTATGGGGGAAAATAATGAATGTGGAAAAAGTATAGCGTTGTGAATACTTTCCGAATGCACTGTATATCACCAGGGCTCGCCAGGTCGCATTTGCAACTAGAATTAGCGACCGGGCGCTTGGGGCAGCACAGCTGGGGGTATCCTGTCTCCGTGCACCCCTCCCGGCGTGATTGCGTCGGGCCGCGCTGCCCCGCCGCCAGCCGATAATTGAGGCCGCGGCTTTGAGGCCTTCTGCGGTCCTGTTTCCTTCTGGAATCTGGCGCCCTCTAGTGGTGGCTGTTGGTATGACAGCCAGCAATGCTAATGGAGCTTTCACTGCCCGCCCATCTCCTCCCCTTTACTTAGAACCCATATATATATATATATATATATATATATATATATATAAAATATATAATTTTTTTTATTATTCTAACAACCTAGAGAATAAAATGGCGGTTGTTGCAGTACTGTCTGTCACACCGTATTTGTGCAGCGGACTTACAAGCGCACTTTTTGGGGGAAAAATTTTTTAATTAAAAAAATAAGACAACAGTAAAGTTAGCCCAATTTTTTTTATATTGTGAAAGATAGTGTTACGCCGAGTAAAGTGATACCCAACATGTCACGCTTCAAAATTGCGTCTGCTCATGCGTCCCTTTAAAATCTCCATAGGCGACGTTTAAAAAATTCTACAGGTTGCATGTTTTGAGTTACAAAGGAAGTCTAGGGCTAGAATTATTGCTTTCGCTCTACCGATCGCGGTGATACCTCACATGTGTGGTTTGAACACCGCTTTCCTATGCTGGCACTACTCACATATGCGTTCACTTCTGCACGCAAGCTTGGCGGGACAGGGCGCATTTAAAAATTTTTTTTTTCTTATTTTAACTTTTGATTTTTTCACTGTTCTTTTTAAAAAGAATTGTCTGAGCTTGTGCGCAGAAGCAAACGCATACATGAAAAAAAAATGGTGTCACTTTTTATTCACTTTTATTCCTATTACAAGGAATGTAAAAATCCCTTGTAATAGAAAAAAAGCATGACAGGTCCTCTTAAATATGAGATCTGGGGTCAGAGAGACCTCACATCTCGTATTTACACTAAAATGCAATTAAAAAAAAACAATTGTCATTTGAAAAAATAAAAATAAATAAAATGTCCCTCTAAGAGCTATGGGCACTGACTTGGAGACAGGTGGGGGCCGCGCTATCTTCCCCTCACTCGTCTCCATGTCAGGCCAGGGACAGGTCCGGATTGCCGTTACGGACCTTGCTCCTAACTTTTTTAGCTGGCCCCTAGATTCCAAGCAAATTTGTCAAGCCCTGGTATATCACAACGGCTAAATCTGTCTGTAGTGCATATTCAAACCTTAATACCATAAGCAATAACCTGTTATAAAATTTTTACTCCAGGAGCATATGAGTGTGGTGCTTCTGGAGAAATGTTTAAAGTGGAAGTAAACCCATAGATTTAACAGTTTCAAATAACGGTTACATTTCTGGCACATGCTGGGAATGTAACTGTCACAGTACAGTGGTTGTGCTCTCAACCAAACTTGTCAAACCATCCAATGACTGGTGTCGTTACTGATCACATGTGCACCATCATGGCATTTGAAGATTAAAGGGGTTGTAAAGGTAAGTGTTTTTTCCCCTTTAATGCATCCTATGCATTAAGGTGAAAAAAAACACCTTTCGTGACCGCCCATTCCCCCCCCCCCCCCCCCATTTTACTTGCCTGAACCATCGAACTTGTCCCACGGTGACGCACCATCTCTCTGCCTGGGGTTCTTGTCTCTTGATTGGATAGATTGATTGCAGCGCAGTCATTGGCTCCCGCTGCTGTCAATCAAATTCAATGATGCAGGGGCGGAGCCGAGTCCTGCTGACTGTGTCTATGGACGCCGAATACTGGACACGGGAGCGCACCCGCAAGGTAACACCCCGGGTGAGCGCTTCTCCCAGGGGGTTATCTGAAGCGGGGAGGAGCCGCCGAGGGACCCCAGAAGACCAGAATCGGGGCCGCTCTGTGCAAAACGAGATGCACAGTGGAGGTAAGTATGATATGTTCGTTATTTAAAAAAATAAAAATAAATTTGCTTTAGTGTCACTTTAACAGAGGCCAAGATGGCAGCTTCCATGGCTGAAAATGTTAGGAGGATTTACTTCCACTTTAAATAATAAATCACAGTTGAACTAAACCCATTTGAATTTAGTCAACTAAAATGTACTGGAGATTTTAGTTGACTAAAACAATTCTTTAATACTAAAATACAACTAAAATGGCATTTTAGTTTTGCACAAATCAATTAATTACGCTTATTGGGATTTTTTTTTACCAAAAATATGTAGCAGAACACATATTGACCTAAATTGATGAAGACATTTTTTTTTTTATTGCATATGTTTTATAGCAGAAAGTAAAAAAATGTAGTTTCTCTTATATTCACCGACCGACAGCTCCTCTCTTAGCCATTGGGTTGTTGCGCCCACCTTTAGGAGAATACTAGGCATTATTTGTTATGTAACACACAGAACTTTCCAGTTCCGCCCAGGGGGCGGTCCCTTGGGTAACAACCCTCCAGCCTGCCATGCAGTCATTAGTATTATTTTGTCTAGTGAAGGTGAAGGACCTTGGAACCCTGATGGGCCCATCGGACCGTGTATTTTTCTGCAGAAACTTGGCTTTTTGCGCAAGAGGATAGATCCTGTGATCTGCTATCAACAGCCGGCTGGATACCCTTATCCTTGTAGTCTCCCCAGTCTGGCCATCTAGCATGTGCAGGTTGCAGCTCTGCTCTAGGCTGGCCACGACAAAACCTCAGCTCCAGAGGTGGTTGGTGAGATTTTATGCTCCGGGGCACACATATGACCGGGCTACTGATGTCTGCGTCACAGTGTGCTGGGCCAGCAGCCACCCTGTACTGATCAGTGAGTGGGTCTGTGATGGAATGTCTCCCAGCTCTTCAGGACTGGTAAGTACAGCTCTCCCTGCCTCGGTGAGGCTGGGCCTGTGTCATGTGCAACGCTGTGTCCACCGCCATTATTCCTCTCTGTCCCTCCATGGTTCTGCATTCGGTGGCCATTTTAGGTGTGGGCAAGGGAAAGCATACTCTTCCCTGTGATTTGTCCTATACAGGATGTTGGCGGCCATTTTCTAGGAGCCTGAACACGTTTTTCAGTGTTCTCTAGCGGCAGCATGTGCTCCTGTGCTCTGGTGGCCATTTTCCCAGTGTTTTATGTCCTTATACTGGACGCTGGGTGGCCATTTTCTTTGAGCCTGAGCACACTACAGAGCGGTTTGAGTGCCATTAGCAGCTGCTTCCACCGACACGGGGCTGTTTCCTCTACACCTGGGAGCCAACAGAGACTACAGGCACTACCTGCTGGATAGCGCAGAACCCCTCAGGGTGGTGAGTCCAGCGGAAAAGAGCCCCTCAGCCAGCAGCAGTAAGGAGGGTGGGACTGTCACTGTCCTAAGACCCCTTCGGGTGGCAGACAGGGTAGGGTCAGCATGGCTTCAGAAACTGGTGTTTCTTCCCCCGAAATCCAGGCAATTGCAACCGGGTCGCCTACGGACTGCGCAGTGCCCATTCACACCTTGTCGGCGGTCCTCCATTCGTTCGTTGCCAAGATGGAGTCGGTGTGTGGGCACAAAGGTGCTAAAAAAGGCCCCCCCCTCCTTTGGGGAGAGCTTTTACACAGACTCGGGTCCCGCTGAGACCGGTGACCCCTACTCTGTCTTGTCAGATGACGCTGACCAGGACCGTTCAGACAGTGAAGATGAGTCTGGGTCTGTGCACGACAAAGCGATTGTCGGAGCATTTATCACAGCTGTGCGTGATACCCTGAAGATTCAGGAGCCAGCAGATTCCTCTGCTGAGGTAGCGGTCCCTTTTGGGTCCTGTAAGCCAGCCCGTTCACCTAAGGTGTTCCTGTATCTGACTTATTTTGAAAAGTTAATTTACAAGGAATGGGGTCGACCGCAACGGACCTTTTCGGTTCCCAAATACATGGCGGTGCGTTACCCCTTTGAGGAGAGCCTTCTCAAAAAGTGGTCGGCTCCTCCGGTCATGGGCCCCCCAGTATCCAGGTTAAACAAAGTAACCACGATCCTTGTAGAGGGGACTCCTGCATTTAAGGATCCCACAGACAAGAAGGCAGAGGCAGTGTCTCGTTCCTTGTTTACGGTTGTGGGGTCAGCCGTGCGACCAGTACTGGCATCCGCACTTGTGTAGCAGACACTGAGTGGGAAAAACTGTTGCACCACGAATTGGGTGAACAACAGGCTTCCCCTGTCTACGTGGAACAAGCAGACCAACTTGTGCAAGCCCTTAAGTACGTTTGTGACGCGGCCCTGGATATTGTCCCTCTGTTATCCAGGGCTTCAGTGTCAGCAGTAGTGCTGAGGCGCCTGATTTGGTTGAAATGCTGGTCTGCTGACCAGCCATCTAAAAAAGCCCTGACGGATCTTCCCTTCCTTGGCGACTGGCTTCTTGGAGCCTCTTTGGATGACCTTATTAAGAATGCCAAAGATGGTAAGAGTACTCTTCTCCCAAAGGCCAGGAAGGCTAAGGAGCCATGCCGTAGGCAAGGGCCCTCTTTTTCTGCTCACAAACCACTTTTTCATTTTGCTTCGGCTAAACATCCCCAGCCTGACAGGATGACCACGGAAGGATAGAAATGTCCCTGGAACCGCAAGCCTAACAAGCCTGCAAACCAAAGTGCTACTGCATGAAGGTTTGCCCCCACCCATGTCTCGGGTGGGGGGGTCGCTTTTGGGAGTTTGCAGCCCGGTGGTCCTCTTGACTATCCGACCAATGGGTCTGCGATCTGATTTTCACAGGCTACAAGATAGAGTTTTTCTTGGCCGCCAAACAGATTCTTCCCCTCCAGCATACCCATTTCCCCGGCTCGCCGGGAGGCCCTCTTGGGGGCAGTAAGGGACCTGCTTAATCGCGGAATAACTGTACCTGTTCCGGAATCGGAGCGTTTCCAGGGGTTCTACACAAACCTGTTTGTAGTTCCCAAGATGGAAGGGGCACGTCCAATCTTGGATCTAAAAGCCCTCAATCCGTTCGCTCAGTAGTCGCTGCACTCCATCAAGGGGACTTCCTGGCATCCTTAGACATCCAGGATGCGTACCTGCACATACCCATATGCCTCCGGCATCAAAAGTTTCTGCGGTTTGCAGTCAGGGAAGCCCATTACCAGTTTGTGGCTCTCCCATTTGGTTTGGCATCAGCCCCCTGAGTCTTTACCAAGGTATTGGCTCCTGTGTTGGCGTTGCTGCGGCAACGTGGGATCGCGATCGTGTGATACCTAGACGATCTCCTCCTGAGAGCATCTTCCACCTCAGAGTTAGAGGAGGATGTGGCGATCGCCATGCAGACCCTGCAAGAGTTTGGGTGGCTGTTGAACCTAAAGAAGTCGGTGGTAGTACTGACCCAGAGTTTGGAGTACCTAGGCTTGCTGCTGGACTCCAGGGAAGCGAGAGTTTTTCTCCCTTCAGGCAAGCTGCAGACTCAGAGCCGCGGTAAAGCTACTGATGAACCGCAAGTGGTTGTCGCTTCGCTTCGGCATGCGAGTCCTGGGTCTCATGGTGGCCTCCTTTGAGGCAGTACCGTATGCCCAGTTCCACACCAGAGTTTTCTCAAAATTTTTTTGTTCATAGAGGTGATCAAATACCACCAAAAGAAAGCGCTATTTGTGGGAAAAAATTACATCCATTTTATTTGGTTACAGCGTTGCACAATTGTCAGTTATAGTAACACAGTGCCGTATCGCAAAAAATTTCCTGGTCAGGAAGGGGGTAAAACTTTCCTGGGTTGAAGTTGTTAAAAGATTAGTTCACCTTTTGAAAAAAAAAAGAATGAATTCACATTTTTTGGATGTAAAAAAATTTGGATTTATCTATTTATTTTTTCTAAGGAGCCTGCATAGGCCAGATTGCTTATAAGCAGGCTGAGGGTGCAATGCCAAGCTCATGCAGGCTCTCAGGATAGCTGTCTGCCCATACCTCTGATACGGGTAGGCAGTTACTTGAGAGCAGGAAGATCAGTGAACTATGAGAGCTGTCAGCCGCAATGGATGATGGTACTTCTAGTCTATTCATTCACTGGAAAATGTGAATGAATGATTCATCCATGTGGGTGGAGCCCCACATAGCCACATAGCCACGCTGTTTTCAAATTGTGACAGCGGGGAGAGGATCCCCATCTGCTGTTAAGGGAGGGATTGGGGGAGAGGGGGTGTATTCTGGACTTGTTACATTTACACCCTAAATAAAGGTTTAACATGTTCAGAAAGGTGAACTTAGCCTTTAACCATTTCAATTCAGGGCATTTTCACCCACTTCCTGCCCAGACCAATTTTCAGCTTTCAGCGTTGTTACATTTTGAATGACAATTACGCGGTCATGCAACACTGTACCCATATGAAATTTTGATAATTTTTTTCCCCTCACAAATAGAGCTTTCTTTTGGTGGTATTTGATCACCTCTGCGTTTTTTATTTTTTTGCGTTGTAAAGAAAAAAAGAGCAATTTTGAAAAAAAATATATATTTTTTACTTTTTGCTATAATAAATATCCCATTAAAAAAAAATGTCCTCAGTTTAGGCCAATATGTATTCTTCTACATATTTTTGGTAAAAAAAAAAAAATCACAATAAGCGTATATTGATCGGTTTGCGCAAAAGTTGTAGCATCTACAAAATAGGGAATACATTTATGGCATTTTTATTGTGATTTTTTTTTTTTTTTTTACTAGCAATGGCGGTGAGCTGTGATTTTTATTGTGACTGCGATATTGCGGCGGACACTTTGGACACCTTTGCCACTATTTTGGGACCATTCACATTTATACAGCGATCAGTGCTATAAAAAATGCACTGATGACTGTATAAATGTGACTGGTAGGGAAGGGGTTAACACTAGGGGATGATCGAGGGGTTAATTATGTTTCCTAGGGAGGGATTTTAACTGTAGGAGGTGTGGCTCACAAGGGGAGGAGACCGATCTGTGTTCCTCTTTACTTGGAACACACCATCGGTCTCCTCTCCTCTGACAGGACGTGGATCCTGTGTGTTTACACACACAGATCCAGGGTCTTGCTGTGTTCACGGGCAATCGCGTGTGCCTAGCAGACAACGCAGCCGCCAGGCACACACATCAGTGCCTAGTGATGTGGCGCGCGCGTGCGCCCCCTAGACGCTCAGGAAGTAAAAAAAATGTCATATGACACCGGCCTGGAGGGACAAAGGGTTCCTGCTGCCGTCATGACTATGCGTGATAGGGAAGTGGTTAAAGAGGATCTGTCACCAGCAGTAAGCTATCACATAGGGGGCTGTACGTCCCCATGTGATAGCAATAATTATATGCGAAAAATAAGCTTTTTAAAACATTAAAGTGGCATACAGTATCTCACAAAAGTGAGTACACCCCTCACTTTTTTGTAAATATTTTATTATATCTTTTCATGTGATGACACTTTGGTACAATGTAACGTAATGAGTGTATAACTTGTATAACAGTGTAAATTTGCTGTCCCCTCAAAATAACTGAACACACAGCCATTAGCCATGTCTAAACCTCTGGCAACAAAAGTGAGTACACCCTTAAATGAAAATGTCCAAATTGGCCCAATTAACCATTTTCCCTCCCCAGTGTCTTGTGACTTGTTAGTATTACAAGGTCTCGTGTGTTAATAGGGAGCAGATGTGTTAAATTTGGTGTTATCGCTCTCTCTCTCACACAGATCACTAGAAGTTCAACATGGAATCTCATGGCAAAGAACTCTCTGAGTATATGAAAAAAAAGAATTGTTGCTCTATGCTCTACATAAAGATGGCTTAGGCCAGTGATGGCGAACCTTGGCACTCCAGATGTTTTGGAACTACATTTCCCATGAAGCCCAACTACACTGCAGAGTGCATGAGCATGATGGGAAATGTAGTTCCAAAACATCAGGAGTACCAAGGTTAGCCATCACTGGCTTAGGCTGTAAGAAGATTGCCAAGGCCCTGAAACTGAGCTGCAGCATGGTGGCCAAGACCACACGGCGGTTTAACAGGACAGGTTCCACTCAGAACAGGCCTCACCATGGACGATCAAAGAAGTTGAGTGCATGCGCTCGGTGTCATATCCAGAGGTTGTCTTTGGGAAATAGAGGTATGAATACTGGCAGCATTGCTGCAGAGGTTGAATTGGGGGTGGGGGTCAGCTTGTCATTGCTCAGACCATATGCAGCACACTGCATCAAACTCGTCTGCATGGCTGTTGTCCCAGAAGGAAGCCTCTTCTAAAGATGATGCACAAGAAAGCCCACAAACAGTTTGCTGTAGACAAGCAGACTTAAGGTCATGGATTACTGGAACCATGTCCCGTGGTCTGATGAGACCAAGAAAACGTATTTGGTTCAGATGGTGTCAAGCGTGTGTGGCAGCAACCAGGTGAGGAGTACAAAGACAAGTTTGTCTTACCTACAGTCAAGCATTGGGGTGGGATGTGTCATGGTCTGGGGCTGCATGAGTACTGCTGGCACTGGGGAGTTACTGTTCATTGAGAGAACCATGAATGCCAACATTCCTGTAACATACTGAAGCAGAGCTTGTTCCCCTCCCTTCAGTGACTGGGATGCAGGGAAGTATTCCAACATAACGACCCCAAACACACCTCCAAGATGATCACTGCCTTGCTAAAGAAGCTGAGGTGATGGATCGGCCAAGTGTGTACCCAGACCTAAACCCTATTGAGCATCTGTGGGGCATCCTAAAACGGAAGGTGGAATGGTGACCACACAAAATATTGACACTTTGGGTCCATTTTGAACATAGAGGTGTACTCACCTTTGTTGCCAGCGATTTAGACATTAATGGCTGTGTGTTGAGTTATTTTGAGGGGACAGCAAATTTACACTAATATACAAGCTGTACCCTCACTACTTTACATTGTAGCAAAGTATCATATATGCATAATCTCATGCATTGTGTGTGGCTATGTATGAAAATGAAAATTGCGATATACTTGTTCCAGGGGCATTATTTACAGTTAGCTCTAAACTGATAACCTATAGGGGCTTCAAAAGCATCGCCTATGGATAATTTGGGGGTACTGAAGCTTGTTGGTGTTTTGCACTTGGCTGCACACAATTTTAAAGCTTGACACGTTGGGCATCTTGCTACATTATTCAATTTCATCCTTTATATTTTAGAAATATAATGTATTTGTGCGCACTTCATTGTTTTACTGAAGATATGTGTTTGATAAATTGATGTGCTGATATCGAGGGGGGGAAAAAATTAGAACTACCATTGATGTTCGTTTTTTTTTTTTGTTGTAAATCAAAAAGTTTGATAGGAAGTACACAAACGTTTTAGAGCACAGTCTTGGGAAGTTATATTTACATTCGTACAGGTTCAAAGTTACTTATCAATATATCACATGGAATGCCTCATCAACCCTCTTCATTCTGTTTCCTGCAAACATTGCACTAGTAATATTAGTTGTTGATCCAGTGGGGTTATAGCATCCAAAGGGCTCGGATACGCGACCTGGTGGCCCTAATGGTCACTTTGGGCGGGTTATGGTCAGAGAGGCCAGAGGGGAGATAACTTGCCTCCTGAACGTCATTCAGAAGGGCTGCATTGGAAAAAGCCAAGTACAATACAGGAGGAGGTTTTAAAGGTAGTTGAAAAGCAGGAATATGTTCTATCCTGGGCATGTAACCATCTCCATGTCTCGGTAAATTCAATGGCTTGAGCCCAGGTACCCAATTCTGGGCAAAAATTGGATTGGGGGGGGGTCTGTCCAGGTCACGCGATAAAGTGGCTTTAGTCCCCCATGAACAGGATGCGGTCTGGGCAGTGTGGAGCCAGCCTCTCATACAACGAGTACAGGACCTGTATCTGACTAGGATGAGGCAGATATACATTTAAAATAATATACTTCACATTGTAGATGGTTAACACTAACATATATTTCCCCTGGGGATCTGAATGAACATCTTGAAACACACATGGTATACGTTTGCTAATCAGAATATACACAACACAGTAGTATGACGAATAAGTTGCACGGAGCGCTCTCTGCACCCATGGCCTCGTAAGAGCCAGAACCCTGCTTTCCATCAGGTGCTTCTCCTGCAGCAACACTGTGTGAAGTTTATGCATTTTTAAGTATTGGAACAGCAGTGATCTTTTATATTTGGAGTTGAGCCCCCTGACATTCTATGACAGAATGGTCAGGGTTTCCGTATCCGAGTTATCCATCATGGAATGTCAGGAGGGAACAGGAGTAGGATGAAACCAGCTAGCCATTGCATGTGAAAATACCAATTTTTAGTACAAACCGTTATTAGAGTCTTGAGCTGATGGAACGTTTGAGCAGCAGAATAAAACAGAAAAATGCCTCTCTCCAAAAAACATAACACCCTACACTACACCATACAAACCAAGCCCAGTGGCCAAAAATCCCAAAAAATTTATGTAGGGCTTTTTCCCATAACAGACAAACCAATGGAACCTTCAGGTCACTTGGACCCCTGGAAGTCCTGCGCACAGGGCTGTTTAGATGAAGCCCTAAACGGCTTGTAGTTAATCCCTAACCTTTAATACCAGGTGAGGGTGAGGGAACATACGTCTCATCACCTCCGGTAGGAGACCGGATATTCCGTAGATGTCCGACGCAGGCACACTGTCCTTCGGAAGGTGTTTTGATGATCTTGCTGTAGCTCAGATTAGTTAGGATTGTGCGAGAACAGGACAGTTCATTGCCCCAATTAGGGGGGAGTGAGTCGCACCAGTCACCCACCATGGGACGGACCCACGGTGAGACCCCAGGAGCAACAGGAGTCAACAAGTGGAAGGTCACCCCCCCAATGCGGGTACATAGCCAGAGGGTATGCAGGCAGTCCCGCTAGGTGGTCACAGGAACGGAGGAGGATGGTAAACAGCTGGGTAGATGAGTCCCCCTGCATGGCCCCTCCACGGGAGACCGGCAACTCGCCACCAATTGTAATATACTGAGTTAAGTCAACATCCATGGAATATAAGCAAACAGGCCTTGGAACAAAAAAAAATCAACCTCAACAGGATTGTAGTTTGGAGAAGAAGCACTAGAGTTACTGCAAAGATAGTAGCCATGTGTCTGCTTCGTCGGGGGATTCAAAGAATTTCACTGAACTGCCTTGTTGGACTTGCAGGCGACTTGGGTAGAGCATGGAGTATTTGATATTGCGTTCTCGGAGTCGTCTTCTGACATCAGTGAAGGTTTTGCAACGTCTTTGTAAGTCCGCGGAAAAGTCAGGATAAAGATGCACCACTGTATGCTCAAAGGGGAGGGTGGGATGTTTTCAGACTTCATGGAGAATACAGTCACGGTCTCTGTAGTTGAGAAACCACACTAGGAAGGGCCTTGGTGGAGCCCCAGGTGTGCCCCGTCCAGCCAGGACTCAGTGGGTCCTTTCCACCGGCTATGTTGGGTCAGATTAAGGAGTGTCTTAAAGAATGTATCTGCAAATTAGCCAGGTGGTCCCCCTCTGCCCCCTCCGGGAGACCCAAGACCCTGACATTATTTCTCCGGAGACGGTTTTCCGCATCATCAGATTTAGCCACCAGGGATTGGATGGTGCACTGCAGTGTGTGTGGAGGGCTTTGTCATGGCGGGCAGTGAGATCCTCTGTAGCAGAGATTTGCGTCTCAGAAAGCCTGCCTCTGAATTTGTCCAGGTCTGCCCTGATGAGGTCACCTCAGCCAGGGGGTCAATGTGGACCAGTAAGGAGGTTCTGCTCTGTTCTATGGCCACAAGGATAACAGTGGCGTTCCTTGTTTGTGGTGGTGCCCGCAGAGGTGGAGAGGCTGATGGATTCCCTGCCTGCTTCATGTCTGCTAATAGCGCTTTCAACTGGTCAAGAATGGTGCTGGGACACTGGGCAGGCTGTGCAAGCGCCTTTTTGTTCACTGTTTTGCTCTTTGAGGGCATGCGCAGGCAGTTTAGGGTTTTGCAGATTGTAGTGCAGGGTGTTGGTTGTGTCTCCTTTTAAGATATGGTGCTTGCTTAGAGAGGGAGGTTTGCAAGCAGGGGAAGCAGACTCCTCCAACTGGTGCAGTTCTGTGTTCCACTGAGGCCTATTGGAGCCGAACGACAGCCCCCAGGTGCTGTATTTATACACAGTTCCTTTTTAAGGATGTTGCCCTTTTGGAAGAGGGTATGGGACAGCCTTGTAGCTCCTCAGCCGGGCTACAAAATACTGTCTGGGGCAGAGGAAGGGGATGTCCAGGGACAGGCAGGGCAGTTTTGGGGGCTCACCAGGTTGTGCAGTAAACAGGATGGCTGCGGATTTCATTCAGGATAAGCGGAGCTCTTCGATATCACGTCCTCCTAGGCTCACATCCGGACACGCCCCCTCACTTCCTGGATTTACACTGGGTCACTACTTTAGTTGGGAAATTGCTTTGATGTATGGACATAAGAATCGAGTAGGATCTAGAAATGAAGCCCTTGAAATAGGACACTTCCACCATGTAGTGGAAGACAGGGGCCGGGGACTGTATCCAAGGTTCACTGCCTGCCTGTGTTCTCACACTGTGATGCAACTGTAAATAGGAGAAATACATGGATTGGGGCAGTCCAAATTTAGCCTGTAGTTCTGGAAAGGAACTAATTTTCCCGCGATGATATGTACCAGCTGTGTGACACCAAAGGACCTCCGTCGTGCAGTGCATGGCAAGGACTGTAACTCCTCATAATATCGGTTGTCCCGAATTGGTCTGTAGCCAGTGAAGTCATTGACCCTCTGAAGTTGTCTAACTTTTTTTCAGATTTTCTGCAGTAATACAAATGTGGGGAACAGTTTTTATTAGATTTTATAAACGCCAGTGCCTCCAGTCCTGTAGCAACGTTCTGTGTACCCGTGATCTGTGTGAACAGGGCCATCGTTGGGTCTCCTCTATATTCCCCTCTCCATTTTTCTCCTTTGGGATCACCCTGGCGATGTGTTGGAGCTGGGCTGCTATATATAGTATAGCCAAGGGTTGGGGGTTGATTCTCCTTGGGTTTTTGGAGTTGTTCCAGTTTAATCTTCGGAGGTCTATCGAGCCAAAGAAATGATCTGAATATGGAATAAATGATACATAATCTAGAATATTCTAGGGGGCACCACCATGGGTGTATTATGGAGCATATATACCGTATTTGCCGGCGTATAAGACGACCTTTTACACTTAAAAAAACTGAGCAAAAAGGAGGGGTCGTCTTATACGCCGGGTCCGCTGCTGGGATGCCTTCTGGCTGTCCGGTAATACTGTATGTAGCTTCGGCTACATACAGTATATACCACTGAACCAATCCCAGTGAGCGATGTATTCAAATGAATACAGAGCCTGCTCGGATTGGAGCAGCAATCTCTGCCAATCCGCGCAGGCTACACACAGTAGCCTGCTCCGATTGGCTTTGAGAGTGAGGCGCGGGCTGATGATGTAACAGCCTCCGCCAATCCCAGCAGGCTTTGTATTCATTAATAGAATACATTGCTCGCCGTGATTGGCTCCAGCACCAGAAGGAAGAAGGAAATGGCTCCAGCAAGAACGAAGAAGAAGAGGGATATGAAGCGTCGGAAGCCTCGGAATCGGGGGTCGTCTTAAACGGTGAGTACGGGCAAAACATTTTAACTGTGCAGGTTTTTAGGGGGTCGTCTTATATGCCGGGTCGTCTTATACGCCGGCAAATACGGTAGGAGCTGTGGCATAAATACAATTTTTGTTAAATTTACTCTGCCTTCCTTTGACATTTTTAGTTTGGACCATACTTAGATTTTTTCCTTGATGAGTAATGGACACATATTAAAGTGGTGTTCCACCCACAAAATAATAATAATTCATGAGTATGCCTAAAAAAAATAAAAATAAACATTTGGAATTTTTTATTTTTTTTCACTCACTTTTAAATGGCTGTTGCTAGGGGGTCCCTCGAAGTCTGCCTCCAGCTCTGCCCAGCTCTGCCTGGGCTCTTGACGTCACTTCTCGGCGCAGGAAGGGCTCAGCTCTGCCCCCTCCCTCTTGTCAATCATCTGGGACACGTGACAGGTCCCAGATGATTGCGCGGGGCTCCGAACCCCCCGCATCGCTGGACCGTGGGACAGGTAAGTGTCCAATTATTAAAAGTCAGCAGCTGCAGTATTTGTAGATGCTGACTTTTCATTTATTTTTTTTGGATGGGAACACCACTTTAAGCAAAACGTATTCTCTTGGCTGCGGGGTGACGTACACATCTAAGTATTTGAATTTAATGGTAATGGGAATGTCCTGGATTGTGGGACCCAGACTGCCAGAGGCAGAGTCTAGTAGCATGATTGATGATTTTGACCAATTGATTACTAGGCCTGAAAACTCTCCAATTTTTTTTTTTAATAATCGTCATGGCTTCCTTCAGGGAGCCCTCTGTGTCTCCCAGTAACAGCATAGTTTTCATGGATCAGACCATATTTAAATCCTGTAATTAAATAATTAGAGTGGATCAAGGCTGCCAGAGGCACTATAGCTATGGCGAACAAGAGAGGAGACAGAGGGCATCCCTGTCGGGTCCCCCTATGAAGGGGAAAGGTGGATGATACGTGACCCGCCTCTCTAATCAGTGATTTAGGGGAGGAGTAGAGTAGCTGTACCCATGACAGCAATACATGCCCGAATCCAAATTTTTGCATTCAGCTCAGCATGGAGGCTGTTCCTTCCCCTGCAGCATTGACTAAAGCTGGGGTAGCTTCCAGATCCTCCTCGGGAGACTGCAGCAGTGCTCCATTCAACTTCTGGGTGTAATATACCATGACCCTGGGAGCCTTTTTACCCGGGTGCTTAGGGGTTTTAGGGTGAGTCTTACGAGCCTCTTTTGACTTGTCCCCTCGTACTTTTTGGGAGCCGCCATTTTGGGCTTCAGGGTCCATGCTGTCCTCAAGCTGTTTCCTGATCAGCATACCGTTCTGCAGGGGTCCGTTTGGGTGCTCTCAGGTTCCGGTGCTTACGCTGTCCGGTGTTGGTTCTGGCCGGGACAAGGATCGGTACAGGATATTACCCGGGAGCTCTGTGAGACACATCTGCTCACATGCCTCTCTTGGCCACGCCCCGCCATTGATGTTCTTTGCTTTCAGAAAATATGTAATATTTGGGGGTTTTAACTAATCTTCAGGCTAAAGCTGCACGATTCTGGCCAAAATGAGAATCACAATTTTTTTTTCTTAGAATAAAAAGATCATGATTCTCACGACGTAAAATCTTTCACATTATACAAAACAAAAATGGGCTAACTTTACTGGTTAGTGTTTTTTTATTTTTTATTCATTAACCACTTTCAGACCGGACCATTTTGCTGGCTTAAGACCAGACCACTTTTTGCGATTCGGCAGTGTCGCTTTAACTGACAATTGCGCAGTCATGCAACGTGGCTCCCAAACAAAATTCACGTCCTTTTTTTCCCCACAAATAGAGTTTTCTTTTGGTGGTATTTGATCACCCCTGCGGTTTTCATTTTTTGCACTATAAACAAAAATAGAGTGACAATTTTGAAAAAAACAAATTTTTTTTACTTTTTGCTATAATAAATATCCCCCATAAATATTAAAAAAAAAAAATTTCCTCAGTTTAGGCCGATTACGTATTCTTCTATATATGTTTGGTAAAAAAAAACCACAATAAGCAATTATTGATTGGTTTTCGTAAAATTTATAGCGTTTACAAAATAGGGGGTCGTTTTATGGCATTTTTATAAATATTTTTTTTTTTACTAGTAATGGCGGCGATCAGCGATTTTTTTTAAAATTTATTTATTATTTATTTATTTATTTTTATTGTGACTGCGAAATTATGGCGGACACATTTTTGGGACCATTGTCATTTATACAACAATCAGTGCTATACAAATGCACTGATTCCTGCGTAAATGTGTAAATGACACTGACAGTGAAGGGGTTAACCAGGGGTGGCAGTGTAGGGGTTAAGTGTGTCCTAGGGGTGTATGACTAACTGTGGGGGGCTGGGCTATGTCTCAGTTAACACTGATCTCTGCTCCAATCACATGAAGCAGAGATCAGTGTCACTTGTTGCTAGGCAGAATGGGGAGATGCTGTTTACATCGGCAGGGGTATTTGTACTGTCTTGGCATGTTAGGACCACAAGAAATGAGTTTGGCCGTCACTACAAGTACTGATGCCAACTCTCAATACTTTTTTAATGTCTTTATATATATATATATATATATATATATATATATTCTCTAAATAGACCCCTACTATCTCCCCTTTGAGACAGGCAAAGGGACTGAGGACACGGATTCCCCAATCCCTTTCTCTGTAGCCCCAGCTGCACTGAAGATGAATGGACAGAAGACAGTGGCTCCTCTCAATTCTTAAACAGAAGCATCATAAACACAGTTTCTGAGAGGGATTGGAGGAGGACATGGAGCCGAGAAGGATGATTGGAGAAGGACACAGAGGCAGAGCCGAGAAGGAGTGGAGGAGGACACGGAGGGGGAGCAGAGAAGAACATGGAGGAGGACGCAGAGGGGGAGCCGAGAAGAACATGGAGGAGGACGCAGAGGGGGAGCGGAGAAGAACATGGAGGAGGACGCGGAGGGGGAGCCAAGAAGGAGTGGAGGAGGACATTGAGGGGGAGTGGAGAAGGAGCAGAGGAGGACATGGGGCGAGAAGAAGGACATGCTTAGGAGCATAGAGGAGGATACACATTCGGGGGTGATCGGTGCGGCGGTGGGGGAGTTACAAACATCTATCTCCCTGTATAGATTTCAATTGGGCAGCTGAAGGGAGGGAGATGAGGAGAGGCGGCTGTAAGCTGCTTTATTGAAATCTATACAGGGAGAACTGAGTAACGCCCCCCACCGCTGCACTGATCACCCCCTGAGTGCCCAGGTATCGGATTAGGCATCAGAGCATTTGCAAGTACTCGTGCAAATGCTCAGTTTCAGCACCGATACCATTACTACAGGGCTTGACAAATTTGCTTGGAATCTAGGAGCCAGCTGAAAAAGTTAGGAGCCAGAACTGCATGTCTGGTTCATCGGACAATAAGAGTTGCTTATACCTGGTACCAAGAGAAAGACAATATAAAAAAAAAAAAAACTTTTGTTTTTGTTATAAGATTTTGCAAAAAAGTTTTTTTTCTCCTTCACTGATGTGCTTTCATAGGCTGCACTAATGGACACTGATGGGGTGGCATTGAGGTTGTAACTGATGGACACTGACAGGTAGCACTGATGGGCACCAATAGGCAGCACTGAGGTGCCACTAATGGGAACTGACAGGTGGCACTGATGGGCAGCATTGGCAGGTGGCACTGATGGGCAGCATTGGCAGGTGGCACTGACTGTCATTGGCACTGGATTGCACTAACTGGCAGGTTGCACTGCTTGGCACTGGCAGGTGGCACTAACTGGCATTGGCAGGTGGCACTGGCAGGTGGAAATGGGTGGCACAGATTGGCAAAGTGGCACTGGATTGCACTGGCAGGTGGCACTGGCAGATGGCATTGGTAGATGGCACTAACTGGCACTGGCAGGTGGCACTGGATGGCACTAATTGGCAAGTGGCACTAACTGGCAAGTGGCATTAACTGCCATTGGCTGGTGGCACTGGATTTGCACTGGCAGGTGGCACTGGATGGCACTGGCAGGTGGCACTAACTGGTAGGTGGAAATTACTGGCATTGGCAGGTGGCAATAACTGCCATTGGCAGGTGGCACTGGAAGGTGGCACGTGGCACTGACAGATGGCATTGGCAGGTGGCACTAACTGGCACTGGCAGGTGGCACTGGATGGCACTGCTTGGCACTGGCAGGTAGCACTGCTTGGCACTGGCAGGTAGCACTAACTGGCAGGTGGCACTAACTGGCATTGGCAGGTGGCAGTGGATTGCACTGGCAGGTGGCAATGGGTGGCACAGATTGGCAAGTGGCACTAACTGGCACTGGCAGATGGCACTAACTGGCACTGGCAGATGGCACTGGCAGGTGGCACTGGAAGGCATTGGCAGGTGGCACGGGATTGCACTGGCAGGTGGCAATGGGTGGCACAAATTGGCAAGTGGCACTGGATTGCACTGGCAGGTGGCACTGGTTGGCACTGGCAGATGGCATTGGCAGATGACACTAACTGGCACTGGCAGGTGGCACTGGATTGCACTGGCAGGTGGCACTGGCAGGTGGCAATGGTTGGCACGTGGCACAGGTTGGCACTGATTGGCAAGTGGCACTGGCACAGGATTGCACTGGTTGGCACTGGCACAGGATTGCACTGGTTGGCACTGGCAGGTGGCACTGGCAGGTGGCAATGGTTGGCACGTGGCACAGGTTGGCACTGATTGGCAAGTGGCACTGGCACAGGATTGCACTGGTTGGCACTGGCACAGGATTGCACTGGTTGGCACTGGCAGGTGGCACTGGTTGGCACTGGCAAGTGACAGTGGCAGATGGCATTGGCAGGTGGCACTAACTGACATTGGCAGGTGGCACTGGATTGCTTTGGCAGGTGGCACTGGATTGCATTGGCAGGTGGCACTAACTGGCATTGGCAGGTGGCACTGGGTGGCACTGGCAGGTGGCACTGGATGGCAGGTGGCACTGATAGATGGCACTGGCAGGGGGCACTGGCAGGTGGCATTGGCAGGTGGCACTAACTGGCATTGGCAGGTGGCACTGGATTGCACTGGCAGGTGGTAATGGGTGGCACTGGCACATGTTGGCACTGATTGACAAGTGGCACTGGATTGCACTGGTTGGCACTGGCAGGTGGCACTGGTTGGCAATGGCAGGTGGCACTAACTGGCACTGATTGGCAAGTGGCACTGGATTGCACTGGTTGGCACTAACTGGCATTGGCAGGTGGCACTAACTGGCATTGGCAGGTGGCACTGGATGGCACTGGCAGGTTTCACAGCCGATAGTGTAACTGTGAAACTGAATGCTCCCTGCAGTGCTGCACTGTGTGAAACTGTATGGAGAGAGAGAGAGGAGCTGACACATTCAGCGTGATGTCAGAGGTGGGCGGGACCCGGGTTGGGCGGGACCGGCAGCTATCCAGCCAATGATTGGGCTGCTTAAGAAAGGGGAGGGGCCACATACACGTATCGACCCGCCCAGATCTCATCCCATTGGCTGATGTTGAAAAGCTGGGTCCCGCCCACCCCGGGTCCCGCCCACCCCGGGTCCCGCCCACCCCGGGTCCCGCCCATCCCGGGTCCCGCCCATCCCGATATTCAGCCTCAGTTTTGACAGCTCCTCTTTACATACATTTTCACACACTGCGGCGCTGCTCTGCCAACAGTGTGTGGAGAAGGGAGGAGGATGTCAGAGGCTGCTGAGCCGCTCTCTTCCTGCTCCATCCCGACTACCAGACAGTGCTCTGTGTCTGGAGGCACCAGAAACAGAGCAACAGAGGCACCTGTCAGTGACAAAAACCCAGGCGCCAGGGCACAATTTCTGGCGCCTGGGATTTGTCAAGCCCTGCATTACTAGTATCGATATCAGTGCAACCCTAACTGGCACCATAGCTTGTAGACTATATAGCTTTCACACAGACCAAATAATATACATGGGTTATTTTTATCACAGAAATGTAGCAGCATAAATTTTGGTCAAAGTTTACGAAGAAAAATTACTTATTTGCAAAATTTTATAACAGAAACTACGAAAAACATTTTTTTCCCCCTCAAATGTTCTGTCTTCTTTAACAAAAATAAAAAACCCAGTGGTGATTAAATACAAAAAGAAAGCTCTATTTGTCTCAAAACAATAATAATTATTTCATATGGGTACAGTGTTGCATGACTGGGTAATTATCTTTCAAAACTGAAAATTAGGCCTGGGCAGGAGGGGTGAGGGGTGAAATTGCCCGATACTGAGGTGGTTAAAATGTTTGCTCAAAAATGAATCTGGCAGCAAAAGGGTTAAAGTGTATGTAAAGCCATTACCATATTATCTAATATTGCATAGAATGGGGGAGTTTTAGAACTCTGCAACAATCTGCAAAGTGGACACAGAAATAAATCTGACACAGTTTTCTAGCCTTCCCATACTCTACCCTTTACTTCCTGTCTGCTAAAATGTCACAAGAACAGGAAGTGAAGGCAAATCTCCCTGAGGGAGCCCCGGATAGCAATAAAACATTACAGAG
Organism: Lithobates pipiens; assembly: GCF_037356315.1. Taxonomy (NCBI): domain Eukaryota; kingdom Metazoa; phylum Chordata; class Amphibia; order Anura; family Ranidae; genus Lithobates; species Lithobates pipiens. The sequence continues at coordinate 2,879,420 of NW_027507755.1, read as the reverse complement.
TTTTTACTTCTTCCTTATGTTTAATTTTAATAATTCTATCATAATTGGTTATATAGTGTGCTGGGACGCTTTGGGACAATATTGGGTGTAATGCGTCTGCTCAGAGGTAGTATTTGATTGAACAATATTATAAAGTGAGCCTAAGGGAAAAATGAAACTAATAAACTAACATCTGTAACAGCTGACAGAAGATGCTCAGCACTTATCTTGTGTTTTCCGATTTATTTCTCTAGCTTAGTCTAAAGCCCCTTGAAGTACCTCCACTCACCTTGCTGTCCATTGCCTGAGTGCCATTACCGCATGAGAGGCGTCCGGCAGATACCGACCATAAGAATCCAGTTCATGCTGGAGTGACGCATTGTAAAACAAAAGATATTTTGTGACAATGAATACTGTCAGCTGTTTGCTGCAGCTGTTTACTAAGCTAATTTTCCCCACAGGTTCATTTGAAATTGCTGACAGCTATGTATTGGGTAATTTGATACTGTAAGTGTCTCTACAGGTGCACTGCAATATAACGAGTACTGATTGTCTCAATCACAAACCTGGGCCCTTCAGCCTGAGTATGGGCGGAAGAAATGCATAAGCGAAAAGTACAGTCAGAGGAAGCCACAGATGGGAAAGATAAACAGATGCCGAGATTAAGGCAGCTGAATTTGTCTGCATATCTTAAATTTTCCTATAAAGCCAAGCTTGGCCTTCTCTGCCCTACCTTAACATTAATATAACCCCTTCTTATGACTATATTTTTCGGGCAAATTATCTGCCTTTACTTAAAATGGAAGTAAACCCTTCCAAACAACTTTGACCTACAGGTAAGCCTAGATTAAGGCTTACCTGTAGGTCCAAGTAATATCTCCTAAACCTATATGGTTTAGGAGATATTTGCCCGAAAATGGGCACCGCTGTCTACGGCGCATGCGCCGTAGACAGCGGCGCGCATGCGCACTAAATGCGGCAAGTCCAAGAATGGATTTGCCAAATTTGTCGACTCCCGTGCGCATGCGCGGGAGTGACGTCATCGCGGCCTCGCCGCATGACAGCGGCGGAGCTGCGAGGCGCGACTCCCGTGCGCATGCGCGGGAGTGACGTCATCGCGGCTTCGCCGCTGTCATTGGTCGGAGCTGCGAGACGCCACCAGCAAGATGGACGCGGCGGACTACAGGGATCAGCGGCGACTTCGCTGGCTCCTGTGTCAGGTAAGTGACACATAATGAGCTACTATGCGATGCATAGTAGTCCATTATGCTTTACCTTTGCAGGGAAAAAAAGAGGAAGTAAACCCATCAGGGTTTACTTCCTCTTTAAAGCAGAACTCCAGGATTAAACAAAAAAAAAATCCCCATTAGTACACCCCCCACACAATACACTAAACAGTCATTACATTTGTGAAATTTCTTAAGAGATATGACTGATTTAAATTTTAGGAAGTCAGCTCTGTGATTCAAAAAATGCAAAAAATGATCTGTGATGCACTGGGTCCTCTGGGGGGTGTGCGGGAGCGTGATTCTGGGGGGACATCAATGTACGCCCTCCTAGAGTTATCAAGCTGCATTGTAGCTGTAGAAAGTAAAAAATATAGGTTTTTTTTCTTAAAATATTTTGGTCTCCTTTTGTTTATAGCGCAAAAAATAAAAACCGAAGAGGTGATCAAATACTACCAAAAGGAAGCTCTATTTGTGGGGGAAAAAAATCCCATACATTTTATTTAGGAACAGTGTTGCATGACCACGCAATTGTCAGTTTAATTAACGCAGTGGTCTATCCAAAAATATGGTCTTGTCATGAAGGGGGGTAAATCATCCGGTTGTTAAGTGGTTAAAATGTTGTATCTCTCCAAGCTATTGTATTTTTACTGTGTTCTGCTGATACCTATCCCATTGCATAGCCTTCGCATCGAGCAGTGAAAAAAAAAAATGGAAAATACATTTTTTTTTACCACAGAAGTCACATCTAGTTGCCCCCATCATGCACTGACACAAAATGCTCACAGGGCTTAGTGTCCCCAATTTAGGAAAATATTACACTGCAGCCCAGATGACTCCATTCTTCCCTTCATGCTACTTCAGAACTTCCTTTAGCAGGAGTTAGCAAATTGAATTTGGCACACAAAGTAATAAAAAAATAAAAATAAAGTGTCCCTATTGTCTAAACTGTGCCAAACAGTAGACCCTATACCAGTGATGATCAGCTTACTTGATGTAAGAGGCATCAAGTGTGTTCCCTGACCAAAGGGCCACACATAATATTTGGTAAATGTCATGCTAAACAAAAAACTGTCAGAGACTGCAGACATGCAGGAGGGAATGGTTAGAGACTACAGGTCGGGTATGGTACAAGAGATGATTTAGGTCCCTTAAACACTGCAGCAATTTTACTGCGATTTTGACGTGATTTCAGGGAATGCCTGTGTAAAACTATGCACCTCAGCTGGCATCAAAGTCGGACCAAAGTAGTGCAGGGACTTTGAAGTCGCTGCGACTTGAAGTCACACAGATATGAATGGTTATCCTTGGGAATTGTGGGGTAAGACTTGTCATGCGACTTTGCACTCCCAAGTCGCAGGACAAGTCGCACAGGTGTGAAAGGGGTCTAAATGCATTGTAAAGTCTTGGTTTTTCACTTTAATGCATTCTGTGCATTAAGGTGAAAAAACCTTCTGTGCTGCAGCTGCCCCCCTTTTGTTTACCTGAACCCAATAGTTCAAATATCAAGGACAAGCCCAGCAGCTCTAGCCACAGGTTCTCATTGGATAGATTGATAGCAGCAGGAGCCATTGTGTCAATGGACGCAGCAGCAGGACTCGGGAGCGCGCCCACACGAGTGCCTCCATGGAAAGCAGCTCTCCGTGGAGGCACCCGATGAAGAGGGGACCCCAGAAAAGGAGGATCGGGGCTTCTCTGTGCATAACCCTTGCACAGAGCAGGTGTGTATGACAAGTTTTTTTATTTAAAAACAAAACAAAATCCTGTAGGCTTCATGTACACGGTACGTTTTTACAACCTCTCCTGAACAATTTAACTTGACAGATAGTAACCAACGTTTAAAACATCCATTTTGCCGCATTTACATGCCACATTTAGCGGGGTTTTGTCGTGTTTGCGCTTAGAAGCGTTTGAAAGAAAAGAAAAAGATATTTTTTTTAAGATCGCGAAAAATAAAAAAAACGCCTGTAAGTGGCTAAACGCGATTTATAGCGTTTAGCCACGTTTAGAAGTGTTTGGCGCTTGAAATGCCTCTTCTCATCCCATTATTGTGCGTTCCAAAAAAAGCCTCTAAACGACCCTGTGTACATGTACTGATGACATAACATAGAGGAGAGTGCAGGAGCAGTTGAAAAACATGCCCAATTGCTCCTAAACATCTGTTTACCAGCAGCAGTGTACATGAGGCCTTTCAATCACTTTAACTACTTCAATACAGGACATTTTTGCCCCCTTCTTGCCCAAGCCAATTTTCAGTTTTCAGCGCTGTTGCACTTTGAATAACAATTGCACGGTCATGCGACACTGTACCCAAATTACATTTTTATAATTTTTTCCCCAAATGGAGCTTTCTTTTGGTGGTATTTGATCACCTCTGCGGTTTTTATTTTTTGCGCTATAAACAAAAGAAGAGCGATAAGTTTGAAAAAAATATATATATTTTTTACTTTTTGCTATAAGCATCACAAATAAAAAAAAAACTATTTTTTTTCCTCAGTTTAGGCCGATATGTATTCTTCTACATCTTTTTGGTAAAAAAAAATCGCAATAAGCATATATTGGTTTGCGATGTCCGCCAGCCACCCGCGATCCACAGAGAGGCAGAACAGGGATCTATGTCTATGTAAACAAGGCAGATTCCCTTTCTGACAGGGAAGTACACAAAGGTCTTCTGTTCCTTGTAAGCAGGAACATACCGTATATACTCGAGTATAGGCCGACCCGAATATAAGCCGAGGCCCCCAATTTACCCCCAAAAAAACTGGCAAACTTATTGACTCGTGTATAAGCCGAGGGTGAGACATGCCTGTCCATCCCTGTGTGTGTGTCCGTCCATCCCTGTGTGTCCGTCCATCCCTGTGTGTCCGTCCATCCATCCCTGTGTGTGTGTGTGTCCATCCATCCATCCATCCCTGTGTGTGTGTGTCTCCATCCATCCATCCATCCATCCCTGTGTGTGTGTGTCTCCATCCATCCATCCATCCATCCCTGTGTGTGTGTGTCTCCATCCATCCATCCATCCCTGTGTGTGTGTGTATCCATCCATCCCTGTGTGTGTGTGTGTCTCCATCCATCCATCCATCCGTGTGTGTGTGTCTCCATCCGTGTGTGTGTGTGTGTGTGTGTGTGTGTGTGTGTGTGTCCAGCCTACCTGCACCTACACCCGCAGCAGATCGCAAAACGCAGTGCGGAAATGAATAGGGTTTGCAGTGTTAGCTGCATGGCAATATAGTGTGAACCAGGGCTGAGGACCCATTCACTTTGGCAGGGAAAAGGGAATAGTTGAGTCGCAGATTTATTCCCGCTGGCCACCCACACAGAGAAGACCATCCAGCAGCCACTTTGCGTCATAGCCACGACAAAAATCCCATCATGTTTAGTGGGCAGTACAGGTGTGTGTGTGTGTGTGTGTGTGTGTGTGTGTGTGTGTGTGTGTGTGTGTGTGTGTGTGTGTGTGTGTCCAGCCTACCTGTGTCCCGAGCCTTTGTCCCGAGCCTCCGTCCCGTGTCGTGCCTTGCCTTCGTCCCGTCCCGTCCCGTGCCGTGCCTTGCCTCCGTCCCGTGCCCTCTTCGTCGGCGGCCATTGTAAAATTCAAAAGCCGCGCCTCCTCCTTCGCCTGTGATAGGCGGAGCACTGAATTTCCCAGCAGCCTGTGTTCCGCCTATCACGGACGTCGTATCATCCTCGTCCGTAGTACGAGGATGAGACGATGCCCGTGATAGGCGGAACACAGGCTGCTGGGAAATTCAGTGTTCCGCCTATCACAGGCGAAGGCGGAGCCGGAGGCGCGGCTTTTGAATCATAGAATGGCCGCTGTCTGTCTGCTCGACACGCTGATCGAGCGGGCAGACAGCGATGACTCGAGTATAAGCCGAGGGGGGCACTTTCAGCCTCAAAAAAGAGGCTGAAAATCTCGGCTTATACTCGAGTATATACGGTAATCTCTGTTCTTCCTGTCAGTCCATCCTCCACACAGTTAGAAAACACTTCCAGGGAACACACTTAACCCTTTGCTTGCCCCTGATGTTAACCCCATCCCTGCCAGTGTCATTTATACAGTGTCAGTGCATTTTTTTTTTTAGCACTGATCACTGTATTGGTGTCACTGGTTTCCAAAAAGTGTCACTTCGTGTCAGATTTATCCGCCACAATATCCAGTCCCACTAAAAATGATTGATCGCCGCCATTACCAGTAAAAACAATAGTACAAAATTTAAAGTCAATAAATCTATCCCATATTAGTCTGTAGACGACGCAATAACTTTTGCGCATATCAATCATTATACGCTTATTGATTTTTACATTTTTTTGGGGGATGTGTATTATAGCAGAAAGTAAAAAATATTGTTTTTTTTTCAAAATTGTCTGCCTTTTTTTGTTTATAGCACAAAAAATAAAAACTGCAGAGGTGATCAAATACCACCAAAAGAACGCTCTCTTTGTGGGAAAAAAAGGACATCTATTCTATTTTATTTGGGTACAACGTTGCACGACCGCACAATTGTCAGTTTAATTAACACAGTGCTGTATCACAAAAAATGGCCTGGTCATTAAGGGGGTAAAACCTTCTGGGGCTGAAGTGGTTACATTTCCTTGCATGTGATTGGGTATTCTTTGCAAAGTGAAGCTTCACCTCATTCACTAAGCTCTGGAGCGACTGCAGAGTGCGTTGTTAAATATAAGCAGATTAAACCTGCTCTTTACCTGCCTGTACGTCTGAACAACTTCTAAATCAGGTACACCCTCAACTCATTTGTTTGTAAATGTAATTCCAACAAATCACATGTGATTATGAATCTGACTTTGTGTGGTTAGTGTAACAATATCATAATAATCAGAAATACGGAAAGGGTACAATATGGGTACTACGTTAAGATATGAAAAGCTTATTTACCAGCACCATGGATGCCCTGCTAAATTTGAGAGGGTTTGAGGTTGACTTGATGCACCAGGTTTGGCCCCAGTAGACCTGATTATAGATAGGATATTGGGGTAGAATGCTGTTTGTTACTCAATGTGTGTGTTCAATGTGTTAAAATAAAACCTTGTTCTGATTTAAAAAATAAAATAAAAAAATAATTAGGGAAAGGGTGAGTTTACATTTTTTCTTTGCAACCTTCTAAGTTTGTTTTTTGTACTTTTTGTTTTGTTTCTGGTAGGTTTTGTTGTAGGAGCTCCTCCATTTGGTACAGAAGTTTTCATTAGCAGCATCCCACAAGAGATATATGAAGATAAGCTGATTCCTCTCTTTGAAACCATTGGGAGACTTTTTGAGTTCCGGTTAATGATGACATTCAGTGGCCTGAACCGCGGATTTGCTTACGCCCGCTATTTGACCAAACGGCAGGCAGGTCTGGCCATCTGCCGACTAAATGGCTACCAAATACAGAACGGCTGCAAGATTATGGTGTGCAGAAGCACAGAAAAGTGTGAGCTAATCCTAGATGGCCTTACTTGTATTTTGGATCAAAGTACGTTAACCAGTGCCCTGTGTGAAATTACCGCTGGCATAGAAACAATTTCCCTCTTTGCCAGCCCTTTAGCAGACATGAAAAATATCGCCATTGTAAAATACAACTCCCACAAAGAAGCCGCCTTGGCAAAGAAAAGTCTGTGTGAAGGTTTGTGATGATTATAAAACTTTTTAAAGCCTAATTCTAGTCATTTGTTAATCAGTTTTGAGTAAAGTGAGTAATAGTTAAAATTTATGTCAGGGATTTGTGTCTAGTAGAGGGTGCTCTACTAGATCTGTAAGTGCTTTTAATGCCGCATACACACGACCGGACTTTCCGGCAAAAAAGGTCCGACGGTCTTCCCGACGGACTTTTGATGGAGCTACGACAGACTTCCGAATGAATGTACTTGCCCACACACGAACGGGCTAAAGTCAATGCGAAAGTCCGTTAGTTTTGAACGTGATGACGTTCTTGTGTCGTATTTGGTCCGTCGGACCAGCATACAGACGAACGGTTTTGAGTCCATCGGACAGATTTGAAACATGTTCTATTTCTAGGTCCGTCTGAATCTTTTAAAGAAAAAGGATCGGACTATCCCACACACGATCGGACTATCCGACGGAATGATTCCATGGGACCTATTCTGCCAGAAAGTCTGGTCGTGTGTACGTGGCATTAGGCTTTTTCACCTTAACTGGTAGTAGGAAGGTTACAATATTTTGGGTTTGGCAGTGTCCAGTTTTCCTGTAGGCAGCAGTATAGCCCATCATTCTCTGAAATACTGTGTCCCTCAATGGACTCCAAGAAATGGTTTTATAATAAGTATGAAAAAAATATTTGTATTTACTTGCAATTTGTCTTTAAACTTCCTAGAAAATTTGATTACCAAATTAGTAAATTCCCTAAAACAGCCCCCCTTCCTTGCGACATAGACATAGCTCTCTCCTCTTCCTGGAATGTTTAAAGCAGAGTTTCAGTCATTTGTGTATTAAAAGTCAGCAGCTACAAAAAGTATAGCTGCCAATTTTTAATAAACAACCACTCACCTGTCCCATGGTCCAGCGGTGTACTCCCCGTGTCCTCCCTCGGCGGTGCCGGCATCTCTAATATGGGCAAGGTGCAAAAGGCGCTGCGGTCTGTGACTGGTCCTGAAGTTTTCTAGGACCTGCCATATGTCCCAGAAAACTTTGCAAGGGAGAGCTTCTGCTGCTGCCAAATTTGGGTACCTGATTTCCCCTTCCTCCCCAAAAGCTCAGTTTCTGTGCTATCCCGGCTTCTCCACCACTCACCTTTTTACATAAACTTATATGTTGTTGCTGGGGTAGGAGTGAAAGGAAATACTACTGAATGTCATTTGAGTGAAAGCTGTGTGTTTGCCGGGGCTGCTGATGTCACATCTAAGATGGCGGTGCCCAGCAGCAGTCTCAGGTGTTTTTGGATGTCTACACAAAGGAAGCTTTTACAAAATAGCATGCATGAAATACATTAACTACTTGCCTACTGGGCAGTTTCACCTCTTTCCTGCCCAGGCCAATTTTCAGCTTTCAGTGCTGTCGCACTTTGAATGACAATTGCACGATCATGCAAGATTGCATATCTGTCAGGGCTGGGCTCAGCCCTTCCTTCTCAGACCTCTGTGCTCAGCTGTTGGTTAATTGCCAGTACTCTTCATTCCACAGTGAATCACCTGGTCTTCATTTCCTACTCGTCAGCTAGTCCTGCTGGCTAATTAACCACTTAAGGACCAGGCCTCTTTTTCGGACTTGGTGTTTCCATGTTTAAAACAGTTTTTTTTGCTAGAAAATTACTTAGAACCCCCAAACATTTTATATTGTTTTTTTTCTAACACCCTAGAGAATAAAATGGCGGTCATTGAAATACTTTTTTTCACACCGTATTTGCGCAGCGGTCTTAGAAGCGCACTTTTTTTGGAAAAAAATCACTTTTTTGAATAAAAAAATAAGACAACAGTAAAATTTGCCCAATTTTTTTTTATACTGTGAAAGATAATGGTATGCCGAGTAAATTGATACCCAACATGTCACGCTTCAAAATTGCGCCCGCTCGTGGAATGGCGTCAAACTTTTAGCCTCAAAAATCTCCATAAGCGACATTTAAAAAATTCTACAGGTTGCATTTTTTGCGTTACAGAGGAGGTCTAGGGCTAGAATTATTGCTCTCGCTCTACCGATCGCGGCGATACCTCACATATGTGGTTTGACCACCGTTTTCATATGCTTGCGCTACTCACGTATGCGCTCGCTTCTGTGCGCAAGCTCGTCGTAACGGGGTGTTTTAAAAAATTTTTTTTTTTTTCTTATTTATTTTAATTTATTTTATTTATTTTTACACTTTTAAAAAAAAAATAATAAAATGGATCACTTTTATTCCTATTACAAGGAATGTAAACATCCCTTGTAATAGAAAAAAGCATGACAGGTCCTCTTAAATATGAGATCTGGGGTCAAAAGGTCCTCAGATCTCATATTTGGGCTAAAATGCAAAAAAAAAAAAAAAAAAATCTGACATTTTTAAAAAAAAAATATACCTTTAAGAGGTATGGGCGGAAGTGACGTTTTGACGTCGCTTCCGCCCTCCTATGGTATAGAGACGAGTGGGGGCCATCTTAGCCTCACTCGTCTCCATACCCAGCAGACTGAAGGACCCGATCGCCTCCGCCGCTACCGACGGCTCCGGTAAGCGGCGGAAGGTGCGGGAGGGCGGCGGGAGGGGGGGTGGCACCTCTCCCGCCGCCGATAGCGGTGATCTCGCGGCGAATCCGCCGCGGAGACCACCGTTATCGTACAGCCGACCGCCGCCTGAAGAGATGGATATCTCGGTTGTGGCAGCAGCTGCTGCCGTTACCGAGATATCCCTCTTCAAATCGTCGTGCGGCGGTCGGCAAGTGGTTAAACTGCCTCGATCAGATTTCCTGTGCCTTCACCTGGTCAACATATCCGGATACTCTTTGTTGTGTTTTTCTGTTAAAGTTTTATCTGGCTGACTTCCCTTCTGGTTCCTGATCCTGTTTTACTGCCTCTAATATGCTGATCTCTGGATACCTGTTTCACTGGCGTGTTTTCCGACTGCCTGCTTTGGTTACCAAACCCTGGCTTTGTTTTGACTACGCTTGCTCTGTTTGTACCATTTTATTAAAAAGTGTGATTTTTTTTTTTATACTGCACTTCTGTCTCAGTCTGATTCATGGTTCCTGACAGTAGGAGAAGGCAGTGAATTCAGAAGATGCAGGCAATCTACCTATTGGTAATATTTTTTCCAGATAGGATGAGCAGAATCACCGCCTAACGTTACGGATGCTCCTGATTCGCACTGCTCACTGGGATCTTCCCACTGAGGCTGTTCCGGTACAACCTGTGTTGCAGGCCGTCCCTGCTGCTGCTCCACTCTCTGTTCAGGCACCCAGCTCGAAAAATTCCCTCTATAAGAGGTATGTCTGGTTCAGCTCACCTTCCCCAGTGATTTGGGGGCGATCCAGTTCAATGCAGAGGGTTTCTCAAACAGGTTGGGATATACTTTGAGATTATGCCCTAGGCATTTCCCACGGAGAGAAGCAAAGTAGGCTTTGTGATTTCTTTACTTTCTGAGAGAGCCTTGGCCGGGGCAAACCCTCTATGGTTGATGCAAAACCCTATCATCCTGAGTTACCCAGAGTTTGTGGCTTCTTTAAAAGGGTATTTGAGGTTCCCGCACGCTCCACTTCTGCTGACAAGAGCTTCATGTCCATCAGAGTATGAGAGAACTGTTGCCGATTGTACCATTGAATTCCGTACTCTGGCAGCAAAGATTGCTTGGAACAATGAGGCCCTTGTGGCTGCTTTTTCTCATGGTCTCTCGGATTCCATCAAGGATGAGATAGCAGCCCGAGATATACTTATTGAGCTGGAGAGGTTGATCCCGTTTGCCATCCTCATTGGCTCCAGACTCAGAGAAAGACTTTCTTTTAAAGAGCGCTTGCGGAAGCCCCCTGTACGTTTTGCTCGGAGATTTGCAGTCCCACCCTTACCTCCCATGCCTTCTGATACGGAGTCTGCCAGTGAAGTAGAACCCGTGCAGTTGCGCTTCACGCGTCTCTCTGTGGAGAAGAGGGACTTTAGGAGGAGGGAGAGATTGGCCAAGCAGGTCACCTCCAGAAGCCTTGTCCTATCCGGAGTTACGGAATTATTTGATTGCCTCGAAGGGAGCAACGGTTTTCATGAAGCTTAATATGAGGGGCATACAATCTCATGAGGATCAAGGAGGGCGACGAATGGAAAACTACATTTTAATACCAGAACAGGTCATTACGAATACCTTGTAATGCCGTTTGGTCTTTACAACGCCCCAGCAGTTTTCCAGGAATTTATCAACAATGTCCTCCTAGATTTGTTGCAGCTATGTGTGGTGGTTTATCTTAACAATATCCTCATATTTTCCAAGTCCCCTAGAGAGCCACCACACAGATGTCTGCCCTGTGCTTTAGAGGCTGAGAGATAATAACCTCTATTGTAAATTGGAGAAGTGGGAGTTCCATCGTGAACAGGCTAAATTCCTGGGTTATGTAATTTCCACTGCTGGTTTTTCGATGGATCCAGAGAAACTTTCAGCAGTTCTACAGTGGCCCCGACCCGTTGATTTATATCCATTGCAACGGTTTCTTGGCTTTGCCAATTATTATCGGAAGTTTATTTGTGACTTCTCGTCTTTGGTCAAACCCCTGACGGATATGACCAAAAAGGATGGTAACCCACAGAATTGGACTGCAGATTCCATTAATGCCTTTGAGAGTCTCAAGGCTGCCTTTGTTTCTGCTCCTTTATTGGTACATCCTGGTTCTACGTTACCTTTCATCCTTGAGGTTGATGCATCTGAGACTGGAGTTGGTGCCCTACTGTCTCAACGTCCTACCTCTGAGAGAGCTATGCATCCTTGTGGCTATTTTTCCAAGAAATTGTCTCCTGCAGAATGCAAAGCTGAGATTGGGGACAGAGAGTTGTTAGCGATCATTTTAGACCTTAACCACTTGAGGACCGCCGTATTGCCATTGTACGTCAGCACAATGGCACAGGCAGGCATAATCACGTACATCTACGTGATTGCCTTCCAGCGGGTGGGGGGTCCGATCGGACCCCCTCCCGCTGGTTACGGCGGTCCGATTCGGTCCAGGAGCGCTCCGTGATGAGGGGATGGCCGTTGGTTTTCGGCCACCCCCTCTGGATCGCTCCTGGCCAATGAGAAGCTTCCTCCCCTGTGTATTGTTTACACAGGAAGGAGGAAGTGATGTCATTCTCCTCGGGGCGGTCTTTTTGACCGGACTACGAGGAGAACAGTAAAAGTAAGTGTGCACCAACACTACACTGACATGTAGGTACACACAGGCACACAAACCCCCCCCGATCCCCCCCCCGATCGCCCCCCGCCCCCCCTCCCCCCCCAGTCACAGTGTCACTGATTGCATTGATCATTTCTTTACTGATCAATGCATTCAGTGTCAGTTGTGACAGTAAAAACTGTCAGGACAGTTAGTGTTAGGTCCAGGGTAGCCCCCTATCACCCCCCAATAAAGATTTAACCCCCTGATTGCCCCTAGAGTTAACCCTTTCACCCCCTTTTGCCAGTGTCACTAAGCGATCATTTTTCTGATCGCTGCATGTGTCGCTAGTGTCGCTAGGTAGCTAGTTATTTTTTTAGGTTCACCGCCAGGTTTTTATATCGCTAGGTACCCCGATATACTACCCAATAATGTTTTTAACCCCCTGATTGCCGCTAGTTAACCCTTTCACCCCCTTTTGCCAGTGTCACTAAGCGATCGTTTTTCTGATCGCTGCATTAGTGTCGCTACAGTCGCTAGGTAGCTAGTTATTTTTTTAGGTTCACCGCCAGGTTTTTATAGCGCTAGGTACCCCGATATACTACCCAATAATATTTTTAACCCCCTGATTGCCGCTAGTTAACCCTTTCACCCCCTTTTGCCAGTGTCACTAAGCGATCATTTTTCTGATCGCTGCATGTGTCGCTAGGTAGCTAGTTATTTTTTTAGGTTCACCACCAGGTTTTTATATCGCTAGGTACCCCGATATACTACCCAATAATGTTTTTAACCCCCTGATTGCCGCTAGTTAACCCTTTCACCCCCTTTTGCCAGTGTCACTAAGCGATCGTTTTTCTGATCGCTGCATTAGTGTCGCTACAGTCGCTAGGTAGCTAGTTATTTTTTTAGGTTCACCGCCAGGTTTTTATAGCGCTAGGTACCCCGATATACTACCCAATAATGGTTTTAACCCCCTGATTTCCGCTAGTTAACCCTTTCACCCCCTTTTGCCAGTGTCACTAAGCGATAATTTTTCTGAACGCTGCATCAGTGTCGCTAGTGTCGCTAGGTAGCTAGTTATTTTTTTAGGTTCACCGCCAGGTTTTTATAGCGCTAGGTACCCCGATATACTACCCAATAATGGTTTTAACCCCCTGATTGCTGCTAGTTAACCCTTTCACCCCCTTTCACCAGCGATCACAGTATAAGTGTCACTGGTGACGCTGGTTAGCCAGTTAGTTATTTAGGTTCCCCGTCAGGTTTTTATATAGCGCCAGGGACCCCCATATACTACCTAATAAAAATTTGAACCACCTGATTGCCCCTAGTTAACCCTTTCACCACTGATCACCGTATAAGTGTTACGGGTGACTCTGGTTAGTTTGTTTTTTATAGCATTTTATATTCAAATCCGGAAGGCAGTGCTTGGTTTTCGGGGTCCCGTACGTGGCTAGGCTCCCAAAAAGTCCCCCACATGTGGTATCCCCGTACTCGGGAGAAGCAGCAGAATTTATTTTGAGGTGTAATTTGACTTCTGCCCATAGCATGTGTGAGCAATATATCATTTAGTGACAACTTTGTGCAAAAAAAAAAAAAGTTTGTAATATTCCCGCAACTTTTGGCAAAATATAAAATATTCCATGGACTCAACATGCCTCTCAGTAAATAGCTTGGGGTGTCTACTTTCCAAAATGGGGTCATTTGGGGGGGTTTTGTGCTATTTTGGCATTTTATGGCCTTCGAAACTGTGATAGGTAGTGAGGAGTTAAATCAAAAATTTGCACCCTTAGAAATCCTGAAGGTGGTGATTGGTTTTCGGGGTGCCGTGCGCGACTAGACTCCCAAAAAGTCCCACACATGTGGTATCCCCGTACTCGGGAGAAGCAGCAGAATGTATTTTGGGGTGCAATTCCACATATAACCATGGCATGTGTGAGCAATATATCATTTAGTGACAACTTTTTGTAAAAAAAATTTTTTTTTTTTTTTTTTTGTCATTATTCAATCCCTTAGGACAAAAAAAATAAATATTCAATGGGCTCAACATACCCATCAGCAATTTCCTTGGGGTGTCTACTTTCCAAAATGGGGTCATTTGGGGGGGATTTGTACTGCCCTGCCATTTTAGCACCTCAAGAAATGAGATCGGCAGTCATAAATTAAAAGCTGTGTAAATTCCAGAAAATGTACTCTAGTTTGTAGACGCTATAACTTTTGCGCAAACCAAAAAATATTCGCTTATTGACATTTTTTTTACTAAAGACATGTGGCTGAATAAATTTTGCCCTCAATGTATGACTAAAATTTAGTTTATTCGATTTTTCTTATAACAAAAAGAAGAAAATATCTTTTTTTTTCAAAATTTTCGCTCTTTTTCCATTTATATCGCAAAAAAAAAAAATCGCAGAGGCAATCAAATACCATCAAAAGAAAGCTCTATTTGTGGGAAGAAAAGGACGCAAATTTCGTTTGGGTGCAATATTGCATGACCGCGCAATTACCAGTTAAAGCAGCGCAGTGCGAAATTGCAAAAAGACCTCTGGTCCTTAAGGTATTTATTGGTCCGAGGCTGAAGTGGTTAAAGTATGGAGGCATCTTCTCGAAGGTACTACTGTGCTGGTTCTTCTTCTGACTGACCATAAGAATCTAACATTGTCTGTGGCTAAACGCCTCTCTCAGAAGGGAGCGATGGGCTCTTTTCTTGTAAAGCTTCAATTACGTATTCCAGTTTTTACCCGGTACTTTCCTCGGCTTCCAAGATGGAGTCGGTTCCTGTTCCTGTGATACCTCCTGATCGTATTCTGGCTACGGTTCATACCAGTCTCACTTCACCTTTGGTAGAGTAAGACACCATGACACCTTCCAGTGGGCCTCCTACAACCCATACCCAATGGAGAGAGGCCTTGGACCCACCTATCTATGGATTTTATTGTGGAGTTACCCAACTCTCAGGGCAATACAGTTATCCTTATGGTGGTTGGCCGGTTCTCGAAAATGTCTCGTATTCCACTTAAGAAGTTGCCCTCATCCAAAGAACTGCCTTTTATTTTTGCTCAGGAGATCTTTTGCTTACATGGGCTACCCAAGGTTACCATCTCAGACAGGGGTAGCCAGTTTCTGTCCAGGTTTTGGCGAGCACTTTGTGCACAGTTGCAAATTCATCTCTCCTCCTCTGCGCAGTTCACCAGGGCCGCAGAACGAGCCAACCAGTCCTTGGAGCAGTTTTTACGTTGCTACATTTCTGGCCACCATAACAACTGGTCAGACCTCTTACCTTGGGCGGAGTTTGCTCACAATAGTGCGGTCAATACCGCTCCCTGTTTTTCTCCATTCATGGCAAATTGCCGAATTATGGTTTCCAACCATACACGTCAGCAATTTTGTTTTTCTTTTTCTCCCTTTGTTGCTGTTATTTGTGTGATGTGAGGTTCTTTTAGTTTGAAGAAATAAAAGGCACTTTTTACTTTTCATCTGATCCGGAGTGCGGCTGTCCAGAGTTTGTTCATCCTTAATCGATGTGTCGAATAGTGTCCCCCATTCAGATAGTATCCTCCCTGTACTGCGCTTGCGCAGTACGGAGGACAAGGACATTCCAAAAGTCTCCAAAAATGAACGGCGCCTGCACTGTGAGTCCAGGTTCAAGCCTCACCATCCATGTGGACATAGAGTTAGAATAAAAAATAGCCAAGCGAACCGAAGCCGTGCCCGAAGCGTGGCGAGCGAAGCGTGGCGAGCGAAGCGAGCCCGCGAGGGGCCCTGTTACTATGTGCTACCGTATGTCCACTTAGATGGTGAGGCTTGAACCTAGACTAACTGCGCAGGAGCCGTTCTTCTTCTGAGACTTTCGGAGTCTCCTTCTCCTCCGTACTACGCAAGCGCTTCACCTGCGCAGTACGGGGCGGACACTATCCAATGGCTGGACAGTTTTTGACAAATCACCGGCAAGTCTGTTTACATTGTGATCAGCTGTGATTGGACAGAGCTGATCACATGGTAAAGGGCCGATGTAATTGGCTTTTTACCCCAATCTGTGATCGGCTGTATTCGAAGCACACAGCGATCACAGAGCGTGCCCCAGGGGGCTTGGTTCTGGGAGGATGTCCATAAATGCCCTCCAGACAACAGCAGCCAGACTGCAGCCGTCTTTCAGCGATCACACATTAAGGAAGTGTTCAAATGCAATTAAAAAGAATGGTCTGGCAACAGGGTCTCCTAATTGTCTCAGCATGACCTTTAAAAGGTCTCTCTAAGTGGAAGGTGTTTAGCCCTTTCCTGGAGGACCTGGTTAACGTAGACCTATGCTTTCCATATGCAGGATTCAGTCTTCGCTTTTTTATTTTCCCAGGGCAGTAAAGTGACTTATCTAGGGAAGTATGTATAGTAGCTGAAACCCCTGGGTTGGGCCCCCTGTGCTATCAAATGGAGACAATAATCCCCAATATTTCTAACAACTCCACATTGTCAATTGATGGGGAACAGAGCAGTGATGGAGCGAAAGTAAGCCAATTAGAAGCAGCTAAGGGCTGGGATTAAAGTGGACCCGTTGAATATGCAAAGAACAGGTTCATGTTAAAGGGACATTCATGCTGTTTTCAAGGACAAAGCAGGTGGTTATGTCGCCTGCCAGGCACCTTGCAGATGAGTCTAAATTTATTCACATAGATTATAACTGTTGTTTACTTTAATCAAAACTAAATAAATATTTTAGCTTTAGATATACTTTACTTTAAAGTGGTGTTCCACACAAAAAAATTAAAAAATTATTAAAATTCTGAAAAGAATACAAAATTTGGAAAGTTTTTTTTTAACTCGCCTCTAAATGCCTGTTGCTAAGGGGTCCCTTGTAGTCTGCCTCCTTCAGTGCCTGGGCTGGTAACATCACTTTCCCTCGGCACAGGAAAGGCTCAGCTCTGCTCCCTCCCTTCTGTCAGTCATCTGGGACACGTGACAGGTCCCAGATGACTGCGCGGCCACTCGCGGCGCATGGCGCCACTCGCGCATGCACAGTGAGTGCCCGACTGTGAAACCATAGCTGGGTGCCCACAGTTCCAATGCTGGCACCGCTGAGCGAAGGGGGGGTGAGCGGGGCTTCATTCCCCCGCATCGTGGACCCTGGGACAGGTAAATATCTGATTATTAAAAGTCAGCAGCTGTAGTATTTGTAGCTGCTGACTTTAGAAATTTTTTTTTAACGGGAACTCCTCTTTAAGATAATGGAACAATCATATGCAATACAATTGATAACAACATTTCCTGTACAGGCAGTCCCGAATTGCGAACGGGTTAGGGACTGCCGGTTTGTTCTTAAAGTGGGGTGCCCCTTAAAAAAACAAGTCAGCAGCTAAAAATACTGCAGCTGCTGACTTTTAATAATCGGACACTTACCTGTACCAGGGTCCGGCAATGGGGGGGAACGAAGCTCCCCTCGTTCCCCGCTCCGCTCCGAATTCATTATATATGATTGTGGATTTTTTTTAAAGTAATAAATATGTCATACACACCTGCTCTGATTTTGCAAACAGTGGCCCCAAACCTCCTATGTTGGAAGCCAGCTATTAATCAGGCAGCTGGGCAGATCCCAACAATACGGTTGGGATTCATCCAGATCCTGGGGTAGCTCTATCACAGCAGCTGATAGCAGGCAATAGCTTGCTATCAACCGATTCTGGGTCACAGGAGAACACTTTTGTGACTCGCAGGAAAATTATTGCCAGCTTACTTTTCTTTAAACCAAGTCCCTAAGCTTAAATTATAACTGTGGCCAGGCTATGGATATTTGCACATTCCTAAAGCTGAACTCCAGCTCCAATCTATTCCTCAATAGCCACAGAGGATAGAAAAGTAGTTGTAAAATTCTCAAATGAAAAATCAGCAAAGCATATTCTTCTATATTTGCCTCTATCCAAAGCACCTAGTGTGATTTTTGTTTCCTCTCTCTTTGCTCTGCTATCTGCTTGAGTTGTTTCTGACAGTCTATGGACCTCACAGATACCTAGGAGATGGCGCCGCCCTTTCCTCCAGCACACAGCAGGTGATTGACAGCCTCAGCTGTACATGTTTCCCTATGAGACTGTGTAGAGGGGGAGCGTTCATTTCTTCCACTCAGGTTTCAGATTACACTCAGATCCCTGCTCTAAGCTGTGCAGTGTGTGACATCTGATCCTCACTTCCTTCCTTCTGGAGCTCAGAAAATAGCCTTGAGCCCCCCTTCACATTGGGCTGATTTGACATGTCAAATCTCGCACCAAATCAGTGCGACGCTGTCTTTGCAGCGACGCACCAATTCCCAAAAGTAGTTCCTGCACTACTTTTGGCAACTTCGGGTGCGATTTCACTAGACATCTGTGCATGAACCTGCACAGATGTCTCTCAAATCGCCCGCCCGAAGCCGGACATAAATGCTGGTGTGAAATAGAGTTTAGCTGAACTCGCATGAATTTCAAACCCGCATTCAGTGTGAACCCAGGCTTAGGCTAGGTTCACACTGCAGATGGATGTGGCTGACGACATGGTGCAATGTGTCCCTATTCTCTGTTTCAGGGAGGAATCCGGCCCGAATTTTTGCCTGAATTCCGACCTGAAACAGGGCCAAAGATGCACAGGACCTCTGTGCAATTCGCTCCGCAGCTGCTCCGGAGTGGTGTGAACCGGCTCCATTGAGAGCAAGGCACACTCTCCTGTCATGCAAATTGGATGTGGGGAAAGCCTCATCCAATTCGAACCCAGCCTCAATCTGTGTGTTTTGAGCAGCTGTACAAGAGAGAAGGCTGTAGATAAACAGGTACAGCTTTTATGTAGTAGGATTTGTTTCATCTCTGTGTATCACCTGAGGCCAGTCACTTCACTGGGTATTTGTGAGGGTTTACAACCACTCAGAGCCATTTTTCTCAGCAGCTCAGCCCCCTCCTGCTAGCATTGACTCTGCAGCCCTGCAGTCTTCTAATCTGTAGTGAAAACTCAGAACAAGAGTTCCGGCAGAAGGGAGGGATCATGGAGACCTGGACTGCTGAGAGAACAAATCCTTCTGTTATTGCTCCTGTAGCTGCAGAGGTCAGCGAGGGCTTGTTTTAAAGTGCATTTGATCATGTTAATAATATGTAAATGTCCGTAGTCTGGCCACAGAGCCCAAATAACTAAATTTCTGTTTATACCAAACAATTCTTACCTGCTCTGTGCGATGGAATTGAACAGGGTGACCCCGAACCTCCTCTTCTCGTGTCCCCCACCAGCATTCCTGGCTCCTCCTCTTCCCTGTGCACCACCATGGGAAGCTGATTCCTATGATGGCACACCCGCGGGCTCAATCCCGAGCCACGCTGTCTGTGTCTATGGCCTGGCCCTGCATTAAAAGTGAAGAATGTTTTTTTTTCTAGAATATACTCAACAACGCTGCATCTGCCCTCCGCTGGCTCTAACACTGAGAACTGAGCGATAAAACACTGCCGATCACTCGGTTCTCAGTGCTCCCTGAACAGAGAGCTGTTGACTGTCAGCAGCTCTCTGCTGTGCCCCCCCACACACACACACACTCACTGCAGCGCTGGGCTGTGGAGGGGCAGGAGCATCCGGCTCAGGCTATTAGCGGCTCGCTGAGCCCAGTGCCCATCCAGGCATGTGTGCAGATCCCGGCTTCATTGTTGCGAGCCTGGACTGGCTCTTTGATGTCAGCCGACAACTATCTTCGGCTTGCTGTCTGCTTAAAGCGGGTCACAGGAATGAAGAACAGACTGCACTCCTGTGATCCACAGGAGATGTGCAGCCAAACGAGCTTTGGCTATACTTCTCCTTTTAAGGTAAAAAAAGTTTAGGCTTTAGAACCACTTTAATCCAACACCACCCATTTTCTACTAACCCAAAAACCTATACTGAATCATGAAGCTCATTGATAAATTGTTCTACACCAAAAAAACTGTGTGTAAGTTCATGATCCATCACACAGGATGTAAGTTAAGTCTTAGGACATTTAATTGGGTACAAGAATGCCAGTCTGTGTGATCCCCTGCCTGGAGAGATGTGCAAGGCTGTCAGACTGTAAACGCACTTGAATACTCATTGTTATATTTTAATGAAGGTTTTGGCTGCGTGCATCTTTCCCGCACTGTGCATGTAGCCTTCGAATCAAACTCCATGTTAGGACCCCATTCCTAAGTAGGAAAACTGTGTAGTGGGCAATATTTGTAGTTTGCGCAGTTGCTAGGGATTTCTACTCACTTTTTGTAACCTGTGATTTTCTGTTTTTGTTATGTTTACTGTAGGGCACTAATATAATTATTAATCATTGTTCGTTGATGGATCTTCTCTTTTTTTTTCCCCCCCACAGGCTCCCAACTGCTGT
This sequence comes from Lithobates pipiens, assembly GCF_037356315.1. Classification (NCBI taxonomy): domain Eukaryota; kingdom Metazoa; phylum Chordata; class Amphibia; order Anura; family Ranidae; genus Lithobates; species Lithobates pipiens. The sequence continues at coordinate 2,859,116 of NW_027507755.1, read as the reverse complement.
ATGGTTGCCCCTTCAGTGTAGACTGGCTGAAGCCCCAGATGAAGCAAAAAATGCAGTCTGGCGCTCTGCTGCAGCCCCATGTGTACCGTCCTGAAAGGTGGAGCAGCAGTGTCAGGCAGGATAAAGCATTTGCAGGCAGCTATGTACAGACTCTGCACATTATCTGTGAGCAAATGAAGTTTGGCCAGCCATCTTACCAGATACAGTTTTTGGATCTGAGCTCCTGTGGATGGACAAGGTTCCGCTATGTGGTTGCACTGCCAAACCATTATGTTCCATTTAGTGGATACGACTGGCTGGTTGGCAAGTACCTTACCCCTGGGGAGCAGTACCAAAAGGCAAAGGAGATAGTGGCCCTACGAATACTAAAGAAGTTAGGTGAGTGTAAGAGTGTCCTATTGACTACTTCATGTCCATCAGGTTTACTACATTCATGACCAGAAAGGTGTTTAGAGACCTGACATTTTGAAGTTTAACCACTTGCTTACTGGGCACTTAAACCCCTCTCCTGCCCAGACCAATTTTCAGCTTTTAGTGCTGTTGCTCTTTGAGCGACAATTGCGCGGTCATACAACATTGTACCCAAATTCAATTTTTATAAATGGGCATTGATAGGTGGCACTCATGGGCATTGATAAGTGGCACTGTTATGCACTAATGGGCACTGGTTCATGGCACTAGCAGGCAGCACTAGTGGGCACAGATGAGATGGCTGTGCATCTTCCTCTTCGGGACCTATGTCCCTTGCACAGAAGCCGGTGATTGGTTTTTTTTTTTCCCCTCCTCTCATTGACTCAGTGATCACAGTCCTGCAGGGGGTGCGCGGGGAGCATGCAAAGGGGAGGACGTCTATTGACGACCTCCTGGCAAAATAGGTCCGCGCCGTAGCCGTCATTCAGCTATAGCGCGGATCTGAAGGAGTTAAGGCAGCTATAACTGGGCAGCTGACGAGGACATATCTGCCTGTTGACTGTAGTGTTAGGACCTGTTATGTCTGCTTGTGACCCCAGAATTGAAGCAGAACACATGTTCTTCTCCTTAGGCCCCTTTCACATTGGACGGGTCCGTGATGATCCGCCCCGTGAACATCCACTTGCTCAGCGGGGATTGCTCCATTGATCCCTGCTGAGCCGTCGGATGACAGGGCGGTCCCTGCACACTGTGCAGGAACCGCTCTGACAAATCTCCGCACTCCTCTATGGGGGATCGGATGAACACGGACCGTCTGTCCGTGTTCATCCGATCCGCTCTGCAGGTGGATAGAAAAATAGGATTTTCCTCCGTCTGCAGAATAGGACCATAGCGTAGACCAGGGGTCTTCAAACTATGGCCCTCCAGTTGTTCAGGAACTACAATTCCCATCATGCCTAGTCATGTCTGTGAATGTTAGAGTTTTACAATGCCTCATGGGATGTGTAGTTCTGCAACAGCTGGAGGGCCGTAGTTTGAGGATCCCTGGCGTAGACGGATGATATCGGGTGTCAGCGGATGTTATCCCATAGGGATGCATGAATGTCCGTATTTCATCCAAAAACGGATGGATGAAATACGGACATACTGTCTGCATGTGTGAAAGGGGCCTTATATGAAAGTCGTTCTTTTCCCTGGTCTTATATTCACCTTCCTTTCTTTAGCGTTCCATTCACCGGCGTAAGCAAAGGGAAGAAGCCATCTGTACCCTTCCAGCAATTCTGGTTTGAGTTTACACAAGGCTAAGGATTCTCTGCAAGACTTTATATGACAGGGAGAGGGCCTACTGATTGGCTATTCCTGCATCCAGCACCGTTTTCCTTTAAGAGAAAGACAGATCATCCAGGTCACACTGAGTTTCTCCAACACGTTAACTAGAAAAGTTGCCTTTAGTATGCACTCCACCCAAAGGCAAATTAACATAGTAAATTGATCAGATTAAACAAATATATAATTGTACAATAAAGCCAAAGGCAGACAGAGTGGTAAACTAAAGTGGCACTGGGTCCTAGAGATGGTAATCTGCAACTGCATATAGCAATACTAGTAATAGACGAGACCCATATATACAGTATCTTACAAAAGTGAGTACACCCCTCACATTTTTTAAAATATTTTATTATATCTTTTCATGTAACAACACTGAATAAATTACACTTTGCTACATTGCGAAGTAGTGAGTGTACAGCTTGTATAACAGTGTAAATTTGCTGTCCCCTCAATATAAGTCAACACACAGCCATTAATGTCTAAACTGCTGGCAACAAAAGTGAGTACCCTCCCCCCAATTGAAAATGTCCAAATTGGGCCAAATTAGCCATTTCCCTCCCTGGAGTCATGTGACTCGTTAGTGTTACAAGGTCTCAGGTGTGAATGGGGGGCAGGCGTGTTAAATTTGGTGTTATCGCTTTCACTCTTTATACTGGTCACTGGAAATTCAACATGGCACCTCATGGCAAAGAATTCTCTGAGGATATGAAAAAAAAGAAATGTTGCTCTACAAAAAGATGGCATAGGCTATAAGAAGATTGCCAAGAACCTGAAACTGAGCTGCAGCACGCTGGCCAAGACCATACAGCTGTTTAACAGGACAGGTTCCACTCAGAACAGGCCCCGCCATGGTCAACCAAAGAAGTTGAATGCACATGCTCAGCATCATATCCAAAGGTTGTCCATGGGAAATCAACGTTTAAGTGCTGCCAGCATTACTGCAGAGGTTGAAGGTGTTTAGACCATACGCCGCACACTGCATCAAATTGGTCTGCATGGCCGTCGTCCCAGTAAGAAGCCTCTTCTAAAGATGATGCACAAGAAAGCCCACAGTTTGCTGAAGACAAGCAGACTAAGGAGATGGATTACTGGAACCATGTCATGTGGTCTGATGAGACCAAGATAAACTTATTTGGTTCAGATGTTGTCAAGCGTGTGTGGCGGCAGCCAGGTGAGGAGTACAAAGCCAAGTATGTTGCCTACTGTCAAGAATGGTGGTGGGAGTGTCATGGTCTGGGGCTGCATGAGTGCTACCGGCACTGGGAAGCTACAGTTCATTGCGGGAACCATGAATGCCAACATGTATTGTGACATACTGATGCAGAGCATGGTCCCCTCCTTTTGGAGACTGGGCTAAAGGGCAGTATTCCAACATGATAACGACCCCAAACACACCTCCAAGACGACCACTGCCTCGCTAAAGAATCTGAGGGTAAAGTTGATGGACTGACCAAGCATGTCTCCAGATCTAAACCCTATTGAGCATCTATGGGGCGTCCTCAAACGAAAGGTGGAATGGTGGCCACAAAAAATATTGACACTTTGGGCCCAATTTGGACATTTTCACTTAGGGGTATACTCACTTTTGTTGCCAGCAGTTTAGGCATTAATGGCTGTGTGTTGAGTTATTTTGAGGGAACAGCAAATTTACACGTATATACAAGCTGTACACCCACTACTTTACATTATAGCAAAGTGTAATTTCTTCAGTGTTTTCGCATGAAAAGATATGATAAAATATTTACAAAAATGTGAGGGGTGTACTGTATATCCAATCATGTGCAAGCCAAAATGCTGTGTTTTTTTTTCTTTTTCCTTGCACGTGATTGGGTATTCTCTGTAAAGTGAAGCTTTCCTCATTTACTAAGCTCTTGAGCAAATGCCCTTGCAAAGTCCAACTGCACTTGAAAAGTGCACAGTATCTTTGCCTTAAGTAGATCAACCCCTATGAATTCTAAAATACAGATATATGAATGAACACATAAGAAAAAAACAAAGTTTTAGGGTAACATACACTTTAAGTTTCAGTGTTCACATTCTTGCAGCTGTGACTGGTTCTCTTTAGGTTCTTATTTTCTGTAATGTAATGTATTACCTGTCTATGCCGGCTGGTTACTTAGTATTACCTCTTACTGAAATATTGTTTTGTTTTACAGAGTTCATCTTTGGTTAGACTATCCTGGCTTCCAAAATGAAAACCCAGCGCAAATTTTACTTTATTTTTGTTTCAACGCATAAGAAGACATGTGAAGCCCAAGATTAACACGTGGATATGAATGCTAAGGGAATGGGACCTTTCCAAAATGTATCGTTTTTCAAGTTTCAGCTAGCACTTGTTTTTTTGTGTGATGACACTACTAATGTTTTTTTTTTCACATTGATAATCCCTAAAAGAACTAAACCTTGTTTATAGGAGTTGGCTGAATGGTAAGGAGAGGTTAGGTCAGGGGAGGAGGGGTAAAAGGAATAAGTGTACTTTGTTTTAAAGAGCACTTATACTTTAAAGAACATCTATCTTGAACTATAGAAACTTTACTAACAAAGTGTGGTTGATTGACATCAAGACAGTATTCAGTATTTGTAACTTTGTTAATGACTGTCCATAAGGAGCAACAAGTCACACACAGGGGTTACAAGGCAAATAAACTGTGCACTTTGCAAAGTTGCAGATGCTCCACAGCTTAGTAAAGGAGCAGAAACTCTGATGACTTCCATCATGTGCAAATAAAAATGCTGCTTTTTTTTTTCTTGTACATGATTGGGTATTCTTTGTAAAATGAAGGTTTACTTAATTTTCTAAGCTCTGGAGCAACTGCACTTAGTGAAGTGCACAGTCTATTTGCCTTTAGTAAATCAACCCCTATAGAGTTCTCCCTGGTGTCCCCATATGTTGCAACTTTTAAAGGGAGGCTGCAGTTATGCAAGCCACTATAACTAACCCATGCTGAGGATGCAAACTTGCCTTGCTGCCCATGATTTTTAATATTATTTTATTCACTCACATGAAAGTAACACAGTTCAAGGGGCTCTAACTTTGACTTCACTAGCCACATGTTTGTACCAGGTCTGTGATTTAGGAGGCAAGGCAACGAACATTTGTAGGAGTCAGCCGTGGCATCTTTTGTATATTCTGCCAGTACTCATTTTTCTTTATCTGAATTGGGTTCACACGCATTTAAATAAAAATAACACATTTGCTGCAGCCATTGTGGAGAGCATTCCTCCTGATGATCACAAGCCAGTACCATGTTCATTGACATTTCAGCATCAATCAAGAGCTAAAAGGGGGGAAAAAACAATAAAAAATAGACTACATGTTTTTGCGACTATCTATATATTTATGTAGAGTGGTCTTCAAAAAGTTTCCGCGCTTTTTTTATATTTAATATTAAAAGTGCGGAAACGTTTTGAAGAAGAACCTAGAGATATATATATAAAATCGCAAGCATGCTCAGTTATCAAAACAGTTCCATGAGAGGTGTTCTTCAAAAGTGCCTGCATATTTGTATATCCGAAAATGCCTCCTGAACCAGCAAACTATTCAGCCAAGTTTATTAGTATTTGCTTTTAAGCTTTACATTTTAAACTTTTTGAAGTTAATGATAGAGGGCACATTTCCTTGCCCTTTGTAGCATAGTCATGCTAATGAATGCAGAGTTTAGATGCAGACTTACCTTAATATGATAGCTGTGTCCTTCCTCGAACATGACGCTGCAGGCTGTGCCTCCTTGAAACTAGTTTCTTTTTGTTGCCAGGGGCCTGACGGCAAGGCTAAAACCTGCCAACTGATATCTTCCGTTCAAATGAGTCTACCCCATAGCCAAAGGGAATAGTAGTCTGGGAGAGAATGGCCCTGAGGTTAGAGACTTAGTAACAAAGTGAAACTGGTTTCAGAGGGGCACATTGAAGAAGGTTTTCTGGCTAACAAAGGTAATGGCAAGCAGGATTTTTAATTTCGAAAATGGTGAAAAAATTGTGAAAAGTCATAGAAAACCCCCAAAAAAGTGGCTAAATGGAGAGCTGTCTAGCAGTGACTGTAATGTTCAAATACCATAAAACCCCATTTGAAAGAAACCAGTCAGGATGGAAGTCTAGATGCTGGCATTGCTCACTTGTGTTTAAGGGTGTGTGTTCCTAGGCTGTCATTCATAAGTTTTTTTCACTACACAGTGAGGTGGATTTGCTAAAGGCAAATAGATTGTGCACTTTGCAAAGTGCAGTTGTTTCAGAGCTTAATAAATGAGTAGAAGCTCTGCTGATTTCCATCAACCAATCATGTGCAAGCAAAAAACCCTGTTTTTAAATTTGTCCTTGCAAGTGATTGGGTATTCTTTGCAAAGTGAAAGTTTACCTCATTTACTAAGCTCTGGAGCAACTGCACTTGCAGAGGGCTTCTGCGCTTTGCAAAGTGCACAGTCTTTTTTGTCTTTAGTAAATCAAACCCATTAGGTCATTGACCGGAAAAAGTCTGAAGGGGAAATTCCTGAATGAAACAGGTTGGGGAAGGGATGAAGGTTAATTGCTTAGATCTACAAAAACATGTCCGAAATGATAGCATCTCTATTTTTATTCTGACAAAATTAATAATGTTATTCCAGATCACTGGTTTTATTTTAATATTTTTTAAATATTTTTTTAATATTAGGCCAACTTTTAGTCACTTTAGCAAATGTTTACCTTTTGCACTTGGAATTCATGTTGTATAACGTTCATCATGTACCAGTGACTTGCTGACAGCACTATGTCTGCAATACTGGTGTGTCTGCAGTACAGTGGGTATAGCACATGGAGTTATACATGCGCTGCCCACAGATAGCGTTTATTACCTTATTACCTCATATGCTTTGCCATATCATGGGGCAGTCCTGAAAATGTTACTATGATTGTGTAATAACTTTAGATTTCTTTTATAGTCTTTTTATATATCCTTGTATATTTCATATGTCTTCAGTTTTTTTGTATTGTGTGACTTATGAGACAAAATACACGATTATAAAGAAAAAAAATTGTCATCTTTTTTGTTGATTTTGTATCATCTAAATATAGTTATGCTTTAAAGCAAAATCAGAAGTACTTGTAGCCATGTACCTACCTTAGAAATATTTTAAGCCAATTCTGGTTCACTTTTAATGGGAACTGTACTGTGGTAGTTGTTCTCTTAAAAAGCAAGCAAAGGGCTTAGTAGTCATCATTATTACCTGTGGTCCCTCTGCAGTTCCGCCTTTTTTGCACTGTCGCTGAGTGGAGGTGTTAAGGATGAAGCAGAAGCAAAGAGATCCTTGCTCTAGAGGTCATCTGGTACAACTTTTACACCCAGTAGAACGGTAGGTAGCACAGTTGAGACATCACCAAATCTCAAGAGACAAGCAATCAGATGCAGCAGTGCCTTAGATGATCTCAATATATTTATGATTCCAAAGAACAGGATTGCCAAGGTGCTGCTATTTTTTAGAACAAAATTCAAGACAAAGGTAGAGTTTTCCAGGTACTGCCTAAGCACAGCTGTTCCCTTTTTAATATAGCATATCTTCACTTTTTGTGTCCAGGTCTGTTTCTGTTTTTTTGCTAGAGTCCTAGGTGGATATGTGTCTTTTCTTTAGTTCTACTATGTGGAAGACTAACTTACATTTGCTTGCACTTTTTTTTATCTATTATGCCCTGTACACACAGTCGGACTTTCCGACGGAAAATGTGTGATCGGAGCTTGTCGGAAATTCCGATCGTGTGGGGTCTCCATCTGACTTTTTCCATTGGAATTTCCGACACACAAAGTTTGAGAGCTGGATTTAAAATTTTCCATCATTTTTTCCGGGCGTTTTTGCAGTGTTTTTGTACAGGCATTTTTAAGTTCAAAGGGTCACTAATGTAAAAGCAGTAAAGCGCCTGTAATCTGCCAAAAAAGAAGCTCATGTACTTTTTTGAGTGATGGATGTTTTGATTTAGGCGACAGAACGCTCAGATGTGAACAGGGGCTATTGAAATTAATGGGATTTGTCTTGTTGGTTGTTTTTAGAACTGAGGCTTAGAGCAGACAAACGCCTAGATGTGAACAGAGCCTAAACTATTTTTCCTCAATAAAGACTTTTCTTCATCTCTGCTAGAGCTTGACTATATTATTGCAACTATCCAGAGCAGCCATCCACAGCCTGGCTTTCAGAGGGCTGGTCCCTGCTGGACTCGACATTGTAAGGGATAGTCTGGAAGTGGCCCTGGCACTGGGTTCAGTTAGCTGCAGAACCATTTCCTTTGCAGATACTTGGATGCATTGCATCTCAGAGAATTGGGTGCAGAAGGTTTTTTTCCTGCTTCCTCCTTGGTTTCTCTTCTGTTCTCCAGCCTTCCTGTGCACAGAGTTTCAGATCTCCATCAAGCCCTCTTGGGTCTGCTGGACCAAGATATGATTCTGTGGCAGAACATATTCAAGGATTTTACTTAAACCTGATCGCCATTCCCAAACCAAAATGGTGCATGCACTGGATCTTGGATCTGAAAGCTACCAATGTCTTCTTTTAAGATCAGAAAACCTGCCAGGTCTGTCATCGCCTAACTTCACCAGCAATACATTTTGGCTTCTGTGGTCATCAAAGACACATACCTACATGTCCTTATTTTCTCTATCATTTATTGACGGACACAGCAGCTCTTCTTGACCTTAGGGTTATATTGCCCCTTTAGGAGAGGACTAGGCAGAAAGTGTTAAAACCAGCAACACTTGCACAGTACCACCCAGGGGGCGGTCCTACTGGCTATAACCCCTCACACTGCATCCAGCAGCTCAGTTTTTTCTGCCTAGTGTAGAAGGACCTGGCTCCAGTAGGGACCATTGGTCCTGGGAATATTTTCTTTTTTTCTGCATTTTTGATTCCTGTGATCTACCGTCAACAGCCGGGCTGGGTGACAGGCTGGATAATATTGATCCTTGTAGTCTCCCCAGCCTGGCCATCATGCGGGAGCAGGCCCTAGCTACGCGCTGGGTTGGCCATAACATGCCCCTTCTAATCCAGGGGCAGCCGGTGAGCTATATGCTCCGGGGCACACATATGACTGGGCTACTGCTGTCTGTGTCACAGTGTGCCATGGCTGGCTGCCATCCCATACTGCTTGGGTGATGGGTCTGTCTGTGGAGTGCGTCCAGCAGTCCCTGCAGGAGGGGTAAGGTTCCACCTGTCTCGGCAGGATGGAGCAGCTGTTTATTCCCACGGAGGTCGACTAGGAGGTCTCTCACCGTTCCTTCCTTCCTCCCCATGCTATGGGCCACTGTTTGACTGGGCACATGGGGGTGCAGTGCACGTACCTGGCCGGGGAATCTGCGCTGGGTGTTGGGGGTCTGCTCGTCCTCTTCCCTGTTTCTTGGCCACGGTGGGGTGTCTGTGCTGTGTGAGACATGTGGGGAGGCTGCCACATGCTCTGTGGCCATTTTCCTGGGGCCGCAGCCATTTTGTTGTAGCCACAGCCAGTTTTTTGCCTTTCAGACATTTTCTAGTAGATCAGCGGCCATTTTCTTAGCGCCCTCAGATGTTTTTGCTGAGGTGGTTGGCGGCCATTTTCCAGTAGCCTCAGGTAGTTTTGCCTCTAGTGCTGGGAGTTTGTTTCTTTCTAGAACCGCACGCAGACACCTCGTGGATGACACGGGAGAGGGGACAGCAGCAGCATAGTGCAGTATCTGGGTCAGGGTGGTGAATCCTGTAGAGGGGCCCCTCAGTCTGTGCAGATAGGAGGGTGGACGTTTTGTGTGACTTGCCTTAGGTCCCTAAGTGGGGACAGGCGAGTGTGGGTGTGCATGGCGTCAGAAGCTGGCTCTTCTTTTCCAGACATCCGTTATTGCAATTGGTTCCCCTGCACCTGCGGTGCCTATGGACAATCTGTCAGCGGTCCTGGAGGCCTTTGTTGCCAGGGTGGAAGTGGTTTTCAAGGGTGGTAAAAACGCATCCTCCCCCCAACGTCTTCTGGAGAAAGCTCTGATTCGGACTCGGGCCCCGCTGTGACATACGGACCCTGTTCTGACGTATCAGAGGATGCGGACCGAGACAGTGACGATGACTCCATGTCCGGGTCAGCGCAGGAAAAGGTGCTTGTAAATGCTACCAACAAGCACTTATTAAAGCGGGGCAGGATACCCTAAAAAAGGAGGATGCGGCGGGAGTATATACAGAGGTGTCGGTCCCTTTCGGGTCCCACAAGCCGGTCTGCACGGCTAAAGTGTTCCCTTACCCAACTTATTTTGATAAGTTTATTTACAAGGAATGGGGAAAACTGCAGCGGGCCTTTTCAGTGCCGAAACGCATGGCGGTGCATTACCCCTTTGAGGAGAGTCTCCTGAAAAAATGGACATCTCCGATTGTTGACTCCTCAGTAACCACGATTCTGGTGGAAGAGACTCCTGCTTTCAAGGACCCAGCTGACAGAAGGGCCGAGGCGGTTGCCCGGTCCATGTTTACAATGGTATGGCCCTGGTATTGCAGACGCTTACTGAATGGGCTAAATTGTTGCACCGTGAATTGGAGAAGCAACAGGCTTCCCCGGTCTGCGTGGAGCTGGAGGACCAGTTGGCGCAGGGCCTTAAGTATGTGATGCGGCCTTAGATGCAGCCCCCTTGCTCTCTAGAGCCTCAGTATCAGCAGTAGTGCTACGTTGCCTAATTTGGCTGAAATGCTGGTCTGCGGACCAGACATCAAAGAAAGCACTGGCGGACTTGCCCTTCCAGGGATTGGCTATTTGGAGCCTCGCTGGATGACATTATTAAGAATGTTACTGTGGGGGTAAGAGTACATTACTCCCACAGTCCAGAAAAGGGAAGGAGCCACGCCGTAGGCAAGGGCTCTCCTTTTCTGCTCAGAGGTGGATTTTTCATCCGCCCGGGTCGACAGGTAAGCGTTCCCAGTCTGAGCCCGGTGAACCTCCCTACTTTCAAACCAGTGGTTCTGCAAACTGGTTTCCTCAGTTTACAAGATAGTTTCTTGTCCGCCAAACAGATTTTTTCCCTCCTGCATCTTCTTCCAGCTCGTTGGGAGGTCCTGTTTGGGGCAGTACAGGACCTGCTGCTGCGTGAGGTGATGGTACCTGTACCGAAACCGGAAAGGTTTCAGGGTTTCTGCTCCAATCTGTTTGTAGTCCCAAAGAAGGAAGGGGTCCGTCTGGTCCTGGACCTCAAGGCCCTCAACAGCTTTGTGAAAGTACACAGATTCAGAATGGAATCAGTTCGCTCAGTGGTCGCTGAACTCCATCAGGGGGATTCTCTGGCATCCCTGGACATCAAGGACACATACTTGCATGTCCCCATATGCTTCAAGCATCAGAAGTTTCTACAATTTGTGGTCGGGGACGCGCACTACCAATTTGTAGCTCTCCCTTTTGGCCTGGCGTTGGCACCGAGGGTCTTCTCCATGGTGCTAGCCCCAATTTTGGCTTTGCTGAGGCAGCGAGGGATCACAAACGTGCCTGGATGACCTACTTCTGGGGGCAGCTTCCACCTCAGAATTAAGGGAGGATGTGGCAATCACCATGCAATCTCTTCGGGAGTTTGGTTGGGTACTGAACCTCCAGAAGTCGGTGTTGGTGCCGACTCAATGTCTGGAGCACCTGGGCTTGCTTCTGGACTCCTCGGAGGCAAGAGTCTTTTTCCCTTCGGACAAGCTGCAGACTCTTCAAGCTGCGGTGAAGTTGGTGTCCCGCAGGTGGTTGTCAAGTTTTTGCATCCTGGGTCTCATGATAGCCACTTTTGAGGCGGTACCGTATGCGGGATTCCACACTCGAGTCTAGCAAAAGGAGATATTGTCCAAATGGGACAAATCTCCGTCGTCCCTGGATTGTCAAATTCGAGCCAGCTAATCAGGGACTCCCTACTCTGGTGGCTGAGGTCACTGGCTCTTCGACCCGGGAAGTCATTCATTCCTCTTCATTGGACGGTGATCACAATGGACGCCAGCCTGGACACAGAGTTTGGGGCGTACAGTCAGCCCAGGGTCGTGGACCCAGGAAAAATCCTGCCTGCTGATCAACATGCTGGAACTTCGAGCGATCAGGCGGTGCCTCTCCACATGGTCACAGGCTGCAGGGGCGTCCGGTCAGGATCCAGTCGGACAACGTCACGGTCGATGGCATATGTCAACCATCAAGGAGGAACAAGGAGCTCGGCTGCAGCACTGGAGGTCGCTCACATCCTGTGTTGGGCAGAGCGGCGCGTGCTGGCTCTGTCGTTCGTGTACATTCCAGGCATAGAAAACTGGCAAGCGGCCTACCTAAGTCGTCAGATGCTAGACCCCAAGGGGAATGGTCGCTACATCTGGATGTATTTTGGCTTCTTTGCCTAATGTGGGGCACGCCACATTAGGCAAAGATCCAGATGTGGATCTCCTGGCTTCTCGACTCAATCGGAAGGTACAGAGGTTTGTGGCCAGATCAAAGGTTTCCTGGGCGGACGCGGCAGACGTATTGGTGGCTCCATGGGGGCATTATCGGCTGATTTATGCCACCCCCCCACCCCCACTCAAACGTCTGCTTCTCAGAGTGGAGGCCGAGGTGATTCTGATTGCCCCAGATTGGCCTCGGCGTCCGTCGACATAGTACGAATGGTGACGGATGTTCCTTGGCGACTGCCGATGCGAGAGGACCTTCTGTCACAAGGTCCAATACTTCATCCTGCTTTACCATCACTGGCTTTAACGGCATGGCTGTTGAAAGCCAGGTGCTAAGGGACTGAGGTCTGTCAGATTCGGTCACATTCACTATGTTGAGGGCACGGAAGTCGTCTTCTCGAAAGATTTATCATTGTACGTGGAAGGCCTACATCTCCATGTGTGAGGAGATGGGGTGGCGTTCGCGTACATATTCAGTTTCCAGGATCCTGCTGTTTTTGCAGCGAGGAGTGGATCAGAAACTCGCATTAAGGGGCATGTATCAGCGTTATCTGTCTTTTTTCAGTGTCCCTTGGTGACTCATTCATTGGTGAGTATGTTTGTTCAGGGTGTTCGACATGTGGCCCCTCTGGTTTGACCATCGCTACCTCTGTAGGATTTGAATCTGGTGCTCTCGGTGCTTCAGAAACCATCGTTTGAAAAACATTAGGGAGATTCCCTTATTGACTCTCTCAGAAAGTAGTCTTTCTAGTGGCCATTACATCTGCCAGGAGGGTTTCTGAGTTGGCGGCCTTGTCTTGAAAGTCTCCCTACTTGATTCTCCACAAGGATAAGGCTGTGTCCACAGCCTTCGTTTCTTCCAAAGGTTGTTTTGGCCTTTCATCTAAATTAGGACATTGTGCTTCCATCCTTATGTCCTCGGCTGTCACACCCCAAAGAGGTGGCTTTGCATTCCTTGGACGTGGTTCAGGCTCTGCGGGTGTATCTGCTGTAAAGAACGCTAGCATGGTAGACCCCATTTTGTTCAAGATTTTGGGTTTTAAAGGAAAATTTTAATTCTCACATATGAGCTTAAGTTGAAACCCACACATGTTTAAGCTGTTATCTATAGAAAGATTCTCATGGTTATTTTTACATGTGTGTATATATAGCAAGACTGTGGAGTTTGACCTAGCTTAGGCTTACGTTTGTTTTAGATAAGATAAGAACATCTGTTCAAGAACACATATACTCTTGTAGTTAAAATGATGTGAATTTTGTCTTATGGCACCAGCTATTAAGTAAAATATTGACTGAAGCTATTTCTTCTGTACACGTATAAAGCTTTGTAAACTCCTCCCTTGTTCGCCCTAGTGTATAAATTTGCTCCATTTTCCGTGAGTAAAGCAGTAATCTAAGTGAACATTGCAAACGTCTCCTGTGTCACATTATTAATATCTCCAGGCCTGGGGGTCTACGGAAGTCTTCCTGCATTACCTGAACCTGCCTGGGTGGTCTTATAAGCTGAAATTCCCTACAAACTGGGGGTTGTCTGGGAAAAAAAGCAAAATCATCTGAGGGTAAGTGTACTTTGTCTTTATTGACAAAATATTCCTTGCCCCAGCTCTGATTAAAGCTTTTTAGACCCATAAATTAGTAGTGGATAAGAACCACGCCAGAGGTTAATATTGGAGGGTTTTTGGGAAATCCACAAAGATAAGCAGTACTGCATACACATATAGATACATTTAGTTTGGGAAGCAATATGAGGTTAATGAGGAAATAGACTCCGGTGACCCCAAAATCTTTTTTTTTCTTTTTTCTGTCGCATAGAAGTTATAAGATAATCTGTTGTGTGGATCAGAAGACTGTGTGGTAAAACAGTCGGCTCCCGCTGTCAATATGGGTCAGAAACAAGGTAAAGAAGATCCTCCCACTCTTCCCAACCCAGGAGAAACGTGTAAAGATTTTGTAGCCAGAATTTTTGGTACTAATGATGAATTTATAGTCCCATGGGTTTCAGATTTAGCAGGATGGACCAAACCATACACAGTGTAGACCCCTTTTCCCGGGATGGTAGTAACAATGATTTTCACATGGACATTATAAAAGCATTGTGTTTAGGAGATAAGAGAACTTTCCCTTGGTACCCCGGGGATCCTCAATGGGATATGGATTATATGGAAAAGGGAGGAGAGAACTAGTTAAAATACGCCCCATATTGGTTTCAGAGGGACAATAAGAAACAGAAAAAGTCCATCAAATGTTTAAGTAAGGTAGACTATGACCAGAAACATAGAGAAGAAGCCGATAAAACGAGAGTTGTCCCTGACCCAACAGCCCCACCCCTGCCAATAGGCAGTCATCCTCCACCCACATATGTAAATGTCTATCCGAGTTTAGCAAAGGAAGATATTGATCTTCTGGCTGGACATTATGCAACCAGACAACGGCAGGTCCCTCCCGCTCCACAACCACAACAGAAGATCTTTCCTGCTCAACAACAAGATAGACAGCACCTACAGAGGCAAGAAGAGAGAGCCCAAGTCGAGGTAGCTATAACAGAAGAAGATCAGGGAGGTACAGGAGGGGTAGTTTCACCACCTGGCCAACAGCAGGAGGAAGAACAGGAAGACGCTGATAGGGGTAAAATATTCAGTCCCCCTAAAACAAAGAGTGGAACTGTATATAGTAACACTAAAGCCCCATACACACTATCAGATTTTCTGCTGATTTTTTTCCTTCAGATTTACCAAAACCATATAATATGAGGTCAAACCTTAGGAGTTTCAATTTGTATGCAATCAGGCAGGCCCTTGCAATACATGGATTTGGTAAATCTGAAGACAAAAATCTGCAGAAAATCTGATAGTGTGTATGGGGCTTAATATTCAAGCTTCTTTCATGACCATTGGAAATTAAATGTTGAAAAAGGCAATAGACATTGAGGACATTCACAGGATAGTAAAACATTGCCCCAAACCTCTGCAGGAGGCACTTTAACCACTTCAGCCCCGGAGGATTTTATCCCCTTCCTTACCAGAGCACTTTTTGCGATCTGGCACTGCGTCGCTTTAACTGACAATTGCGCGGTCATGCGACGTTGCACCCAAACAAAACGTCCTTTTTTCCCCACAAATAGAGCTTTATTTTGGTTGTATTTGATCACCTGCGGTTTTTATTTTTTGCGCTATATACAAAAAAATTTTTGAAAAAAAAAAAACAATATTTTTTAAGTTTTGCTATAATAAATGTCCAATTAAAAAAAAAAACTACTAATTTTTTCTTCAGTTTAGACCGATACGTATTCTTCTACATATTTTTGGTCAAAAAAATCGCAATTAGCGATTATTCATTGGTTTGCGCAAAAGTTATAGCATCCACAAAATAGGGGATAGATTTACGGCTTTTTTTTTTACTAGTAATGGCGGCGATCTGCGATTTTTTTCGTGACTGCGACATTATGGCGGACACTTTTGACACATTTTTGGGACCATTCACATTTACACAGCGATCGTGTTATAAAAATGCACTGATTACTGTGTAAATGTGACTGGCAGGGAAGGGGTTAACACCAGGGGGCGCTCCAGGGGTTAATATGTTCCCTATGGGAGTGATTCTAACTGTGGGGGGGCGGGGACTCACAAGGGGAGGAGACCGATCGGTGTTCCTCTGTACTGGGAACACACCATCGGTCTCCTCTCCACTGACAGGATGTGGATGTGTGTGTTTACATACACAGATCCATGGTCCTGCTGTGTTCCCGGGGAATCGTGGGTGCCCAGCGGACATTGCGGCCACCGGGCACATGCCGCGGGTGCGCGCGCGTGCCCCCTAGGCGGCTGGGAATGACCCGTCTGTGGGCATCATATGACTATAGGCCGGGGCTGAAATGGTTAACTTACTTGAAAAAGGCCTGTAAGGGTAGAAATTACACACTGGAAGACATGCGTCTTATCATTGATGGCATCATAGGACACACCAATTCCTGGAGCTGGGCAAATGTTGCAAGTATAAACACTATTGACACTAGAAATGCGGGAACATATGGGTTAAACACAGTACCAGGTAGGAACACCATGTGGATGGAATTAGAGACTGAAATGATGAGAGTATTTGAAAATAAAAGTTCCCTCCCTACTGCCATAGCATGCAAACAAAATTTAGGAGAGACTGTAGTTGAGTTCTGGAAAAGGTTTCATGAAAATTGGAGAACAGCTGGATATGCTACAACTACTGATGTGTGAGCTTTGTTTACTCAAACATATATGAATAATCTAAAACCCTAGTTCACCTTGGTGGTCAAACAGATGATATCGGAATGGACCACAACGACAATTGACCAATTTCAGGAAACTTTAATACAGAAAGAAGCAGCAGGGTGTTTTGATGTAATAAAAGAGAAAGCAGTGAGTACCCATTATCAGGCTGCAACCCAGTCTCCCCAAGATAATGGTGGACAATGGAACAGTGGAAATAGAGGAAGAATAAGAGGGAAAGGGCATGGTTTTTCCAGGCCACCCCAGCAGTCCCACACATGTTGTTTTAACTGTGAACAGGAGGGGCACTGGAGAAATTAATGTCCTTATGAATGGAATAACCCAAATAATCAAGATCAAATGCATACACAGGGACCCCAATCTAGCCAACAGAATCAAGTTGCCCCAAAACAACAGGGTCCCCGATTCCCTATACAGTGGAATCATCAACGACTGAAATGAAGCTGCCCAGCTGCGCATAAAAAAACTGTACTCCGAAGCCTTCAAAACCACTCTGTCCAAAAAGATATCTACAATAACCTTAAACCACTCTACGGAGGAAACACTCAACTCCCTGAACAAGGCATTACTGCAATCAGCAGACTCGTTAGCACCAAAACGCAGGGCACTCATCAGGAAGAAAAATGCTGGATGGTTTAATAGCTCCCTCTCCGTACTAAAGCAAGAACGCAGAAGAGCGGAAAGAACATGGAGAAGAAATCCCACCGAGGAAAACCTATTTAACTACAAAGGTCTCACAGAGAATTATCGGAAAGCAATCTTCAAAGCCAAAAAGCACCACTTCTCATATACAATCTCAACGGCCGCAAACCAACCACGGGAACTGTTTAAACTGGTTAATCAATCAATGAATCCGGTGTGCCTAGAACCCCAAGAAAGCGAATCCCAGGATTACTGTGACAAACTGTCGGATTTTTTCATCGATAAAGTCAAAACCATCAGGGAAATAATTTGTCAGAAGAAAACATCCAACCTCAGCCAGCAAATACATAAAGAGGATGTCTGCACCAACATACCGCAACCGCCAAAATTTTCACTATCCCCAATTACCGTAGACACCGCAAAAAAACATCATTAATAAACTGCGTGACAGTACCTCACCTATTGACATCATCCCCACAAAACTGAAAGAATGCTCCGACATCGTGGCTCCAACCATAACCCGCCTCATAAACCGATCATTCCACGAAGGGATTGTTCCCAGCATCCTCAAACAAGGCATCGTCAAACCTCTACTCAAGAAACCAAACCTGGACCCTCAGGATCCAAAAAACCGTAGGCCAATTACAAGCCTCAACACCATTTCTAAGATCATGGAGAAAGCTGTAGTACATCAGCTACAACTTCACCTGGATACTCACAAACTCCTGGACCCGCTGCAATCAGGCTTCCGCCCGGGTCATGGAACAGAAACAGCTCTCCTAAAGATTTGGGATGACGCCCTCGAAGCAGCAGATGATGGAGAGCCGTGTCTCCTCGTACTGCTAGACCTAAGTGCAGCGTTTGATACAGTAGATCACAATACTCTACTCGTCCGCCTCACAGAAGTAGCCGGAGTCCAAGACATAGATCTCCAATGGTTCGCGTCCTTCCTAGGAAATCGGTCACAGACAGTGAAACTAGGAAAATTCCTCTCCAAAACTCGGGCAGTCACCTGCGGAGTCCCTCAAGGCTCTCCGTTGTCACCCGTTCTCTTCAACATTTACATTCGCCCACTCCTTCAAATCATCAGATGCTCAGATCTCTGCTTCCACTCTTACGCTGACGACACGCAACTTTATTTCCGGATCAATGGAAAAAAAGATCACCAACAACAACTTGAAAACTGCCTCAAATCAATAGAGGACTGGATGACCACCAACTCCCTCCAGCTGAATGAATCAAAGACAGAGCTTCTTATCTTACACCCAAATCATAAGCCCGCAACCAAAACCTCCTGGTCTCCACCAACCGTCTTTGGGCAGACTATCTCCCCAAAGACCAAAGCGAAGAGTCTTGGGGTTATTTTAGACGCACAAATGTCAATGGATGCGCAAATAGGATCTGTAGTCAGTCGATCTCACCATCTGCTGCGCATGCTTCGCAGACTCATCCCTTTTATCCCAAAGACAAAGCAGTGGTAGTTGGAACAATCATGAATTCACGACTGGACTACGCAAACTCGCTTTACATAGGATTACCACAATATCAACTTGCGCGATTACAACTGATCCAAAACACGGCGGCAAGGCTGATAACAGGAAAAAACCCCTGGGAATCCATCTCTCCTTCACTGAGGAGCTTACATTGGCTAACCGTAAAAAATCGGATCACGTTCAAGACCCTCTGCCTCACCCACAAATGCGTGCATAGAGAAGCTCCGCAATACCTAATGGAGAAAATAAATCATTACACACCAAACCACAGTCTTCGATCAGCCAACAAAAACCTCCTCCTCGTGCCCAAAGCCCGGTATAAATCCAAGGGTGATCGGAGATTCGCTGTCCAAGGGCCTCGGCTATGGAATGCTCTACCAATCAACATCCGCCTGGAAGAAAATCACCTGGCTTTTAGGAAAAAACTCAAGACCTTCCTCTTTTAGCAGATGATCAAAGCTCGCCACAGCGCCTAGAGGCGATTCAGTTCGCATTGTGCGCTATACAAGTATTTCATTCATTCATTCAGAAGTTAGTATCCCAGCATTTCCCTTGATCTCACACTCTTACAATGAGCAACCAATTGTGACCCTATATGTTAAATATAGGCCTGTTCCGTTTTTAACCGATTCAGGGGCGACTCGGAGCACCCTCAGTGAGAACTACTACAGAGGTGAGACCAAAATTGCTGAACCTTCTATGGGAATTAATGGGATACTTACCAAAACATACAAAACACCGCCTTTACCAGTAAGTGATGTTGAAAGGGGAGGTGCCACAGTCTTGCATCATTGTTTCAGGATTATACCAAAATGTCCTATGAATCTATTGGGAAGAGATTTGATGGGAAGATTGGGTATAACACTGAAAATTACCACTGAAGGAGGGGTCTTCGTACACTCCAAGGTAATACCAATATATTACACTGAGTATAGTGAACTCCCTCCAGCAGATGATCCGGTATGGTCTAAAAGCTCCTGGGATGTAGGTCTTATTTCTTGTACCCCATACAAGGCAACTTTAAAATCATGGGCACAGCCGGTTTATCACAAACAATGCCCCATTTCAAAAGAAAAACAGGAGTTTCCCCAATGGTAGAAAGGTTCCTGCAGCAAGGAATTCTTAAAGAGACACTGTCAACCTACAACACCCCCATTAACCCAGTAAAGAAGCCGGATGGCTCTTACAGGTTTGTACAAGACCTCAGAGCTATAAACAACCTAGTGATATCCATTGCTCCCATAGTGCCTGACGTGCTATCACTCCTAACCTCCATACCATCCGATGCAGAGTATTTTTCGGTCATTGACCTTTGTAATGCATTTTTTTTGTTTCTGTTGACAAAGAGACACAGCCTATCTTTGCATTTAATTTCAGAAATTGCCAAATGACGTGGTGTAAAATGCCCCAGGGTTATGTAGACTCCCCTGTAGTATACAGAGTGGCCCTCCAAGAAACCCTGCGGTCCTGAACACCCCGCCATGGTTCCGTTGATGATTTGTTGCGTAGTCCAAGCCAGAAAGCATGTAAAAATGATGGTTTAGATCTGTTACATTGGTTAGCAGACAATGGTCACAAGGTTTCTAAGAAAAAGCTACAGTGGTGTCAGGAAACTGTTGAATACCTTGGCTTTGTACTCTCCAAAGGAGAAAGGAAAATCAGTCACAAGAGAGCTGCGGCTCTCGTGGGTTTGCCCCTCCCACTTACTAATGGATACCTGATTGTTCCTACTATGATAATCTCCTGAGGCAAGCCACAGGTACTGACATGCCAGATTGTGTGAAATGGAATGATGAAATGTACAATGCTTTTGTGTATCTTAAAACTGCAATGGTCACAGCTCCTGGACTTGGACTACCTGAATATGGGAAAATATTTCACTTGCTTGCAAGGGACAACTGTAAAACTTTGGCGGGGGTCCTGGCCCAGGAGCATGGGGGCAAACTCCGCCCTCTTGCATTTTTTTCAAATGTTGTGCCTATGCCAGTACAGGGCATGCTGGTGTGTCTCAGAGCCCTGGCATCCTGTGCGATGGTGGTGGAAATGGCTACATCATTCACTCTAGGACATCCTACCACACTACACACCACTCACAGTGTATCCATTCTACTAAAGAATATCTGTACCCAGCACATGTCAGCCCAGAGGCTTAGCGGTTATGAAGTAATTTTACCTTCTAACCCAAAACTTGAGATAAAATATGCCTCTCCCACTTCTGGCCCAGCTCCAATCCTGAATACCTTGCTAGGCTTGAAAGGTGAAGACGATGAGAAAGTCTCTGTGTGGATGAGTATTGTTCAAGACCAAATAATACATACCATGCAGGTAGCTCTTACTAGAACCTGTCAGCTTTTTGAAGGGCAGGATGTAAACATTTACACAGACTCCAAGTACGCTTATGGTGTTGCACACGATTTTGGAGTTATATGGAAAAGGCGGGGCTACATAGCAGCAGATGGTAAATCCATCTCACATTCCTTGCTTGTCACAAGTCTGCTAGAAGCTATACAATTGCCAAGATCCATAGCTATATTACACTGTAGGGCACATACAGGGCTACAGGATGACATAGCCAAAGGCAAAGCCTTAGCTGACAAAGCAGCAAGAGAAGTAGCATCCACACAGCCTGACAACATACAAATGCCATTACTCTCACCAGAAATTCCTCTTTTGGATCAAACATTGCGTGATCTCCAAGCATATGCCACAGACCAAGACATCCAGCAATGGAACTCAATAGGTGTGCAGACAAGCCCAGAAACTGACCTTGTCTGCCAAGAGGGGAGACCATGTATCCCTGTAGCCAGCACACCCATTTTTATTTCACAATACTATGGGATAGGTCACAGAGGGTGAAAAGTCACGTGAACTTTTGGATAAGGATTTTTACATTACAGGTCTTCCCTCTCTTGTAAAGGCATATGTTTCCAGGTGCATCACATGCATTAGAAATAACCCTAGAAACCCTCACAAAGCAAAACATGAACATCTGATATATCCATCTACACCAGTCACTCATCTGCAGATAGATTTTACACACATGCCAAAACTAGGTAAAAGACAGGAATATTTGCTCGTACTAGTGGACATGTTCTCAAGATGGATAGAAGTGTTTGTAACTACAAAGGAAGATGCACAAACCGTAGTAAGGATTCTGATACAATAAATTATTCCAAGGTGGGGTTGCCCACTTCAGATCAACTCTCACAATGAACCTGCATTTGTGGTCAAAGTTTGTCAAGACCTGGTAAAAACACTAAAATAGAATGGAAGTTTCATATTCCTCACCACCCCCAGAGTTCAGGTATACTGGAAAGGATGAACAGAACCATTAAAGATAAGATCAGGAAGGCCACTGGAGGTACGTATGCAAATTGGAAGAAGGTCCTACCAGCTGTACTAGCCGAGGTAAGAATGACACCCTCTAAAAAGACAGGATACTCTCCTTTTGAAGTCTTAATGGGTAGGCCATTCCCCATGCCATGGGCCAGACAGCCAATTATGTTAGAAAGAGGGGACCTAGATCTTATTCAGGAAGAATATTTAAAAAAACGTATTGAAACTTTGGATCCAGTTGAAAGGAACATTGGTCGCACCTCTCCTTCTTCACAGGAACCTACACACCCTTTTCAGGTGGGTGACACTGTGGTGGCCCAGCAATTGAAACGCACCAAGAAACAGGGGTATCCCTTCGGACC
Organism: Lithobates pipiens; assembly: GCF_037356315.1. Classification (NCBI taxonomy): domain Eukaryota; kingdom Metazoa; phylum Chordata; class Amphibia; order Anura; family Ranidae; genus Lithobates; species Lithobates pipiens. The sequence continues at coordinate 2,836,929 of NW_027507755.1, read as the reverse complement.
CCCAACCACAGTGAACGTGGTTACCCACACAGCTATTCTGGTAGAGGGACAACAGGCCTGGATTCATGCAAGTTGTGTAAAGAAGGTCAACCAGGACCATAAGAAGCAAGGCAAAGATAAAGCACAGAGAGGTGAAGCAGGTGATACAAATCCTCGAACATTGAGTGAAGCAGGTGGTCAAGACTCTGAACAAGATGACCTTGCTTATTTCACCATGGACTTCTGGGAAGGCCTTGTGCCTCTTATGCTGGGCTGCCCTGATCGTGTTCCTGCCAACTTTGCTGATAACTAACTGTATTTATCATCCTGAAGATTTGGGACCCATAAAGGGTATTTGTGGAGCCTCTAACACTCTACAACAGAATAATATGAATAATACACATGACAGACACGAGAAATGAAAACTCGGAAAGTTTTACAGATAAAATGTTATTATTGAAGTTTAAATATAGCTATGCCCAGAAATCTGGATTTGAAAATTTTTGGATATGTAGTAAACTCCATCCTAGCACTGCTAGAATCCCCCTAATGGCAGTACTTCTAAACTTCACCCCCCTCCTTAATGGCAGACCTCCTGTTGTCCTTACAAATGTCACAAGAACACTTTCAAATAATACCCTTACTTTCCAAATTATTGGTAGAAGTCATTCCCCAGACTGGTGTTTTAGGTTGGGAAACTACAAAAGGAGCTGAAGTTTGCCAACAAGCTAAAATTAACTTTTTAATGACTTCAATTGAAAGCCCATTCTTTCACACTTCAGAACCTGTCCTAAACACCATTCTAATAAACTTTCTTAGCTCCAGTTCCAGAGTAGGAAAATTATTGTCGAGTTTAACCTTTTCCAGTCTTTCTGATGAAATGATGACAATATTCAACAAGCGATCATTAGCTCTAGGAAACAGTATTTATATTTGTTGTGGAAAAATCAGCCACCCTTGGATCCCCACTGAACCCCAAGGATGGTCTTATCTTGCATCCCTAGTTCCCATCATGGACATAGGAGATCGTAAGGGAAGACATCTCCTTGAAGCTAGCATGCATCCTAGGTACCCCCTCAAACACCGCAATAAAAGGGAGTTATTTCTTGAAAAAGATATGGCATGGGCTTGGTTCCCCTTGTGGACTGGGTGGGGAATAGACTCAATAAAAAGGTTGAATAATTACACTGGAATCATTGATGAAATAATGGAAAAGAATTCTGATGATATTACTAAATTATAGAAACTAGGGCAATTAGAAAACAATTAGAACTACACGAGTTAGCCATAGAAAGCATGAGTGAAAATGTAAATATGAAAAATCATATGTGAAAACACAGAAGCTTATGAGTAGGGATGAGCCGAACACCCCCCGGTTCGGTTCGCACCAGAACTTGCGAACGACCCCCGCGTTCGGTACGAACGTTAGAACCCCATTGAAGTCTATGGGACTCGAACGTTCGAATTGGAAAGTGCTAATTTTAACGGCTAATATGCAAGATAGTGTGCTAAAAAGGGTTTGGCGATCTGCCTCCTGCCTCAGGGGACATGGGTCACTGCAAAAAAAAGGTTTAAAAACTACCGTTTTGGCGGGAGCACTGATTTTAATGACGATTAAAGTGAAAAAAAAAGTGAAATATTCCTTTAAATATGGTGCCTGGGGGGTGTCTATAGTATGCCTGTGAAGTGCCACGTGTTTCCCGTGTTTAGAACAGTCCCTGCACAAAATGACATTAAACGGAAATAACACCATTTAAAACTGCTTGCGGTTTTAATGTTATATCTGGTTCCTGCAATATGGTTGAAAATCATTCAGAAAAATGGCATGGGTAGCCCTCCCTGCCCATTACCAGCCTATTTGGGTCTTGTACGCATATTAAGGGGAACCCCGTACCCATATTAAAAAAAAGGAAATGCGTGTGGCCCCCAGGCCCTATATACTCAGAACAGCAGTATACAGGCGGTGCAAACAAGACAGGGACTGTGTAGGTTTGTTGTGTTAAGTTGAATCTGTTTGTCATTTTCAACCGGTACATTTTTAAAGTGTAGCTTCAGTCAAAAAAAATATCTTTAAGCTTTTTGGAAAACATAGGGAAGGGTTATCACCCCTGTATAATTTGTTTTGTCGTCCATCTTTTTTCATCTCACTTGCTGTTGTCTCCTTCCGTTTGCAAGTAGGAGATGTTTGTAAGTTGGATGTTTGCAAGTAGGGGCCTGCCCTATATGCTCTGCAGAAATGGCGGAACAAGGTGTTGGTTTTGCAACAACATTGTAAGCCCTCAAAGTGACTCTTGGTGGCCGCTGGAGCGCCCTGCTGTGAACGATTATATCAAGAATTGTAATTACATGCCATTGTTGAACAGTGGTAGAAAAATTGACCTTTGGTGGTTGTGGTGCTGGTGCCACAACACTATAAGTCCTCACAGTTACTCTGGGTGGGCACAGGAAGGGGCCCTCCTGTGAAATATTATATCAAGAATTGTAATTACATGTCCCTGTTAAACAGGGGCAGAAAAATTGGGCCTTAGGCACTGGTGCCATCACACTGCAACCTCTGCCATACACTCTAGTTTTATTGCAGGAATTAGCCCTGCTGCAAAGCATTGCATCAAAAATTGTACTTAAACGCCCCTGTTAAACAGGGGCAGAAAAATTGGGCCTTAGGCACTGGTGCCATCACACTGCAACCTCTGCCATACACTCTAGTTTTATTGCAGGAATTAGCCCTGCTGCAAAGCATTGCATCAAAAATTGTACTTAAACGCCCCTGTTAAACAGGGGCAGAAAAATTGGGCCTTAGGCACTGGTGCCATCACACTGCAACCTCTGCCATATACTCTAGTTTTATTGCAGGAATTAGCCCTGCTGCAAAGCATTGCATCAAAAATTGTACTTAAACGCCCCTGTTAAACAGGGGCAGAAAAATTGGGCCTTAGGCACTGGTGCCATCACACTGCAACCTCTGCCATACACTCTAGTTTTATTGCAGGAATTAGCCCTGCTGCAAAGCATTGCATCAAAAATTGTACTTAAACGCCCCTGTTAAACAGGGGCAGAAAAATTGGGCCTTAGGCACTGGTGCCATCACACTGCAACCTCTGCCATATACTCTAGTTTTATTGCAGGAATTAGCCCTGCTGCAAAGCATTGCATCAAAAATTGTACTTAAACGCCCCTGTTAAACAGGGGCAGAAAAATTGGGCCTTAGGCACTGGTGCCATCACACTGCAACCTCTGCCATATACTCTAGTTTTATTGCAGGAATTAGCCCTGCTGCAAAGCATTGCATCAAAAATTGTACTTAAACGCCCCTGTTAAACAGGGGCAGAAAAATTGGGCCTTAGGCACTGGTGCCATCACACTGCAACCTCTGCCATACACTCTAGTTTTATTGCAGGAATTAGCCCTGCTGCAAAGCATTGCATCAAAAATTGTACTTAAACGCCCCTGTTAAACAGGGGCAGAAAAATTGGGCTGTTGGCATCACCCAGAACCAAAAATGTTCTTCCAACATATCAGCGGAGGAGGAAGAGGATAGACAATCAACATAACAGGACAGTCACTCAGCATCAGCATAGGCAGTCTTGAAGGGATGTGGTATTTCAAAAAAAATTATTCGGTTACATCAGCTTCAGGTGCTTGGTAGCTGTGGGTGATCCAAGACTGATTCATCTTGATGAAGGTCAGTCGATCAACTGATTCGGTGGACAGGCGCACCCTGTGATCGGTAACGAAGCCACCAGCAGCACTGAAGGTGCGTTCCGAAAGAACGCTGGATGCAGGACAGGCCAGTAGCTCAATTGCATACTGTGCAAGCTCTGGCCAGTGATCCATCCTCAAGACCCAGTAAGCCAGAGGATTTTCAGTGGGAAAGGTGTCCAAGTCTGACCTTGCCCCTAGGTATTCCTGCACCATGTAAATTAGACGCTGGCGATGGGTGCTGGAACCAATCATACCTTGGGGCTGCGGACTAAAAAATTGTCTGAAAGCATCAGTCAGACGGCCACCTTCTCCACCGCTCCTTCTGACTGATGCCCCAGCAACACGTTGTCCAGGACCAGGAGTTTGTGACCTCCCAGTCTCTGGGAACGCGTTGCACAGAGCTTTCTGCAAGGCCTCCCGGAGATGTCTCATCCTCTGCTCCCTCTGCGATGGCAAGATAAGGTCGGCAACCTTACCCTTGTACCGTGGATCAAGGAGAGTGGCCAGCCAGTAATGGTCCCTCTCCTTGATCCGAAGAATACGAGGATCCTTCCGCAGGCTTTGCAGGATCAGGGAGGCCATGCAGCGTAGGTTAGCTGAGGCATTCGGTCCGGAGTCCTCTGGGTCACTAAGGACAACATGATCCGCAGCTACCTCCTCCCAGCCACGTACAAGTCCACGTGTTTCTTGGGACTGTAAATCATCCCTATAAGACTGCTGCTGCTGATGCTGAGTGCCAGCCTCCACCTCCATGCTGACACAATCATCCTCCTCCTCCTCCTCTTCCTCCTCCTCACCCTCTTCCTGTGTGATGGGTGGCACAGCAGGAACACTGTCTGGATAAAGGGGGCCTTGAGAGGCAAGGAAGTCCTCCTCTTCCTGCCTCTGTTCTGCCTCAAGTGCCCTGTCTATTATTCCACGCAGCGTATGCTCCAAGAGGTGGACAAGAGGTATAGTGTCACTGATGCATGCACTGTCACTGCTCACCATCCTTGTGGCCTCCTCAAACGGTGACAGGACAGTGCATGCATCCCTGATCTGGCGTGGTGAGAAAAAACCAAGCTCTCCTGACCCTGTCCTGGTGCCGTAGTCGCACAGGTACTCATTGATGGCCCTCTGCTGCGTGTGCAGCCGCTGCAGCATGGCCAATGTTGAGTTCCATCTGGTGGGCATGTCACATTTAAGGCGGTTCTTGGGCAGGTTCAACTCCTTTTGGAGCTCAGCCAGCCGAGCACAGGCATTAAATGATCGGCGGAAATGCACACAGACTCTCCTGGCCTGTTTCAGGACATCCTGTAAGCCGGGGTACCTGCCCAAGAACCGCTGCACCACCAGGTTAAGGACGTGAGCTACACAGGGCACATGGGTCAGTTGTCCCTGTCGGAGGGCGGAGAGGAGGTTGGTGCCATTGTCGCAAACCACCATTCCTGGCTTAAGCTGGCGTGGCGTCAACCACCTCTCGGCCTGCCCCTGCAGAGCTGACAAAACATCCGCCCCAGTGTGGCTCCTGTCCCCCAAACAAACCAGCGCAAGCACGGCATGGCATCGTTTTGCCTGCGTACTTGCGTAGCCCCTGCAACGCCTACGGAGCACCGCTGGTTCTGAGGACAGAGCACTGGAAGAGGCCATGGAGGAAGAAGAAGAGGAGGGGGTGGAGGAGAGAGGTGTGTCACAACCAATAGTAGCATTTTGGAGGCGTGGTGGCGGAACAACCTCCAATACTACTGCACCTTGTCCTGCATCCTTCCCAGCAGCCAGAAGAGTGACCCAATGGGCCGTGAAAGACAGGTAACGTCCCTGTCCATGCCTGCTGGACCATGAGTCAGCGGTAATATGCACCTTACCGCTGACCACCTTGTCCAGCGAGGCAAGGACATTGCCTTCCACATGCCGGTAGAGAGCCGGAATTGCCTTCCGTGAGAAAAAGTGGCGTTTGGGGACCTGCCACTGAGGAACCGCACATTGTACAAACTCACGGAAGGGGGCCGAGTCTACCAACTGAAAAGGCAGCAGTTGAAGTGCTAGCAATTTAGCCAAGCTAGCATTCAACCGCTGGGCATGTGGATGGCTGGGAGTAAATTTCTTCCGCCGGTCCAGCAGCTGGGGCAGGGACATTTGTCTGCTATAATCGGACGTGGATGTACCACTAGCAGAGTTCCCGGAAGCACTTGGCTGTGACACACCTAATTCTACACCTTCATTCCTCTCAGAGCAGGTTTCAGAGAGGACTGAAGGTCTAGTGGGGTTGGAGATGCCAGCTGATGAGGAGCAAGGAGAGGTCCGCTTTGTTCTTTGGTGTGGGTCTTTGAGGTATGCTTGCCAACGAGCTGCATGGCAGGTCAACATATGTCTGGTCAAGCATGTGGTGCCCAAGCGGCTGATGTTTTGGCCACGTGAGATACGCTTGAGACATATGTTGCAAATAGCAGCGGTGCGATCTGATGCACTCGTCTCAAAAAAGGCCCACACCAAAGAACTTTTAGAATAACGCGCAGAGGAAGCGCTCTGCGCAGGCGGAGCTCTGCGGTGTGATTCAGTCGGTGTGCTGCCCCTAAGCTGGCCCCCGGAGGGCATCCTGCCTCGTTGGACATGTGCCTCCTCCTCCTCCTCCTCCTCCTCCTCCCTCCTTCCAGGCACCCACGTGGAGTCAGTGCCCTCATCATCCCCTCCCTCTTCATCGCTGTAGCAAACCTGGCAGTATGCTGCAGCTTGTGGAACATGACTGCCAGATTGCTGTCCTTCTTGAGCATCCCCTCTCTCTGTGCTCACGCTACTGCCTTCCTCTAGCTGAGTGTCATCATCAGAGCCCACCAAACACTGGGCATCCTCCTGGAGCATGTACCCAACACTGTGCTCAAAGAGTTCAGGAGACTCCTCAGGAGGACGTGGTGGGTCTAGGGAAGGAGTCACTGATGATGACATTGAGAGGAGGGACGACGATGTGTTGGCAGCTGCTTTTCTACTACCCTGAGACTGGGTGAGAGAGGATGAGGAAGATGAAGAGGGCTTGGTCATCCACTCTACCAAGTCGTTGGCATGTTGCGGTTCAACATGTCCAGCTGCAGAAAAGAAGGACAAGCATGTCCCATGGCCACGTGCTGATGACAATGCACCGCGTCCCCGACCAGCACTGTTGTCTCTAGACACAGAGCCTGCTTGCCCTCTTTTATCGGCTCGCGCCTGTCTGCCTCTCCTTGCTGGCCTTCCAGACATGGTAATGGCCTGAAGGGAGTTGGGTAAAACAGTAGTTGGGTAGTTTATATTGTGCTGGAGGCACACAACACCCACTAACTCCTGCAGATGCCTTTTTTATAGAACAGCAGAGTGACACTACTGACTGCAAGCTCTATTGTTAAAGATGGACCACTAGCTATATAGGTGAGGTGAATATCACGGTGTATACTGCGGTCAGGGCACGCAGACAATAACAAGAAAACAGCAGAGTTAAAGGGGTATATACAGATGTATACTGTGCTGTGCTGGAAGCACACACAACTTCCAATAACTCCAGCAGATGCCAATCGGGCCCAAATAGAGAACAGCTATGTAGGTGGATAATAGCGGTATGTACTGGGTACAGAGCACGCACACAGCACGCACTATCTCCTGAGTGACACTGCTGACTGCAAGCTCTATTGTTAAAGATGGACCACTAGCTATATAGGTGAGGTGAATATCACGGTGTATACTGTGGTCAGGGCACGCAGACAATAACAAGAAAACAGCAGAGTTAAAGGGGTATATACAGATGTATACTGTGCTGTGCTGGAGGCACACACAACTTCCAATAACTCCAGCAAATGACAATCGGGCTCAAATAGAGAACAGCTATGTAGGTGTATATAGTGGTATGTACTGGGTACAGAGCACGCAGACAGCACGCACTAACACTACTGACTGCAAGCTCTATTATTAAAGCTAGATCACTAGCTATATAGGTGAGGTGAATATAGTGGTGTATACTGCGGTCAGGGCACAGACAGTAACCACTACACAAGAGCAAAATAGTAAATCAGCCAAAAACGATTGGTGTGTAACTGTGTTGAAGGTACACAGAACACCCACTGCTTCAGATGCTAACAAACACTACACGAGGCCGCCTGAAAGGCAGCTTTATATAGTGTGGGGCGTGCACTACACAGTCTGAGCTATGATTGGCCACAGGCAAGATGCCTGTGGCCAACCATTGCTCTTCCCGCTACTGGCGCTGCGATTGGCCAAGCATGCGGGGTCACAGTGCATGCTTGGCCAATCGTGAGACAGCAATGCATTGCGCCATCGCAGTGCATTGTGGGCCACACGAATTTTGCCGCGAACGGCCCAAACGTTCGGAATTCGGCGAACGCACGAACGACCGATGTTCGAGTCGAACATGCGTTCGACTCGAACACGAAGCTCATCCCTACTTATGAGTGTTGTACCTGGTATCATAACACAAATACTGAGGTACCAGATTATTATGATATAATTGCACAACACCGGAAAGAAGTAAGCAAATTACAAGATGAAGCTAGAAACATTGCTAAGACATGGGATCCTTTTGCAAACCTAAGTTCCGGATTAGGAATACTTACATGGTTAAAAAGTGCTGCCATAACTATAATTATGATTATTCTTTTTATTTTGTTCCTATATGCCTGTTATAAGCTTATAATGTGCATAATTGTTAAGGCATCCCCGACCCCTGATCCTGCTGCTGCGAATAGAGTTTATCTCAGTATGTATTATGATAGAAGAAAGATTACATAACTGTGAAAGGTAGTGAGCCTTATAAATGTCTCAAAGAGGGGATTGTAAAGAACGATAGCATGATATATTCCATTTTGTTCAAGATTTTGGGTTTTAAAGGAAAATTTAAATTCTCACATAGGAGCTTAAATTGAAACCCACACATGTTTAAGCTGTTATCTATAGAAATGTTCTCATGGTTATTTTTACATGTATATATAGCAAGACTGTGGAGTTTGACCTAGCTTAGGCTTACCTTTGTTTTAGATAAGATAAGAACATCTGTTCAAGAATATATATAATCTTGTAGTTAAAATTATCTGAATTTTGTCTTATGGTACCAGCTATTAAGTAAAATATTGACTGAAGCTATTTCTTCTGTACACGTATAAAGCTTCGCAAATCCTCCCTTGTTTTCCCTAGACATTTATAAATTTACTCTATTTTCCGTGAGTAAAGCAGATATCTAAGTGAACATTGCAAACATCTCCTGTGTCAAATTATTGATATCTCCGGGCCTGGGGGTCTACGGAAGTTTTCCTGCATGACCTGAACCTACCTGGGTGGTCTTATAACCCAAAATTTCCTATATCTGCTACTGCTCCTTTTCGGAGGTCAGACTCTCTGATTGTATTGGTGGCTGGTCCGATGAGGGGACTGGAGGTCTCATCTGCCACCTTCTCTCGGGTGGATGAGACAGATTGTAGTTCAGGCATATGCCGCCATAAGGGGACAGGCTCCCCCCTTTCCTATCACGGCACATTCTACCAGGGCAATTGGTGCCTCTTGGGCTTCCTGACATCAATCGTCCATTTCCCAGCGGTGTAAGGCGGCAACCTGGTCGTCCGTTCACACTTTCAGAAAATTTTACAAGGTTGATGTGAGTGCATCTTTGGATGGTTGCTTCGGCCGCATGGTTTTGCAGGCGGCTGTTTAAGGTAGCAACTCTTCCACTGAGGAGCTCTGGTTATGGGTGGAGTTATTTTCTTGCTGTTCCCACCCCTTGTTTCTTTGACACTGCTTGGGGACGTCCTTAAGGTCAAGAAGAGCCGCTGTGTCCATCAATGAACGATAGAGAAAAACAGGATTTTTGTACTCACCGTAAAATCCTTTTCTCTGAAGTTCATTGACGGACACAGCACCCACCCCTCCTATTTATGTTTATACTGCTTTTGACGAACTGAGCTGCTGGATGCGGTGTGAGGGGCTATAGCCAGTAGGACCGCCCCCTGGGCGGTACTGTGCAAGTGTTGCCGTTTTTAACACTTTCTGCCTAATCCTTTCCTAAAGGGGCGATCTAACCCTAAGGTTGAGAAGAGCTGCTGTGTCCGTCAATGAACTTCAGAGAAAAGGATTTTACGGTGAGTACAAAAATCCTATTTTTATAGTGCATCAGCATTTGCTATGTTTTATATTTAACCACTTCAGACCCGGAAGAATTTACCCCCTACCTGGCACTGCATCGCTTTAACTGACAATTACACGGTCGCACGATGTGGCTCCCAAACAAAATTGACATCCTTTTTTTCCCACAAATAGAGCTTTCTTTTGGTGGTATTTGATCACCCCTGCGGTTTTTATTTTTTGCGCTATAAACAAAAAAAGCGACAATTTTGAAAAAAAAACATTATTTTTTACATTTTGCTGTAATGAATATCCCCCAAAAATATATAAAAAAACATTTTTTTCCTCAGTTTAGGACGATACGCATTCTTGTACATATTTTTGGTAAAAAAAAATCGAAATCGTTTATTGACTGTTTTGCGCAAAAGTTATAGAGTTTATAAAATAGGGGATAATTTTATGGCATTTTTATTAATAATTTTTTTTTTTACTAGTAATAGCATCCATCTGTACAAGCCCTTCTGCCAACATATATCAGCGGGAGGTGGGCGACAAGCGGTTAAACAACGCTTGGAATGTGGTATCCTATCTGCGTGAGTTTACTACCCATCTGACCCAAACTGAGGGAAATCCTACTATTAATCGTGTACACCCTGCAAAGTCCTAACAAGAGTTGGAGTTATCTCTGTCTGGGTCATATAATTCTACTTCCTCCACTAATCACATCCAAACAGCAAAAATCTTTTATTATAATGTTTAATTATATAGTATTTCATACTATATACTATGATAATCAAAATATTATAAAGAGTGACACACATTGAATTAACAATTAACATTTTTTCCTGCAGGACGTGACTATACAGCTCTATTCTTGTTGATATTAATAAATACTATGTAGTGCATTATGTAACAAAGTCATCAGTTATCTGATCTCATTTGCAAATGCACTTCATTTTTTCAGATATTCCAATATAGTACGCAATACAACCATGTACTTTTGTGTACCAAATACAACTTTTTTTTTGTATAGCATTTTAGCCGTATCTAGCAATGTACAGTTACAAAAAGAACAATGTGAAAATAAAATCAAGAAAAAAAAACTAGTCACAGGACCACTGGTCCCCAGCACAAATTACATAGGATCCAAAAACGGAAAATTGTATACTTACCTTTGCGTAATTTTCCTTTCCTGACGCATCTTCATGGCACCACACACTGGGTTGTGACTCCGCCCCCACAACCTGACAGGATTGGTTAACTATAAATTTGAAGGGGAGACCCCCCGCTGCATTCTCTGTAAATATCATCATAAACAAAATAAAACGGGAGGGCATTGTGTGGTGCCATGAAGATGCATCAGATGCAATTGTATACTTACCTTTCCGTAATTTTCCATTTTCCTGAGGCCTTCATGGCAGCACACACTGGGAAATAACTCGCCAGACGGGTGGGTAAATGCAAAAAATATTTAATTCCTACAAAGCCGAAGAATTGGCTCTTATAACAGATCTACCAAAATCCGCCAAGGAAAAATGGGCAGAGTTCACGCTATAGTGAGAAATGAAAGTATGTTCAGAAGACCAGGTTGCTGCTCTACAAATCGTCTCCGGCGACACCCTGCAATATGCTGCCCAGGAGGTAGCCACTGCCCTAGTAGAATGAGCCCTGATGTCTTCTGGAATCGCCAAATGCTGAGTGGAATATGGCTTTCTAATGCCTCTCACCAACCAGGATGCAATAGTGCGTGAGGAAGCTGCTTGTCCGCATCTGGTTCCATGAGGAATAATCAAGAGAGTCTGTCTTCCTAAAGGAGATGGTGACTGACAAATAGTTGGTGATGGTGGTTTTAATGTCCAGCGGATGAGGCTCTCCCTGATCATCAGTGAAGGATGGAAGGACAATATCTTGGTTATAGTGAAAGGAAGAAGCCACTTTGGGTACAAAACGATCTGAGGGTCTAAGAACTACCCTATCCAGAAAGAAAAACAAATAAGGTTCTGAAATCACCAAAGCTTGAATTTCTGACACTCTCTTGGCTGATGTTATAGCAATTAGAAAAGTAAGTTTCAAAGTCAAGTCCCATAGTGAAATAGACTCCAAAGGAATAAACGGTGGATTGGAAAAGGCACGGAGAACTACTGACAGATCCCAAGATGGGAAAAAAGGCTTCCTAGGACGCTTTATCTTCAGGCTAGCTCTAAGAAATTGTATAACCAGGGGGTGGAAAGCCCATTTTGTGCCTGTTTTAGCTTAAAGAGCAGAAACCTGTACCTTGAGGGTACTTGAACTGAGGCCTTTGTTAATTCCCGACTGAAGGAATTCCAGAATTTGAGGCGGTTCCGGAGAAAGAGGATTTCAATCCCTTTCTTGGGCCATGAGGTAGAACTTTTCCCAAATCCTTGCATAGATGGAATTAGTAGAAACTTTCCTAGCCTGCATTAAGGTAGCAATGACCTCCTGAGAACAGCCTTGCGCCCTCAGTCTAGACCTCTCAATTTCCAGGCCATCAGATGCAACCTCTTGGGAGCTGGATGGAGGAACTGTCCCTGTGAGAGAAGGTCTGGTTTTAGTGGAAGGGGAATTGGCGGTTGGAGACTGAGTTGCAGAAGGGTCGTAAACCACGGCCTCCTTGGCCAGAATGGAATCACTGCGATTATTGTTACTGAGGACCTCCGAAGTCTGGATAGGAACCTCGCAATCAATGGAGTAGGAGGGAAAATGTACCCCAACTTGAAATTCCATGGATGGACCAGACAGTCTATTCCCTCGGCTGACGGAAACTGATTCCTTGACAGGAACCTGCGACATTTGGTGTTTATAAGTGTGGCTGCTAGGTCTATTTCTGGCGGCCCCAAGGCTTCCGTCAGGAGAGAAAAAATTTGAGGATTCAAAGACCACTCATTGTTGGACAACAATCTCCGACTCAGATAGTCGGCCAATACATTCTGCGCTGCTGGTACATACACTGCTCTCAAGTCCGCCAGGTGATGAGAGCGACCATGTCTCTGATGAGATGAGGACCTTGAGCGACTCCTGTGTGATCTTCTACTAGAAGTGCGACTTGATCCTCTTCCATGCCTGGAACTCGCTCCTCTTGCTCTGGTAGGGCTGCCAAAAAAAGCAGCATTTTAGCCGTCGGCACTCTTTTTTCTCCCCTTCTTCAATACTCACCTACGGTGGTAGAGCCTCTTACCTTTCTTGCTGTCGGTGGTCTGCGTGGGCAGTGGACTTCATGGAAAAGAGTAGACAGTATAGACTGAAGGGAAAATAAAAAATAATTTTCTTGCAAGCCAATAAACAGAAAAATAAACAATAATACAATTTTTTTTTTATATATATATATATTTTTTTGCCTGCCCCTTTAACCACTTTCAGATCGGACCATTTTGCTGGTAAATGACCAGAGGTCTTTTTACACTTTGGCACTGCGCTGCTTTAACTGGTAATTGCGCGGTCATGCAATGTTGTACCCAAACAAAATTTGCGTCCTTTTCTTCCCACAAATAGAGCTTTCTTTTGATGGTATTTGATTGCCTCTGCGATTTTTATTTTTTGCGATATAAACGTAAAAAGACCGCAAATTTTGAAAAAAAATGATATTTTCTACTTTTTGTTATTAGAAAAATCCAATAAACTCAATTTTAGTCATACATTTAGGCCAAAATGTATTCAGCCACATGTCTTTGGTAAAAAAAAAGTCAATAATTGTATATTTATTGGTTTGCGCAAAAGTTGTCACATCTACAAACTAAGGTACGTTTTCTGGAATTTACGCAGCTTTTAGTTTACGACTGCCTATCTCATTTCTTGAGGTGCTAAAATGACAGGGCAGTACAAAACCCCCCCAAATGACCCCATTTTGGAAAGTAGACCCCCTAAGGAAATTGATAAGAGGCATGTTGAGCCCATTGAATATTTTATTTTTTTGCCTCAAGCGATTGAATAATGACAAAAAAAAAATTTTTTTTTTTTTTTTACACAAAGTTGTCACTAAATGATATATTGCTCACACATGCTATGGGCGTATGTGAAATGACACCCCAAAATAAATTCTGCTGCTTCTCCTGAGTACGGGGATACCACATATGTGGGACTTTTTGGGAGCCTAGCCGCGTACAGGGCCCCGAAAACCAAGCACCGCCTTCAGGCTTTCTAAGGGCGTAAATTTTTGATTTCACGCCTCACTACCTATTACAGTTTTGAAGGCCATAAAATGCCAAGATGGCACAAAACCCCCACAAATGACCCCATTTTAGAAAGTAGACACCCCAAGCTATTTGCTGAGAGGCATGTTGAGTCCATGGAATATTTTATATTTTGCCACAAGTTGCGGGAAAATTACAAACTTTTTTTTTTTTTTTTTTTTTTCACAAAGTTGTCACTAAATGATATATTGCTCATGCATGCCATGGGCATATGTGAAATGACACCCCAAAATAAATTCTGCTGCTTCTCCTGAGTACGGGGATACCACATATGTGGGACTTTTTGGGAGCCTAGCCGCGTACGGGGCCCCGAAAACCAAGCACCGCCTTCAGGCTTTCTAAGGGCGTAATTTTTTGAGTTCACTTCTCACTACCTATTACAGTTTTGAAGGCCATAAAATGCCAAGATGGCACAAAACCCCCACAAATGACCCCATTTTAGAAAGTAGACACCCCAAGCTATTTGCTGAGAGGCATGTTGAGTCCATGGAATATTTTATATTTTGCCACAAGTTGCGGGAAAATTACAAACTTTTTTTTTTTTTCACAAAGTTGTCACTAAATGATATATTGCTCACGCATGCCATGGGCATATGTGAAATGACACCCCAAAATAAATTCTGCTGCTTCTCCTGAGTACGGGGATACCACATATGTGGGACTTTTTGGGAGCCTAGCCGCGTACGGGGCCCCAAAAACCAAGCACCGCCTTCAGGCTTTCTAAGGGCGTTACAGTTTTGAAGGCCATAAAATGCCAAGATGGCACAAACCCCCCCCCCCCAAATGACCCCATTTTAGAAAGTAGACACCCCTAAATTTAGGGGTACACTAGTGAGACTAGGTAATAAATGGCGGGTGCCCTGAAACTATAAAAAAATAACTAACCAACCAGCGTCACCTGTAACAGTTATATGGTGATCACTGGTGAAAGGGTTAACTAGGGGGCAATCAGGGGGCTTTATGCGGTAGTATATGGGGGTCCCTGGCGCTATAAAAAGCTGCGGCGAACCTAAATACCTACCTGCCTAACTAGCGTCACCTGTGACACTAATACAGCGATCAGAAAAACGATCGCTTATTAGGCTGGGTTCACACTGGAGCGATGCGGGAACGCCACGAATGCGCGGCGGGTTCCCGCATCGCATGCCTCCCGGCGGCAGTTCACACTGCCCTATGCGAACTGCTGGGAGTGTCAGTGAAATGTTAATGACACCCCCAGATCAGTTCGCATATCGCAGTGCGATCTGCAAACTTGGATCGCATGGTGTGAACACCCATGCGATCCGATTCTGCTGCGGACCAAAAAAAGGGTCCCGTGCGAGTTTGCGGCGGGTGCGGCGGGTGCGACACGAATTCAGCCATACTATCTGTATAGCTGAACTCGAATCGCACAGAGATCGGATGTGATTTGCACTGCAGTGCGGTGCGAATCACATCCGTTCTCATAAACCGCTGCAATGTGAACCCAGCCTTAGTGACACTGGCGACGGGGGGTGATCACGGGGTTAAACCTTTATTGGGGGGGTTAGGGGGGTACCTTAGAACTAAAGGGGGCTAACCCTAACTGCCCTAACAGTTATTAGTCACAAATGACACCTGCCGGGTGATCAGGGGGTTAAACCTTTATTAGGTAATAAATGGCGGGTGCCCTGAAACTATAAAAAAATAACTAACCAACCAGCGTCACCTGTAACAGTTATATGGTGATCACTGGTGAAAGGGTTAACTAGGGGGCAATCAGGGGGCTTTATGCGGTAGTATATGGGGGTCCCTAGCGCTATAAAAAGCTGCGGCGAACCTAAATACCTACCTGCCTAACTAGCGTCACCTGTGACACTAATACGGCGATCAGAAAAATGATCGCTTATTAGGCTGGGTTCACACTGGAGCGATGCGGAAACGCCGCGAATCCGCGGCGGGTTCCCGCATCGCATGCCTCCCGGCGGCAGTTCACACTGCCCTATGCGAACTGCTGGGAGTGTCAGTGAAATGTTACTGACACCCCCAGATCAGTTCGCATATCGCAGTGCGATCTGCAAACTCGGATCGCATGGTGTGAACACCCATGCGATCCGATTCTGCTGCGGGCCAAAAAAAGGGTCCCGTGCGAATTTGCGGCGGGTGCGGCGGGTGTGGCGGGTGCGGCGGGTGCGGCGAATGGCTGAACTCGAATCGCACAGAGATCGGATGTGATTTGCACTGCAGTGCGGTGCGAATCACATTCGTTCTCATAAACCGCTGCAATGTGAACCCAGCCTTAGTGACACTGGCGACGGGGGGTGATCACGGGGTTAAACCTTTATTGGGGGGGTTAGGGGGGTACATTAGAACTAAAGGGGGCTAACCCTAACTGCCCTAACAGTTATTACAGTCACAAATGACACCAATGCAAAAAAAAAAAAAAAAAAAAAAAAAATGACATTGGTGTCACTGTGACTGGGGGGGCAGGGGTAATTGGGGGGGTGATCGGGGGGTAAAGGGGGGGTGTGAGTGTGCCTGGCATGTTCTACTGTGTGTGGGATGTGTTGGTGCAACTCACTGATCCGCTCTCCTCCGTGTCGGAACGAAAAATACCGACACGGAGGAGAGAATACATCACTTCCTCTCCTGTGTTTACATTACAGGAGAGGAAGTGATGTCACCGGGGATTTCCATTCGTCGGGAGCGATCGCGAGGGGGTGGCCATGAATGAATGGCCGTCCCCTCGTCCGGGATCGCTCCCGAACGAAAACCGACCGCCGCAGGCACCGGGCGGGGGCCCGATCGGGCCCCCGACCCGCGGGAGGCAAATCACGTACATGTACGTGCTTATGCCTGCCCGTGCCATTCTGCCGACGTACATCGGCGTGAGGCGGTCGGCAAGTGGTTAAGACTTAGAACCCTAAGAAACCTGCAGACTGCCATAAACAAGAAAGATAATAAATATGTAGCAGAAAGAAAACGTTCTTACCTTAACCAGCAGAAAGGAGGAGATACAGGGCAGTATTTAGCAAACAGTAGTATGCAGAAGCACACCACTGGATTTTAAAAAGGGCGCCATAGCGGCGGCCGAATGATGCTCCGCGCATGCGCAGAGCGTCTCGAGGGGACCCGCGCCATCTTGGAAGAGGGGAAAAACCTCTCTTCAGAGAGAAAAACGATCCAGCTGCAAAACGGACATGCGCATAATGGCAGGGACACTAGCGGTGGCCATGACAGCTGCACTGGAGGACAACAAGCCCCAGCAACCCTGGAAGAGGAAAAAAGAGGTAGAGCCATGAAAAAAGTATTTAATACAGCAAGGGAGTCCACTGCAAAATGAAAGCTTATTTAAAGCTCATAAACAAACCAGATGTCCCCTGAGACCACCAGAATGGGGATTCCCTCCATAAAGCTCTTTTAGAGACTGTACAGGAGGGACTTCCAAACAGGAGAGGCTTGAACCTGCTGGGGTGATGCGGTAAGAGGCTTATTCATCTTTAGATATCTTGAACCCTGGATAATCCAACCTGTCAGGTGAGGATAAAAAAAGAGAATGCAGCGGGGGGTCTCCCCTTCAAATTTATAGTTAACCAATCCTGTCAGGTTGTGGGGGCTGAGTCACAACCCAGTGTGTGGTGCCAAGAAGGCGTCAGGAAACTAAAATAGGAAGGCTTTGTATGACAAATCTGTCAGCCATGTATATAACTTAATGGTTAAAGAGCCCATTTAAGTTAGTGAGACTATCATGAAGAGAACATATAATAAGGATTAAACCATTACCCAAAAAGACTGCACATGGTGGCTCAACTAAGCCAGGGTACAGAGGACGCTACCACCTAGCAAGCAAAACCCAATGAATGACCACTTTTTTTAAAATTGTGACAACGGATGTGGGGAGAAGATCCCTGGCCCACTGTCACAATGGGAACTGGGGGGGGGGGGCTCCTCCGTAACATGTTATACCCTAAATATGGTTGTAACATGTTACTAAGAATGAACTTATCCGTTTAGACCTTTGTAAAGGAAATTTCTCATGTAGTTCCCTTTGTCTGTTCCCATGTGGTATATAAATTTGTCTCTCTCTGCACTTCAGGAACCACCATATGAACCTATTACAGACATTCCTTTTTCTACTCACCTACAAGATGATATTCCTTGTTGCCATCACCTCTGTGTGTCTGAACTGACGGCCTTATCTTGTGAAGAATCCTTTTTGTTTTTAATAGGGACATGGCGGTATTTAGGTCCAGGACTTCCTTTTTTGTCTAAGGTAGTTTCTGTCTTTCATCCCAACCTGGACATTGTTCTGCTGTCCCTCTGTCTGGGTTCAGTTGACCAAAAGAAAATTACGGATAAAGAATTTGAAGTGACCAATTCTCAAAATTATTAATTAACACCAACGTCCCTTTATATTGAAAAGAGAAAGGAAGCCCATTTATATACTCAACAACTGTTATGTTTAAAAAAGATATTTTATTTTGACACAAATACATAAAAGAAAGAAGGTATATAATAATAAATTTCTTCCATACAGCAAAATACCACACTTTTTTTCTATGTTTTGCCTTACGGCTTCTTCAGGAAAATGCGTGGATATTCATGTCTAATAAGTGAGAATACAAGAGTTATAAATACAAATGTTACAAATTTTAATGCTCTTACGGCAAGACATTTTCAACGAAAATTTTACAAATTTTATTACACATATGATAGTACAGGCATATTTGACAAGAACCTTGGGAAATGGAACTCTGAGTTCACTTGTGGAATAGTCAGAGTGTATTCTGATAAAAGTGACGTCAGAGCAGTTAGTCGGGCACAAAGATGCTAACCCCCAATAAAAAGGAAAAAGGACGAAAGTCACCTCCAAAATAGCTGGGGTCTCCAATGTGGGGAATATTGGTCTTGCTAATAAATTGTCTTGCCTATAATCTAATTACCTGTAGATAATAATAACATAATTTAAATTTATGATCATTAGCAATTTGCTGATTTGTATTAAAACATTTACTGTAGAAAAAGTAAAAAGAAAGGTGCGCTTTCATGGCATGTTGGAATGACATCATATACCTAGGAGCCACATTCCAAGATGGTAAGTACTGCAGAGGTTTGGTCTATATTTTTGGACATTGACACTCACATTTGCCAGTTATCAGAAACTATGAACCAGACCGAGACAGAAGTACAGTAAAGTCACACTTTTTTATTAATAAAAATAAAAAGGTAAATAGAGTAAGCGTAGTCAAAGCATAGCCTTGGTTCAGTAACCGTAGTCAGCCAAGCTAGAGTTCAGTAATCAGATCGGGTAATCAGCCAAGCCAAAGTCCAGTAAACAGATCGGGTAGTCAGTCCACGGGGCTTTCTAGGAGCCACATCACCTCTTGACACTGCAGTCAGGTAATAAAACACAACTTTTTCCCCACTAAAACATTGGTTACTTTTGTTGCTACATTTGTGCAAACTAGGGGATAAAATTTATGGGGAACAATACTTACCTAATTTCTGTTTGTTGGTAGAGTCTGCGATCAAGCATGACCTTAATAGCACCTTAAAGTTTCAGATTTTTTGCTTTTATAGGACTTAGCACCAACTGTCCATTAAGGAGGTAATTAATTAAAAATATAAATATGAGATGGATTATCTGTGAATTTATAAATACATAGCGTTGAGGGATGTTTTATATAGTACTTTTCATCTTAAATTCCTTTACTATTTTCCAACTAGACTGGCAAATGTGAGTGTCAATTTCCAAAAATATAGACCAAACCTCTGCAGTACCTACCATCTTGGAATGTGGCTCCTAGGTATATGATGTCATTCCAACATGCCACGTAAGGACACCTTTCTTTTTTCTTTTTCTATAGTAAATGTTTTAATATAAAGCAGCAAATTGCTGATGATCATAAATTTACATTATGTTATTATTATCTACAGGTAATTAGATTATAGGCAAGACAATTTATTAGCAAGACCAATATCCCCCACATTGGCGTTCCGAGCTATTTTGGAGGTGACTTCCCCCTTTTTCCTTTTTATTGGGGGTTAGCATATTTTTGCCCGATGAGCTGCTCTGATGTCACTTTTTTCAGAATACACTCTGACCATTCCACAAGTGAATTCAGAGTTCCATTTCCCAAGGTTTTTGTCAAATATCCAGGTACAGTCATATGATGTGTAATACAATTTGTAAAAATTTTGTTGAAAATGTCTCTTGCTGTAAGAGCCTTAAAATTAGTAAAATATGTATTTTTATAACTCTTGTATTCGCACTTATTAGACATCAATATCCACGTATGTTCCTGAGGAGTATTTTCCTAGGCCTGTTTGCTATGTTCCGCCTTGGTTGGAGTGCTTTTGGACGTCCCAAAGATAAAAGTCTTTCTTTATCCCTTGAAAGAGAACTGCGGGAATGTAGAAAAAAACGAACACACATATTCACCAAGATGGCTGCAGCATCGATATGATACTGTAGCTGTCCCCTTCCGTCTGTACACCAAGAACTGAGCGATCAAACACTGCTGATTGCTTAGTTCTTAGGTCTGCTCTGAGCACAGAGTGGTGACTGTCAGTCAAAGCTCTCTGCTCTGCCCCCCCAGAGCTCACTGGAGCACCAGACTGTGGAGGGAGTGGGAGAGGCTGGCTCAAGCTTTCAGGGGTGTGCTGAGAGGCTGAGCCATCTGCCGGTCAAGCATCTGGGTGGATCCCTACATTAATGTTTATGTTTTTGATCATACTCTTGATACTGTTTTTCTATAAAAATGTCATGTTGGTAGTAGAAGAGGTTATCCTGGGCTGGCCTACTTTTTTATTAGCCAGTGCCCAATTCTTCTGTAGGTATTAGTATAACCCGAGGGAAAGATTTTGTGTTTCCCTCAATGGGCTGTATGAAAATGATTTTACGCAGAGTGCAAAAATGTATTTATTTTCAGAGAAATGGTACATGTGGAACATATTTCTATATATGATAATACATTTTCTTTAAATATTTTCTTTTTACCTTTTTTTTCTATTCAGAGTGTTCTGGCAGAAGAAACATTTAATGATAGTTGTCCTTTAAGCGGTTGCTTGTTGACTGACTCTGGTTTTTCTAGAAAATACACAATTGTAAAGGAACATTTCTCTGAATCCATACAAAGGAAGCTGTGTTATAATAGTGACAGCTCTCTATCTTTTCATTAGCGTGTTTTTATAATACCATCATAACTCAGCCAACCTTCCATAGGGAAAATTGAAAGTAAAAATAATTTATATTCCATTTCTGTTTTCTAACATAAATAGAAAACCAAAAGATTAAAAAACACATCCAGAAAGGGCAAGGAAAAGCAGATGGTATTCAATTCTCTCATTATAATAACAAGCTGTTTTAAAACATATCCAAGTAATTCCCACCTGGGAAATCTAATACTATTTGAGAAACCAATCTCTAAGTTTAGTTTAAGTGCTCACACAAAATATGTTCACAGAATAAAGGTCAGTACACTTTCACAGATCCATTACATTCCAAAAAAATTACCATTGCGTTAGATGCAAAAATGTGACTACTCTATACACATGCAACTTTGGCTTGACTCAAAGAGAAGGACACCGCACTTGGTTCTCACCCCACCACTTGGTACAGGGCGTCCCACGCTCTTGACTGTTCATTCTATGCTAATAAGCTCTCTAGCAGTTTGACTAGTAAATTCCCTAGCACATCCCCTTCCTCCCTGTGCATCATAGCCTTATCTTCTGTGCTGATCCACCAACTCAGTCCCGACATATCCTTTTATGTAGCAGGTGGTGGAGGAGTAAAGGAGAATACTATGGAGTGTCACTTGAGTGGATCAGCAGACATCACATTCAAGATGGTAACACCCAGCAGCAGATTCAGGCTGCATTCACACCTGAGTATTTCACAGTTGCATGTTTTTTTGGTGCGTTTTTGCCGCGATTTTGTACAGGTCACCAATGTAAAAAGCAGAAAAACGCCTTTAATCTGCCCCAAAGAAGTTCATGTTCTTTTTTGAAGTTAAGGCATTTTTCAGGTGTTTTGCTTCAGGCGACAAAACGCTCAGATGTGAATAGGTGCCATTGAAATGAAAAGGATTTTGCTTGTTGGGCATTTTTCAGTTGTTTTTATGGGCGTTTTATGAGCTGAAACCTCTTAGGTGTGAATGCAGCCTCAGGGTTTTGGTTGTCTACAAAAGAAAAGTTTTACAGGTAAATAACATGCCTAAAATGCACATTTAATCCTATGGGGAGATTGTTGTTGAAATAGAGGGTCTGGCAACAGAGTCTCTTTAAAGGCTAAGTTCGCCTTTTTTTATCCCCTAAAATCCAGCTCCCCTATGTACCAACTCTGATGGAACCGCTTGGAACCCCGCGTGGGTGCTTCCTTATGCCAAACAGTGCCTCCTGCTCTCCAAACCCTTCCATCAGACAGAGAGCTAATACCAGCCCGTCTACCACAAGCAACATACACAGACAAGATTTTGGGATAAGAACCAAAGGAGTGACTGTTTATTGAACAGAAATACAGGCTTTTTATACACTTGAAAAGTAGGTCAGTCACCATTTGAATATTAAAAACAAATATATACCCAAAACATCACACAGTGGTTTAGATAACGAGGTAGAGCTGACACAAGGCTAATCCCATCATAGAGTTAGCCAACAGATAGAAACAATAGGTGACTCAATTAACTTAATTAACAATAGGAGAAAGACAATGCATAACACCTTTAAAAAATCAGGAGACCCCCAGCATCAGGTTGCTTTGAGCTTATTCTGTGTCTCACAGTCTGAAGTAGTCATTGCTGGTTTGGGCCTAGAAACCCCAAATGTGTATATAGGTCCTCCAGCTCCCAGAGTCTGTGTGTTTGGGGGAAACACTTGAATCCGACCCTTAAAAGCAAGGGCCCAAAGTCAGCAGGCAAGAGGCTAATCTGCAGTCCCCTCCAAAAGCCTCTGTCTTGGTTGGATCTGTCACACCAATATACCATTAATGTACCTCAGTTGCAGAAGTTGCAACTTGAGAAGCTCTCTTTTATTTTGAGAGCAAGGCTTTAACTTTGCCTTTGCTATATTTCTTAGAAAGCGTCAGAGACCCCTTGGTATATAGACAGAGGAACCAGTAAGACACAGGAAGGAGTTTACCAGCTGACCTCATTAGCACACCTTCACCTATCAACTAAGTTTTCACAGAATCTCCGGCATCTTTCCATGCATGTATTTTCCTGATTTCCCCAATGTCCCTCCAGACAAGCTCAGGCCGCACGCTAAACTCCCTGGGACCGCATGCAGCCCATGGGACACTCCTGATGTAGTACAAAGGCCTGCCTTATTGGATACAGAGTAGAGGTGGATCTTTACTGGTCACACAATTTAATTTGATTACGATTACCCTGTCAGCAATTTGATTGTGAGATCCTGCAATGTATTACGATGCATCACGATTACTGCCCATGGTTTCATCAAAAAATTCAAGCAGTCAGAAGAACTCTATTTTTTAGGTAGGTGTTAGGTTGCAGGGTATAGGTTGGTGATTGTAGTACTAGGAATGGGGTGATCAGGGAGCGGGGAGTTGCAGTATATATGCTGACTGCTCAGTACTGGTAGTTTATAGATGGGGGTTGCAGGGGGAATATTGGGCATTCAGTGCTGGGGATGGGGTAGATGCCAGGGTGCAGGGTATAGGTTAGTGGCTTAGTGCTGTGAATAGGGACATTGTATCACCTTCACACCTCCTGCTTTGGTCTCTTGATCCCTACAGTTGCAGGGCAACATTTACTTTCAGCAGGCACTAAGTCAGGCAGTTAATACAATGACAAAATGTAGGCTCCGCCTCCATGTCCCTTTGATGGCCAATCAGAGCTGTTGGCCACATGGCGATCCGCCCCCTATGTCCTGTCTGCAGCAAGCGCCGAAGCACACAGATCAGGTGCACTGAGATGGGAGGGAGAACCTTGGGCCAGTGGTGATGGCGCTTTTATTATGAGGCAGAAGCAGAGACACTGCGGCTCCAGTCCCTGGTGCAGCTCTTCTCCCTCCCTCCCAGGAGAGGCAGGGAAGGGCTCTCCCAGAAGAGGCAGAGCACTCTGGGATGACTTAATTTGCGCATCGCAATGCATCAATGCAGAATCATTCAAAGCTGCATTGTGATGCGTCGATTATAATCAACACCGCTAATACAAAGTGATTGGATAGATGGTGTGCAGTCCTATTATATTGTTTTAGTAAATCTAAAGGAGATTGTACAATCAGATTACATAGTATATGGCCATATTTATACACCTAAAATTACTTAGTTGCGCTTTCAGTGTCATTAATTGTTAATGGCACAGCAAACACACTTGTGCAAAACAAAGGCACTCCTTCTACTGTGAATGGGGCCTGAAAGTGAAATTGGTGCATTTACACAAGAACAGTGAGACTCCATTCACATCTGTGTGTTTCCAAACGCATGGCAAACCACACAGAAAATGCGTTTTGCCATGCTTTTTAGAAATGCTGCAAATGTGCATCATACTTGTGTTGTCATTACATGGTAAAGGCACCCCAGGTGCAGCAAACACACCAAAAACTGGAGGTTCTCTGGGGTGATTAAATGCGTGCATTCACTTGAATGGGCTGCCCTATGTGTAATGAGTGAAAACGCTCCAAAACAAATGCATGTGGGAATGTGAGTTTTCGCTAAGTAGAGATGTAAATGGGGCCTGACAGCTGAGTGTCTCCATCCACTCCCTCCTATGTACTTGTATAAATATGACCATACACTATGCTTTCTGATTGTACAATCTCTGTTCAATTTCCTTTAGATTTACCAGAACTATGGAATAGGAGAGCCCACCTGATCAATCCATTCAGTTTGTATCAAATTAGACAAGCTCTTGCATTACATGGCTGAGGGGAGAGCTAAAGAAGATTGTACAATCAGATAGCACACAACAAAAAACAAAATTGCCCATGGGACTTTTAGCCTTTGTACACACGGTCGGACATTCCGACGGAAAATGTCCGATCGGACCATGTTGTCGGATAATCCGACTGTGTGTGGGCTCCATCGGACTGTTCCCGTCAGAATATCCGACAGACATTGTTTTAGAGCTGGGCTATAAACTTTCCGACAACATGATCCGATCGGACTTTGTCTGATTGTGTGTAGAGAATTCCGATCGGACAAAGTGCCACGCATACTCAGATCAAATTCCTACACCAAAGCTATTGGCTACTAGCCTGAACGTAGTCCCGTCATAACGAAATAACATCATCACGTTGCGTATGATCGGATTTTCTGACAACTTTTTCCGACTGTGTGTATGCAACACAAGTTTTGGACAAAATCCGACGGATTTTGTTGTCGGAATGTCCGACCGTGTGTACAAGGGCTTCACCAACAAACGCCAGGTACACAATTGTCCAACAAGGGCACAGTTCTGGAGGATGACGAGGTGGAGGAGGAAGAACCATGTTCACAGCAGGGTGGCAACCAGACCAGCTCATGGCCATCACTGGTGCATGGCTGGGGGGATACAGTGGACACAGACGATACACCTCCCACAGAGGACAGCTTTTCGTTGCCTCTGGGCAGCCTGGCACACATGAGCGATTACATGCTGCAGTGTCTCTGCAATGACCGCCGAGTTGCCCACATTCTAACTGGTGCTGATTACTGGGTGACCACACTGCTGGATCTCAGTTACAAGGACAACATACCATCCTTAATTCCCTCACTGGAGTGTGATCGTAAGATGCGCGAGTACAAGCGAGCGCTGGTAGACGCGCTGCTGGTGGCATTCCCACCTGACAACGGGGCACTGTGGAAGCATAAGGCAAAGGTAGAGGAGGAGGAAGAGGTAGCCAACGCAGCCGGGGTACCGCCAGTACCTCAGAAGGCAGGGTTAGCATGGCTGAAATGTGGAAAAGCTTTGTCAGCACGCCACAAGAACCAGCACCACCAGCTGATATGGAACGTGTTAAGAGGAGGCAGCATTTCACCAACATGGTGGAGCAGTATGTGAGCACACGCCTACACGTATTGAATGACGGGTCTGCCACCTTCAACTTCTGGGTCTCCAAATTGGGCACATGGCCTGAGCTTGCCCTTTACGCCTTGGAGGTGCTGGCCTGCCCTGCAGCCAATGTATTATCTGAACGTGTATTTAGCACGGCAGGGGGTGTTATCACAGACAAACGTAGCCGCCTGTCCAGAGCCAATGTGGACAAGCTCACGTTCATTAAATTTAACCAGGCATGAATCCCACAGGACTTGTCTGTACCTTGTGCAGAATAGACATGTATACCGGCCTTACCCAGCCATTGTTGTATCTTTCTCACTCTTTTCGGGTGTACCCTAATTTAAAAAAAAGTAAAATTAAAAACAAAAACCATTGTTGGCTACCTCATCCTCCTCCACCGCCACTTCCACCTACACCGCCATCTCAACCTCTTACTCCATATGGACCTCGTCCTAGGTAAAGATTATTATTTTTTTAATTTCAAAGTATTTTATTTTGTATCACAACAAGAATAATACATTTGAAAGTGACATTCAGAATATCGATTCAGTCAAAACATAGAAAGGTTATAGGCAGCGCAACAAGTTGAATCGAGTAACACGTCAGAGATATAAAATGTAAAATCATTTTAGAAAGACATGGTAGTGTTAGAGTGAAGGGTTGGTATTCCTGTTAATAGTTGGAGGTGTACCTCCCCCCTGGACACCCCCAATGGGAGCTAGCTTTGCCCGAAAGGAGGAACTTAACCACCGACCCCTAGGGGAGAATGTAAGGAGAGGGATGGAATTGACCATGTGTCTTTTTCCCTAAGATAGGAACCCGTGACTAGGCATCAGTGTTTGTCATCTGCAAACAGGCCACATTTGTGAACCTGAGAGCTACATTGAACTCCTTGTATGTTGGGGTCCTGGCGAATAGAGATGGCGAGTGTCTCAATTGCTATTGCAAAGATTAGCGGAGATAAAGGACTGCCTTGTCTGGTGCCTTTGGCTATATGTATTGGTTTGGAGTAGTGGCCTTGAAGCCTAATATAGGCTTTAGGATTTGAATAAAGAGCTGGGATCAGGCCGATAAAACTTGTCGCTAAAGCCCCAACGTTCAAGGATTGTAAAGATGTATGGCCAGGAGACCAAATCGAAGGCCTTTTGAAGGTCCAGTGATAAAAGCATGCCTGATTGTTTTGGACCTCCTGGCAAGTTTGTCTGGAGGATGGAGACTATGCCTATGGCTCTTCTGATCTGATCAGGGCCCTGTCTGCCTGGGATGAACCCCACTTGGTTGATCCTTATGAACATATCAGTTAATAAAGGAAGCTAGACGATTTGCAAAGAGTTTGGTAAGGATTTTTAAGTCGCTATTGATGAGGGAGATGGGTCTATAATTACTGACTTCTTCAGGGTTTTTATCCGGTTTCAGTATTACTGCAATGTAGGCTGTGTTTAGGTGAGGATCAAGTGGGGTTTCCTGTGTCTTTGCGTTAAAAAATTGTGTCAAATGTGGAGTTAGGGTGGTGGTAAATGTCTTGTAATAGGGTTTAGGGCGACCATCGGGGCCTGGAGCAGAACCTGATTTGATGTTCTTAATGACTTCTTGCACCTCTTCTTCTGAGAAGGGGGCCTCCATCATATTATTTTTTATTTTTATATTATTTTAATTTATTTCCCTATCCAGATTTGTTTTCAGAGCACTTGCCATGCTCTTAACAACATTTTGCTGTCATTTGCAGCCCTCTAGCCCTTTCCACTTTTTTAGAGCCATTTTAGTCCTCAAAAGTTCGGTCCCCATTGAATTCAATGGGGTTCGGGTCCCGAACTCAAACTTTTTTGTAAAGTCTGGCCGAACCCGTCAAACCCGAACATCTGGGTGTCCACTCAACCCTAACCTGGATATGTCATAAGGATGACTGTCAGTAGTCAGTGCTAGGTCTTGATGCATTTCACGAGAGGAGTCTCACTTCTTCTGGAGAAGCACACATAGATGCCTGGAGATCAAAGGCACAAATGAGTAAATGGAGCAAAAAAAAAAGTAGGGGGATTTGGGAGAAAGGGAAGGTGCCAAAAATTTACATTTAAGATTCAGTATATTCCACTCAAAGTTGATGAGTAGCTCCTGGCCTACTGGCATAGTATAGATGACTCTTTGTAAAGTAGTCGAAAAATTGATGTATACCACTCTGAATTTATAAAAGAAGCTTCAAAACAAGATGTCCATAAAAAGTGCACGGATAAATGTATAAAATGCCAACCATGCCACCAAGCTTCCCCCAGGAGCTGTATGAGAGCGGGGAGATGGAAACCAGTGAGTAGCCACAAGAAACTGGAACCTGGGCGAAGGATGTAAATCCCACAAAGTACCCACACCTGTACAATCAAGGAAATAAACCAAAATGAAAACCTGACCAAACAAGCAAATTAAAAAAATTTGACTAATAGAAATAATGTTGAATGAAATAAGTGAGTGTGTGATGAGAGTGCCTGTGTGCTGACATGATGAAATCCAAATAGTTGTATGGTGAAAGAAATGTGTGAATGAAATAAGAGATAAACTGTACGAAATATTGTTATATAGATAAAATAATATAAAAAGTGTATACAATGAAAATGAAATAAAAATGCACATGTTAAAATACTGAGATACGGTAATTGTGTGGTGCAGTTGGAAGTGCATTTAAATAATACCATCAAAAAACAGTGCAAGTATGGGTAATCTGTGATCAAGTGTGTATATACTGAGAGACAACCATCATGAATAATGTCACTATTGAAGAGGAAGTAAACCCTGATGGGTTTACTTCCTCTTTGTCTCCCTGCAAAGGGAAAGCATAATGGGCTACTATGCATTGCATAGTAGCCCATTATGTGTCACTTACCTGACACAGGAGCCAGCGAAGTCACCGCTGTCCCCTGTAGTCCAGAGCGTCCATCTTCTTCCGGGTATCGCTGCTCCAGCCACTCACAGCGCCGGAGCAGTGAAGACGTCACGGGAGCCACCACTAATGGCATATCGCCATTAGCAGCGGCATGCTGCTAATGGCGATAGTGCACATGCGCGCCGCTGTCTACTGTGAGTCTGAAAAAGGTAAGTCCAAAGAAGAGAGAATATATCATTATAGATGTCCATACTGGTGAGCACAAAATGAATTAAACTAACAAAAAGTAACCAGAAAAAAACACACCAACAGAGAACCAGCTGGATCCCCATGGAGATGGATCAGGCTGGCATGTGATACCTTCAAACATAAAATCACCCTGAGAGGGAAACAGACTTGGCACCTGGTGGCCGTTAGCTTGGCAAAATGCACAGTAACCAGGCAGTGGTCTGAGTTAAATAGCTAAGACCATTGGGTTAGCCCTGCCCGAACAGCATCCTCATGGTGGAAATCCACCAATCGTCTCGTATAGGAAAGGGGGCGATAGTTCATCCCCGTTCGTGTCGGCCAGCTGGTACCTATAGTCCCCTAATGGTGACACAACTGACTCAGCTGTGTTATTGATGGCGACTCCACTAGTGACGGCATCCCGATGCGCATGTGCACACCCCCGACTTGGGTGACGCCGCTGTTCTCGGCAAACATATGATGGGGCATGTGCAGTGACACCGAAGCGCCAGCGCCCCGCCCATGAGCCGAATGATGTCTCAAACTGTGGCAAGCACCCAGTGGCGCATGCGTGGTGACATCCTGATGCCACGCCCGATGGTGGGCATGCCCATCGCTGCCTGTATCTCACCCAGAAGGGTGTACACGTACATGCAGCGGCACCAGTGTGGTGACGTCATACCCGCAGTTAGAAAAATAAAAATATATTGAAAAAGAGGGCGCCAATCCCACCAGTCTCCAAACGCCAGTGGCGGAAAGAGACCTGTGGTATCCAAATCCCTCCGTAAGACCCCCTCATGCCGCTCAAAAAAGAGATACCTCTCCATGGGCAGGTGTGCGTGAGGTGTAGAAGGAGGGGCCTGGAAAACCAGGAGGGATTGCAGCTCTTGGGAAAAAGAAAATGGGAGAATAGGAGGCAGGGCACCACAAAAAAAGGGATTGAGTTGATATAAATAAATGATGATACTTAAGGGAAATCCCAGATATGAATATAAATATAAGCACTGATCTCCAAACATCATCATATACCCAGAGTAGGAAACAGCATCATACATGGCACATAACACAGGTCCCTAAATGGAAATAACAGTTAGTAAACATTTGAAGTAATACATAATCATCATACCCTAAATGGGCAGAAAGGACTTAAATGAGGTGGCTTCATTCAAACCAAGGGGCCTTAGGTATCAAACATAATAGGGATGCAGGGTGAGCACTAGTGGCGTACAAAATAGTGTTGCCTGATGTAGACTTTCGATATAATCCGCTCGATATAATTTGATATAATCCATTCTCATTTTTGTGAACCATTACGTCGAGAAAGGGAATTTGGTTACAGTCGTAAGTCATAGTAAATTGTAAGTTCCAGTCATTGGAATTGAATCTTGTAAGAAATTCCAACAATAATTCAGGACTGCCATCCCAGACAACAAAAATTCAGGACTGCCATCCCAGACGATGAAGATGTCGTTGATGTACCTGTACCATTGTCTGAATTGTATGTCTGACTTAGCAGGGGGTTGTTGTAGCCCACGGAGATCAAAGGTCCTACTCTGCAGTATTGTCAGAGAAGGACTTTTTCCACCCATGCTCGCCATGCTATTGCGCACATGCGCAGCAGATTATCACTCCAGCTCATGCACGTGCACGGCCCGATGGTGCAGTGCACATGCGTGCGCGCCGTGATGCACACGCTATAGCGTGGTTATTTCAGACAGCTCTGGCATCCAAACGGGTTGCTGGTTTGTTGTCAGCTTCCCGTTTGTGCCTGTTTCCTGCAGTTACATAGTAGGTGAGGTTGAAAAGACACAAGTCCATCAAGTTCAACCTATTTGTATGATTATATGTCAGTATTACATTGTATATCCCTGTATGTTGTGTATTTTCTGTATGTTGTGGTCATTCAGGTGCTTAGTTTCTTGGAACTATCAATGCCTCTCGCTGAGACCACCGCCTGTGGAAGGGAATTCCACATCCTTGCTGCTCTTACAGTAAAGAACCCTCTACGTAGTTTAAGGTTAAACCTCTTTTCTTCTAATTTTAATGAGTGGCCACAAGTCTTGTTAAACTCCCTTTTGCGAAAAAGTTTTATCCCTATTGTGGTGTCACCAGTATGGTATTTGTATATTGAAACCATATCCCCTCTCAAGCGTCTCTTCTCCAGAGAGAATAAGTTCAGTGCTCGCAACCTTTCCTCATAAATAATATCCTGTTATACCTGATTGCCTGTTTTGACCCGGACCGTCCCTGACTACGTTGCTCTTCTCCTCGATTCGACCTTTGGCTTGTTTAACCACTTAACCACTTCCCGACCGGTGCACGCCGATGTACATTGGCAGAATGGCACGGGCAGGCATATTGGCGTACAGTAATGTCCAGTTTTAATGTCCTGCCATCGCGAGCGCACCACCAGCAGTGCACTCGCGTGCCAGTCAGGACCCCCCTGAGTCCGGTTGCGGGTCCCGCGGACTTGATCGCCGTGGGCGGCTGAACAAGGAGATGCCGTTGTAAACAGCATCTCCCATGTTCTGCCTAGCAACAAGTGACGCTGATCTCTGCTCCATGTGATTAAAACAAAGCCCAGCCCCCCACAGTTAGTAACACGCCCCTAGGAACACTTAACCCCTACACTGCCACCCACTGGTTAACCCCTTCACTGCCAGTGTCATTTACACAGGAATCACTGCATTTGTAGTGATTGCTGTATAAATGACAATGGTCCCAAAAATGTCCGATGTGTCCGCCATAATGTCGCAGTCACAATAAAAATCGCTGATCGCCGCCATTACTAGTAAAAAAAATTATTGATTAAAAATGCCATGAAACTATCCCCTATTTTGTAAACGCTATAACTTTTGCGCAAACCAATCAATAATCGCTTATTGCGTTTTTTTTAACCAAAAATATGTAGAAGAATATGAATCGGCCTAAACTGAGTGAACATTTTTTTTATATATATATTTTTGGGGGATATTTATTATAACAAAAAGTAAAAAATAATGCGTTTTTTTATCAACAAAATTGTCGATCTATTTTTGTTTATAGCGCAAAAAATAAAAAACGCAGGGGTGATCAAATACCACCAAAACAAAGCTCTATTTGTGGGAAAAAAAGTACGTAAATTTTATTTGGAAGCCACGTCGCACGACCGCGCAATTGTCAGTTAAAACTACGCAGTGCCGAATCGCAAAAAGTGGTCTGGTCTTAAGCCAGCAAAATGGTCCGGACTGAAAGTGGTTAACGACCAGCGCACGCCGATGTACGTCCTATTATTTGAAGAGAGATATCTCGGTAACCGCAGCAGCTGCTGCCACAACCAAGATATCCATCTCTTCAGGCGCCGGTCGTGTGTGCGATAACAGTGGTCTCCATGGCGGGTTCGCCGCGAGATCACCGTTATTGGCGGCGGGAGAGGTGCCACCCCGCCTCCCGCTGCTCTCCCGCACCCTCCGCCGCTTACCGGACCAGTCGGTAGCGGCGGAGGCGATCGGGTCCTACCGATGGCTGGGTATGGAGATGAGTGAGGCTAAGATGGCCCCCACTCGTCTCTATACCATAGGAGGGCGGAAGCGTCGTCAAAACATCACTTCCGCCCATACCTCTTAAAGGTATATTTTTTTCAATGTCATTTATTAAAATTACATTTTTTTTTCTTATTATTGCATTTAAGTCCAAATATGAAATCTGAGGACTTTTTGACCCCAGATCTCATATTTAAGAGGACCTGTCATGCTTTTTTCTATTACAAGGGATGTTTACATTCCTTGTAATAGGAATAAAAGTGATCCATTATTTTTTTTTTTTTAAAGTGTAAAATGAAATAAAATCAAGCAAAAAAAAAAAAAGATTTTTTTTTTTTTAAAACCCCCCGTCCCAACGAGCTCGCACACAGAAGCGAACGCATACGTGAGTAGCGCCCGCATATGAAAACGGCAGTCAAACCACACATGTGAGGTATTGCCGCGATCGGTAGAGCGAGAGCAATAATTCTAGCCCTAGACCTCCTCTGTAACGCAAAACATGCAACCTATAGAATTTTTTAAATGTTGCTTATGGAGATTTTTGAGGGTAAAATTTTGACGCCATTCCACGAGCGGGCGCAATTTTGAAGCGTGACATGTTGGGTATCAATTTACTCGGCATACCATTATCTTTCACAATATAAAAACAATTGGGCTAATTTTACTGGTGTCTTATTTTTTTATTCAAAAAAGTGAATTTTTTCCAAAAAAAGTGCGCTTGTAAGACCGCTGCTCAAATACGGTGTGAAAAAAAGTATTGCAATGACCGCCATTTTATTCTCTAGGGTGTTAGAAAAAAAACAAAATATAATGTTTTGGGGTTCTAAGTAATTTTCTAGCAAAAAAACTGTTTTAAACATGTAAACACCAAATCTGAAAAAGAGGCCTGGTCCTTAAGTGGTTAAACGGACCTCTCCTGATCTGCCTTTACGGATTTGACCCTTGACCTGCTTTACGGACCCTCTTGCTTGATTACACGTATTTGACCCTTGACCTGCCTTATGGACTTTCCTGCCTGATTACACGGATTTGACCCCTGGCCTGTTTCACAGACTTGCTACCCATCTTGTGCCTGATCTCTTGCTACTTCCCGGATTGTTTACTACTTTGCACGGGACCCTCAGCCAGTTCCTGAACTTCAGTAACTCTCTGCTCAGCTCCTCAACCCTCTTCAGTAACTTACACCTGCTCGTGGCCAGTGCTTCTGCTGTTGCCTGCTTCCTGAACCACCTCCGGGGGACGGGGTGCGCGTAGTTGCCAAGAGTTAACCGCTATCGGCATCTCGGCCTCAGTAAGTACTGTTCGTGACAGGCATGCTGGCAGGGGACAGGCTTTTTCACCGTGGCTGTGCAGATATTGTCTTGTCAGGAATTCAAATGGAGGACTCCCAGTCCTGGAAGGCAGAAGTGCTAACTGCTAAGCCACAGTACTGTGACATTGCCTATATCGAAAGTATTTTTGGGTGGACTGATCCACTTCAGCTCCAGAAGATTTACCCCCTTCCTGATCAGGCCATTTTTTGTGATACGACACTGCGTTACTTTAATTGACATTTGCGCAGTCATGCAACGCTGTACCTAATTAACATTTGTGTCATTTTTTTTCTTGCAAATAGAGCTTTCCTTTGGTGGTATTTGATCACCTCTGCATTTTTTTTTTTGGCGCTATAAACAAAAAACGACTGTCAATTTTGAAAAAAAAAAATGACTTTCTGCTATAAAACTTAATACATTTTTTTTTTAAAATCTTAATTTCTTCATCAATTTAGGCCAATATGTATTTTGCTAAATGTTTTTGGTAAAAGAAAAATCCCCAATATATGTATATTGATCTGTTTGTGCAAAAGTTATAGCTTCTACAAATATGGGATATGTTTATGGGATTTTTATATATTTATTTTTACTAGTAACGGCAGCGATCAGAGACTTTTAGTTGGACTGCAATATTGTGGCTGACAAATTGGACACTAACAGACTCGGGGACCAGTGATACTAATACAGTGATCGGTGCTAAAAAATATGCATTGTCACTGTACTAATGACACTGGCTGGGAAGGGGTTAACATCAGGGGCGATCAAAGGGTTAACTGTGTGCCTAGCTAGTGTATTAGTGTAGTGTGGGAGGTACTTTTACTAGGGAAAGGCATAGATTTGTGTCCATGCCTTCCTTACTGCCAAAACTGCGATCTGCATTGTTTACATAGGCAGATCGCCATTCTGACTGTGTCCGGACATCGGCACTCGCACCAGATACCCAGAAGTACGGGATCACGTGTATATACAGTTAGGTCCATATATATTTGGACACAGGCACACTTTTTGTTGTTTTTAGGTATTTACCAAAACATATTCAAGCTATAGTTATGTAATGGACATGGGCCTAAAAGTGCACACTCTGAGGTTTAATTTGAGGGTGTGCACATCCAAATTAGAGGAAGGATTTAGGAATTACAGCTCTTAAGATTAGCCACCCCCCCTTTTCAAGGGACCAAAAGTAATTGGACAAGTGAATCAAAAGCTGTTTCATGGCCAGGTGTGGGCTACTCCTTAGTTATTTCTTCATCAGTTAAGCAGGTAAAAGGTCTGGAGTTGATTCTAAGTGTGGTATTTGCATTTGGAATTTATTGCTGTAAACCTTCATCAAGCG
This sequence comes from Lithobates pipiens, assembly GCF_037356315.1. Lineage (NCBI taxonomy): Eukaryota > Metazoa > Chordata > Amphibia > Anura > Ranidae > Lithobates > Lithobates pipiens. The sequence continues at coordinate 2,801,747 of NW_027507755.1, read as the reverse complement.
TTCAAAAGAGCTGTCCATGCAAGTGAAACAGACCATTGTAATCCATTAGAGAGATATCAGCAACATTAGGAGTGGCCAAATTAACAGATTTACAAATGAACAGTTTGTAAATCTGTTGGTACATTGATGGTGAGCTCAGCAACATAAAAAGGACTGGACATCCACAGAAGACAACAGTGGTGGATCGTTTCTATGGTAAAGAAAAGCACATTCACAACATCCAGACAGGAGGTGGGCAAATCATTATCAAAGTCTACAATCAAGAGAAGACTTCACAAGAGCAAATGCAGAGGTTTTACCACAAGGTGCAAACCATTCATAAGTCTGAAGAATGGAAAAGCCAGATTAGACTTTGTCAAAAAACATCTAAAAAAGCCAGACCAGTTCTTTGGATGGATGAAGCTAAGATTAATCTGTACCGGAATGTCGGGAAGAAAAAAGTGTGGAGAAGGCTTGAAAAAGTTCATGATCCAGAGCACACAACGTCATCTATAAAACATGGTGGAGGCAGTATGATGACATGGGCATGAAAAAACCCCCCACAAAGGGCAGAAAGACCCATAAACACAAAGAACAACTGAAGACAGCTGCAGTTACAGCCTGGCAAAGCATCAGAAAGGAGAAAACCCAGTCTTTGGTAATGCCCATGGGTTCCAGACTTCAGGCAGTCATTGTCGGTAAAAGATTCTCCACAAAATATAAAAAATTACCATTTTTTTAATGATTATATGAGGCGTGTCTATTAAGGTGATCCCACCTTCTAAACAAAGCAGTCAGAACCGATTATAACTGCATGTGTGGTGACCTTGAACATGTTTGAACCTGCATGACACTATGACGTTCAGTTGATTGTGAGTCGCCATTTAGTTTGGTTGTGTTTTCTGTAGTGTGCCAAAAAAATGCTAAGTTTAAAAGTTGAACAACGTGTCAATTTGAAATTTTTAGTAAAATTGCACAAAACACCAACAGAATGTTTTCAAATGCTTACTACAGCTTATGGGAATGACGGCCTGTCTCCTGTGCGTGGGACGTGTGAGAAAAGATTAAGTGAGGGACGTGTGAGAATTAATTCCCAAAAGTTAAATCAGTGCTTAACCACTTCAATACCAGCCACTTTTGCCCCTTCCCGCCCAGGACAATTTTTCATTGCTATCACACTTTGAATGACAATTGCGTGGTCATACAACACTGTACCCAAACTAAATTTTTTATTATTTCTTCCCACAAATAGCTTTGTTATGGTGGTATGTGATCACCAATGGGGTTTTTATTTTTTGCTAAACAAACTAAAAAGACCAATTTTTTTTTTTTAAGTTTTTCTTAGTTTCGGTTATAACATTTTGTTTTCTCCTTCACTGATGGGTATCGATAGGCTACACTGATATGCAGCACTGATGGGCTCTGATAGGCGGCACTGATGGTCACTAATTGGTGGCACTGATAGGCGGCACTAATGAGCACTGATAGGCGGCACTGATGGGCACTGGTAGGTGGCACTGATAGGCGGGACTGATGGGCACTGGTAGGTGGCACTGATGGGCACTGACAGGCATTACTGATGGGGCACTGTGATTGGCACATTTATGGGCACTGATTGGCACTGTTGTGGGCACTGACAGGAGTTTTTGATAGGGCACAGATTGGCAGCTTATGGACACTGATTAGCAGCTAATGGTCACATCTGATGGGGGCTTTGCTGATGATGAATGTGCTGATTATCATTGTAGGCCCCCTCGTGACAGGGAGAGCCGCCGATCGTTCTCCATTGTCAGCGCGAACCGAGGAAAGATGTTTACCGGCACTTTCTGGTTGACATGATGGTCAGCTGTGATTGGTCACAGCTGATCACATGGTAGTGAGCCTCCGTCAGAGGCTCCCTACCACGATCAGAAATGCGGTGATCACCCCGCTGTGCACCCCCAAGTGTACGCGCCGGCATGTTATCCTGCTGGATGTCATATGATGCCCAGCCAGGATAACAGAACCACCTCCTGACCATCATTCTGATATAGGCTGGGCAGGAAGTGGTTAAAGGGACACGTTTTGAGTCAGTTGATGCTGTAAAGAAGAAAACAGTGGATGTGTTGAAACAGCTGACAGAGATTTTTTTCCATGTCTTCGACCAGTGGAAAACAAGACTGCAGCAATGTATTAACGTAAATGGGGAATATATTGAAGGGGATAAGCATTAAATGTGTAATACATATAAATAAAAGTGAGCTATTTAATCAGTCCCGTTAATAGACACACCTCGTATTTATTTGTCGAATTACCTTTGAGCCCCTGAAAATGGGGGGACTGTGTATAAAAATGGTTGCATTTCCTACAATTTGTACTTGATATTTATGTTCAACCCACTTGAATTAAAGCTGAAAGTCTGTACTTCAAATTCATTTGGATTGTTTTGTTGTAATTTTATTCTGGTGGCATAGAGAGACAAAAGTATGAAAATTGTGCCTGTGTCCAAATATATATAACTGCATACGTGATCCTGGGCAGCGTTGCCGCTCTGTAGCAGTAAGCGGCGGTCGGGAACTGGTTAAATAGGTATACAAGTGTGTGATAATTGTTACAGAAGCCCGGTAGACATGGCAGTCAAAGGGTGACGTGGAGCTGGTTTTAAATAATGAACATCCCAACTTGCCTGCCTAAGTAAGTGAACCGAACTGAGAGCCAAAGTCTGCTGTGCTTTAAGCTCCTTTAAGTTGAGGTCATTACAGGCTGATTAAATTCAGACTTCCCAACATGCAGTGTTACAAAAATGCTTTGTTATCATTATTGTCTCTGACCTGTGGTATTCAAGCTAACCATGGGTAACTAATCACCTTTGCAGAATGGCAGGCTTGCCAAAAAAATGCTTATTTGATTTTAAGAGGACAGTTTTTCCTTTGCCCACTAGATGGCGCTTGAAATCCACTCAGAGCCAATAAACTTTCAGAGGGAGTTTATCCAAAACTTCCAGGCTCCAGCGTGCGATTCTCTATCTATCGTACCATCCAGTACAATTGGGTAGAAGATTGTCACATTGATTTAGATTAACAAAACAGATAATCATTGTGCAGTTATTTTTGAGTTTCAGGCCTGCCACGCATACTCCTGGAGAAACTCCTGACTGGTGCTGAATAGCAAGGCGCGGGATGTGGACACAATGGCAGATCTCATCTGGGTGACTGGCAGCCCCTGAGGTCATTCCATAGATTAAAAGGAGCAAAATGGTTATTAAAAAGAAAAAAAAAATTGGTTAGTGTGCAGACAGCGTATAGACGGCATTCACTGGGCATGAGAGAAGTGAAAAGGTATTTATTACTGTCAGTCCATATTGCTTAATGCTTATCATTCCTGCATTGTACAGTATACTTAGCACTTTTTAAATGCAGTATATATGAATGGGATTAAATAAAATACGAAGTCTACTAATTTGTAACATTGGACAGAACATATAAGGCTTTTGTCTATATTTTATTCTGTTCCGGACTACAAAATACTTATTTTTCTCTTACTTTTACCTATAGGTAAGCCTCTTATAAGACTTACCTATAGGTACAATATATATCTCCTAAACGTGCACCGTTTAGTAGATATTTACTGCACATGCAGCCAGCGACGTCACAAGCACATACGCTCCAGGTGGCTGTTCCTTCAGAGCCCTGTGCCACAAACTGACATCATCGCGGCCAGTCACAGAGCCAGAGTCTGCAAACCCGTAAGGAAGACTGGTGAAGATGGGAGCGCCTGCAGCTCTGACATTTCGGCGCTGGAAGGGCTTTGTGTTAAGGTAAATTTAACATAATGTGCTAGTATGCGATGCATACTAGCACATTATGACATTACCTTGCAGGGTACAAAAAAAAGTCCAGAGGTTTACTATTGCTTTAAACGCATGTAGCCCATTAATTCCCAGACACTCTAAAACAATGAACAGTCCATTGGCTTTCATTTTGTATTTTTATTGGGGCAGTTTCACTTGGATGGGGATGGGGATTATGGGATGCCCAGTGGAATAATTGCAAAGTTGCTAAGGACAACTATGTACACTCTTTATACACTTCTCCAGACTCCTCCAGCACAACTCTTCACTTCCTATCTAGTGATTCGCTCCATTCCTCCTGAATGTTGCTTCATTTTTAGTGATTCCAGGGACAGTCAGCACATGGTAGCTAGGCCTGACACTGGCTCAGCCAGGCCTAAGTAACATGCCCTTTGCAGGCAGGGCCCGAGGGCTCCTATAGTGTAGCAGAAAATATAGAAAGTCTTATAAGTGCTAGCTGTCCTCCTGGTGGACTACTGCTCAGTCCTCTTCAGGCCCTGCCAGCCCTCCTGATGGCAGCTGCCTGACTTCACTGCCCATGACATTGCAATCCTCTCTACTGGCTCCTCACCCAGCTCTGACTGTTTCCTCTCAGTCCACTCTGGCATGCCTCTCCAGTCCTGACTGCACATGTCACTCACCAGCCTTCCTGGCTGCAACTAGTGATTTCCTCCTGAAGACTTGCTGAGAAAGTACTAGCTTCTGCTGTCCTCTCTGACTTCTCCTTTGTTTCCTGTTCAGATCCTTCATGAGTTCTTGAAAGACTCCGTCCTGCACCCGAGTCCCAGGCCCAAGGTCAGCCCCCCCAGACTGGTGAGCTCCCTCAAAGGCCCAACAGCCTAGCACTCCATCCTCAGTTCTTCCACCCAACAACACCACCCCAGCTGGGCTGACTCTGGGTATGTCAGGGCTCCCTGAGACACCTCAGATAGCTCCACCCCTCTTCCCCTCTAGAAGAAACAGGGAGGTAACAGTGAAGTGATGCTGTCTGTGAGTCACAGTTGCTACTCTAATGCCGCGTACACACGACCGGACTATCCGGTGGACTTAGTCCGGCGGACAAACATCTGGACTTTGAAGCGGAGGTCCACCGGACTTCAAAACGAGTGGACCTGCCCACACACTACTGGACTTTTCCAGTGGACTATGTGCGGCGGACAAACCGCCGGACTATGGTCGGACTTTTGAAATGAACGGACTTGCTCACACGGAGAAAAGTCTGTTCATTTTGAATGTGGCTCCAGGTAGACGGGACTAGCGAAGGAAGTCAATGTCGCCACCTTCAGCGGCGAGATTGACACCTCGCCGGCCCCGTCACCTGGTATGGACTTAAAGGGGAAGCCCTACGCTGAAAAAACGGCGACATTGACTTCCTGTGCTAGTCCCGGCTACCTGGAGCCGCGTTCAAAATGAACAGACTTTTCTCCGTGTGAGCAAGTCCGTTCATTTCAAAAGTCCGGCGGACTAGCACACAGATGGCCGAATTGTCCGCACGACATATTTGAGTCAAAACTTCTTTCTAAGTCCTCCAGACTTTTGGGAAAAAAAACAAGTCCGCTGGATAGTCTGATCATGTGTACCCGGCATTAGCCACTCCTAGCCCACACAAACCAAAAACAAACAGGCCTAGCTGGAAGCTGCCTAAATTTACCTACACTTACCAAAAAGAAACCTACTCTAGCACCTACCTAGGTAGAGAATGCTACACGTATAACCTAGATATATGGTGGCAAAGTTGCTCTCCTGTGCCAAATCACGTACCTAGTAAATCATTTGGCAATTCCGTTTAGTGCCGCCAATGACCCGGTTCTGCTGTGATTTTATATAGCAGATGTCGATCAGCAGGTACAGCACCTGCTGATAGTCCGGAACACACACAGGACAGGGCTCTGCCAATGTAAACAAGGCAGATCCCTGTCCTGTCAGCGAAGAAGTAATTGTTTTTTTCCCCTGCAAAGTAGGGAATGAAACCGATTACTTCCCCTAGTAAAAGCACCACATACAGTACCCATGAACACTGGCTAGGCACACATTTAACCCTTTGATCACCGAAGATGTTTAACTCATTCCTAGCCAGTGTCATAGGTACAGTGACAGTGCATATTTTTATCACTGATCTCTGTATTAGTGTCATGGGTTCCCAAAAAATTTCAGTTATTGTCAGCATGTCTGCCGCAATATCGCAGTCCTGCTATACGTCACTGATCGCTGCCATTACTAATAAAAAAATAAATATAAAATAAAAATATCCCATAGTTTGTAGACGCTATAACTTTTTCCAAAACCAATGAATATAATCTTATTTGTTTTTTTTTTTTAACAAAAATATGTATCAGAATACACATTGGCCTAAATTGATGAAGAAATTAGATTTTTTTAATTTTTTTATTGGATATGTTTTACAGCAGAAAGTAAAAAATATTGTTTTTTCTTAAAAACCAAAAAAACGCAGAGGTGATGAAATACCATCAAACGAAATCTTTATTTGTGGGGACAGTGTCGCACGACCGTTTAATTTCCAGCTAAAGTAATGCAGTGCCGTATCGCAAAAAATGGGCTTGAAGGGGGGTAAATTTTCAGGAGGGCTGGTGGATAAAGTGGAACTTTAAAGTGGAACATAGTCAAAAATCTAACGCTAAATTTACTGTCAGACGCTCCTGTCTGGTCTCCAGCGGTGGTGTCTGTGTAGACAGGGATTGCTGACAATGGCTGGGCAGTGACATCACCCATAGACTTACTATGGGGCATATGTTGTCAGTCCTCTACACTGCCGTCACCGCTGACAGTTCAGTGTGGGACTGGAGTCAGAATAGGTAAGTATAGGGATCTTTTCTTTACAGGATTAGATAGATGAGGCTTAGAATGTGGCTGAGAGTAGGTTTAGCGTTAGGTTTTGACTAATCTTTCTCTTTAAAGGTAAAGTTCACCTTTACAAAAAAATAATAAATGTAAATTTTTTTGGAGGTAAAAAATATGCATTTATTTTTATTTTTTTGTTTGGACCTGTAAAGCATTGCACCCACGATCAGCAGACTGACTGTTTATCTGTCTACTCGTACCTCCGATGGGGCAAACAGTTAAACTGTTACAGAAAGCTCAATGAACTACCATAGCATTGGTTAGCACTGTGAATGGATTATACATTTGGGTGGGCATAACCTCACACAGCCAAGTTTTTTTCAAATTGTGACAGCTAGCTGGGGGGAGAAAATTCCCAACTAGCTGTCAAAACGTGGGATAAAGGGCCAGTGCATATGTAACATGAGTTTGAGGTGTCAACTCGACCTCCAAGTTCTTCAGATCTCGGTTCAATCAGGCATCTTTTGGATGTGCTGGAAAAACAAGTCTGATCCATGGAGGCCTCATCTCACAACTTACAGGACTTATAGAGGAAGTAAACCCTGATGGGTTTTACTTCCTCTTTATTCCCCTGCAAAGCAAAAGCATAATGGGCTAGTATTCATTGCATACTAGCCCATTATGTACATCCTACCTGCAAACAAAGCCCGCAATATTCCTGCTGGTGGAAGCATCCATCTTCACCCCTCTTCCTTCCGGGGGCCACAGACTCCGGCTCTATGACCAGCTGGGGCCACGTAACTTCATACCTCCCAACATTTTGAGATGGGAATGAGGGACACCTACTGACAAATGTATGTAGACATAGGACGCACCCTGTGCCACACCCCCTTAAAGGAGAATTAAGCAAAAAAAAGGTTAATTAAATCCACAAGGACTTTTTTTTTTACCACTACTATTCCTTTATATTGGCTTTTAAAATGTACAAATGCAGCAATTTAGAATTTGAATGAAAGGTTTAGAGCTGAGTAACACCTTTTGAAAGATAAAGTCCATTTTATATACAACTATAGAGATCAGCTCAAAATGAGGGACAAGTGAGGTGGAATGAGGGACATGATGCTCCGAATTGGAGACAGTTGGGAGCTATGCGAAACGTCACTCACACGCATGTGCACGGGAGCCACCAGTTCACGGCACACTATGGGGAAGAAATGGCCCGGAGGGCTGTTTCTTCACTGCACATGCATCGATGACATCACGGGCACAGTGTACATGAAATATCTCCTGAATGGTGAATGTTCAGGAGATATTTTCAGTACATATAGGTAAGCCATATTATAGGTTTACCTATATGTAATAATCTCTCAGGTGGATATTGGGGAACTGGAGAAAGTGCAGAGAAGGGCAACCAAACTGATAAGAGGCATGGAGGAACTCAGCTATGAGGAAAGATTAGAGGAACTGAATCTATTCACTCTTGATAAGAGGAGATTAAGGGGGGATATAATCAACATGTACAAATATATAAGGGGCCCATATAGTGAACTTGGTGTTGAGTTATTCACTTTACAGTCAACACAGAGGACAAGGGGGCACTCTTTACATCTAGAGGAAAAGAGATTTCATCTCAAAATACGGAAAGGTTTATTCACAGTAAGAGCTGTGAAAATGTGGAATAGACTCCCTGCAGAGGTGGTTCTGGCCAGCTCAGTAGATTACTTTAAGGAAGGCCTGAATTATTTCCTAAATGTACATAATATAACTAGATACTGACATTTATAGGTACATTTGATCCAGGGAAAATCCGATTGCCTCTCGGGGGACCAGGAAAGAATTTTTTCCCCTGCTTTAGCAAATTGGATCATGCTCTGCTGGGGTTTTTCGTCTTCCTCTGGATCAACTGTGGGTATAGAATTGGGTATATTGGATTGTATGATTTTTTTTTTTTTTTTTTTTGTGGTTGAACTGGATGGACTTGTGTCTTTTTTCAACCTGACTAACTATGTAACAACCACTTTAAAGGATCGGCTTGGTGCCACACACCACAGTACACCTTCAGAGGTCTAGTGGAGTTCATACCTCAATGGGTCTGGGCTGTTTTGTTGGCAAGGGGGGGACTGACTCAATATTAGGCGAGTGGTCATAAAGTTATGGCTGATCGGTGTATATCATTGAAAGCGTTTTGTTATATCTGTTTCATAAATGCAAAAGACACCTGTTGAGCCTGAAAGAAGTCTTGCAAGCCGACAACTTTCTGTGCAGTAATTTGAAAATTACATCGCTCCCGGTTTCTCTATGTGGACTATAGAACACTGCCCCTATGACAAAGAAAGAGGGATCTATAGGCCTGTACTTGTACTGACAACACTGCTTCTCCATAGATACAGCATGGTGAGTGAGCATTGCCACCCTAGCACAGTGATAAGGAAAACGACAACCTCTGTTTTCTAAAGAGCAACGCATTTTGGCTGCGGGGGGGGGGGGGGCAGTAGCCCGTGCGATTTACACTTGCTTCCGTGCCAACAGTACTGAGAGTGCAGGCTAAATGGCGAGCCATTTTGAAAGTTTATTTAAAAGGGAAAAGTTACAAAGTAAAAGTACAGATTAGAAAATAGAGAAATGAACATGCTTGTTTAAGTCCCTATTGACATTAACAAGGACCGGACGTCTTTATCAATACGGGAGGACTTTCTAAATATATAGATTTGCATATTAACCACTTGCTAACCAGCCTCTGCAGTTATACTGTGGCAGGATGGCGTGGCTGTGCAAATCGCAGCAGGTGTGCATGGGGCTCGTACATGAAGATTTGTGGGCCAGCGCGCTCATGCGCTGTACAGCCAGTGGGGGGAGCCAATCAGCGGGTCCAGTGGACTTGATGTCCGCCGGTCACCCGCAATCGTTCCCCGCAGAGACAGAACGTTCTGTCAGGGGATGACACACAGATCCTGCTATGCAGGAGGACAGATCTGTGTGTTGTTCCAGGCAGCCCATCCCCCATAGCTCCCAACTGTCCATGATTTTGAGGGACTGTCCCTGATTTGGAGCAATGTCCCTCTGTCCCTCATTCCTCCTCGTTTGTCCTTCATTTTGGTCTGATCTTTAGAGTTGATAATAAAATGCACCTTTTATCTATCAAAAAAGTGTTTTCCAGCTCTAAACCTTTCATCTGATTTCTATATTGCTGCATTTGTAAATGCCAAAAGCCAATTTAAAGGGATAGTAGTGGTAAAAAAAAAACAAACCCTTGTGGTTTTAACCAATCTTGTGTTGTTTTTTTTGTACAATTCTCCTTTAAGGGGGGTTGACAAGGGGTGTGTCCTATGCCTGAATACTTTTGCTGATAGTCCTTCATTCCCATCTCAAAAGTTGGGAGGTGTGCATCCCCCATACAGTAAGTAAACACACTGAGGGAGCACATTTAACCACTTTATCACCCCTGATGTTAACCCAGCCAGTGTCATTAGAACAATGACAGTGCATATTTTTAGCACTGATCACTGTAATAATGTCACTGGCGCTAAAATCGCTGATCACCGCCATTTCTAGTAAAAAAAAAAAAAGCCATAAGTGTATCCCCTATTTTGTAGACGGTATAACTTTTGCGCAAAGCAATCAATATACGCTTATTGTTTTTTTTTTCTTTTTTTTACCAACAATATGTAGCAGAATACAAATTGGCCTAAATTAATGAAGAAATTTGTTTAGTTTTTTTTAATTATTGGGTGTGTTTTATAGCAGAAAAAATATAGTTTAAAAAAAAAAATTGTTGGTCTTTTTTTGTTTATAGCGCAAAAAAACCTCAGAGGCGATCAAATACCACCAAAAGAAAGCTCTATTTGTGGGGAAAAAAACGACATACATTTTATTTGGGTACAGGGCTGCACGACCGCGCAATTGTCAGTTAAATGAACGCAGTGCCACATTGCAAAAAATGGCCTGGTCAGGAAGTGGGAAAATCCTTCCGGGCTGAAGTGGTTAATCATTCGCTTAAAGCGCGGAGTCCTCCGGGACTCCACGTTTTTTTTTTTTCTAAAAGCCAGCAGCTACAAATACTGCAGCTGCTGACTTTTAAAATAGTGACACTTACCTGTCCAGCGCGCCCGCGATGTCGGCACCCGAAGCCGATCGCTAGGTCGTCTGTCGGGTCCTGCCGCCGCCATCTTGGGTATGGGAATCAGGAAATGGAGCCTTTCGGCTTAATTTCCCGGTTCCCTACTGCGCATGCGCGAATTGCGCTGCGCAATAAGGACGCTCCCCGCTGCCTCTGGGAGCTGTGTGTTTCCCAGCAGGCAGCGGGGCACTTGCGGGAAGGGGCGGGCACTTGCGGAAAGGGGCGTAAGTTACGCCCCTTTCCACAGAGAGCTGTCCCGGAAGTGGGTGCAGTTACCTGGATTATCCAGGTAACTGCACCCCCCTCCCCCCTGAAAGGTGCCGATTGTGGCACCGGAGGGGGGGAGGGTTCCGATGAGCGGAAGGTCCACTTTAGGGTGGACCTCCGCTTTAAAGCCATATTAAACCCAAAACCAAAAAGGTGATATATTGTAGCGTACCAGTGATTGGATGCGGTTGCTGCATCAATTTTCTTTTCTTAGTGTTTTTCTCTCTGTTTTAACCTGGTGATCTGGCCAGTAACACACCTCCTGTATTGGAGTGCCCCCCCGACTCTGGATGAAGGAGCACAGGGGAACCTTTGGACAGCAGCAGTGGCAGTGTTAGATGTACTAGGAGCTTTAGATACACCTAGAGCCCAGGAAAAATTGTGCCCCCCCACCCAAGATGTATGAGCATTATGTGTCAGCAAACACCCCCACCCATAAAAAAATGGGCACTAATCTGCATGATTACGCCCTAAGCAAAAATTCTCCCTCCTTCCAGTAGAAATCCGCCCCCCTGCTGAAATCCCTCCTCCCAGCACAAATCTCTGCCCCCTCCATCCCCCAAATCCCCTCAGCACAAAGCCCCCCCGCCCCAAATATCACCCCTCCTAGCACAAATTCTCCACCCCTCAAATTTCCCCTCCAAGCATACACCCCTCCCTACTCCAAATCCCCCACCTAGCACCCCCCCCATCATCTCTACTAGCACAAATCCTCCCTCTCCCCAAAATAAAAAAAATTCTCCTCCTAGCACAAATTTCCTCCCCCCACTACGTATCACCTCTTCTAGCACAAACTCCCCAAATCGAGCCCTAATGCAAATCCTCTTCTCCCATCCCCTCTCCCAACATAAATCAGCACACACCACCAAATTTCCCCTCCTAGAACAATTCTGCTGCCCACCAAATTCCTCCTCCCAACACAAATAACCTCCCCCCTCAATCCCCTTGTGGTGCCGCCCCTCCTGCCCACCCCTTGTCCCGGCCCTGTCTGCAGGACAGCTTGTTCTATTGAAAAACAACCGACTTATTGGCCAGATCACCAGCTGAAAAGAAAAAAAAATGAAACCTTAAAAAAGAAAATGAATGCGGCCATCACATCCTAGAATTCAAAAGCTGCAGTATAGTAAATGTTTACTTTTGGGTTTAATACCGCTTTAAAGCCCCGTTCATGCCTGAGCGATTTTCTGCTTGAAGCTTGTAGCCCTAAAACGCTCAACAAGCCAAATCCCATTCATTTCAATGGCCTCTGTTCAGAAATTAGCGTTCTGTCACCTGAAGCAAAATGTCCGTCACTCAAAAAATGTGGGAGATTCTTTTTGGCAGATTACAAGCGCTTTTGGCCCCATAGACTTCAATAGAAACGTTTGAAAAGGCATGACTTGTGCATTTTACAAGCGTTTTGTTGCTTATTTCCTGCTCAAAAAGTAGCCCACCCCCCCCCAAATTCCCCTAGTGCTTTTCATTGGTTAAACAAAAACCCCTGAAACTGTAAAACCCTTGTAATACGCTTCTAAAACACTCAAAAACCCTGCAATAGAAACGCCTGAAAGTCGCTCTTCTCAGAACAGAGCCTAAGAATTTATAAGCGCGACACATAAAACAATAACAAGAAACATTCATTTCTGTTAGTTTGGAACACCTCTCAGCTTGTCCACAGCCAAGATGCAGGGACTATAACCCCTGTCATTTGTGTTGTCATCTGCGTCACTTTGGGGAAATTGCTGTTTCATTCGTTTTTTTTATTGTTTTTTCAACAAAAAGAAAGAAATGGTATTGAGAATTACACAACAGAAAGCAAACTACAACATCTCTGTTCACATCATGAGCCAACATATTCTGGGATCTCGTTAGGGAACTGGAAGTAAAATACTTTATGTGGGGGACATTGGGGAAATTTCCCTTCATGTTATATCCCATAGCTAAATCAGCAAGTGGGAGGGAACATTGGGGAAATTTCCCTTCATGTTATATCCCACAGCTAAATCAGGAAGTGAGAGGGAACATTGGGGAAATTTCCCTTCATTTTCTATCCCATAGCTAAATCAGGAAGTGAGAGGAAACATTGGGGAAATTCCCTTCATTTTTTATCCCATAGCTAAATCAGCAAGTGAGAGGGAACATTGGGGAAATTTCCCTTCATGTTATATCCCATAGCTAAATCAGCAAGTGAGAGGAAACATTGGGGAAATTTCCCTTTCATTTTATATCTCATAGCTAAATCAGCAAGTGAGAGGAAATCAGAAAGTCAGGGAATCCCTTGGCTGTCCCCAGAACTAGTGTCCCCATTGAAGGATTTTCTTTCTATTACTGTTTAGGTGACAACGCATTATTTGGGATTTTCTTTCACTTTCAGTGATAACGGTCACAAAGACGCGCGGGGGGGGGGTCTCCCTGACCCAGACAGCAATAAAAACTTGACAGGGGGTCTAATCCTTCTCCACTCCATCCAAAACAAGAAAGAACACGTTTTTTGCCTTTAGTTATAGTTTAGAATGAAGTGTCATACGGGGGAAATTTCATTGCAGACTAAAAAGTTCAGTTCTGAATATACTACTTGACATTTAATCTGCCTGATCAGCATTTTCTGGGTGACTTCTGTCTGTTTGCATGTCTCAGGATCACTTCTGTGATTTGGAATATATCAAAACTCCTATTAGGTAGTATCTGTTCCCATCATCTGTCTGCTCAGACACCGGCCTGTAGACTTTGTTCCTGCTCACTCTATCACTTCCATCATCTGTCTGGCCTGTGAGTCGGCTGTCACCCCCGGTGACACAGCGGGTTCAACGAATCCCGCCACGCTTTCTGATAAAAATGTAAATGAAAAATGATCGTCTTCCTCGAGGGCTCTATCACACTGTCTGCATCATACTGTTAAATGCAGCAGGTCCTGTGTACATTGCTGTGCATTGTGAAGGAATTCAACGTGCTGCAATTTTGGATGCTTTTCCCTGTAAGTCCCAATAACGTCAGTTCATTGGGCTTCAAACCAAGCACAGTGCACCTGCCAAAAAATTCATTCATTTTCGTTTCTTGTTTTTTTTTCAGGTCATTCGTTATGATTGCAATTTGGAAATTTGAAAATTCGCAAATTTGAAGATCCGAAAATAAGAAAGAAAATCCGGGAAATTTGGAGGAATAATTAATAACTAACTACTAACCAGTTTAAAGAGGAAGAAAACCCTGATGGGTTTACTTCCTCTTTTTTTCCCTGCAAAGGTAAAGCATAATGGACTACTATGCATCGCATAGTAGCTCATTATGTGTCATTTACCTGACACAGGAGCCAGCGAAGTCGCCGCTGATCCCTGTAGTCCGCCGCATCCATCTTGCTGGTGGCGTCTCGCAGCTCCGACCAATGACAGCGGCGAAGCCGCGATGACGTCACTCCCGCGCATGCGCACGGGAGTCGCGTCTCGCAGCTCCGCCGTTGCCATTCGGCGAAGCCGCGATGACGTCACTCCCGCGCATGCGCACGGGAGTCGCGTCTCGCAGCTCCGCCGTTGCCATTCGGCGAAGCCGCGATGACGTCACTCCCGCGCATGCGCACGGGAGTCGACAAATTAGGCAAATCCATTCTTGGACTTGCCGCATTTAGTGCGCCTGCGCGCCGCTGTCTACGGCGCATGCGCCATAGACAGCGGTGCCCATTTTCGGGCAAATATCTCCTAAACCATATAGGTTTAGGAGATATTGCTTGGACCTACAGGTAAGCCTTAATCTAGGCTTACCTGTAGGTCAAAGTGGTTTGAAGGGGTTTACTTCCTCTTTAAGACCGGGCCTCTTTTTTAGATGTGGTGTTTACAAGTTAAAAACAGTTTTTTTGCTAGAAAATTACTTAGAACCCCCAAACATTATACATTTTTTTCTAACATCCTAGAGAATAAAATGGCGGTCGTTGCAATACTTTCTGTCACACCGTATCTGCGCAGCGGTCTTATAAGTGCACTTTAAAAAAAAAAAAAAATACACTTTTTTGTATTAAAAAATAAGACAGCAGTAAAGTTAGCCCAATTTTTTTTTAAATCGTGAAAGATAATGTTAAGTCGAGTAAATTGATACCCAACATGTCACGCTTCAAAACTGCGCCTGCAAGTGGAATGGCGACAAACTTTTACTCTTAAAAATCTCCATAGGCGACATTTAAAAAATTCTTCCGGTTGCATGTTTTGTATTACAGAGGAGCTCAAGGACTAGAATTATTGCTCTCGCTCTACCGATCGTGGCGATACCTCACATGTGTGGTTTGAACACTGCTTTCATATGCGGGCGCTACTTACATACGCGTTCGCTTCTGTGCATGAGATTGGCGGAACGGGGATGCGTTTAAAAAAAAAAAATTCTTATTTATTTTACCTTTTGTTTTTATTTTTACACTGTTTTAAAAAATGTAAACATCCATTGTAATAGAAAAAAGCATGACAGGACCTCTTAAATATGAGATCTGGCGTCAAAAAGACCTCAGAACTCATATTTGGACTTAAATGCAAAAATGACATAAAAAAATGTGCCTTTAAGATGTATGGGGCGGAAGTGACGTTTTGACGTCGCCTCTGCCCTGCTATGGTATGGAGATGGGTGGGGGCCATCTAACCTCACTCATCTCAATACCTAGCAAGGAGACAGACGCGATCTCCTCCACCACTGCCGATGGCTCCGGTAAGTCTCAGAGGGCGCCGGATTGTGGTGTGAGGGGGGGCCCCTCTCCGCCACAGATAAAAGTGATAAAAGTAGGGACGTAGATCGGCGTGCGGCGGTCGGCAAGTGGTTAAATTATAGATACTGGAATTTCCTTTCAAATTTGGCTGTTAGTGAATGTAACGCATATGAATTTATCCGAGGGTACGAAATAACGAATGCCGCATCTAAACAAATGAAACGGAACAAATTAATAATAATAATAATAAAACGTTTTTATTACAGTAAAACCTCAAATTGCAAAAAACGCTGTTTACGAGCGTTTTGCAATACGAGCTGTTTTAAAAAAAAAAAATCCTGATCTGATTTGCGAGCGTTGTCTCCCAAGACGAGTGTGTGCGGTACGCTATTTTTAGGGACGCTTTACCACTAACGCCCGGGCGTTGGCAGTGTGAAAGGGCCTTGAATATCTCCGAGTGATGTTTCCGAGCCACAAGTGATCGCGGATACAAGAGGCAGAACAGGGACGTGTGTGTAAACACAGTTCCCAGTTCCCAGTTCTCTGAGGAGATGCGGATCGTGAGTTCCTATGATCTGGAAACCACGATCCCTCATCTCCTATAGTCAGTCCCATCCCCCACAGTTAGAACACACCTAGAGAACACAGTTAACCCCTTGATTGCCCCCTAGTGTTAACCCCTTCACTGCCTGTGACATTTTTACAGTAATCAATGCATTTTAATAGCACTGATCGCTGTATTAATGCCAATGGTCCCAAAAATGTGTCAAGATTGTCCGATGTGTCCGCCATAATGACGCAGTCCTGATAAAAATCACAGATTGCCGCCATTACTAGTAAAAAAAATTAAAAAAATAAAAATACCATAAAACTATCCCCTATTTTGTAGACACTATAACTTTTGCACAAACCAATCAATATACGCTTATTGCATTTTTTTCTTTACCAAAAATATGTAGAAGAATACATATCAGCCTAAACTGAGGGAAAAAAAAGTTTTTTTAATGATTTTTGGGGGGAAATTTATGAGAGCAAAAGGTAAACAATATTGTGTTTTGTTCAAAATGGTTGTTATTTTTTTGTTTATAGCGCAAAAAAAAAAAACGCAGAGGTGATCAAATACCACCAAAAAGAAAGCTCTATTTGTGGGGAAAAAATACGTCAATTTTGTTTGGGTGCAACGGCGCACGACCACACAATTGTCAGTTAAAACGATGCAGTGCCGAATCGCAAAAAGTGTTCTGGTCAGGATGAGGGTAGAGCCTTCCAGGGCTAAAGTGGTTAACTGAAGAGTGCAAAATCTGGTGCATAGTAGCCAATCAGCTTCTAACAGCTTGTTCAATTAAGCTTTGATTTTTTTTAAAAAACTGGAAGCTGATTGGTTTCTATGCAGAGCTGCACCAGATTTTGCATTTCTCCATTTTATTAAATAGACCTCGCAGCGTAAAAAATAAATAGTAAAAAAGAAAAAATGTATAATAAAAAAATAAAGAAAATTATTAACATTTTTCTTTTCATACTGTCACCAATCAGTGTCCCTGATCACTTCCGCACCAGTTATATGATGAAGCTGTATTGCATTGGTGATAGTATTTAAAAAACAAATTATTATAATAAATAAATGTTTTTTTATTATTTATTTATTTTCCAAAACTTGTGACAAGTCCTGCCCAGGCCAATTTTCATCTTTCATGTTAAATGACAATTACTCAGTCATGTAACACTGTAGCCAAATTACATTTTTATAATTTTTTTGAGACAGGTAGAGCTTACTTTTGGTGGTATATAATCTGTTATGATAAAAATGCCAAGTTAAAAAAAAAAACATGGTTTTCTTAGTTCCTTTTTTTTTTTTATAATAAATTTAGGCCAAAATGTATCTTTCTACATTTCTTTGGTAAAAAATAACCCAAAGCAGTGTATATTGTGTACATAGAAATTGATCAATCCTGATGCACTGACTACCTATCTCATTTCACGAGGCCCTAAAATGCCAGGACAGTAGAAATACCTCCCCAAATGACCCTTTTTGGAAAGTAGACATTCCAAGGTATTTAGTAAAAGGTAGAGACATGGTTAGCAACAGGCAAAGAATCGGTCCACTCAGAAACATACTCAATAAATATGCCAGGGTCAGTACAGGTGGCAGGCAGAGGCAACACTGCACTGGTGTGACTGTGATCAGGAACATTGTGGCTGGCTGCACTGGTCTGGTGACACTGGGGACTAGTGTGGCAGCAATCAGGAATACTGCTTCTGACTTACACTGGTTAGTTGGCACTTGGACTTGTGTGGTGACAATTAGGGACACTGTTGCTGGCTAACACAGGTTTGATGACACAGCAACTGGTGTGGCAGTGATCAAGGAAACTGTAACTGGTGTGACAGTGATGGACAATATGACTGGTTTCGCGGTAATCAGGGACAATATGACTGGTTTGGCGCTGATCAGGGACAATATGACTGGTCTGGTGGGGATAAAGGACACTGTGAGTGTGGTAGCGGTAATTGAGGATACTGACTGGTGTGGCGGTTATTAGTAACAGTGACCTTGAGCACTGGTCTGGTTACATTGTATTGCTGCTTATCAGAGATAATTGCTAGTGGCACTGACATACAGTGATATCAGAGCAGCCAGCCATTGTACATGATCACATCCATAGTGGTATGATGTCACCATAGTGACACTTCACTTTGGTGACAGGTGCAGTTTTTGGAGGACGTACAGGTTAAGTCCAAGAACGACTCTTGTCCCGCCCAGCCGTATATGTAAAGTGGCCGGGCGGGAAGCAGTTAGAGTAGATGTTAACCATAATGGTTGACAGCGAAGCTGGCCTTAGATGGATCAAAATTTGTCCAGTTCAGGCTGAATTTCAATCATTGTGTGGACATCCCTGCTCGACTGAAGTTGATCATTTAAATGTGTTGTCTGTCCCTAAGGCCGCATACACACGGGCGGACTGTTCGCCCAACTTTGTTCGTCAAACAGTTTGACAAACAGTCCGCTCATGAGCGGACTTGACCACACACGACGAACGAACAGTCCGCTGAAAACTTGCGCGATGACGTGAACGGCACGTACGACGGGACGAGAAATTCGGCGTCCGATACACTGCAATGCAACCTTCGCCGTGTAAATTCTTTCTGAGCATGCGCGAGACTTAGTTTGCCGAACAAGCCTACACACGAGCGGACTGTTCGCTCAAACCAAGTTTCAGCGGACAGTCTTACGGAAATTCCGAAAAACTTTGTTCGTCAGACTGTCCGCTGAAACTGTCCGCTGAAGCCCACACACGAGCGGACTGTCCGCTGAAACACTGTTCAGCGGACAAAGTTGGACGAACAGTCCGCCCGTGTGTACGCGGCCTTAGGGTTTGTATTGACAACGTTGTCTGTTAACTATAGTATCACAGCACTGTGGATTTATTAAGGGACAAGTTTTTTTTTTAATGGTTTTTGACATAAAATAGTACATTCTTTATAATTTGCAAAAAAAGTACAGTACGATTCATTGGTGCCTTTTCCTTGTTCTTGTTTGTTGGTAGATCCCATTGAGGTCTATAGGACATTAGTGGACAAATGAGGGTAGCCCAGCACAAAATTTTTACTGGTTGGGATGTAGACAATGCAGGAGGCTGACACCATTAGACAAGATAAGCAAGCAGCTGCTGGGAGGATGGTTCATCTTACTGTATTCAGGGGGCTGGGCAGGGGGACTGGGTTTTGTTTTTTTAATCACTTGGCAAATGGGACAATTTTTGAATTTTTAGCACACATGTTCATATCTGCATTTTTTGCGTGCCTTAGGCTGGACATACACGGTTTCAATTTCAGAGGGTTTTTGCTAAATTGTCTGAAATTTATTCTGCTCATGGACCAGGGGCATCGGGAGGACTGGGCTTGGGGGGCTGGAGTCCACAAAAAGCCCAGAGTCTCAGGCATGCAGCTCTCCATTGTTAGCTGGGTGTCGAGTGCCGAAACTGTGTGGAGTGTGGCCGAATGCCGCAGAGTGTGGCCGAGTCCTGCCGAATGCGGCCGAGTGCCATAGCAGGTCCCGCCTTTTGGAGCTTGTAACGCCTATGATGGAAGTCCCACTGGTCCAGTATCGGGACTGCGGGACGTGTGACATCCATCATAGGCGCTGCAGGCTCCGGAAGATGGGAATTGCAATCCTGCCACATCCCTGCTCGGTGCGCGGGCGGGCAGCTCTCCTTTCCTCCTCTGACGACTGACTGCCTGACTGCTGTGACACCACACACCATGGCCTACATACACTGACGGTAGTGACCCAAATACACTGACATGTACATACACTGTCTGACCTACCTCAGCTCAGCCATGGTGTGTGGTGTCACAGCCGCCAGGCAGTCAGTCAGTCAGTCGTCAGAGGAGGAGAGGAGAGCCACCTGCCCGAGCATGTATATGTAGGTCACTACCGTCAGTGTATGTAGGTCAGTGTATGTAGGTCACTACCGTCCGTGTATGTAGGTCATGTAGGCCAGTGTATGTAGGTCACTAACATCAGTGTATGTAGGTCAGTGTATGCAGGTCACTACCGTCAGTGTATGTACGTCAGTGTATGTAGGTCAGTGTATGCAGGTCACTACCGTCAGTGTATGTACGTCAGTGTATGTAGGTCAGTGTACAGGGCAGGACTTAGAGTGGTGGGGACCCCTGGGCTTGAGTCACTTTTGGGCCCTACCTTCTATACATTACCGTATTGATCAGCGTATAACACGCACCCCAAGTTTCGGTGGGAATTTTAAGGAAAAAAACTTTTAGGAGGGAAGTTTAAGGAAAAAACTTACATTTAAATGCCCATCAATGCAGCTTTATCAGTGTCCATCTGCAGCCAAGCCCATCCATCTGCAGCCTTGTCCAGTGTCATTTTCTGCCTTGTCAGTGTAGCCTTGTCATCTGCAGTCTTGCCCCAATGTCATTCTACCAAGCAGTGTAGAATGAGCGGCGCTAAATACTCAGTATGCTAATAATACACAATCTCAACTAAAATGTATACACATAACATAAATAACATTGATTGTTACCACTTTAAACTATAATAGCAACACCCTGTGAAGTGAATAGTTGCAATAAATTCTATGAATAAGTAAATAAATAAAGTGTCCAGTTTTAAAACACAAAGGGTCCACTAGGGCCTTTTTGAGGGACACCACTGATCTTTTGAGATCATTGGATAAAATTAACTTAACACCAGCTGCCGAAGTCTATTTGGTGACGGCAGATGTTGCCGCATTATACACCATCATTCAACATCAGGATGCGGCATTAGCCCTTAATTGGGCTTTGAGTAAGAGAGAGGATATCCCTCATGTCCAAAAGGTGTTTATTGGCCATGCTCTAGATTTCTGCATGACACACAACTACTTTTGGTATGGTGGTCTTTTCTAATCCCATCAGGTTGGCGTGGCTATGGGAGCTAAATATGCACTTAGCCTCTCCAACTTGTTTATGGCAGAATGGGAGGATAGAAGTGTATTCAGTAAGAGACCTCCTCAACTTTTATTCTATCATCGGTTCATTGATGACCTCCTATTTATTTGGGAGGGAACGGAGACGTCACCGGTTGCATTTTTGAGAGATCTGAATAACAATGTTCATAATATTAAATTAGATTATGTTATCAGTGAGGTATCTGTTAATTTTCTGGATTTAAAAATAGAGAGAAAGGACAACAAGCTCAACACCATGGTTTATTTCAAAGCAACGGATCGCAAATAGCTATTTGTCGATCAAAAGTGACCACCATCCGTTCTGGACCCGGAATAATCCCGAAAAGGACAGTTGTTGCGAGTTTGCCGAAATTGTACGGAATATGAGGATTACAAGACTCAGTCACAGATTGTGAAGGAGAGATTTCTGCAAAAAGAATATGGGGAGGAGTTTCTGGATAAAACTATCCAGTATGTGGCAGATATTCCGAGAGAATCCTGTCTAATGGAAAAAGAGGTGGTACCAGGGAATGATCAACATCAGTGAGGATTTGTGCCAGGTTGTCATCATCAATACAAGGCTGTAGAAATTATTTTTAGGAAATATTGGTACATCCTAAGGAGGGATAAACGTCTTGGAGAGGTTATACCGAGCCAACCGAAATGTATTTATAGGCGTGCCCTCAGTATTGGGGATATGGTAGTGAGAAAAATACTTGACCCACCTATCAGGCAAACTATTTCTAGTGAATTAAAAGGATTTTATGCATGTAGGAGGTGTATCTGTTGTAGAACTGTGTGGAATGCACACAGGGGTGTCACCACTATTGCTAATAGGGATGGGGATACTTTTCAAATCAAGGAACTTATTACGTGCAATATGACACATGTGGTCTATTTGTTATGGTACCCCTGTGGGTTGTTTTATGTGGGGCGCACCAAGCGACTGCTTAGGGTGCGCATCTCTGAACATTTAGCAATTATCAGGAAGGGGTTCAAGGACCACAGTCATTGTCATTGTCATTGCACTATAAGGAACATCATGGGCAGGATCCAAGTTTACTCCAATTCTGTGGGATCGACTGTGTTCATTCCTCATGGCGGGGCTCCAATCGAGTCAGGGATTTATCCCAAAGGGAGACTCAATGGATTTTTTTAATGAAATGTTTGTCCCCAAGGGGAATGAATATAGAAGTTGATTTGAATTGCTTCATCAGTAATTATTCATTTTTTCACTTTATATATAGATTGTGTATTATTTTCCTTTCTAATACTTTAATATTTTTATATATTCATATATATTTAAATAAGCAAATTTTGTTTTTATTATAATTTATATTAGCTATATTTGGGATTAGGTTTAAGGGATTATGTTTAATCACAGTGTAATTCGTTTATTAATATTTTTCTATATATGTTTATATGGATATATATATATAATTGGTTATGGGATGTGATTAATTGTCTATACACTTATGGGTTGATATCATTTGCTGCAGTGTTAAGCAGCAGCGATGGAGTCACTCAGACTAATGTTACACTGTAGCTGTGTTAAAATAGGTTTTTGAGGGGTATTTTTTAATGTATGTTTAAATTTGGTTATGGCACTTTGAAGCAATTAATTTGGGTTATATGCATATAATATGATGTCTGCATGACTATTGTTATATTGGGCTCTCTCTGGTTAATCATTCAGCTTTCTTACTACCATTATCTGTGCTGATCAGCGTGTCTGCACTGTGTGATTGGTGGGGTCACACTGAGGCACAGGAGATGTGTGCTTGTATGCTGGTGCATCAAGCCTTTTAAAATATAATTTTAAAATATAATTTTAAAATATCCTTCTAAGATTTTATTTGGGAATTTTTGAGGATTATTTTAATTGGTTTAATATGCGGGTTGATAGGATGTTATGTCCAAATCTCTGTATAATCAAACCTGTGGGAACTGTTTAAGGCAGGTGCTGTAGCTGTTTAATGTATGGGGACACTACTGCTTGTTATGCGCTGAGGGACTGTGTGAGAGTTTATAGCTTTAGTATGTTCCTATATTATGTATTGCTACATTGCTTATGCACTTAATAAAACTGGATCTGCCAAGGGCTGGTGTATTGATGGAATGGGGACACAGAAAATGCACTTTTGTGGGATGTGTTCTCTCCGCCCAGGGGGTGGGGTTATGGGATAAAGAGGGATCGCTCTGGTGGGTAGCCAATCCCATGATTAAGTCAATTCCATGACAAAACATGTCGGGGCGTGGCTACAGAGCGATCATTGAGGTAGACATGGAACGCTGACCAACATACACAGAGTGGCTACTGACAGGAGCTGGGACAAGGAGTGGTGAGCCTTACAGCTGCTATCTTGCTATCTCGTAAACCCTGAGCCCTTGTACACACGGTCGGAGAATCTGTCGGAATGAGTCTTATCGGACCGTGTCGTTGGATAATCCGACTGTGTGTGGTATGCATCGGACTGATTCCGTCCGAATCTCCATCCGACCCAATTTTCCAACATGTTGGAAATATTTCCAGACCAACTGGGCCGGACAGACCTAATCCGATCATGTGTAGATCATTTTCATCGGACCAAGTGCCACGCATGCTCAGATCAAATTCCTACATCAAAGCTATTGGCTACTAGCCTGAATGTAGTCCCATCGTAATGAAATTACATCATCACGTTCTGAAAGATCGGATTTTTCGCCAACTTGGCCCGGCCGTGTGTATGCAACAGTTTCGGACACAATCCGTCGGACTAAATCCGACGGGCAAAATCCGACGGATTTGGTTGGCAAAATCTCCGACCGTGTGTACGTGGGCTGAGTCTGCTGTGGCCATCCATTATCCAGATATTTTGGTCTTGGAGTGCTGGGCAATTTGTTTATGGTGTGCCTTTGATATTCTACATGAGTGCAATGCAGTGAAATTTTATGAGATTAAAGTGTGTGAAGGTTTTACACTATCGGAGACTGTGTTTTTTTCATTTACATGTGGAGTGTGTAAAGAGGATTTATTGGGAGCTGTGCAATTGCCTCTGACTGACACCTGAAGATCTGTCACTCTTCATCCCTGTGAAAAGAGGGTTTAAGTGTCTATAGCCAAACACGGCGGTGTGAGGCATAATCAGCCGGTGAGTGTGTGCACATAAGGGGATTGAAGTCACAGTCACGGCGGTGTGGTGGAGGGGTGTTTCTGGAAGTCTTTAGGAATTATAATTATAATTGATCCACTGGTCACTATCTAATGAACGTTGGACTCTTTGTGTCTTAAAACTGGACACTTTATTTATTTATTTACTTATTCATAGAATTTATTGCAACTATTCACTTCACAGGGTGTTGCTATTATAGTTTAAAGTGGTAACAATCAATGTTATTTATGTTATGTGTATACTTTATTGGATACATTTGAGTTGAGATTGTGTATTATTAGCATGTTTACTGAGTATTTAGAGCCATTCATTCTATACTGCTTGGTAGGATTTTTGGACATGTTGTTACGTCCACCGGAGTCTTGCATTTTACACGTATTTATAACAGTAAAGTCAATTTATATAGTGAAATACAGTACTTACAACTCCGTCTGACTACTTAGATCTTGAATTTTAAAAGCAGTGGCAACCCTGCTCATCTCACAGGTTTTCAAATCTGACAGAAGTTTGCTGCTTTTAAAATTGAACATCTAAGTAGTCAGACGGAATTGTAAGTACTGTTTTTCACTATATAAACTAACTTTAATATTATAAATACTTCTAAAATGCAAAACTCTGGTGGGTGTAACAACATGTCTGCTTTACCCCTTCTTAGTGTATCCTTACTGTGGACAAGTGTGGGGTGTAGCAAGATGTCGGCGATGGAACGTCACTTCCGTAGCAAACTGCGATGGGTCGCCGAATATTACAGCAGCTCTCGGGTCCTCTCGCAGTGTACTCGGCTCGGCTCACAGTCACGCCCAGTCCCTGTGTTATGTCCATCATAGGGCGGGACTGGGCGTAACTGTGAGCCGAGCCGAGTACACTCGGCTATGTATCTTGGCGGGGCCCACGGGGCCCCCTATTGGGTAGGGCCCATGGGCTTGAGCCCAGTCAAGCCCAATAGTAAGTTCGGCCCTGTCAGTGTATGTAGGTCACTACCGTCAGTGTATGTGGGTCAGTGTATGTAGGTCATGTAGGTCAGTGTATGTAGGTCATGTAGATCAGTGTATGTAGGTCGGTGTATGTAGGTCTCTATCGTCAGTGTATGTAGGTCACTGCTGTCAGTGTATGAAGGTCTTGTAGGCCAGTGTATGTAGGTCACTACTATCAGTGAATGTAGGTCAGTGTATGTAGGTCACTACCATCAGTGTATATAGATCATGTAGGTCAGTGTATGTAGGTCACTACCATCAGTGTATGTAGGTCAGTGTATGTAGGTCACTACCGTCAGTGTATGTAGGTCACTACCGTCAGTGTATGTAGGTCAGTGTATGTAGATCACTACCATCAGTGTATGTAGGTCACTACCGTCAGTGTATGTAGGTCACTACTGTCAGAGTATGTAGGTCATATAGGTCAGTGTATGTAGGTCAATGTACAGGGCAGGACTTAGGGTGGTGAGGGCCCCTTGACTTGAGTCACTTTCAGGCCCTACCTTCTATACATTACCGTATTTATCAGCGCACCCCAAATTTAGGAGGGAATTTTAAGAAAAAAACTTTTAGGAGGGAAGTTTAAGGAAAAAACTTACATTTAAATGCCCATCAATGCAGCCTTATCAGTGCCCATCTGCAGCCACGCCCATCCATCTGAAGCCTTGTCCAGTGTATGTAGGTCATGTAGGTCAGTGTATGTTGGTCAGGTAGGTTAGTGTAATGTTCAGTGTCAGGCAGGGGAGTTTAGTGGTCAGCATTGATAAGGCACTGGTAAGCCACACAACCCTACGGCCCAGTCAAAAAGCACCATAAGCCCCACCCCTTCTAGAATCCACCCACTCTGTCCCCTGTACTACACTTGCTTCCACCCATAGTGTCGGGAGTACACAGCTCAGCTTCACAGGACAGAAGTATACAGCCCCAGCATCACAGGACAGGACAGCTCAGCCTCAGAGGTCAGGGTATCATTCAGCATTACAGATTGGGGTATATAGCTCAGCATTACAGATCAGGGTATATAGCTCAGCATTACAGATCAAGGTATATAGCTTAACATTACAGATCAGTTTATATAGCTCAGCATTACAGATCTGGGTATATAGCTCAACATTACAGATCAGGGTATATATCGCAACATTACAGATCAAGGTATATAGCTCAACATTATAGAACAAGGTATATAGCTCAACATTACAGATCAGAATATATAGCTCAACATTACAGATCAGGGTATACAATCTCTGGAGTCTTTATGATTGTTCGGAGGCCGGGCACAATGTTATGCTGTCACGCCCGGCCTTTGCATTTGAAAAAAAGCCACCGCCTTGTCTGGAAAGCCGACATTGTTGTTTTATTTTTGTTTTTTTATTTCAGGCTTCCCAACCTAGAAATGAGGTGTGGGGACTTATTGACCCTAGATCTCAGTGTAAAGAGGATCTGTCATGCCATATTCCTATTACAAGGGATGACTACATTACTTGTAATAGGAATAAAAGTGATAATAATAAAAAACGAAAAAAAATGTAAAAAGAAAGTATCAAACTAGAAAAATTTAAGTAAAATTAACAATAAAAAAAAGAAAAAATGTAAAGCGCCCCTGTCCCCACGTGCTCGCTTGCAGAAGCGAACGCATTCGTAAGTCTCGCCCACATATGTAAACAGCATTAAAACCACACATGTGAGGTATCACCACAAACGTTACAGCCAGAGCAATAATTTTAATGCTAGACCTCCTCTGTAACTCTAAACATGTAATCTGTAAAAAAACAATTAAGCGTTGCCTATGGAGATTTTCAAGTACTGAAGTTTGGAGCCATTTCACAAGTGTGCACAATTTTAAAGCGTGACATGTTAGGTATCTATTTACTCAGTGTAACATCATTATTCGCATTATACAAAAATATTGGGCTAACTTTACTGTTTCATTTTTTTTTAAATGCAAAAAAAAAAATGTGTTTGAAAAATTGCTGCGCAAATACTGTGCGATATAAAGAGTTGCAACGACCGCAAGTTTATTCTTTAGGATCTCTGCTAAAATATATATATATATATATATATATATATATATATATATATATATATATATATAAATATATATATATATATATATATATATTGTGGCAGCAGGCAGGTAAAATCACCTGGTTGTATCCAGGATGGAAAATATGTATGCCCTAGATTCAGGCTTTATGCGGACTTGTACAACTAGAGGGGAGTGCTGGGAGTCCTATAGGGGAAGAGTTAATGAACCCAGCTGAAGTAAGTGGGCTCATTAAGACCTCTACAAAAAACCCTAGCATGCTTAGGGAGATGCTCCATCCTGGAACCAGTTTTGTGTTTGTATAGACTGGGGAGTGTGACACTGTTCTGTGCGGTGAGTTAACGCCTGTGTGGCAAACCTCTACAACAGAGACAGAGACAGGGACTGGTGCAGCACAGGGCTGCACTCAGTTGTTAGACAGGGAATCTATGTGTGTAATTAGAGGTCAAGCTGACCAGGATTTATTTTCATGTTTTTTTTTTGTTTGGCTGTTATATTTTTCACTGCATGTAGCATAAATAAACCACACCTTTTGTTTTTTCCACCTACAACGCTGTCTGCTGTGCCTGATTTTGTGTTGTGAACCCATGCAGGGGGTCACACACACCCGCTGCCGAGCTAACCCCTCACAGTTGGTGGAGAATGCAGGCAGTTTTTTTTTTAAGGCCAGCATGGAGGAGATACTGAGACAGCTGGCTCTAGCAAATGCAAATCAGCAGCAAACAAATGCGGGTTTACAAAAGAGCCTTGCAGCCCAGCAGCAGACAAATGCAACTTTGCAGCAGAGTCTGGAAGCTCAGCAACAAGCCCAGCAGCAGACAAATGCAACTTTGCAGCAGAGTCTGGAAGCTCAGCAACAAGCCCAGCAGCAATCTGAAGCCCGCTTCATAGACCTGTTGCAGAAGCAAGAGCAGAGTTTTCAACAGCAAATAGAGACATTAATACAGCAACGTCCGCAGACCAATGAGGCAAGTGGTTACACTAATACCGCATCCTTTGGTGTGAGCCGTTTACTGACAAAAATGACTGGAGAGGATGATCCGGAGGTGTTTTTGACCACATTTGAAAGGACTGCTGAAAGGGAAAAGTGGCCTAAGGAGCAGTGGGCTGGACTGGTGGCCCCTCTGTTAACTGGGGAATCGCAAAAAGCTTATTATGACCTAGAGCCTGACCAAGCAAAAGACTATGTGGTGCTAAAAACAGAAATATTGGCACGGCTGGGTGTCACCCTGGCCCTCCGGGCTCAGCGTGTGCATAATTGGACTTTCAGGTTGGAAAACCCCTCAGGTCTCAAATGTATGATCTCATTCACCTGAGCAGGAAGTGGCTGCTGCCAGAGACTTTGACCGCACCAAACATTGTGGAACGTGTTGTTATGGATCGTTTCCTGAGAGCTCTTCCTACTTTCATCCAAAAATGGATAAGCCATGGAGACCCAGAAAATGCAGATAAACTTGTGGATCTGGTTGAGAGGTACTTGGCTACAGAGAACCTGACCACCTCTTCCAGGGACTCACGGACTTTCCACCCTAAGACCAGATCATCCCCAGTGGCGGGTAAGATGACTCCAAGGGGTGAGGGTGGAGAGAGTGAGAGGGTGGGAGTTCTACCTAAGGTCTGGCGGGAGCAGCCTGGGAAGCCCTGGTTGCAAGAGGCAGCGAAAAGATTATTTGCTACCGCTGCCGGCAAGAGGGACATATTGCAGCCAATTGCCCAGTTGTGGATGAGCCTATGGAATGTGACTTTGTAAGGGAGAGACGTCAGTCGCTGTTTGCGACAGTTGCATGCACTGCCATTTGGGGACCTGAGAAACATTTATGTAAAATGTATTAATGGTAGAAATGTTGATGTGTTGCTGGATTCAGGTAGCCTGGTAACATTGATAAAAGCTGAATTAGTTACTACAGAGGTCTCTGGGAAGAACAAGGTGGCTGTTATTTGTGTGCATGGGGACACCTGAGAGTATCCTGTAACTTCAGTGTTTTTTGAGACCCCCAAAGGTAACCTCTCTCACCAGGTGGGGTTAGTGTCTCACTTACCACATGATGCTATTGTGGGAAGGGATTTTCCAAAGTTCTGAGAACTCTGAGATTGTCCTGAGCCCCCCACTGGTGCCCCTATAGACCAGGAAGATGACCAGAATTCCTCTGGGAGTGGTGAGGACTCTCCTATATTTCCCTTGTCGGTATTGGCGGGGGAAACTCGAGAAACTGGGGAGGAGCCAACATCCTCAGATGAAAACATGCCATCTGTGGAGTTTTCGGATCTTTAGGTTCACAGGGAAAATTTGCCACATTTTGCCACAGAACAGTTAAAAGACCCCACCCTAATAAAGGCACGGGAAAATGTGGTGAAAATAGATGGCGAGTTAGTGAACCCAGATAAGACTTGCACTTACCCTTACTTCACTATCGAAAGGGACCTGCTGTATCGAGTGGCTCAAAGGGCAGAAGAAACCATCGAGCAACTTGTGGTGCCCAAACCTTACAGGAAGTTGGTGTTAGAATTGGCCCATGGGCACATTCTGGGAGGTCATCTGGGGACCGAGAAAACCAGAGAGAGGGTATTGCAGAGATTCTATTGGCCTGGGGTCATGAAGGAAACAGAAAATTATTGTTACTCCTGCCCTGTGTGTCAGAAGTCGGCACCTATGCCACATTTCCGTAACCCGCTGGTACCTCTTCCTATCATTGAGGTCCTCTTTGAGAGGATCGCAATGGATTTGGTAGGTCCGATAATGAAGTCCGCTAGGGGGCATCAGTACATTTTGGTTATATTGGACTATGCCACCCGTTATCCGGAAGCAATTCCTCTTCGAAATACCTTGGCCAAAACCATAGCCAAAGAGCTATCTCTTGTTTTTAGCCGCGTGGGTATTTGTAAGGAACTGCTTACGGACCAAGGTACACCCTTTATGTCCCGGGTTATGAAAGAATTATGCAAGTTGTTCAAAGTGACACAATTGCGTACATCTGTGTATCACCCCCAAACAGATGGGTTGGTTGAAAGATTCAACAAAACCCTAAAACAAATGTTAAAGAAGGTGGTGGATAGAGATGGAAAGAATTGGGACTGTCTAATACCCTATCTGATGTTTGCCATTAGGGAGGTACCCCAATCCTCTACGGGTTTCTCACCCTTCGAGTTGCTCTATGGGAGACACCTAAGAGGGCTGCTGGATATCGCCAAGGAAACTTGGGAAAATGAGAGTTCTCCTCACAGGAGTGTGATTGAGTATGTCGCCCTGATGCAAGATAGAATTGCACAGGTAATGCCAATCGTAAAGGAACATTTGACCCAAGCACAGTTAGCACAGCAGAGAGTGTACAACCGTGGGCGAAAAGACCAGGAATTTTTCCCCGGGGGATAGGGTCTTGGTGCTAGTCCCTACGGTTGAAAGCAAATTTCTGGCCAAATGACAAGGTCCATACGAAGTAATTGAAAAAATTAGTGAGGTGAACTACAGGGTTAGACAGCCAGGAAGGCGAAAGCCGGAACAGATCTATCACGTCAATCTGCTGAAAGCCTGGAGGGATAGGGAATCCCTAGTCGCAGAGACTTTGTCACAAGCCCAGTCTGATTGCTTAGTTCCTGAGGTTGGAATAGCAGTCACCTTATCGAAACCCCAACAACAGGAGGTTAAAGAGTTTGTACTTCGTAACAAAGAGATTTTCTCTGAGCTGCCGGGACAAACATCTGGCGTAGAGCATGACATTATCACCCCCGCCAGGAGAAAGGGTAAAACTAAAACCTTATAGAATACCAGAGGCCCGACGGGAGGCAATACGTGGGCAGGTTCAAAGGATGCTGGAGTTGGGTGTGATAGAGGAGTCCCAGAGTGACTGGTCCAGTCCTATCGTACTAGTGCCCAAACCTGATGGGAGCTGGCGGTTTTGTAACGATTTTCGAAAATTGAATAAAGTTACAAATTTGACACCTACCCCATGCCGCGTATAGATGAGTTGATTGACCAGCTGGGAACAGCCCGATATATGACAACTCTTGATCTCACCAAAGGGTATTGGCAAATTCCCCTGGCCGAGTCGGCCAAGGCGAAAACTGCGTTTGTAACCCCAGATGGGGCATTCCAATATAAGAGAATGCCGTTTGGGTTACAGAATGCACCGGCAACATTCCAGCGGAAAATGGATAAGATTCTGAGGCCCCATCAGAAATAGGCTGCAGCTTACCTTGATGATGTGATTATCCATAGCACAGACTGGGTCTCACATTTGCCAAAAGTACAAGCAGTCCTAGACTCTATCCGGGAAGCTGGGTTTATGGCCAATCCAAAGAAGTGTACCATTGGACAGGAGGAGGCCAAATATCTTGGGTACACTATTGGGAGGGGGGTGATAAAACCCCAAGTCACTAAAGTCAAGGCCATACCAAGGGCGGATCCAGAGTCAAGTCTCGGGAGGGGCACTGCCAGAAACGAAGGTGTTGCTTACAGAACTCTAACGTATCGTACAGTCCTAAACTTGTCATTAGTACCGTGACAGTGCATATTTTTTAGCAATGATCACTATTAGTATCACTGGTCCCCAAAAAGTGTCAAAAGTGTTAGTTATTGGTCCGATCTCTCCGCTGCAATGTTGCAGTACCACTAAAAATCACTGATCGCCGTCATTACTAGTAAA
Source organism: Lithobates pipiens (assembly GCF_037356315.1). Classification (NCBI taxonomy): domain Eukaryota; kingdom Metazoa; phylum Chordata; class Amphibia; order Anura; family Ranidae; genus Lithobates; species Lithobates pipiens. The sequence goes on along the minus strand of NW_027507755.1, from coordinate 2,769,839 downwards.
AAGAAAAAATTAAATATAAATGCCATGAATATAGTTTGTAGACACTATGAATTTTGCGCAAACCAATCAATATACACTTATTGGTATTTTTTTTTTCTCAAAAAATATGGAGCAGAATACAGATTGGCCTAAACTGAGGAAGCAATATTTTTTTATAGCAAAAGCAAAAAAATATAGTTTTTTTATTAAATTCTTGCTCTTTTTATGTTTATATCGCAAAAAAATAAAAAAAAACGCAGAGATGATCAAATGCCACCAAAGAAAGCTCTATTTGTGGGAAAAAAAGGACATCAATTTAATTTCGGTACAGCATTGATTGCACAACCGCGCAATTATCAGCCAGTCAAAGTAACGCAGCGCAGGATCACAAGAAATAATCATACATAATGGCACACATGTATTTTGCGATTTGTCACATAACATTCATTCATACTTTTACTCACGTTTAGGCAATTCTTTTGGTAGTCTGGTGAGGGGATGGGTACCGTTCCCATGCAGGAGCAATGGAGTGGAGATGGATGGGTCTGGGATGGATGGATCCAGCAGTAATCTTCTCAATATTCTATGTAGAATTCACTCTGTAGACTGCACTGCACAAACCGGCGGAGAAGATGGAGGAGGTGGGTGGAGCTAAAACTAACTCAGGGGTGGCAGAGCGGAGGCCTGTAGCGTGGACAAGATGGAGGGGGAGCTGGGTGGGTGGGACCAACAACGTCAGGGGCGGACTCCAGAACTAAGATTGTGCCACTCTGCAGGAAGACTTCGTTTTTTAGCTGAACAGCTCAAATACAGTGACTGTGATTGATTATCACAGTCACTCACTCACTGGCATAACATTGACAGACTCAGTCAGTCTGCTCTGAGCTCTCCCGGCCTGGCTGCTGCTGCCTGATCTGTTCTCCAGGCTCTAGCAGCTCTGCTCCGCTGAGTCTGTGTCTGACTCTGTCTCCCTCCCACGTGACCGGCGTGACCGTGACGTCACTCGTTGCTAGACGCCAGGCGGCTCAGGCGTTAGCAACGAGTGCAGGAGAGAGGCTCCACCCACCGCTGTTCCTCCTCCTCCTATCTGTCTGCTGGGCGTAATTACAAGTCTCTCTCTCTCTCTGCGCCGCTGCCCGCTGATCGGGTTATGTGAGAGAGAGAGACTTGGGCAGAGGAGGCAGCGGCACCGCACAGTCACACGCAAACGAACAGAGCATTGAGAGCAAGTGAGAATGTGACAATGACATGTCACTGTCTCACTCTCACTGCTACTATCTCGGGGGGGGGGGGGGGGGGGGGAATTGACCCGTTGCCCCCCCTTGGATCCGCCCCTGGGCCATACAGAGTTGGCCACGTCCCAACAGCAAGAAACAGGTACGAGCCTTTCTGGGAATCGCTGGCTATTATCGACGATTCATTCCCCATTTTGCTTCTCAGGCTGTGCCCCTCACCAACCTGACAAAAGGGAAAGAGTCTGTCATGGTTAAATGGTACCCAGAGGCTGAAGAAGCATTTCAGTCCTTAAAAACAGCCTTATGTAGCCAGCCAGTGTTGTACTCACCAGACTTCTCTAAGGACTTCGTTGTACAAACTGATGCATCAGACGTTGGGTTAGGAGCAGTGTTATCCCAGGTCTGGAACGGGGAAGAGCACCCAGTCATTTACCTCAGCAGGAAGTTGAAGTCCCATGAGGTAAATTACGCCACGATTGAGAAGGAATGTTTAGCAGTGAAGTGGGCTCTAGATTCCCTTCGGTACTATCTGCTAGGTAGGCACTTTGACCTGGTGACTGATCACGCTCCTTTAAAGTGGATGGCTCAAAACAAGGAGACCAATAGAAGGGTAAAAAGCTGGTTCCTGGCCCTACAGGAATTTAACTTTACAGTTAAGCATCGCCCTGGTGTTAAAATGGGGAATGTGGATGCTTTGTCTCAGATACATGCGTGTCTGACTGCTTGTGTTACAACCCCAAGGTTGAAACAAGAGGGTGGGGGTTATGTGGCAGCAGGCAGGTAAAATCACCTGGTTGTATCCAGGATGGAAAATATGTATGCCCTAGATTCAGGCTTTATGCGGACTTGTACAACTAGAGGGGCGTGCTGGGAGTCCTATAGGGGAAGAGTTAATGAGCCCAGCTGAAGTAAGTGGGCTCATTAAGACCTCTACAAAAAACCCCAGCATGCTTAGGGAGATGCTCCATCCTGGAACCAGTTTTGTGTTTGTATAGACTGGGGAGTGTGACACCTGTTCTGTGCGGTGAGTTAACGCCTGTGTGGCAAACCTCTACAACAGAGACAGAGACAGGGACTGGTGCAGCACAAGGCTGCACTCAGTTGTTAGACAGGGAATCTATGTGTGTAATTAGAGGTCAAGCTGACCAGGATTTATTTTCATGTTTTTTTCTTGTTTGGCTGTTATATTTTTCACTGCATGTAGCATAAATAAACCGCACCTTTTGTTTTTTCCACCTACAACGCTGTCTGCTGTGCCTCATTTTGTGTTGTGAACCCATCCAGGGGGTCACACACACCCCCTGCCGAGCTAACCCCTCACAATATATACAGTGCCTTGCGAAAGTATTCGGCCCTCTTGAACTTTTCAACCTTTTGCCACATTTCAGGCTTCAAACATAAAGATATAAAATTTTAATTTTTTGTGAAGAATCACCAACAAGTGGGACACAATTGTGAAGTGGAACGAAATCTATTGGATTTTTGAAACTTTTTTAACTAATAAAAAAAGGAAAAGTGGGGCGTGCAAAATTATTCGGCCCCCTTGCGTTAATACTTTGTAGAGCCACCTTTTGCTGCGATTACAGCTGCAAGTCGCTTGGGGTATGTCTCTATCAGTTTTGCACATCGAGAGACTGAAATTCTTGCCCATTCTTCCTTGCAAAACAGCTCAAGCTCATTGAGGTTGGATGGAGAGCGTTTGTGAACAGCAGTTTTCAGCTCTTTCCACAGATTCTCGATTGGATTCAGGTCTGGACTTTGACTTGGCCATTCCAACACCTGGATACGTTTATTTGTGAACCATTCCTTTGTAGATTTTGCTGTATGTTTGGGATCATTGTCTTGTTGGAAGATAAATCTCCGTCCCAGTTTCAGGTTTTTTGCAGACTCCCACAGGTTTTCATCCAGAATGGTCCTGTTTTTGGCTGCATTCATCTTCCCCTCAATTTTAACCATCTTTCCTGTCCCTGCTGAAGAAAAGCAGGCCCAAACCATGATGCTGCCACCACCATGTTTGACAGTGGGGATGGTGTGTTGAGGGTGATGATCTGTGTTGCTTTTTTGCCAAACATATCGTTTTGCATTGTGGGGAAAAAGTTAGATTTTGGTTTCATCTGAACAGAGCACCTTCTTCCACATGTTTGGTGTGTCTCCCAGGTGGCTTGTGGCAAACTTTAGACGATACTTTTTATGGATATCTTTGAGAAATGGCTTTCTTCTTGCCACTCTTCCATAAAGGCCAGATTTGTGCAGTGTACGACTGATTGTTGTCCTATGGACAGACTCTCCCACCTCAGCTGTAGTTCTCTGCAGTTCATCCAGAGTGATCATGGGCCTCTTGGCTGCATCTCTGATCAGTCTTCTCCTTGTCTGAGCTGAAAGTTTAGAGGGACGGTCAGGTCTTGGTAGATTTGCAGTGGTCTGATACTCCTTCCATTTCAAAATGATCGCTTGCACAGTGCTCCTTGGGATGGTTAAAGCTTGGGAAATCTTTTTGTATCCAAATCCGGCTTTAAACTTCTCCACAACAGTATTACGGACCTGCCTGGTGTGTTCCTTGGTCTTCATGATGCTCTCTGCGCTTTCAACAGAACCCTGAGACTATCACAGAGCAGGTGCATTTATACAGAGACTTGATTACACACAGGTGGATTCTATTTATCACCATCAGTCATTTAGGACAACATTGGATCACTCAGAGATCCTCGCTGAACTTCTGGATTGAGTTTGCTGCACTGAAAGTAAAGGGGCCGAATAATTTTGCACGCACCACTTTTCAGTTTTTTATTTGCTAAAAAAGTTTAAAATATCCAATAGATTTCGTTCCACTTCACAATTGTGTCCTACTTGTTGGTGATTGTTCACAAAAAATTTAAATTTTATATCTTTATGTTTTGAAGCCTGAAATGTGGCAAAAGGTTGAAAAGTTCAAGGGGCCGAATAATTTCGCAAGGCACTGTATATATATATATATATATATATATATATATATATATATATGTATATATATATATATATATATATATATATATATATATATACAATGTAATGTTTGGGGGTTCTGATTTTTACATGTAGGAACGAAGTGTTAGAATTGGCCTGGGTAGCAAGTGGTTAACAGTGAATGTGTGCCAGCTTGAGAGATGTGTATCAGCTTATGGACGGGCTGCCACTGCGAGCAGGGAAGGTCAAACATGTCTTACTCAGTGATTACTACCTAGTAGCACTCCTTACTCAACTAAAGACATGGGTCCAACTGGACAGCCATGAGGTCTTAGGTAACAACCTATACCACTATTTACTAGCTAGCCATTTTGCCCATAGAACGATCACCACAGTATCTCCCACTATTAAAGCTGCATTACAGGCGTGGCATACACTACTAAATGACTCAATCAGATCTACAATCCATCTTCCTTTTCCAAGTTTACCCTCCATTATCCCCAACCCATCTGTCACCCATTGGTTGATGACCTTCAGGTGGGACTAGCCATTAAATTTTTTAGAGCTCTACAAATTGAATACAGGTTATCCTCTCATGGTTACTCTATGTACCTACAAATTGCACGTTATCTACGCTCTAACCTATCTACTAATATTTACAGATTACCCCTTACTTTGTCTGCTGTACGCTCTATTGAACCATGGTCCAGATCTCCAACATGCTTCCAGCACAGGGCATTGCTCCCCTTGCTGCAGCACAAATGTAAAAAAGTGTTTTTTTTAAAACCACTTCAGCCCCGGAAAATTTGGCTGCTCAATGACCAGGCCATTTTTTATGATTCGCCACTGCATAGCTTTAACTGACAATTGCGCAGTCCTGCAACGCTGTACCCAAACAAAATTTATGTCCTTTTTTTCCCACAAATTGAGCTTTCTTTTAGTGGTATTTGATCATCTCTGTGGTTTTTATTTTTTGTGCTATAAACAAACAAAAGCGCAAAATTTTGAAAAAAACTAATATTTTGTTCAATGCATCCTGTGCACGCCCGCGCCTCTGGCGACACGCGCGTTTCTGCTATCCTGCTTAACCACTTAAGTACCGCCGCATGTAAATATACGTTGGCACAATGGCACGGACAGGCACAATCACGTACCCACACTTTCCTGCCTTCCAGCGAGTGGGGGGTCCATTCGGACCGTTTCGCTTCAGGAGCGATCCGGGATATGGGGATGGCCGTTGGTTTCTGGGCATCCCCTTACGATCGCTCCTGGTGAATGGGAAGCTTCCCCTGCCTGTGTAGTGTAAACACAGGCAGGAGGAAGTGATGTCACTCTTCTCGTGGTGGTCTTTTTGACCGGACGGCGAGGAGAGAAGACATCATAGTAAGTGCACCAACACTACACTGACACGTAGGTACACATAGGCACACAAATCACCCCCCCCCCAGTCACAGTGTCACTGATTGCAGTGATCATTTATTTACTGATCACTGCATTTAGTGTCAGTTGTGACTGTAAAAAGTGTCAGGGCAGTTAGTGTTAGGTCCAGGGTAGACCCCTACCCCCCCTAATAAAGGTTTAACCCCTTGACTGCCCCCCAGGTAACCCCTTTACCCCCTTTTGCCAGTGTCAGTGTCGTTTTTCTGATCGCTGCATTAGTGTCACTGGTGCCGCTAGGTAGCTAGTTATTTTTTAGGTTCACTGCCAGGTTTTTATAGCGTTAGGTACCCCCATATACAACCTAATAAAGGTTTTAAACCCCTGATTGCCCCTAGAGTTAACCCTTTCACCAGCGATCACCGTATGTGTCACTGGTAACGCTGGTTAGCCAGTTAGTTATTTAGGTTCCCCGTCAGGTTTTTATATAGCGTCAGGGACCCCCATATACTACCTAATAAAGGTTTTAACCCCCTGATTGCCCCTAGTTAACCCTTTCACCAGTGATCACCGTATAAGTGTTACGGGTGACGCTGGTTAGTTAGTTTGCTTTTTATAGCATCAGGGCACCCGCCATTTATTACCCAATAAAGGTTTAACCCCCTGTTTACCCAGCGGGTGATATCAATTAGGTTTTAGGATCAGATAGGGTCTGTGTCGCCCCAGGCAGCGCTAGGTTAGTGCCAGTACTGCTAACACCCACGCGCAAAGCATACACCTCCCTTAGTGGTATAGTATCTGAACAGATCAATATCTGATCTATTTTGGTATTTTATGACCTTGGAAACTGTGATAGGTAGTGAGGAGTGAAATCAAAAATTTGCACCCATAGAAATCCTGAAGGCAGTGATTGGTTTTCGGGGTGCCGTACGCTGCTAGACTCCCAAAAAGCAGCAGAATATATTTTGGGGTGTAATTCCACATATAAGTATGGCATGTGTGAGCAATATATCATTTAGTGACTTTTTGTAAACATATTTTTTTTTTTTTGTCATTATTCAATCACTTGGGTGTCTACTTTCCAAAATGGGGTCATTTGGGGGGGGGGGGGGGGGGGGTTTGTACTGCCCTGCCATTTTAGCACCTAAAGAAATGAGATAGGCAGTCATAACTTAAAAGCTGTGTAAATTCCAGAAAATGTACTCTAGTTTGTAGATGCTATAACTTTTGCACAAACCAATAAATATACGCTTATTGACATTTTTTTTACTAAAGACATGTGGCTGAATACATTTTGGCCTAAATGTATGACTAAAATTGAGTTTATTCGATTTTTCTTATAACAAAAAGTAGAAAATATCTTTTTTTTTTTTCAAAATTTTCGGTCTTTTTCCATTTATATCATAAAAAATAAAAATCACAGAGGCAATTAAATACCATCAAAAGGAAGCTCTATTGGTGGGAAGAAAAATGCAGTAAAAGTAAAATGAAACTTGCAGGCAGTCTGTAAGTGTCATTGAATAAATATAATGCATACTTGCCAACAGTCCCGATTTTCCCGGGACAATTATGATTTTGGGACCCTCGTCCCGATTAATTTCCTGGGATTTTGCTTTTGTCTTGGGAAAATCGTGAATGTTTTAGGAAAAAACAGGCTACACAAAGAAGGCTGCCGCCACCATCACAAGGATTATTTCCCCTTGTTTTCAGGGGAGAGGCAGCCAATCAGCTTCTCCACTCTCCACTGAACACACACACAAGAAAGCCGGGAACTGCTGGTGTTCTGATGAGAAATGCCCCCTGTGAAAAATTCGGCCTCCATATTAGCACTGTCCATCATTACAAAATATGCCCCTTTTGTAGGCATCCGCCCCTCACACGTGCCCATCAAGAACAAATCCGCCCCTTGCAAAGTTGCACAAGCACAATGTCGGCTATTGTGAGCAGGCACCATCTACAGCTGATCGTAAATTCCAATGTTTGGCGCCTTTTGGTAGCTCCATACTGCACAAGAGCAGTACCAGGCGGGCATTATTTGACAGGGGGCATTTCTCAACAGGACACCGGTAACTGTAGCTGCCATGCTGCTGGGGGACACAGATCGCTCTGTAAGGAGGGCTCTGCTGCTGCTGCCAGGGACATTGAAGTAAGGAGAGCTCTGTTGCTGGGGGACACAGATCGCTCTGTAAGGAGGGTTCTGCTGCTGCTGCCAGGGACACTGAAGTAAGGCGGGCTCTGTTGCTTGGTGCTACAGATCACTCTGTAAGGAGGGCTCTGCTGCTGCCAGCTGCTGCGGACACTGAAGTAAGGAGGGATCTGTTGCTGGGAGACACAGATCTGTAAGGAGGTCTCTGCTGCTGGGGGACACCAGATGTAAAGGAGGGCTCCGCTGCCAGGGACACCAGATGTAAAGGAGGGCTCCGCTGCCAGGGACACCAGATGTAAAGGAGGGCTGCGCTGCTGGGGGACACCAGATGTAAAGGAGGTCTCCGCTGCTGGGGGACACCAGATGTAAAGGAGGTCTCCGCTGCTGGGGGACACCAGATGTAAAGGAGGGCTCCACAGCCGGGGAAACCAGATATAAATGAAGGCTCCACTGCCAGGGACACAGATCTGTAAGGAGGGCCTCTTCTTCTTGGGGCACCTGATGTAAGGACGGACTCTGCTGGGGGCACCTGATGTAACAGCGGACTCTGCTGGGGGCACCTGATGTAAGGACAGACTCTGCTGGGGCACCTGATGCAAGGATGAACTCTGCTGGGGGCACCTGATGGCTTCTGGTGGCAGGCGACGTGGCAGATGACATGCTCAGGGGTCCCACTGATTCTGGATTATGGTGAGTTGAATGATTACATTCTATATTTCATTCTATATTACAATGTAATAATAATAACAATGCGCTTCAATCATCCTGACACCACAACAACCATGATGCTGGGTTGATTGAAGCGCTAACACCAGGTGTTTGGAGTATCTTTATCTGCTGATTTGTTAAATTCTGGAATACACATTTCTATTGTGGTGTAGGATCTGGGCCTGCTGTCCCTCCTTCTTTCCTTCTTTCTCTCTCCCTCCCTCCCTCCCTTTTTTCCCCCTTTCTTTCTCCATCTCTCATTCATCTCAGACTCTAACCATACCTCAATTTGAACCATGCCCATATAAGCCACGCCCACTATTTCACGTAAATCACGCCCATTTTTCAGCGAGCCACATTTTTCTTTTTTTGCTTTGTCACACCTACAAATGCTTGCCCCGCCTCTCATTATAATAAGACTCTGCCTACAGCCAAAAAAGTGTCCTTACATTTTTTATTACAATGTTGCCAACTATGATAATGTAACAATAGTTACATTCTATTAACTATTTTTTTCATATGTAGATCAAAAGTGTGATCTTTGATCTGCATATGATCTCTGTTAAAGAAATCTTTACACAAAAAAAAAGTTGAACCACTTGCCACCCGCCATATAGCAAAATGACGGCAGCAAAGTGGTTATGTTATCCTGCCTGGACGTCATATCAGTCTGACACACCGCAACTCCGATCTAGGTAAAGAGCCTCTGACGGAGACTCTTTACCACGTGATCAGCCATGTCCAGTCACAGCTGATCACAATGTAAACAGGAAGAGCCGTTTATGGGCTTTTCCTCACTCGCGTCTGACAGACACGAGTAGAGGAGAGCCGATCAGATGTCCCCCCCAGATGCCCGTCCAGGACCACCAGGAATGCCACCAGGACCACCAGGAATGGCCACCACTGATGACCACCAGGTAGGGCATCTCTGGTGGCCATGGGTGCCCACACATGATGCCAATGTGTGCCCACACATAATGCCAATCCGTGCCAACCAGCAATACCTGCCAGTGCCTTAATAGCAGCAATGCCCATCAGTGCCATCTATTAGTGTAAATCAGTGTTACTCATCAGTGTCCATCAGTGCCACCTATCAGTGGCCATCAGTGGCGCCTATCAGTACCCATCAGTGCCACCTATAAGTATCCATCAGTGCAGCCTTTCAGTGCCCATCAGTGCCACCTATGAGTGCCCATCAGTGCCACCTATGAGTGCCCATATGTGCCACCTATGAGTGCCCACCTGTGCCGCCTATGAGTGCCCATCAGTGCTGCATATCAATGCTGCCTATCAGTGCCCATCAGTGTTGCATATCAGTGCCCATCATCAGTGCTCATCAGGGCCACCTTATTGGTGCCACCTCATCCGTGCTCATCAGTGCCACCTTATCAGTGCCGGTCCGTGCAACCTTATCAGTATGCATCAGCAAAGGAGAAAACTTGATAAAAATGATAAAAATTTTGTTTGGGTATAGTGTAGCATGACCGCGCAATTGTCAACAGCGCTGAAAGCTGAAAATTGGCTTGGGCAGGAAGAGGGGAAAGTGCCCAGTATTGAAGTGGTTAAATACAATGATGGAGGACCAGGACCATGCAGTCAGAACATACTTCTGGACTGGAAACCCCAAAAACACGTGACATCGGCATCTTAAGTACCCTCTCCCAGAAGGCACAGCAAGAGTGACACCCCACTGGGCGGACTCTGAGAGAAAGTAACCTTAAAGCACCCAACCAGACTGTATTACCATGCCAGAAGTGACAGCGCCCCCCATGGCCAGGCAGAACACCTTGTAGTCTAGTCAGACTGATGCTGAGGTCATAATTTGGAGAAATCAAACCCAAACCAAACTGTGGTTTAGATTTAACATTAAATTTCAAAAACACATAGCGCGTGCTCTTCAGGAGCCGGCGCTACACAGCTAACAAACAATCCAACATACAAAGTCCACGCCTGGCTATCAGCTTTCCACTTTGAATGCAGGCCCATCTCTCATCACAGTCCACCAAACAATATCTAGCAAACATCACACACCAAGTTCGGTTAAAACATCTTTATTCCACATGAAAGATCACATCACCTCAGATCCTCACTTCTGTTTTGCCCAGCAAGGCCCGAATGCATCAGCCAGGTGGGGGCGATCATCTTATAATTAAGCTCTTGTTGGGTAAAATGCATTAGCTAGTAAGGACCCTAGGTTGGGTTATCTTCCTACTATTGAGCTCCTGTTGGGCAAAATGTGTAATGCCGCGTACACACGATCACACATTCCGACAACAAAATCCATATTTTTTTTCTGAAGGATGTTGGTTCAAACTTGCCTTGCATACACACGGTCACACAAATCTTGTCGGAAATTCCAATCGCCAAGAACGCGGAGATGTGCAACTCGTATGACGAGCCGAGAAAAATTAAGTTCAGTAGCCAGTTCTTCTGCTCTTATGCTTGACTCCGAGCATGCATGGAACTTTGTGCGTCGGAATTGTGTACACACGATCGGATTTTATTCTCAAATTTTGTTTGTCAGAAATTCCAACAGAAAATGTCCGATGGAGCCTACATACAGTCGGAATTTCCGACAAAAAGCTCACATCAAACATTTTTTTTGTCGGAAAATCCGACCGTGTGTACGTGGCATAATGAGGATCCTTGGTGGGGTGATCATCATATGGAATAAAGACATGTTAACAGAACGTGCTCCATACCTTTTGGTTGCATGCAAGCAGGCATGTAGGCAGATAAGATGTATGATCAAAAACATACTCAAAAAATTTGTAATTACGTACCATACCCCCTTCCTTGTACACAATTTTTTTTAAGGAAAGAAATGATTGCCAGCCCCTTGTGTGTAACTAAATCCTAATGCTGGAAATGCTGGAAACTTGAGCTCCGAAAGATTTTACCCGCTTCATGACCAGGCCATTTTTTTGCAATTTGGCACTGCTCTACTTTAACTGGTAATTGCACGGTGATGCAACACTGTACCTAAACAAAATGTATATCATTTTCCACACAAATAGAACTTTCTTTTGGTGGCATTTGAACACCACTAGTTTTTTTTTGTTTTACAAAATGTAAAAAAAAAAAAATGTATAAACCCATGTCCCTTTCTTGGTGCTTCAAATCATTTCCAAAGCCTCCGTGGAAGTCTGACTATGCTCTTGTATAGCACCTGAGGTTCTTGAGGGCCTTTTCAGCATTAGCTTTACTGTGTTTTAAAGGTATGAGATATCCCAGGATGCACTGAGAAACCAACAAGCCAACTGGAAAGACATCACTAGCAGTTACTTCTGGTTTATGTGTGTATATGTTCTGGAAGTGTCTGGAGCTGAATGGTACTTTAAAAGCGTCAACAAATTTGCTGAAAGCTCTGCAAATACTTTGTTAAAGCTTGTTTTTCACATGGCTCTTATACAAGCTGAGGCCCATGACGTTTGTCAACCACTTTCAAAGATTTCAATGTTCATGCTCTGTAACCGCACCTTTAAACCACCTAGAGCATTTATGGTGTATTAATTAAGCAATTATTAAGTATTAGCTGGACATTGGAGGAGAGAGAGTGGAGGCTCCTGTATCCCAGAACGCATTGGGAAATAGAGAACTAGGACAGAGCAATTCTATATGGAAGCTATCTATAAATGAGAGCTATATTAGATCTCTGTTTAAACACATTGGGATCCATCCTAGGAGGTGAGAGCACATCTGATGGACACCAGGGTGTGTGAAGTGGTGAAGAATGTATAGGATTCCATTAGAAGTAGTGAAATATTTATGAGCACAGTTGACATCTGGACTCGTTTTTGATTTCATGGATCAGACTGTGTACACTTAGTCTATGAGGGGTCAGTCACTATTGATATCAAAATGATATCTAAACACACACTGTTTAAAGCGGTTGTAAGCCACTGCAGTAAAAAAAGTTCCCCTGTAAGTCAATTGCATAATGTGCTAGTATGCATTGCAATGCTGAAATACTTACCTTAGAATGAAGCCCTCCAGCAATGCGCTGTGACTGCCAACAGGGTTTCCGTCTTCCCCCAGCCTTCCTTCTGGGTTCATGGACTCCAGCTGTGTGAGTGGCCAGAGCCGCGATAACATCACTACCCCATGCATAGAGAGCCCTCAGTGCCTGGCATGGTGCCGTGAAGGACCTTCAGAGCACATGCAGCGGTGATGTTATCAGTTGCATCCAAAGTGAATATCTCCTAAACAGTGCCCGATGCAGCATGCTGTCCAGGCACAGGCTTTTCTATTCAGGCTGAGGCTGATTTTTTTACACCCTGCCTGGCTTTACGCACCTTTTGTTTTTATGTCTCTGATATGTATTGAGCCGATTTAAAATAAAAGTTCAGTTTGACTTTAAGGTCACGGGTTAAAGTGAACCTGTGGTGTAACTACAGAGGTCAGTTAAGTCTGTCAGGAGCAAACAAACTTAATTGATTATGTAATAGAGATAGAATTGCTAAACAAAAGCCAGACAATAATAATATATAATGCTACAGCTGGCCATTTCACTGTGTTGTGTTCAAAACAGCCAGAAGAAAAATTGGACACGTGAAAATCCATCTAACTGCAAGGCAGTTTGTTGATGTGCACCTTGGTGTGCTGCAACAAATGTGCGTTTGAAGTGTGTTCGGTCAATGTGATGGAGTACCATTGACAATGGATGGCACTGCAACAAATGAATGCATGTAACGTGTTAACATTCATGCAATGTGATTTGGTACTTCATAGAATAATACAATACACAGAATTCTCCAGAACATTTACCAGCTAGTCAGCAAAATGAAAAAAAGTCTAAATTGTTTGAATAGCTTGTGTTCGGTTTACGTTCAATACATTTGCAAATATATGTGAAGCCGCACTGCCACGTCAAGGCCCCTCTGTACAGTGCGGTCCCTAACTCTACTCTAACATTGTTTCCAAAGTGTGACATACATAGCAAGAGATAGATTGAAAGTCTAAACTAGTTAAAAAATTGAATGAAAAATAACAGAGGTTTTGGTTGCATATAATTGCAATCATATATGAAATAACCTTCCATTCTAGACGGTCCAATGCACGCCTGCCAAAAGAAAGTACCGGCCTCCAGCCTCCCCTCACAGCTGGACTAATGTACACCTGCCAAATGAAAGTACCAGCCTCCAACCTCCCCTCACAGCCTGCCCAACACATGCCTGCAAAATAGACTATCGGCCTCTGACCTCCCCTCATATCCGGTCCAACGCACACCTGCAGAAAAGGCTAGCTGCCTCCAACCTCCCCTCACAGCTGGTCCAATGCACAGCTGCAAAAAAGACTACCGGCCTCTGATCTTCCCTCATAGCCGGTCCAACGCACACCTGCAGAAAAGACTATTGGCCTCCGACCTCCCCTCATAGCTGGTCCAACACATGCCTGCAGCAAAGTCTACTGGCCTCCAATCTCCCCTCATATCTGGTCCAATGCATGCCTGCTGCAGCCTCCAACCTCTTCTCATTGCCAGTCCAACATACACTTGCAAAAAAGACTACTGGCCTTCAACCTCCCCTCATAGCCGGTCCAACACATGCCTGCAAAAATTACTACCGGCCTCAGACCTTCCCTTGTAGCTAGTCCAAGGCATGTCTTCAGAAAATAATAATGGCCTCCAACCTCCCCTTCTAGCTGGTCTAATACATGCCTGTAGAATAGACTAACATCCTTCGACCTCCCCTAATATCTGGTCCAACGCATGCCTGCACCAACGACTACCAGCCTCCAACCTCCCCTCATAGCTGGTCCAACACACGCTTGCAAAAAATCACTGTGGCACTCCTGTTTGCAAAGACTGCTAGTGATATTGCTCTCTTGGAGCCCGATGCTAATTAAAATACTTCCATTGAGTGATGACTTAAAAGGACACTCCAGTGATGATGGCTTAACTCGGAGATCCTCTATCTCATGTTGCTTGTCTTCCTCTGATCCCTCCTCCCCACCACCTAATTAAATATTTCTTCCAACTTGTTGGCCGTCTTTGTGACAGATTGCCCTCTCTGTCCCTTTAATAATTGAATCTCCTACCAGCAGTATCTGCTTATCCTTTCTTTTAACCTTGCCCCCATCTTTACCAGAGGAGATGTTCCCATGATGGCTCTGGCATTTTGGTGGAGTCTCAATGTCTAATACAGTCCCAATGTGCACATCACACTCTACTAGAGTTTGCACATGAGCGTCACACTCTGCTGGAGTCTCAACGTGAGCGTCGCATTCTTCTGGTGTCTGAACGTGAGCATCGCACTCTTCCGGAGCTTCAACATGAGCGCCGCACTCTTTTGGAGCCTGAAAGGCCCAACCTTCTGGAGGTGGAATGGCTCAACCTTCTGGAGGTGGAATGGCCCAACCTTCTGGAGGTGGAATGGCCCAACCTTCTGGAGGTGGAATGGCCCAACCTTCTGGAGCCAGAATGGCCCACTGTTCTGGAGCCTGTACGGCCCACTGTTCTGGAGCCTGAATGGCCTACTCTGCTGGAGCCTGAATGGCCCACTCTGCTGGAGCCTGAATGGCCCACTCTGCTGGAGCCTGAACAGTCCACCCTTCTGAAGCCTGATAGGCCCACTTTTGTGGAGCCTGAATAGCCCACTCTGCTGGAGCCTGAATAGCCCACTCTGCTGCAGCCTGAATAGCCCACTCTGCTGCAGCCTGAAAGGCCCACCCTTCTGGAGCCTGTACGGCCCACCATTCTGTAGCCTGAACGACCCATTCTTCTGGAGCCTGAAAGGCCCACTCTGCTGGAGCCTGGATGGCCCACTCTGCTGGAGCCTGGATGGCCCACTCTGCTGGAGCCTGAATTGTCCACTCTGCTGGAGCTTGATAGGCCCACTCTGCTGGAGCCTGAATAGTCCTCTCTGCTGGAGCCTGAATGGTCCACCCTTCTGGAGCCTGAACGGCCCACCCTTCTGTAGCCTGAACGGCCCACCCTTCTGTAGCCTGAATGGCCCACCCTTCTGGAGCCTAAAAGGCCCACTCTGCTGGAGCATAAAAGGCCCACTCTGCTGGAGCCTAAAAGGGCCACTCTTCTGGAGCCTGTACAGCACCACTCTTCTGGAGCCTGTACAGCACCACTCTGCTGGAGCCTGTACAGCCCCAATCTGCTGGAGCCTGTACAGCCCCACTCTGCTGGAGCCTGAAAGGCCCACTCGGCTGGAGCCTGAAAGGCCCACCCTTCTGGAGCCTGATAACACTCTGCTGGATCCTGAACGGGAGTGTCGCACTCTGCTGGATCCTGAACGGGAGTGTCGCACTCTGCTGTATCCTGAACGGGAGTGTCACACTCTGCTGGATCCTGAACGGGAGTGTCACACTCTGCTGGATCCTGAACGGGAGTGTTACACTCTGCTGGATCCTGAACGGGAGTGTCACACTCTGCTGGATCCTGAACGGGAGTGTCGCACTCTGCTGGATCTTGAACGGGAGTGTCGCACTCTGAGGAAGCCTGAACAAGAGTGTCGCACTCTGAGGAAGCCTGAACAAGAGTGTCGCACTCTGAGGAAGCCTGAACAAGAGTGTCGCACTCTGAGGAAGCCTGAACAAGAGTGTCACACTCTGAGGAAGCCTGAACAAGAGTGTCGCACTCTGCTGGAGCCTGAACGTAAACGTCCCTTTCAATCCTGCTCACTGTGGCAGGCCTGCCATGTGAGCTGTGTCTGCAGTAAATTTTGCCCTAATCTGTAATAAAGAAAGAGGAATCAGAGCATCTTTACCTACATTTCATATAATTTTTTTTTTATACAACATCAAATTATAAAGAGAAAAGTTCAAAATGCCAGTGCCAGGGACAATAAATAAACCCGACATGACAGTGACACAGGAACAACTATTGTTGGCCTTTTTATAAAAATGCTGGTTTCGTGGTAGTTATGCTGACCCACTAAAATTCAAAGATTCTGGAAGCCAGCAGCAAGTATTTTAAGCAGTGTGTAGAGGGTTTTGAGAGGAATTTTCAGCTATAAAACTACTCTAACTCTGAAAAAAGCTGAAAATAGCTTAAAAATGCCCAAAGACTTGGCTGTTCAGTGTTTATCAGCGTTTATGAGCCATAAGCTTTTGTGGAAGTATAATTTTCTTTGAAAAAAAAGCTAAAAAATGCTACTGCAAAAAATGCTGAAAAACTCATTCTACAGCTACAGCTTTCTACAGCTAATGCTACTGCCTTTTTTTTTATAACATCCAGTGTGCATGAGGCCTAAAAGTCAGCAGCTACAGTATTTGTAGCTCCTGACTTTTAATTTTTTAGGGGGAGACTGAAGCTCCTCTGTCTGCGCCTTGCAAAACCTTGAGTTCAGTGTACATGCTTCCTACAAGTGTGTTTTTTTTTTTACAGCACATCACTTCTGCTTGCTGATTGGCTGCTAAAGGTTATTGCACATCCTTACTGCTCCTTGATTGGTTGCTAGAGGTTCTTGCACATCTTTAAGTGGTTAAAAGATTGAAATTACTTTTAAAATGATATTACATGTTAAAGATTATATGAGATTTTGGGGATTGGATTTACATACATCTTGCTCCTGTTCCCCTGACGTTGTGCTGTGACATGAAACGCATTGGGCGGGGCAATGAACGCGGGACACTAACAGGCCCACAGATGCTGGCTGTCGGTGAGGCTCCATGCTGCTTAAATGCCTTTTATTGTCCTGGATCATGTAAGCACCTTGTGGTGTTTTTAAAAATAAATGTGTACTAGCAGTATTCACACTATGTGCAGCCTATGTTCCTTTTCGTCTATGGCGGCTGTCTAAGCCGAAGTTTTGGCTTTGGTATTGCGGAATATCATATGTTGAAACCCAGTGGACTAATTTAAAGACACCCAGAGGGGTCCATTATTTCTCATGTGTGTTTTATCTCTGTAATTGGGGATCCCAACCATCTGGTAAGAGGCTTGAATTACAGTGGAGGGCACGTGTGTATGGTGGAATTCCTTAACAATTCACATGGTTTGCCACAATATATCATTATTTTGAGAAGAATTAGATACACCTTCAATATGCCACTATATGCTTTCATTGTTATTGACACATGGACCTATTTCCATATTGAACTTTATGGACTATTCAATTCACTGTTAATTCTACATTGATATATTTTTTATATTTTATTTCTTTCATAGTAACCAGAAGCGCACTATTGTTTATGTACATATAAAAACATTATAAACTAATAAGACAAATACCGTGTATACGCGAATATTGGCCAACCGGAATATAAACCAAGGCACCTAATATTACCACAAAAAACTGGGAAAATATATTGACTCGAGTATAAGCCTTGGGGGTCAGGGGGAATGCAGGAGCTACTGGGTAAACAATGCCCATCTGCAGCCTCACTGTGCCCATCTGCAGCCTCACTGTGCCCATTTGCAGCCTCAGTGTGCCCATCTGCAATCGTACCATTGATTACTAAAACAGCGGGTGTGTTATGCAGTCTATTTTGTGGCCGTCCATTGTAACAAAGCCCCTCATGCTCCTCGTCCATAATAGAGGAACACTGATACAGTTTCCCAGCATTGTATCAGTGTTCCTCTATCACGGACGAGGAGGAGGCGGGGCTTTGTTACAATGGACAGCCGCACAGACTGCATAACACAGCGGGAGTCACACGCTGTTTTAGCAATCAAAGGTACGGCTGCAGATGGGCTCCCTCACTCGAGTATAAGCTGGGGGGTTCAGCCTAAAAAATGGTCTGAAAAACTCGGCTTATACTCGAGTATATACGGTAATACAATTTTTTACATTGCTTTAAAGCAGGGCACTTAATTTTAGTTATCTAAAAAAGTCAGGAACCAAAAAAAAAAAGCTCATTATTGTTTAACTGTGAATTAGCTCTCAGCATATCCTGACGTATATTTATAATGGAAAATGTGTATTATAGATCAAGATTTACTCCCCGATGAGATGCAGAAACACACTACCTCAGCTGAACCAGCACTTGTTTCATGTGGAGCGTAAGGCATCACAACGCACTTAAAGCAACTGATTTTTTTTTTTCTGTGCTAAAAATATATTTATTATTAATGCAGGCAAACCTCTGGTAAATTACACATACAGCATGAAATTGTCAGTGGATCAATACCATGAACCGAATTTATATTAAAAATCATCAAGCGTCACAGAAGAAGTAGAGGTTTGGTTTTATATGCATCTATCAGTGAACTATGCATATTATTAATAGTGTAATAACTACGGTACTTTGGATAATTAAAGAAAAAGTGGAGTTTTAAAACACCTTAGCTCATTTAATATACCCAGGCATATCTATCAAGTTTGTATTTATAACCTATCATCATTTTTGTTTTGTACATTTATAGCTGTGCTGGGATCATCAAGGATCTAGACAGATTTTCCCTTTTCCTGACTGGATGTACACACACGGATCTGGCAAACAAATTACTCCTTTTTAGATGCTTATTCGTCCTAGAAGGAAACCCAATTGGCTGGCAGGGAAAAGCAAGGAGATTATTTAGACCAGTGGTCTCCAAACTGCGGCCCTGGGGCCGAATGTGGCTCTTTGCTTGCCTCTATCCGGCCCTTGGGGCACTATTTCATCTACAACTGACACCAATGATGGGGCACTATTTCATTCACAACTGACGCCAATGATGGGGCACTATTCCTCACACTGACACCAGTGGTGGGGCACTATTCCTCCCACAGACACCAATGATGAAGCACCATTCCTCACACTGACACCAGTGGTGGGGCACTATTCCTCCCACTGACACCAATGATGGGGCACCATTCCTCCCACTGACACCAGTGGTGGGGCACTGTTCCTCCCACTGACACCAGTGGTGGGGCACTGTTCCTCCCACTGACACCAGTGGTGGGGCACTATTCCTCACACTGACACCAGTGGAGGGGCACCATTTATCCCTTTGACACCAATAATGGGTCACGCTTCCCCCCACTGACACCAATGATGGGGTGCTATTCCTCCCACTGATATCAACAATGGGGCACTATTACCCCCACTAAAACCAATGATGACACATTGTTTACTCCCACTGACGCTGGGGCATTTTCTACTCCCACTGCCCCCCCCCCCCCCAAAGTCTGAAGGATAGTAAACTGGACCTTTGTTTAGAAAGTTTGGGGACTCCTGATTTAGACTATTCCTTATGATAGCACACTCATTGTAAATTAGGCTTAATGGGGGGAATTAAGTGAGTGGTGCAAGAAGCATGTTTATACCACTCTTCTAGATATAGAAATAAGTACAAATGCTGCTCTTAATTAACAAAGGGGAACATTTTTTCTTTATTTTTAAGCAGGGAACAGTTCTCTGTTCTGTGACAGCACACGGCACCGAGAACGGACAGCTGGCACTGCATGCTCCAATCTCTCTGCAGTCCTCACCTCCCGTTCAGGCCAAAGCAGGAGGGATGGTGAGGGTTGTTAACTCTGCAGGCTCTGCTTGTGTAGTGTAATCACTGCACAAGCAGATAGGGATGCTGACAGTTTACATCCCTTACAACAAGGTCACACCTGGAGAGCATCTGTGGCCCTTTTCTATATGTTAAACTCTCACATTACATCTTTTAATTAGGTGCAGACCTGCGCTAGTTTTTAGTTCACTCTGAAACAGAGCCTGGAGCAGATAGACCTGGAACTATCTACCTGCTTAGTTAACTGCTTGCCAACCAGCCGCTGCAGTTACACTGCTTAAGGTTGACTCGGCTGCATGAATCGCCATAGGTGTACATCGAGCTTGGACACGGCTTTCTGTGGGCTGATTGGCCAGCAGGGTCCGGCAGACTCAATTTCTACCAGCCACCCACGATCGTTCCCTGCAGAGACAGAACGGGGATTTGCCATAGTAAACAAGGCCAATCTCTGTTCTTTTGGGGGATGACACAGGATGCAGAAAGATGGATCTGTGTGTTGTCCCAGGCAGCCCATCCCCCATACTGTTAGTAAACACACCCAGGGAACACATTTAACCCCTCGAGTGACCTGATGTTAACCCCTTCCCTGCGAGTGCCATTAGTACAATGTCAGTGCATATTTTTAGCACTGATCACTGTAATAATGTCACTGGTTCCCAATAAGGTGTCAAAAATGTCAGTTAAGTGTCCGATCTGTCTGCCGTAATGTCGCAGTCCTGCTAAAAATTGCAGATTACCGACATTACTAGTAAAAAAAAAAAAAAATACCATAACTCTATCCCTATTTTGTAAATGCTATAACTTTTGCACAAACCAATCAATATACGCTTATTGTTTTCTTACCAAAAATATTTAGAATACAAATTGGCCTAAATTGATGAAGAAATTCGATTTTTTCAATATTTTTTTTTTTTTTCAAAATTGTCAGTCTTTTTTTGTTTATAGAGCAAAAAAATAAAAAAACCTCAGAGGTTATCAAATACCACCAAAAGAATTAGTGGAAAAAAGGACATCAATTTTATTTGGGTACAGTGTTGCGTGACTGCGCAATTGTCAGTTAAAATAACGTAGTGCCGTATCACAAAAAATGGCCTGGTCGTTAAGGGGGTAAATCCTTCCGGGACTGAAGTGGCTAATGTGATACTCAGGCACAGCATACAGAACAGAGAATGAAGAGCAGTTGTTTTGTCTTGTATGATCGAAGCAGGGGTTCACTTTAAAACAGAACTTAACTCTATCTGTGCACTAAATACCAAAAACTCTTTTTAATTCATTTTTATTGTTCAAAGCAAATTCACCTATCCAACCATGACTCCGTGATCAACCACTTGCTGACTGCCCTATAGTAGTTTTACTGCTACAGGGTGGCAGCTGTGCACTGGATATATATACGTAATCCTGCACTTCCGCCTGCAGGGGGTGTGGCGCTTCTGCTGTAGTTATTCACAGCAGAAGCCGATCTGCAGGAGCCAGGCACTCCATGTCCCCCAGCACCCTCCGATCATCAGGCAGAGATTTAGAACAGAGCTCTGCCTATCTAAACAAGGCAGAGTTCTGATCTGACAGGGGGGAAGGGATGGATTCTGTGTTCCTGGAAGGAAGGGACTCAAATCCATCTCTTCCCCTATTAAAGGCAGCACACATAGTAAACACAAACGTTGGTTAGGCACACAGTTAACTTTTGATTGCCCCAAGTCAGGGGTGTAAAACTCAATTTCATTGAAGGTCGTATAAGCAATATGGTTGCCCTCAAAGAGCCGGTTGTATCTGGGGTGCAGTACGTACAGAGTGAATGGTTCAGGAATGTGTTACGTACAGAGTTTAGGAGTGCCTTATGCACGGGGTGCAGGGTTAGGGGTATGCTACGTACAAAGTGCAGGGTTCAGGATTATGCTATGTACAGAGTGCAGAGTTCAGGATTACGCTACATACAGAGTGCCAAGTTCATGATTATACTACAGTTTAGGAGTGCCTTATGCACAGGGTGCAGGGTTAGGGGTGTGCTACGTACAGAGTGCAGGGTTCAGGAGTGCATTACATAGAGTGTAGAGTTCAGGGGTGTGCTGTGTACAGAGTGCAGGCTTTGGGGGTGCGCTATCCACAGTGTGCTACCCCAACCCTCCCTCCCCTCAAAGCTTTGTCGCATCGCTCTTTCATACCTGGCCTGGCTCTAGTACCTCCCTGTGTAGGTGGCTCTGCCTTGCCTAGAGATAGTTCTCTTTCTTGAATTCTTGAGATCTGCCCCCGCCATGTCCTACCGTGATTCCCTGCAGCAATCTGTTTGATCTGGGATTCTCTGAGAGTAAAGCTATCCCTTGTAAACACAGAAGGCTTCTGTGTTTACAATGGACAGTGGGGAGTGGGAGCAGAGGGTAAGAGCCGAAGATGGTGGAATGGAGTTCTGCAAAATTGCATGCAAGGGCCACATGACAAGCCTAAATCAGCCTGTGGGCCTTGTGTTTGATATATGTGCCCTAGATGTTTAACCCTTTACCTGCCAGTGTCATTAGTACAGTGACAGTGCATATTTTTAGCACTGATCACTGTATTAGTGTGACTGGTTCTCACAAAGTGCCAGTTAGTGTTTGATTGTTCACCACAATATAGTTTCATAGTTAGTAAGGTTGAATAAAGACACCAGTCCATCCAGTTCAACCTGAGTGGGTGTCTACAATTGTCCCTATCCCTGTATGTTGCACACTCACATCGGTCCCTACCCTCAAGGAGCCCACAATCCAAGGTCCCCATTCATATGCTAGGGCCAATTTTTGGACAGAAGCCAATTAACCTACCTGCATGTCTTTGGATTGTGGGAGGAAACTGGAGTACCCGGAGGAAACCCACGCAGGCACAGGGAGAACGTGCAAACTCCAGGCAGGTAGTGTCGTGGTTGGGATTAGAACCAGTGACCCTTCTTACTGCTAGGTGAGAGTGCTAACCACTACACCACTGTGCTGCCCAATATCACAGTCCCACTATAAGTGGCTGATCAGCGCCATTACTAGTATAAAAAAAAAATGTATCCAGTATATATCCCAGAGTTTGTAGATACTATAACCTTTATAAACCAATAAATATGCGCTTATTGGAATGTTTTTATTACAACCATAAATTTATGAAGAAATTTGGATGTGTTTTATAGCAGAAAGTAAAAAAATAATGTTTTTTGTTTTTTTAATTGTTTGTGTTTTTCTGTTTATAGCGCAAAAAATAAAAAATGCAGTGGTGATCAAATACCACCAAAAGAAAGCTCTACTTGTAGGAAAAAAAGATACATTTTATTTGGGTACAACGTTGCATGACTGCACAATTGTCAGTTAAAGTAAAGCAGTGCCGTATCGCAAAAAGTGGCCTGGTCATTAAGGGGTGTAAATCTTGCAGAGGTCAAGTGGTTAATTTGGTTGAGAAATCACTTTGAAATCAATTTGATTCATGTAGGATTTCCTTCCCGGAATCCATCTGTCCTTAGCACAGACATGCAAGCAGGAGGGTGTGCTTAGCTGAGAAAACTCCTCCTCCTCTCCTCCAGATTAAATTCTAGAATTAAAGAATACCAGGCCAAAATGACTTGCTCGGCCCATGTCATTCATTCAGAGGGATCTGTGAATGAATAAACTAAAAGTCCCCTCTGGTAGACAGACTTGTTCTAAATGGACTATATAAGTGCATAGGGTGTATTACATAATTTTGGCCTAGGTCAGAAACCAGAAAGCAACTGGAGAAATGGTAAATAAAATGGTTAAAACAAGTAAATATATTATATCTTCCTATCTATTTAATAATGCTAGCAGCATCTGGATTAAAAGTTGTTAATATTGATTAAGAGAGTTTAGTTCCACTCAAATGTTTGTAGTTGTTTTCAGTATGTGGCTTTTTGGTTGTTCTTGTTAGATTCGGAATATATAGTTTCATGCAGCAAGCATTTCTCCCATGCTCCAGGCAACTTCCACCCGACCATGGTGTGTCAAGAAATTGTGGAATCAGAGAAAAAAACATTTGGAAATACTCATGCCTTGCATCACCCCCGAATGGGTTACAAAGATTGATACTTCATTTTACAAATACGATATTAATACTGACTTACAGCTCTTACTACATCATTCTAGTTGTTGATACCCTAAGAAGGCTTCCCCCAAAGACAGAGGAGCTGCTAACAAAGCATTTGATAATCAGGTACACATAATGATGTCTATCTTTCCCAGTTTAGATAAGAAAGTTAGGCAATTGGAATATCAAATGTCCCAATAGTAATAAAAATGTTATAATAAATGTCCGGCCAAAGTCAAAATGTTCACATCCTCCATCCAGCCAATGTAACACCAATATTTAAAAAAGGGCCAAGATACATCACTGGGAATTAAAGAGCAGTTAGCCTAACATCAATAGTATGTAAACTCTTGGAGGGGATGATAAGGGACTATATACAAGATTTTAGTAATGACAACGGTATCATTAGCAGTAATCAGCATGGATTTATGAAGAATCGTTCTTGCCAAACCAATCTATTAACCTTTTATGAGGAGGTGAGTTACCATCTACATAAAGGAAGGCCCGTCGGCGTGGTGTATCTGGATTTTTCAAAAGCATTTGATACATTTCCCCATAAACGTTTACTGTACAAAGTAAGGTCCGTTGGCATGAACCATAGGGTACATGGATTGAAAACTGGCTACAAGGGCGAGTCCAGAAGGTGGTGATAAACAGGGAGTACTCAGAATGGTCCCGGGTGGAAAGTGGGGGTCCCCCAGAGTTCTGTGCTGGGACCAATCCTATGTAATTTATTCATAAACGACCTGGAGGATGGGATAAACAGCTCCATCCTTGTATTTGCAGACAAAGCAGGGCAATAACTTCTCCGCAGTATGTGGAAACCTTGCAGGAAGATTTGAACAAATTAATGGGGTGGGCAACTACATGGCAAATTAAGTTTAATGTAGAAAAATGAAAAATAATGCATTTGGGTGGCAAAAATATCAATGCAATCTATACACTGGGGGGGGAGA
The DNA here is from genome assembly GCF_037356315.1 of Lithobates pipiens. Taxonomy (NCBI): domain Eukaryota; kingdom Metazoa; phylum Chordata; class Amphibia; order Anura; family Ranidae; genus Lithobates; species Lithobates pipiens. Next base: position 2,745,053 of record NW_027507755.1, on the reverse strand, counting down.
ACCTCTGGGGGAATCTAGGATGAAAAAAGGACCTGGAGGTCCTAGTAGATGACAGGCTCAGCAATGGAATGCAATGCCAAGCTGCTACTAACAAAGCAAACAGAATATTGGCAGACATTAAAAAAGGGGATCAATTCCAGAGATAAAATGATAATTATCCCGCTCTACAAGACTCTGGTCCGTCCGCACCTAGAGTATGCCGTCCAGTTCTGGGCACCAGTCCTCAGGAAGGATGTACTGGAACTGGAGAGAGTCCAGAGAAGGGCAACACAACACAAAACGAATTAAGGGACTGCAGGACCTTAGTTATATGCACAGGTTTACGAGTACTGAACTTGTTCTCTCTGGAGAAGAGATGCTTGAGAGGGGATATGATTTTAATGTACAAATGCCATACCGGTGACCCCACAATAGGGATAAAACTTTTCTGCGAAAGGGAATTTAATAAGACACGTGGCCATTCACTAAAATTAGAAGAAAAGCAGTTTAACCTTAAACTACGTAGAGGGTTCTTTACTGTAAGAGCGGCTAGGATGTGGAATTCCCTTCCACAGGCGGTGGTCTCAGGAGAGGGCATCGATAATTTCAAAATACTATTAGATAAGCACATGAACGACCGCAGCATACAGGGATATACAATGTAATACTGACATATAATCACACACATAGGTTGGACTTGATGGCCTTGTGTCTTTTTCAAACTTCCCTACAATGTTAACTATGTAATTATGTAACTTTAAGCAGAGTTTTTGAGCATTTGTCAATAGTCAGTTATTATAGACAATCTGATCTGCAAAGGTGAAAGACTTGTTCCAAATTCCCAAAACATAATGGATAAAATAGATATATCAAGTATACATGGGAATTGAGAAATGTAAAACAGATCTTTGATATTTTCTTCTGGCCAGTAAGGAAAGCACAAATTGAGAAAATTGTGTTCAAATGACTTTGCTTACAGCATCAAGCTTCAATTCCAACTGTTATATCATCAATGACCTTAGGCAGGTTGCATCAGATCTTACTGTGGCAGGAAATGCAAGATATATTCATGTTTTTCACTATACAGTGATTTTTTTTAAATGTAATTCCAGATACACCTTGACATTTACTGTTATTGAGAAACTAAAAGCATGTTTTAGATCTAGAATTCCAAGAGCGTTTATATCAGACAATGGCCCTCAGTTTGCTTCCACTATTTAGTCTGTCAAACACGCACTTTTAACTGCAAAATTGAAGAGATCCATACATTGCCATGCTGGGGTGCAGGAACACCCCTATTGATGTGACCAGCTCGTTAGCCTCTTCATCTTTGGTCTCAGGTGCCCATTTTCCTATTTTATAGCACATATCTGAGACTTTGCTGTCTCCAAAGTACATTGTTTGAGAAAGCTTGAAAAGATCAAGACAGGCTGAACCCACAAATTTGCTATTATAGCAGCATGACCCAGAAGAACATGGTACCTGAACATATTAGAACTCTAAAAGGACATTGCTGGGGATTGTTTAGCAAGTGGGCAAATTCCATCTACACTGTCAGAGACTCAAATTGCGGCATGATAATGAAAAGGTAACATGTCTTTCTAGAAAGTTACCTTCTGAGATTGTAAAAACTCAATCGTCATTTCCTATGTCACTACATTTAATAATATACTTTTAAAATATACTTTTTTATCTTTTCTTCTGATGTGTGAGACTTTTATGTGATTACATTTTTTTAGGCTCATCTCTTAATTGTTTGATGTTCTTTGATCAAGGAATTATCTCTTGTACATCTTGCTTGTTTGTGTAAGTTACCATGTTGGAACTGGCCAAGAGAAGCATTAGATTCCTCTTTTGTAAGGTTGGTTGCAAACACATCAAAGGCTACCGAAGTGTCTAAATCTTCCAATTATAGTGTCTGCTTTTCTGTACACTATGAGACCCCTTTCAAACTGGGGTGCTTTGTAATAGCACCTGCAAAGCGCCCTGAAAGAGCCGCTGCTGTGTCTCCAATGTGAAAGCCCCGAGGGCTTTCACACTGAAGCGGTGTGTTGGCAAAACGCTAAAAAAAGGCCTGCTAGCAGCATCTTTGGTGTGGTGAAGGAGCGGTGTATACACTTCTCCTTCACCGCTCCTGCCCATTGAAATCAATGGGTCAGGGTGGCTATACCGCTGGCATAGCGCTGCTGTAGCAGCTTTTTGCTGTGGTTTTAACCCTTTCCTGGCCGCTAGGGGTAAAAGCGCCCCGCTAATGGCCGAATAGCGCCGCAAAATTGACGGTAAAGCGCCCGAGGGCTTTCACACTGGAGCAGTGTGCTGGCAGGATGCTAAAAAAGTTCTTCTAGCAGGATCTTTGGAGCGGTGAAGGAGCGGTGTGTATACCGCTCCTCCACTGCTCTTGCCCATTGAAATCAGTGGGCAGCGCGGCTATACCGCCGGCAAAGCGCTGCTGCAGCAGTGCTTTGCGGGTGGTTTTAACCCTTTCCCAGCCGCTAGCGGGGTAAAAGCACTCCGCTAGCGGCTGAAAAGAGCCGCGAAATTGACAGTAAAGTGGCGCTATACCTGCTTTACCGCCAACGCACCTAGTATGCACCCCAGTGTGAAAGGGGTCTTAGTTTAGATTGTAAGCTTTCATGAGTAGGGTCTTCCTAACCCGTTTGTCTTGGACTGTATTATAACACTACTGTTTCCCTTTATTTTCTAAAGTGCAGGTGACCGAAGACCGAGTTCGAAGAAAAGAGCACCCATCAGAATGCAGAACACTCACCATTCATGTAAGTACCATCCCTGGTGCTTGTTAACCACTTCAGCCCCCAGCCTCTTTTTGACAATTGTTGCTTAAATTAAAATATTTTTTTTTGGCTAGAAAATTACTTAGAACCCCCAAACATTATATATATACTTTGTTCTAACACCCTAGAGAATAAAATGGTGGTTGTTGCAATGCTTTGCAATATTTTCTGTCACACCGTATTTGCGCAGCGGTCTTACCAGCGCACTTTTGTTTGGAAAAAATACACTTTTTTAAATTAAAAAATAAGACAACACTAAAGTTAGCCCAATTTTTTTTTAATATTGTGAAAGATAATGTTATGCCGAGTAATGTGACACCCAACATGTCACTATTCAAAATTGCCCGCTCGTGTGGTTTGAACACTGTTTTCATATTTTTTTTTCTTATTTTATTTTACTTTTTATTTTTTTATTTTGACACTGTCTTTTTAAAAATTTGGGTCACTTTTATTCCTATTACAAACATCCCTTGTATTAGAAAAAAAAGAATGATAGGACCTCTTAAATATTAGATCTGGGGTCAAAAAGACCTCAGATCTCATATTTACACTAAAATGCAATAAGAAAAAAATGAAATTAAAAAGCTGTCATTTGAAAAAAAAAATTCTCCCTTAAGAGCTGAGCTATGGTGCTGAGCAGGGGCCATCTTTCCCTCAGTCGGCAGCCAAGCATCCACAGGAGAGGACACGATTGTGTTCGCCACTACCGCAGTAGTTGAGCGGTGGACACCTCTACAGCCACTGATAAAAGTGATCTTGTGCCGCAGAGACCACTTTTCTCTAAAAGAGAAACTCACGCCGTTCCCAAAATACCAGGGTTATGGCAGGCACCCGCCTAGATAGGTTCTAGGTTAGGTACATTTAGTTACTGTCTCACTGTAATCAGTTGAGATGCATATGATTCTTTGGTCTGTTCTATGTTTCACTGAATGTAGGGTTGGCTGCTTCCCCCTGTCTGTTTGCAAAGGTTCTGGAAGATAGTAGGCTGGGAGAGTTAAATTAGCATCTGAATATTAATGCAGCCCTGGTCAATCCCTGGGGAGGGTTGCCCAGGTGGTGGCTGGGAGGGGACATAAATACCCTGAGACCTGGAGCAGAGCAAAGCATTTTCCTAGAGGAGGAGATCCCAGCCCTCCCAGGCAGGCTTGCCATAAGTCTGTTGTTCATCAAGGTCCCAGCTAGGCTAGCTGGAAGGTCTACTGGACTTGGAGGGACTTTTGTCTAGGGATCTGGTCTGGTATTGCTGAAAGGTGTCTGGAAGATATTGGAAGGAGGTGTCCAACTATCCAGGGATATTAGTGAGTACAGACTGGAGTGAGAGATCCCTGAAAGTGTGCTGTTGCCACTCCTCAGGTGCTAAAGAAGGTATTGCTCCTAGGGGACATCGTGCCTGGTGTCCTGGTATAGCTCAGCCAACTATTTGGTTGTGCAAGGTCTCTGCTCACAATATTAGGAGGAAGATTAGGGCCCTCAGGTTTCTCATCAAGTTACTAGAGTATCCCATAGGTACCCTACTCCTATGCAAGTTCAAGTTCTGCAGTTAAGCATCAGAAAAGGATACCCCTAGAATGTTCATTAATCCAAAGGAGTGGCTGTTTGTCTGGCCACAGGTGCCAATATGGGAAAAGACCTGGGGACTTTAAAGTAGTCGTAAGGCTCAAGGCATTGCATGAATGAAAATACAAAACTTTCTGTGCTCAGCAGCACCCCCAGCCCCCCTAAAACTTACCTGAGCCCTATCCCGATCCAGTGATGTGCAAGAGATGTCTCCCATGTCTCTTCCTCCTCATTGGCTGAGACAGTAGGGGTAGCCATTAGCTCTCGCTACTGTCAATCACAGCCAGTGAGCCAATGAGGAGAGAGTGGGGGTGGGTCTGAACTACGCTCTATGTGTAAATGAACACACAGAACAGCTTCCAAGAAACGAGCCTGCTCAGGTGCCCCCATAGCAAGCTGCTTGCTGTGGGGGCACTCAGCAGGAGGGAGGAGCCAGGAGAGCCGACGGGGCACCTGGGAAGAGGAGGATTGGGGCTGCAAAACCACTGCACACAGCAGGTAAGTATTAAGCCCCGTACACACGAGCGGACTTATGTCCGACAGACTTCCAAAGGAGTTCCGTCGGAGTTCTGCTGGAATTCCGACGGAGTTCTGACAGACTTTTCGGCCGAACGGACTTGGCCACACACAATCACACTAAACTCCGACGGATTCGAACGTGATGACGTACGACCCGACTCGAATAAGGAAGTTCATAGCCAGTAGCCAATAGCTGCCCTAGCGTCGGTTTTAGTCCGTCGGAGTAGCATACACACGGGCGGAGTTTTCGAAGGGGACCGGGTCCGGCGGAGTTCATTCGGGAAAATTTGAAGCATGTTCCATATTCTAAAGTCCTTCGGACTTTGGCGAGTCAAAAGTCCGTTGCAGCCCACACACGATCGGATAGTCTGACGGACTCAGTCCTTCGGACTTTGGATGTTGAAAAGTCCGCTCGTGTGTACGCGGCATAACATGTTTGTTATTAAAAAAAACAAGCCTTTAATATCACTTTAAACTGCAGGCTCTTACATATTTAGTGGTACATATTTATTATACGTCATAATAAAAACATATAAAATGACCATCAGCTAAGCATTGTTGCAACCTTATCGCATACACAGCCTTCTTTAGAAAAGCCCTATTCTGTGACAGTTACCAGTGATAATTTACAAAACAATCACTGGCCTGATAGCCTCTCATGTGTTTTGTTAACCATAGGACATTGAAACAGGGCTTGTACAAGCTTGATGCATTTTGCGGAACATGCAGTATGTCGACCTTTTCAGAAATAAAGTGGAGGCAGCATTCTGGAATAAAATAACACATTACTTTGGTCTGATATCACAAACTACCATAAATAACATATTGTATAATGTTGCCTTATGAGTTTATGTGAAATCCCCATTAATAGATGTAAAATATTGTATTTAGGAATATATATCATTTAGCTTGTATCTATACAGGCCGGAAGATGGTATCTTCACACATATCTATGAGAAGACCAGACAAGATGGGGCCCAGGCTTTTGTGTACAAACAATGGGATTCAAACCTCATTGTTTTACACAAACTCAGTTCAAAGGATCCCATGCTGGGATATGCAATGAAGGGAGGCCAATACTTAATTTCCCGGCAAAATTCAAGCCAATCTCTGGCTCATAAGGTTTTGCATTAAAGGGGGCTGACTTAGACAAAGTATAGGGGAGCTAACCAATCAGAAGTCACACTATGCCAATGAATGAGGCATCAGCCTGTATTGATATACACTGAATGGGAGGAAACTCGTGCTTTATGGTAGAGCAGCCATCAGAATGGGACCTTGGTGAGAAATGGGTAATTAATTACCCATGAATGAATAATTATATCTGTCCTTTTACTTGTAACTAAATATGTTTGTAGATGAAAGTTGTAAGGAATATACTCTGTATTCCTTCATGTAATTCTCTTATTTTAACCTAATATTATCTTCCTTGGTGTAGACTATAGATAGATTTTTGTGTATTAGATAGACTTTCAACTACTTACAAATAAATATTGTTGTTGTGTTAAAGCTTTCACTCTTGGTCAACGAACTCTCATTTAACCCACGTCATATGTTTTAGATATTAAATCTTAAATATAATAAATGGGTAACAATAACCTAAATGCACATTATTCGCATATTCGTTAAAATGCTTAGCTTTTTTATGCTTTTGAACCACGATGACTTCACCGATTCTAATACTCTTAGGATATTGGTGATGTGAAGCATAGACAGTCCAAATTGGGAACAACTAGCACTCATACTGGGTGCACTGGTACAGATACATTTTTTTAGGAGCCAAGGTCCCCTCTGTTATAGGGATACCACAGGGAGCCCCTCAACCATAGTAAAATGGGCAGAGAGCACCATAATATATGGTAGGCGAGAATATTGTAGTTCAGACTGGGAATAACTACATGATCTAATGTGGGTGTAAACCCTCACATATACCGAGTGAAGTGATTAGCATCAGGTGATAAACAGAGATGAAACAAATCCTACTACACAAAATGTACCTGTTTACCTGCAGGTTTCTCTGTTCTACAGCCGTTCAAAGTGCAGTCTGCAGCTTCCAAAAAGCAGGCGGTGGGAGCTGAAGTTACACTCTGCAGAGCTCAGTGAGAGCTCACTGGAGGGAAGGGACACATTCCCCTTCACACAGCACACAGGGACAGAGCTGAGGCTGTCATTCACAGACTGTGTGCTGGAGCTCCCTCCCTATCACCTTTTTTAGCTTGGTGTCAGGAAAACTTGTCATAAGTGATTCATGCTGATAGCAGAGGAACGAGCAATAGACAGAAGTGACACTCAGTACTCTGGATTGAAACAAGCCCACACTATATAGGGATATGCTTTGTTCATATTTCATGTAAGAGGTTTACAACGACTTTAAAGATCATCAACTTCTCCTCTTACCAGTTATCAGAAGTAAAAAGACAAGTTTTAGCCTGTGGATTCAAGCTGGCCATACACTAGCAGATTTTTGGATGAATGTTCGTATGGACATTCTCATAGGTACATTCCATTACATGATAAATTGCATTCAAAAGTATTTAAAAAATGTTTGTTTTGAACATTTTATTTTGGAAAAAATTGACTTTCCCGAATTAAAACCACATTCACTTTCAGCAATTGGTTCCTTCGAGAAGAATGTTCCAGCCTGCTCCTTCAAATTTCTTGTTACTGCAGTCAAAATCAAACGTTGATGTGACCCCACTAATGATTACAAAATTGAATGACCGTTCTTAAAATGAAAATTTTCAAAGAAAATTCTACTAGTGCATGGTCAGCATCTGTTTTTGTCCTTATCAAAACCTTAATAGGTTTGAGACTATTAAAGAACTTTATCTGTTTGCTGGAAATCTGATGAAAATATATCATGAGCGGACCCGAGACAAACAGGGTGAATTGAACAGAGTGACTTCTCTGGAAGAGGTTACAAAGCCAGAAACACCATACACACGTGGACAGTGCACATCCTGTTCCACTGGTTTACTCCAAACCGTATGGACAGTACTATGAATTCAATGATGAGAGGGGATTTGAGGTAAAATTGAAGCAGATTAATTAAAAACTAGATAGAAGCAAAACATCTTTGAAGATAGCCTTTAATACAGTGGTCAGCAACCCACGGCACCTGGCTCGCCACCACTGAATGTTCGGCCAATCACTGCCTGTGATTAATTCACGGGCACTCGGCCTGAAAACACTTTTGCCACTGTCCTTTTCATTGGACAGCGGCCGTTATCACAGGGCTGGATGGGGTTGGGAACTGCTGGAGTTTACGTTTTCATTAAACAGCAGGTGATTAGTTGCCGGGCGACCCTAGCAACCAATCACCAGCCTGTTAATGTGAAAAGTTAACTTCAGCAATCCCAACCTGCCATCCAGACCTGTGATATCAATCTCTGCTACTCTGCTTGCTGTACACCTGTGTAAGGTAGGAGAGTTCCACCTGCAAAGAGGCTGCGAAGAGGCTGAGTGTGCGACTGCAGGCTCCAGGGACAGCCCTACTGGGCGGCCGCAAAAAGGCTGGGACATTGGTGCGGGCTTCAGGAACAGCCCAGGATTCGGTGACCCCTGACAAATCATCATTCGACCCCCAGGTTGAGAACTACTGCTTTAGGTGCTTTAGTGAGATACACGTACACATATTGCAGGGGTGGGGTGCTCTTTTGGTGACATTTCAAATTGTGTTTTTTTTTTTCTTTATTTTCCAGTGACAGGGTCACCAGGCCATATATATATATATATAAAGAAGTTCTCCCGAGTGGGGACACAGAAAGCAATACACCAATATATACAAAACTGAAATTTTTTAAATGACACTTAAAGCGGTAGGAAACTCTACCAATGTTTTTAAAATGGGCCCCCCATAGGTTTATGGAATGCCATCATGCACTAGTATGCACCGCAAACTAGCACATTATGACAGACTTATCTTTGTAACAGAGTCCTCTAGTGAGAAACTGTCACTGCTGCTGTCTCTTCCATCATCACCTGGTATTCCTTCCAGGTTCGTGCTCTCTGGCCATTTGGATGGCTTGGCTGGGTTGTGATAATGTAACTTCCGCACATGTGCATAGGAGTAACGATCGTAGCATGGCACTCTCTGCATTCAGGGAATACTTATGCCACGTACACACGACCGGACTTTCCAGCAGACTAGGGCCGACGGTCTTCCTGACAGCCTTTCGATGGAGTTCCGACTGACTTTTCGAATGAACGGACTTGGCCACACACAATCACACCAAAGTCCGACGGATTCGAACGTGATGATATACGACCGGACTAGTATAAGGGAGTTCATAGCCAGTAGCTAATAGCTGCCCTAATGTCGGTTTTCGTCCATCGGACCAGCATACAGACGAGCGGATTTCTCCATAGGAACTGGGTCTGGCGAAGTTCCGCTGGAAAAATTTGAAACATGCTCTATTGCTAAAGTCCATCAGATTTTTGGACAGCAAAGGTCCGATGGAGCCCACACACAATTGAATTGTCCGATGGATTCGTTCCGTCGGACCTTTGCTGTCGAATAAGTATGCCCTGATTGCAGAGCACACTGTGCATGCGTGGTGACATCATCAGCTGCGACCGATGTGAGTATTTATAAGCTTACCTGTAGGTACAAGTTGAAACTGAGAGTTTGCTACCACTTTAAAGCTTATCGCTTTTCCTGGTATAGCTTAAAACATAAACATACTACTATGTTGTTTTATTAGCTAGAAGGGGCTTGTATTAGCACGTTTGATTTAGGCCCCTTTCACACTGGGGCAGTGCAGGCGTTGGCGGTAAAGCGGCAATATTTTTAGCGCCTCTTTACCGTAAATTTAAGCGGCGGTGTTTGGCCGCTAGCGGGGCAGTTTTAACCCCCCCTAGTGGCTGAAAAAGGGGGAAAACCGCCCGCGGTATAGCCGCGCTGCCCCATTGATTTCCATGGGTAGGAGCGGTGTATACACCGCTCCTTCACCGATCCAAAGATGCTGCTAGCAGGACTTTTTTTTACTGGAGTGAAAGGATATGCTTTTTTTAGGCGCTATACAGGCGCTATTTTTAGCGCTGTAGCGCCTGAAAAATGCCTCAGTGTGAAAGGGGCCTTACTGACTGTGGAATTTGTGGGGTACAGACAGTTAAAGGAGAAGTATGGGAATTGAAAATACTAACACACATACTCACCTCTATGCTGCAGCATTAATGTGATGCTGCAGCTGTCCCACAGCAACTCTAAGGCTGATCACATGACTGCAGATTGCTCGGCTCTCGCTCTTCTTGGAGCAGAGAGCAGTCACCACTCTCTGCACTCCCTGGAGTGCTGGGCTGTAAAGGAGGGGGGCGCAGCTGGCTTAAGTTCTCAACCATGCACTCAGAGCTGGAGCTAGCTGTCATTCAGGCAGCTGGGTGGATCCAGACAATACGGAAGGATTCAATACTCATCCCAGAACACCGCACTTTGAACATAGCTCATCCCAGAACCCTGCACTCTGTACATAGCTCACCCCAGAACTCTGCACTCTATTCATAGCTCATCCCAGAACCCTGCACTCTGTACATAGCTCACCCCAGAACTCTGCACTCTATTCATAGCTCATCCCAGAACCCTGCACTCTGTATGTAATGCACTCCAAACCCTGCATGATTTTATTCTTTTTTTTTACATTTATGTGCTGGGGTTTGTATGTATCCATGATACTCTTGCTTGTGGACCAATAAGAAAAGCATATTTTATAGGTACAAGGAAGCCAGAGTTTTGTTTAATGACACCCCTTAAGCTCCTCCCACTGTCAGAAGTTTCATCACGCCCACGCCATAGCTCACTATGCAAGGTTACTTCCGTCCTCAAGTGTCCCTCATTCTGAAGTTTAAAAGTTGGGAGGTATGTCAACCCCTTCCCCACTGGAAGATTGTGGCATCAGGGGTGGAAGGTGGGTTTAAGTATGAAAATTTAATTTTGCTTAACCTTAGGCTTTAAAAGAGAAGTATGTTTTTTTTGCCCATTCATACTTACCTAGGCCCCCCCCCCCGGTGCCTCTGCATTGAGAACCAAGCGATCAAACACCACCGATGGCTCAGTGCTCGAATTTCACTCCTGTGACCATAGGAGAAGCCCAGCCAAACAAGCCCAGGCTGGACTTCTCCTTTAAGCATATATAAATATTAGAAGAAAACACTACAAATATGAACTGAAGGGTTCTCTGGTTGGATGGGGGGAGAATCCTAATTAATGCAGCTACTATGCTGCAAAGGAAAGCCAACTACTGTTAGGCATATTTTAACCTCAGGTTCCCCCCATGCACCCTATGTAGGGTAAATGTATGTGTATTGGGAAGGCAGGAGGAGTGGTAATAAAACAAAAGTAAAGTTTAAAAGAGAAAAGGCTGTACGTAATAATTCCATATATAACCATATAACCCTTTCAAGTCATTGATCTGTCACATTTTGCAAGCCCTAAGTGCCTACAAGGAGTCCTGTCTCCAGCTGTTGATGACTCTGCTAAATGTTCTTGCTCTGGTCAATAATAACAATAATGTATTGAGCTAATTAAGTTGGAATTCCTCCTGTTAAAGGCCTCTGCATTGCATATTGCATGAACATCTTAACGTACTAATGACAAATCATCTGCTTCGGTTTTTCCATTTCATTGGGTTCTTGGTAGGGACAAATAACATTGCTGCCAGCTGGGTTGATTTATTTATCAGCAAATTCTTTTTTTTTAATACAGTATTGTTAAACTAAATTGGCCAACATAGGCATCATTATAAAGCCTCATACACACGATAGGACTTTGTACAAACTTTCCCTTGGATTTTTGTACAAAGGGTGTCGGCCCTGAACTTGTATTGCATACACACAGCAGGACTTTTTCAGCCAACTTTCACCAAATCACGTGGTTTTTCTGCTCTTTACCACCACCTTTGGTCAACTTCTGTATTGTTGTCTGATCTTTTGCATTGGTTCTGAGCATGCATGTTTGTACTTTGTACAAAAGTCCTATGGTTTTCTGTACACACGATCAGACTTTGTTGCCAGAAAGTTTGTCTGTTCGCACAGCCAACAAAAGTCTGATGAAAACCAAAAAAGTTTGTCCGATGGAGCGTACACAGTCGGATGTTGCTCCAAAACAGCTAATTTGCATGTTTGTTGTCAAAAAGTCTGATCGTGTGTATGGGCCTTTAAGGTGAAAGGTCTGCAGATCCAGCATACAAAAAAATGAAGGTGGCAGTGTGCTGTTTTCTTCAGGATGGCAGGAGACCTTTGAGGACTAATTGTCCCCTGCTATGGGCACCAGGCAGCCATCTTGGGGAGGACAGAATATCCTTTTGAATACTGAAATTCCACGGGATTGGGGTGGCCATCTTGACACGTGATTATTTAAATAAGAGATTTTGATCCTTCAGTGTGCCTGCAGAATGGGAGTAAGATAGGGACAAAGCCAGTGTTTGACACCACGATTAACCTCCCTGGCGGTAATCCAGAGTCTGACTCGGGCTGGAATTTCAGTACCATTAGCGGTTACCCAGAGCCAGATCGGGATCGCATCACTGGATACAGGGAGAGGTTACTTACCTTCTCCCCTGGATCCAGCGATGTCCTCCGCGCTGTGTAATCGAGCTGTCCTCCACTCGATTCACACAGTGCCCGAGTACCGCCGAGCTCCGTTCCCTGCGATGTTATGACGCACAGGAGCGGAGATCGGCGCCAAACTCAAAAAAGTAAAAATACACAATACACATACAGTACTGTAATCTTACAGGTTACAGTACTGTATAAAAAAATACACACCCCCTTTGTCCCTAGTGGTCTGTCCAGTGCCCTGCATGCACTTTTATATTATAAATACTGTTTTTTTCTGCCTGGAATTTGGAGATTGTCCATAGCAACCAAAAAGTGTCCCTTTATGTCAAAAGTGATTTTAGACCAACTAGAAAACAGCGATAATAAATTAGAATCACTTGCACAATTGAGCGATATCGATTTGTGGGGAGATCCGTCATCAAACACTAAATCTAATGACAGCGACAATTCTGCAAATGAGCACATTTCAGTGTTTTTGGATTTGATTACATGATTGAATAATTTTTATTATTATTTGTTATTATTATTTATAGTTATTTATTATATTATAAACTTTATCATACCCGGGATGTCTGCTAGACTCTGGTTTGAACAGATTTAAGAGAGTTATTCCTAAGAATTGCAGGCCTACAATATAAAACGACAAATTTCCATGCAAAATAATTGTACCGCTTTCAGAACCTAAAATCAGAAATAATCATACCGCCAGGGAGGTTAAGATTCTGGATCTCTTCAACCTACTGAGTCTCTTCCGGTCTAGTTGCTGGTCTGTATAATAGCAAAACCACACTGATGATATCCATTTTTTTTGTAATGAAAGACGCTTCCATATATATTACAAAAATGTTAGGACAGCAGCATTAGAACATAATAAAGCCAGACTTGCATACTGCAATGAATTTGTTTTCTTTTTTAGTTTTTTTTTTTTACCACTGACAGGCGTGCTTACAATGATCATCTTGTATTTATGTAATTAAAACCTTTATTTCAAAAGCAGAAAAAAAACTGCTGTAATTTCTTAAAAGGTATTATCTTGAGTTTGGATTTAAAGTAGTAAGTAGTAAAAACTGTAGCCTTCTGGCTGTATATGCTGGACTGTTTGTTCAATATGCACTCTCGGCCTGTACTCAGCACAGACTGGCAAAACTTCACAGTACCTTTGCTAACCAGCCTAATGGCCCATACACACGATGCGAAAATCGGACGACAGATGGTCTGTTTTTTTGTTTTGTTTTTTGCATGCTAGTTATATAAAAAATGGAGAGTTTACTAAAGTTACAAAAATTCTCGTTTAACTGAATAAAAAAATTGTTAGTGATGTCATGTGTTGTAGTGTATGTGTACTTAATTTCTGGATGACAACTGTACTGATTAAACGAAAATCGTACGATCTGGTATCACATGAGAAATATTTTCGTGCATGTCCCATCGGATATTATCAGATGAACTGTCACGATCGGCTCTTGAAAGCTCTGTGCTAATGAACCGATTATCGTACGATCATGTCGAAAGCGGTATTTTTCATCCGATTTTTTGGATCGTGTGTGCGGGCCATAACTTTGTACACCCAGTGTTACGGTACTCTGAGAATCAGGGCCAGAGTGAGCTTGTTATTAGGTAACATTAGCCAAATGAAGCACACATGATTGGCTGCACAGACTTTGCTGCGCTACACATTGCACCACAGATAAAACAGATAAATCTATCATTTTTTCTGTCTCTTCCCCCTCACACCATGCTGCAAAAAAAAAATAAAAAATAAAAATAAAAATAAATAACAGCTATTTTCTTGCAACATGTCCAGACTCTCTGTCTGGATCTGACTACTCTCTTGCCTGTTAAAAAAAATAGAAGCATGCAGATGTTTTTTGTTTGCTGGGCTAGTATCTCTCAGCATGGGGATACATGCCTTTTTCTTTCATTTGTTTATTAAAAAAAAAAAAAAGGAAAAAACGATTTGTAGCTCATTCATTCTCTTGTGAACAAAAAAAAATGATAAAAAAATAAATAAAAGTAAAGGGACACTGTAAAATAAAAAGTATAATAAAAGAGAAAAAAAAAGCAAGCAGATGTTTTTTGTTTGCTGGGCTAGTATCTCTCAGCATGGGGATACATGCCTTTTTCTTTCATTTGTTTATTAAAAAACAAACAAAAGAAAAACGATTTGTAGCTCATTCATTCTCTTGTGGACAAGGGATGTTTACATTCCTTGTAATAGGAAAAAAATGATAAATAAAGGGGCACTGTAAAAATAAAAAGTAAAATAAAAGAGAAAAAAAAAGAAAGATTAAAGTGCCCCATCCCTCTATGCTCATACGCAGAAGTGAACACATACGTAAGTTGGGCTTGCATATGTAAATGGTGTTTAAACCACAAGGTATCGCCACAATCGTTAGAGTGAGAGCAATAGTTCTAGCACCAGACCTCCTCTGTAACTCTAAACAGGTAACCTGCAAAAAATTTTTTAAAACATTGCCTATGGAGATTTGTAAGTACTGTAGTTCATCGCCATTTCACGAGCATGCACAATTTTAAAGCATGACATGTTAGGTATTTATTTACTCAGCGTAACAATATAGTTCACATTATACAAATAAATTGGGCTGACTTTAGTGTTTTTTTTTGTTTTTTTTTATTCGGGTGTATTTAAAAAAAAAAAAAAATATTTAAAAAAATGGCCTTTTAAAGACCGCTGTGCAAATAAAGCGTGACATAAGATATATTGCAACTATCACCTTTTTATTCTCTAGGGTCTCTGCTAAAAAAAAGTTTGGGGGTTTTATGTAATTTTCTAGCAAAAAATACTAATTTAAACTAGCAAACAAAAAGTTCCAGAAAAGCCCTGGTCAGCAAGTGGTTAAAGGGTGACAACTTTCTCCCAACTGTGCTTCCCACCCTGTCACATGCTCCCCTAGTGAAGACTGCAAGTGACTGCAGATAGGTATTGCACAGCCATAGCTCACAATTGTCACTATCAGGAGCAATGTTGTCCAGAAGATGTAGTAGCAGGTGCCAGAGGCTGGAGGAGATCTACATTGCTGAAATGCACCTTTACTTTTACATTTTCTGGGGTGATGTTATTATTATTATTGTACAGGATTTATATAGCGCCAACAGCACCACTTTACTTTGCGTTATGGAGAAAACAAATGTATGGATGCTGTGTGGAGGCAGGATAGGCTTCCCAAATAGGAGGGTTTTCAGAGACTGCCTTAAAGTTGGCAGAGTAGGAGACAGTCTAATTGGGGTAGGGAGTTCCAGAGGATGGGGGAGGTTTTGGGAGAAGTCTTGGAGGCGAGCATGGGAGGAGGTGATGAGGGAGCTAGAGAGCAGGAGGTTCGTATGTTGAGACTAGGTTGGTGATGTAGCTGGGGGCAGAGTTGTGCGTGGCTTTGTAAGTTGTTTTTAGTATTTTTAACTCAATTTGTTGGGTAAACATGAAACCAGCAGAGGGATTGGCAGACACTGAGCGGTTGGTAAGGTGGATGGGTATGGCAGCAGCAATCACAGGGGTTGATTTACTAAAGGCAAATAGACTGTGCACCTTGCAAAGTGCAGTGCAATTGCTCCATAGTTTAGTAAATGAGCAGAAGCTCTGTTGACTTCCATCATCCAATTATGTGCAAGAAAAAATGCTGTTTTTTTTTTTATTTTCTTACACGTGATTGGTTATTCTTTACAAAGTGAATCTTTACTACATTTACTAAGCTCTGCAGCAACTGCATTTTGAAAAGTGCACAGTCTATTTGCCCCTAGTAAATCCACCCCATACTGGTGGATTTACTAAAAGCAAATCCACTCTGCACTGCAAGTGCACTTGGAAGTGCAGTCGCTGTAGATCTGAGGGGAAGATCTGATATGAAGGGAAGCTCTGCTAATTTTATCATCCAATCATGTACAAGAAAAAATGCTTTTTTTAAATGTTCCTTGCATGTCCCCCACGGATCTACAGTGACTTAACTTCCAAGTGCACTTGCAGTGCAAAGTGGATTTTCCTTTATTAAATAAACCCCTTAGTGTTCATGTTGACACATAGGGGGTTATTACCTAAAGGAAAATCCACTGATTGGATGATAAAATCAGCAGAGCTTCTCCACTCATTTCAGATCTACCCCTTAGAATTACAGCGACTGCACTTCCAAGTGCACTTGCAGTGCAAAGTGGATTTGCCTTTCGTAAATAACCCCCATAGGGGTTGATTTACTAAATACAAAAAGGCTGTGCACTTTGCAAAAGTGCAATTGCTACAAAGCTTAGTAAATGAGGAGAAGCTCTGCTGACTTCCACCATCCAATCATGTGCAAGGAAAAAGGCAGTTTTTATTTTTATTTTCCTTGCACATGATTGGATAATATTGCAAAACGAAGCTTTACTTCATTTACTAAGGTCTGGAGCAACTGCAACTTTGCAAAGTGCACAGTCTATTTGCCTTTAGTAAATCAGCCACATTGGATAATTGTCCTATTGTGATTGTGCATTGGGGTTAATTTACTAAAGGCAATTAGACTGTGCGCTTCACAAAGTGCAATTGCACTCAGCAAGTGCAATTGCTCTAGAGATTAGTAAATGAGGTAAGGCTTTACTTTGCAAAGAATACCCAATCACGTGCAAGGAAAAAAAATGCATTTTTGCTTGCTCATGATTGGATGATGGAAGTCAGAACAGCGTTTGCTCATTTACTAAGCTCTGGAGCAAAGTGCACAGTATAATTGCCTTTAGTAAATCACCCCCCTATTGGGTTTTTATGGTAAGCCATAGAAACAGATCACTATGTTTTCTTCTGTACAGGAAATTTTAATTAAAGTCGAGTTCCACCCTAAAAACAAAAAATGTCATTTATGTGCATACAAAAAAAAAAAACATTTGGAGAAATTTTTTTTTTACTCACCTCTAAATGCCTGTTGCTAGGTGGTCCCTCGTAGTCTGCCTCCTTCAGCGCCTGGGCCCTTGACGGCACTTCCCTTGGCGCAGGAAGGGAGAACAGATCTGCCCCCTCCCTCTTGTCAATCATCTGGAACACGTCTCAGGTCCCAGATGATTGCGTGGCCAATCATGGCGCCGCATGTTCTGTCTATCAGAGGTTTATACTGACTATTTGTACCTGTGTTGTTAAATTTACATGTAAAGTGTGTAATTTACATAAGACAATCATAAGTGGTGTGCAGGCTCCATCTAGCGTTCCTTTTTCGTATTGCTGCAGTTCTGTTTATTTAGAGTTACTATGTGTAGTTAAAGCGGGGTTCCACCCTAAAGTGGAACTTCCGCTGATCGGAACCCTCCCCCCCTCCGGTGTCACAATTGGCACCTTACAGGGGGGAGGGGGGTGGAGATACCTGTCAAAGACTGGTATTTACACCCACTTCCGGGCATAGACTCCCGCTGTCTGCTGGTACACACACGGGTCCCAGTGACAGCGCGGACAATTCCTATTGCGCTGCACGACTCGCGCATGCGCAGTAGGGAACCGGGAAGTGAAGCCGATTCGCTTCACTTCCTGATTCCCTCACCTAGAATGCTGACGGCATCGAGCGATCGACCGGCCTTGGCTGCCGGCATCGCTGGAACCCGGGACAGGTGAGTGTCCATTTATTAAAAGTCAGCAGCTGTAGCATTTATAGCTGCTGGCTTTTAATATATTTTTTTTTTTTTAGGTGGAATCCCTCTTTAAAGTGTAGTTCCAGGCTTTTTATGTTTATTAAAAGTCAACAGCTACAAAAAGTGTAGTTGCTGACTTTTAATAAACAGACACTTACCTGTTCCATGGTCAGGCGATGCGGCCGAACGGGGATGTCGCTCCTCTCCCCCTCCTCTCCGCCGACACCTCCATTGCCATTCTGGGCACCCGGTCGTGACAGCTTTCGTCCCTGGGCGGAAGGAGGAAGATGGGACAGGAAGACCCCCTCCTAATGAAGCCCCCCCCCAAAAAAAAAATGATATGCCAAATGTGGCATGTAAGGGGACGAGGAGTGCTTAAAGCGGAAGTTCCATTTTTGGGGGGAACTTCGCTTTAAGGAAGTTGTTAATAAGCAGGGACTTATGGGTAGAATTTTCACAGGAAGTGAACCAGTCATCATTTTTTACAAGACAATACAAAAAGTAAGACGTGTCTTTCTCAATCCATCGCCATCACCCCTTAGAGAACTTAAAAAGTATGTTTTTACTATCTGATCTTGTATTATATATCGTTTTTTCTGCAATATATGCTGTATTGTATGCAATA
Source organism: Lithobates pipiens (assembly GCF_037356315.1). Classification (NCBI taxonomy): domain Eukaryota; kingdom Metazoa; phylum Chordata; class Amphibia; order Anura; family Ranidae; genus Lithobates; species Lithobates pipiens. Next base: position 2,726,432 of record NW_027507755.1, on the reverse strand, counting down.
TTGTACTTATTGAGGTCTATTTCTGTTATTTTGTAGTTTCACCTGGCTTGTTCTAATAAAACTGAGATCAAAGAAATATGGTATCTGAAGTTATTGGGAGAAGAAGGTTAGCTATATGTCCTTGAGACAGAACACCGCTTGCGCATGTGCAGTGGGTCCACAGCCAGGCGCTCAGAGTTACAATGCTGGCGCCGCAGAGTGGAGGAGGAGATGAGCGGGGCTTTGATCCCCCGCATCGCTGGACCCTGGGACAGGTAAGTGTCCTATTATTAAAAGTCAGCAGCTGCACCACTTTAAAGCTAATTTAACCAGATGCCAATTCAAGGGAATTCAACAGGATAAAAATCTGGGATCTGCCATTACTGATTTTCTTTAAAGGGGTTATAAAGGTAAAAGTTATTTCACCTTAATGCATTCTATGCATTAAGGTGAAAAAACATCTGACCGTGCCGCCCCCCCCAGCTCCCCTGTGTTACTTACCTGACCCCTCGAAAATCCTGCACTCGCCTCCGACATCCGCTTTGCTGCTTAGCCTGGCCGCTGATTGGCTAGAGTGGATGGATTGAAAGCAGCGCAGCCATTGGCTCGTGCTGCTATCAACCACATCCAATGAAGCGGCGTGCCGGGTGCGGGACCGAGTGATACAGTGAGCGGCTATAGCCGCCGGCTGTATCACGGGAGCGAGACTGCAAGTACTTCTCACCATGAGAGGGAGCTCACATGAATGTGAGAAGTACTTGCGGTGGGAAGCCGAGACAGCCGCCAAGGGACCCCAGAAGAGCAGGTTCGGGGCCACTCTGTGCAAAACGAGCTGCACAGTGGAGGTAAGTATAACATGTTTGTTATTTTAAAGAAAAAAAATCCCTTTACAACCACTTTTAAGGTATGTTTCCAGAAGTGTCATTATGGCTTATCCACTATGGCATAGTGACTTATCCCTTATTTACTACTCACTACTTACCGAGCCATGTACCCAATACAAGGTCACAGTTTGTGGAGTCCAAATCTGCAAAAACGCACACTTGTTCCAAATCAGTGACCTACCACATAATAATGCAAGTATAAGGATGACAGTCCTAAGGATGGAGCAAAGATGTTCAGCTGAAGTGGTAGTGAATGGCAGAGGCTGGAGTATAAAGGATACAAAAAAAAGGTTAAAACAGCATTTTATTTAAAAAAAAAATGGCAATGATATAAAATGATTTAGTAAACTAAATGTCACCCAGTTGGGATTCTGATCTACTTTGAAATGGCTTTTGTACAATTTTCAGCAAGGCAAATACCTGTAATAACTTTTGCCAAAATACTCGTGTGTGCGACAGTCATGCTTTTAAAGAAAAAAAAAGCAAAGCAGGAGTTTCACCTTAAGCATTTTTCCTAGCAGTAAGGTGACAGTATGTAGAAAAGAAGTCGGTATTTTAGCTGTGTGCCCATCGAGCATAATGCATATTCTCAGCATCCCAGTAAGGATTGGGCTGTTTGTAGACCATTACTCCCATGATGATAGCCTCTCAAAAGCTCTTTGTGTGACTTATGACCTTTATGCAACAGATGACAGAGCCATTACACTAAAGAGATATTTTCTGAGCATTTTACCTTTTCTTTGGAAATGGTTGCCTTTTATTTATGTCCTGTGAGTTATAGCGGAGCACAATTATGCATGCCTTTTGCTGATCTGCTGGCTGCAATGATCATATTTAGCCAAATGTCTGAGATGCATCTGCACAGGCAGAAATAATGTGATTAAATTCTTCAGCACTGGAAGATCCTGAGATTATTTTCTTTACGATGAACTAAGGGAAAAAAAAATCTCTTAGCTACAGAGACTTATTTTCTATTCCGAATGAATGCGAGACAAATTCTCCATCAGGAACACCATGAAGTTTTTAAACTCGGCAATAAAAATGGTTTACTTTCGTTAAAGTAAAACTTCACCCCTACATTTCCTGGCTGGTGCCGTTGAGTTCATGTTGACACTTAGGGGTTTATTTACTAAAGGCAAATGAACCATGCACTTTGCAAGTGCATTTGCACTCATTTCCCCAGAGCTTAATGAGGGGTTGTTTTACTAAAGGCAAATAGACTATGCACTTTACAAAGTACAGTTATACGCCACAAGTGCAGTTGCTCCAGAGCTTATTACATTAGGTAAATCTTCACTTTTTGAGTACCCAATCATGTGCAAGGAAAAAAAAATGCATTTTTGCTTCATATTATTGGATGATAGCGTCACCAGAGCTTCTGCTCATTTACTAAGCTCTGGAGAAGCTGCACTTGCAGAGTGCAACTGCACTTTGCAAAGTGCACAGTCTATTTGTCTTTAGTAATTCTATAGCTCCCAACTGTCCCTGATTTTGAGGGACTGTCCCTAATTCGGAACAAAGTCCCTCTGACCTCCCATCTGATTGTGCTTGCATTGCTCTGGGCACACTACCACTTGGCAGAGCCAGCAGCATGACACCAATGGGTTGATTTAATAAAGCAATTAGACTGTGCACTTTGCAAATGCAGTTGCTCCAGAGCTTAGTACATTAGGTAAATCTTCAATTTTTGAGTACCCAACCACAGGCAAGGAAAAAAAATGCATTTTTGCTTGCACATGATTGGATGATAGCGTCAGCAGAGCTTCTGCTCATTTACTAAGCTCTGGAGAAGCTGCACTTGCAGAGTGCAACTGCACTTTGCAAAGTGCACAGTCTATTTGTCTTTAGTAAATCTATAGCTCCCAACTGTCCCTGATTTTGAGGGACTGTCCCTAATTCGGAACAAAGTCCCTCTGACCTCCCATCTGATTGTGCTTGCATTGCTCTGGGCACACTACCACTTGGCAGAGCCAGCAGCAGGACACCAATGGGTTGATTTAATAAAGCAATTAGACTGTCCACTTTGCAAATGCAGTTGCTCCAGAGCTTAACCAATATATTTCGTGCAGGGTGGCGGTCAACATATGGATGGTCAATCACATCCCAATGAAGCAATGCTAGAAAAAATGGCCTAGCCGGTACCCCTGGGAATGTTTGAATGAGATAGACCAGTCCGTAAATGAAGTATAGCACCGTAATTTATTAGTGGTACATATTACATACATGTATGGTAAAAAACGTTATTGTGGCAACATATGTAGATAAAAGGTTACTAGACAAAACTTTCATTAAGTTAGCAATAGGCTTGCGACATATGTAAGCTTTGAGAAAAATGCTGACATGTTTCGGATCATCCATCCTTTTTCCTAGGCATATATTGTATATTGTATGTACATAGTCTAGAATATAAGTATAATCATATTAATACAGATATATCTGAAACAATACGTGCAGAGCTTGTATGCTAATCATGAATAATAATGGGAGACATGTTCCAAAAAATAATAATAATGGTACATACCAGCCAAGACCTGTTACCAGTAGTAACCGGCAGGGGGCGACAGTATTAGAGTGACAGCGAAAGGAGCAAGTATGTGGTACCACAATATTTTAAATGTGCCTTGGTCGAGCAGGGAATGCTGCGATACAGAAAGTAAGGCTACTAAGCCAAAACATCTATGGTTTCTGTGGCTACAAGGTCTCCACTGGAAAGCCAAATAATTAGCCTCCACAGTATAACATCAGCTGACCTTGAGGAAAGTTTTGCATCTAAGTGATGAGAAAAACACATAGGACCAATGAGTATTGTAGAGTATAGGCTTAATAACCATTAAAAAAGTAGATGAATAGTCTATATGTGTGTCTCACCTCAGTCAAATGATGAAAGTAGTACACAGCAGCGTGCAGCAGACAGAGTGCTGGACGCCGTTTGTGTGAGCTTTAAATAACCCATAAGGGGTATAATTCTCAGCTGTGGATAGGCGGCAGTGCTCCAGAGCTTAGTAAATGAGCAGAAGCTCTGCTAACTTCCATCATCAAATTATGTGCAAGCAAAAATGCATTTATTTTTATTTTCCTTGCACATGATTGGGTATACTTTGCAAAGTGAAGATTTAACTAAGCTCTGGAGCAGCTGCACTTGCAGAGTGCAACTGCACTTTGCAAAGTGCACCGTCTATTTGCCTTTAGTAAATCCATAGCTCCCAACTGTCCCTGATTTCGAGGGACTGTCCCTGATTCGGAACAAAGTCCCTCTGTCCCTCTTTCCTGCTCATTTGCCCCTAATTTTGGTCTGATCTATATAGTTGTAAATAAAATGCATTTTTAATATCTTTTAAAAAGTGTTTCCCAGTGCTAAACCTTTCAGCCAATCTCTAAACTGTTTGCATTTGTAAATTTCAAAAGCCAGTATAAAGGAATAGTAGTATTAAAAACAGCACTTGTGGCTTTAAATATAATTATTTTTGTATAATTCTCCTTTAAGGGGGCATGACAGCGGGGGGTGTGTCCTATGTCTACATACTTTTGCTAATGGGTGTCCCTCATTCCTATCTCAAAAAGTCGGGAGGTATGGTAAATCAACCCCACGGTTGCCACGTCAAGGATTGGGCATGGTTTAAACTAAATAGCGAGCGTGGCTTAAAGGGGGCGTGGTTCAGGGGGGTGTCTGAGTCTAAGATGAACGAGGGATGGAGGGAGAAAGAAAAAACAGATAGGGAGGGAAGGAGAGCGAAGAAAGAAAAGAAAGAGGGATGGATGGACAGCAGGGCCAGATCCCATACCACATATATATGTATGCCAGAAAGTTTAACAATCAGCAGATAAAGATACCACAAACACCTGTTGTTAGCGCTTCAATCATCCCAGCACTATGGTTGTTATGGTGTCAGAATGATTGAAGCGCATTATTTCAGGCGTCCCCAGCGGAGTGCCTCCTTACATCAGGTGTCCCCAGCGGAGTGACTCTTTGAGGTTGATTTACTAAAGGAAAAAATTCTGTGCGCTTTGAAAGGGCAGTTACAGTCTTCAAAGAGCAGTTGCTGCAGAGCTTAGTAAATGAGGCGAAGCGCCACTTTGCAAAGAATACCCAATCACATGCAAGGGAAAAGAAACAAAAAAATGTTTGCTTGCACATGACTGGATGATGGAAGTCATCAGAGCCCACCCCTCATTAATTCTGGTGCAACTGCACTTTGTAGAGCACAGTCTATTTGCCTTTAGTAAACCAACCCGTTTGGATCAACCTTTCTCAACTTTTTGCCTCACAGGAACCTTTAAAGTAATTTGAAGTAATTTCAAGTTCCGGGGAACCCCTGCTAAAATCAATTCAGAGGGAAGAATTGTGAAAAAGAGGGGATAGGTATGGCGCCTTACATTGGTGGTCAATAGGGAGAATGCCTTTTATAGTGGTGGTCAATTTTACACCCTAACATCCAGTTAAAAGGCCCATTGGGGGTTGATTTACTAAAGACAAATTCAGTAGCTCCAAAGCTTAGTAAATTAGGCAAATCTTCACTTTGCAAAGAATACCCAATCAGCAAGGAAAAAAATATATAGCATTTTTGCTTGCACATGATTGGGTGATGGAAGTCAGCAGAGCTTCTGCTCATTTACTAAGCTCTGGAGCAACTGCATTTGCAAAGTGCATAGTCTAATTGCCTTTAGTAAATAAACCCCTTGGAGCCATGTTGCTGGCTCTGCCAAGTGGTATTGTGCCCAGAACAATGCAAGCACAATCAGATGGGAGGTCAATCAGCCACAGCTCAAGGAACCCCTAGTAAACTCTTGAGGAATCTGAGGTTCCATAAAATCCTGGTTGAAAATGGCTGCTTTGGATAATTGTCCTATTGTGACTGTAAATTAGGTTTTTATGCTAGACCAGCCTTTTTCAACCTTTTCAACACATAGGAACCCTTGAAATAGTTCTCCAGTCTCGGGGAACCCCTGCTAAAAATGAGAAATCTACAACTCATAATACATTAGTGTGATGGTCAGTAGGAAGAATGGTCCTTACACTTGTGTTCATTGGGAAGAATTACCCCCTTATGCCGCATACACACGATCAAACAAGCGGGTGGAAAAGTCCGGCAAACTGAAGTCCGCCAAACAATCCCCCCCGTGTGTAGCCTCCGGCATACTTTTTTGACCCGAAAGTACGGCGTACTTAGAAAGTAGTTTTACACTCCAATCTTCCCGCCGGACTCGCATTTCGGCGGACAATCCGGCCGTGTGTATGCCAGTCCGCCGTACTTTTGAAATGAGCGGACTTTTCCCGCCCGGAGAAAAGTCCGCTCATTTCGAGCGGGTCTCCAGGTAGGCGGGGCCCGCGAAGGAGACGTCGCTGGCCCCGCCGCCTGGTATGGACTTAAAGGGGAACCCCAACGCCGAAAATAAATCGGCGCGGGGTTCCCCCCAGGTCCACATCAGACCCTTGTCCAAGCACGCTACCCGGCCGGCCAGGAAAGGGGGGGACGAGCGAGCGCCCCCCCTCCTGAGCCGCACCAGGCCGCGTGCCCTCAACATTGGGGGTGCCTTGGGGAAGGGGGGGCCCGGCTTTCTTCCTTGCCGCCGCCCTCTTCTTCCGACTTCGGGGGTTTTGTCCCTCTCTTTGGTTCTTCTGCCGGGACACAGCGCCTTCTTATAGCTCTTTTACAGGCGGTGGCCCGGTCTTCTGTCGCCGCAGCTGTCGCCGCCGCCACCGCCGCCACCTTCCGTTCTTCTGTTCTTCTTCTTCAGATGTTGCCTCACCGAGTCCTCCGCTCACAATGACGGGGATTGGGCACGCAGCGACTTATATAGGGACAAGGGGCGGGGTCTTCGGTGGATGTCACATGGGTTGATGTCACATGGTGACCCCACCCCCTTACGATGTCACAGTCCCGGAGGATGCTGGGACTGTCGCCATGTGACATCAACCCATATGACATCCACCGAAGACCCTGCCCCTTGTCCCTATATAAGTCGCCGCGTGCCCGGTCCCCGTCATTGTGAGCGGAGGACTCGGCGAGGCAACATCTGAAGAAGAAGAAGAAGAAGAAGAGAAGAACGGAAGGCGGCGGCGACAGCGGCGGCGACAGAAGACCGGGCCACCGCCTGTAAAAGAGCTAGAAGAAGGTGCGGTGGCCCGGCAGAAGAACCGAAGAGGGGGACAAGACCCCCGAAGTTGGAAGAAGAGGGCGGCGGTGAGGAAGAAAGCCGGGCTCCTCCGCTAGTAAAAGAGCTAGAAGAAGATAGCGGAGGAGTCCGGCGAGAAGACCCCCGGAGCTGTGCAATAAACTATTCTATCTTGTGTGTTGTGTTTTTTTTGTACTTTATTTTACAGGTGAATGGGTAGGGGTACATTGTACCCCATACTCATTCACATAGGGTGGGGGGCCGGTATCCCTTATTAAAGGGGGCTCCCGGATTCCGATAAGCCCCCCGCCCGCAGACCCCGACAACCAACGGCCAGGGTTGTCGGGAAGAGGCCCTTGTCCTCATCAACATGGGGACAAGGTGCTTTGGGGTGGGGGGCCGCGCTGCCCCCCCTTCCCCAAGGCACCCCCCATGTTGAGGGCACGCGGCCTGGTGCGGCTCAGGAGGGGGGGGCGCTCGCTCGTCCCCCCCCTTTCCTGGCCGGCCGGGTAGCGTGCTCGGACAAGGGTCTGATGTGGACCTGGGGGGACCCCCACGCCGATTTTTTTCTGCGTTGGGGTTCCCCTTTAAGTCCATACCAGGCGGCGGGGCCAGCGACGTCTCCTTCGCGGGCCCCGCCTACCTGGAGACGCGCTCGAAATGAGCGGACTTTCCTCCGTGTGTGTGGGCGAGTCCATTCATTTCAAAAGTAGGGCGGATAGTACGGCGGACTTAGTAGGCCGTATTAGTCCGCTGAAAAAGTGCCGTGTGTGGGCAAGTCCGACGGACAGTCTGGCGGGAAGTCCGCCAGACTAAGTACGTCGGACAGACGGCTACGTGTGTACGCGGCTTTACAGATAGCTGAAAAGATCAATGGTGTCAGTGGGAACTTATCCGAGAGGCAGAAATGGCCCAATGCTGAAGGAACTCCTAGCAACCTCTGGAGGAACCCTGGTTGAGAATCCCTGTGCTATACCATAGACAAAGAAATAGATTGTGACATTTTCTTCTATACAGGAAAGCTAATTTATTCAGATGGCATTTTAACCTCCCTGGCGGTACGATTATTTCGGATTTTAGGTGGTAAAAGCGGTACCATTATTTTGCATGAAAATTTGGCGTTTTATATTGTAGTCCTGCAATTCTTAGGAATAACTCACTTAAATCTGTCCAAACCAGAGTCTAGCAGACATCCCGGGTATAATAAAGTTTGAAAAATGAAATCATAAATTATAATATAATAAATAATTATAAATAATTGTACCAAATAATAATATAACAATAATAAAAATTATTCAATAATGTAATCAAATCAAAAACACTGAAATTTGCTCAGTTGCAGAATTGTCACTGTCATTACTTTTCAGTATTTGATGACGGATCTCCCCACAAATCGCTATCGCTCAATTCTGCGAGTGATTCCAATTTATTATCACTGTTTTCTAGCTGGTCTAAAACCATTTTTGATGTAAAGGGACAGTTTTGGTTGCTATGGACAATCTCCAGTTTCCAGGCATAAAGAACAGTTTTTATTACATAAAACTGCATGCAGGACACTGGGCAGACCACTAGGGACAACGGGGATGTGAAATATTTACATACAGCAATGTAATCTGTAAGATTACATTATACTGTATGTTTACTGTTTGTTTCACTTTTTGAATTTGGCGCCGATCTCCGCCCCCGTGCGTCGCAACGCTCGCAGGGCACGGAGATCGGTGATGTGATGCATCGAGCGAGACACGGCTCGCTCGTACAGCGGGGAGACAACGCTGGATCCGAGGGAGAAGGTAAGTAAACCTCCTCCTGGATCCAGCGATGCAGTCCCGAGTCTGGCTCGGGGATACCGCTTTTGGTATGAAAATTCCACCCCGAGCCAGACTCGGGAATACCGTCAGGGGGGTTAAGGGAATCCAAAAGGATACAAACATAGGAGCTGCCATTGCTGACTTTCTTCCAGGGGTGTCATGCTCCTTTATTCACCACTCATTACTTGCTGAGTCATGATCCTAAAGCCCCGTACACACTATCAGATTGTCTGCTGAGTTTTTCCTTCAGATTTATCAAAACCATGTAGTAGAAGGGCCTGCCTGATTGCATACACATTGAAACTCCTAAGGTTTGTCCTCATATTATATGGTTTTGGTAAATCTGAAGGAAAAACTCAGCAGACAATCTGATAGCGTGTATGGGGCTTTATACAGGTACACAGCTAGTGGACCCAAAGACTTCAGAATTGCGCCCTTGTTCCAAGTCAGTGATTTACCACATAATAATGCAAGGATAAGGATGACAGTACTCTAGTATGCTCCTTTAAAACCTTTAAGTCAGAAACAGTTCCCTCTTATTTATAAATATGTTGTTTTTTTATTGTGCAGAAACTAGAGCCCACACAGAAGATACATTATGAACTCTGAAACCCAGCATTGGAATGCTAAAATAATAATTACCTAGCTACTGTGCCATCTTTACATTTATACACCAAAAATTTAAGATATCATAAATGCTTCCCATTCTTTGTAAATTTAGATAAATACCCTTTATTAAAATGACTGCAGAATTAGCAAACCATGGTGGCAGTACAGTGGCCTAATGGTTAGTACTCCGGCCTTTCAGTACTCCTGTACTACTTGGAGTTAACATCTTTTTCTTGTACTTATGTGGCTTTCCACATTCCAAAGACATGCTGGTAGGTTACTGACATGAGCTCCGCTCCAAGCACTGCCGAGGGAAGAGCCAAGATGCCTGCTGACATGAGCCCCTCTCCGAACACTGCCGAGGGAAGAGCCAGGATTCCTGCTGACATGAGCCCCGCTCTGAGCACTGCCGAGGGAAGAGCCAAGATGCCTGCTGACATGAGACCCGCTCCAAGCACTACCGAGGGAAGAGCTGAGATGCCTGCTGACATGAGCCCTACTCCGAGCACTGCCGAGGGAAGAGCCGAGATGCCTGCTGACATGAGCCCCGCTCCAAGCACTGCCGAGGGAAGAGCCGAGATGCCTGCTGACATGAGCCCCGCTCTAAGTACTGCCGAGGGAAGAGCCGAGATGCCTGCTGACACGAACCCCATTCCAAGCACTGCCGAGGGAAGGGCCGAGATGCCTGTTGACGTCACCCCCACTTCAAGCACTGCTGAGGGAAGGGCTGAGATGCCTGCTGACATCAGCTCCACTCTGAGCACTGCCGAGGGAAGAGCCGAGATGTGTGCTGACATGAGCCCCGCTCCGAGCATTGCCAAGGGAAGGGCCAAGATGCCTGCTGACATCAGCCCTGCTCTGAGCACTGCCGAGGGAAGAGCCGAGATGCCTGCTGACGTCAGCTCCACTCCGAGCACTGCTGAGGGAAGGCCTAAGAAGCTTGCTTACATCAGCTGCACTCTGAGCACTGCCGAGGGAAGGGCCGAGATTCCGGGAGAAGATCTCCAGTGGGTCATGTGAGCATCCAGCACCGCTGTTAATAAGGTATTTACGACAGAAAAGTTACAAAAGGGGACACAGTGGACATTATATAACATTCTTACAAAATGGATTATATATTTTTACCTGGACTTTACTGGGTTTATTTTCGGGGTTAGGGCTTATATTGCAGCCCTCCCCGAAAATCAGGCTAGTTCTTGTTTTCGGGGTAGGGCTTATTTTCGGGGAAACATGGTAACCAGCACTAAACAGGAGGAAAGGGCAGAAGGAGAGATAAAATCACAAAGTAAACAAGTTGTAGTGATACAAAACTGCCACTATGGGGATTATTTAGTAAAGGAAAATCCACTTTGCACTGCAAGTGCACTTGGAAGTAAAGTTGCTGTATATCTGAGGGGGACATGCAAGAAAAATAAACAGCTTGCACATGATTGGATGATAAAATCAGCAGAGCTTCCGCTCATTTCAGATCTACCCCTCAGATTTAGAGTAACTGCACTTCCAAGTGCACTTTCAGTGCAAAGTGGATTTGCCTTTCGTAAATAACCCCCGATATCTCAACATACTACAAAATAATAAAAACCTAATGCAATTCAATATAAAACACATAACAATACAAATAAGAGGGACAGAACAACAAATTCTTCTGTTGTCTACATGTTCTCTTTTATTGGAAGACAGAGGGGATTATCAGAATTTTTCAAAGTGCACACAGGCCACAGGGGACCACGTATCCCATGGGATAGAAAATTGCCAACTACACAGCAGAGTCCTGCTATCCTTTCAGTTCAGCTACCTGCAAACAGTAACCCAGCACTCTACACTTAGCAAAGCTTTTCCACAACAACATGATATCACAGCATCAGGCAGCTCTCTACAAAACTTCAGCTCCTCCAAATTCTTATCTGTAAGTATTCACCATTGCCCGCACAAAAGTTGAAGCTACAAAAGCACATGCTGTCTTTGCTGAGCAAGAAATGCAGATTAAAAAGAGAAAGCAGGATTAGAGGCTGAGAAAGCACAATAAGACACAGAGAGAGCACTTCTAGATTGAACCCTCGAGGAAGCAGCGGCTGCCATAGCTGAAGCGGAGGCTCTAGCGGCAGCGATAAAACCTGACAGTGAACAATACTATAATGTACTCAATCTGGAGTTTTGCTGCCAAGATTTATTGCAACTTGCTCCATATCTTGTCTATTAACACTCCAGGTCGAACAGCAGCCCTTATGGAGAAGAGATAATGCAAGATGTCATTGGTGAAACATTCATGGTACCACCACAGCTCAGCAACTAGTCTGGAATTTGCAACTAATAGCAAACAAAGCAGTACCACTTGTGGCAGGATCTTTGTATACCTGGTACCCAAAACTGAACAGAAAGACCCTGCTTTACACCACAGTGCAACAACATAAACTGGTTTATTTCATACACATATTTCATAAATCCATATGTATAAGATAAGTGTAGAATAAGGTTATGGCGCTAAACCCTATCAATGATGTGATAAATTAACCTATCAAAACCTGGTGTTTAATTTTTTATATAAAAAGAAAAACCTGTTGGCAGTAGCGTGCAAAGATTTCCTAAAATAATTTTATCCTAATTAAAAAATGTGTGTGATCAATGTGGAATCAACATTTGTGTTCCATCATAATTATAATCAAAGTGGATATTAAGTTATCTTATACGTATCAGCCTACTATGGGTGGATACTAAAAACATGTAAACATTCATTTAGGTATGCAAAATGGTGAAAATGTTGTTTGTATTCAACAATGTGCTAGTTCAGAACAGACTGTGCAAACATGTGCAAAATATGTGCAAAAAACAACTAAGGATCAGAACAACCAGGGATCAGAAATATATTCAACCAATAATCGCATGAAGACGCAAAATATGTGCAAAAAAGCAACTAAGGATCAGAACAACCAGGGATCAGAAATATATTCAACCAATAATCGCATGAAGACGCATCTATGTCCAATGTAAGTCCAAAAATAAATGTTTGGCTTAATGATACTGCCTCTTCAGATTATTGTTGTAATTGATGCATAAAGTCAATAGGGAATATTTGATTCACTCGTGCAAATAGTGCGGGTTTTCAATTAGAGAACTTCATCCCCGGTGCGCCACTCAGTGCTATAGTATGTGAATGCTCTCACCAGAGTTAATGCCCCTTATGGGGCTGGATGGACCTTCACAATGTAAGCCACTGTGCCGCTCTCTGGCTGCTGCTGGTGCGCTGGGTGAAGCTTCGTTATTCCGTCCGTATGGTATCCAACGTTAATTATATATGAGGAAAGACATATCCATAGTGTAATACATTCTTAACCAGATCATTCGTTTATTAGTATTAAAAACTACTCACATTTGACATTAAAAGCATATGCGTATGGACTCGTTTGAGACGAACGGCTGAGTATTTCCATACGCATATGCTTTTAATGTAAAATATAATTAACGTTGGATACCATACGGACGGAATAACGAAGCTTCACCCAGCGCACCAGCAGCAGCCAGAGAGCGGCACAGTGGCTTACATTGTGAAGGTCCATCCAGCCCCATAAGGGGCATTAACTCTGGTGAGAGCATTCACATACTATAGCACTGAGTGGCGCACCGGGGATGAAGTTCTCTAATTGAAAACCCGCACTATTTGCACGAGTGAATCAAATATTCCCTATTGACTTTATGCATCAATTACAACAATAATCTGAAGAGGCAGTATCATTAAGCCAAACATTTATTTTTGGACTAACATTGGACATAGATGCGTCTTCATGCGATTATTGGTTGAATATATTTCTGATCCCTGGTTGTTCTGATCCTTAGTTGCTTTTTTGCACATATTTTGCGTCTTCATGCGATTATTGGTTGAATATATTTCTGATCCCTGGTTGTTCTGATCCTTAGTTGTTTTTTGCACATATTTTGCACATGTTTGCACAGTCTGTTCTGAACTAGCACATTGTTGAATACAAACAACATTTTCACCATTTTGCATACCTAAATGAATGTTTACATGTTTTTAGTATCCACCCATAGTAGGCTGATACGTATAAGATAACTTAATATACACTTTGATTATAATTACCGTATATACTCGAGTATAAGCCGAGATTTTCAGCCTCTTTTTTGAGGCTGAAAGTGCCCCCCTCGGCTTATACTCGAGTCATCGCTGTCTGCCTGCTCGATCAGCGTATCGAGCAGACAGACAGCGGCCATTCTAACATTCAAACGCCGCGCCTCCGCCTTCGCCTGTGATAGGCGGAACACTGAATTTCCCAGCAGCCTGTGTTCCGCCTATCACGGACATCGTCTCATCTTCGTACTACGGACGAGGATGAGACGATGTCCGTGATAGGCGGAACACAGGCTGCTGGGAAATTGAGTGTTCCGCCTATCACGGACATCCGATAGGCGGAACACTCAATTTCCCAGCAGTCAGTGGGAAATTGAGTGTTCCGCCTATCACCGACGGAGGCGCGGCTTTTGAATCCTAGAATGGCCGCCGACGAAGAGCTGAAGGACGGAGGCTCGGCTCGGGACGGGACGGGCCGGGCCGGGACGGGACGCAGGCTGGACGGGACGCAGGCTGGACGGGACGCAGGCTGGACGGGACGCAGGCTGGACGGACACAGGCTGGACGGACACAGGCAGGCTGGACACAGGTAGGCTGCACGGACACACACACACACACACACACACACACACACACACACACACACACACACACGGATGCATGGACACACACACACACACACGGATGCATGGACACACACACACACACACGGATGCATGGACACACACACACACACACACACACACACACACGGATGCATGGACACACACACACACACACACACACACACACGGATGCATGGACACACACACACACACACACACACGGATGCATGGACACACACACACACACACACACACACACGGATGCATGGACACACACACACACACACACACACACACACACACGGATGGATGGACACACACACAGGGATGGATGGACCCACAGGGATGGACGGACACACAGGGATGGACAGGCATGTCTCACCCTCGGCTTATACACGAGTCAATAATTTTTTCCAGTTTTTTGGGGGTAAATTGGGGGCCTCGGCTTATATTCGGGTCGGCCTATACTCGAGTATATACGGTATGATGGAACACAAATGTTAATTCCACATTGATCACACACATTTTTTAATTAGGATAAAATTATTTTAGGAAATCTTTGCACGCTACTGCCAACAGGTTTTTCTTTTTATATAAAAAATTAAACACCAGGTTTTGATAGGTTAATTTATCACATCATTGATAGGGTTTAGCGCCATAACCTTATTCTACACTTTTCATTTCCCTCTCCTCCCTATTAAGGAAGTGAGGGCTTCAGGCACAGGCAGCTCTAACCCAGTATATTTTCTTTTCTTTCTTCACTTTTTATTTACTTTTTTATATTTCTATCACATTAGAGATCTAGTTTTGTTTTGGTTTTTCCATAGCGCGACTTTATTTATTTATTTACCTATATGTATAAGATAATTACACATCTTTGCAATATATAAAAATTCTGCAAAACCTATCCATTCTAAATAAATGGTATAATTCACCAGGATTCGTTTTTAACACATAAGATGTGGATCACTATATTTGTAGTGGATAGTTAGTCTGTTACTGATAAAAGATAGTTCATGGGAACCAAGTAATATTCCAGTTCTCATGAACAGCAATTGACATTAAGAGGCTACAGGATTTATATATTTTTGAGGTTGAATGGATTAGCCATTTGTAATGGTTGTTTCCAAGATCCAGATTTGAATCCAGGGGACTATTTTGCAGGCGGTGTGTTTCAGGACCCACACTACTTTTTCACCATAGCAAAATCTCTTCAGCCTATTACCTTTTAACCAAGCCACAATGGACTTTGTTAAGATAAAAATGTGAGTGTAGTACCCTGATGTCTAGGCAGGGTTGCTCTTAAATGTACCTGCCAGGTGTATTTGCCTTGGCCAATTGTTAGGGATCAATTGAGTTCACCCTAAGTCTGGAATTGCTGCACTTCTCTCTTCTGCCACTGGGTGGCCTGGTACCCAGTGGCATTAGATAAGACAAGGGCAAAGCAAGGACAAATTAGGAGTATATAGGGGTATCTCAGCCTACTTAAATCCCTTGGCCTGCTGGGAGAACCTATATATTTGGGTGGAATCAGGTGATCGGGGTTCTGTGCCACCTGGACGGCTGTCTGGGTGGACATGTGTTGTGCTGCCCAGGCTGCTAGGCCAGAGTTTGGGCCTAGACTGGGCACATCAGGCTGTCTGAGGGCCTATCCAGAAGCAAGGGAGCAGCGTAGGGTTGGGATTGCGGCTTGCAGTCCAACCAGAACTGCCAGTTCTGCTGGCTGGAGAATCTGTTGTGGTCGAAGGTAGAGGGGAAGCTGTCGCCACCAAGGGACCATCCACCTTGTTACCAGGGACAACCGTGAGTAGCTGAAGCAAGTACCGGAGCAGTATTCTCACCAACCGGGGATGGTGAAGAATTGGGAAACTTTAACAAGTGTCAAGCCAGGGACCCAGCCAGTGGGGTGACGCTTGAGGAGTATCTGAGTGCCAAGCCAGGGACCCAGCAGGGAAGCGGGGTGATGCTTGAGAAAAATACTAAAGTAAGAAGATTAGAAGAGCTCATGGGATTCAGTGGCAGTAAATCAGCAAGTCTAGTGAGGGAGACTGGGAGCTCAGTGGGCATCTACAAGAAGTGGTTAAATAAAAGTAAGGGAATTTGTTAGTTTGTGTTAGGAACTGTTCTAAGACTGTTGCCATAGGAGACAGTTCTCCTGCACATGCAGATGTGGTGCCCTGCTGGGTGTCTTTCCCTGCATGGCTGTCTACCTGTAGAAGTCCCAGAGTGTCCTGGCCCTAAACCCTCTCTTTCAAAGTTCTCTTCAAGAGAAAATAAATCTTTTTGCATTCAAGAAGTGTCTGGCACCCATGAATCTAGGAATCCCTCCCTAGCTGCCCATCTCCTCCGGGCATCGGGAGCAGACTAGCGCCACAGAGATCTAAGGCCTGATCACTAGGTACAGGAAGGAAACGTTAATGAGCTTGAATGGGACTTGGCGGGACTCCATTCTGTTACTGGGAGTGAGGTAACAGAGGTGCGCTGCACTGGGTATCGCTCTGTACCGTACGGCAATCCCACACATGCAGGTGTGTTAGCTGGAGGCTAGGTCAAGCCTTGTAAGAGGGTTATATAAGCATAGGATAGAGTGCCCAGGGGTGGTTAGAAGTTATGGGGAGTAAGGAACTGATGAAGAATATTTAGTGTTCTGTACCATTAACCTCAAAATGCTCTGTAGTCTTGTGCCGGGATAGGTATAGGAACAGACCCAAGTCACTGGTTAAAATAGGGAAGTGGTCCTTCTGGTGCGAGGCCTGGCAGGCTGATTCAACATCTGCAAACTGTGGGTGGAAACTCATTATTACTGTAATGGCAGTTGCATGTGCAGCATGGTTCCACTGTGTTGTGGCCCCACCCAGGCAACTAGCTATAACTAAATTTAACCAATCTCCGAAAACAGATCTAATAAAATCCTACACCAAATTCAGCTATCTATGATAAGTATTTAAAGTTTAACACTTCAACACCAAAACTTGATCCTCAAGCAGAGACAGATCCAACTCACCCACAAGGCAACCTAGGGAGGAGTGGATGTCAAGGGGGTCCAGGCTCCAGCTACAACCTTCATAATCTTGCAATAAGACAGTGGTTGACCAAAGTTGATCAAGGGATGATGGGAGGGCAAAGCTTCTATCTTACCTAGGGTTCCAATTGACCTAAATACATCTCTTGGTACATTCATGCATTCATGCTGGGTTCACACCATTGCGAATTGGATGCGGGATCCCCGTGAACCAAGGCTTAATCCTGCTTTTTGGGACAGGTGTCTTCCAAATCCTCAAAGTTAAAGTCACATTGTTTCCCAAAAGGTTTCTAGGAAGGGTCATAATAAACAATTTTATAGAAACTATAGGCAAATCAACCTCTCTTAACAGCATGCTTATGGGTAATTTAGAAAATGAAATCCACTGTGTTCTGGGCATGTCACAATCATTTTCTCATAAAATAATTGCTGTACAGCACCCATGTGTGATGTCCTTTCAAAGGGCTTTCTTGAGGCAACCATGCCCTTGATGTTAATTAAGCTCAAACATGGGATTGTATAATCCACTTTCACCCCACCCCAAAATAAACAATATAAACAACACAATAAAATGATTAAAACACTAGACTGATTATTATAGAAATGTTTTGGCTGCATGGCTTTATTGGGGTTTAAATCTAAGGTTAAAGAGGAACGTCAATTTTCCTTCACCCTCTTACCTTGTGCGCTGGGTTGACTGCAAATAAAAATACTCACCTGTCCAGTGATGTAAGCTGCCACTCCATTTCCCATTTTCTTATCTGGCTGTCTCTTTCTTTTCTCTTCTCTATTCCAGAAGGCTTTGGGGGGGGGGGGGGGGTAACATCATTCTCACCTAAGCAATAAAGCAGAAAGCGAGGGTCCAGGTTCTGCAGAAAAGCTATTTAAAGCAGGGTTCCACCCTAAAGTGAAACCTCCGCTGATCGGATCCCCCCCCCCCTCCGGTGTCACAATTGGCACCTTTCAGGGGGGAGGGGGGTGGAGATACCTGTCAAAGACAGGTATTTACACCCACTTCCGGGCATAGACTCCCGTGGGAGTCTACGCCATTTCCTGTCCTGCCGCGCTGTCTGCTGGGACACACGGGTCCCAGAGACAGCGCGGACAATTCCTATTGCGCTGCGCGACTCGCGCATGCGCAGTAGGGAACCGGGAAGTGAAGCCGATTCGCTTCACTTCCTGATTCCCTCACCTAGAATGGTGGCGGCAGCAGCCGAGGGCCGAGTGATCGATCGGCCTCGGCTGCCGGCATCGCTGGAACCCGGGACAGGTGGGTATCCATTTATTAAAAGTCAGCAGCTGTAGTATTTATAGCTGCTGGCTTTTAATATTTTTTTTTTGGTGGAATCCCTCTTTAACACCACCCCCTACAAAAAATGGCATCATCATGTTGCATAATGAGGGATGAACGAGTGGAAATCAAGGCTGGCCTGTGCATTGTGGGCGCACGGGCGCTGCCCCCCTATCACCGCCAATGCCCGGCCCCTTACAGGATGCCGGGCACATAAATTCCTATGGTGGGGATAGGCAGGGAGTGTGTTTTTTGAAGCACCTAATTAAAGCCAGAGGGTCTAATAGGCCGCCCAATTATGTGACCATAACAAATTAATTTGCGCTATTTTCACACTACAGTTTCTCCCCGTCAATCAGGAGGCAGGTCATGAGTCCTGTTTCCTGATTGGCCAAAGCACCAGGCGATCCTATAGGATGTGGGGTGCTGGCTGACAGTGCCGAGGTGACAGTGAAAGGATGGTGGCGTGCATTTGCGTCCACTACCCTGAAGTGCAGGATCACATATATATACACGTGATCCTGCGCACAGCTGCTGCCCTGTAGCAGTAAAACTGCAATAGGGTGATAAGCAAGTGGTTAAAATAGCATGATGGAAGCAAGCAAGAAGCAAACTTTAACCATAAGGGCTCATGTACACTTGCAGTCGAGAAGCAGTAAAAGCAGGTGATGGAGCTGCATTTTCACTGCTCCCATAAACTGCAAATGCAGCTGCATGGGGTTATTCATGTGCCACGGCCGTGGCACAAAATGATACCCCCTGTCGTGTTCAGTGGGCAATACCACCGTCAAACTCCAGTAGAATAGTATCACTGCATGAATGCCTGTCAGCAGCACCTGTGACACTCTGTTAAAAGTGATTCACCGCGGAACAAGGTTAGCTCCTGAACCTTTCCTTTTCCCCTCAATTCCCTTTGTTCAAAATGAGCAGTGTTCAGTAGTCGTGGTCATGTACACTGTTCTATGCACACTAGAAATCCCATAGTCCATTTAGGGTACAAGCAAGAGAGGGTGGCTATGTTCCTACATGTAATGGGACCATGGAGAGTGAACGTAGCCACCCTCTAATGCCGTGTACATACGACCAGACTTTTTGACAGCAAAGGTCAGACGGAACTAGTCCATCGGACAATTCGATTGTGTGTGGGCTCCATCAGACCTTTGCTTGCCAAAAATCCGCCGGACTTTAGAAATAGAACATGTTTTAAATTTTTCCA
Organism: Lithobates pipiens; assembly: GCF_037356315.1. Taxonomy (NCBI): domain Eukaryota; kingdom Metazoa; phylum Chordata; class Amphibia; order Anura; family Ranidae; genus Lithobates; species Lithobates pipiens. The sequence goes on along the minus strand of NW_027507755.1, from coordinate 2,706,823 downwards.
CCGGAACTCCGCCGGACCGAGAAATACGTTCGTGTGTGTGCTAGTCTGATGGACAAAAACCGACGCTGGGGCAGCTATTGGCTACTGGCTATGAACTTCCTTATTCTAGTCCGGTCGTACGTCATCACGTTCGAATCCGTCGGACTTTGGTGTGATTGTGTGTGGCCAAGTCCGTTCATTCGGAAAGTCCATCAGAACTCCACCGAAAGTCCGTCGGAAAGACCGTCGGACCTAGTCCCTCGAAAAGTCCAGTCGTGTGTACCCGGCATTAGAGGAAGTAAGAACACAGCAGCAAAAAAAAAAGGAATTCGGAGGAGACTGAGAGCGATAGAAGTGACTTTTTGAATTAAGAATATGTGGCACTACCCCTGTAGGAACCGGTGGTTGAGATGGGTCCTCTGTTCTTTGCCTCAACTTTTTCAAGAACCTCAGCCCCTCTAAAGCCGCGTACACACGGGCGGACTGTCTGTCCAACTTAGTCCGCTGAAACACATTTCAGCGGACAGTCCGCTCGTGTGTGGGCTTCAGCGGACTTTTTCAGCGGACAGTCTGGCGGACTAAGTATTTCGGAATTTCCGTAATATTGTCCGTCCAACTTTGGTTTCAGTGGACAGTCCGCTCGTGAGTAGGCAAGTTGGACGGACTAAGTATGGCGCATGCTCAGAAAGGATTTACACGGCCGAAGGTTGCATTGCAGTGTATTGGACGTCGTATTTCTAGTCCCGTCGTACGTGCTGTACACGTCATCGCGCAAGCTTTCAATGGACTGTCTGTTCATCGTGTGTGGTCAAGTCCGTTCATTCAAAAGTAGGACGTACTGTCCGTCGGAATGTCTGACGGAATTAGTTGGCCAGACAGTCCACCCGTGTGTACGCGGCTTAACACACAATGTTGAGTGTAAAAACATACAATACCAAATTAAATCTCTGAAGTAATACTTAGTACCCAGTAGTAGTGCTATATCAAAGAAAACAGGCACCAAACTAGGAATTAAAGGCAATCCTAATATATTGTCACCCAATATGGTTGGTAACTAGGCAAGCATAAAATGATGATAGCAATAACACTAATTAGCATACAAAGTGAATAACAGTAGGGGCTAGGCATAACAGGACATTTGGTGTCCAGATCAGCGTATATAGTAGCAATGCCACCTCAAGTAGTAAAGTTTCATCTATCGAGTGCTGGAACTTTACTGCCAGAGCGCATTTATGGCAGCAATGCTAGTCCTAGACCAACTGGGTATGCACTGTCCAAAAGAAAAGAGGGGTGATAGAGGTGGGGGCGGGTAAACAAAGGGGGCTTGCAGAATAATTATTACAGGAGAATGTTCTCCTGTCAGCCTTGGTTGGGACCCTTTAAGAGCATTGGTGGCCTTAACGGCAGTCCCAGTAACCTGCAGTATGGGTACAATATAGGCACGGTATAGTCTTGGCACAGGTGCAAGGTAGTTATGGTTCATATGTGATAAAGGTTCAGTTTAATGCGGTATAGGGTTGGTATAGGTGCAGTCTAAGTTTGGAATAAGTGCGGTATAGAATGCAGCTTGAGTGCGGAATGGGTTGGGTACACTTGGTGTCCTTCCCTCAGTGGCACAGCCCCTACAAGCAATATCAGTAATGGGCAATTATAGAAAAACAGACATATTTTTGGAGCACTCAGCGCACCTGCTGGGTGTGTAAATACACAGAAAAAAGAGTCCTTAAAAAGTTCAGAAAAAAATAATTCATAAAGTCAATCAAATTTAAGTGAATAGTTTGATAGGCAACTCCAGCTATACCTGTGAGTTGTTTCAGGCTAGGAAGTCAGTGTTGGCAGCGAGCAGAAGACTCTGTAGAGGTAAAAGGAGAAAGAAAGCGGCGCCACTTCCTTTCTCTTCAGTAATGGGCAAACAGCCCTCTCACAGGTCCCAGGATGCTGAGGTGACCTCTCACTGTAGATTCTGGTGATCAGCGATGGGAAGCAGAGGGTGGGTGGACGCTCCAGTCTCCCTGTGGCAGTGGTGCAGGTTCTGTGATGTGGGTGGTGCTGCACTGCCCCCAGGTGCCCTCACTCCTATTCTCAGGCTCAGATCTCTGCTGGTATGGTCTCCCATTGGCAAGCGAATATCCAGACAGAGGTGCTCCCTTTCTCTCCCTTGGCACCAAAAGGGAGAGCTTTGCAGGGCAGTTTAATAAAAATCATACTATCTACTCCTCCTATTGCATAATGCTTATTGGGATCTGTAGTGTAATAAGTCCATTGGCCCCATTATATGGCTGCCATTTTAAAATACAACTCCCAGGATTTTTAGCATTCTGCATAGAAGTTTATGGGTTTGCTTGGCTTTAACTCTCCCCCTGCTGGTCAGAAAAGAATGGTGTAGCACAGCATCAGTATCAGGGGCATATCTACTGCAAGGCAAGCAAGACGTTTGCCTGGGGAGGCATTTTTCAGGAGGGAGTCGTCACCCCCCACCCCCTCGTCATCCGTACAACATTCTTGCTGACTGCACACAAATCCTGACAGCAGGCTGAGTGGAGCTGTCAATCATCCTTAGACTCTGCCCTCCTTCCCCACACTGCCCCTGCCTTGCACTTGGATTGGGCATCGCTGCAGCTCTTCCTCCCCCTCTCTTTCACAGCTGCATCCTTCTTCTTTATCTGTGGCCATAAGGAGGGAGGAGGAGGAATTAGGAGGAGAGGCTTGCCCCGCTGGCTTCCTGATCTATCCCTGGAAGGGAGTGCACCCCCTATCTGTCATCCGGATCAGCCCCAGTCCCCCGCTGCAGGCATGATGCTGGGTGCTGTGGAATAGGGCTGGTCTGCACCTTGTATAGACCAACTAGACCAAATACCCAGCCAACAATTGTCCTCTGGAGACATATGAGTGCGGGCACTGGGGGTGTATGGGGTGACTGCGGGCACTGGGGGTGTATGGGGTGACTGTGGGCACTGGGGGTGTATGGGGTGACTGTGGACACTGGTGGTGTATGGGATGAGTTTGGGGGCTGGGGTTTAAGGTGAGTGTGTGCACTGGAAGTGTCTCTCTCATCCTCCCTCCCTCTTTCCCGACTCCTCTCTGACCTTCCATTTCTCTCCTTTTCCATGTCCCCTATCTCTCTCTCCTTTCTAGTCCTATCTCTTCCCCTAGTGGGGAGGGGGGGGGGGCACTGTGACAGGCTAGTGAGGGGTTTGGGGGGAGCATTGTGCCAAGCTAGCGGGGGGGTTAGGGGGAGCACTGTGGCAGACTAGCGGGGGGTTACTTCTCCACAGTCCACCAGAGACCACGCATAGTCACCAGAGACTCCGCATAGTCACCAGAGACTACGCATAGCCACTAGAGACCCCGCACAGCCACCAGGGGCCCCGCACAGCCATCAGAGACCCGCACAGCCACCAGAGGTCCCACACAGCCACCAGAGGCCCCGAACAGCCACAGAGATCCCGCACAGCCATCAGAGACTCCCACAAATTTAGATGGGCGAGGGCGCTACGGCAGCACAAAAAAATAAATATACCATTGAGCAGTATCTCACCACTGAACAGTATCTCAGTGGGGAGCCCTGACCAATCTCCAACCAGTCGGGGGGGGGGGGGGTGACCTTGGGCCTGTGGGGTTTGGGTGCAAGTTGGAGCCGTGCTGAGGAACAAAGAGGGATCCTGACAGGAGGCACAGAGAGGAACTGGGAAAGACAACCGGAGCTAGTGTTGCCGGGCAAGTCTCCAGGAGGGATCCACTGGAGTACAGCCAGGAAGGTTGGTGAATGACAGGCACCGTTGGAAGGGCTGGCGGAGCGGAGAGTGCAGTCTGAGATGGATGTAGAACCAGCAGGAGAGACTGTGATGTTATGGGCAGTGAAGTCGGGCAGCTGCAGCCAGGAAGGCTGGCAGGGCCTGAAGAGGACTCACTGGGAGCAGTAGTCCACCAAGGTCAGCTAGCACTAAAGACTTTTCTATTTGTTTGTTGCTACACTAATGGGGCCCATGGTTCCTGCCTGGCTGGAACCAGAGTCAGGCCAAACCATGTGCTAGCTGTACCAGGGACCAAGTATTGTACAGGAGAGAGGGGAACAGTCTACAAATAAGCGTTATGCTGGCAGGAGACGAGAACTCTGGAAGTGTAAATAGAGGTTCCAACTGATCACCTTATTGATTTCATTATTGATTCTGGGCATCCCATCATTTTCCTTACCCTATCCAAGTTCAAAATCCCTCAATAAATTACAAAACAAACATACTAACTGTTCATTGTCCCAAGAGAGACTAAGAAGTAAGTGCCGGGCTGGGGCAGGGTGACAGGTGGACCACAATATACAGCAGCCCCTACGGGGTACCGCTACACTAGCAAGGTGTACCTAATAAAGTGGCCAGTGAGTGTGAAGTGCTGCATAAATTGACAGTGCTATATAAGTATCTGTAATAAATAAATAAATAATCATAGTAAATAAATAAATAAACAAGTAAATAAATAAATAAGTAAATAAATAAGTGAAAAAAGACTCATACATAAGTGCAAGTAGGGTTACCACCTGTATGGGATTCACCCGGACAGTTCGGGTTTGGAATCATGTGCCCGGGTTTCAGACTGCCTGAAACCTGGACACATTATTCAGACTGGACTATGGCTTCCCAGCAGGGTTGCTGGTTAGCTAAGCTGCGAGTGTCTGTTACACTCTCTTTCACTCTGCCCAAAGCCAGCACTAACAATCCCCCACCTCCAAAAAACAAAACAAAAAAAACACACAGACGGGAGAGGAGAGAGAGCTTGTTCTGTACCTCTTTCTCCCCCCTCCCCCCACCCCTCTGTGTCTGCCTACATTCCAATCCGCGGCGCTGTGCCTCAGAAAAGGATATAGTGGGGGCCTGAATTTGGAAGTCTAGCAGCCTCAGATACATGAAAGGGGTGAGTGAGCTCACCATCCATCTCTGTCTGTGACTGAAGTCTTCCCCCTTCTCTATCCCACTTGAATGAGTACACTAAGGTAAATTAGGGTTCTCAGAGCACCCCTGACATCAGAATTCAACCTTTACACCAGAGGCCGCAGTGTTCCCCCTTACATTAGAGTCCTCTCCATACATCAGAGTGCTCAGTATTCCCCCCTTACTTCTGGGTTCCCAGAGCATCCCTTATGCCCCGTACACACGAGCGGACTTTTCGACATCCAAACTCCGACGGACTGAGTCCGTCAGACTATCCGATCGTGTGTGGGCTGCAACGGACTTTAGCTTCGCAAAAGTCTGACGGACTTTAGAAATGAAGCATGCTTCAAATTTTCCCGACGGAACTCCGCCGGACCCGGTCCCCTTCGAAAAATTCGCTCGTGTGTGTGCTACTCCGACGGACTAAAACCGACGCTAGGGCAGCTATTGGCTACTGTCTATGAACTTCCTACGTCGAATCCAGTCGTACGTCATCACGTTCGACTCCGTCGGAGTTTGGTGTGATGGTGTGTGGTCAAGTCCGTTCGGTCGAAAAGTCCGCCAGAACTCCGTCGGAACTCCGTCGAAACTCCGGCGGAACTCCTTTGGAGGTCTGTCAGACTTAATCCCTCTCGTGTGTACGGGGCATAAGAGTACACAGAGTTCTCCCTTACATCAGAGTCTGCAGAGTCCCACTTTACAGTGAAAGGGAACTCTGCGGATTCAGATGTAAAAGGGGAACTCTGCGAAAGGGTAACTCTGCGGATTCAGATGTAAAAGGGGAACTCTGCGAAAGGGGAACTCTGCGGATTCAGATGTAAAAGGGGAACTCTGTGGACTCTTATGTAAAAGGGGAACTCTGTGGACTCTGATGTAAAGGGGAACTCTTGTTATTAATGTCATATGATTACAAATGTTATTTAATAGCAAAATATATGAATAGTTTATACTATAAAAAAAAATTGCTGCACGCCGCTAAAGTGTTCCGGTTTGATTTGAAGAAAAGGTGGCAACCCTAAGTGCAAGTGATAAATGTGGATACCCGAAAGTGCCCATGTACATGATGCCTACATTTTGAGATTTTCAATTACTACCTTCCTGAGTGACGATAGCTATCAGGACATATAGGGGGATGATTCTCCCTAGTGGGGTCAGAGGCAGAAATAAAAAGCTGACTGTAGTTCCAATCCTTCTATGCTATACAAAACGAAGGAAAAAACCCAAATGATTGACTGGCGCTTACCTTTAAAAAATGCAAATATATTCTTTATTTCCAGATTTCGGAGAAGACAAAGAATTATTCCCCTAGCCCTGACTCTTATACAGGTAAAACTAGCGTGTTATTAGAAATTATCCAAATATTCCAGCACCACTTTGCCATCTATCAGGAGTCATCATCTGCAGTAAATGCGTATTTCACGCTGATGATACAGTGTATGGGGAGAAGCCGCACAATGCGCAGCCATCAGAATAGGAATTACTTGTCACATTCCATCAGTAACATATGGGAGCATGGCACAGAGACCGGCTCAGCCTGGTAAATGCAAGACAGACTCCCCGGCTTTTATCAGCCGACTTCCAGTCCATATCTATAATCATGTCATTTTCATGACAAATCTGCTCAAATAAAACCAGCTGCACAGTGGCAGATTGCAGACGGCTAGTGGAGGTGCTTCAGGACACGATAGATGTACTGTAAGGAAATGTCACATGGAACATGTGACAAGTAAATATAAACCCAATCGCTGCAATCTCACAGACACTTTAATATGCTAAATTATTTCAAACATTTTTTTCAATATTTTTAAATCTGTAGCTATCATGAAAGGCTTTGTTTGCATACGTTTTCTACTGCGTTGCTGTATTTGCATGCATTTATGGTGCGTTCACATGTCTGTGTTCCTGTGCATTCTGGTGTGAAAAAGTGCAAAATGCTGTACTTTTGTTTTAAAACACACATGAAAGCACCACAATGGCAAATTAGGCTCATTGAAATACATTAATTTTTACCTTCATTTTTTGCACAAATAGAGCTTTCTTTTGGTGGTATTTAATTACCACTGGGTTTTTTTTTTGCTTAACCACTTGCCTACCAGGCACGAACACCCCCTTCCTGCCCAAGCCATTTTTCAGCTTTCATCGCTGTCGTACTTTGAATGACAATTGCGCGGACATACTACACTGTACCCAAACAATTTTTTATCATTTTCTTCACACAAATAGAGCTTTCTTTTGCTGGTATGTAATCACTGCTGTTTTTTATTTTTTCCAAAAAATATAATTTTTTTACTTTTTTTCTGTCAGTAAATTTTGTAACTAAGTAATTTTTCGCCTTCACTGATGTGCGCTGATGAGGCGGCACTGATGGGCACTGATAGGCTGAACTGGTGGGCATTAATAAGGTGGTACTTGTAGGCACAGATGAGGCGGCACTTATGGGCACTGATGAGGTGGCACTGATGAGAAGGCACTAATATGCCGCACTTATGGGCACTGATATGTGGCACTGATGAGCACTGATAGGCGACACTGATGGGCAGTGTTAGGTGGCACTGATGGGCACATAGGTGGCACTGGTGAGCACTGATAGGCGGCAGTGGTGGGCGCTGATAGGCAGCACTAGTGGGCATGGATAGGTGGTACAGATGGGCACTGATGGGGACTGATGGGTGGCGCTGATGGGTGACACTGATGGGCATTGATGGGCAGCAGTGATGGGCATTGATGGGCAGCACTGATAGGCGGCACTAACTGGCATGGCTAATGGGCACTGATTTGTGGCACTTGTGGGCACTGATTGCTGCCACTGGTGGTCTCTGATCACTGGCATTGGTGGGCACTGTATGCTGGCATTTGTGAGCATGGTATTTTTACATGTAGCGCCGGCTTCTGACAAGCATGCGCTATATGTTTTGAAAAATTAATATTCCTAAAACCACAGTTGGGTTTTGGGGCTAATTTTGCTAAATTATGGTTTCAGTGCCAGTCTATCTGGATTGTACTGAGCTCTCCTTGGCTGCAGGTGTTGCTGTCACCGCCAGCAAGTGGTAGAACGCTGTCTAGTTGGGTGTATTGAGTGCCATTCTTTTCTCGGAACCAGCCCAGTGTGAGTGTTTTTCTGCTGTGCATTCTGGGAGGTGGTATTTAAGGTACTGCGATCACGTGCTTTGGGGTTCCGGTCCAGAAGATATTTTCTGTCTGTTTGGTCCTGGTCCTCCTGACCAGCCCCCATGGCCCTCCTGGCATGGGGAGCGGATCCATGCAAATTCCGAGCCTCGGGGCTGGATAGGCGAAGCAACTGCAGGGGCAGGCCTAAATGTATTTGAGGCCCTAATGATCCAGGGGTGGTCTGGTGCCGTCTCATCTGAGGAGAGGCCCAGCAACTGGAGAAGCATCCAGGGGAGGACTCTTTGGGAGAAGGTCAAGCTTAAGGCTGGCTTCTCTGAAGGAGCCTGGAGGCTCAGTTGAAGGACACTTTGTGGATCTATATTTCCTATGGTATAGCCGGACCGGCTGAGAGATACTGGTACCGTATGATAGTTCTCTAAATTTGTCTACGTCCCTCAGTTACATCCAAGTCTGTGGCAGAGACTTTGTTTCTCAAGTGTTCTACATCCAAGTCTGTGGCAAAGACTTTGCTTTACTTAACACCCTGCTGGGTGCTAGGCCTAGTGAGAGGAGGTCTATCCGGAGGTTGCAGTTCCAAAAGTACCTGAACTTTCTTCCTAACCCTCTACCCTTCATTAAGAGACTGTGTTATCTTCTAAATAAATAAACCAAAAGAAGCTTCAGTGTCAGTTTCTGCATTTCTTTGGGCCATCTACCACGGGAACCCCTAGACAGAGGCGAGGTCAAGAAGGTAAAAGTAAGTCCAATAAAACCAGCAGCTCCTTCGGGGGTCAGTGCTACATACACTTTATTTCTATATTATAATCAGGGCACTGATGGTCAGTGCCCTGATTATTGCCTAGCTGTCCCCCTGTGAGGAGATGTCGCTGATCGACTCTCCTCTCCTCACACTCTGTCAGTTTGAGGCGAGGAGAGCCGATTACCGGCATCTCTGTGTTTACATGTGACCGACTGTGATTGGACACAGCCTATTACATGGTAAAGAGCCCCGGACGTAGCTCTGTACACAGATCGGGGTCCCACCATGTCCTAGCAACACGGTGCGGCCGAGATCATCCCCTTGGGTGCGCGAGAGTGGCTGTTTTGTGCCAGAACAAGAGCTCCATCATTTGACTGAGGGCGGGCGGCAAGCAGTTAACACTGATGTGCGCTGATAGGGCTGCATTGATGGTCACTAATAGGTGGCACCGATGGGCACTGATAGGCAGCACTCGCCTTGTTCTTAACAAACAGTGAATAGCTGGTTGGTAAAGAGTTGGTACCTGCCACATCCTTAACAGCCAGTGAATAGTTGGTCCTTCCTCCGCCACTAGGCCAGTTAGTAAGTGCAGCACGCTTCGCAAATGCACAGTAGAGAACCGGCTGAGACGGTTAAAAGGCTTCACTGCTGGATTCCCTTACCAAGAATGGCCGCAGCAACACCTGAGAGCCCATCGTAAAATCGGCTGGGGTGCTAACATCGTGGGAACAATGGATAGGTAAGTGTCCTTATATTAAAAGTCAGCAGCTACAGTATTTGTAAGGCCTCATACACACAGACGTTTTAAAAAAGGGGCTGTAAAGCTAGTACCGATGCCAGGAAAAAAGCAGCGTTAAAAACGCTATTCTATCAGCGTTTTGCATTGGCGTCAATGCGCGTTAATCTGAGTTTTTTTTAAGCGTTATCGCTAAGGCGCGTTAAAAAAAAAAGACATCCCTCTGCTATTTTCCACTCCCAAATTGACCACAATGCCAGGGGAAAAAAATAAAAAACTTTCAATATCATGTGACGGTGCCATTTTGGTTGGCGAGAGAAAGAGGATAGAGATAGTCTGTGTGTGTTTGTTTGAGTTTTTGTGAAGTTTTTGCGATTTTGCGTTTTCTTTGTATTTTTTCATTATGAATCCTGTTGTGAAAATGATTGATGAAGCAGTCCTGCTTATTATATTGTGGAGGATTCATAGAAGGAGACAGTTGGAGGAGGAGAGAAGCAGCAGATGACGTCGCTTCAGGACCCATCCACTGGTATCCCAGGGCTGTCAGTGGGGTACTTCACCCAGATGTATGCAGAACTGCCCATTCATCTTTACCAGGATGTCTGTGAGGCTCTTTGATGAGCTATTGGAGAAACTCCGGCAAAGATTGATCAGGATGGACACTGTCATGTGGTGCTCTGTGTCACCGGAGGAACGGCTGCTAGTGACATTAAGGTAAGTGAAATCTTATAAATAAGTACTCATATGAGTTAGAGTGGTAGGGTTAGGAGGTAGGGTTTGGGGTTAGGGGTAGGGTTTAGGCAATAGGGGTTTGGGGTTAGGGGTATTGGGTAAGGACTAGAATTAAGGGCTAGGGTTTAGGGAATAGGGGTAAGTGGATAGTGTTAGGCTTAGGGGTAGGATTTTTATTTGTATGCTGTTTTAATTAAATATTTTATAATTGTTATGTTAGGTTCCTTGCCACTGGACAAAATTTTGTGTCCCTTCACCGTTATTTCCTTCTTGTTATCGCAACAGTCTCTGCAGTAATCAGGTCAACATGTGTGGCAATTTGGGGAGCTACATGAGTCAGTCATAGAAATCTGAGAATCTGTTGTGGATGGATTCTGGGAAAAAACACAATTTCCTAATTGCTTCGGTGCCCTGGGTTGGAAACACATCAGGGTGAAGAAGCCACCTCACTCTGGATCATCTTACTTTAATTATAAAAAATATTTTTCTGTGGTCCTCCTGGCATTGACTGATGCCCATCTAAAATTCCTTGTTGTGTATGTGAGAGCTTACGGCAGCCAAGGCGACGCCTGCATATTCAGAGAATCTGCATTCGGGACGTCATCTGCATGAGGGACGCCTCAACATACCAGCCAGTAGGCCTCTACCCTGCACTGATGAACCAAGTTTGTCGTTGGTGAAGGTTGCGGATGAGGCTTTTGGATTGGCCAAAAATCTTATGATGCCATATAGTGGATGTGGTCTCAGCTATGAAAAAATCATTTTTAACTATAGGCTCAGCCGTGTAGTTGAGTGCCCGTTTGGTGTCTTGACAGCCAAATGGAGGGTTTTGCTGTCCATGCAACTGGATGTAGAGAATGCAAGCATGGCATGCTGCATCCTTCACAATTTTCTGAGGAACAATGAGAGAAGCAATGTGGAACTGGAGCCCAGCAACCTAACACATCGTGTTCAATCTATGGACTTGTGGTCAGCGAAACGGGTCATGACAATCTGTAACCAATTTTCCCAATATTTTGTATCGCCTGAACTACACGTCTGAGCCTATAGTTAAAAATGATTTTTTCATAGCTGAGACCACATCCACTATATGGCATCATAAGATTTTTGGCCAATCCAAAAGCCTCATCCGCAACCTTCACCAACGACAAACTTGGTTCATCAGTGCAGGGTAGAGGCCTACTGGCTGGTATGTTGAGGCGTCCCTCATGCAGACGACGTCCGAATGCAGATTCTCTGAATATGCAGGCGTCGCCTTGGCTGCCGTAAGCTCTCACATACACAACAAGGAATTTTAGATGGGCATCAGTCAATGCCAGGAGGACCACAGAAAAATATTTTTTATAATTAAAGTAAGATGATCCAGAGTGAGGTGTCATGGCAAGATGATCTTATTTAAAAAAACAATGTTGACATTGAATAAATCAGCTCGGGAATTTGGTCTTGTTTTTTTAATTTAATAAAACACGTCATATTCATGTTACTTCTGTTTGTGTCCAAGTTTCTTCTTTTGTTCTTCGAGTCCATTACATTCTGCGTGAGGCAAACCCATTCTAGCCTTATTTGGGCTTACCATACATTTGTCTCAAGCAGAGTGTAAATGAGTGCTGTTGTGCATCATATAAAAAAAAGGAAACAATCAGATGAAATTTGTAAAATAAATTTTTATTTATCGTGAATAAAATCACAACTGGGTGATATGTGTGCTGGGATGCCTGGTCACCTTAAGGATGTAGGGATTGGGGATGGGGGAAGGAATGGGGCTGGCGCCTATGCACATTAGAATGGGCAGATGACGGTGCACATTCTTCATAGGAGTGTGGGGGGTATAATAGAGTCTGGGGCATGGTGAGTGGTGGCTGGCAGAGAGGAAGGGGCTGATACAGAGAGGGGGGCGCTTGCACTGCTGAGCTACCGGGGGGCCATTAGGGGATCCTGAGAAACAGTGTATGGATTGATTGAAGGTGGAGGTGGCACGCCACTATGTTCTGCCTGTCCGTATTGCACACAGATGGTGTTCAGTCGATTCATACACTGGATCTCCAGGTCTCCACCCATGTCCTCCAGAATGTTGTACATGTGGCGGCAGAAGCAGGCGCGTTTGTTGCTTGGGTCAAGGAAAGCATCAAAGCTGTGCCTCTTCTGCTGCACTTCCTGCAGCGGTGCAAGCACCCTGTTCTCAGTCTCCGAAATAAACTCGCCCACAATATGCTGCTGGTTACGTCCATGCTCACGCCCATGCCCAGGGCCATGGCTTTCAACACATAGGGAGATGTGTGGGCTGAGCTGTCCGTGGCACTGGTGGTGGGTCTGTCCACCTGCCTCCTCTCTTCTCTATGCAATATTGGATATCATCCTGAAAAGAATAGAATTTAAATAGCTAGTTGACATTATACATAGAAAATTCATTTTGCCTGCAAAGAAATGCACACGGATAGTTATACGAGGTAAAAAGAAGACAATAAAAGACGTAATTCATCGCTTGTCTTACGAAGGCCAGCTTCTGGTGGTAAACTTACGGCTTCTTTTTGGACGCTGGCGCTCTGGACCGGGCTGACTTTTCCTCTTCTATGAGGTCCTTTCTCATGCGATCGCGGAGTGACTTCCACCACCACTGAAGCACTTTGCCTATGAATAGTGGACAAGAAGAGAAAAGTCGAAAGGAAGAGGTTAATAAGGGTTATGCATTCTACATTTATTACATTACAGAACAAACAGTTAATGCATTCCATGTACAGAGACTTACTTGTATCTTTTTAGATACCATGTGACATGTTTCCACCTTGGGGTGATCGACGAGCATATCTCCATTCACTCTTGATTTTTTTAAATGTGGTCTCCATGCTGTGGGTGCGCAAGGTCCCAAAGCTCGGGATAGGCCTCCACAGCTGAAATAAGAACTGGCTGTGACACAGAGCTGGCCATGTCTTGTTCCTCCTCTTTCTCTTTCCCACAATCCCCCAGGTGCGCAAAGGACTTTTGGGTAATTACAGACAGGAATATCCTGTTTTTTCTTACATACAGTGACCAATCACATAGTAAACATTTTTACAGCTTAAAAATGCAGGTACAGCGCTAATTGCGCATTTTTTAGCTTTTTTCAGTGCCAAAACAGATCTAGCTCTGGAGCAGCAGAATGCGCTGGTCCTGGGTCATGCGACGCTGTACCCAAATAAAATTGATGTCCTTTTTTTCCCACAAATAGAGCTTACTTTTGGCGGTATTTGACCTCCTCTGCGCTATTTATTTTTTGCGCTATAAAAAAACAATATTTTTTACTTTCTGCTATAATACATATCCAAAAAAAATGTAAAAAAAATAAATACATTTCATTATCAGTTTAGGCCAATATGTATTATTCTACATATTTTTGGTGAAAAAAACGCAATAAGCATACATTGATTGGTTTGCACATAAGTTTTAGTGTCTACAAAATAGGGGATGTATTTATGCCATTTTTATTATTATTTTTTTATCACTAGTAATGGCGGTGATCAATAAATTTTAGCGGGACTGTGACGTTGCGGCAGACAAATCTGACACTTTTTTGGAGACCAGTGACACCAATACAGTGATCAGTGCTATAAAAATGCACTGATTACTGTATAAATGACACTGGCAGGGAAGGGATTAGCACCAGGGGCGATTAAAGGGTATTTTGCTATTAAATAACATTTCTAATCATATGAAGTTAATAACAAGAGTCCCCGCTTTTTCATGTGAGTCCAGAGTTCCTCTTTTACATCTGAACTCGCAGAGTTCCCGTTCATTGTAAGGGGGGACTTTGCAGACACTGATGTAAGAGAGAACTCTGGGGACGCTAACATAAGGGATGCTCTGCGAATCCTGATTTAGGCTCCATTCACATCTATGCATGTTGCTTTTGAGCGTTTCTGCAGTGCTGTTTGCGGTGCTTCCTGCGTTTTATTAAGGGGGCCCCTAGATCCCGGCATCCCACCCTATGTGAATGAGTATGGGGTACATCGTACCCCTACCCATTCACCTGGAAAAAAAGTAGTAGTAGTGTTAAAAAATACAGTAGACAGTTTTTGACAAGTCTTTTATTAAAAATCTTCTTTGCCGCTTCTTCCTCCATCTTCTCCCGCATCTTCATCCTCCGGTCTTCTCCTTCTTCCGCTCTTCTTTGTCTGGTGTTCTTCTTCCTTTGTCGCTGCCGCTGCTCCTGCCGACGACCCTCCTCCGATGCTGCATCCCGCTGATCTGTCGGCGCCGATGTCCTTCATTCAGTAAATAATGCGGGGGCGTGGCAACAGGATTACGTCAACTGGCGGCCACGCCCCCTGTGACGTCACGGCGCCCGGGGCATGCATGCTGGGTCAATGACGTCACAAGGGTGTGTGGCCGTCGGGTGATGTAATCTGATTGCCACACCCCCTCGTTATTTTAGGAACCTCCCCTTTAATGCCGTTGGGCGGAAGTGATGTTTGACATTGCGTCTGTCATCCATTGTTATGGAGCTGAGTGGGGGACATCTTTCCCTCACTCGGCTCCAGGGGTCTCAGACACAGGGGAAAGGATCGGATCATCTCCACCTCCATCCGGCGTCTCCGGGTAGCGGTGGAGACAACCTGAGCGTGGCTGCTTCTGAAAATACCGGTATTTATGGCAGCTCTCTGCTGCCATAATCCCAGTATTCTAGGTCAAAGTACGATACCGGTAAATGGCAAATTAATTTTTTAATATTCCAAGCAAACTCACCCATCCGTCCATGTCTCCATGCTTTATTTTGCTGAGAAAAACACCTCCCTAGCCTTTCTGGCCCTAAGAACAGATGATTCATGTAGCATTTACTTCCTGGACTCCATCTGCCCTCCACTCAGGCAAGCAGGCAGGAAGGCGTGCTTAGCTGAAAAAACCCTTCCTCCCCTCCAGAAGACACCAATAACCAAGAAGTAACCAAAGTGTTAAAATAAAACAAGTAAATATAATACTCTTTCCTATCTATTTACTAATGCTAGAAGCATAAGGATTAAATGGGTTGTAAAACTACGTGTTTTTTCACCTTAATGTATCCTATGCATTAAGGTGAAAAAACACCTGTCAGTGACCGGCCCCCTTGCCCCCCCCCCCCCCGTTTTACTTACATGAGCCCTAGAACTTGACCCGGCGGGGACGTTCTGTGTCTCTGCCCGGGGTTCTCGTCTCTTGATTGGATATATTGATAGCAGCGCAGCCATTGGCTCCCACTGCTTTCAATCAAATCCAATGACGCAGGTGCCGGGGGGCAGGGCCAAGTCATACATTCAGCCTCTATGGACGCCGAAAGAAGAAATCGGGAGCGCGCCCGTAAGGTAACCCCCCGGGAGCGCTTCTCCTAGGGGGTTATCTGATGTGGGTAGGAGCCGCGAGAGCCGCCGGGGGACCCAAGAAGAGCAGGTTCGGAGCCACTTGGTGCAAAACGAGCTGCACAGTGGAGGTAAGTATAATATGTTTGTTATTTAAAAAAAAACAAAAAACGAACACTTTAAAATCAGTCGATGTTGATTGAGATAGTGAAGTTCCACTTTAACCACTTGCTTACTGGGCACTTAAACCCCCCTCAGTCCCAGACCAATTTTCAGCTTTCAGCGCTGATGCACTTTGAATGACAATTGTGCGGTCATACAACACTGTACCCAAATGAAATTTTTATCATTTTTTTCCCACAAATAGAGCTTTCTTTTGGTGGTATTTAGTTACAGCTCGGAGTTTTATTTTTTGCTAAACAAACAAAAAAAGATGCAAAAAAAAAAAAAAAAAAATCATGTTTTAATAGTTTGTTATAAAATTTTGCAAACGGGTCATTTTTCTCCTTCATTGAAGTGCGCTGATTAGGCGGCACTGATAGGCTGCATTGGTGGGCACTGATGGGCTGCATTGGTGGGCACTGATGGGCTGCATTGGTGGGCACTGATAGGCTGCACTGGTGGGCACTGATAGGCATAGTTAAGGCGGCACTAATAGGCACAGATAAGGCGGCACCGATGGGCACAGATAAGGCGGCACTGATGGGCAAAGATGGGCACAGATAAGATGGCACGGATGGGTGGCACGGATAAGTGGCACGGATGGGTGGCACGGATGGGCACTGATAGGTACCACAGATAGATGGGACTGATGGGCACTGATAGGTGGCACTGATAGGTGGCTCTGATAGGTGGCACTGCTGGGCACTGATGGGCGGCACTGCTGGGCACTGATGGGCGGCACTGCTGGGCACTGATGGGCGGCACTGGGGTGCAGCACCTTTGAGGCAGATTTTGGGTGGCACTGTGGGTGGCACTGCTGGGTGGCACTGTGGGTGGCACTGTGGGCACTGCTGGGTGGCACTGTGGGCACTGCTGGGTGGCACTGTGGGCACTATGGGCACTGCTGGGTGGCACTGACAGGGGGGCACTTACTTTATTTCAGGATGGCACTGCGGGTGGCAGGTGGGCACTGGCAGGGGGCAGGTGTCCTCTTAAATTGCTGGCCGTGATCGGGACTGATGTCCCGAACACGGCCGCCGGCGATCGGCTTTTTTTTTTTCTCCTCGCGCTGTCAGCGCGAGGAGGAATACTAGCCGATTACCGGCTCCGTTTTATCACATGATCAGCTGTCATTGGCTGACAGCTGATCACGTGATAAGGGGTCGGGATCGACCCCTTACACGGATCGGTGATCAGGCGAGTCTCACGGACTCGCCGATCACAGAGCGCGCCGCGCGCGCCCCTCAGGGGGCGCGCAGGCCGCTCGTATCCGGGACGACGTCAATAGACGTAGTCCCGGAAATGTGGGTCCGCGCTGTTGCCGTCATTTTGCAATAGCGCGGTACCCAAGTGGTTAAAGTGGTTGTAAACCCTTACAACCAACTTTGACCTACAGGTAAGCCTAGATTAAGGCTTACCTGTAGGTCCAAGAAATATCTCCTTGGTGCGGTTCTGAAAAAAATGCAGCTTCCCATTGACATGAATAGAAATTCATTGCTTTTTTTGGTGTGTTTTTAAATCACACGTCCATTTTTCACAGGTGCAGGTGGCCCAAAAACGCACCAGAATGGCAAATGCGTTTTTGCTACAAAGCAGTGGCCTTACAGATATATGTAAGCGTATATATTTTAGCACTCTATACAAAAAAATACATTCAATAAATCAATTTATTATCAGCTATACAATATAAGTGGAGCAACTAAAGAAGAACTCCATCCTAAAATAACAAGATAAAAATCAATAGCCCATTAAAAAACAAAAACAACAAATCAGCTTTTGATGTAATATTAATTTCCAATGCAGAGATTTTCCCCGCAGTGCCTTTTTTTCCTGCTGCTAGATGTCCTCATGGCCAGCATCATTCAACTCAGCAGCTCTGAGGCTCTCCAGGTCATCATGGACCCACTTAAAGCCTGTGACTGGACAGTGAAAAGAGGAGCGGTACAATGATGAGCTTATCTTTTTGTCACTCTGTTTCTCTTCATATTCAGCATGCTTTTTGTCAACATATGAAATGATTGGCTCCTTGTGCTGCTTCTTCCTTTCACACTCCAGTGCTGCTGTACCATGACTACAAGAACAACATTCAGGTGCTTACACTGCTTGTATTTAAAAAAATAAATGTAACACATTCATTTGTATTTCATAACTGCCTAGACTTCAGCTATAATACCTGAACTTTAGTTTCAACGTATTCGTTTCCATTAGATGGTGTATGCTGTCCCGGTTACATAAAATCAGCACTCTTGGTTCGGTTCACACTGGTGCGATGCGAGAACCAGTGAAAATCCAGTTCACACTGCCACATGCAAACCGCTGGGAGTGTCAATACAAAGTTAACCTCTTCCGATCCTGTGTATAGTCAAATGACGACTGCAAGGTGGCTCTCTCATCCTTGGCAGTTGTCATTCGAAGTCCTTGGCTTCCCAGCCGCTGGGGGGGGGGTGCGCATGTGACCACCCGCGATTGCTGGTCACAGAGCAGGGACGTAGATCTGTGTGTGTAAACAAACAGTTCCACATCCTGTCAGGGGAGAGGAGACAGATCGTGTGTTCCCAGTACAGAGGAACACCGATCGGTCACCTCCCCCAGTCAGTCCCCTCCCCCCACTGTTAGAACCACTCCCTAGGTAACACATTTAACCCCTTGATCGCCCCCTAGTGTTAACCCCTTTCCTGCCAGTGAAATTTATACAGTAATCAGTGCATTTTTATAGCCCTGTTCGCTGCATAAATGTGAATGGTCCCAAAATAGTGTCAAAACTGTCCGATGTGTCCGCTGCAATATCGCAGTCCTGACAAAAATTGCAGATCGCCACCATTACTAGTAAAAAAAAAAAAAAAATGTCATAAATCTATCTCCTATTTTGTAGGTGCTATAACTTTTGCACAAACCAATCAATATACGCTTATTCAAATTTTTTTTTACCAAAAATGTGTAGAAGAATACATATAGGTGTAAATTAAGGAAAAAATATGTTTGTTCGTTTTTTTTTTAATTGGGATATATATTATAGCAAAAAATTTGTTTTTTTTTTCAAAATTGTCGCTCTTTTTTTGTTTATAACGCAAAAAAAACAAAAAACAAAATGCAGAGGTGATCAAATACCACCACTATTTGTGGGAAAAAAATGATCAAAATATCATATGGGTACAGTGTTGTATGACCGCGCAATTGTCATCCAATGCGTGACAGTGCTGAAAGCTGAAAAATTACCTGGTAGCAAGGGGGTGAAAATGGCCAGTATTGAAGTAGTTAAAGATCGGTTCACATATCGCAGTGCGAACTGTCAGTTCGGACACAATTTGGATCGCATGGGTGTGAAACCGATTCTGGTGGGGACCAAAAAAAGGGCCCTGCACAACTTTGGTCCGAATGCGATGCAAATTCAGCCATATTAACTGTATGGCTGAATTTCCATCGCACAGACATTGCATGTGATTTGCACTGTAGTGCTGTGCGAATCACATGCGATATCGCACAGCACACCAGTGTGAACTGGGACTTAAGCCTAGCACACACTACTTGTTTTTTTTTGGTTCAACCCAGCAGGCTGAACTAAAAAAGCCTGACAGCTCAGCTCAGGTCAGAGCCCCTGTACTAACTATGTGATGTTAGTACAGCGATCTCCCCTGCTGTTCTATTGTGTTCTGACATGGGGGATGGCCCCCTTCCATTAGCTGAGAGCGCTGAGCGATAGCTGATCGGCTGACCTTTTTTTGGTCATGCCCCTTTGACAGAGGCGGGCCAAAATGTCTGGCTTCTGTTGAACCGGCTGCAATACACACGGGTTGAATGTCAGCCAGTTTCTATTGAACCGACCAATGCTGCCCAACATTCAGCCCATGTGTACTAGGTTTTAGGGTCACTATGGGGGTTATTTAACGGAAAATCCACTTTGCACTGCAAGTGCACTTGGAAGTAAAGTCGCTGTAGATCCGAGGGGGACACGCAAGGAAAATAAAAAACAGCATTTTAGCTTGCATGTGATTGGATGATAAAATCAGCAGAGCTTCCCCTCATTTCACATCTACCTATTAGATTTAGAGCGACTGCACTTTTAGTGCACTTGCAGTGCAAAGTGGATTTGCCTTTTGTAAATAACCCCCAATACACAATACAACCTGACCGTGCAATCTTTGTACCACTAACTTTAGATATTTACTATAAATTCAAAGTTAATCAGTGTGCTAGTAATAATAAAGCAGCAAACATATATTGTATAGTGACAATGAAAAGCATAGAAAAATCATGTATGCAGCACTAGTAACATAACATTAAAATTAAAAGTAAAAGTCCATAGTGTTTAGAACAGGGGCGGACTGACAACTCATGGGGCCCCCGGGCAATAGGAGATTATGGGGCCCCCAGGCAATCAGAGATTATGGGGCCACATAGTATACACAAACACACACACAGTATAATATCACACACACAGTACACACAGACATGTTTCTATTGGCTGAGAAGGTACTGGAGAGGTGGGGCAACTATAATCTCGGGTTTTACTGAGGCTGGCAACCCTGATGGGGCCCCCTAGTGGCATGGGGCCCTCGGGCAGTGCCCGAGTAGCCCAATGGTCAGTCCGCCCCTGGTTTAGAATAAAGTCCTTGTTCAGGGAAAAGCTGGAACCACCCGCGGTGTAGACAGACATGATTAGGTGAGCACCAAACATCAACACACCGGGCCTCTTACCTACACCTCTGCTGACGTTCTATTGGATGAAACACTGTGCATGGGTGGAGCTCTGACATCACAAGGCTGTCACGTGTCATCCGCGGCCATCTTTGTGGTTGGAAACAAATACTATTCATAACAGACTGCTGCTTCTGATATGCTTGTTTTTATTTGCTACAATGTGAGTACCCTGGCTTTTTTTCAATTAAATGTGATCCTGGTTTTGATATATTACACCATGAGGAGTTGCTTTCTTGTATTCTATGCATGCACCTTTGAACTTTCATCTGATGAGACTACAAAACCCAGCCATCTATGACTCAAGTGAAGTGGTTCCGTGGTGCTGTGGCTGTATCATGCTTGTTTGACAACCTGTAATTCAGTGGTCCATTTTCTTTGGTAAGAGGCCCGGTCTGTTGATGTTCGGTGGAGGATAAGTCCATGCTCATTGTCTACATTGTGGGTGGTTCCAGCTTTTCCCTGAACAAGGACTTTATTCTAAACACTATGGACTTTTACTCTTCATTTTAATGTTATGTTGCTAGCGCTGCATACATTTTTTTTATATTTACTATGTAATATGAGCACTTAATCTAACCAGGCCCTTGCACTACATCATTTTTGGCAGATAAAATGGAGATTGTACAATCAGATTGTAATTTGTGTGTGGTGAGCATTAAGGTGGCCGTACATGGATCGAAATGTGGCTGGTTCAGCAGGAACTGGCTGAATGTCAATCCATGTATGAGCACCCTGGTTGTACACAAGTCGATCTATCAGATGACTTGTGTGCATCCAGCCTGTCTGGCTTTTCCCAAACGATTAGTATTGTGTTGAATTGATAATCCAGCAATTTTCTTTCCTTCCACCCTGGGCTGATGAAGGAGGCGGGGATTAGCCTCTGAAACGCGTTCCTGATTGGTCACAGCATCCCCTGACAGCTTATCTGAGTCTCCCTCTGCAGCTTTCTGGATTCCTGTATCGGCTTCTGCAGCCCTTCTGTGTTCCCAGCGGCTCCTGTCAGGACTTAACTGTTTCCCTGTCGGCTCTAGATTGAGCTGCTTTCTATTCCCACCACACTGACATATTTGTGCGTGCATAATTACCATATTTATTGGCGTATAACACGCACTTTTTCCCCCTGATTTTTTTTGGGGGTGTGTTATACACCGATCCCCCGCTATTTCTACTACTTTCTGCCGCTGTCTGCGGCTTCCGGGGTATTTTTGGCTGCACTCGGCCATTCTCGGCTATCTTCAGCCATTCTTGGCTATCTTTGGCCGTTCTCGGTTATCTTCGTCCGTTCTCAGCTATTTCGGAAAGCCGAAAGCCGCCGAAAATAGCAGAGAATGGCCGAGTGCGGCCGAAAATACCCGAAAGCCACCAAGAGCGCCCGAAAATACCCGAAAGCCACCGAGAGCGGCTGAGAACTACCGAGCGCCGCCGAGATACACAGGACATCCGCTCTGTATCTCGGTGGTGCCATTTTTAAATGGCAAAGCTTCAGACAAGACTGCAAATGAGTGACAAGGCTAAATGCAAGGCTGCAAATGACTGACAAGGCTAAATGCAAGGCTGCAAATGAGTGACAAGGCTAAATGCAAGGCTGCAAATGACTGACAAGGCTGCAATTATGGGCATTTAAATGTAAGTTTTTTTCCTTAAACTTCCCTCCGAATGCATCCCACAAACCCCTGAGGAAGCCTTCAGTGTGAAACGCGTCAGTTCCCCTCCTCTCCTTTACACTGGAATGTGTGATACTGAAAATGTTGAGATGTCCCATATGTAGCATGGTGTATATTTATGTGTATTAGGGGAGCTGCTTCTCTATAAGGAGTTGCGATACCGAGTATGGTTTTCTGAATTATCTCATGTTTCTAGGGCATTGTAAACCCCACTCACTATTTTAAGAAATGTGTAACAAAATTTATATCTTTTTAAGACTATAAATGTATTGGGAAATTCATTCTGACAGGAGGACTCAACACCTTTAAAATCCCTGTTTTCTTTCTTAAATGGCTTCTTCTACAAACCTTTGGGATGTGGAGTTGATTAATACAACTGGACCCATTCATATGTAATAATCAGTGGATTATTTAGTATCAGCCCATACCTCTGGGATTGTTATTTTTGTGCCTTTTATTGTATTGTTTTATCATTTTAGAGGTGTTTTTATACAACTCTTCATGTGTACATGTTGGCAGCCTATTGTAAAACTGATATAAGCAGTGGCCTTTGCCGTTTCTTTTAGGTTATTATACAGCCCCCCACACACTATCAAATTTTTATTGTACAGATCTCCTTTTCTCCCTTTTCTTGCAGCAAGTGTAGTACTGATTGCTGGTGTTTGTGTTTATCAAAGATGCAGGCTAGGCTTTATTTTTTATTCTATTCAAATTCAAATTTATTCTATTTAAAATTAGAATTTCAGAAAATGGCTATATTCTAATTTATTCTATTCTATTATTTTTCATTATTTTCTATTCCATTTTATTCTGTTATTTTATTTTCTATTCTATTTTGCTCTGTTTTACTCTTTACTCTATTCTATTTTATTCTCTTCAGAAATTCGAATTTGACTCGAAAACTATTCAAATTAGTTTAAAATTCGTTTAGAAAACGATTCAAATTCGAATTTCATCTGAAATTTTTATTAGCTATTTCGGATTCATTTAAATTTGTTACTATTGTAATTCGGAGAGTCGGATACATTCGAATTTCAAAATAACGTCAAATTTGTCCAAATTTCAGTTTGGAACAAAATGAAACTCACGTGTCTAATGGAGTTTTTTTAATGTGCCACACCTAAAAAAGTGTAAATGGGGCCTAAGAGTGAGAAACATCAGCTCTCCTGCCCTGCCAGAGAGAGCTATGCTGTGTGGCAGAGCTGTTTAAATCTAAGGACTGGATGGAAAGAAATACACATCCTTTGACAGATGAAACAGCTCCTATATATATATATTTCATCTTTGCATTTGGCTGTTTGCCCTGAGCTTAGTTTTAAAAGTTTGCCAGCTTAGTCTGCGGAAATATTCGGCTCTCTACTAAGCTAAGCCGCAGCCACCGGTCATTACACAACCCCCTGCACCTCTGGACCCCTTTACATCA
The DNA here is from genome assembly GCF_037356315.1 of Lithobates pipiens. NCBI lineage: Eukaryota > Metazoa > Chordata > Amphibia > Anura > Ranidae > Lithobates > Lithobates pipiens. The sequence continues at coordinate 2,683,333 of NW_027507755.1, read as the reverse complement.
CACAGCAGCTTGCACCTCTGGACCCATTTACATTACACAGCAACCTGCACCTCTGGACCCTTTTACATTACACAGTACCCTGCACCTCTGGACACCTTTACATTGAATAACCCCCTGCAACTCTGGACCCCTTTACATTACACAGCACCCTGCATCTCTGGACACCTTTACATTACACAACCCCTTGTACCTCTTGACCCCTTTACATTATAAAACCCCCTGCATCTCTGGACCCCTTTACATTACACTGCCCGCCTCTCACCCAGCAGCTCTGGAGCCCTTTACATTACACAGCCTGTCCCCCACCCCGCAGCTCTGGACCCCTGCACATTACACAGCTCCCCCAGCTTCAGACCCCCTGCATATTATACAGCCACCCCCCCAGCTTTGGGCCCCCTACATTTTACACAGCCACCCCCCCAGCTTTGGACCCCCTTCATGTTACACAGCCACACCCCCCAGCTTTGGACCACCTTATGTTACACAGCCAACCCCCTCCCAGCTCTGGATCCCTGCATGTTTCACAGCTCTGCCCCTTTTTACCTTACTCACGCAGAGGCTGAGACACACCAGAGGGCGGGAACTGTTGGAGTTAATTTTTCATATTAACAATGCTAAAGATTGGTTGCTAGGGCCACCTAGCAACCAATCATCAGCTAGTTAACTTAGCATTTCCCATCTTCTATTCATCACTGTCTGGCCCACTGTCTCTCTCTCCCTCTCATGCTGTACAGGAGAGAGAGACAGTGTTTTTTATATCTCCTGCTCCTGTGTTAATCCGGCGGCGTGTTACTTGGTTAGCGGCACAGTACGCACCTGGCCCAGTACCCCTGCATCCTGTCACAGCTCGCCTCTCTCTGCGCTCACATCCATTGCCGCTGCTCTGCCTGAGCCAGCCGTGCTGTCATCGCTTCACTTACGGGGGTGGACAGGGAGGGGGGCACTGGCCTGACCCCCCCCCCCCCCAGTGTGTGGTCTGGGGCAGACCCCCTCCCCCTTGTAGGTATGCCATTGGTAGAGAGAGATCTGCTGTTCCTAGTGATCGGGAACAACGATCTGTCTGTACTCCCAGTCAGTCCACTCCCCCCCACAGTTAAAAACACCTCCCTAGGAAACATTTAACTCCTTGATAACCCCTAGTGTTAACCCCTTCCCTACCAGTGCTATTTATACAATGTTCAGTGGCTATTTTTAGCTATGATCACTGTAATAATGTCCCTGGTCTCAAAAAAGTGTCAAAAGTGTCTGATCTGCGTGCCGCAATGTCGCAGTTCTGCGAAAAATCACTGATCACCGCCATTACTAGTAAAAAAATGACATAAATATATCCCCTATTTTGCAGACACTATAACTTTTGCAAAAATCTATGAATATACCCTTATTGCATTTTTTTTTACCATAAATATGTAGAAGAATACATATTGACCTAAACTGCTGAAATTTTTTATTTTTATTTTTTAAATGGGGATATTTATTATAGCAAAAAAGTAAAAAATATAGTTTTTTTGTGGGAAAAAAAGGACATCTATTTGGTTTGGGTACAAGGTCGCACGACTAAGCAATTGTCAGTTAAATCGACGCAGTGCCGTATCGCAAAAAATGGCCTGGTTAGTAAGGGGATAGAACCTTTCGGGGGGCTGAAGTGGTTAAACAAGTCCCATATTTTGAGATCACTGTTTGGTTCAGGTTAGTTGCAGAAAAGAAATCAGCTGAAAATGAACCCCCCCCTGTACATTAAACAGGATGACATCATCAATGAAGCAATTCCTCTAGTGAGCCTCGGCAATCATCTGTCTTTTCTCTATTTCAGGCATTTTTTTTTCAGTAAAGGAAACATTAGTCGAAATCTGATTAAAAGAAAATTGATCGACGTTCCCATGGCTGCCGCCGGACAGTGGAGAGAAAGATGTTCTTTTAAAGCAGTGAAGCACATTTTTCAGAGCATCTGTCACAATCAAACCATAATCCATTCTGTTCTCCAAACACAATGTTACTGCTGATGGGAGACTTCTGGAGAGGTGACAAGTTGGCTGATATTTTTCTGCATTGGGCTTGGCAATGCGGGATAGGAATATGAACAGAGCAGGTACGACTCTTCAGGGCTATTCACTGAAAATAAGGCAACATATGGCTTAAAAGTACAGACAGGGGAAAGAATGGCTTAAAGGAAACGTGTCATGACCGAAATATGGAGGCTGCCATTACTCACGTTTACAAATGCCAATTGCCTGGCTGTCATGCTGGAACTAGATCTTAATGGTTACTAAACCTATAACAGTAAAATCAATCTGTATATGCAGTAAAGCACACTGGTTATACTCACTGTGGATCCTAAGGGGTTAACCTCTGCATTTTGTAAAAAGGCAGTTTGATCCTGTCTCCTCTGATCCTCCCCTTCTTACAGAGTCCCCAATATATTCCCTGATAGTACAGAGCCTTGGCGACAAGTTGCACATGCTCAGTTTGGTGTGTACTGCTAGAGAGTATTTCTCTCATATTCACCGACCGACACAGCTCCTCTCCACAGCTCCTCTCTGTAACTAAATGGGTTGTATAGCCTGCCATTAGGAGAAACTAGGCAAAATTGTTACACAATACACAGAACTTTAATCCCGCCCCAGGGGGGCGGGCCCCGTGCTATCAACCCTTCCCACTGCTCCTAGCAGCTTCGGTTTTTATTTTGCCTAGCAAGGAGAATGACCTAGGAAACCCTGCAGGCCTCTTGGTCCAAAGCAGGTTTGCTGCTTTTTGCGCAAGATGAAATATCCTGTGATCTTCCATCAACTGCCGGTTGGGTGACAGGCTGGTTAATGATATCCTTGTAGTCTCCTCAGTCCGGCCATTGAGTGTGTGCAATCCGCAGTTAAGGCTCGGCAGGCCATGACATGCCTCAGTTTCAGAGGTGGTCGGTGAGCTTCAATGCTCCGGAGTATACATATGACCGGGCTACTGTCTGGATCACAGTATACCGAGGCCAGCAGCCACCCTGTAACTGCGCAGGAGTGGGTCTGTGATGGAATGTCTCCCAGCTCTTCAGGACTGGTAAGTATGGCTCTCCCTGCTTCGGTGGGGAGCAGCTGGGCATTCCCTGGGGGGTCGATTCGTGGGCCACCTCACCTCCCTATCTTCTCTCCCAAGTCCCTATCACCCCTCCTTCCCCCCTCTGAAGGGGGTGGCTGCATGCGCTGCGGGCGGTGTGTGTGTGGGTCGCTATTTCTCACCTGTGGGGATCTGTGTGGCTGGGTTGGTCCTGGTCAAGGTCCCAAAACATGTTTAAGGAGGTTGTTCTGACTGTTAGCAGGCAGCACGTTTTTATTTTTTTGCTCTGTCACCGCATGGCGCCATTCTGGTGGCCATCTTGGATTTTGGAAAGCTATAAATTCCCCTGGTGAGCTTCAGCAGCCTTTTTCTTTAGGATTCCTATTGATTACATTGGCAGCCATTTTCTTAAAGCCTGAATGCTTTTTATACCGCTGGCCTCTTGTGGCAGCATTACATGTGTTTTCTCTTGCTGCTTCCTGTATCCACTGTGTGTGCAGGACGCTGGATGGCTCTTTGCTGAACACTGTAGCTGCTCTGCAGATCGTTGCACCGCTGGTGGGAGCTGCTGCTGCTGACACCGTTTTCTCCTCATTGCAACTAGGAACCTCCTAGGGACTACAGGTACTGCTGTGGCTATCACAGAATGCCCCAGGGTGGTGAGTCTAGCGCTAAGTACCCCCCCACGCGGCGGCAGTAGGAGGGTGGGACCTTCACTGTCCTAAGTCCCTTTGCAGGTGGCAGACAGGCTAGGGTCAGCATGGCTTCAGAAACTGGTGTTTCTTCCCCCGAAATCCAGGCTATAGCAACCAGGTCACCTGCAGTTAGCGCAGTGCGCATGGACACCCTGATGGCGGTCCTTGACTCCTATGGTGCTAAGATAGAGGCGGCACGTGGCAAGAAAGGTGCACGTAAGAGGCCCCTGCCCCCCCATCCTCTGGGGAGAGCTCTGATGCAGACTCGGGCCCTGCTGCGGCTGGAGACCCCTGCTCTGACCTATCAGACGTGGCTGACCAGGACCGTTTGGATAGTGAGGATGATTCCGCGTCCGGGTCCGGGTGCGACAAGGTGCTTGTTGGAGCACTTATCACAGCGTGATACCCTGAAGATTCAGGAGCCAGCGGATTCCTCTGCTGATGTACCTGTCCCTTTTGGGTCCCGCAAGCCAGCATGTTCACCTAAGGTGTTCCCGTATTTGACTTATTTTGACAAATTCATCTACAGGGAATGGGGACGCCCGCAACGGACCTTTTCGGTCCCCAAAAATTTGGCAGTGCGTTACCCCTCTGAGGAAAGCCTTCTCAAAAAGTGGTCGGCTTCTCCGGTCGTGGACCCCCCAGTATCTAGGTTAAATAAAGTAACCACGATCCCGGTTGAGGAGACTCCTGCATTCAAGGATCCCACGGACAGGAAGGCCGAAGCAGTGGCTCGTTCCTTGTTTACGGTTGTGGGGGTCAGCCACGCGACCTATACTGGCATCCGCACTGGTGTCGCAGACACTGACTGAGTGGGCAAAACTTTTGCACCGCAAATTAGGAGAGCAGAATGCCTCCCCTGTCTGCGTGGAACTAGCAGACCAACTAGTGCATGGTCTTAAGTAGGTTTGTGACGCGGCCCTGGATACTCTCCCTCTGCTATCCAGGGCCTCAGTGTCAGCCGTGGTGCTGAGACGCCTCATTTGGCTGAAATGCTGGTCTGCTGACCAGGCATCCAAGAAAGCCCTGACGGATCTTCCCTTCCTTGGCGAAGGGCTCTTTGGAGCCTCGTTAGATGACATTATTAAAAATGCCACAGGTGGTAAGAGTACACTACTCCCACAGGCCAGGAAGGCTAAGGAGCCACGCCACAGGCAAGCGCCCTCCTTTTCCGCTCACAAGAAGCTTTTTCGTCCGCCCGGTGCTTCGGCAAAACGACCCCAGCCCGACAGGACGCCCACGGACGGTCAGAAGCGCCCCTGGGACCGCAAACCTAACGAGCCTGCAAACAAAAGTGCTACCGCATGAAGGTTTGCCCCCACTCATGTCTCGGGTGGGGGGTTGTCTTCGGGAGTTTGCAGCCCCTTGGACCTCCCGGTTATTAGACCAATGGGTCTGCGATCTGATTTCCACAGGTTACAAGATAGAGTTTCTCTCTTGGCCAACAAACAGATTCTTTCCCTCCAGCATACCCGTGTCCCCGGTTCGCCGGGAGGGCCTGTTAGGGGCGGTAAGGGACTTGCTGAATCAGGGGGCGATTGTACCGGTTCCGGAATCGGAACGCTTCCAGGAGTTCTACTCAAATCTGTGGTTCTCAAATCTGCGCTCCATCAATGGGACTTCCTGGTGTCCTTGGACATTCAGGATGCCTACCTGCACATACTCATCTGCCTTCAGCATCAAAAGTTTCTGCGTTTGGCAGTCAGGGAAGCCCACTACCAGTTTGTGGCTCTTCCTTTTGGCCTGGCATCAGCCCCCCGAGTCTTTACCAAACTACTGGCTCCAGTGTTGGCGTTGTTGAGACAACGCGGGATCGCGATTGTGGGTTACCTAGACAATCTCCTCCTGAGAGCTTCTTCCGCCTCAGAATTAGAGGAGGATGTGGTGATCACCTTGCAGTCCCTGCAAGCATTTCGGTGGAACCTAAAGAAGTCGGTGGTGGTACCGACTCAGCGTCTGGAGTACCTGGTGTTACTATTGGACTCCAGGGAAGCAAGGGTTTTTCTCCCCTCAGACAAATTGCTGACTCTCAGATCTGTGGTCAAACTACTGATGAACTGCAAGTGGTCGTCACTCCGCTTTTGCATACGGGTGCTGGGGCTCATGGTAGCCTCCTTCGAGGCAGTACCTTATGCCCAGTTCCACACCAGAGTCCTGCAGAAGGAGATCTTGACAAAATGGGACAAATTTCCATTGTCCCTGGATTGGCAGATCCAGGTGAGCCAGCCAGTCAGGGACTCCCTGATCTGGTGGTTAAGGCCCCCGGTGATTCAGTCCGGAAAATCGTTCCTTCCTCTGAAATGGACGGTGGTCACTACGGACGCCAGTCTGTCTGGCTGGGGTGGAGTGATGGGGATTCAGTCGGCTCAGGGCCTCTGGTCAACGGCAGAATCCAAGTTGCCGATCAATCTACTCGAATTGAGAGCGATCAGGCTGTGCCTCCGTACGTGGTCGATGTGTCTTCAAGGGTGTCCAGCCAGGATACAGTCAGACAACACCACAGCTGTGGCATACATAAATCACCAAGGGGGAGCAAGGAGCTCAGCCGCTGCTCGGGAGGTCACTCACATACTTTGGTGGGCAGAGCGACACGTTCCGGCCCTGTTGCCATTTACATCCCGGGGGTGGAAAATTGGCAGGCGGACTATCTGAGTCGACAGATGCTGGACCCAGGAGAATGGGCATTGCATCCGGAGATATTCAGGCTGCTGTGCCTGAAATGGGGCACACCAGATGTGGATCTATTGGCCTCCCGGCTCAATTGGAAGGTGCAGAGATTCGTGTCCAGGACAAGAGATCCACGGGCAGACGCGTCAGACGCGCTGGTGGCTCCGTGGGATCAGTACCAGCTGATCTACGCCTTTCCTCCGCTGAAACTGTTGCCATGTCTGCTTCGCAGAGTGGAAGCCGAGGGGGTTCCAGTACTCCTGATTGCCCCAGATTGGCCTAATCGGGCCTGGTACGCAGACCTGGTGCACCTGGTGGCAGACTCTCCCTGGCGACTGCCGTTGAGAGAGGATTCTCAAGGTCTAATCCTTCACCCTGCTTTACCATCGCTGGCTTTAATGGCCTGGCTATTGAAAGCCAGGTATTGAGGAACTGGGGTCTGTTGGACTCGATGATTCCAACTATGCTGAGGGCGCGGAAATCTTCTTCCAGGAAGATATACCATCGTACTTGGAAGGCCTACATCTCCATGTGTGAGGAGAAAGGGTGGCATCCGCGCTCCTTCTCTATATCTAGAATACTGCTGTTTGTTCAGCAAGGTGTAGACCAGAGGTTGGCGTTGAGCACCATCAAGGGGCAGGGGCATCATTAGTGAGTACCTTTGTGCAGGGGGTGCGACATGTAGTCCCTCCGGTGCGTCCTCCGTTACCTCCGTGGGATTTGAACCTGGTGTTGTCGGCGCTTCAGAAGCCGCCGTTTGAGAATATCAGAGAGATTCCTCTGCTGACCCTTTCACAGAAGGTGGTCTTTCTAGTGGCCATCACATCGGCCAGGAGGGTTTCGTAACTGGCGGCCTTGTCCTGCAAGTCGCCTTATATGGTCATCCACAGGGATAAGGTGGTGTTGCGTCCGCAACCGTCCTTTCTACCTAGGATGGTCTCAGGCTTTCATATCAATGAGGACATTGTATTGCCATCATTGTTTCCTAAGCCGAAGCACCCCAAGGAGTTGGCCCTTCACGCTCTGGATGTGGTTAGGGCTCTGAAGGTGTACTTGTCTGCCACAGCTTCCTTTCGGAAGTCAGACTCACTGTTTGTTTCGGTGGTTGGTCCTAAGAAGGGCATGGCGGTCTCGTCGGCCACCATTTCCAGGTGGATCAGACAGATTGTAGTCCAAGCCTACGCCTTGAAGGGGCAGGTGCCTTCCTTTCCAGTCACAGCCCACTCTATAAAAGCAATCGGAATGTCTTGGGCCTTCCGACACCAAGCGTCTGTCGCTCAGGTGTGTAAGGCGGCGACCTGGACATCTGTCCATACATTTTCCAAGTTCTACAAGGTAGACATCAGTGCATCGGCTGATGCTGGTTTTGGCCGCAAAGTTTTGCAGGCGGCCGTGTAGTTGCAATTGAGTTTTTTCCTGGTTTTTCGATAGAACACAGTACTGTTTTGTTAATGCTCTGTTGCATTACCTCCGCAATGTTGCGGTCTTGGGGATCACTCCTGTTGAGGATACCCGGTTATATGGTGGAGTTTTTCCACACAGTGTTGTTTTTGTGTGGGTTTAGTTTCACTAGTTCCCACTTGCCATGGTGGATGACGTTTTTATGCTGTTTTTTTCCCACCCCTTATTTGGCACTGCTTGGGGACGTCCCATTTAGTTACAGAGAGGAGCTGTGTCGGTCGGTGAATATAAGAGAAAATAGGATCTTTTGTACTCACTGTAAAATCCTTTTCTCTGTAATTCACCGACAGACACAGCACCCACCCCTCCTTTTTTCTACGTTATACTGCTTGTTGACGTACTGAAGCTGCTAGGAGCAGTGGGAAGGGTTGATAGCATGGGGCCTGCCTCCCTGGGGCGGGATTAAAGTTCTGTGTATTGTGTAACAATTTTGCCTAGTTTCTCCTAATGGCAGGCTATACAACCCATTTAGTTACAGAGAGGAGCTGTGTCGGTCGGTGAATTACAGAGAAAAGGATTTTACGGTGAGTACAAAAAAATCCTATTTTTTTTCTTGGCAGAGTGCATGTGATGAGCACAGGGCCAATCAGCACTGTCCAGACAGAGAGTCTGGGATCCTGCATCCTCATAGGACAATCAGGGGAGAATGAAAGCCCCTCCTGCAAGCTTTAACTAGACACAAATAGAAGTCACAAGACTGCTCTAACTACTGATGAGAAAAGGTATTTAGCAGTTTATATTTACTAAAACTATTGCATTTCCATCTTCTGTGTGAGACCAGATATAGTGAATGCAGGGTTTAGTAAGACTGTAACTGCTTACCGCGCGGCTCTCGTTCCAGGAGGGCGTCATATGACGGCCTCCCATTTAAACAGGGAGTGCGCGCGCATCCCTGTTCCTTCAGTGGCGGCGTGTCACGGAGACATCGATCGCCACAGAGGGGGTGAACAGCCATTGGAAATGGCTGTTTACCACATGATCACAGGTGGTACTGCCCCAATTTTCACGGTGCATGCGCGCAATCAGCAGAGCGCTGCGTGTGCACGTCGGTGGTGGCGCGGTTCCCGGGAACACTGCTCATCACAGATGGTGGTAAACAGCCACTGGCTGGCGGCTGTTTACCACGTGATCGGCTGTGATCCTTTCATAGCCGATCACTAAATGTAAACAAACCGCGGTAACAAGATGTTACCGGGTTCTCCTCCTTACACACCGATCGTGTGTGGAAGGAGATTGCGGTAACATCTCGTTACCTACAGTGTACACCAACACACACTGATTGCCCCCCCTAATAAAGAGGACCCATCACCACCCATCAAAGTACCTGTCACAGTCTATCAGAGTACCTGTCACAGTTCATCTGAGTACCCGAGTACCTGTCACAGTCTATCAGAATACCCAAGTACCTGTCACAGTCTATCAGTGTACCCGAGTACCTGTCACAGTCCATCTGAGTACCCGAGTACCTGTCACAGTACACCTGAGTACCCGAATACCTGTCAGTCTATCAGAATACCTGAGTACCTGTCACAGTCTATCAGCGTACCCGAGTACCTGTCACAGTCTATCAGCGTACCCAAGTACCTGTCAGTCCATCAGAGTACCCGAGTACCTGTCACAGTCCATATGAGTACCTGTCACAGTTCATCTGAGTTCCCGAGTACCTGAGTACCTGTCATATGCTGTGTGTGAGAAATAACCTGATAATATGACAATTTTGTAAAAAAATTAAATAAAAAAAATCTTCATTTTGCAAAGGATTGTGGGAAAAAATGACAACTTAAAAAAACTCACCATGCTACTTATTTAATACCTTGGAATGTCTACTTTCTAAAAAAGGGTCATTTGGGGGGTATTTGTACTTTCCTGACTTGTTAGTGTCTCAAGAAATGAGATACACCTGATGTACTGAAGGCCTGCTCAGATGTGATCAATTTTCAGTAATTGGCACCATAGTTTGTAGACTCTATAACTTTCACAAAGACCAAATAATATACACTAATCTGGGTTATTTTTACCAAAGATATGTAGCAGTATAAATTTTGACCAACATTTATGAAGAAAAATTACTAATTAGCAAAATTTTATGACAGAAACAAAGAAAAAAGATTTTTTTCACAAAATTTACGGTCTTTTTTTTATTTATAGCACAAAAAATAAAAAACCCACTAGTGATTAAATACCACCAAAAGAAAGCTCTATTTGTGTGAAAAAAAAGGACGCAAGTTTCATATGGGTACAGTGTTGCATGACTGAGTAATTATCATTCAAACTGTGAGAGCGCTGAAAGATGAAAATTGGTCTGGGCAGGAAGGGGGTGTAAGTGCCCTGTATTGAGGTGGTTAATGGCTAAGTTCACCTTTGTTCACATTTTTTTTCTAAATTCCAGCTCCTCTATGTACCAATATAGCACTAATGAACTTCTTTTGCAAAACAGCTTTCCATTTATTCTGCACACGCTTACCTCACTGTCTACATGGATGTTTCAAAACTCTGATCGATTACTACTGCCTTACTTCCTGGGCAGACTTTAGGTCATGACACAGGAAGGAGTTAATCAGCTGAGGGTGGATGATGCAGGGTGTGTGCTAATGAGATCAGCTGGTCAACTGCTTCCTGTTTCATGACCTATAATTTGACCAGGAAGTAAGGCAGAATTAATCAAGCAGTGTTTTAAAACATCCATAAAGACAGTGAAGTAATCATGTGTAAAATAAATAAAAAGCTGTTTTATTTTTGAAAAATAAGTACATTAGTGCTATATTAGTACATATGGGAACTGGAATTTAGAGAAAAAAAAACGGAAAACACATGTGCATTTGACCTTTGATTAAAGAGGTCCATGATAGAAGGTAAGCTGTTGTTGGTGGAGGATTGTTTTCACTGTCAAAGATGTTTGTTTCACAAGATTAATTAGAAACAACATACATAGAAAAAAAAACAATATTTTTTTACTTTCTGCTATAAAACATATCCAATAAAATAAAAAAATAAATAAAATCTCTTCATAAATTTAGGCCAATATGTATTCTGCTCCATATTTATTTTTTGGTAAAAAAAATATCAATAAGCGTATATAGATTGGTTTCTGCAAAAGTTATAGCGTCTACAAACTATGGTATATATATTGGAATTGTTATTTTTTTCATACAGGTGTCAGTGACTTATACCGGCACTGCAATATTGTGACATACAGTCAGACACTAACTGACACTTTTGACACTTTGTGGGAACCAGTGACACTAATACAGTGATTAGTGCCGAAAATATGCACTGTCATTGTACTATCAGCACTGGCATGGTTAAACATCTAGGGCAATAAAAGGGTTAACTTTGTGCCTAGCTAGAGTTTATGTGTACTGTGTTAGGTGCGTTTACTATGATCCGTTTCACACTGGGGCTCTTTTCAGCCATTTTAGCGGTAAAAATATTGCCTGTAAAGCCCCTGAAAAGCGCCTCTTAAGCCACCCCAGTGTGAAAGCCTGAGTGCTTTCACACTGGAGCGGTGCGCTTGCAGGACGGGAAAAAAAATCCTGCAAGCAACATCTTTGGGGTGGTGCGGAAGCGGTGTATACACTGCTCCCAAAATGCCTTGCCCACTGAAATGAATAGGCAGTGCTGCCAAAATGCCTGCAAAGCGATTCAGCAGCACCGCAACACAGGCTATTAATCCTTTCTTCGGCCACTTGCGGGAGTTAAACGTGCCCTGCTAGCAGCCGAAAAGCCCGCTATGAACTAGCGGTGCTTTTCTGCTATCGCCCGCACCGCCCCAGTGTGAAAAGGGAGTATGGAAAGTGATGGACACAAAATCCATCCTCCCCCCCAGTCAGAATGGAGATCTACCTTGTTTACATAGGCAGAGCTCCAGTCTCTGTCTCTTCCGGATGATTGGTGGATGCCGGCGGACATCCAGTGCCTGGAATCTGCAGATCAGCTTCTGCCGTGAGTAATCACAGCAGAAGCGGGTTGCCAGCAGCGCGCGTGCCCCCTAAGTGCAGAATCACATATATATATGTGTGATTCTGTGCAAGGACCACCCTGTAGTAGTAGATGTGCTATGGGGTGCTTCTTAAGCGGTTAAATATTTAAAGGTCCATGTCTTAAGGTCGGCAGCCATCTTATGTCTTTAAATGGTGGATTTAATTTCACATATATGATGGACTGAGTTTTGGAGTTAAAGAGAAGATGGTTTTAACTTTACACCAGTTTCATTGTCATTTTTATTTCTTGGACTTATTGGACTGGTCACATTTTATTTATCTACAAATAAGGACTTCATGAGTTTAAGACTTAGACCCACTGATCTCCACTGAGCTGGATGACAGGTCCGTGTCCACTTCGCTTATGCAGTGCTGACACAGAGACAGACCATTCTCTATGGGCAATGGAATGTAAATGGACCTTCTGTCCATTTACACTCGACTACTGGTCCAGTAGACTAGAGGGAAGGAAAGTGGGTTTCCATTCATCTGTTTTTAGCAGATTGGATTAGATGTAAACGGGTGTAAATGGATACATGTCCGCTCCATAGAGGAGAATAGAGGGTCTGGTCAGGTCTGCCAGAATGGACCACTAGTGGGAACGGAGCCTTACATTGTTAATTGATTCATATGTTTGATTTTGTGAGCGTGGCAGTTACACAATTATAAAAACCCTGTCTTGCAGAACACAAAAAAATATATACAAAACTGTAGACATGTGCAATTCATTTAGTTCCGAATTAGTTTTTTAACGAATTTTGACAAATTTGTTGAATTCTGAATTTCCGAATTTTTCAATCTCCAAATTTCCGAATTTAGAAATTCCGAATTTCAAATTTCCGAAATTACGTATTTCCAAATTTCGAATTTCCGAATTTTCAAATTTCCGAATTCTCAAAAATGTGAAAATTCACAAATTCGGAAATTCAGAAATTTGAAATTTTGGAAATTTGGAAGTTATACATTTTTGTAAATTAGAACATTCTAAATTTCAGAAATTCAAAATTCGGAAATTCAAAATGTCAGAAATTAGAAAATTCTGAAATTCTAAATTCCGAAATTCAAAATTTCAGAAATTTGAAATTCCGAAATTCTAAATTTGGAAATTGGAAAATTTCAGAAATTCTAAATTTCGGAAAGCTGAAAATTCTAAATTAGGAAATTCAAAAGTTTTGAAATTTGAAAATCCAAAAATAAGAATGAAAATCTGAACATTCAAAAGAATGAAAATCTGAAAATTCGAAAAACCCCAAAAATCTTAACTATATATATTAAATTATAGGCATTGGAAATTCCTTTCAAATTTGGCTGTTAGTGAACGTAACGAGTATGAATTTATCCGAAGTTATGAATTATCTGAAATAACAAATGCTGCATCTAAACGAATGGAATGTAACGATCTAATAATAATAATAAATAACAATAATAATGAATCCTTTTTTATTATTATTTATTTTTAATTTGTTCCATTCTATTTTTTTAGATGCATCATTCGTTATTTCAAAAATTTGAAATTCGGAAATTTGAAAATACGAATTTTTGGATTTCCAAATTTTCGAATTCCAAATTCCCAAATTCTGAATTTTCGAATTTCCGAATGTCCAAAAAGAAAAAAAAAATAATGAAATGAAAATGAAAATGAACAAATTTTTTGTCAGTGCACATGTCTACAAAACAGAGTGAGGCATTCTGCAGCTCAAAATCAAAACACAATGTACACTATACACAGGTTATTCTACTTAAACAACTAGTTACAATACAACAACAGACATTCAGCGTCACAATAAAGAAGGAGGCCATCAAAAAAGCATAAAATCAACCATTGCTCCATATTGTTTTCTGAGGAGCGAGTAGGATCATCTTACCTCTGGCAGTTATAAATAGAGTACCAACAATTAAAACTAAAAAGAAAGGTAACTCACACCCTTCCCCCGTAACACTCAGGGCAATTAATCCAATAAATATAGTAAAATTAACAATAAATAGTCACGCGGGCGCGCATCGCGGGCGCGCATCGCGGAAGTTCTGTGTTCGCCGTGTCCCCCGGGGACAGGCAAACACAGATCGCTGTAAACGGCCAATCACAGCGGCCGTTTACAGCGTGATCGGCGTATCCAATGGGAGATGATCTCATATGTAAACATATGAGATCATCTCCCAGCGCCGCTCTCCCTCCTCACACAGACAGTGTGAGAGGGGAGAGATGAACGGCTGCAGCGGCAGCCTTTCTTCCTTAAATTGAAGAAAAAAAATAAAAATAAAAAAAGTAAAGTAAAAAGTGCCATCCTCCCCCAGCAGTGCCATCCTCCCCCAGCAGTGCCATCCTCCCCCAGCAGTGCCATCTGCCCCCAGCAGTGCCATCTGCCCCCAGCAGTGCCATCTGCCCCAGTGCCATCCGCCCCAGTGCCATCCGCCCCAGTGCCATACACCCCAGTGCTACCTGCCCCCAGTGCCATCCATCCCAGTGCTACCTGCCCCCAGTGCCACCTGCCCCCAGTGCCACCTGCCCCCAGTGCCATTTGTCCCCAGTGCCATCTGTCCCCAGTGCCACGTATAAGTGCCATCTGTCATCAGTGTCACGTGTCATCAGTGCCACATAGTGCCATCTGTCATCAGTGCCACGTATTAGTGCCATCTGTCATCAGTGCCACGTATCAGTGCCACCTGTTAGTGTCACGTGCCATCTGTTGTCAGTGTCACGTGTCATTAATGGCACTTATCAGTGCCATCTGTCATCAGTGTCACACGTCATCGGTGCCATGTATTAGTGCCATCTGTCATCGGTGGCACGTATTAGTGCCACGTATTAGTGCCATCTGTCATCGGTGCCACGTATTAGTGCCACGTGTCTTCAGTGCCACGTATTAGTGCCACGTGTCATCAGTGCCACGTATAAGTGCCACGTGTCATCAGTGCCACATATTAGTGCCATCTGTCATCAGTGCCACATGTCATCAGTGCCACGTATAAGTGTCATCATTGCCACGTATCCGTGCCATCTGTCATCAGTGTCACGTGTCATTGTCCTGGTGCTTCAAAAGCGTAATAAATAGTCAACAAGTTAGATGTGTAATTTATGTTCCTAGAACACATGATGGCGCTACCTGCATGTTGGGCCTCTCTATGTGGCCAGGCTGTGAAAAAGTCCCACACATGTGGTATTGTAATACTCAGGAGGAGTAGCAGAATTTTTTTGGGGGTGTCATTTGTGGTATACACATGCCACGTGAGAGAAATAACCTATTACAATGACAATTTTGTGTAGAAAAAAAAATGAAAAATCTTAATTTTGCAAAGAATTGTGGGAAAAATATGACAACATCAAAAAGCTCACTATGCCTCTTACTAAATACCTTGGAATGTCTACTTTCCAAAAAGGGGTCATTTGGGGGGTATTTGTACTTTCCTGACTTGTTCGGGTCACAAGAAGCGAGATAGACCACCAGTACATCAGAAGTGATCAATTTTGTCCGATTCGCACCACAGCTTGTAGACTCCCTAACTTTCACAAAGACCAAATAATATCCCCTAATTTGGGTTATTTTTACCAAAGATATGTAGCAGTATAAATTGTGGCCAAAATTTATGAAGAAAAATTAATAATTTGCATAATTCTGTCACAGAAATTTGCGTTTAAAAAAAAAAAAATCGGTCTTTTTTCATTTATAGCGCAAAAAATAAAAACCCCAGAGGTGATCAAATACCACCAAAAGAAAGCTCTATTTGTGGGAAAAAAAGGACCAAAAATTCATTTGGGTACAGTGTTGCATGACTGAGTAATTGTCATTCAAAGTGTGAGAGCACCAAAAGCTGAAAATTGGTCTGGGCAGGAAGGGTGTTTAAGTGCCCAGTAAGCAAGTGGTTAAGTAGCGAAGTTTGGCACCATTCCACGAGCATGTGCAATTTTTAAGTGTAACATGTTAGTTATCTATTTACTCTGCATAACTTCATCTTTCACATTATGTAAAAAACATTGGGCTAACTTTACTGTTTTGTTTTCCCCCCCCATAAAAAGCATTTGAATAATTGCTGCGCAAATACTGTGCAAGATAAAAAGTTGCAATGACCGCCATTATATTTTCTAGGGCCTTTGCTAAAAAAATATATAATGTTTGCGGATTCTATGTAAATTTCTAGCAAAAAAATTATGATTTTTACATGTAGAGAAATGTCAGAATTGGCCTGGTTGGCAAGTGGTTAAAGACGGTAAATTGTCATTCTTTGATCACTGCCTTCATAGAAGAGCAAAGGGGACATGCAGGCCCCTATATAAAAGATTTTGCAGAGCTTCATAGGAGTCCATATACGATGTTTCTAGTACCTCTGCCCTTTGACACCGTTTAACATGGATGTAGGTATTAGTGTATGGCAAGCTTTAGCCTGCTGGACATAGTTCCACAGCCATGCAGTGCATTATGTTTTTAATTTTTTTATTCTCCCTTATATATATGTAGCACTGACCCCCGAAGGAGCTGCTGGTTTTATTGGGCTTACCGTTACCTTCTTGACTTTGTGTGCGTCTAGGGGTTTCCCGAGGTAGATGGCCCAAAGAATTGTAGAAACCGACACTGGATCCTCTTTTTGGAATATTTATTTGAAAAAATAGGTAAAACCACTTCTCAATAAAGAGTAGAGGGTTAGGAAGGAAGTTCAGGTACTTTTGGAACTGCAAAAGATAGGAAGTTTCTCATTATAGAAATCCAGAGAATTACTGTTCGCAACTGGAGTATCACAGCTACCGGATAGACCTCCTCTCACTAGGCCTAGCAACCGATAGAGTGTTTAAGTAAAGCAAAGTCTCTGCCACAGACTTGAATGAAGAACACTTGAGCACAGTCTCTGCTACAGACTTGGATGAAGAACACTTGAGCACAGTCTCTGCCACAGACTTGGATGAAGAGCACTTGAGCAAAGTCTCTGCCACAGACTTGGATGAAGAGCACTTGAGCAAAGTCTCTGCCACAGACTTGGATGAAGAACACTTGAACAAAGTCTCTGACACAGACTTGGATGTAACTGAGGGACGTAGGTAAATTTAGAGAGCTATCATACGGTACCAGTATCTCGCAGCCGGTCCGGCGATACCGTATGAGTGTAGATCCACTTAGTGTCCTTCAACTGAGCCTACATTCTACTTCTGAGAAGCCAGCCTCATGCATGGCCTTCTCCCGAAGTGTCCTCCCTTGGTTGCTTCTCCAGTTGCTGGGCCTCTCCACAGATGAGACGGCACCGGACCACCTTTGAATCCTCCTCTCAGTTACTTTGCCTTGGCTATCCAGCCCCGAGACTCGGAATTGGATGGATACGCACCCCAGGCCATGAGGACCAGGACCAAACAGACAGAAAGATCTTCTGCACCGGAACCCAGAAGCACGTGATCTCAGTACCTTAAATACCCTTTCCCAGAATGCACAGCAGGATGACACACCCACTGGGCTGGTTCCGAGAAAGAATGGCACTCAATACGCCTAGCTAAACTGCTTTCTTACACTTGCCAGCAGTGACAGCGACACCTGTGGGCAAGGAGAACCCAGTGCAATCCAGCTAGACTGGTACTGAAACCATAATTTGACATAATTAACCCTAAAACCCCCAACTGTAGTTTTAGGAATATTAAATTGAAAAAAACACATAGCACGTGCTCATCAGTTATCTTGGGTATGCCCCCTTTTTTGGCATACCGACTAGCAAATCAGGGCACTCCTCTGGTCTTTTTTATGCTGTAAGTCTTGTCGTGTGTTTCTGTAGTTCACATCTGTCTTGGATGAAAGGCTCTGACCATAAATATATATCTATATATTTACACACACGTACGGCCATACTGTTATTGGAAACACATTTTACAGTTCATGGAACCTATCACCCTTCTACCCTTCCATTCACCCTACCATTTCTCAGTAGTATGTCTAAAGTTCAGATAAACAGATTGATTCTTTTTATAGCACAAAAGGACAAAATCCCATTTCATAACTGCACCTTTGATCCACAAGGCCATCCACCTTATCTATTAATGCAACATACAGTGACTGTGTAATTTGAAAAATCTACAATTTATAAGATGACAAGGCTGAGCCCAACACCACTAAACACATCTGTGAATTTACTGTGCCGAGCTCTGAAATTGGAAAGTGGAGACGCAATATAATATTTATATGCAGTTTTATAGTAGAACCTTCAAAAAAGATTTTTAAACCCAAGGAAAGAGTTTGCTCCCAAACTCCATAGATCTATAAATTAAATGGCAAACAATAGACAGAGCCAGAGGAAAGTCAAGTTAAGAAGCCACACATCCAACTGTGTCACAGCTGTCAGAATGATATGTTTTTTCAGCTGGACACAAACCACTAAGCTTTAAATAATACTGATTCTGAGAGGAGAGCGAGACAAAAAATATGAGAATAAAGTGTACTGTGTGCTCGCTGGTCTAAAGCCTGTTTTTTCTGGATTACATTCAGGGCTGTTCTTACCAAGAAGCAAAGTGAGGATGTATCCTCATGTAAAGCCATTTGAGGGCAGCATGAGGTAGGAGTCTCCTCTTGTTGCATGGTGGTTCCATAGCCATATCTTCCTCCTGCACCTTACTAAAATTTTATGTAAACCTTAACAATGAACTTTAAAAATCAGCACAAGGGCCGGTACTTACATTCAATAAGAAGTGTCCCTTGGGCTGATGTCTGCTCTCTTAAGCTGGTCATACACAGATTGAAATTCAGCTGGTTCTGCAGGAACTGGCTAAATTTAGATCCGTCTATTGGCAGGCTGGTTGTACTGAAGTCTCCATCAATCAACTTCAGTACAACCAGCCTGTTGTTTTTTTTTGTGCCTGATCACTGCCATGGCTATTGGAGGTTTGCGTAAGCCTTGTTTTAGCGTGAATCGCGCTACCATCTGTTGTACCTGTCATGCCTGTGATACTGTTATGATGCTAAAATAAGATAAAGAGGATTGCAGCCAATTCCAGACTTTTTCCTTTTTTTGCAAGCAGTGGTCATTGTATTCTGCCAGTGGGGAAGGCCAGCAGAACACAATAGCACTGCGGGAGTGAACCAAGCTATTTTCTTTCCTTCGACCCGTGGTTGAAGGAATGAAAATTGCATAATGTTAAAATAGTTAAAATCCAAAGTCCCTCTGCACCCCTATACCCCCACAGCCATACTCTTCCAGTGCTGTGGTAGGTAATATGATCAACTGGACCTGTCACAAGCACTTGTCAATAGAATGAATAGAGGACGGGCAGATGAATGAAAGGTCCATGTCCTCCATTCATAGATCACTTTTCATTGATGAAGCTATAGTACAGCTTCTATAAAAGAAAGAGAAGGGCAGAAAGGGCAGGTACTTGTGACAGGGCCAGCAAATCATATTGTGCCATACCTGACGCAAGCAGACACCCCTCCTCAGAACATTCTTAAGGCCCATACACACGATCAGACTTTTTGACAACAAACATGCAAATTAGCTGTTTTGGAGCAACATCCGACCGTGTGTACGCTCCATCGGACAAACTTTTTTGGTTTTTATCGGACTTTTGTTGGCTGTGCGAACGGACAAACTTTCTGGCAACAAAAGTCCGATGGAGCAAAGTCTGATCGTGTGTACAGAAAACCATAGGACTTTTGTACAAAGTACAAACAGGCATGCTCAGAACCAATGCAAAAGATCAGACAACATTACAGAAGTTGACCAAAGGTGGCGGTAAAGAGCAGAAAAACCACATGATTTGGTGAAAGTTGGCTGAAAAAGTCCTGCTGTGTGTATGCAATACAAGTTCAGGGCCGACGCCCTTTGTACAAAAATCCAAGGGAAAGTTTGTACAAAGTCCTATCGTGTGTATGAGGCTTTAAGCCTCATACACATGATAGGACTTTGTACAAACTTTCCCTTGGATTTTTGTACAAAGGGCGTCGGCCGAGAACTTGTATTGCATACACACAGCAGGACTTTTTCAGCCAACTTTCACCAAATCACGCGGGTTTTCTGCTCTTTACCGCCACCTTTGGTCAACTTCTGTATTGTTGTCTGATCTTTTGCATTGGTTCTGAGCATGCCTGTTTGTACTTTGTACAAAAGTCCGATGGTTTTCTGTACACACGATCAGACTTTGCTCCATCAGACTTTTGTTGCCAGAAACTTTGTCCGTTCGCACAGCCAACAAAAGTCCGATGAAAACCAAAAAAGTTTGTCCGATGGAGCGTACACACAGTTGGATGTTGCTCCAAAACAGCTAATTTGCATGTTTGTTCTCAAAAAGTCTGATCGTGTGTATGGGCCTTTAGATGATGAAGGCAGTGTTGCCCTCTTTCCTCCCTTAATGCTGTGTAAACACGATTGGATTTTCCAACAACAAATGTTGGATGTGAGCCTGTTGGCGGAAAGTCTGACCATGTGTATGCTCCATCAAACATTTGTTGTTGGACTTTCTGCCAACAAATGTTGGCTAGCAGGTTCTCAAATTTTCTGCCAAAAAACCTTGTCAGACTTTCCGATCGTGTGTGCACATGTCCGTCGCACAAAAGTCCATGCATGCTCAGAATCAATGCTCACCAAACACAACTTTAGCAGAAGGAGCCCAAAGGGTGGCACATGACTATTGAACTTCCTTTTTATCAGCTAGCCGTACATCTTGTATGTCACTACATTCATAATTGTTGGCCAACATTTGTGTGACTGTGTGTATGGAAGACAAGTTAAAGCCAATAACCTTCGAACAAAATTCCACAGTTTTGTTGTCGGAAAGTCCAATCGTGTGTACGGGGCATTAGACTAAACATGTGCAAATGTACATGTTTGTAGAAGATCTTTTTTTGTAAAATGTTTTTTGGTGACTGGATTCTTCATTTATAGCCATTAGAAGGAATTAGGTAACTTAGGGGTGGGTTGAGACAAGCCTTTACTACTGCTTTCTGACACTGTGGGGGAGATTTACGAAAACTGGCGCACACATAATCTGATTCTGTGTGCACTAGTTTTAGTAAGTCTTCTCCTAATATAGCGGATGATATTTTGGACAAAATGTCATACGCATGTAAATTTAGTTTTTGCCTCAGAACAGTAGGGGTTCTGAGGGTTAATTAAATAGGTTGGCCTTAACATCAGTCTGGCCAGGGTTTGTTTGGAAGTTCTGCCTGGTCATGTGAACGGTGAGGTGCACATGACAGGCCAGAACCAGGCCTTGTTGGATGTTTAGGTATCAGCCTTCTCGGAACCAATCAGTGGGAGTTGCGGGGCCCACTGAGGAAACTGGGAAGGGATACTTAAGAGGTGGGGGTCACGTGTTCAGGGAGAGGTGTTTGTGAGACCCGTGTGGTCTGTTCTGGTTCCAGGACTAGGGTAGCCCCATGAGGGGTCCCGGTCACGGGTGTTCGACATCCAGCAACTTCCTGTTAGAGGCCCCTGGTAGATCCGTCTGGTCTGGGGTAAGGATCCGTCTGTTCCCGAGTCTCGGAACCAGCTGGTCTGAGGCACACTAACTGAGGGAGGATTCAAGGTGTCCAGGTGTGCCCTCGGCCTGGAGAGGCACCACAGCTCGTGGAAGTAACCGGGGGAGGACTCTTCAGAGGAGGACCGACAAGTGGCATCCTGGGAAGTGCCTGGTTACTGAGTTGGGAAGGACATTGACAAATTCATGTTTTTCCAGTACCATTGAGGAAGCGGGAAATGTTCCAGGTACTGAGGGAAAAGGTTCCTGTTCACCCTTAGTTACAACTTGTCCACGTTCATAGGATTGTTTCAAGTTTTGAGTCAACGTGCTGACTGCCATGATCTCTGGCTAGAGATCTGTTCAGCCTTGAGGTACCCAGCTGCAAGTGGCTACTCTCTGGGTGGAAGTAGAGACTTTGCTAGGCCTGCAGTTTAAAGTGCCTGAGTTCTTCACCTGTGCCCTCTGTTCCCACAAGAGACCGTGTTATTGGATGTTACTACTGCAAAATAAAACCTTTGTTAAAGGACTTCATCTGTGTCAGTATTCAAGTCGTTGGGTATCAACCCTGGGAACCCCTAGACATGGAAGAGCAGGCCAGTAGAAGGTAACTGGTAAGCCCAATAAGTCAAGGCCGCCTTGTAAGGGTTGTGGCCGCTACATTAATAATCCCAGAAACCGCACAACGCACCCCCCTGATGTTGTTCTAATGACTATAGCAATAGCAGCACTTTTGGGAGAACAGCTGAAATGGTGGGAAAATTAGCATTCAAGGAGTGTGTTAGGTGCCCAAACGGAGCTAAACATTTCTGCATGATGCTCAGTTATATCTGGTTTTGATATAATAGAAGTGTAGCTGTTGTGAGTGAGTTTGGTTTGGAGAAAGGAGAGTAGGTATGTAATATAGTGTGAGGCAGGAGAGAACTGTGAACCTTTGGCTTAGTAGCCATAAACAACCATCTAGCCCTTTCATGGTAGGGACAGATTTGTGTGGGGTAAGGAACGTGTTCCATGCAAAGTGTGTCATGGTACCACATTTATTAAAGTGGAGTTCTACCCAAAAGTAGAACTTCCGCTTTAAGCACTCCTCCTCCCTAACATGCCACTTTTGGAATGTCATTTTTTTAAGGGGGGAGCATGTACCCTTTTTTTGTGGGACTTCCTGTCCCGCTTCCTATCTTTGACCGCCTAGGCGACTCCTCTTCTCACCCTAGGAGGCCCCTCCCTGCCAGCAGTCTTCTGGGACACAACTCAGGTCTCAGAAGATTGACTGGCCAATAGGAGAGCACAGCACAAGACGAGCATGCGCAGTGCATGCCCGGCTGTGAAGCCGTAAGCTGTCATCAACAGTTTGGGGAAAGCTACAGTATTTTCAGTTCCAGCACAATTGTTCCATAAAGACTTTTGGGTTCATTTACTAAAACTGGAGAGTGCAAAGTCTGGTGCAGTTGTGCATGGTAGCCAATCAGCTTCTAAATGCAGCTTGTTCAATTAATCTTTGACAAATCCTGGAATCTGATTGGTTTATATTTACAGCTGCACCAGATTTTTCACTTTCCAGTTTTAGTAAATAAACCCCATAGTTTGATAAGATTGGTGTGGTGGAACTAGAGCAGTCTGTACAGAACCTTGACCTCAGTTTCACCAAAAACTCTTTGAACTGGAATTGACCAGTTCCTTTTATCTAACATCAGTACCTGACCTAACAAATGCCCTTTTGGCTGAATGAGCACAAATTCCCACAAGCACACTTCAAAATCTTGTAGAAAGCCTTTTCAAAAGAAAAGAGAAAGATATAGATAGCTACAAGGAAAGGCAGGAGGAATTTCCACATTACCCATGGCTTTGGAGTGGGAGGTCCAAGAAGCCCATTTAACAGCCGATGGACCGCTCCATGTACTTATACTGCAGCAAGGCGGCCCTTAGGCTGGGTTCACACCGCTGCGGCAGAGAGAACCGGATGTGATTCGCACCGCACTGCAGTGCAAATCACATCCGATCTCTGTGCGATGCGAGTTCAGCCATACAGATAGTATGGCTGAATTCGCATCGCACCCGCCGCAAACTCGCACGGGACCCTTTTTTTGGTCCACAGCAGAATCGGATCGCATGGGTGTTCACACCATGCGATCCGATTCCTGTCCGAGTTTGCAGATCGCACTGCGATATGCGAACTGATCTGGGGGTGTCATTAACATTTCACTGACACTCCCAGCAGTCCGCATAGGGCAGTGTGAACTGCCGGCGGGAGGCATGCGATGCGGGAAAACGCCGTTCGTGGCGTTCCCGCATCGCTTCAGTGTGAACCCAGCCTAAAGCCCAAAAAAATCAAGTACCTGTACGTGACTTCTCTCTTGGGCTCTGGGGTGAGTGCGCTGGAGCCCAGTGATTGGACACAGTGAGAGCCAATCAGTGGGACCTGCAAATCGTTCACAGGAGAGGCAGAATGGCGGTCTGCCTAAACAAGGCAGACCACTGTTCTGTGAGGGAGGAAGATGGAGATCTTGTGTTTCTGCTGAGCAGAAACACAGATCTCTGTTTTCCTCCAGTCACAGCATCCCCCCACAGTTAGTAAGCACTCCCTAGGAGCACACTTAATCCTTTAATCGCCCCTGATGTTAACCCCTTCCCTGCCAGTGTCATTTATACAGTGTCAGTGTATTTATTTTTAGCACTGATCCATGTGTCACTGGTCCCCAAAAAGTGTCACTTAGTGTCAGATTTGTCCACCACAATATTGCAGTCCTGCTAAAAAATCGCTGATCACCGCAATCAACTAGTAAAAACAATAACAAAAAAAAGTACATAAATCTATCCCATACTTTGAAGATACTTTTGCATAAGCCAATCAATATACGCTTATTGGGATTTTTTTTTTTTACCAAAAAAATGTAGCATAATACAAATTGGCCTAAACAGGAAGAAATTAAATTTTTTAAAAAATTTTTTTATTGGATATGTTTTATAGCAGAAAGTAAAAAAAAAAAAAAAAAAAAAAAATATATATATATATATATATATATATATATATATATATATATATATATATATATATATATATATTTTTTTTTTTTATTGTCTTTTTTTTGTTTATAACGCAAAAAAGAAATCAAACACCATTAAAAGAAAGCTCTATTTATGGGAAAAAAAGGACGTCGATTTTATTTGGGTACATCGTCGCACGACCGCGCAATGGTCAGTTAAAGTACCGCAATCGCCGTATCGCAATAAATGGCCTGGTCACAAAGGAGGGTAAAGCCTTCTGGAGCTGAAGTGGTTAATTGTGATGGTGATTGGCCGCTCAGCATACATTTTTAGTACTAGCGGGGGATTCAAATGCCCCCCCAGCTCAGTGCTCCCTTGGTATGAGGGTAAGCTTGCTTGCAAATTCTATCAGCCATTACCCCCATACATTGTCTAGGCATCATTATTCACAATTACTTCCTTCACTAGCAAAAAAAATAAAAAATCCCATCATGCTAAAACCAAAATGAAAACAAAGTGCCACTTCTTTAGTTTTCAAGTGAAATTAATTGCAGGGTTCATCTACATTTTATACACCATATTAAAAGAAAAACAATCTTAACACTCCTTCCCTTTATTGCAGAATAAATTTGCACCTATATTTAACACGGCTCTTCTCATTAATGCGTCCCCAGAGAGTGTTGTTCTCCTGACTCCCGCATCTAGATAATACTGCCCCGTAGGTGTTAATTACGCTTTCATTTTGTTTTAGTTCAGAGGGCATTTTAATGAACAATCCACAGCCTACTTTATTAAGTGTTACAAAATGGCTGTGAAGCTGCCAACTGTATACAACTCGCTCAACTTTATTCATTAGACATACTTTTGCATTAAGCATCCGCTTCCATGTATGATAAAGAGAACATTGGAGTTTCTTATTTGTAGTTTATGGGCTGTTTACAAAGGCTCGGGGATGCGACTGGCATAATTAGAAATGAGCACATGATATCAATAAGCTGGCATGATTCTTCACAGTTCCTGATTTAGACACAAGTTTTGTAACGCCCCGGGGAGATGAGAGTTGCACACCTGTGAAATTGCTTAGCCTTCTGTCTACAGCTTTCCTCTGGTAGTCTCTCTTTTAATCAGCATATAACATGCCCAAAGCGACTCTCTGCCAGCGCCGCTCGCAAATCAAATAGCTCTCAGGGGAGCTGGGTAGGATTGGCATTATCTCTTAGACTAATACAAAAAAGATCACTGTTCATCCCTGGACTGACATAACCCTTACAATTTGACGGGCTCGCTTTAAAATAATAACTCTGCTAAGAATCATTTTTAACTAAAAACAGCAAATTTTCAGAATTTTTTTCAGAAACATCACAACTATTTCTATGAAAAAAAAAGACACTATGGGGTTATTTACTAAAACTTGGGAATTCTAAATCTGGTGCAGCTCTGCATAGAAACCAATCAGCTTCCAGGTTTTATTGCCAAAGCTTACCGTATATACTCGAGTATAAGCCAAGTTTTTCAACCCATTTTTTAAGCTGAAAAACCCCCCCTAGGCTTATACTCGAGTGAGACATACAGCTAGGGTTGCCACCTGTCCGGGATTCACCCGGACAGTTCGGGTTTTGAATCATGTGTCTGGGTTTCAGTCCACCTGAAACCCGGACACATTATTCTGACCTAATCTCATTAGAATTTCCCTTCTAACAGCGCCCAACTCTCCCTCTCCCTCTGCACCTTTGGCCGCTCACAGCCCCCAGCTCTCCCCTTCCATCTGCACTTTCAGTTTACACTATACCCCTCTTCTCACTTGGCTGCTCCCCAAGCCTACTATGCTCCTCATCCATCCCTGCTTTGGTCCACCTTCACTGTAACACAACATAACTGCCTTTCTTTCACATTACATGCTGCTCTATCTCTCAATCCCACTAGCAATGCAGCGTCTCACTTCAGAACTGCCACTCTTCCATTTATTCAGCCTCTTCCTTCCCCTCACCACTGACTATGGTCCTCCTCTGATCATTGCCTCCTTGCTCACCTCCATCCACATCTCTCACCTTATAGAGCAAGCTCTCTTCTCTCTGCAAGTCTCATTCTATTGCTTTCTCCCCTCCCCATCCTTGTCTGTATCTCCCCCAACTCCACCAACCTACCACCTATCTTTGCTGCATCCCCTCTTTCTATCCCCTGTCACCCCCCTCACCCACCTTCCCCCCACCTTCCTCTCCTCGGTTGACCCCCCCTACCCCTCCCCTTGCAGCCCCTCCTATTTATACTACCCACAACCCCCCCCCCCCCCCCCGCCCATATCCACCCGCTCCCCCCATCCTTCCACATTATTACTCTCCTTAGTGCACCCAAAGGTGTCCTATGCCTTTTACTAATCCTACAGGGTATACTACAAAAAAAACATTGCTGTGCACCGCTGCATTGTTCGGGTTTGGCTTGAAGAAAAGGTGGCAACCCTATGTACAGCACCCAAACCTTTGATTACTAAAACAGCAGTGTCTCCTGCTGTGTTATGCAGTCTGTTTGGCCATCCATTGTAACACAGCCCCACCTCCTCCTCGTCTGTGATAGAGGAACACTGATACAATGCTGGGAAACTGTATCAGTGTTCTGTCTATCACGGGCAAGGAGGAGGCAGGGCTTTGGTACAATGGATGGCCGAACAGACTGCATAACACAGCGGGAGACACCAGCTGTTTTCATAATCAAAGGTACGGCTGCACATGGGCACAATGAGGCTGCAAATGGGCACAACGAGGCTGCAAATGTGCACAGTGAGGCTGCAAATGGGCTCAGTGAGGCTACAAATGGGCACAGCAAGGCTGCAGATGGGCATTGTTTACCCAGTAGCTGCTGCATTTTCCCACCCTAGGGTTATACTTGAGTCAATAATTTTTTCCCAGTTTTTTTGTGGTAAAATTAGGTGCCTCGGCTTATATTCGGGTCGGCCTATACTCGAGTATATACGGTAATTGAGCAAGCTGAAACTAGAAGCTAATTGGCTACCATGTACAGCTATACCAGATTCAGAGTGCTTTAGTAAATTGCTTTTTATAATCTTCCTGTGCTTTGAGGAAATATCTACAGAAGTTTGAGGGGCCTTTTACAACTCCTGCATTGGGATACGTTGCTCAACACACTCTAAACAAAACGGACAAATACCATTATCTTCAATTGTTTCAGTGCGCACCAATGTGTTCTGCTGGTGTGAGCTGATATAAAATAGGAAGCGTTACATTTCTACACAGCAGGTTGTTATAGGTAAGGTTAGGGAAAAAATAAATAAAGAATGAAAAAAGACCTTCACCCTCCCAAGGACGATCCTGCCTCTCCACCCCTCCTCTTTTCCTCTGTTGCCTTTTTTTTTTATGTTAAGTCCATCTCGCCTCCCCATGCTCATCACTCGCCTTAGTTACATAGTAGGTAAGGCTGAAAAAAGACAATAGTCCATCCAGTTCAACCTGTGTAGGTGTACGTGTGACAGTGTCTATAATTATTTCCCATATCTCTGTATGTTGTGTTCTTTAAGATATACATCCAAGAGTCTTAAAAAATCCATACATCCCGAAGACACTACCAATTGTGGTAGAGAGTTCACATCCTTATTGCCCCGACCATTAAAAAACCCCTGCGCAGTTTAAGGTTAAACCGCTTCTCCTCCAGTCTCAGTGTGTGGTCCAGTGTCCTCATACACTCCCTGGGACTGAATAGTTTTTTTTCTATGCTGGGATTCCCATAGAGGTATTTGTAGATCGCTATCATGTCACCCCTTAAGCGTCGCATCTCAAGTGAGAATGATGAATGGTGAATGATGCGCACCCTGCCCACTGTGCCTCCCGAATTATGTACATCACATATTCTTGATGACGTTAGAGAAAACATGGTGGCGTGGGAAGTTTCTGTGGCCAGGCATAAGATGATCTCAACAGGCCAACGCTGGATCCACTGGAGGGGTGAGTATCTGAGATGTGCAGATCCCACCATCAGGTAAGTAGGACAAAAAAAAAAACGGGGAGGTCGGGCTGTTTAAAAATGCAACATACTTTCTCAGACCCTGACGCCAATAAGTACCTGATAATGTTTTTACAGGAAACCTTTTCAGCACCAGAAAATTAATAGCTTGAAATTGGTTACAGGCCCTTTCTCCTACATTCCAATCATGGGTAACTGAAATGAATGCAACGTTCCCATATAAGAAGCTCATAAACACCCAAAGGGGATGACCTGTAAAGTACAATAAAGTCTGGGAAAGATGGTTAGAGCAAGCAACAACTTGTGAATAAATCTGGAACCATGGTCATTGTGTAGTAAAGACCATTATAAGTCACTCCTTGGTTGGTAGACACTATGGGGGTTATTTACTAAAGGAAAATCCACTTTGCACTGCAAGTGCACTTGGAAGTAAAGTCACTGTAGATCCGAGGGGGACATGCAGGGAAAATAAAAAACAGCATTTTAGCTTGCACATGATTGGATGATAAAATCAGCGGTTTCCACTCATTTCAGATCCACCCCTTAGATTTAGAGCGACCACACTTCCAAGTGCACCTGCAGTGCAAAGTGGATTTGTCTATCGTAAATAACCCCCTATGGGGTTGATTTAGTAAAGGCAAATACACTGTGCAGTTTGCAAAGTGCAGTTGCACTCCGCAAGAGCAGTTGCTCTACAGCTTGGTAAATGAGCAGAAGCTCTGCTGACTTCCATCATCTAATCATGTGCAAGCAAAAATGCAGTTTTTTTAATTTGCCTTGCACGTAATTAGGTACTCTTTGCAAAGTGAAGCTTTACCTCATTTACTAAGCTCTGGAGCAACTTCACAACTTTCCCTTTGCAAAGTGCACAGCCTATTTGCCTTTAGTAAATCAACCCCTTTGATCTCCATGCCATGCTGTGTTTTTTTTTCCTCTCTAAGCATCCGGTAGCCCCAATAGCGCCAAAACAATGTTCTCCTATGCTTCCACTATCACTGACTATTCCTAAGCCATATGTCTCTATTCCAAATAAGTTAAAATTGGAGTAAACTTCCATGCATAATTTCTACCTATAGGTAAGCCTATAATAAGGCTTACCTATAGGTACTGTAAATATCTTCTAAACGTGCGCCGTTTAGGAGATATTTGCTGTGAATTCAGCTGGTGACATGTGCCCTGAAGGAACGGTCACCTGGTCAGCTCCCACGTACATACCGTGGGAGTGACGTCATCGCAACTCCGGCCACTCAAACCCAGATGGAAGACCAGGTTAAGATGGAAGCACCGTCAGCACTGACAGAGCACCGCTGGAGGGGCTTCGTTCTAGGTAAGTTGCACATAATGTGCTAGTATGTGATACATACTAGCACTTTATGACATTGCCTTGCAGGTTGCAAATAAAAAAAAACAAAAAAAAAAACAGCGGTTTAATACTGCTTTAAATGCTTGTACGTACTTCAGATTGTAATTGTCTGCATTGTCTATTGTGTACGCATCCCCAGACTGGTTTCCAGTTCATCTGTATTTGAATACCTCTTAGTCACTGCTCAGTTGTGCAGAGTATAGTTCTATTACTTTTTTTTACTGTTATGTTCTTATGTTCTTCAATAAAGACCGTGCTTTTTTCAATTATGTGTAGCGGCGGCTCCTGAAGAGCACGCACTATGCGTTTTTCAAAGTTAAAGTTATGCCTGAACTGCAGTTTGGTTTGGGTACAATTGTCTAAATTTAGACTTCAGCATCAGTCTAACTTGACAGTGAGATGTTCAGCCTGGCCACAGGGGGCACTGTCTCTTCTGGCAGGCATGGAACTATGGTCTGGTTAGGTGCTTAAGTTACTCTCTCTCTCGGAGCCCGCCCAGTGGGAGTGCTGTGCTTTTTGGGAGAGGGTATTTAGGATGCGGAAATCATGTGGTTCGGGGTTACGGTCTAGAATGATGTACTGACTTCATGCTCCTGGTCCTCCTGACCAGCCCCCAGGAAGGCTATGGCCTGGGGTGCGGCTCCACCCAATTTTGATGTTTCGGGGCTGGCTAGCCCGAGGCAAGGAAACTAAAGAAGGATTCTGAGGTGGTTGGGTGCCGTCTCCGGTTTGGGAGAGACCCCGTGACTTCAAGCATTCCAGGGGAGGACTCTTCAGAAGAAGACCATGTACAGGTTGGTTTCTTTGTAAGAGCCTGGAAGGGCTGAGGTACCCAAGAGAATCCGGTCTTGTGGATATCGCCAAGCTGGCTGAAAGATCCAGGTATCCTACGAGTGTTTTCAAGATTAGTTTCCCTACGTATTCAACGTCTGTGGCAGAGACATTATCTTGTACGTTCTACAACAACGTCTGTGGCAGAGACTTGTTCCTGAGTAGGGATGAGCTTCGAGTTTGAGTCAAACTCATGTTCCACTTGAACATTGCCTGTTCTCCTGTTCGGCGAACAGTGAACAATTTTGGGTGTTCGCGGCAAATTTGAAAAGCCGCGGAACACCCTGTACAAGTGTATGTATGGGAGAAATATAAAGTGCTAATTTTAAAGGCTAATATGCAAGTTATTGTCCTAAAAAGTGTTTGGGGACCCGGGTCCTGCCCCAGGGGACATGTATCATTGCAAAAAAAAGTTTTAAAAACTGCAGTTTTTTCGGGAGCAGTGATTTTAATAATGCTTAAAGTGAAACAATGAAAGTGTAATATTCCTTTAATTTTCGTACCTGGGGGGTGTCTATAGTATGCCTGTAAAGGGGCGCATGTTTCCCGTGCTTAGAACTGTCCTTGTGCTTAGAACGTGTCATTTCTGCAGGAAAAAGAAAAAGTCATTTAAAATCACACTATAATGAATTGTCGGCTCCCCGTAATACAGAGAACAGTCATTGAAAGTTATTGATAAAAAAAAAAAAAAGCGTAGGGTTCCCCCAAATTCAATTACCAGGCCCTTCAGGTCTGGTATGGATATTAAGGGGAACCCCGTGATAGGGAAATCCCAGAACTTAGGGGATTCCAATAACATGTTGACTGCTGAACCACATTCAAAAAGATGTATTTAATATTCAAGCCTATAGTTTTAGCCATAGGCAGGGGAGCAAGCATATACAGTACACATGGTGAACTAATTGCTCTCTGAGGCTGGGAGCCAAAACAAAATTTATACAATTCTAAAAGGGGGTGAGGGTCTTGTGAGTCTCTTTGTAGGTCTAATCAATTTGTTGGTTATTTACATTGATAAACAGATGGTCATTTGGCACCTAGACGTCACTTCCAAAGTTCTCTGGGAAAATGCCCCTTCACAGCTGAAGGTGTGAACGGCACTTGGACACAATCAAGACAGCTATCCACACACATCCTGAACATTTGCAACAAATACACTTGCTTAATCAGAATACATGTTTTTGATAATCATGACAAAATTGTTTATAAATAAATGGCGATTCCATTTACCCGATCACCCACGTCAAATTTAAAAAAAAAAGTGACGTGGGGTTTCCCCTAAATATCCATACCAGACCCTTCAAGTCTGGTATGGATTTTAAGGGGAACTCCATGCCAAATTGTTTTTAAAAATGGCTTGGAGTTCCCCCTAAAAATCCATACCAGACCTTTTATCCGAGCACGCAACCTGGCAGGCTGCAGGAAAAGAGGGGGGACGAGAGAGCGCCCCCTCCTCCTGAACCGTACCAGGCCACATGCCCTCAACATTGGGAGGATGCTTTGGGGGTCTGTGACCCCTCAAAGGACCTTGTCCCCATGTTGATGCAGGGGGCTTATCAGAATCTGGAAGCCCCCTTTAACAAGGGGACCCCCAGATCCCGGCCCCCCCTGTTTGAAATGGTAAGGGGGTACAAAAGTACCGCTACCATTTCACAAAGAAAGTGTAAAAGAATGTTAAAAAAGGCACACACACTGTTGAAAAAGTATTTTATTAAAAATAAAAAATAAATAAAAAAAGATTCCAGCGGTGGTAATCCACTAGTGCTATCCAGCGACGGATGATCATCGCTCCGGGGTCCAGCGATGGCTGATCTGATCCACCTATGGGTGATCTCTCCCTCCAGCGCAGGAGAGAGCGCCCCCCCTCTTTTCCTGTGGCCTGCCAGGTTGTGTATTCGGATAAAGGGTCTGGTATGGATTTTTAGGGGGAAATCCACGCCATTTTCTTAAAAAATTCGGTGTGGAGTTCCCCTTAAAATCCATACCAGACCTGAAGGGTCTGGTATGTATATTTAGGGGGAACCCCAAGCCATTTTTTTTTAATTTGACGCGGGGTTCCCATTAATATCCATACCAGACCTGAAGGGCCTGGTAATTGAATTTGGGGGAACCCCACGCTTTTTTAAATTTTTTTTTACCAATGACTGTTTTCTGTATTACGGGGAGCAGACAATTCATTATAGCCACGAGTGATTTTAAATGACTTTTTTCCTGCAGAAATGACACTTTGTGCAGGGACAGTTCTAAGCACGGGAAACATGCGCCCCTTTACAGGCATACTATAGCACCCCCCAGGTACGAAATTTAAAGGAATATTACACTTTTATTATTTCACTTTAAGCATTATTAAAATCACTGCTCCTGAAAAAACTGCCATTTTTGAAACTTTTTCACTTTAAGCATTATTAAAATCACTGCTCCTGAAAAAACTGCCATTTTTGAAACTTTTTTTTGCATTGATACATGTCCCCTGGGGCAGGACCCAGGTCCCCAAACACTTTTTAGGACAATAACTTACATATTAGCCTTTAAAATGAGCACTTTAGATTTTGAACGTTCGAGTCCCATAAACTTTAATAGGGTTCTAAAGTTCACACAAAGTTTAGGTCTGTTCGCAGGTTCTGGTGCGAACCGAACCTGGGTGTGTTCGGCACATCCTTATTCCTGAGTAAGCACCTTGTTGGCTGCTAGGCCTTGTGAGAGGGGGACTGTCCAACCTGAGTGATCATCCAGTTGCGAATGGCTATTCTCTGGATGCAGTCAAAGTAAACAAGTTCTTCAACATTTTGACTTTGACACTAATGCCACATACACAGGTATGGACAATCCGCCTGTGTGTGGGCTCCGGCAGACTTTTTTTCCCCAAAGTAGTTTTGACTCAAAAATGTGTCCGTCTGTATGGTAGTCCGCCGGACTTTTGAAATTAACAGACTTTCCCGCACACGGAGAAAAGTCTGTTCATTTAGAACGCGGCTCCAGGTAGATGAGACTAGCGCAGGTCAATTTCGCCACCTTCAGCGGTGAGATTGACATGTCGCTGTCCCCGTCACCTGGTATGGACTTAAAGAGGAAGCCCTACGCCGAAAAAACGGCGTGGGGTCCCCCTAGGTCCATATCAGACCCTTATCCGAGCACGCTACCCGGCCGGTCAGGAAAGGGGGTGGGGACGAGCGAGCGCCCCCTCCTGAGCCGTACCAGGCCGCGTGCCCTCAACATGGGTGGGTGCTTTGGGGAAGGGGGGCCCTGCGGCCCCCCCACTTCAAAGCACCTTGTCCCCATGTTGATGAGGACAAGGGCCTCTTCCCGACAACCCTGACCGTTGGTTGTCGGGGTCTGCGGGCGGGGGGCTTATCGGAATCCGGGAGCCCCCTTTAATAAGGTGGCCCCCAAATCCCAGCCCCCCACCCTATGTGAATGAGTATTGGGGTACCATCTACCCCTACCCATTCACCTGTGAAAAAAAGTATAAAAATAACACACAACACATGTTTTTAAAATGATTTATTGCACAGCTCTGTTGGTCTTCTTCCGTCTTTGGGGTTGCCGGACTTCTCCGCTATCTTCTGCTCTTTTACTAGCTCTTTCACTAGCGGAGGAACCCAGCTTTCTTCTTCGTCGCCGCTGCCGTCCGGGGGTCTTCTTCCAACTTTGGGGGTCTTGTGACCCTCTTCAGGGGTCTTGCCCCCCTCTTCAGTTCTTCTTGCCGGGCCTCCGCTCCTTCTTCCAGCTCTTTTACTAGCGGTGGCCCGGTCTTCTGTCGCCGCCTTCTCACCTTCTCTTCTTCTGTTTTTCTCTTCTTCTTCCTTGAGATGTTGACTCGACGCTGTCTCTGGCCATAATGACAGGGACGTGGGCTCCCGGATTCCGATGAGCCCCCCGCCCGCAGACCCTGACAACCAACGCCCAAGGTTGTCGAGAAGAGGCCCTTGTCCTCATCAACATGGGGACAAGGTGCTTTGGGGTGGGCAGGGCCCCCCCTTCACCAAAGCACCCCCCCATATTGAGGGCACGCGGCCTGGTATGGCTCGGGGGGGGGGGGGGCGCTCGCTTGTCCCCACCCCTTTTCCTGACCGGCTGGGTAGCGTACTCAGATAAGGGTCTGATATGGACGTAGGGGGGACTCCCACACCGTTTTTTCGGCGTAGGGCTTTCCCTTTAAGTCCATACCAGGTGACGTAGGCCAGTGAGGTGTCAATCTTGCCGCCGAAGGCGGCGACATTGACTTCCTTCGCTAGTCCCGGCTACCTGGAGCCGCGTTCAAAATGAACGGACTTTCCTCCGTGTGTGGGCAAGTCCGTTCATTTCAAAAGTACGGCGGACTCCCGCTATAGTCCGGCAGACCTAGTATGCTGGAAAAGTCTGGTTGTGTGTGGACAGGTCCGCTCGTTCGGAAAGTCCGGCAGACTTTCCGGTGGCTTGTCCGCCAGACTAAGTCCGCCGGATAGTCTGATCGTGTGTACGCGGCATTAGAGTACCTGAATTTACTTTTCAACACTCTGATCCCAATTTAAGAGACTGTTCATTGTCTACGTTTTGCAAATAAAATCCATTCAAGTGGATAATTTATAATATAATTGAATAATATATAATTTTGTGGTGCTCAGTAATTTGTATGGAATTTGGTAACGATAGCAAGAAAAAGCAGTAAAATAGATACCCTGCAGCCAGTAACAATAGGGCCCCACGCCAGCAACAATAGATCCCCCTACCAACAATGGACCATACGCAAAAAAATGTGCCCTCTACTAAGAATAGACTATCGGCAGCAACAACAGATCTTCTTGCAGCCAGCATCAATAGACTCTCTGTCAGCCAACAACAATAGATCCCTCCCTCAACAGTAGATCTCTCCCAGAAACATCTGACCCCCCCCCCCAGCAATATAAGACCCACCCTCAGCAACAATAGGTCGCTCACCAGCAACATTAGACCTCCTCAGCAACAATAGACACCCCTGCAAAAATAGTCCCCTCCAAATAGAATAGACCCCCCAATCAATAGACCCAGCAGCACACCCCAGCTTTTCTTGCCATTACATACAGTCAGTACTGGAGTTCCCCCGCGTTCCCACTGAAAAAACCCCATCCAAGTTTAATAGCTCAATAAAACAACATGAATAAAGCTGATGGACTGTTCATTGTCTGGAGAGTGACTGGAAGTAAATGCCAGGCTCGGCAGGGTGACAGGTGGAACTACTACACTCAGCGGCCCCACGGGGGTACCGCTACATATACAATCAATAAGGCAATAACATTACTCTGAGAAATATGGTTACACTCCAGTATTCTAACAGTAATTAACAGAACGGAATTGCATTTATATAGCAGCAGTATATAAAGGCAGTCCTCGACACTCGAACACCCAATGTTCGATTCGATTAGAACATCGGGACCATCCCTATTGGCATATGCCTTTAAAGACTCTAAGTACTGAAATGTAGTTATAGTACCATATATGTCTGAAAATCCTGATCCTGGTCAGCAATGCTTTACAACAACCAAATAACATCAGAAGGAAGCATGTTTGCTGCTGATGACTTTTATAGAGTGATTTAATAAACTAATATGGATAACACAAAGTGAATTAATCAAAAGCATATCAAGGAAGTTAATAACAATAAACCGTAGCAATAAAAAAAACATATTTTTTTTTTACTGTATAATATAACAAAGTAAAAAGCGCAGCACTCTACCATCCTGATTTCCCCTAATGTTTTACTCTCCTGCTGTCACTGCAGTCGGTATGGGCATAGTAGAAAAGGTACGAGTAATAATTTTAATGACATGTAAAATGCAAATTCCAACAAATTAGCATTTAATGAAATTCAAGCTGTTCTTGTTTTCAGAAGGCGGACTGTCAAATATGTTGACCAGCACAGGTGTCATGGACAGTATAATAATATTTCAAATAACATTTTCTATTTAGATTCATTTATTCTGAAATGACTTTAACTAGTCGGGACTCTTGCTGCTAATAAGCGCTGAATACTGTGGAGGAAGTTCAGGTTTTTTTGTTTTTAATTTTCTTTACAGCTTAATAAAAAAATTTTTTTTTTTTTATGTGAACGGTCTGATCTGCTAATGGATTTGGAAATCTGTCCATCCACTTTCATAAGTCATGCACCAACTTCTGCCAAACAGCACAGCGAGAAGCATTTAACTCTTTTAGAGTTAAGCTGGCCATAGATGTGCAACAATAACCCCCAAAGGGGCTGCTGGATTTACCCAAGTTCTTTCCTATGCAGTGCCGAGGCAGCCGGGCACACAGTAACAGTTCACTCAACCCAGCTCAACCATCAGTCTAGGGGATGTCTTTTCTTTTTTTGAGGTTTATTACTGTAAACTTGAACTAGAGGAGAACAATGAAGGATGGGATTCCCAAAAATGCTTGAGTGCAAATGCAAATTGAGAACACTCCTTTCTAGAGTTGTAGGCAGGTTGCCTACAGTTTATTAGTTAGGCAGTGGATGACCCATTCTGGGGAAGGGATTATTATTCTTCACCTAATTTCCCAGGCTTTTTGGACCCTGCCTATCTGCCTTGTTATATAAATACAGGGGAAGTCCGGATTTTAGACTGCTTGTTTTGCCAACGCAAGAGGAGACCATCATGGTGCACTAAGGGGGACTGCTAATCTTAGCAGTCCATCGGTGACAACCATGAACACATATCATGGACTAATACCTTGTTGAAGTATGCCTGGACAGCCTAGTTGAGTTAGTTAGGGATGTTCCATTTAAATTTTTCATGTTGAACTATATCGCCAAATTGTCCAATAAAGTTGCATCAACTTTTCTAAGTGTAGCACTGTTCCCATAGGGCTTTCTGAGTGTTGGCTTCATAAATCTCACCCTGGTTACCTAAAGCTGGTTGATAATGGTTCCCATGTATGCCGCGTACACATGACCGGACTTTTCGAGGGACTAGGTCCGGCGGTTTTTCCGAGTTTTGGCAGAGTTCCAACGGACTTTCCGAATGAGCGGACTTGGCCACACACAATTACACCAAAGTCCGACGGATTCGAACGTGATGACGTACGACTGGATTAGAATAAGGAAGTTCATAGCCAGTAGCCAATAGCTGCCCTAGCGTCAGTTTTTGTCCGTCGGACTAGCATACACATGAACGGATTTCTCGGTCCGGCGGAGTTCCGGTGGAAAAATGTAAAACATGTTCTATTTCTAAAGTCCGCTGGATTTTTGGCAAGCAAAGGTCCGAAGGAGCCCACACAAGATCGAATTGTCCGACTGACTCGTTCCGTCAGACCTTTGCTGTCAGAAAGTCCGGTCGTGTGTACGCGGCATTAGGTGTTCCCCCTTACCATGTACAAGCTATATCATTTTATATGATTTTTAATCTATTTTAAATATTGTGATTGTAATTTGTATTTTTTCAATAAACTTTATTTTTGTTACTTCTTAATTTTCTTTATTCTTCTTTATTTTATTGATTCTTTTTTATTTATTTATTTGTTCACTGGAATTTATGGACTTTATATATTGGTGTAAGCCCTGGAAGATTTGGCTGCTGAATGACCAGGCCATTTTTTGTGATTCGGCACTATGTCGCTTTAACTGACATAAAAGTCATGCGGCGCTGCACCCAGACAAAATTTACGTCCTTTTTTCCCACAAATAGAGTTTTCTTTTGGTGGTATTTGATCACTTCTGCAGTTTTTATTTTTGTGCTATAAACAAGAAAAAGCGGCAATTTTGAAAAAACACAATATTTTGTACTTTTGCCATAATAAATATCCCCATTTTTTTTTTTTTTAAAGCAAATTTTTTTTCAGTTTAGGCCGATATGTATTCTTCTACATATTTTTGGTAATAAAAATCACAATAAGCATATATTGATTGGTATACTGATTGGTTTGCGCAAAAGTTATATCGTCTACAAAATAGGGGAAATATTTATAGCATTTTTATTATTATTATTATTATTTTTTAATAGTAATGTTGGCGATCTGCGATTTTTGATGGGACCGCGACATTATGGCAAACAAATCGGACACTTTTGACACATTTTTGGGACCATTGGCATTTATACAGCGATCAGTGCTATAAAAATGCACACAGATACGGTGTATGAACACATGATCAGTCTCTTCTCCCCTCAGAAAACAGGGATCTGTGTGTTTACACACACAGATGCCGGTTCCTGGTGTGTCACGAGCGATCGCGGGAGCCTGGCGGCCACTCGCATCGGCTCTGGGGGCATGTGCGCCCCTAGTGGCCACAGGGCAAAGCGACGTTACATAACGTCTTTTGACCCAGCTGTGTCATTCTGCGGCGGCTGGTCAGCAAGTGGATATTGTTATTTTATATTTGATATGAGTTTTTATGATTTATTTGGTGATCTATTAGTATAGTAAATGGTAGCGCTCTTATCCTGTTCACAAGAAATCTAATGTAGTCACCCTAGCTGGAAACTGGTAATATATTATATTTTTGTTTTTGGGTTTCGATATCTTTTTAAGGCACGTTCACACCAGATTCATTGGGCTGGGTTGCTAAACATAGGCCTAACACAATGATAAGCTAAAATCCATTGTTTCTATTAGGCCCCGTTCACACAAACATGCATGTGCTTGGTGGAAATGGAACATGCAGTATTTAAACGCAGTGCACTATAATGCATCCAGTATGCTGTAGCAAGCATTAAGCAAAATATGATATTTGGCTTCTGCTCTGGAAAAAATGCATAATCAATGCAACACATTAAAAGATCACATATCAATGCACATCAGCTCAACTGTCTTTCACTTGCGTCAACTTGTGCTATATGTGTGAATCCTAAACTTTAATAAACTTTAAAAATAATAATTCAATATCTATGCTCAGCTGAAAATAGACTATACTTCTCCTTTCTGCTTTCAATAGAGGGGAGTAGTTAAAATTGTTGTCAACATCATATTGCTGCCTGGCACAGAGATAGGTATGATTGTTATATTACACATGTCCTTACTTCTCCTCTGAGGAACTAGCTGCCTATTGTAATGTGATTGGACCTACTGGGGATATTCACATTATGAAGAAACATACAATAAATGTCTTCTGATGCAGAGCGAATAGAATGTACTGAGCCTTGCTGAGACACTGCAGTGTTTATGTGTAAACAGTAGATACACTTCTGACAGCAGTGACAGAGATTATAAAGATTTCCAACAAAGAAGCAATATTGCAAGACACATGCTTGAAATACTAAGCTTGGTTATTCTGTATAATGCAAGAAAAACGGGCTTAGTAACACAGTTTAAAGCTTATTTGGTGTTTCTTCCTATCCCCAGTTCCCCTTTCAGTCTTATCCTAACCTGTCCTCCATCCAGCAAGATTTTGGAAGACCTGGTCAGCGTCGCACACATCAAAAATCTTCCCCACCAGGTCCATGCATGCACTTTAAACTTTTTTCCATCCTCATGGAGCTTCTTCATATGAGCTCTTACTTCATAGGAGATAAACAGAGATTAGTGAAATGTTTCCTCAATAAAAATTTTGAAAAGTAATGTAAACCTGTAAGCTTCTCGGCTCTATCCAAAAAAAGTAAAAGGTTTTGTCTGGTGATGGAGAATTATTAAAAATTGGGGTGTCCAATGCAAAACTGGAGGAGTGTCAACCCTACATGGCCATGATAGCTATCACAAGAGGATGGAGGTCCTGAGAACACTGTAGATAAACCATTCTCAACCAGGTCCCCTGAAACCCTGGGGTACTTCCAAAGGTTTGTAAGGATTCTTTGAGCTGTGGCTGATTGACCTTTCATTTGATAGCACTTGCCTAGTTCTGGGGCTAATGCCACTTGGAAAAGAGAGCTGTATTACACTAATGATCTTTTTAGCTGTCTGTAAGGGTTGCATTCTGACCACCATTATAAGGAGCTGTCAGGGCCTGGACTTGAACCTGGGACCTCTGCTGTGTCTGGCTCTTCTTGCTGAGCCACCTGAAATGCTGGACAGTTACCTGGACAATTCCTTGAATGATCCTGCATTGAACTTTGCTTGAGTTGGACCTTGAACTGTTTGCCCTTCCCATGAACTTCCTGATTTAGGTCATGTCTCTGCACCTTCTGTTTGCCAGGTTATTGTGCTCTCTCCAGCTAATATTTTGCTCTTGTCTCTCCTGCTGCCATCCATATATTCACTACTATTCGTTACAAACGTTTGGCTTGTTCATTGACTAGCCTTATGGTTAAACCCAACCTGCAACCATTCATTACTGAACTTTGGCTTGTTTACTGACTATGCTTCTGCTTAAACCCTACCTGCTTATCTGCAAATGGACCCCAGCTTGTTCACCTTCTAGTGGGGAGATCCTGAGGACCAGGACCTGGAACTAACATGCAGCAAAACCCATCGGGAGCTCTGGTGAATACTGTGTCATCAGCCAGGGTGACCGTCTTGTATACCTGTCCCACTTATCAGTGGGTACTGCTCCACTGCAATAGCCACTGGCCCCCGAGCCTAACTCCAGACCATGACAGGAGCATTCTTTTGGGGACCACCAATATAAGAGGATTTTTTTCCCACTGACCACCAATGAATTGGTTTTACTGTGATGCCCAAGACCTGAAAATTATTTCAAAGGTTCCTCTGGGGTAAAAGGTTTAGAAAGGCTACTGTAGACAGGGCCGGGACAAGGGGTGGGCAGGAGGAACAGCTGCCCTGGGCACTGTGGTATCATATGAGGTGGGGAGGCACCGTAGGGAGATTGAGGGGAAAGGGGATTTGTGTTGGGAGGAGGAATTTAGAGGGCAAGGGGAAAAGAACTGTTCTAGGAGTGTACATTTGGGGCGGGGGTTAGAAGTGCTGATTCAGGTGGATGGGAGAGGAGGATTTGTGCTAGGAGGAGATTTGGGGTGTTTGTGCTAGAATAGGTGATATGGTAGAGGGGGAGGGAACTTATGCTAGGAGAGGAGAAGAATACATTAGTGTGCTCAGATACCGTACATAATGTTGTAGATATGCTGAGAAATAAAAGAATGTGGCATACCTAATATACCCCCCCCCCACCCTATAGGACAACATTATTTTTAGTAAAAATAATAAAATTTATATTTATAGCATTATCATATCTAAACCCAAAAACACTCCTTAAATATGGTGTCTGCTTTCGTTTTTTCAGGCTTTTTTCTTTCTTTTAACATGGTATTCATAGGATTACCACGTAAAAAGAAAGGAAAAAAAATTCTGAAAAAAATATGTAAGCAGCCTCCAGAGTGAGTGTTTTTGGGTTTAGATATGATACTCTTTCCAAATGTCACCTTTCCAGTCTATGGGGTAAGCTGTAACAAATCTTTCTCCACAAATTTCTGCTGTAGATTGGTGTCCTTTGCAGGTTGTTTGTTTTGCCTATCTCACTAAAGCTTGAAGGTTCATTACAAATTAGTTTACCCCATGAAATTTTCTTGAGCAAAGATTTGCCTAATTCCTAATTAGGTCCAGAATGTCATCATTAAAGATCTTTCAAATCCCCTGTCCCTAAAATACTAGGTTTAATTTCATCCCTCATAATGATGTGTAACAGCTATCTGCACAAGGTCTGAAAATCCTTAAAAGTCAGCTAATCTTGCAAAGCATGAAAGTGCCGTCAGTGGCATACATTATTTAACAGAATTGTATAATATTTCATCTGCCTCATCTGGATAAAAAGTTAATTACTTGGTGAAATGTGATGAATCGAGCTGTGTACAATTACCCCTCCATTTGGTCATGTAGATACTATTACAGTCTTCGAAGGCACAGATTAAGATGTGGAGCTCAGCTAATAAT
The DNA here is from genome assembly GCF_037356315.1 of Lithobates pipiens. Lineage (NCBI taxonomy): Eukaryota > Metazoa > Chordata > Amphibia > Anura > Ranidae > Lithobates > Lithobates pipiens. The sequence continues at coordinate 2,641,159 of NW_027507755.1, read as the reverse complement.
ACACTGTGTATTTTATTCGATGGCTTTATGGAGTCCAGATTAGTTTTGTTTCTTATTCTAATTAGAAGTTTAAAAAGCCTCATTAATGGAATCGTAAAGCATATTATTATGAAGATCTGTAGGCTTCTATAGATTTAATATAAGGATTACCTTCTTCCTGGGGTTTTACTATTGAAGATAATAAAGGTTTTTATATTCAGCCCTTTAGTTTTACTCAACTTTTAAAGGCTGGATGGTATTACAAGTACAATCCAGCAAAAATAGAAAATTAAACCTTAAAATGCATGCAAACCTGCTTTGGTCTTCTGTCTTTTATTCAAGCTGCTGTTGTACTGTGCCAAACCATCTTTATCCTTTTGTTGGTAACCCGGGAACCCCTTTTGCTTTGTTAACCACTTCAATACAGGGCATTTTCACCCCCTTCCCGCCCAGGCCAATTTTCAGTTTTTCATTGCTGTCGTATTTTGAATGACAATTGCACGGTCATGCAATACTGCACCCAAATTAAATTTTTATATTTTTTCCCCCCACAAATAAAGCTTTCTTTTGGTGGTATTTGATCACCTCTGCGTTTTTTATTTCTTGCGCTATAAACAAAAGAAGAGTGCCAAGTTTGAAAAAAAAAAACACAATATTTCTTACTTTTTGCTATTATAAATATCCCATTTTTGAAACAAATTTTTTTTTCCCTCAGTTTCGGCCGATATGTATTCTTCTACATATTTTAGGTAAAAATTTTTTGCAATAAGCGTATATTGATTGGTTTGCGCAAAAGTTATAGCGTCTAGAAAATAGGGGATAGATATATGGCATTTCATTTTTTTTTACTAGTAATGGCAGAGATCTGCGATTTTTATTGTGACTGTGACATTGTGGTGGACACATCAGACACTTTTGACACTATTTTGGGACCATTCACATTTATACAGCGATCAGTGCTATAAAAATGCACTGGCAGGGAAGGGTTAACACTAGAGGGCGATCAAGGTTAAATGTGTTACCTAGGGAGTGATTTTAACTTTAGGGGGAGGGGACTCACAAGGGGAGGAGACCGATCAGTGCTCCTCTGTACTGGGAACACACGTTCGGTCTCCTCTCACCTGACAGGACGTGGATCTGTGGGAAAAATCCACATCCCAGCTCTGTTACCCGCAATCGTGGTGCCTGGTGGAGATCGTGGCCGCTGAGCACGCGCACAGGCTTCCAAGTGATGTGGCGGGCACGCGTGCACCCCATAGACGGCCTTTTTTTGTTTACAAAGTTTGTAAATTTATAAACAGTTACAGTAACAGTTTTGTACCTTTTGGTATAATATTTTACATAAATAAATGAAAGCTGATCATTGTACGATGATGTCCAATAGGATGAAACGCGTTGGGGCGGACTCCTGAATCCTCTGTTACTGCCTCTTTCAAAGCGTTTGATTGTCATCACTAAATGTGAGTGTTATTCTGAATAAATATGCTGTAAATTTTTTTAGCAGAATTATGCTATGTGCCCTCTTGTTTTGTTTCCTCCTTTTTGGTAACTACCGTATATACTCGAGTATAAGCCGAGATTTTCAGCCCCTTTTTTTAGGCTGAAAGTGCCCCCCTCGGCTTATACTCGAGACACCGCCGTCTGTCTACCCGATCAGCGTGTCGTGCAGACAGACGGCGGCCATTCCACTATTCAAAAGCCACGCCTCCCTGTCTGTGATAGGCGGAACACTCAATTTCCCAGCAGTCAGTGGTCCGCCTATCACGGACATCCGCTCATCCTCATACTACAGACGAGGATGAGAGGATGTCCGTGATAGGCGGAACACTGACTGCTGGGAAATTGAGTGTTCCGCCTATCACAGACGGAGGCGCTGCTTTTGAACAGTGGAATGGCCGCCGTCTGTCACAGACGAGAAGAGGTGCGGCGATCCTGGCATGTTTTTACATGCAGATCGCTGCAGAAGGACACAGGCTGCAGAAGGACAAAGAGGCACAGGACACAGGTAGGCTGGACACACAGGGATGGACGGACACACAGGGATGGACGGACACACAGGGATGGACGGGCACACAGGGATGGAAGGACACACAGGGACGGACACACAGGGATGGACACACAGGGACGGACACACAGGGATGGACACACAGGGATGGACACACAGGGATGGACACACAGGGACGGACACACAGGGATGGACACACAGGGATGGACGGACACACAGGGATGGACACACAGGGATGGACAGGCATGTCTCACCCTCGGCTTATACACGAGTCAATAAGTTTTCCCATTTTTTTTGTGGTAAATTAGGGGCCTCGTCTTATATTCGGATCGACCTATACTCGAGTATATACGGTATCTGCTTGGGTATTATAACCCACAATACATCATTGGGAGTTATTTAACAGTTTCCTGAAATCTCTGGCTATGGAATTAGTATCATTACTATTCAAGTCTGATTGACCCAGTGGGTGTACACCCATCTGTGTCCAATCACTCTGGTAAACCTCCTAATATTCATGGGGGCGGATCTTTTGTTACTTCACCTACTGAACATCACTTATTAGACTGCATATTTTGCTTCACTGTTTGAATCACCATCACGTTATCTATTTCTGGATTTATTTGAACTTCGCTAATAGGATTTTGGACGATCCTTCTGATTCATTTTTTTTCTCATCTATGAGGATTTATATACATTATACTGTCACTGATTTTGTATCTATAGAGCGCTGGTGTATGTTTTATCAGTATTGTTTATTAATACATTTTTGTCACTTCTTATTTTGCCACTATTTTTATTTATATGTGATTTATTATTTGAGCACTGCACTTTTCTATTTGCTCCGATCATTGTAAGTGTACCTGTCAGTGGTAAATAATTTGTCTCAACCGTATAACTGCTACATCTGTAGGACAGCTTGCTCTGTTGAAATACAACAAACCTGATGGCCAAATCACCAGGTGAAGAAAGAAAGCCTAAAAAGGAAAACAAATGCAGCCATCATATCTAAGAACTAGTAAGCTGCCATATAATAATTGTTTGCTTTTGGGTTTAACTGTTGTGTGTATGGCTAGCTTGAGGTAGAAGTCCACTGATTTTTATTTTTTTTTATTTTTAAGCTTTGTATAGAAAGGTTTAGAAACCCTTTCAAATTTGTATTGTGGTCAGTTTTACATTGGAGAGATTTTACCTTGTGATATTACGAACTGGGACATTACGTTGAAACGCGTAGAGCGGAGCCTAGAGTGACGTCACCCCGCACTAGCTTATGACGGTTCACAGCCTGGGTTCATGTCTGGAACTCATGGTTCATGATACAATGCTGAGAACCCCCTTGTGGCATGACACATTTAAATGTAAATGTAATTGCTGCCCGATAAGAAATACATATTTAAATGGTTTTACACTATGTGGAGCTTTCCTTCTGTTCCCTAGGGTAACATCTAATGGCTTGATATGGAGATGGCCCAGGAATATTGATGTTGAGTGGATCGAGGAGAGGAGCATTTACCATTAAAGCTGGATGATCCTCCTGTGGATGCAATCTGATTTAACAGATATCTACCAGTGTGTTGTGTCACCTCCCATAGCAAAATAATTGTTTGGGGAGGTAAGAGGACTTTTACTTTGAGGTGGAAGACACTGGGTGATTATTTCACTATTTATTACACTTTTTGCACTCAATTTTTTCACAATGTGGGGGAATTAAGGAAATTGGACAATTTTTATGCAACTACTTTGGACACTGGGTTTAATTGTTTTGACGGACGTTTAAGAATTACATGGGATTTAATTTAATTTAATTATTTATACAAGTGTATTTGTTTATTGATTTATTTTAGCACAAATTGTGTGCAGCACTTGACCTATTTGGTGCGATTACATTGTGTTTTATTTTATTTTTGCACTTGATGTATATTGAGACAGACTAATTTTTGTGTAACACTTGATTATTTTTAGCGCTTCCTTAATATATTTTATTAACTTGTGGGGTGAGCTATAGGAACACCAATAAACACCCAATCTAGGTTCTAACACTTCCTCCCGGGTCCTAAAACTAAAGGCACATTTTAGAGTTAACTTCTACTTTAAATCCCCTTCATTCAGTGCTGTAACAACAGCATTTCTGAACATTATTCGCCATTTTATTGTGTTATATTAAAAGATACATTTTATTTTTTATCTTACCACTCATATCCACAGGGAACAGTAAGCTTCTTACATTGTAGTCCACTTCTCACTTTGTGTGTTATGTCCTTTCCTCTTTATTGCAGATTCTGCTGTGCGCCAGGCTTAAAGTGTAATTCTGCATTTGAGTGTTTTCATGGATAAACGTGGCATAGTGTAATCCTATACCTTATGTTATTATTATTATTATTATACACTATTTATATAGCGACAACAGTTTACATTGTAGAGGGGGGACAGCACAATTACAGTACAGTTCAATACAGAAGGGACAGGAGGGCCCTGCTTATAGAGCTTACATTCTAAGGGAGGGGGTGGTACAATAGGTAATAGATGGGGGGAATGATTTGATGTGAGGGTGGCTCAGGGACAGTTGTTAGGTGGGTGTGGGATAAGCTTCCCTGAATAAGTGAGTTTTCAGGGATCTCCTAAAAGTTGATAGGTTAGGGGCTGATCGGATTTACCAGGGCAGGGAGTTCCAGAGGATGGGAGAGGCTCTGGAGAAATCTTGAAGGCGAGCATGGGAGGAGGTAACAAGGGAGTTAGAGAGCAGGAGGTCCTGGAAGGAGCGGAGGGTACGATTAGGGTGATATCTGCAGATGAGGTTGGTGATGTAGCTGGGGGAGATGTTGTGGATGGCCCTGTATGTTGTGGTTAGCATTTTGAATTTTTTATGGTGGGGTAGGGGAAGCCAGTAAAGGGTTTGGCAGAGAGGGCAGCAGTTACAGATTGATTAGTGAGGTGTATTAGTCTAGCAGCAGCATTCATAATAGACTGAAGGGGGGAAAGCCTACGTAGGGGTAGGCCATGAAGGAGACAGTTGCAGTAGGCAAGGCGGGAAATAATCAAGAAGTGAGTAAGTTGCTTTGTGGTGTCAATAGTCAGGAAGGGTCGAATTTCTGGAGATGTTGCGGAGATTAAGGTGAGTGGATTTAGCCAGTGATTGGAAGTGGGGGTGTCAGGGCTGGCTTAGCCCTTCCTCCTCTGGGCTAGCCGCTCAGCTGTCGGCTAATTGCAAGCTCTCTTCTCTTTGCACGGTTACCAGCTGTTCCCGATGATACTCGTCTGACCTGCCTATTTAAAGCCTTCCTGCTCACTTTTTTATTTGCCTTCTCGTTGGTCACATCACAGGGAACCATCTCCTGCTGTTTGTTTCAAGACTGGCTTGCTGACGTCTCACCTGGCTTCTTATCCTGCTTGCGGTTGCTCTCCTTTTTCCTCATATTTTCCAAGTCCCTGGAAAGCCACCACACAGATGTCTGTTTGTGTACCTCAGAAACTAAGAGAGAACAATCTCTATTGTAAACTGGAGAAGTGCGAGTTCCATCGTGAACAGGTTACATTCCTGGGTTATGTCATTTCCACTGCTGTTTTTTCGATGGACCCAGAGAAACTATTGACAGTCCTACAGTGGCCTCGACCCGTGGGTTTACGTCCTCTGCAGCGTTTCCTGGGCTTTGCCAACTACTATCGGAAGTTTATTCGTAACTTCTCTTCTCTGGTCAAGCCTCTGACTGATATGGCCAGAAAGGACGGTACCCACAGAGTTGGTCTCCGGAGTCCATTATGGCCTTTGAGACTCTCAAGGCTGCCTTTGTTTCTGCTCCTGTGTTGGCAAATCCTGATCCTACGTTGCCTTTTATACTAGAAGTTGATGCTTCTGAGACAGGAGTTGGCGCCCTTCTGTCTCAACATCCAAACTCGGAGAGCGCTATGCATCCGTGTGGCTACTTTACCAAGAAATTGTCACCTGCTGAGTGCAATTATGAGATTGGTGACAGAGAGCTATTGGCAATCATTTTAGCCCTGAAAGAATGGAGACATCTCCTTGAAGGTACCACTGGGCTCGTTCTTATTCTTACTGACCATAAGAATCTTACATTCTTGTCTGAGGCTAAGTGACTCTCTCCCAGAAGGGTGCGATGGGCTCTTTTCTCGTCGAGCTTTAATTACATTGTCTCATTCTTACCCGGTACTAAGAATGTAAGGGCTGATGCGTTGTCATGACAATTTTTCTTCACTTCCAAGTCGGAGTCGGTACCGGTTCCTATGATTCCTCCTGATCGTATCTTGGCTACGGTTAGCACCAGTCTTACTTCTCCTTTGGGTGACAAAATTCTTGTTGCTCAGGTCAATGCTCCTCCTGATAAACCTTGTGACTGCTGCTTTGTCCCAGAGAGTCTCCGTACTGCAATGCTCCAGACTTACCATTCTCCCAAGGCAGCTGGTCATCCTGGTCATCCTGGTGGCCTAGTCTACGGGCTGATGTTAGTGCCTTCATAGCTGCCTGTCCCGTGTGTGCTTAGAGTAAGACTCCACGACACCTTCCAGTGAGCCTCCTACAACCCATACCCAATGGAGAGAGGCCCTGGACTCACCTGTCTATGGATTTCATTGTGGAATTGCCCAACTCCCAAGGCAACACTGTTATCCTTATGGTGGTTGACCGGTTCTCAAAGATGTTTCATTGTATTCCACATAAGAAGTTGCCCACCTCTAAGGAACTGGCTTCCATTTTTGCTCGGGAGATCTTTCGCTTACATGGGCTACCCAAGGTGATTGTCTCGGATAGAGGCAGTCAGTTTGTCTCCCGGTTCTGGCGAGCCTTTTGTGCACAATTGGGAATCCAGCTTGTGTTCCCTTCTGCTTATCACCCGCAGTCTAATGGGGCCCTAGAACGAGCCAATCAGTTCTTGGAGCAATTCCTACGTTGCTATATTTCTGACCATCATAACAACTGGTCTGACCTATTACCTTGGGCAGAGTTTGCTCACAACAGTGTCTTGAAATCTGCCTCCCGATTGTCTCCATTTATGGCGAATTATGGTTTCCAACCTTCCATGTTGCCTGACTCGTTTGTTCCGCAGAGCATTCCTGCATTAGAGGAGCATCTCCGTGGTCTTCGTTCCACTTGGGTACAAGTCCAGGAGGCTTTGCGTCATGCTAATGATAGGTACAGACTCCATGCTGACCGCAGATGCCTGCCTGTGCCTTCCTACCAGGTTGGGGACAGGGTCTGGCTGTCATCTCGCAACCTCCGGCTTCGTGTTCCCTCTCTGAAGTTTGCACCTCAGTTTATTGGGCCGTTCCGTATCCTTTGCAGGATTAACCCAGTAGCTTACGCGTTGGACCTTCCTCCTAGTATGCACATCTCTGATGTGTTTCATGTCTCCTTATTGAAACCGTTGGTCTGTAACCGATTTACCACCTCGGTGCCATGTCCTCACCCTATTCTGGTTGAGAACCATGAGGAGGATGAGGTACAATCTATTGTTGACTCCCATAGGTTCCATGGGCGCATACAGTACCTGGTGCATTGGAAGGGGTACGGTCTGGAGGAACGCTCCTGGGTTTCATCCTCTGACGTACATGCCCCTGTTCTCCTTCTGCGAGTTCCATAGATGGTTTCCCCTCAAGCCCGGTGGCCCTCCGAGGGAGAGGGGTCATTGAGGGGGGGGGGTACTGTCAGGGCTGGCTTAGCCCTTCCTCCTCTGGGCTGACCGCTCAGCCGTCGGCTAATTGCCAGCTCTCTTCTCTTTCCACAGTTACCAGCTGTTCCCGATGATGCTCGTCTGACCTGCCTATTTAAAGCCTTCCTGCTCATTTTTTCATTTGCCTTCGCGTTAGTTACATCACAGGGAACCATCTCCTGCTGTTTGTTTCAAGACTGGCTTGCTGACATCTCACCTGGCTTCTTATCCTGCTTGCGGTTGCTCTCCTTGGATCCCTGACTTCTGGTCTGGCTGATTACCTGATCTGGTTAATGAACTTTGGACTGGCTGACTACCCGATCTGGCTACAGGACTCTGGCTATGCTTGACTACGCTTTTTTCTATTTACCTTTTATTTTTATTAATAAACAAGTGTGATTTGATTGTACTTCTGTCTCAGTCTGTTTCATGGTTTCTTACAGGGGGCTGAAAGAGAGGTCAGAGTCAAGGATTACCTGGCATGCGTGGAGGGACCAATGGTTGTGCTGTTGATCTTAATTTTAAAGTCACGGGGGGGGAACTGGGAAGGAGGAAATATAACAAGCTCAATTTTAGAAAGATTGAATTTGAGAAAGTGGTGTGACATCCATTCTGATATATCATTCGGTAAGTTTGAGATTCGTGAGATCGAAGGGGTGAGTTGAGGACTGGAAAGATAGATCTGGGTGTCATCAGCATATAGGTGGTATTGGAGGCCATGGGAGGTTATCAACTGGCCCACGGAAGAGGTATAGAGCGAGAATGGGGCCCAAGGACTGAGCCTTGGGGTACCCCAACAGAGAGAGGAAGAGGAGCGGAGGAGATGGAGTTGTAAGTGACACTGAAAGTGTGCTGAGATAGGTAGGAGGAAACCAGGATAAAACAGAATCACAGAGGCCAAGGGAGCGTAGTTTGCTGAGGAGCAAGTGGTCAACTGTGTCGAAGGCAGCAGAGAGGTTTAAGAGTATGAGTATGGAGTAATGGCCATTGGTTTTAGCAGTTAATAGGTCATTGGTGAGTTTTAGTAGGGCAGTTTCAGTGGAATGTTGTGGATGGAAGCCGGACTGTAGGGGGTCGAGAAGGTTGTTGTCAGTGAGGTAGCGACTCATTTGGTTATGAACAAGGCGTTCGATGAGCTTGGAGGCAAATGGGAGCAGGGAGATGGGTCTTAAGTTATTCAAACAGGTGGGGTCTAGTGAGGGTTTTTAAGTATGGGGGTAACCAGTGCATGTTTGAGCGGGGAAGGAAAGGTGCTGTAGGAGAGGGAGAGGTTGAAGATGTGGGTTAGGGAGTTTAGGATAGAGTGGGAAGGTGGTCGCAATAATTGTGAGGGGACAGGGTCCAGGGGACAGGTGGTGAGATGGACCATGGAGAGGAGTTTATCAACTTAATCGGTGGTAACTGGGCAGAAGGAGGAGAGTATTGAGTGTGGTGTTGGACCTGATGTGTTGGGTAGGGAGAAAGTTGAATATTGGATATCTCCTTGCGAATTGTGTCGATTTTGCTTTTGAAATGGTTGCCAATCTGTTGCACGGTAAGCAAGTTGGTGGGTGGGGGCAGTGGGGGGTGAAGTAAGGAATTAAGGTTAGAAAAGAGTTGACGAGGTTTGGATGAGAGGGTTTTGATGAGAGTGTTGTAGAAGGGTTGGTTAGCAGTGTGGAGGCAGGATTTGTATTTAAGAAGGGCAGATTTGTAGAGGGTAAAGTCTTGCAGGGATTTAGATTTACACCATGCTCGCTCAAGAGCACGGCTGCGTCTCCTTAGACTTCTTGTGTCGTCTGCTTGCCAGGGTTGTGGCAGATGGGGCCTGGTTCTGTGTGTAGAAAGAGGAGAAAGTATGTCTAGGGAGGATGACAGCGTGTTGTAGATGGAAGTGGTTAGGTTAGTGGTTAGTAATGTTATTATGCATGTGTATTATATTATATATATATTATATTATAAAATATATTATATTATAAAATATATATATATGCATTTATTTTGACGCATTCCTCTATTTTAAGTAACTGGGTGTTGTTACCATGTGAATTTGTTGTTTGACTGCTCACGTACACTATGGGCAGGTCATCTAATTCATCCTGGATTTCTGCCATAGGTGTGACCCAACCTCTGTCCGACCACCGTCTGTTTGTTGGGGGGATCATTTTCAGTGTGACTTCTCGTAAGCCATATCGCTGGATTTTCGCCCCGCCTCTGTTTTTGGGACTATGGCGTGCTCTGGGACCACCTGAGGAGAAGAAAAAAGTTTTTAAAGGATCTCCATGTAGGAAGTCCTTTCCTTGTTGAACATACACTATTGGGTAACTATATTACAGCAACCTGGGAACTATTTGAATTATCTTGATGTACTGGTTGCATAATATTACTATTATTACTAAGCAATATTCTAAATAGGAATACTTTAATTTATATCCTTTTTTCTATATTCTACTACACTTATTCATGCTGATATTGTAAACACAGTAATACACTATCCCTCTTCTTAGTAGTGCTAGATAAGGACATAGAGCAGCGCAACACCACCCCCTTGTATTATTTAAATTTCATGTCTGCACTGTATGACATTTATTGTTCTTCCATTGTGCGTATATAATTTTGACATGTATACCTACAATATATATATTTTTCTTAGCAGACCGATCCTCTGAAGAAGACCCTTGGTATATGGGTTGAAACGCGTCAGCCCAATCTTTCATACTGTCGACATTTTATTATAAATGTTGCTATGAAACTCCTGTCTGCAAGTGTATATTTTCCTACTGGAGCTCATTTTTTAACCATCATGTTATGCCCTTTGGTACTACTAATAAACAACTCTTTTTTCATACAATATTGACCAATTTTTTTCACTTTGCTGCCTAAAAACCCCACTTTGGGGAAACCTTTCTCCCTTGTGTTGTATTTTCGGGGTGAGCAGCATTCTTCCATCTCCCATTGTGTCTTTTCTTTGCTAGTAATGTTATTACTTTAACTTGCATCACTGATAGATAACACTGTGGGGATTATTTACTAAAGTAAAATCCACTTTGCACTGCAAGTGCACTTGGAAGTAAAGTCGCTGTAGATCCGAGGGGGACATGCAAGGAAAATAAAAAACAGCATTTTAGCTTGTACATGATTAACCCCACTGACGGTATTCCCAAGTCTGGCTCGGGGTGGAATTTTCATACCAAAAGCGGTAACCCCGAGCCAGACTCGGGACTGCATCGCTGGATCCAGGAGGACGTTTACTCACCTTCTCCCTCGGATCCAGCGTTGTCTCCCCGCTGTACGAGCGAGCCGTGTCTCGCTCGATGCATCACATTGCCGATCTCCGTGCCCTGCGAGCGTTGCGACGCACGGGGACGGAGATCGGCGCCAAATTCAAAAAGTGAAACACACAGTACACATACAGTATAATGTAATCTTACAGATTACATTGCTGTATGTAAATATTTCACATCCCCGTTGTCCCTAGTGGTCTGCCCAGTGTCCTGCATGCAGTTTTATGTAATAAAAACTGTTCTTTATGCCTGGAAACTGGAGATTGTCCATAGCAACCAAAACTGTCCTTTTACATCAAAAATGTTTTTAGACCAGCTAGAAAACAGCGATAATAAATTGGAATCACTCGCAGAATTGAGCGATAGCGATTTGTGGGGAGATCCGTCATCAAATACTGAAAAGTAATGACAGTGACAATTCTGCAACTGAGCAAATTTCAGTGTTTTTGATTTGATTACATTATTGAATAATTTTTATTATTGTTATATTATTATTTGGTACAATTATTTATAATTATTTATTATATTATAATTTATGATTTCATTTTTCAAACTTTATTATACCCGGGATGTCGGCTAGACTGGTTTGGACAGATTTAAGTGAGTTATTCCTAAGAATTACAGGACTACAATATAAAACGCCAAATTTTCATGCAAAATAATGGTACCGCTTTTAGCACCTAAAATCCGAAATAATTGTACCACCAGGGAGGTTAAATATGATCTGATAAAATCAGCCGAGCTTCCAATCATTTCAGATCTACCCCTTAGATTTAGAGCGACTGCACTTCCAAGTGCACTTGCAGTGCAAAGTGGATTCTCCTTTCGTAAATAACCTCCAGTGTCTCTTCGTTCTGTGTGGCTGTCTAGGAAGCACTGTCTGCCCATATGAAGGAAAACTTGCATAAACTTCAGAGAATGTATTGGGATAAAAAACCTTCTGCCTTTAGAATCACTTCACACCCCGGTCATACCCATCCCGACATTTACATTTTTCAATGGAGGACTTCAGGCCATCCAGCAAAAATAAATCAGCTGCTAAGGCCCAGGCTGCAATTTCTTGTCTCACTAGCTATCTCTGTAAAGGCCTCTCAAACATTTATCACCTTCCCAACCACCTTCTAGGTGCCTCCTTCCTGGGGTTGCCACCTTTTCTTCAAATCAAATCAAACCGGAACACTTTAGCAGCGTACAGCAATTTTTTTATAGTATAAACTATTCATATATTTTGCTATTAAATAACATTTTGTAATCATATGCCCTTTTAAAACAAGAGTCCCCCTCAGAGTCCAGAAAGAGGTGCAGAACAAGCCCTCTCTCCTCTCCCATCTGTGGGGAGTTTTTTTGGAGGGGGGATTGTTAGTGCTGGCTTTGGGCAGTGTGAAAGAGAGTGCAACAGACACTCTCAGCTTAGCCAACCAGCAACCCTGCTGGGAAGCCATAGTCCATAATTACCTGGTAATTATAAAGATAATATGATGTAGTTACAGTGATCAGATTTTATTATATCACATTTTGTGGTTTGTCTTGTATGTGCTTCAATTTATGCTGCTTTTACAGCATACAATTCCTCTGAAGAAGACCTGGCGGGGTTGAAATGCGTCAGTTTACCATCATTATAGCACTTGACTATTGTACATTATTATATGTTGCAAATGCTCCCACTTGCGCTGGTGCTTTAATGTTTATATCTCCTGTACCACAGCTCTTATTTTAACCAATTATCCTCCCACATTCACTATTTAAAAAACTAATTTTTTTTATATTTTGTCTAATAAAGTTGCATTTTTCTCTCTCTTTTTTTTTTATTATTATTTGCTGCCTAGAAAACCCCATATGGGGGAATTTCCCTCTTTGACAATTCTCCGGGGTGTGCAGCGTTGTCCTTTTCTCTGAATGGTGTCCTTTTTTTATGTTTTGAAGTATTAGGTATATGCCTATGTGACTACCATTGTGGATAATTTCCCATACAGATGGGCAAAATCACTGCTCATGGATTTATAAATCTAATGTTTATTAACAAGGATGGTTGGCTATAGAATATAAGACTGCACGCTAGCTTTGCTATGGCTAAAATAAAAAGTACATTTTTAATGTTTCTTGTTCTCGGTATTCTTCACTAGGTATGGGCCGAACAGACCCCTGTTTGGTTCGCACCAGAACTTCCGAACACAGCGAAAATTCGGACCCGAATAACGAACCCTATTAAAGTCAATGGGACCTGAATGTCAAAAATCAAAAGTGGCCATTTTGAAGGCTTGTATGCAATAATTGGGCATACAGTGGTTATAGGGGTCTGGGTCCTGCCCTTGGGGAACATGTATCAATTAAATAAAGTTTGTAAAAATTGTATTTTTAAATGAGCAGTGATTTTTTGATTTTTAAAGTATAAGCATAAAAAAAAAAACATCATTCCAATATAGTGCCTGGGGGTCCCCTTAGTGTACCTGTAAAGTGGCAGATCTATATAATTTCTAGAATCTGCTGCAGCAATAATTGCATTTATAAAGCCCAAAAAATGACATTTTCCCTGCAAGCTGCCTTTATTTTGCCCAGCAACAGCTGGGGACCCAGTGTGAATGATAAGGCCATAATGTCGTGCGCTGGGAACAAGATTAGAGATATTTCGGATAAATTCTGGTGTCACTTTGACTTTGGATAGAATTAACGGTTACTTAAAAATTGGTATTTGGGTGTCGGTGGTGCCTTCCACCATAACCCTATAGAGGTAAACTTGTTGAAAGCAGGAATTGGCCTTGCTGTAAAAAATTGCAATGATATGCACCTGTCAAATAGGTGCAGAAAAATTGGTCTTTGGGTGTTAATTGTGACCATGAAACCTATACCAAAAACGCTTTTCCAGATGAAATGATTGAACACCCTCAAAGTAAGGCAGCCTCAAAGTCCCGCAGAGATTCATAGTTACATAGCTACATAGTAGGTGAGGTTGAAAAAAGACACAAGTCCATCAAGTCCAACCCATGTGTGTGATTATATGTCAGTATTACATTGTATATCCCTGTAGGTTGCGGTCGTTCAGGTGCTTAGCTAATAGTTTCTTGAAACTATCGATGCTTCCCGCTAGGACCAACGCCTGTGGAAGGGAATTCCACATCCTTGCCGCTCTTACAGTAAAGAACCCTCTAACTAGTTTAAGGTTAAACCTTAAGAGCTGCAGCACCGTGCCCTGTCCTGCATACTTTTGAGTTGCAAGCAGCGTTACCCAGTGTGCTGTGACAAAATATATCATCCCTACCCATGCTTGCTGGACCACATATCAGCAGTAAGTTGGATTTTACAGCTAACTGCCTTGTCCAACGATGCCAGAACATTCCCTTCGATGTGATGGTAAAGAAATGGAACGGCCTTACGTGAAAAGTAGTAGTGATTAGGAATCTGCCATTGTGGTACAGCACATTCACGGAAGGGGACAGAATCCATCACGCTGAAAGGCAAAAGTTGGAGAGCCAATAGCTTTGACAAGCTTGCATTTATACGCTGGGCATGTGGGTGGCAGGGACTGTATTTTTTTTTTCCCCTGCAGAAGATGGGGCAGAGAAATTTGCAGGCTACAGTCTAGAGCTGGTGGTGTACTGCTAGGACCTGGGACACCCTGTGCTATACCATCATACCTATCAGTGGAGGCTGCTGAGAGGTAATGACTTAGTATAGCAGGGGCAGATTGAAGTGGGAAAGGAGGAGGAGGAGGGATAGCTTTGTGCCCCTTTTGTGTGGCTTTTAGGTGCTCTTGGCAATGGGCTGAGTGGTTGGACGTTAAATGCCTTGTTATGCATGTGGTGCCCAAATGGTTGGTGTTTTTGCCATGTTGAATATGCCTGAGACACAGTTTGCAGATAGCAACAGTGGGATCTGCTGCATATGTGCTGAAAAAGGCCCAGGCAGCTGAGCTTTGGGGAGTGGGCCGGGAGATAACAGCTCTCTTTTTGAGATACGTTGTTTACAAGTTAAAAACAGTTTTCTTTGCTAGAAAATTACTTAAAACCCCCAAACATTATGTTTAATAAATTCTACAGATTGCATGTTTCAAGTTATAGAGGAAGTCTAGTGCTGGAATTATTGCTCTCACTCTACCGATCTAGGCGATACCTCACATGTGTGGTTTGAACACGGTTTTTATATGCGGGCGCTACTCAGGTATGCTTTCTTTTCTGCACACGAGCTTGGTGGGATGAGGCACGTTTAAAACATCTTTTTCTTATTTATTTTACCTTTTATTTTTTATTTTTACACCATTTAAAAATAAATAAATGGTGTCACTTTTATTCCTAGGAATGTAAACATCCCTCGTACTAGAAAAAAAGCATGACAGGATCTCTTAAATATGAGATCTGGGGTCAAAAAGACCTCAGATCTTATAGTTATACTTACATGCAATAAAAAAACAAACCCCCCCCCCCCAAAAAAAATGGCCCTTCAAGAGATATGGGTTGAAGTGACGTTTTGACGTCGCTTCTGTCCTGCATTGTTATGGAGATGGGTGGGGGCCATCTTCCCCTCACTCGTCTCCATGCCCAGCAAGGGTGAAGATCCGATTGCCTCTGCCGCTGCCAACAGCTCCGGTAAGCAGCGGAGGGCACCGGAGCGTGGCGGGAGGGAAGTAAGTGGCATTAAACTGGCAATAACGCAATCAATAGACGTGTTCAACTACACTGACGCTAGCTGAACTGTTCCTACTCTAGCTATACACTAATGTCAAGATTACTGACATGGTCTCACTACACTGAAACTATGTGAGCTGTCCCTACTCCACACTAATGTATGTATGAATGACACTGTCTCACTACACTACAGTGAAACTATCTGAGCTGTCCCTACTCTAGCTGCACACTCTGCAAAGCTGAATGATGGTCCTCCTCACTACACTCACACTATCCCTAGACTGACACTAAAGTAATATTTTACACTGATACATTAATACTTTATCTATCTATCTATCTATATATAAATATATCTATCTATCTATCTATATATATATATATATATATATATATATATATATATATATATTGGGCGGAGGTGATTGGTGATTGGTACCTTAAACGGGCTATTGGATATTAACATTCTGATTGAACCACTTATATGTCTTCTAGGTTATTGTGATAAGTCTATTTATACCTTCTCTATCTGTAACACAATAAGAGGCGCACTTTTTGTAGCTCGTAGACAGATTGCTTTTAAGTGGACCTCTCCCTACCCACCGACTGTACCCGAGTGGAGTTTAGATCTCAATAGGATTATTCATTTTGAAAAACATATGCACTCCTTAACCACTTACAGACTGGACCATTTTGCTGGTCAAAGACCAGACCACTTTTTGCGATTCGGCACTGCGTCGCTTTAACTGACAATTGCGCAGTCGTGCGACGTGGCTCCCAAACCAAATTGACGTCCTTTTTTCCCCACAAATAGAGCTTTTTTTTGGGTGGCATTTGATCACCCCTGCGGTTTTTATTTTTTGCACTATAAACAAAAATAGAGCAAAAGAAAAGAGAAAAAAAACGCATTATTTTTTACTTTTTGTTATAATAAATATCCCCCAAAAGTATATAAAAAAACATTTTTTTCCCTCAGTTTAGGTCGATACGTATTCTTGTACATATTTTTGGTTAAAAAAAAAGCGTTTACAAAATAGGGATAGTTTTATGGCATTTTTATTAATAATTTTTTATTATTTTTTTTTTACTAGTAATGGCGGCGATCAGCGATTTTTATTGTGGCGGACACATCGGACATTTTTGACACATTTTTGGGAACATTGTCATTTATACAGTAATCACTGCTATATAAATGCAGTGATTCCTGTGTAAATGACACTGGCAGTGAAGGGGTTAACCAGTGGGTGGCAGTGTAGGGGTTAAGTGTTCCTAGGGGTGTGTTACTAACTGTGGGGGGGTTGGGTTTTCATTTAGTGAACACTGATCTCTGCTCCAATCACATGGAGCAGAGATCAGCGTCACTAGTTGCTAGGCAGAATGGAGAAATGCTGTTTACACAGCATTTCCTCCATTCAGCCGTCCCGTGAGACGATCGCAGGTATGCCCGCGGCGATCGAGTCCGCGGGACCCACGACCGGACTCACGGGGGTCCTGACCGGCACGCGAGCGCGCCACCGGCGGTGCGCTCGCGATGGCAGGGCGGCATTGAAGATTGGACATACCTGTACGCCAATATGCCTGCCCATGCCATTCTGCCGACGTACATCGGCGTGCGCTGGTCGGGAACCGGTTAAGGAATTTGATGAGTAAGTTTGATGCTACCTCGTCAAGATGGCTCCAGTCCATGACCTAGGTACCATGTAAACCAATAGGTACTATGTACTTTGTAATATTGGATACTGTTTTTTGACCTTTTTTCTTCTTCTTTTTTTTGTTTAATATATACTCCAAGATGGTGGGATTGGGGAGTCTTGTCGGGGTGGGGTGGTCTGGGGTTCATTTTTTTTTTCTTTTCTTTTTTAGGGGCTGTGTTTGGTTTAATGTGATTTTGTTTGTACAATTTATTTGTATTGTCTCAATGTTTGCATATAAAAAAAATTGAAAAGGATCTGATTTAAAAATAAAATAAAATATTCTACACTGACAATTGAAGCAAAATAGCACAGTATAGCACACTAACTAACTGATAGCACTAAGCAGAGCCCTGTTCTACCTCTCTCCACGCTGAAATCACACTGAAAAATGGCTGCCATTGAAAGAATACTTTTATAATGTGGGGCAGGAATGAGCCATGATTGGATAAAGTCATGATGACAGTGTCCAATCATGACTCTGACAGTGCTCTGTGCCCTGATTAGCTGAAGCTTTCACTGCTTCAGCCAACCAGGGCTTGCAATACACTGTTCATCATTGCAATGCATTGTGATCAGTTTGGGGGGGGGGGGGCGGCGGTCAAACTACCCGTTATGCTCGGGGCGAACCGTTCGCCCATCCCTATTCTTCTTTTTGTGCATGGCTGCTGTTAAGGGAGACCTAAAAAAAGCATCATTTTGCGAAGTCTCAGTTAGTTGCACACATGGAGATTGTGCTGTGCAGGGCCAGACCGAGGGATAGGCAGGAGAGGTGGCTGCCTTGGGCAATTTGGCCAGAGACTGGTGCAAAAAGGGGAGGACCAGCAACCTATGTAGCTGAAGAAGTTCACAGTACAAAAGAAGGAGAACACTTTGGCATGGGTGTTAAAGGGCCTTGTCCTAGTATTGGTACTGCATATTTGTCCATGTTATATGTCCAAAAGTTTCTGGTTCAATTATTTTTATTTGTTTAAAAAAAGTAACAAGGGCAAGCATCAAATCTGCCCACACAGGGGCTGCATGTCCAGAAGTTTAAACGCTAGTCAGCATATGAGATTCCAGTGCTTGGAATACAGACTCCCAGTGGCATCGCTAGGGGGTGGCTACTGGGGCTATAGCCTGAATCTGGGGCCCATAGCTCAGAGTCTCTTACCTAGGGTTGGCTCTGCTCAGCTGGTGGCCGGGGGAGGAACATGACTAGTTAATAGGAAACTGCTGAATATAGCTAAGAACTTGTGCCTAATAACATTAACTAATCATGTTCCTCCCCTGGCCACCACCTGAACAGACAGAGACCAGAGCCCAGTCTGCTCTGGATCACCACAAGCAGTAAGCACTTGAGCTGAGGGGTTAAACAGTCCGGTTACTTCCCCTGGCCCCCAGCTGAGCAGTGAATAGGGCAAAAAATCCTGTGACTGATCAGACTCTCCTCCATGCACAGATCATGGTACAAGCAGTGTGTACACAGGTGCAGTCTGTACTCCCCACTGCAGGTGGCGCTCAACCAATGCGGCAATGCAGAAGGGGAAGGAAGTTGTTAGGAACTTGGTTCCTCTATGACTTCCTTCGGTCACAAGGAGACAGCTGGTTCCCCATATAACTACAGCAGTCACCTTGGGTCAGGCACAGTCTATTTAAAACTCTGTCTCCTGGGTTAGGTACACTTTATGGTAGTGACTAGCGTAAGGACAAGTTCCTCTTCTGGCAGGGACAGTGCTTAGAGGTAGGGAAGAAGATTCCAGAGAAGAAGGGATAGTGTAGGGACTACATCAACCTATCTTCAGGAAGCCTCCTTTGGGTGTGGACCGACCAGGCTGCACTCCCCTCCTTGTTGCAGGAGTTTCCGTTGGCATCTTAAATTCTTCAGACCGCTGTCACAATTGGTAAATGGCTCCGGACAGGTGAGCCCATCTGCTGTGCTTGAATAAGTTGTGTTGAACCTTTCTACAATATAACGTTATTGCCCAACTTGGACTCTTTATGTTTACTGCCTACCACACGATGCTGCATCTTTCTCACAAGTTTAAACAGTGAAAGAACTTTTATGAGTGGAGAAGGAGGAAGGAGGGGGTGTGTCCCCATTGGACCATCTGCATGGTTAACCATACAGCGCCATAGGTTTATAGACTGGAAAAGGACAGAACATCCCAGCAGTGAAGAGTTCTCCAAGATCCAGATGCCCGCACAACGTAGATTACAAATTACTTCATTACAGAGAGTGACTAAAGCTGTAGTGATTTTTTTTTTTTTTTTTTTTTTAGTTAACTTTAGCTTTGACCCTTTGTTAGGATAGACAGTGTAGATTAGAAATTGTAATGAGATCTACAAGGACAGTACAGACAGTGTTAAATATGGTAAAAAGTCTGATCCCTGATCCCTCCTTAACATTACATAGAAGAGGAAAACTCAAACTTTGGAGTTTTCAGAAAAGAGCAAGTAAAAAAGAAAGCAGCAGTTTTTTAAATATTTTTTAGGTTATGCTATGTAACCCTACAGGGTTCCCAAAATCATATTTGGTGGGAGTGTCCTAGGACACTCCCACCAAATATGAATTTGGGAACCCTGTAGGCCATGTTGGGCTGTGCCAGGAACTAAATATTTGAAATAACTATGGTCTTGATTCAGGGTGACCCTGTACAGTGCAGAAGAGTGTAGTCCCTTTCCTGTTGGACGCAGCTAAAGGGCTAGTCCCGATCTTTTGGAAAAAGTCACAGACGCTCACTAACGCACATTGGATGAAACAAGTTACCAAAATCATGGAAGCTGAGAAGTGGGTGTGAATTTATAGCAATGGACTGGAAGAGTTCCATGTTAAATGGGAACCCTGGTTTTATTAGATAAAGATCTAGAGAGGAACTACTAGGATCTTATCCTGATAGAGATCTGTGGACCACCCCTGTCTTGTCCGTGGGGTTGTTTTACTTTCTTTCTTTTTTTTTTGTTTGTCTTCTTTTGGTTATATTATATCAATTTTTCCAAAAAAAGCTGCGCTATAATGAATCAAAACAATGTGTGAAACAAATAAAAAAATAATTAAAACGTGAAATCCAAAAATACAGACAAAAGAATCTATATATAAATATTCAAATATTAGTCCATTTCCCGGTCAACAGAAATTCTGCTTATCATCTCCACCGTGTTTTATCACACCGCACCAATGGAAAGAAGTGTCATCAAAGTTGCAGAGAAAGGTTTTCCACCACCAACAATACTGACGCTTACCAGCTATACTGATCCCATCTCAGAGATCAGATATCGCCATTAATAAATCACTCCCTCTGAACATGGACTGCATGGAGGATGTATCTCTTTAAGCGCTCTGTTCAAGTGGATGGTATGTTCCTACGGCCACACCGCTCATTGCCCAGCACATGCATAAACAAGAGGAATCGCCATAGTGTGATACAGTCAAAAAATTTTAATAAAATAAAAAGAGCTGCACTTACATCAAAATGTAAAAAAGGAATCGTTTTTCAATAAAAGGTTTTGCCGGCCGGCTTCATACAACGCTGCCCGTCGCTTCCGGGTTCAGCATAGATCGCGGTGACGTCAGCAAGCCGCTCCTCCCTACGCCGTTTCGTTAGAGATAACGTCTTCCAGGGGCACTGGAACGTCTTCCAGGGGCGTCTTCCAGGGGCACTGGAAGACGTTATCTCTAACGAAATGGCGTAGGGAGGAGCGGCGTGCTGACGTCACCGCGATCTATGCTGAACCCGGAAGCGACGGGCAGAGTTGTATGAAGCCGGCCGGCAAAACCTTTTATTGAAAAACTATTCCTTTTTTACATTTTGATGTAAGTGCAGCTCTTTTTATTTTATTAAAATTTTTTGACTGTATCACACTATGGCGATTCCTCTTGTTTATGCATGTGCTGGGCAATGAGCGGTGTGGCCGTAGGAACATACCATCCACTTGAACAGAGCGCTTAAAGAGATACATCCTCCATGCAGTCCATGTTCAGAGGGAGTGATTTATTAATGGCGATATCTGATCTCTGAGATGGGATCAGTATAGCTGGTAAGCGTCAGTATTGTTGGTCGTGGAAAACCTTTCTCTACAACTTTGATGACACTTCTTTCCATTGGTGCGGTGTGATAAAACACGGTGGAGATGATAAGCAGAATTTCTGTTGACCGGGAAATGGACTAATATTTGAATATGTATATATAGATTCTTTTGTCTGTATTTTTGGATTTCACGTTTTAATTATTTTTTTATTT
Source organism: Lithobates pipiens (assembly GCF_037356315.1). NCBI lineage: Eukaryota > Metazoa > Chordata > Amphibia > Anura > Ranidae > Lithobates > Lithobates pipiens. Next base: position 2,619,725 of record NW_027507755.1, on the reverse strand, counting down.
GTTTCACACATTGTTTTGATTCATTATAGCGCAGCTTTTTTTGGAAAAAATGATATTTGTAATTGTGGGTATCTCACTTTTAAGTTGCAGCTGTTTCTACTGTATTTATCATATGTATTCACTAATTTTTGTCACACATTTTTTTCACTTTCATAATTATTTTCAGTATTTGTATTTAGGAATAAGCGCTGTATTATATGGGTTTTATTTGGTTATATTATATGTTTTTGGAATTTGGAACTGTGTAAGGGATTTCTTTGTTTGTATATTGCTAACAAAAACAAAACAAATAAAAAGATTAAAAAATATATAGTTATGCTGTGTAAATGAAACCATGTAACAAATACAGTATATAGTAATAGGTTTATTCCAAATTGTCTACAAAAGTGGAAAAACTTGAAAAGTCTTACCGCAGCAGAAATCTTTGGCATTTCAAGATTTCAAAAGGTAAACACCATCTGAGAACAATCAAATATACTCCAGATAATGTACTGAACACTTTTTTTGAAAAGAGAAACAAACTCCTTGCATTATATATAACGGCTGAAGAAGTTTATGAAAGCAAACCCTACATGGAGGACACAGCACGGTGACCGTTATTAATCAATTGCTAGATTCATGTAAAAGGCACACTTGTTTTGACACACCGATGGTAGCGAGAGCAAAAACAAACAAAATAACATCCATTCTCATCATCGGGCCAGTATCCAGATAACCTCTCAGGCCTGCATTATTAATCAGAGGTTCGAGACTCTACACTTGGCGACGAGGCATGACCGCTCAGATCAAAGTTGTTATATATTTCTATAATAAAAGTAAGTGCTTGCAATGAAGTACCAATGTGCCAAAATAATTTTTGCACTAATATTACTTGTAATGTATTATATGTTAGTCATAATTAATTTTTATTGGAAGAGGTCTTAGATGTGTGTTAACCCTTCTTGCAATCTGATGATTTTTCTGTTAACTGAGTACGTTTTTGTTTTTGTCAGGGATAGTATGTTAAAGCAACTTTGTTGCGTCCTCCCCCACTAGAGGTTAAAAAACAAAAAACAAAACAAAAACAAAAAAACAGCCTGCTGAGAAAGCTTAAAATGGAACTATACTTCATGTGCACCACAAACCAAAAATGCTATTTAATTAATTGTTAATGTTCAAAGCAAACACACCCAGCCATTCATGTCTACATGCTTTATTTTGTTGAGCAATCACTTTGAAAAACACCCCCCTAGCAGTTCTGGCTGTGGCCTGTGACAGACCACCTGGCATTCACCCTGTGTGCATCCGCCAAGATACAGCTTCCTCCACTCTGAAACCAGGAACCAGGTATTATAGTTGAGAACAGCACCCGAGAACTAGACGACGATAGCTTAGGTGCAAACTGGAACGCTTTATTGTAAGTTCACACAGAGATTATACTATAAAAAATCAGATAAGAGCTTGATCACATTATCCTAAACAATGCAAACTTTAAACTTTTAGTAATATCATCAGTACATCTAACAGTACATATAATGAACAGCTAACACACAAACATCCCACAATGTTTCTTTAACAAGTTAAAGTGCACACAATACTAATCACATCTCCAAAAGGTTTAGCAGGCAGACAGGAAAAATAGGTGACTCAATTAACAATGGGAATTCAATCCTAGGAGGCACACAGTGAGGGGATTTTACAATGAGAGAAAGACACCTTAATAAACAGATTTCCACAAAAGTAGCAGGAGACACCAGCATCAGGTTGTTTGAACTGATTATAATCTTCTGCTGTGAGTCTCTCAGTTTAGGAGGGGGTTGAAGCAGTGAAGACTGGCTTGGGCTGCTGATTCCATACCCCCAAAAATTTGTATCCAGGTCCTAGGTTCCCAGAGTCTGTGTGTTTTGGGGAGACATGGACCTGAATCCAAAGCAAAATCACTTCAAAGGTCCCCCAGGCACACACCTCCCCAAGAATAGAGTCCCTCAAAATCCAGGGCCCATAGTCAGTAGGCAAGAGGCTACCCTGTAGTCCCCTCCAAAAGCCTATGTCCCGGATGGGTCACATGGGCATCTTGAGTAAGAGCAGATGATTCATGTAGCATTTATTTCCTGGAATTCATCTGCCCTTAGGCTCAGATATGCAGGCGAGGTTGCCAACTGTCAGTATACTTATAGTTTGTAAAATTGGTAATTTTTGCATCTGTCCGTGACTGTCTGTTACGGATATGCAGACTGCATGTTCGTAATGGACATTCATGGACAGATGCAAAAATTATGGATTTTTCAAACTGTTTGGAAATTTACTGACAGTTGGCAACCCTGCATGCAGGAGAGGGTGTGCTTAGCTGAGAAAACTCGATCTGCCCTACTGAAGACTCCTGAGATGTAAGACATCATTTGCCTAGGCATGGAAACCAGTAAGCAACTGAAGAAATGTAATGTATCTATTTACTAATGCTAGCTGCATAAAAATAGTCAGTATTGATAGAGAGAGTGAAAGTCTGCTTTAATAATATTTGCCTGCTCATGCCTTGCCAGATATGGTATATACAAAATCACATTGGTTCAAGCTGGACCAATGTAAAGATGAATGTAAATTCATCTTTAACCACTTCCCGTCCAGCCTATAGCAGAATGACAGCTGGGAAGTGGTTTCGTTATCCTGACTGGGTCTCATATGACGTCCATCATGATAACACGCGGGGGCACGCATTGCAGGGATCCCTAATGCGGCGTGTCACTCTTCGATTGTGATAAGGACCATCTGACAGAGGCTTCTTACCACTTGATCAGCTGTGACCAATCACAGCTGATCATTGCATGAATCCTGAAGTGCCAGTAAACAGCATTTCTCGGTTCGCGCTGATAGGGAGAGCTGATCGGTGGCTCTCCGTGTTGGGGGGGGGGGGGGTCTGTGCTCATAATCAGCACATTGATTATCAGCACAGCCCCATCAGATGTGCTACCACAGCTGGCAGTCAGTGCCTCATAAAAAAAAAAACATGACAGTGCCCAGATCAGTGCCAGTCAGTGCCCATCACAGTGCCAATCAGTGCCCAGCAGTAAAACCTGTCAGTACCTCATCATCAGTGCTGTCCATTAGTGCCACCTGTCAGTACCCATCACAGCTGCCAGTCAGTGCCCATCAGTGCTGCATATCAGTGTCGTCTATAAGTGCACATCAATTCTACATATTAGTGCCACCTCATCAGTACCCAGTGCCACTTTATCAGTGCCACCTCATCAGTGCCCATAAGTGGTGCCTCATCAGTGATGCCTCATCAGTGCCCATCAGTGAAGGAGAAAACAAAATTTTATAACCGAAAAGAAAAACGTTTTTTTTCAAAAATTTGGATCTTTTTTAATTTGTTTAGCAAAAAATAAAAACTGCAGAGATGATCAAATGCCACCAAAAGAAAGCTATTTGTGGAAACTAAATGATAAACATTTTGTTTGGGTACAGTGTAGCATGACCGCACAATTCAAAGTGCGAAAGCGCTGAAAGCTGAAAATATTTCGTCATACTCATTGGAGCTGTAGAAAATAAAGATTCCCACTTAAAACATGTGCCCTGGTAAGACCTTGTCTAGAGCAGGTTTTATACTGTTGTAGTGCTACTTTAGAGCGGCATAAGGAGGAATATATGAATAAAACTATGGTCAGTCAGTAAATTCGTTTCATATCTCCTGTTTAGCATTGTCTTCATGTGCAACAGAACTGATCCATTCTCCACTTGGTGTGTTTGTAACTTTTAGATCTGCTACTTCTGAATTCAGAAACGAATATGCACTCACGGGCCACTTTATTAGGGACACCTCGCTAGTACAGTATGGGGTTAGACCGCCTTTTGCCTTCAGAACTGCCTTAATTCTTCGTGGCAGAGATTCAACAAGGTGTTGGAAACATTCTTCAGAGATTTTGGTCCATATTAGAGAGATGTACACCAACAATATTGCGCAAAAGGAAAATTATAAATTGAAATAGATAAATACAAAGAAATGTATATGATGAGCAGCCAACACGCTAAAACTAGGGATTTTTTTTAGCTGGAAAATCGGTAAAAAATGTAGTGCAAGCGCTCAGCCTATACACACTTCTTATAGTGCTACAAAATAATATGTGCTCAAATATATGTATAGTATTACCCAAAGGGAAAAAAATATAGATACACTGTAATAAAAATACAGAATATGAAATTGTATAAATATATACAGTGACCTATATATATACCAAAAGAAGAGGGTAATAGGATGTTGTATCTCTAAAAGAGAAAACAGTGACTATGAATATCTGTAAACAATAAACACAGTGATAAAATCCATAGATAACTGTGAAAACAGTGACTGTGAATGTCAATAAACAATAATCTCAATAATGAAGTCCATAAATGAATATATAGTCCAAAACAATCGTGCAGAGTGCCAGTAGTGACCAGGATCCTGTGATATTGTGACCGAAAAGAACAATGTTCCACCAAGTGACAATCCCACCACCTTGTAGGGTGTAGGCTTACCAGATCTATGTGACCCTAGTAGGCATACGCCTCAGGGGTCAATCAAAGCTTGCGATCCCAACCAAAGAATGGTCTCAAGGATTAGGTGTGTCAGTCATGGCATATACGATCCCAACAGATGGCTAGATGTGGTCAATATTCCTCATGTGCATATATAGATCCAACAATGATTCAGGCATGAAAGATGAGAAGACAGAACCGACATGGCATAATAACGTCTTTAAAAAAACTTTAATAAAAAATATTTTGGTAAAACTCACATTTCCAAAAAGTACAATCAAGCGTGTCAGGATAAAAATGGCAGTAGCGGAGTCCTCCCGACGCGTTTCGACCCACCGGTCATCATCTGGGGTGGGTCGATGATGACCGGTGGGTCGAAACGCGTCGGGAGGACTCCGCTACTGCCATTTTTATCCTGACACGCTTGATTGTACTTTTTGGAAATGTGAGTTTTACCAAAATATTTTTTATTAAAGTTTTTTTAAAGACGTTATTATGCCATGTCGGTTCTGTCTTCTCATCTTTCATGCCTGAATCATTGTTGGATCTATATATGCACATGAGGAATATTGACCACATCTAGCCATCTGTTGGGATCGTATATGCCATGACTGACACACCTAATCCTTGAGACCATTCTTTGGTTGGGATCGCAAGCTTTGATTGACCCCTGAGGCGTATGCCTACTAGGGTCACATAGATCTGGTAAGCCTACACCCTACAAGGTGGTGGGATTGTCACTTGGTGGAACATTGTTCTTTTCGGTCACAATATCACAGGATCCTGGTCACTACTGGCACTCTGCACGATTGTTTTGGACTATATATTCATTTATGGACTTCATTATTGAGATTATTGTTTATTGACATTCACAGTCACTGTTTTCACAGTTATCTATGGATTTTATCACTGTGTTTATTGTTTACAGATATTCATAGTCACTGTTTTCTCTTTTAGAGATACAACATCCTATTACCCTCTTCTTTTGGTATATATATAGGTCACTGTATATATTTATACAATTTCATATTCTGTATTTTTATTACAGTGTATCTATATTTTTTTCCCTTTGGGTAATACTATACATATATTTGAGCACATATTATTTTGTAGCACTATAAGAAGTGTGTATAGGCTGAGCGCTTGCACTACATTTTTTACCGATTTTGGTCCATATTGACATGATAACATCACACAGTTGCTGCAGATTTGTCGACTGCACATTCATTATGCAAATATCCTGTTCCGCAATATCCCAAAGGTGCTCTATTGGATTGAGATCTGGTGACTGTGGAGTACAGTGACCTCATTGTCATGTTCAAGAAATCAGTGGTGAGATGATTTGAGCTTTGTGACATGGTGCATTATCCTGCTGGAAGGAGCCATCAGAAGATGGGTACACTGCAGTCATAAAGGGATGGACATGGTCAGCAACAATACCCAGGTAGGCCGAGGTGTTTAAACGATGCTCAATTGGTACTAAGGGGCCCAAAGTGTGCCAAGAAAATATCCCCCAAGCCATTACACCACCATTACCAGCCTGATCTGTTTATACAAGGCATGATAGATCAATGCTTTCATGTTGTTGACGCCAAATTCTGACCATCTGAATGTCGTAGCTAAAATCAAAACTCATCAGACCAGGCAACATTTTTCCAATCTTCTATTGTCCAATTTTGGTGAGCCTATGCGAATTGTAGCCTCGGTTTCCTGTTCTTAGATGACAGGAGTGGCATCCAGTGTGGTCTTCTGCTTCCGTAGCCCATCTGCTTCAAGGTTCAATGTGTCGTGCTTTCAGAGATGGTATTCTGCATTCCTTGGTTGTAATGAGTGGTTATTTGCGTTACGGTTGCCTTTCTATCATCTCAAACCTGTCTGCCCATTCTCCTCTGACATCAACAAGGCATTTTCGTCCACATAACTGCCGCTGACTGGATATTTTCTTTTTCTTCGAACCATTCTCTGTAAATCCTAGAAATGGCTGTGCGTGAAAATCACAGTAAATCAGCAGTTTTTGAAATACTCAGGCCAGCCTGTCTGGCACCAACAACCATGCCACGTTCAAAGTCACTTAAATCCCCTTTCTTCCCCATTCTGATGCTCGGTTTGAACTTCAGAAAGTCATTTTCTGTTACTAATGCCACGTACACACGTAGCCGACTATCCGACTTCCCGCCAGACTGTCCGCCGGACTTCCCGAATGGGCTACTTGCCCACACACGGCACTTTTTCAGCGGACTAATATGGCGTACTAAGTCTGCCGTACTATCCGCCCTACTTTTGAAATTAACGGACTCGCCCACACACGCGGAGAAAGTCCGCTCATTTTGAGCACGTCTCCAGGTAGGCGGGGCCCGCGAAGGAGACATCGCTGGCCCCGCCACCTGGTATGGACGTAAAGGGGAACCCCAACGCCGAAAAAAATCGTCGTGGGGGTCCCCCCAGGTCCACATCAGACCCTTGTCTGAGCACGCTACCCAGCCGGCCAGGAAAAGGGGGGTGAGCGAGTGCCCCCCCTCCTGAGCCGTACCAGGCCACATACTCTCAACATGGGGGGTGCATTGGGGAAGGGGGCCCGCGCGGCCCCCCCAACCCAAAGCACCTTGTCCCCATGTTGATGAGGACAAGGGCCTCTTCCAGACAACCCTGGCCGTTGCTTGTCTGGGTCTGCGGGCGAGGGGCTTATTGGAATCCGGGAGCCCCCTTTAATAAGGGGGCCCCTGGATACCGGCCCCTCACCCTATGTGAATGAGTATGGGGTACAATGTACCCCTACCCATTCACCTGTGAAAAAAGTACAAAAAAACACAACACAGGGTAAAAATTGTTTATTGCACAGCTCCGGGGGTCTTCCGTCTTCGGGGGGTCTTCTCGCCGGACTCCTCCGCTATCTTCTTCTAGCTCTTTTGCTAGCGGAGGAGCCCGGTTTTCTTCCTCGCCGCCGCCCTTCTTCCGACTTCGGGGGTCTTGTCCCCCTCTTCGGTTCTTCTGCCGGGCCACCGCGCCTTCTTATAGCTCTTTTACAGGCGGTGGCCCGGTCTTCTGTCGCCGCCGCCTTCCGTTCTTCTTCTTCTTCTTCTTCTCCTGGAGATGTTGACTCGGCGCTCTCTCCGGCCGCAATGCCAGGGACGCGCTGCGCGGCGACTTATATAGGGACAAGGGGCGGGGTCATCGGTTAATGTCACATGGGTTGATGTCACATGGTTTGATGTCACATGGCGACAGTCCCAGCATCCTCCGGGACTGTGACATCGTAAGGGGGCGGGGTCACCGTGTGACATCAACCCATGTGACATCAACCGATGACCCCGCCCCTTGTCCCTATATAAGTCGCCGCGCGTCCCTGGCATTGCGGCCGGATAGACCTCCTCTCACTAGGCTTAGCAGCCGGTAGGGTGCTCGACAAAGTCTCTGCCACAGACTTGTGATGCACACTTGAGCGTTACTGAGGGACATAGATAAATTTAAAGAGCTAACATACGGTACCAGGTTCTTTCAGCCAGTCTGGCGATACCGTATTTGTGTTGATCCAGGTTGCGTCCTTCAACTAAGCCTCCAGGCTACTTCAGAGAAGCCATCCTTGCACACGGCCTTCTCCTGAAGAGTCCTCCCCTGGGGTTCTTCAGTTGCTGGGCCTCTCCCTTCAGATGAGATGGCACTGGACCACCCTTGGATCAGTAGGCCCTGAAATCCAGTCAGGCCTGTCCCTGCAGTTGCGGCGCCTCGGGATGCATGGTTACGCACCCCAGGCCAGGAGGGCCATGGGGCTTGGTCAGGAGGACCACCAGAATCGAACAGACAGAAAAAGACAAAAACCCCAGGCCCACGTGGCGTCGGTACCTTAAATACCACCTCCCATAATGCACAGCAGGAAAACACTCCCACTGGGCTGGTTTCCGAGAGAATAATGGCATTCAATGCACCCAGCTAGACTGCTTTTCTACTCTTGCCAGCGGTAACAGCTACACCTGCAGTCAAGGAGAACCCAGTGCAACCCAGCTGGACTAGTACTGAAACCAGAAATTTTGAGAAATAGTCCTGAAACCCAACTGTGGCTTCAGGCAAATTAACTTTTCAAAAAACCATAGCGCCTGCTTGTCAGGAGCCAGCGCTACACTCATGTAGGGAGATTTGTTTTATCCCTGTGTATAATCTGATGCTGTTCCCTTTACTGTGTATATGTGAGGGTTTACATCCACTTTAAAGAGGAGCTGCACCTAAAAAAAAATTATTAAAAGCCAGCAGCTACTAATATTGCAGCTGCTGACTTTTAATAAAATCACACTTACCTGTCCCAGGTTCCAGCGATGTCGGCGGCAGATGACGAGCGCCGCCATCCTCTGTCAGGGAATCGGGAAGTGAAGCATGACGGCTTCACTGCCCGGTTCCCTAATGCGCATGCGCGAGTCGCGCTGCGCGTCTCTTATGGTCCCCCGCTGTGTCTATGGGAACTGTGTGTTTCCCAGAACACAACGGGGGGGGGGGGGGTGGGGTGGGGCGTCTGCGGGGGTTCTGCGGCGGTCTGGCCGGAAGTGTGTGCAGTTACCTGGATTATCCAGGTAACTGCACCCCCCTCCCCTATGAAAGGTGCCGATTGTGGCACCGGAGGGGGGGAGGGATCAGAATAGCGGAACTTCCCCTTTAGGGTGAAGAACCGCTTTAAGTCTGGTCTCAGCCCTTTTCTTTCTACATTCTTTCTGTGTACCTGCCTTGTCCTCACATTATAGATTGAAGGCTGCCAGGCTGCTCAGTCACTGCTGAGAAATAGGAGCAGGAGGAACTAAGCTGCTGATAGTGAAAGTGCTTCTGCTGGGAAGTTTGAGAATGGGTTGCTTCACTGTGCCTGAAGGTACAGAGGCCAGCTTCCTAAAGCTGAATTAAATTTTTTCTTTTTTTTTGTATAGTTATATTGGTTCGCCTTGGAGCCCCACCCCCTGTTCTCATTGGCTGACTGACTTTGATTGACAGCAGCGGGAGCCAATAGTGCCATGCTGCTGTCTCAGCCAATGAGGAGGGGGGCCAAGACATTCCTGCAATATCGCTGGAGCTGGAGGGACCTCAGGTAAGTATTAGGGGGGCTACTGCACACAGAAAGCTTTTTATATTATTGCATAGAATACATTAAGGTAAAAAAAAAACTTCTGCCTAACAACCACGTTAAAAAGAAAGCTATTGCAGCAACTAAACCTAATGATTGACATAATAAATATTTGCTTTTGGGTTTCATACCATTTAAAATTTCACGGTGGATGGGATAAGAGCGGGAACCTAAGCATCCCCCTGCTGTAGTCCCTAGCAGATATTAGCTGTTATAAGTGCTGTCCAGTGTATGTGTCTTTAAAACAGCTCATGCATAGGCATGTGCAGGGGGTGTGCCAGGTGTAGGTGTGCCTCGGTACACAGTAATTACTATATGTGGGGCCGATTCCCCCTACTGCCCGGCTCCCCTGGCTGCTACGGGGGATGTTTCAGAAAGGACAGTGGGGAAGGGGTTAGTAAATATGTAATTTACCGGCCCCTTCCTTTTCTAAATGAATGCAGTGAAGACAGTGTTCATTCATGATGCAACCGTTGTAAACTGTGTTTATTATGCTTCAGTTTGTGAATGAACAGGAATCCGCTCAGCACTGAGCACTTCCCATTCATTCACTGCTCCATGCAGCTGAGGCTGCAGAGAAAGGCATGTATGTTTGAGCTTTGGTGTGCACACCCTAATGCACCCCAATGCACACCTATGAGCTAATGCATTATTAGTAGAATATAAAAAAACTCAAATCTTTAGTTTCAGAAACCGTAGACATTTGTAGGCATTGCAGTGACATACAATAACTTACAATTCTTGGAACAACACTGGTAATCAAAGGCAGACAAATGTGCCATTACGATATCTGTCTATGCATTTTTAAACTATCTGTGGCTTTTTTAATTTTGTATGTGTATAATTTTCCCCTATCTTTGTTGCTGATAAGCAGATTACAGATCAATATGCAGATAACTCAGTGCAAAGCAAGGCCAGAAGGACGCAGCAAAATAAAAATGGAAAAAGTATGGCAATTAAAGGATAACTATACTTAAAAAAATAAAAAATGACACTGTAACTGTGGTCTGTTTCAGTGTTTAGAGCAACCTTTCTCAACCTTTTTTACTTCCAAGAAAACCTTGAAATAATTATCAGGTTTTAGGGAACCCCTGCTAAGATTAGTAAATTGGGGTTATTAGAAAAACGTCCCTTACAATGGTGGTTAACAGGAATGATTGCCATTTAGCCAAAAACAATCATTGGTGTCATGCTACTAGCTCTGCCAAGTGGGGATGGGCCTGGAAATATGCAGGAACCATCAGATGGGAGGTCAATTAAACACAGCTCAAGGGACCTCTAGCATACCCCCTGGGTTCTGGGAAGCCCTGGTTGAGAATGATTGGTTTAGAGCAGTGTAATCCAAACTGTGGCCCGGGGACTAGATGGAACCCTTTTCTTGCTTTCATCTGGTCATTGGGACAATATTTCATTCACTGACTCCAGCGATGGTGCACAATTCCTACCAATGACACCAACAATGGAGCATTGTTCCTCCCAATGACACCAACCATGGGACACAGTCGCTCCCAATGAAACCAACCATTGGACACAGTCACTCCCAATGACACCAACCATGAGACACCGTCTCTCCCAATTACACCAACAATGGGACACAGTCCCTCCCAATGACACCAACCATGGGACACAGTCGATCCAATGACACCAACCATGGGACACAGTCGCTCCCAATGACACCAACCGTGGGGCACAGTTCCTCCCAATGACACCAACCATGGGGCACAGTTCCTCCCAATGACACCAACCATGGGGCACAGTTCCTCCCAATGACACCAACCATGGGGCACATTCCTCCCAATGACACCAACCATGGGGCACATTTCCTCCCAATGACAGCAACCATGGAGCACATTTCCTCCCAATGACACCAACCATGGAGCACATTTCTTCCCAATGACACCAACCATGGAGCATATTTCCTCCCAATGACACCAAAGATGGGACACATTTCCTGCCAATGACACCAACCATGGAGCACATTTCCTCCCAACGACACCAACCATGGAGCATATTTCCTCCCAATGACACCAAGGATGGGACATGATTCCTCCCAATGACACCAAGGATGGGGCACAATTCCTCTCAATGACACCAAGGATGGGGCACAATCCCTCTCAATGACATCAAGGATGGGGCACAATCCCTCTCAATGACACAGACAATGGGGCATTTTCTACTCCCACTGATCCTGGGACATTGTAAGGTACCTGTGGTAGGTAGTGTCCGAAGTGGAGCTTGTATGCTGAGGATTCAAACAAAAATGTAGGCAGGCAGGTCAAGTTGGCAACAGATCCGGCAAAGTGGTACAAAATCAAAATCCAAAGAATGGTGAGGCAGGCGGAGGCCATACACGAGCTGGCGGTGAAGTACCAAATCTGCAAGCTGGAGAGTGGTCAAGAATTCAGGCAGAGGTTCAATACATGGTAGTCAAAATCACAACGCTATCAATACACCCAGGGAGCAAGTCCAAACGAACTGCACTGAGTAACAGGAAGTGCTGCTATTTATGAGCTGCTTAATTGTGGCAGCAGGTGGGGCTAGTGACTCTAATACAATGCATCAAGCTTGGAGAACGTTGCAACAACTCCAAAGCTCCTCCATGGCTCAACAGGTAAGTCTGCAGCTGTGGAAGTAGGAACATCCCAGTTCGAAGACACCCAGGTACATAACAGACATTTTCTACTCCCGATGGTTGCAGTCCAGTCTCCCTAAAATCAGAAGGATAGTAAACATGAAAGTTTGGAATCTCCTGGTTGGTGCATCTCCTAAGAGCGGTTCTGGGCTGTGATTGCAAGCTGCAACAACTAGGCAGGACTGCCTCATTCTGACCATCATTCGCTCTCACTTGCCTACAGCTTGTGGAAATAGCTTGAAAGCATCATTTAAGCAGCACATCTGGAGTGTCTAAACCAGGGGACCACAAACTTTTTAATCACTTGTCGACCACGCTATAGCCAAATGACGGCGGCAGCATGGCCGGCTAGTTTCGGGATGGCATCATATTATGGCATGCCATGATTGCACCCGCTAAAGTGTCTTGAGGACACTGCTGATCACAGACTGAGGTAAAGAGCCAATCTGCAGCATTTTACCATGTAACCAACTGTGCCCAATCACAGCTGATCACAGATCTAAACAGTTATTGGCACTCCTTTCCTAATGCTAACAGCATGATGAGCCACAAAGGGAAGTGCCAAAGAGGAAAGGGGTCATAAATAGAAAATAACCAAAAAGTAAAGCTCTCTGAGAAGCAGAACACAATTGTCTATAATCAATATCTTTTATTGAAAAAACACAGTAAAAAGATTAACGGTATACTAATTCCCAAGACACGCTTATTGGAAGGATCAACAAACCACTGTTTTATGTATGCATGTTATATGTATGTTTCTCCTTTTTGTCTGTGCTGGTTCTGACGGTAGCTATTGCTTAGTCAGTAACTACAACTACACCTGTATGACATAGACAGTGGTTTGTTGATCCTGCCAATAAGCGTGTCTTGGGAATTAGTATACCTTTAATCTTTTTACTGTTTTTTTTTTAATAAAAGATATTGATTATAGACAATTGTGTTCTCAGAGAGCCTTACTTTTTGGTCACTTTCTATTTGTGATCCCTTTTCTCTTTGGCATATGGTTATAGAGGTTAGTCTTATTTTCCGTACACATTACACGCTATCACTAGTAGGCATAGTTTTCTTTTTATTCATTCATAAAGGGAAGTGCCTGAACAAGGACCTCCATGACAGGATCACAAGGTATTATTTTTATGGAACAAATATCAATTGGAGCCACGCTTGTTTATACAAACTGAGGATTACTGTGTTAAATAGATAACATTTAAACCACCCAAGTGTATTTCAATCAACAAAATATCCTTAAGATAGTAAAAATGAATAAATTGCACTTAAATATCAATTATAGAGTGTAGTTCCCAATATAGTCCTCAGATTTCCAATCCCAGTGCAAAGTGAATAAATAAATAAATAATCCAATCCTTCAAACAGTGCTGTGTTTTCATGCACAAACTTTCCTTTTGCTTAGTCCATAGCAGTGCTGTAAACTTTAATGGTATTCCCTTGCAGTGCTACTATTTGATATCACTTGTGCTCCCCCCTTCAGATGTGCTCTCACCTTATAATATGCGGCCTTACACTTAAGTCAGGTCAGTTATCACTGTTTGTCCTTCCAGGACTTAAAAGGATTTCCTTTTGCTCTCCTCCTTCTTCCTTAATCTATCTATATTGTGAGGGGTTTGCTCGGTAGCGGGTGTGTGTGACCCCCTGGATGGGTTCACAACACAAAGTCAGGCACAGCAGACTGCGGTGTAGGTTCAAAAAACAAAAGATCCGGTTTATTTACGCTACATGCAGTGATACATATAACAGCCAAACAAAATAAAACAAAAAAATAAATCCTGGTCAGCTTGACCTCTAACTACACACGTAGACTCCCTGTCTAACAACTGGGTGCAGCCTTGTGCTGCCCCAGTCCCTGTCTCTATTGTAGGGGTTTGCCACACAGGCGTTAACTCACCGCACAGAACAGATCTCAGACTCCCCAGTCTATACACACAAAACTGGTTCCAGGATGGAGCATCTCCCTATGCATGCTGGGGTTTTTTGTAGAGGTCTTAATGAGCCCACTTACTTCAGCTGGGCTCATTAACTCTTCCCCTCTAATTGTAAAAGTCTGCATAAAGCCTGAATCTAGGACACACATATTTCCCATCCTGGATACAACCAGGTGATTTTACCTGCGTGCTGCCACATACCCCCCCCTCTTGTTTCAACCTTGGGGTTGTAACACAAGCAGCCAGACACGCATGTATCCGAGACAAAGCATCCACATTCCCCATTTTAACACCAGGGCGATGCTTAACTGTAAAGTTAAATTCCTGTAGGGCCAGGAACCACCTATTTACCCTTCTATTGGTCTCCTTGTTTTGAGCCATCCACTTTAAAGGAGCGTGATCAGTCACCAGGTCAAAGTGCCTACCTAGCAGATAGTACCGAAGGGAATCTAGAGCCCACTTCACTGCTAAACATTCCTTCTCAATCGTGGAGTAATTTACCTCATGGGACTTTAACTTCCTGCTGAGGTAAATGACTGGGTGCTCTTCCCCGTTCCAGACCTGGGATAACACTGCTCCTAACCCAACGTCTGATGCATCAGTTTGTACCACAAAGTCCTTAGAGAAGTCTGGTGAGTACAACACTGGCTGGCTACATAAGGCTGTTTTTAAGGACTGAAATGCTTCTTCAGCCTCTGGGGACCATTTAACCATGACAGACTCTTTCCCTTTTGTCAGGTTGGTGAGGGGCACAGCCTGAGAAGCAAAATGGGGAATGAATCGTCGATAATAGCCAGCGATTCCCAGAAAGGCTCGTACCTGTTTCTTGCTGTTGGGACGTGGCCAACTCTGTATGGCCTCGACTTTATTGACTTGGGGTTTTATCACCCCCCTCCCAATAGTGTACCCAAGATATTTGGCCTCCTCCTGTCCAATGGTACACTTCTTTGGATTGGCCGTAAACCCAGCTTCCCGGATAGAGTCTAGGACTGCTTGTACTTTTGGCAAATGTGAGACCCAGTCTGTGCTATGGATAACCACATCATCCAGGTAAGCTGCAGCATATTTCTGATGGGGCCTCAGAATCTTATCCATTTTCCGCTGGAATGTTGCCGGTGCATTCTGTAACCCAAACGGCATTCTCTTATATTGGAATGCCCCATCTGGGGTTACAAACGCAGTTTTCTCCTTGGCCGACTCGGCCAGGGGAATTTGCCAATACCCTTTGGTGAGATCAAGAGTTGTCATATATCGGGCTGTTCCCAGCCGGTCAATCAACTCATCTATACGTGGCATGGGGTAGGTGTCAAATTTTGTAACTTTATTTAATTGTCTAAAATCGTTACAAAATCGCCAGCTCCCATCAGGTTTGGGCACTAGTACGATAGGACTGGACCAGTCACTCTGGGACTCCTCTATCACCCCCAATTCCAGCATCCTTTGAACCTCCCCACATATTGCCTCCCGTCGGGCCTCTGGTATTCTATAAGGTTTTAGTTTTACCCTTTCTCCTGGCCGGGTGATAATGTCATGCTCTACGCCAGATGTTTGTCCCGGCAGCTCAGAGAAAATCTCTTTGTTACGAAGTACAAACTCTTTAACCTCCTGTTGTTGGGGTTTCGATAAGGTGTCTGCTATTCCAACCTCAGGAACTAAGCAAACAGGCTGTGCTTGTGACAAAGTCTCCGCGACTAGGGATTCCCTATCCCTCCAGGCTTTCAGCAGATTGACTTGATAGATCTGCTCCGGCTTTCGCCTTCCTGGCTGTCTAACCCTGTAGTTCACCTCACAAATTTTTTCAATTACTTCATATGGACCTTTCCATTTGGCCAAAAATTTGCTTTCAACCGTAGGGACTAGCACCAAGACCCTATCCCCCGGGGAAAAAGTACGGGTCTTGGCCCCACGGTTGTACACTCTCTGCTGTGCTAACTGCGCTTGGGTTAAATGTTCCTTTACAATTGGCATTACCTGTGCAATTCTATCTTGCATCAGGGCGACGTGCTCAATCACACTCCTGTGAGGAGAACTCTCATTTTCCCAAGTTTCCTTGGCGATATCCAGCAGCCCTCTTGGGTGTCTCCCATAGAGCAACTCGAAGGGTGAGAAACCCGTAGAGGATTGGGGTACCTCCCTAATGGCAAACATCAGATAGGGTATTAGACAATCCCAATTCTTTCCATCTCTATCCACCACCTTCTTTAACATTTGTTTTAGGGTTTTGTTGAATCTTTCAACCAACCCATCTGTTTGGGGGTGATACACAGATGTACGCAATTGCTTCACTTTGTACAACTTGCATAATTCTTTCATAACCCGGGACATAAAGGGTGTACCTTGGTCCGTAAGCAGTTCCTTACAAATACCCACGCGGCTAAAAACAAGAGATAGCTCTTTGGCTATGGTTTTGGCCGAGGTATTTCGGAGAGGAATTGCTTCCGGATAACGGGTGGCATAGTCCAATATAACCAAAATGTACTGATGCCCCCTGGCGGACTTCATTATCGGACCTACCAAATCCATTGTGATCCTTTCAAAGGGGACCTCAATGATAGGAAGAGGTACCAGCGGGTTACGGAAATGTGGCATAGGTGCCGTCTTCTGACACACAGGGCAGGAGGAACAATACTTTTCTATCTCCTTCATGACCCCAGGCCAATAGAATCTCTGCAATACCCTCTCTCTGGTTTTCTCTGTCCCCAGATGACCTCCCAGAATGTGTCCATGAGCCAATTCTAACACCAACTTCCTGTAAGGTTTGGGCACTACAAGTTGCTCAATGGTTTCTTCTGCCCTTTGAGCCACTCGATACAGCAGGTCCCTTTCCATAGTGAAGTAAGGATAAGGGCAAGTCTTATCTGGGTTCACTAACTCGCCATCTATTTTCACCACATTTTCCCGTGCCTTTATTAGGGTGGGGTCTTTTAACTGTTCTGTGGCAAAATTTTCCCTGTGAACCTCAAGATCCGAAAACTCCACAGACGGCATGTTTTCATCTGAGGATGTTGGCTCCTCCCCAGTTTCTCGAGTTTCCCCCGCCAATACCGACAAGGGAAATTCAGGAGAGTCCTCACCACTCCCAGAGGAATTCTGGTCATCTTCCTGGTTTATAGGGGCACCAGTGGGGGGCTCAGGACAATCCCAGAGTTCCCAGAATTTTGGAAAATCCCTTCCCACAATAGCATCATGTGGTAAGTGAGACACTAACCCCACCTGATGAGAGAGGTTACCTTTGGGGGTCTCAAAAAACACTGAAGTTACAGGATACTCTCGGGTGTCCCCATGCACACAAATAACAGCCACCCTGTTCTTCCCAGAGACCTCTGTAGTAACTAATTCAGCTTTTATCAATGTTACCAGGCTACCTGAATCTAGCAACACATCAACATGTCTACCATTAATACACATTTTACATAAATGTTTCTCAGGTCCCCGAATGGCAGTGCATGCAACTGTCGCAAACAGCGACTGACGTCTCTCCCTTATAAAGTCACATTGCATAGGCTCATCCACAACGGGGCAATTGGCTGCAATATGTCCCTCTTGCCGGCAGCGGTAGCAAATAATCTTTTTCGCTGTCTCTTGCAGCATGGGCTTCCTGGGCTGCTCCCGCCAGACCTTAGGTAGAACTCCCACCCTCTCACTCTCTCCACCCTCGCCCCTTGGAGTCATCTTACCCGCCACTGGGGATGATCTGGTCTTAGGATGGAAAGTCCGTGAGTCCCTGGAAGAGGTGGTCAAGTTCTCTGTAGCCAAGTACCTCTCAACCAGATCCACAAGTTTATCTGCATTTTCTGGGTCTCCATGGCTTACCCATTTTTGGATGGCAGTAGGAAGAGCTCTCAGGAAACGATCCATAACCACACGTTCCACAATGTTTGGTGCGGTCAAAATCTCTGGCTGCAGCCACTTCCTGCTCAGGTGAATGAGATCATACATTTGAGATCTGGGGGGTTTTCCAACCTGAAAAGTCCAATTATGCACACGCTGAGCCCGGACGGCCAGGGTGACACCCAGCCTTGCCAATATTTCTGTTTTTAGCACCACATAGTCTTTTGCTTGGTCAGGCTCTAGGTCATAATAAGCTTTCTGCGATTCCCCAGTTAACAGAGGGGCCACCAGTCCAGCCCATTGCTCCTTAGGCCACTTTTCCCTTTCAGCAGTCCTTTCAAATGTGGTCAAAAATACCTCCGGATCATCCTCTCCAGTCATTTTTGTCAGTAAACGGCTCACACCAAAGGATGCGGTGTTATTGTAACCACTTGCTTCATTGGTCTGCGGACGTTGCTGTATCAATGTCTCTATTTGCTGTTGAAAACTCTGCTCTTGCTTCTGCAACAGGTCTATGAAGCGGGCTTCAGATCGCTGCTGGGCTTGTTGCTGAGCTTCCAAACTCTGCTGGTGAGCCTTCTGCTGATTTTCCAAACTCTGCTGCAAAGTTGCATTTGTCTGCTGCTGGGCTTGTTGCTGAGCTTCCATACTCTGCTGCAAAGTTGCATTTGTCTGTTGTTGAGCTGCAAGGCTCCTTTGTAAACCCGCATTTGTTTGCTGCTGATTTGCATTGGCTAGAGCCAGCTGTCTCAGTATCTCCTCCATGCTGGCCTTAAAAAAAAAAACTGCCAAAATTCTCCACCAACTGTGAGGGGTTTGCTCGGTAGCGGGTGTGTGTGACCCCCTGGATGGGTTCACAACACAAAGTCAGGCACAGCAGACAGCGGTGTAGGTTCAAAAAACAAAAGATCCGGTTTATTTACGCTACATGCAGTGATACATATAACAGCCAAACAAAATAAAACAAGAAAATAAATCCTGGTCAGCTTGACCTCTAACTACACACGTAGACTCCCTGTCTAACAACTGGGTGCAGCCTTGTGCTGCCCCAGTCCCTGTCTCTATTGTAGGGGTTTGCCACACAGGCGTTAACTCACCGCACAGAACAGATCTCAGACTCCCCAGTCTATACACACAAAACTGGTTCCAGGATGGAGCATCTCCCTATGCATGCTGGGGTTTTTTGTAGAGGTCTTAATGAGCCCACTTACTTCAGCTGGGCTCATTAACTCTTCCCCTCTAATTGTAAAAGTCTGCATAAAGCCTGAATCTAGGACACACATATTTCCCATCCTGGATACAACCAGGTGATTTTACCTGCGTGCTGCCACATACCCCCCCCTCTTGTTTCAACCTTGGGGTTGTAACACAAGCAGCCAGACACGCATGTATCCGAGACAAAGCATCCACATTCCCCATTTTAACACCAGGGCGATGCTTAACTGTAAAGTTAAATTCCTGTAGGGCCAGGAACCACCTATTTACCCTTCTATTGGTCTCCTTGTTTTGAGCCATCCACTTTAAAGGAGCGTGATCAGTCACCAGGTCAAAGTGCCTACCTAGCAGATAGTACCGAAGGGAATCTAGAGCCCACTTCACTGCTAAACATTCCTTCTCAATCGTGGAGTAATTTACCTCATGGGACTTTAACTTCCTGCTGAGGTAAATGACTGGGTGCTCTTCCCCGTTCCAGACCTGGGATAACACTGCTCCTAACCCAACGTCTGATGCATCAGTTTGTACCACAAAGTCCTTAGAGAAGTCTGGTGAGTACAACACTGGCTGGCTACATAAGGCTGTTTTTAAGGACTGAAATGCTTCTTCAGCCTCTGGGGACCATTTAACCATGACAGACTCACCGCACAGAACAGATCTCAGACTCCCCAGTCTATACACACAAAACTGGTTCCAGGATGGAGCATCTCCCTATGCATGCTGGGGTTTTTTGTAGAGGTCTTAATGAGCCCACTTACTTCAGCTGGGCTCATTAACTCTTCCCCTCTAATTGTAAAAGTCTGCATAAAGCCTGAATCTAGGACACACATATTTCCCATCCTGGATACAACCAGGTGATTTTACCTGCGTGCTGCCACAATATGTATTGACTCACACCGTAACGGTCATAACCAGATCCATAATATAAGGGAAATGAATCGCCAACAGTGCTTATACCATTAAATAAAATATTTTATTCACACTTCATAGAATTACTCACATTTGCAAGGTGCTACAGTGGCACTCTTGTCACATAAGTATGAACCAACACATCTCTATCCGTGTCACCGTAACTGCTCAGTTGTATGTGTTCGGTATTCCTCCTCTGGGATGCGGACACCATGATGTCAAATTGTCCCACCCCTGCGTATTATGCCGCAGGGTCATGTGGCTTCCTCAGGGGGATTCTATTGGAACTCATGGTGCTCACACTCCTTATTTATAGTCCATCCACTGCCATTTTATTGAAGCCTAATATCCATGAGCTCTAGTTTCAATTGCGAGCTCCATGTTATTCTGGATATAACGCGAGTATTCCCAATGGTATATACTAAAGACTATATCTACCCCTCTCATCTGCCTCTCTATCAATCATTCTATTTTATTAATTAGTACTAATTTGTTATAATATTTTAACTGTCCCCTAATGAGCTTACAAAGTCATAACATGTAAATAACTATAATCCTCCTAAACTTTAACAGTATTCATATATATCTTATTAAAATAATATATATAATTACATATATAACTGTCAATATTAAAAACAGGGAAGGGGGGGCTATAACTTTTATCCTAATCAAAGTCTTCATCTTAACCTATTTATATATCTATATTATCTATATCTATATTATGTAGCACCGTATTAATTGACCCCTTATACACAAATTATCTAATGTGTTGTGTCATCTTGATTATCCCCTTATACACAAAATCTTATATGTTGCCTCAACCTTAAGACCTGTTTATATGTGATGTTGCTACTAATTTTTGAGAAGTGAACTGTATTTTAATAATTATTAAGAAAACATGCCAAATCAAATTCTTTGTTCAGGCCCCTAGGAGCTAATGCCTTTAATTCAAATATCCACCACAATTCTCTTTTACTCAGCTCTCTTAAGAAATTATTCCTTCTCCAATGATTTTGAGGTGCCTCAATCCCCCAAAACTGGAATCCCCCCTGCAATCTTTATCATACTCTACGCTAATGTTGTAAACATATTCTTTTATTATCTCTTTTAAGGTTCTTTGGTTCTTCCTATATAGATAAGGTTGCAGGGGCATTTTAAGGCATATACAGTACCACCCTTTTCATATCGCATGAAATGAAATAATTATATTTCTGTGATACGGGATTAGTAAAATCTTAAATTTTTCCTTATTTTTTGAGGCACCGTGTTACAACTCTAGCACCTGCCACAGCTAAAAAAAACCTTGGTATCCCAAAAAAGTGAAGCTATAGCTAAGCGGTATCAAATTTAGGTTTTTCCGGTAGGAGAGATCTAATATATTTATCCTGCTTCAATTACCTGCTTATATTTGTCCACTTTTTTTTCTAATGCTTTATAATGTATATTGTAATCTAACACCGCTGTTATATATCCTTCTCCTTATTAATCTTAACTGATCTTTGATTAATTCCTCTCTATTAATACCTCTAACTTAATTTATTTCTTCCTCTAAAAATTGCTTTTGCTACCCCTTGTCCATAAATATATTAGTAAGTTTTTCTAATTGCATCTCAAATTCCTCTTCCTTTGTGCAATTTCTTTTGATTCTCATATACTGCCCGCTCGGAATGTTAACTATCCAGGGTTTATAATGTCAACTGTTAAAGGGGATATATACTGTACGAATTCCGATCAGTCCCTATGAAGAAAGTTTTCATATATAAAGTATTGGAAACTTTCTATTTCCATATCTAGAAAATGAATTTGTTGTTTACTCGCTTCCCAAATTAATTTAATGTTTTTATTATTATTGTTCATATCTCATAAGAATTCTTCCAATGTTTCTGGGCTGCCATTTCCCACTATGATAAGGTATGATACATTTTTGTGAATACGTCACATTAAACCCAATAGATCGCATGGTTTCTGCATGGAGGTGTGAGGACGCAACCGTCTTAGGCTCCTGGTCTGCAGCCCTCCAGCGGCTCCCTCTTTTAGAATTGCCCCGCATTCTTGCTTTCCCCGATCCACATAATCAACAGGAGAAGAGATCCTACTGCCGCATGGTTTTCACCGCCCACATGGAGAGGTACTTAGTCCCGATGCAGCCACCGGCCTTTACCCCAGACCCGGCCAAGATGGCGCCAATGCTAGCCGCAGGAGCGGAGCCTGGATTGCCAGCGAGAGGTGAGGGAGGACATGTACAGGGCAATGATATGCCTCCATTCTCCCCAGCCAGTGATCATCCCCCTGCCTCCCCCGCTCACTATCCCTGGCCTCACTGGACAGTCCCGAGGAGGAACACAGTGGAGCAGTGCCGTGGGCTGCATAAGGCTCCCAGCCCTCTCAAAAATCCCTGCTGAACGTGCCATTATCCCCCATACAGCAGTCAAAGGGTGTGATACACTCTGCTCCAGCGACCATGCCTACACAGGACCCCCCCCCCCCCAGGAGTCCACACAGAACAAGCACTGTGGTCTCTCCTGCAGAAATTACCAACTAGAGAGGACTTCTGCAGCGAGATGACAGGGATCAAGCAAGAGGTCTCCCAAACGAATGTAAGAGTCTCCTCTCTGGAGCTGGCGCCTCAGCACTCTGTCAGGACGTCTTAGGACTGCAAGCTACACAGGGAGATTTTACTGAACAGATAGCTCAACTGCAATTGCTTCTGGACGACTTGGAAAACCGCAACAGCAGACGCAACATCAGAATCCGTGGTTTACCAGAGGCCACAGGACAGACGGATCTCAAAATGACTATCACAGGCATATTCAACAACTGCCTAGACCGCCAGTCGGAAACACCGATTGCAATTGACAGAGTCCATAGAAACCTGGGTCCAAGGAGCCCGACAGGGGATAGACCTAGGGATGTCCTGTGCTACCTCCACAGTTACTCAACTAAGGAGGACATTCTCCAGAGAGCCTGGCACAAAGGTCACATTGATTTTGATGGTGCCCAGATTACCCTCCTGCCTGATGTTTCCCGGAGGACCCTTCAGATGCGCTGTTGCATGAGGCTCCTACTGGAAAAGCTCAATGAACAGGGGATAACGTACAAGTGGGGTCACCCGTTCCATCTTCTTGCTTGGAAGGGAGGCCGATCCTACACTCTTCAGCATTCCGCAGAAGTTTCTGTATTTCTTGAATGCCTCGGTTTACCATCACTAGCTTTACCCAACTGGCTGGCGTTTGTCCTTCCGGCGGCCATTATGAACCCCCCACCGGACCCCCCCAGCTAGACCTCAACGGTCCCAGTGTAATTGCAGAACCCAACGCAGAAGACCTCAGGCCCCCCAGGACAATGAACTGCAAGCCTTCCAGATCATATTCTGAACTGCAGCATAGGCCTGCTTGAGACTTCTACATTTCTTACCTTCAGTAAGTGCCAGTCAGTACTATACCGATTGCCTCCCCTTTACGGACCCCCATGAGCAGAGACTTGCAACGTTGAAAGCTCGGGTCTCCCTCATTCTGGGGGTAATGAGACTCTGAACTTGCTAGACCATACTTCGAGGCCCCTGAAATGGGATATAGTTATTTTGAGCAGAGACATGTTTCGGGTTTGCTCGGGCCCTGAAGGCCGTTTAACATAGAATGGTACTTCTGGGTGTCAAGGGTGGTCATACCGAGGGCCCTCCGAATATGGAGGAGTTCATCCCTCCCCCTTTTTTTTGTATGATTTTGATTTTTCGGCTACTGACTTCAGCTATCCTGTCTCTGCCTGTGGGCCGTCTCCAAGTAGGGGGAACCCACGGTGGGGGTTTGGCTGCAGGTGGAAACACAGCAGGTTAATGTATAGAGAGATGCCTCTAGAGGGATGTATAGAGGGATGCCCATGGTTTAGATAGGACAAGGGGTGCCCATAGTGGGACTCTGCTTCCTGTCACCCAGGCGAACGATTAACCCCAAATAACAGACTATCTGATAAGACTAGAAAAAATTCTCAAATAGCGGAGGTCTCCACTACAGACTTAGTAAAAGTGCATGAATCGTAGACTTGTAAGACTTAAGTAAGGGTGAACAATGTTCTCTGACGACACCAAGTGTTACATCTCTCCTTAGGTCACTCTGGGTGTTCTGGATGATCAGAGCAGCCCTGGACGGTCTCTGCTGGTTTTTCAGGTTTTAGGGAATGAGGCGGCCGCTCTCGGCCAAGATCCTTCTGGATGCAGTAGAATAAGAGGGGTTTTAGGCCACAACCGAGGGAGCTGAGGTACACACAGGGCTACGTATGCCAGAATTAACACTCTCCTTACTGAATTTGTACATACTGTTGCCTTTCATGTCCTCCCTGCATTCCATCATGAAGGGCTTCCTTCGTGCGAGCCACTTAAGTCCTGAGGCTGAAAATAATATACCCTAGGGGTTATGGTCAGTACATGGGATACATTAGAATGCTCATATACGATGGAAGTTACTAACAACGAATAGACCTTATCATTACTTAGGTGGCACCCCCTAAGGCCTGCAGTAATATTCGGGGGTGCATCGAGAGGAGTGGCTGAGAGTGGCTGCTTTACAGTTATAATGTCTGCTATAAGATTTCAATGGGGGGGATGCTGCATGAAGGGGCTCTGTCCCTAAGGCAATGTACAGCAGGGCTAAATGGAAATGTTATAGTTCTGCATGACTGTTGATTACGACAGTTTCTTCTCTGTTGTCATGTTATTTGTTAATTACCTTCTTCTTCATTTTTTATATAGCAGTTTGAACGTTTCAGTTGTACCTGGTACATATAATGTTACGTGTTGATGGGAAGCACACTTTAACAATATGGCCCCCCAGGGGACCTTACTTGACAGGGAGCTGTCTGGGGGGTGCGGCACCACGAGGGTGCGACCTCTGAAGTGCCTTACCCCTTTCTCAATTAGGCCATAACTGCCCAGATTGGCAGTAACCCTCCGATTGGAGTCCTAGAATAACCCCTCTTTTCCTATTCCCCTCCTTCTTATTCTCCACTTCTCACCGGCTTTCTCTAGTCTCTTCCTCCCTTTCCCCCTCGAACCTCTTCTGCCTCCCCTTCCATCCCCCATATCCTTCCTCCGCAGGGGCTCTAGTGGGGCCAGGCGCCCTGGTCCTACTCCTTTGACATGTCTGTAAAAGTTATATCCTGGAAATTTAAGGGCTTAAACGTTCCAGAAAAACGTTTGTTCTGGGTCGGCTAGCTATTTGGATGGGGGGGGGGGGGGATTTAGATCAAATACATCCCTATAACCTTGGACAATGGCCATTTGGCTGTATCATCCGTGGGATTGGGGGTAGTATGATGTTCTAATCTATCTCTCTGCGTTTCCCCCCCCCTTTTTTTGTGCTGATCCGGTACCACCATGTTGGGATCGGTGATTACCACATGGGAACTGGGTTCCCCACCCCATGAGGTATATTATGGGTAATTACAATAGCCCTATTATTCCTGTTCCCCCTCTCTTTATTTTATTTTATTATTATTTTATTTTATTATTATTCAATTTTGTACATTTTATATCTGTCTCAAAAAAAATGTTATTTTTAATTTCAAATTATTTTAAAATATTTTTTTTTTATATACATGGTTAATTTTTTAAATACATATATGTTTAATTTTTAACTTGATTTGTTTTTTGAGATGGACATTAGGGACCATCTTTTATATAGTCAATATTTATTATGTGGTTTTATCTACTATCCTTTATTCTTTATGGTCCCATTGTATGTCCCCGCTATATGATTCGGAACTTTTTCCGTTTTGCTCTGCATACAAGAGCTTAGTTCTTTATCTATGGCCATTTTAGTTTTATTCAGTTTTTTTTTTTTTTTTTTTTTTTTTTTTGGTTTTGACACTGGATTCATATGATGCTCTTTTTTTCGTCATGGACCTAAGGGCCTTTTTTGCAATTTTTCCCTCCTTTTCTTTCCCATTCCCTTTAATCAATCTCTTTTGGGGTGGATTCCGGGTTCGTGGGAGCTTTGAATGATGGCTGTCCATCGGGAATGAGGCTTGGGTTCTGACCATTCGATGCCCTTCTGCTGGACATACATCTGTCAGGTAGACTAGGGAGGTATTTTTCCATCATGGCTGCTGGTCGAGAGCGAGGCTTGGCCCGCGATCACATGTCGTTTGTTGTTATATACACACTTAAGATGGCCGCTGACTGGGAGCGAGGCTTGGCCCATGATTATGTGATGTTTGTTGCTGAATATACATCTAAGATGGCCGCCGACCCAGAACGAGGCTTGGGTTATGGAAATGGGTATAAATGAGGTGATGCCGCACGCCGCCCGTGCCCCTGGACGACGTAAGTTATTACGAAACGCGTAGGGCGGAGCGACGTGTCGATGTCACCTCAGTCTTGTTCGCTTGCTAAACACCAGGAAGTACGGGTTGGTCTGTTGGTGTGTGTCCGGCCGGCGCACACTTTCTATCGAGCCTGATTGCTAAATCCTTTATGTAAGTGCATCTATATTTTTTTGAATTAAAAGTCGTTGGTTTTACACTATCTGGAGCCTTTATCTTTTATATGGTATTGCGCTGAGCTGAGAGTGGTGTATGGAGGGACGATAGAGACAGCTATAGCTCCATCTTGTGGAAGACGTGATTGGTCAAGTGGTACATCAACCTGGATGCCCATTTAATCCATTGTCACCTGTTGTGACCCTCTGTAACGGGGGGTCATCTCAAGTTGGTAAGGAGCCAATTTATACATATGGTGGCGGCAAAGAGCACACTGCACTTTGAAAAAGTTTTTGTTTGAATTCAGTCATTCACTTGAAGATTCATCACTGGTGGCCGGTCAATTACATGGACAAATTGAACATACATATTTTTCACCTTTAATCATATGGACACTATATAGTGTTAATATTGTTCATATCATTTTATTCACTTGCTTTTTTATTTTTGTTCATCACGCATCTAAGTTTTCTGTTACACACCTTGTGTGAGCTTCGGCTCATCACTTATGCCTTTTTAATTTTTAGTGTATAATTTTCTATGTTTAATTACATACACAGTGGTCCCTTTCCCTTGATACGAATATTGGTAATACATTACTGTATCTCATTTGCGAGGGTCAGTGTCGCACATGTACACATATGCACAATATGTTGAATTGATTTACTATTCAGGTGCAACACTTTGAGGTTTTTGTTTGTTTTTCACCTCTGGATTGGTATATATATATATATATATATATATATATATATATATATATATATATATATATATATATATATATATATATTCTTTTCATTTGGGGATATAGTTCAATTTTTTAGGTTAGCAAAGACCCCACATAGTTTTCTTACAGGAGACACACTTCAGAGAGGACCAGATCCCTAAATTTTATAACAAACATTTTTCGGTTGCATATCACAGTGTCTCGCCCCACTCTAAATCCAAGGGTATGTGCATCCTCCTAGCTAAAACGGTTCCTTGGCAGCTGATGGATCTCCACACAGATGGAGAGGGTAGATACCTCTTTGTCAAAGGAATGCTCCACGGGCAGACCTTTGCCTTGGTAAACGTGTACGTGCCAAACATAGACCAATTCTCTGCACTCGACAAATGTTTGGATGCTCTGACCTCGTTCACTGAAGGTACGTTGATACTTGGAGGGGACCTCAACTTCACTATCGACCCCCGCAGGGACTCATCTGCAGGCTCCTCTGCCCTGTCATTAAAAACTTGCACACAGATTAAGGAACTGCTGCACTTCCACCGATTGATTGACATTTGGCGCATCCTTCATCCGCAAGAGAGGGAGTACACCTTCTTTTCTGCCGAACATGGGTCCTATTCAAGGATAGACCTTTTTCTGATCTCTCATAGCATGATCCCACTGGTCACTGGTGCCCAGATCGGCCACATAGCTCTGTCAGACCATGCTCCGATCTCCATGGTGCCTCCGACATGGGGTCCCTGGGGCAGCCTCATGGAGGCTGAATGAGTCGCTTCTGCAGGATCCAGAGGTTAAAGCGGACGTCCTGTGGGAATTGGAGCAGTTCTTCAGGAGCACCCGGACCAGATGGCTTCACTATATCCTATTACAAGGCAATCAAGGCCCCATTAGGAGCCCATTTTGTCACGGCCTTTAACGCAATATTAGACAATCATGATATACCCCCAGATCTCCTGTGGGCCAGCATATCAGTTATTCCCAAACCTGAAAAGGACCCGCTTCTCTGCTTGAGCTATAGGCCCATCTCCTTACTCAATTGTGACCTCAAATTTTTTTCAAAAATACTTGCTGAGAGACTGGGGTCTGTCCTCCAATGTATAGTCCCGTTAGATCAGGTCGGCTTTATCAGCAACAGAGAGGCAAGGGACAATACTACAAGGACGATTGATGTGGTGGTGAGGGCCAAACGTCTTAATGTTCCGCTCATCCTGTTATCCACAGATGCCGAAAAGGCGTTTCACAGGGTGAGCTGGACTTTCTTATTAGCCACACTGTGGCATCTAGGCATGCCAACATCCATGCAGTCGTGGATTACTGCCATTTACTCCTCCCCTACTAGTTCGGTCAAAGTTAACGGAGTAGCATCCAACCACTTCAAGATTAGCAATGATACGAGACTCGCTTTCCCCGCTTAGCAGAGGACTCCTAAGAGTCATTAGGATCATTAGTAGATTGAGTTGGACAGCTATTTCTCTCACTTCTCATAGTGGACGATGTCCATCTATAAACAGAGTTGGAGTCATAGGCTAATTTATCCTGAAGGAATTTCTTTTTTTGTTTGTTTTTAAATTATCTGCTACGAAGGACTCCAAATAAGTTTTGAGAGAACCTTTATGTGGACCAAAGGCCGCCTTGGAAGTGATTTGTGTATTTTCTTTACAGTATATATTTTTTTGATTTCTACATCAACTGCTGTTAATTCAGCTGTATATTGTTCACAAAGTAGATCCATCATTTTAAAGGAGCAGGATTGAAAATTGCTCTCCCATTCCTTCTTCAGATTTAGAACTTTGGTAGCAAAAGCACTATATGTTATAAATGTATGCAATTTATATGTGATAACAGTACTGATGATTTCTATTTCTTTGTAGCTACATATGCCTTACAGCTCCTGAAGAAGCAGTACGGCAAAACATGTGGAGCAACAGGCATATTTGAATAGCACAAAAACTGTATAGATATGTATTGTGTGTGTTTTGATGATTTTAATAAATGTTCCATTGGGGTGCAATTTTTATGCCCCCATTTTTAACATTTGAAACAATAAAAGAAATGTGTTTTATATAAAATGTGTTGTATTCTGGCGCCATAAATATCCCCCTTTCTGTGTTCTTCTTCTAAAAAATAATTTTGGGATGAAGGTGCTTTTGATATATTGGGTTTAATGTGACATATTCAGAAATATTTTGATAAGGTGTTTCATTTACCCAGGATTGTCAAATAACCCATAGATCAAAATATTAATAATTTGTTTAAATATTGTCATTTGCTATTGTGGTATATCAGAGTAGGGATGGCTGGCTACTGTGTAATGGCCTTTGAGGGATTGATGGATCGGATCCACCAAACTCAGAGTAAATCTCTGGGGGGATGAATGTGGAGCAATATTTCCTCAAGTTAAAGTGGTTATTACAAAAAAAGTCACGCTTATTTTCAAATATGTGGTACTTCCAGAAATATATTGAAGAAAAATATCTCTCCATGGGGCTTACATATTCAGATTTTTCCCAATATCAGAAAGGTAGAGCCAGGTCTGAAGAAGGAATGGAAAACTAGTAACTTGGGAGCTGCTCCTTGTGGTAAGTGCAATTTTTGTACATACGTTCTTAATACCCACCAGATCATGCTACCTAATGGCCTGGTCTGGAAGCCTCGATTTTTTTCCAACTGTCAGGCCGCGTACACACGCGGGGACTGTTCGCTCAACTTTGTCCGCTGAACAGTGTTTCGGTGGACAGTCCGCTCGTGTGTGGGCTTCAGCGGACAGTTTCAGCGGACAGTCTGACGAACAAAGTTTTTCGGAAATTCCGTAAAACTGTCCGCTGAAACTTGGTTTGAGCGGACAGTCCGCCCGTGTGTAGGCTTGTTTGTAAAACTAAGTTCCGCGCATGCTCAGAAAGGATTTACACGCCGAAGGTTGCATTGCAGTGTATAGGACGTCGTATTTCTAGTCCCGTCGTACGTGCCGTTCACGTCATCGCGCAAGTTTCAGCGGACTGTTCGTTCGTCGTGTGTGGCCAAGTCCGTCCATGCTAATTTTGAGCGGACTGTCCGCTCAAACTGTTTGACGAACAAAGTTGGGCGAACAGTCCCCGCGTGTGTACGCGGCCTCAGACAATTTGCATTATCTATATCATGCAATGCAACTGTGGTGCTTACTACATAAGGAAAACAAAGAGACCCTTCTTCCATCGTATAGGGATCATGTTTCCCTGATCTGTAAAAAGAAAATGGAAACCCCTATCAGCAGACAGATAGGATTGTACCATGGATTTGATCTGTCTAATTAATAGTAAAAAACACAGGTCACACAGACCCAGACCGCGCCACGGAGGCTCTAGCAAAAAAATGGCATAGACTGAATGGGCCCTTTCCCCCCCCAGGCTGCTGCACTGGGAATCACGGATCCTAACCCTGTGGTATAGACAGCTGCACCTAGGATTCTTTTCTCCCCCTGCTTATTCTTGATAGTGTTTTTGTCTACTACCACTTTTGCTCATAAAGGGTTTAAGTTAGAGGCGGTGTGTAAACACAATACCTACCTCACACTTCTCTTTTTTATCCTTTTTATTTTTTATTTTTTACACATTTTCTGGTATTTTTTGTAAAAAGATTTTGTTTATCTATTTAAGTTAACCCGGGACTGTAATTTTTTCATGCATATTACCCCCCAGGGGTTCTGTTATCTGTTTTTTAAAGACACATCTCCTTTATTTGGTGTGTTAATAAAGTATATGTTTTTAAAAAAATTAACCTTTTGAGATCTGGAATTACTACACTATGGAGCCCTCCCCCCTTTTTTCTTTTTGAGGAAACCTTGATTCACCAGTACTAGCTCTCTCTACACATCAAGAAAAGAGTGGAAAACTGCCTCCTCTAGACCCTCCTTCTGTGGACTGGTCCCTGCCGTGTGAGATCTACAGGCCTGATTGCCCTTCGTGGGCTTAAAGTTCCGGTGAGTGGGGAGCTGAGGGGGCGAGCACGGAAGTCACCTGAATTTTATGCATTTGAGCACCAGTCACCTTAACCTGCACCTATTTGAAGATTCTGAGGACACATACCTTCTTTTTGTTTTTGGACTGCACCCCTTAGGAGTTTTTTTGGGTTATATATGAATTTTTTGGGTTATATATGAATTATTTGCTGGACTTCTTTATTAATGCACCTTCATTTGTTTATCTTCACTTATTTTTCATTGTGATTGTTTTTTTGTTATATTAACACTTAGCACTTTATGTGATCAAGTATTACACATTTTTTGCACTTCGTGCACTTTTTTGTACCCTTTGCACTTCCCCAGCATTTTTAGAGCACTTTACGGGTTTAGTGTATATGCATGTGTGTATACACATGTATATACACTTTTAATAACCTTTTAGGGTTGCATATATACAACTTAGTATTATTTGTTGTTTTCATATATATGTATCTCCTGCTGCTGTGATTAACCTAAGTCTATCTGGTATATGGCTACATAAGTGCTATTTAGTGGTTTATACATGCACCGTTGGGTGTGGTATGAGCTACCTATACACTTTGTGACATTCCTTAGCACACTATGGATATTAGCGCATACCACAACTAGTACTTAATGGTATTATCTATTAGTGGGGTATAGTATATGGTCTTGCTGGCTTTTTGCTCTGTTTACTCCTCTTTCCTGTACCTTATCAGTGGAAGGTGTGGTTTTCTACCTCCAACAACTACTGTGGTTTTTTAGGTGGCTACTGCTGTATGTGTACTTACCTCTATGCACACACCTCTTTTTAGCTATTATCGGTAGCGCCTGACCCCGTTTAAATATATTTTTTGACTTGATCTGTCTAATGTCCATTTTTCGCTCTCTGTCATGTCCCCCCACATAAAAGAGGAGGAGACAATGATAAAAAAACTTTTACAAAGTGAGGCGAGGTGGATTTATACGTTATCAGCCACCAAATATCCAGGCCTGAATGAAACTATGAGCTTTAAATCTTTTTTATAGAATTCCAAAAGCCTGCCTATGAACTTTCCTCCTAGGTTATTTCCTTTGCCATGCCATTACTATTGATATATATGTAGATATATGTACTTGTATGTTATTCTGATTTGTGGTCTGATTATTTACCAGATGGATATTTTCTTAGGTGGCAGTAGTGGGGCTGTTTGGTGTCAATTGATCTGTCATTGATTTCCCCTGGTTCAATATTTGAAAAAAAGTGTTGTTGCTCTACATAAAGGCTAGGCTATAAGAAGATTGCCAAGACCCTGAAACTGAGCTGCAGCATGGTGGCCAAGACCATACAGCGGTTTAACAGGGCAGGTTCCACTCAGAGCAGGCCTCGCCATGGTCAAAGTTGAATGCACGTACTCAACGTCATATCCAGAGGTTCTCTTTGGGAAATAGACGTATAAGTGCCGCCAGTATTTCTGCAGAAATTGAAGGAGTGGGGGGGTAAGCCTGCTAGTGCTCAGACCATACTCCACATGCTGCATCAAATTAGTCTGCATGGATGTCGTCTCAGAAGGAAGCTTCTTCTAAAGATGATGCACAGCAAAGCCCGCAAACAGCTTTCTGAAGACAAGCAGACTAAGGACATGGATTACTGGAACCATGTCCTGTAGTCTGACGATGTACGTCGACAGAATGGCACGGGCAGGCATATTGGCGTACATGTACGTCCAATATTCGTTGCCGCCATGCCATCGGGAGCGCGCCGCCGGCGGCGCGCTCCCGCGCTGGTCGGGACCCCCGTGAGTCCGGTCGCGGGACCCGCGGACTCGATCGCCGCGGGCATCCCCGCGATCGTCTCACGGAGCGGCCGAATAGAGGAAATGCTGTATAAACAACATTTTTCCATTCTGCCTAGCAACTAGTGACGCTGATCTCTGCTCCATGTGATTGGAGCAGAGATCAGTGTACACTAAATGAAAGCCCAACCCCCCCACAGTTAGTAACACACCCCTAGGAACACTTAACCCCTACACTGCCACCCACTGGTTAACCCTTTCACTGCCAGTGTCATTTACACAGGAATCACTGCATTTATATAGCAGTGATTACTGTATAAATGACAATGGTCCCAAAAATGTGTCAAAAATGTCCGATGGGTCCCCCACAATGTCGCAGTCACAATAAAAATCGCAGATCGCCGCCATTACTAGTAAAAAAATAATAATAAAAAATTATTCATAAAAATGCTATAAAACTATCCCTATTTTGTAAACGCTATAACTTTTGCGCAAACCAATCAATAATCGCTTATTGCGATTTTTTTTACCAAAAATATGTAGAAGAATACGTATCGGCCTAAACTGAGGGAAAAAAATGTTTTTTTATATATTTTTGGGGGATATTTATTATTACAAAAAGTAAAAAATAATGCGTTTTTTTCAAAATTATCGCTCTATTTTTGTTTATAGCGCAAAAAATAAAAACCGCAGGGGTGATCAAATACCACCAAAAGAAAGCTCTATTTTTGGGAAAAAAAGGACGTTAATTTTGTTTGGGAGCCACGTCGCACGACCGCACAATTGTCAGTTAAAGCGACGCAGTGCCGAATCGCAAAAAGTGGTCTGGTCTTTGACCAGCAAATTGGTCCGGTCTGAAAGTGGTTAAGTAAGTATGTATTTTTAATAACTTAATTATCTATCCTAAATTAAAACTTAGGCTACCTACATTATACAAATTCTTGATAACCAAATAATTTCCTTAATAGATAATATACATGTTTTCCGCCCTCTGCTGTTTTAATTTCACAGCAGAATTAACTATCTTATTTATAATTACGTACTTTCATTTTTTGTACCTTTTTCAGCTTGTTTTTTTTCTGCCCTCTATGACTGCATGGGAACACTATACTGTGGGGTCTGCTGGCAGGTGTGATACTCTAGGCGGTGGTTGACAGTGGGTGGACACGGCTTGAGGTAAGCATAGCTGTGGTGGTGTCAGTCTGATGAAGTGTCCCCATATTATTATTACAGTTCTTTTGTATATTTTTTCCTTATTATTTTTGTACATACAGTGGCTTTATTGTTAAATTGCACATCCCCTGAAGAAGCAAACAGCGAAACATGTCGGGCTAGTGTGTAACAGATACTCTTTTTCAATTCACCCTTAATCCGAAAAAACGTAAACTACTGTTGTGTTTTTTGTATGAACTATTTTAATCTTGACTTTAATAAAATTGTATAACAAATTTCTATATATATATATTTTGGAATTGTCATGGTTATGCAATAGAGTTTGTCTGCTTACCTGTTTCATGTGTTCATCTCTAGAGACCAGCCGACCCTCACCTGACTGCTTTTGTAATCCATTCTCTGGCATGACTCCCCCTTACCTCCTATCAGAGAACTCTATATTAACCTGTGCACTGCAGGCCAACCCTGCTGATCAACCATTGTGTATTTCTTTGTGTGTTTAGCTTCCAGTTACCTGCCGTGTGCTCTTCTGTTGTTCCGTTACCGACTTTGGCGTGTCCTTGACTATCCGTGTTTGCCTGTGATCCTGACCTATTGGCGTGTCCCTGACTATTCCTGTCTGCTTGTGGCCCCGACCTTGGCTTTATCCCTCACTATCCCTATCCTCCTGTTGCCTACTGTGGGTGCGAGCTGGGGGACCCTGGGGGTCGCGACCTGGAGCCAGTTGCAGCCAAGTCCATCCTCACCACTAGAGGCTCTGGTGAACACCTGCTGGCTCTTAGACTCCGCATCCCAGGGAATCTTACGCTTTAACCTCGGTGGGATCTGTCTTCCATCCGCAGCAGTCAGCCTTAGGGTCCACAACCTTGTGGTGCACTCCTGATCCCTACGGTGTGCATCTGTCACCTCGCCTCAAGGTGACCTGACAGGAATTCTTATTCATGCACAGTTAAAATCCCTTTTTCCCAATTTCTCTCTACTTCGTACTAAAGCAGAGCATGATCCCCTCCCTTTGGAGACTGGGCTGCAGGGTGGTATTCCAACATGATAATGACCCAAAACACACCTCCAAGATTACCACTGTCTTGCTAAAGAAACTGAGGGTAAAGGTTATGGACTGGCCAAGCATGTCTCCAGACCTAAACCCTATTGAGCATCTATGGGGCATCCTCAAACGGAGGGTGGAGGAGTGCAAGGACTCTAACATCTACCAGCTCTGTGATGTCCTCATGGAGGAGTGGAAGAGGACTCCAATGGCAACCTGTGAAGCTCTGGTGAACTCCACACCCAAGAGGGTTAAGGCAGTGCTGTAAAATAATGGTGGCCCTTTGATTGAGAAAAAAAATAAAATAATGGTGGCCACACAAAATATTGACACTTTGGGCACAATTTGGACATTTCCACTTAGGTGTGTGCTCACTTTTGTTGCCAGCAGTTTAGACATTAATGGCTGTGTGTTGAGTTATTTTGAGAGAACAGCAAATATACACTTTTATACAAGATGAACACTCACTACATCATATTGTAGCAAAGTGTCGTTTATCTTCAGTGTCGTCACATGAAAAGATATAATAAAATATTTACAAAAATGTCCACAGGGTTTAGGAGTGTGTCTATGGGAATTTTTGACCATTCTTCCAGAATCGCATTTGTGAGGTCAGACACTGATGTTGGGCAAGAAGGCCTGGCTCGCAGTCTCCGCTCTAATTCATGTCAAAGATCTTCTATCGGATTGAGATCAGGACTCCCCAAACTTGCTCTTCCATGACTTTATGGACCTTGCTTTGCACACTGGTCCAAATCATTTGATGGAGGGAGGATTATGTTGCAGGGTTGTTTTTAAGGGGTTGGACTTGGCCCCTTAGTTACAGTGAAGAGAACTCTTAAGGGATCAGCATACCCAGACATTTTTTACAATTTCATG
This sequence comes from Lithobates pipiens, assembly GCF_037356315.1. Classification (NCBI taxonomy): domain Eukaryota; kingdom Metazoa; phylum Chordata; class Amphibia; order Anura; family Ranidae; genus Lithobates; species Lithobates pipiens. The sequence goes on along the minus strand of NW_027507755.1, from coordinate 2,583,581 downwards.
CTCCCAACTTTGTGGGAACAGTTTGAGGATGGCCCCTTCCTGTTCCAACATGACTGAGCACCAGATGGATGAGCAAGTTTGGGGTGGAGGAACTTGACTGGCCTCCACAACCCGATAGACACCTCTGGGATAAATTAGAGTGAAAACTGAGAGCCGGGCCTTCTGGTCCAACATCAGCGTCTGACCTCACAAGTGCACTTCTGGAAGAATGGCTAAACATTCCCATAGACACACTACTAAACCTTGTGGACAGCCTTCCAAGAAGAGTTGAAGCTGTTATAGATGCAAAGGGTGGGCCAACTCAATATTGAACCCTACGGACTAAGACTGGAATGCCATTAAAGTTCATGTGCGTGTAAAGTCAAGTGTCCCAATACTTTTGACAGTTTAGTGTATATATCTTTTTTCACTTTATGGACTTTTTGTTACACTTATGCTCATTTATTTTTATTCTTTTTAAATGTTTTGAAGAGACACGTTTAATATACTGTGGATGTATAGTAGTGCCTTATTTTCTTTAATGTTTTGTTACTGAAAATTTGTATGTCAAATTGAGTTGTGCCTTTGGACATTGGAAGAATTTACAACAAATATGTTACAGTCAGAAATTGTAAAAAGTTAAGCTTGGTCTTTACAGCTTACTTTTGAAAGGATCTGGTTTAGTGCTCGCTGAGCGCGCTCAATCACCACTATTTCTCCTGTCAGTTTTTGCAACGTGTTTTAGTTAGCTGCTCCTGCGCCGGTAGGTCTCTTGATAAAAAGAGGGCAGAACAATCAAATATTTTCAGTGTGCTACACTGTCTCTTCTCATGTCTTGCTGGCCTGCCTGTCACTGATGACAAATCATCACTATTAGGACTTCAGCTGTCTATTATTTTTGGGAAACAAATTGGTCTCTTTGGCTTGTGTGCTCTGGTACTTAACCTATTTCTGGGAAGGTGGAAACTGCAGTGCTGAAAGTGTTCCTTCTGTACAGGGGAAAGAAGATTCTTAGTTTCAATTATGGACTGGATTACAGCCAGTGGCATTAGCATTTGGCACTAAATTAAGTATGTGCATCAGTGTAGTAGGGGAAAAAAAAATCTTAATTAAACATGAACTATGCAAATAATGCTTACTTCTTAAAGAGGAGTTCCCCTAAAAAAAATACTGCAGCTGCTGACTTTTAATAATCGGACACTTACCTGTCCCAGGGTCCAGCGATGTGGGGGAACGAAGCCTTTCTCGTTCCCCCCTCCGCTCGCCGATACCGGCATTCTAACTGTGGGCACCCAGCTGTGGCTTCACAGCTGGGCACCCATTGCGCATGCGCGAGCGGCGTAACGCGCCGTGATTGGCCGCGCAGTCATCTGGGACCTGTCACGTGTCCCAGATGTCTGACAGGAGGGAGGGGCATAGCTGAGCCCTTCCTGCGCCGAGGGGAAGTGACATCAAGAGCCTAGGCACTAAAGGAGGCAGACTACGAGGGACCCCCTAGCAACAGGCATTTAGAGGTGAGTTAAATTTAATTTTTTTTCAAAATATTTTTGTGATTTATTATGTTTGGCTTTAACCACCTCAATACTGGGCACTTTCACCCCCTTCCTGCCCAGGCCATTTTTCAGCTTTGAGCGCTGTCGCACTTTGAATGATAATTGAGCAGTCATGCAACACTATACCTAAATTACATTTTTCTTCACACAAATAGAGCTTTCTTTTGGTGATAGTTAAACACTGCTGGGTTTTTTATTTTTTTACAAGAAAAAAAGAAAAAAGATTTTCTTAGTTTCTATCAGTAAATTTTGTAAATAAGTAATTTTTCTCCTTCACTGATGTGCGCTGATAAGGGGGCACTAATGAGGTGGCACTTATGGGCACTGATGAGGCGGAAACTTATGGGCACTGATGAGGCGGTACTGATGAGGAGGTATTATTATGCCACACTGTTAATTTTTGCAGAAAATTTCGATTTAGTTTTAGTCTTAGGACTAAAATGCCATTTTAGTTTTAGTCCCATTTTAGTCTTCATATTTTAGGCGACTAAAATCTCCAGTACATTTTAGTCTAATATAATTATTTTAGTCAACTAAAATTGAATGTGCACAGTACAGAGCCCCCCCCCCACCCTCTGCACAATAACCAGCCCCCCACAGCACACAGACCCCCACAGTACACAGCCCCCACCCTATGCACAATACAAAGCCCCCCACAGTACACAAAACACAGGCCCCACCTTCTGCACAATGCAAAGCCCCCCACAGTACACAACACAGCCCCCACCCTCTGCACAAAACAAAGCTCCCCCACAGTACACAGCACAGCCCAACACCCTCTGCACAATACAAAGCCCCCCACAATACACAGCCCCCTGCATTCCCAGGAAACTGCCAGCGTACTCTAAAGTTAAGAATAAATCAGTGCCAGCCCTTTCTCATACACAGCTCCTCTTGTGTCACTCTCATTGTAAATCAAAGTCTCTTAATTTACCTCATAGCTTCATTCTTGCATGGACCCGGTCACATGGCTGCTCTCCTCTGAAGATTCATGGATGGTCATATGACCGCTCTCCTGCTCCAATCTAAAGCAACACACGGAGGAGGAGGAGCAGGAGGAGGAGAGCGGCCAACAAGAACAAAGCTATTGAGGTTAGAAGCTTCAGCTTGCAATGAGTGACACAGAAGGAGGAGCAGTATAGGAGAAGGGGCTGGCAATGATTTTTTCCTAATGATAGACTTTGCTGGCAGTGCTGTCTAAGGGCCAGAAGAGGAGGGGGGCTGGCTTGACCACCCTCCAATGTGTGGCACTCGCCCAATCCCCGCCCCCCTATTGGTAAAAAAACAAATATCTGCGTATAACACATACACACTGTGTTAGAAGCTGACAAGTACAGTAAATTCATGAGAGTAAACATCCCTCCTTGCCACTTACGTCCCGTTTCGTTCCTTAAGGCTGGGTTCACACTGCTGCGGGGGGAGATCCGGATGTGATTCGCACAGCAAATCACATCCGATCTCCGTAGCACTGCGAGTTCAGCCATACAGATAGTATGGCTGAACTCGCAGCTGTCCCGCAGCAAACTCGCACAGGACCCTTTTTTGGGTCCGCAACGGAATCGGATCGCATGGGGGTTCACACCATGCGATCCGATTCCTGTGCGAGTCGGCAGATCGCACTGCGATATGCCGACGGATCTGGGGGTGTCATTAACATAACATTGACACCCCCAGCCGTCCGCATAGGGCAGTGTGAACTGCCGGCGGGAGGTGAGCGATGCGGGAAAACGCCGCGGATTCGCGGCGTTCCCGCATCGCAATAGTGTGAACCTAGCCTAAGGAAAACTGATTTTATTTTTGTCATAGTTTTCGTCAGTTGACGAAAATGTGCTGTACTTTTAGTTTTGTTTTTGTCTCTGACGAAAATTATGACGAAAACGTTTTCATTGACAAAATTAACATTGGATCGGCACTAATACCACTATTATGCCACGCTGATGAGCACTGATAGGCGGCACTGATGGGCACTGATGAGGTGGCACTGAAGAGCACTGATGAGGTGGCAATAAAGAGCACTGATGAGGTGGCACTGAAGAGGAGGCATTATTATGCCACACTGATGGGTACTGATAGGTGGCACTATTATGCCGCACTGATGGGCACGATAGGTGGCACTGGTGGGCACTGATATGCGGCACTGGTGGCCACTGATAGGCAGCACTGATAGGCAGCACTAACAGGGCACTGACTGGCACCAGTAATGGGCATTGATTTGTGTCACTGATTGGCACTGATTTGTGTCACTGACGGGCACTGATTGGTGGTACTCATGGGCAATGATTGGTGACACTCATTGGCACTGGTTCGTGGCACTGCTGCAGCTTTCCTGTAATCAGGGCACTAATGATCAGTGCCCTGATTCCCTTCAATGTTCTCCCCTGTGGGGAGATGCCATTAATCGACTCTCCTCGCCACACACTCTGTTTAATGTGAGACGAGGAGAGACAATTTACAGCATTTCCGTGCTTCCATGTAGCCGGCTGTGATTGGACACAGCCGATCAAAGTTAAAGAGCCGCATCAGCTGCCCTTTACAGAGATCGGGGTAAGGGCGTGTCCTAGCAACATGTCACGGCCGTGATCGTCACGATGCATGCCCCCTGCAAGCGCACGAGAGCGGCCGCTTTGGTGCGCCGTCATATGACGTCCACCCAGAACGAAAACTGCTTCATCCCTCCGTCATTTGACAGTGGGTGGGAGGCAAGTGGTTAAATATGAATACATTTTTATTTAAGGTGCAAATTAAATGCTGCATTTTTTTTTTAATTTACCACTTGCAGCAAGTAGATGGTGTACTTTATGCAAAAGCAGGAGCTCTCTGTGAGGCAGAGTACCTTCTTCCTCAGAGCCTCTGAGGAAGAAGGTACTCCTTTGAAATGCGTCAGCCAGCTGTGGTCCTGATGTCTTCTCCCTTGTTATCTTTAGACTGTCGGTTCCAGGACTGATTGACACAAACCAGGTGGCTTTTACAAGCTATCATTTTCCACATGTTTGTGAGTAGTTTTTTTTATCATTGTTTTTATTAATAAATTATCTTGGGATAATGCACAAGGCTGGTGTGCCCTCTTCTTTTTATCTTTTTTTGTGACTATTAGGATATCCCCTATCCTGGAGGGCAACGAGACCAGAGACACTATCCCTTGAGTCATCGATCCTCCGGTCATCACACTAATGTGCAAGAGTGTTTGTTTGCTATCATTAAGCTGTACATCTAAGACTGGATCATGTGTAGTTGGATTGGTGTCCCAGTCTTCATACACGCTTGTCCCAGCTGAAACACCTTGAATCTAGACATGTGCAAAAGGAAAAAATGTGTTTAGTTTCGTTTCGTTTTAATTTGTTAATTCATTAATTTCGTTTAGTTATATTCGTTAACTTCCTTAAATTCGTTTTCGGATTTCGATTAGTTTTCTACCGAATTCGAAAAATCGGCCACATTCGAAAATATTTCAACCAAATTCGAAAATATTTCTACCGGATTCGAAATGATTTCAACATGATTCGAAATTATTTCAACCGCATTCAAAATGATTTCAACATGATTCGAAATTATTTCAACCGCATTCGAAAATATTTTGTGACCCGACTTTAGGGCCATGTATCTCGGGGTCACTTGGTGCTAGAAATTTGGATATGTTGTAGTGTTAGTACTATTGTGTTTGCATACCAAATTTGGAGTTTCTAGCACTAAGTGACCCTGAGATACACTGTGTAAATGCAATATTTTTTAACCTTTAATAAATTGCATAACAATACTGCATGATGAGCCATCTTTTTTCTCATGCATGAGTTTCTGGCTGCTGCCTGAGTTATTTTAGGTGTTTCAGCTGGCACAAGCTGGGACGCCAATCCAACTACACATAATCCAGTCTTACATGTGCAGCTGTCAGGATGTGATCTGGATTCTATGCTTATCATGATCTCCTATAATTTAAGGATCATGTATATCTGGTAAGAGGCTATATTTTTTTTTAGCACATGAGTAGCATTGGAGCACTTTATTGTGTATCAATCCACATCTGAACAATTGCACTTTTTGTTTTGGAACATTTTATGCACTATTTTTATACATATTTTTTACTTGTCATTTGTTTACCTTGTTACTTTTATAATGTGTTTGATCGCACTGTGGTATCAGTTTTGCATAGGATGATACATTTGTAATGTTTGTTCCCTTCATTTGTTTGATCCACTTTATTGTTGGTTCTCCTTTAGCAGACAGCACAGTCTATTTTATCTTTTGTCTCACTTATTTATCCAGTATTCGGGATTCTAAAAGTGTGACAGTCTGTCTTTATGAGCGTGAAGTTCACAATTTTTTCTTTTTTGGCAAGAAGAATAACACCAGGTTCACTGTATGAACCGCTTATGTATTTACACATGCTGCTCATATTACCCCTTAATCTCCTCTTCTCAAGAGAGAATAAATTCAGTTCCTCTAATCTTTTCTCATAGCTGAGCTCCTCCATGCCTCTTATCAGGTTGGTTGCCCTTCTCTGCACTTTTTCCAGTTCTCCGATATCCTTTTATGTATGGTGCATGCATGGTTTTTAGCACCCAAGTGCATAACTTCACATTCATTAACATTATACCTAAATTGCCAGTGCCACATAGTTGCCCAATAAAACAGTACATTAAGGTTGGCTCGTAAGTTGCAGAAATACCGTAAGGATGTTATTCCACTGCATAGCTTGGTGTCATCTGCAAACATTGAAATTGTACTTTTAGTCCCAAACTCTATATCATTTATAAACAGTGGTGGCCCATAATGCCAATCTTATCCATGCATCTGGCCCCTTAATCTACATGCAAGGCGCCATACGCATGGATTCCAATGGGGGTATGAATCATTAATCACTACTCTCTGAATACAGTATTTTAGCCAGTTTTATGTCCCTTTTCAAATAGAATTTTCTAAGCCTGTAGACTTTATTTTACACATTAGTCGCGTGTGGGGAACTGTGTCAAACGCTTGTCAAAGTATATTATAGCTACAGCCACTCCTTTGTTTTTGCTTACTTTCTCAAAAAAAAAAGAACGCTGAATTGTTGAGAACTTTATTCTTTCACACTGAGCATTGCTTACAATATTGTTTTCTCGCAAAACTCTTCTATGTGGTCTTTTATCAAACTCTCAAGTATCATCAGAACTATAAAAGTTAAACCTATCTGTATAGATAGACAGAAATCTCGCGAGCTACTAGACATGTGCATTCGTTTTTGTCCGAATGCATTTTCATCCGAATTTCAGGTATTTTCATTTTCGTTTTGACAAACGATAACGAAAGTGCAGAATCCGAAAAACGAAAGATCCGACATAAATAAATGCTTTATTTTCGTTTTCGTTGTTACAACAGTTCGATATAGAATAGGAGATTCAACGTGACTCTGACAATAACAATCTGTGTCTATAGAACCTGTGGTCGAATGTGCCTAACCTTACCTCTATTAGTCCAAGATTATATAGAGAAAATATTCGACAGGGAGAAAAGATTTGACAGAGAGAAAATATTCTAAAGTGCTAATTTTAAAGGCTATTATGCAAGTTACTGTCCTAAAAAGTGTCTGGGGACCTGGTCCCTGCCCCAGGGGACATGTATCAATGCAAACAAAAGTTTTAAAAAGGTCAGTTTTTTCGGGAGCAGTGATTTTAATAATGATTAAAGTGAAACAATAAAAGTGTAATATTCCTTTAAATTTCATACCTGGGGGGTGTCTATAGTATGCCTGTGAAGGAGCGCATGTTTCTGGTGCTCTGGTGTAATGCAGGTTTCCGTTACATCAGAGGGGGGAGGGGTCACCTGCACGTCACTGGGGAAGCCCGGGTTTCCCCTTGCGTCAGAGGGGGGAGGGGTCAGGTGACAGGTGGCCCCGCCCTCCGCATATAAGAAATGTCAGGCCGCCGGGAACCCGCAGTGTCTCCTCTGTGGAGACAGAAGGTGGATGGATTTGCTGTGCTGGATCAGATCAGCCATCGCTGGAGCGATGATCATCCATCGCTGGATAGCAAGAGTGGATTACCACCGCTGGAATCTTTTATTTTTTTTTTTTTTTTTAATAAAGGACTTTTTCAAAAGTGTGTTTATCTTATTTAACTATTTTTACACTTTCTTTGTGAAATGGTAGGGGTACTTTTGTACCCCCTTACCATTTCAAACAGGGGGGGCCGGGATATGGGGGTCCCCTTGTTAAAGGGGGCTTCCAGTTTCTGATAAGCCCCCTGCCCGCAGACCCCCACAACCACCGGCCAGTTGTGGGGATGAGGCCCTTGTCCCCATCAACATGGGGACATGGTGCTTTCACCAAAGCATCCTCCCAATGTTGAGGACATGTGGCCTGATATGGTTCAGGGGGGGCACTCTCTCGTCCCCCCTCTTTTCCTGCAGTCTGCCAGGTTGCGTGCTCAGATAAAGGGTCTGGTATGGATTTTTAGGGGGACCCCATGTCAATTTTTTTTTAATTTGAGGCAGGGTTCCCCTTAATATCCATACCAGACCTGAAGGGCCTAGTAATTGAATTTGGGGGAACCCCACACTTTTTTTTAAATGTATTATTTTTTTTTTTTTATCAATGACTTTCAATGAGTGTTCTCTGTATTACGGGAGCCGACAATTCATTATAGCTGCGAGTGATTTTAAAGGACTTTTTTTCCGGCAGAAATTACACTTTGTGCAGGGACAGTTCTAAGGACGGGAAACATGCGCCCCTTCACAGGCATACTATAGACACCCCCCCAGGTAAGAAATTTTAAGGAATATTACACTTTTATTGTTTCACTTTAATCATTATTAAAATCACTGCTCCCGAAAAATGGCTGTTTTTAAAACTTTTTTTTGCATTGATAGAATTTTTTGCATTGATAGGCAGGACCCAGGTCCCCAAACACTTTTAGGACAGTAACTTGCATATTAGCCTTTAAAATTAGCACTTTAGATTTTGAACGTTGGAGTCCCATAGGCTTTAATAGGGTTCTAAAGTTCACACGAAGTATGCTATATACTAGCTCCGTCAAATCTTCTTTATACATTCAACAGACACCATAAGCCTTCAAAGACAGATTCAACTGTAATTCATGTGGATTTTCGGACGAATGCAATTTTTGAATGAAAAACTAAATAAATAAAAACGAATTTCTGGAGTAACTAAATACATTTATTTTTTTGGACGAAAACAAAATTCCGAAACAAAATATTTTACTCTGCACATGTCTACGAGCTACCCTTGGAGATGACCAACCTAGGTTGCAACTACCATCAAGCGTAGTGTTAAATAATGTAAATATAAATGTAGATAGAGAACCAATACAAAGAAGCTTAGCATTAATCAAATTCCTATAATCTGTGCAAAAAGCAAATAAATCAAGAAATGCAGCGCTATGTGATATTAACCTCAATAGTGTAAATATAAATACCAAGAATCTTTGGCGTGAACAATTGCATAAAACTTGCAAGTTATAAGAAAGAACAACAATCTATGAATGAGTGAATATTAAGTTGCATAATACTTCAAGTAAAAAAATACAAAAAAATCTTTGTTTCAAGCAATTTCACAGTGAAAAGGAATTAATTAATATTGAAGCATCATCAAAATATAAAAGAATTCTCAATTTTTAACAAGTCCACAATGAAAATTAAAAAATAATGTCCAATAAGGTGACTCTGTGGTGATGATCCAGGTGATAAGAACAGTGACTTCACAAATGTGCTCCCCCTGTGTGACTGTGCTCACCTCAAGATGTGTGACCGCACAATCAAGTTTGGTCTACAAATGCAGCTGAACCACCTCTGGGCTCTAAGTATACCGGGCTTTGCAGGATCCCCCAGGTATAATCCGGAGATGTTGTCCTCAATTTAAAGTAAGAAAGAGGCTAGATAGTGCATTATTGTTTAAGTAGAAATCTATTGTAGGTAAAAAATATTCGGGTACTCACACTTCAGTATGCTATACTATACTATGCTATACTATAGTTTAGTGCTTCCAGTGCACTAAACTATAGAAAACATTCAGTGTAAAAATCCTCTCCAAATGGCTTGCAAACTTGTGTGTATCAGCAGCTAGCTCAGAGAGCATGTAACTGTCTCCTCCACCGTCCTGGCCCCTCCCTTACGCATGACAACACAGGGTTATAACGTGTATTCCTCGGGGGGGATCTCCTATCCTACCCTATCTTTGGCTACTTGGTAAAAACTTTGATCTATTTTTAAATATAGGCACCACATCAGCTATGCGGCAATCTTTTGGCACTAAGCCAGTCATTTAAGAATCTGAAAATTTGTTACAATGGCTTTGAAATAACAGAGCTCGACTCTTTGAGGACTCAAAGGTGTAAGCCATCTGGTCCAGGGGCTTTAGGCACCTTTACTTTGTCTAAATGTTTCTGGACCATATCTATTTTGAATCATTGGCATTTTTTTGGGGCTATGTTAATATTATCCCCAATATGGACTTGAGCTCCCTGATTTTCCTTTGTGTACACAGTTATTGATATACAGTATACTGTTAAGGCTAGGTTGCTGAGTCACTACTGGGAGAGGCAAGGGTGATGTGAATTCTCAGTGACTACTGGAAGGAGGATCAGCTGATGAATCACTGCTGGGAAGGGGAGCAGGGTGAGCTTAGCTGTTGAGTCAAGGCTGGGAGGGAGAAGCAGGGTGAACTAGAGTGCTGAATCACTGTTAGCCCCTGTACACACGGTCGGAGATTCTGCCAACCAAATCCGTCAGATTTAGTCCGACGGATTGTGTCCGAAACTGTTGCATACACACGGTCGGACTAAGTTGTCGAAAAATCCAATCTTTCAGAACGTGATGACGTAATTTCGTTACGATGGGACTAGATTCAGGCTAGTAGCCAATAGCTTTGATGTAGGAATTTGATCTGAGCATGCGTGGCACTTGGTCTGATCAAAATTCGCTACACATGATCGGAGTATGTCCGATCGAACCAGTTGGTCGGGAAATATTTCCAACATGTTGGAAAATTGGGTCCGACGGATATTCGGACGGAATCAGTCCGATGCATACCACACACAGTCGGATTATCCGACGACACGGTCCGATAGGACACATTCCGACAGATTCTCCGACCGTGTGTACAAGGGCTTAGGAGGAAGGAGCAGGCCAAACTGAGTTGTGAGTCACTGCTACGATGGGAAGGCAAGGGGAGTTAAACTACTAAGAGAATGACTTGAAGTACTTCTGCTTAGAAATTTGCAGATGAATTACTCAATGGTGCCTGAAGCTGCAGAGGTCAATGAGTGCTTGTTTTACAGCTTGAATGTCCATAGCCTTAAAATAGTTACCTATTGAATTCTATAAGACTCAGATAGCTGTTGTGTTAATCTACAGTTTTGTTGACAAAATAGAGTTAAACATTATACAAATACAATTGAACTAACCATAAGCTTTTGATGTTTTTTTTCTTATTGTGAAACATGTACATGCAGGTACATGTATAATAGTATTTTTTGCAAGTTACTTTATTGAATAGATTTGTATAGAATGATGCCAAGGACTAATGAAATATGAATGGTGCATTTTCAATGTAAGGAAAATGCTTTCAATAAAAAAATAAAAAAACTCTACATTCCAGGATCCATTAATCAGTTCAATATTTCCTTCACCTACATTTACTTCTAAACACCATTGAGGCACCCTCTACTTTATGTCATCAGGATCAAGTTTATTTCCTTACCAAACATCCACTTGTTCTGTGCTTGAGATAAGGTTACCACTAATTGTAGGTCATACAACACAATTAAATTAATTTGCTAAGCAACAAAATACACACCAAGGATTTAATTACCATAAATGCATGACACAAGTCCATTAGAGCTGGTTACAACACATTTGTTTTACATTAGTTTATAATTATTTCCCCAAGGTTTACCTAAAAGTCTCTTAATTAATTGACAAACAAACAGTAGTCAGAGGTCAAAACTTTGAGCATGTAAGCGGTTAAAATAATGATGGAACAGTGCTGTTAAAGGAAATCCAATAATTTATAACATTTTTAGATAAACAAGCAAAATCGATTGGCTTAATGGGAACATTTATTCAAAAATGATAATCTGCTATTGGATGAACAATGTAGGGTTGAGAAATCATGCATGTAGAGCTGTTGACATGCTATGTATATTCAAATATTAAAATTTTCCTAACATGCAAAAAAAAAAAAAGAAAGAGTTTTAGCGCAAGCCCATACAAACCTTTGTAGCTGCAGGCGCTGTGGAGTAATTCATCCACAAACTTTGCAACTGAAGTGTCTTGATTTTACTGTCACTTTCTCTCTGTAGCGCAATTCCCCTCAACAATGAATTGGCAGCTGACCCACATTAAAGTCGCAAATGAAAACACAGAGCTTCTATTAGACCTTTGAGGATGAATTACTCGACAGTGGCTGTGTAACTACAGTGGTCAGTGAGGGCTTATTCTAAAATCAATTTACTGTTTGTTTAAGAATATGTAAATATTTGAAAGTCCACAGCATGGCCAAATCTACTTTATTGCAGCAACAGAATTGATTTATGGGTTCTCAATTTGCAGGTAAGCTGAAAAAGGGCCTTTAGAACATGTTTTCAGCCTCACTTCAGTACTCACTTCTATGTCAGTCTGATAATATTCAATTTGCTCAACGGTATTAGTAAATCTGTAAAAAGTAGTCCAAAAGAAAAAATCATTGATAATAAGAAAATAATAAATATAACAAGGTACAATTTCTTAATAGGGTACATAAAAACAGGATTCTACTAAATTTGACACAATAATGTGCAAGACACAACAAAGATATAATGGAAGAGAATTTTAAGGAGCTCAAAACCCAGGAATTGAACTCACAATAATATTATAAACATGAATATTTTATTATAAACAATGATCAAAATCCAGATTGATTTGAATTTCACAGTGTACACCATAAATACCCCCCTAGATGTACTGTATTGCTAACCTCTATCAATGGAGCAGACCTCCTATAATAACCATGAACAAAATTGTTCCAAATAATGTATATCAATTGAAGATGTAGATACAAAGTACTCTTTATTGATAAGAAGATCTCCAGCTGTAGGAATATGTGGGGACATTCATAGGTTTCACCGTGTTTCACCGTCTATTGCTTCCTCAGGAAACCTTGGGATAATCAACAATATGATATATTTAAGAGCAGTGCTGCACCTTAACCAACAATGGCCAGTATACTCCCATCAGGCTGTGGTAAACCAAAGGGCAAACAAAGTGGATAGCAAAAGAGTCCTCCAAAGGGGACCACCCACCCTAATTTATATGTATATAGCTCACCACTTGGCTATGTAAAAGGTGGATACTTAATAAAGTATTGAAATGGCAACAAAAAAAGGAGGCAAAAGATATTCAGCCATAGTAGCCCAAAAGGAAAAAATCAGGGGTTTATTCTCCACGTATCCATGATCCAAGTATGGCCAGCTTTACAGTGCTGAAAAGATATAGCAGTTCTCCATACATGTAGCATGTATTTGTGTTTTAAAACCTATCTCCAGGAATTAAACAAAATCTAACCTTGCAGTGGGCTGTTTATGTCTAGAAGGGAAAGAAACACACTGTATTACTTACCCTGATGCCTTACTCCAGTAGGCTCCAGCACTCTCCTCTTTTCTCCAGTTCTGGTCTGTGGGTGGTCCCTTGGAATCATGACATATGATGCTATTAACCTTGCATTGTACATATAACAGGCAGGAGTATGACCACAGCTGGGGGCATCTTAAGGAGGAGCCTTTGTCGGACCATCCACACTGCTGGAGGGACCGGGCTGAAGCAAGAAATAAGATAAATATTACACATCATCCATACATGCCTAAACTTAACAAGCATTTAACCTTAGGAAGGGGGAGGGGGGGCACATTGCTCGCAGTCGAACACTTGACGCTTCCTAACAGGAAGAGAAAGCGGTGTGCTAACCTTGTCATCAGATACTTCACTGACTAGTCAATAACCTGAAGGTGGGTTGAGGACCAAGTTGTAGTAAAGTGTCTCTGTTGCTTAAACAAACTTGTTTCAACTGAAACCCAGTGAAAACGTTTCTTCTAAAATCAACACTTCTGGGAGCATTCATCTCCTGCGTACCATGCTGCGCTCAGTGGTTTCCTCCATGCTGACCCCTACGTTGCTACTGTATTTGTCAAGCCTGGTCAATTATTCCCCTTCCAGTCCAGTCCATTTGCCAAAAGACACCAATACTCATCACAGAAGGACTCTGTGCTTCTTGTACATCTCAGCGGAGTGACGCATAGGGGCCACTGCCATCTTCACCCAGGCATCAGAAATAATATGAAAGTGCATTGATAAGCTACAGACAAATCAATGATATTTTTTCACAAAAGTGGAGAATACAGGAATATAAGTAACAAGCTGTTTCACTTATTATAATAAGAACTACATCTCTACACAATTTTAAAATGAGGGTTTACATGTACTTTAACATGTGCTGGACTGCAAAGGGTCAATGTTGAACACGTTATTCCAACTCTGGGCAGCCCAAGCAAGTGCAAATGCCATCCTAACCACATTATAGCAATTAATTATATTTGCAGTGGATCCACCTGTAGTGTATGCTTTTGGACAGCTATTGCCTGATCTTTGGTTACATAGTTTAAAAGAGAATATGCTTCCTGGTGATCTCTATTGTATGCCCCCCCCCTCCATGAAAGGAGGCCACTTTGGTAGGATGCTTGGTGATGTGTGTGGTATGAGCAACTGCTAGTTTTGCTTGTGATAATGTTGTCATTGTAATAATTTAATTAATGGAGGTTTTTTTCTATCTTTTTCTGTATTAATTCATTGTTTAAAATAAAGACCTGTTTATATTTACTGCTGTGTGCAGAATTAAGTTCATTAGAATGTTTTAAAACCTAACCTTATAAGTAAGTGGGATCACGGAGTCATTATTAAAATACATTTTAGTTATTTATGGTAACTTTCTGTATAATATAACATACAGGCTTGCACATTGCAATAGAAAATAAATTGAATCCTCTCCCTGCCCCTTATTCATAATTTCCATTTCTTTTTCATTTAGAATGGACTCGTTTTCATTACCTTCACTAAAGATTTTTGTAATAATTCAACATCCCAACCTTTTTCTTTTTTCTTTTTTTTTTTAAAGAACAAAATAAGATAATATGCCTCCTCCTCTAAACGTCTGTATTATATTACAGCTCCTTTTAAGTTCCTTGAATTGGTTTTTTGTATGTTCACTGATAGATTTCAACTTGAGGGTCGAATAGAGCGTTCAGTGCTGATTTTGTAAACAGCTTCAATCAAACACTGCCATCTTCACTAAAAGCTGCATTGTCCAAAATATTCATTGATTAAGTTCTGAGTGTCGGAGTAAAACAGCGATGGTAACTGATGAGATTTATATTCTGTACAAACCTAGATAATGAGGTGTTTTTATAAACTCACAGTCACGCTAGCAAGGTTGAGATTTCAAATGTCTGTGGATTCAGTGCATTCAATGACTTCCATGGCTCTAGCAGGTGAAAGGGCAGTTCACTATCCCTGTCTCTACTCACTTACTTGTATATGTTACTTCCTCACTGGCTAGAAAAGCTAGGTCTCTCAATAGCAACTCAGGTTTTTTTTAGCATTTCTGGCAACAAGGGAACAATGGTGAAGCCAGTTAGGTGGGTAGGTGGGTATCCTCCCTGTATTTTCTAGTGCTCCTGTTGCTGGTGAATTTTTGCTAACAGGATTGTTAGTAGGGATGGCCGAACGGTTCGCCCGGCGGTCATTTCACGGCGAATTTCGGGTGTTCGCCATCCGCCCGATCGGCGGACTATTGCCGCTGTTGACCCGGCGGACTTCCGTGTTTACTGTATGAAAAGAACTTTGACCTATGATGACACATCCATCATGGGGTACAGGACAGCCAATTGAGACATTACAGCACATGGACACTTGGACATTCACCCTAACTTATAAATAGACCCGATCCGGCGGCCATTTTACATTTTTTCTTCTGTCACTATAGGGAGAGGTTGCTGTGTGGAGCAGGGAGAGACTGCAATGACCCAAATCGCTAGCTATTTGGTCCACAAAAGTTCTTTTCAGGACTGGTATAGGTGTTAGGTGTAGTTCAGGATATAGGTTTGAGGCACTGCTGTGCTACTGATTTTTGCAGCAGCCTGTCTTTTGTCAGTGTAGAGAGAGGGACAGGACGCTGTGTGCTGCAGGGACAGTCAGTTTAATCATTAGCTGTTACTATTAGGTCCACAAAAGGGCTATTCAAGTTATTGTTCCAGCAGCCTCTGTTTTGTCAGTTTAAATAGGGACAGGCAGGAAGCTGTGTGTGAGGCAGTGAAGGACAGTCAGTTTAATCAGTAGCTGTTACTATTAGGTCCACAAAGGTTCTTTTCAGGACTGGTATGGTAATAGGCTTGTACACGTATAATATTCTTTCTTCCAAATATAGAAAGAATATTATACTTGACTGCTGCCCTTCTGCTGCAGTAGTCCTTTATCAGTATAGGGACTGAGGTACAGTCTGCTAATCATTCACAACCTAATTGTTCCACAAAGGTCCTTATAAGGACTGGTAAGGTATAGGGTACTACAGTACATAGGGTTGAGTGAGGTACAGTCTGCTATTCCTTAAGGACTGGTATAGGTCCACAATACATAGGGTTGAGGTGCACTACTGTTGACTGCTGCCCTTCTACTGCAGTAGTCCTTTATTAGTATAGGGACTGAGGTACAGTCTGCTAATCATTCACAACCTACTTGTTCCACAAAGGTCCTTATAAGGACTGGTAAGGTATAGGGTACTACAGTACATAGGGTTGAGTGAGGTACAGTCTGCTATTCCTTAAGGACTGGTATAGGTCCACAATACATAGGGTTGAGGTGCACTACTGCTGACTGCTGCCCTTCTGCTGCAGTAGTCCTTTATGAGTATAGGGACTGAGGTACAGTCTGCTAATCATTCACAACCTACTAGTTCCACAAAGGTCCTTATAAGGACTGGTAAGGTATAGGGTACTACAGTACATAGGGTTGATTGAGGTACAGTCTGCTATTCCTTAAGGACTGGTATAGGTCCACAATATATAGGGTTGAGGTGCAGTACTGCTGACTGCTGCCCTTCTGCTGCAGTAGTCCTTTATCAGTATAGGGACTGAGGTACAGTCTGCTAATCATTCACAACCTACTTGTTCCACAAAGGTCCTTATAAGGACTGGTAAGGTATAGGGTACTACAGTACATAGGGTTGAGTGAGGTACAGTCTGCTATTCCTTAAGGACTGGTATAGGTCCACAATATATAGGGTTGAGGTGCACTACTGCTGACTGCTGCCCTATACTGCAGCAGTCCTTTATGAGTATAGGGACTGAGGTACAGTCTGCTAATCATTCACAACCTACTAGTTACACAAAGGTCCTTATAAGGACTGGTAAGGTATAGGGTACTACAGTACATAGGGTTGAGGGAGGTACAGTCTGCTATTCCTTAAGGACTGGTATAGGTCCACAATATATAGGGTTGAGGTGCACTACTGCTGACTGCTGCCCTTCTGCTGCAGTAGTCCTTTATGAGTATAGGGACTGAGGTACAGTCTACTAATCATTCAAAACCTACTAGTTCCACAAAGGTCCTTATAAGGACTGGTAAGGTATAGGGTACTACAGTACATAGGGTTGAGTGAGGTACAGTCTGCTAATTCTTAAGGACTGGTATAGGTCCACAATATATAGGGTTGAGGTGCACTACTGCTGACTGCTGCCCTATTCTGCAGCAGTCCTTTATGAGTATAGGGACTGAGGTACAGTCTGCTAATCACAACCTACTAGTTCCACAAAGGTCCTTCTGAAGACTGGTAAGGTATAGCGTACTAGAGTATATAGGGTTGAGTGAGGTACAGTCTGCTAATCCTTAAGGACTGGTATAGGTCCACAATATATAGGGTTGAGGTGCACTACTGCTGACTGCTGCCCAATTCTGCAGCAGTCCTTTATGAGTATGGGGACTGAGGTACAGTCTGCTAATTACAACCTACTAGTTCCACAAAGGTCCTTATAAGGACTGGTAAGGTATAGTGTACTACAGTATATAGGGTTGAGTGAGGTACAGTCTGCTAATCACAACCTAAAAAGCACACCGTACTATATGCCCGTACCCTCCTGTTTGAAGAGGTTGAGCGGTGTCATATTTTTGGGACCCAGCAGCAAGTTGCTGGTATCAGTGCTGCTGTTAGTGCTCTCTATCTCGGTGCTGGTGTCAGTGCACTCTATCACGGTGCAGGTGTTAGTGCTGTATATCACGGTGCTGGTGCTGGTGATCATCTCCTGCACCCTCTTCTTTGCCTACCCTGACCTTCCCTCGCCTCCATTGTCTCAAGAGTCCTGAATTGTCAGAATTTCACATATAAAAAAAGAACGCTTGTAGTTGTCGATCCCAGATTCACCTCATACATGTGTTATGTCATTGGCCATGTGGTGGGACTATGTGTGCACAGCTAGTAATTATTTTGTGGCTGCAAATATGACCTGTAGGTTTGTAAAGTTCACCATCACTGTGCTGTGCTGACTTCCTCCTGGGGCTGTACCTCTGCTGTACATATTATGAGGGGCTCCCACCATCCCTGTGCTATGCTTATTATGAGGGGCTCCCACCATCCCTGTGCTGACTTCCTCCTGGGGCTGCTTATTATGAATGGCTCCCACCATCCCTGTGCTGTGCTGACTTCCTCCTGGGGCTGTTTATTACGAGGGGCTCCCACCATCCCTGTGCTGCGCTGACTTCCTCCTGGGGCTGTTTATTATGAGGGGCTCCCATCATCCCTGTGCTGTGCTGACTTCCTCCTGGGGCTGTACCTCTGCTGTGCATATTATGAGGGGCTCTCACCATCCCTGTGCTGTGCTGACTTCCTCCTGGGGCTGCTTATTATGAGGGGCTCCCACCATCCCTGTGCTATGCTCATTATGAGGGGCTCCCACCATCCCTGTGCTATGCTCATTGTGAGGGGATCCCTGTGCTATGCTGACTTCCTCCTGGGGCTGCTTATTATGAGGGGCTCCCACCATCCCTGTGCTGTGCTGACCTCCTCCTGGGGCTGTACCTCTGCTGTGCATATTATGAGGGGCTCCCACCATCCCTGTGCTGTGCTGACCTCCTCCTGGGGCTGTACCTCTGCAGTCCATATTATGAGGGGCTCCCACCATCCCTGTGCTGTGCTGACTTCCTCCTGGGGCTGCTTATTATGAGGGGCTCCCACCATCCCTGTGCTATGCTCATTATGAGGGGCTCCCACCATCCCTGTGCTATGCTCATTGTGAGGGGATCCCTGTGCTATGCTGACTTCCTCCTGGGGCTGCTTATTATGAGGGGCTCCCACCATCCCTGTGCTGTGCTGACCTCCTCCTGGGGCTGTACCTCTGCTGTGCATATTATGAGGGGCTCCCACCATCCCTGTGCTGTGCTGACCTCCTCCTGGGGCTGTACCTCTGCAGTCCATATTATGAGGGGCTCCCACCATCCCTGTGCTATGCTCATTATGAGGGGCTCTCACCATCCCTGTGCTGTGCTGACTTCCTCCTGGGGCTGCTTATTATGAGGGGCTCCCACCATCCCTGTGCTATGCTGACATCCTCCTGGGGCTGCTTATTATGAGGGGCTCCCACCAACCCTGTGCTGTGCTGACTTCCTCCTGGGGCTGTACCTCTGCTGTGCATATTATGAGGGGCTCCCACCATCCCTGTGATATGCTCATTATGAGGGGCTCCCACCATCCCTCTGCTATGCTGATTTCCTCCTGGGGCTGCTTACGGTGCAGGTGTCAGTGCTGTATATCACGGTGCTGGTGTCAGTGCTGTATATCACAGTGCTGGTGTCTGTGCTTTATGTCACGCTGCTGATGTCAGTGCTCTCTATCACGGTGCTGGTGTCAGATCACTCTATCATGGTGCAGGTGTCATTGCTGTATGTCACGCTGCTGATGTCAGTGCTGTATATCACGGTGCTGGTGTCAGTGCTGTATATCACGGTGCTGGTGTGAGTGTTTTATGTCACGCTGCTGATGTCAGTGCTCTCTATCACGGTGCTGGTGTCAGATCACTCTATCACGGTGCAGGTGTCATTGCTGTATGTCACGCTGCTGATGTCAGTGCTGTATATCACGGTGCTGGTGTCAGTGCTGTATATCACGGTGCAGGTGTGAGTGCTTTATGTCACGCTGCTGATATGTGATGGCCGAACGGTTCGCCCGGCGGTCGTTTCGTGGCGAATTTCGGCTGTTCGCGATTCGCCCCAATCGGCGGACTATTGCCGCCGTTCGCCCGGCGGACTTCCGTGTTTTCTGTGAAAAAGAACTTTGACCTATGATGACACATCCATCATGGGGTACAGGACAGCCAATTGAGACATTACAGCACTTGGACACTTGGACATTCCCCCTAACTTATAAATACACCGGATCCGGCGGCCATTTTACATTCTTTCTTCTGTTACTATAGGGAGAGGTTGCTGTGTGGAACAGGGAGAGATTGCAGTGACCCAAATCGCTAGCTATTTGGTACACAAAAGTTCTTTTCAGCACTGGTATAGGTGTAAGGCCGCGTACACACGCGGGGACTGTTCGCTGAAACTTTGTTCGTCAAACAGTTGCCGCAACAGTCCGCTCAAAATTTGCATGAGCGGACTTGCCCACACACGAGCGGACTGTTTCAGCGAACTGTTTGCCAAACAGTTCGCTCAACTTTTGAAATGAACGGACTCGCCCACGTAAGGCGGAGGCAAGTCCGCCCATTTCGAGCGCGTGTACAGGTAGGCGGGGCCCGCGAAGGAGACGTCGCGGGCACCGCCGCCTGGAATGGACTTAAAGGGACACCCAACGCCGAAAAAAATCGGCGTGGGGGTTCCCCCAAAGTCCACAACAGACCCTTGTCCGAGCACGCTACCCGGCCGGCCAGGAAAGGGGGCGCGAGCGAGCGCGCCCCCCCCTGAGCCGTACCAGGCCGCGTGCCCTCAACATGGGGGGTGCCTTGGGGAAGGGGGGGCCGCGCGGCCCCCCCACCCCAAAGCACCTTGTCCCCATGTTGTTGAGGACAAGGGCCTCTTCCCGACAACCCTGGTCGTTGGTTGTCGGGGTCTGCGGGCGGGGGGCTTATCGGAATCCGGGAGCCCCCTTTAATAAGGGGGCCCCCGGATACCGGCCCCCCACCCTATGTGAATGAGTATGGGGTACAATGTACCCCTACCCATTCACCTGTGAAAAAAAGTACAAAAAAAAAACACAACACAGGGTTAAAATATTGTATTGCACAGCTCCGGGGGTCTTCCGTCTTCGGGGGTCTTCTCTGGACTCCTCCGCTATCTTCTTGTAGCTCTTTTGCTAGCGGAGGAGTCCGGCTTTCTTCCTCCCCGCCGCCGGCCTCTTCTTCCGACTTCGGGGGTCTTGTCCCCCTCTTCGGTTCTTCTGCCGGGCCACCGCGCCTTCTTGTAGCTCTTTTAGAGGCGGTGGCCCGGTCTTCTGTCGCCGCCTTCCGTTCTTCTTCTTCTTCTTCTTCTTCTTCTTCTCCAGGAGATGTTGACACGTCGCTCTCTCCGGCCGGAATGCCAGAGCCGCGCTGTGCTGCCACTTATATAGTGCCAATGGGGCGGTGTCACATGGTATATGTCACATGGGTTGGTCACATGGGTTGATGTCACATGGGGACTATGACATCGTAAGGGGGCGGGGTCACCATGTGACATCAACCCATGTGACCAACCCATGTGACATATACCATGTGACACCGCCCCATTGTCACTATATAAGTGGCAGCGCAGGGCGGCTCTGGCATTCCGGCCGGAGAGAGCGTCGTGTCAACATCTCCTGGAGAAGAAGAAGAAGAAGAAGAAGAAGAAGAAGAAGAAGAAGAATAACGGAAGGCGGCGACGGCGACAGCGGCGACAGAAGACCGGGCCACCGCCTGCAAAAGAGCTACAAGAAGGCGCGGTGGCCCGGCAGAAGAACCGAAGAGGGGGACAAGACCCCCGAAGTCGGGAGAAGAGGCCGGCAACGGGGAGGAAGAAAGCCGGACTCCTCCGCTAGCAAAAGAGCTACACGAAGATAGCGGAGGAGTCCGGCGAGAAGACCCCCGAAGACGGAAGACCCCCGGAGCTGTGCAATAAAATATTTTTTCTCGTGTGTTGTGTTTTTTTTTTGGGTACTTTTATTTTACAGGTGAATGGGTAGGGGTACATTGTACCCCATACTCATTCACATAGGGTGGGGGGCCGGTATCCGGGGGCCCCCTTATTAAAGGGGGCTCCCGGATTCCGATAAGCCCCCCGCCCGCAGACCCCGACAACCAACGGCCAGGGTTGTCGGGAAGAGGCCCTTGTCCTCATCAACATGGGGACAAGGTGCTTTGGGGTGGGGGGGCCGCGCCGCCCCCCCTTCCCCAAGGCACCCCCATGTTGAGGGCACGCGGCCTGGTACGGCTCAGGAGGGGGGGCGCGCTCGCTCGCCCCCCTTTCCTGGCCGGCCGGGTAGCGTGCTCGGACAAGGGTCTGTTGTGGACTTTGGGGGGACCCCACGCCGATTTTTTTCGGCGTTGGGGTTCCCCTTTAAGTCCATTCCAGGCGGCGGAGCCCGCGACGTCTCCTTCGCGGGCCCCGCCTACCTTGACACGCGCTCGAAATGAGCAGACTTTCCTCCGAGCGGGAACAGTTTGCTCATTTCGAAAGTAGCCTACACACGGGCGGACTGTTCGCTCAAACAAAGTTTCAGCGGACAGTTTTTCGGAATTTCCGAAAGACTTTGTCCGTCAAACTGTCCGCTGAAACTGTCCGCTGAAAGCCCACACACGGGCGGACTGTCCGCTGAAACACTGTTCAGCGGACAAAGTTGAGCGAACAGTCCGCCCGTGTGTACGCGGCCTAAGGTGTATATAGGTTTGCTGTGCTACTGATTGTTGCAGCAGCCTGAGTGTCTTTTGTCAGTTTAGAGAAAGGGACAGGACGGTGTGTGCTGCAGGGAGAGTCAGTTTAATCATTAGCTGTTACTATCAGGTCCACAAAAGTGCTATTCCAGTAACCAGTTATTGTTCCAGCAGCCTCTGTTTTGTCAGTTTATATAGGGACAGGCAGGAAGCAGTGTGTGAGGCAGTGAGGGTCAGTTTAATCAGTAGCTGTTACTATATTAGGTCCACAAAGGTTCTTTTCAGGACTGGTATCAGTGGTATGGTAATAGGCTTGTACACGTATAATATTCTTTCTTCCAAATATAGAAAGAATATTATACTTGACTGCTGCCCTTCTGCTGCAGTCTGCTAATCATTCACAACCTACTTGTTCCACAAAGGTCCTTTATAAGGACTGGTAATAACCTGGTGTAGGGTGCTATAGTACATAGGGTTGAGTGAGGTACAGTCTGCTATTCTATAAGGACTGGTATAGGTCCACAATACATAGGGTTGAGGTGCACTACTGCTGACAGCTGCCCTATACTGCAGCAGTCCTTCATCGGTATAGGGACTGACGTACAGTCTGCTAATCACTCACACACAACCTACTTGTTCCACAAAGGTCCTTATAAGGACTGGTAACTTGGTCTGTCTAGGGTGCTACAGTACATAGGGTTGAGTAAGGTACAGTCTGCTATTCTATAAGGACTGGTATAGGTCCACAATACATAGGGTTGAGGTGCGCTACTGCTGACCGCTGCCCTATACTGCAGCAGCCCTTAATCAGTATAGGGACTGACGTACAGTCTGCTAATCACTCACACACAACCTACTTGTTCCACAAAGGTCCTTATAAGGACTGGTAAGGTATAGGGTACTACATTACATAGGGTTGAGTGAAGTACAGTGTGCCATTCTATAAGGACTGGTATAGGTCCACAATACATAGGGTTGAGGTGCACTACTGCTGACTGACCGCTGCCCTATACTGCAGCAGTCCTTCATCGGTATAGGGACTGACGTACAGTCTGCTAATCACTCACACACAACCTACTTGTTCCACAAAGGTCCTTATAAGGACTGGTAAGGTATAGGGTACTACAGTACATAGGGTTGAGTGAGGTAGAGTCTGCCATTCTATAAGGACTGGTATAGGTCCACAATACATAGGGTTGAGGTGCACTACTGCTGACTGACCGCTGCCCTATACTGCAGCAGTCCTTCATCGGTATAGGGACTGTGAGTTTTGTCACAGGGTCATTTAAAAAATGACAGGCAGAGGAAGAGGCAGGCCCTTCTGCAGGGGTGGTAGGGGTAGGGCAGGAGCAACAGGCTTGAGCCAAAGTGGGAAGTTGCAGAAGGTGCGTTCAATTACTTTAAAGGACGCACCAGACTTGGTTGAGTGGCTCACTCAGCCTTACTCTTCTGCACCCTCCTCATCCTCTCGATCTGCACCCTCTTCTTCACTCTCTGCTATGTGCACCTCCAAAGACACTACCACCAACAACACCACCACCACCACATACCTTCCGCTTGAGTCACAGGAATTATTTTCCGATCCATATCAAGAGGACATTTCTGATGCGCAGCCACTCTTGGCATTGGATCAGAAAGAGGAGGTAGCAACAACCGCTACTCAGCAGTCTGACGACAGTACCCAGATCAGCCCAAGGAGGAGGTTGGTCCCCGGTGTTGCTGCCTACTCCGAGATCTCTACTTATAGCGGTGGGGAAGGTGACGTTGATGATGACGTGTCTAGTGATGTCACGTGGGTGCCCACAAGAGAGGAAGAGGAGGGGAGTTCAGAGGGAGATATGGACCAGCAGATAGGGAGGAGAAGCAGGAATAACTTACATTGCACAGGAGGGACAAAGCAGACTGCAAATGTATCAGGAGCGAGTCATCGACCATGTACGGTCACATCTGGCGCTCCCAGGACACCGGCACATGGCTCCGCAGTGTGGGCTTTTTTTAACGTGTCCGCTGCTGACAATAACGTTGCCATCTGCAATCTTTGCAGTCAATGCATTAGTCGCGGTAAGCCCAACACTCACCTAGGGACGACCGCCTTAAGAAGGCACATGAGCAGCCATCACCGAGCCCAGTTGGAGCAACGGAACACACAAAGCCACACTGCAGGCTCTCACCGTCCAGCCTCGTCTTCTACTTCTCCTTCTCCTCTCTCCTCACAATTGTCCTCCACTCACGTTTTTCTGCAAAAAGGCAGGCTTCCGTGGGCCCAATGTTCGAGCGTAAAAAAATGATGACGCTGGATAACCCTCTTGCCCAATGGTTGACGGCTGGCTTGTCAGAACTGATAGCCTGCCAACTACTGCCATATAAACTGGTGGACTCGGAGGCCTTTTGCAAATTTGTGGCCATTGGAACACCACAATGGAAGGTCCCAGGAAGGAAGTATTTCTCAGAGAAGGGCATCCCAGAGCTATATGGCCATGTTCAGCGGCAAGTGAATGTATCTCTGGCACACAGTGTCGGTGCCAAGATACATCTGACCACAGACACGTGGTCTAGCAAACACGGGCAGGGAAGGTATATCCCTTTTACTACCCACTGGGTGAACCTTCTGACGGCCGTCAAGCATGTAACCCGTGGCACCCGTGTAGATTTGGTTTTACCGCCATGGATTGCATGCAGTCCTGACTCTTCTTCTCCTCCTCTTCCTACTCCATCCTCCTCCCTCTCCTCCTTGGCTGACTCCTCCTTTTCCGCTGCTAGCGTCTCTTCCGCTGCGCCGCCCAAGCTCCCCAGAACCTATTCGACATGCCAGGTGAGACGTTGCCATGCTGTGCTGTGTCTGTTGTGCCTGGAAGCCAAGAGCCACACTGGCCCGGCACTCCTTTCAGCTTTGCGTTCACAGGCAGATCAGTGGCTAACACCGCTCAATTTGACAGTTGGTAAAGTGGTGTGTGACAATGGTGCCAATCTGCTTAGCGCATTGAAACAGGGCAAAACCACGCACGTGCCATGCATGGCACACGTCTTAAACTTGGTCGTGCAGCGATTCCTTGTCAAATACCCTGGGGTCCAGGACATCTTGCGGCAGGCAAGGAAAATCTCGGCCCATTTCAGAAGATCTTACACGACCATGGCTCGCCTTGCTGACATTCAGCGGCGACACAATCTGCCGGTCAGACGTCTTATTTGCAATTGCCCGACGCAATGGAACTCAACCTTCTATATGCTTGATAGGCTGCTCCAGCAGAAACGTCCAGTTAACATCTACCTGTATGAACTCTGCGGCAGAACAGGTTCTGGGGAGCTGGGTTTTTTTTCACCGCGCCAGTGGCTGCTCATGCGCGATGCATGCAGAATTCTGCGCCCATTTGAGGAGATCGCAGCCATGGCGCCATCAGTGACATGGTACCTTATGCCTTCTTTATGGAGCGTGCATTGCGTCGTGTCATTGATCAAGCTGTGGAGGAGCAGGAGCGGGAAGATGAGGAAGTGGCAATGCTGGATGAATTCCCAGGGGGGGCTACTCTATCTGAAACAAGTCAACAACAGGAGTCTGAAGAGGAGTCAGAGGAGGATGGTGCCGGGGCGGATGAGGAGGAGCAAGAAGAGCCTGCTTTAAACCTTTCTGGGATCCCTGTTGTGCGTGGATGGGGAGAGGAGAATGAAGAGGACGACATTATCCTGGATGATGAGCAGGAGCCAGGCCACCACACCGCTTCCAGTTTAGTGCAAATGGGGGCCTTCATGCTCCAGTGTTTTAATAGGGACCCCCGTATAAAAAGCATAAGGGTCAAGGACCAGTACTGGGTGGCAACGTACTTAGACCCCTGGTACAAACACAAAATGGCGGAAATGTTACCGCCGTCACAGAGGGCTGGCAAAATGGAGCACTTCCAGGCCTTGCTTCGAGAAATGCTGCATTCTGCTTTTGCGTGCGCTGGCAGAGGAGCAATTCCCACTCCCAGAGAAGGAGTTGCGGGTACCAATCCAACAGCGTCTGCAAGAAGAGGCCGGTTTGAAGATGTGTTGGTGACTTCGGATATGAGGTCATTCTTTCAGCCGACCCATCGACAGGTGTCATCCGGATCCAGCATCAGGGAACGCCTAGACCGTCAGGTGTCCGACTACATCGGGTTAACGGCCGATGTGGACGCTCTGAGGAGTGATGAACCCTTGGACTACTGGGTGGGCAGGCTTGACCTCTAGCCAGAGCTTTCCCAATTTGCAATCGAACTGTTGGCTTGCCCCTCATCCAGTGTCCTGTCCGCAAAAGGACGTTCAGCGCAGCAGGGGGGATCCTGACCGATAA
Organism: Lithobates pipiens; assembly: GCF_037356315.1. Classification (NCBI taxonomy): domain Eukaryota; kingdom Metazoa; phylum Chordata; class Amphibia; order Anura; family Ranidae; genus Lithobates; species Lithobates pipiens. The sequence continues at coordinate 2,556,849 of NW_027507755.1, read as the reverse complement.
GCGTACTCGCCTAGCTCACGACAGTGTTAACTACCTCACATTTCTAAAAATGAATGAGGCATGGATCTCGGAGGAATTCAACACATGTGACGAGTAGACCATGTATATGTCTATAAACAATTTTTTTAATCGAGCACAGAGACCTTCTTTCTTCATTTGGCTCACTTACTTGTCCAAAAAAAGCACACCGTACTATATGCCCGTACCCTCCTCTTTGAAGAGGTTGAGCGGTGTCATATTTCTACTGGGGCTGCTTATTATGAGGGGCTCCCACCATCCCTGTGCTGTGCTGACATCCTTCTGGGGCTGCTTATTATGAGGGGCTCCCACCATCCCTGTGCTATGCTCATTATGAGGGGCTCCCACCATCCCTGTGCTATGCTCATTATGAGGGGCTCCCACCATCCCTGTGCTATGCTGACTTCCTCCTGGGGCTGCTTACGGTGCAGGTGTCAGTGCTGTATATCACGGTGCTGATGTCAGTACTCTTTATCACGGTGCTGCTGTCAGTGCTGTATATCACGGTGCTGGTGTTAGTGCTTTATGTCACGCTGCTGATGTCAGTGCTCTCTATCACGGTGCTGTTGTCAGATGACTCTATCACGGTGCAGGTGTCATTGCTGTATGTCACGCTGCTGATGTCAGTGCTCTCTATCATGGTGCTGCTGTCAGTGCTGCATTTCACGATGCTGGTGTTAGTGCTTTATGTCACGCTGCTGATGTCAGTGCTCTCTATCACGGTGCTGTTGTCAGATGACTCTATCACGGTGCAGGTGTCATTGCTGTATGTCACGCTGCTGATGTCAGTGCTCTCTATCACGGTGCTGCTGTCAGTGCTGTATATCACGGTGCTGGTGTTAGTGCTTTATGTCACGCTGCTGATGTCAGTGCTCTCTATCACGGTGCTGCTGTCAGTGCTGTATATCACGGTGCTGGTGTTAGTGCTTTATGTCACGCCGCTGATGTCAGTGCTCTCTATCACGGTGCTGCTGTCAGTGCTGTATATCACGGTGCTGGTGTTAGTGCTTTATGTCACGCTGCTGATGTCAGTGCTCTCTATCACGGTGCTGTTGTCAGATGACTCTATCACGGTGCAGGTGTCATTGCTGTATGTCACGCTGCTGGTGATCATCTCCTGCACCCTCTTCTTTGCCTACCCTGGTCCCTGACCTTCCCTCTCCTCCATTGCCTTCATGCGCTCCACAGTCCTGAATTGTCACAACAATTTCCCATATAAAAAAAGAATGCTTGTAGTTGTCGATCCCAGATTCACCTCATACATGTGTTATGTCATTGGCCATGTGGTGGGACTATGTTTGCACAGCTATTAATTATTTTGTGGCTGCAAGTTTGGCCTGTAGGTTTGCGAAGTTCGCCTCCCATTGAAGTCAATGGGGCCCGCTGCGAACATTCCGGTTCGCGAACTATCGGCCGCGTTCGCGGTCCGCGTTCGCGAAACGCCCTATCGGAAGTTCGTCCATCACTACTGCTGATGTCAGTGCTCTCTATCACGGTGCTGGTGTCAGATCACTCTATCACGGTGCAGGTGTCATTGCTGTATGTCACGCTGCTGATGTCAGTGCTGTATATCACGGTGCTGGTGTGAGTGCTTTATGTCACGCTGCTGATGTCAGTGCTCTCTAACACGGTGCTGGTATCAGATCACTCTATCATGGTGCAGGTGTCATTGCTGTATGTCACGCTGCTGATGTCAGTGCTCTCTATCACGGTGCTGGTGTCAGATCACTCTATCACGGTGCAGGTGTCATTGCTGTATGTCACACTGCTGGTGATCATCTCCTGCACCCTATTCTTTGCCTACCCTGACCTTCCCTCTCCTCCATTGCCTTCATGCACTCCACAGTCCTGAATTGTCACAACAATTTTGAATTGTCACAACAATTTCACATATAAAAAAAGAATGCTTGTAGTTGTCGATCCCAGATTCACCTCATACATGTGTTATGTCATTGGACATGTGGTGGGACTATGTTTGCACAGCTAGTAATTATTTTTTGGCTGCAAATTTGACCTGTAGGTTTGCAAAGTTCGCCTCCCATTGAAGTCAACTATCGGCCACGGTTCGCGTTCGCGAAACGTCCCGTCGGAAGTTCGTCCATCATTAATATTTAGTGTGACATGGGTTGTGACATGGGTGACATGGATTTTAAGGGGAACTCCACATAAAAATAATGGCGTAGGGTCTATCCCCCGCCCCAAAGCACCTTGTCCCCATGTTGATGGGGACAAAGGCCTCTTCTCGGCAACCTTGGCCTGTGGTTGTCAGGATCTGCGGGCAGGTGGCTTATCGGAACCTTTAACACTTTAACAAGGGGGCCCCCAGATCCTGGCCCCCCCTATGTGAATGGGTATCAGGTACATCGTACCCCTACCTATTCACAAAAAAAGTGTCAAAAAGTAAAAACAACAAGAAATTGTTTTTGACAGGTAATTTATAAAAAAAAAAGAAAAAACAATAGCGTCCCTCAATGTAAATCTATCGTCAATCATGACACCCGATGGACCCAAAAAGTAAAAAAAAAAAACGCTCCGCCTACTGGGAGGCCTCCCACCTTCTGTCCGCTCTGCGTTTTGACAGTTCTTATATAAGCAAGGGGCGGGGTCACCAGGTGGCGCAGGTGGCACAGCCCTCTTCTGACATCAGGTGACATTACCCAGATGGCCCCACCCCTTTCCTATATACCGTAAGAACTATCATAGTGCAGAGCAGGCAAATGGCGGAAGGCCTCCCAGGAGGCGGAGCATTTTTATCTCCTATTTTCGGGTCCGGTAGGCGTCATGATTGATGATGGATTTACATCGAGGGTCACTATTTTTAATTTTTTTTAAAAAGGACTTATCAAAAACAGTTTCTTGTGGTTTTGACCTTTTTATAGTTTTTATGGTGAATGGGTAGGTGTACGATGTACCCGATACCCATTCACATGGGGGGGCAGGATCTGGGGGCCCTTTTGTTAAAGGGGCTTCCAGATTCCGATAAGTCCCCGCCCGCAGACCTGGACAACCACAGCTCAGGATTGTCAGAAAGGGGCCCTTGTCCCCATCAACATGGGGAAAAGGTTTTTTGGGGTGGGGGAGAGCCCCCCCACCCCAAAGCACCAAAACCCCCATGTTGACAGCATATGGCCTGGTATGGTTCAGGAGGGAGGGCACTCACTCGCCCCATCCCCTTTCCTTATTTGCCAGGCTGCATGCTCAGATAAGGGTCTGGTATGCATTTTTTTTTTTACATTTTGACGTGGCGTTTCCCTTAAAATCCATATGAGAGCTGAAGGACCTGGTATAGACTGGGGGGAGGACCCAATGCCATTTTTTTCTTAATTTATTTTACCGACACTTTTTTTTAATTCAGGTGTCAGTGGGGAAACCCATTGACAGCTGATGACTGATCAGTTGTTAAGGACGCCGCTGCCGGCTTCCCAGCCCTGCTCCTTACCAACCAGCTTACACTGCGGCCGAATTGGGAAAGACTTTGCCCAATCAGGGCACAGAATGCACTGTGCATCGCTTAGTGCATTGCAGGGTGTTCGTCAGGGCAAACGCCCTGCAAATTCGGGTGTTCGGTGAACGGCCACACAGACAAATGTTCCGCCCGAGCATGCTCGGGCCAAACTGTTCACCTATCCCTAGTACTTATATAGCGCTGTCAATTTATACAGCACTTGACTTTACATATACATTAGCGCCAATTTAGACAGGATCCAATTAACCTACCAGCATGTCGTTGGAGTGCAGGAAGAAACCAGAGTACCCAAAGGAAGCCCACACAGGCACAGGGAGAACATGCAAGCTCTAGAAAATAAAGGACATATTTACAAAAATCACAAGGTGTTCCCTTTAAAAAAAAACTTCCAGTGTACTATGACAGCATTTCTGTTCTCCAGAAAATATCAGTTTTCAAAAGAACCTTTTTGCACAGACTGGCAGAGACAGATCTTTATTGGTCATTATATGTTGTGTATATATATATATATATATATATATATATATATATATATATATATATATATATACACAACATATAATGACATTAATGCTCTTAAATACTAAGCTTGTAGTTTTTGTTTTTAACAAGCGGTCCTCGTGTCTGAAAAACTCCTTAACTAAGCTGCTTGATTCTGTACTTTTTTTGATAAAATATTAAAAAACTGCAATTCTGCTTGGGGTGAAATAAAATGTATTGGTAAGTGCCAAATGACAGGAACATCAACATGATGTGTCTTAAGGCATCAGCAAAGCCAATAAAATAGATGGACGGCAGCTTGGCATGGAGTGTACAAGTGTCTGCAACTCTCCTGAAGGGACGCAACATCATTTTTCACTGAAACGTTCAGGCACTTCATGATTTATTAACAGTGGTAGAGAATACCGTCTCACCTATCAGAATCTCTAATAGGTTCATAATATAAGTTCCAGTGTGACAAAGGTGGTCATTATATTCCATATTTAATGGCTTTCCTAATTGTGAAAGAGGGACACCTTATAGCACCCAACATTTTTAGCATTGTCTTACCTCCAGCCATACCTAGGCATTAATTTTGTTTTAGCTGTTGGACATATTAACAATACAGTACAATTATCATTATGGTTAAATGGCACAAAATATTAGAAAAAGATAGAGGAAGTGGATTTTTGGATACCCTCTTCAATCAGGTTCAGAAGAGAGGATATTAAAAGTGGTTGCTGATTTTTTTTTAGCAAGGAAAAATACTTGCAGGCACTATGTCATCAACTTAAATAATTGCAAGCAAAACCACTCACAAATTACCTACAGTGAGGGAAAAAAGTATTTGATCCCCTGCTGATTTTGTACGTTTGCCCACTGACAAAAAAATTATCAGTTTATAATTTTAATGGTAGGCTTATTTTAACAGTGAGAAACAGAATAACAACAAGAATATCCAGAAAAACGCATTTCAAAAAAGTTATAAATTGATTTGCATTTTAATGAGTGAAATAAGTATTTGATGCCCTATTAATCAGCAAGCTTTCTGGCTTCCAGGTGTCTTCTATACAGGTAACTAACTTAGATTAGGAGCACTCTCTTACAGGGAGTGCTCCTAATCTCAGCTTGTTACCTGTATAAAAAACACCTGTCCACAGAAGCAATCAATCAGATTCTGATCTCTCCACCATGGCCAAGACCAAAATGCTGTCCAAGGATGTCAAGGACAAGATTGTAGACCTACACAAGTCTGGAATGGGCTACAAGATTGCGATTATTCGCAAGTTGAAGAAATACAAAATAACTGTCAATCTCCCTCGGTCTGGGGCTCCATGCAAGATCTCACCTCATGGAGTTTCAATGATCATGAGAACAGTGAGGACTCAGCCCAGAACAACACAGGAGAATCTTGTCTCAAAGCAGCTCGGACCATAGTTACCAAGAAAACAATTGGTAACACACTACACTGCGAAGGACTGAAATCCAGCATTACCCCTAAGGTCCCCCTGCTCAAGAATGCACATGTACAGGCCCGTTTGAAGTATGCTAATGAACATCTGAATGATTCAGAGGAGAACTGGGTGAAAGTGTTGTGGTCAGATGAGCCAAAATCAACCTTTTTGGCATCAACTCAACTCGCTGTGTTTGGAGGAGGAGGAATGCTGCCTATGACCCCAAGAACACCTTATAGCACCAACGTTTTTAGGCATTGTTATCCCTCCAGCCATACCCAGAGCCTCTGACAGTCCCCAGCACTCTACTCACGTAGCTTTGAGAACTGAGCAATCGGCCGTGTTTAATCGCTTGGTTCCCAGTGTTAGAGGCGACGGGGGACAGATGCAGCATCAGACCAAACTGTATCCAGCTAGGTAAGTATGATTAAAAAATAAACCCCATACTTCTCTTTTAAGGGCAGATTTTGGTTAAGATGATTGGCCCAGCAACAGGAGGACTGTGTGGAAGGTTAGCTTAATGCATAAATGACACTTGCAGTACCTCAACAGAAAGCTATGAATTTAAAAAGAAACTGTGCTTAGACTAATATCTCAAAATATCATATGTAAACATAAACAAAAAACCTTATTGATTAAACTAAGCAGCGACTTTGCTGTGAGATATTGGCACAGTACACATATATATAACATATAAAAAAAATGTTCACTTCTGGTGGTGTTATCACAAATTAGCGCACATTTTTATATGACAAATCCTTTGAAAGCTTTAGAGAAGTGAAAATATGTCAGTCTACGCTGCAATCCCTTTGCTACAACACACCTAGACCCTGCAAATGGATTGAATTGCAATATTTGGCCCTATAGTGGACTAGTAACAACTTCTCACCTATAGAACTAACATTTGAAACCAAAAATTGATATTGTCAAATGCCAATTAAATGTAATTTCTTTGGAAAATATTTGTCTCATGGTGTCATTGAACCTGCACTATGGAAACCTTTTTTTTTTTTAAATCTTTCACCGTGGACCTTGCTGGGGCCCCCTCCTTTTTTGGCCACTGGAGGCCTGTATGGACGCCCAAGGGTCCTGAATTATTTGGGGGTACGCGCTCCCACTTTCAGGGCAGGGAGTGTTTGGAAGCTCAGGACGTTTGCTGTGTGTACTTCTGACAGGTAAAAAGGCAATTTCATGGCCATGGGCTCAAGTATTTGCTGAGCATACTTTGGTGTATGTCCTTATGGGCTGTACTTTGTATGACTGTTTCCACTTTAGATATATAAACTGCAAGTTGGATAGGATTTGGCTCCATTTGGACATTGTGGGTTTGCTGTGTTTGGGAGCGAGGGTGCTAACCCTCTGCTTCCTTTCCTCCTCTCCCTCCGTTTCCTTTCCCAATTGCGTGCCAATCGGTGAAGCTAAGCATCTGCAGCCTAGAATCGTTAAGAAGTGAGAGACTTTTGCACTTTGAAGTCTATGATGCGTTTTTGTGCGATTTCCTGCGTTTTTTCATGTTTTTTCATTTTTTTATTTTTAATATATTTTTTTATTGGGTTATAGCATTACAATAACCCCAAGGGGGCTATACATTTGTTTGTCACTTTTTTTCTCATTAGATCCGGTGGATATTATCTCTCTGAAGGTTTTTGTCCATATCCCGAGCTCCCTGCTTTACAACAACCCTGTTCAATTAGCTTATAAGGTGGGTAGGTGCGGTCCCTTTAATGTAGACCTGGGTGGGTTGCTCACCTGCCTATATCCTTATGTCTTTTTGACCTGAAAAGTAGGTTATTGTATTTGTTTGTTCAGGTATTACTGTGTATATTTTTCAGAGACATTTGTATCAATTACAACCCTCTCTGCGGGCTTCTCTGGCCATATGTGGAGGCAGACCGGCATCACCTGCGGTGTTGATGAATGAAATATTTTGTGAGGAGGATTAACCCCTCTCTGTGTTGATGCTTTTCCCCTTTTTTGGAGGTAAGGGGATCATTTAACACCTGGGTTATGTAAGGGTTTTTTTTTTCTCTTCACACTTTTGCAATTTTTGAGCTGTAATATTGTGACATTTATAGCTGGTGTTATGTATATATTGCTATGTTATCTATATCATTAAGTTTTGTGTTTTGTTGTGATTTATTTATTAATATATTTTTTCTTTTTCCATGTATATTTAGAGAGTAACACATTGTCTCTTTGTGATATGAACACTTTTAGTCCCTTGTTCCTGAAGAAGCCGACCAAGGCGAAACATGTTGAACATATTGGGATAGAAACTCTGTTGGTCCTTAATAGAATGTCACCTGTTTTCTTTTTTTTGTAACAGGTGTCTGTTATAGACCATAGGGTAATGTATTAAATGTTGGATTTTATATATATATGTGGAGTATCTGTTAAATAAATGTATATATTTTTTCAGTATATTTTTCTTCATTCTTAATTTTTTGGTACCGTAAAAGTCCCCTATCTCCAAACTTTTTGTGCATATATGGAAACCTCAGTTTTAAGTAAAATTCATGCTGAGATGATCCCTCACCACAAGGCCTCAACACCCTACTAAAAGTTTTTTTGTTTATCTCCGTGGGATGTGGGCAAGCCCCAACAGAAACATATCTAAATGGCAGGACTGCTTACTGTGGGGGGAGGGGCTCCTGTTTTTTTTTCAGATATTTTTATATTTGCAGATTTTGCAAAGCCTTTGTTTATTAGTAATCCTTGTACTGAGAAGAAAGGGAAGACCCCTGAAAACTGTTTCTGAAAAATGTTAGTACAAATGCCAATAGCCTCTCCAACAGTACTCAACTGGGTCCTTGTGAAATGAATGGTCGTTTTAGAGAGTAACTAATTAGTTTTGCATTGAGTGGGGGAGCATTAGAACCTGTTTTTTGCTGCCCCTGTTCTGGAGATTTCATTTAAAATTCTGTTGTGTCTCTGTGAGAGGAAATGATGGTAACTCTCCCCAACAAGGACACAACCATTATTAAAATACTGAAAGAGTTTCACCTTAAAGGCCACTTGTCAAAAGAGAAAAAAAGAAGGTGCCATTGCTGACCTCCTTCTGAAAAATAATGTCTTGGACAGGGCTTTTTTTTCTCAGAGAATAGGTGCAGGTACTCCCCCCTTTTAAGTCACCCCTTGTCTCCACCCCTATCCACCTCCATGCACCGTCTATCAGTTCCACCCCCTACCCACCTCCCTGTATCACCCCTTTTAGAGAATACAGAACCAAATATAATTTTCTGGTGCTAGGTAGTTTGTAGGGAATTTGCAAACAAAAGACAGTAAAATAGATCCCCTGCAGCAACAATAGCCCCCCCCCCCCAGCAAAAACAGATCCCTCCTAGCAACAATAGACCCCCTCAGCAACAAGAGATTCCTCCCAGCAACAATAGATGACCCGGGCAAAAATAAATCCCTCACAGCAACAACAGACCCCTCAACAAAAATAGATTCTTTACAGCAACAATAGACCCCTCAGAAAAAATAGATCCCTCCCAGCAAAAATAGACCCCCTTAACAACAATAGATCTCTCTAGCAACAATAGACCCCCCCAGCAACTATAGCTCCCCCAAGAACATTAGACCCCCCAGCAACAACAGAACACCCCTACAATAGATCCACCTCAGCAACAATATATTTCCCAGTAGCCAGCAACAATAGACCCCTCCCTCAAAAGTAGGTCTCTCCCATCAACAATTGACATCATCAAAAAAATTCCCCTACCAGCAGCAGTAAAATGTGATCTCCCAGCAGCCAGCAGGAAAATACCCTCCATCATACCCCATCTCTCCTTGTCATTATATTCATTCAGTGCTGGAGGTGCTGGAACAGTGTTCCCCCACATTCCTGCTGAAAAAAAGCTCTGGTCCTGGATGTTGCTGGTGTTAGTATATTCTAAATCCCTGGAAAAGCATTCACAGTGAACTCAGAACCAATGATCTGAATACCTGTTTCAGATTAAAGACTTTGAATGCATTGAAGCCACCGGATCATCAAGGGACCCAAGATTCCAGCATTTGTACAAAGAGGTCAGCCCATGTATTTTTCTTTTATCGGGTTTGCCTTCAGCCTAAAGTGGCTTGTAAGATCCCATGAGCGCTTGTAGCAGCACTATCTTTAACCCTCCAGCTGTTGCTCAAATTTATTACATTGCTCCCTTGGCTTTTAAAGTTCTACATGTGCATATTCAGAACATACAGCGATGCAAATAAGTGAAGAGCACAGAGGCGCTCATTCATTTCAATGTAAAGATAGATGTTCTCGGAAGTGACACTGCCACCGAGCGACAGAATGCAAGGCCATTCCTCTTGTACAGTCTTCAGATGGGAAACATACATAGTTATTAGCATATTATGCAAAGCAGCCAGTGAAACTGTTTTATGAGCGGTGTAAAACTGAGCCACTGTTTAAATAAAGAAAGATCATTCATATAAAGGAATCATGCTGCTGTATTGTGCATAATGCAGCCACAAATTTCTATCATTAAGACAAGGAAAGACACTTGCAAGTGATTTATAAGTCGCTGAGTTTTCTGCTTTAGACTGCGAAGTATTCCAACTCTCTCTTTAATGAAACTTACCTTCCTACCTTAGCTTCTTCTAATGCTTCAAATGACATATTACATCAAAGTTCTGCTCGCAATTGTAATATAGATGAGAGGTTTTCGCTATTGAATCCAAACCACTGAGCTAGTACTTTGACTTAATCATGTGTTTCAGTGACACCATTTCACTCTAGAAAGTAAAGAACCTGATGTTTATCGTAAGCCCATATTTTTATTCATATGATATATAAGCTGAACTTTGGGCAAAAACATTAATGGAGGCAACAGTAACATCCATACTTTGCTGTGTATATGCTATGCCTGAGCAGAGTAGGGAGGAATGATTTTCTACATGTTTGACTTGCTGACGATTCAGCAAAATCTGCGTGAAATTCTGCAAATCAGCAGTGAATCCTATTAAAGTTTATTGGAGGGATACAGTATATCCTGTTTAAAATTTTTAGCTATGCTTAGGGCTAATATAAAAGCTATTGTAAAACAAAAGGCAAGGGGAGCTGGGCAATTTCGGGGGGCACGTTTTGTGTATTTTTATTAAATATACTCTACAGGAGAAAGTCTTTTCATAGGGCATAGAGGGGTGACAAGACAAATATACAGATCTTATAAATTACAGCCTTGGGTAATGCCTTCAAGGTATACGTGGTGTTATGAAACAGTATAATTTTAATGGAGAGCCTTGCAGTGCATATACTGTATACATGGTTATACAGTTGGGCTGAAAAAGACACAAGTCCATCAAGTTTAAAGCGGGACTGCACTGCGGGAAAAAATATTAAAAGCCAGCAGCTACAAATACTGCAGCTGCTGACTTTTAATAATGGACACTCACCTGTCCTGGGGTCCAGCGATGCCGGCAGCCGAGATCGATTGATCGCTCGGGTCTCGGCTGCTGCCGCCGCCATTCTAGGTGAGGGAATCAGGAAGTGAAGCGAAGCGACTTCACTTCCCGGTTCCCTACTGCGCATGCGTGAGTCGCGCAGTGCAATAGGAATTGTCCGCGCTGTCTCTGGGACCCGTGTGCGTCCCAGCAGACAGCGCGCAGGGACAGGAAGAAGCGTAGACTCCCGTGGGAGTCTATGCCTGGAAGTGGGTGTAAATACCTGTCTTTGACAGGTATCTGCACCCCCTCCCCCCTGAAAAGTGCCAATTGTGATACCAGAGGAGGGGAGGGTTCCGATCAGCGGAAGTTCCACTTTAGGGTGGAACCCCGCTTTAACTAGAAGAGAAAAAAATAAAATAAAAAAAAACCCATATACAGAACCTTATACCCGCAGTTGATCCAGAGGAAGGTAAAAACCCTACAAAGCATGGTCAAATTTACTCAAGTGGGGAGAAAAAAAACCTTCCTGGCCCAATCTCTGATGTTTTTTTTTTTTTTCATTTTGGATAAGGTAAGGGAAGGTTATAATCCCTGTAAGGTTTACTTTTGCCATCCTTGTTCCATTCAGGAGATTTCCCTTCACTTCCTGTCCCATAGCCAGAAAGTGAGAGAAAATACCTGCAAATTAGGGGAATCTCTTGGGGACCCCCCCAATTCATTAGAACTATTGTTCCCATTGAAATATTTGCCCTCTATTGTTTTTCTGGGGACAACCCAAAATATGGGATTTTCTTTTACTTTTACTATCAATGGTAATGGTAAACAGGACAAAGATGACTCTCCCTAATGGGGACACAGACAGCAATAAAAACTGGCAGATGTTCTAATCCATCTCCCCATTAATCCCCCCAAAAAATTGCCCTCCAGGTCTTGCTGGGTCAATGATGTCACACAGGGCTGGGTCACTGGCCGACATCATCGAGTGACTCCACCGCTTAGCTATTTAGAAAATATCAGATGGAAGAGCAGGCAGTCAGCGGGGGCCTTCAACGAGGCTGGAGGTTTTTTTTTTTTTTCTGGTCTGGCGGTGTGATTGATGATAGATCCACACTGGAATTTAATGATAGTAATTGGCCAGCGGTCCACTGAGGCTGCCCATGTTCCTGCTGATGCAAAACTGTCCTCTCACTGGCCAATTCTTATTAAAGTGATTGTAAAGCTACATTAAAAAAAAAAAAATGTCATACTTAGCTCCTCCGAGCATGGGTTTTGAATGGAGAGGCCGATATCCTCCTTTTCTGGGGTCCCCCGGTGGCGCTCCTGGCTCCTCCTCTGCATCGAGTGACTTTAGAACCATTTTAACTCTACTAAAGTATAGACTAGAGGGGTCCAAGGATTTGAGGCAAACCCATGGTGAATACGAACCTCATTGAAGAGCTAAGGGTGGGACCTTCTACAAGTTTTCCCGCTACCAACAGACTGCAAAAAACTATGGAGGGACAGATCTGAGACTCACCCATCACCATGCACAAGCTGAGAGCAGCACTGACTGATCTTTAAAGTGACCCTGTCACAAATACATTTTCTTAAAACAGCTGTAACCTATATAAGAAGACTCACATCACTGCAGATGGAGTGGTTACGTGAGGTTGTAAACTTTTGACAAGATTCAGAGCACTTTGCTGCAATAATCATCAGGACAGGCCATCATGTCAAAATAAAAGAAACCCCCCAAAAAAAAGCAATGCAGCCACCACAATTTTTTATTTAGTATTTTGGGTTTAATACCATTTTAAACTTGTTGTCAGTATAAGCACTAGGCCTTCTATACTGAAACACTGTATACTGGAATGTTGATCCTTATTTATTTTAAAGTAGCAGTCTTTTAATCATATGTGAAGTTTTTGCTCAGTTTACCCATACCTAACGTAGATTGAATGCATAATGTGAATAATATTATGTATGTGTAGCGGCGGCTTCTGAAGAGCATGCGCTATGCGGTTTTTCTAAAGTTAAAGTTGCCTAAACTGCAGTTTGGTTTGAGTGTAATTATCTAAATTGGGCCTCAGCATCAATCTGACTGGACTGTGAGATGTTCAGCCTGGCCACAGGGGGCACTGTTTCTTCTGGCAGGCATGGAACTATGGTCTGGTCAGGTGCTTAAGTTACTCTCTCTTGGAGCCCGCCCAGTGGGAGTGTCGCTCTTGCTGTGCTTTCTGGCAGAGGGTACTTAAGATGCGGACGTCACGTGGTTCGGGGTTCCGGTCCAATATGATGTGTTGACTACATGGTCCTGGTCCTCCTGACCAGCCCCCAGGAAGACTATGGCCTGGGGTGCGGATCCACTCGACTTTGATGTCTCGGGGCTGGCTAGCCCGAGGCAAGGAAACTAAAGGAGGATTCTGAGGTGGTTGGGTGCCATCTCCGGTTTGGGAGAGACCCAGTGTACTTCAAGAATTCCAGGGGAGGACTCTTCAGAAGAACACCACGTACAGGTTAGTCTTGTGGATATCACCAAGCAGGCTGAAAGATCCAGGTATCCTACAAGTGTTCTAAAGCTTAGTTTTCCTACTGGTTATACAACATCTGTGGCAGAGACATTATCTTGTACATTTCTACAACGTCTGTGGCAAAGACTTGTTCCTGAGTAAGCACCAAGTTGGCTGCTAGGCCTTGTGAGAGAGGGACTGTCCAACCTGAGTGACCATCCAGCTGCGAGTGGCTATTCTCTGGATGCAGTCAAAGTAAGCAAGTTCTTTAAAGTTTTTGACTTTGACACTAAGAGTACCTGAATTTCCTTTCAAACCCTCTGATCCCAAGTTGAAAGACTGTTCAATTGTCTGAGTTTTGCAAATAAAATCCATTCAAGTGGATCTATTGTCAGTCTCAAGTTACTGGGCCATCTACCACAGGACATCCCCTAGACATGCAAAAAGGAGAACAGAAGGTAACGGTAAACCCAAAAATATCCAGCAGCTCCTTCGGGGGTTAGTGCTACATATGTATACCCCATTTGATGGCACAAAAGAGACTTTATCTGGGATTCCATAGTACCGTTGTGAGTTTGGGATTTGTATTTGATCTGTGCAGAAGATAAATCTCATGTCTTTTTTTTGTACCATTAGTATTGGACTGGTCAAAAAAGTATTTTTTTATTAATGCAATGAAACAGTAATAAACTGTAACATTTGTCATGTAATGTATTTATAGAAAGTGTCAGGCTGTAGAGACAGGAATTATTTAAAAATAACTTTTTCATCATTACCACTTTTCTACCTGTCACAGTGATGACATGACCAGAAGCAACATTTATGGGCCCCTGGCTGCTACTATAGTGCTATAGCTGTCTATTGGTAGCATGATCAAATGCCTCAGGGGCTCACAACCAGAAAAGCAGTGACTTATATAGATACTGTATGAGACATGATATTTTTCATTTTATGTATTTACAGTGGACAGCCATATACTGCAGAATTTCAGCCAAAAAATTAAAATCAAAGATAGATAGATGAAAAGATAAAATAACAAAACCAATGTTTTCTGGGGTAGCTAGCAGTAGGTAATCACATTCAACTGGACTTGTTTTGTAATAACGAAGATATTTCGTAGCGTTTCCGAGTTCTAAAGAACTTGTCAACTCGTTTCTTGTCAAGAAACACACTTCAAAATTTATATTCACATTTATATTCACACAGGCAGCACTGACACCTTGATCCAATCAATATGGAACGCGTCAAGGTGGAGGTTGATTGTCCAAGAACAGCATTGGAGGTATGAACATTGTGGAACCCTCCAGTTTTTGTTGCATAATCCCATCCTTGGTGTCAGTCTGCATAAGTGTTAGTCCTTCTATTCACATGAACACTAGGATAGAGATGTTAAAATGGAATTATATGAGGAAAACATATGGTATCAAAGGTCCCGACCTCTGTTTAGGGATGGTTTTCCCAGTTTGATGTAGATGGCCTCCACTCTTGTTCAGGCATGGTTCTTCCAGTTGAATATAGATAGCCTTCACCCTTGTTATGGTACGGTTCTTCCAGTTTGATATAGCTGTCATCCAGAGATGGTTCTTCCAGTTTGAGATCTATGGTTTCCACTCTTATTCGGGGCTTGTTCTTACAGTTTGATATCAGTGATTTCTACCCTTGTTCAGGGCTAGTTCTTCCAGTTTGATATAGATAGCCTCCACCCTTGTTCAGAGCTGGTTCTATTAGTTTGATATAGATGGTTTCCACCCTTGTTTAGGGTTGGTTCTTTTAGTTTGAGATAGATGGTTTCCACCCTTCTTCAAGGATGGTTCTTCCAATTTGATATAGATGCTTTCCACCCTTTTTCAGGGATGGTTCTTCCAGTTGGATATAGATGGCCTCCATCCTTGTTCAGGGCTGGTACTTCCAGTTTGATATAGATGGTTTCCACTCTTAATCATGGATGGTTCTTCCAGTTTTATATAGATGTCCTCCACTCTTATTCTGGGCTGGTTCTTCCAGTTTGATATAGATGGTTTCCACCCTTGTTCAGGGATGGTTCTTTCAGTTCGATGTGAATGTCCTCTTTCACATCTATTGGCAACCAATTGATTTTTGTTGCAATATTCACTTTCAATTCAGAGATTTTCCCTGCTGTATTTCTTTTATGTGCTAGATGTCCTAAACCTGATGGCCAGGATCATTAACCCACTCCCTCTGAGCCCTGGTCATCATGCACCTGCCCCATATCTGTGACTGGACTGTGAAAGAAGAAGCAGCACAATGATGAGTCACTCTGCTTTCTCATCTAATCAGCATGCTACTTATCAGCACATAAACTGATTGGCTGCTTGAACTGCTTCTCCTTCTCCACACTCCAGCCAGTTATAGAGGAACTGTAAGAGGCTGCCATCGGGTCACATTTAGGTACTTACACTGATTGTATTTATGATTGTTAAATATATTTGGATGGTGTTTACTTGTGTCTGTGTTTTGCTGTTGGATTTTAACCTATGGGCTGTACTAAAGTAGCAAGCCACGATGATGAAACAAGGGAACATACCAAAATACAAACTGGCAGCACAGTAATGCCCAATGCACCCAAGGCATTTGCTTTTCTCCTCTGAACACCAGAACTCCTTGAAGGAAAAAAATCTGTATATTTCACACTCTTTTAGGCACATTTAGGCATATCATGCGTGTTAGGGTTAATGGATTAATTTATTCTGGCCATTGGAATGCATTAAAGCACAAACCTGCTTAAAAACGCATGTAGCGTTTAGATGCATTTACATACATTTAGGCACGTTCAGCATTTTAGCTATTTTTAACTCTTCTTAATTAAGTTCTGAGGGTTTTTTTTAGCCTGCAAACGCTCCTCTTACAATAAACCTACAAATGCCTGTGTGCATGGACACAGGGGTGCTTTTATAGGTTGAAAAAAAACCACACCAAACACTTGTCATTTTTTAAGCCCAATCTGCGTGAGGCCCAATGGTTGTGTAATTCAAATGGGGAGAATTGCCAAGAAAGCAAAGAAAGTTCAAATCTATTGGTGTTTAATATGAATAAACCACTAATTGCAAACTACAAATACACCCAAGCAGTATGGAAACAATTGGGTTGATTTAGTAAAGGCAAATAGGCTGTTCACTTTGCAAGGGAATTTGCCCCAGGCTGTGGCCATTGTCTCCCACTGCTGTCAATCACAGCCAGTGAGAAGGGAGTAGGGGGTGTGGCTGAGTTGCATTATATATATATATATATATATATATATATATATACATAGAGCCAGCTCAGGATTAGGGATGAGCCGAACACCCCCCGGTTCGGTTCGCACCAGAACTTTCGAACGGACCCCAAATTCGTACGAACATTAGAACCCCATTGAAGTCTATGGGACTCGAACGTTCAAAATTAAAAGTGCTAATTTTAACGGCTAATATGCAAGATACTGTCCTAAAAAGGGTTTGGGGACCTGGCTCCTGCCCCAGGGGACATGGGTCAATGCCTAAAATGTTTTTAAAAATGGCAGTTTTGGCGGGAGCACTGATTTTAATGACGATTAAAGTGAAAAAAAAGTGAAATATTCCTTTAAATATGGTGCCTGGGGGGTGTCTGTAGTATGCCTGTGAAGTGCCACGTGTTTCCCGTGTTTAGAACAGTCCCTGCACAAAATGACATTAAACGGAAATAACATCATTTAAAACTGCTTGCGGTTTTTATGTTATATCTGGTTCCTGCAATATGGTTAAAAATCATTGAGAAAAATGGCATGGGTAGCCCTCCCTGCCCATTACCAGCCCCTTTGGGTCTTGTACGCATATTAAGGGAAACCCAGTGCCCACATTTAAAAAAGGAAATGCGTGTGGCCCCCAGGCCCTATATACTCAGAACAGCAGTATACAGGCGGTTCAAACAAGACAGGGACTGTGTAGGTTTGTTGTGTTAAGTTGAATCTGTTTGTAATTTTCAACTGGTACATTTTTAAAGTGTAGCTCCAGTCAAAAAAACTATTTTTAAGCTTTTTGGAAAACATAGGGAAGGGTTATCACCCCTGTATAATTTGTTTTGTCGTCCATCTTTTTTCATCTCACTTGCTGTTGTCTCCTTCCGTTTGCAAGTAGGAGATGTTAGTAAGTTGGATGTTTGAAAGTAGGGGTCTGCCCTATATGCTCTGCAGAAATGACGGAACAAGGTGTTGGTTTTGCCACAACATTGTAAGCCCTCAAAGTGACTCTTGGTGGGCGCTGGAGCGCCCTGCTGTGAACGATTATATCATGAATTGTAATTACATGCCATTTTTGAACAGTGGTAGAAAAATTGACCTTTGGTGGTTGTGGTGCTGGTGCCACAACACTATAAGTCCTCACAGTTACTCTGAGTGGGCACAGGAACAGCCCTCCTGTGAAATATTATATCAAGAATTTTAATTTAATGTCCCTGTTAAACAGGGGCAGAAAAATTGAGCCTTAGGCACTGGTGCTGGTGCCACGATACTGCAACCTCTCCCATATACTCTAGTTTTATTGCAGGAATTAGCCCTGCTGCAAAGCATTGCATCAAAAATTGTAATTAAATGCCCCTGTTAAACAGGGGCATAAAAATTGGGCCTTTGGCACTGGTGCTGGTGCCACGACACTGCAACCTCTCCCATATACTCTAGTTTTATTGCAGGAATTAGCCCTGCTGCAAAGCATTGCATCAACAATTTTAATTAAACACCCCTGTTAAACAGGGGCAGAAAAATTGGGCTGATGGCATCACCCAGAACCAGAAATGTTCTTCCAATATATCAGCGGAGGAGGAAGAGGATAGACAATCAACATAACAGGACAGTCACTCAGCATCAGCATAGGCAGTCTTGAAGGGATGTGATATTTCAAAAAAAATTATTCGGTTACATCAGCTTCAGGTGCTTGGTAGCTGTGGGTGATCCAAGACTGATTCATCTTGATGAAGGTCAGTCGATCAACTGATTCAGTGGACAGGCGCACCCTGTGATCGGTAACAAAGCCACCAGCAGCACTGAAGGTGCGTTCCGAAAGAACGCTGGATGCAGGACAGGCCAGTAGCTCAATTGCATACTGTGCAAGCTCTGGCCAGTGATCCATCCTCAAGACCCAGTAAGCCAGAGGATTTTCGGTGGGAAAGGTGTCCAAGTCTGACCTTGCCCCTAGGTATTCCTGCACCATGTAAATCAGACGCTGGCGATGGGTGCTGGAACCGATCATACCTTGGGGCTGCGGACTAAAAAATTGTCTGAAAGCATCAGTCAGACGGCCACCTTCTCCACCGCTCCTTCTGACCGATGCCTCAGCAACACGTTGTCCAGGACCAGGAGTTTGTAACCTCCCAGTCTCTGGGAACGCGTTGCACAGACCTTTCTGCAAGGCCTCCCGGAGATGTCTCATCCTCTGCTCCCTCTGCGATGGCAAGATAAGGTCGGCAACCTTACCCTTGTACCGTGGATCAAGGAGAGTGGCCAGCCAGTAATGGTCCCTCTCTTTGATCTGAAGAATACGAGGATCCTTCCGCAGGCTTTGCAGGATCAGGGAGGCCATGCAGCGTAGGTTAGCTGAGGCATTCGGTCCGGAGTCCTCTGGGTCACTAAGGACAACATGATTCGCAGCTACCTCCTCCCAGCCACGTACAAGTCCACGTGTTTCTTGGGACTGTAAATCATCCCTACAAGACTGCTGCTGCTGCTGCTGATGCTGAGTGCCAGCCTCCACCTCCATGCTGACACAATCATCCTCCTCCTCCTCTTCCTCCTCCTCATCCTCTTCCTGTGTGATGGGTGGCACAGCAGGAACACTGTCTGGATAAAGGGGGCCTTGAGAGGCAAGGAAGTCCTCCTCTTCCTGCCTCTGTTCTGCCTCAAGTGCCCTGTCCATTATTCCATGCAGCGTATGCTCCAAGAGGTGGACAAGAGGTACAGTGTCACTGATGCATGCACTGTCACTGCTCACCATCCTTGTGGCCTCCTCAAACGGTGACAGGACAGTGCATTCATCATGCCCCACTCGTGTGGTGAGAAAAAACCGAGCTCCCCTGACCCTGTCCTGGTGCCGTAGTCGCACAGGTACTCATTGATGGCCCTCTGCTGCATGTGCAGCCGCTGCAGCATGGCCAACGTTGAGTTCCACCTGGTGGGCATGTCACATATAAGGCGGTTCTTGGGCAGGTTCAACTCCTTTTGGAGCTCAGCCAGCCGAGCACAGGCATTAAATGATCGGCGGAAATGCACACAGACTTTCCTGGCCTGCTTCAGGACATCCTGTAAGCCGGGTACCTGCCCAAGAACCGCTGCACCACCAGGTTAAGGACGTGAGCTACACAGGGCACATGGGTCAGTTGTCCCTGTCGGAGGGCGGAGAGGAGGTTGGTGCCATTGTCGCAAACCACCATTCCTGGCTTAAGCTGGCGTGGCGTCAACCACCTCTCGGCCTGCCCCTGCAGAGCTGACAAAACATCCGCCCCAGTGTGGCTCCTGTCCCCCAAACAAACCAGCGCAAGCACGGCATGGCATCGTTTTGCCTGCGTACTTGCGTAGCCCCTGGAACGCCTACGGAGCACCGCTGGTTCTGAGGACAGAGCACTGGAAGAGGCCATGGAGGAAGAAGAAGAGGAGGGGGTGGAGGAGAGAGGTGTGTCACAACCAATAGTAGCATTTTGGAGGCGTGGTGGCGGAACAACCTCCAACACTACTGCACCTTGTCCTGCATCCTTCCCAGCTGCCAGAAGAGTGACCCAATGGGCCGTGAAAGACAGGTAACGTCCCTGTCCATGCCTGCTGGACCATGAGTCAGCAGTAATATGCACCTTACCGCTGACCGCCCTGTCCAGCGAGGCAAGGACATTGCCTTCCACATGCCGGTAGAGAGCCGGAATCGCCTTCCGTGAGAAAAAGTGGCGTTTGGGGACCTGCCACTGAGGAACTGCACATTGTACAAACTCACGGAAGGGGGCCGAGTCTACCAACTGAAAAGGCAGCAGTTAAAGTGCTAGCAATTTAGCCAAGCTAGCATTCAACCGCTGGGCATGTGGATGGCTGGGAGTGAACTTCTTTCGCCGGTCCAGCAGCTGGGGCAGGGACATTTGCCTGCTATAATCGGACGTGGGTGTACTGCTAGCAGAGTGCCCGGAAGCACTTGGCTGTGACACACCTAATTCTACACCTTCATTCCTCTCAGAGCAGGTTTCAGAGAGGACTGAAGGTCTAGTGGGGTTGGAGATGCCAGCTGATGAGGAGCAAGGAGAGATCCGCTTTGTTCTTTGGTGTGGGTCTTTGAGGTACGCTTGCCAACGAGCTGCATGGCAGGTCAACATATGTCTGGTCAAGCATGTGGTGCCCAAGCGGCTGATGTTTTGGCCACGCGAGATACGCTTGAGACATATGTTGCAAATAGCAGCGGTGCGATCTGATGCACTCGTCTCAAAAAAGGCCCACACCAAAGAACTTTTAGAATAACGCACAGAGGCAGCGCCCTGCACAGGCGGAGCTCTGCGGTGTGATTCAGTCGGTGTGCTTCCCCTAAGCTGGCCCCCGGAGGGCATCCTGCCTCGTTGGACATGTGCCTCCTCCTCCTCCTCCTCCTCCTCCTCTCTCCTACCAAGCACCCACGTGGAGTCAGTGCCCTCATCATCCCTCCCCTCTTCATCGCTGTAGCAAACCTGGCAGTATGCTGCAGCTTGTGGAACATGACTGCCAGATTGCTGTCCTTCTTGAGCATCCCCTCTCTCTGCATTCACGCTACTGCCTTCCTCTAGCTGAGTGTCATCATCAGAGGCTACAAAACACTGGGCATCCTCCTGGAGCATGTACCCAACACTGTGCTCAAAGAGTTCAGGAGACTCCTCAGGAGGACGTGGTGGGTCTAGGGAAGGAGTCACTGATGATGACATTGAGAGGAGGGAAGACGATGCGTTGGCAGCTGCTTTGCTAGTACCCTGAGACTGGGTGAGAGAGGATGAGGAGGATGAAGAGGGCTTGGTCATCCACTCTACCAAGTCATTGGCATGTTGCGGTTCAACATGTCCAGCTGCCGAAAAGAAGGACAAGCGTGTCCCATGGCCACGTGCTGATGACAATGCACCGCGTCCACGACCAGCACTGTTGTCTCTAGACACAGAGCCTGCTTGCCCTCTTTTATCGGCTCGCACCTGTCTGCCTCTCCTTGCTGGCCTTCCAGACATGGTAATGGCCTGAAGGGAGTTGGGTAAAACAGCAGTTGGGTAGTGTATATTTTGCTGGAGGCACACAACACCCACTAACTCCTGCAGATGCCTTTATTATAGAACACCAGAGATAAAGGGGTATACTGTAATGGAGTCACACAACACCCACTAAGCCCTGCAGATGCATTTATTATAGAACACCAGAGATAAAGGGGTATATTGTAATGGAGTCACACAACACCCACTAAGCCCTGCAAATGGCTCTATTAGAGAACAGCAATAAAGGGTAGATACAGGTGTATATTGTGCTGGAGGCACAAAAAACCCACTAACTCCTGCAGATGCCTTTTTTATAGAACACCAGAGATAAAGGGGTATATACAGATGTATACTGTGCTGTGCTGGAGGCACACACAACTTCCAATAACTCCTGCAGATGGCAAGTGGGCTCAAATAGAGAAGAGCTATGTAGGTGGATATAGCGGTGTGTACAGGGTACAGAGCATGCAGACAGCACGCACAAACTCCTAACACTACTGACTGCAAGCTCTATTATAAAAGATAGATCACTAGCTATATAGGTGAGGTGAATATATCGGTGTATACTGTGGTCAGGGCAAGCAGACAACAACCACTACAGAAGAACAAGACCGAAAATCGGCCAATAACGATCGTGTATACTGTGTTGAAGGTACACAGAACACCCACTAACTGCTTCAGACGCCAACACACTACACAAGGCCGCCGCGCTGGCGGCTTTATATAGTGTGGGGCGTGTACTACACAGCCTGAGCTATGATTGGCCACAGGCATCCTGCCTGTGGCCAATCATGGCTCTCCTCGCTGCTGTGATTGGCCAAGCATGCGGGGTCACAGTGCATGCTTGGCCAATCATGAGCCAGCAATGCACTGCGATGACGCAGTGCATTGTGGGCCGTGAGCGTCACACGAATTTGGCGCGAACGGCCCATAACGTTTGGAATTCGCCGAACGGGCGAACAGCCGATGTTCGAGTCGAACACGAAGCTCATCCCTACTCAGGATCAAGCTCACACAAGGTGGGGAAGGAGCCAGGAGTGACGGTGGGGGACCTAAAAAAAGCAGTATAGGGGTTTCTTTGTGCAAAACCATTACACAGAGCAGGTAAGTATGACATGCTTGTTATTTAAAAAAAATCATCAAAAAATCTAAGTCATCATACTTTAACATCCCGAAGAAATATAAGGTTACAGTTTTTCAGTATGGCATCTACTTGGAGTGTCAGTTTTGACTGGACTGACTCTTTAATAGTGAAGAGCAGCAGCACAAAAAATTACCCCAAAAAAGACTGGTTATAGTCTAGACAAAAAGTCAGGTTTATAGGGAAAGAGAAGGATATACGTGAGAGTTGAATGCAGAACAAAGAAAAAAGGAAAACAAAGAAATGTACCTGATACCTGATATAGAGTAAAAGCATACTATTCTCTAAATGAAAAAACTTATTGTCACCCCACTATATGTCTGTTTCAGGATTAGCAATAAAAAGGTACAAATTAGAATATGTATCACTCACATTTGTGTATAGCACTTAACATCTGCTGAGGCTGGCCATAGACGGAGCAATTTTATTTCCTGCAGCCAGTGCTGACAGGGGAATCCCTCCTGCGGGCGAAGCCGCCCCTGCTGGGAGAACACAGTGATTATTGCTAGCGGCTGTAACAGCTGCTAGCAATAATCATATGTAAAATTCGGCATGCTGGTTGTACCCAAGTTGATCAATTGGTACATTCAGCCTGCCCATACACAATTTAAATCTCTAATTTGAACCATTTATGGCTGGCTTTAATCCTACTTTCAGTCTTATTTTGTCCCCTAAAAGGCAATCTTACGTCAGAGCTGCTGTAAGGCAATGCAAATATATGATTCAGAAGTAGCCATTTTGTATCATATCCTAACAGTGTGTCTATTAGCTAATTTTCAAAATTTCTTATGCAAAATGTACACCCTTTGTTTATACTCTTGGGATTAGATTCCCTCTTTAAAGATCTAGTTGCCAGTGATAACATGCTGCAGTAAATTGCTAGAGGGAGTCACTTGTATATCTGAAAGGGGCTAACACAGCTACCCCACAATTATATTAAATCATGAGTAGATTTTTAAATTTTTTTCATATAAGCGATATCAGGAAAACATTTGACATTTGAGTTAAAAATAATAGTGCCCTTGAGGAGAACAATAGGCCAAGACAAGTGGGCAAAGAATATGTATTATTATTAGACTTAATAAAGAAGGTCTGTGCATAAATATGGAACACATAGATGGTAAATAGTATCAGTGCAGGAGCATGATATGTAGACATTTCATATGTATATTTATGTTAATATATACCAATATGTGTGGGTGTCATTGTGAAGGATTTGCTATGTTGAATACCTTAAATGCTGGTGTGTTCTGTAGTTTAGAAATCCAACTACTGAATATATCCTGCCTTATTTTATTTGAGTACAATGCACTGTGTTGTTTGGATATGGGCTGTTTTATGATCCAGTTTTAGCCTTGTTCATCTTTAGGACTGTATTTTAATGTCAGCTAGACCTCCATTAGATACCACAGCTTGGAATGGATGGACTGTTAGCCAAGGCTGTTATCTGGGCTCATGGCTGGGAATGGATGGACTGTTAGCCAAGGCTGTTGTTATCCGGGCTCATGGCTGTTAGGGCTCTTCTCGGTTGCTGTACTACATAATGATCATTCCTCTTTCTCTACAAATATGTTCATTTCATGATTAAAAGTAATTTCTACATCCAGATAAATATTTAAAAGACCGCTCCAGGTGGATCTGCGCTTTCATTCCTATCCACTTGAATGTAATGCTAGATTTAAAAGAGAATTTAAAAAGTGTTGTATGCATGAATTGCACAAGAGCTGTGCTAGTTAATGAACTAAAGAAAAAAAAAAAATCCAAATATTGGTTGTGTGACGAACCCTTCATATTTCAAGCCGTTTTTGTATGTTGGCGGAACCTAGGATAACAGACCAGGCATGGTAGTGCAGTAACACAGACAAGCATGAGTAGATCCATCATGACCTGTTCCTACATGGCAGCCAGGACAAATTTACCATTAGGCATAGTAGAGCAAAAAGGTACCTTTTACCTGCAGAGTTACTATCTCTTACGTTTTGTCATTATAAGCAGAAATCAGTCTTGTCATATAAACTTCTTTATACATTGCCTTGACATACACCTTAACCTCAATCTCATCCAATTAACCTATCACTGAATTTATTTCACACCCCTGCACCTAACCTTCCAATCTAACCAGTGACCGTCCACTGCTCCTTCTCTCCTCGCCACCCCCTGTATGCATAATGGATAGATTTAGGTATACAGGTGCATGAATTACAGCGGCCAGGGTTTTTCTCTTTTGAAGCACCTGATTAGAGCCAGAGGCTCTAATAGACTTCATAATAGGGTGGGCTTGGTTTCGCAGAGGATGTGCGTACAAGAGCGGATGAAAATTCACTGTTGAAACACTGATTCTCAGCCTGGCCAATCAAAAGCAGGTGTCAGACCCATTTTCCAATTGGCCGCAGAGGAGGAAATGAAAGCCATCACCGCCGTTATTACCAGGTGAACGGGAGGCCACCGCCGAGCAGGGGAAGCCACTGGTGATGGGGTAAGTGCTACCTCCCTACTGACCAACTGACCAACCAACCAACGGTGGGGGGGGTGGGGTGGGTTTATACTGTTTGCCACCCCGCCACAAAAAAATTCCACTGGCTGCCACTGAATCGAACCCTAAAAGATGCTGGTTATCCAATGTACCAGATCCCTTGAGTAATCTGGGAGGTAGTGGTAATACCAGTGTTCTTAGCCAAACACTGTTGTTTCCCTTGAAAAAGAATCTTGAATATTTACATCACCTCCTTTTTTTACACCTGCATTTCCAACTCCATCTAGCTCACAAGACCAGAGAAAGTCCAGATCCTTAATGATATAGGTGACTTTCAAATGAAAACTTACATATCCTGTATGTGCTACCTTCTACCTTTCTGAAAATATTTCTCAAGATTCATTATAATATCATTAGATCTACTAATGAATAATTCACATAAGTGTCACGTACAGTCCGTTTTTAAGACAGATAGTTGCAGAAGAATATATTAATCCGGCGCCAATTAATTATCTGTAAAACAAGGTTAAACTAGATAGTACTGCAGAACCATACATTAAACGTACCATATGGCCTTTAGCCTAGTGATAATTCAGTACACTAGAGCATCCGTCTCTGTCAGCTTATTCTAATTAGGTACGCAGTTTGGAAAAAAAGACAAAGGCTAATGACTGTAAATTATTTTGCTAAAGTAATTTCCTTAGTGAATTTCAAAGACTTTGTCTGAATCTCTTTGCATAATGAATCGCAATATGATGTCTGTTTAATGTCACAATGAGGTTAATTTGCGGTAACTTTGGTGTTGTGATATTGCATGTTTCTGTACAGATAGTCAGTGTTAGCTACCAAACAACTGCCATGATGTATGGAGCAAAGACATACAGTAACCAGAGGCCAACTAAGTGGTATATGAAGATTTTCATTTTTCTGTTAGGATTCCCTCAAAGTGTTCTGTTTTCATCTGACAAGCACATTCAATCTGTCGTGCAAATTGGACAAGGTCAAAAGCTAATTCATACAATGTAGAAGCAGAACTAAGGCCTTTCATTGAAAAAAACTGCATTTTTACTTACATTTTTCTTTTACCCATGCAAAGTTCTACAAATACCCATTGATCATACTAGTAAAATCTACCTAATGCAGCTTGTACACCCTTTTAAAAGTAGGATCTGCCCTTTGGTTTGATTGTATGCTAGGCTGTCACTCTGGGATAGTAGGTGGAGGAAAGACTTAGGAGAGTGGACAGGGCCAGATACGTTGGGAATGGATGAGCAGGTGACACCTTGTGGCTTCCTGAGGAATGAAACCACTGCAAAACCACTATGTTCACAAATTGAGTAAAATGTTCCCCTGGCCTTTGTGTTTACTCCTGGAGATGACTAGAAGACAAGTGTGATTGCACTATGGGCCTTGGATTAACCAGTATATTGTCAGGGGGAAAGGAACTATTTGTTCCTAATCCTGTACACATTATTATTTTTTATTTTCACTAAAGGTTTTATTCTTATATATATATATAAAAAAAAAAAATTGCAACTGGACAATCCTTTTTCCTGGAGCGTGTCCATGATTAAGGAACCTGTCCAAACAGGGGCCTGAATGGAACACGGATAAACTTATTGCTGGACTCTATGGGGAGACTTGAGACTTGCTTTTGGTGATGTGCCTCTGTGTCCGCAGGAGTGGTCTTGTGAATTCACTAAGATGCTGCCTGATAATTTGGGTGAGTTTTCTATGTGTCTGGTGACTTAAAGTGGACCTTCACTCTCCTGCAGCACTCTCCTTCGCTCCATTCTGCTCCCCCTCCACAATGCCGATATTGGGGGTTTCTTTTTTGTTTACTTATCTGTTTTTTTTTCCATCAAAGGCTCTGCCCGCCAACTGATTTCCATAATTTGCCTAGGCGAATGATGTGGTGCCCCCATTGCCGCATGGGGAGGCATGGCGCGCAGTAATTCAGCAAAGGCGGGGGGGCCTAGTGGCGCCTGCACCCGGAAGAGCAGGCAGCTGTCACAGACAACATGACGGCACCAAACCCGTGCAGCGGCTGCAGAGAAGAGGATCCCAGCAGCTTAATGCTGGACCCATTGGCTAGGTGAGTATTCTTACTTTGCTGAAGAATGTAAAAGATAAGCAGGAAAAAAATGGAGGGGGGAGGGAAAGGCTGCAGTTCCTCTTCAAGGGAAGTTGAAGAAAAGAAACATCTCTGTCTGAATTGCTTGATTTGGGGTAGTGTAATAACCCCTGTATCTTTGGTGAGTTAAGATTCCTATGTTTTTTTTTTAGAAAGCTTCTGACCCCGTAAAACTGAAAGAAGAATATCCAGTATGGTGCCCATGCTAATTTAAAAGGGAGGTCCCTTTTACAAACGTTCTGTGAAGAGGTGGCACCTATGCTTCTGAATCCAGAACAGCATCGCCACTATTTTTTTTTTTTAAGCTGTGTCTGCTTGCCCTACATTCAGATTAGATGTTGCATGGTGAGGTGTGGTTATTAGCATTGTCACTGCTGATTCACACACCTATAGCTTGTCAATCAGCACCTTGCTACACCCAGTCCTGCTTACTGGATTGACAGCACTGTTGCTGCCTACTTTAACATATGTGTAGTTTATAGTAATAATAAAATCATGATCCATATATCGCAGCATTATATTTATTGTAAATACCTTTATTTTCCTCTTTTGTAAGTTGGTAATGTGATCTTCCTCCATTTCAATGTGTAATATGTGGACTGACCACGTTTCCAGCCTGTGATGTTTCCTCCACACATCACTGCAGTGTTTTCCCTTTCTTTTTCCTTTCTCTGCACAGGGCCGATTGGGGCTCTGGTGGTCACATGACTTAATAAAGAAATCTAAATATAAAAAAAAACACAATAAACCCCATGAAATCACACTTGCTTTTGTGCATGGACATTTATTATGTTTGCAACCAAATTTTTTCAAATCTTCTCAGAGGCACCCCTTTTTCCTTCCCTGTTTATCTGGTGCCCATGCTAGTCATAAACAGGGGAAGCAAGCATGAAGAGCACTGCTGTCAATCAGGATCACTAAGCCGCTTTGCATAATGTGCAGAAATTTCACATTGGAAGAACAGTAGGGGAGAAAGGAGAACGTTTAGGGCACTTTCCTCTGAATTTCAAGCATGTCTATGTAGCACTGGCCCCTGAAGGAGCTGCTGGTTTGATTTGGGCTTGCACTCTGCTAATAAACCCCACTAACTTGCCTCAGTCCCCTTGACACAGCTGTGGTGCAATACAATACAGTACAATATAATATAACACAATATACCTGTATTGTCCTCTCAGAATCCACTGGCTCCACCTGCTGGGAGAAAACAATACTCCACACAACGGGGTACTTAACCAAAGTATATTTTACTGTATATATTGGTAAACAGGTGGTTACAGTAATTGTACTGTCATCCCAACATAGAATGACAGGACAATGAATTTTGATAAAACAGTTATAAACAATATATATATATATATATATATATATATATATATATATATATATATATATATATGGGAGCTCCCCCTACTTTTATAGCTATGCGTGAGATCTCACTTAAAGTACTCAGTTTTTAGTCTTCTTGTCTTCGCTAAAGATGATAATTCCTTATAATTTGTAATCCAAGGGTTAAAGTAATTAAGTTGAGTTAAGGATGATCCTAGTGTTGCTTCCGTAATTATAATACAATACTTGAGATGCGATAGTAAGTAGGCCTTATGCCTACCTAGTGTCAGTTGCTATACTCCTCCTCCTTGGGACTATGGATCCCAGCAAGGCCTGTATATAAGTCTGACTAGGTGCAAAGTTTAGAAAATTTTGGGCCGAAACTTGCTCACCAACTGGATCGGAAGCTTGGTATGGTAACTTTGGGTGGACCTGGTCTTCCGATGCTCAAACGAGTTTCTCTGGATATTCCCGATCACTGTGTCTCTGGTACTTCAGGTTACTCCCACAACCGAGCAAGGTTGTGTTCCGCAAGGGCAATAGTCCGCTTCCTCTGGGAGGCCTCCTCACCCGTCCTCACATGCATGCCATGCGTTCCCAAGAGACCTAAGATGGCCACTTGGGGTCCTTTTATGTCCTACTCAGCATGCAGTGCAAGAGAGGATGTCCATGGGTAGGTCACTCGGCATCCTGGGTAAAATGGTCAACTCACCAGTGTAAATAACAGTCACTTCCTGTACCAGGTTCAATGCTTTGATAAAGCAAAAATAATTTAAGTCCACTATCAGTGTTTGGCCGCTAGATGGCGCCAAACACTAAGCCATAGAAACATTCATAGACTTCCATTATAAATGCTAATACACATTAGTAGACAAAGATACCAGCGCTACACTTAAATAGCCAATCCACACATCCCTGATTCCCCTGATAGCTGGAAATCACTAAAGTAGACACCACTACTCCAGAGATCTCCACCAGATTCCAGGTCCTGTGCTAACTGGTGCCCTGCTGAATTGTAAATGAATGCAAAGGTTCACTAATGAGATGGAGAGGTGGGGCAGTGACTAGGCCCAGTGCAACAATTTATAAAATATCCACACCAGGAATTAATTTTTTTTTAAACTGACAGTTTTATTGATTTAAAAAAAGGAGAACAAAAATAAGAGAGCAACAAAAAAAAAAAGAAAGAGAACATAGCATTTCCAATATGGAGTACAGGAAAATACATGGTACAGTAATGATCACAACATCAGATTGCCAATGCAACAAACATCGCAGCCAAGGGTAAGGCTTATTGCCGGCTCATGAAGCTTGCGACCCCTGACAGCAGACTTAGCTACCATATAGTAAAGGGGCTGCAATAGCGTACCTCCTGTACAAGAACTCTTTAACAAATAGAGGTAGGAGCATTAGAGATGGGAAAAGCTAAGTCAGGAAAAGGAAAGAAAGATAAGAAATAGAGTGATAGAAGGTTAGGACAACCGCCCCCGCCCCAGGGGTCCAGTACCGCCACCAAGACATCCCCCTCAGGCATTGTTAGTCTCCGTGAGAGAGTTGTGGGTCATTAAGCTCGGGGAGTCTCCAATAGGACCCAAGACTCCCATACTCTATTGTGTTTGTCAAGGGTGTCATTCAGGGAGGCTGTCAGGTATTCCATTCTTTTAACATCTCTGATCCTGGTGTATAATTCGAACAGGGAAGGGGGGTCCATCTGTTTCCACTTTAGGGCCACCAGACAGTGTGTTGCAGTTAACACATGCAATAGTACTTTCTGTGACACTTTGGAGAATGAGGTAAGTGGCAAGCCTAACAGAAAGACTTTCGGATCAAAGGGCACCTCGGCGCCGAAGATGGATCGGAACAGAGAGTGCACCATCAGCCAGTACGGAAGAAGTGGGGGCAAGTCCAACAGATATGAAAAAGCGTTCCCCTATCTTTATGGCGACGCCAGCAGCAAGAGTCAGCCGAAGGATATATGGAGTCGAGCAGGTCCGGGGTCTAATACCAATAAAATAAGATCTTGTATTGGTTCTCCTTGTAGAGCGTGCAGATGGAGCTTCTAGAAGCCTGCGACCAAATACGCTGCCACGTGCTTAAGGGTATAGTTTCACCCAGGGCCTGCTCCCATTTAGCCATATAGGCATGTCGTGGCCCAGCTGGTGATGTGGACATGATCAGGAGCTGATAAGTGTGCGAGATCATACCCTTCGGGGAAGAGCCCTATAAACATATTTTTTCGAATTCGGTTAAAGGGGAAAATTGAAGGCTGGCTACCAGAGATTGCGCATAGTGCCATAGTTGCAGATAACTGAAGAAGGCCTGTCTGGGTAAATAAAAAGTGTTTTGCAGGTCCTGGAAGGATTTTAAAAATCTGGTTCTGGGGTCTATCAGGTGACCATAGTGGAATAGATCTTTTTCCATCTAGAAGTGGGATATCTGTGAGGTCAGGCTGTCTGGGATATTAGGCGTGAACAGGAATGAGGTCACCGGAGAGGAGGCAGTAGTGTCTCTTATAGTTCCAGAAAAAATTTCAAAGATCACCCTGTAGTTTTTTGAAATATGAGGTAGGGACCAGGGGCGGATCCAGGGGGGGCAACGGGTCAATTGCCCCCTCCGAGAATACCGCCAGCTGATGACAGCATGGCCGGGTTCCGCGGGTACCCACGCGGCCGGTTCCGCGGCCGGTTCCATGGGTACCAGCGCGGCCGGTTCCGCGGGTGGCAGCGTGGCCGGTTCTGCGGGTGCCAGCGCGTCCGGTTCCGCGGGTGCCAGCGCGGCCGGTTCCGCGGATACCCGCGCTGAGTGGACGGGTGAGGGGGGGGCAGCTGGGCGGCTTAGGAGGGCTGCTGGCCATTCAGGAAGCTAGCAGGCAGGGGAGCAGGGAGATTACATCATCTCTCACTGCCCTGCATCCCTCCAGTTCCGCCCTCACTGTGCAGGAAGCTGTGTGCAGCAGAGAGATTACATCATCTCTCTGCTGCCTATCTTCACTCTGGACTCAACAAAAGACCACCTTAGCAGAAAAGTGACACAGTAGGTGACAATACGCAATGTGTGGCAGGCTACGTGGCAAGTGGCAATCCGCAATGTGTGGCAGACTACGTGGCAATCCGCAATGTGTGGCAGACTACGTGGCAAGTGGCAATCCGCAATGTGTGGCAGACTACGTGGCAAGTGGCAATCCGCAATGTGTGGCAGGCTACGTGGCAAGTGGCAATCCGCAATGTGTGGCAGGTTATGTGGCAAGTGACAATCCGCAATGTGTGGCAGGCTACGTGGCAAGTGGCAATCCGCAATGTGTGGCAGGCAATGTGCCAAGTGACAATCCGCAATGTGTGGCAGGTGACGTGGCAAGTGACAATCCCCAATGTGTGGCAGGTGACGTGGCAAGTGGCAATCCGCAATGTGTGGCAGGCGACGTGGCAAGTGGCAATCCGCAATGTGTGGCAGGTGACGTGGCAATCTGCAATGTGTGGCAGGCTACGTGGCAATCCGCATCTGGTGGCAGGCGACGTGGCAAGTGACAAGCTGCAGTGTGTGGCAGGTGACGTGGCAAGTGACAATCCGCAATGTATGGCAGGCTACGTTGCAAGTGGAAATCCGCAATGTGTGGCAGGCAACGTGGCAAGTGACAATCCGCAATGTGTGGCAGGCTACGTGGCAAGTGACAATCCGCAATGTGTGGCAGGTGACGTGGCAAGTAACAATCCGCATTTGGTGACAAGTGACGTGGCAAGTGACAATCCGCATTTGGTGGCAGGCGACATGGCAAATGACACCCTCAGGGCTCCCACTGATTCTGCATTATGGTGAGTTGAACCATTTAATTTTATAGTACAATGTATTAATAGAAATAATGCGCTTCAATCATCCTGACACCATAACAACCATGGTGCCGTAATGATTGAAGCGCCAATACCAGCAATTTCCTATATAAATTGCCCCCAAAAAAACATATTTTATAGCAGTGCCCCTCCCGAGACTAGACTCTGGATCCGCCCCTGGTAGGGACAGGGATGGGTAATGTCTCATAAAGGTACAGAATTTTGGGTAGAATGGTCATTTTTAGTGTTGCGAGGTGACCAAGTAGCGATAACCTCAGAGACTTCCACTTGGCCAGGGAGGCCTTGATAGATGCATACAGTTGGGGAAAGATGGCTGCATAGAGAGAGTCGTAGGTAGGTGTTAAGTGGACCCCCAGGTATTTTAGAGAGGACGTCTTTCACGCGTAATAAAATGATTGTGAAAGGACCGATAAAGTTTGGGGGGTTATGGGAATTCATTTTTAAGAAGATCCAACTTATTGAGAGTACTTTCTAAACTTTTTCAAAATACATGGAGCAACTATTATTTGATTTCTGGTCTGCTGTCAATACTTTTCCTGCGACTTTTTATTTTGGACTGAGGGCACGCTTGCATTACCTCTACTGCATCCATGTGACATCCATCTTTTCTGGCAGCATCTTGAGTAGCAGCAATTTATTTTTGTAAGTTGATATATAACCTTTTCTGACAAGCATGATACTTTAGGAAACACATTTTAATTTTTTGCTGTAACAGTACTGATAGCATTAATCAATCTGACAGTGAAAACAGATTGACACTTCTAATCAGTAACTTATTTTGAAAAACAGGACTCAATTATTTTTTTTCCCCAAAAGAGTGCAAATTGTCAGTTACTGGGCCTAAACAGCAATGTATTTTGTAAATACAAACCTATATACTGTATGTGGCTCAAAAAGCTGTTGGTGTGCCAAGTCTGAAAAAAAAACCTTTTTTTGGCTCCTAAGATTTAAAGTGGCGGTCTGTACATATGGGGGTGGTTTATCCTGGGGGAGGTCTGTACATAAGGGTGGGTGGGTTGTCCAGGGGGGTCTGTACATATGGGGGATGGGTTGCCCAGGGGCGTCTGTACTGAGGGAGGGGATCTGCACTGAGGGAGGTCTGCACTATGGGAGGAGGGTCTGAACTTAGTGAGGGGGATCTATACTGCTGGAGGGGGGACTGTACTGCGGGAGAGGGTCTGCACTTAGTGAGGAGGGTCTGTACTGTGGGAGGGGGGTCTGTAATGAGGGGGGACTATGTTTTTACGCACCTAGTGACATCAACCCTAGTGACGCCACTGGTAACTGGGGACACCTGGTGTACGGAGGATCTCTAATGGGGACACCTGGTGTAAGGAGGGACTCTACTGGGGACACCTGGTGTAAGGAGGGACTCTACTGGGGACACCTGGTGTAAGATGGGACTCTACTGGGGACACCTGGTGTAAGGAGGGACTGTACTGGGGACACCTGGTGTAAGGATGAACTCTACTGGGGACACCTGATGTAAGGAGGGACTCTGATGGGGATACCTGATATAAGGAGGGACTCTTCTGGAGACACCTGATGTAAAGAGGGACTCTGCTGGGGAAACCTGTTGTAAGTAAGGACTCTGCTGAGGACACCTGGTATAAGGAGGGACTCTGCTGGGAACATCTGGTGTAAGGAGGGACTCTGCTGGGACACCTGGTGTAAGGAGGGACTCTGCTGGGGACCCCTGGTGTAAGGAGGGACTCTGCTGAGGACCCCTGGTGTAAGGAGGGACTCTGCTGGGGACACCTGGTGTAAGGAGGGACTCTACTGGGGACACCTGGCGTAAGGAGGGGCTCTGCTGCCAGGGACACAAATCTGTAAGGAGGGCCTCTGCATCTGGGGGCACCTGATGTAAGGACGGACTCTGTTGGGGGCACCTGATGTAAGGATGGACTCTGTTGGGGGCACCTGATGTAAGGACAGACTCTGCTGGGGGCACCTGATGTAAGGACGGCCTCTGCTGGGGGCACCTGATTTAAGGAAAGACTATGCTGGGGCACCTGATGTAAGGACAGACTCTGCTGGGGGCACCTGATGGCATCTGGTGGCAGGCAACGTGGCAGGTGACACACTCAGGGGTCCCACTGATTCTGGATTATGGTGAGGGGAATGACTTCATTCTATATTACAATGTAATAATAGTAATAATGCGCTTCAGTCTTCCTGACACCACAACAACCATGGTGCTGGGATGATTGAAGCGCTAACACCAGGTGTTTGGAGTAGCTTTATCTGCTGATTTGTTAAACTCTGGAATACACATTTCTATTGTGGTGTAGGATCTTGGCCTGCTGTCCCTCCATCCATCTTTCCTTCCCTCCTTCTTTCTCTCTCTCTCCCTCTTTTCCTCTTTCTTTCTCCATCTTTCATTCAGCTCAGACTCTAACCACACCCCCATTTGAACCATGCCCATATGAGCCATGCCCACTATTTCACGTAAACCACACCCATCCTTTGGCGTGGCACGCACAGCTCGCCACATTTTTCTTTTTTTCCTATGTCATACCAACAAATACATGCCCCACCCCCTACTTATAATATGACTCCTCCTACAGCCAAAAAAGTGTCCTTAAAATTATTTTACAATGTTGGCAACTATGTCCTTCATAGTTCTCTTCTCCAGCTCAAAACATCCCCAAAGTACTCCAGCTTCTGGCAGCCATGTCATGCTCTTTCTCTTCCAAAACACAACTGTTTCTCCACATGCTTGTCTCAAAACCTCCTCCCCCTACTTACTGTTACAACATATCCTTCAGAGAACTTCCTCTGCTACCAGTACAAAAACCCATCCAACTGGTTTGTTTACATATCACTGGGGGGAGCCTGGCTTCTTTAACCACTTCAATACCGGGTACTTACACCCCCCTTCTGCACAGGCCAATTTTCAGCTTTCATCGCTGTCGCACTTTGAATGACAATTGCACGGTCATGCTACACTGTACCCAAACAATTTTTTTATTATTTTGTTCCCACAAATAGAGCTTTCTTTTGGTGGTATTTGATCACTGCTGGGGTTTTAATTTTTTGGGCAACAAATCAAAAAATACTGAAATTTGTGGAAAAAAAAAGGTTTCCTTTGTTTATGTTATATCATTTTGTAAAAAAGTAACTTCAGTGATAGGCACTAATAAGGCTGCACTGACGGGCACTGATACGGTGGCAATGATGGGCACCGATGAGTTGGCACCAATGAGGTTGCACTGATAAGATGGCACTGATGGGTACTGATGATGGGCACCGATAGGCAGCACTGATGGGCATTGATAGGCGGCACTAATGGGCTCTTATAGGCAGCACTGATGGGCACTGGGAGGCTGCACTGATGGGTACTTATGGGTGGCACTGATAGGTGGAACAGATGGGCACTGATTGGCACTAATACAGGGGCACGGATGGGCATGGATGGGCACTGATGGACACTGATGAGTGGCACTGATGGACACAGATGGGTGGCACTGCTGGGCATCACTGATGAGGAGACGTCTGGCAGGCAATAATAATTGGCAATTAGTGGCATCTTTTGGGCACTTATTGGCATCCCTGGTAATCCATCCATTGTAGTTATCCCTGGTGGTCATGGTGGCATCCCTGGTGGTCCAGTATTGGTCCAGTATTGGCATCCGCAGGGGGGCTGCTCTCATAAACAATCAGTGCAGACCCCCCGGTCAGGAGAGCCGCCAGTCGGCTTTCCTCTACTCGCTTCTGATAGAAGCAAGTGAGAAAAAGCCCCCCCCATAGGCACACGATCACGGCCATATTATGGCTATAAAGTGACTACAATTAGCCATGGCAACACATACCACCTCTTGACTTTATAGCATTGATATAAGGAAAATTTAAAACTTCAACAGCTCTTAAAGCCTTTTTCCAGGAAAGGGCAAAATAAACCCCCAGTATTGTAAATGGGAGGAAAACATTCCCTTTTGACCCCCATTTCTTGTAGTCAATCAGATTAAGTTCCTGGAAAGCAGCAACATTCCTTTGAGCAGGGTCAGCAATGTCCTTGGCAGTCTGTGTAAAGAAAGTTCCAGATGAGGAAAGTCTCTTGTCCTCCTGGTCATACGGAAATGCTCAGATGAAAGTCCACTTCATTTCAGCCACCATCAGGAAATCAACCACATCTTCTTCAGACTCTCTTCTGGTCTGCCTCTTTCCATCTAGACTGGTCATCTGCTCTGCTTGCTCCACCTCTTGATGCTCAGTACCTGAAAAGAGTAAGAGACAAAGCAGATTATATGTTCCTTCCAACTGTGCCAAAAACATAGCTCACTGCTCACATTTCTCTATTGCCCCAATTCTAACGGAAAAACTATTGTAGGGTGTCCACTGTTGCCTTGAAATACTTTTACTGAAAGGCATTGACTTCTAATGCAATGAATAAACTTGCATGTCTCTCCGGGCTCTCCTGGGAACACAGGCCTGCTGTTGTCAGTCTTTACAACATGGCACATTCTAGCAAAATGCCCCATTTTATGGCAACAGAAACACTTAATGTGACTGAATCTACCATTCCCAACCACTTGCTTTCACTTATTAAGCAATGCTGGTGTAGGTATTCCTCTCTGGGGACCCCCATCTTCAGTAAATCAGTCCATATGTGTCTCCTAGAGATCATAGGCCTTGCCTTACTTTCACCTGACTCAACTTGGCCATCTATAAAGGAGCTGATCAGATGCTCAGTCCCAATGGACCAAGGGACTTTCCACTTCTCCTAAAAGCGCTGTATGTACTGTGCATTTGTACACTCCTTGGATTTGCTATACTGCTGTTTGGAGGTGTTCTGTAGTTCACATAGAAAACTGTAAACAATGCTAAATGATAATGGTTAGTAGACGCAGAGAGAGAGAGAGAGAGATAGTACAGGAAGGTATCCATTTATCAGATTTCTGTCAGGATCAATAGGCATGTTTTTGCACTTTTAAGAGGTAAAACAAAACAGTTAGGGTTTACATAGACTTTAAAACAGATTATTCAAATTCCTTCATAGGAATGTAATTGGTTTTCTTTAGTGCTATGCAGCAAGGAGAATACACTCTCAACGACTCTATTGTCACCCAGTTATACAAAGCTCCATCTATTAAGTGCATTTATTCCTGTATAGAGCGTGTTGAACAAAAGAAACAAATGCACAAAACCACACTTGTTCAGCAAACTAATCTATCACCCTGTACAAACAAAACAAAGCATGCAGCAATGTTACTGGTGTTTTCCCTTTGTCAGACGTGTTGTTCCTTCTGCCTTTCAATGTGTCTATTCTCTTTCCTTCATGCTCCATTAGTGCATTGCCTGCTGACTCTCCATCTTTCTCAGTTGACATGCTAATAAGTAAAAATGAGTAATAGCTTTAAATCCAATTTTTTGTTTCAGCCCACACGCAAGCAAGGACGGGAACACAATCTGTAATGTTTCCTTACTTGGCAATTGTTCTTGAGTGTTTCCATATGGGAAACTGATGTTGTAATCACCTTGAAACTGCTAAACTGACAAGATGGCGGAGAGCTAGCACATACAGTTCTGGGGCTTGCTTAACCACTTCAATATCGGGCACTTCCATCCTATTCCTGCCCAGGCCAATTTTTAGCTGTCAGCGCTGTCACACTTTGAATGACAATTGCACAGTCATGCAACACTATACTCATATAAAATTGCTAAATAACCAAAAAAAGACAAAAATGTAAAAAACAAAAAAACAAAACAAAAAAAATGTGTTTTTCTTTGTTTCTGCTATAACATTTTGCAAATAAATAATCGTTCTTCATAAATTTAGGCCAAAATTTATTCTGCTACACTTCTTTGGTGAAAATAACTTCAGTGTTTATTATTTAGTCTATAGGAAAGTTATAGAGTCCACAAACTAGGGAAAAAAGTATTTGATCCCCTGCTGATTTTGTACGTTTGTCTACTGACAAAGAAATGATCAGTCTATCATTTTAATGGTAGGTTTATTTTAACAGCGAGAGACAGAATAACAACAAAAATATCCAGAAAAACGCATTTCAAAAAAGTTATAAATTGATTTGCATTTTAATGAGTGAAATAAGTATTTGATGCCCTATCAATCAGCAAGATTTCTGGCTCCCAGGTGTCTTCTATACAGGTAACGAGCTGAGATTACGAGCACTCTCTTAAAGGGAGTGCTCCTAATCTCAGTTTGTTACCTTTATAAAAGACACCTGTCTACAGAAGCAGTCAATCAGATCCCAATCTCTCCACCATGGCCAAGACCAAAGAGCTGTCCAAGGACCTTGAAGGTCAGAGCCTCCTTGAGTGGGCAGAACAAGCAGCCTTAAACTCGGCATACTCCCATATTTATATAACAAGGCGGATAGGCAGGGTCCAAAAAGCCCTGGAACTGAGGTGCAGAATATTAACCCCTTCCCCACTGCCTAGTTAAAGTGGAAGTAAACCCCCCTATTGTTTTCAGTCAAGGAAGCTGCCATCTTGGCCTCTAATAATTCTTCAACTGCCATAATGCTGCACATTTGATCAGTTATGACACCAGCCATTGGATGGTTTGAAAGTTTGGTTGAGAGCACAACCAATGTGAAAGTTAGCATTTCTGGCATGCCGGGAATGTAAGTGTTTTTTGAAACTGGGTTTACTCCCACTTTAATAAACTGTGGCCAGCTTGCTTACAACTGTGCTGCTACTCTAGAAAGGAGTGTTCTCAGTTTGCATTTGCACTCAATTGTTTTGGAGAATCTCATCCCTCATTGTTCTCCTTCAGTTCAAGTTTGCAGTAACACATAAAAAAAGGGGAAATGGTGCAGGAAATTAACAGTAAACCACTAGATGGTGGAAAGTTAGAGTCCTTTAAAAAAGTCTATAGTATAAAATCAATCAAAGTCCATATAGAGCTGTATCTTACTGGTGGCAACTCACTATAGAGTAAAGCAATGCTCTGCAAAGACAAAAGGGAACAGATGGGGCGCCAGCTTAGTATATATATATAGTATATATATATATGAATATTGATCAATCCTGATGTACTGACTAATCTCTTTTGTTGTGGCCTGAAAATGCCAGAACAGTACAAATATCTCCCAAATGGCCCCCTTTTGGAAAGTAGACAGTCCAAAGTATTTAGTAAGAGGCATGGCACATTTTTCTGAAGTTGTCATTTTTTATCACAATTTTGGGGAAAATGAAGAAACTAAACAAAATTTTTTTTGCAATTGTTTTTTATTTTTTACATACTGTCACCATTACCGTACAGCATAATCATATAACTGGTGTGGTGGTGAGCAGGGACAGTGACTGGTGACAGTATGTAAAAAAACAAAACAAAAAAAATCATATTTTTTGCATTTTTTTTAACATACTGTGACCAGAGCAATACAGTGTTACCATAGTGACATTGTACTACTTTGGGGAGGTTATCAGGATTTTTTTTTACATGCTATGATTGCTTATAGCAGTGAATTTCACTGTTATAAACAAGCATTTTTACTGAATGAAATAGATTCATTCAGTGTGTATTGTTGTGATTAGCTGTGATCGGCAACAGCTAATCACATGGTACAGATGCGCTGTAATTGGCCCTGTCTGTACCATGTGACCACCGTGACCAATTACAGAGATCACCACAATAGTACACAATGAATGGCATGAATCAAAGCCATTCATTATTTACAATTGTCATGTGATTTGCTGTGATTCACAATGTCACACGGTGCTGACAGCAGGCTGGTACACTGATGTGTGACAGATCGCACCGGAGCGTGGCCCATCGGGCCCACACATTCTGGGGAGGACATCATATGACATCCACCCAGAACTATAGGGCTTCCACTTGGGCGTCATTTTACAATGGCCCGGGCTGGAAACAGTTAAACATGCTTGGGACAAACTTAAATCTGTACTCAGAAAAGTTAAAAGTAAAAAAAAAAATAAAGTTAAAAAAATGGGACAGACTTGATGGACTACTTAGTCTTTTTTTCTGCTATCACTCTTCTATGTTTTAAACTTGCTGAAAATGAGTGCCAGAACAGTGTCAGATTCCTTATTTCTACATTTGTTCTAAGTTGGTAACAATTCAAATCAGGTTTCCTTTTTTAAAAGGAATTTTTTAACATTTTTGCCCACATGTTAAAATCAGAATTTTTGACTAGAAAATTATTTGAAACCGCCAAAATATAATTTATTTTCTGAAAGCAGAAGCCCTGTAGAATAAAAAAAATAATTTTTTTTTTAGATATTTATCAAATATATATTTGTAGGAAAAGATACACTAAAATTAATTTTAGTGTGCGCGAACACAATATAATTCTCATTTTGTTATACAAAATAAAAGATAAAGTTGTGTTGCATAAATAGATATGTCAGACATCAAATCTAGGTGCAGCCGCAAAATGGCAAAAAATTATAGTGCCCAAAATTATCAGTAGGCGTTGCTTTAAATGTTTTTACAGCTCATCAATTTACTGTTACCCACTCTCACAGGAGACTCTGAAAGCAGCGGGAACCATAAGCTCCTGCTGCTGTCAGTCAGATCTTTTGAGGAGGGAGTAGGGGCATGGCTGAGCCACACTCAGGGGCGGATCCAGAGTCTAATCTCGGGAGGGGCACTGCTATAAAATATGTTTTTTGGGGGGCAATTTATATGGGAAATGGCTGGTATTGGCGCTTCAATCATTACGGCACCATGGTTGTTATGGTGTCAGGATGATTGAAGCGCATTATTTCTATTAATACATTGTAATATAAAATTAAATGGTTCAACTCACCATATTGCAGAATCAGTGGGAGCCCTGAGGATGTCACTTGCCATGTCGCCTGCCACCAAATGTGGATTGTCACTTGTCACCAAATGCGGATTGTTACTTGCCACGTCACCTGCCACACATTGCGGATTGTCACTTGCCACGTAGCCTGCCACACATTGCGGATTGTGACTTGCCACGTCACCTGCCACACATTGCGGATTGTCACTTGCCACGTCGCCTGCCACCAGATGCGGATTGCCACGTAGCCTGCCACACATTGCGGATTGCCACTTGCCACGTCACCTGCCACACATTGCGGATTGTCACTTGCCACGTAGCCTGCCACACATTGCGGATTGTGACTTGCCACGTCACCTGCCACATATTGCGGATTGTCACTTGCCACGTCGCCTGCCACCAGATGCGGATTGCCACGTAGCCTGCCACACATTGCGGATTGCCACTTGCCACGTCACCTGCCACACATTGCGGATTGTCACTTGCCACGTAGCCTGCCACACATTGCGGATTGTGACTTGCCACGTCACCTGCCACATATTGCGGATTGTCACTTGCCACGTCGCCTGCCACCAGATGCGGATTGCCACGTAGCCTGCCACACATTGCGGATTGCCACTTGCCACGTCACCTGCCACACATTGCGGATTGTCACTTGCCACGTTGCCTGACCCACATTGCGGATTGCCACTTGCCACGTCACCTGCCACACATTGGGGATTGTCACTTGCCACGTCACTTGCCACGTCACCTGCCACACATTGCGGATTGTCACTTGCCACGTTGCCTGCCACACATTGCAGATTGCCACTTGCCACGTAGCCTGCCACACATTGCGGATTGTCACTTGCCACGTCACCTGCCACACATTGCGGATTGCCACTTGCCACGTAGTCTGCCACACATTGTGGATTGCCACTTGCCACGTAGTCTGCCACACATTGCGGATTGTCACTTGCCACGTCACCTGCCACACATTGCGGATTGTCACTTGCCACGTCACCTGCCACACATTGCGGATTGTCACTTGCCACGTCACCTGCCACACATTGCGGATTGCCACTTGCCACGTAGTCTGCCACACATTGTGGATTGCCACTTGCCACG
Source organism: Lithobates pipiens (assembly GCF_037356315.1). Taxonomy (NCBI): domain Eukaryota; kingdom Metazoa; phylum Chordata; class Amphibia; order Anura; family Ranidae; genus Lithobates; species Lithobates pipiens. The sequence continues at coordinate 2,514,594 of NW_027507755.1, read as the reverse complement.
TAGTCTGCCACACATTGCGGATTGCCACTTGCCACGTAGCCTGCCACACATTGCGGATTGTCACCTACTGGTGGTCTTTTGTTGGGTCCCAGAGTGAAGATAGGCAGCAGAGAGATGATGCAATCTCTCTGCTGCACACAGCTTCCTACACAGTGAGGGTGGAACTGGAGGGATGCAGGGCAGTGAGAGATGATGTCATCTCCCTGCTCCCCTGCCTGCTGGCTTCCTGATTGGCCAGCAGCCCTCCTAAGCCGCCCAGCTGCCCCCCCTCACTCGTCCACTAAGCGCGGGTACCCGCGGAACCGGCCGCGCGGGTACCCGTGGAACCGACCGCGATTGGACCCGCGGAACCGGCCGCGGGTACCCGCGGAACCGCCCGCGATTGGACCCGCGGAACCGGCCCGCGGGTACCCGCGGAACCGGCCGCGATTGGACCCGCGGAACCGGCCGCGGGTACCCGCGGAACCGCCAGCGATTGGACCCACGGAACCGGCCCGCGGGTACCCGCGGAACCGGCCCGCGGGTACCCGCGGAACCGGCCGCGATTGGACCCGCGGAACCGGCCAAGCTGGCGGTATTCTCGGAGGGGGCAATTGACCCGTTGCCCCCCCCCTGGATCCGCCCCTGGCCACACTGTGTATGCCTATTGATGTACATAGCTGGGCTCAGAAGTGCCAGCATGGCTGTCCCCTCAGCACATGCCTTGCTAAGGGGACACCCACAGGGAAGAAGGAGAGGATAGTGCTGGCGAAGGATTCTAGAAGAGGAGGTAAGGGGACGTTTGAGGTAAGTATAACTTTTTTTATTTTATTTTTTATTTTAATTAATTAAAAATATTAGCTCATTTAAATAAGCTGTGAATAGATAGTAACAAGTGGCAGCTCCTCTCTTGGTGGTCAGGGTCAGTGACACTGAACAGTTGCAGCATATATTCTATAGAAGATGGAGAAAGACACATTCTACAAAATGTGTATTTAATGTGTATTTTGTTTGAATTAATTGCCCTCTGAAATTTGCTTTTAGCACCTTTAGTGCACTTATCTTTCACACTTTAAAAGAGAAGTGCACTTTTACAGAAGTGCACCTATAATTTCTGATATGGGGGGGGGGGGGGGGGGTGGGGTGAGAGGACAGGAATGTAACTAGCTGACCATCTCCTATAGAATATGTGCAGTCCCTGACAGTACACTGATCAGTTATATCAGTGGCAGTGCGCATCCACAAGGGCACACGGGCGCTGCTGCCTCTCTCCTGCCACCCCCTCTAGCACCAATTGATAGATTCATGCATTGCATTGATGGGGGGTTTTCTTCAGAATTTTTTAAGTTTATTTGCACCCCCCCAATTTTTTTAAGCACCAGCCACCACTCAGTTACATTCCAGTCTTGTCAGAGTCTAGACATTCTTTTTTGTGGCACCCTGTTCAAGTGCCTTGTATTAAGAATAATGCATGTGAGTTTGGAACAGCGGTACACAATAAAATTTTGTGTGAAATTGTGTAAAAGTGCATCAGAAACATTTTTTTTTAAAGTCAGCAGCTACAAAAACTGTAGCTGCTCACTTTTATTAAGCGTACTTACCTGTCCAGGGTTCCTGCGATGTCGTCCGCCCATGGGCGATCCATCCATCGCATTGGGTCCCGGGGCCACCATTTTAAGTAAGGGAAAGAGGCAGTGGAGCCTTACGGCTGCACTGCCCGTTTCCTACTGCTCATGCACGAGTCGCGCTGCGCTTTGTGAATGGCCGGCTGTGTTCTGGGACACACACAGTTCCCAGAGCACACCTCACCACCTTCCCCAGAAGACAACGCGAGGAGGAGAAGACTGAAGATCACCGCAGTGTAGGAAGTGGCAGATTAGGACAATCTGCCTAGAAACAGGCATTTCAGGTAAGTGAAAAAAAAAAGTTTTTTTCTATTTTTTATTTTTACATTTTAGGAGCATTTTTATGCTATTTCTTTTTCTAGGGTGGCCCTCAACTTTAAATGGTGAGGAAAGCTTACGGAGAAGCTGCACTATCAACTGCACAAGTGTACTGATGGCTAGGGCTGGTGAAAGGATTTTTGACACCCTAGGCCTAGGCGAAAACTAATTTTGCTGCACCTCCTTGGCTCCACCCCTGACTCCTCCCCCTTTGCCCTGCCCATGTATACCCCACCTTTTTAATGAAGCACCCATCAAATTCAGCCTACCAGTGCCCATCAATGCAGCCTACCAGCGCCCATCAATGAATGTTTGCTTGCTTCCATTCATTCGGGAGTTGGGACACAGACACAGTCCTCCGCTGCTACTGCACCTCTGACACTATGTGCAAATTGAGCGGCGGCTCCCTGCTGATGCTGAGACTTAGTTGCTTGCTGCAGAGAGAAGAGTGTAGGAACACCAGTGGCCGGGTGCTCTAGGCAGCAGTGCGCCCTAGGCGACTGCCTAGTTTGCCTAGTGGTAGCATCGGCACTGCTGATGGCACAATGCATTCAATGAAGCACAAGAAGGTGTTGAAGCCGAACAACGATCAAAAATGGAACAGAGTGTGGATGCAGTGAGGTCTGTTCTCAACCTTGACCAACAGCTTTGTATCAGAATGATTGCAGAGGAATCAGGAATTACCAAGTTAATTGTTCATGAAATCATGACTCAGAATTTGAATATGGGAAAAGTTTGTGCAAAACGTTTTCTTTCCTGAGATGAAGAAACAAAGTTCAGAATGGCACACACCCTCACCCCCTCACCCCAAGAAAGCTTGAATGAGCAAATCAAAAGTCAAATCAATGGTCATTGTTTTTTTTTTTTTTTTTTGATTCACGTGGAATTGTCCAGAATGAATTTGGACATAATTGTGAATCAAACATTTTACTTGGAGGTTCTTGTCACGTGAGACAAAGAGTTTTGTCCTGAGACCAACTCAACTTAGATTCTTCATCACAACGAGTCACAGTGCTTTGGCTGTTAGTTCGTTTTTGGCTGAAAAACACATCATGGTGCTTCACCATCTACCCTACAGCCCCAACTTGGCTCCTTCTGACCTTTTTCATATTCCTAAAGATGAAGAAGGGTTTGAAAGGACACCCTTTTGGTAGTGTGGATAATGTCCCAAAGAGCCACTTCGCAGGCTCTGAACGCTATCCCACTTCCAGGGATGCTATGAAGACTGGAAAACTCGCTGGGAACATTGTGTACATTCACAGTGTGCATACTGTGAAGGAGACGATGTTCAATTGTAACGTTTTTCAATAAAATCAATTAAAATATAATTCGCAGTACTTTCTGGACACACCCCATATATTGCAGCTTGCCAGTCATTAGATGTTGCTAAATGAGCTCTGGATGAAGGAGCACAGGGCGCACCTTTGGAAAGCAGCATTGTCAGTATGGGAGGAGGGGAGTGTTAGATGTACTAGCATATTTAGATACACCTACAAATTGAAGCCAAACTCCAGCAAAATCCAACACTTTACAAGCTGTTCCTGCAAGCAGTTTTATTCCTTTTGGGGTACAGGTTTAAAGAGAACATAAACAAAACTGATCATTGTAAGCACCCCTGTCAGTGGTAAATGGTTGTACATGGTAAACATGGTAAACATGTACTGAAAACATTATTAGTGCCATGTACACAGTGAGGGCAGTGTGCAATACATACAATACATACAAAATAGCATACAATTGTATACAGAACTTACAAATGTCCTTAACAATTGTAAATTTAATAATCATGGGGGTGAGGTTCCCTGATAAAGGACCTCACATTTTCATGGTCAGCTTTAAATTCTGACTCTAGCTTTGTGAGAAAGAAAAGAAACAATATCCTCGGTCCTTGATAAAATACACAACAAATCTCTGACATTGTACCCTGCAGAATTAATGCTTCACAATCCAGCACTGGTATTCTTCTGTGTTCTGAAAAAAGGAAGCCTAGAAAAAAGGTATGTATAAAGATTTTTTTAAACAAATAAAAGTGTGTAGGGGTGCTCCAAGGGTGGAGTTGGGCTTTAATACAGGAGTAGGCTAAGTTATAGCTGGTCTAGTGCTGCCCTTCCCCAAGATAGCCACTGGAGCCTACAGAAAAATGACCTGGTCACCTTCACATATGTTATATCTAAGAAAAAAATAAAAGCTATAAAAAGACTATAATTTTCTGTTACCATTGTCTGATACAAACATAATTTTCCCTTGCTTTCATCCAGTATGCTGACCAGAAACATGTCCCTATAAACCAGACCAATAAATCTCTTTAATTTCTCCTGTACTAAAAATAGTAACACCAAAAACAGGCTTTTAAAACGAATATTAAACTTGTTTTAAATGATATATGTATTACTTTTCTGAAGGAAACACGTACACAATATTGGTATACTGTTCAGCGCAGGCATGTACTGGCCATAGGGACTATAGGGAGTTTCCCGGTGGGCCGATGGCTCAGTGGGCCGGTTTCAGTGACAGCCAGTGGCATCGCTGGGGGGGACTTTTGGGGCTATAGCCCCGAATCTGGGGCCCGTAGCCCCAAGTCAGTGCAGGAGTCCCCAACCACAAGGTCCCGGCCCACTACCTGCCCTCTTTCTGGTGACCCTGATATTAGGAGGGGCTCTCTGTGGACCTGGATGTAAGGGGGGCTCTGTGGGGACCCAGATGTAAGAGGTTGGCTCTCTAGGGACCCTGATGTAAGGCAGATGATCTCTGGGGACTCTGATGTAAGAGGGGCTCTCTGGGGACCCTGATGTAAGGGGAAGGGTATATGGGGACCGTGATGTAAGGGGAGGCTCTCTGGGGACCCTGGTGTAAGTGGGGTGCTCTCTGGGTACCCAGATGTAAGGAGGGGCTCTCTGGGGACCCTGATGTAAGGGGGGCTCTCTAGGGGATTTTTTTCGCAATTGCGTACAGTTTATATACTGTTTTTTGCGTGTTTGCAAAATTAAAGTGGGCCGGTCTGGATGAAGTCCAGGGCCAAATTTTTGTCCCAGTCCAACCCTGGTTCAGCGCTAAACCATCTGATGAAAAAAGATTAAAGTTTAAAAATTAAATGAAAAGGCATGTATCTGCATGCTGATACATGAAGGTGCAACCATATGAATGGTGAGGGGATTGAAAGTCCTCGGGGATGAACCCCTAAAAATGAGTCTTTAAAAAAAGCCTCTAAATGGAGACTGCTTCAGGCGCGGGCTGGGGAACCTGATCACTGTGAACAAAAGGAAAGCAAAAGGAGGTGAGAGAAGCTCCAAGCTAATCCTTTAAACAGCTTAGGAATTTATTCAGTATATAAATATAAAACAACACTAAAAACTTGCACGAAAAATGTTGGAGCACTTGCAGAGTGTTAGAGCGGGTGGGAGCTTCCACATGCAATGTCACAGGAGCTCAGGACAGAAGGACCGCCAAAAAGTCTTTATTGAGGGATTCATGAGTGCAGTGTGTTAGCTGCAGTTGGAGCCCCAATAAGCCTCATGGAGACGTCGGCTGTGTGTCTCTGGGTGGGAGTAATCCAGTGCTGTCAAACTGGGGAGCCTCCCACATGCTGTCTGGCCAATCAGAACGCATGCCGAAGGTATGGCCTCACGTTCTTCATCAGCTGATGAATAAGTCGAGTCCATGCCTTCGAAACACGTTCTGATTGGTGCTCATGGAACCCTCAATAGAGACTTTCCGGCAGTCCTCCTGTGCTCCTGTGACACTGCACGTGGAAGCTCCCACCCGCTCTAGCACTCTGGGAGTGCTCCAACATTTTTCATGCAAGTTTTTAGTGTTGTTTTATACTTATATACTGAATAAATTCCTAATCTGTTTAAAGGATTGGCTTGACGCTTCTCTCTGCTCATTTTGCAATGCTTTTCTGAATTAGGTTTAATGACAAGAACTTTCTTATTCCAAAGTAACAGTAACAACGCCATCCTGGCCTTTTTTTTTTTCAGCAAATTTTCAGCAAGACTTTATTTTTAATTGTACATCACAAACATAAGCAAACGTATATATATATTTGTAAATTATTATTTTGGAGTTTAATTAGGTGTAAATATGTTTTTTTGTTTTTTTTGACAGGGGAAAAAAAAAGGCTTACCATACATTTTTTAAGCGGTTTACCGTTGGCTGACAAAAGACATTAAATGCTATGAATATGCATAATTGTCTAAGTTAAAATAATTGGAAATAATCCTTTGTCTTGTCAACAGCGCCAGCACTTATCACTGCAAGTTGCTCGCTACTGTTAAATATCCTTTACAGTACAGACAAGCATAGTTAGTGGGCGATATTTCACACCAGGAAAAAAAAAAAGTGAAGCAAAATGTTTTTCTTGAAGATAAGGCTGGTTTTTGCTGCCATAAAAGAATAATTCCTCTGGTGTTGCTGGGACTTATATCGGATACAATTGCAAAATTAAATTGGATTCATCATAAGAATTGCCATCTTTGTTTAGGCTGGGATTAAATAATTATTACTCCTACTAAAACTGCTCTAATTAATTTAGAACTATTGATTTGCTGTATTGAACCTGCTGCCTGGTAAAGAGTTGAAGCAATTGCTTATATTGAATTTTTTTTCTTATTCTTGCTTGTTTAGCTATTTAGCTACATTTACTTGATCTTTTATCTTTATCATCTACCTTCTTATTTAGAGCCGAGCTCCAGGGAAACAGCTAAATAAACAAATTATATATATATATATATATATATATATATATATATATATATATATATATATATATATATATTTATACATGTATATGTATGTATATATACATTTCTGTTGATCCAGTTCTGAGATTTTTACAGCTCCGTCACACAGCACAACCCTTTTTGCCATGATTCTTTTGATTACACATGGGCTGAACAACCCCTCGGTTCGCGGCATAACTTTTGAACGTCGCGAAAGTTCGGAACCAAATAAAAAACCTCCTTGAAGTCTATTGGACTCTAACTAGAAAAACAAAAGTGGCCATTTTGAAGGCTTATATACAAGTAATTGGGCATGGAGGTCCGAGTACTGCTCTGGGGAATATGCATCAATAAAAAAAAGTTTGTAAAAAACATAAGAAAGAGAAGAATGAGAAATAACATTAAAAAAATGAAAAATGCGTTTAAATATTGTGCCCCCGGGGGTGTCCCCTTAGTCTGCCTGTAATGAACATCTGTATCATGTATAGAACCTGGTGCAGCAATAATAACATTTATAAAGCCAAAAAAATGACATTTTCCCTGCAAGCTTTCTTTATTTTGTAAACAATGGCTTGTGTAGCCAGTCTGTATGGTGAGGCCACAATTTAGTGCACTAGGAACAAGATTAGAGATTTTTTTGATAAATTCTGGTGTCTCTTTCGCAGACTTTGGATAGAAGTAACAGGTGTGGAAAAATTGGGCTTTGGGAGTTGGTGGTACCTTCACACCATAACCCTGTAGAGGTACTCTTGATGAAAGCAAGAATTGACCTTGCTGTCAAAAACGTAAATGATATGTACCTGTCAAACAGGTGTGGAAAATTTTTTCCTTTGGTGTTAATTGTGCCCATGAAACCTACATCAAAAAACGTCTTCCAGATGAAATCAACACCCACAAAGCTAGGCAGCCTAGACAGTCTTTTAGAGATTCCACACTTAAACAGCGCCATTGGCATCAGTGGCTTGATAGCTGCTGCTAATCCAGGACTGATTGATTTTGATAAATGTCAGCTGATACACAGAGTCTGCGGACAGACGGCTCTCTTATCTGTCACAAAACCTCCAGCAGCACTAAATGACCAGAAAGCACACTGGTTGCAGGGCAGCCCAGCAGCTCAATTGCATACTGGGAAAGTTCTGGCCAGTGGTCTATTCTTATGACCCAGTAATCCAGTGGATCTTCAGCTGGAAAGCTCTCCATGTCTGTTTTCACCCCTAGATAATCTCCCACCATATGATGCAGATGCTTTAGATGGGATTTGGAAGCTGACAGCCGAGGACTAAAAAATTTTTGAAAAGCATCACTGAAACGGCCCGCTTCTCCACCACTCCTCTCTTGACCAACAGAAGCCTCAAAACTACTTTTTCCATGAGACTGTAACCTATCTGTTACATCATTTTGTGCAATAGATACTGTGGGCGAGTGTGTGCCCGCTGCACGGAGCAGGAGTCAATCAGTGGGTCTGGCTGACCCGCTGTCTGACGTCTACCCGCGATTGCTCCACAGAGAGGCAGAACAGGGATCTGCCTATGTACACAAGTTCTGACAGGGAAGTACACAGAGATCTTCTGTTCCTTGTAAGCAGGAACATCGATATCTGTGTTCTTCAGCCAATCAGGGCTTCCAATGCACTGTGAGGTGGCACACTGTATTGTGCTCATTCGGCGGGCCGTACAAACGGTTAAACGTCCTGATATTTGGGGTGTTCATTGAATGGGTGAACACTGAACAGCCAATATTTGGGCCTAACTATTGCTCAGGCCAAACCATTCGCCCCAACACTACTTTTGATGAATTTCAGTAAGGGACCATTCACAATTTCCTTGTGCATTGTGTTAAAGCAGCCCATTCTAATAAATGGACTGTTAATGCCCAAGAATGGACAAAAAATGACATGCAACATTTTTCCATATCAGCATGGTAGTGCATTACAATGTAATGAGATATATTGCAACGCACATACATCTGAGCTGCATTGCCTTAAAATGAATGGTACCACAACACCCTTAAGCACAAGTTTGATTTAACCTTAAAGTGTTAGTTCACCTTTACAGAAAACCAACACGGTACACTCTCCCCCCAGTCCTCTCTATACTTACCTCCGGGGATACCGGGGATTTTAAATCTCAACTTTTCTACCTCTTCTCTGTACAGTGCGTCTGGGACAAAAAGAGAACAAATACAACAAAAAAAACTTTCCATCTCTATCCAAACTAAAATGAAAAACTAAACTAAACAAGTACTGTATATAAAAGTAACAACATTTTAGATATAAAATGACCAACCTGGTCCAATACAATATATCAACATCACCCCAAACTGTTACAAATATCAGGTAAAACCAACGTGTTTTGATTCAGTTGATCTTCATCAGGCATAAAAAATGGGTGATGTAGTCTGAAGCATAGATAAATACATGTCAAAATATTTTTAAACCGAGGAACGTGTGAACATTTATATTACTTGATTATATACAAGCACAATGACTTACAAAATTCAAATAAAAATTTGAAGTGGATGTGAATCCTAATGAACCGGTCTCTACCAAAGCCTAAGAGACACAGAGGACACCAAGAAAGAACCCCCACTGGCAAACAACAAAAAAAGTGTTAAAAAAGAGTGATTTTTAATTAATTAAACCAATGCTCACAGCAAAAACTGGAGTGCTTAAAAAAAATCACAATATTCCACCTAAAATCACAATTTATTATTACCATAAAAAACATGTGATTTGATGCAGTAGCTTTTTAGCTCTGATGAAGAGCTGAAAAGCAATTTCCCTCAAAATTCATCACCACTTGCAGACCCGTGTGGCATCTTCCCAGGATACAAGAAGCATGCGTAGCAGTTCTCATTGTTCTTCATGTGGTTATTTATGATGAGCTTGTCCTTTCCATTAGTTTGCTAGTATGATAACCTATTGTCCTCTTAATAAATGGTGTTTAACCTCTTCGGGCCTAAGGATAAAACCAATCTAAATGCCTAAGCCCAATTTTTGCAATTTTGACATGTGTTGGTAAAACCATATATATCATCACAACTACTTTTTGCATCTAGGTGGATTATACCTTGTTTTTTTCAGAACAAATTGGGCTTTCATTTGGTGGTAAATAGTAATGGATATTTCCAGATTTTTTTATTTTTTTTATTATTAAAGGAAAACTGGCCCAAAATAGTAAAAATGTAATGGTATATTTCTTGCTACTACCAAAGAACAACCCAAAATAAACTCTTCTGCTCCTGACAATCGCAGTAATACCACATGTGTATGTTAGTTGTTGTTTGTACTCTTAGTACAGCCCATAAACAATAGTGCGCATTTTGCTTTTTTTTAATCCTACCAAAACACACTGACACTGACAGTAACTGACACTAATACTAATGAAAAAAAAAATGTTCAAAAAAAATACAGACCCTGACCTTTGACCCTGACCTTGACCCAAACACTAACCCTGGCACTGACCTAGATCAAACTTTGATCTAGTTATTTTTTATTTTTTTATTATTATTATAATTCTTTTTCTACACACTTTTGCTTTTTTATCTCTGCAAGGACAGAGACAGAAAACATAGCCAATCAGATGCTATCACAGTGATCAGGTGACCCGGAATCGTACACTCCAGGTCCCGATTGTTAGAATGGGGCTCAAAGCTCTTGGTGAAAGGGAGATAAGCATGAAAAAAAGCCCAGTCCAGTGGGGCTGCATATTTGTGTACAGTTGGCGTGAAGGGGTTAAAGATACTGCATTAGGCTGGTGTGTCCTCTATCTGTTTTTTATACATAATTTAAAGTGTATCTAAGGCCAAAATAAATATATGTAATATATTGCAGCTTACTAGGTAAGTAACTGCAAGCACTTCAAATAACTAACAAATTCTACCTAAAATCACAATTTATTAATATCATAAAAACACGTGTATTGGCTACTTAGCTATCACATTGAACCAGATGGTTTCTTTGTCGAGGGGTTTATTTGTGGCATTGGACCCAAGATATGCAAAACCTTCATTGGTTAATACAGAAAACTTTCTTAAAGATAAAAATATAGGCTTAAAAAAACAAAAACAAACATACGTACTCACCTCCATGTGTCCCATGTTGGCTCTAAGACAGAGAATGGCTCAGTTCTCAGGTCAGCTAAGTGGGGAGAGATGTGAATGTCAGTCACTGCTCTCCGCTTTGCCCCCTCAGTATTTACTGCAGTGCCAGGCTTGGAAGGGGGTGGGCACGGCTGGCTCAGGAGGAGCCAGCTGTTAGTCAGGCAGTGGGGTGGATCCCGACAGTATTGTTGGCATCCTTCCAGAGCCAGGTGTGGCTCGTCTGCATCAGCCGTTAGCGGGCAATAGCATGCTATAAACTGACTGTCACCGGAGGACAACAATAAGTAATTGTAATTGTCCTCCTGTGACCCACAAGAGAAATATGGCCAAAAAAGCTTTGGCCATACTTCTCTTCAAAGTGCAATTTGCAATAAACCATACAGTTCATGTACATGGAACAAAACTGCCATATAGTTCAGCTCACTAGTACTTGGTGTGGTGGCTGCACTTATTTTCTCCTCAAACGTATTTTTTATTTTCATTTGCTAATCCTGCAATTAAGAATCTTCCTGTCCCTGTGTGATTATGTCACTCTGTATCTATGGATGTAGCTGTGGTTGCCACCTGAGCTGCTCTCTACAAACATGTCCATTTCACTTCATTTCATTATATGGGGGGCATTTGTGCCAAGATGAACAAGTATTTGCCAAAAATACTTGCCGGTTCTTAGTTTGAAAAAAACAAGAAAACTAATGCAACTACCACATCTTACATCTAAGGACTGTAAGCTGCAATATATGACATTTGTGTTTTTGAGTTTGAAAATAATACTTTCTTTGCAATCTCTTAGACCCCTTTCACATTGAGCCGCTATGGGCACCAGCGGTAAAGCTCTAAAAATTTGCCTGCAAAATGCCGCCACAGCGGCGATTTGTCGGCGGTATAGCAGCGCTGCTCCATTGTTTTCAATGGGGAGGAGCGGTGGAGGAGCGGTGTATTCACTGCTTCTCCACCGCTGCAAAGAAGCTGCTGGCAGGACTTTTTGCGATGCCCTTCCAGCACAGCGCCCCAGTGTGAAAGCACTCTGGCTTTCACACTGGGTTTGCAGCTGAGGCTTTTTTCAGGTGCTTTACAGGAGCTATTTTTAGCGCTGTAGCGCCTGAAAAACGTCTCCAGTGTGAAAGGGGTCTTATGGAGGTAAACTCCAATGATGATCCTGGTATCCAATGATTATGTGAAACAGCAGTGTTTTTTTTTCATGGCGGCGAGACATGTGCACTGCCAAAAAATTGTATTAGTTTTTGTTTCTTTTATTTTTTTCATTTTTCAGGTCATTCGTTATGATCGCAGTTTGTAAATTTGAAAATTCATAAATTTGAAAATTCATAAATTTGAAAAGTTGTAAATTCGAAAATCTGAAAATAAAAAAAAAAATCCAAAAATTTGAAAGACTAACTAACTAGCAGTGATGTAAGTAACTGAGTTAAAATAAACGGAGTTACTTTAGAGGGTAACGAGTAATCTAACTGATTATTCTTCCCCTCATGGTAACTCAGTTCCCATTACTTGGGCAGAGTTACCTCAATTACATCTACCGCCCAGGAGGCCCTGCCGTGCTCGCGCTGCCTGGCCGTTCGTTCCGCCGCGGGGAGGGGGGCTTTTGCCCCCTGAGCTGAAAAGAGGCTGAGACTCAAAGAGACTGTCTGGACCGTCCCATCCCGCCCCGCCTATCCAGAGAGAGAATGTAGGGAGGCGGGGCGGACACTGAAAAATGAAGTCAGCTGACCAGCTGACACCAATCGAGTGAAGGGGAGGGTCTCTCTCTCTCCCCATGAGGAAAGGCATCCCTGGAGGCATTCAAGTAAGTGACTGATGATTCAAATTGCAGTGCAATCGATCCATACCAAGTTCTCCACCACCCTCTGCTTCTTACTGATCCCATCCCTACCCATCCACCATCACTTCTACAACAGAGGTGATGGGGGGGATAGGGTAGGGATGAGATCAGTGGTGGTGGGGGATGGGATCAGTAAGAGGCAGAGGTGGTGGTGGTGGGAGAGGATGGCACCACCACCGCTGCCACCCCCCCAAGTACCACGCTACCTGACACCCCCCCTCAGTACACCACCGCTGCCACCCCCCTAAGTACATCACCACCACTGCCACCTCCCCAAGTACACCACCACCACTGCCACCCCCCCAAGTACCACCACTGCCACCCCCTCAAGTATCACCACTGCCACCCCCTCAAGTACCACTGCTGCCACCCCTCAAGTACCACTGCTGCCACCCCTCAAGTACCACCGCTGCCACCCCCTCAACATTTGGATTCAAATAAATACCAAATGTTCTAAAATACTGTATATCGTGTTTTTATTCTTCAAACGGTTAATATAAACATCTTTGATATTAAAGATGTTAGAGAACGTAATTGCATCACCACCACTGCCACCTCCCCAAGTACACCACCACCACTGCCACCCCCCCCAAGTACCACCACTGCCACCCCCTCAAGTATCACCACTGCCACCCCCTCAAGTACCACTGCTGCCACCCCTCAAGTACCACTGCTGCCACCCCTCAAGTACCACCGCTGCCACCCCCTCAACATTTGGATTCAAATAAATACCAAATGTTCTAAAATACTGTATATAGTGTTTTTATTCTTCAAACGGTTAATATAAACATCTTTGATATTAAAGATGTTAGAGAACGTAATTGCATTATAGAATATTTGAAAAAAAGTTCCAGTTACTTTGCTGAGTAACTAATTACTTTTCCAATGTAGTAATTGAGTTACTAACGCAATTACTTTTTGGGAGAAGTAATTTGTAACTTAACTAATTACTTTTTTAAAGTAAGATGACCAACACTGCTAACTAGTAATAACGAACTATTAAATTATATGTATTGTAAGTTCCTTTCAAATTTGGCTGTTAGTGATTGTAACGAATACGAATTTATCTGAAGTTACGAATTATGCGAAACGAAGAAAGCTACATCTAAACAAATGGAACGGAACAAATTAATAATAAATAATAATAATACTACATTTTTATTATTATTATTGTTATTTATTATTATTATTAATTAATTCCATTCGTTTAGATATGGCATTCGTTATTTCGGATAATTCGTAACTTCGGATAAACAGCCAAATTTGAAAGGAAATTCCAATACCTATAATTTAATAGTTAGTAATAATTAAGTTATTATCCGTTAGTTATCATTTCAGATTGGAGCTTGTCTATTCAGAACATAGTTCTTCTCCTGTTTGGGGGGGGGGGGGGGTGTTCCTTTCATCCAATCAGATCTCACACACCTAAACTGCAGTCTCTCCGTCCTTCCCTATGTGCTGCTGACAGATGAAGGAAGATTTTTAACAAGGGTGTAGATATACAAGTAAAACTTACACTATTTTACCAAAAATATTGGGAAGCCTGCCTTTACATGCATGTGAACTTTAATGACATCCCAGTCTTAGTCTGTAGGGTTAACTATTGAGTTGGCCCACCCTTTTCAGCTATAACAGTGTCAAGTCTTCTGGGAAGGCCGTCCACAAGATTTAGGAGTGTGTCTATGGGAATGTTTGACTATTCTTCCAGAATTGCATTTGTGAGGTTAGGCATGTTGGGCAAGAAGGCCTAGATTGCAGTCTCCACTCTAAATCATCCCAAAGGTGTTCTATCGGGTTGAGGGCAGGCCAGTCAAGTTCCCCCACCCCAAACTCGCTCATCCATTTCTTTATAGACCTTGCTTTGTGCACTGGTCCAAATCATTTGGGGGAAGGTGGATTATGGTGTGGGGTTGTTTTTCAGAGGTTGGGCTTGGAACCTTAGTTCCAGTGAAGAGAACTCTTAAGGCGTCAGCATATCAAGACATGGACAATTTCATGCTTCATACTTGCTCCCAACTTCCAACATGCTTCCAAATTTGTGGGAACAGTTTAGGGATGGTCCTTTCCTGTTCCAACATGACTGCGCACCAGTGCACAAATTAGACACGGATGAGCGAGTTTGGGGTGGAGGAACTTGACTAGCTTGCACAGAGTCCTGACCTCAACCCGATAGAACACCTTTGTGATGAATTAGAGTGGAGACTGTGAGTCAGACCTTCTCATCCAACATCACGGCTGTCCGCACAAATGCGTTTCTGGAAGAATGGTCAAACATTCCCATAGAGACACTCCTAAACCTTGTGGGCAGCCTTCCCAGAAGAGTTGAAGCTGTTATAGCTGCAAAGGGTGGGCCAACTCAATATTTAACCCTATAGACTAATGCCCCATACACACGATCGGAAAATCCGACAAAAAAAGTCAGATCGGATTATGATGTCGGAAAATCCGATCGTGTGTGGGCTCTGTCAGACTTTTTCCGTCTGAATTTTTGACGGAAAAAGTTTGAGAAAATTTTCCAACAACTAAATCCGATCTGAATTTTTCCGATCGTGTGTAGAGAATTCTGACGCACAAAGTGCCACGCATGCTCATAAAAAATTTGGAGATCAAAGCTATTGGCTACTGGCCTCTACGTAGTCCCGTTGTACGTTTTGCACGTCACCTTGTTCCGAACGATCAGATTTTACGACAACTTTGTGCGACCGTGTGTATGCAGCACAAGGTTCGGCTAAAAGCGGTCGGAAAAAATCAGATGGATTTTGTGGTCGGAATGTCGGACCTTGTGTATGGGGCATTAGACTGGGATGCCATTAAAAATCATGTGTGTGTAAAGGCAGGTCTTCCAATATTTTTGGTAATATAGTGTATTTAGGAGAATTTGTTTAATCCCTGTGTATCATTTGAGGCTGTTCACTTCATTGGGTATATGTGAGGGTTTACTAACACTTTATGGGAAAAATTCTATTTTTAGACATATATGGCTCTTCCCGCTTGACAGAAGTTGATCTAATGCCTGACCTTTGCCACACTGTATGTTTAAAATTTTTAATTGGATCAGCGGCTGATCTGTGTGTTCTGATAGCGGATAAGTCCCTGCTGTTAGAGTACAATAGCACTGGTAGAATACAATAGCACAGATAGAATACAATAGCACATGGGAGAATCCATTTTTTTTTTATTAGATAAGCCCTCTGACTGATGGAAAAAAAAAACTAATCCATATATGGCAAGCCTTAGTTATACTTTAATGATAGGTCCACTTTAAGTCCCTTTGGCCAGCAGTGCGATCAGAATAATTGGCATATAGTAAAGAAACAACCCAGAACATAAATCCATTCATCTTACTTACACATGGCTGTTTCAAGCTTGTTAGCTCTCATCAGTGCAAGAAATAAAAACCATGGCTTCTGTGGAGTAGGGCTCAGGGAGCAATGAGACAGTACAAAATGTTGTTCCCCGACATCTGCCTGTAAAGCTGGCCTTCATTACAGAACATCAGCCTACACACACCAAATAAAATGTCTGTCTTTTTTTCCTGGCCTGGCTGAAAACTCATAAAGGAAAAAGAAAAGCCATATTATCGAGGAATAATTTTGTACAAAACAAACCTGTATTAGGTGCCATGATTAGTTTAGGTATTAAAGTTCCGTGTCTTGCCATCTGATTATACAGCCAGAAATATAAATCCTATTATCGTTCTGTAATATGTCTAGACTTTTTAATGCAGTGTTGAGATTGTTTTTCTTTCAGCCCTTGATCTTGCAATCAATTCCATAACCCTTTTATTTCTGTTCCATAGAGTCAAACACACTCCGTAGTCTCAGTGATTGCATGTTCTTTTACCGGAATCTTTTTAGTGATAGCTAATCTCTGTTCTTCCAAAGGGTCCTTCAGTGTATTACAGAATAATGTAATAGAGGACATTTCGCCATTTAGGGGAAAAAAGTATCACTGATATACTTGACTGATACATCCTCGCCACTTCACAAAAATTCAGCAAAGCTCTGCTTTTGAACAAGAATAATGGAATTAAAGGGCCATTCCAGCATGTCGCATGTTATTATGAAACAAGGCAATATTAAAGCAGAGCTTCAGGCATTTAATCCCAACCATTTCCCCCCCACCCCTCCCCAAGGGCCTGAATTTTAAAAAATTGAAAGCACAATATATACATTTGTAACCTGGACTGAAGTGTAGTTGATAACTGCTGCATAACATTGTTGCTGCTGTATTATCCATTTGCAGTGTGAACAGGGCTAAACTGAATACTCATTAATGCAGAAGTACAGCAGCCATATTTAAGGAGACCACTTGGCAATGGTTGTCTGTGGAACGTCTTCAGTGCAGGGAGCGGCCATCTTGGCTGGGCCTGGAACAATCCTGTAGGATGGTGATTGGTTGATGCAACAAAGCGAGGGAAGTGCATCTCTGCAGGCTGCTGAGAGGAAAAGTGGGAACAGTTATAATGCAAGGAAGGCTGAAAATAAAGAGACCGGGCTGCTGGCTGAATAGAACCTTGTGATAGCTGACCACAATCAGGTGAGGCCTCAGAGAAGCAAAGAGGATGCTCATCGTGCAAGACCTTGCCTCAGAGAGCGGGAATTTTCTTCCTGTAAGGGGGTAAGGTGGGATTCGGAACTACTAGAGAGCACCCCCACCACTTATAATTATGGAAAAGGGGACTAACTCAGCAGAATTGAAAGACAGAATTCACAACAAATATCATTCTTTCCTTCTGACTTGAAGTTGACTTTTACTGAATTAGAAACCCAAAAGAGGATGCCCTGGGTCTGGTAAGATACTAAAGCTGGATACACACTATACAACTTTTGTTGTTTAATTTCCTTTATGCCGTGTACACACGACCGGACTTTATGGCAAACTAGGACCGACGGACTTTCTACGGAGTTCAGACGGACGGAGTTCTGACGGACTTTACGAACGAACGGACTTCCCCACATACGAACGTACTAAGTCCATTCGAATGTCCGTGAACATGATGATGTAAACGGGACTAAAAAAGGAAGTTCAATAGCCAGTAGCCATTGGACAGATTTGAAACATGTTCTATTTCTGTCGGATTTTTTATGTGAAAAATGATCGGATTAGCCCACACACGATCGGATTGTCCGACGGACTGATTCCGTCGGAACCTAGTCTGCCGGAAAGTCCGGTCGTGTGTACGCAGCATTAGGTTTACCGTTAACTATGTAGTGCAAGGGTCTGCCTGACTGCATACAAATTGTAATGCCGCGTACACACGATCAGAATTTCCAACCACAAATGTTCGATGTGAGCTTGTAGGCTTCATCGGACATTTTGTGTTGGAATTTCTGACAACAGATGTTTGAGAGCTGGATCTCAAATTTTCCAACAACAAAATCCGTTTTAACTTCTGAGCGTGTGTAGACAATTCCGAAGCACAAAATTCCACGCATGCTCTGAATCAAGTATGAGACGGAAGCGATTGATCTGGTAAAACTAGCATTTGTAATGGAGATAGCACATTTCTCACAATGCACATTTTTAAATCTTTTGATGCAGCGCATTCTCTTTTTCTTTATAATGCTAAAATAATGAAGTTGTTTTGCTGCTGATATTCATACAGAGTTCTGACAAACTGACTTCTTTATTATTTCTCGTGATCTCCTGAATAATCTTTTTTTTTCTCCAGATCTCCAGAATAATGTTTCTATTTTTTTATAGTGATCCCCCTTTTTTTTTTGATCAAGATCTCCTTTACTTTTTTTTTTTTTTTTTTTAGTGAACTCCATAATATTTTGTGTCGCTTTTTTGTGTCAAGTTACCACAACACCATTATTAATTTATATATTTTAACCTCAAGGAGGATTGGTTGGTGTTGGTGCCCCTTGTTAAATTGACATAGTATTTTTGAAATGTACCTGCCTACTCACAACAAAACTGTCCTTTTTGAAATAAAACACATAGCCAGGTATTTGTGAAAAAAATTTACATTTATTAGGGGTCATAACAAAATAAAGAGGAAGGCAACGCTGGATTAACAGTTGAAATCGGCATAGCCTTTGTACCCCAGGGTAGACATCAATTATTTGACAGGCCAAATTGGTAGCCTGAGAAGTCCATTTAATAGGGAGCACGATATGGTCTAGGCCTCCGAGAGATCGGGAGCAGCAACAGATGACATATTTGTCCCCAGGCTGTGGTCTTACTGCAGCCTGCGTCTTTTGCCAGACCAGACCGAACCCAGGCCATCACACTCTTGTCTTCCTTCCATGCTTCCTTCCAGGCTGTGGCTGTAGTGTTGGAATTGTGGAAGGAGGTGGAGGAGGAGTATGGTCCAACTCCCATACGTGACTTTTTTTGTGAGTTCTCCCTTATTTAGCGCCTGGTACATGACTTCTTCACAAATTAAGCATTGGCCCACCTCCATTTCCTGCATTTTGCTTGCTGCCATGCAGGCACAGGCCTCTTGAAGTTTGGGGGTGGTTCTGAGGGCAGCAATAGCCTGCTGAATAAAAAAAGCGCTGACTCCTCCATGTTACTCCCCTTTATGGGCCTTTCTGTTGCAAGGCGGAGGGGAGGAACCTGTGAATCAGTCGGCTACTGGGCACGGCCACCTCCTGGCTTCCACTTTCCCCTGCCTCCTCCTGGCTGAGACTTTCCTGTGTATAAAAATGGGACATAGTTTTAGTTTTTTGGTCATTAACCACATGACTGTTGCAAATTGAATGTTAACAAATAGAATAGACTATCATTCTGACCCCAGCATTTGTCATTCTTCTCCCAATAATTTTTGGCTACTGCTGTCTATTGATATGTAAACCACTTTGTTAAATCATAAATTAGTGATCAATAACATCTAGTTAACATCATTCATTTTTGACAAGACATATGTTGAACAATGCTATACCTGGCTCCCCCACTTCTTCCTGGGTGGAAGGCCCAGGTTGGACTTCTGAAGCCTCATCTGAGGTGGAAGGAAGAGTGGAAGGAAGAGTGGAAGGAAGGGTTGAGCGTGATGGCCTGATTTCAGTCTGGTCTGACAAAAAACTCTGTCATAGTACCAGAGCCTGGGGACATATACGTAATTTGCTGCTGCTCCTGATCTCATGGAATCCTGGACCTTGTTGCACTCCTTATTATATGTGCTCCTCAGGCCACCAATTTTGCCCTTCAAGTAGGGATTGTTTCCATGGGAATCACCAGCTTCACCAATTCCAGCAATTGATCCAGCGCTGCCTTCCTCTTTATTTTATTACTATAAAAAGGGTGTTTCACCTGCCACAAACAGGGCACCTCCTTGTGTTTATCAATGAAGTTGGGGAGGAAGTTATGATCATTGAACCTTTCCCTTTTATCTGCAAGACACAACACAAGACAAACCCTAATGTCAGGCTAAACTCTCTTAATCTTGCCCAATATAGGCCTCAATCTATAAGCAGTATAGGCCACTGATGCCCCAAGTTAAAATTGTACCTTTGTTATCGCGATCGGCGCTTATGCTACTCCGTCCTCACAGATCGCACGTACAACGCACATGCGTTACACTTTATATACACTGCACATGCATGAAACTCCGCCTGCCTTGACCTTCTTTCTAGTATATTCCCTGTCCCTCTTTCGGCGCAGTGGGAGAGCACATGGCGGAGACAGAGCAGGTGCATGAGAGTAGCAGAAACGACGAGGAAAGCCCGGAGCCACAAATGTCCCGATCCAGGAGATTTAAGGCCTCAAATATGTCCTTTGGTGAGATGGTGGAGATGGCGGACATCTCGAAGAGGGCCGACTATGATGGGAAATATGGACCGTTCAGAAACCCAAATGTGAGAAAGGCTAAAATCATGAGTAAATTTGTGAAAAGTCTGCAGAAGAATTTTGGGGTATGATGATCCAAGGATCAACTGAGGAAATGATGGTCAGATCTCAAATTGAGGGAGCAGGATCAGTACAGAAGAATCAAGAGAGTGCTGCACAAAAGTATGTTTTTTGTTGTGTGTTCCTATTATTATTATTACTTTAGTGCTGCTTCATATGCTTTTCTTTACTGTTGTACAGTTTAAAATGTTGTTTAAAATGGCAAGTTTCAGGTTTGTGGGCACACTAATCATTCGTGGTAAACATCGTTCGTTCACTCACTAATATGATGCTTTTGGCAGATACAGGTTAACTACATTTATTCAGACCTATTTGTATTAAAAGAAATTTGTTGTCTAGATGTGTTTGTAACTAGAATGAAATGCAAACTTGATTCAGTTTAAGGAGAGGACACTCAGCAGCTATTTATACATCTGGACTTAGGAGCACTAGCGTGGGACACCAGAACACCCTTTTTAGGGTGTCCCACACAGGTGCTCCAGTGGATACTAGGGGTGTCTCCATGTGGGAAACTTTACCAAAAAAGCTAAGTATTCCAGCTTAAAGAAAATCATGTCTTTAGCTTGGAACTCTGCCAAAACAGACAATTGTAGGACACTTCAAGCAATGTTTCATATTCATATTTCTTTCTTTTTTTATTCACATAGGGGAGAAAAGACTTGGGACATCAGAGGACACCAGGGACCCCCCAAACTCCTAAAGAAGGGGAAGTCACCACACCACAACCTGAGGATGTGGAGGGAGGAGAGGTTCTGAGACCACAGCTTCAGGTAATAGATGTATGCCTGCATATTTATAATACATGGTGTGTTGTTTTTGTTTTTAAGCAAAATCTAAAACACACAAAAATTGTACAGTTTTGTCGAAGACTTTTTTATTTTAATTCAAGTTTTAAAGTATTTTGAAAGCCAAATTTTGAAGATGCACACAGTGTGTCAACATGTGCTATCTGCCATCACAGGACATCAATGTATGCATTTTGGGGGTGCAACCCCTTCCTCGCAACTCAAGTAGGTGAGAGGAAGGGATTTCACCCCTGAAACACGTCCGTTGATCCCCCATGATGGGAGCTAGCACATGTTGACATTAGGCATGGGATCAGGAAGGAAATCCACATTTTGACTCCCAATTTGTGTGCATCTTCAAAATGTGGCTTTTACAGGGGTGACATCACCCCATCGGATGCAGGCAAGATCAATGCAGTTTTAACATACTAATGTCTGATATTGCCTTCACTTTTTCAAAGTTGAACTTTGTAAGTTTCTGAGTTGTGTATGTTATGGTTTTAAACATGCCTGTTTAACCAAAAAAAGGATATTTATAATGTCAAACATAAAAATGTTATACATCAAAGATGTTGGTTTGTTCAAAAACCCTTTTATAATGCACAAGTGAATGTGCACAGAGAACATTTTTTATTCTCAACAATGTGTGGCTTCTTCTTTAAACGCTCAATACCAGTTTTTGGAGTAAGTTTGTGTTTACAGTGACAATGCAGGTTATTTAATAAAGGCAAATCCACTTTGCACTACAAGTGCACTTTCAGGCCATTTTAGGGACTCCAAACAATTCATGGTGCAGAAAAGGATGATTATTTTTTATCATTAATGCCTTACAAACTTTAACAACAAAAACAATGTGTGTGTGTGTAGCAGACTCACAACATAGCAGAGATTGTCACTTCATGTATCAAATAAATTACATTTTCACTATTGAAGAAAATATGCAAAAAGAAAAGCCCATTGGAGAACCTAGGAGACAGCTAAGAGAAACACAAGCAGGAAATCAAATGAAATATTAGTTAATTTCCTTGTTGAATAATTTTATTTTATAGAATATAATAAATTACAATAAGTCAGTATTGTAAAAAACAAGTTTCACAAGATAAAGTCAAAGCATACAATACAACTTCTTGTGTAAATAAGAGCTAGTAAAATAACTATAAATGATATTATATGAGAGATTATATCATATTTAATGTATTGTGTCAGGTATAATTTTGGATGCTAAATGCTAAAAGGGGGTAATGATTAAATAATAGTATAAGGTATTATGAAACAATAATGGATTATAAACTAAAATCAGGGCCAAGGTACATCTATATGGCTTGGTATTCCCTGAAAAAGAAAGTGAACATATTTTCTAAGGGGACGCCCACAGATGAAGACGTAATGACAAAACGCGTATGGGCGTGACCAAGCAGCTATTCGTAACTACAGAGCGGTCGATTTGTACGTTCTCCCGGGACCCGCCGTGGAAGCCGAGACTGTATTTGATCTAAGACGCCCGGAGCCGCGGTGAGACAAATCTGGTCGTTCTAGTAGTGACATCTCTGTGAACGAATTTTAAATGATTATGTACGTATGGTGTATATGCGCACAAATTTTTTAATGAATAAAACAGTTTGCACTATGGAACCTCTCTTTTTGTCGTTTCCTATATGCGAACCTTCTGCTGGGAGTGAAGTATAAAAAGTCCTGAAATATCTGTGATTGATGCGATATTAAAGAATCTGAGGTTGAGAACCTTCTTTGATCATTGATGACAGAGGAACACCAGAGAAAGATTACTCATAACGAAGTGCCTGTTAACCCTTTGGGTTCTGGTGAGTGTGTTACCATAAGGGGTGTCACCGGCTGTCAAGCTCTTTTTGCACTGGTTATCTTATCTTGGAGATGGACTTTTCTTTCTGTTTCTCATCATTTGATTGTTTCAACTGAAATCCCATCCTTAGATGCGTGGGACTTTTTAAGGACATTACTGTGGTGCTTTTTATAACCATGGGACTATCACCCTCTTAAGATTGATTGTTTTGTTGTTTTAGCGCTGTCAATATGGTATATATCGGATAATAGATTTACGAGAGCTATATACTATATAATTTTTATGATTTATTTATCTTTTGTATGATAGCAGCTTGCAAATTATATTATCCTTGACTCTGTGGGCGCTGGGATCAGTGGGGAATATTCTTAACATTTTATGTTCAGGTTGTTTACCAGTGATATTAGTACTTGTTATGTTGTTATAAATAGTTTAAATTGATGAAGGTTTAAAGGGGTTCTAAATGGATTTTTTTTTTTAAATAACAAACATGTTATATTTACCTTCACTGTGCAGCTCGTTTTGCACAGAGTGGCCCCGAACCTGCTCTTCTGGGGTCTCTCGACGGCTGTCTCTGCTTCTCCCCGCAAGTACTTCTCATGTTCATGCAAGCTCCCTCGCATGGTGAGAAGTACTTGCGGGCACGCTCCCGTGATACAGCCGTTGGCTATAACCGCTCACTGTATCACTCGGCCCCACCCCCAGTGCTCCGCGTCATTGGATGTGATTGATAGCAGCATGAGCCAATGGCTGCACTGCTTTCAATCCATCCACTCTAGCCAATCAATGGCCAGGCTGAGCGGCAAAGAGGATGTCGGAGGCGAGCGCGGGACTCTCGAGGGATCAGGTAAGTAAAACAGGGGGGCTGGGGGGGGGGGGGCGGTAATGTCAGATGTTTTTTCACCTTAATGCATAGAATGCATTAAAGTGAAAAAATGTTTACCTTTACAACCCCTTTAAGTTTTGGGGTTTAAAGTTTAATAGTGCTACAGTTGGATCAGGCATTAAAGAAATATGAACTATTGTTGAAAGAATTTTGAATACTTTCTTCCAGAATGAGTTGGCTATGGGGCACTCCCATCAAATGTGTGTGTGTGCCCAGTGTTGTACATCCTTGGAAGCAGTTGTCAGGGTATTGATGGTTGAATTTGGCTAATCATGCTGGAACTAAATACCATCTAGTAAGGATTTTGTAATTAGTCTCAACGGCTACAATATTAGGAGTAGCTGATTTGGTTGCTTGCCAGATTTGAGCCAAATCTTGTTCATTTAAATGGAGGTGGAGATCATTCTCTCATTTTTCTGTGTAGGATGGAGGGGAGGAATTTGTATATGAAATTAATTGGGCATATAAATCTGAAATCAGTCCTCTTCTGTGTGGGTCTGATATACAGCTTTGTTCAAAAATAGAAAATGCATGAGGTGTAGTGGCTGTTGGTTTGTATGGGGTCTGAAAATTCTTAATTTGAAGGAATCTGAAGGTTTCTGTTTGTGGTATATTATGTTGCTCACATAAAGTTGGGAAAGGTTTTATATTTGAGGATTGAAAGAATTGGTGGATTCACAGCAGACCTGCTTTAGCCCATGCTGAAAAAGATTTTGGGGAGGACCATGCCGGATATAAGGAAGGGTTATGAAGGAAAGAGAGTAGAGGGTTTTGTTCAGATTGGAAACTAAATCCAGTTTTTAACCTATCCCATATGGAGAGACTATGTTTAGTGTAGGGATTAGTGATATAGTTCCGTTGAGTGGGGTAAGCCAGAGGAGATTTGCAGTGGAAAGGGGATCACAGTCCACTTATTATAATGCTACCCATAAAGGTATTTCTTTAGTGGCATGTTATTTTGTAAAGTGAGCTAATTGTGCTACATAATAATATTTTGTAAAATCTGTTACCCCAAGTCCTCCTTTTATTTTGGGAGCATATAGAGTTTGTTAATATTAGGTAATTTTAAAATAAAATGTTATTTTAAAAATGTTTTATACATTTGCTGGCATATCAATGGCCCCCTACCCGCAAAGTGCTCCAGATATTTTTGTCTGACTTTGCCGGCACTTTGAGGGGGCAAGCCAGGACGACCATCTTCAAGTGCCGTCAGGGTTGCTTGATCTGGAAATCCCGCATCCCGCATTTGTAGGGCAGCACAGTGGTGTAGTGGTTAGCACTCTCACCTAGCAGTAAGAAGGTCGCTGGTTCAAATCCCAACCACGACACTACCTGCCTGGAGTTTGCATGTTCTCCCTGTGCCTGTGTGGGTTTCCTCCGGGTACTCCGGTTTCCTCCCACAATCCAAAGACATGCAGGTAGGTTAATTGGCTTCTGTCCAAAATTGGCCCTAGTATATGAATGGGGACCTTGGATTGTGGGCTCCTTGAGGATAGGGACCGATGTGGGTGTAGCAACATACAGGGAAAGGGACAATTGTATACACTCACTCAGGTTGAACTGGATGGACTGGTGTCTTTATTCAACCTAATTAACTATGAAACTATGAAACTATGAATCAGGCCCAACTGAGGCCACATAGTTCGTAGCATTTTTCTGTAGGAAATTCTTCAAAATACAGCAGGCAAGCACTATGTGGTTTATATTGCACCATGTGTATGCGTGTTAGAAATAGGCAGAACTGGCTGGTCATTATGCTGAAAGCCTTCTCCACCACTCTTCTAGCTCTGGCCAGCCAGTAGTTAAAAACCCTCTGGTCTGCGGTGAGGGTCCTCATCGGTAATGGCCTCATGAGATAGTCACCTAGCTCAAATGCTTCATCAGCGACAAACACAAATGGAAGACCAGCTACATTGTCTTCTGCAGGCGGTAAGCCCAAGCCACCATTCTGAAGCCATCTGTAAAACTCGGTCTGGGCGATAACTCCACCATCTGACATTCGGCCATTCTTCCCCACGTCCACATACAGGAACTCGTACACCATCGCCAACATCACTATACTATTAAAACCCTTGTAATTATAATAGTATGACCCTGAGTTGGGGGGTGGGATGATGTGGACATGTTTCCCACTGATTGCCCATTCGCAGTTGGGAAAGTCCCACAGCTGGGCAGAGTGGGATGCCATAGTCTGCCATTCCTGTGGGGTTGAAGAAAACTGTGGAGTCAAACAAGAAAAAAAAAATTAGGACTTATATATATAAACATTGCAAGCAGATTAGACACAAACATTCTTGGCCAAGATAAGTATAACATTTATTTTAAGGAGTATGTAAAGACAAAAGTATAAGGTCCACTTATCAGATCCCTCCTCCCCTCTGATGGCCCAGTGTAAAAATTTTATGGTGGGGGGGGGGTGTTTTGGACACGTAACCCTCTCCACTTCATTGAGCGTTGAATGCATAAATAATGTGTGTTACTTTGGCCAGCCCCTCCTTCCTTACACTATTCCCAGCCCACTGGACAGGTAAGAAGTGTCATAATGCAAAAACATTAATACACCCTGTCTAAACTGAAGCACAATTTTACATTCTGCAATTACCTATCAAGATAATAGGAGAACAAAACTTTAAACAATACCATTTGAAAGTATTCAGGCAGGCCATTGCACTACATGCTTTGGTAAATTCATCTATAAATCTGACCACAAAAGAGGTAGGTATAGTGTGTATGGGTTTGGCAAAGTTAACAGATAGAGGATTGGTATCAATTGACTTAGGGGTTGGGGGGCGGAGGGTTCCAAATAAGTTTGGGCCCCAAAAAAACAAAAGCCTCTTGCACTATGCTTGAATTTAAGGAAAAAAATAACATTTGTACAAATTTTAGGGGGTGTTTAGGGTAAAGCCCTACAATGGAGCTGACAAAATACATTGTTAAGTGACTAGGCTAGGTGTGTATGGGCCCAGGATAGCATGCTGGGGAGGTTAGCGAAGGCAAATATGCATGAAGGAAAAAAGGAGCATTAAAAGCTTTCAGCATGCATGAGGACAAAGAGGATATTCATAGCATATTACAATCATGGTATTTAGGGAATGAAGAAATAAATGCAATACATTAGCAAACATTAAATACATATAATGTGATGTTAAAGGATAAAACTTACCTTAATGTAGTGCTTCTGCAGTACCTGTATGATGGCAGAACAGGTCTCTGGAATAATGATTTCCAGGGCTTGGGGGGAGATGCCTGTCGAGAACTTGATGTCCTGCAGACTTCTCCCCGTTGCCAAATACCGCAAGGCAACTAGCCTTTGTTCCGGAGTGATGGCTTGCCGCATGCAGGTGTCCTGCTTTATAATATAAGGAGACAGCAAAGCCAACAGACGGTGAAAAACGGGGTCTGTCATCCAGACATAATTCCTGAAATCATCAGGATTATTTTTCTGGATCTCCCGCAAAAAAAGCCATGTGCAAGAATTGGTCACGCTAGAGCAACCAAATTTCGTCCATGAATTCCTCCTCCCCCTGTTCATGGACTGGGCTTGGGTCAAAGTAAGAACCCCAACACCAAGCCCCTGCATAGCACGAACTCTATGACGAGTACGTAAACGCAACATGGCTTCAAAACGGTTAGCTGATCAGAATGAACTAACAGAATGAACTAACAGAACGCACAGAAAATCAGAAAGGCCTGAGAAGAGCAAGCTAAAAATCAGAAATGAGTGGACAAGAAAGCACTGAAAAAATAAATACAAACTGACTACACTCACTGAAAAACAGATACAAACCCACAAGCACAAACTGAAGAGCAGTAATGAACTGAAAAGCATGAGGCTGAAAAGCGAGAATCGTCTCTCACCAAACTTCTACTAACACGAGATTAGCAGAAGGAGCCCAAAGGGTGGTGCACTGGCTATTGATCTTCCTTTTTCTAGTGCCCTCATACGTGTTGTACGTCAGTGCGTTCTTGCCAATCAGAATTTCCGACAACATTTGTGCGACCGTGTGTATGCAAGATAAGTTTGAGCCAATATCAGTCGGATAAAAATCCACGGTTTGGTTGTCGGAAATTCCGATCCTCTGTACGCGACATATGTGTTTAGGTTTGGCCTCATATTACAGTATATGGTTTTGATAAATCTAAAGGAAAAAAATCTAAAGAAAACTGTATAGTGTGTATCCAGTTTAACACTGCGCAAGTTAATCTGTTTGTTGAGAACTATTGTGGTTTCTTCAAGGGCCCCAACTTTGCCAGCCAACATTTTTTTTTCATCATTTACTGGCCAAAACGGGGCCAGTTAAAGCAAGTTAGGACTGTCTGCATATAGTATTGCTAGGTAAATGCAGTTCAGTTCTGTTAATTACAGTTAGAATACCGCAAGTGTTTAACCTTATCTTACATAGTTGCAGAGTAGGTGAGGTTGAAAAAAGACACAAGTCCATCAAGTCCAACCTATGTGTGTGATTATATGTCAGTATTGCATTGTATATCCCTGTTTGTTGTGGTCATTCATGTGCTTATCTAATCGTTTTTTAAAACTATCGATGCTCCCCGATGAGACCACCGCCTATGGAAGGGAATTCCACATCCTTGCCGCTCTTAGCCCTTGTACACATGGTCGGACATTCCGACAGCAAAATCCATCGGATTTCGTCTGAAACTGGTGTTGCATACACACGGTCGAAAAATCTGATCGTTCGTAACGTGATGTTATTTAGTTACGACGAGACTACGTTCAGGCTAGTAGCCAATAGCTTTGGTCTTGATCTGAGCATGCGTGGCACTTTGTCTGATCGGAATTCTCTACAAACAATAGGACAAAGCCCGATCGGATCATGTTGTCGGAAAATTTTAAAGCCCAGCTCTTAAACTTTGTCAGTCGGATGTTCCGACGGAAACAGTCCAATGGAGCCCACACACTGACGGATTATCCGACAACATGGTCCGATCGGACATTTTCCATCGGAATGTCCGACCGTGTGTACAAGGGCTTAGAGTAAAAAACCATCTACATAGTTTAAGGTTAAACCTCTTTTCTTCTAATTTTAATGAGTGGTCAAGTGTCTTGTTAAACTGCCTTCCACTAAAAAGTTTTATCCCTATTGTGGGGTCAGCAGGGCGGTATTTATAAATTGAAATCATATCCCCTCTCAAGTGTGTCTTCCCCAGAGAGAATAAGTTCAGTGCTCGCAACCTTTCCTCATAACTAATATTCTCCAGACCCTTTATTAGCTTTGTTGCCCTTCTTTGTACTCGCTCCATTTCCAGTACATCCTTCCTGAGGACTGGTGCCCAGAACTAGACAGCATACTAAGTGCGGCTGGACCAGAGTCTTGTAGAGCAGGAGAATTATGCATGCCAATATTCTGTTTGCTTTGTTAGCAGCAGCTTGCATGCCATTGCTGAGCCTATCATCTACTAGGACCCTCAGGTCCTTTTCCATCCTAGTTCTCCCCCCAAGTGAATAGATTGCATTCATATTTTTGCCAACCAAATGCATTATTTTACATTTTTCTATAATAAACCTCATTTGCCATGTAGTTGACCACCCTATTAATTTGTTCAGATCTTTTTGCAAGGTTTCCACATTCTTCACAGAATTTATTGCCCTGCTTAGCTTATTATCATCCACAAATACAGAGATTGAACTGTTTAACCCATCCTCCAGGTCGTTTATGAACAAAATAAATAGGATTGGTCCCAGCACAGAACCCTGGGTGACGCCACTACCCACCCCTGACCATTCTGAACACTCCCTATTTATTACCACCCTCTAGCCATTTTTTAATCCATGTACTCACCCTAATGTCCATGCCAACTGACATTATTTCGTACAGCAAATGTTTATAGGGAACTGTGTCAAATGCTTTTGCAAAATCCAGATACACCACGTCTTCGGGCCTTCCATTACCTAGATGACAACTCACCTCCTCATAGAAGGTTAATAGATTGGTTTGGCAAGAACGATTGATTCTTCATGAATCCATGCAGATTACTGCTAATGATACTGTTCTTGTTTTTTTTTTATATATTCTTTATTTTGAGTTTTTGTTTCCTTTATACAAATATATATCACTTAACCATACATCTTAAACACTCATGTTTACAGTTACATTTGACACACCTTTTTTTGCCCCCTCCCTCCCTCCCCCAAAAAAAAGAAAAAAAGAAAAAAAAGAAAAGGCAGCGAGAGCAAAAACGCATTTATATAATATACCCAGCATTTCCCTTATCACTCTCTCTCTTCTCTCTCTGTCATCTTATTCTTCTAATATTCAAAGGTATCTCTCCGTTTTCCTAAATATCAGCCATTGTTGCCATACCCTTTGATTTTTTTCCCCTGTTTCTTCCGTCATGTGTATGGACTCTTCTATAACTCTTGTCCGATCGACCCTCTCAATCCACTCTTTTATTGTTGGAGCCTGTTGGGATTTCCAGAGGCATGGGAGCAAGGCCTTAGCTGCATTTAGTAAGTATGGAATTAATGTCAATTTATATTGTGCCACACCCTTCTTTGAATCTTGGAACAGGCATACCCATTGTTTTTTTTCAATCCTGTCTCCTGTTATAAAAAATATTTTTTCTATTACTTTATCCCTGTAGGATTGTATTTTGGGGACATTCCCACCAAAGATGTATAAAAGTCCCCCGTGCGGTGCAACCCCTCCAACAAGTTGATGGAGCGTCTCCACTTATACTATGTACCCTCTGGGGTGTCATGTACCCCCTAGCCAACAGCTTATAAGACATTTCAGTCGTTTGTGTATCTTTTGCTGTTGAGTGGGTCAGCCTAATTATTTTATTCCTATGCTCATCGTTTCTTCATCGTAAGACTTCATCGTAAGTCTGCTATTTGAGCTGTCAATTTTATCCCTAAGTAACTCAGTTCACTTTTTCACCACTTAAACGGGAGATGGGCTGAGATTGCTCTTTGCTCTGTTTCTGGCAGGATCAAGTTAAAAATCTCGGACTTAGTCATATTTATTTTAAAATTAGACAGTCTCCCATACTTATCTAACTCTTTCAGGATTATCAGGATAGTTGTTCTAGGTTTCTATATATATAATAATAAATCGTCAGCGAACGCTGTCGTTTTATATTTTCTCCCCCCAACCTGAATTCCTTGAATATTATGGTTTTTCCGTATTGCCACCAGGAGAGGTTCCAGCATAATTACAAATAGGAGTGGTGAGAGTGGGCATCCCTGCCTTGTCCCGTTGAACAATTCAAGGGGGCAAGACAGGGAGCCATTAACTCTTATTCTAGCCGTTGGGTGAAAATAAAGGGACTTAATCCATCTCATCATCCTCTCACTCAAGCTCAAGTATTTCAATGTCTCAAACATAAACCCCAATCGACTCTGTCGAAAGCCTTTTCGGCATCCACTGACATGAGTACTGTGGGGGTGCCTCTCCTGGTGGCTTCCTGCATCAGCAGTGTAGACTTCAATGCATTGTCTCTCCCTTCCTACCCTTGGACAAACCCTACCTGATCCATATGGATCCATTTCAGAAGATGTGCTTTTAGTCTATCTGTTTTTATTTTTGCAAAGATCTTTATGTCTGCATTTAATAATGAAATTGGACGGTACCACTCCTGAGCTGCTGGATCTTTACCCTCTTTCAGTATTAGGGTGATGTGGGCGAGAAGGGCCTCCTTGTGAAAGTTCTCCTCTGCTCTGGCTGCATTAAAGTACTCGCATAGCTTGGAGGCTGAATACTTATGGAACTTCTTGTAATATAGGGTGGAGTATCCATCGGGGGCCCGGGCTTCCCCCCAGGGCTGTACTTTTTATGGCTTTCTCAACTTCCTCTTTCAATATGGGGGCCTCCAATGCCTCCATATCTTTGCTCCCCCCCCCTTTGGGAAGTCCAGGTCCCGTAGACAATCCCCTACTACTTCACTCTATTTTCCGCTGTCTTCACGTCTCCGTAATAAGAGTGGAAATTTTCCGCAATGTCCGGAGTGGGAAATCGCATCACCCCCCTTCTATCTCTGACCGCTGGGATGAAGGTCCTATTCTTATTTTCCTTCACCCTTCTCGCCATCCATTTCCCTGACCTATTTCCCCACTGATATCTATCCTTATTTATATTGTGGAATGCTGTTTTCCTCTCCTGTTCAAGGCACTCTTTTATCTCTCTCTTTTTAGCTACTAGATCTTGTCTATCTCACAACCCTTTAGGTCTATTTTTTTCTCCAATTTTTCCCTGCACCTATCCCGATCAAAATCCCTCTTATGACTGTAGAGATTTCTGACGTATCGTTTAACTCAAAAAAAAGTCCTCAATTCCTGCTCAATCCTGCTAATCGATTCTTGATCCTGAATCAGTGAGTCATTTGACTTGGAGAACTTGGAAGTTAAATGATACCGTTCTTGTTACTAAAATCTTGCATATAGTCCCTTATCATCCTCTCCAAGAGCTTGAATACTATCAATGTTGGGCTAACTGGTGTGTAATTCCCAGGGATGAATTTTGGTCTCTTTTTAAATATCGGTGCTACATTGGCTTTTCTCCAATCACCTGGTACCATTCCAGTCAGTAGACTGTCAGTAAAAATTAGGAACAATGGTCTGGCAATTACCCTCGGATGCAAGCCATCTGGTCCCGGTGATTTATTAATGTTATGTTTCCAAACCAAAATTCTGTCCTCTGTTAACCATGGAGGTGCTTCCTGTGATGTGTCATAAGGATAAACACTGCAGTTTTGGTTACTGAAGCCCCCCGATTCCCTCATGAAGACTGAAGGGAAGAACAATTTCAATACCTTCCCCATTTCCTCATCCTTTGTAACCAGATGTCCCTCCGCATTCTTTGTGGGGCCAATATGGTCTGTCCTCCCTATTTTACTGTTTACATACTTAGAGAATTTCTTGGGATTTTTTTTGCTCTCCTCCGCTCTTAAAGTAAATCCATCACTCCTCCGTGTTTTGTTCCTAAGATTTTATCCCAATTCATGCCTTCTAACAAAGATCGTAGTTTTGGGAAGTTGGCTCTTTTGAAATGCAGTGTCTTTGTATTCTCCTCATGTTTCCTATTTGTTTCCTATTTGTGTGATTTATACTGCAGCCAATTGACCTGTGATCGCTTTTTTCTTAAATTGCCCCGTATTTCCACATCCGTGATCAGGTCTGTATTGTTGGTAATCATTAGATCCAGTAACACTTTATTTCTAGTTGGTCTATCTACCAGCTAAATCATGAAATTGTCCTGCAAGACATTTAGGAACTGGCGAGCCTCATGCTGTGTACACACGATCAGACTATCCGGCGGACTTAGTCCAGTGGACCAGAGTCCGCCGGTCAATTTGACCGCGTGTGGGCTCCGGCTGACTTTTTCTTCCCAAAAGTCCGGCAGACTTTGAAAGAAGTCTTGACTCCAAATTGTCCACTGGACTCGGCTGTCTGGCAGACAATCCGCTCGTCAGTGTGCTAGTCTGCCGGACTTTTCAAATGAACGGACTTGCCCACACACAGAGTAAAGTCCGTTAATTTTGAACGTGACTCTGCACCATTCAAGGGCCACCCTGCGGCCCCCCACCCCAAAGCACTTTGTCCCCATGTTGATGAGGACAAGGGCCTCTTCCCGACAACCCTAGCTGTTAGTTGTCGGGGTCTGCAGGCGGTGTGCTTATCGGAATCCAGGAGCCCCCTTTAATAAGGGGGCCCCCAGATTCTGGCCCCCACCCCATTTGAATGAGTATGGGGTACAATGTACCCCTACCCATTCACCTGGGGGAAAAGTGTAAATAAAAAGCACACAACACAGGTTTTTTATGTAGTTTATTAGTCAGCTCTGGGGGTCTTCTTCCGACTTCGGGGGTCTTTTCGCCGCGCTCCTCTGCTATCTTCTGCTCTTTTGCTTCTCTTTTGCTAGCGGAGGAGCCTGGCTTTCCCGTTCATCGTCGCCGCTGACCGGGGTTCTTCTTCCGACTTCGGGGGTCTTCTTCTGACTTCTCCTGCTCTTCGGTTCTTCTGCCAGGCTCCAATGCTATCTTCTTCCAGCTCTTTTACTAGCGTTGGCCCGGTCTTCTCCTTCGTCGCTGTCGCCACCTTCTTCTTCTTCTTCCCTTCTTCTCTTCTTCCAATGTTGACACAACGCTTTCTCTGGCTGTAATGTCAGGGGCGCGTTGCGCGGCAACTTATATAGGCATAAGGGGCGGGTGATGTCACATGGTGACCCCGCCTCTTATGATGTCACGGTCCCATCATCCCCCGGGAAAAGTCCGGTTGTGTGTGGGCATGTGTGGGCAAGTCTGCTCGTTCGGAAAGTCCGGCGGACCTCCACTGCAAAGTTTGCCGGATTTGTCCGCTGGATAGACTGATCGTGTGTACGCGGCATTAGACGACTGCGGGGTTCCCTCTGCCCAGTCTATATCTGGATAATTAAAATATCCCTTTATGATAACACTTCCCACCCTCGCTGATAATCCAACTTGTGATAGGAGATTTGTCTCCCCCTCCTCCCTCAGGTTAGGGGGCCTATAACATACTCTCAGTAATATTTTTTCCTTAGCTTCATCCCTTTGGAGCTCTACCCATAAGGATTCCACCTCCTCCCTAGCTCCCTTAGTGATGTCATCTCTCACATTCACTTGAACATTATTCTTGATATATAGGCATACCCCTTCCCCTTTTTTACTCTCTCTATCCCTGCGATAAAGGGTGTACCCTTGAATGGTTGCCAGCCAATCATGAGAGCTGTTGAACCAGGTGTCCGAAATTCCCATAAAATCCAAAACCTCCTTGTACAACAGTATCTCTAGTTCACCCATCCTGTCCACCAGGCTCCTGGCATTGGTGAACATGCCACGTAGTTTAGACCGGTCGCATACTATCCTCTTATTGGGTGTTCTGAGGTTGCAAATAGGACTTGTTACTATACTTACCTTGGGTTTATGTGCTTTAGTCAACCTACCACTAATGCCCCCAATACTACCCTCTAGAATATGTTCCAGCTGGCCAACTCTACCTCTGGGTCCTCCCCCCTGTCGCTTAGTTTAAAAACCCATCTAACTTTTTGGCCATCTTTACTCCCAGCTGATCTGCACACTCCTCATTTCTGTGCAGTCTGTCCCTTCTATAGTACTGGTGATCAAATGAGACGTCGGCCCAGCCCTCCAGCAACCCAAACCCCTCCTACAACAGCTCTTCAGCCACTTGTTTACATCCCTAATCTCCCTCTGCCTTTTTGGTGTGGCTTGATGTATCGGTAGTATTCCTGGGAATACTACCTTGGAGGTGTAAGGATTGAGGTATGTTGAAACAAAATGGCTGACCTTATGTCTTACTAATTACTTGTATTTTTCTATCCTTCTCTGTAAAATCCACATTCGTCATCTTTTGTCACGTACTCATCAAGAAGAGGCCGCATCAGCCCTAAAAAGCAGTCTACGCCCAGAAGATTGTCTTATCAGCTGATAACACCCGGAGAATTGTCTTTACTTTGAAAATGTTGTTTTCTTTACATTTGCTGATGTTTGCCCTTTTCTGTCTATAAAAGATGTAATAAACAAGCCTCAGAGCCACAGTCAGTCAGAGACAGTTAGAGTTAACGACGGACTTCTGAGCAGAAATACTGAATACTTCTGTGTCTCTTTGCTCAGATAAGAACTCTAACTAACAATTGGGAAACGGTAACATAACCTGACAAATAGGTGACTTGTTGAGGTCACACCTAACATTTCTGGCGCCGCGAACACGGACTCGCTGAAGAAACTACAAGAGGCGAACGAACATAAGGACGGAACAAAGAGGCTGGGCACATCAAAGAACCACAGACAAATCCTGCGCAGGTAAGAAAAGCTTTATTTTCTTATAAACTCTGTGCTTCTTAGATTTGTGCCCACCTGATCTGTCTGAATTGTTCTTCAGGTAAACACCAACCTCTGTAGTATGCGGGTCTTGAACTTAATATTTTGGCTTATGTTACCGTTGTTTCTTGTCTGTCTACTTGTCATCTGTCTGTTGTGAATGAGATAAGCCCTGTTTGTATGGTGTGAATTGAAACATATATCATCCCAATGGGTAACGGAATGCGCCCTTAACTCGTAAGAGTACTTTGGGGGTCCGACACTTAAGTTTGATATACGCTTTTTGATTCATGAGCCTAAAAACGGGTTGAAAGTATAAGTCCTGACTGCCTCAATAAAGCAGGAATAAGAAACGAATGCTGAGAGATTCCATGGTAATGGGACGGGAATAAAGGTCTCCACAAAGTCCCGGAGACCTAGTCATATGTGTTTGGCCACCAAAAGGGAATGCTTGTATATGTTGTAGCTGTCAGTCTGGTCATAATATTTGTCAGTTGGCTAGCATATAAAGTAATTCGATCTCATATAGGAGAGGTTTTTTAGTATTTTGGCACCCTAGGAGGAGAAGGCAACGAGACACTTAGTAAGTGATCCAAACGCCACCTAGGCAGGACTGTCAAAATGGGCCAGACACATGGTAAACCCCAGGAGGAATCTCAGAAATGTTATGCTGTTAAAGACATAATTACAATGTTGTATGGGAAGGATAAGGCACAGGGCACAAATAGGATTCTCAAGAAATTGGGGATGGATGGAGAAAATGGATTAAGTGTAGAAGGTTGGGAAGAAATAAAGAAAGACAGACAGGGAGAGATATTGCAGAACAGATGGGTATCACAAATACAATGTTTAATTAAGGTTTCCAACAGGGCTGAAGAGGAGGGATGGGAGTATTGTCAGGAAAAGGGTGGATGGGATATGAAGGTCCGACACAAAAGTCTTCCTTCTGCTCCCGGCGATAGGGTAAATACGGAAGATACTCCACCTCCTTATAACACTACCACACCAGGTAATGAAAGACCAAAACTTTATCCTTCCTTAAGAGGAAGAGGATGGGTATGCCGAGTATGCGGTATCCAGAACACAGACTGGGCACAGGAATGTGTACATTGCGGCGCTCAAAGACCAGAGCCCGTAGCTCCAGTCCATAGTCGGACTAGGGTAATACAAGTAAATAATCCAGATGCGGGTCAAGCAGGACAGCCACCTACAGTGACCCGACAAGTCGTTCTGAGGACATGGACACCTTGGTCGGCTGACACTCTTATGGCATTAATACAGAATGCTCCTGATCCCGTAGCAAAACCTGCCGCATTCTGTAGATTCGTGACACAATTACTAGACACACATGAAGCAACTTGGCAAGATGGGGAAGATATATGTAGACATAAAATGACACTAACGATGTTTAATCAATTTATGAATGAAATTGCTCCACATAGACCACAAGGGGATCCAGCGGCAGATCCACCAGGAGTACACCCTCGTCATATAGACTCTAGACCCCTGTTTATTGCTCAGTTACGAGAATTTTGCCAAGGGAAACAGCAGGAAAGGGGTTCGACAGCGCCCATAAAACAGGCCCCAGGTCAGACTGTTACAGAATTTTACCTCAACATGGAAAGCATGATGGCTGACGAAGGTCTAGATTTAGCCTTACCCGTCACCATTAGGGCTTTCAATCGACAGTTTATGGAAGGACTAGTACCCCAAATAGGTGACAAACTGAAGGCATGTACTCCCGAATGGAGAGCCATACGGGACAGAGGAACATTGTTGCAGAAAGCACAAGGCATAGAGGCTGATTTAGCAGAAACTAAACCCAGAAGGACACCGGGAGTTAACACTGTTGCCCGGGTCAATGAAGGAGGGAATTCCTCCCGTAAACCTCTTACCTGTTATTACTGCAACAAGGTGGGACATATAAAAAGAGACTGTAGGAAAAGGATAAAAGACGAACAGGAAGGAAACACGGACAGAGACACGAGGGACTACAGACAGAGGCGTACCAATGATAGGGACGATCCGACCGCATGACTTGCCCCAGTCCTAGCTGAATCAGAGAACAAAATGCTCCACATGTTGATGAAGGTGGAAGGTAAACATATTCCTTGTTTGGTTGACACAGGAGCGTCACGCAGTCTGTTGTCTGATTCAGTAGTCCCTCCACACATGACGTCCCGTGACACCATACCCATAAGTGGTTATGACGGTCTTTTGTCCGATGCCCCGCTGACTAAACCTTAAAAAGTAAAAATAGAGAATGGCAACCGCCTGACACTTGTGTATTGTTGCAATATGTAGATGACCTATTGTTATGTTGTCCGGATAACGATACTTGTTTAAAAGCCACTCTATCATTGTTACAATTCCTGGCTGAAAAAGGGTGCAAGGTGAATAGAACTAAGTTACAGGTATGTCAGAAAAAGGTTGTCTTTTTGGGCCACTGTATATCCCAGGGTACTCGACATCTCACTGAAGACCGAGTCCAGGCCATAAGACAAATGAATATCCCACGCAATTTTAAGCAACTTCGTATGTTTCTGGGAATGGTATCATATTGTAGACAATGGATACCACATGCCAGTTCTCTGATGCAGCCATTATATGATTGCTTGAAAATAGTACCCTATGTACTCACAGAAGCAGGTCATGAATCTTTTAGCACCTTAAAAAGGTTACTAATTTCGGCACCTGCGATCGGGATCCCTGATTATACCAAAACATTTCATTTGTACATTGCTGAAATCACGGGACACGCAACAGGGGTGTTGACACAACAACACATCAAACAAAGGCCGGTAGCATACTTCTCGGCGGCTCTCGATCCTGTCTCTAGAGGATCACCGTCCTGTGTACGAGCAGTTGCAGCAGTGTCAATTATCATTGACAAATCCTCAGAAATTGTCTTAGACAATCCTGTAGTGGTACATATCACACATGACATACACGCCATCTTATCACAGGTCCAACCAAAACACATATCAATGGCAAGGCAGCTGCGTCTACAATGCACTTTGCTCCTACCCCCCAATGTTACCTTTCAGCGATGCACTTCTTTTAACTTAGCACAGCTTTTACCATTACAGACAGATTTGACAGGGGGGAGTAATGATGATAATGGTGTAGATACAGCACAAGATACTCAGGATTCTGACACACTTTCATTTCATGACATAACATCTGATGAACACGATTGTTTTCAACTTATGGAACAAGAAACCACGGGGTTCCCACATGTCACAGACATACCCATTGCAAATGCAGAACACACACTGTACATAGATGGTAGTAGATTTGCCGATGACAAAGGTAAATATCACACAGGTTATGCTGTGGTAACGGACACACAGGTAATTGAGGCAAAGTCACTACCAGCACACATGTCGGCACAAGAAGCGGAACTAACCGCTCTAGAGAAAGCCCTAGAACACTTAGAGGGACAAGAAGGGAACATTTACACTGATTCCGCATACGCCTACGGTGTGGCACATGATTATGGCCACATATGGAAAGCTAGAGGTTACCTTACAGCAGCAGGCACACCTGTTAAACATGGTGAAGGAATCAAAAGAGTCCTGAACAATCTTCAAAAGGTTATAAGAGTAGCCATCATGAAGATAGCGGCACACACGAGCGCAAAAACAACTGAGGCAAAAGGAAACGCATTTGCAGATTTAACTGCAAAGAAGGCAGCTCTAGGGGAAGTAAGCCCTGAGACCTTAGCCACGGTACAGGTGAGTATGCCCGAAACCACATGGCAGCAGCTAATGGAACTACAGGAACAAGCAGGGGCTATTGAGAAGGACCGTTGGGTTAAGGAGGGAGCTGCACCAGGCCTTGACAATGTATGGAGAGAAGGAGACAAAATATGTCTACCCGGTTCTCTATACCCAGCAATGGCAGCGGCTGTTCACTTACCCACTCATGTCAGCTCCAATTCTATGTATAGGATTGTAAGCCAAGGATGGCTAGCCCCTGGATTCAGTAGTACTGCAAGGAACTACTGTGCTGCATGCCAAATCTGTCTGATTAATAACCCAGGACAGAGAGTGAAAACCCCACGTAAACATCAGGTCCGGGCCCAATATCCCTTTCAGAGACTGCAGATTGACTACATACAAATGCCTAAGAGCGGCCCCTTTGAATTTGTTCTCGTGTGCATCTGCCTATTTTCAGGCTGGCCCGAAAGTTATCCTGTGAAATCAGCTACGGCAAAAGCCACCGCCAAGAAACTGATTACTGAGCTGATACCTAGGTTTGGTCTCCCAGAAACAATAGAATCAGATAGGGGGACACATTTCACGGGAGAAATAATGCAAAATGTGATGGCAATGTTAGGGGTTCAACAAAGTTTTCATACTCCTTACCATCCACAGAGTTCAGGATCAGTAGAAAGAGTAAATGGTACAATCAAGCTGAAAATACAAAAAGCTATGCAGGAGTTGAACAAACCATGGCCTGAGTGCCTAGCTTTAGCTTTGTTCTCTATTAGGTACACCCCAACAGGAAAAACTGGGTTATCCCCATATGAAATACTGTTTGGAAGTGTACCTAGATTAGGTTTATATTTTCCTCAAAGTATGCAATTACAATGTGATAGTTTAACTACGTATGTAATACAGTTGCAACAGCGTCTGACTAAAATCCACAAGAGTGTGTATTCT
Organism: Lithobates pipiens; assembly: GCF_037356315.1. NCBI lineage: Eukaryota > Metazoa > Chordata > Amphibia > Anura > Ranidae > Lithobates > Lithobates pipiens. The sequence continues at coordinate 2,474,188 of NW_027507755.1, read as the reverse complement.
TCTCTTCCAGACCCTAATTCTGTCACAGGTACACACGATCTACAACCAGGAGACTATGTGTATGTAAAGAAACATACCAGAAAGACACTGGAACCAAGGTTTGAAGGTCCTTTCCAGGTGCTATTGATTACAGCAACCTCAGTGAAATTGGAAGGGAAACCTACCTGGATCCACGTTTCTCATTGTAAAAAGGAGCCAGTTGGCAAATGACAACATGTATCTTTTTATTGTTTCAGTAATTCTGGCTAATAGTTTGGTTACCTCACAGAATAAACTACACAAGGATGAAGGATTTTCTAAAAAAATGTTATTACTGAAGTTTAAATATGCTTATGCCCAGAAGTCAGGATATGAGAAATGTTGGATTTGTAGCAAATTACACCCCAGCACAGCAAGTATACCACTGATGGCAGTTCCTATAAACTATACTGATCTTGCTAACAGTAGCATTAACAATTAGAATTACATGAATTAGCAATTGAAAGTATGAGTGCAGCATTGACAGGACTCTGTGAAACTACTGAGGACTATGAGTGCTGTACTTGGATACATAACACCAGCATTGAGGTACCTGATTATTATGACATCATTGCACAACACCGTACGGAAGTAAAGAATTTACAAGAGAAGGCCCGAAATATTGGTCGCGACTGGGATCCGTTTGGTGGAACTTTTAGTTTCTCAGGGTTATTCTCTTGGGTTAAGAAGGCAGCAATGACGATTATAGTGGTGCTCTTATTCGTATTTTTCTTTTATGCATGCTTTAAGTTGTTTATGTGCTTTTGCAAGAAAGCCAAGGTAAATGATGCGGAAAAGATGGAACTTTTGTGAAGATAGGTAGATTTAGTTTCTTGACATCACCCATCTGTCAGAAAAGCCACTCTTCCTGAATTTTAGATGTTGGTACTGTCCAGGGGGATGGGTGTATACCCCTCTGACAACTCGCGGTCAGGGAGAGTACTCTGGATATAGGCTGACTAGAACTTGTTCAGGTGGACCCAGGGCAAGAGGGAGGGGTGATGTCAAAGGGGGAAATGTAAGGATTGAGGTATGTTGAAACAAAATGGCTGACCTTATGTCTTACTAATTACTTGTATTTTTCTATCCTTCTCTGTAAAATCCACATTCGTCATCTTTTGTCACGTACTCATCAAGAAGAGGCCGCATCAGCCCTAAAAAGCAGTCTACGCCCAGAAGATTGTCTTATCAGCTGATAACACCCGGAGAATTGTCTTTACTTTGAAAATGTTGTTTTCTTTACATTTGCTGATGTTTGCCCTTTTCTGTCTATAAAAGATGTAATAAACAAGCCTCAGAGCCACAGTCAGTCAGAGACAGTTAGAGTTAACGACGGACTTCTGAGCAGAAATACTGAATACTTCTGTGTCTCTTTGCTCAGATAAGAACTCTAACTAACAATTGGGAAACGGTAACATAACCTGACAAATAGGTGACTTGTTGAGGTCACACCTAACAGAGGTCCTTTTCCTCAATTTAGCTCCCAATTCCCTAAAATCGTTCTTTAGGACACTCCATCTTCCCCAGCCCCTCCCAGTAATCTGTTTACCAGATTCGTGATATGCCAAACCCAAGCGCCCGGTAGACAACATACAGTTCAGCACTTCAGGTCTTACAGATTGCCCTTTCTGTCCTTCTAAGAATTGAGAACCCTTGAGTGCACAAAGCGAGGTCCATAAAGACATGGATGATTGAGTTTGGGTTGGAGGAGCTTGACTGGCCTGCACAGAGTCCTGACCTCAACCCCATAGAAGACCTTTGGGATGAATTAGAGTGGAGACCTCAAGCCAGGCCTTATATATATATATATATATATATATATATATATATATATATATAAGCATATCTTATTTAGAAATACTTTAAGTAAGCGTTAGGCAATTTTTCTTTTTAGTTTTGAATAGAGTAGGGAATAGTTAGGACCTGCTCACACTCTACCGTTGCAGCACACTAAAACGCGTGCACATAGTCCTATTGTTAAAAAATTGTGGTGTTCAGATCTCTGCTCTGTTTTTCAGCATCATGTGGAAAACATGACCTGTCTGTTCCATTCTACAGTGTAGTGAGGTGTGTGGAATAATGTGAAAGCGTGTCAACGTGCATTGAAAACCACAAGTTAAATGCAGATGAATCACCGATGCATAGAGGTGAGTGGGCCTTTGGAATCCATGTCAATTTATTGGCTTTTTTTCAAGTTGACTTCTCAGTTTGGACACCAGTAGGGATGAGCCGAACACCCCCCTGTTCGGTTCGCACCAGAACCTGCGAACAGACCTAAACTTCGTGTGAACTTTAGAACCCTATTAAAGTCTATGGGACTCGAACGTTCACAATCTAAAGTGCTCATTTTAAAGGGTAATATGAAAGTTACTGTCCTAAAAAGTGTTTGGGGACCCGGGTCCTGCCCCAGGGGACATGGATCAATGCAAAAAAAAGTTTTAAAAACGGCCGTTTTTTCAGGAGCAGTGATTTTAATAATGATTAAAGTGAAACAATAAAAGTGTAATATTCCTTTAAATTTCGTAGCTGGGGGGTATCTATAGTATGCCTGTGAAGGGGCGCATGTTTCTGGTGCTTAGAACTGTCGCTGCACAAAGTGTCATTTGTGCAGGAAAAAAAGTCTTTTAAAATCACTTGCGGCTAAATTGTCGGGTCTCCGTAATACAGAGAACACTCAATGAGTGTTCTCTGTATTAGCCGACAATTCATTCATTCATTGATTAAAAAAAAAAAAAAATAAAAAAAAAAAGCGTGGGGGTTCCCCTAAATTCAATCAAAAGGCCCTTCAGGTCTGACATGGATATTAAGGGGAACCCCGTGTCAAATTTAAAAAAAAAATTGACGTGGGGGTCCCCCCAAATATCCATACCAGACCCTTCAGGTCTGATATGGATATTAAGGGGAACCCCGCATCAAATTTAAAAAAAAAATTGACGTGGGGGTCCCCCTAAATATCCATACCAGACCCTTTATCCGAGCACGCAACCTGGCAGGCCGCAGGAAAAGAGGGGGGGACGAGAGAGCGGCCCCCCCTCCCTCCTGAACCGTACCAGGCCACATACCCTCAACATTGGGAGGATGCTTTGGGGGTCTGTGACCCCTCAAAGCACCTTGTCCCCATGTTGATAAGGACAAGGGCCTCATCCTCACAACCCTGGCCGTTGGTTGTGAGGGTCTGCGGGCGGGGGGCTTATCAGAATCTGGAAGCCCCCTTTAACAAGGGGACCCCCAGATCCCGCCCCCCCCCTGTTTGAAATGGTAAGGGGGTACAAAAGTACCCCTACCATTTCACAAAGAAAGTGTCAAAATGGTTAAATAAGACAAACACACTTTTGAAAAATTCCTTTATTAAAAATAAAAAAAATAAAAAAAAAATTCCAGCGGTGCTAATCCACTCTTGCTATCCAGCGACGGGTCTCCGGGGTCCAGCGATGGATGATCATATCCAGCGACGGGGGATCTCTCAGTCCAGCGCTGTCCATACATCCTTCTTCTGTCTCCACTGCGGAGACACTGCAGAGAGCCGAGCGCTGACATTTCTTATATTGGGAGGGCGGGGCCACCCGTCACCTGACCCCGCCCCTCTGACGCAGGAGAGGGAAGCCAGGGGTTCCCCAGTGACGTGTGGGTGACCCCGCCCCCTCTGATGTAACGCAGGTTTCCGTTACATCAGAGGGGACGGGGTCACCCACACGTCACTGGGGAACCCCTGGCTTCCCTCTCCTGCGTCAGAGGGGCGGGGTCAGGTGACGGTGGCCCCGCCCTCCCAATATAAGAAATGTCAGCGCTCGGCTCTCTGCAGTGTCTCCGCAGTGGAGACAGAAGAAGGAGGTATGGACAGCGCTGGACTAAGAGATCCCCCGTCGCTGGATATGATCATCCATCGCTGGACCCCGGAGACCCGTCGCTGGATAGCAAGAGTGGATTAGCACCGCTGGAATTTTTTTTTTATTTTTTTTATTTTTAATAAAGGAATTTTTCAAAAGTGTGTTTGTCTTATTTAACCATTTTGACACTTTCTTTGTGAAATGGTAGGGGTACTTTTGTACCCCCTTACCATTTCAAACAGGGGGGGGGCCGGGATCTGGGGGTCCCCTTGTTAAAGGGGGCTTCCAGATTCTGATAAGCCCCCTGCCCGCAGACCCTCACAACCAACGGCCAGGGTTGTGAGGATGAGGCCCTTGTCCTTATCAACATGGGGACAAGGTGCTTTGAGGGGTCACAGACCCCCAAAGCATCCTCCCAATGTTGAGGGTATGTGGCCTGGTACGGTTCAGGAGGGAGGGGGGGCCGCTCTCTCGTCCCCCCCTCTTTTCCTGCGGCCTGCCAGGTTGCGTGCTCGGATAAAGGGTCTGGTATGGATATTTAGGGGGACCCCCACGTCAATTTTTTTTTTAAATTTGATGCGGGGTTCCCCTTAATATCCATATCAGACCTGAAGGGTCTGGTATGGATATTTGGGGGGACCCCCACGTCAATTTTTTTTTTAAATTTGACACGGGGTTCCCCTTAATATCCATGTCAGACCTGAAGGGCCTTTTGATTGAATTTAGGGGAACCCCCACGCTTTTTTTTTTTTTTTAATCAATGAATGAATGAATTGTCGGCTAATACAGAGAACACTCATTGAGTGTTCTCTGTATTACGGAGACCCGACAATTTAGCCGCAAGTGATTTTAAAAGACTTTTTTTCCTGCACAAATGACACTTTGTGCAGCGACAGTTCTAAGCACCAGAAACATGCGCCCCTTCACAGGCATACTATAGATACCCCCCAGCTACGAAATTTAAAGGAATATTACACTTTTATTGTTTCACTTTAATCATTATTAAAATCACTGCTCCTGAAAAAACGGCCGTTTTTAAAACTTTTTTTTGCATTGATCCATGTCCCCTGGGGCAGGACCCAGGTCCCCAAACACTTTTTAGGACAGTAACCTGCATATTACCCTTTAAAATGAGCACTTTAGATTTCTCCCATAGACTTGTATAGGGTGTTCCGGCTTTTTGAATTTGCTGCGAACAGCCCAAATTGTTCACTGTTCGCTGAACAGGCGAACAGGCAATGTTCGAGTAGAACATGAGTTCGACTCGAACTCGAAGCTCATCCCTAGACACCAGCAGGACAAAAGTGGGAAAAAAGAACCTGCTAAGAGTTTTAACCCTTCTATACTTATAAATAAAGTTTTGGTTATACATACACTTCAAAACAGTCAGAATTAATTTAGCACGCTAACAGCATTATTAATTTTACACATGATCAGGGCTCTAAAGGGCAAAGGTGGCTTCTTTCAGGCTCTGATATCAGGCACATGCTGAATCATGCAGAGGAAAGGACATTGGGCAGCATACAGGAGACTGAAAGGATCACCAGGTATTTCAACTTCTTTGGGATGCAGATAATATAAAAAGCCTCAATGATAAAAATAAATGGAAACCTGATTTGAAATGAATTTATCTTGTTTTTTTTTTTGTTTTTAAGTTTATGTACAGGCGGTCCCCTAGTTACAAACATCCGACTTACAAACAACTCCTACTTACAAACGGAGGGAGACAACAGAGAGTGAGAGGAAATCTACCCCTAGGAAGGGAAGTTCACTCCTGTAATGCCCCGTACACACAATTGGATTTTCCAACAACAAATGTTGGATGTGAGCTTGTTGGCAGAAAGTCCAACCTTGTGTATGCTCCATTGAACATTTGTTGAAGGACTTTCCACCAACAAATGTTGTCTATCAGGTTCTCAAATTTTCCGGCAACAACTGTTTAGTCCATGCATGCTTGGAATCAAGTATGAGCCGGAGATATAACTAGCGTTTGTAATGGAGATATCACGTACGTCTTGTACATCACTATGTTCGTAATTGTTGGCCAACATTTGTGTAACCGTGTGTATGCAAGACAAGTTGGAGCCAACATCCTTTGAACAAAAATCCACGGTTTTGTTGTCGGAAAGGCTGATCGTGTGTACGGGGCATTAGAGTCATTATGGAAAAAAAGTACCTCCATGGATGCTTTATCACCAAGGCTTGTTTCCACAACAACCCAAAATTTTCTAAATCCAATTGTCATTGAGGTGGAATCTTCTGAATAGTGATGAGCCGAACACCCCCAGTTCGGTTAGCACCAGAACCTGCAAACAGACCTAAAATTCGTGTGAACTTTAGAACCCTATTAAAGTCTATGGGACTCGAATGTTAGAAATCAAAAGTGCTAATTTTAAAGGCTAATATGCAAGTTATTGTCCTAAAAAGGGTTTGGGGATCCGGCTCCTGCCCCAGGGGACATGTATCAATGCAAAAAAAACGTTTAAAAATGGCCGTTTTTTCAGGAGCAGTAATTTTAATAATGCTTAAAGTGGAACAATAAAAGTGTAATATTCCTTTAAATTTCGTACCTGGGGGGTGTGTATAGTATGCTTGTAAAGAGGCGCATGTTTCCCATGCTTAGAACTGTCCCTGCACAAAGTGTAATTTCTGCAGGAAAAAAGTAATTTAAAAGCACTCACGGCTATAATGAATTGTGGGCTCCCTGTAATACAGAGAACAGTCATTGAAAGTCATTGATAAAAAAAAAAAATGCGTGGGATTCCCCAAAAATTCAATTACCGGGCTCTTCAGGTCTGGTATGTATATTAAGGGGAACCATGCATCAAATAAAAAAAAAATGACGTAGGGTTCCCCCAAATATCCATACCAGGGCCTCATCCCCACAAACCTGGCCGGTGGTTGTTGGGGTCTGCGGACGGGGGAGCTTATCAGAATCTGGAAGCCCCCTTTAACAAATGGACCCCCAGATCCCGGCCCCAACCTATTTTAAATGGTAACGGGTACATTGTAAACCTACCATTTCACAAAGAAAGTGTAAAAAAATGTTAAAAAAGACACAGACACTGTTGGGATAAGTCCTTTATTTAAAAAAATAAAAAAAAGATTCCAGCAGTGGTAATCCACTCTTGGTATCCAGCGATGGGTGATCTCTTCTCCGCAGTCCAGCGATAGGTGATCTCTCCCAATGATGTCCAGCGCATCCTGTCTCCACCGGAGACACCGTGGGAATCCCGACAGCCTGACAGGTCTTAGCTGAGGAGGATGGGGGCCACCCGTCACCTGACCCCGCCCCCCTCTGATGCTGTGTGCTGAGTTATTTTGAGGGGACAGCAAATTTACAACTGTTATACAAGCTGTACGCTCACTACTTTACATTGTAGCAAAGTGTCATTTCTTCAGTGTTGTCCCATGAAAAGATATAATAAAATATTTTAAAAAATGTGAGATACTATACATCCTTGATAAATATTTGGCATGGAGAAAGCTTGCAGCACGTAGAGTTGAATTCCTGCCTTCCATAGTTTTTTTGGGACTCATTATTGTTGAAAAGCAATGATGGTAGCCTATTTGCACCACTAAAAAAAGAAGTTAGCAGTGAGGATCCGGGGGTGGGAACAGGAAGCAGGAAGTTATGAAGTGAAACTAAGAAAACAGGTCTTACACATGGTTCACTGCTGGCTGGAAATAAACACGTTCTTCACAAGATTAGGCTGACGACTCATCATTTCTTCCACAAAATCTACATGCTGGAAATGTTGATAATGTTTTTTTCTGATGCTGGAAGCCAAATAAATCTAAATATGTCTGCAATCAGATTACCAGATGAATATTCGGCCAAGCACATAGAGGGTCATGTCAGGTGAATGGCTGCAGAAGTTAGTCTCCTTTACTCGTGATTCACTAAGGTAAAGCTAAGAATTTGACCACAATGAACTTTGTATTTCTTTATGTCAGTCCGTGGCTTGGAGAAACGGAATATTTGAAAGGGGTCACAGAAAAAGTCCTTCCTTTTACAAAGGAAGAAAGATCTTTATGTGGCTGGAACTGCTTTTCCCACATAAAATACATAAAAATAATGATACGAAGCATCTGACTCTGAAAGAAACAATTTCTTCCTAATGGAACACAGACATTCATTTCATACAGCTAAGAGTGCCATGGGTTCTTTCCTTGGGAAATTAACATAAGTCAAAATGAAGCAGAAGGTTGCAATAAATCTAACGTTGAACGCCAATTCTTTTTTATCCTTTAATAGTCGAGCAGTTTGTGCCACACAGCAATTTTTATCAACATTTTTTCCCACCTTTTAATATGTACATAAGCTTATAGGACTCCAAAGAGCCTGTAATTGGGCAAGCGTCTTAAAGAGTCTTGCTTGAATTCACCATAGTAAAAGTAAAAGTTAATTATCCCGTCGCTGTATGCAGAGCCTTAATACCAATATGTCAAAACTGTATCTCTGAAAGCGACTGTCTAGTGGAGCACTCAATATGAGCCTTGCTATAAATGTGATTTGTGGGGATCATTAATGAAGTACTAGACCTAATTGACTTCTTTTGGCTTTCTGTCAACATAAAAAAGTGCTGTACTAGCAACCATAAGTTGCAGGAAACTTCTGTAACAAGGTTCCTGATAAAGTGGACTTTACAAGATAAAAAGGTCTTTATGACTAATTGCCGGTATAGCAGTTTGTCTAAATACTTTTTTACAATTATTAATTACAACCTAATTTCATATTTTATTATTGAAACAATAAAAACAGTCAAAAATGAAACCCTCATTTTAAAGAGTTAGAATAACTATGAGTTAAAGTAGAACTATAGGCATTTTTTTTTTTTTCATTTTGGTTAGTGCAAGTGAGGGTTATAACCCCTGTCAGATTTTGTTTGGCCACCTGTGTTCCATTGCGGAGATTTCTCCATTTCCTGTCCCATAGCCAAACAGGAAGTGAGAGGAAACCCCTGCAAATTAGGGGAATTCTTTGTGGACCCCCAGATCACCAGAACACGTGTCCCCATTGGAATCTCCTCTATCACTTTTCTGGGGACAACCCAAAATATGTTTTTATTTTTACTTTCACTTTTAATAATAATGGTAAACAGGACAGATAGAAAGGGTGATTCTCCCTAACGGGGGCACAGATGGCGATAAAAACTTGACACGCATTCTAATCCCTCTCTACTCTAGTGAAAACTAAAAAAAAAAAAGTTTTGCTCTTATGCCTCATACACACGATCAGAACTTCCGTCAGAAAAAAACTTGAATGCTTTTTCCGACGGAATTTCGCTCAAGCTTGCCCTGCATACACACGGTCTCACAAAAGTTCTCTGAACTTTTGACAGTCAAGAACGTCATGGTGACATACAACACTACAACAAGCTGAGAAAATGAAGTTCAATGCTTCCAAGTATGCGTCAAATTGTTTCCGCGCATGCACGATTTTTTGCGTGTCCGCATTGCATACATTGCATTTTCGGATAGGAACTTTTTCCGACCGAAAAATAGAGAACCTGCTCTCAATCTTTTGCTGGCTGGAATTCTGCCAGAAAAAGTCTGATGTAGCATACACATGGTTGGAATTTCTGACCAAAAGCTCACATCCGACTTTTGCTGGCAGAATTTCTGATCGTGTGTATGGGGCTTTAATTATATAGTTATACTTTAAGAATGCATAATACAGCTGTGCTCATAGTTCCTACTAGCTAGGAACCACGATCTGTCATTTCCTCCAGTCACTCCCACCCCCCTACAGTTAAAACACACTAGGGAACACATTTACCCCTTGATCGCCCCCTAGTGTTAACCTCTTACCTGCCAGTGACATTTACACAGTAATCCGTACATTTTTACAGCACTGATCGCTGTATAATTGTTAATGGTCCCAAAAAATGTGTCAAAAGTGTCCGATCTGTCCACCATAATGTCGCAATGTCCCGATAAAAATCGCAGATCACTGCTATTACTAGCAAAAAAATAATAATAATAAAAATGCCATAATTATTTCCCCTATTTTGTAGACGCTATAGCTTTTGTGCAAACCAATCAATATACACTTATTATTGGCCTAAACTGAGGAAAAAAAATTGCTTTAAAAAAAATAAAAAATTGTGGATATTTATTATAGTAAAAGTTTTTTTTCAAAATTGTTGCTCTTCTTTTGTTTATAGTGGAAAAAATTTAAATCACAGAGATGATCAAATACCACCAAAACAAAGCTCTATTTATGGGGAAAAAAAGATGTCAACTTTGTTTGGGTACAGCGTCGCACAACCGCACAATTGTCAGTTAAAGTGATGCAGTGCCGTATCGCAAGAAATGACCTGGTCATTGAGCAGTCAGATCTTCTGGGGCTGAAGGGGTTAAAATATACACATCGGAAGCCCATCGGCGGGTACAGCTGGCTCGATGTCCGCTGGCTCCCGCCAATTAGACAGTACAGAGGCAGAATGACAATCTGTCTATGTAAACAGGGCAGATTGTTGTTCTGTCAGAGGGGAAGGCACCGATCATGTGTTTCTGCTAAGCAGGATTCCCCCCAGTTAGTAAGCACAACTTAGGCATACATTTAACCCTTTTGATCGCTCCTGATGTTACCCCCTTCCCTGCAAGTGTTATTAGTACAGTGACCATGCATATTTTTTAGCACTGATCGCTGTATTAGTGTCACTGGTCCCCAAAAAGTGTCAAAAGTGTCAGTTAGGTGTCCAATTTGTCTGCCGCAATATTGAAGTCCCACTATAATTCACGGATCGCCGCCATTATTAGTAAAAAAACAAAAGTTTGTAGAGGCTATAACTTTTGCACAAACCAATCAATATATGCTTACTGGGATTTTTTTTTACTAAAAATATGTAGCAGAGTACATATTGGACTAAATTGAAGAAGAAATTAATTTTTTTTTACATTTTTTTCATTGGAAATGTTTTATAGCAGAAAGTAAAAAATATAGTTTTTTTCACAATTGCCTGTCTTTTTTTGTTTATAGCGCAAAAAATAAAAACCTCAGAGGTGATCAAATACCACCAAAAGAAAATTCTATTTGCCCAAAAAAAAAACCTCAGAGGTGATCGAATACCACCAAAAGAAAATTCTATTTGTGGAAAAAAAAGAACGTTTAATTTATTTGGGTACAGCGTCGCACAACTGCGCAAGTAACGCAGTGCCGTATAGCAAAAATCGGCCTGGTCATTAAGAGGGTAAACCTCCCGGAGCTGAAGTGGTTAAAGATAATGGAAGCAAATACTTTATGTACTTTATGTGAGGGACTTCCGGACACCCTGACTGGGTATCTCCGCCAAGAAGCTGCTTCCCAAGCTCTGGAATACGAGACCAGTTTTGGAGCAAACCAGAAGAAGGACTTTTTATTGAACAAGAATAAAGGCCTGTTATACACTACACACAGGTGAGGCTGATCACATTATCATATGCAAAAACAATTGTATACAGAAATATAACTAACATTATAAACATCAAGTTAATTAAACAATTAGCCACCTGGACACTCAGAGGTTTCATTCCAGGTCAGACTTGCTGGCATCGAGCTCACAAATTACAATACACATTATTACAAGTATAAACACACCCCCACAGTAGTTTGCTAGCAGACAATAGGTGTGTTAATGAGCACAATTAACACTGGGTGAAAGACCCTTAGGAGGCACACTAGATCTATTTACAATAAACACATTATAGCAGGAGATCCCATTAGTAGACTGTCCGGCTCCTACATTGAACATGGAACAGAGGCTAATGTAATATGACCAGTTCTTTCAATGAACATGTATAGTTCAGAATCAAACAAACCAGAAATAGTCTTCATATATTTCTTGAGGGATATTGTTGATAAATATTACTGTCCCATTTGCAGTGATCCAGACCACATTTTTAAGTAGTTGTCCATTATTTGCTCGGTCACATGTGCCCCTAATAGACACAGGGTAACTTACACATAAGAGGGGCATGGGAGCTGAGACAGGGGTTTCCTAACCTCTCTAAGGTAAGCTGGGTTTCACAGGCCCCCCACCCAAAGTGACTCCTTTCACACTTTATTTATCACAGTTGGGATGATTCAGTAATGCAAAATGTTTTTTATTTAGCTAGTGAATCAGTATTCTAAATATCTAAGAGGGATGCAGATCAGATCTGATGCAGATCTGCATAGAAACCAGCTTCTAGTTTTTTTTTTGTCAAAGCCTAACTGAACAAGCTAAAGTTAGAAGCTGATTGGCTACCATGCAAGTTGATCCAGGGAATATCCGATTGCCTCTTGGGGGATCAAGAAGCTGGAGCAAATTGGCTCATGCTTTGCTGTTTTTTTTTGCCTTCCTCTGGATTAACTGTAAGTATAGGATTATGTATATAGGATTGTAATTTTTATTTATTTTTTCCCTTTTATTGGTTGAACTAGATGGACTTGTGTCTTTTTTTCAACTGGACTAAGTATGTATGAAACTGAGAAATCCGGGCAAAAGTTTTTTCTATGTATCATTGGAGTGTTAAAAATTGCAACAATGACCGTTTTATTCTCCATGGCCTTTGCTTTCAGAAAATATGGGTTCTAAGTCATTTTCCAGCAAAAAATAATGCACCCATATTGCAAAAAGAAAAAATGTGCATTTATTAATTTTTGTGCATTGAAGCCTGCAAAGAATTGCAACTGTGATTAGTGCATCAAAGGTGCAATAAACAGGTTCCTGCAGACTATTCCTCCAGCCCTGGGTCTGTGCTGAGGAACTAATCAATGGACTATGAGTACGGTGATGTCACCTCATTTGTGCTGTATTGAGAACTATGTAACCATGGTGGAAGATGGGACTTGTAGTCTTAAGCCGCGTACACACGTGGCGGACTGTCTGGCCAACTTAGTCCGTCAGACAATCCGACAGACAGTCCGTCATACTTTCGAATGAACGGACTTGCCCACACACGGCACTTTTTGAGCGGACTAATACGGCGGACTAAGTCCGCCATACTATCCGCGCTACTTTTGAAATGAACGGACTCGCCCACACACGCGGAGGAAAGTCCGCTCATTTCGAGCGCGTCTCCAGGTAGGCGGGGCCCGCGAAGGAGACATCGCTGACCCCGCCGCCTGGAATGGACTTAAAGGGGAACCCCAACGCCGAAAAAAATCGGCGTGGGGGACCCCCCCAAGTCCACAACAGACCCTTGTCTGAGTACGCTACCCGGCCAGCCAGGAAAGGGGGGCGAGCGAGCGCCCCCCTTCTGAGCCGTACCAGGCCGTGTGCCCTCAACATGGGGGGTGCCTTGGGGAAGGGGGGCCGCACGGCCCCCCCACCCCAAAGCACCTTGTCCCCATGTTGATGAGGACAAGGGCCTCTTCCCGACAACCCTGGCCGTTGGTTGTCGGGGTCTGCGGGCGGGGGGCTTATCGGAATCCGGGAGCCCCCTTTAATAAGGGGGCCCCCGGATACCGGCCCCCCACCCTATGTGAATGAGTATGGGGTACAATGTACCCCTACCCATTCACCTGTGAAAAAAAGTACAAAAAAAACACAACACAGGGTTAAAATATTTTATTGCACAGCTCCAGGGGTCTTCCGTCTTCGGGGGTCTTCTCGCCGGACTCCTCCGCTATCTTCTTGTAGCTCTTTTGCTAGCGGAGGAGTCCGGCTTTCTTCCGCGCCGCCGGCCTCTTCTCCCGACTTCGGGGGTCTTGTCCCCCTCTTCGGTTCTTCTGCCGGGCCACCGCGCCTTCTTATAGCTCTTTTACAGGCGGTGGCCCGGTCTTCTGTCGCCGCCGTCGCCGCCTTCCGTTCTTCTTCTTCTTCTTCTTCTTCTCCAGGAGATGTTGCCTCGACAATCTCTCCGGCCGGAATGCCAGAGCTGCGCTGCGCGGCCACTTATATAGTGACAATGGGGCGGTGTCACATGGCTTTATGTCACATGGGTTGGTCACATGGGTTGATGTCACATGGGGACTATGATATCGTAAGGGGGCGGGGTCACCATGTGACACCAACCCATGTGACATAAAGCCATGTGACACCGCCCCATTGTCACTATATAAGTGGCCGCGCAGCGCAGCTCTGGCATTCCGGCCGGAGAGATCGTCGAGGCAACATCTCCTGGAGAAGAAGAAGAAGAAGAAGAAGAAGAAGAAGAAGAAGAAGAACGGAAGGCGGCGACGGCGGCGACAGAAGACCGGGCCACCGCTTGTAAAAGAGCTATAAGAAGGCGCGGTGGCCCGGCAGAAGAACCGAAGAGGGGGACAAGACCCCCGAAGTCGGGAGAAGAGGCCGGCGGCGCGGAAGAAAGCCAGACTCCTCCGCTAGCAAAAGAGCTACAAGAAAATAGCGGAGGAGTCCGGCAAGAAGACCCCTGAAGACGGAAGACCCCCGGAGCTGTGCAATAAAATATTTTAACCCTGTGTTGTGTTTATTTTTTACTTTTTTTCACAGGTGAACGGGTAGGGGTACATTGTACCCCATACTCATTCACATAGGGTGGGGGGGCCGGTATCCGGGGCCCCCTTATTAAAGGGGGCTCTCGGATTCCGATAAGCCCCCCGCCCGCAGACCCCGACAACCAACGGCCAGGGTTGTCGGGAAGAGGCCCTTGTCCTCATCAACATGGGGACAAGGTGCTTTGGGGTGGGGGGGCCGCGCGGCCCCCCCTTCCCCAAGGCACCCCCCATGTTGAGGGCACGCGGCCTGGTACGGCTCAGGAGGGGGGGGCGCTCGCTCGCCCCCCTTTCCTGGCCGGCCGGGTAGCGTGCTCGGACAAGGGTCTGTTGTGGACTTGGGTGGGACCCCCACGCCAATTTTTTTCGGCGTTGGGGTTCCCCTTTAAGTCCATACCAGGCGGCGGGGCCAGCGACGTCTCCGTCGCGGGCCCCGCCTACCTGGATACCCGCTCGAAATGAGCGGACTTTTCTCTGGGCGGGAAAAGTCCGCTCATTTCAAAAGTACGGCGGACTGGCACACACACGGGCGGATTGTCCGCTGAAATGCGAGTCCAGCGGACAGTATTTCCAACATTCCGAAATACTTAGTCCGCCAGACTGTCCGCTGAAAAAGTCCGCTGAAGCCCACACACGAGCGGACTGTCCGCTGAAATGTGTTTCGGTGGACTAAGTTGGACAGACAGTCCGCCCGTGTGTACGCGGCTTTACATTCGCAGATTCATAAGACAGATTTGTCGTGTTGAATAAAAAAAAAAAAAGAACAAGATGTTGCAGTGAGAAGGATCCTGCAATTCAGGAAAAGGGGGAAAGAAGTGGTCTGAGAGTGGGGCCTATGGAATGGCACACCCTACACTATGGCTGTGAAACTTGGACAGAAAGGTGGATTATCCTTTAAATATGATAGACAGATTTTTAAATTGTTGCTACACACGGAGACAGAGAGAGAGTTAATTATCCGACTCATGTAGTAATATTGGACAGGCTATGGTTTATTTTGTATGTTCTATATTTTTTCTGTGGTAATGCTGCCTAGGTTGTTTTGGATGATGGAAATACTGGTTATGTTCTATTAATATGGAAAATGCTGAACCCCCCCAAGCTGTCCACCTCATGACCAGGAAGTGAATTGGAAGCTTTTTGGTGATATTGGTTAGAAAGGGGCAAATTTTGGAGATGTTGCGTAGGCTGAGGTCTGCAAGCTTTGGACAGTGAAAGGATAATTCAGAGTCCACAATAACACCTAGCACACTGGCATGAGTTGATAGTTGTGCCATCAATCTTGACAGAGAGGTCAGAGGAAGGGGCACTTGAGGTGGGAATATTATAAACTCAGTTTTGGAAAGATGGAGTTTGAGGAAACTGTGGAAAATCCAGACTGATGTGTCTTCTAGTAAATTAATGATACGTGAGGAGACTGATGGAGTGAGCTGAGGGGTAGAGAGATAGATTTGGGTGTCATCAGCATAGAGAGGGTATTGGAAGCCATTGGAGGCTATCAATTGACCCAGGGAGGAGGTATAGATCGAGAGGTCCAAAAGCAGAACCTTGAGGTACCCAGACCGAGAAAGGAAGAGGAGAGGAGAAAATCTAATTGTAAGTGGCACTGAAGGTACGGTGGGATAGGTAGGATGAGAACTAGTGAAGCGTACAGTCATGGAGACCATAGGAGTGGAGTTTTTTGAGGAGGAGGGTGTAGTTAACTGTGTCAAAGGCAGCAGAAAAGTCCAGGAGTAGGAGTTCAGAATAGTATCCATTGGTTTTCATAGTTAGTAGAACGTTTGTGAGTTTTAGGAGAGCAGTTTCTGTGAAGTGTTGATTTCTAAAGCAGGCGGTAATGAGAAGGTGAAAAACTTGAGAAACAGCCCAAAGTTCCACCTGCCCAAAGTTCCACCTGCTGGTTAAATAGAAGTCTACATAATAATAGAAGGAAAAGTCTACAGATTATTTCAGATTTCTAATCTGTATAAAAAGATGTGTGTTCTTACCTATTTTTACATGATCCTTCAGCTGTGAATCTCAGGAGCAGTGACATCATCCAAAGGCTTCCATGGCCCTCCTTCCTCTCCCCTGTAGCAGCTGTACCTGACATGACCAGACCGGGTGGATTAACAATGTAAGTACACAGATCTTTTTTTATGCAAGTTAAGCCTACTATCACACTATCAGTTTTTTTTTCATTCAACCCAGTGGGCTAAACAAAAAAGCTGAGGAGCTCAAGAGGAGCTTGCTGTACTAACTATCCAATGTTAGTACAGCTGTCTTCCCCCAGAGCTATTGTGTTCTGACAGGGATACTGCCTTCCCGCCAGAACATACTGGTCAGCGCTTACAGCCATTGGCTGCCAGCACTGATCAGATGCTGGTTTTTCAGCATGCCCATTCGACAGAAGCTGGCCATTTGGCCAGCTTCTGTCGGACAGGCTGGTGTACACACAGCCTGAATGTTGGTCAGTTTCTGTTGAACCAGCCTATACTGGTCGATATTCGGCCTGTAGGTACCAGGCTTTGGATAGCATAGGTAGGAATAAGGAGGAGGAAACACTTTAAGAACAGTTATAGTTAGGTCTTTCTCCTACTTTAAATTACATTGGAAGTAGTCTCAAATCACACAATGTGGTAAATAAAGGCAGTACTAACAAACCAATTAATCACCATGTCAACCTACCCTTAACAGATAACTACCATGTTACTACAACCAGTCTTTCAGAAAATCTCATTGAATATTTGGTGATATACTGCATAAGGGTAATCTTCTCTCTCAATGCATTTTGTAGGTTGTCTCTTCAATTAATCAGAGACAGATTCATCTATAATATCAATCACGTGTAGTGATGGACGAACTTCCGACGGGACGTTTCGCGAACCGCAAACGCGGCCAAAAGTTTGCGAACCACAAAGTTCACGGCGGACCCCATTGACTTTAATGGCAGGCGAACCTTAAAAACCTCCAGGTCATATTTTCAGCCACAAAATACTTACTAGCTGTGCACACATAGTCCCACAACATGGACACTGACATAACAAAAGTATTAAGTGAATCTGGGATCGACAACGACAAGCATTCTTTTTTTATGTGTGAAATTTTGACAATTCAGGAGCGCATGAAGGCCATGGAGGAAAGGCAAGGTCAGGGCAGGCTATGAAGGGGGTGCAGGAGATGATCAGTGCCACAGTCAGGGCAGAGCAGTCCTGTGCCAGTGTCCCAGTGTGCCAACCTGTGCTTGAGCCCTTCCCTCTGCCCGGCCCTTACCACCACCTATGCAGGGCTCCACTGTGGTGGTCCGGAGGTGCCAGTGCAGTGCTGATCCTCAGCCATGGTGCTGGCACTGCCTGCTGATTGACTTCTCCGCTGCTATCTCCCTCACTGACACCAGCACTGACACCAGCACCACGATAGAGATGGAGCACTGACACCAGCACCGAGATAGAGAGCACTGACACCAGCACCGTGATAGAGATCACTGACACCAGCACCGAGATAGAGAGCACTGACACCACACCAGCACCCTGATAGAGAGCACTGACACCAGCACAGTGATAGAGAGCACTGAGACCACACCAGCACCAAGATAGAGAGCACTGAGACCACACCAGCACCGAGATAGAGAGCACTGACACCAGCACCGTGATAGAGAACACTGAGACCACACCAGCACTGAGATAGAGGGCACTGAAACCACACCAGCACCGAGATAGAGAGCACTGAGACCACACCAGCACCGAGATAGAGAGCACTGACACCACACCAGCACCGAGATAGAGAGCACTGACACCACACCAGCACCGTGATAGGGAGCACTGACACCAGCACCATGATAAAGAGCACTGAGACCACACCAGCACTGAGATAGAGAGCATTGACACCACACCAGCACCGTGATAGAGAGCACTGACACCAGCACCGAGATAGAGAGAGAGCACTGACACCAGCACCCAGATAGAGAGCACTGACAGCAGCACTGATACCGGCAACTCGCTGTGGGACCCAAAAATATGACACCGCTCAACCTCTTCAAACAGGAGGGTACGGGCATATAGTACGGTGTGCTTTTTTTGTACAAGGAAGTGAGCCAAAGGTTGAAAAAAGGTCAGTGTGCTCGATTAAATAAATAGTTTATAGAGTTATGCATACAGTGGTGTGAAAAAGTGTCTGCCCCCTTCCTCATTTCCTGTTCCTTTGCATGTTTGTCACACTTAAGTGTTTCGGAACATCAAACCAATTTAAACAATAGTCAAGGACAACACAAGTAAACACAAAATGCAATTTGTAAATGAAGGTGTTTATTATTAAAGGTGAAAAAAAATCCAAACCATCATGGCCCTGTGTGAAAAAGTGATTGCCCCCTAAACCTAATAACTGGTTGGGCCACCCTTAGCAGCAACAACTGCAACCAAGCGTTTGCGATAACGTGCAATGAGGCTTTTACAGCGTCCTGGAGGAATTTTGGCCCACTCATCTTTGCAGAATTGTCCTAATTCAGTTACATTAGAGGGTTTTCGAGCATGAACGGCCTTTTTAAGGTCATACCACAACATCTCAATAGGATTCAGGTCAGGACTTTGGCTAGGCCACTCCAAAGTCTTCATTTTGTTTTTCTTCAGCCATTCGGTGGTGGACTTGCTGGTGTGTTTAGGATCATTTTTCTGCTGCAGAACCCAAGTTCGTTTCAGCTTGAGTACACGTACAGATGGTCGGACATTCTCCTTAAGGATCTCTTGGTAGACAGCAGAATTCATAGTTCCTTTTATCACGGCAAGTCTTCCAGGACTTCCAGCCTGTCACGTACCTTCTAGTAGCGAGCCCGGATTGCGGAAAGAGGCCTCCTTTACGACTCCCACTACCGGTTTCCTGGCAATACAACAGGGAACACAGGAGTAAGGAGGGGTACAGGTGCCTGGCAGGATCAACAGATGGGTAGGATGGGTAGGCGAGGATCAGTGGAGCAGGTGATCACAGTGAAGGGACCAGCAGGTAGTTTATAGCAGATACACAGTTCAATGGAGCAGGTAACTTGGAGATAAACAGTGCAGGGAAGCAGGTCACTAGTAGCAGGTGAACAGGGTAATACACACAAGTGCTTGCAGCAGATAACAGTCAATATAAGCAGGTACTAGAAGCAGATGGATAGTGTAATACTAGCAGATCACTTGTAGCAGATAATACAATCCAGTATAACAGGTGACTTGCAGCAGACAGGTAGTTCAATATGAGCAAGCACTTATAGCAGATGAACAGTTCAGTAAGCAGATTATTTGCAGCAGATAGGTAGTTCAATATGAGCAGGCACTTATAGCAGATGAACAGTTCAGTATAGCAGGTTATTGCAGCAGATAGGTAGTTCAATATGAGCAGGCACTTATAGCAGATGAACAGTTCAGTATATAAGCAGGTTACCCTTCTAGCAGACGGATGGTCAGAGCAAGCCGAATCGGATACCAGGCAGGAACGAAGTACAAGGGAACAGGCAGGAGAATAGTCACAACAAGCCGAGGTCGGGTGCAGGCGGATAGCAGATGGGTCACAGGCAGGCCGGGTCAAACAGGAACAAACAACACAGATCAGGTCTCACAGGTATAACGCTGTTGAGCAGACAGCAAAGACTGTTGGCAAGAGGCTGGTTTAAATAGGCCGTTTGGCGCCAATACGGACGCACGCACGCGACCGTGCGCGTGCCCGCGCACGCGCACCTGTGTACGAACGTAAGGGCGTTCGTACGATCAGAAGACCTGGAGGACAATCTCTTCGTGAGATTTTCATGACACAGCCCCAGACCATCACACTACCACCACCATATTTTACTGTTGGTATAATGTTCTTTTTATGAAATGCAGTGTTCCTTCTACGCCAGATATACTTGGACACACACCTTCCAAAGAGTTCCACTTTTGTCTCATCGGTCCACAGAATGTTGTCCCAAAAGTCTTGGGGATCATCAAGATGTGTTGTGGAGAAATTGAGACGAGCTTTGATGTTCTTTTTGCTCAGCAGTGGTTTTCTCCTTGGAACTCTGCCATGCAGGCCATTTTTGCCCAGTCTTTTCCTGATGGTGGAGGCATGAACGCTGACCTTAACTGAGGCAAGTGAGGCCTGCAGTTCCTTGGACGTTGTTGTGGGGTCTTTGTGACCTCTTGGATGAGTCGTCGCTGCGCTCTTGGGGTAATTTTGGGCGGCCGGCCACTCCTGGGAAGGTTCACCACTGTTCCATGTCTTCGCCATTTGTGGATAATGGCTCTCACTGTGGTTCGCTGGATTCCCAAAGCTTTGGAAATGGCTTTATAACCCTTTCCAGACTGATAGATCTCAATTACTTTCTTTCTCAATTGTTCCTGAATTTCTTTGGGTCTCGGCATGATGTGTAGCTTTTAAGGATCTTCTGGTGGACCTTACTGTGTCAAGCAGCTCCTATTTAAGTGATGCCTTGATTGTGAACAGGTGTGGCAATAATCAGGCCTGGGTGTGGCTAGAGAAATTGAACTCAGGTGTGGACAACCACAGTTATAGTATGTTTTAACAAGGGGGGCAATCACTTTTTCACACAGGGCCATGATGGTTTGGATTTTTTTTCACCTTTAATAATAAACACCTTCATTTACAAATTGCATTTTGTGTTTACTTGTGTTGTCCTTGACTATTGTTTAAATTGGTTTGATGTTCCGAAACACTTAAGTGTGACAAACATGCAAAGGAACAGGAAATGAGGAAGGGGGCAAACACTTTTTCACACCACTGTATACTAAAAGTATATATACCAAAAGTATTGCGACACCTGCCTTTACATTCACATGAACATTAATGTCATCCCAGTCTTATGAGAGCTGATCACGTGATGTAAACAGAAGATCGGTAATCGGTATTCTTTTTCCCCTCACGCTATCAGCGCGAGAGAAAAGGAAAGCCAGTCACCGGGTTCTGTCAGAGGGGCATCGGTCCCTCACAAAGAGAGCCACGACTGCCTCATCTGTGCCCACCAGAGCCATCTGCCAGTGCCACCTATCAGTACCCACAAGTGCCACCTAGCAGTGCTCACAGTGCCACCTCTCTTTGCCCACCAGTCCCACCTATCAATGCCAATACTAGTTCTGCCAATCAATGCTCATCAATGCCTCATGATCAGTGGCACCAATCAGTGCTGCCTATGAGTGTCACATACCAGTGCCTACCAGTGCCCATTAGTGTCACATATCAGTGCCCCTTATCAGTGCCACCTATCAGTGCCCTTCAGTACTGCCCATCAGTGCCAATCATCAGTGCCAACTCTCAGTGCCCCCTATCAGTGCCCATGAGTGCCACCTCAACAGTGCTTATCAGTGGCACCTATCAGTGCCCATTAGTGCTGCCTTATCAATGCCTATCAGTGCAGCCTATCAATGCCCATCAGTGCAGTCTATCAGTGCCCATCAGTGCAGCCTCATCAGCGCACATCAATGAAGGAGAAAAAAATTACCTGTTTTCAAAATTGTATAACAAACTATGAAGGTTCACCACTGTTCCATGTCTTCGCCATTTGTGGATAATGGCTCTCACTGTGGTTCGCTGTATTCCCAAAGCTTTGGAAATGGCTTTATAACCCTTTCCAGACTGATAGATCTCAGTTACTTTCTTTCTCAATTGTTCCTGAATTTCTTTGGGTCTCGGCATGATGTGTAGCTTTTAAGGATCTTCTGGTGGACCTTACTGTGTCAAGCAGCTCCTATTTAAGTGATGCCTTGATTGTGAACAGGTGTGGCAATAATCAGGCCTGGGTGTGGCTAGAGAAATTGAACTCAGGTGTGGACAACCACAGTTATAGTATGTTTTAACAAGGGGGGCAATCACTTTTTCACACAGGGCCATGATGGTTTGGATTTTTTTTCACCTTTAATAATAAACACCTTCATTTACAAATTGCATTTTGTGTTTACTTGTGTTGTCCTTGACTATTGTTTAAATTGGTTTGATGTTCCGAAACAAACATGCAAAGGAACAGGAAATGAGGAAGGGGGCAAACACTTTTTCACACCACTGTATACATGGTCTACTGGTCACATGTGTTGAATTCCTCCGAGATCCATGCCTCATTCATTTTTATAAATGTGAGGTAGTCAACACTGTCGTGAGCTAGGCGAGTGCGCTTATCGGTCACGATCCCCCCTGCTGCGCTGAACGTCCTTTCGGACAGGACACTGTTTGAGGGGCAAGCCAACAGTTCCATTGCAAATTGGGCAAGCTCTGGCCAGAGGTCAAACCTGCCCACCCAGTAGTCCAGGGGTTCATCACTTCTCAGAGCGTCCACATCAGCCGTTAACCTGATGTAGTCAGACACCTGTCGGTCTAGGTGTTCCCTGATGCTGGATCCGGATGAGATCTGTCGATGGGTCGGCTGAAAGAATGACCTCATATCAGAAGTCACCAACACATCTTCAAACCACCCTCTTCTTGCAGGCGCTGTTGGATTGGTACCCGCAACTCTTTCTCTGGGAGTGGGAATTCCTCCTCTGCCAGAGCGCGCAAAAGCAGAATGCAGCAGTTGACGAAGCAAGGTCTGTAAGTGCTCCATTCTGACAGCCCTCTGTGATGGTGGTAACATTTCCGCCATTTTGTGTTTGTATCGGGGGTCTAAGTACGTTGCCACCCAGTACTGGTCCTTGACCTTTATGCTTTGTGGACCTAGTAGCTAGTGATTTGCAGACTGTCCCTGCTCAGAACACCAAACTGTCCCTCAGTCCCTACACTGATAAGACAGCTGCAGAATCGGGCAGCACTCAGCAGCACAGCAGTCAGCAGTGCACCATAATATACTTTGTATATTTGAAAGAAAGTATTTTATACGTGTACAACCCTATATACTGTACACCTATACCAGTCCTTAAAAGGACCTTTGTGGACCTAATAGTAATAGCTAGTGATTAAACTGACTGTCCCTGCTCCACACAGCGTCCTGCCCCTACACTGACAAAAGACAGCTGCAGAATCAGTCAGCAGTGCACTCAGCAATCACCAGCACAGCAGTCAGCAGCAGTGCACCAGAACCCTATATAATGTACACCTATACCAGTCCTTAAAAGGACTTTTGTGGACCTAATAGCTAGCGATTTGTGTCACTACAGTCTGTCCCTGCTCCACACAGCAACCTCTCCCTACACTGACAAAAGACAGAATGTAAAATGGCCGCCAGATCAGGTCTGTTTATAAGTTAGGGGAATGTCCAATTGTCCATGTGCTGAAATGTCTCAATTGGCTGTCCTGTACCCCATGATGGATGTGTCATGGGTCAAAGTTCTTCACAATGTAAACAAATATGGCTGCCGCGAACAGCGGCAGAAGTCTGCTGGTTTGGCGAATCGTGAACAAGCAAAATTCGCCGCGAACTGACCGCCGGGCGAACCGCAAGGCCATCTCTAATCACGTGTGTTATTTCACGATATAGCTGCATTTCCCTGTAAAGAACGTATATTTTCTTGTCTTTCCTACATTTTACTATACTCTTAAAAAAAACCTTTAAAATTGTTTCTTACAATAATACAATGTTCCCTTTAACAGTCAGGCTAAGGCAATGAGGCCAAGGTCACCCCAGCACTCCACATTCAGAAGGAGACACCAAGGATACATCAAAAGAGCCCATGATCAATGAACACCTGTCATCAAGCTATAACTGTATTATCATATAAGTATATTAATAACTTGCAAACCTATCTAACATAATATAATAAAAATGCATGAAATATTTACCCTGTTAATAAAGGATTGTGCTGGTATCAGGTCTGGCAACATTAGGTGGCTTCTCCTCAGGACTGCCTCAATACAGTTCAAGACTGTAAGCATTATGTGTCCTGTTTAATAATGAAATTGAATGTAATTAAATTGTCACCTTCACTCACCGGCCACTTTATTAGGTACAACTTACTAGTACCGGATTGGACCCACTTTTGCCTTCAGAACTGTCTTAATTCTTGGTGGCATAGAATCAACAAGGTGTTGGAAACATTCCTCAGAGATTTTGGTCCATATTGACATTAACATCACACAGTTGCTGTAAATTTGTCGGTTGCACATACATGATGCAACTCTCCTGTTCCACCACATCCCAAAGGTGCTCTATTGGATTGAGATCTGGTGAGTGTGGAGGCCATTGGAGTGCAGTGACCTCATTGTCATGTTCAAGAAACCACTGGTGAGATGATCTGAGCTTTGTGACATGGTGCATTATCCTGCTGGAAGGAGCCATCAGAAGATGGGTACATGGTAGGCATAAAGGCATGGACATGGTCAGCAACAATACTCAGATAGGCCAAGGCATTTAAACGATGTTCAATTGGTACTAAGGGGCTCAAAGTGTGCCAAAAAATATCCTCCACACCATTACACCACCACCACCAGCTTGAACTGTTGATACAAGGCAAGATGGAACCAGCCTTTCATGTTGTTTACGCCAAATTCTGACCATTCTAATGTTGCAGCTGAAATCAAGACCAGATCCCATCAGACATGTCAGCGTTTTCCAAATCTTCTATTGTCCAATTTTGGTAAACCTGTGTGAATTGTAGCCTCAGTTTCCTGATCTTTGCTGACAGGAGTGATCTTCTGCTGCTGTAGCCCATCTGCTTCAAGGTTTGATGTGTTGTGCATTCATAGATGGTATTCTGCATACCTTGGTTGTAACAAGTGGTTAATTGAGTTACTGTTGTCTTTCTATCATCTTGAGACCATTCTCTTCTGACCTCTGACATCAACAAGGCATTTTCCTCGACACAACTGCAGCTCACTGGATATTTTCCCTTTTACAGACCATTCTCTGTAAATCCTAGAGATGGTTGTGCATGAAAATTCCAGTAGATGAGCAATTTTTGAAATACTCAGATCAGCCTGTCTAGCACCAACAGCCATGCCACGTTCAAAGTCACTTAACTCTCCTTTCTTTCCCATTCTGATGCTCGGTTTGAACTTCAGCAAGTCGTCTTCACCATTTCACATTTCGACTTCACCACTTAAGATTGTCATTTGAGATACAGGATAGTTCATTTAATAAGTCAACGTAATATTGGGATTGTTGGTATCATCAGGGTTTACCCACCAATATATATTCTTTTCTGGGATTTTGCAATATTTCGTAATATTTTTCTAACAAGAGGTAGCGCCAGATACCCCAGTTTTTTAGGTTTCGTCTTCACCATGTCTAGATGCCTAAATGCATTGAGTTACTGCAAACTGATTGGCTGATTAGCAATTTGCGTTACCAAGCAATTGAACAGGTGTACTTAATAAAGTAGTTGTGAGTGCATATCTAATAATACAATCCTATCAATATATTCCTCCACACTAAAGACTGATCAATATGTTAATAAGTTAAGCACAAATATTTACCATGGAATAGTTAAAATGGATACGAAGGGCTGACAAGGGTAAATTACTTCCTCTTGAATTGACGCATTCAAAGTTAAAAAAATGTAACCACACAAGATTAAATCTTGGCCTATATTAAATAACATTAAATCCCTCAATATATTGCTCTATAATCAATATCAATAAATTTATTATTAAGTCCATTATAAATATTAACCCTTAAGCAGGTTAAATAAATGCCAATGATTCAATTAACCCTTCACAAGGCTGAAACAGATCTCAAAAAGATTGCCATTTATAACAGAACAGATGTATATACTTCAATAAATAACATTATATGAGGGTGTTTTTATTTTCCATATTTGATACCTGTGGTCCATTAATGATTCCTACTATAAGCGAGGGGTTTGTATTTTCTGCTGGATCCAGTGCATGTCACCTATAATGTCCTTCTGATGTAAGAGTCAAAAATTGAGCTTTTATTGTAAATTGTCACTGACTTTTCTTCCCGCACTTTATGATGAACATGGTGATTATGTGTTAAGGGGGGAGATATTCATACAGAGAAGGACTGTTGGAAAATGGTCTCTATGTATTCAATAATGTTTTATTACTTCTATCTTTTTAACTTTTGTAAAGATGGATTTTTATTCACACTTGGTTTCCTATAGGCCTATATGTTTTCAAACTCCTTTAAAAAAATCTCCTTTCGAAACAATGGTTTCTGTTTTTGGTAACTTGACAACTGAGATGTGATGTCAAGGCTAGTTATAGGTTGGGGTGGTTGCCATTTGTGTGTACCATTGGTGAATTGGTGGGGGGACGAACTGGATCCCTTCGCTGCCATTGTGATTTTGCTGGGTTTCCAGTGCGGCCCTATCCCTTCAGGCTGGGTTCACACTATCTTCGCATGCTGCTCACTGCAGAGGTCCGGTGCATCCTGTTCACCGTTTCAGGTCTGATTTCAGCACAACATTTTTGGCAGAATTTGGACCTGAAACAGACCAAAAGACTCACTGGGCTCCTTTGCAAATTCGCACCGGAGTCTAAGCAGACATATGTGAACCGGCTCCATAGCGAGCCAGCCAAAATTTCCTCTGTGAACCCAGCCTCAAGGCATACCTGCCCTTAATCCATCCATTATTATATATGTGCTCCATCTCTGGGACTCTCAAAATGATAGAGTTAGGTCTTCAGTACACTGGGGTGCCATGACATGGCCACTGCATCTCACGCATCTAATTGCAAATGTGCAAACTAAACTCCTTGTTTTTAATGTAAATTGTTAGACAGGATTCTTTCGGTTTGTTGCAGGCTAGCTGGTAAGCGGAGACTCTGAGGAAGAAGGTAATCCTTCGAAACGCGTCAGTAGCAGTGGTTTGCATGTCCTCTCTCAAGGAACTGGAATCTGCTACCAGTAGACGAATTGTCATAAGCCAAAAACTGTTACATTGTGGGTTTTCTTTCCATCCTTGTGAGTAGTTTAAATACGTTTTCTTTTAATAAATATATTAAAGGATAATGCACAAGGCTGGTGCACCCTCTTTTTTTCTATTCTCTTTTTAGCTGGTAAGTGAGCTGGGAATTTATGTTTGATTGTTTTTTTGACATGTATCACCCTTCCATGTGCTCCTTGCTGCAATGGCTAGTTATAGATAACAGTGGTTGCCAATTGCCATTTGTTTGTACTGATGTGATTCCGAAGCCCATGCAACTTATATATTGTTTAACCACTGCTAAGAACCACTTCCCATATCTAACTGTCCTTGTCATAAAGAATGAAAAAGAAAGAAAATCCAAACTTTTGTAATGTCCCCAGAACAGAAATAGAGGAGAAATCTTCCAATGGGGAGACTCGTTCCAGCTGACTATGAGGATTTTTTTTTTTCACATAGAGAAATTTCCTCTTATTTCTAATTGTATCCACATGATAATGGTAAATAGCTCAACAGTTGGCACCATCTCCAGCTGGAAGGCTGGAGATGAGGAAGTTAATGTACAGTTGTGCAGGATATGGGAGGTGACTGGGTTAATATACAGGTCACATACAGAGACAGGATAGAGCAGGGATATACAGGAGATGAGAGTGGGGAGCGGTTTAACAATATATCCTCCAATCGAACGAATACCTAGACTATGTGGCTGCCTGTATTCTTCTACTAATCAGTGATTCATAAATTCATTACTTCCTCCCTTTCCACCATTTGCAATTGCTGTGATTGGTCATCACAGTGATCACATGGTAAAGAGCTGCTTTGATCGGCTCTATACATTACAGTATGTTGTCCATCTAAGCCGCCATCTGATGACACCTCAGATCACAGCCATTGTCACAGTCAAGCACTGGCTGCCCATGGGCATTTTATGGAATGGCATTTATAAATCGAATTGTAGAAATACATTTCCACCATGGCTCAATTTTTTTTTTATCATACGGCTATAGGGAGGTGGTTGTGAGAACAAATGTAATTTATGAGAAAAGTTTGCAGTGGTTAAAAGATTAATTAACCAGTTGCCAACCAGCCGCTGACATTTTACTGCAGCAGGTTGGCACGGCTCCGCGAATCGCCATTATTGTATGTCGGCTCCTTTAAGTGCTAATAGCAGGATCGCATGCACCCATCGCCCGTCTCGGAAGTGCACCCGCAGGTCTGGTGGACTTGATGTCTGCTGGCGACCCGCGATGATGGTGTACAGAGGCTGAAGGGGGATCTGCCTTTGCCTTTGTAAACAAGGCGGATCCCTGTTCTGTTAGGGGACATGTCAGAGATCTTTTGTGCCCCGTGATCATGAACAGTGATTTATGTCATGTCCCTGGCAGCTGATCTCCACTGCAGTTAGAACACACTGAGGGAACACTTAACTCCTTGATCGCCCCCTACTGTTAACTCTTTCCCTGTCAGTGTCATTTATACATTGATCAGTGCATTTTTATAGCACTGATTAATGTAATAATGTCACTGGTCCCTAAAAAGTGTAATTTGGAGTCAGATTTGTCTGACGGAATGTCGCAGTCTCACTAAAAATCACTGATCGCCACCATAACTAGTAAAAACAATAAAAAAATAAAAGTCCCTAAATCTATCCCATAGTTTGTAGAAGCGATTGCCAAAAATATGTAGAAGAATATATATCGGCCTAAACTGATAGATAAATTTGTTTCTTTTATATTTTTTGTTTGGCTATATATTATAGCAGGAAGTAAAAAAAAATGTTAATGCACAAAAATAAGGATTCAATGCCTTTTCCTTCTTTATGCATGTGATTTGAATGTTTCAATGGAAAAATTCTTAAATAATGAACACAGTTGAGATAACTTATGCAGCTTTGGGAGCTGTCTCGGCAGATCGATATTTTTAATGTGGACAAGCTGCTGCCAAATACAGCATCAAGTGGTACATAAAAAAATAAGTAAAGACCTAAATACAGGTACCCTCACAAAGAATGAACTACTGGATTGTTTGATTTGTCTGGAGTTTTCCTTTAAAAGATAATATGAGGGCTGACATTCCTGTATTTTTAGAAGCACATAATCTGAGCTGACATCCTAAAGTGCTTGTTCATCCAAAACCTTTTTTCAGTTTTATAGCAAGGAGGGTTTGGAACACCTCGAGTTTTACTGCTGTCTAAGGCTAGAGGCCCTTCTAGCTTTTTATTGCCTTTTTTTGCTTTCTCCACTCCAACACTAAAAAAACAAGTTTTGCCTTGACACACACTTTAAACTCTGCTTCACTATTTAGTACTCACTATATTAAAAAAAAAAAAGTATTGTGATGGAACCATCCAGTACTCAGCTTGGGTGTTTCCATCAGTATACAGCTTCCTCCAGTCTGGACCCAGGTACCAGGTATTATAGCCAAGCACCCAAGAATCTAGACAATACTTACTAGGTGTCTAGGTGCACTGCAACTGGAAATCTTTATTGTAAACTCACGCAGAATTTATATACCACAATTTATATACCAAACAAAAAGAGCTTCATCATGTTATGCAAACAGTAAGAAAATTAACACAGCTAGGGATAAGCGAACATACACAGTCTAATTAACATGAACTAATTACCGCTTAGAAATCGCTCCACATACATAGTATGTAATCAGACACTTCTGGGTCTGGGGTGCCCGCGCGCTGCCCGCGACCTGCTCCCGTGACCTGCTCCCGCTGTGATTGGACACAGTAGGGGCCAATCAGCGGGTCCAGCAGAAGCCAAGTCTGCCGGGACCCGACGATCGTTCAGGAGAAAGGCAGAATGGGGGTCTGCCTATGTAAAGAAGGCAGACCGCTGTTCTGTTAGAGGGGAATGTGCTGATCTTGTGTTCCTGCTAAGCAGGGACACACATTTTTACATTCCTCCAGTCAAAGCACCTCCCCCAACATTAGTAAGAACAGCCAGGGAACACATTTAACCCTTTGATCGCCCCTGATGCTAACCCTTTCCCTGCCAGTGTCATTAGTATGGTAACAGTGCATATATTTTTAGCACTGATCAATGTATTAGTGTCACTGGTCCCCAAAAAGTGTCAAAAGTGTCAGTTAGGTGTCCGACTTGTCCGCCGCAATATCGCAGTCCCACTCTAAGTTGCTGATTGCCACCATTACAAGTAAAAAATAAAAATATCCCATAGTTTGTAGCCGTTATAACTTTTGCACAAGTCAATCAATACACATGTATTGGGATTTTTTTTTTTACCAAATATATGTAGCAGAATACATATTGGCTTAAATTGATGAAGAAATTCAATTTTTAAAATGTTTTTACTGGATGTGTTTTATAGCAGAAAGTAAAAAATATATATTTTTTTCCAAAATTGTTGCCTTTTTTTGTATATAGCACAACAAATACAAACCCCAGAGGGGAGCAAATACCACCAAAAGAAAGCTATATTTGTGTGAAAATAAGGAAATACATTTTATTTGGGTACAGCGTCACACACTTGCAAAATTGTCAGTTAAAGTAACGCAGTGCCGTATTGCAAAAAACGGCCTGGTCATGAAGGGGGGTAAACCTTCAGGGGCTGAAGTGGTTAAACAACTACAATAAGCCTAGGTGCCCAGTCCATAAGGCACCAAGCTCACCACCCTGGACATACAAAGTATATTACACATTATTATAAGCATAAACACATAACATCCCACAATAGTTCGATAACAAGGTACAGTAGTCACAATATTAATCACATCAAGAGATGCTCAGACAGACAGAAACAATAGGTGACTCTATTAACAATGGGAATGCACACCTAGGAGGCACACAATGGGACAAAGACACACATAACAAACAGTGATCCCACCCCACCTCAGACTGTCTGGCAAAAGTCTACAACAGCCAATGAAACAAACTCATACAATGTCCCCGTAGTCTGAAAAGGTGAAATTAATTTATCTTCATAGATCTCTGAACTAGATTAAAATTACACCTTTCCACCCACTCCAGAAGGGAAGCTTTATTGTCTTTATTCTGAGAATGAATCCAAGCTTCACTCTCAGCGTTCATCACGTTGTTGTCCATCATTAGAGAATGATCTTCTCTCTCCATGGGCCATAATCAGTGGGTTGGACTCTTGCCCCTAGTCCTCTCCAAAAGCCCCTGTCCTGGTTGAATCTGTCACAAGTATGCTCTTACAACCTGAAACACATGTCAGCAATGACAAATCCCATATTCCTACAATTTCCCCTTTAAGATGAAATAAAAAGACAATTTATATACAAAACAAGATTTCTCTGCCTTTCCAAACCTGAAATTTGTAAAATTCATGTACACCTCCGTGAAACTGTTATCATGAGCTGCAGTTCCAATACTATTGCTTTAATAATTTTCTTTTATTAGAATAAAATTACATTAAACCAACCAAGTTATTTCAAAGCAGTGTAGTGCTTCACTTTCCAATTAAAAGTTATTTTAGAAGTTCTGCATTACTTTAAACGCATTAGCTTTTTTTAAGCATTTTTATTCCAATAAAAAGTAGTTTGTCTCATTATTGCTGTGACATTGAGAAGGTGCTGGACCTTATTAATTTAGAATTAGATTACACCTGTCTTGTTTTTTCTCTAAATAACTGTAGTAGGTCTGTCTCCAATAAAAAACAGGGATTGTGCTGACTACGGAACACTGAACTTAATTATGTTTGGTGAACTACATGTTACAAGCCTCTTGTGTCAAAGAAAAGGACTATGTCAACACTTGCTGTTTGTAAAAAGCATACTACCTCCTTATGTTTTAAGAAAAATGTATAACCTGTTGTTAATGTAGAACACCAACTTTTATTTAATTTTTTTTATTAAAAGGTGCCCAAGCTGTACGTACTCTCTCCACGATCCAACACTTTCCCTAGCTTCCTCCCCCATCCATCACCACTGGTCTTCTTCAGGCAGAATGATCATTTCCTGTGAATCCACAGTATTATATGGGCTCACCATGCTCCAGAAATAAGCGGCGCTCACACGTCATTACTTCAGTGACCCTCAAAAGAAAGAAAGTGAAAATACGGCAATGTCATTGGACTGACTGTAGGATTGCAGAAAAAAATTGTTTGCATACGTTTTTTTTTTTTTTTTAAATTGTATTTTTATTGAAAATATAAAGATAACAATAACAAAGTGTTGGCATAAATGCACAGGTAAACAGTAAGACCATCAAATAAAACAAATCAGAAACAGCGAGGGGGGGGGGGGGGGAGGAGAGGGGAGGGAGGAGAGGGGAGGGAAGAAAGAGGAGGGGGGGGGGTAGGATATTTCAGCACATTCTGTATATCCTCACATTAATTAACAATTATTTGTGGTACAAAACAGCAATCGTCACAATCAAATAGGCATAGGACAGTGAGCAGGAAATGTGGAAACTTCATTCCTTTAGAAGGGCATAGAACAGTGTGAACGTGCAATTTGAGCCTTAAACTTAGCGTAGGAGGTCCAAACTCAGAAAACTATATTAAGTCGCAGTATATAGTCTAGAGCGATACCACAGATCCCAAATCATTGAGAACCCAGGCATAGTGTCATGGACTATGGCTGTAAGCTTTTCCATACGGCCGATATGTTCTAGGTTCTGCAAGACCTGGGGGAGAGTGGGCGGGGAACGTGATAGCCACCGTGTAGGGATAGCTCTCTTAGCTGCTAACAAAATAAAGGTGGCAAGCTTCTGAGCATGTCTAGAGAGTCCAGGAATCGGCAACCCTAGTAAGAAATACAGAGGGTCTAATGGGAGGGAAATCTCCAACAAGTCTTGGACGAAGGTTTGTATTGTAATCCAAAATGGACGGATCAATGGGCATGCCCAGAAGATATGGAAATGGGAACCTATATCTCCCCGACATCTCCAGCACATCGCAGGAGTCTTGGGATCATATTTATTTAAATTTTCAGGCGTTCTATACCAAAAGAGCAGAATCTTGTAAGCCGTTTCCTTCTGTTCCACACAGCGGGATGTCTTAGAGACGGCCTCCCAGATTCTCTGCCATTGTGGGAGTAGGATGGGATGTTCTAACACTTGCGACCACTTACGCATATATGAATGAGAAGATTCCGTAAGGGGCACCGATTCATGGAGTATTCTATAAATGTCAGTGATTAAATGGGCCTGGTATGGGCCCTGAGCACATAAAAATTCAAATGGAGTTGGCTTATCAAGACAGAGAGTGGGGGATTTAGAAGCAAAGTAGTGTCTGATTTGCAGATAGGAGTGGAAGAGTTGTTTGGGAATTTGGTGCTGTTTCTGCAAGTCCGCGAATGATAGAAGCCTCCTGGTGAGCGGATGCACTATATTGCGGAGTTGAAACAAACCAGCTTCAGACCAAGGAATCACTCTATCATATGCTAGGCTGTCTGGGATATCTGGATTAAACAGTATGTTTAGCAAAGGAGGGCATTGGGAAGCCAGAGGAAACAACTTTAGGCATTTCCTCCAGATTTCCAAGGAGAACAGCATCGGGGCCAGACAGATGCTACGAAGTGGACCCATGGAGGTTTTAAGGTCTGCCCAAAGCATGGCACAGATGTGTGCAGGCCTGGTGATGCTCATCTCAATTTCAGCCCATACTGTGGGGGCTTTCCGGGATGACCAGGTAATAACTGGTTTAAGGTGTGTAGCATAGTAATATTTGATCAGATCTGGGGCTCCCAGACCTCCACGCCATTTAGGAGCCAACATCACCGAACCTGCAACCCTATGCGCTCGATAATGCCAAATGAAGTTAAGAAAAGCTCTTTGGACAGCCTTAAGTTGGGACATAGGGATTGGGATTGGAAGAGTATCAAAAAGGTAGAGGAGTCTAGGCATCACTGACATTTTTAGGACATTGATACGACCCAAAAGTGAGAGGGGAAGCAAATCCCATTGCTTCAAAAGCCTAGCAATGTCACGAAAAAGTGGGGGGTAGTTAGCCGAGTATAAGGTCGAATAGGAGGGAGTAATGTTAATCCCCAGGTACTTAATGGAGTCTGTGCACCAGTGAAAGGAATAGTTGTCTTGCAGTATTGTGAGAGCAGAAGAGTGAATGTGTAAAGGTAAAGCTTCAGTTTTACTGGTGTTAATCTTGTACCCTGATATGGAGCTAAAATCTTTCAGCAAGGACAACAAGTTCGGAAGTGAGATATGGGGATTGGTCAATGTCAGGAGGATGTCGTCTGCAAATAGGGACATTTTATATTCCCTGTGGCGTAGGCATATCCCTCTAATGTCTGGGTGAACGCGGATGGCCTCCGCCAGGGGTTCGAGGCAGAGGATAAAAAGAAGAGGCGACAGGGGGCAACCCTGTCTCGTGCCATTGCTCAAAGGGAATGAAGACGATAGGTAGGATGCCAATTTGACCTGGGAAGAGGGGCAGGAGTAGAGGGCTTCAAGAGCTGAAACAAAAGGGCCTGTGAAACCATATCTTGCAAGAGTGGCAAACATATACGGCCAGCTAAGCCTGTCGAAGGCCTTCTGAGCATCTAGACTAAGAATAAGGGCTGGACGGGAGGTTTTGTTCAATAAATCAATCAGGTCTATTGTGCGTCTGGTATTATCACCTGCGTGACGAGTGCGTACAAAGCCAACTTGGTCTCTATGGATGAGTGTAGGGATTATATGGGTCAGCCTATTAGCCAGGATCTTTGTAAAAATTTTATAGTCTGAGTTTAATAGCGCTATAGGCCTATAATTGTCAGGTAGGGAGGGATCTTTACCAGGTTTTGGTATGACCGAAACATGAGCGTGTAGGAATTGGGCGTGTGGAGTGGAACCTTTAAGTAGGGAAGTATAGAGCGAGATCATGTGGGGACTCAGGACAGGTAGGAAAGTTTTGTAATAGGAATAGGGTAACCCGTCGGGGCCCGGGGCTTTTTGGCTGGGGAGTTGTGTAATTACTGCTTCAAGTTCGTCGGGTGAAATGGCCGAATTCAGGGTTGCAAGATGGTCGGGGAGGAGTTTAGGCAATTTCAAGTGTTCAAAAAAGAGATCAAATCTCCCTTGTGAAAAGTCGTAATTTGGGTCTTTCCGTAGACAGTTATATAAATTATGGTAGAAGTCTCCGAAGATCCGTGACATAGTCAGGGGGCAATAAGTAGGTGTACCATCAGGTTGTCGTAAAAAGTCGGGAGAGGGTTGAAAAGGACGTGGTTTCAACCTATTTACCAGCAGCTTATGAGGTTTGTTTGAGAATTCATAAAACTTCTGTTTGGACCACAAAAGAGATTTGTCTATTTTGCTCATTGCTAGGGATTTGAGCCGATTACGCAGGGAAATGACTTTTCGGAGTCTGTCCACCGTGGGGGAGGCCAACAGCAGTCTCTCTGCTAAGCGCAAATCGGTCATAATGGCAAAGCGCTGGGATGCCGCGTCCTTTTTAAGACGGGATCCCAGCGCCATGCACCGACCGCGAAAAACAGCCTTGTGGGCCTCCCACAGGGTGGAGGGACCCGTGACCGAGCCCGTGTTAAGTTGGAAGTATTCTGTGAGTCCATCTGTCAAAAGACTTTTCGTTTCTGGAGAGTGAAGAAATGTCTCATTCAGTCTCCAGTGACAGGTCTTAGGAAACGAAGATGAAAGGTGGACGTCTAAGTGGACTGAAGAGTGGTCGGACCACGTCATAGGGTTGATTTCAGAGGAGACTGCTGATGTTAACAAGGGCGAGGAGATAAAGAAGTGATCTAGCCTTGAATAAAGCTTGTGAGGATGAGAAAAAAAAGTGTACTGTTTGTGAGTAGGGTGTTTTATCCTCCAGATGTCTAGCAAGCCTCTAGACCTGATCAGCTTGCGAAATGATTTAGACAATTGAGTGGCTCGGGGTGGGGAAGCAGAGGGGAAGAGAGTGTGTCTATCTTTGTCTGACGACATTGTCATATTAAAATCACCTCCTAAAATCATAAACGGTTGAGCAAAGCGGTCTAGAACGTCAAAGACTGAGGACAAAAAGGTAAGCTGACCCGAGTTGGGAGCATAGATATTAACTAAGGTGAGAGATTTAGCAAATAGGGAACATTTCAGAATAATAAATCTTCCATGAGGGTCTAAATGGGACGAAGTGACCCGTAACGGGCAATGCCGACCAATCAATATAGCTACCCCTGCCTTACCCGACGGGTCAGACGCTAGAAAGGAGGTCGGGAACTGTTTGCTAGCAAAATTAAAAGAGCCTCCAGCACGGAAGTGGGTCTCTTGGACCATTATCACGTCCGCCCCGGAGGCCCTAAACTCCTTCAGAGCAAGCCATCTCTTCTGAATGGAATTCAACCCCTTAACGTTATAGGTCAGGAGTTTCAATGCCATGATAGGTCAGATAGGGGCCAGAACATGACAGAAAACCTCACATATGTAACAAGCAGAATATAACAGTGGACCCAAAACAAATATACCTTACATAATAAAGCAATGTGCATGACACAAATAACAATATAATCGTATAACAAAATCTGTACCAAAAGCAAGCGGGTTCGGTGGAAAATCGGGATTAATCCCAGTGACTCATCCACAATGGTAAAAATGTACCAAAAAAGAAAAAGGAAAGAGGGGAGGGATGGGGGTGGAATAAGGGGTCGGGGTTTAACGACCACCCAACAAAAACCTGGATAGCTAAGCGCCACCAGGGAACCCAGGTCTAAGCCATGGGTCTGAAGTGGAGAATTGTACATCTCCAAAACATGCAAAAATAGAAAAATTTGAAAAACTTGAAAAAATAAAAGTCGGAGGGGAGTGGGAGGATCCCCAGCCTCTCTCCAAAGTGAGCAGGTTGCCCCCAGGGTAAACAGTAGACCCCGGTCGTGAAAAAAAAAAAAAAAAAAAAAAAAAAAAAAAAAAAGGGGGGGGGGGAAGGGGGAGCTATGTAGACTTATGTACATATCCGCAGACACGTACACACAGGCAAATAACCTTTAGCATTATAACCTCTGTCAGAGAAAAAAAAAAAAAAAAATTAAAAAAAAATGAATAGTTCACAACCTGTTAAGGGGAGAAGAATAACATTTTTGGGGTTAAACTGGAGGCAACGTCAGATACGTTCGGCCACCCACCCCCCGGGCCAGGGGGTAAGTAAACCCACTATGGGGTGTTGACTACCCATAACATCAGCGGGGTGTCAAGGTAAATAAGGCATCCAGAGGAAATACGGAGAAAGCAGTTCAGGTCGGAAGTCTGGAGGCACGACTTTTCTGGGGTGTAAAGTGGGATCTGGACGTCTTCTGTCGCACCGGGGTCCAGATGCGGCTTGGAGCCAGCGGAGGCTTGGGCGTTGCTGGAAGAGGCTGTGAATCTTCTTCTGGAAGAGGTGGGAGACCCAAGTTGCGCAGGAAGGTGTCACTTTCTTGCAGATCGCGTAGGGAATATTGGGTGCCGTCCTTGGAAACGGATAGGCGGAAAGGGAAACCCCACCGGTAGGCCACCTTGTGAGACTGTAAGTGCAAAGTTAGTGGACGGAGGGTTCTCCTCCTTGTCAGGGTAATAGGTGACAGGTCACTGAAGATTTGTAGCTTAGAGCCTTTAAATTCAACTCTGGACTGATTACGAGATGCAAGAGTCAGGGCTTCCTTGCTGTCATAATAGTGAAAACGCACAATCACATCTCTCGGATTGGCCCCTAGAGGGGGTTTTGGAGCCAGTGACCGATGTGCTCTGTCCAGGCGCCAATCTATGTCTGGGATATTCGGGGCTACAAAGTTGAAAAGGCTTAGGAGGTAGGTGCGCAGGTCTTTGTCTTCCACCGTTTCAGGAATACCCCTGAATCGAAGGTTTTGTCTACGTTCCCTGTTTTCCAAATCCTCCTGCTGGGCCTGTAATTGGGTCACGGTGTTTTTCATAGTGGCGTTGTCGTCCTCGAGAACCTGGACATATTGCACCATTTCATCAAATTTATATTCCAAAGAGTCTGTGCGTTCACCTAGCTGATCAATCTCCCCTCTCAATTCCTTGGCCACTTTCCCTACCTCTTGTGCAATGGTATGAGTGATTGCTTGTAGTAGGGAGTGTAATTTAGTGTCCAGTAGCTCCGCCGTTAGGGGGGGAGATGGGGAGGATGAGAGTGTGGAGGTATCATTGAAGAGCATGTTGGTGCAAATGTCAGGCTGTTCCGGTGGGATCTGGGAGCTGTCAGAAACCCTTGGAGTAGCTTGTGGGGGTTTGTTCAGATAGCCGTCCATCGCTACAGGGGGCTGCGATTTAATAGCAGAGGAATAGGTGCGACGTTGATCCCCAATTTTGCCCATGGGGTGCGTGGCCGATTGAAATGAGTCAATAAGGAGACACCCTGTCAGTAAAGATCACATAAGCGTAAGATGGGAGTCACGGAGAGAGGACAGGGGGTCCAGGTCCCGTCTCTAATAGTCCATCACATCTGTAAGCCTTGTGTGACTGGCCGGGACTGTAATATCTTGCTATTGGGGGGAGGCGTGTAGATCTGAGGGGGGTGTCAAGCTTCTTCAAAACTGTGAAGGGGAGGAGAGGGTGTAGCTGCACCAAACTGCGACTCCTTTAATAGCCCAGATGCAGGGGTATAGTAGGTGCGGAACTTAAAACACACTTCAGGTGGGGGCAGCACAAACTGGTCGTTTAAAGAGCAGTAAGGTGTAACAGTACTGGGGGAGGGTGAAGCAAGATGGCCCCCAGATAGATATCAAACAGAGCTCGGGCCTGGGAGCTTCAGAGCAGCTGAGGTTTACTTAGCAGAAAAGTTAGTTAGTCAGGGTGAGGATAACAGGGGCAGCTTGGCTGTATCCAAATGATAGGGGAGAGGGAGAGTCCACACAGGCCTAGAGTAGAGTGGGCCTGAGGTGTACCAATATGGCCGCCGTGTTCCTCACCTGTCCTGTGTTCTCTGGGCCCGTTCGTTGGATCCTCCGCTCCTGGATACGTGGCTCTCGGGGGACCGCTGTGAGGGGGGTCCTCGACTGACCTTCGGGAGAAGCAGGGGGGCCCGTGGAACGCCGCGGGCCGGCGTTAGGCTTCCGGATTTTAGTAGGCCCCAAGATGGCGGCGCCGCGTCCCCGGGTGGCGGCCAGCAACGGCCCGGAGGACGGCGTTTGCGGTGGGTGCCGAGGACGATACGGGCATCGGACTGTGCCCCACACTAGCGGCAACCCCGATGGACGGTGGGGAACCGCTGAGAAGCTCGCCGGGCTCGGATGGCCCACGATCGTCAGAAGGCCTCGGCGGAGCTCCTCGGATATGCCGGCGGAGCTCCTCGGATATGCCGTTTGCATACGTTTTTATAACTAAAAAACACCAGTGTGGGGGGGTTCAAACTCAGAGTTTGATGCACATCATAACATTCTAATCCTTCTTCTAGACAGATGTGTTTGCTACTCTTGCTTGCATGCTAGTATGTGGTCTACTCCAATATGGTGGCTGCATTACAATCTACAGTATTATTTGCTCTCTATAATCTTGCCATGACACCCTGTTCTACACAGGCTATAAAAGAGTTAGCATTTAATGTTTTAAAATGGCCACAAATAAAGGCCCCTTGAACCACTTGAGGAAAAGGGAGCCTTGTCTGATGGAAGAATTACATTACATTGCATTGCATTACAGTGGGAGTTGATCTAAATCAAAGAGGTTAAATGGCTCTGTTAGGATTGGCTACCAGAACACGAGGTGATGCGGCAGAGCACAAACTCTAGAAAATGTTCACTGAGACATGTCAGAGGGACATGTCTCAGCGTACATGATTAGATTTAGCTGACAGAAGAGTTGATCGACCGCCCACCCACTCCGATGTTTTGTCACAGTTTTATTGGCTGTTTTGACCTTGCCAGCAAGTGACATTTTTGTAATGGGCTATGCCTTCAAGTTAAATTATGGGGTAAATCTAATGTCTGTCTGGCACTGATGGTAAGGACAGGCCTCTTATGCCCCATACACACGGTCGGACATTCCAACCACAAAATCCGTCGGATTTTTAACGATGGATTTTGGCCGAAACTTGTCTTGCATATACACTGTCGCACAAAGTTGACGGAAAATCTGTTCGTTCGGAGTGAGGTGACATACAAAACGTACGATGGGACTACGTAGAGGCCAGTAGCCAATAGCTTTCGTCTACAAATTTTTTCTGAGTATGCATGGCACTTTGTGCATTGGAATTCTCTACACATGATCGGAAAAAGTCCGATCAGATTTTGTTGTCGGAAAATTTTAGATCCAGCTCTCAAACTTTTTCCATCGGAAATTCCGACAGAAAAAGTAAGATAGAGCCCACATATGATTGGATTTTCCAACAACATAATGCAATCTGACTTTTTCCGTCGGAAATTTTCGACCGCATGTATGACTATGTCAGTTTATGTTTTATGTGTGCTCACAGTATACCTGTGACAGGTACTGGTTATTTGTTATGTTTGGAAAAGTTCAATAAAGCCATGGCCTTGCCTTTTCCAACTTAATCAGCCTCCGTGTAATTTTTGGGCAAGGTATTGGTCTGTTAATTGGCTGTATGTGCATATGCTTCTCAGCAATCAAGTTTGTTACTGTATATTTAGCACATAGGTAAGAGCCTTTCTTGATAGGGTTTTGTTTAGCTTCAGGACTGCTTCATCTTTTTTTTCGTTTTACAAAAATTTTCTTGAAGTATGAGTAAAAAAAAGAAAAAATAGAGTAACAGTCTCATAGTGGTAATTTTAGATCTGAATCTGGGAACATATGCCATATGCTCAAATAATAAGGCTTACATGTAGCTACCCAGGATATCTCCTAAACTTGCATGGTTTAGGAAATATCCCCTGTCCCCTGCATGTGCCAGTGACATCGGCACATGTGTACTAGGGCAAACTAAAGTAATGGCACGTACGTGCCGTTGCTTCAGTCTGTGTGCCGTTACCGGCGGCTCCCGAGCTCATGCGTGGGAGAGACGTCATTGCGGCTCCAGCCAATCACAGCGCTAGAGCCGCAATACCTGGAAGTAATCCCCGAAAGAGATGTTGAGAGGGAGACGAGCATGGCTGCGGGGGCTTTGTTCATAATTCATAATGAGGTATGCATACTAGCTCATTGCGCCTTTGTCTTGCAGGTTTTTTTTTTTTTTACCAACCACTTTAAGCCCAATTATTGTCCCCTCTGTCTGATGTTTAAATCTAGCTTGCAAGAGTTACACCCCTTATCCAAGTAGAAATTCACCATAGGGCTGAGGGATCTGTAATTGCCATGCATACTTGCACCTTTTATCAAGATCTGCCTACCCTTGTCCATGCTACAGTGCCACTTTAAAAAGTATATCCAATCTACATCAGTAAGTATATTAAGCCTGGAGGTCCAGTTGTTTTCCTAATGGCTTGATCTTTGCAAGTCAGAATGCATACACGTGCTTGTTTTTAGTAAGTGTTAGGTCCACTTTAATAAGGGACCATGACAGGGGGTCGAGTTTCTTAAGTTTTATCTAAGTTGCAAACATGTATTAAAGAAAAGAAAAAAGAAAAAAAGCACAGCATGCCAAGAATGTCAAACTAAATAGAAACAATTTAAATCATAGCGCACAAACAAAGAATTTAACATTGTGCTTTTTAAAGGTTATCTGTCAACCAACAGCTTTGCAGTTTGTCATATTGCTTTGGTGACACACTGAGATGCTAACACATTTTAGACATGCTGGACTAATTCCGACATGCCTGGTTATTTTTTGTATTTCCCTGTGTTTCCCTGTTATGTTATAGTAGTCATAAAGGTGCATTTGAATAATTCCTGAAGGCTTGTGGGTTAGTGTACAATAACCAATGGCAACTGCGTAATTCATCTTTCCTTTGAAATTGAATTGAATTGATAGTAAACGCTCAGTTTTTTTAGCACCTTCAGCAGCTGAATTAATCACTCACTGAGTACATAGTTGCAAACAGTCCCTATTTGCCCGGGACATTCACGGAAATCAGACCAATGTCCCGGTTTGAGCACGTCTCGGGCAAAATCTCAAAAATCTGTGCCTGTCCCAGACATCGGGCAAACCTAGATCCCTCCCCCTACCTCCTCCGGCTGCCCCAGGAGCAAAGCTGTTCAGCAGCTCAGTATTAGGGTTTCTGGTGCAAGGAAGTCAGATGGAGCCTGCCTGTGTGATTGGGTGTGACTCATGAGGGTGCATGGCCAGCCTCGGAGGGGAGATTGCACCAGTGCACCTTGAGTCTGGCCAGGTGCAGCATGTGTGTGAGGAAGGAGCAGGTTTTGGCAACACAGAGAGAAAGCAGACCCAACCAGAGGTAAAATAGTGTCTACTCCAATTGTGGCGCAGAGCAGGGCCTGGCGGGAAGGTATGGAGAGCCTGTGCTGAGGAGAGAATGCAGAGCCAAGGGATGGAAACTTTCCAAATACCACTGTCCTTGACCACCATTGCCATTCTAAACAATGCCCGCTCTGCTTTCATCTTAAA
The DNA here is from genome assembly GCF_037356315.1 of Lithobates pipiens. Classification (NCBI taxonomy): domain Eukaryota; kingdom Metazoa; phylum Chordata; class Amphibia; order Anura; family Ranidae; genus Lithobates; species Lithobates pipiens. Next base: position 2,431,781 of record NW_027507755.1, on the reverse strand, counting down.
TGCTGTCAGACTGCAGCAAATGGCAGGAGGGAACAATAATGGGGGCCAGGAGGAAACAGTAATTAGGGGCCAGGAGAGAACAGTAATAGGGGGCCAAGAGGGAACAGTAATGGAAGACCAGGAGAGAACAGTAATGGGAGACCACAAGAGAACAGTAATGGTGGGCCAGGAGAGAACAGTAATAGGGGGCCAGGAGAGAACCGTAATAGAGGTCCACGAGAGAACAGTAATGGGGGCCAGGAGAGAGCAGTAATGGCCAGGGGAAAACAGTAATGCGGGGGGACAGAAGAGAACAGTAATAGGGGGGCAGGAGAGAACAGTAATAGGGGTCCATGAGAGAACAGTAATGGGGGCCAGGAGAGAACAGTAATGGGGGTCAGAAGAGAGCAGTAATGGCCAAGGGAGAACAGTAATTGGGGGGGCAGGAGAGAACAGTAATAAGGGGCCAGGAGAGAACAGTAATAGGGGGTCAGGAGAGAAAAGTAATAGGGGCCAGGAGAGAACAGTAATAGGGGGTCAGGAGAGAACAGTAATAGGGGGTCAGGAGAGAAAAGTAATAGGGGCCAGGAGAGAACAGTAATGTGGGCCAGAAGAGAACAGTAATGTGGGCCAGAAGAGAACAGTAATGGGGGCCAGGAGAGAACAGTAATGGGGGGCCAGGAGAGAACAGTAATATAGCACTGAGAGTACCACTGGTTTTCTCTCTGTAGTGTGCTTAAGGGTGTACAGTTCTGTTCATTTAATTCACTGGTTGCAAGCTAGCTGAGCAAATAACACCTGTCACTGCACCCCAAAGCCCCAGATACTGCAGCTTTATGCCAGCTAGCAACTCTGTCACTGGATACTCTAGCACTACTCCCCCATTCCCTGTCCTCTTTGTCAGCAGTACAGAGACATGCACAGAGGAGGAGAGGGTGAGCATGGGTTTTCAGGACTCTCTCCCCACTTTCCGCTCCATCAGGTTATCTCGCCTTCTCCCCAGTAAAGCTTGTATAAGTCAGCCAATCCTTCATCCTTTGGGGTGCAGTGCACTCTATGCATGTTCTAGGGGATGACAGAGGAGTTGCACACTTTTGGGCTCAAATGGATGTTTTCCATGTAGCAGAAATTTTTGAAAACTTAAAAATTCTAGTTTATATGTAGCGCATATACTCCTGAAGAGTACGCGCTATGTCTGTAAATTTAGTTTTTCCCAAGACTATAGTTGAGTCTTGGGGTTAATTGGTCTAAATTGTGGTTTTGGCATCAGTTTGGCTGGGCTGTACTAATGTTCTGCCTGGTCATAGGTGCAGTTAATACCTTTGACAGGCATTAGAACGCAGTCTGGTTGGACGCATTGGGTACCAATCTATCTCTCGGAGCCAATCAGTGGGTGCGTTGTCTCGATGTATATTCCAGTAGAGGGTACTTAAGGTGCTGAAGTCACGTGGTTCTGGGTTCCGGTCCAGAAGTTATGTTCTGACTCCATGGTCCTGGTCCTCCTGACCAGCCCCCAGAGGCCCTCATGGCCTGGGGTGCGGATCCATCCATTTCCAACTCTCGGAACTGGCTAGTCCGAGGCACAGCAACTGGAAGGAGGATTCTAAAGTGGTCTGGTGCCATCTCGGGTTTTGGAGAGGCCCAGCAACTCGTCATACATCCAGGAGAGGACTCTTCGGAAGAGGGCCACGCACGAGGCTGGCTGTTCGGTAAGAGCCTGGATGTTGAGCTGTAGATGCAAGATACTGGTACCGCAAGAAGGTTCCTATTCCTATCCTTCTGTTACAACTAAGTTCCTGTGAGAGACTTTCTGTGTTCATCTAAAAGTTTGCAACCAAGTCGTTGGCAGAGACTTTGCTAAGTTTGATTCATGTGTCAGCGAAAAACAGGACTTATCCAACGGTGGAAATATCCAGCAGCGAGTGGCTACTCCCTGGATTACCTTGAGAGAGACATTTATTGAGTGTCAACAGTTTCAAAGTGCCTGAGCTTCCATACCTATACCCTCTATACCCAACTGAGAGACTGTGTTTCTGTTCAACGTTTAAGAAAATAAAAATTACAAAAGGAATTCAAGTGTCGGTCTCTGCAGTTATTGGGCCATCAACCTCGGGAACCCCTAGACAAGAACGACAAGCTACAAGGCAGAGGAGGTAAACGGTAAGCCCAAATCAAACCAGCCGCTCTTTCGGGGGTCACTGCTACATATATGTTACCCTATTTTGCTGCCTTTGCAGCTTTAGGGGGTGTGGTTGGGGGAGGTCAGTAAATACACATCTCAACTCCCACTTTTATGGCCCCGCAACCATAAGTGTAAATGAGGACTTAGGATAAGAGTTTTACTTGAAATACAACACCACTATTTATCATCCCTCCCGCCTAAACGTTTGAACCTCCTATAGCCTCATGCACATGAGCATAACCATCCCTACACCCAGGCAAAGGGCCGTCTTCACCAGTGTGGGATGCACAGGCGTTCCATGCATTCATGTGCAGGCAGCCTGTTTAAATCAGTGACAGGTGTGTGTCTGCATGGACCTGCACGGATCTCCAAGTGAATCCTCAAGTGTACATCAATACAAGTGAAGGCAATCCTACATTCATCAGTGGCGGCTGGTGGTATATTTTTTGGGGGGCGGCAAACAATGCACCCTTCACCACCCCCCCTCCGGTCAGTCGGTTGCCAGCCCCTCGCTTACCCCATTGAGATTACTGCAGCGCTCTCTCTGGGCAGCGGATTCACCCTGCGTCTCCTCCTCCTGGTGCTTCACAGTGACTTTCCATGTATCTCCTCCCTCCTCCTCCTCAGCTACCAATAGGATCACTTCTCCTCTCGGCCAATCAGGTGATGGGGAATCAGGAAGGCAAAAAGCTAATTTTAATTCACTATTGTCACACAACTGGGTGGGTTTGGGGTGTCCTGCTCTGCGCCCAAGCCCACCCTTTTTTGAAGCCTATTATAGCCTCTGGCTCTAATCATGTGATTCTTAAAAAAAAAAAGCCCAATGGAATCCATGCCTCCGGTACCCCGCATGTAGATTAGAGGGCCGGACGTATTTAATAAGGGAGCAGCGCCCCTGCACCCTTTATGGGCGGGCCGCCACTTGTGAACATGCAATCTTAATATCAGAGTGAAACTAGGGGAGATACTAAAACTCTTCTTTATTCTTTTTGTTATTATAAGTATAGGGTGAGAATATTGAAATTGAAACTGTTCATCAGATGTTCAAATGCCAATGTTCTTTCTTATTTCTTCATATATAATATATATGTATATACACACACTGGCCTGCCACTTTATTAGGTACACCTGTTCAATTGCTTGGTAACACAAATTGCTAATTACCAGATTACATGGCAGCAACTCAACCTGCAAGTTCAAACCGAGCATCAGAATGGGGAAGAAAGGGATTTAAGTGACTTTGACTGTGGCACGGTTGTTAGTGCCAGACGGGTTGGTGTGAGTATTTCAAAAACTGCTGATCTACTGTGATTTTCATGCACAACTATCTCTAGGGTTTAGAGAGAATGGTCCAAATAAGAGAAAATATTCAGTGACCGGCTGCTGTGTGGACGAAAATGCATTGTTGATGTCAGAGGTCAGAGAAGAATGAGCAGACTGGTTTGAGATGATAGAAAAGCAACAGTAACTCAAATAACAACTCACTAAAACCAAGGTATGCAGAATACCACCTCTGGATGCACAACACGTCGAAACTTGAAGAAGATGGGCTACTGCAGCAGAAGACCACACCAGGTGCCATTCCTGTCATTTAAGAACAGAAAACTGAAGCTACAATTCACAAAGGCTCACCAAAATTGGACAACAGAAGACTGGAAAAACGTTGCCTGGTCTGAGAAGTCTTGATTTCAGCTGCAACATTCAGATGGTAGGGTCACAATTTAGTGTAAACAACATGAAACCATGGATTCATCCTGCCTTATATCAACGGTTCCAGCAGGTGGTGGTGGTGTAATGGTGTGTGGGATACTTTCTCGAGCATCGTTTAACCACTTGCCTACATGGCACTTCCTGCCCAGACAAATTTGCAGATTTCAGTGCTGTCACACTTGAATGAAAATTGCGCGGTCATACAACACTTCGCCCAAATTAAAAAAAAAATTGGGGTATTTAATCATTGCTGTTTTTTTTTATTTTTTTGCACACAAAAAACAATGAAAAATTACCAAAAATGAAAAAAAAAAAGTTTCATAGTTTGTTATAAAATTTTGAAAACAGGTAATTTTTTTCTCCTTCATTGATGTGCGCTGATGAGGCTGCACTGATGGGCACTGATAGGCTGCACTGATGGGCATTGATAGGCTGCACTTATAGGCATTGATAAGGCAGCACTAATGGGCACTGATAGGTGCCACTGATAAGCACTGTTGAGGTGGCACTCATGGGCACTGATAGGGGGCACTGAGAGTTGGCACTGATGATTGGCACTGATGGGCAGTACTGAAGGGCCCTGATAGGTGGCACTGATAAGCGGCACTGATATGTGACACTAATGGGCACCGGTAGGCACTGGTATGTGACACTCATAGGCAACACTGTTTGGTGCCACTGATCATGAGGCACTGATGAGCATTGATTGGCAGAACTGGTATTGACATTGATAGGTGGGACTGGTGGGCAAAGAGAGGTGGCACTGTGAGCGCTGCTAGGTGGCACTTGTGGGTACTGATAGGTGGCACTGGCAGATGGCTCTGGTGGGCACAGATGAGGCAGTCGTGGCTCTCTTTGTGAGGGACCGATGTCCCTCTGACAGAACCCGGTGACTGGCTTTCCTTTTCTCTCGCGCTGATAGCGTGAGGGGAAAAAGAATACCGATTACCGATCTTCTGTTTACATCACGTGATCAGCTCTCATAAGACTGGGATGACATTAATGTTCATGTGAAGGCAGGTGTCGCAATACTTTTGGTATATATACTTTTAGTATATATATATATATATATATATATATATATATATATATATATATATATATATATATATATATATATATATATATATATATAAATATACATACATACATATACACACACATATAATATACATAGAGTAAGCTAAAACAGACTTCTAATTTCTCTCTCACTTTAGAAGAATACAACTATTTGCAAAGTTTCTCTCGTTAATTTTATATTCTGCTGTAACAAAAAGACACCGGCAGTAAAACACCAAAATAAAGGGTGCGCTTCATAGAAATGAGATATGGCTGTGCTCCCTGGTATCCGCTAACAATACAAGAATCATGGAAAGCATTAAAATGGATTAATTCCTGAAGGATTTATAAAGTGGAACTACCTCGTAGTACAGCATTTCATTGTATTTCTGCAGACAGTGTTCATCCTGTTAGCCAGGATTATAATTCTAACAATGAATCCTGTTATTTAGGCAATTACATTCTATCGATTATGAGTATGATTTATTAATATGACTTAATGCATTGATGATTTTTATATCAGGCTCCGAACTGAAACATCAAGCCTTAGCTTGGCCATTCGTTATGGATTTGACAGGCTACTGGTTCCCTAAGTCTGGAAGTTGAATAAATATATTTTTATTGAGTTCCACAAATAACTTTATGGCATAATGTTTTGTACAGAACATTTCCACTGTTTCATTGTTGTGTTGGTATAGTCAGAAAAGTCTGTAGCATAAAATATTGTAAGGTTTGTTTATGGGCAGCTAAACAGATATAAGGAGGTGGTATTTTTTGTTAGGACATTTAGTTTATCCCATGGGGGTTTTTGTAAATGTTAGAACCAGGCAGGGCATCTGAACAGGTTGTATGTGGCAGATAGTATTATATTTAAAGAAATGTGGTCCTTGATGAGGGGTAACGCATCCGATATTTAACAGATAGGTGAAAGACCAAAGTAATTGTTCCAAAGAAGGACCTGGGGGTTTTGGTAGATCATAGGCTTAATAATAGCAAGCAATGTCAAGCTGCGGTTTCCAAAGCGACCAAAAATGCTTTCTTGTATTAGAAGAGGTATGGACTCCAGAGAGAGAGATATAATTTTGCCCCTGTACAAATCATTAGTAAGACCTCATCTGGAATATGCAGTTCAGTTTTGGACACCAGTTCACAAAAAGGATATCGGGGAACTGGAGAAAGTGCAGAGAAGGGCAACCAAACTGATAAGAGGCATGGAGGAACTCAGCTATGAGGAAAGATTAGAGGAACTGAATTTATTCTCTCTTGAGAAGAAGAGAGTAAGGGGGATATGATCGACATGTATAAATACATAAGGGGTCCATATAGTAAACTTTAATTATTCACTTTAAGGTCATCACATAGGACAAGGGGGCACTCTTTACATCTGGAGGAAAATATATTTTGTCTCCAAATATGAAAAGGGTTCTTCACAGTAATGCCGTGTACACACGGTAGGACTTTCCGGCATAAAAAGTCAGACTGAACCATTTCATCGGATATGCCGATCATGTGTGGGCTTCAGAGGACTTTTTCTTTTTCAAAAATTCTGACGGACCTAGAAATAGAACATGTTTTAAATCTTTCTGACGGAATCAATTTCTATCGGGAAATTTGTCTGTATGCTGTTCCAATGAACCAAAAATGATGCAAGGGCAGCTATTGGCTACTGGCTATTGAACTTCCTTTTTCTAGTCTCGTCATACGCGTTGTATGTCACCGTGTTCTAAACGATCGGACTTTGGTGTGATCATGTGTAGGTAAGTCCATTTCAGCGGAACTCCGTCGGAAAAACCGTGAGAGTTTATTCTGATGGAAAAAACGGTCATGTGTACGCGGCATAAGAGCTGCGAACATGTCTAATATACTCCCCCAAGAGCTGGTTCTGGCAAGCTTAGTAGATTGCTTTAAAAAAAGGCCTTGATTCTTTCCTAAATGTACATAATATAACTGGATACTAACATTTATAGGTAAAGTTGAGCCAGGGAATATCCGATTGCCTCTCAGGGAATCAGGAAGGACATCTTTGCCCTGCTGGAGCAAATTGGATCATCCTTTGCTGAGTTTTTTGCCCTCCTTTGGATCAACTGTGGGTATAGGATTGTGTATATGGGATTGTATGATATATATATATATATATATATATATATATACGGTATATTTTTTACCCCACTTTTATTGGTTGAACTAGATGGACTTGTGTATTGTTTTCAACCTAACTATGTAACTATGTAGTGTGACACTGTTAAGAAAATTAAAGAGCATCTAAACCAAAAAAACAAAAATGTAATATATTACACGTTATCAGTATTTTAAAGTTTGATTACTTTTTTTCTCTTTTAGCTTTTTTTCATTATATTTTTATAACATAAAGAGGTGTGGTTTTGTAGAGCTCAGAGATCATCATAATTGATGACAATTAGCACAGGCAGAGAGCACAGGAAGCTCACGTGGTTATTTTTTTGAACTTATCAGTTACAACAAAGTCCTTTCATTGGTGTGTTTAACAGACCAAAAGGGACCAAATAAGAACAATTATTGTTAGGGTTTGCATAAATGTTGATAGCCTGAACTGCTGTCCCTTTAAAAGAAGAGAGCTAAGGCCCTTCTCTAATGTCACCAAATGCCACTTCATTAATGATAAAATTCCCCATAAAATTTCCTTCAGAAGAGTTTCGATCTCCTGACCCCCCTCTGTGCTGGGTGGTTCCTCCTTAAAACCCCTACAACTCTACTGAGTGTTATAGTAACGTTGAGGTCAGTGGAAGAAACCATTCAGCACAGCAGGAGAACAAAAGATCCATACTTCCTGATGTGTTTGTTTCAGAATGAGACTTTAAATAGGGATTTGTCATTAAGGGAGACATCTTCTGCAACGAAATTCCTGATATGTATCTGTTGTACCATGTACTTGTGTGAAAAAGTATCCTGTTCTTTTTGTATTGTCTCATTTGACCGAAATACCTGGTGTTCCCACTAGTTTTCCTGCTCCTCTATTTCAAACTGACCATGCTAGGCATGAGACACATCCACATACTGTCAAAGGTATTGGGACGCCTGCCTTTACACACACATGAACTTTAATGGCATCCCAGTCTTAATCTGCAGGGTTCAATATTGAGTTCAGTATTGAGTTGGTCCACCCTTCTTTCACTGTAACAGCTTCAACTCTTCTGGGAAGGCTGTCCACAAGGTTTAAGAGTGTGTCTATGGGACTGTTTGACCATTCTTCCAGAAGTGCATTAGTGAAGTCAGGCACTAATATTGGCCGAAAAGGCCTGGCTCGCAGTGCTAATTCACCCCAAGGGTGTTCTATCAGGTTGAGGTCAGGACTCTGTGTAGGCCAGTCAAGTTCCTCCACCCCAAACTCGCTCACCCATATCTTTATGGACCTTGCTTTGCGCACTGGTCCAAATCATTTGGTGGAGGGGGGATTATGGTGTGGGGTTGTTTTTCAGGGGTTGGCCTTGGCCCCTTAGTTCCAGTGAATGGAACTCTTAAGGCGTCAGCATACCAAGACATTTTGGACAATTTCATTTTCCTACCATTGTGGGAACAGTTTGGGGATGGCCTCTTCCTGTTCCAATATGACTGCACACCAGTGCACAAAGCAAGGTCTATAAAGACATGGATGAGTGAGTTTGGAGTGGAGGAGCTTGACTGGCCAGCACAGAGTCCTGACCTCAACCTGATAGAACATCTTTGGGATGAATTCAAGCGGAGAGTGTGAGCCAGGCCTTCTCGTCCAACATCAATGCCTGACTTCACAAATGCCCTTCTGGAAGAATGATCAAACATTCCAATAGAAAAACTCCTAAACCTTGTGGACAGCCTTCCCACAAGAGTTGAAGCTGTTATAGCTGCAAAGGGTGGGCCAACTCAATATTGAACCCTACAGATGCCATTAAAGTTCATGTACGTGTAAAGGCAGGTGTCCCAATTCTTTTGGTAATATAGTGTATTTCTAGATTAAATGTAATCCTAAATATAACAAAAACCAGATCAGTGAATGCTAGCATAGAAATACGACCCCGTCCAATGGCTGGAAATATTTATTGAGTTGTATTTGTAAAGTTTGTAACAGAATTGCAATATGATCACTTTGTTGAAGTATACACAAGTTCAGAAATATGTAATGTAAGTCATCCGTTACCTTCTAAGGGCCGGTTCACACTGCGAGCCGCGGCGAGGCGTCTCCGACTTCCTCGCCGCGACTTGCAGGGGGGGTGAGCGGCGACTTGCAGAGGACTTCTGCATAGAAGTCAATGCAAGTCGCCCCCGAAGTCGCCCCGAAGTAGTACAGGAACCTTTTTTCTGAGTCGGAGCGACTCGAGTCGCTCCTCTCAGAACGGTTCCATTGTACTCAATGGGGACGACTTGCGGGAGCGAGGCGAGGCGAGCCGTGTCGCCTCGCCTCGCGCCGCAGTGTGAACCGGCCCTAACAATGCCTCACAAATGTACATTTGAGTAGTACTGATCCTGATTGGCTCAATAATGTTGACTTTGATCTACCCTTCATCCAAGTTTTAATAATAACAGTGTGCGGTCTTTTTAGTCTTGTTTGTTCTCACTGACCTCATTTTTCAGATTTTAATAAATGTAAATATATTAAAATGTATTTACGATAGGCATATATTCCTACTGTGAGAAGTGTCTGGAACCCCAGGAGATCAATTGGGTCACAGCTGTTTTCTTTTGCCCCGGCGATACAATTCACAAAAAAATTCCCATTTTTACTTAATTAGCTTTATTAAAATGAAGTCACAAGTGTTTTTCCGAGTCTCTGATATCTACAAGTAACAAGCTCTTCATGTCAAGAATATTTAGGAATGCTAATGCAGTATTTGTACTGTAAATCTTTGAACATAACGCTGAATCTCCACAGCTACTAGAACAGGCTAAGCGGTAAACACATTGTAAAGCGTACCTGTCCTAAAACAGGGTTTTATCTGCAGTACCACCTTGCCAAAATACTTAATTTGTAGGCCAGATTTAGATGAAAACAAATACCAAGTTCAGCCTCTCACAAACTTCAGACGTCTTGATCCAGGAATACAAACTCCCCTGGCTGACTATTATTAATTTTGCTTTTTGTAGAGAAAAAAAAATACTTCCCAAAATTAAAACGATCAATTTGATGGACTAAAATATTACTCTAAAACCTTTATCACTTATAGGAATGATAAAAATTCACAGTTTCCTTTCTCTGCAATTTCAGCAAAAATGAGGGGATTTCGACGAAATGTCACCATATCTGAAAAACGCATTGGAGCCGATCGGAAAGTTGACATTAAAGTGTTTTTTTGCTGATTTTTAAAGGTGCAATGGTATTAAGTTGCGTCTGAGGATTGTGGAAACTCTAAGCTTAAAGACAGAATACACAAATAATCAAAAATGCACCATACACTTTGTCCAAAAAATAAATAAATAAAAACAAGCAAAGAAAAAAACACTTCTTACTAAAGAGAAAAAAAACTGTTTTTTGCCTAAGCAAAATTTAGCACAACAAAGATTTTTTTGGTTTAAGCAAAATTGGCAATTTTGGAGGAAAATCAGTTCCACCGAAAGCATTCTGCTCTTTGCTAACCACTAATGCTGCATACACACGATCAAACAATCCGGTGGAAAAGTCCTTCGGAGAATCCCCCTGTGTGGGCTCTGGCGGACTTTTTTCCACCCAAAAGTCCGGCAGACTAAGAAAGTAGTTTTGCACCAAAATATGTCCGGCGGACAATATGGCCGTTTGTGTGCTAGTCCGCCGTACTTTTGAAATGAACTGACTTTTCCCGCACGGAGAAAAGTCTGCTCATTTTGAGCACGGCTCCAGAGTTAAGGGGGAAGCCCTACGCCAAAAAAAACGGTGTGGGGGTCCCCCCTAGGTCCATATCAGACCCTTATCCGAGCATGTAACCTGGCCGGTCAGGAAAGGGGGTGGGGACGAGCAAGTGCCCCCCCTCCTGAGCCGTACCAGGCCGCATGCCCTCAACATTGGGGGGGGGTGCTTTGGGGAAGGGGGGCCGTGCGCCCTTTAACTCCATACCAGGTGACGGGGCCAGCGACCCTTCCTTCGCTGGTCCCGGCTATCTGGAGCCACGCTCAAAATGAGCCGACTTTCCTCCATGTGTGTGGGCAAGTACGTTCATTTCAAAAGTACGGCGGATAATCCGGCGGACACAGTCCGCCGGAAAAGTCACGTGTGTGGGCAGGCCCGCTCGTTCGGACAGTCCGGCAGACTTTATGGCAGTTTGATAGTCTGATCGTGTGTACGCGGCATAACTGTAAATACTATCAATTAAAAATATTGTCAAACTCTTTTTAAAATAACTTATTGATCTTACTTTTACTATTTGTTGTGGTAGGGCATTTTGCCACCAACCCTGGACATATTTTATACATAATAATTCAGTCACCTTTGTGTCATCTTTTTTTCACTGTAATGGAGCCCTAATTTTGTAACCTGTCATAAGTGCAACTTCCTATGCCTTTTATTAATTTAGATGCCCTCTTTTATGTCCTCTCCAATAAGGGGTTGATCACAGTATGCACAAATGTTCAATGTCTGTCTGTCCATTCTAAAATGAAAGATCACCTTGTTGCTGCTTTAAAAACTTGACTGTCTCTGTGGATTGCAGGCTCGGGAACAGGGTGTTCCAAAATGTTGAACTACTGGCAACCAAAGAAAATTGCAAAGCAAGGTGGCCTGATGAATGAATGTTATGCCGTGTACACGCGATCGGACTTTCTGGCAGACTAGGTCAGGCGGACCGTAATCTGTCGGACAATTCGATCGTGTGTGGGCTCCAGGTGACTTTTTTTTCCCAAAAGTCAGACGGACCTAAAAATAAAACATGTTTCAAATCTGTCCGATGGACTCGGCTTTCTAGCGTGCAAACCGTTCATCTGCGTGCTATTCCGACGGACCAAATACGACGCAAGGGCAGCTATCGGCTACTGGCTATTGAACTTTCTTGTTTAGTCCCGTTTACATCATCACGTTCAAAATGAACGGCCTTTCCAACGGACTTAGTCCGGTCATGTGTGGCCAAGTCCGTTTCGTTCAGAAAGTCCGTCAGACCTCCGCCGAAAGTCAGTCGGGAAGACCTTCGGACCTAGTCCGTCGAAAAGTCCGGTCGTGTGTACGTAGCATTAGAATGAAAAGTTAGAGACACTATACAGGTAGGCCATCTCTATTGTGTCTGTTTAAATTACTTGAGTATACCTTTAACAAAAGAAAGTAGAATATTAAGTAAACCTGAAATAATGCATACTTATTCTATAACATTTGTCTTTGTTCTGCTGAAAAGTTCATCAATTTTTTTCTGTCAGCTGATTAAACCCAGAACGTTTGCTTTTTCTCCTCTCATTTATCAGATGCCTAAACTTGGGGATTTTCAAAGGCATGTCAAATATAGAAGAAAGGCAATTTAAGGATTATGCTATCCTTAAATCAAATGTAAACTCCGCGGGGAGAGTTCAGACTTTGATAAGTCTCTGATAAAAAAATAAGCAAGGTCAAAATGATCTGGGGAGATGATCTGCAAAAAGAAGAAAATAAAAAAATAAAAAAATGGAAATCGAACTTGACTGCAACCAACGCACCAACCTATGCCTGGTAGAATACATATACTATATATATATATATATATATATATACACAGTATCTCACAAAAGTGAGTACAGCCCTCACATTTTTATAAATATTTTATTCTTTTCATGTGACAACACTGAAGAAATCACACTTTTCTACAATGTAAAGTAGTGAATGTACAGCTTGTATAACAGTGTAAATTTGCGGTCCCCATAAAATAACTCAGAACACAGCATTAACTGCTGGCAACAAAAATTGTAGACACTACAATTGGCTATTTCTTCCCATACTGCATTATTTAATGGCCGGCTTTCATTGGTAGGAGTGTACACTCCAGCGGGCAGAGTCCTTGCAGTGATTTTCCATGTGTCTGCTCTCCTGTTTTTCTGTCACCAATCGTGGGTCCTGACGCTGACCGCATACCGTCCAGATCCCTTCCTTGATTGCACCCACTGGCCCGGGGAGAATCCAGCCAATATTCTCCTTTCCCTGGTTTTAATCAGCAGGTAGCTCGCCCATGTAAGTACACTTTCTGATGCTATAACATCAATATATATATGTGCAAGCATGCAGCTTTTTGCTAAGAGCAAAATTATGAGAAACGATTTTTAAATACATAGTATGTTTCTAATTAAATTGTACTAATATTCCTTATATCTGTATTGTAGAATACTTTTCGATTCTCCAAATGACATTACACCTCTGAGGCATGGTCCGAAACATGTCAGGCTTAATTTTGTAGCATGTACTCTCGCCAGCCCATCAACGCACATAGGTTAGCTGAGATCCATGCCAATGTTTGTATCCAATCTTTTTGCTACTAACACTGTATAACGTATATATATATATATATATATATATATATATATATATATATATATATATATATCCTTTATTGTCATACCCTTCTTCCTATATCCTTTATTGTCATACCCTTCTTCCTATATCCTTTATTGTCATACCCTTCTTCCTAATTTTATTGTGTGATTCCAATAAATATATATATATATTTTTTTTTTTACATGAATACCTGGTCTGCCTTTTAAAATCCAGAGGAGGTCCCTGCTTTGAGCATTAACTAGGTCTTCTCTGTTATTCTAAAATTCATGCATGTTTTTTGTCTGTATTTTGGTACCATGAAATATTTTTCGTTTTTTTTTTATAATCTGCTGTTCTCTTGCTTTGGGCATCCATTATGTCTGCCCCATGCCTTTTGATCAATTAGTTTTCTATTTACCATTAGGAAATATTTGTGTATCTGTATACATGCAAGATTTTTTATATAGATTTGCTTTGTCCAGGAGCAACTAATTTTGTGTTTTGAGCTCACTTGATGAATACTGTCGGTTCTTAGCCCCCGTACACACGGTCGGGCATTCCAACAACAAAATCCATCTGATTTTTTCTGACAGATTTTGTCCGAAACTGGTGTTACATACACACGGTCGGACAAAGTTGTCGGGAAAATCCGATCCTTCGGAACGTGATGACGTTCGTTCGTTACGACGGGACTACGTTCAGGCTAGTAGCCAATAGCTTTGGTCTCCTAATTTGATCTGAGCATGCATGGCACTTTGTCCGGTCGTTATTCTCTACAAACGATCGGATCATGTTGTCGGAAAATGTTATATCCAGCTCTCAAACTTTGTTGGTCGGACATTCCGATGGAAAAAGTCAGATGAAGCCCACACACAGTCGGATTATCTGACAACACGGTCCGATTAGACATTTTCCGTCGGAATTTCCAACCGTGTGTACAAGGGCTTAGAGTTGGTATATATGCACCTTTCCCAGTTACAGAAGTCAAACGACCTAATAACATTTTAATACTATATTTTTATCAAATCTTCATATGTTTGTAAAAATCGATTGTCATTGCTGTCTCTCCTATTGGACAAGTTAGCCCTCAAAATACAGCTCTTATGTTTACATGTGAAAATGCAATTACAGCTTGTTTAAAGCATATTTAAACCCAAAACCAAAAAAAAAGTTAATATACTGAAGCTTACTCGACCTTAGATGTGGTGGTTTCTTTGGTCTTCACCTTTCAGTCTAGGGGCAGTTCTTAACAAGTACAGAAAATACCAGTTAATCTAGCCAGAAATGCGGTATCCTTCTCTTGTAAGCTTAAAAAAAAGCACAAAGAACCTTATCTTTATTGTGTAAACTACTAGTCGCATCAATCCACCATGTAATGGAGATGAACAAAGGCAGGCACATTTAAAATCAAGGCTGTTTGACAACCAAGGCTTCCTGCAGAGCTACGGTGGAAGAAAAAGCATAGACACGAAGTGCCATGAGGTGTGTTATTAACTGAATTACCATGATTAAAGGAAAACTGTCAAAAAAAAAAAAAAAAAAGAAAACAAATGTAGCCACTTCATCCAAAGGCTGGCAAGCTGTAATGTTAAATTTTTATTTGTGGGTTTAGATATGCTTTAATTGTACTCCCCACTGCAAATGTTGTCCCAAATGTAGTATTTTTATGTATACTATGGAAAACTGTGTTGTTACTAGGGATGAGCTTCGTGTTCGAGTCGAACGTACGTTCGACTCGAACATTGGCTGTTCGGCCGTTCGGCGAATTCCGAACGTTTGGGCCGTTCGCGTCAAAATTCGAGTGACGCGCGCGCGGACCACAATGCACTGCGGTGGCGCAGTGCATTGCTGCCCCATGATTGGCCAAGCATGCACTGTGACCCCGCATGCTTGGCCAATCGCAGCGCCGGCAGCGAGGAGAGCCATGATTGGCCACAGGCATCCTGCCTGTGGCCAAACATAGCTCAGGCTGTGTAGTGCACGCCCCACACTATTTAAGGCCGCCTTTGAGGTGGCCTCGTGTAGTGTGTTACTTAGCATCTGAAGCAGTGGGTGTTCTGTGTACCTTCAACACAGTACACACCGATAGTTTTTGGCTGATTTCCTATCTTGCTGCTGTGTAGTGGTTGTTGTCTGTGCCCTGACTGCAGTATACACCACTATATTCACCTCACCTATATAGCTAGTGATCTAGCTTTAACCACTTAACAACTGCCCATTGCCGATTAACGGCTTCAGGGCGGTTGTTTAACTCTGAGAGGCCGTTAATTAACGGCCTCCCAGAATTCTGCTCTCGCGTGCCCCGAGGTGCGCGCACTCGAGAGCATCCGTGACCGCCGGGTCCACAGGACCCGGCGCATCACGGATCACGGTAAACGGCCGCTCATAGCGGCCGTTTACCACGTGATTGCTCCGTCAAATGACGGAGTGATCACTTGGAAACAAACCGGCGTCATGTTATGACGCCGGTTCCTCCCTCCCCTCTCTGTACCGATCGGTACAGCGGAGGGGAAAGAGATCGGTGTCAGCAGCGATGTGGGCTGCATCTGCAGTGCCCACATCGCTGCTCACCGAATTTAACCCCTCAATTCCCTGCCAATACTCTGCAATACCAGTGCATACTCTGCAGTACCCTGCCATTACTCTGCAGTACCCCGCCATTACTCTGCAGTACCCCGCCATTACTCTGCAGTACCCCGCCATTACTCTGCAGTACCCCGCCATTACTCTGCAGTGCAGTACCCCGCCATTACTCTGCAGTACCCTGCCATTACTCTGCAGTGCAGTACCCCCCATTACTCTGCAGTACCCTGCCATTACTCTGCAGTACCCCCCATTACTCTGCAGTAACCCCCATTACTCTGCAGTAACCCCCATTACTCTGCAGTAACCCCCATTACTCTGCAGTACCCCCAATACTCTGCAGTACCCTGCCATTACTCTGTAGTACCCCCCAATACTCTGCAGTACCCTCCTATTACTCTGTAGTACCCCGCCAATACCCCACCAATACTCTGTAATACCCTGCCATAAATTGCCATACCCAGCCATACTCAGAGATACCCAGCCATACTCGGTGATACCCTGAAATACCCAGCCATAGACGCCCCCCACCACTCACCGCCCTCCGGTGCTTCTACCAACTCGCCAGTACGATCAAAGCCAGAATCTTTTTTTTATTTTTTATTTCAGGCTTCCCAGCCTAGAGGTGAGATGTGGGGTCATATTGACCCCCCAGATTTCACTGTAAAGAGGACCTGTCACCCCATATTCCTATTACAAGGGATGTTTACATTTCTTGTAATAGGAATAAAAGTGATCAAAAATATATTTTTGGGAAAAAAAAGGTCAAACTAAAATAAATAAAGTAAAATGAACAATAAAAAAATAAAATAAAAATTAAAGCGCCCATGTCCCCATGTGCTCGCATGTGCCACACATGTGAGGTATCGCCGAGAATGTTAGAGCGAGAGCAATAATTCTAGTCCTAGACCTCCTCTGCAACTCAAAACATGTAACCAGTAAAAAAAAATGTAAAGCGTCGCCTATGGGGATTTTTTAAGTAGCGACGTTTGGCGCCATTCCACGGGCATGTGCAATTTTGAAGAGTGACATGTTTGATATCTATTTACTCAGCATAACTTCATCTTTCACTTTATGTAAACATTGGGCTAACTTTACTGTTTTTTTTGTTTGTTTTTTAAGCACAAAACTGTTTTTTCCCCCCCAAAAAACGCGTTTGAAAAATTGCTGTGCAAATACCGTGTGAGATAAAAATTTGCAACGACCACCATTGTATTCTCCAGGGTCTTTGCTAAAAAAAAAATATATATATATATAATGTTTTGGGGTTCTCTGTAATTTTCTAGCAAATAAATGATGATTTTTACATGTAGGAGAGAAATGTCAGAATTGGCCTGGGTGCTCCAGAACGCCTGATGGCGCTTCCTGCATGTTGGGCCTCTGTATGTGGCCACGCTGTGTAAAAGTCTCACACATGTGGTATCGCCGTACTCGGGAGTAATAGCAGAATGTGTTTTGGGGTGTAATTTGTGGTATGCATATGCTGTGTGTGTGAAATAACCTGATAATATGACAATTTTGTGGAAAAAAAAAAAAAAAGGAAATAGGCCGTCAGTACTTCAGGTGTGATCAATTTTCAGATATTGGCACCATAGCTTGTGGACTCTATAACTTTCACAAAGACCAAATAATATCCAACAATTTTTACTTATTTTTACCAAAGATATGTAGTAGTATGAATTTTGGCCAAAATTTATGAAGAAAAAATGACTAATCTGCTAAATTTTATAACAGAAACGAAGAAAAATTCATTTTTTCGCAGAATTTTCGGTCTTTTCTTCTTTTATAGCACAAAAAATAAAAAACCCAGCAGTGATTAAATACAACCAAAAGAAAGCTCTATTTGTGTGAAAAAAGGACAAACATTTCCTATAGGTCCAGTGTTGCATGACTGAGTAATTGTCATTCAAAATGTGAGGGCACCGAAAGCTGAAAATTGGTCTGGTTATTAAGGGTGTTTAAGTGCCCAGTGGTCAAGTGGTTAATAATAGAGCTTGCAGTCAGTAGTGTTAGGAGATAGTGCGTGCTGTCTGCGTGCTCTGTACCCAGTACATACCGCTATAATATAGGGCAGGCCCCTACTTTCAAACATCCAACTTACAAACATCTCCTACTTGCAAACGCAAGGAGACAGCAGCAAGTGAGATGAAAAAAGATGGACGACGAAACAAATTATACAGGGGTGATAAACCTTCCCTATGTTTTCCAAAAAGCTTAAAAATCGTTTTTTTGCTGGAGCTACACTTTAAAAATGTACCAGTTGAAAATGACAAACAGATTCAACTTAACACAACAAACCTACACAGTCCCTGTCTTGTTTGCACTGCCTGTATACTGCTGTTCTGAGTATATAGGGCCTGGGGGCCACACGCATTTCCTTTTTTTAATATGGGTACGGGGTTCCCCTTAATATGCGTACAAGACCCAAATAGGCTGGTAATGGGCAGGGAGGGCTACCCATGCCATGTTTCTCAATGATTTTCAACCATATTGCAGGAACCAGATATAACATTAAAACCGCAAGCAGTTTTAAATGGTGTTATTTCCGTTTAATGTCATTTTGTGCAGGGACTGTTCTAAACACGGGAAACACGTGGCACTTCACAGGCATACTACAGACACCCCCCAGGCACCATATTTAAAGTAATATTTCACTTTTTTTTTTTTCACTTTAATCGTCATTAAAATCAGTGCTCCCGCCAAAACGGCAGTTTTTAAAACTTTTTTTTGCAGTGACCCATGTCCCCTGAGGCAGGAGGCAGGTCCCCAAACCCTTTTTAGGACACTATCTTGCATATTAGCCGTTAAAATTAGCACTTTCCATTTCGAACGTTCGAGTCCCATAGACTACAATGGGGTTCTAACGTTCGTACCGAACGCGGGGGTCGTTCTGGTTGCGTCATTCTGGTGCGAACCGAACCGGGGGGTGTTCGGCTCATCCCTAGTTGTTACCACAATGTGGTACATTGTTACTGTGGTATCTTACTTTTATAAAGCTTTCACCCCCCCTTAAAGGGGCATTTCGGAAGTTTTTTTTTTTTTTTAAGTCAGCAGCTACAAACACTGTTGCTGCTGACTTTTAATAAGGGCACTTACTTGTCCAGCGAACCCGCGATGTCAGCCGCCCCGAGGCCAATCCGTCCATTGGATCGGCTGCCGACACCGCCATTCTAACTAAGGGAAACGGGCAGCGAGACGCTCGGCGCTTTGTGAATGGCCCCATTGTTTCCTGGGACACACACATGTCCCAGAAGACAACAGGGCTGCTCGCGGAGGAGGAGGAATTGAAGACACAGCGCTGGGGAATAGGAAGAAGCAGGTTAGGAAGACTGCCTAGCAACAGGGGTTTCTGGTGAGTAAAAATGTTTTTTTTTTTTTTTTCACATTTTTTTTACATTTTTTTAAGAATTCATGATTTTTTTTCTTTAGGGTAGCCCCCCACTTTAATTCTTCCTGTAATAAGAAAAAAAACATCAGTACATGTCAGATTGCTTCATGGTCATTAAATATCCTCTTTTTAGTTACTACCTTAGGGCTTTAATAAGTTGCTATTTTTAAAGTTGAACTGTAGGCCAATATAGAAAAGAAAATGAATCCAATCCTGTAATCATTCATTTATTATTAAATGCATTTTTTTAATTCAAGCAGTGCAGGTACCTGAATTGGACCTGGTGTCATCCTATTGCAGTCCCTATAGCAGAGTTGGTGTGTGAGACAAACAAGCAGAGCTGGAGAGTGTAGAAAGTTGCAGCACACTGAGCCAATCAGTTCAGATGCTAACAAGAAGCATGCTGATAGGAACAGAAAGCAGAGTGACAGAGATAAATTCATCACAGTGCTGATTCTCCTTTTATTGTTGAGTAACAGTCTGGGGCACGTCTAGAACAACCTGGACTAAGAGGAAGTAGGTTAAAAATGTTAATAGCCTTCAAGACTAATAGTGTAGCACTCTCTAGGTTGCTAGAGCATGTATACAGATTGTTGGCAGAGTAGCTCTGGAGTGGGGTCTGGATTACCCTTATGTTTCTCCTGACTCTATGGACATTTTGGAGGACTCTAGGAAAGAGTGGGAGGATCACCTAGTGTGGCAGTATCTATGCATACCCAAGCCTTTGAGGGTGCCAGAATGTGAGGAGACCTGGGCCCACTTTGAGGACATACAGAAGGAATGGAGGCTATATACAGAGACAGAATGATGGTTGGGAAGGTGAGGATTCACTCTCGTTTCCATCAGGGAGGGAGGAGACTTCCCGATCACCACTTCTATGCATAAAGAGGACTGATGAGATGTACAACCACTATAGAAGTAGCCACATTGACTGCCGGAGAGCTGCAGAATGTGCTTCTCCCTGATTTTAACAGGATCTGACCGGCCTGTCACCTCGGATTGTGCTTGAAAGTTGGACTTTCCGATCAATGAAAGTTGGGTGAGGTCTGATTCTCTATCCTACTCTTACAGGAGCCTGATAGATCAGAGAGGGGGCCTTCCCACAGGCTCTCTAAAAGAGAACTATTCACTTTTTATTCCTTTGCGTTTCTGTCAGCAGGATTGTAATCCCCTTACACAGCAAAAGTGCAAAAGATGTGCTTGATGTTTCTTTTTGCAAATTTCTTTCTTTCTTTCTGATTGTAATCCCCTTACACAGCAAAAGTGCTAAAGATGTGCTTAATGTTTCTTTTTGCAAATTTCTTTCTGACAGTGGGATACTAACCCCCTACTGGCAGAAAGTGGTATAGGCATGTAGATAGTTATAAGGACAGGATGCTGTTGAGTTTCGTGTCTTTACAGGATCCCTTTGGATGGGATGGCTGTCCATCCATTTCTGGCTAGAGTCGAGAGAGAGAGAGAGATGTTCTGGCTCAAACTGTTATGTCATACTGTTGTTAGCTACAACAGGAGGAGGAGTATGGAGTGATACTCAGTAGAGAGGAAGCGATGTGCAGGAGGATTATGGAGTGATACTCAGAAGAGAGGAAGCGATATGCAGGAGGAGAAATGGAGTAATGGGGTAAATAGTTCAATCTCTGTATTTGCAGACGATACTGAGTTAAGTAGGGCAATAACTTCTCCGCAGGATGTGGAAACCTTGCAAAAAGATCTGAACAAATGAATGGGGTGGGCAACTACTTGGCAAATGAGGTTCAATGTAGAAAAATGTAAAATAATGTATTTGGGTGGAAAAAATATAATTGCAATCTAAACACTGGGGGAAGAACCTCTGGGGGAATCTAAGATGGAAAAGACCTGGTTGTCCTAGTAGATGATAGGCTCAGCAATGGCATGCAATGGCAAGTTGGTGCTAATATAGCAAACAGAATATTGGCATGCATTAAAAAGGGGATCAACTCCAGCAATAAAACAATAATTCTCCCACTCTACAAGACTCTGGTCCTGCCGCACCTGGAGTATGATGTCCACCAGTCCTCAGAAAGGATGTACTAGAAATGGAGCGAGTACGAAGAAAGGCAACAAAGCTAATAAAGGGTCTGGGATATTAGTTATGAGGAAAGGTTGCAAGCACTGAACTTATTCTTTCTGGAGAAGAGATGGTTGAGAGGGGAAATTATTTAAATTTTTAAATACTGTACTGGTGACCCCACAATAGGGATAAAACTTTTTTGCAGAAGGGAGTTTAACAAGACTCGTGGCCACTGATTAAAGTTAGAAGAAAAGAGGTTTAACCTTAAACTATAGTGATACATATAGTGATACATGAACCTACATAGACCATGTGGGTAATCAATAAACTATATAAACTCTCATATATCTTTGTAAACAGTACATGAACTGCACAACCGATAAGAAAATAAATGAATCCTATACCAGTCCGATGATAATAACAGAAAGCTTATTAATGTGAAAAAAGACAAACATTTAAAAAAATTGTAAAAAATAGTAAATAATAACCTCATTCCATTTATCGGATCAAATGTTTTTATCCCAAATCTTGAAAAACACCTTTCCTTGGTATTTTAATACGTGTGGGTCCTTACCGGAAACGGTGGACCCCCTCACAAGCGGAGTCAACAACATATATGCACATACCCTCTCCGGGGGTGGACAGATCCTCCGTGTATGTCCTTTTCCTCCATGGCAACCTGGGAACTCACTTGTGGATTGTCCCTATCCTCCAATGGCTCTATATACCCATGAAAACTGCTGATGATCTCTAAACGTAACCAAACAACGGCCGCCGTCACTGTCGTTTGCGGGGAAGATGGACAGGTAACCCGGCCAATCCCTGCCGTAGTATCGCTTCTCCTCGCTGTTAGGCGGAGAAACCGCTGGGATACCAGGAGACTTTACAGCCTATCAATCTTTCCAGGGCTTTCTCCTCCACCTTCACATTATTCACTTAAAGCCAGGTGTCCACATCCCGTGTAAGCTTACACAGGATTTTTTACATACAAAAATAAGATTTTCTCTCTTCTTTTTCCGACAGATAAATTTAATGGTAATAGGGATTTAATGAAACACACTCTGGTGAGGTCTGAATGGTGACTTGTACTGAAAGCTGGGTTGTATGAAGAGTTATAGAATTTTGGAAATTATTTTCATGTTAAATAGCTGCTGTACAGACTTAGTCTCCTGGTCAAATTATCTCCCATGAGGGGGATGATCAGTCAATCTGAACTCCCAGCCTACCCTCAAGAGAGATTACCAAACACCACAGCCTTTAAGCATGTGACCAGCACAGACGATAGCTTGGAGCATCCAGTAAAGGTAAGTATTTTAGCCCTTCTGTTACTCATTATTTATTGATCCTAACAGGACTTTTTGTGTAGCTTTACATAAATACCAGCTACAGGCAGTTGGTATAAAGTTACCGAAACCTTTCTCAGTATGCCCAATGTCATTTCAAAAAGAATCTTCAAAATAACCTGATTTTGTGTTACTTTTTCTACTTTTTTCAATCCCTTTTGAGAGAATCTTCTAGAAGTTTTTACTGTAGCTATCAGTGAGAGGGACCGCCAATGAGCATGAGCCCTATGTTTTTCCTGGCCAACATAGGCACAAATCATAGTCAAACAGCCAGCCAGCTGTCATTAACTTGACTCTTGAGACTTCTCTAATATGGGTGGACATCTGGAGGACTGATTAAGGGGTGATAGGGGAGCAGAGACCTCCCTTATCATCACTGCAGCATAGAGCAGGACATGACAGGACAGGACAAGGGGAATATTTGCAGTTTGCATATCATAGCAGCATTGACAGAGCTAGAAGAGTAGCTGTTCAGCAATGTCATTGTTTCTATAATATGTAAGCTGTAAATGTTCCCCTTACTTCATCCTGTTCTATGCTATAGTGGTAATAGGAGAGTTTTCGTCGCCATTATCACTGCTGTACTAGCACTCTCACAGCTCAGAGCAGTGATAGGGGAGTAGACATCTTACCTTTTATTTATGTAGAATTTAGTAAGAAAAAGGCATATGTGGGTTTTCCTATTACAGGCCAATAATTTCAGGAGGAATCCTGTAATTATTTAGATTAAAAAACTTTAGATTAAGTTATACCCATTTTTTATTAGCTGCCCCTTTCGTGATCCATCCATTTGGGTTTTAAAATGTATTATAACAGTTGTTGGCAGAAGAATGCAACCTGTGGACTGTACCACTGTACTGCAGATGATGTTGCCATACTAGCTCAAACCCCAGACCAGGCTGGCAGTTTTGTTCCAGGTTCCATTCTCTATGGCGTACATGACAGGCAGATACACAGGAGTTCCACAGTCTCACAACTCACTAAACAGAAACAGTGCATGTTATTATGTAGTTTAATGCTGACTGAACTTGGGTAGGGGAGTTTTGGGATACTAAAAAATCAATACATAATATAATTGAGGACCCTCTCTGGTTATAGCTGACTATTCAGGGTAAAACTCCTCTTGAGACTAGTGATAGGTAAACTACTCAATGGACTAATGCAAGAGCAAACCTGAGCCAGCAAATCTGAAACAGTCTCTCCAATGGTTAACAAGGACAATCTCTATGATTTTTCTCAGGCCTATACTCACTGTGCTCAGTGTACTTGAATGCTTTCATGCAGTACAAGCCAGCTTCTGTGCTGTAAGCCTCCAGGCCAGATCCTCTGTGGACCTCCTTCAGACTCCCAGCAACTTTAGACTTGGGTCCCTCAGCTCTCTCTGAGCTGTGACTGTCACGTACCTGGTAGAGATAGAGCTGTAGAAGGGACTTCTCTTGCACCTCCTGTCCAACACCCCTGGTAGTGATAACAGTGAGTGAAAGACACAGAGTGGCACGAGGGCTGATGTAGCAAATGGCTCAGGCTGGGTCTTGGAAGGAACCAGGTGGCTGGAGAGCGCTGGGACGGAACTGAGAACAGGAGCTCTGTGTCGTCGAATCAGCAGCTGGAAGCTTAGCCGGGATGTAAGCCAGGGGTCATCAACAGCCCAACAGAGCAGGTACCGAGACATGAGGCAGAGACAGAGACGGGACACAGGTCAGGTTCGGTACAGAGTCGGGCAATGAAGTACAGGAACATCAGGCAGAAGTGGAGTCAAGCACAAGACAGGGTCACAAGTAGGCAGGCAGAGGTCAAAGGGAAGGTTCAGGCAAGCCGGGTCGGGATACAGGAAACTGGTACAGATCAGGTAAACAGGCACTAGCTGAAAAGACCACTCAGCAAAGTGTGCATGTCGCTGGCAGGTTTAAATAGGCAGACTGGCGCCAATGTGTGCACAGGTGCGTGTGTGCGAACCCATGTGCACACGCCGGCTCGTGCACGCTCACGCATGTGCCTTTCTTGTTTTTTTTTAACATAATCACATTTTTTAACAAAGTCACATTGTTTGATACATTTATTGCACCATTTTGGAAATGCTTTATTTGTTCATGATATGTCCCTCATATGCCTGCTGTGCTTCTATCTTTCTTTTCTCCATGTGTTTTTAATTGTTTTGATTGCTCTGATTAGGATGCACCCGCCCCATTGGGAGTGCTTACTCTGTTATAAATATCAGTTTTTAAATCAAACATGTATTCTTTGATGAAGGCTTCTTAGCTGAAAAGTGTCAGCATAGCCTGTACCCGTGTACCCATGTAACCAAATAAAGGACTTTTATTCAAGAGCATCCGAGTCTCCAGACCTTTTTTGAGTCATGTCCTTTCCTTTGCACTTCTTGGAATGTCCATGCCTGCGCACCACTGCGCGCTTGTTACCCGGGTTTCTCTTACAGTGACCCTGATAGACTTCTGCAAACTTCAGCTAAGTGACCCAGAGGGCCAAAGCCCTCGAGCTGGGTCTTCTCCAGCCAGGACAAAAACCTTGCTGTTCTAGGCCCCAGCCTCAGCCCCCTACTGGTCACTCTTCCTTCCAGGGATTGGCTGAGGCTGTATGAATATGTGAGTTCAGGGTCTGCCTCTTCCAACCCACTAAATGATAGAACTCACTAGAAACCAGGGAGAAGCAGTTGAGCCTGCAACCAGCAGAACCCAGAACAGCCAAAAACAATCAAACTTTGCTCCACTGGCTACAGAGCCCCCCCCCCAAAAAAAAAAAAAAAAATATGAATCCTGTTAGCAACCTAACTAGGTGGGTACTAGCATGTGCATTCACAGCCCATCAGAAATTTCCAGTACAATGGACAACAGGGACGTGATCTTGACATCCAGGTAGCTGAGGGAGGGCTGGATGTTATGCAGCCTAGAAGTTATACAACAACCCAGGGCTACATTGAAGATTGCACAGCTGACTGTATGAAGAGGACAAGAACAATATACAATCACAATGCTGCACTTGACTTTAGATGGAATTCCACAGTACAAGAGAAAAATTAATGAGGCTGGAGTTATAAGTCTACTTTAGTACTTTGAAAGCTTTTACATAAGTACTCTATATACATGGGAGGATAAAGGGAGCAAGAAACTCATCAATCTCACAGGGCAAAGTACAGTATGCCAACATTTCTACTTTTCTGTGTTGTGTTACATTTGCAAATGCCAGATATGCTGCATAAGAACTGGGTCCTTCCAATGCGTGGATGCAGTTTTGCTCCACACATGCTCCTTCATTGACATGTTTTGCATTTTTTGTATTGTTGATATGTTCCCAGAGAGTGTTCGGAATGCGCCCTAATATTTTGCCCATGTATACAGGACCTGAATAACTCTGTCTTCTGCTGCATCGCTAACGTTTCACAGATTGACAAGTTAGTGTTTTTTCAGATATGAGAGCAACAAATATATCACTTAACTCAGGAGCAATTTTTCTGAGACGTTTAACTGAAACAATTTTTGAGCAGAGTGTAAATGGCTCCAGCGGCAACAAAATACATTTCACTAGCACAGCTGGTCTTCTTTCCTGCAGCACACATAATATGGATAATCTAAAAAACGTCTTTCTGAGCAGTCGTGACAAGAAGAATTGCTTGTGGCATTATCATGATTTCATCAGCAATAGCTTTCACAATAGTGTCAGATTAGATGTATAGTAATTACCTGGCAGACACCTCTCTTCTTCTTAAGACAGCTTCACACTGATGTTTAACTCAGAGGATAAATGTCTGCATTCAAGCTGCAAGTGCTGTGTGCTCCTTGGGGTTTTGGGTTGCTTTTTCCAGGCACATTAACATTATAACTTGGTGTTTCCATCATGTCTCCCACCTCTGCTTTGAAGTTTAGCTCCGTTTTTTTTTTTTTTTTATTAAACACTTCTACAATCTATATAACTGTGATACGAGCCATTTTGTCATTTATTGTTTTTAAAAATGGGCTACCCTTTAGGCCTGCAGCCATAAGTGATTTTCTATATCTGTCAGAGTCCATATTTCTCTTAAATACACCATGGCAGCAAGCATTACCAGACTACAACTCTGACAACAAGATGTTTGGTCAGAATGTTTTTTTATTTCCCTGGTCAGTGCAAACTTAAAGCTCAACTCAGGGCAATTTGTTAAATAAAACGTGCCCCTAGTCAACGTACAAAACAAAAAAGCAGTCCAGGCTGCGATACTCCCCATCAAGCCAGACCTGTCCCCCAAAGTGCTTTTGTTTCCCCACAATATGTCCTCATACTTTTGGCTGACCAAGGACATACCATGGAGTGCAAGGTGTCATAGGCCTGTCCAATGAGATGGCATCACGACGATACTTTTCACTCCAAGGGGTTCAGTTTACTAAAGACAAATAGACTGTTCACTGTGCAAGAGAAGTTGTACTTTGCAAGGGAGTTTTTACATAGCTTAGTGCAGGGATATGCAATTAGCGGACCTCCAGCTGTTGCAGAACTACAAGTCCCATGAGGCATAGCAAGACTCTGACAACCACAAGAATGACACCCAGAGGCAGAGGCATGATGGGACTTGTAGTTTTGCAACAGCTGGAGGTCCGCTAATTGCTTATCCCTGGCTTAGTGAATGAGGTGAAGCTCAGCTGATGTCCATCATCCAATCATGTGCAAGCAATTATGCAGTTTTTTATTTTTCTTGCACATAATTGGGTATTCTAGGGTATATTTCCTTGAAAAAGTGAACAGCCTAATTGCCTTTAGTAAATCAATCAAATAGTGTATTGATGTAAAGAGCAGTGTTCTTCTGCAAAAAAAAAAAAAAAGGTGAATGATCAGATGTTAAGCTGCTTCTATTGAAGCCAGAGGCTCAGTATAATAGCTAAACAACTAACATGTTGAGCTATAGGCCAGAGACAGGATCTTTGGCCTATATATGGCCATCCAGTAGGTTCTAGGCACCAGGACGCCATCTTGACAGGAGATGTAGATACTAGGCTGGGAGGTCACACTTTTTTTGTCTTTTGTATCATGTTAGATACTTTGGTTGTTTCTCTTTACTTTATGGGATATAGAGTATTTCAAAGGCCTCCTTACTTATATTTGCATGGTGTTCCGTAGGGCACATACTAGTGGTGAGCATGTGTTAATGCTTACTTTGCTGCTTGTTATACTTCTTTGGGCGTGCATCTGGTCTAATTTCTCTACTCTTTGGGGAAGGGCTCCTTTTTTTGGATATACGTGGGATATATATTTAGCACTGACCCCCGAAGGAGCTGCTGATTTGAATTGGGCCTGCACTCTACTGAGAAACCCCCCTTCTGAATGACTCTGTCCCCTTGGCACAGCTGTGGTGCCATAATAATACAGTACAGTGTAAACAGTATAAGGTACCTGTGTCTTTCCCTCATGATCCTCTGGCTCCACCTGGTGGGGAAAGACATTAAACCACACACTTGTACTCTTAAACAGGAATACTTTTATTGAAAATATAGTAAATAGGTGGTTACAGAGTTTGCACTGTCGTTCCAACGTAGAACGTCAGCACAACATAAGTCAACAGGCAAATACAATAAATAACATGCAATTATGTTACTATCTAGACCTGGGAGCTCCCCTTATTTAAAGTCTACGTGAGGCCTCACGTAATGTATTTCTTCCTTTATCTTCTTTGTTCGCTAGCTTAAATAGTTCCTCAAATAATTGTAATCCAAAGGGGTAAGTAGAGAAAGTTAACTTAGGACACACCAGGTATAACTCCAGAGACTTGTAATCACACTTAGGCACTAAAGTGAAACGAGCCTCGAGCCTATTAAGTGTCAGTTGCTAAATTACGCTTCCGTGGAACAACAGGTCCCAGCAAGGCCTATTAGTAAGTCTAAGTACATGTAATAGATTAAACAGTGGGCCGCAAACCGCTCACCAATCGGATCAGAGTTCTGAGTGATGGCTTGAGTCCGACAATTGCAGCTTGCTTCCCCCGACTAGGCCTGATGCTCCATGTCACTCCACTGACTGGATCCGGCTCTCCGCTGTTCCAACAAGCGTCTCTGATCCCCGTCGATCTGATCACCAGCTCTTGGCTCCATTAAGTCACCCAGCAAACAGTCTGGTTTGCACTCCGCAGTGACTATCTACAAATGTGTCTGAGAACCTTACACACAGTTCTGCACAGGCAGGCAACTTGGTTCCAAGAGACCAAATATGGCCGCTGCAGTCCCTGTTATACCCTACCCAGCATGCACTGCATATCAAAGTGTTCATGGGTAGGTCACACAGACTCCTGGGTAGATGAGGTTAAATGAGCAAAGTAAACACAGTCACTTCCTGTTATCTTTCCAACACCATAGAAAAGAAAAATAGCTAAAGTCCATTTGTAGTTTTGGTCACTAGATGGCTTCCGATACTAGTGAATAACATTGTCCATAGATTTACATTGTACTTCACATTAATTGCATTAATACACAATTATATCCCCGCAACATATATGTTTTACTATATACTAGGTCAGGGGTCTCCAAACAATGGTTGTCCAGTTGTTCAGGAACTATACTTCCCATCATGCCTAGTCATGTCTGTGGATGTCAGAGTTTTACAATGCCTCATGGGACATGTAGTTCCGCAACAGCTGGAGGGCCCTAGTTTGGAGATCCCTGTACTAGGTGATAGCTTACTTTTGCCACTGTTTTTAAAGGCCCCTTTTGGTATACTGGATGGGATCATCAGCACATATGAGGTTGTAGTAGTTTACCTTAGGGGACAGCTAGAAGATTCCTTTGGCCCTGATGTCCTGGGTATGTGGTTACATATGTTCTTTATGTGTATGTGAATATGTATGTGTTTACATGTGTACATATGAATATATGAGTATGGGTGTATATATACTGAATGTGTGTATGCCTATTGTACTATAATAGGTGGTTTATTTTCAAACTTCTGCTTGGCATTGTATGTCTCTTTTCTCTACTGTCCCCCACAGATCAATGAGCCCCACATTTGCTCGCCTTTTTAACAGGGGATTTGATTTGTTTTTTTATTCTTCCTTTTTCTTCCCCATTGTTGGCCTCTACTCATTATCAATTTGTGAACAATTGAATTTTTATATGTGCTGATGATGTTATAGATTAGACATGAAAATTAAACAACCATTTCAATGCAGATCCTGATGAAGCAATGTTTAATCACGAAACAAGTTGATCTCAAGCACTAAGACGATGATGCTACTAGTTTGGAACTTAATGTGATATATTTTTTTTTTATTAATGTTTTCTTTTTTTTTAATAAGGAATACAATTTTATTTTAACTGCATATTTAATTTCTTCTGTGAGAGCAAATTACACATAACCCATATGGGGTTGAGTGACCGTTGTATAGGATGAGATCATATCATATATCTGCTGCTGTTCCTTCACTGACTGGGGCAGGGAGGTGACCTAGTTGCATTGTTTAAAGTGTATCTTTGGTCAAAATGTAAAATCATATACAGGCATACCCCACTTTTAAGTATGCAATGGGGTTTATTTACTAAAGCTTTACAAAAAAATACCTGAAAAGCTTGGTGTGCATTTGTATTCTGCCCCCTTTACTCCGATGCTCCTAACTAAAATAGAGTGGAACCAATTGTCTTCAGAATTCAACTAATTAGTGTATAGAGTCTACCTGTGGGTAATTTAATCTCAGTATAAATACAGCTGTTCTGTGAAGCCCTCGGAGGTTTGTTAGAGAACCTTAGTGAACAAAAAGCATCATGAAGGCCAAGGAACACACCAGACAGGTGAGGGATAAAGTTGTGGAGAAGTTTAAAGCAGGATTAGATTATGAAAAATATCCCAAGCTTTGAACATCTCATAGAACACTGTTCAATCCATCATCCGAAAATGAAAAGAGTATCGTACAACTGCAAACCTACCAAGAATTAGCCCTCCACCTAAACTGACAGGCCAGGCAAGGAGAGCATTAATCACAGAAGCAGCCAAGAGGTCCATGTTAACTCTGGAGGAGCTGCACAGATCCTCATCTCAGGTGGGAGAATCTGTACACAGGACAAATATTAGTCATGCACTCCACAAATCTGGCCTTTATGGAAGAGTGGCAAGAAGAAAGCCATTGTTGAAAGAAAGCCATAAGAAGTCCCGCTTGGAGTTTGTGTAAAGCCATGCGGGGGACACATTAATTATGTGGAAGAAGGTGCTTTGGTCAGATGAGACCAAAATTAAAAAATTGTACTTTTTGACCTAAAAGCAAAATGCTATGTATGGCGAAAAAACGAACATCAAGCTAAATAGACCATCCCCACCGTGAAACATATAAAAGAATATATAGAAGAGCGCCAAATCGGTAAAAAGTAAAATTTATTTTATACAATCAATAAAAGTCTCACTTACATCCATAATTATTATTGTCCTCCGTTTGATAGTCAAATCACTGTTTCCTTTTTGCTGGTGCTGTTACTGGATGAATCCTCCTCCACAGCACGCTAGGGGAAGCTCCGCTGTGTTCTGTGATGCACAGAGACACAGACTGGCTTGTAGACAGCGTGTGACGTCAGCCGGGGGTACCCGAGAGCACAACGCGTTTCTGAGCTTGCGCAAGCCTCGTTCGGGCATGCGTGCTCCTTTCTCAAGTGCAGGTATAGGCAATGCTGCAGTGGCCTGCTCTTAAATAGGAGAGTGAATAGATAATGACAGACAAGATAGCAATTAACTCTATAATTGATGCAAGCTGGTTGAGAGGGTTATACTAATGATAATACTATGGCAAGTGAATAAAATATATGGTAATGAAGGTGAACTTGAAAAAGGTGAAAAGTTTTAGAGAAGAGTTATATATACTGTATATATATAGGGAACAAAGAATGTATGTATAAAAGAGTTGTGAAAAATGAAGAGAAATGAAAATGAAAATAATGAAAAAAAAAAATGTAATGCAAAAAATACTAATAATAAAATTAATAATGATAATAATAAAAAAAACATGAAACATGGCGGTGGCAGCATCATTTTGTATGGATGCTTTTCTTCAGTAGGGGTAGGGAAGCTGATCAGAGTTAATAGGAAGATGGGGCAGAGGTTCACCTTCCAGCAGGACAACAGATACAGCCAGAGCTACAATGGAATGGTTTAGATCAAAGCATAGTCATGTGTTAGAATGGCCCAGTCAAAGTCTAGACCTAATGTCTGGATGTCTCCATCCAATGTGACAGAGCTTGAGCTATTTTGCAAAGAAAAATTGGCAAGAATGTCACTCTAGATATGCAAAGCTGGTAGAGACATCCCCAAAAAGACTTGCAGCTGTAATTGCAGCGAAAGGTGGTTCTACAAAGTATTGACCCAGGGGGGCTGAATACAAATGTACCCCACACTTTTCACATATTTATTTGTCAAATATTTTGAAAACTATTTCTCATTTTCCTTCCACTTCACAATTATGTGCCACTTTGTGTTGGTCTATCACATAAAATCCCAATAAAATATATTTACATTTTTGGTTGTAACATGACAAAATGTGGAACATTTCAGGGGGTATGAACACTTTTTCAAGACACTGTACCTATGGCACTGTGTAACAGTTTTGCACAGAGCAGCCCCTATCCTCTTTTTCTGGGGTGCCCCTCCAGTGCTCCAGGCCCCTCCTCTCCATCGGGTGCCCCCACGGAAAGCCGCTTTCCCTGGGGGCACCCATACGGGCTCGCACCCGAGTCCCGCTGCTGCGTCTATTGACACAGACAGCGTTACTTGGCCCCGCCCCCTGCTCCCATGTCACAGCATTTGATTGACAGCAGTGGGAGCCGATGGCTCCTGCTGCCATGAATCTGTCCAATGCTGGAGCCACTTCCCTCATGCACATCGCTGTATCGGATCAGGCTCAGGTAAGAAAAACGGGGGGGGGGGGGTGGACTTTACATCCACTTTAACTTCTTTTGGTCTCTGAAGTATAATTTCAAGCTATGTAATCAGCCCTGCCCAGGTCAGCTTTGTGAACTGAAGAATTCCTTTCAGGATCACCTGGTTATAATAATAGAAGAAAAATCCGTAAAAAAAAATGCAGGCACCACATCTTAGCCCTTGTACACACGGTCGGAGATTCCGACAACCAAATCCGTCAGAGTAATTCCGACGGATTAATTCCGGAAGAGGTCCGTGATGTTGCATACACACGGTCGGACTAAGTTGTCGGAAAATCCGTTGTACATAATGTGATGACGTTATTTCGTTACGATGGGACTACGTTCAGGCTAGTAGCCAATAGCTTTGGTCTAGAAATTTGATTTGAGCATGCATGGCACTTTGTCCCTTGGATTAGGCTACACATGATCGGAGTATGTCCGATAGGAGCATTTTGTCGGAAAAGTTTACCGGCAAGTTGGAAAACTTGGTCCGTCGGATATTCCAACGGAAATAGTCCGATGCAGACCAAACACAGTAGAAATATCTGACAAAACGGTCCGATACGACACATTCTGTCGGAACCTCCGACCGTGTGTACAAGGGCTTAGGACTGGTATTTTGCATTTATTACATTTTTGTTCTTGGGTTTAGTTATCCTTTAAGTTGTCTCTTAGGATTTAGCAACGTTCCACCCAAAACTTCTGCTCATTTGTCTCTGCCCCCCTCTGATGTCACATTTGGCACCTTTTGGGGGGGTGGAGTGGATACCTGTCTTGGCTGTGGCTGTTGACATCAAGGCTTGGCTCCCTCCTCCTCTGCCGGGCCAGAAGGAAGCCAGAAGGAAGCGTATACCTCTCTTGGATGCAGCTGTTGACGTCAAGGCTCGGCTCCCTCCTCCTCCACCGGGCCAGAAGGAGAGAGGTGTGGAGCCTCGCACATGCACAGTACGGTTCCTAGCAGGAAGCCGTAAGGCTACACTGACGGGTTCCCTTACCCACAATGCAGGCAGCAGCACCAGACAGCTGATGGAAACACCAGCTGTGGTGCCAAATCGCTGGACTCCAGGACAGGTAAGTGTTCTGACATCAGGTACAAACAGAGCTGGCCATGTCCTGACATCAGGTACATAAGAATGAGAAAATGTCGTATCCTATATCTTCCTCTTCTAAAACAAATGAATGAACGCAAAACTCTGGTTGAGCGACAATCTCCTGCTATGGGACCTAGTATTAGGTTCCTTCCCACCTTTTCCTTCCCTTCCCCCTCCCCGATTTTGGTTTTTGTTTCTGTTCTTCTTTTTGTTCACGACTTTCTTTTTGATGTGCAGGAGATATTATGGAGTGTTGGCATTGGTACAGATGGAGCACTTGTTACAACCTTTTGGAAATGGAAGCACAATTGATTGGTCTCTGTGCAACACGGGATTTTGCAAAGGGTCCCGTGTGCCTCTTCCCTCGGGGGTGCAGCTAGCTCCCGGAAGGGGTGCCTCCGGTGGAGGGGTAGCACGGACCCAGACTATAGCGCAGATGCCTGGGTGGAAATATGCTGTATCGATAGACCACACTCTGGTTATCTGGATGTAAACACGTTGTTACCTAGATAAGCCTAAAAAGTCTCCTACTTATACTGATTGAATGTTTCATATGTACGAAAGTCAATTTGCTTATTCTATACTTTGTAATTCTGAAAATTTGAATAAAAATTATTGGTTAAAAAAAAAAAAAAAAAGAATGAGAAAATGTATTGAACATGCTGAGTAGGTAACATTGAAACGGTAATTTCGCCTGGAAATCTTTAGCTTGTAGAATTTCTTTTAACATTTTCTACATTTTCTAGTACTTGCCTGACTATTATTATCATACTTAAACAGAATTTTGAGTTAAATTGTCTAAATATTTTAAAAACCAGAATGCATCATCTCATCTTTAAAATATAAGTTTATAGCTCTCTTGTGGCTGTTTGCATCACTTCAGTAATTAATATGCTTGAAGTAGTTATCTCTAGGAATCATTTGTCAAGTTGCCATGAGAGGTCACTTAGCCCCCCATGAGGACCTTTTTTTTCCAGGTAATTTGGTCGTAAGACTGTTAGGACATTTTAATGTAATTACTTTTCTGAACTACTTTTGGTATTCATTTTATATGCTGAACAAGATGAATGGTAAAAAAGAAAGCTCAACAAGCTGTAAAAGAGGTACTGAGGAGAATAAAAAAAATAAAAAAAATAAGACTTATTGGAGCCACTGATCTCTGGGGATGAAATTAGCAGCTCAGTCTGATACACGAATGAACTAGTTCCAGAGGAAAATTACATCATCTAAAAATGATGCCTAGATAATTTGGTCGCATTGAAAAAGAAGAGGTAAGAATCTTTCAAAAAGTTTTTTTTACACTCAACAGGAAGATGTAAGGTCCTTTCTAGGCGGATAAAAAAAAAGTAAAGGGCCTATGGCTGTTGATGTTTATTTAACCACTTAAGCCCCGGACCAATTTGCAGCCAAAGGACAAAGCCCTCTTTTGCGATTCAGCACTGTGATGATTTAACTGACTATTGCGCGGTCGTGCAGTGTGGCTCCCAAACAAAATTGGCGTCCTTTTCTTTCCCACAAATAGAGCTTTCTTTTGGTAGTATTTGATCACCTCTGCGGTTTTTATTTTTTGCGCTATAAACAAAAATAGAGCGTCAATTTTGAAAAAAAATCTATATTTTTTACTTTTTGCTATAATAAATATCCCCCAAAAATATATAAAACATTTTTTTTCCCTCAGTTTAGGCCGATACTTATTCTACATATTTTTTGGTAAAAAAAACGCAATTAGCGACTATTGATTGGTTTGCGCAAAAGTTATAGCGTTTACAAAATAGGGGATAGTTTTATAGCACTTTTATTAATTTTTTTTTACTAGTAATGGTGGTGATCAGCGATTTTTATTGTGACTGCGACATTATGGCAGACACATTGGACATTTTTGACACATTTTTGGGACCATTGTCATTTATACAGCAATCAGTGCTATTTAAACGCACTGATTCCTGTGTAAATGACACTGGCAGTGAAGGTGTTAACCACTAGGGGGCAGTGTAGGGGTTATGTGTGACGTTATGTGTTTTTTTTATTGTAGGGGGCGTGGCCTGGCATGTGCAATCACTGATCGTCTTTCCCTATAACAGTTAACAGACGATCGGTGACAGCCACAGAAGCACGGGAAGAGGTTTGTTTACACATACCTCTCCTTGTTCTTCAGCTCTGTGACCCGATCGCGGGACACCAGTGGCGATCGGGTCCACTGGTCCCGTGGACGCAGTCACGGAGCTCAGGACCGGGTCGGGAGCGCGCCGGCACGCTCCCGACCCACGGCTGGGCACTTAAAGAGCCACGTACATGTACGTGATTGTACCCAGCTGTGCCATTCTGCCAACGTATATATGTGCAGGAGGCGGTCCTTAACCACTTCCCACCTGGCCAATGCACATATACGGCCGGGTGGGAGCCGTCTACTCCTGATAGGACGTTCAGGAACGTCCATCAGGAGGAGCGGGATCGCGCGCGCGCGTGCCCGCGCAGCAGCGCGATCCCGATGCGCCCGTGTCACCGGGACACGGCGCATCTCAGATCGGCAGGAGGGCTCTGTGATTGGCCCTCCTGGACACGGCCGTCATGTGATGTAAACAAACAGCCGGTTGCTAGGCAATCGGCTCCTCCTCTCCTCACACAGAAGTCATCGCTGAGGAGAGGAGAGCAGATTGCTGCAGCCGGCTGATGATCAGTGAGTATGAGCTGTTTTTTACAGCTTTTTACTCACTGATCTTCAGTCTAGTGTAAACACACAACACACCACACAGTGTAAACACAGTCCCCACATATGTCCCCATAACACACATGTCCCCAAAAAATAAAAACACATGTCCCTAATAATAAAAACATGTCCCCCACATATGTCCCACTAAAATCACTTGTACCAATGATTATGTGCACACATATGTACGTGATCACCTGCACACACATGTACATGATCATTTGCGTACATATGTCCGTGATCACACAAACCAATTATTATACACTTAACGGAATTTTTTTACCAAAAACATGTAGCAGAATACATTTTGGCTTAAATTTATGACAAAATTAGATTTTATTGGATTTCTTTTAAAATAGAAAAAAGAAAATATTGTTTTTTTTCCAAATTTCCGCTTTTTTGCGCTTATATCGCAAAAAATTAAAAATGGAGTCGTGAATAAATACCACCAAAATAAAGCTCTATTTGTGCGAACAAAATGATAAAAATGTCATTTGGGTACAGTGTAGCATGACCGCGCAGTTGTCACTGAAAGCGCTAGAGCGATGAAAGCTGAAAATTGGGCTGGGAAGGAAGGGGGCGAAAGTGCCCTGTATTGTAGTGGTTAAGCAGTTAAAGGGTAACTTCACGTCCATGGGAAAAAACGAATAAAAATATATATATATAGCGTATACAATTGAGACTCAAGTCATATTGTAATTGAATGTTATTAGTAGGTCGTGTTCTGTATACAGAATGTGTTAAGAACACCCTCCAGAAACATCATTTCCTGCTTGTGTGATTGGCTCACTGATTTTACCAGAAGTTTGCACTAAGATACAAGTCAGATATCAGGCATCCCCTGCACCAAAAAGGTAATTTTTGAGGAGATACTCCCAATAGAAAATCACGTCGAAAGGGATGCAGGCCCAGCAGCTTCCCTCATTAGAGCCCTGCAGGTACAGCAGCTGATTGATAATTATGAAACCACTCCCATTAGATTCACTTTCCCATATGGAAACCGCGCTATACCGCAGATGGACACCAGCGGCAAAAAGCGCCCTGGCGATTCAGTTCGCATAGGTAGCGCTATACAAATCACTCATTCATTCATTCACATGGATACAGACACAGAGGGATTTTTTCAATATAACAAAGGTAGGAATCTGCAGCAAAGTTTGTTAAAATCCTTGCAATGTACACAGATCACCCAGAGGGGAATGTTTTTTTTATCAGCAAAAGTGGAGTTACTCTTTGAAGCAGACTTAAACACATTTCAGATGGGCTATACACAAGGCTGTCCACTGGATATTTTTTAAGTAGGATCAATATTTTTTTGTGAAACACAAAACTGATGGATGGGATAAACAGCTCAATCTCAGTATTTGTGGATGATACTAAGCTAAGCAGGGCAATAATTTCTCTGCCAGATGTGGAAACCTTGCAAGAAGATCTGAACAAATGAATGGTTTAATGTAGAAAAATGTAAAATAATGCATTTGAGTGGCAAAAATATGAATGCAATCTATACACCGGGGGGAGAACCTCTGGGGGAATCTAGGATGGAAAAGGACCTGGGAGTCCTAGTAGATGATAGGCTCAGCAATGGCATGCAATGCCAAGCTGCTGCTAAAAAAGCAAACAGAATATTGGCATGCATTAATAAGGGGATTAACTCCAGAGATAAAACAATAATTCTCCCGCTCTACAAGACTCTGGTCTGGCCGCACCTGGAGTATGCTGTCCAGTTCTGGGCTCCAGTCCTCAGGAAGGATGTGCTGGAACAGGAGAGAGTCCAGAGAAGGGCAACAAATCTAATAAAGGGTCTGGAGGATATTAGTTATGAGGAAAGGTTGCGAGTACTGGACTTATTCTCTCTGGAGAAGAGATGCTTGAGAGGGGATATGATTTCAATTTACAAATACCATACTGGTGACCCCACAATAGGGATGAAATGTTTCTGTGAAAGGGAATTTAAAAAGACACATGGCCATTCACTAGAATTAGAAGAGAAGCGGTTTAACCTTACACTGCGTAGAGGGTTCTTAACTGTAAGAGCGGCAAGGATGTGGAATTCCATTCCACAGGCGGTGGTCTCAGCGGGGAGCATCGGTAGTTTCAAAAAACTTTTAGATAAGCACCTGAATGACCACAACATACAGGGATATACAATGTAATACTGACATAAAAGTACACACACAGATTGGACTTGATTGACTTGTGTCTTTTTTCAACCTCCCCTACTATGTAACTATGTTAATAGAAATCAAAAATTATTATTATTATATTAAACTTAGGACAAATCTACCTCTTGGGGACAAGACAGCAATACAATCTTGACAGAGGTTCTAAACCTTCTTATGCCACGTACACACGATCAAACTATCCGGCGGAAAAGTCCGGCGGACTCGAGACAGACAATCCGCCAGTGTGTGGGCTCCCGCGGATTTTTTTTACCCAAAAGTACGGCGGACTTAGACAGTATTTTTGACTCAAAATTTGTCCGCCCCACTGTCAGTCCGGCGGACAATACGGGCGTGTGTGTACTAGTCCGCCGTACTTTTGAAATGAACGGACTTTTCCCACACAGAGAAAAGTCTGTTCATTTTGAGCGCGCCTCCAGGTAGCCGGGACTAGCGAAGGAACTCAATGTCACCGCCTTCGGCGGCGAGATTGAAACGTCGCTGGCCCGTCACCTGGTATGGACTTAGAGGGAAAGTCCTATGCCGAAAAAACGGCATGGGGGTCCCCCCCAGGTCCATATCAGACCCTTATCCAAGCACGCAACCCGACTGGTCAGGAAAGGGGGTGGGGACGAGCGAGCGCCCCCCCCCCCTCTGAGCCGTACCAGGCTGTGTGCCTTCAACATGGGGGGCTTTGGGGAAGGGGGGCACGCGGCCCCCCACCCCAAAGCACCTTGTCCCCATGTTGATGAGGACAAGGGCCTCTTCCCGACAACTCTTGTCGGGGTCTGTGGGCGGGGGGCTTATCAGAATCCGGGAGCCCCCTTTAATAAGGGGGCCCCCGGATACCGGCCCGACCCTATGTGAATGAGTATGCGGTACAATGTACCCCTACCCATTCACCTGTGAAAAAAATGTAAATAAAACACAACACACAAGGGTTAAAAATAATTTATTGCACAGCTCCAGGGGTCTTCTTCCGTCTTGGGGGGGTCTTCTCGCCGGACTCCTCCACTATATTGCCGGGGGAGTGATACAGTGAATGGCTATGGCCGCCGGCTGTATCATGGGAGCGCGCCCGCAAGCACTTCTCACCATGCGAGGGAGCTCGTATGAACATGAGAAGTCCTTGCGGGTGGGGGTGAGCCGAGACAGTTGCCGAGGGACCCCAGAAGACCAGGTCCGGGGCCACTCTGTGCAAAATGAGCTGCACAGTGGAGGTAAGTATAACATGTTTGTTATTAAAAAAAAATACCTTTACAACCCCTTTAAGCAGTAGGCAGCTAATATAGAAAACACAATAAAACAACTCATAGATTTTTTTTTATAAAATACAAACTTGTTTTACAGTAATAAAGTCACTTTGGGATTTACTGCATGACAATAAATCAATATGGTTTAAGTGAAAAAGGAATAGAAGTTTGTTGTATGAACAGCAGGTCATGTGTATTGTTTTTTTTTTTAAGCATTTGTTACAGTTATCCTAATTATGATCACTGTAGACAAACTTGTTTTGCTGCACTTTGCTTCTGAGTTCTTTTTTGGAATTTTGGTTCTCACACTACCCCTAGAAACTGCAATTTCCTCCTTGTAATTCAATGGAAATGTATTAACCAGATTATTTTTTGATTTAAGAATCTGGCATTTATTAACCACTTCAGCTCCAGAAGGTTTTACCCTCCTTCATGACCAGGCCATTTTTTTGCGATACGGCACTGCGTTACTTTAACTTACAATTGCAAAGTTATGAGGCTCCGTACCCAAATAAAATGTATGTTTCTTTTTTCCCCACAAATAGAGCTTGATTTTGGTGGTATTTGATCACCGCTGCGGTTTTAATTTTTGCAACAATTCTGAAAAAAAAAACCCAATTTTTCTTACTTTCTGCTATAAACACATCCAATAAAAAAATGTAAAAAAATCTAATTTCTTCATCAATTTATGTCAATATGTATTCGGCTATATATTGTTAGGTAAAAATACCCCAATAAGCGTATATTGATTGGCTTGCACAAAAGTAATAGCATCTCCAAACTATGGGATCGTTTTTTTACTAGTTATGGTGGCAATCAGCGACTTATGGTGGGACTGTGACATTGCGGCGAACAAATTGGACACTATTGACACTTTTGTGGGGATCAGTGACACCAATACAGTGATCAGTGCTAAAAATATGCACTGTCACAGTACTAATGACACTGGCAGGAAAGAGGTTAACATCAGGGGCAATCAAAGGGTTTAAATGTGTCCCTAGGAGGTTATTACTAACTGTGGGGGGGGGGGGGGGGGGTGTTTTTGCTGTGAGAAGGCAGAGATATGTGCTCCTGCTTAGCAGAAACACAGGATCTCTACGTCCCCTACTCACATATTGGTGATCTGCCTTGTTTACATAGGCAGGCCTCCTTTCTGCGCCTCTCCCGAATGATCGCCAGGTTTCCGCTGATTGGATCCTGCTGTGTCCAATCACAGCAGGAGCAGGTTTCTGGCAGCATGCATGCACCCCCCACACCCGGAAGTGCAAAATCACATACCTGTGCGTGATTCTGCGCAGAGGAGGTGCCGCCCTGCAGAAAATGTATGCGGGGCGGTCGGCAAAAGGCAAGAAGTACATTTCTGAATTTCTGTATGTACAATTACTTCACATTGTATATATAATTTTCACTTAAAGGGGTTGTAAAGGTAAATGTTTTTTCACCTTAATGCATTCTATGCATTAAGGTGAAAAAACATCTCACACTGCCGGCGCCCCCAGTCCCCCCGTTTTACTTACCTGACCCCTCGAAAATCCCGCGCTCGCCCCCGCCGTCCTCTTCGCCGCTCAGCCTGGCCGCTGATTGGCTGGAGTGGATGGATTGAAAGCAGCGCAGCCATTGGCTCGCGCTGCTGTCAATCACATCCAATGATGCAGCGCGCCGGGGGGCGGGGCCTTGTGATACAGCAAGCGGCTATAGCCGCCGGCTGTATCACGGGAGCGCGCCCACAGTGCTTCTCACCAATGCGAGGGAGCTCGCATTAACGTGAGAAGCACCTGCGGGAGGAAGCAGAGACAGCCGCCGAGGGACCCCAGAAGAGCAGGTTCAGGGCCACTCTGTGCAAAACGAGCTGCACAGTGGAGGTAAGTATGACATGTTTGTTATTTTAAAAAAATAAAAAATTTTACTTTACAACCCCTTTAATAGTTAAGGCTGGCTTCACACTATTGCAAATTGAATGTGGATTTTCCGCATAGCAGGAGATTGTGACCGCCTCTCTATGGAGCCAGTTCACACATCTCCGGGGTGATTGCGGTGCGAATTGCACAGGAGTCCTGTGCGTCTTTTGGTCCATTTCAGGTCCGAATTCAGCTCAAAATTCGGACTGAAATTGGACCTGAAACAGTAAATGGAGACGTATCGAACGCCTGCTGTGGGCCACTGCGTTATCCAGTGTGAACCCAGCCTAAAGCATATATAAAATCAAAATATTTTTTTTTTAAAGAGTAGAAAATATTTAAAATCAAAGTCAAGGTCACTTTCCCTTTGAGGAGATTTTTTTAGGCGCAACAGAAAATGAGAGGGGATCTCTACACAGTGAGGAAACCCCTTCTTAGACAGCTGTCATGGGGAATAAATATCCCTACTGGAAGATTTTAATCTTATACCCATTTCACACTGAGGCGTTTTTCAGGCACTTATGGGCTAAAAATAGTGCCTGGAAAGCGCCTGAAAAAACGCCTCCCCTGCAATCTCAGTGTGAGAACTGGAGGGCTTCCACACGGAGGCGATGCGATGGCAGGACATTAAAAAAACACCTGCAAACAGCATCTTTGGTGCTGTGAAGGAGCGGCGGAGGAGCAGGTCGTTTAACCCTTTTTCGGATGCTATCGTTGGTTAAAGAGGAAGTAAACTCTCCCACTCTGATGCTTCTTTTCATTTAGTCTATTATAATAAACAATTATCAAACTATAGCCACTGTAATCCAGCCCAAATTGCAAATTACTTACTGTTTAAAGAAACTTTAAAAAACTTGTTTCCAGGGGTTAGGCAGCGCCATCTTAACCACTTCCTGACCAGTGCACGACAGAATGGCACGGGCAGGCATATTGGCGTATATGTACGTCCAATCTTCAATGCCGCCCTGCCATCGCTGGTCGGGACCCCCGTGAGTCCGGTCGCGGGACCCGCGGACTCGATCGCCGCGGGCATCCCCGCGATCGTCTCACGGGACGGCTGAATGGAGGAAATGCCGTGTAAACAGCATTTCTCCATTCTGCCTAGCAACTAGTGATGCTGATCTCTGCTCCATGTGATTGGAGCAGAGATCAGTGTTCACTAAATGAAAGCCCAACCCCCCCACAGTTAGTAACACACCCCTAGGAACACTTAACCCCTACACTGCCACCCACTGGTTAACCCTTTCACTGCCAGTGTCATTTACACAGGAGTCACTGCATTTATATAGCAGTGATTACTGTATAAATGACAATGGTCCCAAAAATGTGTCAAAAATGTCCGATGGGTCCCCCACAATGTCGCAGTCAAAATAAAAATCGCTGATCGCCGCCATTACTAGTAAAAAAAAATAATAAAAAATTATTAGTAAAAATGCTATAAAACTATCCCTATTTTGTAAACGCTATAACTTTTGCGCAAACCAATCAATAATCGCTTATTGTGATTTTTTTTACCAAAAATATGTAGAAGAATACGTATCGGCCTAAACTGAGGGAAAAAAATGTTTTTTTTATATATTTTTGGGGGATATTTATTATAACAAAAAGTAAAAAATAATGCGTTTTTTTCAAAATTGTCGCTCTATTTTTGTTAATAGCGCAAAAAATAAAAACCGCAGGGGTGATCAAATACCACCAAAAGAAAGCTCTATTTGTGGGAAAAAAAGGAAAATATAATGTAAATTTTGTTTGGGAGCCACGTTGCACGACCGTGCAATTGTCAGTTAAAGCGACGCAGTGCCGAATCGCAAAAAATGGTCTGGTCTTTGACCAGCAAAATGGTCCGGTCTGAAAGTGGTTAACTATTGTTTTTCTGAGTCCACAGTAGAGTGTACTTCCGCCCTTACATTGAGCACTTCCTGTACTGTTAACCAAGCCTCCTTCTCAATCCAACGTTTCTATGGAAACCCTGCTTCCCTGCTCATAGCTGACTTGTTTTATTTCATAGTATTTACTTGTGCCGATTATCTAGTGTTTGCCTATGTCTGTCTTATCAGCTTCAGCTGATAACACTGCAGTAATGCTGTTGGATGCCTTTTTTTTCCACTTCATTGGATGTCACATGGTCATATGGGGTGTAGGAAGCTCTGAGTGATTATGCAATCTCGTGGGATTTCAGTGTTGTGCTATAGGAAGTCCTGATAATAGATAGAAAAGCACATAGAGAGTGTGCCATAAATCAGGGGAGATCCGGACATGCTCAGTGACGTCATTCTAAAGAACAAAAAGGATTACAACAATACTAAGCAAGTAAGGAGATATCTACAAGAAGTGTTCATTATGTTTTTTTATGCTGATTCACATGGAACAGAGTTGTGGGGGAGAGTTTACAACCACTTTAAAAGTGCCCCGCTAGCGGCTGAAAACCTCCACAAAAACGACGGTAAAGCGCCGCTAAAAATTGTGACAATAGTCACAAATAAAGAGAGTAAATCTCCCTAAAGCCCTGTTCACATTTTGCCCAGTGGGATCACGCATTTCTGCTCCTGATTCTTTTTGTGCCATTTACACCAGTTTCCACATGTGACGCATAGGGCAGCCCATTCACTTGAATTGGCTGCTCTGTGCGCATTTGTCACGCCAAAAAAATTCAAGGACCACGTTTTGGTCCTGAGTCCAGCAAGTTTTTCACATGTGTTTTGGTGCGATTTTTGTATGTTTGGTTACATGATAATCATGGCAAAATCACATGCATATATGTCACCCACGAGTGTCCTAC
The DNA here is from genome assembly GCF_037356315.1 of Lithobates pipiens. Classification (NCBI taxonomy): domain Eukaryota; kingdom Metazoa; phylum Chordata; class Amphibia; order Anura; family Ranidae; genus Lithobates; species Lithobates pipiens. The sequence goes on along the minus strand of NW_027507755.1, from coordinate 2,387,342 downwards.
ATTTTTCCATGAATATAGCATGATTTGTAAAATCGGGTAGAATCTTGTTGATTATGCACATGATTCCACATCGCTCAGGCTGGGCCTAGCGGCAACAAAGGCAGCGATAGGAGCCTGACATGGGTTCTAACTTCTCACTACTCTTCCCAAACTAAAATAAAAAGTTTCAGCTTTAGATATAAAGTATTGCTCGTTGTAAAAAAATGAGATCATAAATGATGAAACAACTGCTTTTGGAACATCATATATTTTATATTTTATCTACTTTTGAATGATCTAATCCTTTCTTTTAGAAAACAATGACAATGCGTATGATTTGTATAAATTTGAATGATGCAATCATTTTTTGAAAATGATAGATATGACAATTTAAAGAGGAACTGCAGTCTCCTCACATAATTTGTAATAAAAACATCTTTGCCATTCTGAAACTTCCCTCCAACCACTTTGCATATTATTTTATATATACTGTAATTCTGTGCTTGCTAAATATGCTGCAGAAATCTCCTTTCACTGAGTCTGGCTGCAGCCATTTTAACTGTGGGCAGCTGAAGCTGCTGCCTGTTCACTTTTTGGATTTACACAGACACACAACTCCAACTCTGCAGCTCTCATTTGACCTCTTATGACACATCCCCCCTCCCTTCCTGGCAAACTCTCATGAGAGTGAGAGAGAGAGAGCTGTGCATGATGTCATAAGCCTATTCTAATGACCAGACAAGAAACAGGAAGTGGGCTGCATAAGGGATTTACTGGCAGAAAAAAAAAAGTTTTACTATCCAACGTTTAAACAACAAGGGCAGAAGATTTAATAGATGGAAAGTTGAAAAAATTACTGAATGTCAAACCAGTGATTATTTTTATGAACATGCTATTTTAGTCATAGACCAAGATTAAATACAAAGCTGATTTTTAATGTCAATTAAAGACTTTCCAAAGCATGAGCTTACTTCTTATGGCTAATAGCAGTCCAAACATCAGATATAGATTTATTCATGTTAAATACAGCATACAATGTATTGTGAAAGTGTAACAGCTCCATCTATTTATTACTGCTAAAGGTGGACATACACGCTTTGATATATGATTGGTTTCTTCTCCAATCAATCTCTCCCAATAAGAATCTATAGTAGACAACTCAATCAAACAAAATTTGCCACATATGGGGAAGTTGATTTGGATCAGTAGTTGGAAGATACAATCGGAAATTATCAATCACTTCGCACTCAATCACATGCATCCTCATAATCTAATAGATCAAAATACAAGTGGATTCACAAAGCTTCTCAGTGCTGCTGATCAGTACAAAACAGTCAATAGTTTTCCACCCTGGCCAAGCGACTCAGTCAAATCTTATCTAAATTGAGTCTAAAACACAAATCAAAATAAAAGGTGTGTAGGGCCACCATTACACAGAGTGGTCTGCTTGCATGATTCTTAACAGAATCGGATAATATGGTTGGATTTATGAATTATCAGAAAGACACATACTGGGGTTAATTTTCTAAAGGCAAGTAGACTGTGCTCTTGGCAAGTGCAGTTGCACTCATTTTCCCCAGAGCTTAGTAAAGGTGTTGACGTTTTGCTGACTTCCATCATCCAATCATGTGCAAGCAAAAACGCAGTTTTTTTATTTTCCTGATTGGGTATTCTTTACAATGCAATGCTTCACCTTTACAATTACTAAGCTCTGGGTAAAATTAGTGCAAATGCACTTGCAAAGTGCTACTGTGCCATTGAATAATTTCAAGCAAAACAAATTGATTAATTCTGGATGGAACAGCTCGTTGTTGGAAAGTAGATAATTCAATATGTTCGTAAGTGTATGATGCATCAAATGGTCTTTTAAAACTTCTGATCCTGTTGCCAGTACATTATATCTACTGACAATATGATTGTATATAAAACCATTCCATTGGTGGCCACCGTAAAGCCTCATACACACGATCGGACTTTAAACAAACTTTCCCGTGGATTACTTTACAAAGGGCGTTAGCTGGGAACTTGTTAACCATACACACGATCGGACTTTTTCAGCCAACTTTTACCAAATCACGTGTTTTTTCTGCTTTTACAGCCACCTTTGGTCAACTTCTGTATTGTTGTCTGATCTTTTGCATTGGTTCTAAGCATGCGTGTTTGTAAAGTCCGATGATTTTCTGTACGCGCCGATCGGACTTTGCTCCATTGGACTTATGTTGTCAAAAAGTTTGTTCGCACAGCCAACATTTGTCAGATGAAAACCGAAAAAAAGTTTGTCCGATGGAGCTCACACGCGGTCAGATGTTGCCTTAAAACAACAAATTTGCATATTTTTGTCAAAAAGTCAGATCGTGTGTATAGGCCTTAAGAAATATCTCTGTACTCCTGCTGGTAATCCATAAGACAGTTTATCTGCCTCCTCTCAATAATATTACTTACTACTTATATAGTCATACGAGGTGTGTCTAAATAGTTTGGTGAATGGTCTGATATCTCAGCAGCAACATGGGCCAGGTGCGTGCACATGCACATGGCATTCCAGAGTCACGTCGGCAAGTGCCACCTAGCAGGGAATACACGTGACTGTCAGGGTAAACCCACTGCGGGCAGTCAAATGTAGTCAGTGTGAGAGGTGGGTTCATAGTGCAATGAAGCAATGAGTGAACGAGTACGAGTTTGGCTACAAATTGGGGAAAACAGCGACGTAGACACATGAAATGTTGGTGCAAGTGTACGGGAAAGAAGTCATTACCAGAAAATGTATTTATGACTGGTTCAAACGGTTTCGCTACGGGAAGGAAATGACTGAGGTTGAGCCACGTTCGGGTCGGCCATCGACAAGCCGAACCTCAGACAGATTGAATGAGTGAGACAAATGCACGAGATTAGCGACTGATTGTTGGCACAAACCGAGAAAAGATCTTCTGCTTACCAAAATCTTCACGGACGATGGTGTGCACCGTGTCCTTGCTCATCAGCACACATTAGTGAATTTTAAAAAAATACCTGTTTGCAAAATGTTAAAACAAACTATGAAAAATGCTTTTTTTTTTTTTAAATTCTGGCTTTTTTTTGTTTAGCAAAATTTTTTTTAAAAACAGCGGTGATTAAATACCACCAAAAGAAAGCTGTACTTGTGTCAAAATAATTGTACAATTTTCATATGGGTACAGTGTTGCATGACCGCGCAATTGTCATTCAAAGTGTGAGAGCGCTGAAATCTAAAAATTGGCCTGGTCAGGAAGGGGTTAAAAGTGCCCAGTAGACAAGTGGTTAATGTCTGTTTTTCATCCTTCAACAGATGAATGAAAAACAGACAAACGATCCGCATGTGTGAAACGGGCTGAAGGGGGCAATCTCCCATGTGGGCATAAGACTTGGAAATGTGATTTAGAACCTCTTTTGTTAGACTACAAAATTAGAAGGGAGTTAGTGCATTTTTATTGCCATTTTAACCCTTTCTTACTATCCAAAACTTAAAAAAAAATGTTTCGGCTGAAGTTGAGCTTTAAGCAGTAGGCAGCTAATATAGAAAACACAATAAAACAACTCATAGATTTTTTTAAATAAAATACAAATGTGTTTTACAGTAATAAAGTCACTTTGGGATTTACTGCATGACAATAAATCAATATGGTTTAAGTGAAAAAGGAATAGTAGTTTGTTGTATGAACAGCAGGTCATGTGTATTGGGTCTTTTTTGAAGCATTTGTTACAGTTATCCTAATTATGATCACTGTAGACAAACTTGTTTTGCTGGACTTTGATTCTGAGATTCTTTTTGGAATTTTGGTTCTCACACCACCCCTAGAAACTGCAATTTCCTCCTTGTGATTCTATGAAAATGTATTAACAAGATCGACTTAAAGCGGGACTGTGATATTGCGGCGGACAAATTGGACACTAAGGCCGCGTACACACGGGCGGACTGTTCGCCCAACCTTGTCCGCTGAACAGTGTTTGGGCGGACAGTCCGCTCGTGTGTGGGCTTTCAGCGGACAGTTTCAGCGGACAGTTGGACGGACAAAGTCTTTCGGAAATTCCGAAAAACTGTCCGCTGAAACTGTGTTTGAGCGAACAGTCCGCCCGTGTGTGGGCCTGTCCGCTGTACTTTCGAAATGAGCGGACTGTTCCCGCTCGGAAAGTCCGCCCATTTCGAGCGCGTGTACAGGTAGGCGGGGCCCGCGAAGGATACATCGCGGGCTCCGCCGCCTGGAATGGGCTTAAAGGGGAACCCCAACGCCGAAAAAAAATCGGCGTGGGGGTTCCCCCAAAGTCCACACCAGACCCTTGTCCGAGCACGCTACCCGGCCGGCCAGGAAAGGGGGGCGAGCGAGCGCGCCCCCCCTCCTGAGCCGTACCAGGCCGCGTGCCCTCAACATGGGGGGGTGCCTTGGGGAAGGGGGGCCGCGCGGCCCCCCCACCCCAAAGCACCTTGTCCCCATGTTGATGAGGACAAGGGCCTCTTCCCGACAACCCTGGCCGTTGGTTGTCGGGGTCTGCGGGCGGGGGGCTTATCGGAATCCGGGAGCCCCCTTTAAGAAGGGGGCCCCCGGATACCGGCCCCCCACCCTATGTGAATGAGTATGGGGTACAATGTACCCCTACCCATTCACCTGTGAAATAAAGTACAAAAAAAAACAACACAGGGAAAAAATATTTTATTGCACAGCTCCGGGGGGTCTTCCGTCTTCGGGGGTCTTCTCGCCGGACTCCTCCGCTATCTGTGTGTAGCTCTTTTACTAGCGGAGGAGTCCGGCTTTCTTCCTCCCCGCCGCCGGCCTCTTCTCCCGACTTCGGGGGTCTTGTCCCCCTCTTCGGTTCTTCTGCCGGGCCACCGCGCCTTCTTGTAGCTCTTTTACAGGCGGTGGCCCGGTCTTCTGTCGTCGCCGCCGCCGCCGCCTTCCGTTCTTGTTCTTCTTCTTGTTCTTCTTCTTCTTCTCCTGGAGATGTTGACTCGACGAGCTCTCCGGCCGGAATGCCAGAGCCGCGCTGTGCGGTCACTTATATAGTGACAATGGGGCGGTGTCACATGGTATATGTCACATGGGTTGGTCACATGGTGACCCCGCCCCCTTATGATGTCATAGTCCCCATGTGACATCAACCCATGTGACCAACCCATGTGACATATACCATGTGACACCGCCCCATTGTCACTATATAAGTGACCGCACAGCGCGGCTCTGGCATTCCGGCCGGAGAGCTCGTCGAGTCAACATCTCCAGGAGAAGAAGAAGAAGAACAAGAAGAAGAACAAGAACGGAAGGCGGCGGCGACGGCGACGACAGCGGCGACAGAAGACCGGGCCACCGCCTGTAAAAGAGCTACAAGAAGGCGCGGTGGCCCGGCAGAAGAACCGAAGAGGGGGACAAGACCCCCGAAGTCGGGAGAAGAGGCCGGCGGCGGGGAGGAAGAAAGCCGGACTCCTCCGCTAGTAAAAGAGCTACACACAGATAGCGGAGGAGTCCGGCGAGAAGACCCCCGAAGACGGAAGACCCCCGGAGCTGTGCAATAAAATATTTTTTCCCTGTGTTGTGTTTTTTTTTGTACTTTATTTCACAGGTGAATGGGTAGGGGTACATTGTACCCCATACTCATTCACATAGGGTGGGGGGCCGGTATCCGGGGGCCCCCTTCTTAAAGGGGGCTCCCGGATTCCGATAAGCCCCCCGCCCGCAGACCCCGACAACCAACGGCCAGGGTTGTCGGGAAGAGGCCCTTGTCCTCATCAACATGGGGACAAGGTGCTTTGGGGTGGGGGGGCCGCGCGGCCCCCCTTCCCCAAGGCACCCCCCATGTTGAGGGCACGCGGCCTGGTACGGCTCAGGAGGGGGGGCGCGCTCGCTCGCCCCCCTTTCCTGGCCGGCCAGGTAGCGTGCTCGGACAAGGGTCTGGTGTGGACTTTGGGGGAACCCCCACGCCGATTTTTTTCGGCGTTGGGGTTCCCCTTTAAGCCCATTCCAGGCGGCGGAGCCCGCGACGTCTCCTTCGCGGGCCCCGCCTACCTGTACACGCGCTCGAAATGGGCGGATTTGCCTCCTCCTTACGTGGGCGAGTCCGTTCATTTCAAAAGTTGAGCGAACTGTTTGGCAAACAGTTTGCTGAAACAGTCCGCTCGTGTGTGGGCAAGTCCGCTCATGCAAATTTTGAGCGGACTGTTTGCCGAAACTGTTTGACAAACAAGGTTGGGCAAACAGTCCGCGCGTGTGTACGCGGCCTTAGTGACACTTTTTTGGGGACCAGTGACACCAATACAGTGATCAGTGCTAAAAATATACATGCTCACTGTATGACACTGGCAGGGAAGGGGTTAACATCAAGGGCGATCAAAGGGTTAAATGTGTCCATAGGGGGTGATTACTAACTGTGGAGGGAGGTGTTTTTGCTGTGAGAAGGCAGAGATCTTTGTTCTTGCTTATCAGAAACACAGGATCTCTACTTCCCACACTAACTGATTGGCAATTTGCCTTGTTTACATAGGCAGACCGCCTTTCTGCGTCTCTCCCGAATGATCACCGGGTTTCCACTGATTGGATCCCGCTGTGTCCAATTACAGTGGGTTGCCAGTGTTCTATGGAAAAATGCCCTCCATGGAAAAATACCTCCGATGGGTCAGCGCATGTGCAGTACGCAACGTCATTCCAGCTGATATGTTGATCAGCTGGCATGATGTCAAAGCAGTGCATGCGCAGATCATCGAAGGCAGTATCTGGTGATCCAAGAGACAATGAAATTGTCAGATTCTGTCTCACTGTTTCAGGGCGGGTTTTGGCTGTATTGAATGGTGTGTGTTCTGTCTGTTGCATGGCAGCTTGAGTGTGTTAAAATGGCGGGTTTTGACTGTGCCTAAGGGCGGGTTAAAACACAACCACAAATCTATAAAGCACTTGGTGCTCATACAATAATGGAATAGAGTGCAACGGTGCTCCAACATGACAAGGTGTGAGGTGCCACACTCCCCCTTCGGTGACCCCACTCACCAGAGATATTGGACCCTCAGCTTTGCAGTCTGGGGTCAAATTAGGCTGTGATCTATTGATCTGGGGTATGAAGGATGGTTGCTTAGAGGCTCCTCCAGAGGGATTGCTTTATACTAGAGAGAATTCGCCACACTAAAGAAACTCCAGAGAAAAGGAGTGTGAGGAGGTCAGGCTGTTGTTCCTAATGTAGCAGTAACACCCGAAGGAGCTGCTGGTTTGATTGGGCTTACCGTTACCTTCTTCTCCTCGATTTTTGTCTAGGGGTTCCCATGGTAGATGGCCCAGTAACTTTAGAGCAGGGGTGCCCAACCTTTTTAAGAGCAAGGGCCACTTAAGCGACTTGGTAACTGGTCGCGGGCCACAATAAGTGGAGCGGACAGAAGACAGATCTGTGTCCGCTCTGTATATGCAGAGCGGACATGGACACAGCCCACTCTACGCTGGGCCCCCCTATCTGATCCAACCAGATGTAAGGGGACCGTTCGCCTTCTGTTTTTTTTTTGTGGATCGGATTGAAGGTAGGTGGGCGCAAATGGACACAAGTCTGTTTACATCTGCCACTCCATAGAGGTGAATGGAAGGTCCGCGTGGGTAGAACCGATCATGTGAAAGGGGCCTAAGGCTGCTTTCACACTGATGTGCGGCAGTTTACCTGTACTGCGGGTGCAGTACAGTGCACCTGTGGATTTCCTGCAGGTTAAATGCACTTTGCCATTGATGTCTATTACATCCTGCAGGTGTGGTGCACTTTCTGAAAGCGCACCAAACCCGCAGATAATAACAGAAGTCTATCACTCAGTGAAAGTAACCAGAAGGTGCAATGCCCTGCACCTGCAGATCAGTTTGAAAGCAGCCCAGTAACCACTGCAGAACAGATATGCTCATATATACACTGTTTTAGTAATAAACTTACCTTTAATAATAGTCTTCCATTCAGGCATCGCTGGCTGTTGCTGTCCCAGGCAGAATGCATTTGGTTTCGCTCCGCTTGGGACAGGAGCCGGCTCTATACAGGAAGCATCTGCAAAGGCTGCTCTGCTCCCTCCGCAGTCACTTGCTTTCTCTACCGCTGGCTTCATTTAAAACATTGATGCTCTGGGATGGTGGGTCGGCAGCCCACGATCTGGTCTTGAGAACCTGCTATCCCAAAGCAGGAGGTCGCGGGCCACATCAGAAGGCTCCGCGGGCCACATGTGGCCCCTGGGCCACTGGTTGGGCCCCCCTGCTTTAGAGACTGACGACAGATAAAGGGATTTTTATTTGCAAAAACCATAGACAACGAACAACGAACGTAGAGACAAACGTCTCTTAAAATAGGTTCAGAGGGTTAGGAAGGAAGTTCAGGTACTCTTAGTGTCAACGTCAATGATGAAGGACTTTCTTACTTTGACTAAATCCAGAGAATAGCCATTCACGACTGGATGTTCACTCAAATTGGATAGTCCCTCTCTCACAAGGCCTAGCAGCCAACAAGGTGCTTTACTCAGGAACAAGTCTCTGCCACAGACGTTGTAGAACATACAGGAATACGTCTCAGCCACAAACGGTGTTGTAGAATATTCAGGAAACTAAAACTTGTGGAACACTCGTGTGATACCTGAATCTTTCAGCCAGCTTGGCGATACCCACGAGACTGGATTCACTTAGGTACTTCAGCCCCACCGAGCTCTTGCTAAGAAGCCAACCCGTACGTGGCCTTCTTCTGAAGAGTCCTCCCCTGGATAGCTACGAAGTTACTGGGCCTCTCCAACTACCAGAGATGGCACCGGACCACCTTAGAAACCTTCTTTAGTTTCCTTGCCTCGGGCTAGCCAGCCCCGAGACAAGTCGGGTGGATCCGCACCCCAGGCCATAGCCTTCCAGGGGGCTGGTCAGGAGGACCAGGACCATGGAGTCAGAACATACTTGACCAGAACCCCAAACCACGTGACATCCGCATCTTAAGTATCCCCTCCCAGAAAGCACAAAAAGAGTGACACTCCCACTGGGCAGGCTCTGAGAGAGAGTAACCTTAAAGCACCCAACCAGACTGTGGTTCCATGCCTGCCAGAAGAGACAGTGCCCCTTGTGGCCAGGCTGAACATCCTATAGTCCAATCAGACTGATGCTGAGGTCCAAATTTAGAACAATTGTACCCAAACCAAACTGCAGTTCAGGTGTAACCTTAACTTTCAAAAACATAGCACATGCTCTTCAGGAGCCGTTGCTACACTAGTTTTCATAGAAAAGTATGTTTTTTCTAGATTTTTCTTAAAGAAACCAGTTTATGAGTACAGACAGGCCTGTCATGTGATTTTCAAAATCTTGTGGAAATTTCTGCAGCTTGTCAGGTGACCCAACAGGCCTCCTTATACCTGGTTCTGTGTGAGTCTCTGCCTCTCTGAGAGAAAGCTCAATCAGAGGGCAATATGCGTGTAGAGGGGAGGAGCCGAGCCTGTGAGGTCACGCAGCCACAGTGGTGAGCAGGACTATGCAGAGCTGGTTTTAACTGAATATCTTGTAAGTGTTTTTTTAATTGGGGCATTTTAATAAATATAGCAAACAGAGAGCACTATGTATTCTCTATTTGTTGTTGCATGAATGTGGAGACATATCCTATCAGGAACACTTTACAGAGTAATGTGGAGGAAGGAGAAAAGCAGTGGGGCAGTAATTATGAGAGATCTTTCTTGTGATCCCCCTGGTAGGCTACTGATTGGAAAGTGGATACAGAGTAGCTGGTCGGATGTGGAAGAGATGAGACCAAAGCTGAAAGAAATAAAGGAATTGTTTTGAGTCTTTCTGACTCTTGTATGAGGTGAGCAGGTATAATGGCTGGTGAAGGTGTGCACAGAATCTGCTGAAGACACGATTTGCAAAGTGGGGGATGATACTGTATATGAATTGAGAAGTCACAATAATTCAACGCAGAAAAGTTTCAGCATATGAACTTTAATTGAACACATTGTTATATAGATTTATTTAATTATTTATTTGAATATAATTTGATATCACTGGAAATTTAACATGATAAATTAATAGCGCTGCACTTATATATTTAATTTCATTTTATTATATATGTTAAAGAGTAACTACACTTTTATTGAGAAAGAAACATTCCCCTCTAAGTGATCTATGTACATTGTATGGATTTTAACAAACTTTGTTGCAGATTCCTATCTTTTGTTATTCTGAAAAATGTGTTACTTACTGAAGAATTTGTTGAAGTACAGTGTTACTTGAACTGTATTCCAGGATTTGCGTGCCTTCAGCTGAGACAACTTGCAATAATTAGAGACTTTACATAAAATCTCAGAAATCTTTAAATAAGGTTGTCATGCATATAGTTTGAATACCATGTCATAGCTATAGTATTATTTATCATTGTAAATGAACATATTCCACACAACTCTTTTTTTTTTCATTTTATCCAGAACCCCCCCCCCCCCCCCCCCCCAAAAAAAATGCTTTTTGATCTTTTCTTCTGGATGTTGTGAGCCTTGTAACAGTGTGCATAGAAAAGGGTTTTTAGGGTAATTATTGTGATTTCAGGACTTTTAATTATTTCACAACATTAAAAAAACAGTTGATAGATTTTCTTCTTTGTTAAAATAAAAAAAACTCAGAGGAGCCATTCCCTTTGACATAGTATATCTATCTATCTATCTATCTATCTATCTATCTATCTATCTATCTATCTATCTATCTATCTATCTATCTATCTATATATATATATATATATATATATACTAGATATATTTTACAATAAATGAACTTTTGGCTAGTAAAGGGAGGAGAGGCATATAAAAAAAACAGGGTTTTTAAATGGAGTTTTCCATTTAGATATCTATTATTACCTTGAAGGGGACAAAAAAGTTTTTTGAGGGCACATTCAGAAAGTCCATTATACGATCATGTCCTCATGCATGATAAATTAATAATTGCTTTGTAAATGGATAAGAGAGGATGGAAATAACTATTAAAAAGATGTTATGTCCATAGTTCGGAGCCTTTGCCAGTAAATTGTCAAAGAGAAGAAATATGAAAATATAGACTGAACTGGAATTAGGAAATAAAGGCCAGTGAACAGAAAAGAATTAATAGGAGAAAACCATCAACTGTGAAGTTCAGTGAAGAGTAACAGAATAGCAAATAACAAAAATATCATGTGTAGTCAAGCAATAATAAGACTTTATAGCAAATGAAAAAAAAATACAAAACGCCTAAAAACAATCAATATATATTAGCGGTGATGTGTGATCTGCAAAGTTACAAACAAGTAAATCAAACACATTTCTGCACGCCACTGTCTCATTGGAGTGGAAAAGTGAGATTTTTTGCCAAAAACGATAAACTGTTAATAAAAAAGTGAAAAAAAAGGAATAATAGCGTTGAAAAGGAACTGCTTGTCAGTTATAGAAGTGCGATGACCTTCAATGATAAAATAAAATTATGAAAGTATAATAAAAATATCTCCAGAATAATGCTTTCTAAAGTACCACCATCAGACTTTAAGATTTACTGTATATGTAAGGTAGTATTTACTACAAAGCAAATTTGTACTTGGTTTAAACTTCAACTCCTCTGTGTTCAGTGCTGGGAATTCAAGGAAATACACGGTACTTCTGGTCATAAAGAAGATTGTGATGCACTTAATGTGAAAGTGCTGGGCCAATCATCATTGTTATGTAGGGAGTCCATAGCCCTCAAAATAAAAGGAGGTATCTACCCTATATTGTATTGGGACACCTGCTTTTTCACGTACATAAACTTTAATGGCATCCCAGTCTTAGTCCTTGGGGCTCGACAATTTGTTGACCCACCATTTGCCGCTATAACAGCTTCAACTGTTCTGGGAAGGCTGTCAACAAGGTTTAGGCGTTCGTCTATATATGCTTGATGATTCTTCCAGAAGCGCATTTGTGAGGTCAGACACCGATGTTGAATGAGAAGGCCTGGCTCGCAGTCTCTGCTCTAATTCATCCCAATGGTGTTTTGTTGGGTTGAGCTCAGGACTCTGTGCAGGCCAGTCAAGTTCCTCCACACCAAACTTGCTCATCCATGTCTTTATGGACCTTGCTTTGTGCACTGGTGCGCAGTCATGTTGGAACAGGAAGTGGAATCCCCAAATTATTCCCAGAAAGTAGGGAGCATGAAATTATCCAAAATGTCTTGGTATGCTGACACTTTAAGAGTTCCCTTCACTGGAACTAAGGGGTCAAGCCCAACCTCTAAAAAACAACTCAAAAATTCCCATAGACACACTCCTAAACCTTGTGGACAGCCTTCCCAGAAGAGTTGAGGCTGTTATAGCTGCAAAGGGTGGGATAACTCAATATTGAACCCATTAAAGTTCATGTGCGGGTAAAGGCGGGTATCCCAATACCTTTGACAATATTATGTATATGTATATGCTTATGATGAACCTGTTACTTTACCCTGCATGAGCAAAGCACTTGTTTACTTTAAGGCAATCATTGGCAAGTACGTAGGAGAAAAGAAACACAGAATGGTGACTCCAAAACACCACATTTACAAGTTGTGAGCCTTTATATGTGCTTTATCTTTATAGAAAACATAATTATTTTTATTTATTAGTTGGCTTGTCTGGGATTTTAGAGGCAGGGGTTTTTAAAGGCAAACACATGACTTTTTGCAGCTTAAGCAACTTGTAGGCCATTTTTTTTTAGAATCTTTTGATAGAAGCCAGAAGATATTATTATATTATTCTGAAAGTAAATCTCCCTCTTGGGGACAAGACAGCAATTCAATCCTGACAGAGGTTCTAACCTTCCAAGAATTTTCTTTTTTATTGCTATATCCCCTTGGGTGGATCTCACTTCCTAGCAGGATATTGCACTAAACTTGTTGGTAACTAAGAGAACCAGCGCCTTTGCTAAGTAGGAGAGTGGCTATGATACTGAAGTTGGCAGTGCCTCCACCAAGGACCGGTCCTCTGTGATCAGAGGGGCTTCCCTTCCTGGAAAATGAACCAGTAATCTAATCAAAGTAATTGGGTGCGAAGGAACTATTGCAGCCAGCATATACATTAAAATGATACTAAACACACCCCTGTTTAATTGACATTGTCCTTTCATCCTTCTGTATATGGATGATGACACTGCTTATTTTAATAAAAAACATCTAAGTATCTTTTTCCTAATTTATATACAGCTGTCAAATGACCCAGCTCTTTCCCAGCCTGTCCGCAGGAAAACATAATCAGGAGGAGCTGCTGTTTCTTTGCTGCTGGTCACACGTTCAAAATAAAAAAAAAAACAGCCTTTTGGATAAAGAGTAAAAATAAATAATTAACACAAACAAACTGTTTTAAATTGTCATGCAAACATATATTTAAAATCAAATCTTTTTTTATTTTTTGGCAAGCCAATAACATAGGCTTTGTCATGCTCCTTCGGCCTGTGTCTTAGAACACCAGGGAGGTGAAGCCTCCATAAAGACGTAATATCCCACCCCCCCTCCATTGTGTTTAGCTGGTTAGTGTGCATGGAGGAGGAGGGAGGCAGTGGGCTGTCATTTATTACGGTGTATACACCCGCATGTGTGCCTCTAAAGTCACAAGGGCTGCTTAGATGTGATAGGAAATGCCCGGCATAGAAACTCACTGAAGACTGAGCATGTGCAGTAGCTGCCAATACTGCTCTGCAAAATCCTCAACTGCATTGGGGACATGGATAGGAGGGGGGAGACAGAGACCAACAGGATCAACCAGTTTTTTTTTGCAGAAAACAGTAAAGGAATCCCATAGTGACTGAGTGAGTATGAACAGCATGCAATTTTAGTGATGTCGTTTTTTATGATGTGGGTTTAACCACTTGAGATCCGCGCTATTGCCAAATGACGGCATTAGCGCGGATCTACTTTTCTGGGACTACGTCTATTGACGTCGTCCCGGTTACGAGCGGCCTGCGCGCCCCCTTAGGGGCGCGCGCGGCACGCTCTGTGATCGGCGAGTCCACGAGACTCGCCTGATCACCGATCCGTGCAAGGGGTCGATCCCGACCCCTTATCACGTGATCAGCTGTCAGCCAATGACAGCAGATCATGTGACAGAACGGAGCCGGTAATCGGCTATTATTCCTCCTCGCGCTGACAGCGCGAGGAGAGAAAAAAAAAGCCGATCACCGGCGGCCGTGATCGGGACATCAGTCCCGATCACGGCCAGCAATACAGCTGACCACCTGCCTCCTGCCAGTGCCCACCTGCCCACTGCAGTGCCATCCTGAATGAAAGTAAGTGCCCCCCATCAGTGCCACCCAGCAGTGCCCATAGTGCCCACAGCGCCACCCACAGTGCCACCCACAGTGCCACCCACAATGCCACCCACAGTGCCATCCAGCAGTGCCACCAACAGTGCCACCCACAGTGCCCACAATCTTCCTTAAAGGTGCTGCACCCCAGTGCTGCCCATCAGTGCCCAGCAGTGCCGCCCATCAGTGCCCAGCAGTGCCGCCCATCAGTGCCCAGCAGTGCCACCTATCAGAGCCACCTATCAGTGCCACCTATCAGTGCCCATCAGTCCCATCTATCAGTGGTACCTATCAGTGCCCATCCGTGCCACCCATCCGTGCCACTTATCTGTGCCACCCATCCATGCCATCTTATCTGTGCCCATCTTTGCCCATCAGTGCCGCCTTATCTGTGCCGATCGGTGCCGCCTTATCTGTGCCTATTAGTGCCGCCTTAACTATGCCTATCAGTGCCCACCAGTGCAGCCTATCAGTGCCCACCAATGCAGCCTATCAGTGCCCACCAATGCAGCCCATCAGTGCACACCAATGCAGCCATCAGTGCCGCCTAATCAGCGCACTTCAATGAAGGAGAAAAATGACCCGTTTGCAAAATTGTATAACAAACTATTAAAACATGATTTTTTTTTTTGCATCTTTTTTTGTTTGTTTAGCAAAAAATAAAACTCCGAGCTGTAACTAAATACCACCAAAAGAAAGCTCTATTTGTGGGAAAAAAATGATAAAAATGTCATTTGGGTACAGTGTTGTATGACCGCGCAATTGTCATTCAAAGTGCATCAGCGCTGAAAGCTGAAAATTGGTCTGGGACTGAGGGGGGTTTAAGTGCCCAGTAAGCAAGTGGTTAATGACACCTTAACTATATGTATATATATTGTGTCAATCTCGCCGCTGTTAGCCCCTTCGCGGGAGCCAGCGCCGAGCTATGTCGCTCCTCTGGCTCACCTCCCCCAATACATTCCTATGGATGCGCGGCATCTCGTGTTAATATATATATATATATATATATATATATATATATATATATATATATATATATATATATATATATATATATATATTATAATACAAACTTTGTATAAGACAAAATTAATTAAGCGTAGGTTAGGCCTCCTGGTAGAATTGTGCACGTATAACCGGCACAAGTGTTAATAATAGAGATACCTCCAGATAAATGTTGCACAAAGTCTAGTTGAAGGGGACCCTGAGGATGATCACAATGCAGTCTATGTCTTGATGTCAGAGACCTGAATATAAGATCAGCGGGGAACCTCCAGCCATTGTCCAAGAAGCCTGGAATGCAGCTTGTCATACTCAGAGAAACTGTGGTGTGGCACTGGAACTCAGCATCAGTCTACTCTGCGCTTCATTCCCTAGTAATTTCTAACCTGACATGCAACTGGACTTCTAACTACCAGAAGTGTCCATCAGGTGCCTAACCTGACTCTAGCCTATGCTGGTTATTGAGCCGTGAGCTCCAAACTAGCTATACGTGGCAAACATTATTGACAAAAGGTTGTTAAAAATCTCTAGTAGCAAAACTCTTGCCCCACAAACAAAAATAACAATTTTCCTCACAGACTATTTTCTCCAAAAAAAAAAAAAAATCACATCTATATGAGTTGGATGAACTTCCCATTTCTGAACCATAAGCGTTATAATGGATTTGATTTCCCTTTTGCAGCTGTAACAGCTTTTGGTCTTCAAAGAAGGCCTCCAACAAGATTTTGGAGTGTGTCTGTGGGACTTTGTGCACATTTAGCCAAAAGGGCATTTGTAAAGTCATGTACTGATGCTTAATGAGAAAACCTGGCTTGCAACTAGAAATTATGTTTTATTTCAGAAGTGTTGAAGCTGGAGTTGTGTGCAGGCCTCTCAATTTCCTCCACAACAATCTCACTAAATTATTTATTTATGGAGCTGGCTTTGTACACAGTAGGGTGGCCACCTGTCCAGTTTTGACCCGGACAGTCCGAATTTTGACACATGTGCCACATGGGCACACATACCACCGTCCTGTGGCTAGTGGCAGCGGATCTGCCTGCTATCACTGTAACAAAGTGTCGGGACATCGGTGCGCTCTGAGCCCAGCGGGTGCCTTCTGTGATTGGCCAGATGGAACGTGTCATTTGCAGGACGGCAGACATGAGGGTCTGTAATTGGCCCGGTGGAGCTGGTCACATGTGGAGGTGGGCTGGACAAGACTGTGCATAATCGCGCATGCTGCTTGCTCCCAAACTCGTGCCACACACTATGTATCTCCTGAGGTCAGTCTCATTTTCTCTGTCAGCCACCTTCCTGTCAGCCACCCCTCCTCTCTGTCAGCCTCTCTCTCCGTCAGCCCCCCTCCTCTGTCAGCCGCCTCCTCTCTGTCAGCCTCTCTCTCCGTCAGCCCCCCTCCTCTCTCCTCTCTGTCAGCCTCTCTCTCCGTCAGCCCTCCTCCTCTGTCAGCCGCCTCCTCTCTGTCAGCCCCCCTCCCCTCTGTCACCCCCCTCCTGTGTCAGCCACCCCCCTCCTGTGTCAGCCCCCTCCTGTGTCAGCCCCCCTCCTCTCTGTCAGCCCCCCTCTCTGTCGGGCCCCCTCCTCTGTCAGCCACCCCCTCTTCTCTGTCAGCCCCCTCCTCTGTCAACCACCCCCTCCCCTGTCAGCCCCTCTCTTCTCTGTCACCCCCCTCCTGTGTCAGCCACCCCCCTCCTGTGTCAGCCCCCTCCTGTGTCAGCCCCCCTCCTCTCTGTCAGCCCCCCTCTCTGTCGGGCCCCCTCCTCTGTCAGCCACCCCCTCTTCTCTGTTAGCCCCCTCCTTTGTCAGCCACCCCCTCCTCTGTCAGCCCACCTCCTCTCTGTCAGCCCCCCTCCTCTCTGTCAGTCCCCCTTCTCTGTCAGCCACCCCCCTCTTCTCTGTCAGCCCCCCTCCTCTGTCAACCACCCCCTCCTCTGTCATCCACCCCCTCCTCTGTCAGCCCCCCTCCTCTGTCAGCCACCCTCTCCTCTGTCAGCCCCCCTCATCTCTGTCAGCCCTCCCCCTCTGTCATCCCCCTCCTCTGTCACACCCCCTCCTCTGTCAGCCACCCTCTTCTCTGTCAGCCCCCCTCCTCTCTGTCAGCCCTCCTCCTCTGTCATCCACCCCCTCCTCTGTCAGCCCCCCTCCTCTCTGTCAGCCCCCTCTTCTCTGTAAGCCACTCGCCCCCCCACCATACACCATACAGTTCTCCACCCCCCATACATCATGCACGTAACATCCATATATACAGTCCTCCCCTTCCCCCATACAATATACATGCATACAGTCCTCACCCCCCATACAATATGCATACATACAGTCCTCACCCCCCCCCATACAAAATGCATACATACAGTCCTCACCCCCCCCCCATACAATATTTATACATACTTAGGCTCATGTATCATGCACAGCTTAACTATGCTCAGCCAATGCCTTACTGGAGGACTCCCCACTACACCAGGAGCCCTCCCCCCACCCCCCAAAATTACATTGGGAGGCTCCCCACCATACATTACACACTACATATATATTGTACTTTACACACTCCTGCACTATATACACTATATTGTACATTTCACATGCCTGCTCTATATGCAATAGGTTACACCCAGGGTTCACAGCTGCGTGTACCTCATTACTACTCACCTAGGGCACACAGAGGTGTCCCAGGTATTTTACAATCTCATAATGTATGCTACAAAAAAAATGCCAAGGCCTGCTGAAGTATTTGGGTTCGGCTCGAAGAAAAGGTGGCAATCCTAATATACAGTGATAAAATGATATTGGAACAGAAAAAGGGAATTTTACAAAATGTCACCACAATGCTGGAAGTGCTTGTTGAAATATCTTTGTATGCTGTACCATAAACAGTACCAGTGCCATTTTTACTGCGGGCCAAACTGAGCAGCTGCCCAGGGCTTTTTCACAGTTTGGGGCCCAAAGCAGAGCTTGCCTGGAAACACTTGAACTCTTTGAACTAATTTAAAGAAGTTTCCACATACTTTGGTCATATGTTGTAGGTAGGTGTGATGAAATGGTGCCCACAAACTGTTATAAGTCATATACTGTAATATTGTAATAATATGGTAATTAATCATGTGTGTACTTTAAGATATCTGATATCTGCAGGGGACTGAATGGTTAAAAAAAAAAAAAAAAAAAAAATTAAAAAAAAAAAAAAAAAATATATATATATATATATATATATATGTATATATATATATATATATAAAAGCTATAGAGTTATACTACAAAAAGTGAAGCAGAATCACTTTACTAATATCTTAGTATACTGTAGGTCACAATTCTCTGTATGCTTTGTATGCCTTGTAACTTTATGCTCACTAATACAACCTTGACAAAGTTTTTGCAGAGATTAAACCTGTATAAAAAAAACATGGCTTAAGATATTTATTGTGTCCTTAATGCCTTTTTCTCTTTTATTGCATTTTTGCAGTTTTTATGTAGAAAAATGTATGAATCAAGAATAGGCGACGTCTTAATCGTGGAAAGTCTGTTCTGATGATCTTGCCAAATAATATCTTTGGAATGCGATAATGAAATGCCTTAAAACTTCTGTAAAGGTGAAAAAAATCCATTGGATGATCATAAAAGAAAAGGTGTAGCAGAAGAAAAATATATAGAATCCATTGAATGAAGTTGTAGTTCCAGAAATATAATTTAAAAAAATAGCATGAAAAATGTATATTAAGTAAATTCTATTGGGGGAGTTGTGATTTAAGATGGATGTGTGAATTTAATTAACCTCTGTGTCATGGTGTGAACGTTTCAAAAATTCAATCATACTATTCTAGGATAAATAGTTATCTGTATCAAATTGTGCAGGTGCAAAGGTTTAAGCTGTGATTAGGCTGGCCAAAACTCTTGCCAAACTGCTAAATCCCACTGCCAGAGTATGATCACTTGTGATGGACCGCCTAGCACCCCACCTGGGTGCTTCCGCCAAGATACTGCTTCCTCCAGTCTGGAACCAGGAACCAGGTATTATAGCTCTATATTGCACTCAAGGACTAGATGACACTAGCTTAGGTGCAAACTGGAACTCACTATACTGTAATTTATACCGCATAAAATCAGGTAAGAACTTGCTCATATTATGCAAACTGTAACCAGTAAGATAATTAACATAGCTAAGGAACAGCCAACATAAACATAAACAGTAAGCTAATTAAACAGTAAGCTATTTAACAATTAGTTAGTTAGTTAAGCCTAGGTGACTCAGGTCACTCATTGCCCATCCAACCCCACCTCAGACTGTCTGGCATCGGACGGATTTTGTGGTCGGAATGTCCGACCGTGTGTACAAGGGCTAACAAAGCTCCATGTACACCTACCGACAATGCCTTAAGTTTCTTTTCTCTCCATAAAGACGGCACCATTTTATTCAGACATTATCCAGGGTCACCATCGACTTCCTGAACTGAGATTCTGGTTAAGAGATGATGGCCACGCCTCCGAAACATGTTGTCACGGAAACAGTTTAGAGCCAGCGTTAGAGCCAGCACACACGCCGAGAGATCCGCCCCCCGCCGCGAGTGACATCATCCACAGCCGGCAGGTCCGTGCGTGTGAGGCGCGGAGAGAAGGGATAGCGTACCTGCAGCAAGCAGGCGAAGTGAGTGCCTGGTCACCTCTGCTGTTAGCCGCTGCAGGGAGCTTGAAATCGGGGAAGGAGGTAGCCATGGAGGCTTCAATTGTCAATGCAACAACCAAATCGGTGGTTTGTGAGTGAAAAACTTGGCTTTTTTATTCTTTTATTAAGTCTAATAAACGTTAATGCACTAGGGCTGGTGTGCGCTCTTTCTTGCTCTTGTACTTTTTAGGATTGTCTGCCACCCAGTGGACTCCAGTAAGAGCAGCAACGCCCGGAGTGGATGTAATATATATTGTAGAAGTATTCCGAAGGAACTGGATAGGTTGGGACAGCGCCGTGCTTGATATATTTATATCTTTAAAAAGTAACAGTACAGCGCAAATAAATAATAAATAATTAATAAAAAGTCCATAAATTGAAAAATAGATGAATAATAATAGATGCAGTGATCAAGAAGAATCCGCTTGTGCAGTGTGTCTTCAATCAATATAACAAGTGACGATGTGATCCCTTCACCATTGAACAAGTTGGACTCTCACCTCAACTAATGGACCCCTGATATATCAGACAGGTCAAAAACACATGTTCCCATCAAGGGTAGATCATAAGATTGCAGCAGACCAAACGGAAGTACTCCCAGGAAAGATCCTCCTCCGTGTCATCAGGTCAATATGATATCATGTATAAATATAAAGAACAAGCAAATCTAGTGCTCTCCGTTGATACAGATTTATTTTAAAAGCAAGTAAAGAAAAATTACACTCACATTTGTAAGCACTGATCTCCAGTGCTGAGTGCTAAGCGAAGAAACAAAGACCATGCGTGGATCAGTGTGTCAGCTTGCGGATGACGTCACGGCGCGAGTCACGTGGTCCGTACGCGTTGCGTCCCAAAGAGTAGGCGGGACTTCATCAGCGGTGACGGCATGACGTCGGACGGCCGCTTTTAAGCCAACACACTGATATTGAGCCAATAGAAACCAGAGTTATGCGCAAGACGAGTACCAGGGGAAGCACGTATCAAACGTGACACCGGAACACAGATCTGCGCACAATCACAATACAAGAAAGAGAGGAACGATGTATTTAAAAAACAATACAAATAAGAAACAAAACAAAAGCAAAACCAGAGAAAGCGCAAGTATTGCCTACTAAACAGCAACATGCAGCAATCCTCTAGTTATTTCCACATAAGCTATGTGAAAAAGTATTATTGCCAAAGAAGTAATGCGATGTTATAGCACTGAAAAAAGGCCACATATGTGTATATTTCCTAATCAGTCCAACATTACTGGCAATGAAAACCTAAAATGTAAACCCACAAAGCCGCTGATATCATCAGAAAGCTACACTGATCCACGCATGGGTTAATGAGAAATGGATATACATATAAAAATACTAAAATAATAATCGTGAATGAATATACAAAGATATATATAAAGAATAAAAGATATACTAATCTAAAAATATTATACTGACAATACAGATAAAATAAGAAATTAAAAAAGAAAAGAAATAATTATCTGTCCGAAATGAAGCAATTTAAATCAAAATCCACGTTCAAACCTCTCGGGGCGAGAACCCTTGTTTCATGGATCCAATAAGACTCACGTTTACTTAATTGGCGTATGAAGTTACCTCCGCGCCAATGTTTGGTTACCTTCTCAATCCCCCAGAAGCTCAGACTCTTGGGGTTCTGAGAATGCACCAATTTGAAATGGCGAGACACATTATGAGTCTTGAGACCCTTTTTAATATTATTCACATGTTCGCCTAACCTCACATGTAGAGGTCTCGAAGTTCTACCAATATATTGGAGACCACATCCACATTGTAACATATATACCACCCCTACAGTAGAACAGGTAATAAGTTTATCAATCTTATATTCCTTGTTATTACTAGTGGCAATAAAAGATTTTCTCCTTTTTACATTGCATCTGGAGTGTCTGCATGCCGTACACCTATCACACGCATAAAAGCCAGATAAAAAAGAGAAAAGTCTACTTTCAGTATGCACAGGAGGATCGATAACACTGGGTGCTATCTGGTCACGTAATGAGGGAGCTTTCTTGTATATGAAGGAGGGCCGTGCAGGTAGGAGAGGACCCAACACGCGATCCTGTTTCAATATGAACCAGTTTTTGGCAACCACTTTTTCAAATTTCTTGTACTGTACATTATAATCCAGAACCATTCTGAAGTTAACCCCTTCCGCTTCTGATTCTTTTACTTTATCTCCAACTAAGATAGATCTATCCATCTGTTGGACCAAAGACATTTCATGATCAAGAACAGATCTATCATATCCTTTTTCTTGAAATTTGGAGGATAAGGTTTGGGCCTGAAGCATAAAATCATCCACACGAGAACAGTTCCGCCTCAGTCTTACATACTGTCCTCTGGGGATATTGCATAACCAAGACTTATGGTGGCAGCTCCCCAGAGGAATGTACGAATTCCGATCGGTTGGTTTGAAATGATTTTTTAATACTAGCCCATCGTTCGCTTTAATGATCTCCAGGTCCAAAAACACCATCCGCTCTTGGCTGATGTTCCATGATAACTGGATGTTTTTATCATTAGCGTTCATGGTGCAGATAAATTTATCCAAACCAACCCGGTCACCATCCCATATAAAGATCAGATCATCAATGAATCTATTGTAGCAAATTAATTCCTTGGGGCGGTTCCGAAAAACAACATCCTCCTCCCAGTGGGCCATGAATAAATTGGCCACACTGGGGGCAAACCTAGCCCCCATGGCAACCCCCCTTACTTGTAAATAAAACTGATGGTTAAACCAAAAATAATTCCTAGATAGACAAAAATCTAAGCATTTGAGAATAAACTTTTTATGGCATTCAGACAAATCGGAATAAGTGGACATAGCCCACTGAACTGAAATTCGCGCATCATTGTGTCCTATAATGGTGTACAGGGAACCAACGTCAGCGGTTACAAGAAAACAAGAGGCCGTAATTTCCAATGATTCAAGAATTTGAATAATGTGTTTAGTGTCTTTGAGGAATGCCTTAGTTTTCAACACCAGGGGTTGTAAAAAAGTGTCAATGTACTGACCCACTCTCGAGGAGATGGAGTCAATACCGTTGACAATGGGCCTGCCAGGCGGGTTAACACAATCCTTATGTATTTTTGGCAGGCAATATATAATGGGGGTTCTGCAGAATAATGGATCAAGGTATAATCCCTCCTTTTTATTGAGAATGTTCTTATTTTTCCCTTCTTCTATTAGCCAATGCAATTCATCCTTGTACTGCAACATAGGGTCTTTGTTCAAAATTTGGTAAGTGTCAGTATCACTGACAAGTTTATTCATTTCGGACATATAATTAATCTTATTTAAAATGACCAGCCCCCCCCCCCCTTTGTCTGCAGGGCGTATGATAATGTCATCCCTGCTCCTAAGGGATTCCATTCCCAATTTGATATACTGGGGGTCCTTTACTTTACGTACTTTAAGAGTGTCTAGATCATTTATGACAACATTTTTAAAAACCTCTAGAAACTTGTTATCGGTATTTAAAGGGTTAAACGTAGATTTGTTACGGAGATTGGAATGTTGATTTTCAAATGTTTTCACTTGTCTAACCGGGTTAGATAAGAAATATTTCTTCATATTCAAATTCCTGATAAACTTTTGAATGTTAACATAAGTATGGAATTTATTTAAATTCCTAACCGGAGCAAATTTTAAACCCCTATCCAAAACTTTTAACTCATTATCACTTAGTGGGCACCCACTTAAGTTATAAATACCTGCTCCTACTGGGGTTTTTGTTTTTTGAACTCTCCTGCCCCCTCTCCTTCCTCTCTCTCTTTTCTTTTTCGAACCTGACTGCCCGACCGGGGGGTTCCATAGGGTTGCTGTCTCCACCACTCCTGATGGATTGGTGGGGGTGCAAATGGTGGGTTGATAGGTTGGTGGACAGGGGGTTGCATATAAGGGCCCCTCCCGGGTCCACTCTGTGCACCCGAAAAATCCCCTCCCTCTCCAGCTCCTCCATACTGTAATGGTGCATACCTATTAGACACAGGCATGGAATACCTAGGTTGACCATCATAAGAAGCCCTCTGATGGGAACCATAATCATACTGGTATCCACCCTGTCTGCTAGGGGAATGATAGCCATAAAAGTACTGGGACTCATTAGCAGGGACTTCCCTGGAATCCAAATTCCTATCATGATTACCATTACCTCTACCTCTTTTTCTTCCATAGTTATTACGGGGTCCCTTACTATATGTACCACCCCTGGGTGCACTACTCCTAGTGTTAATGGGCCCAGACACAGGATACTCCAAGATAGGGGTGCCTTGGGAGCCAGGTGGGGGTACAGGGGCCATAACATCAACCTCAATAGGAACATTATGGGAAGTGTCTCCCTCAGTTTGGTTCATTTTCTGCCATTTGAAGACATTCCCCCCATTGAAATCATCAGAATCTCTCATGAATTTTTTCTTTTTCTTATTTTGGACCTCAAGGTCCCACTTTGCAATCTTATCCTTTAATTCGACAGAGAGTCTAATGAAGTCAGGAGTGTCCTTAAATGATTCAATAGAGTTCCTAATATCATTAATCTGGTTTTCTAAAATAGTCATTTTTCTTTGCTTTCGTTTCAACAAAAATTCCATTAATTCCAAACCCTTATTCAGGAAAAAACCTTCCCATTCCAACATGGAATCTCTATCAAGGAGTCCATCGTTAGGGGAATCCCCTAGATTAATGATATTAGGAACTCTATTGAATCATTTAAGGACACTCCTGACTTCATTAGACTCTCTGTCGAATTAAAGGATAAGATTGCAAAGTGGGACCTTGAGGTCCAAAATAAGAAAAAGAAAAAATTCATGAGAGATTCTGATGATTTCAATGGGGGGAATGTCTTCAAATGGCAGAAAATGAACCAAACTGAGGGAGACACTTCCCATAATGTTCCTATTGAGGTTGATGTTATGGCCCCTGTACCCCCACCTGGCTCCCAAGGCACCCCTATCTTGGAGTATCCTGTGTCTGGGCCCATTAACACTAGGAGTAGTGCACCCAGGGGTGGTACATATAGTAAGGGACCCCGTAATAACTATGGAAGAAAAAGAGGTAGAGGTAATGGTAATCATGATAGGAATTTGGATTCCAGGGAAGTCCCTGCTAATGAGTCCCAGTACTTTTATGGCTATCATTCCCCTAGCAGACAGGGTGGATACCAGTATGATTATGGTTCCCATCAGAGGGCTTCTTATGATGGTCAACCTAGGCATTCCATGCCTGTGTCTAATAGGTATGCACCATTACAGTATGGAGGAGCTGGAGAGGGAGGGGATTTTTCGGGTGCACAGAGTGGACCCGGGAGGGGCCCTTATATGCAACCCCCTGTCCACCAACCTATCAACCCACCATTTGCACCCCCACCAATCCATCAGGAGTGGTGGAGACAGCAACCCTATGGAACCCCCCGGTCGGGCAGTCAGGTTCGAAAAAGAAAAGAGAGAGAGGAAGGAGAGGGGGCAGGAGAGTTCAAAAAACAAAAACCCCAGTAGGAGCAGGTATTTATAACTTAAGTGGGTGCCCACTAAGTGATAATGAGTTAAAAGTTTTGGATAGGGGTTTAAAATTTGCTCCGGTTAGGAATTTAAATAAATTCCATACTTATGTTAACATTCAAAAGTTTATCAGGAATTTGAATATGAAGAAATATTTCTTATCTAACCCGGTTAGACAAGTGAAAACATTTGAAAATCAACATTCCAATCTCCGTAACAAATCTACGTTTAACCCTTTAAATACCGATAACAAGTTTCTAGAGGTTTTTAAAAATGTTGTCATAAATGATCTAGACACTCTTAAAGTACGTAAAGTAAAGGACCCCCAGTATATCAAATTGGGAATGGAATCCCTTAGGAGCAGGGATGACATTATCATACGCCCTGCAGACAAAGGGGGGGGGGGGGCTGGTCATTTTAAATAAGATTAATTATATGTCCGAAATGAATAAACTTGTCAGTGATACTGACACTTACCAAATTTTGAACAAAGACCCTATGTTGCAGTACAAGGATGAATTGCATTGGCTAATAGAAGAAGGGAAAAATAAGAACATTCTCAATAAAAAGGAGGTATTATACCTTGATCCATTATTCTGCAGAACCCCCATTATATATTGCCTGCCAAAAATACATAAGGATTGTGTTAACCCGCCTGGCAGGCCCATTGTCAACGGTATTGACTCCATCTCCTCGAGAGTGGGTCAGTACATTGACACTTTTTTACAACCCCTGGTGTTGAAAACTAAGGCATTCCTCAAAGACACTAAACACATTATTCAAATTCTTGAATCATTGGAGATTACGGCCTCTTGTTTTCTTGTAACCGCTGACGTTGGTTCCCTGTACACCATTATAGGACACAATGATGCGTGAATTTCAGTTCAGTGGGCTATGTCCACTTATTCCGAATTGTCTGAATGCCATAAAAAGTTTATTCTCAAATGCTTAGATTTTTGTCTATCTAGGAATTATTTTTGGTTTAACCATCAGTTTTATTTACAAGTAAGGGGGGTTGCCATGGGGGCTAGGTTTGCCCCCAGTGTGGCCAATTTATTCATGGCCCACTGGGAGGAGGATGTTGTTTTTCGGAACCGCCCCAAGGAATTAATTTGCTACAATAGATTCATTGATGATCTGATCTTTATATGGGATGGTGACCGGGTTGGTTTGGATAAATTTATCTGCACCATGAACGCTAATGATAAAAACATCCAGTTATCATGGAACATCAGCCAAGAGCGGATGGTGTTTTTGGACCTGGAGATCATTAAAGCGAACGATGGGCTAGTATTAAAAATAATTTCAAACCAACCGATCGGAATTCGTACATTCCTCTGGGGAGCTGCCACCATAAGTCTTGGTTATGCAATATCCCCAGAGGACAGTATGTAAGACTGAGGCGGAACTGTTCTCTTGTGGATGATTTTATGCTTCAGGCCCAAACCTTATCCTCCAAATTTCAAGAAAAAGGATATGATAGATCTGTTCTTGATCATGAAATGTCTTTGGTCCAACAGATGGATAGATCTATCTTAGTTGGAGATAAAGTAAAAGAATCAGAAGCGGAAGGGGTTAACTTCAGAATGGTTCTGGATTATAATGTACAGTACAAGAAATTTGAAAAAGTGGTTGCCAAAAACTGGTTCATTTTGAAACAGGATCGCGTGTTGGGTCCTCTCCTACCTGCACGGCCCTCCTTCATATACAAGAAAGCTCCCTCATTACGTGACCAGATAGCACCCAGTGTTATCGATCCTCCTGTGCATACTGAAAGTAGACTTTTCTCTTTTTTATCTGGCTTTTATGCGTGTGGTAGGTGTACGGCGTGCAGACACTCCAGATGCAATGTAAAAAGGAGAAAATCTTTTTTTGCCACTAGTAATAACAAGGAATATAAGATTGATAAACTTATTACCTGTTCTACTGTAGGGGTGGTATATATGTTACAATGTGGATGTGGTCTCCAATATATTGGTAGAACTTCGAGACCTCTACATGTGAGGTTAGGCGAACATGTGAATAATATTAAAAAGGGTCTCAAGACTCATAATGTGTCTCGCCATTTCAAATTGGTGCATTCTCAGAACCCCAAGAGTCTGAGCTTCTGGGGGATTGAGAAGGTAACCAAACATTGGCGCGGAGGTAACTTCATACGCCAATTAAGTAAACGTGAGTCTTATTGGATCCATGAAACAAGGGTTCTCGCCCCGAGAGGTTTGAACGTGGATTTTGATTTAAATTGCTTCATTTCGGACAGATAATTATTTCTTTTCTTTTTTAATTTCTTATTTTATCTGTATTGTCAGTATAATATTTTTAGATTAGTATATCTTTTATTCTTTATATATATCTTTGTATATTCATTCACGATTATTATTTTAGTATTTTTATATGTATATCCATTTCTCATTAACCCATGCGTGGATCAGTGTAGCTTTCTGATGATATCAGCGGCTTTGTGGGTTTACATTTTAGGTTTTCATTGCCAGTAATGTTGGACTGATTAGGAAATATACACATATGTGGCCTTTTTTCAGTGCTATAACATCGCATTACTTCTTTGGCAATAATATTTTTTCACATAGCTTATGTGGAAATAACTAGAGGATTGCTGCATGTTGCTGTTTAGTAGGCAATACTTGCGCTTTCTCTGGTTTTGCTTTTGTTTTGTTTCTTATTTGTATTGTTTTTTAAATACATCGTTCCTCTCTTTCTTGTATTGTGATTGTGCGCAGATCTGTGTTCCGGTGTCACGTTTGATACGTGCTTCCCCTGGTACTCGTCTTGCGCATAACTCTGGTTTCTATTGGCTCAATATCAGTGTGTTGGCTTAAAAGCGGCCGTCCGACGTCATGCCGTCACCGCTGATGAAGTCCCGCCTACTCTTTGGGACGCAACGCGTACGGACCACGTGACTCGCGCCGTGACGTCATCCGCAAGCTGACACACTGATCCACGCATGGTATTTGTTTCTTCGCTTAGCACTCAGCACTGGAGATCAGTGCTTACAAATGTGAGTGTAATTTTTCTTTACTTGCTTTTAAAATAAATCTGTATCAACGGAGAGCACTAGATTTGCTTGTTCTTTATATTTATACATGATATCATATTGACCTGATGACACGGAGGAGGATCTTTCCTGGGAGTACTTCCGTTTGGTCTGCTGCAATCTTATGATCTACCCTTGATGGGAACATGTGTTTTTGACCTGTCTGATATATCAGGGGTCCATTAGTTGAGGTGAGAGTCCAACTTGTTCAATGGTGAAGGGATCACATCGTCACTTGTTATATTGATTGAAGACACACTGCACAAGCGGATTCTTCTTGATCACTGCATCTATTATTATTCATCTATTTTTCAATTTATGGACTTTTTATTAATTATTTATTATTTATTTGCGCTGTACTGTTACTTTTTGATTTTGTAATGTGGGATTTGGTATTTTGACCTATAGTATTCTAGCTGCATTTTTTCACTTTTTTCACTGATTTCTATTGTGTTTAGCGCTGGTTGACTTTTTATTTTACTTTTATATTTATATCTTTGTATCTGGTTAAGAGATGACAATGTGATGTCAATAACGCTGCTTGTGCAGTTCTTGACTAAGTTCACAAATGTCTCATACTGATCAGCCCCTGCTGTAAAACTCTTACCTTGTGACTTTGCAGTGTTTACAGTTTGACAACTGGGGGGAGATGAAAAAAAAATGCTTCCTACTGCCCGTAGCACACTGATGACATCATCTTAGGGCAGTCAAAGTCACTGACTGAAGCTTTAGGATTGTTTTTTAATGAAGATAGGTGGGGACAATTTTTCTCTTGCTGTATGTTGGGACCTGTCAGGAATTTATTCAGAAAAACTTGTACTAAAGTTACTGAAAGGTCCACTCTAAGGGACAACTCCACATTACAAATTTTTCCTAACATTAGCTAGGAAACAGTTCTAAAAAACAGCTTACTGTAAGTTGAGTTTTATATAACCCATTGTGGTTAGGTTCACCAGTAAAATTGTACATTTGAACAATATTCATGCAGTCATGGTATTTGGCAAATATAGATACTAACGCTGCTTAACCTGTGAAGGCAAGAATATGAAAGCAATCACAAAAATGTGCAGATAACAGACAGTCAGTTCCCATAGAAGAAAGATTCATCATGGTTCATGCAATGCATTTCATACTTCCTGCCTATAGGTACCAGTTTCCCCTTCTATGAGCTAAAACACATAGTAAAATATGTAAACCAAATCACTAAAATCTCATATAAACTTTAACATGTTGAAGTAGAACTATAGGCAAAAACTTTATTTTTTTTTCATTTTGGATCGGCCAAGGGAGGGGTACAACCCCTGTCAGATTTTTTTTTCGTTATATGTGTCCTATTGGGGAGATTTCCATTCACTTCCTGTCACATCACCACACAGAAAGTGAGAGAAAAAAATCTCTGCAAATTAAGGGAAATCCTTGGGGACCCCTAGGTCACCAGAACTAGTGTCTCCATTGGAATACTTACTCTCTATTACTTTTCTGGGGGTGACCCAAAATTTCTCTTTTACTTTCACTTTCAATGATGATAGTAAACACAACAAATAGAGAGGGTGAATCTACTAAAAGAGGGCATAGACAGCAATAATAACTGGCAAGTATTCTAATCTCTCTCCACTCTATCCAAAACAAAAAAAAACTGTTTTGCCTTTAGTTATACTGTATTGTAATTGCAAAAGTAACATTTTCCATATTTTTATGTATGCAGCTGTTATTACAATAATAGTCGGTGATCCAGAATTGAAGGTCCTTGTGTAGGCCCTTCCCTTTATAGGATGACAGTGTTCTGTCCAGGTCTAGCAATTGTGCTCTTTTTAGTCTTGTACGGAGGGGGAAATAGGGGTGGGGGGCCTTCGACACCATCTGTCTCTTACTTAAAAAGTCATTTTAACATCACAGCCCCAGCGATTTGACAACAATTCACAGCCATGTAAAATGAAGAATTACCACCCACGCAGAATTCCTGACACTAAAGGATAGTATTATATAACAAGAGCAGGGAGGTTCCACAACTTTCACATCCCCAATCCTGTTGGAAAATCATCAACTGCCTTCACCCATTTCATGGAAACTGGATTAAGGTGTCACATTCCAGTTTATAGGGCTCCTCATACAGCATATTTCTAAAAAGACTAAGCCCTTGTACACACGGTCGGAGATTCCAACGGAATGTTTCCTATCGGACCATGTTGTCGGATATTCCGACTGTGTGTGGTTTGCATCGGACTGTTTCTGTTGGAATATCCGACGGACCAAGTTTTCCAACTTGCCGGTAAAATTTTCAGACAAAATGCTCCTATCGGACATATTCCGATCATGTGTAGCCTACTCCGACGGACAAAGTGCCATGCATGCTCAGATCAAATTCCTAGACCAAAGCTATTGGCTACTAGCCTTAACGTAGTCCCGTCGTAACGAAATAACGTCATCACGTTATGTACAATCGGATTTTCTGACAACTTAGTCCGACCGTGTGTATGCAACATCACTTCCGGACCTCTTCTGGAATTAACCTGTTGGAATTACTCCAACGGATTTGGTTGTCGGAATCTTCGACCGTGTGTACAAGGGCTAAGACGCCGTGTCATAGAAGCTCCAGCAGACCCCTCAAGGAAGTGAATGCATTGTGCCCCTGTACGTAACACTCTTTATCTTGTAGCCAGCAAGCCAATGTCATGGTGTACTTTGACAGCCCTATTCTGTGTTATATGTATCAGCTCCTCCATATTTGCCTCCTCGTTGATTCATGGGAACTTATTCCTGCAATGTAGGAGCCTGTTTAGAGCACCAATACATTAGAATTAACATTTTAGCCACTATACTATACATAGCTAAGAATTTGAAATAATGTTGTTTTGGGATGATTGTTTAGTGAAGTAAGTATCATGTAGCTGTGAAGTCAAGACCATAGCTAGATACTGCCAAAGTAATGCAGTGTATGTCTTGCCAGAACCCTTGCTTGCCTGGATATTCCTTCCCACCATATGTGTAGTATTGTGCCTGCCTTCCTCAGTGTTAGATCTCCAACAGCCAATATTAAAGATGTAAATCTGTACCTGTTTTCCTGGATGGAAACATTAATATATAGTGAACCTTTATGTATATATAGTGACAAATTTCTAGTCTCTCTCTGATGACTCTAAGCTTAAATCCTTCTCCCACAACCTACATGTTACTGCTTCATTGGGTGGGTAGTTAGCAAATAGGTCCAGGTAGATAGCCAAGATCAGATTACTCTGAGGAAAGTTTGCTAGATACAAGGTCTTAAAAGGGGGTGGCCTTCTGGCATAGCAGGATTCAACCCAAAATTGTGTCAGGAAATGCCTAATCTAAAGACAGGCTCATAGGGGCATTAAGTTTGCTTGAGAATTAGGTAGCAATTTCCTGTTGCATAGAATCACCCATTGTGAAAAAAAATTGTCCCACTAACATCCTAGATGATGACTAGCAGTTATCTAAAATAGAACGGCACATGCACACTGATTGCAACTGCACACCCATCCATACATTCCAACAATCACACAATGTCAGTCTAGGTACTAAATAGATAAATAAAAAATGCATATAAATTGCAGATGCTAAGTAACTAGATGTAATTCATAGATAACACTGAAAATGTGTATATATACTGGCGTAGATGCTGCAGAGTGGCTCCAAGTCCATCAAGTCCAACCTATGTGTGTAATTATATGTCAACATTACAGTGTATATCCCTGTATGTTGTGGTCATTCTGGTGTTTATCTAATTGTTTTCTGAAACTATCAATACCCCCCGCTGAGACCACTGAGTGTGGAGGGAAATTCCACTTTCTTGCCACTCAGTACAGTAAAGAACTCTCTGCGTAGTTTAAGGTTAAACCTCTTTTCTTATAATTTTAATGAGTGGCCATGTGTCTTGTTAAACTCCCTTCCACAAAAAAGTTTTATCCCTATTGTTGGGTTACCAGTACGGTATTTGTAAATTGAAATCATATCCACTCTCAAGCGTCTCTTCTCTAGAGAGAATAAGTTCAGTGCTCACAACCTTTCCTCATAACTAATATTTGTTTATTAGCTTTTATGCCATTCTTTGTACTCGCTCCATCCTTCCTGAGGAGCGGTGCCCAGAACTGCACAGCATACCCTAGGTGCTGCCGGACGAGAGTCTTGTAGAGCGGGAGAATTATAGTTTTATCTCTGGAGTTAATCCCCTTTTTAATGCTTTTTAATGCATGCCAATATTCTGTTTCCTTTATTAGCAGCACTAGGACCCCCAGATCCTTTTCCATCCTAGATTCCCCCAGAGGTTCTTCCCCCAGTGTATAGATTGCATTCATATTTTTGCCATCCAAATGCATTATTTTAAATTTTTCTACATTAAAGCTCATTTGCCATGTAGTTGCCCACCCCATTAATTTGTTTAGATCTTTTTGTAAGGTTTCCACATCCTTCGGAGAAGTTATTGCCCTATAAGTATGTGGTCATTCAGATTGAAGGGAGATATATGGAATGGATCTAAGGGATGAGTCGTAAATGATTTCTAGAGGTCCCAATCAACCAGTCTCAACATCTAACATGAACAATAAAACTTTTAAGCTCAAGAAGACCAATACCCCCCTTTGCTTCTGGGCAAGGTCAGGTGAACAAAACTTGTTCTTTGTGGAGAGTTTTTCTGTAGAATTGAGATAAAAAGTTTTGCATGGATGAAAAAAGGGATATAGAGCAACTGGGGCTGTTTGCATGATATACAGTAGGAGTGGTAACATATTCATCTTTAAGGTAACGGCCCTCCTGAACTAGGAAAAGCAAGACCTATCTCTTTTTTTAAGGTCTTGTTGAAATTCTCTCAGAACAAGATTGTAGTTGCAGGCAAATAGTTCTAACAGATTGCAAGGTAGTTGAATCCTTAAATAGGAAGTAAACCCTGGTGGGTTTTGCTTCCTCTTTATTACCCTGCAAAGGTAAAGCATAATGGGCTACTATGCATCGCATAGTAGCCCATTATGTGTCACTTACCTGAAGCCGAAGCCCGTGATGTCACCGCTATCCCTACTAGCAGTGAGCATACATCTTCACCCCTCTTCCTTCCGTGGCTGTGAAATGTGACTGGCCAGAGTCACTCCCGCGCATGTGCGTGGGAGCCACCAGTCATGGCAGGACCCCTATTACAAACAGTACGATCTGCCCTTTCTAAACTGCGCATGCGCCGTAGACATCGGCGCACATCTTTTTTGTAAATATCTCCTAAACCATGGAGGTTTAGGAGATATTTCCCAGTACCTACAGGTAAGCCTTAATATAGGCTTACCTGTAGGTAAAAGTGGTTTACTGGGTGTACAACCACTTTAAGAACATTATCACTTCTTTTTTCCAACGAAAATGGCAACACATTTTGACCATTCTTTTAAACCCTTAGTCAGAAGGAACTAATAGGCAAGTACCTCTGTGCTATAGTTGTTATTTTACATGCACAGTGCCAGATAGCTAGGTCTGTACCAATGTATATATGTAGTGGTCACCTTGCTGTATATTAGTAGGTGAAACTATTTATATAGAGTTTATATACAGTTGTTGTTAGATTAGCTAACCCTATCTCTTCTGGTCTGGGAATCTATAGCTAACTTTAGCTCAGAACTCAGTAACCAGCATAGGCTATAGGCAGGTTAGGCACCTAATGGCCACTTCTGGTAGGGGTTTGGTTGCATGTCAGAGTAAAAAAATACTAGGGAGAGACTAAAGCAGAGAGTGGGTAGGCGGACTCTGAGTTCCAGTATCACACCACAGTTTCTGCGTGTGAAAAGCTGCATTCCAAGCTGATTGGACAATGGGTAGAGGATCTCCCCATCACCGCTGATCTTGTCTTCTGGTCTCTGACACAAAGAAAAAGGCTGCCTCAGAATCATCCTCAGGGGCCCCGGAAACTGAACTTTAATCAATTTGTGAAATAGTGATTCTGATCTAAAGTACTGTAAATACCAGCACATTTCTTTGTATATAATTTATTGTTTAATCTTATGAATTTGTATGTAATGCACTTAATAACTGAAATTTGTATTTTCAGTATTGAAGTAAGTATTGAAGTAAGTCAGTTTGACCTGATTTGTTCCTATATATCTTTGAAAAATAAAGAATTCGTAAAAATAAAACAAACAAAAAACAAATTATTAATAAATCTAAAATTACTCATATCCCATCAACATTGTTATATAAAAAAAATTCCATAAATATTCGTATGCAAATGCAAGGACCTCTTCAAAAGGAATCAATAGTAGTCAATCTTAGCCCTTGTACACACGGTTGGAGAATCTGTCGGAATGAGTCTTATCGGACCGTGTCGTCAGATAATCCGACTGTGTGTGGTATGCATCGGACTGATTCCGTCCGAATCTCCGTCCGACCCAATTTTCCAACATGTTGGAAAGATTTCCTGACCAACTGGGCCGGACGGAACTAATCTGATCATGTGTACAGCATTTTCATTGGACCAAGTGCCACGCATGCTCACATTCAAATTCGGACACGGAAGTGCTCGTTCAGGTAAAACTACTGCTCGTAAGCGATATAGCACATTCGTCACGCTGCAATGTTAAAAAATCATTCATCAAGCGCATTCTCTTGTTCTTTACAATGCTGCAAGAACCAACTTCTTTTGATGCTCATAGTCACACACACTTCTCCCGAACGGATTTCATTACTCTTTTTTAACCATTTCAGCAATACAATTTTAGTTTAAGTCACATCTACACAATGTTTTTTTTTATTTTTTTATTTTTTGGATGTTTTTTTGGGGGGGGGGGATTCCCTAAAAATCTCCTTTAAAGACACTGCTCATTTCTCCTTTTTTTTTACTTTTTATTTTTGGATGTAAACTT
This sequence comes from Lithobates pipiens, assembly GCF_037356315.1. Taxonomy (NCBI): domain Eukaryota; kingdom Metazoa; phylum Chordata; class Amphibia; order Anura; family Ranidae; genus Lithobates; species Lithobates pipiens. The sequence continues at coordinate 2,352,049 of NW_027507755.1, read as the reverse complement.
ACAACAACAACATTATTGTATTTTTTAGATTTTCTTTTGCTTTTTTAATCTACAGGAGTAGTGATGGACGAACTTCCGACGGGACGTTTCGCGAACGCGAAACGCGAACGGACACAAACGTTCGCGAAAACGACCGTTCGCCGCGGGCTCCATTGACTTCAATGGGAGGCGAATTTCGCAAACCTTTAGGTCGAATTTGCGGCCACGGGGTAATTATTAGGGGGTAGCACGTAGTCCCACCACCTGGACAATAGCATAATACATGTATGAGGTGAATTTGGGATCGATAACTACAAGCATTTTTTTTTTATTTGGGAAATTGTTCTGACAATTCAGGACTATGGAGCTAATGAAGGCAATGGAGGAGAGGGAAGGTCAGGGACCAGGGTAGGCAAACAAGAGGGTGCAGGAGATACAGAGCACTGACAGCAGCACCGTAATACAGAGCACTGACATCAGCACCGTGACATACAGCGCTGACAGCAGCTCCGTGACATACAGCGCTGACAGCAGCTCCGTGACATACAGCGCTGACAGCAGCTCCGTGACATACAGCGCTGACAGCAGCTCCGTGACATACAGCGCTGACAGCAGCTCCGTGACATACAGCGCTGACAGCAGCACCGTGACATACAGCGCTGACAGCAGCTCCGTGACATACAGCGCTGACAGCAGCTCCGTGACATACAGCGCTGACAGCAGCTCCGTGACATACAGCACTGACAGCAGCTCCGTGACATACAGCGCTGACAGCAGCTCCGTGACATACAGCGCTGACAGCAGCACCGTGACATACAGCGCTGACAGCAGCTCCGTGACATACAGCGCTGACAGCAGCTCCGTGACATACAGCGCTGACAGCAGCTCCGTGACATACAGCGCTGACAGCAGCTCCGTGACATACAGCGCTGACAGCAGCTCCGTGACATACAGCGCTGACAGCAGCACCGTGACATACAGCGCTGACAGCAGCACCGTGACATACAGCGCTGACAGCAGCTCCGTGACATACAGCGCTGACAGCAGCTCCGTGACATACAGCGCTGACAGCAGCTCCGTGACATACAGCGCTGACAGCAGCTCCGTGACATACAGCGCTGACAGCAGCTCCGTGACATACAGCGCTGACAGCAGCTCCGTGACATACAGCGCTGACAGCAGCACCGTGACATACAGCGCTGACAGCAGCTCCGTGACATACAGCGCTGACAGCAGCTCCGTGACATACAGCGCTGACAGCAGCTCCGTGACATACAGCGCTGACAGCAGCTCCGTGACATACAGCGCTGACAGCAGCTCCGTGACATACAGCGCTGACAGCAGCTCCGTGACATACAGCGCTGACAGCAGCTCCGTGACATACAGCGCTGACAGCAGCTCCGTGACATACAGCGCTGACAGCAGCTCCGTGACATACAGCGCTGACAGCAGCTCCGTGACATACAGCGCTGACAGCAGCTCCGTGACATACAGCGCTGACAGCAGCTCCGTGACATACAGCGCTGACAGCAGCTCCGTGACATACAGCGCTGACAGCAGCTCCGTGACATACAGCGCTGACAGCAGCTCCGTGACATACAGCGCTGACAGCAGCACCGTAAGCAGCCCCAGGAGGAAGTCAGCACAGCACAGGGATGGTGTGATCCCCTCATAATAAGAACCCCCAGGAGGAAGTCAGCACAGCACAGGGATGGTGGGAGCCCCTCATAATAAGAACACCCAGGAGGAAGTCAGCACAGCACAGGGATGGTGGGAACCCCTCATAATAAGCAGCCCCAGTAGAAATATGACACCGCTCAACCTCTTCAAAGAGGAGGGTAGGGGCATATAGTACGGTGTGCTTTTTTGGGTCAGGGAAGTGAGCCAAATGAATTAAGAAGGTCTGTGTGCTTGATTCCAAAAATTGTTTATAGACATATACATGGTCTACTGATCACATGTGTTGAATTCCTCCGAGATCCATGCCTCATTCATTTTTAGAAATGTGAGGTAGTTAACACTGTGGTGAGCTAGGCGAGTACGCTTATCGGTCACAATCCCCCCTGCTGCGCTGAACGTCCTTTCGGACAGGACACTGGATGAGGGGCAAGCCAACAGTTCGATTGCAAATTGGGCAAGCTCTGGCCAGAGGTCAAGCCTGCCCACCCAGTAGTCTAGGGGTTCATCACTCCTCAGAGCGTCCACATCGGCCGTTAACCCAATGTAGTCGGACACCTGACGGTCTAGGCGTTCCCTGATGCTGGATCCGGATGACACCTGTCGATGGGTCGGCTGAAAGAATGACCTCATATCCGAAGTCACCAACACATCTTCAAACCGGCCTCTTCTTGCAGGCGCTGTTGGATTGGTACCCGCAAATCCTTCTCTGGGAGTGGGAATTGCTCCTCTGCCAGCGCACGCAAAAGCAGAATGCAGCATTTCTCGAAGCAAGGCCTGGAAGTGCTGCATTCTGACAGCCCTCTGCGACGGCGGTAACATTTCCGCCATTTTGTGTTTGTACCGGGGGTCTAAGTACGTTGCCACCCAGTACTGGTCCTTGACCCTCATGCTTTTTATACGGGGGTCCCTATTAAAACACTGGAGCATGAAGGCCCCCATTTGCACTAAAGTGGAAGCGGTGTGGTGGCCTGGCTCCTGCTCATCATCCAGGATAATGTCGTCCTCTTCATTCTCCTCTCCCCATCCTCGCACAACAGGGATCCCAGAAAGGTTTAAAGCATGCTCTTCTTGCTCCTGCTCATCCGCCCCGGCACCATCCTCCTCTGACTCCTCATCAGACTCCTGTTGTTGACTTGTCTCAGATAGAGTAGCCCCCCCTGGGAATTCATCCAGCATTGCGACTTCCTCATCTTCCCGCTCCTGCTCCTCCACAGCCTGATCAATGACACGACGCAATGCACGCTCCAGAAAGAAGGCATAAGGTACCATGTCACTGATGGCGCCATGGCTGCGACTGACCAGTTTGGTGATCTCCTCAAATGGCCGCAGAAGTCTGCATGTGTCGCGCATGAGCAGCCACTGGCGCGGTGAAAAAAAACCCAGCTCCCCAGAACCGTTTCTTTCGCAGAGTTCATACAGGTAGACGTTAACTGCACGTTTCTGCTGGAGCAGCCTATCAAGCATATAGAAGGTTGAGTTCCATCGCGTCGGGCAATCGCAAATAAGACGTCTGACCGGCAGATGGTGTCGCCGCTGAATGTCAGCAAGGCGAGCCATGGCCGTGTAAGATCTTCTGAAATGGGCCGAGATTTTCCTTGCCTGCCGCAAGATGTCCTGGACCCCAGGGTATTTGACAAGGAATCGCTGCACGACCAAGTTTAAGACGTGTGCCATGCACGGCACGTGCGTGATTTTGCCCTGTTTCAATGCGCTAAGCAGATTGGCACCGTTGTCACACACCACTTTACCAACTGTCAAATTGAGCGGTGTTAGCCACTCATCTGCCTGTGAACGCAAAGCTGAAAGGAGTGCCGGGCCAGTGTGGCTCTTTGCTTCCAGGCACAACAGACGCAGCACGGCATGGCAACGTCTCACCTGGCATGTGGAATAGGTTCTGGGGAGCTTGGGCGGTGCAGTGGAAGAGACGCTAGCAGCGGAAAAGGAGGAGGCAGCTGAGGAGGAGAGGGAGGAGGATGGAGTAGGAGGAGGAGAAGAAGAGTCAGGCCTGCATGCAATCCGTGGCGGTAAAACCAAATCTACACGGGTGCCACGGGTTACATGCTTGACGGCCGTCAGAAGGTTCACCCAGTGGGCAGTAAAACTGATATACCTTCCCTGCCCGTGTTTGCTAGACCACGTGTCTGTGGTCAGATGTATCTTGGCACCGACACTGTGTGCCAGAGATACATTCACTTGCCGCTGAACATGGCCATATAGCTCTGGGATGCCCTTCTCTGAGAAATACTTCCTTCCTGGGACCTTCCATTGTGGTGTTCCAATGGCCACAAATTTGCGAAAGGCCTCCGAGTCCACCAGTTTATATGGCAGTAGTTGGCGGGCTATGAGTTCTGACAAGCCAGCCGCCAACCGTTGGGCAAGAGGGTTATCCGGCGTCATCATTTTTTTACGCTCAAACATTAGGCCCACGGAAGCCTGCCTTTTTGCAGAAAAATGTGAGCTTGGCGTGATGGAAGGTGGAGTGGAGGACAATTGTGAGGAGAGAGGAGAAGGAGAAGTAGAAGACGAGGCTGGACGGTGAGAGCCTGCAGTGTGGCTTTGTGTGTTCCGTTGCTCCCACTGGGCTCGGTGATGGCTGCTCATGTGCCTTCTTAAGGCGGTCGTCCCTAGGTGAGTATTGGGCTTACCGCGACTAACGCGTTGACTGCAAAGATTGCAGATGGCAACGCTATTGTCAGCAGCGGACACGTTAAAAAAAGCCCACACTGCGGAGCCATGTGCCGGTGTCCTGGGAGCGCCAGATGTGACCGTACATGGTCGATGACTCGCTCCTGATACATTTGCAGTCTGCTTTGTCCCTGCTGTGCAATGTAAGTCATTGCTGCTTCTCCTCCCTATCTGCTGGTCCATATCTCCCTCTGAACTCCCCTCCTCTTCCTCTCTTGTGGGCACCCACGTGACATCACTAGACACGTCATCATCAACGTCACCTTCCCCACCGCTATAAGTAGAGTAGGCAGCAACACCGGGGACCAACCTCCTCCTTGGGCTGATCTGGGTACTGGCGTCAGACTGCTGAGTAGCGCTTGTTGCTACCTCCTCTTCCTGATCCAATACCAAGAGTGGCTGCGCATCAGAAATGTCCTCTTGATATGGATCGGAAAATAATTCCAGTGACTCAAGCGGAAGGTATGTGGTGGTGGTGGTGGTGGTCGTGTTGTTGGTGGTAGTGTCTTTGGGGGTGCACATAGCAGAGAGTGAAGAAGAGGGTGCAGATCGAGAGGATGAGGAGGGTGCAGAAGAGTAAGGCTGAGCGAGCCACTCAACCAAGTCTGGTGCATCCTTTAAAGTAATTGAACGCACCTTCTGCAACTTCCCACTTTGGCTCAAGCCTGTTGCTCCTGCCCTACCCCTACCACCCCTGCGGAAGGGCCTGCCTCTTCCTCTGCATGTCATTTTTTAAATGACCCTGTGACAAAACTCTTAGTCCCTATACCGCTGAAGGACTGCTGCAGTATAGGTGAGCGGTCAGCAGTGGTGCACGTCAACCCTATCTATTGTGGACCTATAGCGGTCCTTACAGAACAGCAGACTGTACCGCACTCAAGCCTATGTACCGTAGCACCCTATACCAAGTTACCAGTCCTTATAAGAACTTTTGTGGACCAAGCAGGTTGTGTATTAGTGTTTAGCAGACTGTACGTCAGTCCCTATACCGCTGAAGGACTGCTGCAGTATAGGGCAGCGGTCAGCAGTGGTGCACGTCAACCCTATCTATTGTGGACCGATAGCGGTCCTTACAGAACAGCAGACTGTACCGCACTCAAGCCTATGTACCGTAGCACCCTATACCAAGTTACCAGTCCTTATAAGAACTTTTGTGGACCAAGCAGGTTGTGTATTAGTGTTTAGCAGACTGTACGTCAGTCCCTATACCGCTGAAGGACTGCTGCAGTATAGGGCAGCGGTCAGCAGTGGTGCACGTCAACCCTATCTATTGTGGACCGATAGCGGTCCTTACAGAACAGCAGACTGTACCGCACTCAAGCCTATGTACCGTAGCACCCTATACCAAGTTACCAGTCCTTATAAGAACTTTTGTGGAACAAGCAGGTTGTGTGTTAGTGATTAGCAGACTGTACGTCAGTCCCTATACCAATGAAGGACTGCTGCAGTATAGGGCAGCGGTCAGCAGTAGTGCACGGCAACCCTATGTATTGTGGACCGATAGCGGTCCTTACAGAACAGCAGACTGTACCGCACTCAAGCCTATGTACCGTAGCACCCTATACCAAGTTACCAGTCCTTATAAGAACTTTTGTGGACCAAGCAGGTTGTGTATTAGTGTTTAGCAGACTGTACGTCAGTCCCTATACCGCTGAAGGACTGCTGCAGTATAGGGCAGCGGTCAGCAGTGGTGCACGTCAACCCTATGTATTGTGGACCGATAGCGGTCCTTACAGAACAGCAGACTGTAACGCACTCAGGCCTATGTACCGTAGCACCCTATACCAAGTTACCAGTCCTTATAAGAACTTTTGTGGACCAAGCAGGTTGTGTGTTAGTGATTAGCAGACTGTACGTCAGTCCCTATACCAATGAAGGACTGCTGCAGTATAGGGCAGCGGTCAGCAGTAGTGCACGGCAACCCTATGTATTGTGGACCGATAGCGGTCCTTACAGAACAGCAGACTGTAACGCACTCAGGCCTATGTACCGTAGCACCCTATACCAAGTTACCAGTCCTTATAAAAACTTTTGTGGACCAAGCAGGTTGTGTGTTAGTGTTTAGCAGACTGTGCGTCAGTCCCTATACCGCTGAAGGACTGCTGCAGTATAGGGCAGCGGTCAGCAGTGGTGCACGTCAACCCTATCTATTGTGGACCGATAGCGGTCCTTACAGAACAGCAGACTGTACCGCACTCAAGCCTATGTACCGTAGCACCCTATACCAAGTTACCAGTCCTTATAAGAACTTTTGTGGACCAAGCAGGTTGTGTATTAGTGTTTAGCAGACTGTACGTCAGTCCCTATACCGCTGAAGGACTGCTGCAGTATAGGGCAGCGGTCAGCAGTGGTGCACGTCAACCCTATGTATTGTGGACCGATAGCGGTCCTTACAGAACAGCAGACTGTAACGCACTCAGGCCTATGTACCGTAGCACCCTATACCAAGTTACCAGTCCTTATAAGAACTTTTGTGGACCAAGCAGGTTGTGTGTTAGTGATTAGCAGACTGTACGTCAGTCCCTATACCAATGAAGGACTGCTGCAGTATAGGGCAGCGGTCAGCAGTAGTGCACGGCAACCCTATGTATTGTGGACCGATAGCGGTCCTTACAGAACAGCAGACTGTAACGCACTCAGGCCTATGTACCGTAGCACCCTATACCAAGTTACCAGTCCTTATAAAAACTTTTGTGGACCAAGCAGGTTGTGTGTTAGTGTTTAGCAGACTGTGCGTCAGTCCCTATACCGCTGAAGGACTGCTGCAGTATAGGGCAGCGGTCAGCAGTGGTGCACGTCAACCCTATCTATTGTGGACCGATAGCGGTCCTTACAGAACAGCAGACTGTACCGCACTCAAGCCTATGTACCGTAGCACCCTATACCAAGTTACCAGTCCTTATAAGAACTTTTGTGGACCAAGCAGGTTGTGTATTAGTGTTTAGCAGACTGTACGTCAGTCCCTATACCGCTGAAGGACTGCTGCAGTATAGGGCAGCGGTCAGCAGTGGTGCACGTCAACCCTATGTATTGTGGACCGATAGCGGTCCTTACAGAACAGCAGACTGTAACGCACTCAGGCCTATGTACCGTAGCACCCTATACCAAGTTACCAGTCCTTATAAGAACTTTTGTGGACCAAGCAGGTTGTGTGTTAGTGATTAGCAGACTGTACGTCAGTCCCTATACCAATGAAGGACTGCTGCAGTATAGGGCAGCGGTCAGCAGTAGTGCACGGCAACCCTATGTATTGTGGACCGATAGCGGTCCTTACAGAACAGCAGACTGTACTGCACTCAGGCCTATGTACCGTAGCACCCTATACCAAGTTACCAGTCCTTATAAAAACTTTTGTGGACCAAGCAGGTTGTGTGTTAGTGTTTAGCAGACTGTGCGTCAGTCCCTATACCGCTGAAGGACTGCTGCAGTATAGGGCAGCGGTCAGCAGTAGTGCACGGCAACCCTATGTATTGTGGACCGATAGCGGTCCTTACAGAACAGCAGACTGTAACGCACTCAGGCCTATGTACCGTAGCACCCTATACCAAGTTACCAGTCCTTATAAGAACTTTTGTGGACCAAGCAGGTTGTGTGTTAGTGATTAGCAGACTGTACGTCAGTCCCTATACCAATGAAGGACTGCTGCAGTATAGGGCAGCGGTCAGCAGTAGTGCACGGCAACCCTATGTATTGTGGACCGATAGCGGTCCTTACAGAACAGCAGACTGTACCGCACCCAAGCCTATGTACCGTAGCACCCTAGACAGACCAAGTTACCAGTCCTGATAAAGAGCTTTGTGGAACAAGTGAGTTGTGAATGATTAGCAGACTGCAGCAGAAGGGCAGCAGTCAAGTATAATATTCTTTCTATATTTGGAAGAAAGAATATTATACGTGTACAAGCCTATTACCGTACCACTGATACCAGTCCTGAAAAGAACCTTTGTGGAACTAATAGTAACAGCAAGTCTTTAAAATTATCCTCACTGCCTGACACACTGCTTCCTGCCTGTCCCTATACAAATTGGCAAAAAAGAGTAGGCTGGAACGATTAGCTGGAACAGCTCTTTTGTGGACCTGATAGTAACAGCTAATGATGATGATGATGATGATGATGAAGAAAGACTAATCTGGCTGAGCTGTCCCTAAAATAGCAGCATACAGCGCTCTGTCCCTTTATCTAAACTGACAAAAGAAACTCAGGCTGCTGACCTAACACCTATACCAGTCCTGAAAAGAACTTTTGTGTACCAAATAGCTAGCGTTTTCTCTGTCCCTACTCCACACAGGATCCTTTCCCTACAGTGACAGAAGAAAGAATGTAAAATGGCCACCGGATCGGGTGTATTTATAGGTTAGGGGGAATGTCCAAGTGTCCATGAGCTGTCATGTCTCAATTGGTTGTCCTGTAACACATGATAAACGTGTCACGAAAGGTTAAAGTTCTTGTATACATTAAACACGTAAGTCCGCCGGGGCGAACGACGGAAAAAGGCGTTCGAACCCGCGGACGGCGAAAGTCGGAAATTCGCCGCGAAACGACCGCCGGGCGAACCGTTCGGCCATCACTATACAGGAGGTTGTTTAGTGTTGGCACCCCTTGTTATTTAGTTCACTTTGTATTTTGGAAATGTACCTGCCTGCTCACAAATAAACTCTACTTTTTGAAGGAAAACACATTACACAAGTATTTCATCAAACAAAAATAAAATTAATTTTTTTTGCTCGAAAATAAAAATAGGAACGCAGCACTGGAGAAACTTCTTAACTTTGGTGCAGCCTTTGGCCCCCAGGGCAGACATGACTAAATGATAGACATGTGCGCTTCGTTTCGTACGAATCGCAAATTCGTACGAATTTCTCAAAATTCGTACGTTCGGGAGGATCCGAAATACGAATTGCCGTGCGTCCGAATTCTGTACGGAATACGAACTTTTGTTTACGAATTCCGGATCTCAGTCATTATGCTTATTATGACTTGCAGAAGACTTCCGTGATAGAAGTCAATGTAAATTGCCTGAAGACATCAGTGAAGGACTTTCATCCTCTCTGGGCAGTCTGCCAAGAAAAGAACAAAATGATACAATGTTTCTTCTTCAATGGGCTGAACTCCGTGTGTAGAAGTTCTCAGTTTAATCATTTAAAGACTAAATCTTTTCTGACACTTGTTGCTTACAAGTAAAAATCCAGTATTTTCTGCTAGAAAATCACTCAGAAGCCCCAAAAATTATATATATATATATTTTTTTAGCAGAGACCCTAGGGAATAAAATAGCGGTTGTTGCAATATTTTATGTGACGCGGTATTTGCGCAGAGGTCTTTCAAACGCAAGTTAGCCCTTTATCACGGTGCAGGTGTCATTGCTGTATGTCACGCTGCTGATATCAGTGCTCTCTATCACGGTGCTGTTGTCAGATCACTCTATCACGGTGCAGTTGTCATTGCTGTATGTCACGCTGCTAATGTCACTGCTCCCTGGAGGTCGCCGGAAAAAAAGGGCTAACTTGCGTTTGAAAGACCTACTGGATTTTTACTTGTAAGCAACAAGTGTCAGAAAAGATTTAGTCTTTAAAGAGTCTTCTGCAAGTCATAATAAGCATAATGAGCAATGTTTTTGCCTTTAAATTCATCGTAAAGAACGTTCGTACACGTTAACGACAATTCGTATTTCGTACGAAACAGAACGGAATTTCGGGCACGAAATACGAAGTACGAATTAATTTTATTATGAATCGAAACGGAACAGAACGAAATGAATTTATTGACGGCGCCCATGTCTACTAAATGACATATAAAAAAAATTGGTGGCCTGAGGAGTACATATCTCAGGGAGAGAAGTCTGCTCCTGAAGTCCTAGAGAGCAGGAAATTCAGATGACATTTCTGTCCCCAGGATGGTGATCTTGAAGAAGCTGCATCTTCTGGCACACCAGACTCATCCCAGGCCATCACTCTCTGGTCTTCCTCTGTGACTTCCCACCAGGCATCCTTCCAGGCTGTGGCTGGGCTCCTGTAGCTGGGGCAGGAGGAGAAGGAGGGCGTTGTTGGACCTCCTGGCTGCCACTTGCCACAGCCTCCCCCCGACTGAGGTCTTCCTGTGTATGAAAAGGGGACATAGTTTTAGTTTTTTGATCATCAATCACAACATTTTGTGCTCTTGGCTTTTGCTATTTGAATGTTACCAAATAGAACAGACTATCATTCTGATACCAGCATTTTTCTTTCCCGTCCCAATCATTTTTGGTCACTACTGTCTATTGAGATGTAAACCACTTTGAGAAATCACAACTTACTGATCAAAAAGAACATCTAGTTAACATCATTAAATGTAACACAAGAAATATGTTCAACAATGCAATACCTGTCTCAAGCTTGGCCCCACCACATGGTGCTGCCTGGAAGGCCCAGGTTGTACATCAGAAGCCTCAGCTGGGGGTGAACGATGCCTTGGAGGAAGCCTAGAGTGGTGGCCTGAGTGGTGGCCTGGGTACCCCCTGGTCTACCAGAAAATGCAGCCTGTCAAAGTGCACCATCCTGGGGTAATAAACAGCATCTGGATATCCTGCTCTCAAGGACTCCAGGTGCTTCTTTCTCTCCCTGAAATATGTAAGCTTCATGGCCACAATTTTGCGATTCAGATAGGTCATGTCTGCCGTGGGGACCCTGATCTGCACCAAAGCAAGCAGTTTCTCCAGTGCTGCGCTCCTCTTTGATCTGTCATAATAAAATTTGTTGTGGAACTGCCACAGGCGGGGCATCTCCATGTAGAGCTCGAGGAAGAGCCCCATAAAGTTGGGATTGTTGAATGGGTCCATTTTGTCTGCAAGACACAACACAAGACAAACCCTCAAATACTAATAATGCAATTAAAATCCCTCCTAATCTTGTCCCAACAGCGGCCTAGATACAAGCAGTCTAGTCTAGTGAAGCACAAAGTTAAAAATGTTACCTTCGTTTCGACGTTCGCTGCGTCCGTGACTCACCCTCTCCTCCCAGATCGTACGGACGATACACATGTGTGGCGTTTTATATACAGTGCGCATGCGTGAAACTCCGCCCACCCCTGAATTCTTTCCAGACTATTCCCCGCCCCTTCGCTTCCTGCGCAGTGGGGAGAGCACATGGCGGAGAGAACGCAGGTGCGCAATAATAGTTCCACTAACGAGGAGGAGGGTGAGGAAAGCCCGGAGCCTGAAACGTCCCGATCCAGGAAGACAAGATTTAAGGTCTCAAATATGTATTTTGGAGAGATGTTGGAGATGGTCGACATATTGAACAGGACCGACTATGATGGGAAGTATGGACCTTACCCAAAAACAAATATCAGAAAGGCCAAGATCATGAATAAAGTTGTGAAGAGTCTTCTGAAGAATTTTGGGGTACGCCGATCCAAGGATCAACTGAGAAAATGCTGGTCAGACCTGAGACGAGCACGAGCAGTACCTAAGGATCAAGCGTGTTCTTAAAAAAAGTAAGTAGTTGTCGTGTGTTCATATGATTATTCTTGCTTGCATACATGCTCCATGTGCTTTGATTTCATGTTGTGCATTTTAAAATGGCCACTTTCAATGTCATGTATTCGTTCGTTCATATGAAACATCGTTCTGCAGGGAAGTATTCCAGCTTAACAAAGTGGCCCCAATAATGTTCTCACCTTGTAACTCGGCCCAAAAAAACAATTGTACAACACTTCCAAGCAATGTTTCATATTGTTATTTATGCCCTCTGTGTGCTAATTAATCTTTGTTCACATTCTCATAGGGGAGAGAAGACTCTGCAAGTATGAGGACACCAGGGACCACACCCCTCCCAAAGAAGGGCAACTTCCAAAAGAAGAAACAGAGGAGCAGGAGCAGGAGCAGGAGGAGGAGGAGGAAGGAGAGATTGTGGAGGTTGGCCAAATTGTCACCACAACAGGTGAGTGTCGGAGAACACAGCTTCCGGTAAGCTCATCAATGTATATCACCATATTTGGATTGCATGGTGTGTTTTTTTTTTTTTTCTAGGTGATGTGGAGGAAGATTCCTGTTTTACCAGTGAAAGTGCCCAGATCTTGATCGGGGAGATAATGGGGTGCAATAGGGATTTGGAAATTGTACAACAAAACATCAATGATGTTAAAAATAAAATGAAGAACACCATTGATGTTTTGGGGAGAGTGTGAAAACGAAAAAACTAGATAGGGTTTTATTTTTGATTTAAAAAGAAAAAATTTTGTATTTTGCATAATTCCAAGTTTGGAAGATGCACAGAGTGTGTAAACATGCACTATCTCACATCATGGGGGATCAATGTACATGTTTTGTGGAAAGTGTCTGAGATGAAGGGGTTACAGCCCCAAAGCATGTACATTGATCCCCCATGATGGGAGTTAGCACATGTTGACACACTGTGTGCATCTTCCAAATTTGTATTTTTCAGGGGTAACACCCCATGTGATGAAGGCAATATCAGCCCAGTTTGTACATACTCATGTCTGATATTGTCTTCACTTTTCCAAGTTGAACTTTGTAAGTTCCTGTGTTCTGTATTTTACGGTTTGATACATGCCTGTTTACACAAAAAAACAAGTAAAAAATAAATATGATTAAACTGGGTTTTGGATACCCCAAATATCTTGGTTTGTTGTAAAAACCTTTACTAAACGCACATATGAATGTGCTTGTATTAAAAAGTTGAATTCTCAACAATGTGTGGCTTCCTTTTTCATTGGGATTAAAATGTATTTGTAGTGAAATTTGAGTTTGTGCTGAGAAGGAGTGCGATTTACTAAAGGCAACTCCACTTTGCACTCCAAGTGCAGTTTCAGGTGTACTTTTGTAGTGCATAGTGGATGTGCCTTTAGTAAAAAGCACCCACAGTGATGTGTCAATTTGGACAATCATGCCATTTGATCATGATCATGATTTAGATCAGTAATGCACTACACATTAGTTAACAAAAAGAAGGTGTGTGTGTAGCAGACCAACAACATAATAGGATTATCTGAAGAAGAGACTGTCCCCTCATCTCGCTCTGAACTTGGGTTTGCACTGTTGCTGAAAAAGGCACAACTTGACGAAAAATGGCAAAGTGGGAGGCCACAGTCTGCCATTCCTGTGGCGTTGAAGAACACTGTGTAGTGACACAAGAAAAAAAAACTAGTAATTTTACAAATCAACATTGCATGCAGATTAGACACCCACATTTTTGGACAAAATGAGTATAAAATTTTTTTAAATGAGTATTTAAAGCCTAAAGTATAAGGTCCCCTTATGAGAGTCCTAACCCCCCATCCCCCCCATCTGATGGGCCCTTGATAAAAAATGAGGGGGGATGTTTAGGAGAGGTAACCCTCTACACTTGATTGAGAGCTGAATGCCTAAATAATATGTGATACTTTGTGAAGCCCCTCCTTAGTTACACTATTGGCAGCCCACCGGACAGGTAAGAAGTGTCATAATAACAAAATGGAAGGACATTTTGACATTCTGCTATTACATAGCAAGAAAATTAATGTGTTAAAAAAATTAAAATAGCATTTGAAAGTATTGAGGCCCTTACATTACATGCTTTGGTGAATTGTTCCATAAATGTGATCATGAAAAAGGTATTTAGAGTGTGTATTGGGTTGGGTCAAGTTATCAGATAGAGGATTGCTATCAGCTGAGGTAACAGTTGGGGAGAGGGGGGTTACTAATGAGTTTGGCACAACTCCAAAAAACAATAAAAAGGTCACTTTGCATGAATTGAAGCACACACATCATATTTGTAGAGATTTTAGTGGGTGTTTAGGGTAAAGCAATACTATGGAGCTGGCAAAAGACATTGTCAAGTGACTAGACTATAGTTTTAGGGGCCAAGAAGAGCATGGTGGGGAAGTTAGTGAGGCAAATCCGCATGAGGACAAAGGGGCAGAGCGTATGAATTAGAGCATATTGCAATGATGGTAATTAGGGAATGAGGAAAGAAATGCAAGACATTAGCAATCATGAAATACATAGAATGTGATGTTTAAGGTTAAAAATTATCATAATATAGTCCTTCAGCAGGAGCTGAATGATGGCAGAACAGGTCTCTGGAATAATGATCCCCAGAGCCTGGGGGGAGATGCCTGTAGAGAACTTGAGGTCCTGAAGGTTCGTCTACGTACTCATCGTACAGTTTGTGCTGTGCAGGGGTTCTTACTTTGACTTTGACACAAGCCCTTTGGCTTGTGTCAAAGTCAAAGTAAGAACTCCTGCACAGCACAAACTGTACGATGAGTACGTAGACGAAACATGTTTGGAAAACGGTCGGCTGGTCAGAACGGACACCAGAAAGCAACGCTAAACAGCAAGGCCTGAAAGGACGACCTGAATAGCAGAAGCAAGCAGACAATAAGAAATGCCTTTCAAAGCGTACTATACCAAGATAGAGTCCACAATGAGAAGCAAATACTTAATGACTGCACGCACTGATTATCAGATACGCAAAGACAAGCACAAACTGAAGAGCAGTAGTGATCTGAATCACTAATCTGAAAAGCGTGAATCGTCTTTCACCAAACTTCTACTAAAACACGAGATCAGCAGAAGGAGCCCAAAGGGTGCCGGACGTGGTGCTGAACTTCCTTTTTCTAGTCCCGCCGTACACGGCTTATGTCACCGCGTTCTTGGCAACCGCGAAATCAGACAACTTGGCCCGACCGTGTGTATGCAACAGTTTCGGACACAAACCGTCGGACTAAATCCGACGGGCAAAATCCGATGGATTTGGTTGGCAAAATCTCCGACCGTGTGTACGTGGGCTTAAAGTGCAAACATAGCCAAAACATATTTATTAGTTTGAGCATGAAAAAAAACTAAAATTCCCACCAGTTTATTTCTTGCTGTCTATGAACCATTGGGGAAATTCCCGTTTATTGTCTGTCTCAAAAACGCAACGGAAAGCTAGAGGAAATCTCCGAATATAGGGAAATTCCCTTAGACAGTTGTTCTGAGAAGAAGTGTTTCCGTTTAAACTATTTCTTCTCACTTCTTGTTCAACTTGTCTTTGGACAACTGTAAAGTTTGATTTCCCGTCTATTTATTTTTGGTGACAATCATCACCAGTACAAATAGAGGGATAAATCCAGCCAATGGGGATGTAGATAGCAGTAACAACTTGACCCAAAAACGAACTATAATGCCCTGTACACATGGTCAGACTTTCCAACGGAAAATGTGCCATCGGATCGTGTTGTTGTAAAATTTGATCGTGCCTGGCTCCATCAGACTTTTTCTGACGGAAATTTCCGACACACAAAGTTTGAGAGCTGGATCTAAAATTTTCGAACAACAAAATCCGATCGTTTAAACTCTGATCGTGTGTAGACAATTCCGACGGACAAAGTGCCACACATGCTCAGAATAAATTACCAGATGAAAGCTATTGGCTACTGGCCTGTTTATAATCCCATTGTACATGTTTTACATCACCGCATTCAGAACGATCAGATTTTCCGACAACTTTGTGCGACCATGTGTATGCTAGACAAGTTTGGGCCAAAATCCATCGGAAAAAATACGACAGATTTTGTCGTCGGAAAGTCCAACCGTGTGTACAGGGCATAACAATCCAGATGTAGATCTACCTTCTACATGGAATATCCCACCTGTATCAAAAAAATACAGTAGTTCATGCACCAACTAGCTATTTCTTATCATAAAAGTTATACCTACTCGTATTGTATTCCATGCAGCATTTTGAATATCACTATAAGGTTATATGAATATGAAGTAGCCAAGACAAAGTTTCCCAATGAAGGATAGGTGCTGAGAACACTGTCTGTTTGGCTAATTGTGAGCTCATTAATTGTGCCTGGAATAGCGTTGTAATCGAAAATCAGCCACTATTTTTTTCCCAGCGGGGTGATGAGCTTCTATAGGAATGAAATTCTGTATTTAAAATGTCAGGTCTATAACCAGAATCCATGGGCAAGGTATAAATTATGAAGAGCAATCCTGTTACTATTCAAAATAGTTTCAGAAAATGCAAGCATCAACAAATGAATCCTCTATACAAAGCATACCAGTGTGTGAGCAGTTAAAGAGCCACAAGTAACATATAAACACAACATGCCACCTCTGGAAATATGATGCAACTCTAAGGAATTTTAAGGCAGTGTAGACTCACAGTCTGGATGATGAAGCATGTGATGATATTTCTATGCCCCGTCCAAAGACATAATGCAACTCCATGGGGCAATTGGACTGTTTTGACCCACCATCTTAGTGATAAAGTCTACAGTGACGCTTGTGTACCAGTGTCAATCTATTATGTCACATGGATCTAGAGCAGAGTCTATGAGGTACTTCAATAAATACTGGCCTGTGATAACTGCATATGTGGTAGAGACCCATGTTTTACATGGCTAAGAATAGCATGCAAAGAATCAGACAATGTATTTAGCCACACTGGCATTGTCAGAGGGGCTCCTATGAATACTGGCCTGTGACAACAGCATATGCCATGGAAACCCATAGCCCACTTATCGGCTTCCAGAGTTTCAGATGTACTTAATGGATGATGGCACATAGGATAGGAGCAGAACATACAACGTCTAGCATTCTCTGTTTCATATAATTTAATCCATATACAAAAAAAAAGTAATACACTCACATAAAGAACACTTAAGCAGTGCTAGCTGTTGTACACATATGTCGGCTACAGTATATCACCGTAAAATAAGATGGCCGCGGGATGATGTCAGATTTCAGACTCCGCCCCCCACAGGGGTGGAGGATAGCATGTGCACTTGGTGAATTTTTTTTGCCAACACTGTGGTGGAATAGAATCTCTTATGGACTACTTTCAAAAATATATAATGAGTTTGCTATAAATAGGATCATTGACACTTTAATCTGCAAATAATCAAAAATGTAAGTACAAAGTGTTTGTTAACCCCAAAAAATAATATTGATTTCCTGGCCCCTTAAAGCAGATTACACAGCAAAATGCTTGTGCTATATAATCTTCCCCCCTATAAACTGTAAACCTGCCTGAACCTCTGACTTCCTGTATCCCCCTCTCTGTACTGACCACAGTGATCAGGGCTGCTGAGCCCTGACCACCATAGTCAGAGTGCGTTCCTACATCATATGCAACCCTGCTCTCAGCTCTCCTCTCTCCCTCTCACCCTCCTCTCTGCCTGTCAGCTCCGTGTCTGTATGTCTCCGTCTCTGCTCTCCCATCCCCCACTGCTATTAGTAATATAAAAAAATTCTAAATGCTCACTGCCAGTCCCTCTATTACAGCCTGGTATATCACACTGTAGTAGTCTTTTATCAAAATGAGCGTTGTAAATACAGATTTAGCGCAATCTTCAGGCCGGTCACGTGACTCTCAGCCAGTTTCCAGGGCTACTGCAGAGGGAGATCTCGGCCCCTCCTACAGAACCCATCCATTGGAGACATACAGCAGCCCCGAGTCATGCAAGTTATGTGATTGGCCTGAAGATGCTTCTAAATTGGTATTTACAAGCTTAATTTTTATAAAAGACTAATGCAGTATGCTATGCCAGGATCTAATAGAGAGTCTGGCAGTGTTTGTTATATATGGGTTAACAAACACTTTAAGTATATTTTATTGATTTAGTTAAGCACAGCGATAGTATTATAAATTATTTTTGTTACACAGTGATGTATTAATGAATTGAAGTAGCACTACACTTTTGTGGATTTAGGTAAACAAGAGAGGGTGGCTATGTATCTAAATACAATGAAACTTTGCAGATCAAATGTAGCCACCTTGTAAAGGTAATCTGATCACATAAACAAACAAAAAACATTTACTTGGAGATTTGGAAGAGGCTGGGAGCAATAGAAGGTACTTTTCTAGTTAGAGTGGATGTAAACCAATTCATGAAATTTGAGCTGGGGACATCTATCTGCAGTGTTTTTGTTATCTCTCTTCAAAGCACTATGTCCCTTAGCTTTGTCCTGCTCCTTTTTTTGTTATTAGCATGATAACTTTTGACAAGCTCTCTGAGACGGGGGAGGTTGCTAGAAACAGGCAACCTCTTCATGTGTGGGGAGGGGGTGTGTGCCTTTCCTCCAATCAGTTGTCTCACAGTGTCTAGCAATGATTCCATCCCACAGGGGAATCAGAAAGAGAAAATTCAAACAGGATGTGCACTTTCTAAACAGTATATAAAGATGAAGACAGTAGATATACATGTAAAACATATGTAGGATGATTTGTTTCATCCCTGTGTATCATCCGATGCTGTTCACTTCACTGGGTATATGTGAGGGTTTACATCCACTGTGTACTTTAAAATATAGATTTTTCCTTTTAACCCAGAGTTTAGTGTCACTTTTAAAGTCCATGTATAGCATATTAGTAAAACCATTGCAACTACTTAGTGTATCTAGTTAAATTATACCTCTTTTTTTAGGATAAAGTGGGTCTTCGTGAGGATGCAAATGGTAATAAAAATCTCCTGATTTTTATTTTTTTGTTTTATTATCAAATTAAATTGAAACCTATCCCAAAATAGTATAAAAAAAATCTTTAACGCTCCATACATGCTTTGTCCCTGGCTGTGATGGCTGGACTGGGCTCCCTGTCATCTAACAGTGCCAGCTCACGGACATGGACTTGTTTATATGGACTCCTTGTTACTGTATTTTATCACATCACTTCTTAATAACAATAATTACCATATGGTGAGGGAGTTGTTATTTTTAGGTTTTGTCACAATATATACCATGTTCCACTAGTGATTTCCAACAAACTATTGGAATCTCAAAACATGCAGCTTTTGTTAAAAAAAAAAAAAGTCTCAGCTGGTAAAATGGCACAAGAAGCAAGCTATTTGGTGTCAGAAACTATTGCCCAGAAAAAAAAAACACACAGTTGGTGAGAATCTAATAATGCCAACTTGAAAAATTTTAGTGCATCAAATGGTAGGAGCAGCTGCAGTAAGGGAAATTGAAAAGGTTCCACTCTCAATTAATACGATAAGTTGACATATTGATTACATACCACACGATGTGAAAGAGGTCTTGTCAGATATTCTGTAAAACAACAGTTCTGCTGTCCAGATTGATGAGTCCACCAATATCACCAATGCATGCCATTTTGTATCATTTGTCCAATTTGAAAATAGTGATAATATTCATGTAAACTTTTCTGCTGCAAAGAGTTTCCTGAAACAACCAAGGTTCAAGATATATTTAATGTTTTGTCTGCATATATGGAATCAAATGACCTTGGTCTTGGAAGGATTAGGTTGGCATCTGTACTGATAGTGCTCCATCAATGGGTGGCTCCATGAAAGACACTTCTTTATTCCTAGAGATGGGACAATATCCAAAACCTTTTGGAACTGAAATAAAAAATGTTCTGGGTGATGAAAAAAAAAAAAGGTTACGTTTTATAAATAAAGAACAGTTCACTCAAGAATGTTTAAAATGTTGTGAAAATGTCAACAAAGACCACATCAATCTCCTTCTACATACAGAAATGATGTGGCTTAGCAGAGGACACGTTTTCCACAGTGTTTGAGCTGAAAGAACTAAAGGTGTACTTTCAAGTAATGAGTTGGTCAGATTGTGTTCAGTGCTTTGAAGATGAAGAATGGCTGCAGAACCTTGCCTACTTAGCTGACATTTGTCATCCCTTGAACCAGTTGAATACGTCTCTGCAAGATTCTGGAGAAAATATCCTGACTTTAAGTGACAAGATACTTGGAGTTAAAATTTAATCTTTGGAAAAGCCATGTTGCAAATAGAAATCTGGAGATTTGCCCTTTGTTGCTTGGTCTTGGGAGTGAGGAAGGATATTTGCAGGTTTTAAGTCTAATTGAAATCCACCTGGATATACTGCAGAGCAAAATTTACCATTATTTTCCTTCCCTTTAAACACAAATGTATGACTGACTGAGGGACCCTTTCGTCTGGGTCTTCTGTTTAGTCAGAGAACTAGGTTTAAAAAGACCAGGAAGTACTTTGTGATCTGCAATCTGCAATCGTACCCAAAAGATAATGATCTATCCTTGAAAAAACTCTGGATTTTAGTCACAGAAGAGTAGCTTGCCTTTCACAGAAAGAGAAAACTTTTTTCTTGTTTACCAAGCATCAAGGCATGTATGCGTTCCGTGATCATCTGATCAAAGGTGAATTCTGTAAGCACATTGTTTCCCTGGAAGCCAAGGTTCTGAATCTAGGGAAGCAACTGTCAACACTAAAAAGAATCTCCATCCTAGCAGCAGGGGTGACAGTCAGAAAGGGTAAAGGGAAAAACGTCAGGGAGGCCGATCCTGAGCTGGAACATCCCAATAAGTACTTTCAATAAGTATGCCAAAGATCAATAAACCCGCCCTATTTGCACACTTCTCTGCACTTATGAATGAAATGAATGAATAAAATAAACAAATAAAACTGGTCAGTTTAAACAATTAATTGACTCAATACTATAAAATGGTTGAATCAAAAGTAGCTGCTGCTTTTGAGTAAGAAATACCTGTAAAAAGAATATACAAAAAAATTTGTCCCAATAAAAAGAGTCCACATTTTCATATATAGCAGCGCTTTATCACTTTCCTCTAAGTGAGAAGTAGTAAGTTTCTTTCTGTGTTTACAACAGTGGTGCTCATTAGTGATTAGACAGATGTTATCGTGGTTAATGAAGAAACAGCTTCCACCGAACGATTCACCACTCGTGATTCAAACGTACCCCTTTGGGGATGCACTCACCAAAACACCAGAAAAAAAGAGCCTTCAGTATAACATCAATCATAAGTGAACTCCTTCTTAGCCACTAGATGTCTCTATTACTGCAATGGGGCTCCGGTGTAGCATATAAAAGGAATAAAATATGCAACAATAGCGTAATTCCGTTTTTTACCCTTTAACCACTTGCAGACCGGACCATTTTGCTGGTCAAAGACCAGACCACTTTTTGCGATTCGGCACTGCTTCGCTTTAACTGACAATTGCGCGGTCGTGCCACGTGGCTCCCAAACAAAATTGACGTCCTTTTTTTCCCACAAATAGAGCTTTCTTTTGGTGGTATTTGATCACCCCTGCGGTTTTTATTTTTTGCGCTATAAACAAAAATAGAGCGACAATTTTGAAAAAAACGCATTATTTTTTACTTTTTGTTATAATAAATATCCCCCAAAAATATATAAAAAACATTTTTTTCCCTCAGTTTAGGCCGATACGTATTCTTCTACATATTTTTGGTAAAAAAAATCGCAATAAGCGTTTATTGATTGGTTTGCGCAAAAGTTATAGCGTTTACAAAATAGGGATAGTTTTATAACATTTTTATTAATAATTTTTTATTATTTTTTTTTTACTAGTAATGGCAGCGATCAGCGATTTTTATTGTGACTGCGACATTGCGGGGGACCCATCGGACATTTTTGACACATTTTTGGGACCATTGTCATTTATACAGTAATCACTGCTATATAAATGCAGTGATTCCTGTGTAAATGACACTGGCAGTGAAGGGGTTAACCAGTGGGTGGCAGTGTAGGGGTTAAGTGTTCCTAGGGGTGTGTTACTAACTGTGGGGGGGTTGGGCTTTCATTTAGTGAACACTGATCTCTGCTCCAATCACATGGAGCAGAGATCAGCGTCACTAGTTGCTAGGCAGAATGGAGAAATGCTGTTTACTCGGCATTTCCTCCATTCGGCCGCCCGGTGAGACGATCGCGGGGGTGCCCGCGGCGATCGAGTCCGCGGGTCCCGCGACCGGACTCACGGGGGTCCCGACCAGCGCGGGATGGCAGGGCGGCATTGAATATTGGAGGTACCTGTACGCCAATATGCCTGCCCGTGCCATTCTGTCGACGTACATCGTCGTGCGCTGGTCGGGAAGTGGTTAAAAGGAATAAAATATGCAACCATAGCGTAATTCCGTTTTTTACCCTTTATTGTTCCAATAGCCCCCCAATATAAAATATGCATACCAGAAATAGTATATCAAGACAGCGTTTTAAAAAACGAACTAATATACTATTTCTGGTACGCATATTTTATATTAGGGGGCTATTGGAACAATAAAGGGTAAAAACTGAATTACACTATGGTAAGGAGCTCAGTCAAGTAATTGCCAAACCATTGTTCTTAATTTTTACGAACAGTCTACTGACTGGTATGTTACCAGCTGATTGGAGAAAAGCCAATGTAGCACCAATCTTTAAAAAAGGACCAAGATATATCCATGGGAACTACAGACCAGTTAGACTAACATGAATAATATGCAAGCCCTTGTTAGGGAAGATAAGGGACTATATACAAGATTTTAGTAATGAAAACATTATCATTAGCAGTAATCAGCATGGATTCATGAAAAATCGTTCTTGCCAAACAAATCTATTAACCTTCTATGAGGAGGTGAGCTGCCATCTAGATAAAGGAAGGCCCGTAGACGTGGTATATCTGGATTTTGCAAAGGCATTTGATACAGTTCTCCACAAACGTTTACTATACAAGCTAAGGTCTGTCGGCATGGACCAAAGGGTGAGTACCTGGATTGAAAACTATCCAGGCTACAAGAGTTCAGAGGATAGTGATAAATGGGGAGTACTCAGAATGGTCCAATGTGGAAAGTGGGATGCCTCAGGGTTCTCTCCTGGGACCAGTCCTATTTAATTTATTCATTAATAATCTGGAGGATGGGATAAACAACTCAATCTCAGTATTTACAGATGGTACTAAGCTAAGCAGGGCAATAGCTTTGCCACAGGATGTGGAAACCTTGCAAGAAAATCTGAACAAATGAATGGGGGGGTCAACTACATGGCAAATGAGGTTTACTGTAGAAAAATGTAAAATAATGCATTTAGGTGGCAAAAACATGGATGAAATCTACTCACTAGGGGGAGAACAACCTCTGGGGGAATCTAGGATGGAAAAGTATTGGGGGACCCAGTAGACGACAGGCTCAGCAATGCCAAGCTGCTGCAAGCAAAGCCAATAAAATATTGGCATGCATTAAAAATGGAATTAGCTCCTGGGATAAAACGATAATGCTCCTACTCTACAAGACTCTGGTCCGGCTGCACCTGTAGTATGCTGTCCAGTTCTGGGCTCCAGTCCTTTGGAAGGATGTGCTGGCAATGGGGCGAGTACAGAAAAGGGCAACAAAGCTAATAAAGGGACTAGAGGATCTTAGTTATGAGGAAAGATTACAAGCACTGAACTTATTCCCTCTGGAGAAGAGACGCTTGAGAGGGGATATGATTTAAATGTACAAATACCATACTGATGACCCCACATCAGCGAATGGACATTTAATCACTTTCCGACCTCTGCATGCCGATATACGTCGGCACAATGGCAGTGGTGGGCAAATGGGTGTACCTTTACGTCCCCTTGAAGAGCTGGGGATAGCAGGCGTACGCCCTCCATGTACAGCATGACCATGCCCATGGAACCGGTGGACTCGATGTCCGCTGGTCTCCCGGTGATCGTGTCACGGAGCCTCAGAACAGGGAAGTGCCTATGTAAACAAGGCACTTCCCCGTTCTGGCTTGTGTCATGACAGAGATCACCGCTCCCTGTCATCGGGAGCCGTGATCACTGTCATGTGACCTGAAGCCCACCCCCCCACAGTTAGAATCACTCCCTAGGACACATTTATTCCCTTCGTCGCCCCCTAGTGGTTAATCCCTTCACCGCCAGTGTCATTTACACAGTAATCAATGCATTTTTATAGCAAAATAGTGTCAAAATTGTCCGATGTGTCTGCCATAATGTCGCAGTCCTGATAAAAAAACGCAGATCGCCGCCATTACTAATAGAAAAAAATGCCATAAAACAATCCCCTATTTTGTAGACGTTATACCTTTTGCGCAAACCAATCAATATACATTTATTGCGATTTGATTTGCCAAAAAAATGTAGAACAATACATATCAGCCTAAACTGAGGAAAAACATTTTTTTTTATATATTTTTGGGGGATATTTATTATAGCAAAAAGTAAAAAATAATGTGTTTTTTTTTCAAAATTATCGCTCTTTTTTGTTTATAGTGCAAGAAATAAAAACCGCAGAAGTGATCAAATACCACCAAAAGAGCCCCCGAAGGAGCGGCTGGTTTTGTTGGGCTTACTGTTACCTTCTTGACCTTGTGTATCTCTAGGGGTTTCCCGAGGTATATGGCCCAAAGAACTGCAGAGACTGACACTAGATCCACTTTTAGTGTATTTAATGGACAACACATAGATGAAATAGTCTCTCAATGAAGGGTAAAGGGTTCAGTAAGAAATTCAGGTACTCTTGGAACTGTACAAGATAGGAAGTCTCTCACTATAGAAATCCAGAAAATTGCCACTCACAACTGGATTCTCACAGTTACCGGATAGACCTCCTCTCACTAGGTCTAGCAGCCAATAGAGTGTTTGAATAAAGTGAATCCTCTGCCACAGACTTGCGTATAGGACACTTGAACAAAGTTTCTGCCACAGACTTGATGTAGAACACTTATGAATAAAGTCTCTGCCACAGACTTGGATGTAGAACACTTGTGAATAAGGTCTCTGCCACAGACTTGAATGTAACTGAAGAATGTAGATAAATTTAGAAAGCCATCATATGGTACCAGTATCTCGCAGCCGGTCGGGCGATACCGTATGAGTGTAGATTCGCTTGGTGTCTTTCAACTGAGCCTCCAGGCTCTTTCTGAGAAGCCAGCCTTCAGCGTGGCCTTCTCCCGAAGGGTCCTCCCCTGGTTGCTTCTCCAGTTGCTGGGCCTCTCCACAGATGAGACAGCACCGGACCACCTTTGAATCCTCCTTCCAGTTACTTTGCCTCGGGCTAGCCAGCCCTGAGACTCGCATTGGATGGATCCACACCCCAGGCCATGAGGGCCATGGGGGCTGGTAAGGAGGGCCAGGACCCAGCAGACAGAAACATCTTCTGGACCGGAACCCAGAAGCATGTGATGTCAGTACCTTAAGTATCCTCTCTCAGAATGCACAGCAAGATGACACTCCCACTGGGCTGGTTCCGAGAAAGAATGGCACTCAATAAGCCTAGCTAAACTATGTTCTCACACTTGCCAGTGATGACAGCGCCACCCGTGGCCAAGCAGAACAGTGCAATCCAGCTAGACTGGTACTGAAACCATAATTTGGTATAATTGACCCTAAAACCTAACTGTGGTTTTAAGAATTTTAAATAGAAAAAACACATAGCGCATGCTCTTCAGGAGCCGGCGCTACACCTGTAATAAACCTCCCCCGTCCTCCCCAACTCTTCCTCCCCAACTAGTTGATGAATTAGTAAGAAGAAAAATCTTAAGCCAAAAGCCCGTTTCACTTGTCTAAATCTGCTTTCATTTGACATGCTGGGTCAAAAGTCTTCCATCTCCCTCACTGTAGAGAAAGAAGGTCCTACTACAGGTGTCCACATCACTGCCTAGTTAAAAAGGTCACATTGGCTGTCTAGCAATGGAGTCCTCTCTGCATAGCAAGTCCACACTGCAATGCTGGATCACCAGTTGTCACTCCTGGAAGGACATGGGTTACAGACGGCAGAGTTAGGTGAGTATAAAAGAACTATTTTATAAAAACAGGTGAAATATATTATTTAGTTGTCTTTTATAAATATATTTTTTTCTTAGAACGCACCCTACATGAATAAAAGAAAGCAAGAGATGAATGAGGTTAAAGGTGGAGCTTATACATATCAATCAGGCTGACCTCTCTGTATTAATCATTAGCACCATTGAAACAATGAGCCCAAGAACCATGTTAAAGATGTCTTTACTTCACCACGGGAGACTGGAGTTCTATACGGTTGAACTTTGGAGATAGAAATGTCATGGTCTTGCAAACTTCTGCTATTAAGTGGCAAACATGATGTACAAAATGTGTTTTCCAGTAATACAAAAGCTGAGCTACAATATGTACTCTAGACAGGCGATTGCTCCGAGGAGGCTCTGATCCCAGTCAGAACAAATATATTATTTCTTCCACTGGATTGTTAGGTAATTTCATGCACAAACTGATAGGCTATTTATTGCTGTCAGCATACAAATGAGTTTAGAGTGCTAACCTCCTGAATTCTAATATGACAGCTTTAAAGTGCAGGGCAAATATATTACATTTGAAATTAGCGAAGGACATCGTAATTATACCTTCCACTGTGAACCTTATCAAGTTAAAGGTTAGAAAAATGGCACGAGGAACATGTACAAGCCAAAAGCTATAAAGAATTACTCTAGTGATTAGATGAATTTTCTTGCAAGATATTATCATACGCCGCCGACTCCATGCTTGATCCTTTACTGTTCACATTATTATAAATAAAGCTGCACAGCATTTGAACTTTTCCACATTGGTAAGCCCCTGATGACTGCTCGAAATCTGAGAAATCTTTCTGGTCAGTAACTGGCAGTATTTTACCTTTATGAATGTTCAATATTGTAGCAGAGAAATATATTGTCTAATTAAAAAAAGCATCAATATTCAGTTTTACTGCCGAATGCAAATTTCACAGGCTGAAATTTTTCTGTCAATAAAGGCAAGTATTTTCTATGGGTGATTCCTATATTTTAACACTTCATTATATCAAACTAGAGAAATGGGTAGAATTGGATGCGCAGCGCATTAGAATGTGTGAGAATCCTAAATACTGACCCAAACTTTCTACAATCTAATTTTTTTTCTTACAGGGCCATAGGTACTGACTGAGAAATTGCCTGTGTAGTAGGGCACTAGTACTAGTGCAAAAAAGAACTTCATAATGCAATGAGGCATTGGGGAAAAAAGAAGGACCTCAGTGAGGGAAGTTGGTAATAGGGAGGCTTGGGGTTGTGCTTTAAGAAATTTAAAGTTTTATACTTTTTTTCATAAATGCTGCCTTTAGTAAATGTATTTAAAGTGTATCTATTGCTAAAACATTTCTTTTTTGAAAGAGTGGAGAAAGGATTACTCCTATCCATGGTTCTATTCAAACGTTTTTTCTTTGCGTCCTGTTCTGGGGACAACATTTTATGAGGCAGGAAATGAGGAAAAATCTGCAACTGAAAAACAGACAATAAAAAACAATTTTATTTCTGTCTGTATTGCTGTTTGAGGCCACGTACACACGGGCGGATTGTATGGCCTACTTAGTCCGTCATACAATCCGACGGACAGTCCGTCGGATTTCGAATGAACGGACTTGACCATACACGGATGCACAAACAGTCCGTCGAAAGCTTGCGCGATGACGTGTACAGCACGTACGACGGGACTAGAAATAGGAAGTCCATTACACAGCAATGCAACCTTTCGCCGTTTAAATCGTTTCTGAGCATGCGCCATTCTTAGTCCGTCGACCTAGCCTACTCACGAGCGGATTGTCCGCTGAAACCAAAGTATGACGGACAGTATTACGGAAATTTCGAAATACTTAGTACACCAGACTGCACGCTGAAAAAGTCCGCTGAAGCCCACACACGAGCGGACTGTCCGCTGAAATGTGTTTCGACGGACTAAGTTGGCCATACAGTCCGCCCGTGTGTACGCGGCTTGACAGTTTTCCTCACTCCCTGTGTGGTTAAAGGGTTGCCCTTAAGATACCAAGGAAAAGCATTCTTTCCCTATTCTAGCCACTTTATCTCAAACATAAACCATTTACTGAACCCATTTAATTGAGACAGTTTTGAACTATGAACATTTGTTGATGTCCAACTCTAAGCTTCTTCCTTTTGTTACCTTCCCCATGAAGGTTCCCCTGGCAGTGTCTTCCTTTCCTTTCTTTCCCAGATGTCTTCTTTCCTATCTTTTCTTCAGGCTGGTCATGTGACACACAGGATCTTCTCTAATGATGGGTGGGTCTCTATGATTCAGAGCACCACTCTCTGCATCATCACATTGTGACAATATGGTGCCATGGTGATACCCCTTCAGGGGGTAGGTCTATGACGTTCTGCACTCACCTAATGTTCTAAGTCTTCCAGCATAAATTATGCTAGGTGTCATTCAATCTAGAAGATTGAGGACATCTGTTGGTGCAAAGGAAATACTAGGGGACAGTTCCAGAGAGATGGTGAGTATTTTTTTTTTTAAATCAAATAGTTTTTTTTTTTTGCAATACATGTAATCAAAATATATCAAACTATTCCATAAGATATTTTTGTTGTAATACATATAAGCAAATGATATATAAAATTAGTTAATAATATATTCTTATTGTGATACATATAAAGAAATAATATATCAAGTTAATCCATAAAGTATCATAAAGTAAGAAAACACACAAAACAAACAAACCTTGCACCTCTCTGACTATAAAAACATAACATATGATAAGGGAAACATAGTAGAAACATAGATACATCCTGCACAACATCATAGACTCCTCCAAAATCAATCATCAGTCTCTGGCTACTTCCTCAAAGTGGGTTAAATTTGTCTTTTCCCATCATTCTTCTACTTCTTCTTCTTCTCCTGACCCTTCTATCACAGCTCTCTACTCTCATCTATCTCCTCTACCTGCACTCTTCTCCACTAGATAAATCATCATTTAATACTTTACTAGATTCTATCCAATGTGACCATATTTTACCAAACCTTTGGGGTATAACTCTATGCTTATATGCTAATTTTTCTCTTTTAAGTATATAATTAAGTTTCTCAACCCATTGTTTATGGGTTGGAGGGGCAGCAGATGTCCATTTTTGTAGAATAACTTTTTCTGCTAAATATAGGGATCGTATCCACATAGTATGCATATCTGTTGGTAGTGCTCCATCAGGTATTATACCCAGTAGTGCAAGTTTAGGCGTCCCTATTATCTCAGTGGAGCACAATGAATTCAGGTTGTAAATACTTTGTTCCAATAACAATGAAGCTTTGGACATTGCCAAAGCATGTGGCTAAGAGACCCATTAAGTAAAGAGCATCTCGGACATAGTAGTGTTACATATTTTCCCCAAGTGTAATATTTTTGTGGAGTGTAATGAGCCCTATGTATAATAAAAAGCTGAGATAACCTTTGGGAGGAGGAGAGAGATGTCCTAGGAAGTATTTCCAAGGCACGTGTCGAATCCTCCTCATCTAAATCCTCAATGTCTACTTGCCACTGGGCAAAACTATTTTTATGTTTTTTATTCTAATATATTTGTAAATTAGAATAAATATCTCCTATTAATCCTCGTTTTTCGTACGGGCAACCGATGTTGCCATTGTTAATATTTTTGCATGTTCATACTATAATTGAATTTTTGAGCTTTGGATTTGTAATGTTGTAATGCATGGCGTATTTGAAGGTATTGGTAAAAAAAAATGTATTCATTAGCTGATATCGCTCTTTTAATATATTAAAAGGGAGTAAGACATCCCCTTCATATAACTGGTACAGAAATATTATACCCACTTTTTTCCAGTTTGAAAATCCTGAAAGTTTGTTTAATTCATAAAGGCAATAATTATCCCATATGGGCATCTGATTGGTATATACCTTGTGTTGAGTAATATTTTCTACTGCTTCCCATGTTCTATGAATCAAGTGGAAGGTAGGGAACTTTTTTTATTATGGAACTGGTGAGCTACTATTAGTTGGACTAAAGGATATTTTTTAAAATGAGATGCTATTATTTTTTGTGTAGGGTCCTCTATGTTCGCTGCCTCCCAACCATGCCAATGTTGTAATTGTGATGCAATAAAATATAATCTTGCGTTAGGTATCACAATTCCCCCCTTATCAATAGGCTGCTGTAGTATTTAAAATCGACAGGTTTTCCTCCCCTCTGGGCCATATGGGACAATTAGGAGGTGAGTATTAAAGCCATATCTACTGTATATTACCACCTTCGGGGGGACTATTAACACAGCTGAGTTTCAACACAATGCCTAGTGATAAGGAGAACTGTATAATAACAGAATAAAGGTTAATTGCTGACTGGGTCGAAACTGATCAAAATCAGCATTTTTATTTTATTCCTTAGATCAGTGATGGTGAACCTTGGCACCCCAGATGTTTTGGAACTACATTTCACATAACGCTCATGCTCTCTGCAGTGTAGTTGAGCATCATGGGAAATGTAGTTCCAAAACATTTGGGGTGCCAAGGTTTGCTATCACTGCCTTAGATGGTCATTCTAATTACAGAGTAAGTTGACACAGTTATTTACAGGGAAGAAACTCCATTGGTTATTCTCAATACATGACTGGAAACATTTACATAAGAGAACAAGACATGTGGAAGTACCGTATTTATCAGCGTATAACACGCACTTTTCCCCCCTTAAAATCAGGGGAAAATCGCGGGTGCGTGTTATACGCTGAACCGCCGCGATTCCCTTGTGATTTTTGGGCTCTGGGTGGCTTTAAGCCGCCTTCGGCCCATCTTGCGGCTTTCGGCCGCCTATGGCCCTTCTCGGCGGTTTTCGAGAGCGGCCGAAAGCCTCCGAGTACGGCCGAGGCGGCCAAAAGGCTCCGAGTACGGCCGAGGCGGCTGAAAACCACCAAGAAGCGGCGAGATCGGCCGAAAGCCTCCGAGTAGGGCCGAGGCGGCCGAAAGCCACCGAGAAGTTCCGGGTGCCACCGAGATATGAAGGACATCTCGGCGGCGCCATTTTAAAAAACAAAAGCTGAGGGGACAACGATGCACAAGGCTGCAATGACGGACAAACTGCATGATGGTCAGGCTGCAATGACAAGGCTGCAATGATGGACAAGGCTGCAATGACAAGGCTGCAATGGCAAGGCTACAATGGCAAGGCTGCAATGACAAGGCTGCAATGATGGATAGGCTGCAATGACAAGGCTGCAATGATGGACAGGCTGCAATGACGGACAGGCTGCAGGCTGCAATGACAAGGCTGCAATGATGGACAGGCTGCAATGACAAGACTTCAATGACGGACAGGCTGCATGACAAGGCTAAAAATGACACTGACAAGGCTTCAGATGGACACTGATAAGGCTGCATTGATGGGCATTTAAATATATATATATATATATTTCCATCAACAATATACAGTATGATTAACTGTTTTGAGCAGACTAACAAAAGTAAGCTCACAGGAAAGATACACATAGCATTATTCTGAGATAATCAATTCATTTAATAATTAATAAAAACTAAACTAATAGGGGAAAAAACAAATGACATAGATAAATTACATTTTTCTGTCACTAGCACACTTGTTCTGCCATGCCACTCAAAGTGAAACTAAACCCACAGATTTACCTTTTTCCCAAACTAGTTATATTCAAGGCATGCCTCTAGTGATAACTGTTATGCCCGGTAAATACAATAGGATTTTATGACAACAAAACCGTGTATTTTTTTCCGAAGGATGTTGGCTCAAACTTATCTTGCATACACACGGTCACACAAATTTTGGTGGAAATTCTGAACATCAAGAACGCGGTGATGTACAATAAGTGCAACAAGCCGAATAAAATGAAGTTCAATAGCCAGTGCGGCTCTTCTGCTTGATTCTGAGCATGCGTGGACTTTTGTGCGTCGGACTTATGTACACAGGATCGGAATTTCCGACAACAAGTTTTGTTGTCGGGAAATTTGAGAACCTGCTCTCAAACATTTCTTTTTTTTTTTTTAATTATTTTTATTAATTTGCAAGTAAACAATAGAACAACCTACAGCCTATTGGGCATACCCAGGCTGATTATTACAAAACCCCCCTGAGTCAAACAATCAGGGAACAACCAAATAACCCTCCCCCTCCCCCCACCCGATACACCGCCACCGGCGTGTGCATCCAAACAGAAAAAAGAAAAACCCCCCCTCCCCCTGTACGCTCCAGCACCACTGCACATTACTCAGGACAGTTACTTAGTTCGCCCATGCTCCACCGCAGTCCACACTCAGACCCAGGATAAAATATGCAAGCATCACCCTTCACCTACCAATCCCCTATTGCCCACGTAAATAATGACCCAGGGTTACATGAATATCACACAACTTAGAACTCTTCCACTAGTCACTAATGAAACTCCATCAGTCCGGATTCAAGTCAGCGTTGGTGTCACGCGACTCCGTCCAAATGCCCCATACTTTATGAAATTTAGTGCCACACCCCCGCGAAAGGTAGGTGGCCCTGTAAAGAGGGAGAGCCGTATTCACTAAGTGCTTCCAAAAATTAATAGAGGGGGCTACCGGGGCCTTCCATTTGAGAACAATCGACTTACGGGCATAGTACAGCAATAAGCCCAGGAGTGTTCTGAGCGCTCGGCGTGGAGCCAGCGGCTCGACCAGTCCCAAGAGGCATATCTCGACCGACAAAGGTATGTTGACGGTGGTAACCGCCAGAATAAAATTAGTCACCTCCACCCAGAACCCAGCTATCTGAGGACAGCTCCAGAACATGTGTATGAAATCCGCCGAAAGTGAGTTGCATCTCCAACAAGAATCAGGGACAGATGGATAGATTCTGTGAAGACGTTGCGGAGTGTAATATACCCTATGTACTATTTTGAATTGCACCAATCTATCTCTGGCTGACACTAACTGTAGGAAAGGATACTCCCATACATCTTCCCAGTCCTCCGTATCCAAGGAGGGAAAATCAGCTTCCCACCTTGCCCTTTGGAGTTCCAAACCGGTATGGACACCTGGGAGTAATACCTTGTAGATAGCAGACAACGGTTTGGACAGATCAACATCTCTGAGCAGAGATTCCAACCTTGAGGTGTAAAATGCGACGGGGGCATTTCCAAACTGCGTTCGAAAGGCATGATTAAGTTGTAAGTATCTGAATAAGTGTGAGGCCGCGTACACACGGGCGGACTGTTCGCCCAACCTTGTCCGCTGAACAGTGTTTGGGCGGACAGTCCGCTCGTGTGTGGGCTTTCAGCGGACAGTTTCAGCGGACAGTTTGACGGACAAAGTCTTTCGGAAATTCCGAAAAACTGTCCGCTGAAACTGTGTTTGAGCGGACAGTCCGCCCGTGTGTAGGCTACTTTCGAAATGAGCAAACTGTTCCCGCTCGGAGGGAAGTCTGCTCATTTCGAGGTAGGCGGGGCACGCGACGGAGACGTCGCGGGCTCCGCCGCCTGGAATGGGCTTAAAGGGGAACCCCAACGCCGAAAAAAATCGGCGTGGGGGTCCCCCCAAAGTCCACAACAGACCCTTGTCCGAGCACGCTACCCGGCCGGCCAGGAAAGGGGGGCGAGCAAGCGCCCCCCCTCCTGAGCCGTACCAGGCCGCGTGCCCTCAACATCTTTAAGAAGGGGGCCCCCGGATACCGGCCCCCCACCCTATGTGAATGAGTATGGGGTACAATGTACCCCTACCCATTCACCTGTGAAATAAAGTACAAAAAAAAACACAACACAGAGAAAAAATATTTTATTGCACAGCTCCGGGGGTCTTCTCGCCGGACTCCTCCGCTATCTTCGTGTAGCTCTTTTACTAGCGGAGGAGCCCGGCTTTCTTCCTCCCCGCCGCCGGCCTCTTCTCCCGACTTCGGGGGTCTTGTCCCCCTCTTCGGTTCTTCTGCCGGGCCACCGCGCCTTCTTGTAGCTCTTTTACAGGCGGTGGCCCGGTCTTCTTCTTCTTCCCCAGGAGATGTTGACACGTCGCTCTCTCCGGCCGGAATGCCAGAGCCGCGCTGTGCGGTCACTTATATAGTGACAATGGGGCGGTGTCACATGGTATATGTCACATGGGTTGGTCACATGGGTTGATGTCACATGGGGACTATGACATCGTAAGGGGCGGGGTCACCATGTGACCAACCCATGTGACATATACCATGTGACACCGCCCCATTGTCACTATATAAGTGACCGCACAGCGCGGCTCTGGCATTCCGGCCGGAGAGAGCGACGTGTCAACATCTCCTGGGGAAGAAGAAGAAGAACAAGAAGAAGAACAAGAACGGAAGGCGGCGACGGCGACAGCGGCGACAGAAGACCGGGCCACCGCCTGTAAAAGAGCTACAAGAAGGCGCGGTGGCCCGGCAGAAGAACCGAAGGCGGCGACAGAAGAACGGAAGGCAGCGGCGACAGAAGACCGGGCCACCGCCTGTAAAAGAGCTACAAGAAGGCGCGGTGGCCCGGCAGAAGAACCGAAGAGGGGGACAAGACCCCCGAAGTCGGGAGAAGAGGCCGGCGGCGGGGAGGAAGAAAGCCGGGCTCCTCCGCTAGTAAAAGAGCTACACGAAGATAGCGGAGGAGTCCGGCGAGAAGACCCCCGAAGACGGAAGACCCCCGGAGCTGTGCAATAAAATATTTTTTCTCTGTGTTGTGTTTTTTTTTGTACTTTATTTCACAGGTGAATGGGTAGGGGTACATTGTACCCCATACTCATTCACATAGGGTGGGGGGCCGGTATCCGGGGGCCCCCTTCTTAAAGGGGGCTCCCGGATTCCGATAAGCCCCCCGCCCGCAGACCCCGACAACCAACGGCCAGGGTTGTCGGGAAGAGGCCCTTGTCCTCATCAACATGGGGACAAGGTGCTTTGGGGTGGGGGGGCGGCGCGGCCCCCCCTTCCCCAAGGCACCCCCCATGTTGAGGGCACGCGGCCTGGTACGGCTCAGGAGGGGGGGCGCGCTCGCTCGCCCCCCTTTCCTGGCCGGCCGGGTAGCGTGCTCGGACAAGGGTCTGTTGTGGACTTTGGGGGAACCCCCACGCCGATTTTTTTCGGCGTTGGGGTTCCCCTTTAAGCCCATTCCAGGCGGCGGAGCCCGCGACGTCTCCTTCGCGGGCCCCGCCTACCTGTACACGCGCTCGAAATGGGCGGATTTGCCTCCGCCTTACGTGGGCGAGTCCGTTCATTTCAAAAGTTGAGCGAACTGTTTGTCAAACAGTTCGCTGAAACAGTCCGCTCGTGTGTGGGCAAGTCCGCTCATGCAAATTTTGAGCGGACTGTTTGCCGAAACTGTTTGACAGACAAAGTTGGGCAAACAGTCCGCCCGTGTGTACGCGGCCTGAGTTGGGCAGTGTATACTGTTGTTTCAGCCTATCAAAGGTCTGTATTTTGCCCTCAACACAGAGTTGATCAATATATTTGATACCCCTGCTTGCCCATACACTAGGGTCGGGAATAGAGCCAAATTCCGGTAAATTCGGGTTGAACCAAAGAGGACTATGCGGGGAGATGTGTCCCGAGGGTACGGGGCGCATCAGATTGGCAGCCTTCCACGCCCTTATAACCGCCCTCATTGCAGCAGTAAGAGGAAAAGGGGCTCGTAGACCGCGATACACCAAGTGTCTTAGTGCCTCATACGACCCCAACCACGCCGCTTCCAGGACCACCGCCGCATTGGACTCGTCTGAAATCAGCCAATTATGAGCATGGGACAGAAGAGCCGCCACATAGTAGGAGTGAAAATCCGGGCAAGCTAACCCGCCCTCCCCCCAAGGCCTCTGCAATACCGTGAGCTTAAACCGTGGCTGACCAGCGCCCCAGAGAAAGGACACCAAAAGAGAATTTATCGTGCAAAATATTTTTTTAGGAATCCAGACTGGAGCATGTCTGAGAACATAGAGAAAAGCAGGCAAAATTTTCATCTTAAATAAATTAATTCTCCCAATCAAAGTGAGAGGGAGATGCGACCATGCCTTCAGTCTAGTCCTCATCCTCCGCACCAGTGGATCCAGATTAAGGGCACAAAAATCAGAGGTAGAGGGGGAAATGTAAATCCCCAAATATTTCATTGTGTCTGTCCACATGAGTGGCAGGTTGGGATCCGCAGCTGCCTTGGCTTCCCTATCTATTGACATAATTTGAGATTTATCCCAGTTTACCTTAAGCCCTGAACAGTCAGTGAAGTGAGAAAGAATAAGTAGCGTCTCCCTGAGAGACTGGGCCGGGTCACTTAAAAAGAGTATGAGGTCATCTGCATATAAGGCTACCTTCTCCTGTATGGAACCCACCTGTATCCCTCTAACTCCCTCCGCCTTCCTGAGGGCCGACGCGAGTGGCTCCATTGCCAGGGCAAACAGAGCCGGTGACAATGGACAACCCTGCCGCGTTCCTCTCCTAACAGCAAAAGGCTCTGACAAGGCACCACCTATCTTAATCTGCGCCAAGGGCTCCTTATATAAAATATGTATCCAATTACAAAATCCCACTCCAAAACCCATGGCCTCCAAAACTGAGGACATAAACTGCCAGGCCACAGAGTCAAAAGCTTTTTCAATATCTAGTGTAACTATGACCCTCGTAGAAGACTCAGTGGCCGGCAACTCCAAATGTGTAAACACCCGTCGTAGATTTATATCAGTGGACTTCCCTGGCATAAAGCCAGTTTGGTCCATATCAATCAGGGATGACAGGACCGTCCGTAACCTGGTGGCCAGAATTTTCGTCAAGATTTTCAGGTCATAATTTAGCAGGGAGATCGGTCTATAGGAAGCACACAGGGAGATATCCTTGCCAGGCTTAGGGATAAGCACTATATGTGCTTGATACATGGATGGGGGAAGCCCCATCTGAAGTTTGCTATCGGAGAACACTTTTAGCAACTTGGGAGCAATCAGAGGGGCATACATCCTGTACCAGTCGCCAGGTAGACCATCAGGTCCAGGAGTTTTCCCACCAGGGAGTGAGCGAATTGCCTCCTCCACTTCCTCCAAAGTAAAATCCTTATCTAGGAATTCCCGGTCCTCCTGTGATAGAGAGGGCAAATTTAAAGAGGAAAGAAATTCCCTCTGCGCTTCCACCGACCCCCCTGGAACCTCAGCATACAGTTGTTCATAGAAGGCCCTGAACTCAGAAAGTATCATGTCAGGCGCGGACACCAACTGACCATCCGACCCACAGATCTCCGAGACAACTGTCTGCATTTTAGAATCAGCTACTAGGTTTGCCAGAAGCTTACCATTTTTGTCCCCGGATTCGAAGATTTTTCCTGCCATAGACTTCAGATCTAAGTGTGTGTCTCAAACATTTCTTGGCGAAAATTCTATGGAGCTGTCAGAAACCATGAAACAGACAAAGACAGAAGTACAATCAAATCACTTGTTTATTCATAAAAATAAAAAGGTAAATAGAAAAAAGCGTAGTCAAGCATAGCCAGAGTCCAGTAGCCAGATCGGGTAGACAGCCAGTCCAAAGTTCATAAACCAGATTGGGTAATCAGCCAGTCCAGAAGTCAGGGATCCAAGGAGAGCAACTGCAAGCAGGATAAGAAGCCAGGAGGGATGTCAGCAAGCCAGTCTTGAAACAAACAGCAGGAGATGGTTCATTGTGATGTGACCAACGTGAAGGCAAAGCAAAAGTGAGATGGAAGGCTTTAAATAGGCAGGTCAGACGAGCATCATCTGGAACAGCTGGTAACTGTAGAAAGAGAAGAGAGCTGGCAATTAGCCGACAGCTTAGCGGCCAGCCCAGAGGAGTAAGGGTTAAGCCAGCCCTGACAGGTGCATACACACCGTTGGACTTTCTGACAACAAGCTCACATCCAGCATTTGTTGTCGGAAAATCCTATCATGCGTACAGGGCATAAAAGTTACTAGTGTGCTCATGTCAACTTTCAACCAAATTTTTAAGCCATCAAATGGTTGGTATCATAGCTAACCACATCAAACTGAGACTAAGATGGCAGCTGTCTTTGCTACATAGGATAGGAAGGCTTAGTTCCCCTTTAAATCTATATCTAAATCTATATCCTATTATCTGATATTGTCTACATTGCCCCTTTATCCTATTAGACTAGCCCCACCTTACATGTTTACCCATTCTGTCAAGCCCCACCTCTTCAAAACTATCTATCCATCTTTCTCTCTAATGTGAATCATTCATCAAAGAGTAATCAACTCCAGTCACCTGTAGTGGGGAAACCTCAGAACTTTAGACTTGGAATAAACACAGTTTGCTAGTATTTTTATCGTATAGTCTGATTTCTGTGGTCCAAAGAAATTGTTCCATGCAAAAATGTGCCTTGGTGGCGCAGTAATTAGTGGGCATGGTGAAAGTGGACATTGTTTATTGCTACACCACTTTTCACATATTTCAGCAACAGCTCCCTTTTCAGTTCTTGTAATTTGGTCACAAAGGAAGTCAGTGCTGGAAAACTTCCTTCTGCTATATGTTGTGATCGCAGTTCTGAACACGGAGAAGGTAGCTAAGCTGTGCTTAGCAGCTGCCCCTGACTGTGGGTTCCACTGATGTCTGATTAGTAAGGTATGTCCACACAGGGCCACCAGCCCAACATATTTTACTTGTACTGACCTAGGGTGCAATTGTCTAAGCCCTTGTACACACGATCGGAGATTCCGACGGAATGTGTCCGATCGGAGCGTTTTGTCGGATATTCCGACTGTGTGTGGTCTGCATCGGACTGTTTCCGTCGGAATATCCGTCGGACCAAATTTTCCAACTTGCCAGAAATATTTTCTGACAAAATGCTCCGATCAGACATACTCCGATCATGTGTAGAGAATTCCGATCGGACAAAGTGCCACGCATGCTCAGATCAAATTCCTACATTAAAGCTATTGGCTACTAGCCTGAACATAGTCCCGTTGTAACGAAATAACGTCATCACATTCTGAACGATCGGATTTTCCGACAACTTCGTCCGACCGTGTGTATGCAACAGTTTCGGACAAGATCAGTCGGACAAAATCCGACGGGCAAAATCCGACGGGCAAAATCCGACGGACAGAATCCGACAGATTTGGTTGTTGGAATCTCCGACCGTGTGTACAAGAGCTAACTGTCCCGCATCCCAAACTGTCCCTGACCTTCATAAAATGTCATCTTCCTTATCCAATGTGTCTAATAATTTAAAAACTCTTCAGCTGGTTATACAAGCAAAGCTTTTTTTTCATTCAGTCAGTGGACTGAACAAAAAAATATAAATAACATATTCCTTAACCACTTCCCGACCGCCGCACGACGATGTACGTCGACAGAATGGCACGGGCAGGCATAAGGGCTTACATGTACGTCCTTGCCTGCCCGCGGGTCGGGGGCCCGATCGGGCCCCCGCCCGGTGCCTGCGGCGGTCGGTATTCGTTCGGGAGCGATCCCGGATGAGGGGACGGCCATTCATTCATGGCCACCCCCTCGCGATCGCTCCCGACGAATGAAAATCCTCCGTGACATCACTTCCTCTCCTGTAATGTAAACACAGGAGAGGAAGTGATGTAATCTCTCCTCCGTGTCGGTATTTTTCGTTCCGACACCGAGGAGAGAGGATCGGTGAGTTGCACCAACACGACACTACACAGTAGAACATGCCAGGCACACTCACACCCCCCCGATCACCCCCCCAATTACCCCTGCCCCCCAGTCACAGTGACACCAATGTCATTTTTTATTTTTTTGCATTGGTGTAATTTGTGACTGTAATAACTGTTAGGGCAGTTAGAGTTAGCCCCCTTTAGTTCTAATGTACCCCCCTAACCCCCCCAATAAAGGTTTAACCCCGTGATCACCCCCCCGTCGCCAGTGTCACTAAGGCTGGGTTCACATTGCAGCGGTTTATGAGAACGAATGTGATTCGCACCGCACTGCAGTGCAAATCACATCTGATCTCTGTGCGATTCGAGTTCAGCCATACAGATAGTATGGCTGAATTTGCATCGCACCCGCCGCACCCGCCGCAAATTCGCATGGGACCCTTTTTTTGGCCCGCAGCAGAATCGGATCGCATGGGTGTTCACACCATGCGATCCGAGTTTGCAGATCGCACTGCGATATGCGAACTGATCTGGGGGTGTCATTACCATTTCACTGACACTCCCAGCAGTTCGCATAGGGCAGTGTGAACTGCCGCCGGGAGGCATGCGATTCGGGAACCCGCCGCGGATTCGTGGTGTTCCCGCATCGCTCCAGTGTGAACCCAGCCTAATAAGCGATAGTTTTTCTGATCGCTGTATTAGTGTCACAGGTGACGCTAGTTAGGCAGGTAGGTATTTAGGTTCGCCGAAGCTTTTTATAGCGCCAGGGACCCCCATATACTACCGCATAAAGCCCCCTGATTGCCCCCTAGTGAACCCTTGCACCAGTGATCACCATATAACTGTTACAGGTGACGCTGGTTGGTTAGTTATTTTTTTATAGTTTCAGGGCACCCGCCATTTATTACCTAATAAAGGTTTAACCCCCTGATCACCCGGCGGTGTCATTTGTGACTGTAATAACTGTTAGGGCAGTTAGGGTTAGCCCCCTTTAGTTCTAAGGTACCCCCCTAACCCCCCCAATAAAGGTTTAACCCCGTGATCACCCCCCGTCGCCAGTGTCACTAAGGCTGGGTTCACATTGCAGCGGTTTATGAGAACGGATGTGATTCGCACCGCACTGCAGTGCAAATCACATCCGATCTCTGTGCGATTCGAGTTCAGCCATACAGATAGTATGGCTGAATTCGTGTCGCACCCGCCGCAAACTCGCACGGGACCCTTTTTTTGGTCCGCAGCAGAATCGGATCGCATGGGTGTTCACACCATGCGATCCGAGTTTGCAGATCGCACTGCGATATGCGAACTGATCTGGGGGTGTCATTAACATTTCA
Source organism: Lithobates pipiens (assembly GCF_037356315.1). Lineage (NCBI taxonomy): Eukaryota > Metazoa > Chordata > Amphibia > Anura > Ranidae > Lithobates > Lithobates pipiens. The sequence continues at coordinate 2,311,313 of NW_027507755.1, read as the reverse complement.
CTGACACTCCCAGAAGTTCGCATAGGGCAGTGTGAACTGCCGCCGGGAGGCATGTGATGCGGGAACCCGCCGCGGATTCGTGGCGTTCCCGCATCGCTCCAGTGTGAACCCAGCCTAATAAGCGATCGTTTTTCTGATCGCTGTATTAGTGTCACAGGTGATGCTAGTTAGGCAGGTAGGTATTTAAGTTCACCGCAGCTTTTTATAGCGCCAGGGACCCCCATATACTACCGCATAAAGCCCCCTGATTGCCCCCTAGTTAACCCTTTCACCAGTGATCACCATATAACTGTTACAGATGACGCTGGTTGGTTAGTTATTTTTTTTATAGTTTCAGGGCACCCGCCATTTATTACCTAGTCTCACTAGTGTACCCCTAAATTTAGGGGTGTCTACTTTCCAAAATGGGGTCATTTGGGGGGGGTTTGTGCCATCTTGGCATTTTATGGCCTTCAAAACTGTAACGCCCTTAGAAAGCCTGAAGGCGGTGCTTGGTTTTCGGGGCCCCGTACGCGGTTAGGCTCCCAAAAAGTCCCACATATGTGGTATCCCCGTACTCAGGAGAAGCAGCAGAATTTATTTTGGGGTGTCATTTCACATATGCCCATGGCATGCGTGAGCAATATATCATTTAGTGACAACTTTGTGAAAAAAAAAAAAAAAAAAAAAGTTTGTAATTTTCCCGCAACTTGTGGCAAAATATAAAATATTCTATGGACTCAACATGCCTCTCAGCAAATAGCTTGGGGTGTCTACTTTCTAAAATGGGGTCATTTGTGGGGGTTTTGTGCCATCTTGGCATTTTATGGCCTTTAATAGGTAGTGAGGAGTGAAGTCAAATATTTACGCCCTTAGAAAACCTGAAGGCGGTTCTTGGTTTTCGGGGCCCCGTACGCGGCTAGGCTCCCAAAAAGTCCCACATATGTGGTATCCCCGTACTCAGGAGTAGCAGCAGAATTTATTTTGGGGTGTCATTTCACATATGCCCATAGCATGTGTGAGCAATATATCATTTAGTGACAACTTTGTGAAAAAAAAAAAAAAATTTAAGTTTGTAATTTTCCCGCAACTTGTGGCAAAATATAAAATATTCCATGGACTCAACATGCCTCTCAGCAAATAGCTTGGGGTGTCTACTTTCTAAAATGGGGTCATTTGTGGGGGTTTTGTGCCATCTTGGCATTTTATGGCCTTCAAAACTGTAATAGGTAGTGAGAAGTGAAATCAAAAATTTACGCCCTTAGAAAGCCTGAAGGCGGTGCTTGGTTTTCGGGGCCCCGTACGCGGCTAGGCTCCCAAAAAGTCCCACATATGTGGTATCCCCGTACTCAGGAGAAGCAGCAGAATTTATTTTGGGGTGTAATTTCACATATGCCCATAGCATGTGTGAGCAATATATCATTTAGTGACAACTTTGTGTAAAAAAAAAAAAAATTTTTTTTTTTGTCATTATTCAATCGCTTGAGGCAAAAAAATTAAATATTCAATGGGCTCAACATGCCACTTATCAATTTCCTTAGGGGGTCTACTTTCCAAAATGGGGTCATTTGGGGGGGTTTTGTACTGCCCTGCCATTTTAGCACCTCAAGAAATGAGATAGGCAGTCGTAAACTAAAAGCTGCGTAATTTCCAGAAAACGTACCTTAGTTTGTAGATGTGACAACTTTTGCGCAAACCAATAAATATACAATTATTGACTTTTTTTTTACTAAAGACATGTGGCTGAATACATTTTGGCCTAAATGTATGACTAAAATTGAGTTTATTGGATTTTTCTAATAACAAAAAGTAGAAAATATCATTTTTTTTCAAAATTTGCGGTCTTTTTACGTTTATATCGCAAAAAATAAAAATCGCAGAGGCAATCAAATACCATCAAAAGAAAGCTCTATTTGTGGGAAGAAAAGGACGCAGATTTTGTTTGGGTACAACATTGCATGACCGCGCAATTACCAGTTAAAGCAGCGCAGTGCCAAATTGTAAAAAGACCTCTGGTCATTTACCAGCAAAATGGTCCGGTCTGAAAGTGGTTAATCTACACATGCAAAGTGGATGAATAGAATCCTTTTGTACTCCGACAGCGGGTACTCCTCCGTTATCACAATACACTGATCAGAACTACAGAACATTGGCTGCAGCATCTGATTGAATGAAGGTCTTCCAGCAGTCCTGTTCATCAGAAGTTGATCTGCTACTGTAGTTGATTTCTGTTAAACAGATTGGGCCACACACACACATTGAAATTTGGCTGATCCTTGAACTTTTCGATTCATGTGTACCCAACTTAAGATGGTACCATGGGCGTCCGCAGGTAGGGGCAAGGGGGGGGCGAGTGACCCCCCCTGGCAGGGCCCCCATCAGGGGGGTACAACCCATGCAATTGAAAGGAGCCCTGGCGTCCGTAGGGGGCAAAGTGGGAACCGCTGCTTTGGGCACTTTCCCGCATATCCTGTGAGGACTGGCGTGGCAATGAAGCTCTTCTGCGACAGGTGTCGGCTGCTTATCACAGCAGCACATCTAGCCGATGGAACCAGTCTCCTTCATTCTTACCAGGGGCGGACTGAGGACCCAGAGTAAGTGGATGGAGGGGGGTACAGTTGGTACTGTGGGGACAGCAGCTTCTAAATACATAACCTGTGCCAGCGGTGTGTGTATTTAGAACCTCCAAAGCTCTTCTCTCCCTCCATCTCCTGCACTGTGAGATCTGACCCCCTCCTCCGATCACCAGTGCAGTGTGCTGAGGGGGCCGAGCTACTGCTGGTCGGGATGTCCGCTCACACTACAGGGAGGAGGTGAGTTCAGTGTTTTACTGAGTAAAGTCTCCTTGGAAGACAAGCTGACAACATTTCTGTAGGATTTGTCTTGTAGGTATTGTGATCAGTGATAAGAAGACAAGGAGAATGAAGAGATAGCCGAGTGCAGCAGATATCTCCCAAACTGGCACACAGCCCTATCCATATAAACATCCCCCAATCACTCTGTACAGATAAAGTGAAAGTACCATTCATGTAACGCTGACTGTGTTTATGTGGTGAGTTTGCACTTCTGATGGTGCAGACTCAGAGCTTGGATAACACAGGGTTACATGAATTGTCATAAATAAATTTCACATTATCTGGACGTACATAAAGTACATAAAGAGGATGTTTTCTTTACATACCAATTTTGTATTCTGTATTGTTGTATATATAAGTAGATGTGCACAATATTTTTTATAATTTTTTTAATTATAAACATCACTATCTGACTACATCTCAGCCCCTTACTCCCACCAGCCTGCATCATCCCCAGACCACCTTATATATCCAGCTGATGGACATCACTCGGACCCTTATCTACCCAACATCCATCTTCCTCCTTGTATTCTTCCATCATCACTGACTGCAGATATACTGTACATCATCTGTCCTGTATATATAGCTGTATACAGGACAGATTATATATATCTGCAGTCAGTGATGATTGAGAAGGTCTCTATATACAGGTAGATGTATATACCCACCTTCCTTCCTGTATATAGAGACCTTCCTCCATCATCACTGACTGCAGATATACATCATCTGTCCTGAATACAGCTATATACACCCACCCTCCTACCTGTATATACTAATGCCATCCACCCCCTATATATACACATACTGTTCCCCCCCCCCCCCCCCCCGTACTGTACAGACCAAATTTGATGGGCACATGCCTGTGCTTTATGTGATAATGACAGCCCCTCAGCTTCATGGCATTGTCAAAAAGGGGCAGAGCATGGGTGACCTAAAATGATGCCCCCCCCTGAAAAAGGTTCTGCGGACGCCCATGGATGGTACATATTCGCAGGCAGAATCCTCTACCCCTCCTCTATCATTTTTATATGCTTGTTTTGTCTGGACTCTGCAATGTGCATTCTTTAGTATGCAATGCCTAGAGCTGTGGAATATGCTGCAACATAACATATGATAATAAAAACTCATAACACATATGGGCATTTTAAAAGAACACTATTCAATTTTTGAAGGTAGTTTAACTCTCAAGCATCTACAAAAAAATAAAAATAAATATAAGTTTTGGGTACACTGTCCCTTAAAAGACGAAAAACTACCCTATAGTCAAATGTTAAAGCAAATAGTAGGCAATGAAATACTTTGAAAAACACCTAAAATATTTAAAGTAATCCAGTTAACACTGCAAAAAACTCAGACCGCACAAACTTTAACACCTTCCGGCTTATAGCAGAATGACGGCCAGGTGGTGGCTTTACCTTTCTGACTGGACGTCATATGATGTCCTTCACATCGCGCTGCTCGTGTGTGCCTCCAGACTCCCTTGGACACAGCGCATCACTGATTAGGGTAAAGAGCCGATGAAGAAATTATAAAAATGCCAGTGTTGTATGACTGTGCAATTGTCATTTAACCCCTTCACCCCCGGAAGATTTTACCCCCTTCCTGACCCGAGCACTTTTTGCGATATAGCACTGCGTTGCGGGTTGTGTGACGTTGTACATAAACAAAATTGACATCCTTTTTTTCCTACAAATAGAGCTTTCTTTTGGTTTTATTGTTTGCGCTATAAACAAAAAAAGAGCAAAAAAAATTGAGAAAAAAAACAATATTTTTTACTTTTTTCTATAATAAATATCCCCCAAAAATGTATAAAAAACATTTTTTTCCTAATTTCAGGCCGATATGTATTCTTCTACATATTTTTGGTAAAAAAAAAATTGCAATAAGCGTATATTGATTGGTTTGTGTTATAGCGTCTACAAAATAGTGGATAGTTTTACAGCATTTTTATTATTATTATTTTTTTATTAGTAATGGCGGCGATTTGTGATTTTTATCATGACTGCGACATTATGGCAGACACATCATACACTTTTGACACTATTTTGGGACCATTGTCATTTATACAGCGACCAGTGCTATAAAAATGCGCTTACTGTGTAAATGACACGGAAGGGAAGGGGTTAAACTCTAGGGGTGATCATGGTGTTAAGTGTGTCCTAGGGAGTGATTATAACTCTGGGGGGGGGGGGGTGGGCTACCACTCACATGACAGCGATCATTGCTCCAGATGACAGGGAACAGTAGATCCGTCATGTCACTAGGCAGAAAGGGGAAATTGTCAGGGCTGGCTTAGCCCTTCCTTCTCTGGGCTGGCTGCTCAGCTGTCAGCTAATTGCTAGATCTCATCTCTCTCCACAGTTACCAGCTATTCCTGATCATGCTCGTCTGACCTGCCTAATTAAAGCTGTCCAGCTCACTTCACCTCTGCCTTCGCCTTGGTCACATCACAAGAAACCATCTCCTGCGATTCTGTTTAAAGACTGGCTTGCTGACATCCCTTCTGGCTCCTTATCCTGCTTGCTGTTGCTCTACTTGGATCCCTGACTTCTGGCCTGGCTGATTACCCGATCTGGTTATTGAACTCTGGCCTGGCTGACTACTCGATCCAGTTACTGGGCTCTGGCTACGCTTTGACTACACTTTCTCTATTTACCTTTTTTTTTTATTCAATAAACAAGTGTGATTTAATTGTACTTCTGTCTCGGTCTGATTCATGATTTCTGACAGAAATGCCTTGTTTGCGAACATCGAGTCTGCAGGTCCCACGGGCACAGCCACACTGTACATGGCGGCCGAGCGCCTGCTAGCCCCACCAATTAAAGGGGACATACAGGTATGCCCATTTGCCCACCGCTGCCATTGTGCGGACGTATATCGGCGTGCATCGGTGGGCAAGTGGTTAAAGTGTGACAGTGCTGAAAGCTGAAAATTGGCCTTGGCAGAAATGGGGTAAAGTGCCCAGTATTGAAGTAGTTAAGCAGCCTGTAAAAAAGGAGGTTTAATTCTCAAGTTTTCGATAGGTGGGGAGTGAAACAAGTGACCAAATAATGTTATCTAGTCATGTGATCTCTACAAAGGGGATCGGTAGCCATGTTCAGTCAAGGTTTCAGGTCTCCTAAATATCTCGGAGGGCAATTTAAAGATTTTAAAATCCTACTGACAGCTTTTTTTATTTAAAGTTAACACAAGTTTACATTAAATATCATTATTAAAGCACCTTTTCTTTGGTAGCTGATGTTTGTCTGTTTGCATTGTAACTTATAGCACAGATTGCTTTTTACAACAATGCCACCACTTGTGTTGCAGTTTGTCTATCAGTATTTCCATGAAAAAAACAGCATAGCGGGTATGGAGAGTACACCTTATTAGGAGAGACATTTTTTGAGAAAAGCTTCTCATTTTCATCCTCAGGCTGAATTCTCTTCTCTTGAAGCTTCTGTGCATATACTGGAGTTTGTTCATTAAAAATGCATGACTTCAACTTCTCGTATTACAAATATTATTTTGCTAGCTTCTGGGGGATAACGGAATATTTTGATTCTCCTGTAATGTTGATTCCAGCAGATACACTTTACAATGCTACAGAATAGTCAATACTTTTGTGAACTGAAATAATAAAACTTAAAGGTGAACTGTACTAACAGCTATTAGTAGGATGCCGTTAATTATCTTCCTTTAAAAAAATTCTAGTGTCTTGGTTGTCATGCTGATTGTGGCTTCAATACCTGATTGGTGATAACCTAATTGGCTGCAATCTTGTTCTGTGTCGGTGGCTCAAAGTATTGAAACCATTTAATCAGCATAACAGCCAAGCAAGTAGCATTTTTGGAAGGATATTTATGAAAATATTTTTTATTTTATGTTATTTTAAATTTGGTTTACAGGTGGAAAATAAAGCTTTTCCCAATACCTCTGCAATCTACAAATAGGAGTTGCTGGTTCATTACGGAGTGCTATTTGCAGTTATTATTAGAAATAAAATTTACATTGAGCATACTTATAACAGTACTGCAGCAGTATCGTGCCAGCTCTCCTATGCTATGACTGATGATAAGTTTCACAAAGTCCAAACCCAACAGGGGTATGTGACACAGAGTACGGGGGCACAAGTGTGTAATGCAGAGAGTGCAGGGGTCATGAGTGCATACCACAGAGAGTACAGGGGGCAAGAGTTCCCCTTCCTCTGTTTTAGAAGTAAAGGGTGGGTTCACAGAAGTAAACATTACACTTTGCTCACTGTGATTGTTCTCTCTATGAACAATCACAGCAATTACAAGGTACAGAGTCGCTCTTATCATCTCTTTACACTGTGTCTGTGAACTGAGCTGTCCAAAGATGGCTTGGTCCACAGACAGTAACTGGTGTAACTTCCCAACAGTGCTTTACCCAGTGCTCTTTATGAATGGCACTCGGTAAATAATTGTCCACCACAATGCTGTTTTTAAATGTACAGCAGTAGTAAAGTGGTTAGTAACAGGTTTCTTTTAAGAGAAACTTGTGTAGTGCTACTCCTTTAGTAGCTGCTGGATTTGTTTGGGTCATCTTGCCACTTCCAGTGATGTCCCACACTGGACCCCAGAGGTGTTTCTAGGCTCTGGACCTAAGGCCCAGACCCCAGGTCTCCAGCCAAATGACTCGGGTCTTAACCCCACAGCCAATACTTCCTAGGGTCAGTGGGTAATAAGAGCTTGTGCAATTTTGTTTAGCAGACACACAGACATTCTTGTGTGCTGCTTGGCCTTTACTGTAGAGAAGAAACTTTATAAGAAGCTTCCAGTATCAGTTAAAACCAAAGAGTAAGGAGATAATCTGTCTTTCTGCCTAGAGATGAGTAATACTAAGGGATGGGGAAATGCTATATAAAGAAAAAGGAAAGGAAATAAAATAAAAGGAGAAGAGAAAATATAAAGAGAACAGAAAAGAAACTGAGTACTGTTCATAGTGGCATTAAGCAACTTTTAATGCAAGTTGGGGTAGTAGAGGGTGTCCAAGGACTTTTAGCATTGCAGCAACACCCCTACTGGACCTAAGAAGGCATTGTAGCTTACCTAATGTAGAAATGCCCTACCTAACACTAGCCAGAGGGATAACAAGTTTGCCAGTGTTGGGGCCCTTGGGTTACTTGTAGGAGCACTTATTTACAGGAGGAGTGTATTCGTAATCCTAAGATAAATATAAACAGTACAATCCTCTTTCAACAGATCTTCAGAGCAGACAACAATAATGACAACCATAGCCAAGTAATAAGGGTGGTCAATAGGCCTCTCACCACCCCAGTCTTTGGGTCTCCAACACAAGCCTGCTTTCCTTGTTAAACTTCTTCCTGTGGCTCTGCCCTATCCCTGGGCTCAGTGTCCCCAGTTTAGAGTGCACTGGCAGATACGTCAGGATAGTGGGTGGGATTAACTCCTCCAGCCAATTAGGTTGCATCGCCAGCCTGTTTCCAGGGGAATACATAGTTCAAGAATGCAGTGGCAGTCAATGTCCTTCTTCCAGGCTCACCACCTAGCACTGTCCATTTTCAGCAGGGAGGGAGAAACGACCTGTGAGATAAAAGAGGAATGCACTGCTGGGCGACTTAAAGGGACTGCTATCCACTATCCTTGATATGCTGGGAGTCAAATCAAAAAACTTGTATATAATGACCTCATTATGTTAAATTGATTAAACCTGTATTTGACAATCACCCCGGGCCTCAGAAGGTTTCTTAATGCATGTCAGTGGCGGCTGGTGCTCAACATTTGGGGGGGGGGGGGCGTAAAATTCAGAAAAAAAACATCAAATGCAGTCACTGTACCCATCAAATGCAGCCACTGTACCCCCCCCCCCCGCTCACCTGCTGACTGCCTGGCACTTACCTCTTCTTGGTAGGGGATCAGGCATCAGGTCAGTCGGCGAGCTGTGGGATTAGCAGCGGGTGATGGCGGCAGCTCCTGTGTCCTCCATTTGCCTCGTCTTCCTTCTGTTAGGTGTCTAATCACAGCGCCGGTGCCTTCAGCCAATCAGGTGATGGGTATTAGATCCACGCCTCCTCATTTGCTTTTCTAACACATCTTTACCCCGCTGTAACCTTGTTTTTTTTATGTTTCGGTGTTGATGATAGTTTTCATTAGTACAAATCAAATGAGAAGGGAAGGTTGTTAACCACCTCAATACAGTGCACTTCCTACCCAGACCAATTTTCAGCTTTCAGCGCTCTCACACTTTGAATGACTATTACTCAGTCAAGCAATACTGTACCCGTATGAAATTTATAAGTGACAATTGCGCAATCGTGCGACGTTGTACCCAAACAAAATTGACGTCTTTTCTTTCACACAAATAGAGCTTTATTTTGGTGGTATTTAGTCACTAGTGGGTTTTTTATTTTTTGTGCTATAAATAAAAAAAGACGTTTTGTTTGTTTCTGTCATAACATTTTGCTAATTAGTAATTTTTCTTCATAAATTTTGGCCAAAATTGTCTTTGTGAAAGTTATAGAGTCTACAAACTATGGTGCCAATCACTACAAATTGATCACATCTCATCAGGCCTTCAGTACATCAGGTGCATCTTATGGGCCTTCAGTACATCAGGTGCATCTCATGGGCCTTCAGTACATCAGGTGCATCTCATGGGCCTTCAGTACATCAGGTTTATCTCATTTCTCGAGACATGAGCAAGTTAAGAAAGTACAAATAACCCCCCAAATTACCCCTTTTTAGAAAGTAGACATTCCAAGGTATTAAGTAAGTAGCATAGTGAGTTTTTTTAAGTTGTAATTTTTTCCCACAATTCCTTGCAAAATTAAGATTTTTTTTATTTATTTTTTTACAAAATTGTCATATTATCAGGTTATTTCTCACACACAGCATATGCATATGTAGTGCCCGCCCCTGACGTTCTTTCCAGACTATTTCCCGCCCCTTCGCTTCCCGCGCAGTGGGGAGAGCACATGGAGGAGAGAACGCAGGTGTTCACTAATAGTTCCACTAACAAGGAGGAGGGTGAGGAAAGCCCGGAGCCTGAAACATCCCGATCCAGGAAGACAAGATTTAAGGCCTCAAATATGTCTTTTGGAGAGATGTTGGAGATGGTCAACATATTGAACAGGACCGACTATGATGGGAAGTATGGACCTTACCCAAACCCAAATATCAGAAAGGCCAAGATCATGAATAAAGTTGTGAAGAGTCTTCTGAAGAATTTTGGGGTACACCGATCCAAGGATCAACTGAGAAAACGCTGATCAGACCTGAAACTGAGGGAGCATGAGCAGTACCTAAGGATCAAGCGTGTTCTTAAAAAAAGTAAGTAGTTGTCGTGTGTTCATATGATTATTCTTGCTTGCATACATGCTCCATGTGCTTTGATTTCATGTTGTGCATTTTAAAATGGCCACTTTCAAGGTCATGGTTTCGTTCGTTCATATGAAACATCATTCTGCAGGGAAGTATTCCAGCTTATCAAAGTGTCCCCAATAATGTTCTCACCTTGTAACTCGGCCCAAAAACACATTGTACAACACTTCCAAGCAATGTTTCATATTCCTATTTCTGCCCTCTGTGTGCTAATTAATCTTTGTTTACATTCTCATAGGGGAGAGAAGACTCGGCAAGTATGAGGGCACCAGGGACCACACCCCTCCCAAAGAAGGGCAACTTCCAAAAGCAAAAACAGAGGAGCAGGAGCAGGAGGAGGAGGAGGAAGGAGAGATTGTGGAGGTTGGACAAATTGTCACCACAACAGGTGAGTGTTGGAGAACACAGCTTCCGGTAAGCTCATCAATGTATATCACCATATTTGGATTACATGGTGTGTTTGTTTGCTTTGTTTTGTAGGTGATGTGGAAGAAGATTCCCGTTTTACCAGTGAAAGTGCCCAGATCTTGATCGGGGAGATAATGGGGTGCAATCGGGATTTGGAAATTGTACAACAAAACATCAATGATGTTAAAAATAAAATGAAGAACATCATTGATGTTTTGGGGAGAGTGTGAAAACCAAAAACTAGATAGGGTTTTATTTTTGCTTTTTAACAAAAAAATGTTGTATTTTGCAAAATTTAAAATTTGGAAGATGCACAGAGTGTGTAAACATACGCTATCTCCCATCATGGGGGATCAATGCACATGTTTTGTGGAAAGTGTCTGAGATGAAGGGGTTGCAGCCCCAAAGCATGTACATTGATCCCCCATGATGGGAGATAGCACATGTTGACACACTGTGTGCATCTTCCAAATTTGTATTTTTCAGGGGTCACACCCCATGTGATGAAGGCAATATCAGCCCAGTTTCTACATACTCATGTCTGATATTGTCTTCACTTTTCAAAGTTGAACTTTGTAAGTTCCTGTGTTCTGTATTTTTTACGCTTTGATACATGCCTGTTTACACAAAAACAACAAGGAAAAAAAAAATCTGATCAAACTCTGTTTTGAATACACAAAATCTCTTGGTTTGTTGTAAAAACCTTAAATAAACGCACATGTGAATTTACTTGTATTAAAAAGTTGAATTCTCAACAATGTGTGGCTTCCTTTTTCATTGAGCATAAAATGTATTTGTAGTCAAATTTGAGTTTGTGCTGAGAAGGAGTGCGATTTACTAAAGGCAACTCCACTTTGCACTCCAAGTGCAGTTTCAGGTGTACTTTTGCAGTGCATTTGTAGTGCATAGTGGATGTGCCTTTAGTAAAAAGCACCCACAGTGATGTGCAAATTTGGACAATCATGCCATTTTCCTGCCATGGTGCTGAAAATGAGCATGATTTAGATCAGTAATGCACTACATACATTCGTTAACAAAAAGAAGGTGTGTGTGTAGCAGACCCACAACATAATAAGATTATCTGAAGAAGAGACTGTCCCCTCATCTCGCTCTGAACTTGGGTTTGCACTGTTGGTGAAAAAGGCACAACTTTAATAAAACTAGCAAAGTGGGAGGCCACAGTCTGCCATTCCTGTGGCGTTGAAGGACACTGTGTAGTGAAACAAGAACAAAAACTAGTAATTTGACAAATCAACATTGCATGCAGATTAAACACCCACATTTTTTGACAAAATTAGTATAACATTTTTTTAACTGAGTATTTAAAGCCTAAAGTATAAGGTCCCCTTATGAGAGTCATAACCCCCCCCCCCCCCCATCTGGGCCATGGGCCCTTGCTAAAAAATGAGGGGGGATGTTTAGGACAGGTAACCCTCTCCACTTGATTGAGAGCTGAATGCCTAAATAATGTGTGATACTTTGGGAAGCCCCTCCTTAGTTACACTATTGGCAGCCCACCGGACAGGTAAGAAGTGTCATAATAACTAAATGGAAGGACATTTTGACATTCTGCTATTACATAGCAAGAAAATATATGTGTTAAAAAAATAAAAATAGCATTTGAAAGTATTGAGGCAGGCCCTTACACTACATGCTTTGGTGAATTTGTCCATAAATGTGATCATGAAAAAGGTATTTAGAGTGTGTATTGGGTTGGGTCAAGTCATCAGATAGAAGATTTCTATCAGCTGAGCTAGCAGTTGGGGAGAGGGGGGTTACTAATGAGTTTGGCACAACTCCAAAAATAAAAAAAAAGGTCACTTTGCATGAATTGAAGCACACACATTACATTTGTAGACATTTTAGGGGGTGTTTAGGGGGAAGCAATACTATGGAGCTGCCAAAAGACATTGTTAAGTGATTAGACTATAGTTTTATGGGCCAAGAAGAGCATGGTGGGGAAGTTAGCGAGGCAAATCTGCATGAGGACAAAGGGGCAGAGTATATGAATTAGAGCATATTGCAATTATGGTAATTAGGGAATGAGGAAAGAAATGCAAGACATTAGCAATCATGAAATACATAGAATGTGATGTTTAACCAGTTGCCGACCGCCGCACGCCGATGTACGTCGGTAGAATGGCACGGGCAGGCATAAGGACATACATGTACGTCCCTTGCCTCCCGCGGGTCGGGGGCCCGATCGGGCCCCCGCCCGGTGCCTGCGGCGGTCGGTTTTCGTCCGGGAGCGATCCGGGACGAGGGGGCGGCCATTCATTCATGGCCACCCCCTCGCGATCGCTCCCGACGAATAGAAATCCCCGGTGACATCACTTCCTCTCCTGTAATGTAAACACAGGAGAGGAAGTGATGTATTCTCTCCTCCGTGTCGGTATTTTTCGTTCCGACACGGAGGAGAGCGGATCGGTGAGTTGCACCAACACTCTACACTCACAGTAGAACATGCCAGGCACACTCACACCCCCCCTTTACCCCCCGATCACCCCCCCAATTACCCCTGCCCCCCAGTCACAGTGACACCAATGTCATTTTTTTTTTTTTTTTTTGCATTGGTGTCATTTGTGACTGTAATAACTGTTAGGGCAGTTAGAGTTAGCCCCCTTTAGTTCTAATGTACCCCCCTAACCCCCCCAATAAAGGTTTAACCCCGTGATCACCCCCCGTCGCCAGTGTCACTAAGGCTGGGTTCACATTGCAGCGGTTTATGAGAACGAATGTGATTCGCACCGCACTGCAGTGCAAATCACATCCGATCTCTGTGCGATTCGAGTTCAGCCATTCGCCGCACCCGCCGCACCCGCCACACCCGCCGCACCCGCCGCAAATTCGCACGGGACCCTTTTTTTGGCCCGCAGCAGAATCGGATCGCATGGGTGTTCACACCATGCGATCCGAGTTTGCAGATCGCACTGCGATATGCGAACTGATCTGGGGGTGTCAGTAACATTTCACTGACACTCCCAGCAGTTCGCATAGGGCAGTGTGAACTGCCGCCGGGAGGCATGCGATGCGGGAACCCGCCGCGGATTCGCGGCGTTTCCGCATCGCTCCAGTGTGAACCCAGCCTAATAAGCGATCATTTTTCTGATCGCCGTATTAGTGTCACAGGTGACGCTAGTTAGGCAGGTAGGTATTTAGGTTCGCCGCAGCTTTTTATAGCGCCAGGGACCCCCATATACTACCACATAAAGCCCCCTGATTGCCCCCTAGTTAACCCTTTCACCAGTGATCACCATATAACTGTTACAGGTGACGCTGGTTGGTTAGTTATTTTTTTTATAGTTTCAGGGCACCCGCCATTTATTACCTAATAAAGGTTTAACCCCCTGATCACCCGGCGGGTGTCATTTGTGACTAATAACTGTTAGGGCAGTTAGGGTTAGCCCCCTTTAGTTCTAAGGTACCCCCCTAACCCCCCCAATAAAGGTTTAACCCCGTGATCACCCCCCGTCGCCAGTGTCACTAAGGCTGGGTTCACATTGCAGCGGTTTATGAGAACGGATGTGATTCGCACCGCACTGCAGTGCAAATCACATCCGATCTCTGTGCGATTCGAGTTCAGCCATTCGCCGCACCCGCCGCACCCGCCGCAAATTCGCACGGGACCCTTTTTTTGGCCCGCAGCAGAATCGGATCGCATGGGTGTTCACACCATGCGATCCGAGTTTGCAGATCGCACTGCGAAATGCGAACTGATCTGGGGGTGTCAGTAACATTTCACTGACACTCCCAGCAGTTCGCATAGGGCAGTGTGAACTGCCGCCGGGAGGCATGCGATGCGGGAACCCGCCGCGCATTCGTGGCGTTCCCGCATCGCTCCAGTGTGAACCCAGCCTAATAAGCGATCGTTTTTCTGATCGCTGTATTAGTGTCACAGGTGACGCTAGTTAGGCAGGTAGGTATTTAGGTTCGCTGCAGCTTTTTATAGCGCCAGGGACCCCCATATACTACCGCATAAAGCCCCCTAATTGCCCCCTAGTTAACCCTTTCACCAGTGATCACCATATAACTGTTACAGGTGACGCTGGTTGGTTAGTTATTTTTTTATAGTTTCAGGGCACCCGCCATTTATTACCTAGTCTCACTAGTGTACCCCTAAATTTAGGGGTGTCTACTTTCCAAAATGGGGTCATTTGGGGGGGGTTTGTGCCATCTTGGCATTTTATGGCCTTCAAAACTGTAACGCCCTTAGAAAGCCTGAAGGCGGTGCTTGGTTTTCGGGGCCCCGTACGCGGCTAGGCTCCCAAAAAGTCCCACATATGTGGTATCCCCGTACTCAGGAGAAGCAGCAGAATTTATTTTGGGGTGTCATTTCACATATGCCCATGGCATGCGTGAGCAATATATCATTTAGTGACAACTTTGTGAAAAAAAAAAAAAAAAAAAAAGTTTGTAATTTTCCCGCAACTTGTGGCAAAATATAAAATATTCCATGGACTCAACATGCCTCTCAGCAAATAGCTTGGGGTGTCTACTTTCTAAAATGGGGTCATTTGTGGGGGTTTTGTGCCATCTTGGCATTTTATGGCCTTCAAAACTGTAATAGGTAGTGAGAAGTGAACTCAAAAATTTACGCCCTTAGAAAGCCTGAAGGCGGTGCTTGGTTTTCGGGGCCCCGTACGCGGCTAGGCTCCCAAAAAGTCCCACATATGTGGTATCCCCGTACTCAGGAGAAGCAGCAGAATTTATTTTGGGGTGTCATTTCACATATGCCCATGGCATGCATGAGCAATATATCATTTAGTGACAACTTTGTTAAAAAAAAAAAAAAAAAAAAAAAGTTTATAATTTTCCCGCAACTTGTGGCAAAATATAAAATATTCCATGAACTCAACATGCCTCTCAGCAAATAGCTTGGGGTGTCTACTTTCTAAAATGGGGTCATTTGTGGGGGTTTTGTGCCATCTTGGCATTTTATGGCCTTCAAAACTGTAATAGGTAGTGAGAAGTGAACTCAAAAATTTACGCCCTTAGAAAGCCTGAAGGCGGTGCTTGGTTTTCGGGGCCCCGTACGCGGCTAGGCTCCCAAAAAGTCCCACATATGTGGTATCCCCATACTCAGGAGAAGCAGCAGAATTTATTTTGGGGTGTCATTTCACATACGCCCATAGCATGTGTGAGCAATATATCATTTAGTGACAACTTTGTGTAAAAAAAAATAAAAAAATTTTTTTTGTCATTATTCAATCGCTTGAGGCAAAAAAATAAAATATTCAATGGGCTCAACATGCCTCTTATCAATTTCCTTAGGGGGTCTACTTTCCAAAATGGGGTCATTTGGGGGGGTTTTGTACTGCCCTGCCATTTTAGCACCTCAAGAAATGAGATAGGCAGTCGTAAACTAAAAGCTGCGTAAATTCCAGAAAACGTACCTTAGTTTGTAGATGTGACAACTTTTGCGCAAACCAATAAATATACAATTATTGACTTTTTTTTTACCAAAGACATGTGGCTGAATACATTTTGGCCTAAATGTATGACTAAAATTGAGTTTATTGGATTTTTCTAATAACAAAAAGTAGAAAATATCATTTTTTTTCAAAATTTGCGGTCTTTTTACGTTTATATCGCAAAAAATAAAAATCGCAGAGGCAATCAAATACCATCAAAAGAAAGCTCTATTTGTGGGAAGAAAAGGACGCAAATTTTGTTTGGGTACAACATTGCATGACCGCGCAATTACCAGTTAAAGCAGCGCAGTGCCAAAGTGTAAAAAGACCTCTGGTCATTTACCAGCAAAATGGTCCGGTCTGAAAGTGGTTAAGGATAAAACTTAGCATAATATAGTCCTTCTGCAGGAGCTGAATGATGGCAGAACAGGTCTCTGGAATAATGATCCCCAGAGCCTGGGGGGAGATGCCTGTAGAGAACTTGAGGTCCTGAAGACTTCTCCCTGTCGCCAAGTAGCGCAACGCGGCGATGAGCCTCTGCTGGTCCACAAACGCCTCCCCTCCCTGTTCATGGACCGGGCTTGTGTCAAAGTCAAATTAAGAACCCCAACACGAAGCCCCTGCACAGCACAATCTGTATGATGAGTACGTAGACTAAACATGTTTGGAAAATGGTCGGCTGGTCAGAACGGACACCAGAAAGCACCGATAAACAGCAAGGCCTGAAATAACGACCTGAATAGCAGAAGCAAGCAGACAATAAAAATGTCTTTCAAAGCGTACTATACCAAGATATAGTCCACAATGAGAAGCAAATACTTAATGACTGCACGCACTGATTATCAGATACGCAAAGACAAGCACAAACTGAAGAGCGGTAGTGATCTGAATCACTAATCTGAAAAGAGCGAATCGTCTCTCACCAAACTTCTACTAAAACATGTGATAGACATGAGATCAGAAGAAGGAGCCCAAAGGGTGCCGGACGTGGTGCTGAACTTCCTTTTTCTAGTCCCACCATACGCGGCTTACGTCACCGCGTTCTTGGCAACCGCTAAATCAGACAACTTGGTCCGACCGTGTGTATGCAACGGTTTCGGACACAATCTGTCGGACTAAATCCGACGGACAAAATCCAACGGATTTGGTTGGCAGAATCTCCGACCGTGTGTACAGGGGCTAAGTGTCAAAGTCAAAAAAACATTGAAGAACTTGCTTACTTTGACTGCATACAGAGAATAGCCATTCGCAGCTGGATGGTCACTCAGGTTGGACAGTCCCTCTCTCACAAGGCCATGGCAGCCAACAAGGTGCTTACTCAGGAACAAGTCTCTGCCACAGACGTTGTAGTAGAACGTACAAAAGAATGTCTCTGCCACAGATGTTGTTGTAGAACACGTAGGGAAACTAAACTTGAAACACTTGTAGGATACCTGGATCTTTCAGCCTGCTTGGTGATATCCACAAGACCAGATTCTCATTTACTTCAGCCCTTCCAAGCTCATGTTAAGAAAACCAACCCGTACGTGGTGTTCTTCTAAAGAGTCCTCCCCTGGAATGCTCAAAGTACTCTGGGTCTCTCCTGAACCGGAGACGGCACCCAACCACCTCAGAATCCTCCTTTAGTTTCCTTTCCTCGGGCCAGCCAGCCCCGAGGCATTAAAGTCGGGTGGATCCACACCTAAGGCCATAGCCTTCCTGGGGGCTGGTCAGGCTGACCAGGACCATGAAGTCAGCACATCATACTGGACCGGAACCCCGAACCACGTGATGTCCGCATCTTAAATACCCTCTCCCAGAGGGCACAGTGAGAGGGCCACTCCCACTGACCTGGCTACGAAAGAAAGTAACTTAAGCACCTAACCTGGGGGCTGGTCAGGAGGACCAGGACCGTGAAGTCAGCACATCATACTGGACCGGAACCCCGAACCACGTGAGGTCCGCATCTTAAATACCCTCTCCCAGAGGGCATAGCGAGAGGGCCACTCCCACTGACCTGGCTCCGAAAGAGAGTAACTTAAGCACCTAACCAGACCATAGTTCCATGCCTACCATAAGAGACAGTGCCCCCTGTGGCCAGGCTGAACATCTCACAGTCCGGTCAGACTGATGCAGAGGTCCAATTTAGACAAATAAACCCAAACCAAACTGCAGTTTAGGCAAAGTTTAACTTTAAAAAACACATAGCGCATGCCCTTCAGGAGCCGCCGATACACATACAACAAATTACACCCCAAAATACATTCTGCTACTCTTCCCAAGTATGGGAATACCACATGTGTGAGACTTTTACACAGCCTGGCCACATACAGAAGACCAACATTGAAGTAGCACCTTCAGACGTTCTACGAGCATAAATGACACATTTCTTAGCCACCTATTACATGTTTGAAGACCCTGAAGCACCAGGACAATGGAATTGCTCACAAAATTACCCCATTTTAGAAAGCAAACACCTAAAGTATAATCTATAAGCCCTTGTACACACGGTCGGACATTCCGACAACAAAGCCATAGCCACAGAGTGTATCACTTGGCCCTGCCCCCCGGCACGCCACGTCACTGATTTGATTGACAGCAGCGGGAGCCAATCGCTGCGCTGCTATCAATCATCCAATGAAGAGCCCGCAAGAGCTGGGGGAAAGCAACGCGGGATCGCGCCCACAGAGATTTGGGGCTTAGGTAAGTAAAACGGGGGCTTGGGGGGTGGGGGTGGTCAGAGATTGTAAGGTGTTTTTCCACCTTAATGCATAGGATGCATTAAGGTGAAAAAACACGAAGCTTTACAACCCCTTTAACCAGTTCCCTACCGCTGTATTGTAAAATGATGCCGGCAGGAACTGTTCCTCCCTCCAGGCGGGCGTCATCTCTGCTTCCTGGCATTGTGGAGGTCCCCTATTTTGTAAACACTATAACTTTTGCGCAAAACAATCAATATATGCTTATTGGGATTTTTCTTCACCAAAAATATGTAGAAGAATACATATCGGCCTAAACTGAGGAAATTTTTTTTTTTTTTTAAATAGGATATTTATTATATTTATTATAGCAAAAAGTAATAAATATTGTGTTTTTTTTTTTTTCAAAATTTACGCTCTTTTTTGTTCATAGCGCAAAAAAAAAAAACACAGAGGTGATCAAATACCACAAAAAGAAAGCTCAAATTGTGGGGGGAAAAAAATTATCAAAATTAAATTTGGGTACAATGTCACATGACCGTGCAATTGTCATTCAAAGGGTGACGGCGATGAATGCTGAAAATTGGCCTGGGCAGGAAGGGGGTGAAAATGCCCTGTATTGAAGTGGTTAAATCTTTAATAAGTGCACACGTTTAAATTTGAGTTTTTGGGCACTTTTCTTATTCCATCATTTTCAGGATGTAATCTGATGCAGGTGTTTGTTTTTGAACTTCAAAGTACGGCTGGATTCACACCTATGCATTTTTAGTGCTTTTTGCATTTTTCAGATTTGCACTACAGAACGTGTTCCATAGGAATCCATGTTATATGGACTGTAGTGCAAATCTGCAAAATGCAAAAAGCACTAAAACTGCATAGGTGTGAATCCAGCCTACATGGTGATTCCATAGTATTTTCCTCAGAATTAAGTGATTCCATATGTTTCCCTCTGCTTGATCTGCAAAAACATTTGCAACGCACAACAATTTTCTTTATTTATTTTTTAAATGTTTCTTAAAGCCAGAAGGTTGGAATGTTAACTGAAAATAGTTTTGAGGCATTTCTGTACTAGGTTATTATTTATTTATTTTACAAAATTAAACAATTGAATGAACATTTGATTCCATACTTTTTGCCAGGGGTTGTAGTCCAAGGTAATTCTTTTTTATGTGCAATGTAATAAGATAAAAACTTTGTGCTGTTTTCTTATGAGATAGAAAAGATGACATATTTTCCCCCATTTTCAGAAGAGTTTTATCTGAAAGGCATTATAATGAAAACGACAAAAAATTTGACATGCTGTATTTTCTTACTGCCTATAAAACTTGAAAAAATACACTGACTGAATTCAGTGTCAGAAAAATCTCATTTGTGGATCATGGCTAAACAGAAAATAATGGTTGCTGAAAACACAAAACAAAAAGGGGCTGGACATTTCCTCAAGGACAATTTCCATGCTGTTAAGATGAGGAAAAGCTTTCCTAAACCTTCCTGTACAGTTCAGGAAGGAGTTTGACTGAAATAAATCAAAAGATGCTTCACTAGGCTGATTAGAATGTGCCATGCTCCATCACTGCAACTGACGTATGTTACGCTATCACAAACTTTACAGCACCAACTATAATTTATGAGATGCCATCGCCTCGCCTGGCGTGTCCTTACAAACCAGGGCTCTATAGATGCCAGTTTTCTATTAAACACAACATATTGTTTTGTTTTGTTTTTTTAAGATATCGTTTTCACATGACTTCAGTTAGCTAGCACTTTTAAGCAAATTATCAATAAAAATAAAATGTAACATTTAAAGAGTATCTACTTTTGATGAGAAAAAAAACATTCCCCTCTGGGTGATGATATATGTACATTGCCAGGATTTTAACAAACCTTGTTACAGATACCTATCTTTTGTTATTCTGAAGAAATCCCTGTGTGTTTGTCTGCATCCATGTGGTAAGTAAATCTAATGGGAGTGGTTTTATAATTATCAATTAGCTGCTGCACCTGCAGGGCTTTAATGAGGAAAAATGCAGGGTCTGCATTCCTTTAGATGTGATTTCCTATTGGGAGTATCTCACCAAAAATTGAATTTTTGTTGCAGGGGATGCCTGATATCTGAAGTGTATCTTAGTGCAGAAAATCAGTGAGCCAATCACGCAAGCAGGAAATTATGTTTCTGAGGGGCGCGTTCTATACACATTCTGTATACAGAACACCTCCAAGTAGCCATATTGCATTTTACAGAAAATGAAAGAGCTGCAGGTTGAAAAAGAAAGGTCATTTTTAACAACATTCAATTACAATGTGACTTGAGTCACAATTATATATAGTATTGATTATTGTTTAAAATTCTTTTTTTGTTATTGTTTAATATTTGTCCTGTTTGTAATATGTTATATTAACATTTTCAAAAATAAAATCTGATAAAAAAAAAAAATATATATATATATATATATATATATATATATATATATATATATATATATATATGCTATGTTTTTCCCACTTACCCTTTTTAATGGAAGTGTTACTCAAGCTTTTTTTTTTTTTTTTTTTAGCTTAAAAAGGAGCTACAGTCTCCTAACTTAAATTTGAATAAACATATCCTAGTTATGCATGAATCGTTGCATCTAATTAGGACAATGTCATATAAATCCATATAATCTGTACTTTCCAAATGTATAGTTCATGTCACTGCCCAAACTGGGGTGGGTCCAGGACAACCTTTATTTAGACCTTTTGAAGATCGAGGGCCACTTAAGTGACTACTTAGTAACCAATTGTGGGCCACAATGAGCAGAGTTGGTGGTTGACAGGTCCGTGTCCACTCTGCATATGCAAAGCAGACACATACACATCCCACTCTACTCTATGGGCCCTCTGATCCGATGGAAGGGGATGGATCCACTTCTGTTTTTTTAGCAGATCGGATTGGAGGTAGGAGGGTGTAAATGGACACAATTCTGTTCACATCTGCTGCCTTAAGGAGTTGAATAGAGGGTCCGATTGGATTGGCTGGACTTGTGAAAGGGGCCTAAGGCTGTTTTTTTTACACTGATGATCTGCGGTCTACCTACCCTGCGGGTGCAGCGCGATGCACCTATGGCTTTCCTGTGGGTTAGCTGCACTTTGCCAAAGAATTCTGTTATATCCTGCAGGTGTGGTACACTTTCTGAAAGTGCACCAAACCTGCAGGTAATAATAGAAGTCTATGACTCAGTGCAGGTAAGCCACAGGTGCACTGCGCTACACAAGGGTCAAGTCCTGGGGAAAAAAGTGTGGGAACTCCCACCCAAGATCCACTCCCCCACGAAAAAAAAATCATACGCTCATATGCACGAACACTTCAAAAGTGGTATTTTCCATCCAATTTTTGTATTGTGTGTATGAAGCTTAACTGTTAGTACATCAAAAAAACAAGCCTTGATAAACATCGATACGGTAATTCTCTAAATAATCAGCATTCAGTCAATTGTGCTTCCATGCAATTGTGAACATCATGTTCTGATCTTTATCTCGCTGCTATTCCAACCCTTCACATATTTCCACATAAACTTCCCTCCTGTCATTAAACTTTGCCAGGTATTGTGCTCAGCTTACCACCCCAAACTGTTCCTCCCTCAGCTCACCTCTCTCCCTGCATGTCCTGTGAGCAGAATAGCTGTGCTCCTCCTCTGGGTTCTCTCACCATATGGCACTGAAGATAGAGGAGGGGGGGATTCAGTGGGACCCACAGAGCAAGTATTCAGGAGACTGGGGGGGGGGGGGGGATGAGGAAACATGAAATCAGAAGGGGCTGACGGCGAGGAGCGCATCACAAGAGGTCTGACTAAATACAATCTCTTAGCAGCAGGGACCTGATCTACCCATCAGCTAGCTGTGATTGACAGCCAGATCGAAGCAGAAGCTGTCATGGGGCCCCCTACTGGCAATGCCTGAATGGTCAGTCCACCCCTGGTGTGCGTCACTTACCATTGCGAGCTGTGTCGGCTGCTGCTGGTGTAGCACCTGCCACACAGCTCGCATACTTCAGTCTTGCAGGACATGGCTGCTAAGGGGAACTGAGTTCCTGTTGTGGAAAAAGTACAGGAACTCCATTCCCATGCGTTCCCGCAGGACTTGAGCCCTGGCGCTACACCTGCGGATCAGTTTGAAAGCAGCCCAGTAACCACTGCAGCACAGATATGCCCATATATACACTGTGATTTTAGTATTAAACTTACCTTTAATAAAAGTCTTCCATTCAGGAATTGCCAGCAGTTGCTGTCCCAGGCAGAGTGCATTTGGTTTCACTCCACCTATGACAGGAGGCAGCGCTTTACATTAAGCATTGGCTTATGCGACTCTGCTCCGCCGCCACTTGCTCACTCTAATGCTGGCTTCACTCACAACATTGATGCTCTGGAAAGGCGGGTCAGCAATCTGCGATCTGGGTTTGTTAACCCGCCATACCAGAGCAGGAGGTCGCAGGCCACATGTGGTCCCCAGGCCACTGGTTGGGCACACCTGGTTGAATAATGCAAGCCATCAGACACCTAGTGGCAGAAAAGAGTACTGTGGGGGAAATGTCTAGAACTGAATATTGCAGCTAAAGCTGATTTTGTCATCTTTAGGGCCGGTTCACACTGCAGGCGAGGCGAGGCGACTCCGACTTGCCTCGCCGCGACCTGCCGCGACCTCAGCGGCAACTTGCAGATGACTTCTGTATAGAAGTCAATGCAAGTCGCCCCGAGGTCGCCCAAAAGTAGTACAGGAACCTTTTTTCTGAGTCGGAGCGACTCGAGTCGCTCCTCTCAGAACGGTTCCATTGTACAGAACGGGGGCGACTTGCGAGAGCGAGGCGAGGCGAGTCGTGTCGCCTCGCATCGCCCGCTGTGTGAACCGGCTCTTAGGCCCACTCTATAAACATGGACTTATATATCATGTGAATCTGATCTGTATCTGTTCAGATGAAGAGGGCTCTCTAATCTATCAGTTGTGTTTTTGGTTCAAGAAAGGTCCACTTTAACACCATAGTCCATAATGTTTCCGGCTTGGTTCACACCTATGCTTTTTTTGGTGCTTTTTGCAGAAACGGGGTCAGGGACTTTTTAAAATGCAAAATTGTGCATTTTTGGTTCAATAGACTGGATGGAGGCTTTGTGTTTTTTGATGCGTTTTTTAAATTTTTCCCAACAACAAATTGCCCAAAAAATGCATAAAAAAAGCAAAATGCATATGCAAAAATGCATAACGCCCTGCAAAAACCACTTGTGAAATGGATCAAAAGCAAACTGCATAGGTGTAAACCAGGCCTCAGAAAACATAACAAATTGATAAGCAGATACATTTGTATATACATAGGAGAGTTACAACAGTTTTTGCATTTATTTTCTCTAAAATGATATAACTGTCTGTTGAACTTACCAAGATAGCAGATGATTTACAATACACAGATGACAATCCTCATGCTAAAACTTGTAGATAGCTACACACAGCTTGAGATTCTTATGCAAAAAGGTTTTCAAAGCAATGCATGACGCTCAAAAATGAATTTCTATTCTATGAATGAATAGAAAACACCCAGCCAACCCCTATATTTTATTGTTTCTCAACATCCACTTACTATGGTGCATTGTGTACACATGATTAGACATGACCCAATGTTTCCCGCGTTCAGGACAAAGGGAGACTGAGAAATGAAAACTGGTAAAGAAAAAGTAATACACATGAAATATAAAAGGTGTGGTACTTTTGGGCTTCAAAAAAATAGATTGGTTGTCATCTAAAACTAACCTAACCTTCCCCATCCCTAAATCTTAAATCTTAATTTAGTTTAACTCTACCACCACACTTGCACACTAAAAAAATCTCTCCTGGGCAAATTTAGCCTTAAGGGCCGTACACAAGGGCCGAACATCAGGTGGCATCAGGAGGTTTAGTAGAAACATTAGGCCCTGATATTCTGCCCGTGTGTATGGCAGCCCGTTTATCAAAAGGGCATGACCGAAAAAGGTCTGCCGATCGTCATCCGATCAACACTCTGAGCCAATGGCTGAGAGCGCTGACCGGTGTGTTCTGGCAGGGGGGGGCGTCCCCTTGTTGGAACATGATAGCTCAGCGGGGGAGATTGCTGTACTCACAACGCATAGTTAATACTTCAATTTTTTCTATTCAGCCTGCTGGGTTAAATGAAAAAATATATAATAGTGTGTACTAGGCTTAACCACTTGCCAACCAGGCTAATTCTGACATTTTAAAGAAATGAGGTGTAGAGACATTTCTGGAAAGCAATCAAGGGAGGGTCAACCATGGTATAATTCAATTATGTAATAAGCTTTATTGATGAATAACAAAAAATCTAAATAAGTCCAGCTGGGATGGCACTAAGCCCTCTCAAGTGGAGCAAGTTCCTCCAAAGTATCAACATACAAATATAAAATACAAAATAAACTGTAGTAAAGAACAATGTTGTTTGGTTAAAAAGAGACGCTGGACTAAACACTCCACTATTCCTGTATGGAACTCCCTTCTCCAATGAAGGAGTAGATAAGTAATGCTATAATAGTAGTAATGTCCTGCTGTCCGTAGCAATTATCTTGAATCTTCAAATATGCATAAATAAATGTTATATCCAACAAGAGGCTATAAACTTGATTACTAATGTCAAAGACAAGAAAAAAGCTAATGAGATTGTAGAGTGCCCATGCAGCCATGCCGGGATTCAACTTTAAACAGTTTATATGATTGATAACACCAAAGTGATACTCAAATCTCCAATAATGCAGTAATGAACACACACACACTGATGCAGATATCACTGGTATTGATAGTGTGAAGGACTGCAGAGACCGTCACTGGTGGTATGGAACACAAGACATCTGCAACAATACACCAATTAATACATTGATCAGCAAACAGTCATTGTGAGTATGCACATGAAGAGAGGTCCGTAAGTATCATGAGCCCGTAGAGGGTGCTTACCCTTCCTGTAACGTGGCGTCTTGGCCGGTGTATGTAATCACTCCATGTGGTGAATGCCTGCAAGCCGATGAAACTGGCTGCAGGAATGGTGGCGCTGTGGTGCAGTGTCCGTGAATCAAATGGAAATGGCTGATGGTTATCCAGAAAGATTGGAGTAAGCTTGAAGTGAGCTCTTCCTGTTTAGGGTCCGGGAAACAAGGCTACGGTAGCCTGTAGAGGGTCATCAAAGTGGACGCATCCACAAAACCAGCCCATTGGTATTGAGAGTAAGGAATCACCTTGCAATCAATGGGTGCAGAGTCACACAGGAGTGCGGGGAAGAGCAAGCATTGCTACGTCGACGCGTTTCGTGCACTAACCATGCTCTTTATCTGGACGTTGTCCGTAAGTGATCCATGTCTTTATATAGGGCCTCATAGCCAATCAGATTCCTATACGCACATATTAAATAGATAAAAAACAGAAAGGTTAGATCTATTGAATTGGCTAAATGAATCAATCAATCCACACACGGCATAAAATATCATATCTGTTGTGTTAGCATCAGGATGCCAATACTCAATATTATTTGAAAGTGTTAAAAGGCATTGCGGACTACGGCTGGAAAGTGCTGGCCAGAGTAACATAGACCTATTTCTAAAAGCCAGATTTTGTCACTCTAGAAATTGATCATGAATATCACTATGAGTGAATCAGATAGTCATGAAAATAAATTCAAAAATGAAAATTCTAAATTAAAGAAATAAGGAGCAAACATATGACCATGAGGTAATAAAGGCCAGAGATAGGTCGGTAATAGTAAACACATAACCAAGTCCATCCTAGCATATGAGTAAGGTCCCCTAGGGGTGTCCAAAAGAATGGAAGATACCAATCTAAGGCTCTAGGAAGATCTTCAAGCTCAACTCAACGTTCAAGCCTTTTGGCTGAAGAGTCTTAAGCTTGAAAATTCAGGATTTTTCTTTTCTTAATA
The DNA here is from genome assembly GCF_037356315.1 of Lithobates pipiens. Classification (NCBI taxonomy): domain Eukaryota; kingdom Metazoa; phylum Chordata; class Amphibia; order Anura; family Ranidae; genus Lithobates; species Lithobates pipiens. The sequence goes on along the minus strand of NW_027507755.1, from coordinate 2,284,706 downwards.
GCACAGTGTCAAAATCACCCCTTCCTGTAGAAAGGTCAAGAGAGAAGAAACCCTTTACTTTTACCCTTTACTTTTACTCACTTTAGGAAGTGCTGGGCTATATGGGTCTCTTTTTTTAGTTTAATACTTTTTAAGTGTTCAGCAAATCTTACATGAAGCTGGAGTTTGGTTTTCCCAACATATAGCTTGTGACAAGGGCTTTCGAGAGTGTAAAGGACCTTGGATGTAGCACAATTAATAAAAGACCTGATTTCATACTCATGTTCTGAATCTGAGTCCCTGAATACCTTGGAACGGTCGACATATTTGCAAGTGCTGCAATGGCCACAGGAAAACATGTCCCTGATCCTTGGCATGTCTGTAAGCCAATTTCTATTTGAGGGACACACAAATTCAGATTGAACAAGGTTATTCCTCAAATTCTTGGCTATCTTGGCCACCATGAGGGGTCTGTCATCCACTATCTCTCTTAGCTCATCAGAATGGGTTAGAATATGCCAGTGATCAGAGAGGATGGAGCTGACTTGATGCCACTGAACCCCAAAAGGGGTAATGAATCTTACAGGTCCACCTGTATCACTTTGACTTGTCTCACAGGGTATAAGTAAGTCAGCCCTAGTCCTGTCAATTCTGACATTTCTCTCCTACATGTAAAAATCATAATTTTTTTGCTAGAAAATTACATAGAACCCCCAAATGTTATATATGTTTTTTTAGCAGAGCCCCTAGAGAATACAATGGCGGTCATTGCAACTTTTTATCTTGCACAGTATTTGCGCAGCAACTTTTCAAACACGTTAAAAAAAAAAAAAAGTTTTGTGCTTTTAAAAAAAAACAACAAAACTGTGAAGTTAGCCTATTTTTTTTGCATAATGTGAAAGAAGAAGTTACGCCAAGTAAATAGATAAATAACATGTCATGCTTCAAAATTGCACACGCTCGTGGAATGGTGCCAAACTTCGGTACTTAAAAATCCCCATAGGCTTAAATTTTTTTTACTGGTTACATATTTTGAGTTAAAGAGGAGGTCTAGGGCTAGAATTATTTCTGTTGCTCTAACGTTTTTGGTGACACCTCACATGTGTGGTTTGAAAACCGTTTTCATATGTGGGTGGGACTTAGGAATGCGTTCGATTCTGGATGTGAGCACACAGGGACAAGGGCACTTTAAAAAAAAAATGTATTGTTAATTTTACTTTACATTTTTTAGTTTGATACTTTAAAAAAAAAGTTTTTTGATCACTTTTATTCCTATGTAAACATTCCTTGTAATAGGAATATGGCATGATCGGTCGTCTTTACAGTGAGATATGGTGAGATATACCATCTGGTCTCCCAGAAATCTCTATGGTAAACATCCAGGGCCAGCGGATCTGTTCTCCGTCTCACCGATCACAGCGGTGAGACGGTAGAAGCACGTCCCCTCTCGCGGCCCTAAGAACGATCAAGCGGCTGACCAGTCGATATGATCATTCTCATGTAGGGATGGGCCGAACACCCCCGGTTCGGTTCGCACCAGAACATCCCGAACAGGCAAAAAATTTGGCAGAACACACGAACACCGTTAAAGTCTATGGGACACGAATGTGAATAATCAAAGGTGCTCATTTTAAAGGCTTATATGCAAGTTATTGTCATAAAAAGTGTTTGGGGACTCGGGTCCTGCCCCAGGGGACATATATCAATGCAAAAAATGTTTTAAAAACTTCAGTTTTTTTTCGGGGGCAGTGATTTTAATAATGCTTAAAGTGAATAATAAAAGTGAAATATTCCTTTAAATTTCGTGCCGGGGGTGTCTATAGTATGCCTGTAAAGTGGTGCTTTTTTCCCGTGTTTAGAGCAGTCCCTGCACAAAATGACATTTCTAAAGGAAAAAAGTGATCACGCTATAATGAATTGTCAGTTCCCGCAATACAGGTAAGTCATTGAAAAAAATGGCATGGGTTACCCCAGTCCATTACCAGGCCCTTTGGGTCTGGTATGAATATTAAGGGGAACCCCAAACCAAAATGTAAAAAAATATATTGAGTGTGGGGTCCCCTAAAATTCCATACCAAGCCCTTCAGGTCTGGTATGGATATTAAGGGGAAACCCTGCACCAAAATATTTACAAAAATGGTAAGGGGGTCCCCTCAAAATCAAGGTCTGGTATGGATTTTAAGGGGAACCCCACGCCAAAATTAAAAAAAATGGGGTGGGTCCCCCCAAAAATCCATACCAGACCCTTATCCGAGAACGCAACCTGGCAGGCTGCAGGAAAAGAGGGGGGACGAGAGAGCACTCCCCCTCCCGAACCATACCAGGCCACATGCCCTCAACATGGGGAGGGTGCTTTGGTGTAGCCCCCTAAAACACCCTGTTCCATGTCGATGAGGACAAGGGACTCATCCCCACAACCCTTGCCCGGTGGTTGTGGGGGTCTGCAGGTGGGGGGCATATCGGAATCTGGAAGCCCCTTTAACAAGGGGATCCTCAGATCCCCCCATGTGAAATGGAAACGGGGTACAAATGTACCCGTACTATTTCACAAAAAAGTGTCAAAATGGTATAAAAGACAAGACAACCCGCATGCCGCTGTCAGCGGCGAGATTGACACCCGCTAGCCCCGTCACGAGAGCCAGCACCGAGCTATGTGGCTCCTCCCATGAGCCACCCCAATACATTCCTATGGACACACTGCATCTCGTGGGGGTGCCGATTTCGAGAAGCACAGCCTTGCAGCGGTGATTTCCAGTGCGATCCCATCGCACTGGAAACACAATATTGGCAGCAGGTACTGTAGCGCAGCTAAATGTGCATTGACGCTAATGCAAAACATGGATAAAGTGGAGTTTTTAATGCCCCTTTTGTCCTTGGCGTCGGTACTAACTTTACAGCTCATTTTTTATGAGGCCTTATAATTGTACTGTATTTTGCAATAGACTTTAAAAAACGATTTTAAGAAAAAAAAAACGTGTCTGTTAAAGTTTAGATAGCTGTATGACCAGTGCAACCGTCTTTAAAATAAAATACAGTCTTTATAGCACATTAGTGGGTTTATTTAATAGGGCCATTCAAAGAGCAACCTTAAAGTGTCAAAATCAATAGCAAACTGTCAAATCTCATATTACTAAAGTCAGAGGTTACTTCTGATTGGTTTCCATAGATTAGGTCACTTTGCTTTTGACCTTATTAAAGCAAGCCTGTCCTAATGTTTCCCAGAGCAAATTCTGTTTAATAACTAATATATACAGAATCTCCATAATACAGCCATCACCTCTATTTTCAACACAAATGTTTGTATAATCCTTCCACAGAAGATAGAAAAGAAAACTCGGCGCCAGATATATACTTGTGTACAATGTGACAATAGTGTAACAAAAAAATATATAATAAAAATTAAACTATAAGCTGCTCCCTTGGTTGTACATGTGAACAACAAGAATTGGTAATAGATAGAGGGTGCTGCATGCGATTAATATCAGTACACAGTGATAATCATTTCTACCAATAACGGGTAAAGTGCACATGAGTAAATAAAATGATCTAAAAAAACATTTACACATAAAACACAGAAACAAAGTGCTAGTAAATCCACTATAATAGTGAGATATTAGTGACAAATCACACTCATAAGTCTTTATTTACAACACTAAGTGTGGTTGTTACATTGGGACTTTATTATCACTCTTAAGCTTATGAGTGTGATTTATCACTAATATCCCACTATTATAGTGGATTTACTAGCACTTTTTTCTGTGTTTTATGTGTACATTATTTTTAGATTATTATTTTATTTACTTATGTGCACTTTAGCCATTATTGGCAGAAATTATTATCACTGTGTACTGATATTAATCGCTTGCAGCGCTCTCTATCTATTGCTAGTCCTTCCACAGAGCAAGTTTTCTACCCGGGGGGGACAAAATATTGGAAAGGTGGAACAGGACCTATTTTTTCACACCAACACTTATGCCGTGTACACATGGTCCGACTTTCCAGCAGGAAGACTCAGACGGAATTATTTCATCGGATATTCCAATCGTGTGTGGGCTTCAGCTGACTTTTTTTTTCTCCCGAAAATTCTGATGGATCTACAAATAGAACATGTTTTAAATCTTTCTGACGGAATCAATTCCTATCAGGAAAACCGTTTTCTGTACGCTGTTCCCATGGACCAAATACGACGCAAGGGCAGCTATTGGCTACTGGCTATTGAACTTCCTTTTTCTAGTCCTGTCGTACGTGTTGTATGTCACCGTGTTCTAAACGATCGGACTTTGGTGTGATCATGTGTAGGCAAGTCTGTTTCAGTGGAACTCCATCGGAACTCAGTCTGAAAAAACGTCAGAGTTTATTCTGATGGAAAAAACAGTCGTGTGTACGATGCATGGCATTTTTTTTCCTCAATTAGGACAGCAAAGGTTAGGTTTTCCTTCATACAGTCTTTTAATCTTTATTTACAACCTTGAGAAGAGCCCTGTAGTTCCATGACTAAGGGCCAACATCATCTTCAAAGCTTCCATCCTTGGAAAGACCCTTCTGAAATGTTGCTCAGTATATTTATTAATTTCTCACCCAACCCACTGTGACAAAACTCCTCAAGATTGGTCAACTTGTTGGGAGGTTCCACTTATAACCCCCTAGGTTGGAGCCACTGGGAACCACAAGTCAAATAAATTGTACACCAAAGTCTCTTACTTTGTGTGGACATAGACAGTTCCAGGCCAGAGGCCACTTTACACTAGAGCCCCACACACTCACAGAAGGACTGCATCTCCTCCTCAGCTGGTAGCTAGGTATGTCCCTACCTGCCCTAACATATGATTCCAAAGAAAATATTGCTAAGCAAATACTTAACTCTACCAGCCTGTCTCACACCTAAAGTCTGTACCTTCAATCAGATTCTGCCCTTGGGGCACACAGACAAAGAACCATACTTCTCTTTGCAAATCTTTATATACTGTGACCACAGGCTCGGTCCATGGGCAAGAGTTGAACCGCAGAAGGCTACAATAAAGAGACCCTACCACTAGGTGAGGAACATGAAGTACTAACTGTTCCATCACTACCAAGTCCTGTGCAAGGCTGGCAGTTACAAGCATTACTCCCATAAGCAGAGGCATGATGGGACTTGTAGTTCCGCAACAGCTGGAGGACTTCCAGTTTGACATCCCTGACTTAAAGTGGTTGTAAACCCTTACAAACCACTTTGACCTACAGGTAAGCCTAGATTAAGGCTTACCTTTAGGTCCAAGAAATATCTCCTAAACCTACACGGTTTAGGAGATATTTGCCGAAAGACAGGCACCGCTGTCTATGGCACATGCGCCGTAGACAGCGGCGCGCAGGCGCACTGAGCACGCCGCTGTCAATGGCGATATGCCGTGAGTGGCGGCTCCCGTGCGCATGCGCGGGTGTGACGTCATCGCGGCTTCGCCGAATGACAGCGGCGGAGCAGCGAGTCCCACCGAGAAGATGGATGCTCCAGACTACAGGGGACAGCAGTGACTTCGCTGGCTCCTGTGTCAGGTAAGTGACACATAATGGACTACTATGTGATGCATAGTAGTCCATTATGCTTTACCTTTGCAGGGAATCAAAGAGGAAGTAAACCCATCAGGGTTTACTTCCTCTTTAAAGGTTTAAACAAAGTTTGCTCTCAACTCTGAGTTCTTCTGAATACACCAGGAATACAGCCATAGTAATACACTCCATTTACTCCATAAGACATTCAGACCAGACAATTCTTCTTTCCCAAGATTTAACTTTACTATTTAGCATTACTTACCATTTTGAGGTAGTTTACAATATATAACAGAACAATATCAACCGCAACATAGTACATCCTTGCTGTGGAATATGTTTGGCTCTCTTACAATTGTTTGCTTTCTGCCCCCTATTGTGGTGCTGCCCATACCTGTTTTTAAGCAAATTCCTTTTACATTATTATTCCAGGCACGTGGAACCCGGGATCCTGTCCTTCTGAAGAGTAAATCTCATGCAGGACGATTCTCATCACAGCGCTGGTTCTTTCCGAATCGTTCCAATAACTTCGCACCACAGAGTTAGTTCCCCTGTATATACTGTATACCCTCACACAGGAGATGCATGAACAGAGAAAGCAGTGGCTAAACAAAAAAATCTTAACCCCTTACAGCACCAGCCTTAACTTAACATAATAGAATAAACCACTTGACCTCCGGAAGATTTACCCCTTTCACGACCAGGCTATTTTTTGCAATATGGCACTGCTTTACTTTAATTGGCAATTGCGCAGTTGTGTGGCATTACACCAAAATAACATTGATGTCCTTTTTTTCCCACAAATAGAGCTTTCTTTTGGTGGTATTTGATCACCTCTACGATTTTTATTTTTTCCGCTAAAACAAAAAAAGACAATTTTGAAACAAAATAATAATTTAACTTTCTGCTCTAAAACATATCCAATAAAAAAAACTAATTTCTTCATCAATTTTAGGGCAATTTGTATTTTGCTACATATTTTTGGTAAAAAAAATCCCAATAACTGTATATCGACTGGTTTACACAAAATTTATAGCGTCTACAAACTATGGGATTTTTTTTATGTTATTTTTTTTTACTAGTTGGCGATCAGCGACTTATAGGGGGACTGAGATTTTGTGGCTGACAAATTGGACACCTAACCAACACTTTTGACACTTTTTGGGGACCAGCGACACTAATACAGTGTTCAGTGCTAAAAAAATATGCAATCAGTGTACTAATGACACTGGCAGGGAATGGGTTAACATCAGGGGTTATCAAAGGGATAAATGTGTGCCTAGGTTGTGTTTACTCACTGTGGGGGAGGTGCTTTAACTAGGGGAAGGCAAAGATCTGTGTTCTGTCTTAGCAGAAACACAGGACCTGTGCCTTTCCTTCTGACAGAACGACAATCTGCCTTGGTTGCTTAGGCAGATTGTCGATCTGCCTATGCCCTGTACAGTTGGCGGGTACTGGCAGGCATCGAGTCCACGGTACCTGCTGCTGGCATCCTACTGTGTATTAGCACAGTGGGAGTAGGTTGCCTGCGGTGCACACGTGCACAACGCAAAGTGTCAGATCACGTACTAGGCACGTGATCTGGTGAAGAACGGCCACCCTGCCGCAGTATATGTGCATTGGCTGGTCGGTAACTGGTTAAGCTTTGACAAAAGCAAAGCTGCACCAGATTTTGCACTCCCCAGTTTTAGTAAATCAACCCTATTGCGTTTTAACACTTTTTTAATCCAATTCTGTACCTTTAGAAATATTATATATTCCCAATCCATTAATTATTGTTTTATTGTGGAAATAGTAGATGTGAGTGCATCTGAGACAAAGTTATTCATCTAACACCCATGAAAAAGAATTGTGACAATTGCAGGCTCTCAACGTAGCACTAAAATTAAACTCGCTCAAGTGTTGTCGACAAATTGACCTGCAGCATTGTGTTGTTTAAGGCTGCACATTTCATTGGGTTTCAATTGACATGAAAATTGCAATGCATATCTGTGATGTACCACCATGCGAGGTGAAGCTGCTGATGGAAAATAATTAGCTCTCAGAGAAAAATATTGAGAATGTACAACTTGCTGAAGATTGCGCTGCTATTTGTTTTAATGGTGACAGGCGTTAAATGTGACGGTGATGCCACTGTGAAGGTTAAATGGGAAGATTATCTGCTGCACAGATGTTTATGGTTTCACATTATTGCTCTGGGATGTTTCTTCCTCTTGGCTTTGCTTTTTAGTTCATTTTAACAGTAATTACAAGTACCCCATAATGGGTTACTTACTGCTGCAAACATTTTCATTAAGTTTTGCAATTTTTATGAAGACAAGAAAAATGTAATGCAGTGCTGTCATTGGAAGACCTTTTGTATAAGGTTCTTAGGCCCCGGTTTGCTGTAAAACAAACAAATCCGCAAGTCTACCCTAATGCCCTCATACAAATATTTAAAGGCTGTGCTTGTGCATCTGAAATGATGTAATCACAAAACGACCACAAAGTTACTATCCTGGCATCTGGTGCAAATTATTTAAAGTAGGTCTAAACCTAAACATTTAGGGCCGGTTCACATCAGAATGTGGTGTGTGGGAAAGGCTTCTTTCAAAACGCGCTGCCTTTGTGATTTGCTGCAGGTTTCAATACGTTGTCAACAGCACCCCAAACACTGATCACAAACGCAGTGCATTTTGCGGGCACCAGATCGCATGGTACCATAGTGCCATGCATTTTGGTGCAGCAAGCATTTCAAAAGTAGTGTATGCACGACCTTTTGTGGGATCCAGTGCGATTTCAGCCCATCCAAATAAATGGGCTAAAAAAAGAACTGCGGGGGTATGCACAGGAATGCGTACTGCACCCAACTGCTTCCAGCCAAGAAGTCCTGACTGGGTGGTGGGTAGACCGTGGAAGCGGAGCTGCCAACGTTCAGCACATTCACTCAGAAGTCAGCCAGCCAAGAACAAAAGGTGCCACCCGAATCGCTGTCCCGCTGCTAGTTGTCACTTGTCCATGCAGTGCCAGTGTGCAGAGCCAGCAGAGACCAGACTATAGTCACATTCCTCCATCTGGCTGCTGCATCCCGCAAGATCATTTATTGTACCCGCTCTCCACCCGAGCCGAGCCAGAACACTTGTCCTCAAATTGGCCTGGGAACCTAAGATAACTTCTGTCTAGGAGAGCAAAAGGAAAAAGACAGTGGAAACTGGAGGAGAAGCTGCAGTGATTCCCTTTATCCCTTTATCCAAGGAGGATAAAGAAACTGCCTTGATGTTTATTGATGCATCACTAGACCCGTTGGGGTCTATCCTTAAGGTGGGAGGCTAGCACTACTGTGGGAGGATTCTGAAATAATTTTTTATTACTTTACATTTATAAATTGGACTCCCTCATCTGTCCCTGCCCCCCTCGTCTTGGCTTGTTTGCACAATAACTTAAAGCGGTTGTATACCCGCTGATGTTTTTTTTTTTTACTTACCTGCAAAGAAAAAGGCATAATGAGCTAGTATGCACCGCATACTAGCTCATTATGAAATACTTACCTTAGAACGAGGCCCCCGACATCTGGCCCGATCCACGCCGAGGGAGCTGACATGTTCCCTCTGTGTTTCTTCCGGGTATCGCGGCTCCGGCGCTATGAGTGGCCGGAGCCGCGATATCGTCACTCCTGTGCATGCGCGTGGGAGATTTCTTCCTGGCAGGGTCCGGTGTCTGTCGGACTCTCAGCCGAGAATCCCCTGTGCGCATGCGCCGCTGCAGTCAGCGGCGCATTGCGAGGGGAATATCTCCTAAACCGTACAGGTTTAGGAGATATTTTTTACCTACAGGTAAGCCTTATTATAGGCTTTCCTGTAGGTAAAAGTCTCAAAAATTACTATACAACCACTTTAATGATTTAAAATCTTGATTAAGAGACTGACTATCTCTCGGAATTATTAGACTTTTTTGGATGCACTTTATTATTGGAGCACTTTATTATTGGACTACTTTCACTAAATTGATTCAATCTGAATGTTACTATGATGTGATGCACTTTAGTATTGGATTACCTTTATTGGATATTTTTATTGAACTTATTCGCATGAATGTTTTCGATAAGATACACTTTGGGAAGTGTTTTTGGTATCTTTGCCCACTAGCACTTTATTTCTGGTCACTTTTAAATAATTAGTGCTGCTTCACTATACATATATATGTCCTCAAATTATTTCTACTCGCCAAATGCGAGCAGGTGAGTGGAACTTTTGAGCGCGGGCCTATTTGACAACTTAACATCTAGTTTACTTACTGTCTGAAAGTGATAACAAATGCTCTTCATTAGCCATCCACATCAATAGTCTCTCACCTAGACTAGGCTCTTACAGGTTAAGAGACCCACCCCGATAAGACATCTCTGGTCTTCCTGCCAAGGTAGGAACCCCCTCATCATGAACTACCAAAGAACCACAGACTACCACCACCACTATTCATAAAGTGGTATTAGACCATACGTCAAAACATCTAATAATTTATGTAAATAGGCTGACCTCCCTCTAAAAATGTTAGGTATGTGACTGCCTCTGACCCAAAGAAAGCATGCAGCAGTCCACTAAATAACAGTAAAGTCAGAACTATTCAAAAGGAGTGCAGAGATAGCCTCCATGTTTGCCTCCATGTTTGCCTTAGTACAGGTTTCTTCTACTACAAAGGTTTGGACATTGCTCAATGTGTGAGTGTCTTCCTGTATTCAGTGAAATACATGAACTGTAATAGTAATACCAATTCATGTCACTTCACTTCACACGGGGGATTTAGACCATAGTTCATCTCTAACACATTTTATTTTGAGAAAATGTGAATTAGTGTCGAGAGCTGGATCACCTCTATCACATATGAAAGTTGACAGGTAAAGATTATACTCTGAACGGTAATCAATAGCCGGTGTTAGAAAACCAATGAAGATAGCAAAGAAGAAGAATCTCTGAGCTTGTAGATTAATGTCCTGAGAAAGAATCCAGTTGGAAAGTCAATATTTACTTCTAATGGTTTCATAGTTCATTATTAGAACATTCAATATTCATCAAGACAAATGGCTCATTTGTAATGGTCACCCTGTTCCCCCGTCCCACTGACAACTTAATGTAAACTGAACCTGGCTTTTGTCCGGTGCAGCTTTTTTTTTTTACAGATGATTTGGCCATTTGCTTAATGGTTGGCTTTGCAAATTCCTAATTCCAGCAAATCATATGATCTCTTGGAGGCAAAAATGTGTACAAGAGTGTCAGTATTGACCAAAGCTCACAGAATCCAACAATGTTTAGGAACTGTTTCATCTGTCCAAAAAAAAAAACATTCTTTAATAAAACACAGTGGTATTTCCGTGGTGGTAGTACTAGTAGTAACCAATAAAATGAATTTTACTTTTCACTTGCATTTGAAATCCTAATTGAAATTTTAGTTTTTATATTGGCTAAAAACAATCACAGGCCTCATGCACATTAGTACAGTTACTTACATAGAGCTAGAGCTGTCAATTTATGCAGTGCTTTACATATATATTTTCAATTCGCATCAGTCCCTGCCCTCAAGGAGCTTACAATCTAAGGCCCCTAACTCACTTCATCCATACACATACTAGGGCCAATTTAGACAGGAGCCAATTAATTAACAGCATGTCTTTGGAGTGTGGGTAGAAACCGGAGTACAACCACACAAGCACAGAGAGAACGTGCAAACTTCAGGCAAGTAGTGCCATGGTTGGGATTCGAGCCAGCGACCCTAGTGCTGCTAAGCGGAAGTGTTAACTACTTAGCCACATGGGTGTAGTTGTCTGGAAAGTGTAAAAACTGGGTGTATTTTGGCACCTGAGAGACACAGGTAGTGTGTACAGCCCTCTGCCACAAAATGCAGTGACAGGCTGAAATGTACTTTGGCTGTGCAGAAATGTAAGCACATCTATGCAGAACTCACACACTGGGTCATACACATACAGTGATGTATACCCCAAATGCCCATCTTGGGAGTGAGCAAGATGATGTGTCTATGGGTACATATAGTGAGACCATGGACAATGAATGTAGTCACCCTCTAAAAGAAAGTCAGATGATAGCAGAAAACAAAAGGGATTTGGAGATCTGGAGAAGGATAAAAACAATAGAAGGTACTTTTTTGAGTTAAGTAAAAATTCTTAAATATATATAATTTTTTAAACAGGCATTTAGTGTCACTTCAGTTAGTCAATGAAGCTTCCAGCCTGCATGTGTTATAACTGACATAGAGATCACATTGCTGGGAACAATTCTGATTGGTTCCCAATCATCAGTGGGGATCAGAGCTGTCAGCGACAAAGTGACGACTAATGGCTCTCAGATCTAACTAGCATGTGTCGGGAAATGTTAACATACATATTTAAGGTTGCAGTTACACTTCATAGAGTAAGATTTTGTCAGTTGAATTTTTGGCTGTTATGACATCATTCTTATGCCTTGTACACACGGTCGGACTTTCAGATGGAAAATGTGCGATCGGATCTTGTTGTTGGAAAATCCGATCGTGTGTGGGCTCCATCAGACTTTTTCCGTCTGAATTTCTGACACACAAAGTTTGAGAGCAGAATCTAAAATTTTTCGTCAACAAAATCCGATCGTGTGTAGACAATTCTGACGGACAAAGTGCCGCGCATGCTCAGAATAAATTACGAGACAAAAGCTATTGGCTGCTGACCCGTTTATAGTCCTGTCGTGTGTGTTCTACGTCACCGTGTTCTGAACGATCACATTTTACGACAACTTTATGCGACCATGTGTATGCAAGACAAGTTTGGGCCAAAATCCATCAGCATACAGGGCATAAGATTGTAAATTGTATACGTTAAATGTTTTTTCTGCTTTAAATGGTTACATCATTTTCAGTAAGTTTAGTAAATACAGTGTAACTACACTGTACTGTAGTGTTTAAGTACTAACTATTGGCCTGGAACAAATTTATTGGAAAAGGATTCAGAGTTTTAAAACTTTACTGGCTTCATTCTTATTTCAGGTCTGTGAGCCCTAGATAGTAAGACTGGGATCAGAATGATGGCCCTGGAGCCCACATCATTAAAAACCAAGTTAGTTTTGGAACTATCTCAACTTTCTCATTATGGTTCTCTAAGATCAATGATATTAAACACACAGAGAGCCTCACAGTTTCTCTGAAAAGCAAAGAGAAAACATTTTGACGGACATAGTGCTCTTAGATAAAGTTTACTTGTTCTCCATGCTACAAAGCTATCTTCAAGAATGCAGACTGGATATAGAGCCTTTCCTCTCTAATGCAGTTGTCCCTTTCATAAACCAAATGCCCCCTTCCTCTCCCCACCTCCTCCCTTTACTTTTCCTGTGGTTATACCCTAGCCCAGGGACAGTTTTCTGTCCTTCCAACTTTAGGAAGGCCAGACTGTGGCCAGCAGGAGTAGAAAATGCTCCAGCATCAGTAGGGTCAGTCATTTTCTCAGGCTTGGTGATGAATAGGAGTAGGAATAGTGCCCCATCATTGGTGACAGTGGAAGGAATAGTACCTAAATGTTTATTTAAGTGAGATGAATTATGCCTCATCATTGGTGTCGGTGGAAGGAATAGTGCCTCATCATTGGTGTCAGTGGAAGGAATAGTGCCCCATCATTGGTGTCAATGGGAGGAATGATGTTTGATATTTGCAGGAAGAATGTTTAAATCAATGAGATGAGTTATGCCTCATCATTAATGTCAGTGGAAGAAATAGTGCTTCATCATTTGTGTCAGTAGGAAGAATAATGCCTCATCATGGGTGTCAGTGGGAGGAATAATGCCCAAATGTTTACGTCAGTGAGATGAATTAAGCCTCCTCATTGGTGTCAGTGGAAGGAATAGTCCCCCATCATTGGTGTCAGTGGAAGGAATAGTCCCCCGTCATTGGTGTCAGTGGGAGGAATGGTGCCCAAAGGGCCAGATAAAAGCAAGCAAAGGGCTGCATCTGGGCCACAGTTTGGAGGCCACTGATCTAGCCTACCTGATCTAACTTTCCCCCCATTCCTTGGGTTCCCCCATGTTAACTTTTTAGGTCTTGAGGGGTTACCCCTTTATCCTTATAACCTTATAACCTACAACAAATCTACCCCTTCTTTTCCTTACTGTTAGTTTTCCAGATGTGAGTACTTGTCTATGTCACACTTTCTACTTTGGTACAACCTATGGGTCAGGGACAGGATTGTGGTCTATTTCATCCTCTCTGTGGAGGCCATAGCGGTCACACATGATCATGGTTTATCAAGATTTGTTATTCTGTCATTCTGACCTTTAAACCGGGTACAAATATCGGGAGCCATTGGCCAGTAAAAAAAAAATGGCCGACATCCGGCCCATGTGTATGTCGGATGTGCATGCTGGAAAACCAGCAGCCAACTGACTCACAATCAGCGCTCTTAGGCAATGGCAGAGAGCGCTAATCAAAGTATTTTGGTGGGGAGGCGCCCCCCTGATAGAACACAATAGCTCAGCAGGGGAGATATCTATATTTAACTTTGCATAGTTAGTATAGTGACTCCGACCGGAGCTGAAAGTTTTTTTCGATCAACCTGCTGGGTTGAACGAAATAAAACTAATCGTGTGTACCAGGCTTTCGTTTTATGTTTACAACCATTTCCTTGGATAAAAAACAAAACAATTTTTTTTAAAAAATAAAGCGTTAAAAGTTAATAATGGCAGCTCCTATGTTTCTATTCTCATAAGTTTTCTTAAACCATATCCCTAACCATTCAAGACTCTTCAAAACCCAATCACAGTAGGTGACTCTGCTTTGGATGCTGCCAAAGCAATATAGAATCAGATGCCAAGAAGAAATTTCAAGTTTCAGGTAGGTATCAGTGACACTTCAGTGACAGAAATTCAAGGATAAACTGGAACATTTCAGACATACAAGGATATAAAATGTTGATATTCCAGCAGCTACAAAAGATATAAAAATTTTGTATAACTTTTAGGAAAAACATGACCATTCTCTTACACACCTATGCTCTCATAAAGTAGGAAGATATCTTTTTTTTATATAACCTCCAGTACCAAGGGGTTATATCATTTTTACGAAAGGACCATTTTTCCGTTCACTACACAGACAGACATAGCCCCTAGATCTTGTCTGCAATGTGTACAATACTTTTACCAACCTCCGCTTTGGCTATATCAAAAATCTTGCTCGATAAAGAGCTTAGACAGGCTCGAAGTGCAATTTCACTGTCTGCTGACTAAATGACAGTTTTTATTTTTTGGGGAAAAAAAAGCTACACACAATATAGCAAAACTAAGTAAATAAATAAATAAAATAAAAACATTATTTATTTATATAACAATAGCAAGGTGTATATAAGCTGGAAGGACTAAAAGTAATCAGTAAAATGTTTTTATCTCAGTGAAATTATTATCGGTGAGCGGCAAATTGTAGAGAATATATGACCTCAATGAACTGATTGAAAATGTAGACTAAAGTCACTAAACTTAAAAGATAAGTTTGCCTTTGTAAAAAAAAGAAAGTAATAAATGCACATCTTTTTCCAGGTAAAAATATGGGAATTTATTTATTTTTTTACTATGAGCCTGCAAAGCATTGCACCCCCGATCAGCAGAACACAGGTGATATGTAGGGCTCTTGCAGACATTCTGTGTAAGCTCTTTGCTCGTACTTTGTACAAGCAGACAGTTACACACTTCCAGGGAGACTCAATGAACTACCTACAGCGCTCAACAGCACCCAGGTAGTTCATTGAGAACTACAAGCTGACAGCTGCAAAGGGTATCGGTACTATTTTTC
This sequence comes from Lithobates pipiens, assembly GCF_037356315.1. Classification (NCBI taxonomy): domain Eukaryota; kingdom Metazoa; phylum Chordata; class Amphibia; order Anura; family Ranidae; genus Lithobates; species Lithobates pipiens. The sequence continues at coordinate 2,269,415 of NW_027507755.1, read as the reverse complement.
ACATTCACATATCTCTGCGAATGAATGACGCAGCCAGGCGGGAGGAGCCCTGCACAGCCGTGTTTTTTACAATTGTGGCAGCAAGCAGGGGGAGAAGATCCCCTCATTACTGTCACAATGTGGGATGGGGGGGGGGGTGGTGCTACAGTAACATGTTACTTGTTACACCCTGAACATGAGTACAACATGTAACCTGTTACAAAAAGTGAACTTATCCTTTAAAGCAGCCCTAAAACATTTCACTCGCCTGCTCGCATTTTGCGAATGAAAATTTGCTGGAGAGGGAGCGCTGAGAGCAGATGAGTGACACTGATTGCCCAGCTCTCCAGCTGCCTGAACGATAGGAATGACGCCGGCGTCACTCCAATCATTCCAAGTACCACACAGTGCAGGCTCTGATGGCTGCTGAAGGGAGGATTTTGCTCCCCCGTCCTCCTGCTCCGAGACTGGCAGCTCCAGCTCTGAGGCTCTGAGAGTTTCAGGCTCTGGCTGCTTGTTGTGTGGGCGGGATGGGGATGCAGCAATCTACTGAGATCCCGCCCACCTGCCTGAAACGTCCGCTGCTGACCCGCCCACCCGCCCACTCCCCTGTCCATCTGTCTGAACATCCCGCCTGCTCACTCGCCCATCTGCCTCAACCGCCCAAACTTCCACATGCCTGTATGCACTCCTGAAAGAGGGAGATGTGAACTTATCAGGAGCGAGTGTGTGCTGAGGTAAGCTCAGCTAACTACTCGTTTCATTATTCTGGCTCCCTGTCCAGCACCATAGCGTTAGGGCAATGGGACTGGAACAGGCTGAAATTGAGGAAGGGGTTAGCATTGCCATGTCCACCAATGAAGGAGGGGGGGAGGTCAGCGGTAGTGAAAGTTAACCCCCCTCCCCCACCTGCATTGGTCCTCATGGCAGTGACATTTTAAACCACCACCCTCTTCTGCATTTGTGGTAATGTCAGCGAAAGTTACCCCCCTCCCCCCCATTGGGGGTCATGAGAGGGGTTACATTTCAATGCCACTAACCACCAATGTAGGAGAGGGAGATATTAATACTGACACTTGTGCTAGCAGTTATTATTGCATCCACTGACTTCAATGCTGGGAGTTACTAATGCATCCTCTGATACCAGTGTTGGGGGTTATTATGATGTCCACTGACATCAATGCCCAGGGGTTATTTATGTGTCCTCTGATACCTGCGTTGGGGGTTATTATGGCATCTGGTACCAATGCTGGGGGTTTTTAATGCATCCGCTGACATCAATGCTAAGGGTTATTACCACAGCCTCGGATACCTGTTTTGGAGGTTATTATAGTGTCCACTGACACCAATGCTGGAGGTTATAATTGCTTTGTAATTGAATTTGTGTTTAGGGGCAGGGCAAAGTAGGTGGGGTAACTGGTGGTGAGTAACTCTTCAGGCATGGTTAGTAGCTCAGGACTTGAAATTTTGAGCCCTGCTTTAAAGCAATGGTCCCCAAAATTTGTTTGCTTTTACTTGACCCTTGGAGCACTATTTCTGAAAGTGATATGGGGCACTATTCCTCCTACTGGTACCACAACAATGAGACATCATACCTTCCACTGACACCAGTGGGGCAAAATTTCTCCCACGACCACTATTTCACAATGGGGAACTATTCTTTTTTTTCCGTTTCATAAATTATTAGGGTGCCCTAAAGCAGGGGTCTCATGGACAAGATGCAGCCCTTTGTTGGCCTTTTTTACAGCCCTAAGGGCCTATTCCTCCCATTGCCACTATTCAATGATGGGACACTTTTCCTCCCACTGACACCAACAAAAGGAAATTATTCTATCTACTGACACCAACGATGGGGAGCTATACCTTCCGCTGACACCAAGGATGAGACACTATTTCTCCCACCTATGCCAATGAAGAGGCACTTTTTCCTTCTCCTACTCACCACAGGCTCTGGGAAGTATTTTAGTCGCACTAACCACCAAGATTGAGGCATTGGTTACTCCCACTGATGCTGGGAATTTTCTACTTCCTATGGTCACAGTCCAGCTCCCTAAGGATGGTAAACTGGCCCCTTGAAAGTTTTGATACCCCTGCCATAGAGGATAAGTACACTTTCAAACAAAGTGCACTTATACCCCTTGCCCCACACTAAGCGAATCTAGCTCCCTTAACCAGATGCATGCTTCCCTCACAGCCCGACCCCCTCTTTTTGCTTACATCCTGCTCTGGCAAATCTAATATGCATTGGCTGTGCCTGTGCAGTAGCTTCCCATAAGATTTTATGGAGCCACAGCCTGCCTTGGTAGATGGTCCTATGGAATTCAATGGGAAGCACAGAACTAGCAGCAGAGGATGCAAAAACTAGCAAAAATAAGCAGATGTCACAGACAGGACTGCAAGGCTTATTTTACTCTAGATAGATGGTATAGGTTGGGGGTAAGTACACTGCTCTTGAAAGAGCATTTTTCCGTTTAAATTACCTTTATTTGCCTGATATGTATGGTCAGCTTAGAAAAACGTTTTTAATAATTTTTTCAAAATAAAGGATTTCAACATAGCCTTGTAATGACATGCTCATGGGTGGAACAGACATTTCACATTTCATTTAGTGTCATGTTTTGTGCTTCACATTTTCTTTTTTTAAAGTGGAATTAAACTCCACTTTTGAACTTGTACATACAGGTAAGCCTATAATAAGGCCCATAATAACAACCTGCACTGTTTAGGAAATATTCACACAAGATGCAGCCAGTGACGTATCTGAAGAGACAGCATACTGTACCGGATCTTCAGAGCTCCACAACGAAATGATGTCATTGTGACCCCAGCCACTCATACAGCAGGAGCCCGCTAACCTGGAAGGAAGACCAGGTGAAGATGGCAGCATTGGGATTGGGGAGCCTTGACTGCGCTGCATTGGAGGGCTCCGTGTACAGGTAAGTCTGTCATAATGTGCTAGTATGCTGTGCATACAATCATTACCAATGTTGAGAAGTCCTAGTTGTCAGTTATAAGCAGAGGCTTCTTCCAAATTCATTCATGTCTGGTTACACTACCATTGACTAGCCCTTCTTTTTCTCTGCTAGTGCAACAGACATTACATGTTTCACCAACAGACACCGTACTATTACACAAAGACAGAATGAAAGTGCTAGTTGCTTGGCTTTCTCTGGTTTCAGTACTTTCGGAGCAATTGACCTGGAGCTATTCTCGATACTTGTGTGTGATTGCACATTCAGGTTCCAAATAGACAAAGGAGGCTGAAAAGCAAGTGCTGTTCTGTCTCTTTAGATAACTCGAATACTCTGGGAATCCTTTATCATACAGTTAGGTCCATATATATTTGGACACATGCACAATTTTTTTTTCAGGTATTTACCAAAACATATTCAAGCTATAGTTGTACATCGAAATCGGAGGAAGGGTTTAAGAATTACAGCTCTTAACTTGCCGACCGCCACACAAACATTTACATCGGCAGAATGGTGCAGACAGGCAAATGGGAGTATACGTACATGCCTTTAAATTTGTTGCCATGTGGTTGGGTGCGTGCCACTGGCGGCGCATGTGCGACCCTGCCACGAGCTCTGTAAATGTGATTGCCGGTCCCGCGGACTTGATGTCCGTGGGGATACCCGCGATCGTCACACGGAGAGGAAGAATGGGGAAATGCTGATGTAAACAAGCATTTCCCTATTCTGCCTAGTGACACTGACACTGATCACAGCTCCCTGTGATCAGGAGCGGTGATCAGTGTCGTGTAAACATGTACCCTCCCACAGTTAGAATCACTCCCTAGGACACACTTAACCCCTGCAGCGCCCCTCCTGGTTAACCCCTTCACTGCTAGTCACATTTACACAATAATCAATGCATTTTAATCGCACTGATCACTGTATAAATGTGAATGGTTCCAAAATAGCACCACAAGTGTACAATCTGTCTGCCATAATGTCACAGTCACGATAAAAATAGCAGATCACTGCCATTACTAAAAAAAAAAAAAATATTAATAAAAATGCCATAAAACTATCCCCTATTTTGTAGACACTATAACATTTGCGCAAACCAATCAATAAACGCTTATTGCAATTTTTTTTACCAAAAATATGTAGAAGAATACATATCGGCCTAAACTAAGGAAAGAAAAGGTTTTTTTATATATTTTTTGGGGATATTTATTATAGCAAAAAGTTAAAAATATTGCATTTTTTTTCAAAATTGTCACTCTTTTTTTGTTTATAGCACAAAAAATAAAAACCGCAGAGGTGATAAAATACCACCAAAAGAAATCTATATTTGTGGGGAAAAAGGACGTCAATTTTGTTTGGGAACCACGTTGCACGACCGCACAATTGTCAGTTAAAGCAACGCAGTGCCGTATCGCAAAAAAAGCTCTGGTCTTTGGCCAGCCAAATGGTCTGGGGTTTAAGTGGCTAAGAATAGCCATTCCCATTTTTTTAAGGGATCAAAGATAACTAGAAAATTGAATCAAAAGCTGTTTCATGGCCAGGTGCGGGCTACTCCTTTGTTATTTCTTAAGTTAAGTAGGTAAAAGGTCTGGAGTTGATTCTAAGTGTGGTATTTGCTATTTGCTATTGCTGTGAACTTACATCATGCGTTCAAAAGAGCTGTCCATGCAAGTGAAACAGGCCATTGTAAGGCTTCAAAAATGAACCAAATCCATCAGAGAGATAGCAGCAACATTAGTAGAGGCCAAATTAACAGTTTGGTACATTCTGAGGAAAGAAGAAAACACTGGTGAGCTCAGCAACATAAAAAGGCCTGGATGTCCATGGAAGACAACAGTGGTGAATGATCGCATTCACAACATCCAGATAAGTGACACTCTCCAGGAGGTGGGCATATCATTGTCAAAGTCTATAATCAAGAGAAGACTTCACAAGAGAAAATACAGAGGGTTCACTGCAAACCATTCATAAGCCTGAAGAGTAGAAAGGCCAGATTAGACTTTGCCAAAAAACATCTAAAAAAGCCAGACCAGTTCTGGAAAAGCATTCTTTGAAAGGATGGAACTAAGATGAATCTGTACTAGAATAACGGAAAGAAAAAAGTGTGGAGAAGGCTTGGAACAGCTCATGATCCAAAGCACACAACATCATCTGTAAAGTATGGTGGAGGCAGTGTGATGGCATGGGCATGCATGGCTCTGGGTCATTGGTGTACGTTGATGATCTGACAGAAGACAGAAGCAGCCGGATGAATTCTGCAGTATTTAAAGATATACTGTCAGCCCAGATTCAGCCAAATGGAGCAAAGTTGATTGGACAGCGCTTCACAGTACAGATGGACTATGATCCACAGTGCAAAGGCAACCTGGGAGCTTTTGAAGGAAAAGAAATGGAACATTCTGCAAGGATCGAGTCAATCACCTGAACTCAACCCAATTGAACATGCATTTCACTTGCTGAAGGCAAGACTAAAGGCAGAAAGACCCACAAACAAAGAACAACTGAAGATAGCTGCAGTTAGAGCCTGGAAAAGCAACAGAAAGGAGGAACCCCAGTCTTTGGTAATGCCCATGGTTCCATGGTCCATGGTTCCAGATTTCAGGCAGTCATTGTCAGTAAAGGATCCTCAACAAAATATTAAAAATGTACATTTTATTTATGATTATATTCATTTGTCCAATTACATTTGAGCCCCTGAAAATAGGGGGGCGTTGTATAAAAATGGTTACAGTTCCTAAAATGTGTACTTGATATTTATGTTAAAGCCCTTGAATTAAAGCTGAAAGTCTGTACTTCAAACTAATTTGGATTGTTTCATTTTAATTTTATTATGGTGGCATGCAGAGTCAAAAGTATGAAAATTGTGTCTGTGTCCAAATATAAATTAACCTAACTGTATATATGTGCTTTATAATATTTTTTGCCAACAAATAATTTAAAATAGAAACATGGAACAGGATATGAAACTGTTAAATAGTGATTAGACAAGTCGAAAGGAATGGGTTAAATTGGTTGTAAACTCTTACAACACACTTTAACCTACAGGTAAGCCCAGATTAAGGTTTACCTGTAGGTCCAAGAAATATCTCCTAAACCTACACGGTTTAGGAGATATTTGCCCGAAGACAGGCACCACTGTCTACGGCGCATGCGCCGTAGACAGCGGCGTGCAGGCGCACTGAGCGCGGCATCGTCCATGACGAAGATGCCGCGCGTGTCGGCTCCCGTGCGCATGCGCGTGAGTGACGTCATCGCGGCTTCGCCGAATGACAGCGGAGGAGCTGCGAGACCCCACCGAGAAGATGGATGCGCCGGAGTACAGGGGACAGCGGTGACTTCGCTGGCTCCTGTGTCAGGTAAGTGACACATAATGGACTACTATGCGATGCATAGTAGTCCATTATGCTTTGCCTTTGCAGGGAATGAAAGAGGAAGTAAACCCATCAGGGTTTACTTCCTCTTTAAGTAGTAAAATAAGAGCATGTCTCGGTTAATTAAGAGTTAACTAACTCCCTGTGCACACAATAAACATTCTTCTGTCAGCTGCAGCTCTCTCACTCACAGATTAGGAACTGAGGAGATAAAACAGGTAGTGTATTACATTTGCTTTGGTTTACAAATGTTACATTGAATGCTCACTGTGATTGGCTGTCAGAGTGATCATTCAATGAGGAAGACTTCTGACTGGCCCCCAGTCATTGGATTGGGAGCTCATCTTTCTACAGACACCAGGTCTCACAGGGCTGTGCAGGGGAGCAATGAGCAGAGAAAAGAAATGGCAGGCAGTCTTCTGGACATACAGGAGACACCTTGTGTACAGAGGAGGGGGTTTTGCGGACATGTGTAGGATGCCAAAAGTAGGCAACTGGTTAAGGAATAAAACAACTAGCACCAACATACAGGTAAACTGGAACATACCATTTTACAGACATTAAATTACAAGTTGTAATTACTGTGAATTGCCAGTAGATGTCAGCACAAATGTAATGAAATCCAATACAACAGTGATTGCTGGGGCAACATGGAAAACAACAGAGAAAGTAGATTTATGAGATTATTACTTACAGCATAGTATTTGTTTAGGGTAGGCTTGTATTTTGCTTGGATTTCCACTCTCGTAAGATTTTTATAAAAAGAGCAGCCACACAGGGTATCTGTCCATTAAAAAAAAAAAAAATGCAACCTTGTTTTTGGCCAGAGTGCAGCAAAACCTCATACCTTGATACAACATAAACAATAGCTTTTTGAACACAGCAAAATGCAAGCAGCAACACTTTCACAGCCTGTTGGCTAAAGCTGTAACTAATTGTTATGGATCATAAATAGTTGCTACTGTTCTGAAATTAAATTCTAATATTGCATCTTTCCTTATGTGACCCACTGAATTCTTTGTTACCTGAATCATCAATTTTATGTAATGACTAATCCCCGAAAGGCTTCTTGCGAATGATAAAAAATGAATCAAGCCAATTACACTAAATAAATGTTTATTGCTATCGAGAGTACCGGATGTTACATGGATTTATGAGATAATGTTTTCTACTGAAGATTTTTTTTTTGGTTTATTTGCTGCTAACCAGTACATTTTATATCTGCAGTTTTTTCAGCTTCTTTTAATTAGGAGCATTAAAATGTATATATGGATTATTTTCAAAGTTTTAAATAAATGATGTATTAATGGGAGTTCTGTGTACGGAGGTATGTAATGTATCCAGCTGCTGAAATTAGCTTGTGTAGTTATTCAGATTTTATTGTGAGTACAGGAAAGATAAAAAAAAGATGTTAAAATACAACTCCAGACAGATTTTTTTTTTTTTGGATAAAGTGGGAAAATGTTAATATGTAATCTTCCCATCACACAGGTTTCTGAAGTAGGTAAGAATTAAACAGGTGCTATAACCACCTCTACCTTCTACTTGCAGAGATTAATCTTGAAAAATGTTGGTGCCTGTGCAGTTCTCGGCGGTGTTCTCAATGTCTGGCATCAGCCCCTGCAGTAGCCTCTCACCTTGTGGCTTCATAAAAGGTATTAACATAGTTATCAACTGTCCCTAATTTGAAAGAATTGGCCCTCTTTTGGAACAAAGTCCTTTTTTTCTCTATGTTTGCCCCTCTTTAGTCCAATGTGTATGGTTGTATAAATAAAATGCACATTTATCTATCAAAAAAGTGCTTTATAAGGCCTAACATTTCATCCAGTTTATAAAGTGTTGCATGTGTAAATGATAAAAGCCAGTATAAAGGAATAGTAGTGGTAAAAAAGCACTTGTGGGGTTAACCAATAACTTTTTGTGTATTCATTGTGACAGGGCTGTGTCAGGGGTGAGTCCTTTGCCTACATATTTTTTGCTAGTAGCTGTCCCTCTTTTCCATCTCGGAAAGTTGAAAGGTATAATAACAATGTTACAAACCTAGGGGAATAAAGGAAATGCTTCCCGGTGCCTGTGTTCCGTTAGATTAGGCGACCCGTCAAAACTTGTGACGGAAATGATGTTCCGTCACAGCCATCTTGGTACACCCTGCACTCAGATGCAGTAAGCCTGCAGTCTGAAGTCGTCAAGCGGACATCTTTTTATATCCACAAAGTATTGCATTTCACACTTATTTTTACCACTAAACTAAGCTTATATAGTGAAATACAGTTTTTTGAAGTCTGCAACACTGTTTTTATGTTGAATTTAAAAGCAGCGGCCTTCTGTCAGATCAGCAAACGTGTGAGATCAGCAGGCTTGCCACTGCTTTTAAAATTCAACATAAAAACAGTGTCACAGATTTCTAATTACTGTATTTCATGATACAAGCTCAGTTTAGTGGTAAAAATAAGTGTGAAATGCAAGATTTTGTTGGGTGTAAAAAGATGTCCGCTTGGCGACATCAGACTGTAGGCATAGTGTGGCTGAGTGAGGGGTGTACCAAGATGGCCAGGACGGCACGTCACTTCCATTACAAAATCTGACGGGTTGCCTAATCTGATGGAACACCTGCAGAAAATTTGACAGCATATCAGCTCAGGCAATGTCAGTTGACTAGAGCTCAAGGACTGCTTTGGAACCACCTCTGAACCACTGTATTGTAAAAAAAATGATGGAGAGAAAACCAATGTGATCTAAGATGTCACCAATGATTGTGGAATTTTTATTTTTGTGTTGAATTCAAGTGCCACTGACCACCAATGACTGTGGGGTTGTTTTTTAAAGCAGAGTTCCACCCAAAAATTGAACTTCCACTTTTCTGGTCCCCCCCCCCCCCTCTGGTGTGACATTTGGTACCTTTCAGGGGGGAAGGGGGAGCAGATACCTGTCTAATACATAGATACCCGAGCCACCCGCGGGTATCTATTCCACTTCCCATCCCCCCTGCTGTCTTCTGGGATACACACGGGTCCCAGATAACAGCAGGGACCAGGGGGATTGGGAACCAGGAATTGAAGCCGCAAGGTGAGGCAATTCAGAATTTTTTTAGTCCTCACCGCCCAGGGATGTCAACTTCCACAACTCATCGACAGCGTCTGCATTACATGGTTAACAAAATATTACAGTGCACACATGCAAAAATGACATTTACCTCCTGCAAGGCTATTTAAAACACCTAGACATTTTCAAAAAACATGGGGATTTGGTCACACCATATTGCTATATGGTGCTTAAGCCCACTTACTGCGACAAAATACCCCAAGGTTAGTGGGTCCTACACTAGCCATAGAATGGGAAATCTTGCATCTTTGAACCATGGGAGCCATACACTCCTCTATATGGGAGAAATAAAGGTCTCCACCTATGACACAGGTGGACACTAATGGGAGGCACTGGTGAGGGAGTGGGGTGCTTCTGCACAAAAGGATTTGGTCCGAATCCATACAACAGACAAACAAGATATTTGGGGGGCATACCCTAAAAGATGCATTAAAGATGGTGCAGACATAAAACCATACAACAGAACAAAATATTACAGCGCACACATGCATCACATGGTGGACGATTACCTTGGGGCCAAAACAGAGATGGAGAGCTTTCCAGCTGACGATCCACTGACTTACTGGGTCATGAGAATAGACCACTGGCCAGAACTTGCTCAGTATGCTATTGAGCTGTTGGGCTGCCCTGCATCCAGCATGCTTTCAGAACGGGCATTCAGTGCTGCAGAAGGTTTTGTTACTGATCATAGAACGCGTCTGTCCACAGACTCCGTGGACAATTTGACATTTATAACAAACGAATCAGTCCTGGATTACCAGCTATGAAGCCCCTGATGCTGATGTCATTGATTAAGTCTTTTTGGGATGCGGAATCTCTGCAGGACTTCGAAGGCTGCCTAGCTTTGAGGGTGTTCAATCATTTCATCTGGAAGAATGTTTTTGGTATAGGTTTCATGGGCACAAATAACACCCAAAGATCAATTTTTCTGCACCTGTTTGACAGGTGCATATCATTGCAATTTTTTACAGCAAGGCCAATTCTTGCTTTCATCAAGATTACATCTATAGGTTTATGGTGGGAAGGTGCCACCAACATCCAAAGAATAATTTTTATGCAGCCGTTACTTCTATTCAAAGTCAAAGTGACACCAGAATGTATCCAAAAAATCTCTTATCTTGTTCCCAGTGCACTACATTAAGGCCTCATCATACACACTGGCTCCCCAGCTGTTGCTGAGCAAAATAAAGGCAGCTTTCAGTGTAAATGTAATTTTTTGGGGCTTTATAAATGCAATTATTGCTGCAGCAATGGTGGAAGGATTTTTTCATTTTTATGCTTTCACTTTAACAATAAAAAAATCACTGCTCATTTAAAAATGTAGTTTTTCACAAACTTTTTTTTAATTGATACATGTCCCCCAGGGCAGGACCTGAACCCCTATAACTATTGTATGCCCAATTACTTGCATATAACCCTGCCACATGGGCACTTTTGATTTTTGACTTTTGGGTCCCATTGACTTTAATGGGGTTCGTTATTCGGATCCAAACTTTTGCGGTGTTCGAAAAGTTCTGTTGCAAACCGAACAGGGGTTCCTTCGGCCAAGCCCTACGACTTAACTACAAGATTGTCATCTCCTGCATAGCATCAGCTGCCATTGTTTCATTACAAATTAGTCATCTTAAATCACTTAAATTAGTGTTTGGCGCCAAAAAAGGGCATCTGGTCATCTAATGAATCCATCTGTGCTGGCAAGTCCTGTCCCATGTAAACATGGGAGTGTGGGAGACCCGCCCTTACACATCAATTACACACCTTCTTTTAATGAGAGGTGTCAGTGGATTCCTCCGCTTTCATCAATAGGCATAGCCACATCATAAGTCTGTCCCATCTCTATCGCGTCATCGCAGAAGTTACACAGGGATCACTTAAAGTGAAGGTATACGCATGCACGATGAATGACGATTTCAAACCCTGCTCAACAGGGGGACATCCCCCTGTATATTTAATGCCGGGCTGGCATCCAGCCATGGAGAAATCAAATTAGAGACATAAACCCCATCAACATCACATCGGACAAGCGGCCACAATATCATCAGTTCAGTTGTGTCATTCGCCTATATTATATCAATCTTGACAAGAACATGTCTTTCTCTTTCTCGTCAGTAATGTATAGAGGACAGGGGGACATCAAAGGACCCAAGACTAGGTACTCATGGAACACAGATGTGGTGGTTACCCCATAAGTCCAACCACCTCAACTCCCCCACCTTAACCAGGCTGGGGTCTGCTGCCAGACCCTATGCCCCCATATATAGCCTTCCACTCATTTTCTAGATTACAGAGCTGTGTTAATTTAAATCTTTTATATCTTCAAATAGTTCAATGTTAATTCTTATTTCTAAATCTGTAAGCAGCCTTAGTTCAAACACGATACCTAATATGCTTTGAACATTGTCGCTCCCATTATTAGCGCATCTAATCATTCCCACAGATAAATAACTATTATTAGTTAACGTGTGCTGAAATTCTTAATTGTTTTAATTAAAGCAATTCTGTGCTTTCTAAAAATGCTTCATAACAAGGAAGCCCTAAAGTATTCTTTATCCCGTTTTAAAATTAATTCTGTTAATCTAACCCAGTTTAGACATTTGTGACTCCTCAAAGTTTGAAGCATGCTGCGTTTAATAATTGTAACGGCGAGGAAGACATTTCTGCCGAGCGTGCAGCTTCCATTTTGTGCTTCATCATGAAGAAACGACCGTGGAATATTATCCACTCCGGCGACTGCCAGGGCAGGAGACCTGCGATCACAAAGGCAAATGTTTTTAAAAAAACACATAAAACACATGGCATTATTCGATTATGGACAGAAATACCATTTTCACAGCTTGCAGTAAAATGAGCTTATTTAGTGGTGGCGATCGCTGCCCCTACAAACTAACCGAGGGAATAGATCGTTGCTGACATGCTGTTTTTGCCCCATGCTTTCTCTAGAGGAATTGCTGAACTGCATTCCTAAGGATTTTGCAGACACACACCCGAGGAAAAGCCTAGCTACGTGAAATTGTTTCTTAAATGATCCATTGAACTTCATATCTCCTCGCTCTGCAAATATCCTAGGGTCTTGTTGTCAAAACACGATTGAAATGAATAATTCCCAAAGTTGGAGGCAGTTTCAGGATTCATCATACAATTAACTATTTATAGGCCTTGAAAGGTCTGAATGGTATAAATATGCATTGTTAACTGCACAAAATATGGCTGCTAGCGTGATGTACAGTGCGCAGGGAGTAGTTAGCTATTTTACAGGCAGTATGGTAATTGAGGAGCTTTAATATTAATGTTTGGAGTTTTAAATAGAAGTTTACACTCAGCACTTACTTAACCCCTAAGGCAGTGTAAATATTACAGCCTGCAATGTTCCTGTGCACTAAGATTTGTTTAGTAGCAGCAGTTTTCATACTATTACCTCTGCCACGGGGATCACTCTGAGGCGAGGTAACTTGGATCCTTCCTTGAAGTAGACCAAACATTTCTTAGAATTCATAGGTTCCATTCAAACTAGCATTTTTTATAAGCTCAGAAACGCTAGAAAAATGTGCTGGATCAAAAATGCTGATAATAGCATTTATGTTCCGGCTTGTAGTAGCGTTTTAGTAGCTTTTTTTATTATTATACAGGATTTATATAGCGCCGACAGTTTACACAGTGCTTTACAACTTGAGGGTAGACAGTACAAATACAATACACTTTAATACAGTAGGAATGTGCTGACGGAGAAAATAAATGTACAGTTGTTAGGTGGGGTGCTAGATAGGCTTCTCTGAAGAGATGAGTTTTTAGAGTTCATCTGAAAGAGGACAAAGTAGGAGAAAGTCGGACAAATTGGGGTAGAGCATTCCTAAGGGTGGGTGAGGCTCTGGAGGACTCCTGGAGGCAGGCATGGGATGAGGTGACAAGGGAGTTAGATAGCAGGAGGTCTTGGGAGGAGCAAAGAGAACGATTAGGTTAGTATTTTGAGCCTAGGTTAGTGATGTAGCTGGGGAGGGGGGGGCTGAGTTGTGGATGGCTTTGTAAGTTATTGTTAGTATCTTGAATTTAATTTGTTGGTTGAGTGGTAGCCAATGGAGAGATTGGATTGGCAGAGGGATACCGCAGACACTGAGCGGTTTGTAAGGTTGGTAAGCCTGGCAGCAGTGTTCATGAGGGACTGAAGTGTGGATAGCCTATTTAGAGGTAAGCCAATGAGGAGGGAGTTGCAGTTGTTGAGGCGAGAGATAACCAGGGAGTGGATTAGAAGCTTTGTAGTGACATTGGTTAGGAAGGGGCATATCTTGGAGATGTTGCGGAGGTTGAGGCAGCAAATTTTGGATAGCGATAGAATGTGGGGTCGAAAAGGCTAGTTCAGAGTCCAGGATTACACCTAGGAACTTGATGTAGGGGGACAAGTTGATAGTTGCGTCATTGATATTGACAGAGAAATCAGGGGAAGTGGCACCTGGGGGAGGAAATATCATTAGCTCGGTTTTGGATAGGTTGAGTTTGAGGAAGAGATGTGACATCCAGGCCGATATGTCTGCTAGTAAGTTGGTGATGTGGGAGGAGTAAGGATAAGCCGAACACGCCCCTGTTCGGTTCGCACCAGAACCTGCGAACAGACCTAAACTTCGTGTGAACTTTAGAACCTTATTAAAGTCTATGGGACTCAAACGTTCAAAATCTAAAGTGCTAATTTTAAAGGCTAATATGCAAGTTACTGTCCTAAAAAGTGTTTGGGGACCTGGGTCCTGCCCCAGGGGACATGGATCAATGCAATTTTTAAAAAAAAAAACAGCAGTTTTTTCAGGAGCAGTGTTTTTATTAATGATTAAAGTGAAACAATAAAGTGTAATATTCCTTTAAATTGCGTACCTGGGGGGTGTCTATAGTATGCCTGTGAAGGGACGCATGTTTCCCGTGCTTAGAACTGTCCCTGCACAAAGTGTAATTTCGCAAGGAAAAAAAATCTTTTAAAATCACTTTGAATTGTCGGCTCCCGTAATACAGAGAACACTCAATGAGTTCATTCATTGATGAAAAAAAAAGCGTGGGGCTCCCCTAAATTAAATTACCAGGCCCTTCAGGTCTGGTATGGATATTAAGGGGAACCCCGTGTCAAATAAAAAAAAAATTGACGTGGGGGTCACCCTAAAAATCCATACCAGACCCTTTATCCGAGCACGCAACCTGGCAGGCCGCAGGAAAAGAGGGGGGACGAGAGAGTGCCCCCCCCTCCTGAACCGTACGAGGCCACGTGCCCTCAACATTGGGAGGATGCTTTGGGGGTCTGTGACCCCTCAAAGCACCATGTCCCCGTTGATGGAGACAAGGGCCTCATCCCCACAACCCTGGCCGGTGGTTGTGGGGGTCTGCGGGCGGGGGGCTTATCAGAATCTGGAAGCCCCCTTTAATAAGGGGACCCCCAGATCCCACCCCCCCGTTTGAAATGGTAAGGGGTTACGAATGTACCCCTACCATTTCACAAAGAAAGTGTAAAAAATGGTTAAATAAGACAAACACGCTTTTGGAAAATTCCTTTATTAAAAATAAAAATAATAAAAAAAAAAAGATTCCAGCGGTGCTAATCCACTCTTGCTATCCAGCAATGGATGATCATCTCTCCGGGGTCCAGCGATGGCTGATCTGATCCAGCGACAGGTGATTTTCAGTCCAGCGCAGTCCATACATGCATCCGTCTTCTGTCTCCACTGAGGAGACACTGCGGGGATCCCAGCGCTGACGTTTCTTATATTAGGAGGGCAGGGCCACCCGTCACCTGATCCGTCCCCTCTGACGCTGATGAGGGAGCCCAGGGGTTCCTCAGTGATGTATGGGTGACCCCGCCCCCTCTGATGTAACGCAGGTTTCCGTTACAATATTTCATATTTACTTATTCAGTCCCTGGTTATCTTCTGTCCTGACTTTTGCAACTCTCTTACTGGTTTACCTCTACTTAGGCTACCCCCTTAATCATGAATGCTGCTGCTAGACCCATCCATGCTAAGGCCCCTTTCACACTGGGGCGGGAGTGGCATCGGCGGTAAAGCGGGGCTATTTTTACCGCCGCTTTACCGTCGCTTTATGCGGCCACTAGTGGGGTTTTAACCCCCGCTAGTGGCCGAAAAACGGTTAAAACCGCCCGCAAAGCACCACTGCAGCGGCACTTTGCTGGTGGTATAGCCTCGCTACCCCATTAATTTCAATGGGTAGGAGTGGTTTAGGAGCGTGAATACACCGCTCCTTCACCGCTACAAAGATGTGGCTAGCAGGACTTTTTTCACCGTCCTGCTAGCGCACCGCTCCAGTGAAAGGGGCCAGATTTTTTCAGGCGCTATTTGAGCAAATGCCCCAGTGTGAAAGGGGCCTAACCGTTCTGTGGCTGCCGCCCCTCTCTACCAATCCCTTCATTGGCTTCCACTAGCCCAATGTACATAAATCTAAATACTAACCACAACATACAAAGCCAACCATAACACTGACCCCAGCTACATCACCAACATCATCTTGAGATATCGACCAAATTGTCCCCTCTGCTCCTCCTGAGACCTCCTGCTCTCTGGCTCTCTTGTTATTTCCTCCTATGCTCACCTCCAGGACTTCACCAGAACCTATCCTCTAGACCTCTTTACTCCAGTATCTCCTACCCTGTCTCCTACCCTGTTTACCTTTAGGCCATCCCTGAAAACCTATCTCACCTCCACCTAAAAACTGTATTTCGTCACCTCCATCAGATCATCCCTGCCATAGCTAATACCTTTTGTACCACCTGCTCCTCCCTTATGTATTGAACTGTATTGTCATTGTTCTGTCTCTCTTTTTATTGTAAAGTGCTGCGCAAATTGTTGGCACTATATAAATCCTGTATAATAATAATTTACGTGATTAAACAAAGAAGCATATTTTTAAAGAGACGTATGGGTTTCCCAAAAATCCCCTAAAAATAATTATACTCACCTAGGTGAATTTATTCTTCACCGCATCTACACTAACTGTGTGATTAAACACTGTTAATCGCTCAGATCTCCCCTCCACTCTGAGAAGAGAGACGTGACTGTGCAGGGGGTGGGAGAAGCTGGCTTAGTCTCTCAGTGACTCACTGAGAGGCTGAGCCAGCTGCCTTACAGGTTGCTGGGTGGATCCCCACTGTAAAGTTGAGAACGATCCAGCATCTGGACCGGCTGAATGAAATACGATGGTATAGGATTCAAGACCTCTACTAGGTACAATGTTTCCCCGAAAATAAGACCTTCCCTGAAAATAAGACCTACTGTTATTTTCCAGGAGGGCTGCACTATAAGCCCTACCCCGAAAATGAGCCCTAGTTTAAAATGCTCGTAAAATCCTATAATCCACTCTATTGCTGTATTATATAGTGTACAATGTGTGTGTGTGTCTCTGTAATATGATTGTGCCAAATACCTTTGTAACAGCACCGCTCTGTGCTCACCTGATGGAGCGGCCAAGCAGCGCTGTAACAAAGGTATTTGGCACAAATACATAACAGAAACACACACATTGTAAATTATATACTACTGTAGTAGAGTGGATTATAGGATTTTACAGGCATTAACTCAGTTCACACTGGGGATACCTGACAGGCAGGGAGGGAGAGGGGGAGAGAAAACAACACATTGCATGGTAAGACCTACCACAAAAATAAGCCCTACTGTGTCTTTTGTTGCCCAAATTAATATAAGACCCAAGCTTATTTTTGGGGAAACACAGTAGTAGTATAGCACAGCTATAAGAAATAAGCTTAGAAAGCTGAATTGTGCATTCATTCTTAGTTCCTCTGGATTGACATGTCTATGTGAATTAGCCAAGCATGCTTGTCCATGCACTAAGCAGTGACTTCACAGATTCCCCTGCTGCTAGGCTTATTTTGGAATAAACAGAGAGTTGCAAATACCTATTCTTTCTTCCAATAATGAACAGCTGGGTACATTGCAAGATACCCAAAGACATAACAAATATAATTTATAGATACCTTAAAATCTACTTTAGCATAGAACCATTGGTTGCAGGTGTAAGATATAGAAATACGGGCAATGCGTAGTACATATAGGACTACTCTTTCTAAATAAGACGTATTAAAACCCAATTGAAATTTTAGTTGACTATTAACATTACCACTATCATAACTGCTTGCGATCTTTGTAAAACTTCAAACATTAAATCTTGCTTCCATTATCACTTTTTATTTGGCCTTTTCTTTTGGCAAGTTAATGTTCTGCCTTAGTTATGACTGACTGTCATTTCATGGATGTCATCCATCCATCATATTATTTTTATCCATTTCCTTTTCTTTCACAATCTTGCATAGTTCCTCTCCAGCTGAGTCTCTTGTAATATGGCCAAAGGGTTGGCATTTTCTCTTTAATATACTTTTCAACAGGCATGGTTTTGCTTCACTGACTCTTTGCAGCACCTCATTCGTGGCCCTTTTGTCCAGCTGATTTTCAAGATTCACTTGTAGCACCATAGTTCAGAAAGTTCAAAACTTGTGATTTTTTTTAGAGGCATAGGGGTTGTACTTAAAATAAAAATGCATAGCCATTTGCCCAGTTAAAGTGCATGTTCAAGTGTCAAGTGTTCTGTCTAAATTGAGCAAAAAAACAAATCATATTAGGTAATTTTTTGTTCTGGTCAAATGTCTTTCATTGAGTTAAAATGGAAAATACTGATTTTGGCCACTAGATGGTACTAAGAATCATAGGAAATTCATATGATACTACTAATAAGTAGATGGCACTTATTTTCCTTATTTGCACAGTAATGCCGCGTACACACGATCATATTTTCAGACAACAAATGTTCGATGGGAGCTTGCTGTTGGAAATTCCAACCTTGTGTAGGCTCCAATGGACATTTTCCGCCGGAATTTCTGACAAACAAAATTTGAGATCTGGAGCTCAAATTTTCAGACAACAAAATCTGTTCTCGTAAATGCCGATCATGTGTACACAATTCCGGCGCACAAAGTTCCACGCATGCTCTGAATCAATTACGACACAGAATTGCTTGGTCTGGTAAAACTAGCAGTCCTAATGGAGATAGCACATTCGTCACGCTGCAAATTTTCAAATCTTTTAATGCAGTGCATTCTCTTCTTCTTTATAATGCTAGAATAATGAAGTTATTTTGCTGCTCATATTCACCCATAGTTCTGAAAAAATGTATTTCTTTATTATTTCTTGTGATCTCCTGAACAATTGTTTTTTTTTTTTCGGCAGATCTCCATAATAATGTTTTTAATTAATTTTTTTTTTTATCAAGATCTCCTGCTTTTTTTTTCTAATGCTCTCCATAATATTGTTTTTCGTTTTGTGTGTCGGGTTACCACAACACCATTAGTATCTTGTATTTTTTGAACCTCAAGGAGGTTAGTTTGTGTTGGTGTCCCTTGTTAATTTGACATTGTATTTAGGAAATGTACCTGCCTACTCACAAACAAATTGTCCTTTTTTAAGTAAAACACATAGGCAAATATTTGTGAATACAAAGTAGTCATTTATTATGGGTCATAATAAAATAAAGTGAAAGGGAACGCTGGAGAAACTGGTGAAATTGGCGAAGCCTTTGTACCCCAGGGCTCACATCAACTATTTTGCAGCCAAAATTGGTAGCATGAGGAGTCCATATAATAGTGAGCACAATCAGGTCAAGGACTATAAGAGATCAGGAACAGCAGCAGATGATATATATGTCCTCAGGCTGTGGTCATACAACAGCCTGCGTCTTTTGTCAGACCAGACTGAATCCAGGCCATCACACTCTTGTCTTCCATCCATTCTTGCTTCCAGGCTTGCTTCCAAGCTGTGTTTTTGGAGTTGTGGCAGGAGGTGGAGGAGGAGGATGGTCGAACTCACACAGATTGGTTTTGGTTGTGAGTTGACCCTTCAACCCCTTATTTAGTGACAGATACATAATTTCTCACAGTTGAGGCATTGGCCCTCTTCCATTTCCTGCATTTTGCATACAGCCATGGAGGCAAAGGCCTCTTGAAGAGTGGGGATGGTTCTGAGGGCACCATTAGCCTCTCGAATCAGCCCAAGTGCTGCCTCCTCCATGTTACTCCCCTTCCTGGGCCTGTTGGTTGGAAGGGTGAGGGGAGGGACCTAGGATTCGGCTATTGGGCTGGGCCACTTTCTGGCTGCCACTTACCCCTGCCACCTCCTGGCTGCCACTTTCCCCCATCACCTCTGGCTGCCACTTTCCCCGCCACCTCCTGGTTGCCACTTTCCCCCACCACCTCCTGGCTGCCACATTCCACAGCCTCCTCCTGGCTGCCACATTCCACACACTCCTCCTAGCCGAGGCTTTCCTGTGTATGAAAAATGGACATAGTTTTATTTTTTGTATTCATCAATCACACACGATTTTCAGCTCATGACTGTTGTAAATTGAATGTTAACAAATAGAAAAGACTATCATTCTGACCCCAGCATTTTTCATTCTTGTCCCAAACATTTTATAAAATGAAGGGTTCACCCCAGGACTTTAAATCAAGTGGGTACCATTTCCGTTTTTCTGTCCCAAACATTTTTGGCCACTACTGTCTATTGATATGTAAAACACTTTATTAAATCAGCAATTAGTGATCAATAATAACATCTATATACCATCATGAATTTTACGACAAGAAATATGTAGAACAATGCTATATCTGGCTCAAGCAGGGCTCCTCCACTTCTTCCTGGCTGGAAGGCCCAGGTTGGACGTTAGAAGCCTCCCCTGGGGTGGAACGAAGCGTGGAAGGAAGAGTGGAAGGAAGGGTTGAGAGTGATTGCCTTACTTCAGTCTGGTCTGACAGAAAACACGGTCTGTCATAGTACCACAGCCTGGTGACCTAAATGTCATCTGCTGTAACTCCTGATCTCATGGAATCCTGGACCTTATTGCGCTCCCTATTATAAGTGCTCCTCAGCCCACCAATTTTTCCCTTCAAATAGGGGATGTCATCAGCTTGGAACTCTGCCAAAAAAGACAATTGTACAACACTACCAAGCAATATTTCATATTACTATTTCTCGCATCAAATATCTGTTTGCTAAGTATACCATTTTTTTATTCAGATAGGGGAGAAAAGACGTGGGACATCTGAGGACACCAGGGACCCCATACCTCCTAAAGAAAAGGAAATCCCCCCACCACAACCAGAAGATGTGGAGGAAGGAGAGGTTTGTGAAGTGGGCGAAATAGTGACCACAACAGGTGAGTGTCTGAGACCACAGCTTCGGGTAATAGATGGATGCCTGCATATTTATAATACATGGAGTTTTTTTAATTTTATGTCGCGTACACACGATCGAATTGTATGACGTACTTAGTCCGTTGAAACACATTTCAACGGACAATCCGCTCGTGTGTGGGCTTCAGCGGACTTTTTCAGCGTGCAGTCCGGAGTACTAAGAAGTTCGGTTTGCACAACAATCTTTCCGTCGTACTTTGGTTTCAGCGGACAATACGGTCGTCAGTATGCTAGTCCGACGGACTAAGAATGGCGCATGCCCAGAAAGGATTTACAGGGCGGAAGCGCTCTGTCTTGTAAAACTAGTGTTCGTATTGAAGCTAGCATATTCGTCATGCTGCTAATTTTGTGATTTTTTAATATAGCACATTCTTTTCTTCTTCATAATGCAAGAAAAGTGAAAAGTGAAGTTGCTTTGCTGCTTATATTCACACAGAGTTATCACAAATGTCTTTATTCATCCTCATCCTATGATTAATATTCCAATTCGAGAATAAATTAAAAAAACAAAAACGGACGAATTAAGCTGAAGTCTGAAAAGCGCGAATCGTCTCTAACCAAACTTCCACTAACGCAAAGTCAGCAGAAGGAGCCCAAAGGGTGCTTTGCTGTGTCTTGGACTTCCTATTTCTAGTCCCGTCGTACGTGCTGTACGTCATCGCGCAAGCTTTCGTCGGACTGTTTGTGTATCCGTGTGTGGTCAAGTCCGTTCAGTAGAAAGTACGCTGGATTGTCCGTAGGATGTATGACGGACTAAGTACGTCATACAATTCGATCGTGTGTACGCGGCATTAGGTGATGTGGATGGTGTGGAAGAAGAATCTCAATTCACAAGTGCAAATCCACACATCCTCATCGGGGAGATCATGGTGTACAATTGTGATTTACAGAAGATCACGGAAGACATCAATGATGTGTAAAAAAAACTCAAAAATATCAATGATGTTTTAGGCAGAATATAAAACACCCCCAAAATTGTCAGGATACCTTGAGGCGAGGTGACAGATGCACACCGTAGGGATCAGGAGTGCACCGCAAGGTTGTGGACCCTACAGCTGACTGCTCAGGACGGGAGATAGATCCCACTGGGGTTAGAGCGTAAGATTCCCTGGGGCCTGAGCCAGCAGGTGTTCACCAGCGCCTCTAGTGGTAAGGATGGACTTGGCTGCAACTGGCTCCAGGTCGCGACCCCCAGGGTCCCCCAGCTCACAACCACAGTAGGCAACAGGAGGATAGGGATAGTGAGAGATAAAGCCAAGGTCGGGGCCACAAGCAGACAGGAATAGTCAGGGACACGCCAATAGGTCAGGATCACAGGCAAACAGGGATAGTCGAGGACACGCCAAAGTCGGTAACGGAACAACAGAAGAGCACACGGCAGGTAACAGGAAGCTAAACACACAAAGGAATACACAATGGTTGATCAGCAGGGTTGGCCTGCAGTGCACAGGTTAATATAGAGTTCTCTGATAGGAGCTAGGGTGGAGTCATGCCAGAGAATGGATTACAAAAGCAGTCAGGTGAGGGTCGGCTGGTCTCTAGAGATGAACACATGGAAACAGGTAAGCAGACCAACTCTATTCCATAACCATGACCGTACCCTCCCTCTTACAAGGCCTCCCCCTCCCCCGCCTGGGTCCAGGCTTAAAGGGAAACTCCAGATGGAACCTCCTCAACAGACTAGGAGCAAAGACCTCAGATGCAGTGATCCAAGACCTCTCCTCAGGGCCAAACCCTTTCCAATGTACGAGATACTGAAGAATGCCTTTACGGAGCCGGGAATCCAAAACTTGACTAACGTCGTATTTTAGATTATCCTCAGAGACTGGAACCGAGGTAGGGAGAGGACGAGAGGACTTGAGGACTAAAGGCTTTTTGGGAATGGGTAAGGGCATGAGAAGATCAGGAGCCTGAGCAGGGTCCCCCAGACCCTTAAAGATGAGCTGGGCATCCAGAACAGGACCACCAGACTGGGCAAAGGTCAGTGGATCCCTGAGGTCAGGTTGGTTAGAAGGTGAATTGTCACAAGAGTCAAGCTGGATAGCTGAAACACAAACAGAATGCAGAGAGCCCTGAGAAAAAGATTGAAAACCCCACCTGGCCGAATGAGGTATTCTATCCAAAGGATGGATTGGGCCTCTTAAACCGGTTTGAACGGACATAGTAGCAGTTCACAGAAGGTCCTGAACAAGAAGCAGGAAGCTCATTGGGCATGGACTGGACTGGCATAACTGGTGCAGAGGCCGACTGAATAGTATTGTCAGGTGTAGCGACCATCTCAATCGCATCACAGGGCATAGCGACTGTGGAACTTGCAAACAAGTTAGCCTGGCTGTGCGTCCAAGGGAGATTAGGGACAGGCAAAGGTAAATGGTTATGCAAACTGGAGTGAATGATCGACTCAGGCTCATAGGTGGGCCCCTCATCCAGAGTACCACATGACCTAGAGCAGTGATGGCAAACCTTGGCACCCCAGATGTTTTGGAACTACATTTCCCAAGATGCTCATACACTCTGCAGTGTAGTTGAGCATCATGGAAAATGTAGTTCCAAAACCATTAGGCATGGGATCAGGAGGGAAATCCCCATTTTGACTCCCAATTTGTGTGCAGCTTCAAAATGTAGCTTTCACAGGGGTGACATCACTCCATCTGATGAAGGCAATATCAACACAGTTTGGACATATTAATGTCTGATATTGCCTTCACTTAATAAAAGTTGAACTTTGTAAGTTCTTGAGTTGTGTATTGTTTTATGGTTTTAAACATGCCTGTTTTAACACAAAAAGGCTATTTGTACTATTCAAAAAAAAAAATGTTATTACTGAAATATATTGGTTTGTTCAAAAACCCTTACTAACGCACATGTGAATGTGCACAGAGTTAAAAGTTTTCTACTCAGCAATGTGTGGCTTCTTCTTTCAATGCTTAATATAAATTTTTGGACTAAGTTGGTGTTTACACTGAAATGGGGGTTATTTACTAAAGGCAAATCCACTGGACAGGTAACAAGTGTCATAATATAAAAATATAAATACACACTGTACAAATTGAAGCACTTTTTTACATTCTGCAATTACCTATCAACATAATAGAAGAACAAAACTTTAAACAGTATCATTTGAAAGTATTCAGGCAGGCCCTTTCACTACATGCTTTGGTGAATTCATACAGAAATCTGACCACAAAAGATGTAGGTATAGTATGTATGGGTTTGGCAAAGTCAGCAGAGGATTGGTATTGGTTGACTTAGTGGTAGGGGGAGGGAGGGTTCCAAATGATTTTGGGACCCAAAAAAATAGCCTCTGGCACTCTGCATGAATTTAAGGACACAAATAACAGTTGTACACCTTTGAGGGGGTGTTTAGGGTAAAGTACCACTACGGAGCTGACAAAATACATTATCAAGTGACTAGGCTTGGTGTGTATGGGCCCAGGATAGCATGCTGGGGAGGTAAGTGAAGGCAAATATGCATGAAGGACAAAAAAGAAGTTTAAAAAATTCAAGCATGCATGAGAACAAAGGGGACATTCACAGCATATTGCATTCATGATAATTAGGGAATGATGTAAGAAATAAAATACATTAGCAAACATTAAATACATAGAATGTGATGTTAAAGGAGAAAAGTTACCCTAATATAGTCCTTCTGCAGGACCTGAATGATGGCAGAACAGGTCTCTTGAATAATGATCCCCAGATCCTGGGGGGAGATGCTTGTAGAGAACTTGATGTCCTGCAGACTTCTCCATGTCGCCAAGTACTGCAACATGATGACTAGCCTCTGCTCTGGAGTGATGACTTGCCGCATGCAGGTATCCTGCTTAGTAATGTAAGGGGACAGCAAAGCCAACAGACGGTGAAAAACGGGGTCCGTCATCTGGAGATAATTCCTGAAATCATCAGGATTATTCTCATGGATCTCCCGCAACAAAGCCATATGAGAAAACTCCTCCCCGCCCTGTTCATGGACTGGACTTAGGTCAAAGTAAGAGCCCCAACACCAAGCCCCTGCACAGCACGAACTCTATGACGAGTACATACACGCAACATGGCTTTAAAACAGTTGGCTGGTCAGAACAAACTAACAGAACGCACTGAAAATCATAAAGGCCTGAGAAGAGCGAGCTGAAAATCGGAAACGAGCCGACAAGAACGCACTGAAAATAAATATATGTACTATAATAATACGCATTGAAAAACAAATGTGAACTAACTACATGCACTGAAAACCAGATATGAACCCACAAGCACAAACTGAAGAGCAGTAACGATCGGAAAAGCACAAGGCTGAAAAGCGAGAATCATCTCTCACCAAACTTCTACTAACACGAGATTAGCAGAAGGAGCCCAAAGGGTGGCGCACTGACTATTGAACTTCCCTTTTCTAGAGCCATCGTACATCAGTCCTGATCACTGCGATGTGCCCAGATCCTCAGTGCCCATCTGTGCAGCCTATCAGTGCCCACAAGTGCAGCCTATCATTACCCACCAGTGCCGCCTCATCAGCGCATATATCAATGAAGCAGATAAATTACCTGTTTGCAAAATTTTATAACAAACTATTAAACATGATTTTTTTTTCAAAATTTTCCATTTTTTTTGTTTGTTTAGAAAAAAATAAAAACCCCAGTTGTGATTAAATACCACCGAAAGAAAGCTCTATTTGTGGGAAAAAATTATAAAAATTTAATTTGGGGACAGTGTGTTGTATGACCGCGCAATTGTCATTCAAAGTGCGTCAGCGCCGAAAGCTGAAAATTTATCTGGGCAGGAGGGGGTTTAAGTGCCCAGTAAGCAAGTGGTTAAAATGTGAATGTACTTTCACTAGATGAATATGCATTTTTTTTTTTTTAATGACTATGCCCTGTAATGAGGGAAAACATTTCTGGGCCATTTCTGAGAATGGACTAGACTTGCATTTGTAGCAGTAGCATTTGTAGCAGTCTTTTCTTCATGTTTAGAAGAAGATTGTTTAATATTCTACTTATTGCCTGTGGCTGCCCTGCAATTACCTTATTTCTGTTATGTAGAGCTTTTAATGTGAAACTAAACGTATTTGAAAGGACAGCATAAAACAAATTGAATATTTTACGGGAGGGAAAATTTGACAATGGGAAAATACACATTGTTGGAAAAAAAACAAACATGATCTAACATTGAGTTTGTAAGTTTGTGGCTTGGCTATAGAATGATAGAGGTTTAGGAGTGGCATTCAATTCATTTTTTTTGTCTGCTTTTTAAAGCAAATACTATAAAAACAAACAAAAATATCGCACTTGGGGCAAACCTGAGAGCTGCAACTAAAAACCATCTAATATCAAAATATGGATCAAATCAGAAAACATTATACATAAAGTTGCGCTAAATATACGTGAAAGTTAAAGTGAAAAACTCAATACAAATCACATAGAAAATACAAATCAATCAAAAAAACATCCTGTGTGAAGTTCAATCAAGAAAAAAAGGAGTCTTTGTAATCAGGAAATCTTAGTTCCAAAAAGAAGCCAACGAACAGGAAAATCAATCCTTTTTACGAATTCAGTGAAATCTTCCTGACTTTGCCACTATCACATCCAGATCTGAAAAAGGTTTGACTCTTACCGCAATGGGTGGACTCCAAACCAGCGGAGTCGTTAGCGCGAGCAGACAGCCCTCTGCAGGGTTCTTTTGCGTGTATTCCATTCCGGTGTACTACTGAGGGCGTGGATAGATGCGGATCATTCAAAGGTAACCAGCCTAGATCGAAGAGTTCCGGAAACCGTTGTACGTCCTGCTTCTCCTCTCGGTCACCGTAGAGAAAGGCAAAGTGGCCGTCCAATCTCCCTGTATACCTGGAGTTACCTAAAGCTCCCCAGTGAATCGTCGGATGCCAAGGTTTTTCAGTGCGCAAACCTGTAGTGAAACACAAAACGCTCGGGCCTCCCGGCCACGAGCGAGGGGAAGGGGAAAACAAAAGAGGACTCCGATCGTGAACGTACTGTTAAGCAGTCAACAGTTTTATTAATAAAAAATAAATACACAGCAGACCAAAGGTATGACCTAATAGGTCCGATTCTAACAAATAAAAAGTATGCATAAATAACCGGTTAAAATTAAGAACAAATATACACCCGTGCTAGGGAATATTCTAAGCGTGGTGGTATCAGCACAAACAACCCTGGGCCACCACGCTTAGAATATTCCCTAGCACGGGTGTATATTTGTTCTTAATTTAACTTTCACGTATATTTAGCGCAACTTTATGTATAATTTTTTCTGCTTTTTAAAGCAACCTTTTTGTAGCAATTAGAATTTAGCTATAGATGGATAGATTTTGTGCACGCTCATGGAATGGTGACAAACGCCGGTACTTAAAGCGGAGCTCCACCTGATTTTAAGACAATAGCTCATGATGATTATGTAGATGTTCTAATTTAAAAATGGAACCTTTTTTTTTAAAACTGTACCTTTGTTATGCTGATCAGTCTACTTATTGGATGTGGGGACTGCGAATATGGGCGGGGATAGTGAGGCTAAAATGTTGTTTCCTCTATCCGCACTGACTCCTGGGAGCTTTCGTGATTGTTCCCAGGAGTCTGTGCGGTGGCCTGGCGTGAGTTATCGCAATGTTTTCGACGCTCCATTGCCATCACAATGGGTCAAGACTTCCTACGACACCGCCCGTTGTGATGGCAACCTATCCTTTTGATGGCTCTCCAATTCGAAAGTTACTGCGCATGCATGAGATCGGCAATAGAACGGGCGGTGCATGCTGGTCCATCAGCAGCACAGTGTCCCAGAAGAGGATGCCTGTGGGCTTCACATGCCCACAGGCAATATGACAACTGGCAGCATGAAATTCTATAAGTTTTTTTTTGCGGAGAAAACTGACAGCGGAAGTCTTTTTAAACAGAACAAGCGAGTGATATATTTAACTATATTAATGCTTGTCATTTTGGCAAAAAAACAAAAACATTTGAGACAGTGAAACACTGCTTTAAAAATCTCCACAGAGAACGCTTACATTTTTTTTTACAGGTTACCTTTTTAGAGTTACAGAGAAAGTCTAGTGCTAGAATTATTGCTGTCGCTCTAATGTTTGCTAGGATACCTCACAAATGTGATGCAAATACCGTTTACATATGCGTGCAAGCATGGAGGGATGGGAGCACTTTAATTTTTTTTTCTTATTTTTTACTTAAAATTTTTAATTTTTACATTGTCCCTTTATTTTTTTATTTTTTGGTCACTTTTATTGCTATTATAAGGAATGTAAGCATAATGATGACAGGTCCTCTTCATGGAGAGATCTGTGGTCTCCAGACCCCAGATATCTTCTTTACCTCTAAAAGCAAAAGATGAAAAAAAAAAGATCTTTTGCTTAAAAAAAAAAAAAAAATTGTTTACTTCCACCCTGGACCAGTCATGGTGTCACTCTGGTCCTCCAAGGCCATAGAGGCAATCAAAGATGATCTACTCTTTGATCGCCTCTGGGGCCAGCCAGGAGTACCATTGAAGCATTTCTCAGCTGAGCCAGCAGAATCGGTAAGCCCAAGAAACACCATCAAGCGGTTGAAAGGGGGGGGGGACATCCCACCGCTTATGAAAGCAGTGGCTCATGAGCTGCTTAGAATGCTTTCAGGAGAAATCCAGCCACCAGCTGGAAAAAAAAGATACTGGGGTTATGGCTAATAACTTCAGCCATGACCCCGGAGAACCACTTCAAAGCCACAACGTATGTAGACGTATTACTTCAACTGATAGAAATATGTTGGCTGCCAGTGCTGACCACCTTTAAAAATATTAGATATCTGTCTTTGTCTCTGGTTATAAAACCCCTGACCTGGAACAATCATGCATTCAGCAAAATCAAAGCAAATTCAGGATTCCTGGTCTGCTTACTTGTTCTGGGTCAGTGACTCTGTAGCGGAGTGCTCATTTTCTCACCATGCTTAGATGCAGGTGCAGGTCCCAATTCCTTAAGTTGTCCATTGAAGATAAAATCCTCCACTTCTCTCATTCAACAGCTCAGACAGGCCATAGCTGATGAAGCAGACATAGGTGGGCAAGTGAACTATATTCAGATAGGAGGCTCTTCACTGTCAGAACTGGCATGCAGGCAGCCTTATATCACTCAGCTTCTTCAGAAGACCCTTCCTGATTCTTACCAGAGTTCTCCAGTTCCAGTGGGTTGTCCCTTTGTCCTTGGGTCTGGACCCCTCCAACTGCTCCCCTGTGTTACCAGTTCTACCATGGACCTCAATATAAAGCACACTGTTAATGGCAATAGCCACAAGTAGCTAAAATAGGCTTTCTGTTGTTATATAGTCTAACCACTTAAGGACCGGAAGGATTTGCCCCCATAATGACAGGCTATTTTTTGTGATACAGCACTGCATTAATTTAACTGACAATTGGTCCAACCGACCGGTTCACATACATTCAGGGTGGTCAGTTGGCTCCGCTGGCCACCCGCAATCATGCACACAAGAGCCAGAATGGGGATTTATGTATGCAAACACACAAATCCCAATTCTGACATGAGAGGAGAGACAGATCTGCTGTTCCTAGTAATTAGGAACAGCGATATGTCTCCTCCTTGAGTCAGTTCCCTACCCCCACAGTTAGAAACACACATGAGGGAACACACCTTAACCCCTTGATCACTCCCCAGTGTTAACCCCTTCCCTGCCAGTGACATTTACACAGTAATCAGTGTGTAATAAATGTCAATGGTCCCAAAAAAGTGTCAATTGTCTGCCGCAATGTCATAGTCCAGGTAAAAATCACAGATCGCCGTCAATACTAGTAAAAGAAACAAAATAATAAAAATGCCATAAATCTATCCCCT
Source organism: Lithobates pipiens (assembly GCF_037356315.1). Classification (NCBI taxonomy): domain Eukaryota; kingdom Metazoa; phylum Chordata; class Amphibia; order Anura; family Ranidae; genus Lithobates; species Lithobates pipiens. Next base: position 2,239,922 of record NW_027507755.1, on the reverse strand, counting down.
ATTTTGTAGACACTATAACTTTTGTGCAAACCAATCAATATACGCTTATTGTGATTTTTGTTTTGTTTTTACCAAAAATATGTCGAAGAATATATATTGGCCTAAACTGATGAGTAAATGATTTTTTTTTAATTTGGGGATATGAATTATAGCAAAAAGTAAATAATATATATATTTTTTTTTTAAATGGCCCCTATTTTTTTGTTTATAGCACAAAAAATAAAAAACGCAGAGGTGATCAAATACCACCAAAAGAAAAAAAGGACAACAATTTTATTTGGGTACAGCATCGCACGACCACACAATTGTCAGTTAAAGCGATGCAGTAAGCTATCACAAAAAATGGCCTGGTCATTAAGGGTGCAAATCCTTCCGGGGCTGAAGTGGTTAAAAACAAAAGGGGCTTTTTGACAACTAAAACTTTTAATACCTTTAACATTGCGCTGTTTATCTCTTGCTCCACTCCATGCCTGTTTTCAACACCGAACCCAGGCGCTAGCAGGGAGGGGAGAGACCTTGCAGTGAGACGAGGTGCGATTGGGTGCTCGTCAAGAAAGGTGTCGGGCTCTCTTAATGCTCAGCAGAAGCGCATCTGCTGAGTGAGTATATAAGTTACCGGCCTCAATGAGTATGTATGTTAGTAGTCTCCAAATCAATTGGTTCTGTGTTGCCTTTATCAGAATTATATTCTGACACATGGTTCTCTCTTAACAAGTATAATATACCATTGTAAATACCAAATGGCTCCAGAGCAGGTTAAAGTGTACAATCCTAACATGTACTTAACCACTTCCAGACCAGCGCACGACGATGTACGTCGACAGAATGGCACGGGCAGGCATATTGGCATACAGGTACGTCCAATATTAAATGCCGCCCTGCCATCGGGATCGCGCCGCCGGCGCGGACCCGCGGACTCGATCGCCGCAGGCATCCCGCGATCGTCTCACGGAGCGGCCGAATGGAGGAAATGCCGTGTAAACAGCATTTTTACATTCTGCCTAGCAACTAGTGACGCTGATCTCTGCTCCATGTGATTGGAGCAGAGATCAGTGTTCACTAAATGAAAGCCCAACCCCCCCACAGTTAGTAACACACCCCTAGGAACACTTAACCCCTACACTGCCACCCACTGGTTAACCCCTTCACTGCCAGTGTCATTTACACAGGAATCACTGCATTTATATAGCAGGGATTACTGTATAAATGACAATGGTCCCAAAAATGTGTCAAAAATATCCGATGGGTCCCCCACAATGTCGCAGTCACAATAAAAATCGCTGATCGCCGCCATTACTAGTAAAAAAAAAATAATAATAAAAAATTATTAATAAAAATGCTATAAAACTATCCCTATTTTGTAAACGCTATAACTTTTGCGCAAACCAATCAATAATCGCTTATTGCGTTTTTTTTGCCAAAAATATGTAGAAGAATACGTATCGGCCTAAACTGAGGGAAAAAAATGTTTTTTTATATATTTTTGGGGGATATTTATTATAACAAAAAGTTAAAAATAATGTGTTTTTTTCAAAATTGTCGCTCTATTTTTGTTTATAGCGCAAAAAATAAAAACCGCAGGGGTGATCAAATACCACCAAAAGAAAGCTCTATTTGTGGGAAAAAAAGGACGTCAATTTTGTTTGGGTGCCACATCGCACGACCGCGCAATTATCAGTTAAAGCGACGCAGTGCCGAATCACAAAAAGTGGTCTGGTCTTTGACCAGCAAAATGGTCCGGTCTGCAAGTGGTTAAACCCTAACAATGAACATCTCTTATTTGTTTAATTTTGGTCCATTAAATATACCTTTGAAAGCATTTTATTTTTTCTGTTCCATAAGTGCAAAAAGACTGTTGGCCCTGCCAGAAATCCAATACTAACCTGTGCACTTTAACCACTTAAGCCCCGGACCAATTGTCAGCCTAAGGACCAGAGGTCTTTTTACAATTTTGCACTGCACTGCTTTAACTGGTAATTGCGCGGTCATGCAATGTTGTACCCAAGCGAGATTTGCGTCCTTTTCTTCCCACAAATAGAGCTTTCTTTTGATGGTATTTGATTGCCTCTGCGATTTTTATTTTTTATGATATAAATGTAAAAAGACTGAAAATCTTGAAAAAAAAGATCTTTTCTAATTTTTGTTATAAGAAAAATCGAATAAACTCAATTTTAGTCATACATTTAGGCCAAAATGTATTCAGCCACATGTCTTTAGTAAAAAAAAATGTCAATAAGCGTATATTTATTGCTTTGCGCAAAAGTTATAGCGTCTGCAAACTAGAGTACATTTTCTGGAATTTACACAGCTTATAATTTATGACTGCCTATCTCATTTCTTGAGGTGCTAAAATAGCAGGGCAGTACAACCCCCCCCCCCCCAAATGACCCCATTTTGGAAAGTAGACACCCCAAGGAAATTGCTGAGAGGCATGTTGAGCCCATTGAATATTTTTTTTTTGTCCCAAGTGATTGAATAATGACAAAAAAAAAGTTTACAAAAAGTTGTCACTAGATGATATATTGCTCACACATGCCATAGTTATAAGTGGAATTGCACCCCAAAATATATTCTGCTGCTTCTCCTGAGTACGGGGATACCACATATGTGGGACTTTTTGGGAGTCTAGCTGCGTACGGCACCCCGAGATCCAATCACTGCCTTCAGGATTTCTAAGAGTGCAAATTTTTGATTTCACTCCTCATTACCTATCACAGTTTCGCAGGCCATAAAATGTCAAAATAACACAAACCCCCCCCCCCCAAATGACCCCATTTTGGAAAGTAGACACCCCAAACTATTTACTGAGAGGCATGTTGAGTCCATGGAATATTTTATATTTTGCCACAAGTTGCGGGAATATTACAAACTTTTTTTTTTGCACAAAGTTGTCACTAAATGATATGTTGCTCACACATGCTATGGGCATATGTGATATTATACCCCAAAATACAGTCTGCTGCTTCTCCTGAGTACAGGGATACCACATGTGGGGGACTTTTTGGGAGCCTAGCCGCGTACGGGACCCTGAAAACCAATCACCGCCTTCAGGATTTAAATATAAAACGCTACCAAAAAAAACTGTTAGCGATCGCAGGGATCAGGCCTGACTCTGCGAATGCTGCAGTTATGTGTTTAGTGTTTTGGAAGTGACAGTGATCGATCGATACTGCACTTGGGGGGCTGGGCGGAGGGGCAAAACGCAGGTGCTAGCAGGTATCTGGGCTGATCCCGCTAACAATGCGTTTTTTTGGAACCCTAAACTGTTGGGGACACTAGTATAGATCTGATATTGATCTGTTCAGATACTATACCACTACGGGAGGTGTATGCTTTGTGCGTGGGTGTTAGCACTACTGGCACTAACCTAGCACTGCCTGGGGCGACGCAGACCCTATCTGACCCTAAAACCTAATTGATATCACCCGCCGGGTGATCAGGGGGTTAAACCTTTATTGGGTAATAAATGTTGGGTGCCCTGATGCTATAAAAAGCAAATTAACTAACCAGCGTCACCCGTAACACTTATACGGTGATCACTGGTGAAAGGGTTAACTAGGGGCAATCAGGGGGTTAAAACCTTTATTGGGTAGTATATGGGGGTCCCTGACGCTATATAAAAAACTGACGGGGAACCTAAATAACTAACTGGCTAACCAGCATCACCAGTGACACTTATACGGTGATCTCTGGTGAAAGGGTTAACTCTAGGGGCAATCAGGAGGTTAAAACCTTCATTAGGTAGTATATGGGGGTACCTAATGCTATAAAAACCTGGCGGTGAACCTAAAAAATAACTAGCTACCTAGCGGCACCAGTGACACTAATGCAGCGATCAGAAAAACAATCGCTTAGTGACACTGGCAAAAGGGGGTGAAAGGGTTACCTAGGGGCAATCAGGGGGTTAAAACCTTTATTAGGTAATATATGGGGGTCCCTGACGCTATATAAAAACCTGCCGGGGAACCTAAATAACTAAATAACTAACTGGCTAACCAGCGTCACCAGTGACACTTATACGGTGATCACTGGTGAAAGGGTTAACTCTAGGGGCAATCAGGGGGCTAAAACCTTTATTAGGTTGTATATGGGGGTACCTAACGCTATAAAAACCTGGCGGTGAACCTAAAAAATAACTAGCTACCTAGCGGCACCAGTGACACTAATGCAGCGATCAGAAAAACGATCACTTAGTGACACTGGCAAAAGGGGGTGAAAGGGTTACCAGGGGGGCAATCAGGGAGTTAAACCTTTCTTGGGGGGGGGGTGGGGGGCTACCCTGGACCTAACACTAACTGCCCTGACAGTTTTTACAGTTACAACTGACACTAAATGCAGTGATCAGTAAATAAATGATCACTGCAATCAGTGACACTGTGTCTGGGGGTGAGGGGGTGGGGGGTGATCAGGGCGTGACTGGGGGTTAAAGTGTGCCTATGTGTACCTACATGTCAGTGTAGTGTTGGTGCACTTACTAGGATGTCTTCTCTCCTCGCCGTCCGGTCAAAAAGACCACCCCGAGGAGAGTGACATTACTTCCCCCTGCCTGTGTTTACACTACACAGGCAGGGGAAGCTTCTCATTTGCCAGGAGCGATCGAGAGGGGATGGCCAGAAACCAACAGCCATCCCCTCATCCCGGATAGCTCCTGAAGCTAAACGGACCACCGCAGCCAGCGGGAGGGGATCTGATCGGACCCCCCATCCGCTGGAAGGCAGGCACGTACGGGTACGTGCTTGTGCCTGTCCGTGCCATTGTGCCGACGTATTTTTATATGCGGCGGTCCTAAAGTGGTAAAAGTGTTATACCGAACAATGTTATAAGGAACTGTTTTAGGGCTAAAGAACATTCCCCTCATATGTTATGTAGAAGAGTATATGTGGAGGTATTCTGTGGCCCTAACACACTTCCTGTCCTAGGATGAAAATTCTGCTTCTCCATACTGTAGATACAACACAGTAGGTGAGCATTGTCACCCTAAGACAGGAATGATCACCCGGTAAAAACAAAAATAAAAAGTCTGAAAAAGAAAACTAGTACAAATCAAAGAACGGTCATGCTGCAATATATTGCCTTTTTATTTTTAGGTCTAGATACAGTTGAAAACACTAACAATACTGCCAGAATTGCCGTAGAATAATTATTTCCAGGCCTGATGTTTTTACACAGTCGCGCTTATCTTTTAGATTGGAAATCTCCTGATAGTAGTGAAAAAAAAAATTGCATGGCTTAGTAAATAACACTTTATATTTATCTTTTCTAAATATGTATATTGTATTAGTTTTTTTTACATTCGCTGTATTGATTTACGCTTGATGCCCAAGTCTCCAGAGAATGTACGAGGATTTCAGCCGCGGTATTAATTATGTCTCAAGCTGTTTCACCTGAAACTTTGTAGAAAGCAGAAATAACATCTCCAGCATAAACTTTCTCCTTTATCTTGGTTAAATGAAGCCTCATTTGTGTTTCAATGCCTTTTATATCAGCTTTTATCAATCACCCTTGGCATTAAAGCATGTATTAGTGTAAGTACCTTAGCAAGGCCCTAAGGCAATATTAAACATCCTCCTTCCCGCTAAATGATTTTCTGTCAACCGGCATGTCAAGCTTTACCAGGAGCTGCAAAAGTTCATTTATACAGAATTATGTTCTGCAATGATAAATTAAATCCAGTAAAATCAATGGAATTTAGATATTTTTGAAAGATAGCGGTGATGCTATCTAATCATTTCATACAAAAATGTTGATCAGTTTACTTATTTTATTTTTTTGCCGATCTTGTTTTTTAGAGATTAAATAAGACACCGCTTAGAAAAATTCAACATGAAGACGAAACATTTCATTATCTATTTTGCATTGCTCGTTTGTTCAGAAGATAAAATCTGTTTGTTTTACTTGGTAAAACACAAAGAAAAAAAAGGACACTATAGTCAAATATTTTTTTTTGCATTTAAAGGAAAACCTAATTTTAAATTAAAACTTGCGTAAATCCTCCTGCCTAAAGAGTGGTCCGTGCTGCATCAGAACTCATACAAAGAGCTGGGATGTGTGTGTGACGGGAGGGCCCGTGGAACCTAGAATCTTTTGGAAAGGTTGGGAATCCCTTGTTTCAGCTGCCCATGTACCTCTTATGTCTAAGTCACCCTGTGCCATCCTGGCACAGGGTGACTGAGAAAATATATCTTGGATTACTTAAAATGAGACAGTAATATTTATCCACAATATCTCCCAGGATATATGTAAAGACTATTCTTGATTTGTTTGATTCTGAAATCAACATGTTAGTTGAGAGAGCTGATCACATTGGCCAAGCCGACTCCTGCTGGAGCTCCTGCTATTGTGAGAAGGTGTCCTGTGTTTATATTTATGATAATGTATAATCTACTGTGTGAAGCTCGGTAACAACAAGTCTGACCTGTAGTGAAATCCTGATTAATCATAACAATGCTCAGGAGGGCATGGAGTCACATCGGCTGCTTTAAGGGATTCGTTAATTAGCTTGTGTTATTTAGGTTTCTGGTTACAGGTGTATTGTTAGAATAATATGAGCATATGAGCAGGAGGGGGGACCTCCTCTTCTACTGTATATAAGACTTGTATTTTGGTTCTAATAAACAGCCCATGTTCAGCAACGAAATAAGTATCATCTTGTTTTGTGCTTGTGAGCTAAATATCTAATATCTATATTCAGACTGAGAGGAAGTTGTATATGATGAAAGCACTAAAGCGGAGTATGGGACGTTTCGTTACAGTGTGCATTCTGTGTTTGTGCTGATGATTGCATGTTGTTGAAGTCTACATCTACTCCTGAAAGGGCCATTCATGTGGTAGTGGTGCAGATGCAGAATGACTTTGGCATTCAGTCAAATGACTTTGTCTGGCCACTGTCACATGAACAGCTCATTCGGGGGAGAAGTAAAGGACAACATGTGTAATCAACAGCGGTAGTGGAGGCAGAGAATGACCTTGGCCTTTATTCAGATGACTGTGCCTGTGGTGCCGCTGCATGAATGACTCATTCAGAAGGGGGTGTAAACAACAACATCAATGTGTAATCAGCGGCAGTGTTGTGTCAGAGAATGACCTTGGCCTTTATTCAAATGACTGTGCCTTTGGTGCCGCTGCATGAATGACTTGTTCAGGAGGAGATGTAAACAACAACAATGTGTAATCAGCGGCAATGTGGAGGCAGAGAATGACCTTGGCCTTCAGTCAAATGACTGTACCTGTGGTGCAGCTGCATGAATGACTTGTTCAGGAGGAGATGTAAATAACAACACTGTGTAATCAGCAGCAGTGTGGAGGCAGAGAATGACCTTGGCCTTTATTCAGATGACTGTGCCTGTGGTGCCGCTGCATGAATGACTCATTCAGAAGGGGATGTAAACAACAACATCAATGTGTAATCAGCGGCAGTGTTGTGTCAGAGAATGACCTTGGCCTTTATTCAAATGATTGTGCCTTTGGTGCCGCTGCATGAATGACTTGTTCAGGAGGAGATGTAAACAACAACAATGTGTAATCAGCGGCAGTGGGGAGGCAGAGAATGACCTTGGCTTTTATAAAAATGACTGTGCCTGTGGTGCCACTACATGAATGACTTGTTCAGGGGGAGATGTAAATATCAAAAATGTGTAATCAGCAGCAGTGTGGAGGCAGAGAAGGACCTTATCTTTTATTCAAATGACTGTGCCTGTGGTGCCACTGAATGAATGGCTTGTTCAGGAGAAGATGTAAACAACACCAATGTGTAATCAGCGGCAGCGTGGAGGCAGAGAATGGCCATGGCTTTCAGTCAAATGACTGTGCCTGTGGTGCCATTGCATAAATGACTTGTTCTGGAGGAGATGTAAATAACAACAATGTGTAATCAGCGGCAGCGGGGAGGCAGAGAATGACCTTGGTCTTCAGTCAAATGACTGTGCCTGTGGTGCTGCTGCATGAATGACTCATTTAAAAGGGGATGTAAACAACAACAATGTGTAATCAGTGGCGGCAGTGAATGCAGATAATGACCATAACCTTCAGTCAAAGGACTGTACCTGTAGCTGCTGAAATGACTTACTCAGGAGGAGATATAAACAACAGCAATGTGTAATCATCGACGGAAGTAAAGGCACAGAATGATCTTGCCCTTCAGTCATGTAGAATGACTAAAGGTCAAAGTCATTCTGCGCCAGATATCAGCAGCACATATGGTCCATTTACGCTGTATGTTTTTAAATGTTAGCACAAATGTTTAGATGCATCCAACATAAACTAAGGTCAAAACTGGACCATGAACACACATTTTTCTCATTTTGGTTCATGCAGCTGAACACTATTTACCAAAATGGAGCAATGTGAGAGCATACAATACTGCTACATTCAGATCAGTACAGTATGCCCATGTACGTTAGCCCAAATCTCAGCTATTTTTTTCTAAAATAATTATAGTATACATTCCTCCCAACTTTTTTGAGATGGGAATGAGGGGCACCTATTAGCAAAAATATGTAGGCATTGGACACACCCCCTGTCATGCCCCTTTAAATTAGAGTTATACAAAAAATAAAAATAAAGGTTAGTTAAACCCTCAAATTCTTTTTTGCAACTAATCTTCCTTATTACTGGATTTTGACATTTACAAATGCAGGAATTTATAAATTGGATGAAATGTTTGGCACTGGGAAACACTTTTTTAAAGATAAATAGTGCATTTTTTATACAACTATATAAATCAGACCAAAATGAGGGACAAATGAGGAGGAAAGAGGGACAGATGGACTTTGTTCCAAATAAGTCTCTTGAAATCAAGGACAGTTGGAAGCTATGTAGTATGCACTCGATATCTAAGAGGCCTGAACAGAGGGATTACATCTTGTGCAGTCTACTCAGTGATTCTTGAAAGTTCCTAGACTTTGTGTCCAGACAATGGTACCTGTGAAGAGAATACAGCCATCTGCAGTCTTCTCTCAGCTAATGGCAGAGAGCTGCCTGGAGGCGTGAACACTTGTGGTGACAGCTTAGAACTGGAGCCATCAGTTGTGGTTGTGAGGTAAGGTATATGGGGAAACTTTCCTTAAATCTTTTACTATGGAAACTGCCTAAAACAGTAAAATGTAAGCCCCTTTCATTGCAAGAGACTAGGGATGAGCTGGGTGTTCGAGTCTAACGCATGTTCAACTCGAACACCGACTGTTCGCCCGTTTGGCGAAGCCAGAACTCTGTGGGCCTTCCGCGCCATATTCGTGTGGCGCTCACTGCCCACAATGCACTACGGCATCACAGTGCATTGCTGGCTCATGATTGGCCAAGCATGCATTGTGACAACGCATGCTTGGCCAATCACAGCGCCGGCAGGGAGGAGAGCCATAATTGGCCACAGGCAGGATGCCTGTGGCCAATTATAGCTCAGGGGGGTTAAGTACACGCCCCACACTATATAAGACCCCCACCACGGCGGCCTTGTGTAGTGTGTTGCGGCGGGTAGGGAAAGAGCGGGATAGGCAGGGACAGTGTCTTTGTGGCTTGAAAACCTAGCGCTGTTAAAGTGGGTGTTGTGTGTCTCCAGCACAGTATACACCTGAAGCTACCCTTTATTGCTGGTGTTCTGTTTCTGTAATACAGGCATCTGCAGCAGTTAAAGTGGGTGTTGTGTGCCTCCAGCACAGTATACACCTGAAAATACCCCTTATTGCTGGTGTCCTGTTTCTGTAATACCGGCATCTGCAGCAGATAAAGTGGGTATGTTGTGCCTCCAGAACAGTATACACCTGAAGATACCCCTTATTGCTGGTGTTCTGTTTCTGTAATAAAGGCATCTGCAGCAGTTAAAGTGGGTGTTGTGTGCCTCCAGCACAGTATACACCTGAAGATACCCTTTATTACTGGTGTTCTGTTTCTGTAATACAGGCATCTGCAGCAGTTAAAGTGGGTATTGTGTGCCTCCAGCACAGTATACACCTGAAGCTACCCTTTATTGCTGGTGTTCTGTTTCTGTAATACAGGCATCTGCAGCAGTTAAAATGGGTGTTGTATACCTCCAGCACAGTATACACCTGAAGATACCCTTTATTACTGGTGTTCTGTTTCTGTAATACAGGCATCGGCAGCAGTTAAAGTGGGTGTTGTGTGCTTCCAGCAAAGTATACACCTTAAGATACCCTTTATTACTGGTGTTCTGTTTCTGTAATACAGGCATCTGCAGCAGGTAAAGTGGGTGGTGTGTGCCTCCAGCACAGTATACACCTTAAGATACTCCTTATTGCTGGTGTTCTGTTTCTGTCATACAGGCATCTGCAGCAGTTAAAGTGGGTGTTGTGTGCCTCCAGCACAGTATACACCTGAAGATACCCTTTATTACTGGTGGTCTGTTTCTGTAATACAGGCATCTGCAGAAGTTAGAGTGGGTGGTGTGTGCCTCCTGCACAGTATACATCTGAATATACCCTTTATTACTGGTGTTCTGTAATACAGGCATCTGCAGCAGTTAAAGTGGGTTTTGTGTGCCTCCAGCACAGTATACACCTGATGCTTCCCTTTATTACTGGTGTTCTGTTTCTGTAATACAGGCATCTGCTTCAGTTAGAGTGAGTGTTGTGTGCCTCCTGCACAGTATACACCTTAAGCTACCCTTTATTACTGGTGTTCTGTAATACAGACCTCTGCATTGCAGAAGTTAGAGTGGGTGTTGTGTGCCTCCTGCACAGTATACACCTGAAGATACCCCTTATTGCTGGTGTTCTGTTTCTGTAATACAGGCATCTGCAGCATTTACAGTGGGTGTTGTGTGCCTCCTGCACAGTATACACCTGAAGATACCCCTTATTGCTGGTGTTCTGATTCTGTAATACAGACATATGCAGCATATACAGTGGGTGTTGTGTACCTCCTGCACAGTATACACCTGAAGCTACCCCTTATTTCTGGTGTTGTTCTGTTTCTGTAACACAGGCAGGCAGCTGCAGTAATTACAGTCAGTGTACTGTGTCATCTGCTCAGTGTGGACCTAAAGATACCCAATTGCTGTTTTTCCCATCTCCATGCAGGCCATTACTATGTCTGGAAGGCCAACAAGTAGAGGCAGACAGTCACAAGCCAATAAAAGAGAGCAAGCAGGCTCAGTGTCTAGAGACAACAGTGCTGGTCATGGACGCGGTGCGTCGTCATCAGCACGTGGCAATGGGACAAACTTGTCCTTATTTTCGGCAGCTGGATGTGTTGAGCCACATCATGCCGAAGACTTGGTGTGGATGACCAAGCCCTCATCATCCTCCTCATCTTCTCTCACCCAGGCTCAGGGTAATATTATAGCAGCTGCCAACGCGTCCTCTTCCCTTGTCTCAATGTCATCAGTCACTCCTTCGCTAGACCCACCATGTCCCCCTGAGGAGTCCCCTGAACTGTTTGAGCACAGTGTTGGGTACATGCTCCAGGAGGATGCCCAGCATTTTTAAAGCTCTGATGATGATACCCAGCTAGAGGAAGGCAGTAGCGGGTGCGCAGAGAGAGGGAATGCTCAAGAAGGAGAGCAATCTGGCAGTCATGTTCCATCAGCTGCAGCATACTGCCAGGTTTTCTGCAGTGATGAAGAGGGAGGGGTTGACTCCACGTGAGTGCCTGATAGGAGAGAGGAAGAGGAGGAGGAAGCACATCTCCAACGAGGCAGGATGCCCTCCGGGGGCCAGCTTAAGGGCAGCACACAGACTGAATCACACCGCAGAGCTCCGCCTGTGCAGGGTGCTCCCTCTGTGCGTTATTACAAAACTTCTTTGGTGTGGGCCTTTTTTGAGACCAGTGCATCAGATCGCATTGCTGCTATTAGCAACATATGTCATTAGCCGCTTGGGCACCACATGCTTGACCAGACATATGTTGACCGGCCATGCAGCTTGTTGGCAAGCGTACCTTAAAGACCCACACCAAAGAACAAAGCGGACCTCTCCTTGCTCCTCATAAGCTGGGATCTCCAACCCCACTAAAACTTCAGTCCTCTCTGAAACCTGCACTGAGAGGAATGAAGGTGTAGAATTAGGTGTGTCACAGCCAAGTATTTGCGGGCACTCTGCTAGCAGTACACCAATGTCCGATTGTAGCAGGCAAATTTCCCTGTCCCAGCTGCTGGACTGTTGAAAGAAGTTCACTCCCAGCCATCCACATGCCCAGCGTTTGAATGCTAGCTTGGCTAAATTGCTAGCACTTCAACTGCTGCCTTGTGCTGGTTTGTTTGGGGGACAGGAGCCACACTGGGGCAGATATTTTGTCAGCTCTGTAGGGCCAGGCCGAGAGGTGGTTGATGCCATGCCAGCTTAAGCCAGGAATGGTGGTTTGCGACAATGGCACCAACCTCCTCTCCGCCCTCCGACATGGACAACTGACCCATGTCTCACGTCCTTAACCTGGTGGTGCAGCAGTTCCTGGGCAGTTACTCAGGCTTACAGGAAAGTCTGTGTACATTTCTGCCGATCATATAATGCCAGTGCCCAGCTCCCTGAGCTCCACAAGGAGTTGAACCTGCCCAAGAACCACCTTATATGTGATATGCCCACCAGATGGAACGCAACGTTGGCCATGCTACAGTGGCTGCACACGCAGCAAAGGGCCATCAATGAGTACCTGTGTCCGACTATAGCACCAGGACAGGGTCAGGGGAGCTCAATTCTTTTTCACCACGCCAGTGGGGCATGATCAGGGATGCATGCACTGTCCTGTCACCATTTGAGGAGGCCATGAGGATGGTGAGCAGTGACAGTGCATGCATCAGTGACACTGTACCTCTTGTCCACCTGTTGGAGCATATGCTGCATGGAATAATGGACAGGGCACTTGAGGCAGAACAGAGGCAGGAAGAGGAGGACTTCCTTGCCTCTCAAGGCCCCCTTTATCCAGACAGTGTTCCTGCTGTCCCACCCATCACACAGGAAGAGGACAAGGAGGAGGAGGCGTGTGTCAGTATGGAGGTAGAGCCTGGCATCAGCAGCAGCAGTCTTTTAGGGATGATTTACAGTCCCAAGAAACACATGGACTTGTACGTGGCTGGGAGGAGGTGGCTGCGGATCATTTTGTCCTTAGTGACCGAGAGGACTCTGGACCGAATGCCTCAGCTAACCTACGCTGCATGGCCTCCCTGATCCTGCAAAGCCTGCGGAAGGATCCTCTTATTCTTCGGATCAAGGAGAGGGACCATTACTGGCTGGCCACTCTCCTTGATCCACGGTACAAGGGTAAGGTTGCCGACCTTATCTTGCCATCGCAGAGGGAGCAGAGGATGAGACATCTCCGGGAGGCCTTGCAGAAAGGTCTGTGTAACGCGTTCCCAGAGACTGGGAGGTTACAAACTCCTGGTCCTGGACAACGTGTTGCTGAGGCTTCGGTCAGTCACAGAAGAAGTGGTGGAGAAGGTGGCTGTCTGACCGATGCATTCAGACAATATTTTAGTCCGCAGCCCCAAGGTAGGTTCAGTTCCAGCAACCATCGCCAGCATCTGATTTACATGGTGCAGGAATACCAAGGGGCAAGGTCAGACTTGGACACCTTTCCCACCGAAAATCCTCTGGCTTACTGGGTCATGAGGATGGATCACTGGCCAGAGCTTGCACAGTATGCATTTGAGCTACTGGCCTGTCCTGCATCCAGCGTTTAACAGGGGCGTGTAATAACAATTTTTGATGCAATGTTTTGCAGCAGGGCTCATTCCTGCACTCCAACTAGAGTATCTGGGAGAGGTTGCCGTGTCGTGGCACCAGCACCAGTGCCTAAGGCCCAATTTTTCAGCCCCTATTTAACAGGGGCATGTAATTACAATTTTTGATGCAATGCTTTGCAGCAGGGCTCATTCCTGCACTCCAACTAGAGTATCTGGGAGAGGTTGCAGTGTAGTGGCACCAGCACCAGTGCCTAAGGCCCAATTTTTTAGCCCCTGTTTAACAGGGACATGTAATTACAATTCTTGATATAATATTTCCCAGGGCCCGTTCCTGCACCCACCGAGAGTAACTGTGAAGACTTATAGTGTTGTGGCACCAGCACCATCACCACCACCACAACCAACAAAGGCCCAATGTTTCTACCACTGTTCAACAATGGCATGTAATTACAATTCTTGATATAATCATTCACAGTAGGGTGCTCCAGCGCCCACCAAGAGTCACTTTGAGGGCTTACAGTGTTGTGGCAACATCAACACCTTAGGCCCACATTTCTGCAGAGCATATAGGGCAGGCCCCTACATTCAAACATCCCACTTACAAATGTCTCCTACTTGCAAACAGAAGGAGACAACAGGAAGTGAGATGAAAAAAGACAGATGGCCCAAAAAATTATACAGGGGTGATAACCCTTCCCTATGTTTTCCAAAAAGCTTAAAAATCTATTTTTTGACTGGAGCTACACTTTAAAAATGTACCAGTTGAAAATTACAAACAGATTCTACTTAACACAACAAACCTACACAGTCCATGTCTTGTTTGCACCGCCTGTATACTGCTGTTCTGAGTATATAGGGCCTGGGGGCTCCAAGCCTTTCCTTTTTTTAATTTGGGCACGGGGGTTCCCCTTAATATCCAGACAAGACCCAAAGGGGCTGGTAATGGGCAAGGGGGCTACCCATGCCATTTTTTTCTCAATGATTTTCATCCGTATTGCCGGAACCAGACATTACATTAAAACCACAAGCAGTTTTAAATGACTTTTATTCCGTTAAATGTGATTTTGTGCAGGAACAGTTCAAAACACTTGAAACACATGACACTTCACAGGCATACTTTAACCACTTTCAGACTGAATCATTTTGCTGGCTTAAGACCAGACCACTTTTTGGGATTCGGCACTGCGTCGCTTTAACTGACAATTGCGCGGCCGTGTGATGTGGCTCCCAAACAAAATTGACGTCCTTTTTTTTCCCACAAATAGAGCTTTCTTTTGGTGGTATTTGATCACCCTGCGGTTTTTATTTTTTGCGCTATAAACAAAAATAGAGCGACAATTTGGAAAAACAAAAACAAATATTTTACTTTTTGTTATTATAAATATCCCCCAAAAATATATAAAAAAACATTTTTTTTCCTCAGTTTAGGCCGATACGTATTCATCTACATATTTTTGGTAAAAAAAAATCACAATAAGCGATTATTGATTGGTTTGCGCAAAAGTTATAGCATTCACAAAATAGGGGATAGTTTTATGGCATTTTTATTAATAATTTTTTTTTTACTAGTAATGACGGCGATCAGTGAATTTTATTGTGACTACGAAATTTTTGACACATTTTTGGGACCATTGTCATTTATACAGCAATCAATGCAATACAAATGCATTGATTCCTGTGTAAATGACACTGGCAGTGAAGGGGTTAACCAGGGGGTGGCAGTGTAGGGGTTAAGTGTTCCTAGGGGCGTGTTACTAACTGTGGGGGGCTGGGCTTTGTGTTAGTGAACACTGATCTCTGCTCCAATCACATGGAGCAGAGATCAGCGTCACTTGTTGCTAGGCAGAACGGGGAGATGCTGTTTACAACGGCATCTCCCCATTCAGCTGCCCCCTGAGACGATTGCAGGTATCCCCGTGGCGATTGAGTCCGTGGGACCCACGACCGGACTCACGGGGGTACTGACCAGCACGCGATGGCAGGACGGCATTTAAAAATGGACGTACCTGTACGCCAATATGCCTGCACGTGCCATTCTGCCGACATACATCGGCGTGTGCCAGTCTGGAACTGGATAGACACCCCCCAGGCACGATATTTAAAGGAATATTTAACTTTTTTGTTTTAACTTTAATCGTCATTAAAATCATTGCTTCCGAAAATGGCACTTTTTAAAAAAAATGGCATTGATCCATGTCCCCTGGGGCAGGAGCCAGTTCTTCAAACCCTTTTTAGGACAATATCTTGCATATTAGCCATTAAAATTAGCACTTTTTATTTCGAACGTTCGAGTCCCATAGACTTCAATGGAGTTATAAAGTTTCTATGAATTTTTGGTCCGCTCGAAAGTTCTGGTGCGAACTGAACCGGTGGGTGTTCGGCTCATCCCTACAAGAGACCCATTAAGGCATGTTTCTTCCCCAGGGGACTGTCATGAGTCCTGCTTGGAACTCCTCTGAGGACAGAAATTGCTATGCCTTGGCACATAATGCTGTCTTGCTCTGTCACAGTTAGCACTACTGAGTCCAAAGTTCCTCTTCTAAGAAGCAAATCCATAGGAATGTTGGTAAAATAGACCGCTATGTGTATCTTCTAAAATTTTACATTGCTTTACCATTATGTCCTGTGTAAGTGAGGATTTTTGGATCATCTGCCTGAGGTAATATGTCTGGTTGCTATTAAACCCTCATTTTTTGTTTTTTTTCAACATGCCTATACTTACATGCTCTGTGCAATGCTTTTGCACAAAACATCCCAGATCCTCTTCTTCTGGGGTCCTCTGCCAGCGCTCCAGGCCCCTCCCCTTCAGTGGGTACCCCCATGGTGCCCCCTGGGGTCACCCATGCATGCATGCTCCCAAGTCCTGCTGCTAAGTATGTTGACACAGACAGTGGGACTTGGCCCTGCCCCCTACATCACAGTCAACAAAAAGCCAATGGCGAGAGACACAATGGCGGGAGCCGCTGCACTCCTGTACATCATTCGATCGGATGGACTCAGGTAATAAAAAGGGGAGAGGGGCTGGGGAGGCACTAGAGCACAGAAGGTTAAGAATGCATTAAGGTGAAAAACCTTCAGGCTTTAAAGCTTTAGAACCACTTTAAGAGTGAGGACCCTCATCCTTTTATATATACACTGTATGTTCAAAATGTTGCAGGCACCTGACCATCACACCTATATGAGCTTGTATACTTGTTTGTAAGCTGATGTTTTAATATTTATATGCAATCATTTTTTTTACAAATCCTCCTGTGTTTAATACAAAGTGCACCCATGACACTGGTGTCATTGAAAATGTTACTTTTAGAAGATAGCAGTAGCTGTCAGCAGACAGTTTCTCACTAACTGAAAATTGGTATGGAGCCATCTAACATAAAGGGGCAAGAAGTCACTCAACTGACTTATTCTTCTGCGTTTGCAATCTGAGCTTGAGCTATTGAGCTACGCAATCAAAAGAGTTTTTTTTAAACAAAACAGTTAGGAATAGCCTTGTAAATGTGCGAAATATAACCTAGATTTCTGTTATCTTCTAGAAAAAAAAAGAAAAGAAAAATATATGCAGTAAATAAAATGATATATTATTTATACTTGATCAAAAATATTCGACTATTAAGTTATGAACATAATGAATAAATAAAATACATACAGGAATATTATGGACTGCCTTTAAAGATAAGTAAGGGCCATACAAAAAAGCAGCAGCCTCCCAACCCCTACACACTGGGACCAGGGGCGTAACTATAGGGGTTGCAGCAGTCGCGACCGCAACTGGGCCCTGTCCTGCAGGGGGCCCATGCAGCCCCCTCTACATATGGCCGGCAGCAGCATAGGCAGCTAGGGATACCAGTGCACCATGCACACGGGTGGCTGGAGGTGGAGGGTGACTAGCAGAGCTCCATGCTCGACTATCGCACTGGCTGCTCTTTAGTAATGCATTCCCAGCATGACCTGTGTCCTTGGCCGGCTCCTCAGAGTACCCCTCTCCTGCTACATGCATTGCTGCTCAGTCCGATGTCTGTTCTCCCCAGCCAGAGTCCCGCCCCCCCTGAGTCCGGGCCGCACTGCACTGCATACTTCTCCCGGGTAAACAAACTTTAAGCACACAGATGCAGTGCAGCCCTATGAGAGCCGGCTCCCCCGAGGACACTGCAGGCTTGTCTGCCAGCCCAGCTCCTCCCCGTCATAAACAGATGATAAAAGGTCTTTCTGGGAGATATGCTCACCCGTCCAGCACACTGGATGGAGCCCAGGCCAACATGGATGAGTGCGTGGCCTGCAGCTTGGCCATGGTGAGTGAGAGGACCCCATCTCCCACACACCATTACATACCCCCTCCATCTCCCCCTGGGGACAGGGGCCCCTTCTCACGTGGGGACAGGGACCCTCATCTCCCCTGGGGACAGGGACCCCTTCTCACCTGGGGGCAGTAACTTCATCTGCCCTGGAGAAAAGGACCTCATCTCTTCTGGGGACGGGGACCACATCCTGCCTAGGGACAGTCCCCCAATGGAGCACCTAAAAATAAAAAATAAATAAAAAAAACTACTGAGGCCAGTGGTGGAACTACAGGGCTCACAAAGGTCATACCTGTGACCACGCCCTGGAGTTCCACGCCGGACTCAGAGGGAAGGGCCCTGGCTGGGGTTCAGGGGGGCCCTTCATGGTTTCTTGCATCAGGGCCCTGAAGGTTCTAGTTATGCCACTGACTGGGACAGAGGGATGCTTGGAATGATAGGAAGACCCTTCTAGAAAGGCCCGGAACAAAAGAAAAAGATAGAAATAAGCGGAGGGCAGACATGACAATGTAAAAAGGGACAGGACACAGGATGGTAGAAGGTCTGGTATTGTGGTATTGGGGGAGAAGAGGAGTGGGAGGGGGTAGAAGTGGGTAAAAAGAGCTGGCTCCTCCGCCTGGGCAACACAGCATGAGGGAAAGTTAGAGAGCAGGAGCCATGGCAGAGGTGGAGAGAATTCTGGCCCAGCTTAGGTCGGAAGTGGCGACAAGGGGCGCAGGTTGGCTGCAGGGGTTTGCTGGTGGGGCAGATTCAGATACTGGGGGGAGAGAGGCTGTGCGAGCAAGAGTGTTTTTCACCAGGCCCCTCCCCTAGAGCTTTGCATCATCATGGGAGTCCTCCACTGGCCCCTTCGAGCCTCCCTGCCAAACGTTCAGCCTTGCGTGTGGTGGGGGTTCCGGGAGGAATCCCCCACAGAGATGGAGCTCGGCGGGCAGCCGTTTCAGGAGCACCGGAGCGGCCATAAGGCCCACGCAACGACTGGAGAGGAAGAGTGACGTCAGAGGCATCGGAACTTCAGCGAAGGATGGCGGCAGTTGTGGTCACCAGGCCTGCTACCGCCCCAGCCAGCGTCCTTCACAGTATGGTGAAAGAGAGGCAGGTGGGGACACCTATGCAGGAGGAAGACGGCAGACATGATGGGAGCTCACCAGGTCCAGGGAAGGTGACATTTAAATCCGTGGACGGGTCCAGAGTGCAGAGGTGAAGCCAGATGGTCGGTGGACCCTCAGCATCCAGGGACATATCTCCTGGAGGGCCAGCTTCGGGTGAAGATGAGACGACAGTCCAAGTTCTGAGGGTGAACTGACAGGGAACGATCAAGAGCTCTTGAATGGCGTGACGGTGATGGAAGCCGGAAGGTTGGCTGGTGGGAGTATCCCCAGGCAGCCTGGGAAGTCATCAAGTCATCAATTACTTTACATTCCAAGGGACAGCATTGTCACATGCATGGGGTGAGCTGGGTGGGTGGGCCTGGCAGTCAGGAGGGTACAGCTATGGCACCAGGGGGCTCCCAGGTGGGTGCTCCCATGGTGGGTGAAGAGCTCAGTGACGGGGTTAGGGGGAATCCAGGTTTGATGGGTTTCTTGGCGGGCATAAGGAGTTGGTCAGCAGGTGGGAAAATGGGGATTCAGCTTTCAATAGCCCGGCGGCTGCGTGCAGCTTCTCTTGCCTCAGTGGAGACTGCGGTTCAGCGGCAGCAAGCAGCCGGAAAGGCTGCGGTGGCAGGGGATGCTGCGGGAAAACAGGATGGGATTAGGTTGGCTGTCAGCAAAATGCGAAGTATATGTGTGTTACGAGGGACCACTGGGTGTACATTTGAAACAGGAGGTACGGAAAAAAATATGGAAAGGTGAGTACGTGGACATGTTCTCGCTGTTGCCGTTGGAAAAATCCAAATTAGATAGGGTTAGATAGAGTCCAAGAAGGAGGATGAAGAGAAGAGGATATATCAGATTATTCCATGGATGTTCAGCAATTGGTTGCAGGCGTTCGACCATTATAGCAAGTGTTACAGGGAAAAAGAACCCCAAACATTGTTTGACGCTCTTTTGTTACCTGGACGCAGTGGGGGAAGCTTACAGAGTTTACTTGGGCACGGCATAGCTCTGGTATAACGAGCAGTTCAGGCAGCAGGGGGCAATCCAGCCATCTCTGCGGTGGGACCATAAGGACATCAGTCTGTAGATGTGCCTAATGACCTTTAAGGGCTCTGAGTCAGTTTTTTCAGGGAGGGGCTGGTGGAGCTTCCTCCGCCAGACAATCGGCCGGTAAGAAAAAGGGGGTCTGCTGGCAGTACAATGAAAGTACCTGCAAGTTTGGAGGGGCATGTCATTACAAACACGAGTGTTCCAGGTGTGTTGGAGCGCACACGCTGTCCAGATCTTTCAAGCAGGGTAAGGGTCGTGCCAGAGAGTCTGCAAACAAGAGGCAGAATCCCGGTGATGGTGGTAAGGATGCAGACGTTTCTCGGTAGGTATCCTGACAGGTGGGTGGCCCAGTTATTAGATAAAGGTTTTTCGGAGGGGTTTCATATACCATGTTCTTTGGATGTGATTCCGCCTGCAGTGGGTAATTTGCGCTTGGCCCTGCAACATTCGGATGTAGTTTCTGTGAAACTGCGTAAGGAAGTTGCGCTGGGCCGCATGGGTGGCCCTTTCCCATCCCCGCCATTAGTTGTTTTGGTGGTTTCCTCTTTGGGGGTAGTGCCAAAGAAAGAGCCCAATAAATTTAGGTTTATACACCACCTTTCTTTCCCAAAAATGTCATTGACCCGGGGGACTGTATACTTCCTTCAATGTGGCAGTGTGTTGGGTTCATCGTTACGGCAGGGGGCATTAATGGCTTTCGGCTGTTGCCGGTTCATCCGGACAGCTTTCGGTTGCTGTGGTGTCAATGGAATGGAGAGTTCTATGTGGACAAATGCCTGCCGATGGGTTGCTCCATATCATGTGCACTGTTTGAGAAATTCAGCTCATTCGTGGAATGGGTGGTCAGGGATGTGTCGGAAGTGAATTCCATTATACATTATTTAGACGACTTCTTTTGTGTGGGCCCAGCATCATCCAAGATCTGCGCGGTGCTCTTGTCTATGCTAGAGCACATCGTGGATCGGTTTAGCATTCCCTTGACACCGGAGAAGACTGAGGGACCAAGCACGGTCATCACTTTTCTGGGCATTGTCCTGGACTTCGGTGCCATGGAGTGCCGGTTGCCCGAAGACAAGCTTGAGGCTCCCAAGGGAGAGGGAAAGAATATGTTTGGTTTGCAGAAAGTTCAGCTGCGGGCGTTGCAGTCGCTGTTAGGAAACCTTAACTTTGCATGTCGCATACTGCCAATGGGGAGGGTATTTTGCCAGCAGCTGTCGGCAAGTACAGCTGGGATTAGGTCACCCAGGCACTTTGTGTGTCTGGTAAAAGCACACAAGGAGGATTTGCAGGTGTGGCACTCCTTTTTGGAGTCATTTAATGGTAGGGCATTGTGGATGTCTGGCCCGGTAAGCAATTTTGATTTGGAGTTATTCACTGATCCTCAGGTTTTGGGGCGTTCTTTTAGGGCAAGTGGAGTGCTGGTCCGTGGCCACAGTCATGGATTGACGCGGGCTCTACAAGAAACCTGGTGCTGCTGGAACTGTTTCCAGTGGTATTGGCGGTGGAGTTGTGGGGTACATTTTTCAGGAATCTAAAAGTGCGGTTTAATGGGGACAACCTGAGAGTGGTAGAGGTGATCAATAAAGTTTCTGCGTCTTCCCCCCGGTAGTTTGGCTGCTTCAACACTTGGTGTTAAGATGCTTGCAACTTAATGTCTTTGTTTATGCAGTGCATCTCCAGGAAGTTGAAAACATTATAGCTGATGCGTTGTCTCGCTTTCAGGTTCGGGGAGTTGGTACCGGAGGTGGAGCAACAGGGGTTTCCATGTCCCGAATGGCTGTAGAAGATTCCATTCGAGTAGTCTCCGGATGGATCAGGAAATCGTGAGCGTGGCTACATGGGCTGCGTATTCGAAGGTATGACAGGAATTGCAGGAGTTGGTGCAGGTGGCTGGAGCTGATCCAGAGGGCCCAAACATCAGGTTGCTGGTAATATATTTTCTGTCCAGGAACATGGAAAATGGGGTATCCAGGTCCGCCTTTGGAAAAAAGCTAGCGGGGTTGGCATTCCTGTTTAAATAGCAGGGTGTTCCAGATTTTACAAAAGACTTTTGGGTATGGCAGACGCTCAAAGGATATCAGAGGTTTAGTCAGCCCAGGGATCACAGGCGCCCGTTTCTTTTGAGATACTGGAAGGGTTGTTGGCACAGTTGAAGGGTTTGTGTTCCTCAGCCTACGAGGTTTCATTGTTTAAGGTTGCATTCTCGTTGACATTTTTTGGGGCCTTTAGGATTAGTGAGCTGATAAAAAAGTGCACAGGGAGATTTTGGGCCACGAAGTGACATGGACACAGGAGGGGGTGTCCTTGGTACTGCGGAGATAAAACACGGATCAGGTGGGTAGGGGCAAGATGGTGCAGCTCTTCGCTTTACATGGCTCGCCTCTATGTCCAGTGGGGGCTGTTAAGGTTTTTTTAGAGGTGCGCCCAGCAGCTGCAGGGTCCTTTTTAATGCATGTGGATGGGTCTCCGTTATCTAGATTTTAATTTGTTTCAGTTTTTAGGAAATGTTTACGAGCCTTGGGTCTGGAAGAAAAATAATTTTCTTTGCATTCCTGCAGGATAGGGGCGGCGACAGAGGCAGCTAGGAACGGTATGGATGCCAAGGCAGTTAAGCGTTTTGGTAGGTGGGAATCTTGCCGATTCTTGCTATACATTCGCCCCTATTTGCTAGTAGGTTTGGACTAGCAGACAGATGGGAGGGATGTGTATGTATGGCTGTGTTGGTTGTTGGGATTGCTGAGGTCATGGTGGTTGTTTGTTTTTCTTTTCTTTCAGAAATGATGCAAGGCCTGATCTTGATACTGGGCCATTCCTTTGTATTTTGGGGGGCTAAGAGGGCAGATGTTAGGCCGGAAGGTTGGCAACTGGGGTTTCCAAGACAGGAGGCCTGCGTTCTGGTTTCGTTGGGAGTTCTGGGGATGCTTTGAAGTAGAGTCATTCCGGAGGTGCATCATTTTGCATGTTTGGACAGGCTGCTCGACGTTTTAATTGTGCATGTGGGTGGCAATGATTTGGGGTTAGGTCAATGTTGGACATTACGCGGGACATCAAGTTTGATTTCCTTCATCTCAGCATGGCATTCCCAGATACCAGAATTGTGTGGTTGGACATGGTAGTTTGAATCACATGGAGAATGGCAATGTCAGTGGAGGGTGTTAACAGGGCCCGCAGGAAAATTTATCTGGATGAGAGTAGATTTGTGTTGAGGAACGGGGGATTGGCAATAAGGCATTTGGAATTGGATACCTGGAGATATCTGTGGGGCGATGGAGTGCATTTAATAGCTGTCAGGATAGATATGTGGGCTTTGGGGTTGCAAGATGGAATAGAGAGAGCCCTGAGGGTGTGGAGGTGCGCCCAAGGGCAAGGGGTTAGCCTTGGATGCTGTGGCGGGTGTTGGTCTTTGCGGGTGAAGGAAGATACCTCGGAAGGAAAAGTTCAGGACCTATCGGTAGTATGGGTCCTTAGGGTGGTATTTCAGCTAACAGAGGTTTAGCTGGAATGTTATGGTAATGGGTGGACTGCGGTCAGTGGTTGTCTCTGAGCCAGCCTTTCGGCTTGAGGCCTATAATCAGTTCAGAGGTAGCGCAGTGCAGTATTTGCAAAATGGTAATTAAGGTTCCTGCAAAGACCAACACTAGGTGGACTGATGGGTTTTGATAATAGATATTTATGCTTTGAGTTAATTTTGAAAGGATATGTTTTTTGAATAAATAAGGCTGCTACGGCCATGTTTTACTCCAATTTCAGTGTGGTCTCTTTAATCAAGTATGGTAAGAGGTTGGAGGTAATAGGGTATAGTTCCAGCAGTAAGGTACATCTGTTATACAATAGTCAAGTAATATAAGATAAAAAACATGAACTGCAAAAACTGTTTAGTCACTAACCAATAATAATGCACAAAAAATGGCCCGCTTTGCTGCAAACTCCAACTCTTGTGGATCATTTTACTAGTCTCTACTTGTGTGTACAGGATTGTATAACCGTTTTAGGCACATTAGATTGAAAGCTCTTTTGCTCTCCTTGGTGCTTTTAAAAATAAATTAAATAAATACAAGATGCAACTATGGGCTGAATCTTATAATATATAAAATGACAGATACTTTGCATAACCCAGGCAAAAATTTCTTTAATTAAAGCATGTTAACTATTTTTCATGATTTACCAGCTGGAAACAAAACCCACAAATCTACAATAAATTACTGTACCATGGAAACTGTCATTACTTCCTCAAGGTGAGAACATTCTCAGAAGTAATTAAAATGACTCTGCTATTCCGTAGTGGCTTTAAAGGGCTACCATAAAAAAAAAAATCATACCATTTATGCTTTTGTGATATAAAGACATTGCACATTATGATCCGAAAGTTGCACGAAATATCTACTGAAGAGAAAATACTTTTTTCTTTTTGGTGAGCCTCTTCAGAAGACAGGCAAAAATTCTGCCTTTTCTTTTCTTTTCTTTTCTTTTCTTTTCTCTTCTTTCTGTGATGCTGCTTCATGTGTGATTAGTTATGAGACCTGCCTTTTGATGGTTTTACGATTTGGTTGAGAGTAGAAACTATTGTGATAGTTGTTATTCATGACATTCCTTGAATGTATCTTTCTTCATTGTTCAATTTTTATTAATTTTTTTTAAAGAATGTAAAAATACAAAGTAATATAGAGGTTCAATGAGTAATTTTAACTCTTTCACGCCTAAGCATATTTCTGACACTGATTAAATTCAGTATTTTTTGCTAGAAAATGAATTAGAACCCCCAAACATTATATATATATATATATATATATATATATATATATATAGAGAGAGAGAGAGAGAGAGAGAGAGAGAGAGAGAGAGATGGCCTTGCGGTTCGCTGCAGATTTTGCTCGTTCGCGATTCGCCAAACCGGCGGACTTCTGGCGCTGTTCGTGGCGGCCATATTTGTTTACATTGTGAAGAACTTTGACCGATGACACATCCATCAGGACAGCCAATTGAGACATTTCAGCACATGGACATACCCCCTACCTTATAAATAGACCTGATCTGGGGACCATTTTACATTCTGTCTTTTGTCAGTGTAGGGAAAGGACGCTGTGTGGAGCAGGGACAGTCAGTTTAATCACTAGCTATTACTATGAGGTCCACAAAAGTCCTTTTAAGGACTGGTATAGGTGTACAGTATATAGGGTTGTAATACACCTTTAATATACTTTCTTTAAAATATAGAAAGTATATTATGGTGCACTGCTGACTGCTGTGCTGCTGAGTGCTGCTGACTGATTCTGCAGCTGTCTTTTATCAGCGTAGGGACTGAGGGACAGTTTGGTGTTTGGAGCAGGGACAGTCTGCAAATCACTAGCTACTAGGTCCACAAAGGTCCTTTTAAGGACTGGTATAGGTGTACAGTATATAGGGTTGTGCATGTATAATATACTTTCTTTCAAATATAGAAAGCATATTATACTTGACTGCTGTGCTGCTGAGCTGATTGCTGACCGATTCTGCAGCTGTCTTTTATAAGTGTAGGGACTGAGGGACAGTTTGGTGTTTGGAGCAGGGACAGTCTGCAAATCACTAGCTACTAGGTCCACAAAGGTCCTTTTATAGGTGTACAGTATCTAGGGTTGCACACGTATAATATACTTTCTTTCAAGTATAGAAAGCATATTATTGTGCACTGCATGCAGTGCTGCTGACTGGTTCTGCAGCTGTCGTTTCTCAGTGTAGGGAGGGACAGTTTGGTTTTTGGAGCCGGGACAGTCTACAATTCACTAGCTACTAGCTAGCTACTATTAGGTCCACAAAGGTCCTTTTAAGGACTGGTATAGGTGTACTATTTGGTGTGCAGTATATAGGGGTGTAATACACGTGTAAAATACTTGCACATATAGAAAGCATAGTATAGTGCATTTCCACTGTGCAGCATTGTGACTGCTGAGCGGTTCTGCAGAGATACTACAAAGAGTGACAAACGCAATTAGAAAAAAGTATTATAACTGGTGTGATAGACCAGTGGCCCCCCAAAACGACAGATTAAAGCGGGGTGTTATATACCTTCTTCCACATACATACTGCACTTCTCTAGAGACTTTTGTCACAGGGTCATTTAAAAAATGACAGGCAGAAGAAGAGGCAGGCCCTTCCGCAGGGGTGGTATGGGTAAGGCAGGAGCAACAGGCTTGAGCCAAAGTGGTAAATTGCAGAAGGTGCGTTCAATTATGTCAAAGGACGCACCAGACTTTGTTGAGTGGCTCACTTAGCCTTACTCTTCTGCACCCTCCTTATCCTCTCGATCTGCACCCTCTTCTTCACTCTCTGCTGTGTGCACCCCCAAAGACACTACCACCAACACCACCACCATATACACTCAGCTTGAGTCACAGGAATTATTTTCCGATCCATCACAAGACATTGCTGATGCGCAGACACTCTTGGCATTGGATCAGGAAGAGGAGGTAGTAACAACCGCCACTCAGCAGTTTGACGACAGTACCCAGATCAGCCCAAGGAGGAGGTTGGTCCCCGGTGTTGCTGCCTACTCTAATTATAGCGGTGGGGAAGGTGACGTTGATGATGACATGTCTAGTGATGTCACATGGGTGCCCACAAGAGAGGAAGAGGAGGGGAGTTCAGAGGGAGATATGGACCAGCAGATAGGGAGGAGAAGCAGGCGGAACTTAGATTGCACAGGAGGGACCAAGCAGACTGCTAATGTATCAGGAGCGAGACATCAACCATTTCCGGTCACATCTGGCGCTCCCAGGATGCCGTCACATGGCTCTGCAGTGTGGGCTTTTTTTAACGTGTCCACTGCTGGCAATAGTGTTGCCATCTGCAGCCTTTGCAGTCAACTCATAAGTCGCGGTAAGCCCAACACTCACCTAGGGACAACCTCCTTAAGAAGGTACAAGAGCAGCCATCACCGAGCCCAGTGGGAGCAACGGAACCCACAAAGCCACACTGCAGGCTCTCACCATCCAGCCTCGTCTTCTACTTCTCCTTCTCCTCTCTCCTCACAATTGTCCTCCACTCCACCTTCCATCATGCCGTCTTCACGTTTTTCTGGAAAAAGGCAGGCTTCCGTGGGCCAAATGTTCAAGCGTAAAAAAATGATGATGCCGGATAACCCTCTTGCCCAATGGTTGACAGCTGGCTTGTCAGAACTAATAGCCTGCCAACTACTGCCACATAAACTGGTGAACTCGGAGGCCTTTCGAAAATTTGTGGCCATTGGAACACCACAATGGAAGGTCCCAGGAAGGATGTTCAGCGGCAAGTGAATGTATCTCTGGCACACAGTGTCGGTGCCAAGATACATCTGACCACAGACACGTGGTCTAGCAAACACGGGCAGGGAAGGTATATAAGTTTTACTGCCCACTGGGTGAACCTTCTGACGGCCGTCAAGCATGTGACCCGTGGCACCCGTGTAGATTTGGTTTTACCACCATGGATTGCATGCAGGCCTGGCTCTTCTTCTCCTCCTCCTACTCCATCCTCCTCCCTCTCCTCCTCGGCTGACTCCTCCTTTTCCGCTGCTAGCGTCTCTTCCGCTGTGCTGCCCAAGATCCCCAGAACCTATTCGACATGCCAGGTGAGACGCTGCCATACCGTGCAGCGTCTGTTGTGCTTGAAAGCCAAGAGCCACACTGGCCCTGCACTCTTTTCAGCTTTGCGTTCACAGGCAGATCAGTGGCTAACACCGCTCAATTTGACAGTTGGAAAAGTGGTGTGTGACAACGTTGGCAATCTGCTTAACACATTGAATCAGGGTAAAATAACACATGTGCCATGCATGGCACATGTCTTAAACTTGGTCGTGCAGCAATTGGTTGTCAAATACCCTGGGGTCCAGGACATCTTGCAGCAGGCAAGAAAAATCTCAGCCCATTTCAGAAGATCTTACACGGCCATGGCTTACCTTGCTGACATTCAGTGGCAACACAATCTGCCGGTCAGACGTCTTATTTGCGATTGTCCGACGCAATGGAACTCAACCTTCTATATGCTTGATAGGCTGCTCCAGCAGAAACGTGCAGTTAACGACTACCTGTACGAACTCTGCGGCAGATCAGGTTCTGGGGAGCTTGTTTTTTTTCACCGCGCCAGTGGCTGCTCATGCGCGATGCATGCAGACTTCTGCGGCCATTTGATGAGATCACCAAACTGATCAGTCGCAGCCATGGCACCATCAGTGACATCGTACCTTATGCCTTCTTTATGGAGCGTGCATTGCGTCGTGTCATTGATCAAGCCGTGGAGGAGCAGGAGCAGGAAGATGAGGAAGTCGCAATGCTGGATGAATTCCCAGGGGGGGGGGGGCTACTCTCTCTGAGACAAGTCAACAACAGGAGTCTGAAGAGGAGTCAGAGGAGGATGGTGCCGGGGCGGATCAGGAGGAGCAAGAAGAGCATGCTTTAAACCTTTCTGGGATCCCTATTGTTGTGCGTGGATGGGGAGAGGAGAACGAGGAGGACTACATTATCCTGGATGATGAGCAGGAGCCAGGCCACCACACCGCTTCCAGTTTAGTGCAAATGGGGGCCTTCATGCTCCAGTGTTTTAACAGGGACCCCCATATAAAAGCATAAAGGTCAAGGACCAGTACTGGGTAGCAACGTACTTAGACCCCCGGTACAAACACAAAATGGTGGAAATGTTACCACCATCACAGAGGGCTGTCAGAATGGAGCACTTACAGGCCTTGCTTTGAGAAATGCTGCATTCTGCTTTTGCGTGCACTGGCAGAGGAAGAATTCCCACTCCCAGAGAAAGAGTTGTGGGTACTAATCCAACAGCGCCTGCAAGAAGAGGGCGGTTTAAAGATGTGTTGGTGACTTCTGATATGAGGTCATTCTTTCAGCCGACACATCGACAGATCTCATCCAGATCCAGCATCAGGGAACGCCTAGACCGACAGGTGTTCGACTACAGCGGGTTAACGGCCGATGTGGACGCTCTGAGAAGTGATGAACCCCTGGACTACTGGGTGGGCAGGCTTGACCTCTGACCAGAGCTTGCCCAATTTGCAATGGAACTGTTGGCTTGCCCCTCGTCCAGTGTCCTGTCCGAAAGGACGTTCAGCGCAGCAGGGGGGATCGTGACCGATAAGCGCACTCGCCTAGCTCACGACAGTGCTGACTACCTCACATTTCTAAAAATGAATGAGGCATGGATCTCGGAGAAATTCAACACATGTGACCAGTAGACCATGTATATGCATAATTCTATAAACGATTTATTTAATCGAGCACACAGACCTTTTTTCTACCTTTGTCTCACTTCCTTGTACAAAAAAAGCACACCGTACTATATGCCTGTATAATCCTGTTTGAAGGTTGAGCGTTGTCATGTTTTTGGGTCCCGCAGCGAGTTGCTGGTATCAGTGCTGGTGTCAGTGCTCTCTCTCGGTGTTGGTGTCAGTGCTCTCTATCACGGTGCTGGTGTCAGTGCTCTCTATCTCGGTGCTGGTGTCAGTGCTCTCTATCACGGTGCTGGTGTCAGTGCTCTCTATCTCAGTGCTGGTGTCAGTGCTCTCTATCACGGTGCTGGTGTCAGTGCTCTCTCTCTGTCTCGGTGCTGGTGTCAGTGCTCTCTATCCCGGTGCTGGTGTCAGCGCTCTATCTCAGTGCTGGTGTCAGTGCTCTCTATCACGGTGCTGGTGTCAGTGCTCTCTCTCTATCTCGGTGCTGGTGTCAGTGCTCTCTATCTCGGTGCTGGTGTCAGCGCTCTATCTCAGTGCTGGTGTCAGTGCTCTCTATCACGGTGCTGGTGTCAGTGCTCTCTATCTAGGTGCTGGTGGCAGTGCTCTCTCTCTATTTCGGTGCTGGTGTCAGTGCTCTTTATCACGGTGCTGGTGTGGTGTCAGTGCTCTCTATATCAGTGCTAATGTCAGTGCTCTCTATCACGTCGCTTGTGTCAGTGCTCTCTCTCTATCTCGGTGCTGGTGTCAGTGCTCGCTATCAGGGTGCTGGTGTGGTTTCAGTGCTCTCTATCTCAGTGCTGGTGTCAGTGCTCTCCCTCTATCTCAGTGCTGGTGTCAGTGCTCTCTATCACGGTGCTGGTGTCAGTGCTCTCTCTCTATCTCTGTGCTGGTGTCAGTGCTCTCTCTCTATCTCTGTGCTGGTGTCAGTGCTCTCTCCCTATCTCGGTGATGGTGTTGTGTCGGTGCTCTCTATCTCGGTGCTGGTGTGGTCTCAGTGCTCTCTATCATGGTGCTGGTGTCAGTGCTCTATATCACGGTGCTGGTGTCTTTGCTCTCTATCTCGGTGCTGGTGTCAGTGCTCAGTATCTATCACAGTGCTGGTGTCAGTGCTCAGTCTCTATTGCGGTGCTGGTTTCAGACAGTGAGGGAGATGAAGAAGAAGCGGTGGAGAAGCCAATCAGCAGGCAGCGCCAGCACCATGGCTGAGGATTAGCACTGGACTGGCACCTCCGGACCACCGCAGTGGAGCCCTGCATAGGTGGGGGTAAGGGCCGGGCAGAGGGAGGGGCTCAAGCACATGTTGGCACACTGGGACACTGGCACAGGACTGCGCTGCCCTGACTGTAGCACTGATCATCTCCTGAACCCCCTTCATAGCCTGGCCTGACCTTGCCTCTCCTCCATGGCCTTCATGCGCTCCTGAATTGTCAAAATTTCACACATAAAAAAAAGAATGCTTGTCGTTGTCGATCCCAGATTCACTTAATACTTTTGTTATGTCAGTGTCCATGTTGTGGGACTATGTGTGCACAGCTAGTAAGTATTTTGTGGCTGAAAATATGACCTGGAGGTGTTTAAGGTTCACCTGCCATTAAAACCAATGGGGTCCGCCGTGAACCTTGCGGTTCGCAAACTTTTGCCCGTGTTTGCGGTTCGCGCTCACGAGCCGTTCCGTCGGAGGTTCGTCCATCACTATATATATATATATATATATATTTATGTATATATACATTTTTTTTAGCAGAGCCCCTAGAGAATAAAATGGCAGTTGTTGCAATATTGTTGCAATATGTTTGGACTTTTCGCCAAAGATTCCCCAAAGATGCTACACCCCTACATATAACCTGGGACAGCCACAGTTAAATCTACTTAGAGAAAAGGACATTGTTGCATTTTATATGTTTTCTGCCTAACAGTAAAGTTGTTTACTCTGCTCATACCCTGGTCTGAAGTTACTCAAGGGGTGTATGTGGGGTCCTGGCATATCTCTCTAAGGAGCTTGAGTCTGGACTAGCACATTGGGGTCTGTGAAACATCACTACAACAAAAGGTTAACTTGCAATCAAGTTGTTAAGAGTAACTAGAAGGAAGAACAGCAACCATTCATTGGCATGGTACCTGAATAGAAGACAGGTTCTCTGGTAGCAAGGGGGTTTGGCATTCGGCTCCCTCCCTAGCTGTCTGCGTTCGTTGGACTCTGGGAGCAGACTAGCTTAATGGAGACTTAATATCTGGTCACTTGGTATAGAACAAAAAGGGTTAATTGGAGCATGCATCAGATCTGTGCTCATTCTGGGAGTGAGGTAACAGAGGTACACTGATTGGTGGAGTGGACATAGACTCTGCATGTCTCTCTTAATGGAACACATAGTTCAAGTGTGTAGGATCAGGGACAACATCTTTGGAAGACTCCACATATAACACTACACACAAAAGGCTAATCTCTGAGTTGGGGGTCTACCTTAATGTTTGTCTTTCACATGACTGTGGCCCTCGTCTGGTCCCGGGCATTGGTGAGCACGCTGTCAAGCAAGGTGTTAACCATGTGCTGGAATGAGTGATTCCATTCATCGTCTGTCATAGCCAAAATAACCCACCCCAAGTTAGGCCTCTAATGTGACCCACACGTGACACCTAACGAGTTAATGGGGAACATGCAAGAAGTGTTACCCTTCTGCCCAACACACTTGAAGACATGTCTTTGAGTAAGTTATTGTTGTTATATTTTCCACTGTGTTTACCAATTAAAATTTGGTTTAGCTCTATTGCACTTGAGTTGATTGCCATATTATTGGTTGTTGTATAATCTATTTGGTCTGGCTTGTTCACATGTGTTCAGTTGCCTGTTTACTGATTCATGCATTGTCTAACTTGCCTTGCCATAAAATATCTATTCAATTTACCTTTAAGCTGCTTGTGGCCTATTTTCTGTGCACTATCATAGAGTTATAGCATACAGTACTAACGCTTAAAGTATTGTTGCAGATGCCTACCTTTTCTTATTCTAAAGAAATCCATGTGTGTTTGTCTGTGCCCCTGTTCTAGGTGGGTCTAATGGGAGTGGTTTCATAACTATCTGTCAGGTGTGGCAGCAGCAGGGCACTTATATGAAAATCTGCTGGGCCTGCATCCCTTTAGATGGATTACTATTGAAAGTATCTCTCCAAAAATGAAAATGTTGTTGCAGCTGATGAAGAAGGCGAGGTTGTGCCTTTGAAATGTGTTCTGATTGGCCAGACAGCGTGTGGGCGGCTCCCCATTTTGACAGCCCTGGACCACTCCCACCCAGGGATACACAGCCGATGTCTCCATTAGGCTTATCAAGGTTCCAGCTGCGGCTAACACACTGCGCTCAATAGAGACTTTTCGGTGGCCCTCCTCTGCTCCTGTGACACTGCATGTGGAAACTCCCACCCGCTCTAGCACTCTGCAAGTGCTCCAACATTTTTCATGCAAGTGTAGCAGCGGTACTCCTGAAGTGTACACGCTATGTCTCTAAATTTATTTTTTTCCCAAGACTATATTTGAGTCTTGGGGTTATTTGTTATAAATTGTGGTTTTGGCATCAGTTTGGCTGGACTGTACTAATGTTCTGCCTGGTCATAGCTGCAGTTATCACCTTTGAAAGGCATTGGAACGCAGTCTTGTTGGACGCATTGGGTACCAGTCTCTCTCTCGGAGCCAATCAGTGGGTGCGTTGTCTCGCTGTGTATTCCGCGAGAGGGTACTTAAGGTGCTGAAGTCACATGGTTCTGTGTTGCGGTCCAGAAGTATGTTCTGACTCCATGGTCTTGGTCCTCCTGACCAGCCCCCGGAGGCCCTCATGGCCTGGGGTGCGGATCCATCCATTCTCGAGTCTCAGAACTGGCTAGTCCAAGTCATAGTAACTGGAAGGAGGATTCTATAGTGGTCCGGTGCCGTCTCGGGTTTTGGAGATGCCCAACAACTCGTCATGCAACCAGGGGAGGACTCTTCGGAAGAGGGCCACGCACAAGGCTGGCTGCTCGGTAATAGCCTGGATGTTGAGCTGTATGGACACTAATTGAATCCACATTTCTTACGGTATCGCCAGACCGGCTGCACGATACTGGTTCCGCAAGAATGTTCCTATTCCTTTCCTTCTGTTACAACTAAGTTCTTGTGAGAGACTTTATGTGTTCATCTAAAAGTTTGCAACCAAGTCTGTGGCAGAGACTTTGCTAAATTTGATTCATTTGTCAACTGCTAAGTCCATACAGCAGGATTTATCTGACAGTGGAAATATCCAGTTGCGAGTGGCTACTCCCTGGATACCTAGAGAGAGACATTTATTAAGTGTCAGCAGTTTCAAAGTGCCTGAGCTTCCATACCTATACCCTCTATTCCCAACTGAGAGACTGTGTTTCTGTTCAACGTTTTAAGCAAATAAAAATTCCTAAAGGAATTCAAGTGTCAGTCTCTGCAGTTAATGGGCCATCAACCTCGGGAACCCCTAGACAAGAACAATGAGCTACAAGGTGGAGGAGGTAAACGGTAAGCCCAAGAAAACCAGCGACTCCTTCGGGGGTCAGTGCTACACAAGTTTTTAGTGTTGTTTTATATTTATATACTGAATACATTTCTAAGCTGTTTAACCACTTGCTTACTGGGCACTTAAACACCCTTCCTGACCAGACCGATTTTCAGCTTTTGGTGCTCTCACATGAATGACAATTACTCAGTCATGCAACACTGTACCCAAATGAATTTTGTGTCCTTTTTTTCCCACAAATAGAACTTTCTTTTGGTGGTATTTAATCACCTCTGGGGTTTTTATTTTTTGCGCTATAAATGAAAAAAGACCGAAAATTTTGAAAAAAAATGCATATTTCTTTGTTTCTGTGATAAAATTTTGCAAATTATAATTTTTTTTTTCATAAATTTTGGCCACAGTTTATACTGCTACATATCTTTGGTAAAAATAACCCAAATTAGTGGATATTATTTGGTCTTTGTGAAAGTTAGAGAGTCTACAAGCTGTGGTGCGAATCGCACAAAATTGATCACACCTGATGTACTGGTGGCCTATCTCATTTCTTGCGACCCGAACAAGTCAGGAAAGTACAAATACCCCCCAAATGACCCCTTTTTTGAAAGTAGACATTCCAAGGTATTTACTAAGATGCATGGTGAGGTTTTTGATGTTGTCATCTTTTTCCCACAATTCTTTGCAAAATGAAGATTTATTTATTTTTTTCTCACAAAATTTTCAATGTAATAGGTTATTTCTCTCACATGGCATGTGTATACCACAAATGACACCCCAAAATACGTTCTGCTACTCCTTCTGAGTATTACGATACCAAATGTGTGAGACTTTTACACAGCCTGGCCACATACAGAGGCCCAATATTGAAATAGCACCATCAGGCATTCTAGGAGCATAAATTACACATTTCATTTCTCAACCACCTATTACATTTTTGAAGGCCCTGGAGCACCAGGACAATGGAAATGCCCACAAAGTGACCCCATTTTGGAAAGCTAACACCCCAACGTATAATCTATGAGGCATAATGAGTCGTTTGAATGGTTCATTTTTTTTCCAGAAGTTTTGGGAAAATGTGGAAAAAAAATGAAAACGCATTTTTTTTACGCAAAGTTGTCCATTTATAAGATATTTCCAACACATAGCATGTACATAGCAAAAATGACACCCCAAAATACGTTCTACTACTCTTCCTGAGTATAACGATACCAAATGTCTGAGACTTTTACACAGCCTGGCCACATACAGAGGCCCAATATTGAAATAGCACCATCAGGTGTTCTAGGAGCATAAATTACACATTTCATTTCTCAACCACCTATTACAATTTTGAAGGCCCTGGAGCACCAAGACAATGGAAATGCCCACAAAGTGACCCCATTTTGGAAAGCTAACACCCCAACGTATAATCTATGAGGCATAATGAGTCGTTTGAATGGTTCATTTTTTTTCCAGAAGTTTTGGGAAAATGTGGAAAAAAAATGAAAACGCATTTTTTTTACGCAAAGTTGTCCATTTATAAGATATTTCCAACACATAGCATGTACATAGCAAAAATGACACCCCAAAATACGTTCTACTACTCCTCCTGAGTATAACGATACCAAATGTCTGAGACTTTTACACAGCCTGGCCACATACAGAGGCCCAATATTGAAATAGCACCATCAGGCGTTCTAGGAGCATAAATTACACATCTTATTTCTCAACCACCTATTACAATTTTGAAGGCCCTGGAGCACCAGGACAATGGAAATGCCCACAAAGTGACCCCACGTGGCACTGACAACACGTGGCACTGACGACACGTGGCACTGACAGATGGCACTGGAGGCAGATGGCACTGGAGGCAGATCGGGCTGACAGATGGGGCTGACAGATGGGGCTGGCAGATGGGGCTGGCAGATGTCGCTGGCAGATGTCGCTGACAGATGGCACTGGGGCTGGCACTGACAGATGGCACTGGCACTGGCAGATGGTGCTGGCTATTTGCTCTGGCTAATTGCTCTGGCAAATGGGGCTGGCAGATGGCACTGCAGCTGGCAGATGGCGCTGGCAGGTGGCACTGGTGCTGGCAGGTGGCACTGGCGCTGGCAGGTGGCACTGGCAGGTGGCACTGGCACTGACGGCACTGCCGCTGACGGCACTGGGGCTGACGGCACTGGGGCTGACGGATGGCACTGGCGCTGGCAGGTGGCACTGGCGCTGGCAGGTGGCACTGGCACTGGTAGGTGGCACTGGCACGTGGCACTGGCGGCCCTGACACTGGCGGCACTGGGGCTGACGGCACTGGGGCTGACGGATGGCACTGGCGCTGGCAGGTGGCACTGGTGCTTGCAGGTGGCACTGGCACTGGCAGGTGGCACTGGTGCTGGCAGGTGGCACTGGTGCTGGCAGGTGGCACTGGCAGCACTGGCACTGGCGGCACTGTGGCTGACGGATGGCACTGGCGCTGGCACTGGTGCTGGCAGGTGGCACTGGCACTGGCAGGTGGCACTGGCACTGGTGGCACTGGGGCTGACGGCACTGGGGCTGACGGCACTGGGGCTGACGGCACTGGGGCTGACGGCTGCCGCTGGCAGGTGGCACTGGCGTGGCAGGTGGCACTGGCGCTGGCAGGTGGCACTGGCGGCACTGGCACTACTGGCAGATGGCACTGGGCTGACAGATGGCACTGGCACTGGGGCTGACAGATGGCACTGGGGCTGACAGTTGGCACTGGGGCTGACTCACAGATCCTCTCTCTCCTCACACGCTGTCTCTGTGTGAGGAGGGAGAGACACGGCAATGGGAGATGATCTCATATGTTTACATTTGAGATCATCTCCCATTGGCAGCTGCGATCGCGCTGTGAACGGCCGCTTTGATTGGCCGTTTACGGCGATCTGTGTTTGCCTGTCTCCGGGAGACACGGCGAATACAAAACTTCCACGATGCGCGCCCCCGGTGGCGCGCATTGCGGAAGTAAACACAAGGCCGTCCAGGGACGGCCAGGCGAAGGAACCCGCCTGCTCTATGGCCGTCATTCGGCTATAGGACGGGCGGGAGGTGGTTAAAGGATTGGCTTGGCGCTTCTCTCTCCTCCTTTTGCTTCCCTTTTGTTGCAGGGGATGCCTGAAATCTGACTTTTATCTTAGTACAGATTTCTGGGAAAATCACACAAGCAGGAAATTATGTTTCTGGGGAGTGGTCAGTACACACTCTGTGTACAGAACAACTCCAGGTAGCCATATTGCAATGCATTCTCAGAAAATTACAGAGCTGCAGATTGAAAAGGAAAGGTCATTTTTAATAACATTCAATTACATAATGATTAGCAGCACAATTATATGCACTATATATATTTTTTTTTCATTATTTGCTATATTTTACCCACAAAAGTGGAGTTACCCTTCAAGTTACACAGGTATGAGTAGCCTCTAATATATAACCAGGTGTGTCAGTGGAGAGTGGTTTAAATAATTGTGGCAGAGCAGAGAGCCCGTCATATCAAGTTGGGTGGCACAGTGGTGTAGTGGTTTGCCCTCTCACTTAGCAGTAAGAAGGGTCACTGGTTCAAATCCCAACCATGACATACCTGCCTGGAGTTTGCATGTTCTCCCTGTGCCTGTGTGGGTTTCCTCTGGGTACTCTGGTTTCCTCCCACAATCCAAAGACATGCAGGTAGGTTAATTGGCTTCTTTCCAAAATTGGCCCTCATATATGAATGGGGATCTTGGATTGTGGGCTCCTTGAGGGTAGGGACCAATGTGAGTGTGCAATGTACAGGGATAGGGACAATTGTAGACACTCACTCAGGATGGACTGGTGTCTTTATTCAACCTTACTAACTATGAAACTATGAAGTGGCTCCTGTGGTGGTAATCTCTACACTTGGATTTGGACTCAGCACTGGATCAGAAATGTCTGTGGAATGTACAAGGGTGTAAGAATTCGTTGTCTTCTTATACAAGTGTAGCGCTGGTATTTTCAATGTTTGTCTGAAGCTGCAGTTTGGCTCAGACTAATTATGCTAAAGTTCTGGCTTCTGTACCAGTTTGGCTGGGTTGTGCTAATTTCCACTTGGCCATGGGTGTCGCTGTCACCACCGGTAAGTGTTGGAAATGCAACAAGCTAAATGTATTGGGTACCCCTTTTACTCAGAGACAGCCTGGTGGGAGTGGTCTACCCGCTGTGCATTCTGGGTAAGGGTGCTTAAGGTACCAACGCCATTTTCTGGGGATCCCAACCTTGTGGCCCTCCTGGCCTGGGGTGTGTGCTTCTTTGTTCAATGCCTCGGGCCGGCTGGCCTGAGGCTTCGCAACTGAGGGGTAGGCCCAGAGGCTCTGGGGCATACTGATTTAGAGATGATCCTGTGCTGTCTTGCTGAGGGGAGAAACCACTCAACTGGAAAACTTTTTCGGAAGAGGACCGAGCAACAAGGCTGGTGCCTCATGGAAAAGCCTGGAGACTCGGTTGGAGAATGAATCTTGGGTTGTCTACCACACAGAATCGCTGGGTCAGCTGAAAGAATCAGGTACTGTGGGGAAACTCTTATCTTTGCAAACAGAAGCTTCATGTGGCAGAGGATTGTATAACAAGATCGCTAAACTTATCAATTCTTTGGCAGAGACTTTGACTGAAGATATCATCGGCTGCTAGGTCAGTGAGAGAGGCCTATCCGGTGGTTGTTAGATCCAGCCTGTGGAAATTGTTTGTCCTCTGGATCAAGGAAATATCTTTAACCCGCAAAACTACAAAGGTACCTGAATCCCCCTTATCCTCTACCCCTCTATTGCAAAAGTGTGTGTTTTTGTCAAATAAACATCCAGAAGTGTCGGAGCTAGTATTCTTTAATCCACTCTACAACAGGACCCCTAAGACAGACACAGTGAATATGTGAGGTAAGCCTAACAAAAACCAGCAGCTCCTTCGGGGGTAAGTGCTACACAAGTAAATGGGAAGAAAAAAACAGCTCAAGACAACTTGAAACAGCTTTAATGGAGAAAGAAGCAGGTCAGAATGAGATCAGAAATATCTCTAAAGGAACTGAGAATGATTGCAAAACCATCAAAAGCTGATCCTAAATACAGACTAAATACATCTGAAAGCGACCTGCACTTGCACATCTACACAAGTATCTGGTCTGTCTTATGATTTTGTAAATGGAGCATCCAGCAGAGAGGTGACATAATGCAGACCTGCGATTTTATCAAAAGGACTAAAATAACAGCACTTGGTAATAGTTGACAGCATAAACTGCTTATGCAAATCTAAGTTTCTAACACTCGATATTTGCCAGGCCTCCAGAAAGCACAGAGGAAAGAAACTGGTATGAAGTACCTGCCAATTGCCTATGTTGTCAGATAGCCATATAAGTTTGAATTGTCTATTTCGATAATCACACAGATTTTAGTGACACCCACTCACACATGGAATAGAAAGTTTTAAACCTTAATACCGTTATAAAAAAAATATATATATATACGTGCTCATCTTACCATGACTGGCCATTCTTCTTAGAGACAATGAGGGTTATTTATGAAAGGCAACTCCACTTTGCACTGAAAGTGCACTTGGAAGTGCAGTCACTCTATATTAAGGGGTAGGTCTGAAATGAGTGGAAGCTCTGCTGATTTTATCATCCAATCATGTGGAAGCTAAAATGCTGTTTTTTATTTTCCTTGCATGTCTCCCTCGGATCTACAGCGACTTTACTTCCAAGTGCACTTGCAGTGCAAAGTGGAGTTGCCTTTAGTAAATAACCCCCAATGCACTATATTCAACAGTCTTACTTCTAGTGCTGCGGGATATGTATTCAGTCTCTACACTTACTATTTTCACTAGTGGTCCACCTGAAGGCTATACAGTATTTGCACAGTGACCTAGCCAGGCTACTATTTCTTAAAGCACACTACACAGCACAGGTTTACTTTAGCAAAACCCCCTCTATTGACATTGAATTCCTTGAACAGCCCTATCCTTGGCAGCACAGGGTATGAATGCATCCTTATGAGAGTTGATAGCTCTGTCTTGAACACAAGTGTCAATGCTCACGAAAACCTATTTTATCCCTGAACACAAATATCCAATTGTATTATTAATATATATATATATATATATATATATATATATATATATATATATATATATATACAGTATATATATATATACAGTATATATATATATATATATATATATATATATACACACTGTATAAGCCAGCATTTTTCAACCAGGGTGCCCTGCTCAGGTCTGTTACCCGTCACCTGATTGGCTGAAACGACAGGCGCTGTGATTGGACTCCTATCAGGCATCCAATCATATGAGAGGACGGGAGAAGAGAATGGATGAAGACATAGAAGACATGGAGGAGCATGGAGGACCCACCCATCGCCGTCACCCACTACCCCACCGAGAGAGGGTAAGAGCCAGGCAGAAGGTGGGCGGGGGGGCCCAGTGGCAGCATTCGATGGGCACAGTGGGAGCATTTGACGGGCACAGCGGCAGCATTTGATGGCACAGTGGGAGCATTTGATGGGTATACAAAGTTATAAATAGATGACTCCTGCGCTGTCTACAAAATTAAAACTAGGGAACACTGCTACAAACACCTGCTAATCTGATCCAAAGCAGAGAAAAGGAGGGTATATGAGTAAATGGCGGGGTTGTGCTGTGTGAAATAAACAGAGCGTGTACTACAGTAGAGAGCAAATGGATAAATACATAAATGGTGTACAAACTAAGATCTAACAAACAAGATACAATCTTAGTGAAAAATCTGGGACAAAACAAACTCGATAATCCAGTAATAAAGTCCGTGTCAATATGCAAAAAAATATAAAAATACAAAAAAAGCTATAAAATTGCGATCCTTGTGAAAAAAAAAGTGACAAACCAAGCTAAGATATCCAATAATAAAGTCTATGTCAATATTAGGGATGAGCTTCGTGTTCGAGTCGAACGTACGTTCGACTCGAACATTGGCTGTTCGTCCGTTCGGCGAAGTCCGAACATTTTGGTCCGTTCGCGTCAAATTCGTGTGGCGCTCACGGCCCACAATGCACTGCGATGGCGCAGTGCATTGCTGGCTCATGATTGGCCAAGCATGCACTGTGACCCCGCATGCTTGGCCAATCGCAGCGCCAGCAGCGAGGAGAGCCATGATTGGCCACAGGCAGGATGCCTGTGGCCAATCATAGCTCAGGCTGTGTAGTGCACGCCCCACACTATATAAGGCCGCCAGCGCGGCGGCCTCATGTAGTGTGTTGGCGTCTGAAGCAGTGGGTGTTCTGTGTACCTTCAACACAGTACACATCGATCGTTTTCGGCCGATTTTCGATCTTGCTGTTGTGTAGTGGTTATTGTCTGCGTGCCCTGACCGCAGTATACACCGCTATATTCACCTCACCTATATAGCTAGTGATCTATCTTTTATAATAGAGCTTGCAGTCAGTAGTGTTAGGAGATAGTGCGTGCTGTCTGCGTGCTCTGTACCCAGTACATACCGCTATATCCACCTACATAGCTGTTCTCTATTTGAGACCACTTGCCATCTGCAGGAGTTATTGGAAGTTGTGTGTGCCTCCAGCACAGCACAGTATACATCTGTATATACCCCTTTATCTCTGGTGTTCTCTGGTTATTGTCTGCGTGCCCTGACCGCAGTATACACCGCTATATTCACCTCACCTATATAGCTAGTGATCTATCTTTTATAATAGAGCTTGCAGTCAGTAGGGTTAGGCGATAGTGCGTGCTGTCTGCGTGCTCTGTACCCAGTAGTGTTAGGAGATAGTGCGTGCTGTCTGCGTGCTCTGTACCCAGTACATACCGCTATATCCACCTACATAGCTGTTCTCTATTTGAGCCCACTTGCCATCTGCAGGAGTTATTGGAAGTTGTGTGTGCCTCCAGCACAGCACAGTATACATCTGTATATACCCCTTTATCTCTGGTGTTCTATAATAAAGGCATCTGCAGGAGTTAGTGGGTGTCGTGTGCCTCTAGCACAATATACACTACCCAACTGCTTTTTTACCCAACTCCCTTCAGGCCATTACCATGTCTGGAAGGCCAGCAAGGAGAGGCAGACAGGCGCGAGCCGATAAAAGAGGGCAAGCAGGCTCTGTGCCTAGAGACAACAGTGCTGGTCGTGGACGCGGTGCATTGTCATCAGCACGTGGCCATGGGACACGCTTGTCCTTCTTTTCGGCAGCTGGACATGTTGAACCGCAACATGCCAATGACTTGGTAGAGTGGATGACCAAGCCCTCTTCATCCTCCTCATCCTCTCTCACCCAGTCTCAGGGTACTAGCAAAGCAGCTGCCAACGCATCGTCTTCCCTCCTCTCAATGTCATCATCAGTGACTCCTTCCCTAGACCCACCACGTCCTCCTGAGGAGTCTCCTGAACTCTTTGAGCACAGTGTTGGGTACATGCTCCAGGAGGATGCCCAGTGTTTTGTGGGCTCTGATGATGACACTCAGCTAGAGGAAGGCAGTAGCGTGAGCGCAGAGAGAGGGGATGCTCAAGAAGGACAGCAATCTGGCAGTCATGTTCCACAAGCTGCAGCATACTGCCAGGTTTGCTACAGTGATGAAGAGGGAGGGGATGATGAGGGCACTGACTCCACGTGGGTGCCTGGAAGGAGGGAGGAGGAGGAGGAGGCACATGTCCAACGAGGCAGGATGCCCTCCGGGGGCCAGCTTAAGAGCAGCACACCGACTGAATCACACTGCAGAGCTCTGCCTGTGCAGAGCGCTGCCTCTGCGCGTTATTCTAAAAGTTCTTTGGTGTGGGCCTTTTTTGAGACGGGTGCATCAGATCGCACCGCTGCTATTTGCAACATATGTCTCAAGCGTATCTCACGTGGCCAAAACATCAGCCGCTTGGGCACCACATGCTTGACCAGACATATGTTGACCTGCCATGCAGCTCGTTGGCAAGCGTACCTCAAAGACCCACACCAAAGAACAAAGCGGACCTCTCCTTGCTCCTCATCAGCTGGCATCTCCAACCCCACTAGACCTTCAGTCCTCTCTGAAACCTGCTCTGAGAGGAATGAAGGTGTAGAATTAGGTGTGTCACAGCCAAGTGCTTCCGGGAACTCTGCTAGCGGTACACCCACGTCCGATTATAGCAGGCAAATGTCCCTGCCCCAGCTGCTGGACCGGCGGAAGAAGTTCACTCCCAGCCATCCACATGCCCAGCGGTTGAATGCTAGCTTGGCTAAATTGCTAGCACTTCAACTGCTGCCTTTTCAGTTGGTAGACTCGGCCCCCTTCCGTGAGTTTGTACAATGTGCAGTTCCTCAGTCGCAGGTCCCCAAACGCCACTTTTTCTCACGGAAGGTGATTCCGGTTCTCTACCGGCATGTGGAAGGCAATGTCCTTGCCTCGCTGGACAGGGCGGTCAGCGGTAAGGTGCATATTACCGCTGACTCATGGTCCAGCAGGCATGGACAGGGACGTTACCTGTCTTTCACGGCCTATTGGGTCACTCTTCTGGCAGCTGGGAAGGATGCAGGACAAGGTGCAGTAGTGTTGGAGGTTGTTCCGCCACCACGCCTCCAAAATGCTACTATTGGTTGTGACACACCTCTCTCCTCCACCCCCTCCTCTTCTTCTTCCTCCATGGCCTCTTCCAGTGCTCTGTCCTCAGAACCAGCGGTGCTCCGTAGGCGTTCCAGGGGCTACGCAAGTACGCAGGCAAAACGATGCCATGCCGTGCTTGCGCTGGTTTGTTTGGGGGACAGGAGCCACACTGGGGTGGATGTTTTGTCAGCTCTGCAGGGGCAGGCCGAGAGGTGGTTGACGCCACGCCAGCTTAAGCCAGGAATGGTGGTTTGCGACAATGGCACCAACCTCCTCTCCGCCCTCCGACAGGGACAACTGACCCATGTGCCCTGTGTAGCTCACGTCCTTAACCTGGTGGTGCAGCGGTTCTTGGGCAGGTTCCCCCCGGCTTACAGGATGTCCTGAAGCAGGCCAGGAAAGTCTGTGTGCATTTCTGCCGATCATTTAATGCCTGTGCTCGGCTGTCTGAGCTCCAAAAGGAGTTGAACCTGCCCAAGAACCGCCTTATATGTGACATGCCCACCAGATGGAACTCAACATTGGCCATGCTGCAGCGGCTGCACACGCAGCAGAGGGCCATCAATGAGTACCTGTGCGACTACGGCACCAGGACAGGGTCAGGGGAGCTCAGTTTTTTCTCACCACGCCAGTGGGGCATGATCAGGGATGCATGCACTGTCCTATCACCGTTTGAGGAGGCCACAAGGATGGTGAGCAGTGACAGTGCATGCATCAGTGACACTGTACCTCTTGTCCACCTCTTGGAGCATACGCTGCGTGGAATAATGGACAGGGCACTTGAGGCAGAACAGAGGCAGGAAGAGGAGGACTTCCTTGCCTCTCAAGGCCCCCTTTATCCAGACAGTGTTCCTGCTGTGCCACCCATCACACAGGAAGAGGATGAGGAGGAGGAAGAGGAGGAGGAGGATGATTGTGTCAGCATGGAGGTGGAGGCTGGCACTCAGCATCAGCATCAGCAGCAGCAGTCTTGTAGGGATGATTTACAGTCCCAAGAAACACGTGGACTTGTACGTGGCTGGGAGGAGGTAGCTGCGGATCATGTTGTCCTTAGTGACCCAGTGGACTCCGGACCGAATGCCTCAGCTAACCTACGCTGCATGGCCTCCCTGATCCTGCAAAGCCTGCGGAAGGATCCTCGTATTCTTCGAATCAAGGAGAGGGACCATTACTGGCTGGCCACTCTCCTTGATCCACGGTACAAGGGTAAGGTTGCCGACCTTATCTTGCCATCACAGAGGGAGCAGAGGATGAGACATCTCCGGGAGGCCTTGCAGAAAGGTCTGTGCAACGCGTTCCCAGAGACTGGGAGGTTACAAACTCCTGGTCCTGGACAACGTGTTGCTGAGGCATCGGTCAGAAGGAGCGGTGGAGAAGGTGGCCGTCTGACTGATGCTTTCAGACAATTTTTTAGTCCGCAGCCCCAAGGTATGATCGGTTCCAGCACCCATCGCCAGCGTCTGATTTACATGGTGCAGGAATACCTAGGGGCAAGGTCAGACTTGGACACCTTTCCCACCGAAAATCATCTGGCTTACTGGGTCTTGAGGATGGATCACTGGCCAGAGCTTGCACAGTATGCAATTGAGCTACTGGCCTGTCCTGCATCCAGCGTTCT
Organism: Lithobates pipiens; assembly: GCF_037356315.1. Taxonomy (NCBI): domain Eukaryota; kingdom Metazoa; phylum Chordata; class Amphibia; order Anura; family Ranidae; genus Lithobates; species Lithobates pipiens. Next base: position 2,194,959 of record NW_027507755.1, on the reverse strand, counting down.
TTCGGAACGCACCTTCAGTGCTGCTGGTGGCTTTGTTACCGATCACAGGGTGCGCCTGTCCACCGAATCAGTTGATCGACTGACCTTCATCAAGATGAATCAGTCTTGGATCACCCACAGCTACCAAGCACCTGAAGCTGATGTAACAGAATAATTTTTTTTGAAATATCACATCCCTTCAAGACTGCCTATGCTGATGCTGAGTGACTGTCCTGTTATGTTGATTGTCTATCCTCTTCCTCCTCCGCTGATATGTTGGAAGAACATTTCTGGTTCTGGTTGATGCCATCAGCCCAATTTTTCTGCCCCTGTTTAACAGGGGCGTTTAAGTACAATTTTTGATGCAATGCTTTGCAGCAGGGCTAATTCCTGCAATCAAACAAGAGTATATGGGAGAGGTTGCAGTGTGGTGGCACCAGCACCAGTGCCTAAGGCCCAATTTTTCTGCCCCTGTTTAACAGGGGTGTTTAATTACAATTTTTGATGCAATGCTTTGCAGCAGGGCTAATTCCTGCATTAAAACTAGAGTATATGGCAGAGGTTGCAGTGTGGTGGCACCAGTGCCTAAGGCCCAATTTTTCTGCCCCTGTTTAACAGGGGCGTTTAAGTACAATTTTTGATGCAATGCTTTGCAGCAGGGCTAATTCCTGCAATAAAACTAGAGTATATGGAAGAGGTTGCAGTGTGGTGGCACCAGCAGCAGTGCCTAAGGCCAAATTTTTCTGCCCCTGTTTAACAGGGGTGTTTAAGTACAATTTTTGATGCAATGCTTTGCAGCAGGGCTAATTCCTGCAATAAAACTAGAGTATATGGCAGAGGTTGCAGTGTGGTGGCACCAGCACCAGTGCCTAAGGCCCAATTTTTCTGCCCCTGTTTAACAGGGGCGTTTAAGTACAATTTTTGATGCAATGCTTTGCAGCAGGGCTAATTCCTGCAATCAAACAAGAGTATATGGGAGAGGTTGCAGTGTGGTGGCACCAGCACCAGTGCCTAAGGCCAAATTTTTCTGCCCCTGTTTAACAGGGACATGTAATTACAATTCTTGATATAATATTTCACAGGAGGGCCCCTTCCTGTGCCCACCCAGAGTAACGGTGAGGACTTATAGTGTTGTGGCACCAGCACCACAACCACCAAAGGTCAATTTTTCTACCACTGTTCAACAATGGCATGTAATTACAATTCTTGATATAATCGTTCACAGCAGGGCGCTCCAGCGCCCACCAAGAGTCACTTTGAGGGCTTACAATGTTGTGGCAAAACCAACACCTTGTTCCGCCATTTCTGCAAAGCATATAGGGCAGGCCCCTACTTTCAAACATCCAACTTACAAACATCTCCTACTTGCAAACGGAAGGAGACAACAGCAAGTGAGATGAAAAAAGATGGACGACAAAACAAATTATACAGGGGTGATAACCCTTCCCTATGTTTTCCAAAAAGCTTAAAAATAGTTTTTTTGACTGGAGCTACACTTTAAAAATGTACCAGTTGAAAATTACAAACAGATTCAACTTAACACAACAAACCTACACAGTCCCTGTCTTGTTTGCACCGCCTGTATACTGCTGTTCTGAGTATATAGGGCCTGGGGGCCACACGCATTTCCTTTTTTTAATATGGGTACGGGGTTCCCCTTAATATGCGTACAAGACCTAAAGGGGCTGGTAATGGGCAGGGAGGGCTACCCATGCCATTTTTCTCAATGATTTTCAACCATATTGCAGGAACCAGATATAACATTAAAACCGCAAGCAGTTTTAAATGGTGTTATTTCCGTTTAATGTCATTTTGTGCAGGGACTGTTCTAAACACGGGAAACACGTGGCACTTCACAGGCATACTACAGACACCCCCCAGGCACCATATTTAAAGGAATATTTCACTTTTTTTTTCACTTTAATCGTCATTAAAATCAGTGCTCCCGCCAAAACGGCCATTTTTAAAAACATTTTAGGCATTGACCCATGTCCCCTGGGGCAGGAGCCAGGTCCCCAAACCCTTTTTAGGACAGTATCTTGCATATTAGCCGTTAAAATTAGCACTTTTCATTTCGAACGTTCGAGTCCCATAGACTTCAATGGGGTTCTAACGTTCGTACGAATTTGGGGTCCGTTCGAAAGTTCTGGTACGAACCGAACCGGGGGGTGTTCGGCTCATCCCAGTCAATATACACAAATAAGTGATAATCCAGCAAATATCCGTGTCAATATTGTAAAGTATATAAAGTGAGACCCAACCACCAGTTTAGCTGAAACAAAGTGATGAGACAAATCTTCAGTGATGCCACCTGTCTATTTGCAAGCCTCTCACCTAAGACCCCTTTCACACTGAGTCATTTGGCAGGCGCTATTGCGCTAAAAATAGCGCCTGCAAACCGACCTGAAAGCGCTGCTGCTGTGTCTCCAGTGTGTAAGCCCTGAGGGAGCGGTGCACTAGCAGGACGGTAAAAAAAAGTCCTGCTAGCAGCATACCGCTCCTCTACCGCTCCTGCCCATTGAAATCAATGGGGCAGCATGGCACTGCTGCAGCAGCGCTTTGTGGTGGTTTTAACTCTTTCATGGTCGCTAGCAGGAGGGTAAAATTGCCCCTCTAGCGGCCGAATACTGTCGCTAAAATGACAGTAAAGCGGCGCTAAAAATAGCGGCATTTTACCGCTGACGATGCTCCCGCCCCAGTGTGAAAAGGGCCTTACTGCCATAAGTAATACAACACTGTTGGGGTTATTTACTAAAGGCAAATACATAGATCACGGGTGCAGTGTTCAAAAAATTCCCTCCTGAGTTAGATGGTATTTGAGGATATAGATCCCTCTTAAATGGTCTCAATAGCGGGTTAAAGCATATAAAAGGAAAATATAAAACTCATAGCATAATTCCACAATGGCAGCAGGAGATAATTTCAGCAGACCCAAACGAAATATACTCACTTTTAATAAATGATAGCATTTGTTAGCATAATGTTAGTTCGTAAGCCTCTGATATGGTCCCGGTACTATCTCAAGTCCCGAACTTTTCTGATGCGAAAACTCAGTGTGTAGGATTTGTGGATGGGAAAGAGAGATGCCCATAGCGTGATCCAGTTTTAAGATCAATTTTTTGAAGGTAAAACATCATAAAAACAACTCACATTTAGAGTAGAAAAACATGCAAACATCCACGAGCACCGAGATCGTATCCTTCCGTCAGATCTGATTAGTACCTGATGCTCCAATCCCCAGCATTTGATGGGCACAGTGGGAGCATTTAATGGTATGGTGGCATCATTTGATGGGCACAGTGCCAGCATTTAATGACACAGTGGGAGCATTTGATGGCACAGTGGGAGCATTTCATTGGCACAGTAGCAGCGTTTGATGGGCACAGTGGCAGCGTTTGATGGGCACAGTGACAGCGTTTGATGGCACAGCGGCAGCGTTTGATGGCACAGTGGCTGCGTATAATGGGCACAGTGAGGCTGCAATTGATGGGGTTTTTTTTCAGAATTTTTCAGTTTGTTTACGCCCCCCCAAAAAATTTGGAGCACCAGCCTCCACTGGTGCCCTGAGGTTTCTTCGGGGCTGCCTTGGCAAAATGCCGAAAAATTGGCCAAAAATTGTATACAAGCAAGTTTATCCACTCTTGTCTCTAGTTGCGTGACAGAGGATGAGGAGGATAGGGAAGGCAGTCCACCACCTCCTCTGCATGCTGTAGCTGGATAGCACAGGCAACATCACTAAACAGAGGACATGATGCCCTGCCTGAGGAGTGACTACCACGTCCACCTTTTCCTGTGGTGTGCTGGTCCCTTTACAGTGCCAAGGGAACGTCTGCCTCTCCTTGTCCTTCCAGACATCACTGGGAGGGAGGCTGACATGCTATAAGCAAATGTATACCAAATTCACTGAGCCACCGGGAGAGGTTTTTTATGCCTCTGGCTTATTGATTTGCTGAAGCATCACCATTCAAGAGACTTTATTACAGTAATAAGTAAAATAATAAGTAAATAACTACGATGAATGTTTTTTTTTTCATAATTTCCAGTCTTTTTGTGTTTGAATCACCCAGTAATGATTAACTACCACCAAAAGAAAGCTCTATTTGTGTGAAAAAAATGATAAAAATGTCATATGAGTACAGTGTAACATGACCACAAAAAATTGCATCGCCAATGCAGGAGATAGAGGCTATGTGGGGAATCACCAGGTGATATTGGAGACCCGGTGTCGGTATATGTGTGGGGGGAACTCACTGTTCGCTGACCGGCCTTCCTGAAGTTTAGTCCATCCCGGTGTTTTATCATAACAGCCAACTCATCAAAATCTCCAATTACGTCACTTCTGGTGACTCTCCCGCAGCAGTAATTGCAGATTTCTTAGCTGTTTTTACAAAACACTGGCAGCGTATACACTACAGTACAGCGTGTTTACGCTGCCGGTGTTCTGTGAAAACTGCCAAATCATCAAAATTTGCAATTACTGCTACTGGAGCGTCATCAGAAGTGACGTATTTGGAGATTTTGACGAGTTGGCTCTTTTGACAGAACATGTCATGTCCAGTTCCAGGTCCCCCCAGCTGGAGGACGCCGTCTGTCAGATATAAGCAGTGGACATTGTAAACGTGAGTTCACAGCACTCCTGTCCCAGCCTTCATTGGCGCATGCGTGGTAGTGGATACTGTTGCTTCCATTCAAAGTGACATGCTACAGCACTGTCATTGTCATTCTAGGGATCATGAAGAGACCTCAGGGCTCCGTTGTGTGAACCTCACGATTAACGTGTTTCGCCCACTTAACAATCTACCAGGCTTCTTCAGAACCTTTAGGGGGTGCACTTAGTGGCTTAATTTATAGATACAGGTAAATGTAATACCATCTCCTGGCCACGGGTGGCACCATTCTTAGATCATATTTCCTAAATGTACACATACAGTATATACCAACACAAATGTATCTCAAGCGCTAATACTGGCAACTGTTATGTCTATTTAAAATCCCCAAATTAAATCTGTATAGAAATGTCTCCCCAACTATATTCCAAACAAATTTAAGATATTTTAAGTTGCTTCTTAATCAGCATACAATGGGAGAAAAGAAGCCTCAGAGAAAAAAAGACAGTCTTTTTTTTCTCCCATCGTTTGGTATGACATTTACCTGTATCTATAAATTAAGCCACTGAGTGTGCCCCCTACAGGTTTGTAAGAAGCCAGGTAGATTGTTAAGCGGCCAAGCGCGTTAACCGTGGGGTCCACACAACGGAGCCCTGAGGTCTCTTCATGACCCCTAGAATGGCAATGTCAGTGCGGTAGCATGTCACTGCGAACTGCAGCAACAGTATCCATCATCATGCATGCGCTGACGAAGGCTGGAACAGGAGTGCTGTGAGCTCATGTTTACAATGTCCACTGCTTATATCAGATGAATGTTATTTTTAGTTAAGGGTGAAGGTGCTTAAGTATATTTGATATTAGGTTAATAATAATTTTTTTTAAGTCAAATAAAAGTTTTTTTGGTACTCTAGATAGACCCTTGACACGGTTCCTGCATATTGATTCTGCTTGCTGCTGTATAGTTGTTGCTGAACCCGACCTACACTTGACCACATCTCTGCCTTCTGATTTGGTACCACCTGCCTGTAATGCCGCGTACACACGCCAAGACTTTTTGACAGCAAAGGTCCAACAGACCAAATTCGTCAAGACAATTCGATCGTGTGTGGGTTCCATTGGACCTTTGCTTACCAAAAATCCGGTGGACTTTAGAAATAGAACATGCTTTACATTTCCCCCCTGGAACTCTGCCGGACCCAGTTCCTAGTGGGAAACCCGTTCGTCTGTATGCTGGTCCGAAGGACAAAATATGATGCGCGGGCAGCTACAGCACCTGCCCGCGAGAATGTTTCCCATGCTGGTTCTCGGTGACAGGGTACTGTACATCTCGCGCTGGCTGCAATAGGAAAAACACATATTCCTATCGCAGCGAGCACGAGGGGGGAATGCCCCTTCAGGGGTATACCAGCCCTTAGGTCTGGTATGGATTTTAAGGGGAACCCCGTACGCCGTAAAAACGGTGTGGGGTCCCCCTAAAATCCATACCAGGCCCTTATCCGAGCATGCAGCCCGGCTGGTCAGGAAAGGTGGTGGGAACGAGTGAGCACCCTCAACATGTGGGGTGGGTTCTTTGAGGAAAGGGGGTGCCCTGCAGGCCCCCCACCCCAAAGCACTTTGTCCCCATGTTTATGAGGACAAAGGCCTCTTCCCGAAACAACCCTGGCCGTTGGTTGTCGGGGTCTGCGGGCGGGGGGCTTATCGGAATCTGGGATCCCCCTTTAATAAGGGGGCCCCCAGATCCCAGCCCCCCACCCTATGTGAATAAGTGAATAAGTATGGGGTACATCGTACCCCATACTACACTGGTAGTGGGTACATCACTACCCAGTGATGTCACCCGGTGACCCCGCCCCTTATGCCTATATAACTCTTTGTGCACTGTGTCCACGGCATTACAGCGGGAGAGAGCGTTGTGTCAACATCGGAAAACAGAAGAAAGAAGAAGATGACGACGACAAAGGAGAAGGCCGGGCCCCCACTAACTAAAGAGCGGCAAAAGAAGAACCGGAGAGGGGGACAAGAGGCCAGAGAGCATGAGAAGAACCGGAAAGCGCAGAGAAGTCAGAAGAGACCCCCGAAGTCGGAAGACCCCCGGAACTGCCTAATAAACTACTCTAAAAACCTGTGTAGTGTGTTTTTTTATTGACACTTTTTCTCCCAGGTGAATGGGTAGGGGGTACGATGTACCCCATACTTATTTACATAGGGTGGGGGTCGATGAACGGGTTTCCCGCTAGGAACTGGGTCCGCCAGATCTAGGGGGTCGGGATCTGGGGGCCCCCTTATTAAAGGGGGCTCCCAGATTCCGATAAGCCCCCCATCCACAGACCCCAACAACCAATGGCCAGGATCCTCATCAACATCTGGACATGGTGCTTTTGGGCGGGGGGCCCGCAGGGCGCCCCCCTTCCCCAAAGTACCCACCCCCCATGTTGAGGGCTTGCGGCCTGGTACGGCTCAGGAGGGGGGGCGCTCACTCGTCCCCACCCCCTTTCCTGACCGTCCGAGCAGCGTGCCTGTCCCCTGTCACTGAGAATCAGCACAATAGGAACATTCTCGCGGGCAGGTGCTGTAGCTGCCTGCGAGTTGTATTTGGTCCGTCGGACCAGCATACAAACGAACAGGTTTCCCGCTAGGAACTGGGTCCGCCGGAGTTCCGGCCGGAAAATGTAAAACATGTTCTATTTCTAAAGTCTGTCGGATTTTTGGCAAGCAAAGGTCAGATGGAGCCCACACACGATCAAATTGTCCAATGGATTCGTTCTGTTGGACCTTTGCTGTCAAAAAGTCCGGTCGTGTGTACGTGGCATAAGTTGCACTTCTTAGTTATTGTTGCCAAGTAGAGGTGGTGCTGTTTGGTAGGTAAGGGTTAACTCTGCTGGCTAGGTTGTCCCGGGCTTTTCTGGAGTACTACCCTTTTCTGAATAAAACATATAAAAAGGGTACTGAATCTAAGTCAAGGAGGTCTTTGGGGACTGAACTGCTAAGATGTAAGTTGCCACTCTGTTGGGTTACTATCCCAATGTGGGAGCCGAGTCAGGGTTCCAAAGGTTATAGACTTATAAGGACTTATGCTGCCAGTCATGGATTTACTACCGTTGTGGATTATTGCTTCCAAATTATAGATTTACTGCCAATATTGAACTCTTGCCTTGCCTCGTTCTAAGCGACTTTTAATGGACTTTACTACCTAATCAGGGTATTACTACCTCTCGGGGCACTACAAAAGGGGCACTTAGAGAACACTGTTAGGAATGTGTGTGGAAATATCTTGGAGACCTGTTTTTGTGTTATCCTCAACTACTTTATCAAATTAACTTGTTGTTCAGTTCAACTGCCTGGTCTGAAGTCATTAAAGGAGTGCATACATGGTTACATAGTTAATCTTGTTGAAAAAAGGCACAAGTTCATATAGTTCAACCAACACAGAAAAAAAACACACACACACACACACACACACACACTCACACACATAGAAAACATCCATATATACAATCCTATAACCACAATTGATCCAGAGGAAGGCAAACAAAGGATTTTTTTTTTAAAAGCCTATGGCGTGCAAAACACACCCAAAAAACTTCCACCCGGTGCCAAAAAAAAGTGCACACACATAAAGAGTGACACACTAAAAACGTGCAACAGGTGTCTGATATCCTCCACTAGGAAGGACCTTACCCTGATCCCCCGAGGCGTTAGGCTCCAGACAGGGACTGAGGTACCAGACTCATGGCCATCCAGCCGAAGCCGGGTGACCTCCTTTCTCCGGAAGGTCTGCCGAAACAGACCCACCCAGGTACTAGGTACTATGGGGCTCCCCCGAAGGGAGACCCCCCAATAGAGGGCGAACCAAGGCAGAAGGCCTATGTCCACCCTCCCACAAGACTTTCAGGATAGGTCCGAGGACCGACACCCTACTCATCAAACGTGAAGTGACAAACGTGACACACAACACAAATAAAATAAATAAAAAGTGAGGAAAGGGATAGTGAAGGGGAGAGTGAAAAGTTGACCATTGTGCAATACAATGGCCAGGCCCTCCGGCCAGGAATCAAAAATTCCTCTGGTCCTAGCCAAAAGGCCGGGCCCTAGAGGCAGGTGTAAAAATGCGTGTTATATAGTGATGTGACCAAGGTGCCAAATATTAAAGTGCGAAGCACAGTGAAGATAAGGCACCCCTGAACTGACACTTCAGGGGCACATCACCATAGGCTTTTCAACAGAAGCATCCCCGACCCCCCAGACCACAGCAGCCCCCACCCCAGCCAGAAAGGCATGTAGATCCAGGAGCTTAGTGAGACCCTTTGCCATCAGGTCTCACCCTTGCTCCCATCACTCCTACCTAATTACATTCGGGAAGTACAGGCCGTTCCCCATACTGGGGCTGTCCTTGCAGCACAGAGTACCTGGGGACCTGATCTGGGAGTAAAAAATTATAAAGTGGGAGGAGAACAAGCATTGGTTTATGAGTACTGTGTTTCCTGTATCCAATAGCAACACGCAGTTCATATTCAATATGGCTCAGAAATGCTGAACACCTGGAGAGAGGTGAAATCTAACAGAAGTGTACCTGTAGTGCATATGTGTCAACAATGCTGAAGTCTGGTCATGAATTACAAAGAATTAACAAGTGTTCACCTGAAGAAGCCTCACTTTTAATTTCAGAGTGCTGTCATAATGCTGATTTCATGCAATGGCGACCTTTATCCGCTGCTAGGAGCACTAGCGAAGGCTTGCTCCGGATGCCATGCCCCGCCCACACATCCATTACTGCAACACTCACAAGTTCTAGTCTGTTGGTCAATGCATCATACGCATTCATGCACCCCCAAGTCCTTGCATTTCTTTGCTCACTACCTAAGGGTGCTTGGCCATGAGTTTAACCAGTTGCCGACCGCCGCACGACGATGTACGTCGACAGCATGGCACGGGCAGGCATATTGGCGTACATGTACGTCCCTTGCCTCCCGCGGGTCGGGGGCCCGATCGGGCCCCCGCCCGGTGCCTGCGGCGGTCGGTTTTCGTCCGGGAGCGATCCGGGACGAGGGGGCGGCCATTCATTCATGGCCACCCCCTCGCGATCGCTCCCGACGAATAGGAATCCCCCGTGACATCACTTCCTCTCCTGTAATGTAAACACAGGAGAGGAAGTGATGTATTCTCTCCTCCGTGTCGGTATTTTTCGTTCCGACACGGAGGAGAGCGGATCGGTGAGTTGCACCAACACTCTACACACACAGTAGAACATGCCAGGCACACTCACACCCCCCCTTTACCCCCCGATCACCCCCCCAATTACCCCTGCCCCCCAGTCACAGTGACACCAATGTCATTTTTTTTTTTTTTTGCATTGGTGTCATTTGTGACTGTAATAACTGTTAGGGCAGTTAGAGTTAGCCCCCTTTAGTTCTAATGTACCCCCCTAACCCCCCCAATAAAGGTTTAACCCCGTGATCACCCCCCGTCGCAAGTGTCACTAAGGCTGGGTTCACATTGCAGCGGTTTATGAGAACGAATGTGATTCGCACCGCACTGCAGTGCAAATCACATCCGATCTCTGTGCGATTCGAGTTCAGCCATTCGCCGCACCCGCCGCACCCGCCACACCCGCCGCACCCGCCGCAAATTCGCACGGGACCCTTTTTTTGGCCCGCAGCAGAATCGGATCGCATGGGTGTTCACACCATGCGATCCGAGTTTGCAGATCGCACTGCGATATGCGAACTGATCTGGGGTTGTCAGTAACATTTCACTGACACTCCCAGCAGTTCGCATAGGGCAGTGTGAACTGCCGCCGGGAGGCATGCGATGCGGGAACCCGCCGCGGATTTGCGGCGTTTCCGCATCGCTCCAGTGTGAACCCAGCCTAATAAGCGATCATTTTTCTGATCGCCGTATTAGTGTCACAGGTGACGCTAGTTAGGCAGGTAGGTATTTAGGTTCGCCGCAGCTTTTTATAGCGCCAGGGACCCCCATATACTACCGCATAAAGCCCCCTGATTGCCCCCTAGTTAACCCTTTCACCAGTGATCACCATATAACTGTTACAGGTGACGCTGGTTGGTTAGTTATTTTTTATAGTTTCAGGGCACCCGCCATTTATTACCTAATAAAGGTTTAACCCCCTGATCACCCGGCGGGTGTCATTTGTGACTAATAACTGTTAGGGCAGTTAGGGTTAGCCCCCTTTAGTTCTAAGGTACCCCCCTAACCCCCCCAATAAAGGTTTAACCCCGTGATCACCCCCCGTCGCCAGTGTCACTAAGGCTGGGTTCACATTGCAGCAGTTTATGAGAACGGATGTGATTCGCACCGCACTGCAGTGCAAATCACATCCGATCTCTGTGCGATTCGAGTTCAGCCATTCGCCGCACCCGCCGCACCCGCCGCAAATTCGCACGGGACCCTTTTTTTGGCCCGCAGCAGAATCGGATCGCATGGGTGTTCACACCATGCGATCCGAGTTTGCAGATCGCACTGCGATATGCGAACTGATCTGGGGGTGTCAGTAACATTTCACTGACACTCCCAGCAGTTCGCATAGGGCAGTGTGAACTGCCGCCGGGAGGCATGCGATGCGGGAACCCGCCGCGCATTCGTGGCGTTCCCGCATCGCTCCAGTGTGAACCCAGCCTAATAAGCGATCGTTTTTCTGATCGCTGTATTAGTGTCACAGGTGACGCTAGTTAGGCAGGTAGGTATTTAGGTTCGCTGCAGCTTTTTATAGCGCCAGGGACCCCCATATACTACTGCATAAAGCCCCCTGATTGCCCCCTAGTTAACCCTTTCACCAGTGATCACCATATAACTGTTACAGGTGACGCTGGTTGGTTAGTTATTTTTTTATAGTTTCAGGGCACCCGCCATTTATTACCTAGTCTCACTAGTGTACCCCTAAATTTAGGGGTGTCTACTTTCCAAAATGGGGTCATTTGGGGGGGGTTTGTGCCATCTTGGCATTTTATGGCCTTCAAAACTGTAACGCCCTTAGAAAGCCTGAAGGCGGTGCTTGGTTTTTGGGGCCCCGTACGCGGCTAGGCTCCCAAAAAGTCCCACATATGTGGTATCCCCGTACTCAGGAGAAGCAGCAGAATTTATTTTGGGGTGTCATTTCACATATGCCCATGGCATGCGTGAGCAATATATCATTTAGTGACAACTTTGTGAAAAAAAAAAAAAAAAAAAAAAGTTTGTAATTTTCCCGCAACTTGTGGCAAAATATAAAATATTCCATGGACTCAACATGCCTCTCAGCAAATAGCTTGGGGTGTCTACTTTCTAAAATGGGGTCATTTGTGGGGGTTTTGTGCCATCTTGGCATTTTATGGCCTTCAAAACTGTAATAGGTAGTGAGAAGTGAACTCAAAAATTTACGCCCTTAGAAAGCCTGAAGGCGGTGCTTGGTTTTCGGGGCCCCGTACGCGGCTAGGCTCCCAAAAAGTCCCACATATGTGGTATCCCCGTACTCAGGAGAAGCAGCAGAATTTATTTTGGGGTGTCATTTCACATATGCCCATGGCATGCATGAGCAATATATCATTTAGTGACAACTTTGTGAAAAAAAAAAAAAAAAAAAAAAGTTTGTAATTTTCCCGCAACTTGTGGCAAAATATAAAATATTCCATGAACTCAACATGCCTCTCAGCAAATAGCTTGGGGTGTCTACTTTCTAAAATGGGGTCATTTGTGGGGGTTTTGTGCCATCTTGGCATTTTATGGCCTTCAAAACTGTAATAGGTAGTGAGAAGTGAACTCAAAAATTTACGCCCTTAGAAAGCCTGAAGGCGGTGCTTGGTTTTCGGGGCCCCGTACGCGGCTAGACTCCCAAAAAGTCCCACATATGTGGTATCCCCGTACTCAGGAGAAGCAGCAGAATTTATTTTGGGGTGTCATTTCACATACGCCCATAGCATGTGTGAGCAATATATCATTTAGTGACAACTTTGTGTAAAAAAAAAAAAATAATTATTTTTTTGTCATTATTCAATCGCTTGAGGCAAAAAAATAAAATATTCAATGGGCTCAACATGCCTCTTATCAATTTCCTTAGGGGGTCTACTTTCCAAAATGGGGTCATTTGGGGGGGTTTTGTACTGCCCTGCCATTTTAGCACCTCAAGAAATGAGATAGGCAGTCGTAAACTAAAAGCTGCGTAAATTCCAGAAAACGTACCTTATGTTGTAGATGTGACAACTTTTGCGCAAACCAATAAATATACAATTATTGACTTTTTTTTTACCAAAGACATGTGGCTGAATACATTTTGGCCTAAATGTATGACTAAAATTGAGTTTATTGGATTTTTCTAATAACAAAAAGTAGAAAATATCATTTTTTTTCAAAATTTGCGGTCTTTTTACGTTTATATCGCAAAAAATAAAAATCGCAGAGGCAATCAAATACCATCAAAAGAAAGCTCTATTTGTGGGAAGAAAAGGACGTAAATTTTGTTTGGGTACAACATTGCATGACCGCGCAATTACCAGTTAAAGCAGCGCAGTGCCAAAGTGTAAAAAGACCTCTGGTCATTTACCAGCAAAATGGTCCGGTCTGAAAGTGGTTAAAGAGAGATCATCCTCAATATCCAATAGATACATCCAATTAGGTCAGATGGGCTGTTTAAAGTAGATGTAAATCCAATCACTAAATCTCATATAAGCTTTACTATATTAATGTAATTTTAACAGTCATTTCAATATTTGTTTTTCAAAATCTTCAGCTTTCATTAACTTGATACCTGGTCATCTGTCATGAAGGTCTTTCTGAAAGCACCTCCTGTTGTAGGTTGACAATACTCTGAGATTGTCTAACAATTGTGCTCCTGTGCTTCACATATTCTGACAAGCTTGATGTAGAATACATCAAGTGGCTATTCTAATACATTATACAGACATAGTCAACTATTGCCACCATTTTAAGAAATTAATGAAAATATACAAGTCGGAATTTGTCTCAGTCTTCCAGCTCCTCTGAAGTTTCCTACTATGACAGTGGACTACGTGAACCCCCAATGGTCTCCATTTCTCCATGAACTCAGCAGCTTTTCAACCCAATTATATCCCTTTTCCCAAGTGTTTGTGTTTTTTAACACAGACTGTCACAGAAAGATGAATTACAAAGATCACATTGACAGTGAGAATACAGTATTTAATTTGTTTTTAATATGTGACCTCGGGGCCAGACAGCAAAATCAATCTCACAATTAAAATTTAAATTATGAAACTTATCTGTTGATGCCAGTTTATTGAAGGTTCTGTTTAGATTGCCGACACTTGTGAAAGCCCTGTCCTGTGCTGACATTTCAAATTTGAGACGGAACAGCATTTGTGTGCATTGAGCCACAATATCTTGATTCCTCAAAGGCATGCAATACAGTTTTGTCTCTAACCCAGATAGCAAGCAATTGAGTTGCAAGTTTGAAAATGCCTTGCTAAGCTATTGCCAGAATTACCCGGCTTCAGTCTGTTACACAATTGCAGCAAGTCCGCATTGCATGACTCTAGATTAACTTTCTTTGCAAACATTCTGCAAGTCTGCTGCAAGTTCTGGTTCAGTTATATTGTGCAACAGTCATCCCACCACAGGGGGCACTGTGACTTGCAGAGCTCTTGCTGTAGACTCACCACTGAAACTTTGCACTTGCTAGAGACTTGCCACTCAAATTTGCTACAAATTGGAAAAGTAGGATGTAGTATTTTATGTTGTCACTTTCCCAGATAGCAAGGATAACTTGCAAATGTAGTAGTGTTGAATTGTAAGTCTGTTAACTTGCTGCACATTTTCACTGGCACTGGCATATTTTCAGTTGTACACTTGCAGAGCACTTGAAACACAAGTTCTAGTTGACACTTTTCCAATTTGTAGAAAATTTGGGTGGCAATCTTTAGCAAGAGCAAAGTTCCAGTTGTATGTCTACAGCAAGAACGTAGACTGGAGCGTAGAGTGCAAGTCTACAGCATAAAAAAATTCAGTCACAGTGCCCCTGTGGTGGGATGACTATTGCACAACATAACTGAACCATAACCTGCAGCAGACTTGCAGAATGTTTGCAAAGAAAGTTGATCTGGAGTCATGCAATGCAGACTTGCTGCAAACGTGCAACAAACTTGTGAAGCCTGGCAAATCTAGCAATAGCTTAGCAAGTCATTTTCAAACTTGCAGCACAATTACTTGCTATCTAGGATATTTCTGTAAAAGATTTACAGAAGGGTTATTTTATTCACCCAGCAAATGTGATAATTCATTATTACCTTTTTGATTCCATAAACCCATTTTTTTCTTAGTGTTTCCTAAATTTTCTTTTGTCATGCAATACTCAAGGGTCTATTTATGAGAAAATTTGCTGTGCAAATGTCTTAAGCATTTGCACAGCCATCACAAATAATCCATATATTTTGCCTAATATGTTTGTTTTCTATGATTGTCAGCCCCATCTAGTGGTCGAAATTTGATATTTTTCTAATTGAGGTATTTCAGAAAAATACCACAATAGGACCACTAAACGGAGCTGAGGATCATAGGAAATAAACATACTAGGCAAAATACAGGGTTTATGCATGATGGTTTTGTGAATGCTTGAGACATTCACATAGTAAATTTTGTATAAATAGATCCCTAAGTATTAAACAGTTGTGTCATCCCAAAAATGCATTCCTTCCTGACATCTGGGGATACGAGGAAGTTAACTCCTTCATGCTATACCAAGATTGTCTGCACTCTCCAGAAGCTATTATCATCTACAGATAGAGTTGTCTCTTCCACAGCTCTAGAATCCTCATTAAAATACATATGAGGCCTGCTTTAATAAAGGGAAATGACAGGAACAGGCATGGATCACTGTAATGCTTAATATGCATTTCTCTAAATGGTCAAACGTAGTACCTGAAAATCTCAGTTTACTAAACAGATCAAAGTTAGAAGCAATAGTGCAAAACAAGTTCAGGGTGGCAAAGAACGTGCATACACTGCAGAATAGTACAGAACAGATTATGAAAGCTGCACAAACAAGGACCCTTCATGGGGTAACCTAGCTGCATAGCATAATCTCTATGAGGCTCTATAACAACAGAAAATCAATCTGAGAATCACCTTTTCAGAAAAATAGTACAGAACACAAACAACTACATGTGATTGTCCATATAAACTAGGGGCGGATCGGGGGGGGCAAGGGGGCAACGGGGAAATTACTCCCCCTGAGAAAATAGTGAGCGGGCCAGGTGGCAGGCAGTCGGGTCAGTAAGTGGCCGGCAAGTGAGCAGAGCAGGTGAGCAGGCCGGTGAGCGGGCCAGCAGGTGAGCAGAGCAGGCGTGCAGTCATGCCAGTAAGCGGGCCAGTGGGTGGGAAAGGCAGTACAGGGAGTGGGGTGTCAAGCGTGCAGAGAGATGACATCATCTTTCACCGCCCGCCCTGCATTACCGCAGTTCCGCCCTCACTGTGCAGCTGCGGGCAGCAGAGAGATTACATCATCTCGCACTGCCCGCCCTCACATGTGATGAAAAGCTGGGGAGAGAAGCTTGTTTCTCTGCTGTCACTGTAGTTGCAGGATAGTGACAAGCTGCATGTGGTGTCAAGTAACTTAGCAAGTGACAAGCTGCATCTGGTGGCAGGCAATGTGGCAAGTGACAATCTGCAACCGGTGGCAAGTAATGTGGCAAGTGACAAGCTTCATCTGGTGCCACGCCAGTGTTGCCAACCGTCAGTATTTTTACTGTCAGTCAGTAAAAAACAGGCAATTTTCCCCTGGCAGTAAAAGTAAAAGGTTGCCAGTAAAAAATATGTCTGCGATGCTCGGCTTGGTCCAGAGCTGGCTGGGACCATCCGAGCTTACTACAGTGTGATCTGGCGGCTCTGGCGGAGGCAGTGCCTAAGCATGTTGTGTGATGTCATGGTGCAATGGAGCCAAGCAGAGTGGCCAGAGCCTCATGTGCGGGTCTGCGGTATGGGAGCAAAGCAGGCTAGGACTGGGACCGTCAGTGCTGTTTAGACTGGAGTGGACTCGAGGGAGCGCTTGGCTTGGAGAGAGACTGTCACTGTGACTCAGGAGGGGATGTGTTGTGTCAGTGAGATGTCATCATCATCTGTGCTGCTGCACACTGCTGTCAGGGTCACTGTGAGAGTGAATTTTATGTGTGTGCCTCCCATTCTAATTTCTTGCCCTCCTGAGGCCAGTCCCTGAGTTACTAACTTACTATATCAAAAATAAAATAAGAAATATATCTTTTGCCTTATTATCTACCTTAAATCATATTGCTAATTGCATATTGTATGTGTAGCCTAAATACTCTAATTTGCACTTAAATCTGTAATTTTGGAACTTTTGGAAATGGCAGTAAAAACGTGTCTGTGTTAGTAAATTTTGGGTGTTGTGTCAGTAAATTTCAATCTGGTAAGTTGGCAACACTTTAAAAAAAACAAATACATGTTATACTTACCTGCTCTGTGCAGGTAAGATCCTCTGATTCTCAGGTCCCTTGCCAGTGCTCCTGGACCCTCCCTTGTGCCAAAAATGAAAGAAAAACAAAGAGGGTGCACCAGCCATGTGCATTATCCTTAGATGATATTTATTGGAACGATAATAAAAAAACTGCTCACAAACAATAATGAAAGTTCTTGCCATATGAGTGGTCAACAAGTAGCAGCACCCAGTCACAGATGAACGAGACCTCTCAGAACGTGTCATGGAAAACCCACAAAAGTCACTGCCATTGACGCGTTTCAAGGGACACCTCCCTCTTCCTCAGAGCACAGCAGTGAGCACCCCTTCAGTGACCCCAGTATTTATGGATAAAAGCACACCCACCACCAAACACATGTGTGTGCACAGAGGCACCTGTATTCAATTAGTAGGTTAGTAGATCAGCCAGGAGGAGCACACTGACACCCAAACCCCTCCCACAAAAAAAAAAGACTCAAGGGCATATGAACTCACGCCACCATTACTAAAAGCTAATAACCAATCTGCCATATACACAAATAAACAAATCAATATATATATATATATATATATATATATATATATATATATATATATATATATATATATATATATATACAAATACATATATCCAATTACTAGGCCCATTACTAGGCCTCCCTTGTGCTGAGTGCACCCACAGCAAGCAGCTTTTCCATTCAGACACAGAGCTTAAGCCCGGCCCGCCCCCTCTCTTTCCTCATTGGCTCACTCACTTTGACAGCAGCGGGAGCAAATAGTGCCCCGCTGCTGTCTCAGCCAGTCAGTAGAGGGCATCGCGGACAGCCAAGTCTCTTGTGCAACATTGCTGGAATGAGATGGGCTCAGGTAAGTATAAGGGGGGCTGAGGGGGGCTGCTGCACACAGAAGGCTTTTTTATCCTAATGCATAGAATGCATTAAGATAAAAAAATAACTTTCTGCCTTTACAACCCCTTTAAGGAAATGGAAATATTTGATTCATTATTTTATTGACTTGTATTGCCCTACATCAAAACATTTATAACATTTTTGCCCAGTTACCCCCAAACCCCTGCCCCCGACTGGTTCTGGGGGTGGAGGGCGTGTCACCTGGCTGCAGATCACTTGCCCAGAGGAACTTATTTTCCCTGAGTGTGTCCAGGAACAGGAGCTGTGGGAAATAGAGTTAAAGAGACCTGCTCTTGCATCTGAACATGATGAGCAAATTGGCACTCCAGTACAGAACTCAGGCATTGTGGTGTCACATGAGCACACGGTGCATTTATAAGTCATCCTTAAACCTATCTAGCAAATCATACTTTGATATTTGATGTATACAGTACCAGATGGTAATGTGTGTTGAATATCCAAATAATACTGTTCTCTAAACTTCTATTCCAAAATAAAAATTCTGTAAACACTTGCAGTCAGTGTATCGCCCTATCCCCATTGAAAACGTATGCGTATGACGAAATATGTCTGGAAAGGCGTAGCAGTGACGTCACCGCGGCGATTTTGAAGGAGGAAGGGCTCTAAATGTTGCCGGACAGATTTTTTATATGCTTTTAAATCTACATATGTTTGTAAGTATCTGTTTAATAAATTATCTTGCATACGGAATTATGCTATGGCCCCCTTCCTTTCTATATACTATATGATTTTACGTATCGTATGTTCCATGGAAAGAGCCTAACATCCTACAACACTTCAGAGGCACTACCGGGGTTTCCATTCAGATGTCAGAGACCGTGGCTGGGTTATAGCCGAATGCTGGTGTGGGTTGGCCGTCTGGTAAGCGGCTTTCCATATGGTGGTGGTTCCTCACACGTAATTGTGGATCACAGATGTGTTCTTATTCAACTTATTTGGGCATACACTTTATCCAGAGACTGTAACATTTTAATCCATTGCATACCATACTTAGGCAAGATGTCAATTACCTTCCTGTATGTTGGACCTGGTTGGACTTATTGCGGGCACAGTTTTTTCTATTTGTATTGTCTATTGTGTTTATCCCACCCAAACTGCAGCCTTCTTCATTTTCTGAGTTTTTAGGGTAGCGCAGGTTTTTTGTATTCCACAGTCAGTGCGGTGGTTGTCTGCAAACCCTGAACCCAGAATAAAAGACTTAATTCCTCTCAAGACTCTGTGAAGTCTCTGGACTCCAGGTCCCTACCCAGATTTTACCAACCTCTGAGAAAAATTAGAATTCAGTTTCCTTTTTATGAAACAAGCCTCCCAGAGCCCCTCAACCTGATTGGATGAGAACACTGGGTGACACAAAACCCCTTTCATACAGTGATAGGGAACAACACTGTCACAACATGTGAGTGTGAAATTTGTTAACATGTTAAAGTTTTAGTTTACTTTTTCAGAAAAGATTAACTAACATCCTACACGTTCCCTATCTTACTGTCCCTACTGTACTCACTATCCATGGGAGGTGTGCTGTTAGTGCTTATGTAGCCAGTGTAGTGTCAGGTTTGAAAGTCTGGAGGGGGCTGGGGGTGGGCTGTACTGTGTTAGTTCACTTTTTCTGTTTTTCTAAAAAGGTTAATTAACTCTTAAATAATTCCCAAAACATTCGAAAAATCACATTTTTTAATCAAGTATGCCACCACTTAGGCTGGGTTCACACTGTGCAGAGCGGCTCACAGCAGGCAGACTGGTGCATCCCTGTTCTCCATTTCAGGGGTGAATCAGGTCCAAATTTTTGCCTGAACTGGGACTTGAAATGGAGCCAAAGACTCACAGGACCTTTCTGCAGTGCGAGATGTGAGAACCGGCTCCATTGCGAGTCGGTTACAGTTTCTGGTCATGCAAATTGGATGCGTGAAAACCCTCACCCAATTTGCATATGTGTGAACCCAGCCTTAGTTGCAGTTTTTCTTCGAATGCACACTCAAAACACACTTAGTAACTTCTCATCATTTACATTGTAGTCTGTGCACATGTATATGTGCTCATCGTTAATGCGAAATGAATACCACAAGGATACACTTGTCTTGCATATTTCTTCCATGTGCATTAAATGTAGTTAGTCAGATCCATGTAGTCTGTACTTTAAATCTCCCTTCAAATGTTTCAAAATTAAAACATCCAATTTTAATTAAATGACACATTCTTTTGATGGTCCGTATATCATTAATAGCTGACATACTGATTTTCCAACGTCCCTTTTTAAACTGTCATTCCCTACAGCTGGAGTAGTCATGTGAAATTTGCAATTCTCTCTCTCTGGCCTTTTATGATTATCTGACTAAAATTAGACCATTCTAGATAGAAAAGAGTACGATCAGAGACAGGATGAAACCTTACAGGGAAAATTGAAAAAATAGAATCCTGCTGGTTGGGTCAAATCATTTCTCATAGCAACCTGTGGTTAGGTTACTAAAGAAAAACTCCAAATGTAAAAACCTCCATTTTATACATTTATATTCAACAAAAAATTGGTAACATTATATACAAAATGTGTGTAATTCCTTTATCATAAATTGTACTCCTTTTTCACATTTTCTATTTGTTGTTACACTGGGGGAATTTACTAAAACCGGTGTGGGCGCAAAATCTGATGCAGCAGTGCATAGAAACCAAACAGCTTCCAGTTTTTACTGTCAAAGCTCAATTGAACAAGCTGATTGGCTATCATGCACAGCTGCACAAGATTCTGAGTACTCCAGTTTTAGCAAATCTCCCCCATAGTTACACCTATTAGGTCTTGAGTTTCTGGTCCTGCGCACCTGTTGTGATAATTTTAAAGCAGCGTTCCAGCCTGGGTGAAAAAAATTAAAGGTCAGCAGCTACAAATACTGTAGCTGCTGACTTTTAATATTAGGGCACTTACCTGTCCAGGGAGCCTGCGATTTCGGCACCCCAGCCGATCTTTTGGTCGACTCCCGGGTGCTGCCGCCACCATTCCTGGTAAGGGAACCCAGTAGTGAAGCCTCTCGGCTTCACAGCAGGTTCCCTACTGTGCATCAGCAAAGTGCGCTGCCATTTCTAATGGGCCTGGAAGGGGGGAAGGAAGAGGGGGCTGAACTTCCGGGAGATCGGGCCATGGCCCGTCACTGGAAGTGGAGAAGGGGACCTGTCAAAAACAGGTCCCTGTTCCCCCCTCCCCCCTGAAAGGTGCTAAATGTGGCACCGGAGTGGGGGAGGAAACGTATAAGCGAGAGTTCCACTTATGCGTGGACCTCCGCTTTTAGTCAGAACTATTTCAATCCTTTGTCAGAAACCATGAAATCAGGCCGAGACAGAAGTACAGTTAAGTCAAACTTGTTTAATAATAAAAGTAAATAGAACAAAACGAAGTGAAAACATAGCCAGAGTTCAGGAACTGGAATGGATAGTCAGACAAGCCAAGTCAAGACAAGCAAACATCAGGGAGCCAGAGATGAGCGTAGTAAAAAAGCAAGCAGGATCTGAAGCCAGAAGGGATGCCAGCCAAGCAAGTCTTTTAACAGGAATGTAGGAGAGTGCGTCTCTGTGATATTGACTAAGGCAAAGGCAGAGATTCTCTGGACTGGACAGCTTAAGTAGGCAGCACTGA
This sequence comes from Lithobates pipiens, assembly GCF_037356315.1. Lineage (NCBI taxonomy): Eukaryota > Metazoa > Chordata > Amphibia > Anura > Ranidae > Lithobates > Lithobates pipiens. The sequence continues at coordinate 2,173,392 of NW_027507755.1, read as the reverse complement.
CGAGGCAGGATATCATCAACAGCTGAGTAATTGTGGAGTGATAGGAGCTGACAATTAACCACCAGCTTAGCGGCAAGCTTAGAGAAGGAAGGGCTGAGCCCAGCCCTAGTGAATAGATAGGGATGCATCTTATATTTACTTGTTTTAAACTTTTTTTTTTTTTTTACATTTCTTTAGTTGCTTCCTGGTTTCTGGCTTAAGCTTAAATGATGTCGTACATCCCAGAAGCCAGAAGTCTTCATGAGCATTTTTGTTTTCTTTCATCTGGAAGTAAATGCCCCATGAATCATCTAGATATTTGTAATCCAAGGGTAGGCGTCCAGCAATAGCAGAACGCTTGACGCATTTGGAACTTTGGCGTTCCTGGTGGGATGGGCCCCTGCCTAAATTTGCCTAATTACACACAATAAAAATTATTTTCTAGCACCTACCTAAGTAGAGGGTACTACATATACAGGATTTATTTAGCACCAACAGTTTGTGTAGCAGTTATAATAAAGGGAGACAATACAGCAACAATACAATTCAATACAAGAGGGTTAAGGGGGCCCTGCTCTTGCTAGTTTACAATATAATAGAGAGGACTGGTGAAATAAAAAGATAGTAACTGTGAAGGATGAATATATGAGGGAAGAAGAAGATTCAGTTGTAGCTGAAGGCAGGATAGGCCTCCCTGAAGAGCTGAGTTTTCAGGGATCGCCTAAAAGTGGACAGAGTGGCAGATAACCAGACAGATTGGGGTAGTGAGTTCCAGAGGATGGGAGAGGCTCTGGAGAAGTCCTGGAGATGAGCATGGGAGGAGGAGACAATGGAGCTAGAGAGCAGAAGGTCTTGGGAGATGTGAAAAGGACAGTTTGGGTCATATTTGGAGATACAATTGGTGATGTAACTTGGGGCAGAGTTGTGAATAGCTTTGTATATTGTTAGTATTTTGAATTTAATTTGCTGGGCATTGGGAAGCCAGTGGAAGGATTGGCAGAGAGGGGTGGTGGACACTGATAAGATGGATGAGTTTGGCAGTGGCATTCATGATAGACTGAAGAGGGGATAGCTTGCGGAGAGGTAGGCCAATGAGGAGGGAGCTACAATAGTCTAACCAAGAGTCAACAAGGGAGTGAATAGGTTGCTTAGTGGTTTCTATGGTTAGTGTTATTGTGTTTTAGATAGGATACTATTTTGGGCCAGTTTTCCTTTGATAATGAAAAATAACAGAGAGTATCAATTACCATTTATCACCAAATGAAGGCCCAATTTTTCCTGGAAAAAAAAAACAAGGTATAATCCACCTGGATACACTAAGTAGTACAGATGGTATGTACATTTTGACTAACACATGCAAAAGTATGTTCAGCTTTAGATTTGTTTTACATTCAGTCATTAAAGGGTTAACAACTTGCTGCCCAGAAGCCATATATATACAGCCTGGGCAGCAAGCAGTTATACCAGACAGCCATAATCCTGGTATACATTTTTTCAGTCGGTATTTGGCTTTACTGTAAAAGTGAACAAGCGACTTTACAGCCGCCTGATCCCTTTTACATTGTTCAGAAAAGGGGTCCCCTCCTGACACTGCCAGCCATCATTACTGGATGCTCCCATTCCTCTGGGGATCCACTGTAATTGGCTGGGTCAGCTGCATACAGGGGAAATTAGGGAATATCTGCTCCTGACACCTTAAGTGTAAGCTTACTGCAAACTTTACTCCCAGACAGTAACTGTGCCATTTAAGCATTGTATAACCCTTTCCCGCCGAGCGTACGCAGATCTGCGTACTCGGCTTTCGGGGGGTATACCGGGATGATGCCCGCACCTGCAGGCATCATCCCGGTACCCTTTTCTTCAGCAGGCGATTGGCTTTCCAGCCATAACAACCGATGCGGCTAAAAGCCGCTTGACTGTTATGCCGGAGGAGCGGGAGGGGACGTCCCCCCCTCCCGCCGCCTCCCGCCACTGTTACCGGTGCTCCTGTTCGATTGGGAGCATCGATTCCATGTGTGATGCCTCTGGTCGCTGGGGAGGAACTGGAATGAAGCCGTAATCGGCTTCGTTCCAGTCTCCTCATAGTAAACACGGAAGAAACGTCATGACGTCACTTCCCGTTTACTCGGCTGCCAATGGCGCCGGTTTTAAAAAAATATCCGGTATTCAGAATCGCCGTTTTCGGTGATCTGAATACATTGAAGTGTAAAGGAGGGGTGGGGGGTCTTTTAGACCCCCGATCCCTCCATAAAGAGTACCTGTCACCACCTATTACTGTCACAAGGGATGTTTACATTCCTTGTGACAGCAATAAAAGTGATCAAATTATTATTATTTTTTTTTAAAACAATTTAGTCATTTTAAAATAAATAAAATAATAAATATTTTTTTTTTAAAGTGCCCGCCGTCCCCGCGAGCTCGCGAAGCAAAGAAAACGCATACGGAAGTCGCGCCCGCGTATGTAAACGGTGTTCAAATCACACATGTGAGGTATCGCCGCGATCGTCAGAGCGAGAGCAATAATTCTTGCACTAGACCTCCTCTGTAACGCTAACCTGGTAACCGTAAAAAAAATTTAAAGCGTCGCCTATTGAGATTTTTAGGTACCGTACTTTGTCGTCAATCCACAAGTGCGTGCGATTATAAAGTGTGACATGTTTGGTATCTATTTACTCGGCATAACATCATCTTTTATATTATGCAAAAAAATTGGGCTAATTTTACGGTTTCGTTTTTTTTTAATTCATGAAAGTGTCCCTTTTCCCAAAAAGTTGCGTTTAAAACACCGCTGCGCAAATACCGTGTGACATAAAATATTGCAACAATCGCCGTTTTATTCTCTAGAGTCTCTGCTAAAAAAAATATATATATAATGTTTGGGGGTTCCAAGTAATTTTCTAGCAAAAAATATGGATTTTAACTTATAAACACCAAATGCCAAAAATAGGCTTAGTCATGAAAGGGATAATGTATAGTAGTACTGTCTAATATTGCTATTAAGCTTTTGAGTGAACTTAACTGACACAAAATGTTTTTCTAGTTATTATTAGTCTGAACTACCACACGACTGAGTATAGAATGATAGAGGTGATGAAAGCCAATTAGAGAACGCTCCGACCGCTTGCAATCAGCGACATTAACTAGTATAGTCCATTCTCAATGGGGCATTATAATTTACATCAGGGAGCTGGCTATTTCTGAGGGATGAACAAAGTACCTGCTGTCATAATAAGTGTTGCTTACCCCACTGGCCAGTTTACTCTGCTGTGGAACTGCATCACATGTAGGGAAACGCAGCAAAATCAGAGATTCGGTATGTATCGGTAATAGACAACGTGCCGATATCCCTCGTTCTTTCACATTATAGTATCTGCAAATCAGTGTTTTAGATGTGTCATGGTGCTTTAATAATGGATCCCTTTTCTACACAGCTGCCAGTCTGCTGATGTAATTGCCTCATTTTGCCAGCTGCAACTCAGTGTCAATTCTATAGAATTGAAAACCTTTTCCTGAACTGTTTCTTGGCTTGAAATCCAAGACACCAACAGATGTATACAATATGGCAACATGAAGAGCAGCAATGATTGCGAAGGGCTAGAGTGTCACTACTGGAGGAGCAGAGTTTTATGTGTGCTCACATTGCATTCTATAAAAAATCATTATTTATGTCTGTCTCACATACATTGTTGTTTTTTTTAAATTTACTACATAGGACCTACATATTTATAAAATTATTCAGGTTGGAATTAGACACAATTTGTTTAGGTTCAACCATCAGACACAAATAAATACATTTGAATATACAGATCATTTTTACTATATTTTATGTAGAATAAGGAAGATTGCTGTGCCCATCCAAAGATTTCTGTGTTTTACTTCCTGCGGCAAGAGGAAATCTTAAGGCCCATACACACGATCAGACTTTTTTACAACAAACATGCAAATTAGCTGTTTTGGAGCAACATCCGACCGTGTGTATGCTCCATCGGACAAACTTTTTCGGTTTTCATCGGACTTTTGTTGGCTGTGCAAACGGAAAAACTTTCTGGCAACAAAAGTCTGATGGAGCAAAGTCTGATTGTGTGTACAGAAAACTATAGGACTTTTGTACAAAGTACAAACACACATGCTCAGAACCAATGCAAAAGACAACAATACAGAAGTTGACCAAAGGTGGCGGTAAAGAGCAGAAAACCACATGATTCAGTGAAAGTTGGGTGAAAAAGTCCTGCCCTGTGTATGCAAGACAAGTTCTCAGCCGACGCCCTTTGTACAAAAATCCACAGGAAAGTTTGTACAAAGTCCAATCGTGTGTATGAGGCTTTAGTGAGAGGAAATGAGAGTAAACTCCATCTAAGGCAGCTGTCATCAGGGGCGGATCCAGGGGGGGCAACGGGGCAATTGCCCCCTCCGAGAATACGAGTGGCAGGTGTCGCCGCGGGTGAGAGAGCCGGCGGGCGGCTCCACGGCAGAGAGCACGGGCGGCTCCGTAGGTGAGAGACAGCGGGTGGCTCTGCGGGCGGCCCGGCTCAGTGTCAGTGTGTGAGCTGCTGCTGGCCTATCAGGGAGCCGGTGGGCAGGGGAGCAGAGAGATGACATCATCTCTCACTGCCCGGCGCCCGTCCTGCATCCCTGAAGTTCCGACCTCACTGTGTAGTGTGCAGGCAGCCAAGGCAGCAGAGATATTACTTCATCTCTCTGCTGCTTTACTGGTAATCTGCTGCCTGGGACAATTATAGCAAGAGACAATTATAGCAAGAGACAATTATAACAGGCAAGTGACAATCTGCATCATGTGGCATGGGACGTGGCAAGTGAATCTGCAGCATGTGGCACGGGACATGGCAAGTGACACTCTGCATCGTGTGACATGGCAAGTGACAATCTGCAACATGTGGCATGGGATGGGGCAAATGACAATCTGCAGCGTGTGGCATGGGACGGGGCAAGTGACAATCTGCATCCGGTGACAGGCGACATGGCAAGTGACAATCTGCAACGTGTGGCATGGGACGTGGCAAGTGACAATCTGCAGCGTGTGGCATGGGACATGGCAAGTGGCAATCTGCAACGTGTGGCTTGGGACGTGGTAAGTGACAATCTGCATCTGGTGACGTGACAAATGACAATCTGCATCTGGTGACAGGCGACGTGGCAAGTGACAATCCGCAATGTGTGGCAGGTGACACGTTCGGGGCTCCCACTGATTTTGCATTATGGTGAGTTGAACCATTTAATTTTTTTATAACAATGTAATAATAGTAATGCGCTTCAATCATCCTGACACCATAACAACCATGGCGTTGTGATGATTTAAGCGTTAACACCAGCCATTTCCCTGATAAATTTACCCCAAAAAAAACATATTTTATGCAAGCGCCCCTCCCGAGACTAGCCTCTGGATCCGCCCCTGGCTGTCATCGAAACAGATGTCCCCATTGGCCATTTTACATTTACTCTTGCTCTAATGACAACTCTAAACTTTAGGTTTTCCCTTTCACTTTTTGTCCTAGTGACAAATGTAACCAGAACAAATAGAGAGGTGGATCTTCCCAAGAGGAGCAAAAACAGCTAGGACATCTTGATAGGAGGTCCAAACCCTTCCCCATTCTACTCAAGCCTAAATGAAAAACCCTTTTCCTTTACATATGTACTGTAACATCCTCTAGTGTGCTAGATGTCCAATAGGCTTGTAGTGTAGGAAAATGTGGTGTGGCTGAGAGCCAGGCCTGGGTTGAATCTGTGTCAGGGTTGATTGACTCAGGGAGGCTAGATGACTCAGCAAGCAGTTTCTCTGGTGACCTCCCCCTGCCTTCTTGAATCTTGGAGAAGCTTCCAGATGTAGTGGGTGGAAGCAAAGAGGAGCTGCTTGGCATATTTATGAGGGCCCCAGCCAAGTGGGCTGACAGTAGGCAGGCCACTTCATAAATAGGCATTATTAATGCCACCAGGGGCAGTTGGGTGGAAGATGGAGAAGGAGGGCTGAAGAGGCTGTTGTGGCCCTTGTGGGTGCCCCCAAACTCGGGGGGTGACCTTGGGCTTTGGGAGCAGGCCAGCATGTCCAGGAGTTCTCCTGAGAAGTCAGCCAGGTGGGCTGCTGATTGGTCAGTCTGGGAGGACTGTGGAGAGAGAGTATAGTCTGGAAGGACTGTGGAGAAGTAGGTAGGATGGCTAGTGAAAGGGGCAGCTGCAGCCAGGTGGGCTGGCAGTTGCTGAAGAGTTGATGCTGGGATCAGTAGCCAGAGCCGTGATTCAGCTGGACACTGCAATTTTCTACACACTTAAAGGGGTCTCAGGTTCCAGCCTATAACAGGCTTTTGCTCTAAATCTGATTTTGTGCTTTGTCAGATCTAGAGTGTGCGGAGGTGGGGTGATGAGTGTATATAGATTGTGTATAGGAAAAGTTGTCTCTGAAGTTGTTTAAAGTCAAGTGGGCATCCCATAATTTTCCCAATCCCTATTCAAGTTATATCCCTTCAATAAAACAAACAAACAAAAAAAAGTACTGGACTGTTTCCTGACTCTTAAGTGACTGTAAAAATCTGGTGTGCCTGGCTTTGCAGGGCAGAGGATCCCAGTTCATCTGTGGCTCTTTAGGGAGTGCACTACACATACATTTTAAAACTTGTATTCTTTGATTATTAGACCCACAAATGATTCAGAGAAAGGAAAAAACCCGTCTATAGCAGAAATAAATTTTCTCCAATAAAGGAAGAATCCTTTTTTGATCATCTAAGACAATTGGATACTCCCTTGATCACAAGTTATTTTAATAAATGTTATAGTGTATTTATAGACAATTCTATGTATGAAAGGGTTAAAAGCTATGGCAGGTTATTTTCTTTTTGTTCTGTGGAAATTTCTCTTGACTTTCAGTCTCAGAGACACAACAGGAAGTTAGAGAAAAACTCCCAAAGTGAGAGGTTTTCTCTCTTAGACACCTGTCTCCGGATCAGGTGTCCCTGTTGGAATATTTCCCATTACTTCTTCTAGGTTCTGGGTATTTTTAAAATTTCAGGGGGATAATGGTCACTAGTACAAATAGAGGGATGAATCTCTCTAACACAAACACATATAGCAATCAAAATTTTAAACTGAACTCCAGGAACTCAACCAATTTACTATGCCTTAAGTCCAACAAGATGCATCCCAACTTGTGAACTTATCTTTTTAATTTACAATTGACAGTTTTACTGAGCATAGGGAGTACGGCTATTACTATGCCCATGGCACTATTTTTTAAAACAGCAGCAGCTCTGCCTGACCCCCTGATGACCATTAACAAGAGGCTTTGTTTTTTTGTGAATGGGTTCACATAATACAAGGGGCTCTGTTATTGGGTAAGGGGAGGGGAGGGATGGGCACAGTGGCTACATACAACTCTGCAGCTGCAAGAGCTAAGATGAGAAGGTCCAGTGTTAGAGCATAGGGCGTATAATGATAGTTAGGCTTCTGGTGCTCAATAAAACAGTCAGTTGTAAATAAAAGAGATAAGGCCATGAGGTGGCATGCACTTTGTTGGACTTAACCAGTAGTAATGTAGTAATCCTGCACATTTTAGAAAGTGGCTAAATACCTGAAGTTCAACTTTAATAAAAAAATCACTGTAATGGGACTTTTTGTGGTACTGAAAACATGAAGACTCTTTTATATCTTATTAAAAATCATAATGTTTATTATACATCCTGTTAAAAAAAATCATACAGTAGAGTGAATAAAATATATATCATTGCATCATTGTACATCAGCTTAGATTGTCTCCACTCTCCAGCAAAGTCCTGCCAATTAGCAAATTACAAGTGCTTATTAGACAACTATAATTCAGTTTACACCTTTTATTCAGTTATAACAATGAAAGATAATTGATGATTGGTTGCTGGAGGTCAACGCACAGTGTTCTTTGAGTTTCTAAATACATTTGGTAATGTATTAACATTATGAAATGTTGTTTAGTAAGCTGGCAGCACATAAGGAAACTCTTTCCAAAAGGTCGTTGTGTACATGCCAGAAGAGGTCCCTAGGATAGTTAAGCCTGTTGTCAGCTTATCTATGTTCAATTAGTAGAGAAGAATAGTGATGGCCGAACGGTTCGCCCGGCGGTCGTTTCGCGGCGAATTTCCGACATTCGCGGTCCGCACGTTCGAACGCCTTTTTCCGTCGTTCGCCGCGGCGGACTTACGTGTTTAATGTATACAAGAACTTTAACCTTTGGTGACACGTTTATCATGTGATACAGGACAGCCAATTGAGACATGACAGCACATGGACACTTGTACATTCCCCCTAACCTATAAATACACCCGATCCGGTGGCCATTTTACATTCTTTCTTCTGTTAAGATAGGGACAGGTTCCTGTGTGGAGTAGGGAGAGATAAACCACTAGCTATTTGGTACACAAAAGTTCTTTTCAGGACTGGTATAGGTGTTAGGTGTTGATAGGTTTGCTGTGCTGCTGATTCTTGCAGCAGCCTGAGTGTCTTTTGTTAGTTTAGAGAAAGGGAAAGGACGGTGTATGCTACAGGGACAGCCAGATTAGTCTTTCATCATCATCATCATCATCATCATCATTAGCTGTTACTATCAAGGTCCACAAAAGAGCTGTTCCAGTAACCACTAATCGTTCTCTTTTTTTGCCAATTTGTATAGGGACAGGAAGGAAGCAGTGTTGTCAGGCAGTGAGGGTAATTTTAAAGACTTGCTGTTATTATTAGTTCCACAAAGGTTCTTTTCAGGACTGGTATCAGTGGTACAGTAATAGGCTTGTACATGTATAATATTCTTTCTTCCAAATATAGAAAGGATATTATACTTGACTGCTGCCCTTCTGCTGCAGTCTGCTAAACATTCACAACTCACTTGTTCCACAAAAGTTCTTATAAGGACTGGTAACTTGGTATAGGGTGCTACGGTACATAGGCTTGAGTGCGGTACAGTCTGCTGTTCTGTAAGGACCGCTATCGGTCCACAATAGATAGGGTTGACGTGCACCACTGCTGACCGCTGCCCTATACTGCAGCAGTCCTTCAGCGGTATAGGGACTGACGTACAGTCTGCTAATCACTAACACACAACCTGCTTGTTCCACAAAAGTTCTTATAAGGACTGGTAACTTGGTATAGGGTGCTACGGTACATAGGCTTGAGTGCGGTACAGTCTGCTGTTCTGTAAGGACCGCTATCGGTCCACAATAGATAGGGTTGACGTGCACCACTGCTGACCGCTGCCCTATACTGCAGCAGTCCTTCAGCGGTATAGGGACTGACGTACAGTCTGCTAAACACTAATACACAACCTGCTTGGTCCACAAAAGTTCTTATAAGGACTGGTAACTTGGTATAGGGTGCTACGGTACATAGGCTTGAGTGCGGTACAGTCTGCTGTTCTGTAAGGACCGCTATCGGTCCACAATAGATAGGGTTGACGTGCACCACTGCTGACCGCTGCCCTATACTGCAGCAGTCCTTCAGCGGTATAGGGACTGACGTACAGTCTGCTAAACACTAATACACAACCTGCTTGGTCCACAAAAGTTCTTATAAGGACTGGTAACTTGGTATAGGGTGCTACGGTACATAGGCTTGAGTGCGGTACAGTCTGCTGTTCTGTAAGGACCGCTATCGGTCCACAATAGATAGGGTTGACGTGCACCACTGCTGACCGCTCACCTATACTGCAGCAGTCCTTCAGCGGTATAGGGACTGACGTACAGTCTGCTAATCACTAACACACAACCTGCTTGTTCCACAAAAGTTCTTATAAGGACTGGTAACTTGGTATAGGGTGCTACGGTACATAGGCTTGAGTGCGGTACAGTCTGCTGTTCTGTAAGGACCGCTATCGGTCCACAATAGATAGGGTTGACGTGCACCACTGCTGACCGCTGCCCTATACTGCAGCAGTCCTTCAGCGGTATAGGGACTGACGTACAGTCTGCTAAACACTAACACACAACCTGCTTGGTCCACAAAAGTTCTTATAAGGACTGGTAACTTGGTATAGGGTGCTACGGTACATAGGCTTGAGTGCGGTACAGTCTGCTGTTCTGTAAGGACCGCTATCGGTCCACAATAGATAGGGTTGACGTGCACCACTGCTGACCGCTGCCCTATACTGCAGCAGTCCTTCAGCGGTATAGGGACTGACGTACAGTCTGCTAAACACTAATACACAACCTGCTTGGTCCACAAAAGTTCTTATAAGGACTGGTAACTTGGTATAGGGTGCTACGGTACATAGGCTTGAGTGCGGTACAGTCTGCTGTTCTGTAAGGACCGCTATCGGTCCACAATAGATAGGGTTGACGTGCACCACTGCTGACCGCTCACCTATACTGCAGCAGTCCTTCAGCGGTATAGGGACTGACGTACAGTCTGCTAATCACTAACACACAACCTGCTTGTTCCACAAAAGTTCTTATAAGGACTGGTAACTTGGTATAGGGTGCTACGGTACATAGGCTTGAGTGCGGTACAGTCTGCTGTTCTGTAAGGACCGCTATCGGTCCACAATAGATAGGGTTGACGTGCACCACTGCTGACCGCTGCCCTATACTGCAGCAGTCCTTCAGCGGTATAGGGACTGACGTACAGTCTGCTAAACACTAATACACAACCTGCTTGGTCCACAAAAGTTCTTATAAGGACTGGTAACTTGGTATAGGGTGCTACGGTACATAGGCTTGAGTGCGGTACAGTCTGCTGTTCTGTAAGGACCGCTATCGGTCCACAATAGATAGGGTTGACGTGCACCACTGCTGACCGCTGCCCTATACTGCAGCAGTCCTTCAGCGGTATAGGGACTGACGTACAGTCTGCTAAACACTAATACACAACCTGCTTGGTCCACAAAAGTTCTTATAAGGACTGGTAACTTGGTATAGGGTGCTACGGTACATAGGCTTGAGTGCGGTACAGTCTGCTGTTCTGTAAGGACCGCTATCGGTCCACAATAGATAGGGTTGACGTGCACCACTGCTGACCGCTGCCCTATACTGCAGCAGTCCTTCAGCGGTATAGGGACTGACGTACAGTCTGCTAAACACTAATACACAACCTGCTTGGTCCACAAAAGTTCTTATAAGGACTGGTAACTTGGTATAGGGTGCTACGGTACATAGGCTTGAGTGCGGTACAGTCTGCTGTTCTGTAAGGACCGCTATCGGTCCACAATAGATAGGGTTGACGTGCACCACTGCTGACCGCTCACCTATACTGCAGCAGTCCTTCAGCGGTATAGGGACTGACGTACAGTCTGCTAATCACTAACACACAACCTGCTTGTTCCACAAAAGTTCTTATAAGGACTGGTAACTTGGTATAGGGTGCTACGGTACATAGGCTTGAGTGCGGTACAGTCTGCTGTTCTGTAAGGACCGCTATCGGTCCACAATAGATAGGGTTGACGTGCACCACTGCTGACCGCTGCCCTATACTGCAGCAGTCCTTCAGCGGTATAGGGACTGACGTACAGTCTGCTAATCACTAACACACAACCTGCTTGTTCCACAAAAGTTCTTATAAGGACTGGTAACTTGGTATAGGGTGCTACGGTACATAGGCTTGAGTGCGGTACAGTCTGCTGTTCTGTAAGGACCGCTATCGGTCCACAATAGATAGGGTTGACGTGCACCACTGCTGACCGCTCACCTATACTGCAGCAGTCCTTCAGCGGTATAGGGACTGACGTACAGTCTGCTAATCACTAACACACAACCTGCTTGTTCCACAAAAGTTCTTATAAGGACTGGTAACTTGGTATAGGGTGCTACGGTACATAGGCTTGAGTGCGGTACAGTCTGCTGTTCTGTAAGGACCGCTATCGGTCCACAATAGATAGGGTTGACGTGCACCACTGCTGACCGCTGCCCTATACTGCAGCAGTCCTTCAGCGGTATAGGGACTGACGTACAGTCTGCTAAACACTAATACACAACCTGCTTGGTCCACAAAAGTTCTTATAAGGACTGGTAACTTGGTATAGGGTGCTACGGTACATAGGCTTGAGTGCGGTACAGTCTGCTGTTCTGTAAGGACCGCTATCGGTCCACAATAGATAGGGTTGACGTGCACCACTGCTGACCGCTGCCCTATACTGCAGCAGTCCTTCAGCGGTATAGGGACTGACGTACAGTCTGCTAAACACTAATACACAACCTGCTTGGTCCACAAAAGTTCTTATAAGGACTGGTAACTTGGTATAGGGTGCTACGGTACATAGGCTTGAGTGCGGTACAGTCTGCTGTTCTGTAAGGACCGCTATAGGTCCACAATAGATAGGGTTGACGTGCACCACTGCTGACCGCTCACCTATACTGCAGCAGTCCTTCAGCGGTATAGGGACTAAGAGTTTTGTCACAGGGTCATTTAAAAAATGACATGCAGAGGAAGAGGCAGGCCCTTCCGCAGGGGTGGTAGGGGTAGGGCAGGAGCAACAGGCTTGAGCCAAAGTGGGAAGTTGCAGAAGGTGCGTTCAATTACTTTAAAGGATGCACCAGACTTGGTTGAGTGGCTCGCTCAGCCTTACTCTTCTGCACCCTCCTCATCCTCTCGATCTGCACCCTCTTCTTCACTCTCTGCTATGTGCACCCCCAAAGACACTACCACCAACAACACGACCACCACCACCACCACCACATACCTTCCGCTTGAGTCACTGGAATTATTTTCCGATCCATATCAAGAGGACATTTCTGATGCGCAGCCACTCTTGGTATTGGATCAGGAAGAGGAGGTAGCAACAAGCGCTACTCAGCAGTCTGACGCCAGTACCCAGATCAGCCCAAGGAGGAGGTTGGTCCCCGGTGTTGCTGCCTACTCTACTTATAGCGGTGGGGAAGGTGACGTTGATGATGACGTGTCTAGTGATGTCACGTGGGTGCCCACAAGAGAGGAAGAGGAGGGGAGTTCAGAGGGAGATATGGACCAGCAGATAGGGAGGAGAAGCAGCAATGACTTACATTGCACAGCAGGGACAAAGCAGACTGCAAATGTATCAGGAGCGAGTCATCGACCATGTACGGTCACATCTGGCGCTCCCAGGACACCGGCACATGGCTCCGCAGTGTGGGCTTTTTTTAACGTGTCCGCTGCTGACAATAGCGTTGCCATCTGCAATCTTTGCAGTCAACGCGTTAGTCGCGGTAAGCCCAATACTCACCTAGGGACGACCGCCTTAAGAAGGCACATGAGCAGCCATCACCGAGCCCAGTGGGAGCAACGGAACACACAAAGCCACACTGCAGGCTCTCACCGTCCAGCCTCGTCTTCTACTTCTCCTTCTCCTCTCTCCTCACAATTGTCCTCCACTCCACCTTCCATCACGCCAAGCTCACATTTTTCTGCAAAAAGGCAGGCTTCCGTGGGCCTAATGTTTGAGCGTAAAAAAATGATGACGCCGGATAACCCTCTTGCCCAACGGTTGGCGGCTGGCTTGTCAGAACTCATAGCCCGCCAACTACTGCCATATAAACTGGTGGACTCGGAGGCCTTTCGCAAATTTGTGGCCATTGGAACACCACAATGGAAGGTCCCAGGAAGGAAGTATTTCTCAGAGAAGGGCATCCCAGAGCTATATGGCCATGTTCAGCGGCAAGTGAATGTATCTCTGGCACACAGTGTCGGTGCCAAGATACATCTGACCACAGACACGTGGTCTAGCAAACACGGGCAGGGAAGGTATATCAGTTTTACTGCCCACTGGGTGAACCTTCTGACGGCCGTCAAGCATGTAACCCGTGGCACCCGTGTAGATTTGGTTTTACCGCCACGGATTGCATGCAGGCCTGACTCTTCTTCTCCTCCTCCTACTCCATCCTCCTCCCTCTCCTCCTCAGCTGCCTCCTCCTTTTCCGCTGCTAGCGTCTCTTCCACTGCACCGCCCAAGCTCCCCAGAACCTATTCCACATGCCAGGTGAGACGTTGCCATGCCGTGCTGCGTCTGTTGTGCCTGGAAGCAAAGAGCCACACTGGCCCGGCACTCCTTTCAGCTTTGCGTTCACAGGCAGATGAGTGGCTAACACCGCTCAATTTGACAGTTGGTAAAGTGGTGTGTGACAACGGTGCCAATCTGCTTAGCGCATTGAAACAGGGCAAAATCACGCACGTGCCGTGCATGGCACACGTCTTAAACTTGGTCGTGCAGCGATTCCTTGTCAAATACCCTGGGGTCCAGGACATCTTGCGGCAGGCAAGGAAAATCTCGGCCCATTTCAGAAGATCTTACACGGCCATGGCTCGCCTTGCTGACATTCAGCGGCGACACCATCTGCCGGTCAGACGTCTTATTTGCGATTGCCCGACGCGATGGAACTCAACCTTCTATATGCTTGATAGGCTGCTCCAGCAGAAACGTGCAGTTAACGTCTACCTGTATGAACTCTGCGAAAGAAACGGTTCTGGGGAGCTGGGTTTTTTTTCACCGCGCCAGTGGCTGCTCATGCGCGACACATGCAGACTTCTGCGGCCATTTGAGGAGATCACCAAACTGGTCAGTCGCAGCCATGGCGCCATCAGTGACATGGTACCTTATGCCTTCTTTCTGGAGCGTGCATTGCGTCGTGTCATTGATCAGGCTGTGGAGGAGCAGGAGCGGGAAGATGAGGAAGTCGCAATGCTGGATGAATTCCCAGGGGGGGCTACTCTATCTGAGACAAGTCAACAACAGGAGTCTGATGAGGAGTCAGAGGAGGATGGTGCCGGGGCGGATGAGCAGGAGCAAGAAGAGCATGCTTTAAACCTTTCTGGGATCCCTGTTGTGCGAGGATGGGGAGAGGAGAATGAAGAGGACGACATTATCCTGGATGATGAGCAGGAGCCAGGCCACCACACCGCTTCCACTTTAGTGCAAATGGGGGCCTTCATGCTCCAGTGTTTTAATAGGGACCCCCGTATAAAAAGCATGAGGGTCAAGGACCAGTACTGGGTGGCAACGTACTTAGACCCCCGGTACAAACACAAAATGGCGGAAATGTTACCGCCGTCGCAGAGGGCTGTCAGAATGCAGCACTTCCAGGCCTTGCTTCGAGAAATGCTGCATTCTGCTTTTGCGTGCGCTGGCAGAGGAGCAATTCCCACTCCCAGAGAAGGATTTGCGGGTACCAATCCAACAGCGCCTGCAAGAAGAGGCCGGTTTGAAGATGTGTTGGTGACTTCGGATATGAGGTCATTCTTTCAGCCGACCCATCGACAGGTGTCATCCGGATCCAGCATCAGGGAACGCCTAGACCGTCAGGTGTCCGACTACATTGGGTTAACGGCCGATGTGGACGCTCTGAGGAGTGATGAACCCCTAGACTACTGGGTGGGCAGGCTTGACCTCTGGCCAGAGCTTGCCCAATTTGCAATCGAACTGTTGGCTTGCCCCTCATCCAGTGTCCTGTCCGAAAGGACGTTCAGCGCAGCAGGGGGGATTGTGACCGATAAGCGTACTCGCCTAGCTCACCACAGTGTTAACTACCTCACATTTCTAAAAATGAATGAGGCATGGATCTCGGAGGAATTCAACACATGTGATCAGTAGACCATGTATATGTCTATAAACAATTTTTGGAATCAAGCACACAGACCTTCTTAATTCATTTGGCTCACTTCCCTGACCCAAAAAAGCACACCGTACTATATGCCCCTACCCTCCTCTTTGAAGAGGTTGAGCGGTGTCATATTTCTACTGGGGCTGCTTATTATGAGGGGTTCCCACCATCCCTGTGCTGTGCTGACTTCCTCCTGGGTGTTCTTATTATGAGGGGCTCCCACCATCCCTGTGCTGTGCTGACTTCCTCCTGGGGGTTCTTATTATGAGGGGATCACACCATCCCTGTGCTGTGCTGACTTCCTCCTGGGGCTGCTTACGGTGCTGCTGTCAGCGCTGTATGTCACGGAGCTGCTGTCAGCGCTGTATGTCACGGAGCTGCTGTCAGCGCTGTATGTCACGGAGCTGCTGTCAGCGCTGTATGTCACGGAGCTGCTGTCAGCGCTGTATGTCACGGAGCTGCTGTCAGCGCTGTATGTCACGGAGCTGCTGTCAGCGCTGTATGTCACGGAGCTGCTGTCAGCGCTGTATGTCACGGAGCTGCTGTCAGCGCTGTATGTCACGGAGCTGCTGTCAGCGCTGTATGTCACGGAGCTGCTGTCAGCGCTGTATGTCACGGTGCTGCTGTCAGCGCTGTATGTCACGGAGCTGCTGTCAGCGCTGTATGTCACGGAGCTGCTGTCAGTGCTGTATGTCACGGAGCTGCTGTCAGCGCTGTATGTCACGGAGCTGCTGTCAGCGCTGTATGTCACGGAGCTGCTGTCAGCGCTGTATGTCACGGTGCTGCTGTCAGCGCTGTATGTCACGGAGCTGCTGTCAGCGCTGTATGTCACGGAGCTGCTGTCAGCGCTGTATGTCACGGAGCTGCTGTCAGCGCTGTATGTCACGGAGCTGCTGTCAGCGCTGTATGTCACGGAGCTGCTGTCAGCGCTGTATGTCACGGTGCTGATGTCAGTGCTCTGTATTACGGTGCTGCTGTCAGTGCTCTGTATCTCCTGCACCCTCTTGTTTGCCTACCCTGGTCCCTGACCTTCCCTCTCCTCCATTGCCTTCATTAGCTCCATAGTCCTGAATTGTCAGAACAATTTCCCAAATAAAAAAAAAATGCTTGTAGTTATCGATCCCAAATTCACCTCATACATGTATTATGCTATTGTCCAGGTGGTGGGACTACGTGCTACCCCCTAATAATTACCCCGTGGCCGCAAATTCGACCTAAAGGTTTGCGAAATTCGCCTCCCATTGAAGTCAATGGAGCCCGCGGCGAACGGTCGTTTTCGCGAACGTTTGTGTCCGTTCGCGTTTCGCGTTCGCGAAACGTCCCGTCGGAAGTTCGTCCATCACTAGAGAAGAATAGGAAATTGAGCATCATTTGCCAACTCTATTGATTTCTCTTTCTAAATGCAATCCTCATCTATGACAATTTGCATTTCTATACAATGAGAGATTATTTGCTTACATTATACAGGGATCTCCTTTTTCAAGTGAATTTTAACATGTGTGTCTTCAAAGCTTCAGGAAAGAATACTTTTTACATTACATTTTAAAAAAATTGATTTTAATTGTTTATTTTGATCAATTTACAAAATGCAAAGTGAGCAAACAAAAGTAAAATCTAAATCAAATCAACATTTGGTGTGGCTACCCCTCAGCTTCAAAAATTGCACAAAGTCAGGCATTTTGAGGGATTAGAGTTAGGTGTATGATTATCCAATTATACCAAGCAGGTGTTAATGATCATTCATTTCCTATGTACATTGAAACACAGTTGTTACATTGTTAGTAGGGATGAGCCGAACACCCCCTGGTTCGGTTCGCACCAGAACTTTCGAACGGACCCCAAATTCGTACGAACATTAGAACCCCATTGAAGTCTATGGGACTCGAACGTTCGAAATTAAAAGTGTTAATTTTAACGGCTAATATGCAAGATACTGTCCTAAAAAGGGTTTGGGGACCTGGCTCCTGCCCCAGGGACATGGGTCAATGCAAAAAAAACTTTTAAAAACTGCCATTTTGGCGGGAGCACTGATTTTAATGACGATTAAAATGAAAAAAAAAAGTGAAATATTCCTTTAAATGTGGTGCCTGGGGGGTGTCTGTAGTATGCCTGTGAAGTGCCACGTGTTTCCCGTGTTTAGAACAGTCCCTGCACAAAATGACATTTAACGGAAATAACATAATTTAAAGCTGCTTGCGGTTTTAATGTTATATCTGGTTCCTGCAATATGGTTGAAAATCATTGAGAAAAATGGCATGGGTAGCCCTCCCTGCCCATTACCAGCCCCTTTGGGTCTTCTACGCATATTAAGGGGAACCCCGTACCCATATTAAAAAAAGGAAATACGTGTGGTCCCCAGACCCTATATACTCAGAACAGCAGTATACAGGCGGTGCAAACAAGACAGGAACTGTGTAGGTTAGTTGTGTTAAGTTGAATCGGTTTGTAATTTTCAACTGGTAAATTTTTAAAGTGTAGCTCCAGTCAAAAAAACTATTTTTAAGCTTTTTGGAAAACATAGGGAAGGGTTTATAAGGAGAGAAGAGAGATGGGACCCTTGAGTGAAGCACACAGCAGTAAATGGATTGGTCAAGTGACTAAGAAAATTTAATTTATTTATATTTCACAAATCATACATTGTTTGCAAGTATTTTGGGCAACAAGCCTCTAAAAAATACTTGGGGCAACATGCCTCGTACAGTATAAATCACAGTTCAATAAATAAATAAACATGTATTGAGTAGTTTTAAGACCTTAGCTAGTAAGTAAATTAACCAAAAATTCAGATTATATAAAAACTTGATATTCCATGATTGCAATAAAAAGAATGTAACAAATTCAAGGCTCTACGCGTTTCACGGCACTATAGCCGCTCATCAGGAGCAGGTACCATGGAATAGATCTAAAAAAGAAAAATAGTAAAAAATAATGAAAGGAGAAATAATGAAAAAAAGAGCTAAAAATGGGTGTTGGCCCATATGGAGAAAAAAAAAAACTGTGCATCCAACTTACATTTGCATCCGCACACCATCTGGATGGCATCGAGGATCGCCAAAAAAAGACCGCAATGTGAAGCCCCCAGGTAGCACAGTAGCCTGCATGGATGGTCGCAACCGCCAAGAACACCTCCAGAGTCGGTGAGTGCAATGGGTGTGATGTAAACTTAATGATTGAAAGAAACCCCAAAGGGGACCTAAGTGAAATAAAGTATAAAAATATGAATTGTAAACAAGTGTTGCAGTAGTGATGGATGGATGGTGCAAGAAAAAAAAAAAAAAGGGAGCAATTAAAATGAAAAAAGAAAAGAAAACATGTTGTGTACCTATGTCGACTGAAAAGGACCGTAGTCGATCCACGTAAGTGTGATCATACTAGTGAAAGGTGGAATGTGTGAACCTACAACGGGAGATGCCTGGGCAGATGCACCATCTACGTCCCGTCACCAGAGCCACGCAGGTGCATGCAACAGTGGAGGGAGGAAAAGCAGTCACCTAGACGGCTCAGACGTCTGGCGATTAGCGCCTGGCCATCCCCACACTGTGCACGCTTAGAGATTATTATTTATTTTTTTTTCTTGCACCATCCATCCATCACTACTGCAACACTTGTTTACAATTCATATTTTTATACTTTATTTCACTTAGGTCCCCTTTGGGGTTTCTTTCAATCATTAAGTTTACATCACACCCATTGCACTCACCGACTCTGGAGGTGTTCTTGGGGGTTGCGACCATCCATGCAGGCTACTGTGCTACCTGGGGGCTTCACATTGCGGTCTTTTTTTGGCGATCCTCGATGCCACCCAGATGGTGTGCGGATGCAAATGTAAGTTGGATGCACAGTTTTTTTTTTTTTTTTCTCCATATGGGCCAACACCCATTTTTAGCTCTTTTTTTCATTATTTCTCCTTTCATTATTTTTTACTATTTTTCTTTTTTAGATCTATTCCATGGTACCTGCTCCTGATGAGCGGCTATAGTGCCGTGAAACGCGTAGAGCCTTGAATTATTACCTTCTTTTTATTGCAATCATGGAATATCAAGTTTTTATATTATCTGAATTTTTGGTTAATTTACTTACTAGCTAAGGTCTTAAAACTACTCAATACATGTTTATTTATTTATTGAACTGTGATTTATACTGTACGAGGCATGTTGCCCCAAGTATTTTTTAGAGGCCTGTTGCCCAAAATACTTGCAAACAATGTATGATTTGTGAAATATAAATAAATTAAATTTTCTTAGTCACTTGACCAATCCATTTACTGCTGTGTGCTTCACTCAAAGTCCCATCTCTCTCCTCTCCTTATAAACTACTGACAGGGATGGAGGCTGGCGTCCCTTTGAAGCTGGCCTCATTTAAAGTCCCAAAATGCACTTTTCCTATATTGATAGGGAAGGGTTATCACCCCTGTATAATTTGTTTTGCCGTCCGTCTTTTTCAGAGCACGCAGACAGCACGCACAATCTCCTACCGCTGACTGCAAGCGGCCTTATATAGTGTGGGGCGTGTACTACACAGCCTGAGCTATGATTGGCCACAGGCATCCTGCCTGTGGCCAATCATGGCTCTCCTCGCTGCCGGTGCTGTGATTGGCCAAGCATGCGGGGTCACAGTGCATGCTTGGCCAATCATGAGCCAGCAATGCACTGCGCCATCGCAGTGCATTGTGGGCCGTGAGCGCCACACGAATTTGGTGCGAACGGCCCATAACGTTCGGAATTCGCCGAATGGGCGAACAGCCGATGTTTGAGTTGAACGTATGTTCGACTCGAACACGAAGCTCATCCCTAATTGTTAGTAAGGTTGAATAAAGACACCAGTCCATCCTGAGTGAGTGTCTACTATTGTCCCTATCCCTGTATACTGTGTCTTATTAAGATGCTCATCTATTATATTATTTTGTTTAAGGTACCCATATAGTGCCATCAATTTACACAGCGCTCCACATAATACATTGCACACTCACATCAGTTCCTACCCTCAAGAAGCCCACAATCCAAGGCTCCTGCTCACATTCATTTACTAGGGCCATTTTTTTGTACAGAAGCCTGTGTGCCTGTTAAGCATGTGTGGCAGCAACCAGGTGAGGAGTACAAAGACAAGTGTGTCTTGCCTACAGTTAAGCATGGTGGTGGGAGTGTTATGGTCTGAGGCTACAGTTTCTTGGATGGAAATGTTAACCAATTCCTTTGTAAATATCACTGGTTCTGTAGCACTTTCAATACATCAACGAGATGAGCCCCTTCACAGGCAGGCTTAGGACATGTTAATTGAAGGAATTGGGAATGTTTAAAGCAGAGTTATGCTTAAAAAAATAAATAAAAGTCAGCAGCTACAATTACAAATCCCTCTCCTTCACAGCCAGGCATGCACTGCTCATGCCGTGACTGGCCGGGTAATCATCTGGAACCTGTGACGTGTCCCAGATGATTACCGAGAGGGAGGAGAGAGAGGTGATCTCCCTTCTGGTGCCGCAGTGCACCGGGAGGAAGTGGGAGCTGGATCCCTCTAAAAAGAGGGTATCCGCTCCCCCCCCCCAGAAAAATGACACCTTCCCTTAAAGCGGAAGTTCCATTTTTGGGTGGAACTGAGCTTTAATGTTTCACTATAAACATTTAAAAAAAGGCATTTTAATTTTGACAGATTATATCGTCATTGATTTTAAAGGGGCTTCAGGTTTGGCTTCCAAACTATAAACCCAAAACACTAATCAGAATGATGTGATACAAATATGTAATTATACTCAGCAATTGTGGCACTCGTTTATCTGTGAGAATAAAGATGGATATTATAACCAATATTGTCCAAGAGAAACAAACATTATTACTAACTCTTCCTTATCCCAAAGCTTTCAGGGTATGTTTGCAGTCTCTTGTAAAGGCTCTTAACTTAACCCATCTTTTCTATGAATTATTATACCTCTGTAATGAAAAGTACAAGATTTATGAGTCGTTAAATTTTTTGGAACCACAATGATCAAGAAATGCATATAAATTAAGAAGAGTCAAAGACCTTGATGACACCTCTTTTAATGGAGACAGTATATCTGCTAATACATTTGAATTAGGCCTTGGTTAACTGTCATATTCCGTGAGTATACCCTATGCTTGTCAATGCAATTTTTTATTTGGTTAGCATAGGAAAGGTCATCTGCATGATATGATTAGATCCCCAGAGATTTTTAATTTTAGACAATCTTGCACTTGCTTGGGATGCACTAGCATCACTACTATATAACTGTGTGCTTCCAAGTGTGCACCCAGAGATTGCAATCATTGTACATTGCTGTATTGCATGTAGTCCATACTCAATCAGTCACTATGGAATTCATTTTCTGTTTTCTGAAAAAAAAAAAAAAAAATTGGTTGATCCTGCTGTTCTTTATCTCCAACTTCTGGCCATGTCTGGCCATGGTCATTTTTCATAGCAGTGTTGGCAGCTAGTGCACGTGCTCACTTTTCAGTGTATTTTCTAAACTGAGCATTTCCTCCCTATCACCTCTGAGCTAGCCATGTGACTGAAGTGTCACACATGTGGGCAAATACACAAGTGTAAATGACATTCCGATCCCTCCCTCCTGCTCCATGCCCACTAACCAGCTAAACACAATGGCGGTGGGATATTGGGATATTACATCTTGATTGATGGAGGCTTCACCTCCCTTTTATTCTAAGACACAGGCTGGAGCCTGTGACTGATAGAAATCTGTGATTTTATATAAATATTTGTATGACAATTTAGAGCAGTTTATTGTTATTAATTATTTATCTTTACTTTGTATTTCAAATGCAGTTCCTGTTTCCCTCCAGACAGGCTGGGGATCAGCTGGGTCATGTGACAGCTGAATATCTATTAGGCAAAGAGGTCCATTTTTTTTTCATCAAAATAAATACGTTGTCATCATTCACATACAAAAAATAGAAGAGATAGTGTAAATTAAACAGTGTTTCTCATTCTTCTAACAAGCCTCCTAGCTGCTACATTGCCACTGCAGTGCCTCTCAGCAGCTTTCTGGATCAATTGATATCTCTGTCGCTTTTGGGGACCATAGCCTGGAACCCATAGGAAGAAATACCTATAATGTTGCTTGAGACACTGACTCCTATTTTTTGTGCTCTGAATTCTGCTTTTCGCGCTCCCCTTGGCATGACTTGCATTCTATTGAATTAACTCAAGTCCTGGACCATGCTGCATCTGGTGGTGGATGTATTTAAAGACCCCATAGTGGGGTGAGATAACCCATAGAGCAACGATCTGGATGGGTTTTTGCCCCTTTAAGTCCACCATTTTTCTGAGTGATGTTTGTCCTTGGATTTAGGTAAACTTGGATTTATGCTCTGCCCTGGTGTCCAGAGTACTGTTGATCTCCAGCCCTTCAGTGTTTAAAGTGGTGTTCCAGCCTGGAAAAAAAAAAAATTCAAAGTTAGTGGCTACAAATACTGTAGCTGCTGACTTTTAATATAAGGACACTTACCTGTCCAGGGAGTCTGCAATGTTGGCACCCCAAGCCGATACGTCCATTGGCTATGGTCATAGCTGCCTGCATTGCAAGTAAGGGAAACTGGCACTGCAGCCTTCCTACTGCACAAGCGTGAGTCGCGCAGCGCTTTCTGAATGGACCCACACAGGTTCCAGAAGGCAATGGGGGTGGGAGGAGGAGGGCCCGATAAAACCGTGGAAGTGATGTACCTCACAGCGGTGAGATGGGTCGGAAGACCCAAAGAAAACATAGCCAAAAGGTATGAAAATTAACCCTTTCATGACTAAGCCTATTTTTGGAATTTGGTGTTTACAAGTTAAAATCCATATTTTTTGCTAGAAAATTACTTGGAACCCCCAAACATTATATATATTTTTTTAGCAGAGGCTCTAGAGAATAAAACGGCGATTGTTGCAATATTTTATGTCACCCGGTATTTGCGCAGTGGTGTTTTAAACGCAACTTTTTGGGAAAAGGGACACTTTCATGAATAAAAAAAAAACAAAACAGTAAAATTAGCCCAATTTTTTTGCGAAATGTGAAAGATAATGTTACGCCGAGTAAATAGATACCAAACATGTCACACTTTATAATTGCGCGCACTTGTAGATTGACGACAAAGTACGGTACCTAAAAATCTCAATAGGCGACGCTTTAAACATTTTTTACGGTTACCAGGTTAGCGTTACAGAGGAGGTCTACTGCTAGAATTATTGCTCTCGCTCTGACGATCGCGGCGATACCTCACATGTGTGACTTGAACACCGTTTACGTACGCGGGCGCGACTTCCGCATGCGTTTTCTTTGCTTCGCGAGCTCGCGGGGACGGCGGGCGCTTTGAAAATTTTTTTTTATTTTTTTTATTTATTTTATTTATTTTTAAATGACTAAATTGTTTAAAAAAAAAAAAAAAAAATTTGATCACTTTTATTGCTGTCACAAGGAATGTAAACATCCCTTGTGACAGTAATAGGCGGTGACAGGTACTCTTTATGGAGGGATCGGGGGTCTAAAAGACCCCCCACCCCTCCTTTACACTTCAATGTATTCAGATCGCCGAAAACGGCGATTCTGAATACCGGATATTTTTTTAAAACCGGCGCCATTGGCAGCCGAGTAAACGGGAAGTGACGTCATGACGTCGCTTCCGTGTTTACGATGAGGAGACTGGAACGAAGCCGATTACGGCTTCGTTCCAGTTCCTCCCCAGCAGCCAGAGCCGACGGATCTTTAATCGGTGCTCCCGATCGAGCGGGAGCACCGGTAACAGCGGCGAGAGGCGGCGGGAGGGGGGGACGTCCCCTCCCGCTCCTCCGGCATAACAGCCGAGCGGCTTTTAGCCGCATCGGTTGTTATGCCTGGATAGCCAATCGCCTGCTGTAAAAAACGGTACCGGGATGATGCCTGCAGGTGCGGGCATCATCCCGGTATAACCCCCGGAAGCCGAGTACGCAGATGTGCGTACGCTCGGCGGGAAAGGGATAAAAAAAATAAAAAAGTATCCTAAAACGAGGAACGAGGGGGGGGGGGTGTTCTTTTGTTTCAAACTGAGTTAAATTTTTGCATGGAACTCTGCTTCAATTCATAGTACTTACTGTAACTTTTTCAATCGCAGCAAAACAACTGAGAGCAGTATATATACAAGTTTACCCACTTGCTTACTGGGCACTTAAACCCCCCTTGTGTCCAGACCAATTTTCAGCTTTCAGCGCTGTCGCACTTTGAATTACAATTGCGTGGTCATACTACACTGTACCCAAATTACATTTTTAGCATTTTTTTTCCCCACAAATAGAGCTTTCTTTTGGTGGTATTTGATCACTTCTGCGTTTTTTTTTTTTTGTTAAAAAAATTGAAAAATACCACATTTTTTAAAAATATATATATTTTTTTTATATTTTGTTATAAAATATTGCAAACAGGTAATTTTTCTCCTTCATTAACATACGCTGTTGAGGCGGCAGTGATGGGCACTGATGGGTGGCAGTGATGGGCACTGATTGCTTACACTGATAGGCAGCACTGCTAGGTGACACTGATTGGCACCACTGGTAGGCATTGATAGGTGGCACTTTTGGGCATTGATAGGTGGCACTCATGGACATTGATAGATGGCACTGGCAGGGGGTACTGAATGGCACAGAGGAGGCAGATGTTCCTCCTTCCTCTTCGGGGGGCAATGTGTCTTTAACATAAGTCAGTGATTGCCTTTTTTTTTCTCCTCACGCTATCCGCGTGAGGAGAAAAAAAACGATCACCAAGCTTTTGTTTACATCATGTGATCCGTGTCAATGGCTGAAAGCTGATCACATGGTAAAGGGCCAGGATGGGCCCCTTACTAGGATCAGTGATCAGCCGAGTCTCAGTGACTCAGTGATCACAGCGTGCTCCCTGCTCGCCCTGAAAGGCATGCGCTGGGAGCGTGCACAGGGGAGGATGTACTATGACGGCCTCTTGGAAATTGAGGTCCACGCTGTAGCCGTCATTTCGGCTATGGCCCAGACCTCAAGTGGTTAAATATGATATCCTATCTGCACCAGGGCTGTGGCCCGGGAACTATGGCACCCCTTCACAGTCTACCTTTTGGTAAATTGATCTGTGCATTCTCATACCATTTCTTAAAACTTTCTGTGCCCTGTCAACTATTCTCAGCTCTCTGCAATCACAGATCACAGCACAGAGCAGTCCCCAGACCTCAACAAAGTTGAGTTGTGCCCCTTTAAATCAGCAATCAGTAAGATTGTCCCTTACATAAAAGTTCAGTGGAGACAAACTCCATTAGATTGGTAGTCAGTTGGAGAAGGTTCCCCCTAAATTAGTGGTAACTGGGAGAAGGGTCCCATTACCCTGATGGTCAGTGGGAAGACTGCTCCTATCATTGCCAGTTAATGGAAAGAAAGTGGTGTACACTGGAAGTTAGAATGTTCTTTAAATTGGTGGCCAGTGGAAGGAATGTGCAGCACGTTGGTGGCCAATGGGAAAAATGCTTCCAGTATAGGGGCGGCACAGTGGTGTAGTAGTTAGCACTCTCGCCTAGCAGTAAGAAGGGGCGCTGGTTCAAATCCCAACCATGACACCACCTGCCTGGAGTTTGCATGTTCTCTCTGTGCCTGCGTGGGTTTCCTCCGGGCACTCTGGTTTCTTCCCACAATCCAAAGGCATGCAGGTAGGTTAATTGGCTTCTGTCCAAAATTGTCCCTAGTATATGAATGGGGATCTTGGATTGTGGACTCCTTGAGGGTAGGGACAGATGTGAGTGTGCAATGTACAGGGATAGGGATAATTGTAGACACTCACGCAGGTCGAACTGGATGGACTGGTGTCTTTATTCAACCTTACTAACTATGAAACTATAGATAGCTAAAAGAGCACTGGTGTCAGTGGTTACTTATCTGAGAGACAGAAATTAGTATTTTCTTAAAGAACCCATAACAACTTCTGGGGGAACCTTGGTTGAGAAAGTCTATTCTATAGCACCACAGAGTCTAGCTGAGAACTACAATTTCACAAAAAAGTTCAGAAGCCAGCTAATTGTGATTAACCTCATAAACAGCATTCCTTACAGTGAACGGCTGGAGGCTTAAGGACAAAAGACCACCCCATGCTCTGGTAGCATAGTAATTGGGACTTCTGAAAAAACTGCATGCTAGTGGGCTTCTTCCCAGCTGCCCATGTGCCATTTCTGACAGTGCTTGGCCTCCACCTGATGCAGATCACTTCCCCAGCTACCCCTGCATCAACAGATGTGGACTCTGAATTGCTGAAGTAGAGAACCTGAAGATTTTAGATTCCTTGGGCATAGCCAGGAGAGTTGTGAAAAATGGAGTCAAAGGGACACTTGACCTGTGTAGCTAGTCAACTGTGCCGGCAAGTGAGGGGCTGATCACCCTTCGTTAACTGATGTACCCTGCAGATTTATAGTATAAACCATACATCTTTGAAGAGAAAGTTGGAGAAATATAGATTATATATTTTTTTTTTGTATCCATGTGAAAGTGAAATAGCTTTTTGCTCAAATAGCGGAGGTTACATTTTTGTGTGAATCTCCGCTTTAATTAACATGTCAATGGAGGTCATTGAAGGTTTTCTTAGGCGACATGCCTGTGTTAATTTCAACACTTTGGCAGAAAATGCTTTGACCCACCAATTGAATGATTTATTGAAACATTGTAATATTCAAAATGATGATAAAAAACATAAACCATCATTGAAGAAAGGCAGGAAAGTTAGAATGGCAAATCTGATATGCATGTTGTCGAGAATGAAAGATGTTGCTGAAAAAAAAAAAAAATACAATGGTATAAGGACAGAACAGAATTAATAGAGCAGATAGAAAGTGTAAGTAAGAATATATTAACAATGGCTGCAAAGGCAGATGCAAATGTTTGCGATCACATTGAACAACTGGTGGCGGGAGAAGCATGTTGGAAAAGAAAATTGATAAATAAGGACAAATGTGTAAACTAAGTGTTGCATTAACTCCCGAAGGAGCTGCTGGTTATATTGGGCCTGCACTCTACAGAGAAACCCCACTAACTTGACTCAATCCCCTTGGCACAGCTGTGGTGCGATGAAATATAGTACAATATAAGATAATGCAAAGTACCTGTATTATACCCTCAGGATCCACTGGCTTCACCTGGTGGGGAAAGAACAGTACACCACACACTGGATACTTAACCAGAAATATTTTTACTTCAAAATGTTTAAACAGGTGATTAAAGAAATTGTGCTGTCATCCCAACATAGAACGACAGCACAATATATTTCAATATAACATAATATTCAATGTATATATATATATATATATATATATATATATATATATTAACCTGGGAGCTCCCTCTGCTTTAAAGGCTATATGTGAGGCCTCACTTAAAGTACTTTATCCTGGGTCTTCTTTCTTCGCTAGCTAAAGTCACTCCTTTGTTAATTGGAATCCAAAGTCCATGGAGGGTTAAGCCGAAATGCTCCTGGTATAACTCCAATAACTTATTTACAACTCTTGAGGCGCCGAGGTAGATAGGCCTCAAGCCTGCTAAGTGTCAGTTGCTCTGCTATGCCTCCGTGGAACCACAAGTTCCAGTGAGGCCTGTATGTGAGTCTAACTGCGTGCAATAAACTGTGGGCCGTAGCCCGCTCACCAACTGGATCAGAGTTCCGCGTGATCACCATGGTCCGGTGACTGTAGCTTGCCTCTCCGTCAGCTGGGCCAGACGCTCTGTATCACTTTGCCGTATCAATCCGGTTCCCTGATTCTCTGCTGAGTGTCTCTGGACCTTCTCAATCCGGTTGTCGTCTTTCAGGCTTCTTCAGGTCACTCTGCAAACAAACAGGCTGACTTCCACGATGGCTGCAGGCCGCTGTCTCCGGGAAGCCTCCTCACAGGTCTGTACAGGCAGGCAACACGATCCCAAGAGACCTAAAATGGCCGATTGTGTCCCTTTTATCCCCTACCCAGCATGCACTGCGTAAGAGAGTGTTCATGGGTAGGTCACACAGACTCCTGGGTAACAAGGTCAACCTTCAGCAGAATCCAAACAAACAGTCACTTCCTGTACCAGTCTTTAGGTTGTCCTCTGGTAATAATATACAGGTGCGTTACACATATTTGGTCACTAGATGGCTCTGGTACGAAACCACAGTAATGTCCATAAACCTTACATTAAAATATACATAACCACATCAATAGGCAAGGATGTCAGCGCTACATAAGAGAAAATTGTGTTGCCTTTGAATCAAAGAGAGGCTGAGAATGAGCGTACTATAATACTGCTTAGGAAGGAATTACATGGTGCACAGGCAGCCATAATGGAGTTATCCTCCAAACATGCAAAAGCTGAACAGTCGCAGTGCTCAGCAAAGAGGCTCTAGAACAACATTAAGTAAAGCTAAATTCTATTGTGGCTACAAGTGATGTTGCTATGGTGGGAATCAAAGTTGGAGATCTGAGTGAGGAGTATTTAAATAAAAGTGCGGTAACTATGCTTGAAATTGATTCAGGAGTTGAAATGGAAAACGCGCCTGATCTTTTCAAGAATAGTAACATGATGACAGTGGAGACTTCTGAGGAGTCCAATGCTAGCGACTCCTCAGACAATGAAAGTGTAACGTCTGTTTATTCCAATCATAGTAATGTTATGCAGCAATGTAAGTCTCCATCGCCATATGCTCAGAGAAGGGCCTATGCAAGGAGACCAGCTCTCAAATGCTTTTTGTGTAAAAAGGGGGGTCACATCGCAAGGTATTGTTTTGTGGTTAATAATAACAATGATAGGCAAAGGAAATCACACTACCCTAAAATTACACCAAGGCGTTATGAGGTTTATTCTGCGGGATGGGGTAGCATCAGGTAAGGCAGGAAAGGCATCAGCATGTAGAACAGCTGCATAAACTCAAAATGGAGGTAGCCATATGTTCACTAAGGTATAGCACTGGGGAAAACAAATCTTTTGTTAGCAGCCCTTAATGAGTCACATGGATGGTAAGAACATTCTGATTAATGTTTATTGGCTACGAATAAGGTTTAAATGTGAGCTTCAGAGTTTTGGCCTTCATGTTAGGAATATTATAGAGGACCTTAATGTATTTTTAGTATTTTCAAGAATAAGCCTCTTGATTTTATTTTATTTTTTATAATTTTGTTTCTCTTATTTTTGTTTTTAATACGTTTTAATGTTTTTCTCTCTCGTTTTTTGTTATTTTTTTTAATTTTGTTATTTGTTTATTTCTTTATTTTATTTTGGTTTTGTTCAGGTGGAAAATTAAATTCCAAATTGTAAGGTTTAGTCCACTTGAAAGGGGGGTCATTGGCTATGCCCTCAACTAGCAGCTGAATACAGTTTGTTTAAGAAAGGAGTTGGTAGAAAGCCGCTGGAGGTATTGTAGGTTTTTTTTTGTTTGTTTATTTTTTTTTTCATTGAGGCGGAAAAAATGTAGGTTTTGTCCAACTGAAAGGGAAGTTAGTGCATAGGTTTTAAGTAACAGATAAATGCATTGGTTTTTTTAACGTTTAAATTGAGAATTTTGAGAAGCAACATTCACGTTCATTTTTTTTTGGTGTTACCATGGGGATCCATTTTAGAGTGGGTTCATCCTAAAGAAATCATAGTTGTTTTGATAATGTGTTCAGAGTTGCAGAAACCAGGAATACTAAGTTCCTGGGTACCAAAGAGGGAACTATAAGTAAACATAGCAAGCGAGTAGATATTGTAGATAAGAATTTGATTCTGCTCTTGTTTTTCCATTGCCTGGTGGAGCAAGAATTTAGAGAGGTCTCTGGAACATGGCTGAAAACTGTTCATATGATTGCTAGTTTGTCTGTGCCATGCCACACTGCAAATTTTTACTGACAAACATTTAGGAGAGAAGGGGCGAACCAAAAGATTCCAATTAATACTCGCAATCTAAGGTTTATTTTTCTTATGGACAATTTAGTGCTAATGCTGCATCTGAAAGACTGTGCCCAGCAACAAGACTCGTGGAACATTTTGCCTGTCATTTATGAATGCAAACGAATTCTGAATACATGTGCAATGGGTTGGAGATTAGGGAAGGAATATAACCTATCCAATTCTTCAGAACAAGAAATGGAAATTATTTTTTGGGGGGAGTAATTGAAAGAAGGAAATGTTTTTAATGTGTGACATGTATTGGCATAACTGAATTAATATGGTGCAGGTACACAGGAGGCTGGAACTTGCATAGTAATGTGTCTGTTGGCCAGACTAGAGGGTGCCAGATGACACATTAATGGGGTGAAATTTTCCTTGTGCGGTTGGTGTCTCAGTCTCATCAGTCCTACAGAGAGGTTCTCGGGTACTGGACATGTGGGAGACCAGAACTGGACATGGGGGAGATATGCCTGGTTGATGTCTCACCTGAGAAGTTGGGACCCTGCACAGGTAATGCCAGTGACTACACATAGAAGCATGCTCCTTTAGAGAAAGGGGAACCAACGCTGGCTACCAGGGTACAGTATGCCGTCACCACATGGCACTTTAACATTGCACATTGGTTGATAAAAACCTATTACCCTATATGTGCTGAGTATACACTGAATCAAGTGCAGTCATTGTACCAGTGGCTTACTCCCAGAGATGTGCAGACACAGAATGAGGTTCATTCAGGTTGCTTATTTCTGAGGAGTAACCAAAAAAGGAGAGATGTATATAGCACTATATTGGGGGGAATAGGAGCTGGGATGGGTGTTATTAATCAAGTGGAAATGGGTATCCTGAGAAACAAACTCTCAGCCATAGCTTCAGACAGTAAGTGGGGCTTTGTTACTCATAGAGAGATTAAAGTGGGGTGCCCCTAAAAAAATAAAAAATAAAAGTCAGCAGCTACAAATACTGCAGCTGCTGACTTTTAATAATTGGACAATTACCTGTCCCAGGGTCCAGCAATGCGGGGGAATGAAGCCCCCCTCGTTCCCCGCTCCACTCGCGGCACCGTCATTCGTACTGTGGGCACCTGGCTGTGGCTTCACAGCCGGGCACCCACTGCGCATGCGTGAGCAGCGCAGGGCGCCGTGATACGCTGCACAGTCATCTGGGACACGTGACAGGTCTCAGATGACTGTACGGTGCGAGGGGAAGTGATGTCACCAGCCCGGGCAAGGAATAAGGCAGACTATGAGGGTCCCCCTAGCAACAGATATTTAGAGGTGAGTAAAAAAAAAAAAAATTCCAATTATTTTTTATTTATTTTTTTTAAGATTTTTAAACACTTTTTTATTTTTTGGTGGCAACACCACTTTAATGACATCCTGAATAACATTCAACAAAGTCACACAAATACCCAGGTTAAAGTGGCTCAAGAGTTTATCCACCAGTTTGAGAGGTTGGTAGAGAGTGTGGTGGTACAGGGCAAAAATATGTCATGGACCAACATCAAGCTGATTGTACAGTCTCTGTATGAGGGGCAGTGGCCTTATGTGTTGGCATCACAGCTCAGTAAGATTTTGCCCAAACACATCGATTAAATGAATCCAAAGTGGTGGTTGAATGCCTGGATGGACTGTGCTAGTTTGGATTATGAAAGGTGTTATGCTTGCTCATTGATCCCATATACAGAAGTGCAGACTCTGTCTGTATATTCGGTGGTATCAATGGGCTTACTGACTGGGGATTCTACCTCGGTGCATCTGAGCCTAAGTTACCCACATGTGCTCAGAGAGGATGGAAGCTGGTGGCGGGTTGATATTTCCCTCAGTCGGAGACAGGACCATGATGTCCTTTGTATGCCAGGCTAGTACACCTTGGAGAACGAGAAATGTTGAGAAGATGTTTCACTCTTTGTTCTGGATGGAGAGATCATTGCTGGGAAGGAAGCACCTGGGTATTATTAGGGACATAGGCAAGTTTGTTTCTTTGTCCTAAAGGATACCAATGTAATGTTAGTCATGGAACTAGGATGTTCTGTGAACCTAACAAAAGTTAGAGAAGCATGGTGTACCCTTGGCAATGTCTCTGAAATCCAGACACAGGGGTGGGAATATGTGGCACCACATATTGCCAATCTGTTGGTGGATGTCAACTATAACCACCCTGTTAGTCTGAAAGCCCTGAATCTGGGTATGGGAAGTAAGATACAGGAATGGTTAACAGATTGGGATAGGGACGAGAATCTTATGAGGATGCTGCAGCAAGAGAGAACTAATGCCACTATAGTCATCTACCATGATCAGAATAAAACAAAGGAGGTAGTGCATCAACTACAGAATGATGCTAGAGGGTATTGGTGGGAGATAATATTCGGACATTCCAGTAAGGCCAACGTTATTTTGAATTATTTGATACATCTCGTTGTAGTATTACTCATTAATGCTGCAGTTTCGTCATTGGTTCAAGTTGTTATGTGTTGTTGGACTCAACATTTATATAGGAAGGTCTCACACTTATCTATGCATGTTGAGGGACGAATTGACGGTAAGGTCTCTTCCTACAAGTTAGAGGCTTTGCTGCCAATTCAGAGTCCAGAAGTACCGCTGACATGCCAAAATTGTGGTAGAAAATGCCATATTGAGCAAGCCTGCCGAATCCCAACCCGTATCTACAAAAAAGGGTTATATGAGGTTTGGCGTGGGGTGCTTAATTTGGTGGGTCACATATATATGCATATATTATGGTAATGGGTTGATTTATGTGATGGTATAGTGTGACACGTGTATTTTGGTTAGTAATATGGGTGAGTAAAGCCCTTCTCAAGGTTCTGTATCTAAAAGCTTGTTGATATGTGACTCTGAGTGTGTACTGGTGAATGGTGAGTGAATAGACACCCCTGGCCTGTATTGCACCCCGTCGTGAAGATACCAAAAAGGAGAAGGCACAGAATGGTGCCATGAAAGCTGTCGCTGAAGAATGGTGTTGGTGTATGTTGGTGTACACCTAGCCTCATCACTCTTGGGGCCCACCTGGAATGCCATTTAACAGATTACCCATCAGGGCTTTGTAACATTTCAGAACCTTCATCTGAAAGGAGAGTCATGCCACCTGGCAGGGGAGTTTGGGAACAAAAGCTTGGCTCCAGACCTACTGGTGTAATAAAGATGGAAGTGTTTTATTAACACGTCTGCAAACAAAGCTTCAAAAAGCCACTGCTGCCAAGATGAGTGATAGGCTGAGTTACAGAAGATCAAAGACCAGCTTTACATGAAGTTTTGACCTGAGTCAGATAGCGGTGATTCATGGACAAACGCTGCCCCTAGTGGACACTGCAGCAGGCTTTCTGGAGGATGGACAGATATTTAGAAGGACTGCCTCTTATTTCTTTTCCATTGGAAAGAAGGCTAGATGGGTGTTGTGTATGGGTGGGGTCTGAATGCAGTTTAAAAGTGCTCATTGAATGGAAAATCCCTCTCTTGCTTCATGGCTCTATTGCCATTGAGCCCAGTTGAAAGCTACTGAACACAGAGGAGGACCTTGCGTAAAGTATCTTATATGTTGAAAAAATATGGCTGGAAAGTCCTCAGGGTATATGGCACCTCATCTCTAATTTATTGTTTGCAAAGTATGGAGGGAAAGAGAACAGGGATTATAACGGTGCCTAAGAACTTATATAGTACACTAATAAATAAAAAAATATAAAGAATTTTATTATTACAAAAATCAAAATTGAAATGCATACACAGGTGTGTTGACAGTCATAAAACAGTTTGTACATACATAGACAGCCAAGAGTGTTAGAAGGCCACTGAATATAACAGGCAATGAATCCCTACATGTTTCACCAAAGCATTGGCTTCTTCAGGTGGTGATATTAGAAACCTGAATATGTATGTAGACTCTATGAAAAACACAAAATGCACATTTTAGAAAATTATAACACAAATAATCATACAAATTTGGTCATAGTGAAAAACATTGAATTAAATGAAATGATGAGAGCATGCCATGACTTAAAAGGTTTCCCACAGTGGATAAAAAGAATGAAAGGACAGGTACCCCTTGGGGTTTTCAGGCAGCGACAAGAATCAGAAATAAATTTGTAAAAATATATTTATTTTGTTAGTTCAAAGGCTTAATCGCCATCATAAATTTAAAATACGGACTCTGGTATATGTTATTACAGCATATCGATGGGTAAAAGATATATGCAACATTTGGTACAGAGATAGTTACAGGAACAATTTACAAACACATCAATATTTCAAAAGCTACAAATAGCACCCATGCTACCCCAATGCATTTCGACCTTCAGGGAGTCAGGGTCTTCTTCAGGGGGGGGACAAAACCCAAGCAGAAGGGGTGATTATATCATATATTCTCCAAATAGTCAAAAGAAAAAAGACTTTCAATAGAAAAGTTTTTGTCTAAAAATTAGCTAATTATTATAACTTATTTCAGTAATATTTACCAGTTCCAGTTCAACCAGAGACTTTTATTAAAATCTGAAAAAATAAAATAGTGCCTTCTCTCAAAGGGTCATCCTGGTACCGCTGCCCTGCTGTTCTAACCCACTTCATCCACCCACCAAACTGGGGGAAAGAGGGGGGGGGGAGAGGAAAATTACTTCACGGGGGTATCGATCGCTGACTTGCAAGAATTGACAGTATCTGGAGTTTATCCAGGAGAACCAGAGGAACAGAAGAGGAGGTTCTTGGCACACCCTAGGTGGCCACACCTGTATACTCTATCTGCTGCACTTGTTTTGTAGCCTGCAGATGATTAAGTTAGCCCCTTATGGCAAATAAAAAAAGAGAGAGAGCCCCCAGTACCGCAGCAGCCCTACAACTTTTTTAATGATCTGTATCGTATGGTGTTCCAGGAATCAAATGAATGAGTCCTGACTGCTACACCCTATTTATATCACTTGCTTAATTGTTCGATTGAGTATAGGTGTGGTTCCCCTCCTTCCTAAAGGTGTGCCTATTGTCCGCCCCTCCACTGCTCTCCTCAGCGCCCAGAGCCATAATTATGGCTCCTGTCAGTTCCTCAGCGCTCCGGAAGGCAAACAATGCCCTGGAAACACCGTCGTCTCCGACGCAACCCGCGTGACGTCGCGATGATGCGCGCGTGCATGCGCAATGCAATACTCCCCATGAAAACCCGGGGAGAACTTGCGCAAGCGCACAGCGCAACCCGCGACGTGCGGCGGCGATTGCGGAATGCCGCCGCCACGGGGCTTACTCCCCCCAGCCAAACCTAACCGAGGGAATCGGGGGATAGGAAGCAACAATGAAGTGCTCCCTTCTCCCCTCCCCGTGCCGGGAAGTCAGCGAAACCCCCGATATGGTCAGACCTCAATAATTTCAGCAGATCCTTGATGCCCAGGAGGAATCACATAAAGTGACAATGCACCAATAAATATAATACATATGTTGCTAGTAATGCGAAATATTGTCAGAGTAATGGATACCACCACTGTTGTTTCACTGCTTCTTCCATGGTATTTGTATAGTAAAAATTCAATTATGATCCTGGAAAAAAGGGGAGACGGGAGAAACAAATAAGGTATAATAATTAGCTAATCTTTAGGCAAAATTTTTTCTATTGAAAGTCTTTTTTCTTTTGACTATTTGCAGAATATATGATATAATCACCCCTTCTGCTTGGGTTTTGCCCCCCCCCCCCCCCTGAAGAAGACCCTGACTCCCTGAAGGTCGAAATGCATTGGGGTAGCATGGGTGCTAGTTGTAGCTTTTGAAATATTGATGTATTTGTAAATTGTTCCTGTAACTAACTCTGTACCAAATGTTTCATATATCTTTTACCCATCGATATGCTGTAATAACATATACCAGAGTCCGTATTTTAAATTTATGACGGCGATTAAGCTTTTGAACTAACAAAATAAATATATTTTTACAAATTTATTTCTGCTTCTTGTCGCTGCCTGAAAACCCCAAGGGGAACCTGTCCTTTCATTCTTTTTAGAATATTTAGGGGTGTGCAGCCAGCTCGTTATTTTATTTCCATGCACTTCCATTTTTTCCCACAGTGGATAAACCCCCCCATATATAAATCCATCCCCCAATACCTACCTAGAATTTCCAAAACACAGCATGGCACCAAGTCCCCCCGAGGACAGTCAGCAACCAGTTGCCACACCAAAATATGGCTGCAGAGGGCTAATCGAGACCTAGCATATGGAAAAAAAAAATGAAAAAAATCTATAGCTATAATACACAGGAACACTAGTGAAATATAGTGTCACACAAGTCTCAATACTCACAAGTATAAATTAAACTCGATGTAAAGACAGGGGCTCCAAAAAATCTCTTATCAATGGTAACCACAGCAAATGAGAGTCACAGTGAAATATTAATAAACTGAAAAAGGAGGAAAGAATAAAAATTAAAGAACATAGACATGACTCAAAATCCAGATAAAAATGATGGTACAATGCCATGAGGACATAATCCCCAGAACACTTACCCATAAGAGGGAAGGAGAAGTGTATGGAACAAGTTCATATATCAGGATAAAGTAATCACCCTGCTAGAATGGAAGCATGTTGAAGATGTTAGTAGAGCAGCTGCAGCCTGTCATTGAGGTGGATAGAAACACCTAAGGAACAGGAGAGCGTGAGATAACAGGGGATATGGTAGTGGAAAAGAAATGCCAGCAAAAACATACACTGGTACATACCGTGAACCAAATGTGAATCATAAGCCACACCTGGAGTCCAGCAAGGTTGGAGCTGGACTAGCTGGCTCTTATATAAGCCCCCCACCCGATCGGCGTGTAGCGTCGCCGATCAGAAGCGGGCAGAAAAGATGTCTGCGCATGCGTCCTTCACGGCATCAGGGAATATAATTCCCATAATGCACCCGCGTCATGTGACGCAAGTGTCACATGACGCAAAATGCATCAATGGAGGAGAGCTGCCAGGAACCAATGGAACCACAGGTCTGGCTAAACACGACTACCAAAGTTGCCAATGAATTTGTCCGGCGAACAAGTGTGGAGTGAGAGGGACCTGTACAGCGACAGAGGCCAACAGACGGGCTGGTGTTCAAAAAGAGGAACCAGCCCTTGGGTGTCCATACAGCCAAAGATGGCACGGTTGCTGAAGTGAACAGGGATAGTTCATGCCACCAGACCAGCACAAAAGGGCAACGGGGCATGGCAGCGGAGGACAGAAGGGTGGCCCCCTATAGGGGAAAACAATGTGGGAAATCCGCACACCTCGGATAAGGCAAGGATCCATCCCCTCCCTCCCACATACAAAAGCCATGACATGCAATCGAACATACAAATTAAATGATAACATTTATTTGAAAACAGTAGTAATGATACATAAGTAACAAAAATTAATTGTAGGAATCAATAAAGGATGTATTACAGCAAAACTTAATGAATTAAAAATGAACAGATGATGCAAATAAAGACCAAGTTGTGGATCCATGGTAGTGAACAGAGGAAGAGGAAGAGAGAGGTTTTATATGCTCTTTAATATTTTCCTTTAGTGTTTTTATGTTAGCATTCCTATTTTCTTGGAAAATAAATAAGACCCTTGTTTATATAAGCAGTGTGTTTATTTTTAATCACTAACCTTATTATTGTACTATCACCGGTAACTATACCAGAGCTTTGATAGTCTAGCTAATTATACAAATAGACAAGTTAATACATATTTATAATAAATAGGGGGAATGCAGAACCACTCAATATTTATGGGAAGAATTCTTCCTGTATAGATGGCTAAAAGAGCATTGGTGTCAGTGCTTACTTATCTGAGAGGCAGAACTTGCAGAACTTCTGGAGAAACCTTGGTTGATAAGAATTTCACAAAAAAGTTCAGAAGACAGCTAATCGTGATTATCACCATAAGCAGCATTCCTCGCAGTAAACAGCTGGAGGCTTAAGAACAAAAGACAACCCCACTGGAACTAGAGTGCTCTGGTAGCATAGTAATTGGGTCTTCTGAAGAAACTGTATGCTATTAGGCTTCAGCCCAGCTGCCTGCGTGCCATTTTTGACAGTGCTTAGCCTCTCACCTGATGTAGATCACTTCCCCAGCTACCTCTGCATCAACAGATGTGGACTCTCTGAATTGCTGAGGGAGGGTGAAGAATTTAGATTCCTTGGGCATAGCCAGGAACCCAGGGAGTTGTGGAAAATGAAGTTAAAGGGACTTTGTCTGCCCCTGAGCATGGGGAGTAAATGGGAAATCAGCTACACCCCAAATGGGTATATACATGATAGCCTGGGCTCACTGAAGTAAGTTTAATAAAGCCAAGCATATTTCAACCCAGAGAAGAGGCACTGTCTAGTGGCAAAGTATATTTGCCATGGGTTTTAACTCCAGACTGAACAAACAGAGCCAGAGGGAAGGTGAGCATTACAAATTATTATTATTATACAGGATTTATATAGCACCAACAG
Source organism: Lithobates pipiens (assembly GCF_037356315.1). NCBI lineage: Eukaryota > Metazoa > Chordata > Amphibia > Anura > Ranidae > Lithobates > Lithobates pipiens. The sequence continues at coordinate 2,134,570 of NW_027507755.1, read as the reverse complement.
TTTATGCAGCACTTTACAATATAAAAGGGAGGCAATACATTTATAATACAATAAAATACAAGAGGATTAAGAGGGCCCTGCTCAAAAGACCTTACGATCTAATAGGGTGGAGCAGGTGGTACTGCGGGGAATGAGCTGATGGAAGTGGTAAAAGATAAGCTGAAGATGTCATAGGCTTCCCTGAAGAGATGAGTTTTCAGGGATCGCCTGAAGGTAGCAAGAGAAGGGGATAGCCGGATAGGTTGAGGTAGTGAGTTCCAGAGGATGGAAGAGGCTCTGGAGAAATCCTGGAGATGAGCATGGGAGGAGGAGATTATTATTATTATTATTATACAAAAGGTAATAGCTGCAGAGAATGATTTGATGTGGGGGTGGCTCGGGGACAGTTGTTAGGTGGGTGTGGGATAGGCTTCCCTGAATGAGTTTTCAGGGATCTCCTAAAGGTGGACAGGGTAGGGGCTGATCAAACAGACTGGGGCAGGGAGGTCCAGAGGATGGGAGAGGCTCTTGAGAAGTCTTGAAGGCAAGCATGGGAGGAGGTAATAAGGGAGCTAGAACGCAGGAGGTCCTGGGAGGAGTGGAGGGGACGATTTGGGCGATATCTGCAGATGAGGTTGGTGATGTAGATAGGGGCGATGTTGTGGATGGCTTTGTAAGTTATGGTTAGCATTTTGAATTTTACAGGGTGGGGTAGGGGAAGCCAGCAAAGGGATTGACAGAGAGAGGTGGAAGTCACGGATCGATTATTGAGGTGTATTAATCCAGCAGCGGCATTCATAATAGACTGAAGGGGAAATAGCCTGCTTAAGGGTAGGCCATTAAGGAGAGAGTTGCAATAGTCAAGGCAGGAAATAATCAAGGAGTGAATGAGTTGCTTTGTGGTGTCATTAGTCAGGAAGGGGCAAATTCTGGAATTCTGGAGAAGAGAAAGCGAGATGAGAGTAAGAGGTCATGAGAAGAGTGGAGAGGATGGGTTGTGTGATATTTGGAGACAAGATTGGTGATGAAGCTCGGGGCAGAGTTGTGAATGGCTTTGCATGTTGTGGGTAGTATTTTGAATTTCATTCGCTGGGTGATTGGGAGCCAGTGTAGGGATTGGAGGAGAGGGTTGGCAGACAATGAGCGGTTGGTACGTGGGATAAGTTTGGCAGCACAATTCATGATAGACTGAAGAGGGGATAGCATATGGAGAGGCAGGCCAAGGAGAAGGGAGTTGCAATAGTCAAGGCAAGAGATAACGAGGGAGTGAATGAGGAGCTTGGTGGTTTCATTTGTTAAAAATGGTTGAATTTCAGAGCTGTTATGGAGGTGAATTCTACAAACTTTTGACTACTATTGGATTTGAGGCTTGAATGACAAGTCAGAGCCTAGGATTACACCTAATACCCTGGCGTGAGGGGAGGGACTGATGGTTGCATTGTTGATAGGAAAAGTCATGGAGGGGGGTACAGTCAAGGGGGAACATTAATAGCTCAGTTTTAGAGAGATTTCGTTTAAGGAAGTGGTGCTACATCCATGCTAATGTGTCAGTTTGTAAGTTAGTAATGCAAGAGAAGACTGAAGGAGTGAGGTGGGGAGTAGACAGATACAGTAGATTTGGGTGTCATCTGTGTAAAAGTGGTATTGGAAGCCGTTATCAAGTGACCAAGGGAGATAGAGAAGAGAAGGGGGTCCAAGAACAGAGCCTTGGGTGACCCCCACAGAAAGGGGCAAAGGAGAGGAGGAGACAGAGTTGTAGGTAAAACTGAAGAAGCGTTGTGATAGGTAGGCAGAGAACCAGGATAGAGCTGAATCTTGGAGGCCAAGGAAATAGAGTTTATTGAGAAGGAGCGGGTGGTCAACAGTATCAAAGGCCGCAGAGAGGTCACGTAGTAGGAGTATGGGGGGGGGGGGGTCCAGTGAGGGCTTTTAAAGTATGGGAGTGATCTGCACATGTTTTAAAGGGGAGGGGAAGGGGCCACTAGAGAGGGAGACATTGAAGATGTGAGTGAGGGAGCATAAGATAGAAGAAGAGCGTGACCATAGTAGTTGTGAGGGAGCAGGATCCACGGGACAATTGGTTAGGTGGGCATCTGAGAAAAGTTTTGTAACCTCTTCAGTAGTAGCCAATTCAAAAGAGGAGAGAGTGTTGTATGTGCTGTTAGGCAAGGTATGTTGGGTGGGGAATATGTACGCACAGTGGAGTTGTCCTCACGAATTGCATCATTTTTGTCTTTGAAGTGATTGGCAATTCCTTTGGCAGTGAGCGAGTTAGTGCGTAGATGGGGTGGCGGACGAAGCAGAGAGTTAAAGGTTTAGAAGAGCTGACAGGGATTGGATGACAAGATATTAATAAGAGAGACAAAGTAGGCTTGTTTGGCAGCATGGAGGCAGGAATTGTATTTTAGAAGGGCAGATCACTTGGGTGAAGTACTGCAGGCATTTGGTTTTACGCCACAGTCGTTCAAGAGCACAGCAATGTCTCTTGAGATTTCTAGTGTTGTCAGTTTGCCAGGGTTGTAACAGTCGGGGCCTGATTCTGCGTCAGTTTAGAGGAGCAAGTGCATCTAGTGATGATGAGAGAGAGTGAACTGTTGTAGACAGAGGTGGCCAGGTCTGGACAGGACAGGGGAGAGATTATGTTATATGGGTGGTCAGTAGCAGAATAGAGAAGAAAAGGGTTAAAGTGGCGAAGGTTCCTACAAGTAATTGTTTGCTGCTTGGAGGGATGGGTGGTTGAAGGCAAGGATACAGTGAAACTGATGAGGTTGTGATCAGAGAGAGGAAAGGGGGTGTTGGTGAGGCTACCAGGATTGCAGAGATGGGAGAATACAAGGTCAATGGTATTACTATTGGAGTGAGTGGAAGTATGTGTCCATTGGGTTAGGTCAAAAGATGAGGTTAAGTTGAGAGGTTGAGCTGTAGTTAGGCTGTTAATATTGACAGGAATGTTGAAGTCCACCAAGAATGATAGTGGGTATTTTAGAGGAGAGAATGTAAGGTAGCCATGCAGCAAAGTCATCAAGAAAGTGCAATACCGGTCCAGGAGGCCAATAAATTGCAGCAATCCTCAGAGAAATGGGAGAAAACAGATGAATACAGTGCATCTCTAAAGAAGAGAGGGATAGAGCGGGAGAGATAGGAAGGACTTGGAAGGTGCTTTATGGGGATATAAGGATTACAACTCCACCTCCTTTCTATCAGTTGGGTCTGGGGGAATGAGTCCAATGGAGGCCACCATGGGAGAGGGCAGCAGGAGAAGCTAAGTCAAAATTTTGAAGCCAGATTTCGGTTATGGTGAGTATGTTAAAGCCATGAGAGATGAAGAGGTCATGCACAGATGTTTGTTACAGATGGAACAGGCTTTCCAAGTGGCCAATGAGATTGGTGGGCTGCTTTGAGGAAGCAGGGGGATAGAAATTAAACTGAGCGGATTGTGGTGGTTGCCAGAGGAGGAGGGGTATTAGATATGTGGCTTGCAGTTGGAAAATGGCGGACCAGGATTAGGAGAAATGTCACCTGAGACTCGGAGAAGGCGGAGGGCAAAATGGGAGTGGAATGTGCATGAGCGCACGTGTCTAATGGCCCTGGTGTTTATGTCAGCATGTGGGCACAGCAAATGCAGGAGATCATGGGTGCAGTAGTAGGGAGAGGATAGGAGCGAGGGTGAAATGTGCATGCTGCAGGGTAGAGAGGAAGGGTAGGGTAAGGATAATTTGAGGATAGAAGACACCAATGTGAGATGGAAGAGAAGAAGGAGCATGTTAGTGAAGGGAGAGTGGGAACCTGACTTCATATAAAAGAAATGTCAAATGCTGCATTTTCCACTTTTTAAGTGCTGGGCAATTTATTTGCATTATTTTTTAACCACTTAACAACCGGCCCATAGCTGAATGACAGCTACAGGGCAGTTGCTTAACTCTGGGAGGGCGTACTATGACGTCCTCCCAGAATTCCGCTCTCACGCACCCCCTGGGGCGTACACTCAAGCTCATCGAGGCCGTTTACCATGTGATCGCTCTGTCAAATGACTGAGTGATCACTTGTAAACAAACTGGCATCATGTCATGACCCCGGTTCCTCCCTCCCCTCTCTGTACTGATCGGTACAGTGTGAGAGGAGAGAGATCGGTGGCAGCAGCGCTGTGGGCTAGATCTGCAGTGCCCACAGCGCCGCTCACTAACAATTAACCCTGCCAATACTCTGCAATACCCAGCAATGCCCTGCCAATACTCTGCAATACCCTGCCAATTTTTTTAAATAACACAAAGTTGTCCATTTGAGCATGGCCGAGTATCGCCGAGTATGGCTGGGTATCACTGAGTATTGCAGGGTATCACTGAGTATGGCAATACCCAGCAATACTCTGCAATACCCTGCCGATACTCTGCAATACCCAGCAATACCCTGCCAATACTCTGCAATACCCAGCAATACTATGCAATACCCTGCAATACCCTGCCAATACTCTGCCATATACTGCCATACCCAGCAATACCCAGACATACTCTGCAATACCCAGCCATACTGGGTGATACCCTGCAATACCCAGCCATACTCGGTGATACCCTGCAATACCCAGCCATACTCTGCAATACCAAGCCATACTCGGCAATACCCAGCCATACTTGGTCATGCTCAGTCATGCTCAGCCATGCTCAGCCATACTCGGTAATACCCTGCAATACCCAGCCATACTCAGTGATACCCTGCAATACTCAGTGATACCCAGCCATACTCGGCGATACTCGGCCATGCTCAAATGGACAACTTTGTGTTATTTAAAAAAATGCATTTTAACTACTTCCTGCCCACCCGCCGGCCGTAATATGATGTCCTTGACTTTGTGTGGGGATATCTGAATGATGTCTGCAGCTACAGGCATCCTTCAGATATCAGCTTTTTCGGCCAGTGATTCCCTACACAATAAGAATGATAAAAGCGGCTGTTCTGCTGCTTGATCGTTCTTACGGGAGGCGAGAGGGGACAACCCCCCTCCCTCCCCCCTCCGGTGCTTTTACTGACTCACTGCTACGATCAAAGCCAGAATCGTTTTTTTTTTTTTTTTTTGCCATATTCCTATTACAAGGGATGTTTACATTCCTTGTAATAGGAATAAAAGTGATCAAAAAATGTATTTTTGGGAAAAAATGTCAAACTAAAATAACGTAAAATGAACAATAAAAAAAATAAAATAAAAAAAATGTTAAAGTGCCCCTGTCCCCGTGTGCTCGCATGCAGAAGCGAACGCATACGTAAGTCCCAACCACATATGAAAACAGTGTTCAAAGCACACACGTGAGGTATTGCTGCGAACGTTAGAGAGAGAGCAATCATTTTGACCCTAGACCTCCTCTGTAACTCAAGAGTGTGGGAACCTGACTTCATATAAAAGAAATGTCAAATGCTGCATTTTCCACTTTTTAAGTGCTGGGCAATTTATTTGCATTATTTTTTAACCACTTAACAACTGGCCCATAGCTGAATGACAGCTACAGGGCAGTTGCTTAACTCTGGGAGGGCGTACTATGACGTCCTCCCAGAATTCCGCTCTCACGCGCCCCCTGGGGCGTACACTCGAGCTCATCGAGGCCGTTTACCATGTGATCGCTCTGTCAAATGACTGAGTGATCACTTGTAAACAAACTGACATCATGTCATGACCCCGGTTCCTCCCTCCCCTCTCTGTACTGATCGGTACAGTGTGAGAGGAGAGAGATCGGTGGCAGCAGCGCTGTGTGCTAGATCTGCAGTGCCCACAGCGCCGCTCACTAACAATTAACCCTGCCAATACTCTGCAATACCCAGCAATGCCCTGCCAATACTCTGCAATACCCTGCCAATTTTTTTAAATGACACAAAGTTGTCCATTTGAGCATGGCCGAGTATCGCCGAGTATGGCTGGGTATCACTGAGTATTGCAGGGTATCACTGAGTATGGCAATACCCAGCAATACTCTGCAATACCCTGCCGATACTCTGCAATACCCAGCAATACCCTGCCAATACTCTGCAATACCCAGCAATACTATGCAATATCCTGCAATACCCTGCCAATACTCTGCCATATACTGCCATACCCAGCAATACCCAGACATACTCTGCAATACCCAGCCATACTGGGTGATACCCTGCAATACCCAGCCATACTCGGTGATACCCTGCAATACCCAGCCATACTCTGCAATACCAAGCCATACTCGGCAATACCCAGCCATACTTGGTCATGCTCATGACCCCGGTTCCCCCCCCCCCTCTCTGTACTGATCGGTACAGTGTGAGAGGAGAGAGATCGGTGGCAGCAGCGCTGTGGGCTAGATCTGCAGTGCCCACAGCGCCGCTCACTAACAATTAACCCTGCCAATACTCTGCAATACCCAGCAATGCCCTGCCAATACTCTGCAATACCCTGCCAATTTTTTTAAATAACACAAAGTTGTCCATTTGAGCATGGCCGAGTATCGCCGAGTATGGCTGGGTAACACTGAGTATTGCAGGGTATCACTGAGTATGGCAATACCCAGCAATACCCTGCCGATACTCTGCAATACCCAGCAATACCCTGCCAATACTCTGCAATACCCAGCAATACTATGCAATACCCTGCAATACCCTGCCAATACTCTGCCATATACTGCCATACCCAGCAATACCCAGACATACTCTGCAATACCCAGCCATACTGGGTGATACCCTGCAATACCCAGCCATACTTGGTGATACCCTGCAATACCCAGCCATACTCTGCAATACCAAGCCATACTCGGCAATACCCAGCCATACTTGGTCATGCTCAGCCATGCTCAGCCATACTCGGTAATACCCTGCAATACCCAGCCATACTCAGTGATACCCTGCAATACTCAGTGATACCCAGCCATACTCGGCGATACTCGGCCATGCTCAAATGGACAACTTTGTGTTATTTAAAAAAATGCATTTTAACTACTTCCTGCCCACCCGCCGGCCGTAATATGATGTCCTTGACTTTGTGTGGGGATATCTGAATGATGTTTGCAGCTACAGGCATCCTTCAGATATCAGCTTTTTTGGCCAGTGATTCCCTACACAATAAGAATGATAAAAGCGGCTGTTCTGCTGCTTGATCGTTCTTACGGGAGGCGAGAGGGGACAACCCCCCTCCCTCCCCCCTCCGGTGCTTTTACTGACTCACCGCTACGATCAAAGCCAGAATCGTTTCTTTGTTTTTTTTTGCCATATTCCTATTACAAGGGATGTTTACATTCCTTGTAATAGGAATAAAAGTGATCAAAAAATGTATTTTTGGGAAAAAATGTCAAACTAAAATAAAGTAAAATGAACAATAAAAAAAATAAAATAAAAAAATGTTAAAGTGCCCCTGTCCCCGTGTGCTCGCATGCAGAAGCGAACGCATACGTAAGTCCCAACCACATATGAAAACAGTGTTCAAAGCACACACGTGAGGTATTGCTGCGAACGTTAGAGAGAGAGCAATCATTTTGACCCCAGACCTCCTCTGTAACTCAAAACATGTAACCAGTTAAAAATTTTAAAGCGTTGCCTATTACTGTTTTGTTTTCTTTAAAGCACAAAACAGTTTTTTTCCCAAAAAAACGAGTTCGAAAAATTGCTGCGCAAATACCGTGCGAGATAAAAATTTGCAACGACCCCTATTGTATTCTCTAGGGTCTTTGCTAAAAAATATATATAATGTTTTGGAGTTCTATGTAATTTTCTAGCAAATAAATGATGATTTTTACATGTAGGAGAAAAATGCCAGAATTGGCCTGGGTGCTCCAGAACGCCTGATGGTGCTCCCTGCATGTTGGGCCTCTGTATGTGGCCACACTGTGTAAAAGTCTCACAAAAGTCTCTTCACCATACTCTGGAGTAATAGCAGAATGTGTTTTTGGGTGTAATTTGCGGTATGCATATGCTGTGTGTGAGAAATAACCTGATAATATGACAATTTTGTGAAAACAAAAGGAAAAAATAAATCTTGATTTTGCAAAGAATTGTGGGAAAAAATTACAACTTCAAAGAACTCACCATGCCTCTTACTAAATACATTGGAATGTCTTCTTTACAAAAAGGGTCATTTTGGGGGGTATTTGTACTTTTATGGCATGTTAGGGTCTCAAGAAATGAGATAGGCCGTCAGTACTTCAGGTGTGATCAATTTTCAGATATTGGCACATTAGCTTGTGGACTCTATAACTTTCACAAAGACCAAATAATATACACCAACTTGTACTTATTTTTTTACCAAAGATATGTAGTAGTATAAATTGTGGCCAAAATTTATGAAGAAAAAATTACTAATTTGCTAAATTTTATAACAGAAACAAAGAAAAATATTTTTTTACAGAATTTTCGGTCTTTTTTCTTTTAGTGCACAAAAAATAAAAAAACTGCGGTGATTAAATACCACCAAAAGAAAGCTCTATTTTAGTGAAAAAAAGGACAAAAATGTCATATGGGTACAGTGTTGCATGACTGAGTAATTGTCATTCAAAATGTGAGAGCACCGAAAGCTGAAAATTGGTCTGGTTATTAGGGGGGTTTAAATGCCCAGTGGTCAAATCACATGTTGGTTTGGTAATACCGTAATAGTGCGTAATCTGTTGTAGTCGGTTGAAGTTTTTAATGTTAAAAGTTATTATTATTAATATTATCACTATACATTTCTTTCTGGAATGCAGGTCTGTATATGCAATGTATCTCTCCAACCACCTGACACAGCAGTAAGACCTCTCTTGGTGATATCCCATGCTCTACTCAGTCAATTAGCTCAGATCATGCCATTAAACTTTAGACAACATTTCCAGCTAATTACTGATAATGCAAACGCCTGGTGTTTGCAGTACAGTGAAAGCTGACAGCCGCTGAGTTTGGGAAATCATGCTTTTTTCCACTTTTACTCCAAAATAGCAGTGTGAATCTGCACCAGGCTGAGATCATTTGATGTATGTAGACTGTATTTTATCTCACAAAAGTGAGTACACCCCTCACCTTTTTGAAAATATTTTATTATATCTTTTCATGTGACAACACTGAAGAAATTACACTTTGCTACAATGTAAAGTAATAAGTGTACAGCTTGTATAACAGCAGTGACGGCTGGTGCTAAACATTTTTCGGGGGGGTGCAAACAAACTGAAAAAAAACCCCATCAATTGCAGCCACTGTGCCCATCAAATGCTGCCACTGTGCCATCAAACGCAGTCACTGTGCCATCAAACGCAGCCACTGTGCCCATCAAATGCTGCCACTGTGCCATCAAACGCAGTCACTGTGCCATCAAAGGCAGCCACTGTGCCCATCAAACACAGCCACTGTGTCCATCAAACGGAAGCCACTGTGCCATCAAATGCAGCCACTGTGCCATCAAACACTACCACTGTGACAGTCAAACATAGCCACTGTGCCCATAAAATGCAGCCACTGTGCCCATTAAATGCAGCCAATGTGCCTTCAAATGCAGCTACCATGCCCATCAAATGCAGCCACTGTGCCATCAATTGATGGGCACAGCCGCTGTGCCTATCAATTGCAGCCTCTGTGCCCATCAAACGCAGCCACTGAGCCATTAAACGTAGCTACTGCACCCATCAATTTCTGCCACTGTGCCCATCAATTGCTGCTACTGTGCCCCATCAAATGCTGCCAGTGCGCCCTTCAATTGCTGCTAATGTGCCCCATCAAATGCTGTGCATCATCTGGCACTTACCTGTCTTGCAGCGGGTCAGCGGCAGTGTCCTGCATGCTCCTCGATGTTTTCTTCCGTCCTCTCTGTCAGGCGTCCAATCATGGCGCCTGACGTTTCAGCCAATCAGGTGTCAGGTAACAGACCCGAGCACCAAATAGACACGAGTCCATCAAGTCCAACCTATGTGTGTGATTATATGTCAGCATTACATTGTATATCCCTGTATGTTGTAGTCGTTCAGATGCTTATCTAATAGTTTTTTGAAACTATTGATGCTTCCTGCTGGAACCACCGCCTGTGGAAGGGAATTTCACATTTTTGCCGCTCTTAGGCCGCGTACACACGGGCGGACTGTTCGCCCAACTTTGTTTGTCAAACAGTTTCGGCAAACAGTCCGCTCAAAATTAGCATGGACGGACATGGCCACACACGGCACTTTTTGAGCGGACTGTTTCAGCGAACTGTTTGCCAAACAGTTCGCTCAACTTTTGAAATGAACGGACTCGCCCACGTAAGGCGGAGGCAAATCCGCCCATTTCGAGCGCGTGTACAGGTAGGCGGGGCCCGCGAAGGAGACGTCGCGGGCTCCGCCGCCTGGAATGGACTTAAAGGGGAACCCCAACGCCGAAAAAAATCGGCGTGGGGTCCCCCCAAAGTCTACAACAGACCCTTGTCCGAGCACGCTACCCGGCCGGCCAGGAAAGGGGGGCGAGCGAGCGCGCCCCCCCTCCTGAGCCGTACCAGGCCGCGTGCCCTCAACATGGGGGGGTGCCTTGGGGAAGGGGGGGCCACGCGGCCCCCCCACCCCAAAGCACCTTGTCCCCATGTTGATGAGGACAAGGGCCTCTTCCCGACAACCCTGGCCGTTGGTTGTCGGGGTCTGCGGGCGGGGGGCTTATCGGAATCCGGGAGCCCCCTTTAAGAAGGGGGCCCCCGGATACCGGCCCCCCACCCTATGTGAATGAGTATGGGGTACAATGTACCCCTACCCATTCACCTGTGAAATAAAGTACAAAAAAAAACACAACACAGAGAAAAAATATTTTATTGCACAGCTCCGGGGGTCTTCCGTCTTCGGGGGTCTTCTCGCCGGACTCCTCCGCTATCTTCGTGTAGCTCTTTTACTAGCGGAGGAGCCCGGCTTTCTTCCTCCCCGCCGCCGGCCTCTTCTCCCGACTTCGGGGGTCTTGTCCCCCTCTTCGGTTCTTCTGCCGGGCCACCGAGCCTTCTTGTAGCTCTTTTGCAGGCGGTGGCCCGGTCTTCTGTCGCCGCTGCCTTCCGTTCTTCTGTCGCCGCCTTCGGTTCTTCTGCCGGGCCACCGCGCCTTCTTGTAGCTCTTTTACAGGCGGTGGCCCGGTCTTCTGTCGCCGCTGTCGCTGTCGCCGTCGCCGCCTTCCGTTCTTCTTCTTCTTCTTGTTCTTCTTCTTCTTCCCCAGGAGATGTTGACACGTCGCTCTCTCCGGCCGGAATGCCAGAGCCGCGCTGTGCGGTCACTTATATAGTGACAATGGGGCGGTGTCACATGGTATATGTCACATGGGTTGGTCACATGGGTTGATGTCACATGGGGACTATGACATCGTAAGGGGGCGGGGTCACCATGTGACCAACCCATGTGACATATACCATGTGACACCGCCCCATTGTCACTATATAAGTGACCGCACAGCGCGGCTCTGGCATTCCGGCCGGAGAGAGCGACGTGTCAACATCTCCTGGGGAAGAAGAAGAAGAACAAGAAGAAGAAGAAGAACGGAAGGCGGCGACGGCGACAGCGACAGCGGCGACAGAAGACCGGGCCACCGCCTGTAAAAGAGCTACAAGAAGGCGCGGTGGCCCGGCAGAAGAACCGAAGGCGGCGACAGAAGAACGGAAGGCAGCGGCGACAGAAGACCGGGCCACCGCCTGCAAAAGAGCTACAAGAAGGCGCGGTGGCCCGGCAGAAGAACCGAAGAGGGGGACAAGACCCCCGAAGTCGGGAGAAGAGGCCGGCGGCGGGGAGGAAGAAAGCCGGGCTCCTCCGCTAGTAAAAGAGCTACACGAAGATAGCGGAGGAGTCCGGCGAGAAGACCCCCGAAGACGGAAGACCCCCGGAGCTGTGCAATAAAATATTTTTTCTCTGTGTTGTGTTTTTTTTGTACTTTATTTCACAGGTGAATGGGTAGGGGTACATTGTACCCCATACTCATTCACATAGGGTGGGGGGCCGGTATCCGGGGGCCCCCTTCTTAAAGGGGGCTGCCGGATTCCGATAAGCCCCCCGCCCGCAGACCCCGACAACCAACGGCCAGGGTTGTCGGGAAGAGGCCCTTGTCCTCATCAACATGGGGACAAGGTGCTTTGGGGTGGGGGGGCCGCGCGGCCCCCCCTTCCCCAAGGCACCCCCCCATGTTGAGGGCACGCGGCCTGGTACGGCTCAGGAGGGGGGGCGCGCTCGCTCGCCCCCCTTTCCTGGCCGGCCGGGTAGCGTGCTCGGACAAGGGTCTGTTGTGGACTTTCTCGATTTTTTTCGGCGTTGGGGTTCCCCTTTAAGCCCATTCCAGGCGGCGGAGCCCACGACGTCTCCGTCGCGGGCCCCGACTACCTTCACACGCGCTCGAAATGAGCAGACTTTCCTCCGAGCGGGAACAGTTTGCTCATTTCGAAAGTAGCCTACACACGGGCGGACTGTTCGCTCAAACACAGTTTCAGCGGACAGTTTTTCGGAATTTCCGAAAGACTTTGTCCGTCAAACTGTCCGCTGAAACTGTCCGCTGAAAGCCCACACACGAGCGGACTGTCCGCCCAAACACTGTTCAGCGGACAAGGTTGGGCGAACAGTCCGCCCGTGTGTACGCGGCCTTACAGTAAATAACCCTCTACGCAGTTTAAGATTAAACCTCTTTTCTTCTAATTTGTACTCCTCACCTGGTCCCCACACGCATGACACCATCTTAACCAAATAAGCTTATCTTGGTCTCATCAGACCACAGGATGTGATTCCAGTAATCCTGTGGTCTGCTTGTCTTTAGCAAACTGTTTGTGGGCTTTTTTGTGCAACATCTTTAGAAGAGGCTTCCTTCTGGGACGACAGCCATGCAGACCAATTTGATGCAGTGTGTGGCGTATGGTCTGAGCACTGACATCCTGACCCCCCACCCCTTCAACCTCTGCAGCAATGCTGGCAGCACTCATACGTCTATTTCCCAAAGACAACCTCTGGATATTATGCTGAGCACGTGCACTCAACTTCTTTGGTTGACCATGGCGAGGCCTGTTCTAAGTGGAACCTGTCCTGTTAAACCGCTGTATGGTCTTGGCCACCGTGCTGCACCTCAGTTTCAGGGTCTTGGCAATCTTATTATAGCCTAGGCCATCTTTATGTAGAGCAACAATTCTTTTTTTTCAGATTCCCAGAGAGTTCTTTGCCATGAGGTGCCATGTTGAACTTCCAGTCACCAGTATGAGAGAGTGAGAGCGATAACACAAAATTTAACACACCTGCTCCCCATTCACACCTGAGACTGAGACCTTGTAACACTAATGAGTCACATGACACAGGGGAGGGAAAATGGCTAATTGGGCCCAATTTGGACATTTTTACTTAGGGGTGTACTCACTTGCCAACGGTTTAGCCATTAATGGCTGTGTGTTAAGTTATTTTGAGGGGGCAGCAAATTTACAGTTATACAAGCTGTACACTCACCACTTTACATTGTAGCAAAGTGTCATTTCTTCAGTGTAGTGTGAAGATAGTGTGATAGTTTGAAGGGGGAATACTCCATGTAGAGGTAGGCCAATGAGAAGGTTGTTGTAGTAGTCAAGTTGAGAGATAATAAGGGAGGAATTTAATAGCTTTGTGGTGTCATTGGATAATAACAGACAAATTCTGGAGAACTTACAGAGGTGAAGGTGGCATGATTTGGATAGTGATTAGATGTGGGGCAGGTCTTCCAGATATCCCTCTTTTCGAGCCAAACCCTTATGTCTTGCTTTCTTTCTAAGCCATGGCCCCTTAGCTTTGATGTAGAGACTTGTATATAGTAAGGAATATTTATTTACTGACCATTTTTATAGTACACTGAACTGTTCGTCTAATGCCTAAATGGTTTCATTGGTAATTTTGAAAACAAACACAAAGAAAAGTATTAATAATAAACAGCAGTGAGTATATTTGACCCATAAATGAAAATTTTGTATGGATGAATTCTTCATGGTTTACATGGCTGAGGGTGTGGCAAGTGGCAGTCCTTTGCCTAATAATTTTGGGCAAAATAATGATCATGAAAGCTGCATAAACATGGACTCTTCTCTGCAATGTCTCTATCGGAACCAAAACAATAAAAATAACTGTTAATCCTGTGAACTTGTAACTTTCTATGCACTCTCTTTTTATTACACTGAAATCTCAAGCAGTGTTATCAGCCCTGCCTAGTTTACCTTTGTAATCTATGGAACATCTCTCACTACATTATGGAGATAATGAGGGCTGTTCTGTAGTCTTGTCTTATGCCGCGTACACACGGTCGAACTGTTTGACGTACTTAGTCTGTTGAAACACATTTCAGCGGACAATCCGCTTGTGTGTGGGCTTCAGCAGACTTTTTCAGCGTGCAGTCGGGAGTACTAAGAATTTCGGATTTTCCAAAAATCTGTCCGTCGTACTTTGGTTTCAGCGGACAATACGGTCGTCAGTATGCTAGTTCGACGGACTAAGAATGGCGCATGCCCAGAAAGGATTTACACGGCGGAAGGGTGCTTTGCTGTGTCTTGGACTTCCTATTTCTAGTCCCGTCGTACGTGCTGTACACGTCATCGCGCAAGCTTTCGACGGACTGTTTGTGTATCCGTGTGTGGTCAAGTCCGTTCAGTGGAAACTACGATGGATTGTCCGTCGGATTGTATGACGGACTAAGTACGCCATACAATCCGCTCGTGTGTACGCGGCATTAGGCTGACCATGCTGCTTCTCCGTCAGCATTTAATAATATAATGTAATTGCTATAAACATTGCCTTTCCATTTCAGTCTGCATACCCTTATGATTTTCAAAAATTGGCCAAATATTGAAAGTTGCCCCCTTGTTATTTGGGGAAGTTTTGTACAATGTGTATGCAGAGCTTACCTTTGGAGGAACTGCTGGATGAATCAGGTTATCTGCTATTGTGTCACAACTCTTCAAACAGCTGTGTCCCTTCTGATACTCCTGGCTGGTTATAGAATTGCTGCAAACACCTATACATGCGCAAGTATAAATAATCTGCACACATCTAGAAAAATAAACACCAGAAAATGGACACCAGACTGGTTAAAGCGGAGGTCCACCCTAAAGTGGACCTTCCGCTCATTGGGACCCTCCCCCCCTCCGGCCCCACAATTGGCACCTTTCAAGGGGGAGGGGGGTGCAGGTACCTGTACAGTACAGGTATCTGCACCCACTTCCGGCGTAGATTCTGCAGAAGGTACGCCCCTTTCCGCAGAATCTACGCCCCTTTCCGAAGGTCCCCCACTGCCTGCTGGGGACCATCCTTATTGCGCAGCGCGACTCGCGCATGCGCAGTAGGGAACCGGGAAATGAAGGCGAAAGGCTCCACTTTCTGATTCCCATACCCAAGATGGCGGCAGCAGCACCCGAGAGATGATCGAGAGATCGGCTTCGGGTGCCGACATCGCGGGCGCGCTGGGCGGGTAAGTGTCATTATTTTAAAAGTCAGCAGCTGCAGTATTTGTAGCTGCTGACTTTTTTAAAAAAAAACGGCGGACTCCCGGCGGACTCCGGCTTTAACTGCAAGCAGAGTATATTGTCAGAAATTAGGAGTAAGCAACTGTGCAAGAATGCATCAGTTGGTGACAGAAAGATTTATCACTCTAAACTATTTAGCAGTTATAGGCATTAGGATATGGTTACTCACACTTAGCACTCATATCTCAGAATACATCAAACAGAGAATAACATCAGCAATAATAGTATCCAGTATAGTAACATATAGCAAAGCTGTGGTTCTTATCAGACAGTTACCATTGGACATCTGCCCTTGGTATGTAACATGCAAGGGGTGTCCCTGACTATGGGCGAACTTAGTGAGTGATCACCATGAAGCAGTCAGTACTTAAAATGATTGTAAACGGTCACCTTGTAAAACAACAAATTCAGTTTAAAATTTAAATGAAAGGTAAAGCATTTGTGTATAAAAAAACACTTTTTTACAAGTGATCACATTTCCTCTGTTCTCAGCTACTTAAGGGCTGGGAAGGAGAAGCAGCAGCACACTGAGCTTCCCAGGGAATGGCTGTGTAGAGGAGGTGTGTTAGGACAAGTCTGATCATTGGAGGAGAGCAGGCTGAAGCCAAAACATAGCTAGCGAACTGACCATGGTTTATTCTTCTGTTTAGCATGGTCAATTATTAATATGAAAGCAGAGGGACTGACAGGAACACCGGGGATTTCACACAAAGGAAGCAATGCAAAGAGACAAGGAGACTTCTTCATACAAGTACAGCAGGCATATATCAGGAATATGAAATGTTGGGGTAACAAATGCTTTAATTGACTCTTTGCTCATAATCTTCTGCCAGCCAATTTGGTGGGGCCCAGTTTGCAATATGGTGCACTTAATTATTGTCCCTTTAAGATTCTGCATACGGGGGGTAACGCTCCTTAGTAAAGGTTAGCCTCCCTCTGCTAGCAGTTGTAATGTGAATCCAAGAAGCAGATACTCGCCAGTCCTGTGTATTCAGTAGACTCTGGCCTGGTTGCTTGGTAACCAGGAACTCCTCTGGCCTTACCCTCAGTATGAACCTCTTCTCTGTGTCTTTGGCCTCCAGCCGCTGAAGATACCATTTGCAGCTCAAAGATGAGGTGCTTCTGTTAGCTACACACAGTAAGTGAAGATGTGCATCCTCTGATCTTCCAGCACACACAGAAGTCCTTTCTTGCACAGCCCAGAAAAATTGCTCTATACTTTCCCATTACATGTCTCTTCCCTGCTCCACAGCCAAGTCCTCTTTTACAACTACATCTCCTATAATCCAGAGTGATCTGCATTAAAGTCTTTCTAGTGCTTCATGTCCCTCTGGCTCCCCTAGTGTGTGGAGGCAGTATGGCACTGGCTATATCAACATAGGAACCCTACTGTATGCGGAATATGAAGCAGCTGCAGCACTGTGCCCCTGTTGTTGCTTCCTTCTGGCCCGCTAAGCACACGGCTACATTTATATGCCATACATAGCAGAGCTATCATTTCCCTACTTGTGTGTTTGGTTTACTGCTTTTTCCTAGGAGTATGCACAAAGTTGGAAAGTCACACTATATGCATTTCCCATAACAGTTGTTTCATTTTTGCTGAGATACTTTGTAAGACTTTTATAAGGCTAAAGAGATGCAGATTATGCTGTTTTCCTTATTATACCACTGATCATGTGGAGATAATAAGGGCATCAGTTTGGATGAGGGCACGGGAAGGTTTCTTTCATTTTCTTTAGTATGTTTGGAGCTGCTGTAACGTTTGCAAAGTATATACTGTAGTTTCTCTAAAGGGTGTTTGTTTTTTGTTTTTTTTCTCAACAGAACAAGAATTTCACTTTAAGGGCAGAAATTATTCCTTCATCTTTTTCAAAAACTCTACTGTATAATGGAAGTTGACAGATTTCTTTCTATAAAAATGCTGTGCCCATAGTTCATGGGTTATGGAGAAATTAGAATCTGAGGATGGTTAATACGTGCAAGAAAAGCCTGCACCTGCAGTGCTAATATGAAGATACACAACAGGACATCACTTGCTCAAATTGTTAAGCAAGATGAAAGAAAAAAAAAATTTATGTTTTCAGCTCCCGCACAGCAAGACCTAGAAGCAGGCTTCTTGTTAATGTGACAGGCTAAGTGACATAATTGTATTAAAGACAGATCACAATTGCTATCAAAAAGTCACAGTATGCAATAACCAAACAACATTTATTTCAAGTTCTAGCACAAATGGTACACAAATACCCTTAAAAATTACTTTCTAAATCCCTCTTCATATATGTATATATATATATATATATATATATATATATATATATATATATATATATATATATATATATATATAGTAAAATCTCAGTATAAGGACAAGATATGCAGATAGCTGCACAGTTAACAACTAGCATAGTAACTGAGAAAAACTCCAGCCAAGTGGAAAAAGCCTTTATTCAGTCCACATTTAGAACCACTGGAAAAATCTAAAAGGATAATTCAGTCAATGGGTATATATTACAACTACCACAATGTACTATACACATTATAAGGGGATTTGTATTGTATTTGCTGTAAGTTCACATGTTTGGGTCACTATCAATGGCGGTATGTCCATAGAGGGTGCACAGGCGCGGCCCCCCCCCAACTAAGTTTCTGGCCATCTTATCTACATATCAGATCATTGGACTATGGATTCCAATGCGAGGTGGGTGTTTTATTGAAGCATGTGATTAGAGCCAGAGGCTCTAATAGGCTTCAAAAAAGGGTGGGCTCTGGGGGCAGAACGCTGCACCCTGAGCCCACCCCGTTGTGTAACGATAGCGAATGAATTTTCGCTATTTTCACACTAAAGTTCCTCCCCGCCAATCAGGAGGCAGGTCGTGAGACCTGTTTCCCGATTGGCCAAAGCGTCAGACAATCCTACTGGATGCCTAGCGCTTAGGTGGAAGAGTGAGGAGAAACACGGCGGATGAAGCTGGTGGAGGAGCAGACACCAGAGCCGCTGCCCGTCACCCGCCACCTAAATTAGGTAAGTGCCAGACCTCAGGCCGGGGGTGGGGGGGTGCTAGTGCCGTGCCGCCGGCCGCTCAGGAGGGGTGATTGTTAGCCGCCCCTCTAAAAGAAAAAGCCGCCAGCCACCACTGGTCATTTTATTAATGTTTACCTAAGGGTATTTTTTACATGCCTACTTTGTGTATACACAAATTTTAACAGTTTTCTGTATATCCAAAAATAACAAAAAAAAAACATTATCCCATTAAGAGATGAATAACCAAATTAGCTTTTTCTGCAATATTCAGCTTTAATGCAGTGCAATACTTTTTTTCGCTGCTAGAGGCTAGTATCATTAAAAATCACTTAGTCCATGTCATCCTGGACCCACCCCAGTCTATAAATGGCAGTGAAGCAGCATAGTGATGCAGCACAGGGCCGTTTTTAAGGCAGGGCAAAAGCGGCAGCTGCCCTGGGCCCTGTCATTGTTGTGGGGCCCAAAGCAGCTGCTTCATACTTGCCAACTATCCTGGTTTAAATTTGCTCGCCCCTTGAGGTTTTAGTCCTATGCTGAGTCCCAGATGAGTCACCTGGAGACCCTGTGTTTACATGTAAATTACCAGCATTCATATGTAAATAGAGGCGGCCGGCGGCATTGATATGTATATCATGTCCCCCTGAGGTCATATCCACAGTAATCTCTAGCAACCAATCAACAAGCAGAAATCATGTGCTGTAACCTCTAGCAACTAGCCAGTGAGCTGTAATGTGTTCTGTAACCTCTAGCAACCAGTCAGTGAGCGGTAATAATACACTGAAACCTCTGGCAACCAATCGCAATAGCTGTCTGATCTGATTCAGTAAACTGATCTTGAGTCTAACTGCTATTTATTGTATGTCTCAGAGCAGGTGGAGTGCGAAACTGCTTGGGGAGGGGGCCCCCAAGAAAAGTTTTGCCCAGGGTCCAATCAATATTAAAGATGGCCCTGATGCAGCATAGTGATGAGCTCACCTCTCTGTCACTCTGCTTACTTCTATCAGATTTGTTTCTTGTGCTGCTTCTTTCTCTCACACTCAGCCTAGAGTTTAGAGTTAACCCTCTAATGTATTACCAAAGGTCATTGAAGACTAGATGCTAAGACCAAATTATGCAGTGTGGGTTAATTTTATAATAGAGCTATGGCTAATTTGTCTTTTCAAAACTTTTTTTACATAGTTTTTTAAGCACCTAGAATGCATATAAAAAATGTAGTTGAATTTTTCCTAGCTCCAGTTGTCACAGCGACTTTCTGTGTGAGGCACTGTGACAGCGGAAGCTAACATGCTTGTTTGCAAACAAACCCATGTGATCATCATAGTTGTTGTGGTGATTTAATAATTTGAAACCATGCAGATTGGTTTCTAAGCATGAAGAGGAAACCTGGAGCTTCTAGTTCTGAGGGCTAGGAATGCCATCATGCCTGAGAACAATCACCAGATTGCAAAGACAAAAATAGGCTGCTGCAGGATGGCCTGTACCTTATTGTTCCTGGGATGGAGAACATTATGCCAGTGGTCACATGCCCTGTTTCCCCTAAAATAAGACCTAGCCTGATTGTCGGTGTTGGCTGCAATATAAGCCCTACCACCCAAATAAGCCCTACCCTGTTTCCTCAAAAATAAGCCCTACCCGGAAAAGAAGACCTACAAGGACTTTAACTAGGGCTTATTTGGGGGGTAGGGCTTTTATTGCAGCTATCACCGACAATCACACTAGGTCTTATTTTAGGGGAAACAGGGTAGTACTGCCTAGTTGATTTTTCACCAAAGGCACATAGTCACAACTACAAAAACTCATCAAACACAAGCTCAGTCTCTGGAGGTGAGCTCCTTCTCCCAGGACAACCTCTGCAATCAATCAGCTGGCTTCCACTGGTTACATCTACACATTTTAGGGATCCTGTGTCTCATCACCACAAGCATAATCTATGAGTTTAATCTACAGCACTCACTTTACTCTTTGCAGGGACAGAACAAACACCAGACTCCCCAACCCTCGATGCAGGAACATAGCGCACACCAGTGTTGAAAACCTCCTACACTCTTTTCCTGATCCCAGCACAGAATAAAAACTTTACAGGCATGTTCAGGATTTACTATCAATCATGATAATAAAACAGAAAAATAACAACAGAACATAATCCTTCTCTTCACCATCAAAGTAGCAAAATATTCCATCCAAGGTGGTATAAGACATCCCTCTTTGGTGGTAATTTAATGCTTACTAAGACCCCTTTCACACTGGGGCGTTTTTCAGGCGTTTTTCAAGCGCTTTAGCGTTAAAAAAAGCGCCTGTAAAGCGCTTGAAAGAAGCCTCATTTGCAGTCCCAATGTGAAATGTCAGCGCCTGAAAAACGCTCGTAAAGCGCCGCTTAAACTAGCAGCGCTTTACCAGCATTTTTTGAGCGTTAATGGGGCGCTTTTAACCCCTGCTAGTGGCCAAATAAAGGGTTAAAAGTGCCCACAAAACGCTGCTGCCAGTAGCGTTTTTCAGGCGTTTTTCAGGCGTTTTACAAGAGCTTCACATTGATTTCAATGGGAAGAGGCGTTTTAGGAGCGTTGTATTCACCGCTCCAAAAGCGCTGCAAAGAAGCTGCTTGCAGGACTTTTTTTGACGCTCTGCCAGCGCAGCGCCTCAGTGTGAAAGCACTCGGGCTTTTACATTGGGATTGCAGTTGCAGCTTCTTTCAGGCGCTTTTTTTTAACGCTAAAGCGCCTGAAAAATGCCCCAGTGTGAAAGGGATCTTGGTGTGAAAGCACTCGGGCTTTTACATTGGGATTGCAGTTGCAGCTTCTTTCAGGCGCTTTTTTTAAATCTAAAGCGCATGAAAAACGCCTGAAAAACGCCCCAGTGTGAAAGGGGTCTAAGTTCCCAAAGATAGGTGAATCTCCCTGGCTTCTACTTCTTCCATTCTAGCGGCTATCCCCTCTCATTGAGGTACTCACAACTCATGACACAGAATCCCCTCTCATTGAGGTACTCACCACTAATGACACAGAATCCCATCTCACTGAGGGACTCATGTCCCATTGTGACAGGGGAGATCCCAGCCTTTCGCTCTGCAGCTCACACTCTACTTCTCAAGACACTCTCCAGCCCACCTGACTGCCCTTAAATAACCCAGGACATGGACAATGACTGACAGACTTGTTGCCTAGAACTCAGAGGATGGGACATTCAGGAGCCTAAGGCTGGCCATAGATAGACTGAAATTTGGCCTGTTCAGTAGAGGCCATTTGAATCTCAATCCATGTGTAACCATTCCTGTTTGACAAAAGTTGATTGTTAGATTAACTTCTGTTGAATGGGAATGCTGGCTAACCTTTTTCAACCAGTTATTTCAGCTGCTGATCAATGTATTCTGGCAACGGTCAGAGCCCTGCGGTCAGCATACAATGTTCCGGCTGTGGGGGTGTGGGGGGGTTGGAGTCCTCTATCCAACTTGTTTGTGTGTATGGAGGAATCTGTACTTTTTTTTCATTCAACAAATTATTTATAGCCAGCTTAACACCCTACAACATCTATAATGGCCACACTGGCCAATAGGGTGTGTCGGAAACAGTGTATCTATGTTAAGGGGCAGTTTATGTTCAATATCGTATTCAGGTATTCTTCTTAATCTTATTTTTTTTCAACCCTTACACCCTTCTACCTAATGCCATCCCCACCTAAAAATAAAGTAACCTTCAACTGTATCAGACACCAGAGCTTACTCAGGGTAGACTCCTACAGCAGTTAGGCATTGAAGAATTATGATGGATTGGCATATTTTCCTGGTTAAGTGGGGCTACCAGGGCCGTCTTTAATATTGATTGGACCCTGGGCAAAAATTTTCTTGGGCCCCCCCTCATGCAATTTCGCTCCCCACCTGCTCTGAGACATACAATAAATAGCAGCTATAATCAGTTTACTGTATCAGATCAGGAGGCAATTGCGATTGGTTGCCAGATGTTACAGCATATAATTTCCGCTTACTAACTGGTTTCTAGAGATTACAGCACACATTAAGGCTCACTGATTAGTTGCTAAAGGTTACAGCATATGATTTCTGCTTGTTGATTGGTTGCTAGAGATTATTGTACAGTAATACTATTCACTTATTGGTTGCTATAGGTTACAGCACATCTCTCCTCACTGCAGGGGGGCATGAAATACATATGAATGCTGCCTTTATTTACATATCGATGTTGTCGGCCTCAGCTATTTACATATGAATGCAGCTGCTATTTACATATGATTGACCTGTATTTACATGTAAACACAGGGTCTGCAGATGAGTCATCTGTACACAACAATAGGGCAAAGCTGGGCAGCATTAGTAGCAGCACTTCACACTGAGATATCATGACACCGCACAGGAATAAAACTTCAAGAGATAAGGGAATTTAAACTGGAATAGTTGGCAAGTATGAGGCAGCTGCTTTGGGCCCCACAACAGTGACAGGGCCCAGGGCAGCTGCCCCTTTTGCCCTGTGCCTTAAAGACGGCCCTGGGGGCTACTAGCAGATACTGTTTCCGTGGCTACAAAAGGCCAAAGTAACAGTGTGGTTTATGTAAGAATAGTGGGATTGCTAACTAGTAGTATCTGCAGGGGGCTGGAGGACAAACCATAAACCCCTCTATCCACATGATCTCAAGTAATTTGGTGCTAAATTAGTTCATAATGATCATTTACCTTTCATTGCACCTTTTACTGTTTTTTGGTGAAACTGGTTGGAGAAGAGTCCCCTCTCTGTACATGGTGCAGTGGTGAGATCTAGAAGAGGCATTCCTGTTTCAAATGGAAAGCCTTTTGTTTGTTAGGAACAGCAATTTCGTTTAAAACAGATAACTTCTAAATACAACTCCATTATCTGCTTTTTCTATTCTGTTAACATTTAGTACAACATTATTATTCAAGGGTTTAATCAATAATGTGCATTCAGATTGCATTGCCTGTGAGTGCCCTAATTGAAGGCTCATTATCTTGTTTGAGAGTGTTATGGTCAGTGGTCAGTCCATTTGATTTAAAGGCTTGAAAAGGTCAGAATGTAAACAAATGATAATCCAACACAACATTAGCCATATAATACTTCAATTTCATGCCTTGTTCGGTAATGAGGGTGTAAAGAAGCAAACCTTTTAAATGTCTCAAAATCTGCAATCATAACATTTAAATCCACCCCAGGATAATTTACTTGTAATTTGGTGGGTGCTGTTAATACATACGCAGTATGTTAATAACCCCTCTTATCAATATCCAAAATGTGACCTTTCCCGCGTTCTCTTTTAGCCAATTAGTATTCAGCGGGGAATCACGTTCTCTGGGGTTGTTGTAATCTCATCTGCATTCCTTTCACAGCGATGCTGTAATACTAGCTAGCAATTTGACAAACAGAGATAATGTACATTAACTGCTGAGTTCTAGGAGATCAAACCAGTACACTTTCTGCTAGACAAATTTATGAAAATAAAGAACTTATAGGATATTGTCCACAGAATAGTAACACAAACTCATAATTAGAGCAAAAATTAAAAAATATACTGTTTTAGAGTTTATTGGTAGAAGAGTCTTTGTATGCCTCTTCTAACAAATAAAATCTTTTACCATCTGTAACATGCTAAAAGTAAGATCAGGGGAAAATATAAAAGAAAACAGGTCCACAATACTTATCTACTCAAATTGTAGGTTTATAGTCAACAGCACAAATGGACATCCATATGAAAATCTTGACGAAGACTGGTCAAGGTTTTCATATTATTTTCTGAAGGTATGTACTTTGGCATGAGGACCAGTCAAGGTCCAGGAGCCACAATTTACTGCTGCAGAATTGGATGGAAAAAGTCTGTCTCCCTTACTGCAGCAGTAAGATCAAAATGTAAGGTCAATGTAACTCAAATATGCATGTACACAAGCAGTTGCCACAAAATGGCCAGATAAGAAAAAAGACTTTAGGCGGAGCAGAAGAGCGGGAAAATACGGCAATGGTGGTAACTGAACAGCAGCGTTGTGTTGCTGGAGGAGGGCAAATGCAGAGGCAAGTCTTTTGTAATTTGCAAGTATGCAATGAATACTATGAATGCTTGCTTATTAGAGCAAATGCTGTTAAGATCCCTCCACACACACACAATAAAGTTCCACTTTACCATACGTCATTTTCAGTTGTACATCTAGAGCTGGTTATAAGCAAAAATTGACAAAAATACAGTAGCCCCTATTCCTAAATACATTATGGAAGGCACAGATACATTACATAAATGTAACAAATAAGAAAATTCAGCACCACGTTGCCGGTCAGGGGCAGTGGAATCAAATCAATGTTATTAACCAGGTTTGTACTAGAGCAGTAGAAGGCTACAAGAGCTGTTCCACATTACCAGCTTAATACCATGTTAACAGACTTGTGCCATCATGGTTTAATTTCATGTTGTTACAGTAAGTGACATGTTATCAAAACAATGCCATTTAACAAAACGGCACCAAAACAGAACCAAGTTTCCAGTACAGTGCAAAGCTCTTGGAGTAATGCTATGCTACCAAAAATTTGATTGGTACCATTATATTGTAGCAGTGACATGTTAACCGTATGGTAACATGGTACCAGAGCACTGTTGTAATGAATAATAGATTTTTTTTATGAATGTGCAGAAGAGCCAGGCTAGGGGAATTCTACAGTAGCGGGTGTGGGCTGGCCATCAAAGATCTCAGAAGAGCAAAAGTATAAGTCCTATGGATTGGGTTCTCTGGAGGAAGGGGTTTTAATTAAAGGAGAAGAATGACTTCATCATTGTGTTGTTCTAACTGTCCAATCAGCAGCCTGGGTTTAGCTAGTGACTAAGCTGTATTGCTTAAATGCAATATAGAAAAGTGGAGAGATCTACCCAGCTGTGAAGTCTGGCAGAGGTTTCTAGAGCATTACATCACATTTTTACTGTGTAGTTAACTGCCTGAAGTTATGACACAGTTGTGTTACCAGAAAAGTGCAATATTACCAGAGTGGCGCCATGTTATTAAAGAAGTACAAAATATAATTTTACACTAAGGTTTACAGGTTTGTTTTTCTAAGTCATGCAATGAATGGATGACAAATCCTATCTTCTTTAGTAGGGTGAAATAGTTAATCTCTTTAAAGGGAGCAGAGAAACTCTGACCTAAGTATTATGGTCTTATGGATCTCCAGTATACATTCAACTCCAGTAAACTTGCATGGTACCACTATATGCTGAGCATCCTGTTTGTAAGACAGGCCATTGGCATTTAAGTGGGATGAATAAACTAGGACCTATATCTTGACGGTATGTGCATTGTGATCCTGCTCTTAGTAATTGAGTGACAGTTGTGTGTCATCAATCAGAAACCAGGGCGGGTGGATTGAATATATTCTTCATGTGAGATGAAAAATAGAACTACTTTATGTTCAGCATGTAATGTGCATACATAGCTTAAAGTGGTTGTAAACCCTTACAACCAACTTTGACCTACAGGTAAGCCTAGATTAAGGCTTACCTGTAGGTCCAAGAAATATATATATAGATATTTGCCAAAAGACAGGCACCGCTGTCTACGGCGCATGCACCGTATACAGCGGCGCGCAGGCGCACTGAGCACACCGTGGTCAACGGTGATATGCCGCGAGTGGTGCTCCCATGCGCATGCGCGGGAGTGACGTCATCGCGGCTTCCCCAAATGACAGCGGCGGAGCAGCGAGACCCACCGAGAAGATGGATGCGCCGGACTACAGGGGACAGCAGTGACTTCGCTGGCTCCTGTGTCAGGTAAGTGACACATAATGGACTACTATGCAACGCATAGTAGTGCATTATGCTTTACCTTTGCAGGGAATGAAAGAGGAAGTAAACTCATCAGGGTTTACTTCCTCTTTAACCTCCTTTAAAGTGATTGTAAAGTTTTTTTACTATAAAAATAACAAACATGTTATACTTACAGTATCTGCTCTGTGCAGTGGATTTGCACGGAGCATCCCGGTTCCTCCTCTTTGTGGGTCCCTCTTCTCCTCTTCTGTGATCCTGGTCCCTCCCTCCTGTTCAGTGCCCCCACAGCAAGCAGCTTGCTATGGGGACACCCGAGCTGAGTCACAGCTGTGTCCATTCAGGCATGAAGCCCTGACCCAGCCTTGCCCCCTCTCTCTCCTGATTGGCTAGATGACTTTGATTGACAGCAGCAGCAGCCAATTGCGCTTCCAATCAGTAGGGAGAATCTTGGACGGCTGAGACAATCCTGGACATCGCTGGACACAAAAGGCTTTTTATTGTAATGCAAAGAATTAGAGCGGTTTGTTTTGTTTTGAATTGATATTCAGACAAATTTTTCATTATTCGGATATTCGGATATATAGGAATACCCAAATTACAATATAAACCAATTTTATCGAATGCTCTGAAAAACGTAAAGAAATTCGTGTTAATTTCAGAAATTCAGACTGAAATTCAAATGTAATTTTACATTGAAATCCAGTCAAATTCTCACTACACATATTGCTGAAATCAAAGACAAGGGGGGACATTTACTATAGCGCTGCAGCCCTAATTAATGCTAATTACCACAAACTAGCACCAATTAGCGCTAGTCGCGCTAAAGAGCACAAAAATTATTTTCACTATAGCGCTGGTAAAAAAAATACTCCCAAAATCGAATTTACTATAGTTCCCTGAAAACAAATAGCGCTCAAACCCTTACTTTGCTGAAACCTGGAGTAGAGCATGTGGGAATATTGTTTAGAGCATGATATAACTGCCTAAATGGTACTGAAATATGTGGTGTATTATTTAAAGATAATCTGCTTTTAAACTGAAATATCCTTTAAAAGTCTGAGAAGAGATAAATTCCCATTTTTGTACAACTAGGTGCCAACACATCTGAGCATGCTCAGACCTGCAAATAGCTCTCACTTTAGCTCCAGTGTCTTTTTTACAGGGCGCTATAGTAAATACCAAAATGAGCGCTGTGTTAAAGAGAATTTATGAGTGAAAATCGTCGCTATTATAGACCAATGCAGGTTTTAGCCATTGATTCTAATGGTACAATTGTAATTTCCCCAAATAAATCCTTTTAATGTTGAAATTAAATGTATCTTTCTCTGAAATAAATTCTCCTTCGCAACATTGTTGCTTCTACTTCAACTATTTTGATTTTAAGAATGCTAGAATGTGGAATATTTTGAAGTTTTGATAAAATATATCTTTTTCTGTCACTTTCACCTATTTCTCCATCTCACAACAATCTTTTCCTAAACTCACACAGGTGTCTTTACAAACCACAAACAATACCATTGCTGATGCAAAATTAAAATGAGTCACAATTTTTTGTGCTTTTTATTATTTCCAAATAATCATAATTTGAGGCCAAAAAATGTGATATGTGTACCAACATCAGAAATCAAAATGTAATTCCCCAAAATTTGAGGGTACATCACTATTCTACACTCATCCACAAAGAACCACCAAATATCACAGAATAAATCAAGACGAATAAGAGTCTTGAGTAATGTAATTCCATCACCTGTATGTCCAAAGAAATGCAGTATTTATGTGTATTTATGTGTAGGAGGTTCTCACATGTGGCAACTCTGTGATTTAGAGGCTAGAACTTCTGTTTAGCATCCCTGAGCATCTTGGTTCAAATCCCAAACATGCTCCTTCATATAGAGAAGTTGTCTCATCTTCCAGGTCCTAAAGCTATGTCTAAATGTAGTATTTATGTGTAGGAGAGTTCCACCACCATTGTAAATCTTGCCAGATACACTAGATCTAGCCAAAAGTATTGGGACACCTGCCTTTTCATACACACATGAACTTTAATGGCAGCCCAGTCTTAGTCCGAAGGGTGAAAATTGTATTTAGGAAGGCTGTCCACAAGGTTTAGTGTATCTTTGGGAATGTTTGACCATCCTTCCAGAAGTGCATTTGTCAGGCCAGGCACTGATGTTGGATGAGAAGGCCTGGCTCGTAGTCTCTGTTCTAATTCAGCCAAAAGGCGTTTTATCGGGTTGGGGTCAGGACTCTGTGCAGGCTAGTCAACTTTCTCCCCCCAAACTCATCCATGTCTTTACTGACCTTGCTTTGTGCACTGGTGTACAGTCATGTTGGAACAGGAAGGAGCCATCCCCAAACTGTTCCCACAAAGTTGGGAGCATGAAATTGTCCAAAATGTCTTGGTATGCTGATGCTTTAAGAATTCCCTTCACTGGAACTAAGAGGCCAAGCCCAACTCCTGAAAAACAACCCCACATTATAATACCCCCTCCACCAAATGATTTGGACCAGTGCAAAAAGCAAGGTCCATAAAGACATGAATGAGTGAGTTTGGGGTGGAGGAACTTGACTGGCCTGCACAGAGTCCAGACCTCAACACAACAGAACACCTTGGGGATGAATTTGAGCGGAGACTGTAAGCCAGGCCTTCTCGTGCAACATCAGTGCCTAACCTCACATATGCACTTATGGAAGAATAGTCAAACATTCCCATAGACACACCCCTAAACCTTGTGGACAGCATTCCCAGAAGAGTTGAAGATTTTATAGCTGCAAAGGGTGGACCAAATGAATTTTGAACCCTACACACTAAGACTGAGATGCCATTACAGTTCATGTACGTATAAAGGCAGGCGTCCCAATAGTTTGGAAAATATATTGTATATTGCTTGTGACACTGAGCATGGCTATGGTCTTAGGACTGGTTCACACCACAGAGATGCAGACAACATGTGTGAGGCTGCCTGCTGGCTAAATGGGTTGCAATTCCATCTCACAGCACTGTTGTTGCTGGTTCAATTCTAATGCTTGTGTTGAAATCGATATGTTCTCCCTGTGTGGGTTTCTCACCACAATCCAAAGACGCGTTGGCATTTTATTTGTCTCCTGACGAAATAGTCTCTAATGTAAGAAAGTTAGTTTTGGACTTTAGATTGTAAGCTCATTGCAGCCAGGGACTGATGTTAAAGGGGTTGTAAAGGTAAATGTTTTTTCACCTTAATGCATTCTATGCATTAAGGTGAAAAAACATCTCACACTGCCGACGCCCCCAGTCCCCCCGTTTTACTTACCTGACCCCTCGAAAATCCCGCGCTCGCCCCCGCCGTCCTCTTCGCCGCTCAGCCTGGCCGCTGATTGGCTGGAGTGGATGGATTGAAAGCAGCGCAGCCATTGGCTCGCGCTGCTGTCAATCACATCCAATGACGCAGCGCGCCGGGGGGCGGGGCCTTGTGATACAGCGAGCGGCTATAGCCGCCGGCTGTATCACGGGAGCGCGCCCGCAGTGCTTCTCACCAATGCGAGGGAGCTCGCATTAACGTGAGAAGCACCTGCGGGAGGAAGCAGAGACAGCCGCCGAGGGACCCCAGAAGAGCAGGTTCGGGGCCACTCTGTGCAAAACGAGCTGCACAGTGGAGGTAAGTATGACATGTTTGTTATTTTAAAAAAATAAAAAATTTTACTTTACAACCCCTTTAATGTCTGTTAGCACTAATCATGCTCAAGGTACATATGCTTAGAAAACTGTTTCTTTGTTTATGTTCATGCAAATAAACTTCGATCTTTGGCCTGTAGTTGGAGATTAGATGCACATACCCAAGGGCTAACATAGTTGCAAATATTATTATGTGTTCCTGCTCATCAGGTGCAGTCACTTTAGCCATACATAAAGAGACAGATTGAAAGATACTGGTGGGCGTGTACTTCTATTGGGCGTATGTCAGTGTGCTAACAATACAACCTATCTTATGTAAAGAGTTGCAGTAGGGGGGGGGGGGGTTCGTTTGACCTGAGAAGGCCAGGTGTTTTACTATGATTTGAGAGGTAGAAGGAATGATATTGTGCATATTTACAAACGCCCAACTAGGGTTGTTTTTTTGCTGAAATTCTTGTGCATTTTATCCATCAAAAGTGGATTTATGTGGCCATGCTGTCAATGTTGTGTGTGTATTGTTCCTGTCTGACCATGCAAACATGGTTTGGGAGCATGTGTTGACCTTCTACTCTTTGATCTCATTGCTTAATCATGTCCACAGAAATGCAGCTTCCAGCAGAACATGGTCACCTATGTATGGTTATGGATGGAGGGCTGGTGGTGGGTGTTATATTTTGAATATATGCCTTTTTTAATATTATGTTGGAATGTTTTATAAGAATAATGACTGTTAAAGTGGTTGTAAACCCACTTTTTGGACTTCTACCTATAGATAAGCCTAGAATAAGGCTTACCTATAGGTAGTGGAAATATCTCCTAAAAGTGCACCATTTAGGAGATATTTCACTTGTAGTCTGCTGAACATTCCAACGGTGCATGTGTGTGGAATAAACTAAACTAAGTGCCGTTTCTTCCCTAGCCTTTGCTGTTAATCGGGGCTCCCGTGCGCATGTGCGGGAGTGATGTCACGTGGTTCTGGCGAATCACAGAGCTGGAATCCACAGCCCAGAAAGGAAGAGGGGCCAGAAGACGGACGCTGCCTACACAGGGGACATCAATGGATTCTTTTGCAGGTAAGTGGCACATAATGGGCTAGTATGCGATACATACTAGTCCATTATGCTTTTCATTTGCAGCGTGCAAAAGTAAAACCCATCAGAGTTTACTTCCTCTTTAAGTATGTTTCTGTAATCTTGCAAATAAAAATTATGTGGGCTGGTGGGTGAGTTGTACTATGAAATGTTACCTGTTATACACTGAAAGTAAAGCTGTGTCCACTCTAAGGTTTATACAAATTTTAGATTGTAAGCTCCAATGAACAGGGCCCTTAAAACCCAATTGCTTACTGTTTTGCTAAATGTAGCACCATGTATTTATTTTTTAAGCTAGTAAATGAATGTACATAATTTTGTTTCTGCTAGCAAGATAAAAGTACATTATTGAGCTTGTTTGGTATGTGTGTTTTTTTTTTCTCTTTTCTTTCTTTTTATCTTTCTATAAGTATTTGTGCACCAAAAAACAAACAAATCTCTTCAGCACACCTGCAAGTAAATGATAAAGGTGGAATCTTTATTTATAAAAGCTGTGGAAATTCAGCTAGTGGATAGGCAGTGTTGTATGTGTCAGCCCTGGCTCACATTGGTGCCATTTGACATGTCAAATGTCCATTCTAATAGGTGCGGTGCTGCAGTTTCCAAAAGTAGTTTCTGTACTACTTTTTAGCGACTTCGGGGTGCGATTTCTTATTGACATCAGTGCAGAAAACCTGCACAGAAGTCTCTGAAATTCCCCTTGCAGTCGCGACTGACAAGTGGGAATGAAATTGTGTGAGTTCAACTGAACTCGCACAATTTCCTCCTGCTGTCACCAGGGCTCAAACTGGGCCTTTGTCTTTGTAATTCACCCTCTGCCATCCCACCATTTCTTATCAAACTCCTTTAAGTTTACCTTCAAATATCATATGTAGAAATACAGATTTGCATATCTGCAAATAAATGAAAAGAAGAAATTCTAACCCCGTTAGCAATCAAATATTCGCAACTGTGATCAAAAGAGCGTGGTTTCACCTTATGACACAGAAATAAGTAATTGTAATCACCCGTAAGTTCCTGTACTGGTCAGGATCTCCATCTAGGTGGACATAGTGAGGTCCCTCTTTAGCAAAGAGGAGGTGCTGCTCATTTGCCGGGCAAGTATAGGATATGCACTTGTGCTTACTCAATGTGGGGGAGCGTTCATTGATTTTTTTGGCATCACCACACATTTGCTTCTGGCCCATGTGCACATATCACTTCCTGCATTTGTTCTGCTGATGTAAATCAGTAAGGACTATGCAAATATAAATGAGAGTTCCTTTCTATTAAAATATGACTTGTTTCACAGTTGGGTGACTTTTTCAGCAAATTTGGACCTCCGAGTTGTATGACAACCCCATGATTCTCAATGATAACCATTCATATCTGTGCTACTTCAAGTTGCAGCAACTTCATAGTAGTCCCTGTACTACTTTGGTGTGACTTTCATGTGACTTGAGGTACATAGGGCTCAATATTACATAGGCAATCCCAAAAGTTGGGGCCAAGTCGCAGCAGCAAAATAGTGTGACTTTCAGGTGGCAGCAGTGTGAATGAGATTCATGCATCCTGGAATGGATTTTGGGGGAACCCCCACGCAAATGTTTTTTTTTTCGTGCAGGGTTCCCCTTAATACTGGTACCAGACCCAAAGGGCCTGGTAATGGACTGGGGAGGAGGGTCTCACCATTTTTAAAATGATTTTTATCTATATTGCTGGGAACCAACAATACCTATAGCCGCAAGCAGTTTTAAAAAACATTTTTTTCCTTTAGAAATTTAATTTTGCTGCAGTATTTTTCTAAATATAGGAAAGATGCACTACTTTACAGGCATACTAAGGACACCCCCCCCAGTCATGATATTTAAAGGAATATTTCATTTTTATTGTTTCACTTTAAGCATTATTAAAATCGCTGCTCCTGAAAAACTGACGCTTTTAAATCTTTTTATTGCATTGATACATGTCCCCTGGGTCAGGACTCGGGCCCTCATACATACAGTAATAAATGCAAGAAAGATGCACTGCTTTAAAGGCATACTAAGGACACCCCCCAGGCACAATATTTGAAGGAATATTTCATTTTTATTATTTCACTTTAAGAATTATTAAAATCACTGCTCCTGAAAAACATCTGTTTTTAAAAAAAATATCCAATTGCTACATGTCACCTGGGGCATGACCCAGGTCCCCATACACTTTTTATGGCAAAGAACTTGCATATAAGCTTTCAGTGAGAACTTTGGATTTTGCAGGTTCGAGACCCATTGACCACTATTCTCCCATATGTAATCTGCAAGCATGTTCACCGGCAATAGAGCTGCTTTCCATTTGCATTAGCGCCTAGTTTCTTAACCTCCCTGGCGGTATCCCCGAGCGTGACTCGGGTTTGTTTTTTTCTTGTAGAAGCGGTAATCCCGAGTCACGCTCTGGGTAACATTGCAGAGCGGCCAGCGGAGATCTTACCTTCTCCTGGAGCTCTAGCGATGTTCTCCGCTGTCCTCCGCTGTCCTCCGCTGTCCTCCCCTGTGATCGCCGACGTGATTAACGGCGAGATCACCGCATCTCATTTCCTGGTTCCGTTCCCTGCAAGCAGCAGCGGTGCACGGGAGCGGAACTGGGCGGGAATTTCAAAAAGTGAAACACAAACACATAAATAGAGGTGATACACTGTAATCTGAGAGGATTACACTGTATCATCTCTTTATCTGACTGATAACTGTACAGTGCCCCTTGCCTCCAATAAAATAAAATCTAACATTGCATCAAAAAAGCGCCACTTCGCTACAAAATCGGCTTGTAGCGGAAATTAGCGATAGTGAGTCGTGGGGAGAATTGTCATCTGACACTGACACGGATCTGACAAGTGACAGCGGTAATGATCCTGCACCTGACCTCAAAGATGTGCGCAATTGGTGCCCTATCGACTCATGATACAGACCAGGTAACGCCGCCAAGATTCCCCTTCACTGGATCACCTGGGATGAAGGTAGATGTCGAGCGTTACAACCCTCTGGCATACCTGCAATTATTCCTCACTGAGGATGTCATTGAAAAAATTGTCACAGGGACAAATCGCTACCAAGAACAGCAATCCGCTACGCTGCATGCCAGGTTTTCCCGAAACAGAAAGTGGGAACCTGTGACCAAAGAGGACATCTGGCAGTTCCTGGGACTCATTATTCTTCAGGGGGTGGTGGGGAAACCGCTCTAGAAATGGTATTGGACCACCAATAAATTACTGGACACTCCGTTTTTTGGCGCCGTGATGTCCGAATACCGTTTTTCCCTCATCATGAAATATTTCCACTTCACAAACAATGAAGAGTTTGATGAGGCCACGCATCCTGCACCCAAACTAAAAAAAATCTTGGAGGTATGGCAAATTATCGTGATCAATTTAAAGCGGACCTACATGCCAGAAAGGGACGTCTGCGTGGATGAAAGCTTGATGGCCTACAAGGGACACCTAAGCTGGATACAATTTATTGGATCCAAAAGAGCACAGTTTGGCATAAAATCCTACATGCTCTGCGAGTCATCAACCGGGTACATATGGAATTCGGTCATTTACACCAGTAAAGGCACAAAGTTCAACCCCAGGTACAGCAGCTATGGGATAGCCACATCATCAGTCCTTGCACTGCTGGAGCAATTGCTGAACCAGTGATATTGTGTGACCATGGACAATTTCTATACGTCTCTGGAACTTTTTGAGGTTTTGCTACAAAACAAGACCGATGTGTATGGTACTGTTAGGCCTAACCGACGTGACATGCCATCTATGTTCTCCAGGAAAAAGCTAAAAACCGGAGAAATGGTTGCCTGGCAGAAGGGTAAGAGGATGGCAATGCGATGGCGAGACAAGAAGGACGTGTGTCTCATGAGCACTGTGCACAATACCTCTACTGCCATGGTCCACAACAAACGTGGGAAAGATGTCGTGATAGACTATAATTGCACTATGGGAGGTGTCAACAGAGCTGATCAGGCAATGACATTTTATCCGGCTATGCGCAAACAGCAAAAAAAAATTATAAAAAGATTTTCCGGCATCTTCTGAAACAATGCCTTTGGAATGCATATGTTCTATACAGAGCACAGAGTGACAAGCCTCTTATTCATGCCGATTTTACCTGGAAGGTGGCTGAGCAGATTTTCATCAAACACCAGACACCATCAGGAGCTGCGATCAGACCTGGACGACATGCTGTTGACATTGTCAACCCAGAACGCCTAACAGGTCGTCACTTTGTGGACTACATACCACCAACCGCAACAAAGGCAGCGCCTACTGGGATGTGTGTGGTTTGCTGTTCAATGAGAGATAGCAGTGGAAAAAAAGTCCGAAAAGAAAGCTGGTTCTATTGTCCGGATTGTGATGTTGGAATGTGTGCTGTACCTTGTTTCAAAATTTATCACACTCAGGATGTTTATTGAATTTTCTTTGTTTGACAAATTTCATTATTGAATAAAATGATATTATTTATTAGATTATAATTCATGATTTTGTGTTTCAAACTTTATCACATCTGGGATGTCTACTAGAGTCTTGTTTGGTCAGGTTTTAGTAAGTAATTACTAAGAATTGCAGGCCTATAATACATAACACCAAATTTCCATGCAAAAGAATTGTACCGCTTTTGGTACAAAATTCCTGACAGAATCATACCGCCAGGGAGGTTAATTGGGCGCTATTATCCGGGACTGCAGGATCATTTATCGGTGCAATAGTAAATTACCCCCTATGTATGTTATTAGAGTACCATTTCGAAATAATTCTGTTTCTGTTAAGCTAAAGATGATTTAAAAAGGGATTGTGATCATTTGATGAGGATTTTTCTATTGCTTGTTCACTTTGCTGCATTTGAATCGAAAACAATATAACATTTTCATTTCGACCAATTCCAATTTAGCATTTCAAATCGAAAAAAATCGGTAAATTTGAAGAAAATTCAAAAATTCCGATTATGAATTCTGAAAATGAATTCCGAAAACAAATTGAATGAATCACCTGAGTTTAACTAAACTAAATAACTAGATTAACAAATAAAAACTAAATGAAACAAAAACATTTTTTTTCATCATGCACATGTCTACAAAGAATGCATTAAAATAAAAAAAACCTTCTGCCTTTACAACCACTTTATGTGAACCTTCACCCACCTACACCTCCACCCTTCTGAGCCACTTTCTGCCATTTCATCCCTAGTCCCTTCTAACAAAAATGCAAATAGATTTTTTTAACATTTTTGAGGGAAGGGATAATTCTCTCCATGATTCCTAGCTTCTCACCTAAGTGAGAATGATGTTTCAATTGCCCAAAGCCTCATAGGATACCCACATCACACATCCTACTAGGCAGTATGGGGTATGATACCATGCATGCACTGTGCACATCATGGGGGGGGGGTGGTTTTCTCCCTGGTACTTCATGGGGAGACAACTGTACTCTTCCTGGTCATTGCAGCTGGCCCCTTGGCATCGTGACATGGTGCGTGTGCATCATCACAGGGTTAGCTGTAACAATCCAGGAGAAACAGCCAGCCTCCTGATGATGTAACAAATGAAGATGGTGGCACAGACTCCTGTGTAGCAGCAGTATGGTGGATCACTACAGAACGATACTGTGCTGGATTGCTGAGTGTATATGTGTTTACGAATTAACCAGTAAAAAAAGTAAGGGGGGGGTATAAAACTTAGAGGACAGCACTACAACCCAGTCAGAATATTCTTTGTCTTTGATAAGGAATATTCCACACCAGTGCCTCGCTCTCAGCCCCTGTACGCCATTATCCAACACCGTCCTTGAATAAAGAAAAAAAAAAGCCAGCAACACGGTGAACTGCGGTAAGTGTAGCATTTTTAACAATCCAAACGAAAAAGGGGTATCAAATCCAGCAGGAGAATCTTACTACCCTTAACGCATTTCACTGTGCTGCCCACAATTTATTTATTTTTAAGGGGGGGAGGTTGGGTGGATGGGGGGAGTGAGATTAAAGGACCTGTGTCAATAGGCTTTGAACTTCTGTGGATGGGTGAATGCAGTATGATTTCAGATGTGTTCTGCTTGCATTAGAGAACAGTTTGAGAAACTTTTGAGATCATTTACAGGTCACTGGCAGGTGGATATCAACTGTGATTGACCTTCTTCTGACCCGTATTTGAACTCACAGGTGCATGAACCTGCTTAAGCTGCTTTTGCATACAAAAGCCCATTAACAAAAGTTGATAAGAATCTGCCCGCTGAAAACAAATAATTCTGTTTTCTGTGACTGCTGCAAGATGACTGATATATTGCTTTCTTTAAACATAGGTAAGATTTCAACGCCATAATTTATACATTCCTTCCAACTGATTGCCATTCCAAAGCCAAATGATTGTTTCACGTCTTCATAATCACCCAAGCAAAAATTACAGTAAAGAAATAACCGGGGAGTTCAGCTGTGAGAATTGAACACCCTCGTTGATAGGGATAAGCCGCACATACCTGGATTTGGTGCAAGATAGGTTTGCAGAAAATGACTAAGGCTGGATTCACATATATGCAGCTGCGATTTGTAGCCCGGGTCCAGTGTGTTTCTGTTCACTGGTTCATGTGCAAATCAGGTCTAAATTTGCACCTGGAACCGTATCATTTTGGAAACCGCACCGTGGCTGCCCCAGACATGTGAGAACCGGTTCCATTGAGAGTCGATCACACTCACATGTCATGCGAATTGGATGCGGTGAAAACTTCATAAAATTTGCACATACGCGAACCCAGCCTAAAGTTCTGGAGTTTAAAGTTATAGTAACATACACAGTAATGGCTATTTTCTAGGCTAAGAGGTAAGAGATTGACAAACAAATGGCATGGGGGCTGGGCACTGCTCTGGGGACAAGTAGAAAAAAAAAAAGTGTTTAAAATCCTATTAGCCAGGGAACAGCAAATTTAATGTTTTAAGGTATACATTAAAAATGTAAAATTCCTTTAAAAAATATGCCTGGGAGCTGCCTTTAATTTAAATGTCTTCTGGAGCATCTTTAACCTCCCTGGCGGTACGATTATTTCGGATTTTAGGTGCTAAAAGCGGTACCATTATTTTGCATGAAAATTTGGCGTTTTATATTGTAGTCCTGCAATTCTTAGGAATAACTCTCTTAAATCTGTCCAAACCAGAGTCTAGCAGACATCCCGGGTATGATAAAGTTTGAAAAATTAAATCATAAATTATAATATAATAAATAATTAGAAATAATTGTACCAAATAATAATATAACAATAATAAAAATTATTCAATAATGTAATCAAATCAAAAACACTGAAATTTGCTCAGTTGCAGAATTGTCACTGTCATTACTTTTCAGTATTTGATGACGGATCTCCCCACAAATCGCTATCGCTCAATTCTGCGAGTGATTCTAATTTATTATCGCTGTTTTCTAGCTGGTCTAAAATCATTTTTGATGTACAGTGACAGTTTTGGTTGCTATGGGCAATCTCCAGTTTCCAGGCATAAAGAACAGTTTTTATTATATAAAACTGCATGCAGGACACTGGGCAGACCACTAGGGACAACGGGGATGTGAAATATTTACATACAACAATGTAATCTGTAAGATTACATTATACTGTATGTTTACTGTTTGTTTCACTTTTTGAATTTGGCGCCGATCTCCGTGCCCGTGCGTCGCAACGCTCGCAGGGCACGGAGATCGGCGATGTAATGCATCGAGCGAGACACGGCTCGCTCGTACAGCGGGGAGACAACGCTGGATCCGAGGGAGAAGGTAAGTAAACCTCCTCCTGGATCCAGCGATGCAGTCCCGAGTCTGACTCAGGGATACCGCTCTTGGTATAAAAAATCCACCCCGAGTCAGACTCGGGAATACCGTCAGGGGGGTTAAAATATATACAACCTACTACTGACCATTAATTCATGGCCAGTAAATTAATGGGTCAAGGTGATGTTACTGATTTGATGTTGCTAAGGACATGGTGGGTGCCCCTGACAATTCCTTAGCAACCATTGACAGACAGGAAGCTGTTTTATATATATATATATATATATATATATATATATATAGTCTCCTGCTAAACTGACAGATCCCCACACAGCCAAAGTTTGGTCTGAACCTTGAACAACTCATCCCTACTCATAATGGCATTGTTAGTAAATCTGAGACAAAAACTACATTTTTGCCTAAATGTACACTTTGCTAGACTGAATTGTCAAGTATAATATATACAATTCACTATATTATATACTTGACAATTCATAGTCTGGCAAAGTGTACATTTAGGCAAAAATCTAATTTTTGTCTCAGATTTACTAACAATGCCATTATGAGTAGGGATGAGTTCAAGGTTCAGACCAAAGAGAACACGCTTTAGTTGTGTGGGGATCTTTTTAGTGTTTCCATATCATGTTTATACTGTTCAAATATTCACTGTGTTCGTTTTCAATAGGAGTTCTGTAAATTCTCAGGTTGCCAGTAAAAAATGTGCTCCGCCAGTAAATGTACCATGTTTTGTCAGTAAAAAATGCTGTGGGAGGTCGGCAACCCTGAGTATATATGCATTCTTAATAAGTAGTAACTGAGCTTTAAAACAAGCTCTCGCTGACCTCTGTAGCTGCAGGAACCGTGAAGCAATTCATCTTCAATATTTACAGGAGAAGCACCAAGGTTGTTCAAGTTGTTCTCTCAGGAGCTAGGTTTTCCCTGTTTCTGCTTCTAGTAGTGAATCTGCAGCCAGCTTCCCCTGATCCTTCCTTTTCAGCACTGACTCCCTCCTTGTCTCTAAAGGCAAATAGCCTTGTACTTTGCAAATGCAGTTGCACTCATTTTTTCCAGAGCTTAGTAAATGTGGTAAAGCTTTGCTGATTTCCATCATCCAATCATGTGCAAGCAAAAATGTTTTCTTAAATTTTCTTTGCACCTGATTGGGTATTCTTTATAAAGTGACGATTCATCAAATTACATTTACTAAGGAAAATAAGTGTTACTGCCCTTGCAAAGCACACAGTCTTATTATCTTTTAGTAAATCAACCCCTAAGGCCGCGTACACACGGGCGGACTGTTCGCCCAACTTAGTTCGTCAGACAATCCGACAAACAGTCCGCTCAAAATTTGCATGAACGGACTTGACCACACACGATGAACGAACAGTCCGCTGAAAGCGTGCGCGATGACGTGAACGGCACGTACGACGGGACGAGAAAAACGACGTCCAATACACTGCAATGCAACCTTCGCCGTGTAAATCCTTTCTGAGCATGCGCGAAACTTAGTTTGTCGAACAAGCCTACACACGAGCGGACTGTCCGCTGAAACCAAGTTTCAGCAGACTGTCTTACGGAAATTCCGAAAAACTTTGTTCGTCAGACTGTCCGCTGAAACTGTCCGCTGAAGCCCACACACGAGTGGACTGTCCGCTGAAACACTGTTCAGCGGACAAAGTTGGGCGAACAGTCCGCCCGTGTGTACGCGGCCTAAGTGTTTTTTTGCTAACCATTATTTAAAGTACATCTATGTGCATGAAGCTTTAAAGGACTTCACTCCTTCTGCTCTGTACTTTAAAGTGGAGTTCCAACCTGATTTTTTTTTTTCATATTCACAGACCTTTAATAGTATTAATAAACATTTGGGGGGCATTTTTTTCTTACTTAAATGCCCTGTTGCTATGCAGTGGCTCCTAATCTTCCATTTCCTGGTCCACGGAACTCCTTGTTACTTCCTCCCTTGTCTATGCTCCTGGAAAATGTGAATCATAATTTTTCAGGAGTCAGCGGGCAGTACTGTGAGCAAAAATCACGCTATTTCCCGACAGAAAATTACACGATTTAAGGTGGTTGCCATAACAACGGGGCAGGACATTCCTCTGTCGCCACCCATTGTTTTGGAAACTTTCCAAACCATCAGCGTTACGGCCGCCGGAGCGCCGCGCATGTCCGATATCGAGAGGTGCATGCTGGTTATCCAGCATGCATCTCTCTAGCGGTAATCCAGGAAGAGAGTGCGATTGGGCTTCACATGTCCACATCATGGCAACCGGCCAGAAGCGGATTTTTATTAATAGTAAGTATTAAAAAAAATACAAAATTCAGACCCACTAGCAAAGTCAGCAGCTACAAATACTGCAGCTGCTGACTTTTAATAATCGGACACTTACCTGTCCCAGGGTCCAGCGATGCGGGGGAACGAAGCCCGCCCCTCGTTCCCCGCTCCGCTCGCGGCGCCGTCATGCGTACTGTGGGCACCCGGCTGTGGCTTCACAGCCGGCCACCCACTGCGCATGCGCGAGCAGCACAGGCCGCCGTGATACGCCGTACAGTCACCTGGGACATGTGATAGGTCCCAGGTGAATGTTTGGTGATAGAGGAAGTGATGTCACCAGCCCAGGCAAGGAAGAAGGCAGACTATGAGGGACCCCCTAGCAACAGGTATTTAGAGGTGAGTAAAAAAAAAAAATTTTGCCAATTATTATTTTTTTATTTATTTTTATGAATTTTAAGCAACTTTTTCTTTTTTGGTGGCAACACCACTTTAAGTATTAATTACTCCACAGTACATATAGCTACATAGGTCATTGATGACTTGTTTTAAAGATCCTTTTTTTCTTTGTTAAAAATATGTAAATAACAGAATGCCCATAGCCTAGTCGTTTACAGCAAGATTGTAAAAATATATCATTAGCAAAGTTTTTGTAATGGATACAAAATCTACCTGTAATCATTAAGTAATTGAAGTCTCTGTTTTAGTTTCTGTTAACCTCTGCAGTAGTCATTCTACTGTCCTGATAAATAATTCATTGCGAATGAGCATTGTGACAGTCCGCTATTACATGTCACTTAAATGAAAAAAAAAATGTCAGTCTGTATTACAGATTAAATGCACAATCACATCTCTTTGTCAGATACTTCAGTTTCTTTTCATTGCTCTTCCGCAGCGAAGTGGGGAAGTTGCCAAAAGATAGTGTCACTTTGCGAAATTACTTCTGATAAAGTTTCTTTCCATTTCAACATTTTCACAGTGACA
The DNA here is from genome assembly GCF_037356315.1 of Lithobates pipiens. Taxonomy (NCBI): domain Eukaryota; kingdom Metazoa; phylum Chordata; class Amphibia; order Anura; family Ranidae; genus Lithobates; species Lithobates pipiens. The sequence goes on along the minus strand of NW_027507755.1, from coordinate 2,092,654 downwards.
TTTTCTTCAGAAGGTTGACGTTGGTGCCTAAGTCATGCTGCTATTCCCTCGTACCAAGGCACAAAACTTCTCAGTACACATAGGAAATGAAAATGTCATTCTGAGACAATGTTGTATGTAGAGTGTGGTGGGATATTTTCTCTTTTAGTTTGTTTACTCCTCTACATACCCGCAGCGGTTTTCAAGATTTGCAGATGCAATAACTGCAGAGGCCTTTCATGTTGATCAAATACATTAAGTGATAGAAGTTTAGAAAACATGGAAAAAAAAACATTTTTATTGGACCAATCTATACATTTTTTGCAGGTAGACTGGAGGAAGAGTTTTTAAGAACATCAACATGAATACACAATGAAGGGCTTTGACGGCATTTGTTGTAGGACACCTAAACAGGGTCTTGATGCTGTAATTAGGGCTGACCGAACGGTTCGCCCGGCAGTCGGTTTGCGGCGAATTTCGGCTGTTCGCGGTCCGCCCGATCGGCAGGCTATTGCCGCTGTTCGCCCGGCGGACTTCCATGTTTACTGTGTAAAAGAACTTTGACCTATGATGACACATCCATCATGTGGTACAGGACAGCCAATTGAGACATTACAGCACATGGACACTTGGACATTCCCCCTAACTTATAAATAGACCCGATCCGGCGGCCATTTTACATTCTTTCTACTGTCACTATAGGGAGAGGTTGCTGTGTGGAGCAGGGAGAGACTGCAGTGACCCAAATCGCTAGCTATTATGTCCACAAAAGTTATTTTAAGGACTGGTATGGTATAGGTGTTAGGTGTAGTTCAGGATATAGGTTTGAGGCACTACTATTCAAGTCATTGTTGCAGCAGCCTGTCTTTTGTCAGTGTAGAGAGAGGGACAGGATGCTGTGTGTAGCAGGACATTCAGTTTAATCATTAGCTGTTACTATTAGGTCCACAAAAGTCCTTTTCAGGACTGGTATGGTAAAGTAGTACAGGATATAGTTTTGAGTGCTATTCAAGTTATTGTTGCAGCAGCCTGTGTTTTATCAGTTTAAATAGGGACAGGCAGGAAGCTGTGTGTGGCAGTGAGGGACAGTCAGTTTAATCAGTAGCTGTTACTATTAGGTCCACAAAGGTTCTTTTCAGGACTGGTATGGTAATAGGCTTGTACACATATAATATACTTTCTTCCAAATATAGAAAGAATATTATACTTGACTGCTGCCCTTCTGCTGCAGTAGTCCTTTTTGAGTATAGGGACTGAGGTACAGTCTGCTAATCACAACCTACTAGTTGCACAAAGGTCCTTCTAAGGACTGGTAAGGTATAGCATACTAGAGTACATAGGGTTGAGTGAGGTACAGTCTGCTAATCCTTAAGGACTGGTATAGGTCCACAATATATAGGGTTGAGGTGCACTACTGCTGACAGCTGCCCTATTCTGCAGCAGTCCTTTATCAGTATAGGGACTGAGGTACAGTCTGCTAATCACAACCTACTAGTTCCACAAAGGTCCTTATAAGGACTGGTAAGGTATAGTGTACTACAGTACATAGGGTTGAGTGAGGTAAAGTCTGCTATTCCTTAAGGACTGGTATAGGTCCACAATATATAGGGTTGAGGTGCACTACTGCTGACTGCTGCCCTATTCTGCAGCAGTCCTTTATCAGTATAGGGACTGAGGTACAGTCTGCTAATCACAACCTACTAGTTCCACAAAGGTCCTTATAAGGACTGGTAAGGTATAGTGTACTACAGTACATAGGGTTGAGTGAGGTACAGTCTGCTATTCCTTAAGGACTGGTATAGGTCCACAATATATAGGGTTGAGGTGCACTACTGCTGACTGCTGCCCTATTCTGCAGCAGTCCTTTATCAGTATAGGGACTGAGGTACAGTCTGCTAATCATAACCTACTAGTTTCACAAAGGTCCTTATAAGGACTGGTAAGGTATAGTGTACTACAGTACATAGGGTTGAGTGAGGTACAGTCTGCTAATCACAACCTACTAGAGTATATAGGGTTGAGTGAGGTACAGTCTGCTAATCCTTAAGGACTGGTATAGGTCCACAATATATAGGGTTGAGGTGCACTACTGCTGACTTCTGCCCTATTCTGCAGCAGTCCTTTATCAGTATAGGGACTGAGAGTTTTGTCAGAGGGTCATTTAAAAAATGACAGGCAGAGGAAGAGGCAGGCCCTTCCGCAGGGGTGGTAGGGGTAGGGCAGGAGCAACAGGCTTGAGCCAAAGTGGGAAGTTGCAGAAGGTGCGTTCAATTACTTTAAAGGACGCACCAGACTTGGTTGAGTGGCTCACTCAGCCTTACTCTTCTGCACCCTCCTCATCCTCTCGATCTGCACCCTCTTCTTCACTCTCTGCTATGTGCACCCCCAAAGACACTACCACCAACAACACCACCACCACATACCTTCCGCTTGAGTCACAGGAATTATTTTCCGATCCATATCAAGACATTTCTGATGCGCAGCCACTCTTGGCATTGGATCGGGAAGAGGAGGTAGCAAGAACCGCCACTCAGCAGTCTGACGACAGTACCCAGATCATCCCAAGGAGGAGGTTGGTTCCCGGTGTTGCTGCCTACTCCGAGATCTCTACTTATAGCGGTGGGGAAGGTGACGTCGATGATGATGTGTCTAGTGATGTCATGTGGGTGCCCACAAGAGAGGAAGAGGAAGGGAGTTCAGAGGCAGGGGCGTAACTATAGGGGGTGCAGCAGTCGCGACCGCAACTGGGCCCTGTGATGCAGGGGGCCCATGCATCTCCCTCTACATATGGCCGGCAGCAGCATAGGCAGCTAGGGGTACCAGTGCACCATGCACACGGGTGGCTGGAGGTGGAGGGTGACTAGCAGAGCTCCATGCTCGACTATCGCACTGGCTGGTCTTTAGTTGTGCATTCCCCACATGACCTGTGTCCTCGGCCAGCTCCTCAGAGTACCTCTCTCCTGCTCCATGCATTGCAGCTCAGTCCGATGTCTGTTCTCCCCAGCCAGAGTCCCGCCCCCCCTCCTGAGTCCGGCCCACACTGCACTGCATACTTCTCCCAGGTAAACAAACTTGAAGCACACAGATGCATTGCAGCCCTATGAGAGCTCCCCGGAGGACACTGCAGGCTTGTCTGCCAGCCCCCCTCCTCCCCCGTCATACACAGATGATGAAAGGTCTTTCTGGGAGATATGCTGATCGCCCGTCCAGCACACTGGATGGAGCCCAGGCCAACATGGATGAGTGCGCGGCCTGCAGTTTGGTCATGGTTACATACCCCCTCCTTCTCCCCCTGGGGACAGGGACCCCTTCTCACCTGGGGGCAGTAACTTCATCTGCCCTAGAGAAAAGGACCTCATCTCTTCTGGGGATGGGGACCCCATCCTGCCTAGGGACAGTCCCCCAATGGGGCACCTAAAAATAAAAATAAAAATAATAAAAAAAACTACTGATACCAGTGGTGGAACTACAGGGCTCACAAAGGTCATACCTGTGACCACGCCCTGGAGTTCCACAGTTGGACTCGGAGGGAAGGGCCCTGGCTGGGGTTCAGGGGGGCCCTTCATGGTTTCTTGCATCGGGGCCCTGAAGGTTCTAGTTACGCCACTGTTCAGAGGGAGATATGGACCATCAGATAGGGAGGAGAAGCAGGAATAACTTACATTGCACAGGAGGGACAAAGCAGACTGCTAATGTATCAGGAGCGAGTCATCGACCATGTACGGTCACATCTGGTGCTCATAGTACATAGGGACACGACCGCCTTAAGAAGGCACATGAGCAGCCATCACCGAGCCCAGTGGGAGCAACGGAACACACAAAGCCACACTCCAGGCTCTCACCGTCCAGCCTAGTCTTCTACTTCTTCTCCTCTCTCTTCACAATTGTCCTCCACTCCACCTTCCATCATGCCAAGCTCAAGTTTTTCTGCAAAAAGGCAGGCTTCCGTGGGCCTAATGTTCGAGCGTAAAAAAATGATGACGCCGGATAACCCTCTTGCCCAACGGTTGACGGTTGGCTTGTCAGAACTGATAGCCCGCCAACTACTGCCATATAAACTGGTGGACTCAGAGGCCTTTCAAAAATTTGTGGCCATTGGAAGACCACAATGGAAGGTCCCAGGAAGGAAGTATTTCTCAGAGAAGGGCATCCCAGAGCTATATGGCCATGTTCAGCGGCAAGTGAATGTATCTCTGGCACACAGTGTCAGTGCCAAGATACATCTGACCACAGACACGTGGTCTAGCAAACACGGGCAGGGAAGGTATATCACTTTTACTGCCCACTGGGTGAACCTTCTGACGGCCGTCAAGCATGTAACCCGTGGCACCTGTGTAGATTTGGTTTTACCGCCACGGATTGCATGCAGGCCTGGCTCTTCTTCTCCTCCTCCTCCTACTCCATCCTCCTCCCTCTCCTCCTCCGCTGACTCCTCCTAGTCCGCTGCTAGCGTCTCTTCCGCTGCGCCGCCCAAGCTCCCAGAACCTATTTGACATGCCGGGTGAGACGTTGCCATGCCGTGCTGCGTCTGTTGTGCCTGGAAGCCAAGAGCCACACTGGCCAGGCACTCCTTTCAGCTTTGCGTTCACAGGCAGATCAGTGGTTAACACCGCTCAATTTGACAGTTGGTAAAGTGGTGTGTGACAACGGTGCCAATCTGCTTAGCGCATTGAAACAGGGCAAAATTATGCACGTGCCATGCATGGCACACGTCTTAAACTTGGTCGTGCAGCGATTCTTTGTCAAATACCCTGGGGTCCAGGACATCTTGCGGCAGGCAAGGAAAATCTCGGCCCATTTCAGAAGATCTTACACGGCCATGGCTCGCCTTGCTGACATTCAGCGGCAACACAATCTGCCGGTCAGACGTCTTATTTGCGATTGCCCGACGCGATGGAACTAAACATTCTATATGCTTGATAGGCTGCTCCAGCAGAAACGTGCAGTTAACGTCTACCTGTATGAACTCTGCGGCCGAACAGGTTCTGGGGAGCTGGGTTTTTTTTCACCGCGCCAGTGGCTGCTCATGCGCGACGCATGCAGACTTCTGCGGCCATTTGAGGAGATCACCAAACTGGTCAGTCGAAGCCATGACGCCATCAGTGATATGGTACCTTATGCCTTCTTTATGGAGCGTGCATTGCGTCGTGTCATTGATCAAGCTGTGGAGGAGCAGGAGCGGGAAGATGAGGAAGTCGCAATGCTGGATGAATTCCCAGGGGGGGCTACTCTATCTGAGACAAGTGAACAACAGGAGTCTGAAGAGGAGTCAGAGGAGGATGGTGCCGGGGCGGATGAGGAGGAGCAAGAAGAGCATGCTTTAAACCTTTCTGGGATCCCTGTTGTTGTGCATGGATGGGGAGAGGAGAATGAAGAGGACGACATTATCCTGGATGATGAGCAGGAGCCAGGACACCACACCGCTTTCAGTTTAGTGCAAATGGGGGCCTTCATGCTCCAGTGTTTTAATAGGGACTCCCGTATAAAAAGCATAAGGGTCAAGGACCAGTACTGGGTGGCAACGTACTTAGACCCCTGTACAAACACAAAATGGCGGAAATGTTACCGCCGTCACAGAGGGCTGTCAGAATGGAGCACTTCCAGGCCTTGCTTCGAGAAATGCTACATTCTGCTTTTGCGTGCTCTGGCAGAGGAGCAATTCCCACTCCCAGAGAAGGAGTTGCAGGTACCAATCCAACAGCGCCTGCAAGAAGAGGCCGGTTTGAAGATGTGTTGGTGACTTCTGATATGAGGTCATTCTTTCAGCCGACCCATCGACAGGTGTCATCCGGATCCAGCATCAGGGAACGCCTAGACCGTCAGGTGTCCGACTACATCGGGTTAACGGCCGATGTGGACGCTCTGAGGAGTGATGAACCCCTGGACTACTGGGTGGGCAGGTTTGACCTCTGCCCAAAGCTTGTCCAACTTGCAATCGAACTGTTGGCTTGCCCCTCGTTCAGTGTCCTTTCCGAAAGGACGTTCAGCGCAGCAGGGGGGATCGTGACCGATAAGCGTACTCGCCCAGCTCACGACAGTGTTAACTACCTCACATTTCTAAAAATTAATGAGGCATGGATCTCGGAGGAATTCAACACATGTGACCAGTAGGCCATGTATATGTCTTTAAACGATTTTTTTAATCAAGCACAAAGACCTTCTTTCTTCATTTGGCTCACTTCCTTGTCCAAAAAAAGCACACCGTACTATATGCCCGTACCCTCCTGTTTGAAGAGGTTGAGCGGTGTCGTATTTCTACTGGGGCTGCTTATTATGAGGGGCTCCCACCATCCCTGTGCTGTGCTGACTTCCTCCTGGGGCTGTACCTCTGCTGTGCATATTATGAGGGGCTCCCACCATCCTTGTGCTATGCTCATTATGAGGGGCTCCCACCATCCCTGTGCTATGCTCATTATGAGGGGCTCCCACCATCCCTGTGCTGTGCTGACTTCTTCCTGGGGCTGTACCTCTGCTGTGCATATTATGATGGGCTCCCACCATCCCTGTGCTATGCTCATTATGAGGGGCTCCCACCATCCCTGTGCTGTGCTGACTTCCTCCTGGGGCTGCTTATTATGAGGGGCTCCCACCATCCCTGTGCTATGCTGACATCCTCCTGGGGCTGCTTATTATGAGGGGCTCCCACCATCCCTGTGCTGTGCTGACTTCCTCCTGGGGCTGTACCTCTGCTGTGTATATTATGAGGGGCTCCCACCATCCCTGTGCTATGCTCATTATGAGGGGCTCCCACCATCCCTGTGCTGTTCTGAACTCCTCCTGGGGCTGCTTATTATGAGGGGCTCCCACCATCCCTGTGCTGTGCTGACTTCCTCCTGGGGCTGCTTATTGTGAGGGGCTCCCACCATCCCTGTGCTATTCTGACATCCTCCTGGGGCTGCTTATTATGAGGAGCTCCCACCATCCCTGTGCTGTGCTGACTTCCTCCTGGGGCTGTACCTCTGCTGTGCATATTATGAGGGGCTCCCACCATCCCTGTGCTATGCTCATTATGAGGGGCTCCCACCATCCCTGTGCTATGCTCATTATGAGGGGCTCCCACCATCCCTGTGCTGTGCTGACTTCCTCCTGGGGCTGCTTATTATGAGGGGCTCCCACCATCCCTGTGCTATGCTGACATCCTCCTGGGGCTGCTTATTATGAGGGGCTCCCACCATCCCTGTGCTGTGCTGACTTCCTCCTGGGGCTGTACCTCTGCTGTGCATATTATGAGGGGCTCCCACCATCCCTGTGCTATGCTCATTATGTGGGGCTCCCACCATCCCTGTGCTATGCTGACTTCCTCCTGGGGCTGCTTACGGTGCAGGTGTCAGTGCTGTATATCACGGTGCTGGTGTCAGTGCTGTATATCATGGTACTGGTGTCAGTGCTGTATGTCACGCTGCTGATGTCAGTGCTCTCTATCACGACGGTGCTGGTGTCAGATCACTCTATCACGATGCAGGTGTCATTGCTGTATGTCACGCTGCTGATGTCAGTGCTCTCTATGACGGTGCTGGTGTCAGATCACTCTATCATGGTGCAGGTGTCATTGCTGTATGTCACACTGCTGATGTCAGTGCTCTCTATCACGGTGCTGGTGTCAGATCACTCTATCATGGTGCAGGTGTCATTGCTGTATGTCACGCTGCTGATGTCAGTGCTCTCTATCACGGTGCTGATGTCAGATCACTCTATCACGGTGCAGGTGTCATTGCTGTATGTCACGCTGCTGGTGATCATCTCCTGCACCCTCTTCTTTGCCTATCCTGACCGGATAACATGACGCCGGTTTGTTTACAAGTGATCACTCTGTCATTTGACGGAGCGATCACATGGTAAACGGCCGCGATGAGCGCCCGTTTACCGTGATCCGTGATGCGCCGGGTCCACAGGATGCTCTCAGGGGGCGCGCGAGAGCGGAATTCTGGGAGGACGTCATATGACGGCCTCCCAGAGTTAAACAACCGCCCTGTAGCCGTCATTCGGCTATGGGCCGGTTGTTAAGTGGTTAAGGTCTGAATTCAGGCAAAAATTCCAACCTAATTTGGACCTAAAATGGAGAACAGGGACACATCTGACCCCCTGCTGTGAGCAGCTCCGCAAATAGTGTGAACCCTGCCTCAAAGTCAAGTTTAACTAAAAAGATTGCTGCATCAGAAAATACCTGTAACAAACTGAACCAAAATATATTCTGAAAGTGTGCTGTCTATATACAATTACTGGAATGTGAATCAATATAACTTGTGATAGACAGAAAGGGGGTTATTTACGAAAGGCAAACCCACTTTGCACTGCAAGTGCACTTGAAAGTGCACTGGAAGTGCGGTTGCTCTAAATCTGAGGGGTAGATCTGAAATGAGGGGAAGCTCTGATTTTATCATCTAATCATGTGCAAGCTAAAATGCTGTTTTTTTATTTTCCTTGAATGTCTCCCTCAGATCTACAGCGACTGCACTTCCAAGTGCACTTGCAGTGCAAAGTGCATTTTCCTTTAGTAAATAACCCCCAAAGTGCATTGAACATATATCCAACTTATATCATAATATATATATATATATATATATATATATATATATATATATATATATATATAGAGATAGATATAGATAGATAGATAGATAGATAGATAGATAGATAGATAGATAGATAGATAGATAGATAGATAGATAGATAGATAGATAGATATGTAGCACTGACCCCCGAAGGAGCTGCCGGTTTTATTGGGCTTACTGTTACCTTCTTGACCTCGCCTCCGTCTAGGGGGTTCCCGTGGTAGATGGCCCAAAGAATTGCAGAAACTGACACTGGATCCTCTTTTTGGGATATTTATTTAAAAGTTAACACAGTTTCTTAATGATGGGTAGAGGGTTAGGAAGAAAGTTCTGGTACTTTTGGAACTGCAAAAAATAAGAAGTCTCTCACTACAGAAATCCAGAGAATTACCGTTTCACAACTGGATTCTTACAACCACCGCATAGACCTCCTCTCACTAGGCCTAGCAGCCAGTAGGGTGTTAAGGAAAGAAAAGTCTCTGCAACAGACTTGGATGTAGAATACTTGAAAAGCAAAAGTCTCTGCCACAGACTTGAATGTAGAACTGAGGAACGTAGATAAATTTAGAGAAATATGATACGGTACCAGTATCTCTCAGCCGGTCCGGCGATACCGTATGAGTGTTTAGATCCATATAGTGTCCTTCAACTGATCCTCCAGGCTCCTTCTGAGAAGCCAGCCTTGCACATGGCCTTCTCCTGGAGAGGCCTCCCCTGGATGCTTCTCCAGTTGCTGGGCCTCTTCTTAGATCAGATGGCACCGGACCACCTTCGAATCATTATGGCCTCATATCCATTCAGGTCTGTCCCTGCAGTTGCTTTGCCTCGGGCTATCCAGCCACAAGACTCAGAATTGCATGAAACCACACCCCAGGCCAGGAGGGCCATGGGGGCTGGTCAGGAGGATCAGGGCCAAACAGACAGAGAACGCTTCTGGACCAGAAACCCAGAAGCACATGATGTCAGTACATTAAATACCCTCTCCCAGAATGCACAGCAAGATGACACTCCCACTGGGCTGGTTCCCGAGAGAAAGAAGCCAATCAATGCACCCAGCCAAACTGCGTTCTCATACCCACCGGCGACACCTATGGTCTAGGAGAACTCAGTGCAATCCAGCTAGACTGGTACTGAAACCATAGTTTGGCAAAATTAGCCTTAAAACCCAACTGTGGTTTTAGGAATATTAATTTTTAAAACAAATAGCACGTGCTCTTCAGGAGCCGGCGCTACATATACATATATAAATACATATATAAATGCTCAATAAAGTACCAAATTGCTAATTTCCACAACATCCACATATTTTCTTGCTGTGAAAAGTGATAGCGTACACTATATAAACAGTGCTCCTGAAAGGATGTCACCACAAATGGTTAAGTGGGCTCCTTACCAGATGCTTTGATCCCACATGGAGATTGTTAAAGCACTGGTTTTAATTAAATAATAAAAATACACTTACAATCAGAATAAAAAGGGCAGTGTGTAGTACAAACAGGTCCAAGCATTGATCCTGACTTATGGAATGACATCATGTGTGAGGCCCCTTCTAACGCATTTCTCCATAACAAGCATCGTCAAGGGTTGAATGGCCAAAAAAGTAAAAATATCCAGTGAGCGGCAGTTGTGTGGACAAAAATGCCTTGTTGATGTCAGAAGTTAGAGGAAAATAGACAGACTGTTTTCGAGATGATAGAAAGGCAACAGTAACTCAAATAACCGCTCGTTACAACCAAGGTATGCAGAATACCATCTCTAAATGCACAACACATAGAACCTTCAAGCAGATGGGCCACAGCAACAAAAGACCACACCAGGTGGGGATATTTTCTTGGCATACTTTGGGCCTACCTGAGTATTGTTCATCCGTTTATGACTATAGTGTACCTATCTCCTGATGGCTACTTCCAGCAGGATAAGGCACCATGTCAAAGCAATGTGCAATGTGATGCAACGCTAATGCATTGGCAGGCTATTAAGAATTAATGCCACTGCATCACGCTAATGTGTGTGATAACATTATTGTGTGTTGTGATGATTCATTTAACTAGTGTAAGTGTTTGTGTGACTAAAAAAAAAAAGATTATTGAATAAAATCAAATTTTTTCTTAATTTTCAATAGCACACAAATATGGTAGAAAGTAATTTCACTGTAAACATGTTCTTGAATAATTTAAACTGAGCTTAGTTGCAATATGCAATCTAATCAGTGACTGAAGTGATAGTTCTCTTTAACACTACCAAAGATAATTGAAATACGTTTTGTAAATCTGTAAAATTGGTTGCTGTGTTACGATACCATTTTTGAAGCGGTATCTGAACTAGCTAATCAAAAATGTCACCATGTGATGTTAATGCAAAAGAAGATGAAGTCCACACAGAGCCTGACTGTGTAGTATATAATGTTTTAAAATGAATAAAAAGGTAAAATCACTCATAAATAATGAAGTGGGAATATAGATAATGGCATAAACCTACTGAAAAGTACAATTTTCTTCCATGATCATAATCATCAATGTACAGAAGCCATGGGTACTGCCATGGGCGTCCACAGGTAGGGGCAAGGGCGGTCAAGTGCCCCCCCCCCCTGGAATCAGGGGTCAGATCGGCACATTCAGCACAGTGGCGTCGCTATGGGGGTGTGGGCAGCCAGCGGGGTGACACCATCGAGGTGCTGTCAAGCCCCCCCATCAGTGTAGTGTGACTGCAGGCTCTTTTCCCTGCTCAGGCCAGCAGAGAACTCGGCAGTGCTGTGTCAGGAGAAAGGCGAGCTGTGGGCTGTCAGAGGTTTCCCCCGCTGACCCCCCCTTCTCCTATCAGAGAGAAGAGACAGCGGCTCTCACCAGGTTCACCACCCAGCTTCCTGCCTGATCCATTCCTTCCCCATTGGCCATAACTGAGGGCCAATCAAAGGAGACTAGGAGAGGAGAGCATCATGGGACATGTAGCCCCGAAGATTGGTGGCCCTATTTTCCACAGGAAGGAGGCTACAGCTCGATCAAGAGAGATATTGAGAGACTGTAGCCTGGAAAAAAGCTTAGGGAGTAAGTGCTACAGGACAAAGAAAGAGGGGTGTGATGGGTGGAAGTCAGAAAGAGAGCCACACTGCCCAGTGTCAAAAGAGAGAGAGCCACCCTATCCAGCACCCCCAAAAAGAGCCATGCTACCCAGCACCAGAGAGCCACGCTACCCAGCTCCAGAGAGGGAGCCATGCTACCCAGCGCCAGAGAGAGGGCCATGCTACCCAGCGCCAGAGAGAGAGTCACACTACCCAGCGCCAGAGAGAGCCACGCTAGTCAGCACCACCAGAGAGAGACACAGACTGAGCCACTGCCATGGTACAGACATGCTACACTATTGACCAAAATCGCCCCCGGGGAACCCAGAGTGAGAGATCGTCCAGCCAGAGGGATCACTGCTGTATTTTCGCTGGGTTTCACTGGGTCTGGTAAGAGGGCGGCCATTATTCATTACTTATTCTAGGGACTGTACTACGCCTGCTTTCTCTGACCATGACAATGTGATAATTGTACACATCACAAATACAATGCACTTGGCACCTTCCTACACACTCATGGGTTACAGGGACATGTTTTGTGGATAATTACCCCATTTAATGGCTCCTATTAAAAAAAAAATAGTTTTGCTTGCAGATTCACTTTGCAAAGTGTATAACCACTTAACCACTTAAGGACCGCTGCATGCCAATGTACGTCATTACAATGGCATGTACAGGCACAAGCACGTACATGTACGTGCTTGCCTTCCAGCGGGTAGGGGGTCCCGCTGGATGCGGTGGTCCAGTTCGCTTCAGGAGCGATCCGGGATAGACAGACTGTTTTCAAGTTGGTTTCTGGCCATCCCCTCTCGATCGCTCCTGGCGAATGAGAAGCTTCCTCCCACTGTGTATTGTATACACAGGCAGGGAGGAAGTGATGCCATTCTCCTCAGGGCGGTCTTATTGACTGGACTACAAGGAGAAGACACAGTAAGTCTGCACCAAACACTACACTGACAGTAAATAACACACAGGCACACAAACCCCCCCCCCCCCCCGATCACCCCCCCCCGATCGCCCCCTGATGTCCACCCGCCCCCCCCCCCCCCCCAGTCACAGTGTCACTGATTGCAGTGATCATTTATTTACTGATCACTGCATTCAGTGTCAGTTGTAAAAGTAAAAACTGTCAGGGCAATTAGTGTTAGGTCCAGGGTAGCCCCCTACCACCCCCCAATAAACATTTAACCCCCTGATTGCCCTTAGAGTTAACCCTTTCACCCCCTTTTGCCAGTGTCACTAAGCGATCATTTTTCTGATCGCTGCATTAGTGTCGCTAGTGCCGCTAGGTAGCTAGTTATTTTTTTAGTTTTTTTTTTTAGGTTCACCGCCAGGTTTTTATAGCGCTAGGTACCCTGATATACTACCCAATAACGGTTTTAACCCCCTGATTGCCCCTAGTTAACCCATTCACCCCCTTTTGCCAGTGTCACTAAGCGATCATTTTTCTGATCGCTGCATTAGTGTCGCTAGTGTCGCTAGGTAGTTAGTTATTTTTTTAGGTTCACTGCCAGGTTTTTATAGCGCTAGGTACCCCGATATACTACCCAATAATGGTTTTAACCCCCTGATTGCCCCTAGTTAACCCTTTCACCCCCTTTTGCCAGTGTCACTAAGTGATCATTTTTCTGATTGCTGCATTAGTGTCGCTAGGTAGCTAGTTCTTTTTTTAGGTTCACCGCCAGGTTTTTATAGCGCTAGGTACCCCGATATACTACCCAATAATGGTTTTAATCCCCTGATTGCCCCTAGTTAACCCTTTCACCCCCTTTTGCCAGTGTCACTAAGCGATCATTTTTCTGATCGCTGCATTAGTGTCACTAGTGTCGCTAGGTAGCTAGTTATTTTTTTAGGTTCACCGCCAGGTTTTTATAGCGCTAGGTACCCCCATATACTACCCAATAATGGTTTTAACCCCCTGATTGCCCCTAGTTAACCCTTTCACCAGTGATCACAGTATAAGTGTCACTGGTGACGCTGGTTAGCCAGTTAGTTATTTAGGCTCCCCGTCAGGTTTTTATATAGCGCCAGGGACCCCCATATACTACCTAATAAAAATTTGAACCCCCTGATTGCCCCTAGTTGACCCTTTCACCAGTAATCCCCGTATAAGTGTTACGGGTGACTCTGGTTAGTTAGTTTGCTTTTTATAGCATCAGGGCACCCACCATTTATTACCCAATAAAGGTTTAACCCCCTAATCACCCGGCGGTGATATCAATTAGGTTTTAGGGTCAGGGTCTGCGTCGCCCCAGGCAGCGCTAGGCTAGTGCCAGTACCGATAACACCCACGTGCAAAGCACAAACCTCCCGTAGTGGTATAGAATCTGAACAGATCAATATCTGATCTGATCAGATCTATACTAGTGTCCCAGCAGCTTAGGGTTCCAAAAAAACGCATTGTTAGCGGGATCAGCCCAGATACCTGCTAGCACCTGCGTTTTGCCCCTCCGCCCAGCTCACCCAAGTGCAGTATCGATCGATCACTGTCACTTACAAAACACTAAGCACATAACTGCAGCGATCGCAGAGTCAGGCCTGATCCCTGCGATCACTAACAGTTTTTTTTGGTAGCGTTTTATATTTAAATCCGGAAGTACGTGGCTAGGCTCCCAAAAAGTCCCCCACATGTGGTATCCCCGTACTCGGGAGAAGCAGCAAAATTTATTTTGGGATGTAATTTGACTTATGCCCATAGCATGTGTGATCAATATATCATTTAGTGACAACTTTGTGCAAAAAAAAAAAAAAATTGTAATATTCCTGCAACTTGTGGCAAAATATAAAATATTTCATGGACTCAACATGCCTCTCAGTAAATAGCTTGGGGTGTCTACTTTCCAAAATGGGGTCATTTGGGGGGGTTTTGTGTTATTTTGGCATTTTATGGCCTTCGAAACTGTGATAGGTAGTGAGGAGTGAAATCAAAAATTTGCACCCTTAGAAACCCTGAAGGCAGTGATTGGTTTTCGGGGTGCTGTACGTGGCTAGACTCCCAAAAAGTCCCACATATGTGGTATTCCCGTACTCAGGAGAAGCAGCAGAATATATTTTGGGGTGCAATTCCACATATAACTATGGCATGTGTGAGCAATATATCATTTAGTGACAACTTTTTGTAAACTTTTTTTTTGTGTGTCATTATTCAATCACTTGGGACAAAAAAAAAATATTCAATGGGCTCAACATGCCTCTCAGAAATTTCCTTGGGGTGTCTACATTCCAAAATGGGGTCATTTGGGGGGGGGGGGGGGTTTGTACTGCCCTGCCATTTTAGCACCTCAAGAAATGAGATAGGCAGTCATAAATTAAAAGCTGTGTAAATTCCAGAAAATGTACTCTAGTTGGAGACGCTATAACTTTTGCGCAAACCAAAAAATATACGCTTATTGACATTTTTTTTACTAAAGACATGTGGCTGAATACATTTTGCCCTAAATGTATGACTAAAATTGAGTTTATTCGATTTTTCTTATAACAAAAAGTAGAAAATATATTTTTTCTCAAAATTTTCGGTTTTTTCCATTTATATCGCAAAAAATAAAAATCGCAGAGGCAATCAAATACCACCAAAAGAAAGCTCTATTTGTGGGAAGAAAAGGACGCAAATTTCGTTTGGGTACAATATTGCATGACCGCGCAATTACCAGTTAAAGCAGTGCAGTGCAAAATTGTAAAAAGACCTCTGGTCCTTAGGCTGTTAATTGGTCCGGGGCTGAAGTGGTTAAGGACCAGGCCTCTTTTTCAGACTCGGTGTTTACATGTTTAAAACAGATTTTTTTTTGCTAGAAAATTACTTAGAACCCCTAAACATTATATATTGTTTTTTTTTTCTAACACCCTAGAGAATAAAATGGCGGTCATTGCAATACTTTTTTTCACACCGTATTTGCACAGTGGTCTTACAAGCACACTTTTTTTGGAAAAAAATCACTTTTTTTAATAAAAAAATAAGACAACAGTATAATTAGCCCAATTGTTTTATATTGTGAAAGATAACGTTACGCTGAGTAAATTGATACCCAACATGTCATGCTTCAAAATTGCGCCCGCTCGTGGAATGGCGTCAAACTTTTACCCTCAAAAATCTCCATAAGTGACATTTAAAAAAATCTACAGGTTGCATGTTTTACATTACAGAGGAGGTCTATGGCTAGAATTATTGTTCTCGTTCTATCTATCGTGGCGATACCTCACATGTGTGGTTTGACTACCATTTTTATATGCGGGCGCTACTCACGTATGCGTTCGCTTCTGCGAGTGAGCTCGTCGGGACGGGGTGTCTTAAAAAAAAAAGTCTTATTTATTTTACTTGATTTTATTTATTTTTACTTCTGCCCTCCTATGGTATAGAGACGAGTGGGGGCGATCTTAGCCTCACTCGTCTCCATACCCAGCAGTGTGCAGGACCCGATCGCCTCCGCCACTACTGACGGCTCCGGTAAGTGGCAGAGGGCGTGGGAGAGCAGCGTGACGGGGGGTGGACCCTCTGCCGCCGCCGATAACGGGGATCTCACGGCAAACCCGCCGCAGAGACCACCATTATCGTAAACACGACCACCTCCTGTAAAGATGGATATCTTGATTGTGGCAGCAGCTGCTGCCGTTGCCGAGATATCCCTCTTCATATATGTACAGGAGGCGGTCGATAAGTGGATATACACTTTCAAAAAATATTCACTATGCTAAGGGAACAGTTTCTATTCCTAGAAAATCAATCCCAGTGTATTGTTAAAGCAAACCCTTTTTGGACAATCAAATCAACCCAAAAGAATACCAGGGAAAGAAGAATACTGTAGATACTTTACCCTTTCACTGCCCTCCCCAGCAAAGCCAATCCACTGATAAGGAATCATCCGTTGAAGAATGTTGAGAAATCGACACTTCCAGAAGTGTCAATCTCCTGTGTCCCCACTTTGCAGTAAGGGATTCCTCCTGCTGACCTCCATGTCACTACAAGGTGTACAAGGTGACAGTGATTGAAGGTGACAGGTCTAGTTTAAATTATATTATATCATATTTAGCTAAAGCTATAAATATGGATGAGCTGAACTCCTCATCCCCACAACTCTTGCCCAGTGGTTGTGGGGGTCTGCGGGCAGGGGGCTTATCGGATTTTGGAAGCCCTCTTTAACAAGGGGACCCCCAGATCCCCCCCCCCCCATATGAATGAGTATCGAGTACATTGTACCCCTACACATTCACCAAAAAAAGTGTGAAAATGTTAAAAATTACAGTAGACAATTTTGTACAAGTCATTTATTAAAAAAAAAAGTGTCCTGCGATGTCCATTCATCTTCGATCACAGCATCCGACGGAACAAGAAAAAAAAACTCTGCCTCCATGGGAGGCTCCCACTGACTGCAGGCTTTCTGCATTGACAGTTGTTATATAGCTGAGGGCGGGGCCACCCGATGACATAAATGGGTGACCCCCACCCCCTTCTAATGTCATGTAATGTCGGGGGGGGGGGCGGCGTTTTTTTCTGTTTTTCTTTTTTTTCTCAGCCTGTCGGGCACTGTGATCGAAAACAAATTGACATCGCAGGACCCTTTTTTTTCAAATAAAGGTCTTGTCCCAAACTGTCTCCCGCAGACCCTCACAACCACCGGGCAAGGATTGTAGGGATGTAAAGAGAAAAGTGTAACATGACCTGTCCACAGTAACAGGCCTCCATCCCTGGCTGTATGAAATAGAAACAAAAGAAAAGAATGGGACTTTAACCGATTGTCTCCCAGCCTCCTCAGTTTTACTGGGGCAGAATGACACGGTGTTACCTTACGTCATTTTGCCTTTTGGCCCCTAGGGACACGCGCTCGCAGCATTTGCCCAAAGCACAATGACAAATCTTCGGGGGCTGAAGTGAATAAATGAGGCTTATTGCTGCAAAAAGTGTATGGAGTAAATATATGATAAAACCTTTATTGTATCAAAGGCAATTCCGTGGTCTAGAAATGAATGATAATGTTTTCAAAACATAATCATATACAAAGGCTGACATATTGGTAAAAATATACCATGAACACATACACTGTATACAATTATGATACATAATTATACATATAGATAGATGAGTACATGCTGTATAAAAGCCGTACTGTCTTTGCATCACATGAATAGAAAAACTCTACGTGTTTCGTGAATCATGTTCCCTCATCGGGAGTATGGATGAAAAAATTAATTCACTGTAAGTACAGAAAAATCTGATATATGAATATAATAAAAATGAGGGAGGGAAAACTTTCTGAACAATACAAAAAAGTTCCCTTAGAGAGTATTTAGATATACTAATACTTACAGATCAGCCCAAAAACTGAACTGGCTCATGTGAGGATGAAGGGAGTGGAAGAGGGGGTCCACATCAAATGCCCGGCCCGGAGCTGAGGCAGGAAACCCAAACCAAGTCAGAGTGTCAGCTCGTTGGCAGGCCGGGTCATCACAATGCAGTCCCAGAGAGGAGAGATGATCTAACAATCCGCACCAATCTGGAAGATAATGATTATATGGAGTGTGAAATTGATAAATAGTGATAAAGTGGGAAAAAAGTGTATGTGAATGTATAAAGTTAAAAAGGTTGTTGTAAAGATGTGTGTTGTGTTGTGTAAGTGGGAATATATATATATATATATATATATATATATATATATATATATATATATATATATATATATATATATATATATATTATAAAAATAAATAAAATTACCCTAAACAGGAAATGAGAAAAAAGAAAAAAGTGTGAGCGGAGTCACAAAGAACTCCTGCCTACCTTGCATGTATAAAGAACAATGGGAAACCAGTGTTGTGGTTTCTCTCATGGTGAAGGATTGAAGAGTGATTTCCTGGCCAAACCCCAAATGATATACCCGAGATCCAGGGCTGGTCTCCACCTGTGTTATGCTACACTCTGTGGGCTGGATTGGGCAAAGATACGGATCACACATCCAGCAGAACTGCCGGGTGGATACAAAGTGCCACTGGGAGGCAGCTGGCATGGCACAGATGCGCAGGAGGACACCCCCTACCACCACCCAAAGGGGCATAGAGGGGATGAGGCCCTTGTCCCCATCAGCATTTTTATTGTGACTGCTACATTATGGTGGACACATCGGACATTTTTGACACATTTTTGTGACCATGGTCATTTATACAGCAATCAGTGCTATTTAAATGCACTGATTCCTGTGTAAATGACACTGGCAGTGAAGGAGTTAACCACTAGGGGGCAGGGAGGGGTTAAGTGTGACGTGTGTGTTTTTTTTACTGTTGGGGGCGTGGCTTGGCATGTGACGTCACTGATCGTCTTTCCCTATAACAGGGAACAGACGATCAGTGACAGCCACACTAGGAAACACGGGGAGAGGTTTTTTTTACACATACCTCTCCTCATTCTTCAGCTCTGTGATCCTATTGCGGGACACCAGCGGCGATCGGGTCCCGCGGCCATGATCACGGAGCTCAGGACCAGGGCGCGAGTGTGCCGCCGGCGGGTGCGCACACGACCCACGGCTGTGCACTTAAAGAGCAACGTACCGGTACCCATGCCATTCTGCCAAAGTAAATGTGCAGGAGGTGGTCCTTAAGCAGTTAATCTCCATACCAGATCTAAAAGTACCTGGTATGGATTTTGGGGGGACTCCCATGCAATTTTTTTTTTACATTTTGGTGCATGTTCCCCTTAATATTCATATCAGAGTCAAAGGGCCTGGTAATAGACTGGATGGGAACACATGCCGTTTTTTTTCAATGATTTATATCTATATTGTCAGGATCCGACAATACATTACAGCAGTTTTGAATGACATTTTTTCCTTTACAAATGTAATTTTGCTGCTCTCATTCATAAAACTTTGTGCGGCCGCCGTGTAAGCAGCCTTACATAGTGTGGGGTGTGGACTCAGCCCGCCAAGCCATGATTGGCCAAAGGCACCCTGCCTTTGGCCAGTCATGGCTCTCACAGCAGAGCGGGCTGTGATTGGCCAAAGCATGCAGGCCAGGTGCATAGTTTGGCCAATCAGAAGCCATCAATGCACTGCAATCTTGCAGTGCATTGGTGATCTTGCCGCTCATTATGGACCATTCCGCAGACACTCGTATTTCCCGTGAATGCACCATAATGTTCGGTATTTGGCAAACGGGCGAATACCCAACTCGAACATCAAGCTTATCCCTAGCTATAAAGTCACTTTTGGAATCTTAGAAGAACTCTTGCTGGAACATATTAAAGTGGTTGTAAAGCTTTTTTTTCCAGATTAAAATAACAAACATATCCATACTTACCTGCTCTGTGCAATGCTGTTGCACAGAGAAGCCCCAATCTTCTTCTTCTGGGTTCCCCCGCTGGCACCCCAGACCCTTCCTCTTTGTTGGGTGCCCCCACAGAAAGCCACTTTCCATGGGGGCACCTGTACATGCTTGCTCCTGAGCCCCGCTGCTGCGTTAATTGACACAGACAGCAGGACCCCCTGCTTCCATGTCATAGGATTGTCATAGGATTTGGGAGCCAATGGCTATCAATCTGTCCAATGATAAGAGAGATAGAGGCTGGAGCCACTGCGCTTGTGCACATCGCTGGATCAGATCGGGCTAAGGTAAGAAAGAGGGGGGTCAGGAGGAGCTGCAGCACAGGAGGTTTTTCACCTTATAGCATAGAATACATTAAGGCAGGTATGTCCAAAATCCGGCCCGCGGGCCAATTGCGGCCCGTGGTCCGGTTTTGAATGGCCCGCCTGGTCTTTCTAAATTTAGTGTGCCATGGGATCAGGGCTGTCAGATGAGCCCGAACCCCGGCACTGTGAGAAGCTCCACGAGCTTCAAAAGTGAAAGTAAAGTGCAGAGGAGTGTGCTGTGCTCTCTGCTTCCCCCTATAGTGCAGTACCTGGCTGAATGAGGAAGCTGCAAAGGTACTGTACTATGCTACAAGCTAAATCAGTGTTAAAAAGGGCTTTATTCATGTGTGTGTGTGTGTATGTATGTATGTGTATGCATGTGTCTGCATGTGTGTGCATGTATGTCTGTATGTGTGTGTGTGCACATGTGTCTGTATGTGTATGTGTGCACATGTGTCTGTATGTGTGTGTGTGTGTGTGTGTGTGTGTGTGTGCACATGTGTCTGTATGTGTGTGTGTATGTGTGCACATGTGTCTGTATGTGTGTGTGGGTGTGTGCACATGTGTCTGCATGTGTGTGTGTGTGTGCACATGTGTCTGTATGTATGTCTGTATGTGTGTGCATGTATGTCTGTATGTATGTGTGTGTGTGTGCACATGTGTATGTATGTATGTCTGTGCATGTATGTGTATGTGTGTGTCTGTATGTATATCTGTATGTGTGTGCATGCATGTCTGTATCTGTGTGTGTGCACATGTGTCTGTATGTATGTGTGTGTGTGCACATGTGTCTGTATGTATGTCTGTAAGTATGTGTATGCATGTGTCTGTATGTATGTGTACACATGTGTATGCATGTGTCTGTATGTATGTCTGTATGTATGTGTGTGCATTTGTCTGTATGTGTGTCTGCATGTGTGTGCATGTGTCTGTGTGTATGTTACTTTTAATCCAGACCTCCCCCCCATTTTTATACCATAAAAACTGCTTTTGTAGGGCTTGCGTGTGATATTAGCTAGGACTGCTGCTCCTCTGAAAAGCAACCCATGCACAGATCTCTTTTCAGAGGCATTTGAATGGCGGTAAAGAGGCATTATGTTGCCTCCTCACAACCTGTTTTAAGCCCGTAAATGCAACATCTGTGTGGCTGCGTATTGTGTGTAGGGCAGCCCATTAATTTCAATGGACTTCCCTACTCACAAAAATGCAGGGAAAGAAGTTCCCGAGCTTTTTTTTTTTTTTTTAATTGCACTGCACCAAAAGCACCCTAGATTTTCCAATGTGTGGGGTACCATTAAGAATTAACGGTACCCCCTAAAGTGCAGAGCATTCGTCTGTGTGTTGGGAACGAGCGCGACAAAGGCAAGAGAATTCTTGTTGGGCCATGTATTAGTGCTCGGATGGACACACTTAGACCAAATTTTCAATGGTTCAAAGAATGTCAGGCTAAATGGTTGGCCCTCATGCATGTTCACTCTATCAAATCTGTCCCTCTTTGAAAAAAGTTTGGACACCCCTGCATTAAGGTGAAAAACTTTAAAGTTGAGTTCCACCCAAAAGGGGAAGCTCCCTTTATTTGCCCCCCCTTCCACTGCCACATTTGCCTCCTTTCAGGGGGGGGGGGAGTGGGTACCAGGTTTTGGCAGGTACCCGCTCCCACTTCTAGCTGACTTCACCGCCGCAAACTCATCTGGAAGTTCGGCCCCCCCTCCTCCTTCCCGTACCACCAGTTCATTCACAAAGCGCAGCACGCTTTGCGCATGTGCAGCAGGGACCCGGCTTTGAAGCTGCAAGGCTTCACTGTCAGGCTCCCTTAGCCCTTAGCTGAGATGGTAGCGGCAGCACCAGACACCTGATTGAAAAAAATGCCTCGGGTGAGGACACCGCTGGGTTTGTGGACAGGTAAGTGTCCTAATATTAGAAGTCAGCAGTTACAGTATTTGTAGCTGCTGGCTGTTAATTTTTTCTGAAGGGGAATGAAGCTCTGCTTTAAGGTTTTAATACAATTTTAAACATCAAATAACAAAATGTGTTGTTCTGTGATATGTCACATATATTTTTTAACAAAAGAAGAGTTTTCCTATAATGATGTTCTGCAATACCAGATTTCACCAACAGGTGCCACTGCAGATAAACCATATGATTTATTTTCTAAGTCGTGAAGATCTTTAACCACTTGCTTACTGGGCACTTAAACCCCCCTCAGTCCCAGACCAATTTTCAGCTTTCAGCGCTGATGCACTTTGAGTGACAATTACGCGGTCATACAACACTGTACCCAAATGAAATTTTTATCATTTTTTTCCCACAAATAGAGCTTTCTTTTGGTGGTATTTAGTTACAGCTCGGAGTTTTATTTTTTGCTAAACAAACAAAAAAAGATGCAAAAAAAAAAAAAAAAAAAAATCATGTTTTAATAGTTTGTTATAAAATTTTGCAAACGGGTCATTTTTCTCCTTCATTGAAGTGCGCTGATTAGGCGGCACTGATAGGCTGCATTGGTGGGCACTGATGGGCTGCATTGGTGGACACTGATGGGCTGCATTGGTGGGCACTGATAGGCTGCACTGGTGGGCACTGATAGGCATAGTTAAGGCGGCACTAATAGGCACAGATAAGGCGGCACCGATGGGCACAGATAAGGCGGCACTGATGGGCAAAGATGGGCACAGATAAGATGGCACGGATGGGTGGCACGGATAAGTGGCACGGATGGGTGGCACGGATGGGCACTGATAGGTACCACAGATAGATGGGACTGATGGGCACTGATAGGTGGCACTGATAGGTGGCTCTGATAGGTGGCACTGCTGGGCACTGATGGGCGGCACTGCTGGGCACTGATGGGCGGCACTGCTGGGCACTGATGGGCGGCACTGGGGTGCAGCACCTTTGAGGCAGATTTTGGGTGGCACTGTGGGTGGCACTGCTGGGTGGCACTGTGGGTGGCACTGTGGGCACTGCTGGGTGGCACTGTGGGCACTGCTGGGTGGCACTGTGGGCACTATGGGCACTGCTGGGTGGCACTGACAGGGGGGCACTTACTTTATTTCAGGATGGCACTGCGGGTGGCAGGTGGGCACTGGCAGGGGGCAGGTGTCCGTTTAAATTGCTGGCCGTGATCGGGACTGATGTCCCGAACACGGCCGCCGGCGATCGGCTTTTTTTTTTTCTCCTCGCGCTGTCAGCGCGAGGAGGAATACTAGCCGATTACCGGCTCCGTTTTATCACATGATCAGCTGTCATTGGCTGACAGCTGATCACGTGATAAGGGGTCGGGATCGACCCCTTACACGGATCGGTGATCAGGCGAGTCTCACGGACTCGCCGATCACAGAGCGCGCCGCGCGCGCCCCTCAGGGGGCGCGCAGGCCGCTCGTAACCGGGACTACGTCAATAGACGTAGTCCCGGAAATGTGGGTCCGCGCTATTGCCGTCATTTTGCAATAGCGCGGATCCCAAGTGGTTAAGACATGGATGGAGGGTGAAGTTCAGATTGCGTTCTCAGTTTTCCCAGAAATATTCCATTTCTCTGGACTATTGTTTTTAAATGTTCATCTTCCCTATGATCCACCTGTTTGTGCTCCTATGCTGGCTTTGTCTGTAACGGGTTCTGTTTTTCCTGCAGCTTTGTATGTTTTCCCTCCATACATGGAAATAGCACAATACATGTAAACACCAGGATCATGTTCGGCACTGATAGCTCAATAATTAGCAGTGGATATATGATTCTGCTGGCCTAATTGTTTTTCTTTCATCTTCTGAAATGCATGCCATTATTTACATGTATCAATAAATGTGAGGTGGTCAAATTAATATTTAATAAAGCTGTGCTTAAAAAAAATCAATACATATAATATTTGCTAGTATGAGGATATAAGGTATTGATTTCCCTATAATTGCATAGACATTAAAACATTATATGACCAGTAAATGAGTAAGAAGCAGAAAGCATAATGTATTTAGCTTAGGCATTATGGCACAATAAAATACTTAATTTACTTCAAAATCATTCATCTAAATAATATGCTGAATTTTTTGCATAATAGTGCAGTACATTGATTTTTGCTAAAATAGTGTTTGGGTGCTGTGGTAGTTTAGGTACTAACTACTTTATCACATTCAAAAGCCAAATGCTAAAGCGGAAATAATATTTAATTAAAAAAATGCTAGCACATGTTTTAATGACTGAAGAGACTCAATACATCCCAACTGCCATAAAACTTCAAATTATTATTTGTACATGGACTGTCTCACATGCTGCTGCTCTCTTTCAAATGTCAATTTCTGCATTTACATACCATCCTAGACCCAATCTGTCTGAACAGTATGGTCACTTGCTGACTTGGTACCATCCACAGACAGTATAACTCTCCAATAAGCCACCAACACAATATTTTTTCCAGTCTTTTGGGGTTTAAGACAACACCATTCCATTGTAGCTTTGGGTGTATGTTTAGGGTCGTTGTCCTGCTGGAAGGTGAACCTCCACCCCAGTCTCAAGTCTTTTGCAGACTCTAATAGGTTTTCTTCTAAGATTGCTGTGGCTCCATCCATCTTCCCATCAATTCTGACAGCTTCCCTGTTGCTGCTGGAGAAAAGCATCCGCCCAACATGATGCTTCCACCACCATGTTTCACGGTGGGGATGGTGTGTTCAGGGTGATGTGCAGTGTTAGTTTTCCCCCACGCACATTGTTTTGCTTTTAGGCCAAAAAGTTAAAATTTTGATCTCATCTGAGCAGAGAACTTTCTTCCACATGTTTGCTGTGTCGCTTCACATGGCTTCTCGCAAACTGCAAACGGGACTTCTTATGGCTTTCTTTCAACAATGGCTTTCTTCTTGCCACTCTTCCATAAAGGCCAGATTTGTGGAGTGCACGACTAAGGGCACTTTCACACTCACAGTGCCTGGGCGCTATCATTTTTATTTTTTTTTTAAATGTATTTTTATTGAAGAAAAAAGATTTTCATACAACAGGTGAAATCGTACACAGTGATACAAATAGTCAAGAATGATAATGCAACATCGTCAAAGGAAACCGCCGCAGGCGGGAAATAGACTGTGAACATTTCGGTATATCACATCAAAAAGTAAAAAGAAAAAGGACACACCACGAGTCTACCAGTAAAGATGCATAGAAAAACCAAAGAATATATATATCAGTGTGGGAGGGGTTGTGGAGTAGAAATCCCAAGGCCAAACCTGAGAAAACCATTCCCTAGGGTAAATGGTCAAAAGGGTTAAGGTACAGTCTCAGGGTTAACCATGGAAATGTCCCACTTGTCCCATATTTTAGAAAACTTGGGTAGAGTATCTTGCACCAGCGCAGTCAGATGTTCCATTCTGCGTATATATGCAATAGCAGAGATTAGCTGCGATTGGGACGGAGGGGAGGTGGACAACCAAAGAGTGGGAATCGTTCTCTTAGCAGCTAGAAGAATATAGGCTGTCAATTTCTTGGCGTATTTAGATAACGCCGAGATAGGCAGGCCTAACAAGTAGTGTTTAGGGTCTAATGGAATATCTACCTCCAAAACAGATTGTAGTAGGGATTGGACCATGGACCAAAAAGGCACAATCAAAGGGCAGCTCCAGAAAATATGGTAATGGGTGCCCTCATCTCGTTGGCATCTCCAACACAACTTAGATACGGAATGATCATATTTATGTAACATTTCAGGGGTTTTGTACCAGAACATTAGTATCTTGTAGGCCGTCTCTCTCTGCTCCACACATCTGGAGACTCTAGAGGTAGAGGTCCAGATGTCCTGCCATTGGGAAATGGTTAAGGGGGATGGTAAAATTGTAGCCCATCTTCTCATATAGAGATGTGTGTCTGTGGTGGGTGAAATTGAATTGTGGAGGGCACTATAAATAGAGGATATAAGTCCTTTCTGGCACGGGCCTTGTGAGCACAAAGTTTCAAAAGTGTTAGGGTTGGCCAGAGTCAGGTCAGGAGATCTAGAGTGGAAATAATGTTTGAATTGAATGTAAGAGAAAGAGAGTCGATCAGGAATGCCATATTTGTCCTGAAGCTCAGGAAAGGATAGGAATTTGCGAGATACTGGATGCACCAGATGGCGGAGTTGAAAGACGCCAGACCTATACCAAGGAAACATATTCTTCACCGAAAGGCTGTCGGGCATATCCGGATTAAAAATGACATTCAGCAGGGGTGAGCACGGAGAAGAGAGAGAGAACCGTTTGTGACACTGTTTCCATACGGAGAGAGTAAAAAGCATCGGTCCCAGGCATATACGCCTAAGCTGAGCCATAGAGGAGGTCAGATCAGACCATAGCATGGAGCACGGATGGACCGGGGTGACCACACTCATTTCTAGCTCTGACCATCTACTGGTAGCAAAATATGACGACCAGGAGATAGCCGCCACTAGGTGCGACGCATAGTAATACTTCACAATATCGGGGGCTCCCAGTCCTCCATGAGATCGTGGAGCAAAAACCACCGTTTGGGCAATCCGATGCCTCTCATTCCCCCATATAAATTTAGCAAAGGCTCGCTGAATATTCCTAAGCTGAGGCATGGAGATAATGGTAATGTTTCGAAAAGATATAAAAACTTAGGGAGTATGGCCATTTTCAGTACATTAATCCTACCCAGGAGAGATAGGGGGCAGGACGACCAACTTCTGAGTAGACCATGCGTTTCCGCTATTAAGGATATATAGTTAGCTTCATAAAGGGGGCCGTACTTGGCGGTCAGGTTAATGCCAAGATATTTGAGAGAAACAGGGCACCAACGGTAGGGGTACGTGGATTCTAAGGAAGCTTGAAGTGCGGGGGGGATATGAATAGGGAGCGCTTCGGTTTTAGACGTATTTACCTTATAACCCGAGAGCCTACCGAAAGAATCTAAAAGAGTGTGAAGTTTGGGAAGGGAGGTTAGGGGTTTCGTCAGTGTGAGGAGAATGTCGTCCGCAAAAAGAGACAGCTTGTATTCTTTCAGTCTGAGGGAGACTCCCCTTATGTCTGAATCCACCCGTATAGCTGCAGCTAAGGGTTCTAAGCATAATATAAACAGCAAGGGGGATAGGGGGCATCCCTGTCTGGTACCATTACTATGTGTGAATAGCGGGGATCTGTAAGATGCCAATTGGACTTGGGACGTGGGAGACGAGTATAGGGCCTGCAGGGCCAATAGGAAAGAACCAGAAAGGCCAAAGCGCTTAAGCGTTGCAAACATGTAGGGCCATCCCAGCCTGCCAAAGGCTTTTTGTGCGTCTAAACTTAAAACAATAGCCGGGCGAGACATTTTATCGAGTAGATCTATGAGGTCAATGGTACGCCTGGTATTATCCCCAGCCCGTCTACCCAGTACAAATCCCACCTGGTCATTATGAACCAGAGCAGGAATCAATAAGGAAAGCCTATTAGCTAAAATTTTGGTGAAGATTTTATAGTCGGAGTTGAGTAAGGCTATGGGTCTGTAATTATCTGGCAGTGTAGGGGATTTACCCGGTTTCGGGATAACTGTGATATGTGGGTGGAGAAACTGAGAATGTGGAACATTGCCCCTTTGCAGGGAGGTGAAAAGATTAAGCAGATGGGGGCTTAGTGTCGAGAGGAAAGTTTTATAATAAACATAAGGAAGCCCATCAGGACCCGGGGATTTATGGGACGGAAGGTCTTTTACAACCGCAGCTAGCTCCTCCGGTGTAACGGGGGCATTTAAGGTGTCTATTTGTGGGGAAGACAACACTGGTAATTTCAAAGAAGCGCAGAAATCATCAAAGCTACCTTGGGAGAACTCATGATTGGGGTCAGAAGCTAGGCAGTTATATAATTTTTTGTAAAAAGTGCCAAACACTTTAGTCATCGTCAAGGGGCAGTAAGTTGGAGTGCCGTCCGGCTGTAGCAGGAGGTCAGGATAGGAGTGAAATGGACGGGGCTTAAGCTTGTTCACCAACATCCTATGAGGCTTGTTGGCAAATTCATAGAACCTTTGTTTAGTCCAAAGCAGACAAAAAAACGTTCCCTGTGACACTGCGCTATCCAAAAAAACAGAAAAAAGCTGCTAACACAATCACAAGGATAAAACAGTGAATAATAAACAAATACCAAACCAAAGTGTAGCGCTTAACAGTTATGAATAATCTAGTTAGTGCATCATCGTACAATTTAACCCAAACACCTTAGGTGTGAAAATTCTTAAAAAAGTACATAGAAATAAAAAAATACACTTCCAAAAAAATATAAATGAATTAAAAGTCTCTATGTAAAAAGTTGATCCAATCCAAACGTGAAATACGGGTCACCATCCACCTTCTTAAATGAGGCTAGCATGCAGACACCCTGTGATATTCCCGTCACCTTTAGAAGTAAAGGCTTACCGGATAGTATGGATCCAAACGAATATATATTCGAAGGATCATGCAAGCTTATAACTTAGAAGGCGAGATTTGCAGATGTAGATTTTCAGGGAAGTAACAAGTCAGACTCCTCATATAGTTGTCCCAACTAGTTGTTAAATCCACATCGGTACACTCCAGCTCAAAATGTTGAACTCATACAAAGGAAAATAAGGAGCCACAATAGTGTAAATCCGTTTAAAAGAAAAAATTTAATAAAAAAGTAATGAACTCACATGTAACCAAAGAAATCAAGCGCTTATTCCATAAAAACAGTGCTACAGCAGTAGTCCCGACGCGTTTCGTCCTCTACAGACGTCACCCCAGATGACGTCTGTAGAGGACGAAACGCGTCGGGACTACTGCTGTAGCACTGTTTTTATGGAATAAGCGCTTGATTTCTTTGGTTACATGTGAGTTCATTACTTTTTTATTAAATTTTTTCTTTTAAACGGATTTACACTATTGTGGCTCCTTATTTTCCTTTGTATGAGTTCAACATTTTGAGCTGGAGTGTACCGATGTGGATTTAACAACTAGTTGGGACAACTATATGAGGAGTCTGACTTGTTACTTCCCTGAAAATCTACATCTGCAAATCTCGCCTTCTAAGTTATAAGCTTGCATGATCCTTCGAATATATATTCGTTTGGATCCATACTATCCGGTAAGCCTTTACTTCTAAAGGTGACGGGAATATCACAGGGTGTCTGCATGCTAGCCTCATTTAAGAAGGTGGATGGTGACCCGTATTTCACGTTTGGATTGGATCAACTTTTTACATAGAGACTTTTAATTCATTTATATTTTTTTGGAAGTGTATTTTTTTATTTCTATGTACTTTTTTAAGAATTTTCACACCTAAGGTGTTTGGGTTAAATTGTACGATGATGCACTAACTAGATTATTCATAACTTTGTTAAGCGCTACACTTTGGTTTGGTATTAGTCCAAAGCAGAGCCTTAGAACACTTATGCATATCCAAGGACTTTAACCGTTCACGGAGAGAGGTCACTGTGCGAAGACGCGGCACCGATGGAGAGTACACTAGCAGAGCTTCAGCTTTTTGCAATTGCGAGAGGAGGTCCAGTCTCTGCGGTGCCGAGTCCCGCTTAAGGCGAGAGCCAGCTGAGATACATAATCCTCTAAAAACAGCCTTGTGGGCCTCCCAAAGGGTGGACACGTCCCGCACCGACCCTTCATTAAGCTGAAAAAATTCGGCTAACCCGTGGGATAGATGAGCTGCGGTAACCGGATCGCGGAGGAGGAACTCGTTGAATCTCCAGTGGCAGGTCTTAGGTGTAGAGAGGGTGAGGGCGAGGTCAAGCTGTACCGGTGCGTGATCAGACCACGTTATGGGATTCAACTCCGAGGCCACTACCGACGTTAGGAGAGGCGCCGAAACAAAGATGTAGTCCAATCTAGAGTACATCTTGTGTGGGGGAGAGTAAAAGGAGAATTGCCGAGGTGTAGGGTGTTTAATCCTCCAGGTGTCCAAAAAATTATGAGACCTAATGAGCTTGCGAAACGCAGCAGATTGACGTTCCGTTTTTAAAGAGGGATTGTCTGAAAACAGGGTCTGCCTATCCTTCCTAGCAGACATGGCCATATTAAAGTCCCCGCCAAGGATCATGAATGGCTGGGCATAGGTGCCCAGGCCGTCCAAGACCTCAGTGAGGAAGTGAATCTGGCCTGAGTTGGGAGCATAAACATTGATTATAGTAAGAGAACGAGATAAGTAGTCACAGTCCAGGAGAATGTACCTGCCCTGAGGATCAATAAATGAGGACTTAACCCGTAGCGGGCATGTCTTTTTAATCAGTATTGCCACCCCTGCTTTACCAGAGGGGTCGGAGGCCATAAAAGAGACCGGAAAATGTTTGGCCGCAAATTTAAGAGATCCCCCCGGGCGAAAGTGGGTCTCCTGGACTAGGACCACATCCGCATTAGAGGACTTGAACTCCTTCAAAGCCAACCAGCGCTTATGGATTGAGTTCAGGCCCTTAACATTGTAAGTAAGTACCCTCAAAGCCATCGTATAGAAATCAGAGAAAGCTTAAGACATCCGTAATATACATATAAAAAACGGACATAACCATACCAACCATGAAGAAATCGGGACTCGTGGCGTGTCCTAGAAGTAAAAGGCAAATGAAGACATATAATAACAACAATGTGATTATAAATTGTAGTAGAGTGCATCCAAATTGAACAAAAGATGAAAAAGAGGCCAAAAAATAGGCCTAGAAAGTAGAAAAAAAAAACATTACTAATAGAAAAAAGGCCTGGGGGGTGAAAACCACCCAGGAGTCCACAGCCGTAGCCATGGAACCAAAGAAGGCACATCAGGGGTTCCAGCTCATCTGGAGAGACCCCGCCACCTTCCAGCAAAAATTACAGGAAATAAGAGCAAAACACTGTAGTCCCAACAACCAAAAAAGAACAGGGGCAGTGGAAAATGGAACCTGTAACTAAAGTTGCAAATATCCCTTGTTAAAGAGGAAACATGGTGAGACAGGGGCCGAGGCCAAGATCAGCCAAACATAACACGTGGAAGCTTCCATCAGGGAGGGAGTCTAGGATGCAGGTTACGTTGAGGGGTAGAGAAGGATTTCTGCGGCTTCTGGCGTGCAGGGGTCCAGATCCGAGCAGGAATGGAGGAGGGTCTGGGCGTCGTCGGAAGCGGCATGGGGTCTTCGTCTGGAAGTGGTGGTAGGCCCAGGTTACGTATGAAAGCTTCACTCTCCTGAAGATCTCTCATAGAGTATTGAATCCCATCTTTAGTAGCAGAAAGGCGGAAAGGAAACCCCCAACGATATGGAAACTGGTGGTTTTGTAGATGAGCAGTCACGGGGCGAAAGCTGCGACGCTTGGCAAGAGTAATAGGGGATAAGTCACTAAAAATTTGTATCTTGGCTCCTTTAAATTCCAAACGGGATTTGTTCCGGGTGGCCATGGTCAGAGCCTCTTTGCTATCGTAGTAATGAAAGCGTACGATAATGTCTCTGGGATTGGCTCCGGCAGGCGGTTTTGGGGCCAGGGATCTGTGGGCCCTATCCATTCTCCAGTCTATGTCCGGGACTTTAGGGGCAACAACGTTAAAGAGGCTGAGTAGGTATGGTTTGATCTCCCCCTCACTAATAGCCTCTGGAACGCCTCTGATCCGAAGGTTTTGGCGACGTTCCCTATTCTCCAAATCTTCCTGTTGGGATTGGAGCTGAGAGACCGATTGTTTCAGACCGGCGTTGTCTTCTTCCAAAACGTGGACATATTGTATCAGGTCATCAAATTTGGTTTCCAGGACATCAGTCCGTTCTCCAATCTGGGCAAGCTCTCCCCGCAGTTCATGGGCCAGCTTACCCATTTCCTTTGAAACATTGCTCGTCAAGTCTTGTAGGAGAACTCGCAGTTTATCGTCAAGCACATCAACTGTGACCGGGGCGGACATCGTGTCTGGGTGGCTGTGTGACAAGGAATATGGACTGTCATGCGCCGGTGCTTGGGAAGCCACTTGTGCATACGTGAAGGAACCTGGAGAAGGGGCTGGGGAGGCCGGCCTGCTTAAAAATCGATCCAGAGTCTGTGTCTGTGAGGGCCGCAAATCCGGGGACGTAGACTGAGGAAGGTGTTTCGGCCCGTATTTCACCATGAGGCGTTGGATCTAGGCGTATAATCAGTTACATGCGGTGTTTCCCATAGAAAAGTAGCGACTGCGAGTAGCACGGGAGCATTGGAAGGCGGCTAAGGCCTACATAGGATGATCACATGGCTGTCAAACAAGTGGGACCCAAGATGAGACCCCAAGATAGTATGCTGCCGTTCAGAAGATCCAAATCAACCGTGGGGGGAGGGGGGGATGGAGCAGGAGTGCAGGTCGCAGCAGTCAACTGTGAGGGGAGGGAGATGAAGTAGGAGGGCAGTCTGTAGCAGTCCCAAGTAACCAGGGGGGGAATCCAGACCCCGCTGCCCCACTGGGTGGTATAAGGGGAGAGGGCACCAGTTAAGGTAGGAACCAGGGCAATTAGCAGGTAGGTACAGACCACTGGTAGTAGGAGAAGGAGATGGGTGAACCAAGATGGCCGCTGAGCAGGCCGGGGGTAGGTGCAGGGTAGGAGGGTGAGAGAGATTTAGGCAGGCAGATACTCAGGAGGGTTGCTATGCACAGCTGAGGCAGGGATCAATGCCTGTTCTGGATGGGGCAGCAAGCCGGCCACAGAGGAGGGAGAGCAGTTATGTTGGTAAAGGCCTCGGGTGGAGCAAGATGGCCGCCGGAGCTCACCTTTCTAGCTGGGGCCTGGGCTTCCTCTCTGGCATTCGAGCGGCGGCCAGCGGGGGTCCGGTGTAGGAGAGGCAATCCGAAGGGGTCAGCGCCAGGTGTCCGCCGCAGTCCCGGCCGGGATGGGGCCTAGGATGCGCCGTCCGGAGGCTCCGTGTGTCGGCGTAGGCCGCAAGATGGCGTCATCTGGCCTGCCTCGCCGCCCACTGCTGCGGAGCGAGAACGGCGGCGGACTCAGCAGCAATATCAGCTCCGTCCGGAGCCCCGATGGCCCACCGACGAGATGGAGAGGTCGGTGGGCAGAAATAGGTTGCGGTGGCCGAGGATGGGGTTCGATTGGAGCTAGGCCTCAGCGGAGCTCTCCCCAGGCACGTCCGTCGTCCTCGGCTTCCGGTCACGCCCCCCCGGGCGCTATCATTTTAGGGGCGTTTTTCTGTCCCTAGCAGGGCGCTTTTAACCCCTGCTAGTGCCCAAAAAAGGGTTAAAAGCCCCAGCAAAGCACCACTGCAGTGGCGCTTTGCCAGCGCTGCCCATTAATTTCACTGGGCAGGGGCGCTTTAAGAGCAGTGTATACACCGTTCCTAAAGTGCCTCAAAGAAGCTGCTAGCAGGACTTTGCCAGTGTCCTGCCAGCGCACCGCACCAGTGTGAAAGCCCGAGGGCTTTCACATTGGAGTGACAGGAGAGGCGATTTACAGGCGCTTTACAGGTGCTATCTGTTATAGCGCCTGTAAAGCGTCTCAGTGTGAAAGGGGTCTAATAGTTGTCCTGTGGACAGATTCTCCCACCTGAGCTGTGGATCTCTGTAGCTCCTCCAGAGTTACCATGGGCCTCTTGGCTGCTTCTCTGCTTCTCTGATGAATGCTCTCCTTGCCCGGCCCGTCAGTTTAGGTGGACGGCCATGTCTTGGTGGGTTTGTAGTTGTGCCATACTCTTTCCATTTTTGGATAATAGATTGAACAGTGTTGTGTGCGATGTTCAAAGCTTAGGATATTTTTTATACTCTTATGCTGCGTACACATGACCGGACTTTTTGACAGCAACGAGTCCGTCGGACAATTCAATCTTGTGTGGGCTCCATTGGACCTTTGCTTGACAAAAATCCGGCGGACTTTAGAAATAGAACATGTTTTAAATTTTTCAACCGGAACTCCGCTGGACCGAGAAATCCGTTCATGTGTATGCTAGTCCGACGGACAAAAAAACAAGGCTAGGGCAGCTATTGGCTACTGGCTATGAACTTCCTTATTCTAGTCCAGTCGTACGTTATCACGTTCGAATCTGTCGGTCTTTGGTGTGATTGTGTGTGGCCAAGTCCGTTCATTCGGAAAGTCCGTCGGAACTCCACTGAAAGTCCGTCGGAAAGACCGTCAGACCTAGTCCCTCAAAAAGTCCGGTCGTGCGTACGTGGCATAACCCTGCTTTAATTTTCTCCAAAACGTTATCCCTGACCTGTCTGCTTTGTTCCTTGGCCTTCATGATGCTGTTTGTTCACTAAGACCTCTAACAAAGGGGCTTCATAGAAAAGCTTCCTTTGTACTGAGATAAAATTACACACAGGTGGAGTCTATTTACTAATTAGGTGACTTCTGAAGGTAATTGATTCGACTCGATTTTAATTAGGGGTATCAGAGTAAAGGAGGCTGAATACAAATGCACGCTACATTTTTCGGATATTTATTTGTAAAAAATTTGGAAAACTATTTTTTTTTTCTTCCACTTCACAATTATGTGTCACTTTGTGTTGGTCTATCACATAAAATCTCAATAAAAAATTTGTGTTGGTCCATCACATAAAATCTCAATAAAAAAAAAAAAATTACATTTTTGGTTGTACCGTGACAAAATGTGGAAAATGTCAAGGTATATGAATACTTTTTCAAGGCACTGTAATTAGAACTTTCATGACCCCTGTGCAAGAAAACATGAAGGGGCCCGTGATTTCGGGGCCCTTCCCTCCCAGCCTGGTGGCGGAACGCCAGGGTCCAGTCGCATTTGTGACCTTCGTGATCCCGGTAGTTCCGCCACTGGTGATAGTAGTTTTTTTTTTCTTTGTTATTTTATTTATATATTTTTGTACCTTTTTTTTGTACAATTTAATCGTTTATTTTTATTTATTTTTTACAAATTTTTTGATCCCCGACAGGGATCTTTATAAAGATATCAGTGGTCTAAACAGACCTCTTATGTTTCAACTTTGAGAAAGAGAAAGGTGATTAAGGACATTAAAGACATTAAGCCCTCAATCTCCATCTCTGCAGCCTCAGCTGCACAGAAAGAATGGACAGGAATAGCTCTGTAAAGAGCTTCCCAGTCATTCATAAATGGAAGCATAGTAAACACATTTTAATATGCTTCAGTTATGAATGGACAATGCCAATGATCAATACCCATTCCCCGCTCTCCATTCTGACACATCCCTTGCAGCAACCGGCTTGAAGGGGGGGCAGTCCTGTGGGGGGCAGGGGAGCACAAAGGGGCCTGAGAGCTGAAGAAAGAGGAGGAAGCAGGATAGGAGCGATGGTGGGGGTGGCATATAAAGGGACCGATCCCCTCCATTTTTTTTTTGTTTACAAACGATTTTTATTTAGTACATAGAGAAAGTACAGGGAGTAAACATAGATATAATATAATAAATGCAATGTATATCAAGACAAACATAGAAAATCACCACAGATACAACATTTTTTACAAAATACAGTGCATATATATTGCAATAGTTTGTGTTTTCATTTGGTAAAGTGATGGGCTAGAGCCATAATAGTGCAGTAAACCATAGACAATCATGTATAAGAGACCCAATTTCAGGGAGTATTAAAAAAGGAGGTAGAGTGGTTAAACCAGGGTTCCCATTTCTTTCTATATAAATGTGTGGAATTCTGTGTGGTATGGAATATCTTTTCCATCAGATTAATGTTATTAATTCTGATTTTGAGGTTCTCCAAGGGGACGGAATGCGATTTCCAATGAAAAGCAATTAGCCAATGAATTGCGACACATATTGTATGAATCAATCTCATATTGTAAGTGGAAAGAGAGGGGATAGGGGCATATAGGAGGCAATTCTGTAGGGTTAGTTTTATGTTTTTATTTGAGATCACTGAGGCAAACTTTTCTAAGGCCCCTTTCACACATGCTGATGGTATGTCCGTATTTCATCCATCCATCCATTTGCGGATGAAATACGGACATCCATTCATCCCTATGGGATAGCGGGTGTCTGCGGATGAGCATCCGCAGACACCCGCTATTGTCCGCCTCCGCAAATGTCCGATTCTGCAGACGGAGGAAAATCCTATTTTTCTGTCCGTCTGCAGAGCGGATCGGATGAACACGGACACACGGTCCGTGCTCGTCCGATCCCCATCAGTGTGCGGAGACCGCCCTGTCCGCAGCCGGCTCAGCGGGGACAACGGAGCGATCCCCGCTGAGCGAGCGGATCATCACGGGGCGGATCATTACTGATCCGCCCCGTGTGAAAGGGGCCTAACTGTTTCCATATGTATGTAATTTTGGAACAATCCCAGAAGATATGTGAGAATGAGCCCAGGGAATTACAGCCTCTGAAGCATGTATTAGGTGTTATGGGGTATATTGAATGTAATTTTACTGGGGTATAGTACCATCTGGTAAATAATTTTAGTGCTGTCTCTTTGACTGTGATTGATCTCGTGCATTTGTGTAGATTGCTAATACAAATGTCCCAGTCGTGAGAAGAAAGCAAGAGATTTGTTTCCTGTTCCCATTTGGTCATGTATGGGAGTTTGGTCATTTCAGTGTGATTGAGAAGGTTATGATATATTTCTGAGATGAGTCCGGGATTCCTTGGTGTTTTAAGGCAGATATTTTCAAAAAACGAGGGGGGAGGGGGATTTGTTGTTTGGAAATATGTATTGAAGAAATGTCTAATCTGCAGATATCCACAGAATTCTGTATTTGGGATCTGATGTTTTGATTTAAGAGATGCAAATGAGGAGAAATTGTTATTTTCTATAAAGTTCTTAAGGGAGGTCAAATTATGGTTGATCCACCATGACAAGTCCACCATATCATTGTCGTTCTGTGGGGATCTTGGGTCTCCTACAAAGGAAGCGTGGGGTGGGGATCTAGAAATAAGATTGAATTTTTTATTGTGTAAAGTCCATAATCGATAAGAGTGTGCGACTATTTGGTTGAGAGCATCGATGGTGTTTATTGGGATTTTGTTGCCCCAGAGAATACCAGAGATAGATAGTGGTTTGATAGACTCTTGTTCAAATCTGACC
The DNA here is from genome assembly GCF_037356315.1 of Lithobates pipiens. Lineage (NCBI taxonomy): Eukaryota > Metazoa > Chordata > Amphibia > Anura > Ranidae > Lithobates > Lithobates pipiens. The sequence continues at coordinate 2,055,544 of NW_027507755.1, read as the reverse complement.
CATGGTATCTTAGAGTTGTGAATATGCCATTGGGCCATTTGCACCCATCTTGCAGACAGATAGTATAACCAAAAGTCCGGAAGGCCTAATCCTCCGTTTCTCTGTGGTTTATATAACACCAGTCTGGGTAGGCGTGGGTGGGAGTCCAGCCATACATATTTATTAATAATTGTCTGGAATCTTGAAATCATTATTTTATTTAGTCTGATTGGTATTGCTCTAAATAGATATAACATTTTTGGTAGAATGGTCATTTTAACTGCCGTGATTCTGCCTAAGAATGACATTTTAAACGATTTCCACATTGTGAGGGTAGATCTTATTTTATTAATTAAAGGTATATAATTTTTGGAATATAAATCATTAATGTTGGGGGTAAGGAAAATGCCCAAGTAGGGGAGTGATTCTAGTGACCAGGAAAAATTGAATGTAGAGCGTAGGGTAAGATCCCCTCCATTTTAAACATCTAGCCTATATGTGTAGATTACTTACAAAACTATATGTAGACTCTGGTACTTTTTTGCATTGCTACACAGCAGTTATGCTGTACTGCTCCTTCTCACAATGCTAGATGATAGGGTCTATTTATAAAAAAAAATGGTTGGGAATATGACAAGAATTCACCCATTCTTGACTAATATTGACCGCATATTACTTAATTAAGTGATTTCTTATGATTATCAGCTTCATCTAGTGAAGTACCGTACCTCATTCCGAAAAAATACTGCATTATGGCCAGTTGGCCACTAGAGTTGACAGAAATATGAAAACTGAAGCTAGTCACAAGAACAAATTCTTTATAAACAGACCCCAAGTTACAAAGTTACATAGTCATGGTGAAAAAAAGTGCATATACAAAACCATGGTCCAAGTTGCTCCAACAGAAAAAAAAGTTCACTATATGGACCATTTTTGTATTTATACATGTTGATTTTTACCCCCCCCCTTAATATCCTCTTCTCAAGGGAGAATACATCCAATTCAACTAACCTTTCTTCATAACTGAGCTCCTCCATGCTTTTTATGCATTTGGTTGCACTTCTCTGCACTTTCTCCAGTTCTCCAATATCCTTTTTATTAACTGGTACCTGGAACTAAACTACATATTCCAGATGAGGTCTTACTAATGATTTGTAGAGGAGCAAGATTTTGTAAATCTCTTTCTGGAGTCTTTACCTCTTCTAATACAAGAATGTATTTTGCTAGCTTTGGAAACTGCAGCTTGGCATTGCATGCTATTGTTAAGCCTATGATTTACCAGAACACCCAGATCCTTCTCCACCATTGATTCCCACAGCTGTTCTCATCCTAGTATGTATGTTACATGCATACTCTTAGCCCCCAAGTGCATAACTTTTCATTTATCAACATTAAATGTCATTTGCCAGTCAATTAGACAGAGCATTGAGGTCGTCTTGTAAGTTGGAGACACACTGTATGGATGTTATTCCACTGCATAGCTTGGTGTCATCTGCATACTCTGAAAAGGTACTTTTAATCTCAAACTCTATATCATTTATAAATAGGTTAAAAAGTAAAAGTCCCAACACTGACCCTTGGGCTACACCACTGATAACCTTAGAGGATTCAAAGTATAAATCATTAATCACTAGTCTCTGAATACAGTCTTTTAGACAGTTTTCTGCTCATTTAAAGACTGAATTTTGCTACAGACTTTAGCTTACACATTAGATGCCTGCAGGGAAAAAGTTCACTGCCCTTCTGTCAGACAGTAAACTATTTTACCATATAATTATTAAAAGTAATTTGAAAGGTTTGTGACTTGTTTTTTTTTTTTTTTAGCCTCTATTTTCTCAGTGTCGAAGACTGTCTGAAAATGTTTGTTAATTATTTAACCACTTCAATACCGGGCACTTAAACACCTTCCTGCCCAGACCAATTTTGAGCTTTCAGCGCTGTCGCACTTTGAATGACAATTGCGCGGTCATGCTACACTGTACCCAAATGATATTTTTATCATTTTTTTTCCACAAATAGAGCTTTCCTTTGGTGGTATTTGATCACCTCTACGGTTTTTATTTTTTGCGCTACAAATAAAAAAATACCAAAAATTTTGAAAAAAAAAAAGTTTTTTTGTTTCAGTTTCAAAACTTTGTAAATAAGTACGTTTTCTCCGACACGGATGGGCGACACGGATGGACACTGATAGGTGGCACAAATTGGCACTGATAGCTGGCACGGATTGGCATGGATGGGCGGCACAGATGGGCATGGATAGGCGGCACAGATGGGCATGGATAGGCAGCACAGATGGGCATGGGTGGGCACTGATAGGCGGCACAGGTGGGCACTGATAGGCAGCACAGGTGGGCACTGATAGGCAGCACAGGTAGGCACTGATAGGCAGCACAGGTGGGCACTCATAGGCAGCATTGGTGTTATACTGTACTAATGGATGCCAATCAGTGCCAAACAATAATGCATGCCAATCAGTGATGCCCATTGTGGGCACTGATTGGCATCCATTATGGGCACTGATTGGCATCCATTGTGCTGACTGGCATCCCTGGTGGTCTAGGGAGGATTACCTTTTGCTTAGCATCCCTGGTGGTCTGGTGGCGTCCCTGGTGGTCCAGTGTGGGCATCCTCGGGAGGGCTGTGCGGATAATCGATCAGCACAGACCCCCCCTGTCAGAGGAGCAGCCGATCAGGCTCTCCTCTACTCGCGTCTGACAGACGCGAGTGAGGAAAAGCCGATCACCGGCTCTTCCTATTTACACTGTGATCAGCCGTGATTGGACACGGCTGATCACGTGGTAAAGAGTCTCCGTCGGAGACTCTTTACCGAGATCGTAGTTGCCGGGTGTCAGACTGACACCCCGCAACAACGATCGCCGCGATGCATACCCCCGGGGGCGCGCAGCGGCTCATAATCCTGATCACGTCATATGACGTCCGATCAGTATTATGAAACCACTTTGCCACCGTCAATTTGTAATAGGGCGGGCGGCAAGTGGTTAAAAGACAGATGGAAAAGACCTAAGAAAATTGTTATGAAAAATATTATTACTAAATAATTAATAAATAGACCAGCTCTCTACTAATCTATGTAGAGCACCCACCCTGACAAAAAAGTCAGCTGCTTTTAACTTCTGTGTCGGAGAACTTATCAGAAGTTATCATGCTGATAACAGAAGAACTGAGCAACAGAAAGACACAGAATTAAGGGCTTTGGAGAGAGATAAGAACACTACAGATACAGTATACGCTTTGTCATCACGTACACTTGCTGACCAGTGGGAGAGTTCGGTGCAGCCACTCAGCCTGCTGCTTTTTGGGAGAGCAATTGTATCTGTTTTTATTGCTGTATGCAAGTTTTTTTTAAACCTTTTGCCCAAGGATTTTCTTAGTGTGAATTCCTTTGTAAGTTTCACTTGTTATTTTTTTATGGGTGTATATGCTTTTTACTTTTATTTTTCATTCTGCTGATGAACCAACCCTGACTGGATAACGTTTGGAGCTTTGGAGTTTCCTTTCATAAGAAGATGTAAGGCGTGCATTTTACCATACTATATAATGGTCCACAGGATCTGGTAAGAGGCTTTAATACTTGGTGTCATCTGGTGGTGGAAACACTGCAAATTGTGATTGCGGGGACACTGGTGGAGCAAGTGAATCCTGGATGATTTGGACTTTCTTGTTTCACATATATTTTTCCTTTTTAGCCGTTGTGAATTGGCTGTTATGGGCACTTATTTACATATTTGGTGTGATTTCTTTATACACGTTTTTTCACCTATTAAAGTTTGATGTCATTATATTGATTCATTTTTGCGTTTTAACAATATCGAGTTCAATTTTTTAGCTCTGCTTCATGTACGGTAACTACCCCAATCCTTGCATCTGGTGTCACAGATTGCTTAAGTGGCTGCTCATCTGTAATTTATCTGTTTTAGCACGGATATCCTATATGATTTTTGAACTACAGATATATGTGCCTAGGTCAAATTTCATGAATTGGGTTTGCATCCACTTTAACCACGTCAATACAGTGCACTTACACCCCCTTCCTGCCCAGACCAATTTTCAGCTTTCAGCACTCTACTTTGAATGACAATTACTCAGTCATGCAGCACTGTACTCACATGACATTTGAGTCCTTTTTTCACACAAATAGAGCTTTCTTTTGGTGGTGTTTTATCACTAGTGAGTTTTTTATTTTTTGTGCTATAAATAAAAAAAGACCGTACATTTTGTGAAAACAATTCTTTTCTTTATTTCTGTCATAAAATTTGGCTAATTAGTAATTTTTCTTCATAAATTTTGGCAACAATTTACACTGCTACATATCTTTGGTAAAAATAACCCAAATTAGTGTATATTATTTGGTCTTTGTGAAAGTTATAGAGTCTACAAACTATGGTGCCAATCACTGAAAATTGATCACATCTGATCAGGCCTTCAGTACATCAGGTGTATCTCATTTCTTGAGACACTAACAAGTCAGCAAAGTACAAATACCCCCCAAATGACCCCTTTTTTAGAAATTAGACATTCCAAGGTTTTAAGTAAGTAGCATTGTGAGTTTTTTTAAGTTGTAATTTTTTCCCACAATTCTTTGCAAATTTTAGATTTTTTTTTTTTTTTTACAAAATTGTCATATTATCAGGTTATTTCTCACACACAGCATATGCATACAACAAATTACACCCCAAAATACATTTTGCTACGCCTCCTGAGAATGGCGATACCACACATGTGAGACTTTTACACAGCTTGGCCATATACAAAGGCCCAACATTGAAGTAGCACCTTCAGGCATTCTACGAGCATAAATAAAATCTAATTTCTCAACCACCTATTACATGTTGAAGGCCCTGGAGCACCAGGACAATGGATTTGCCCACAAAATGACCCAATTTTGGAAAGCAAACACCCAACCTATAATCTATGAGGCATAATGAGTCTTTAAAACTGTAAATTTTTTTCCACAAGTTTTTGGAAAATGTGGAAAAAAATGAAAACGCATTTTTTTTTTTTACGCAAAGTTGTAAATTTATATGATATTTCGAACTCATAGCATTTATATAGCAAAAATTTAAAATATATAGCAAAAGAGAGCACGTGCCAGCCCTAGTGTGATTCCATTTAATAATAAAAATTCATTAAAAAGATTGAGGGTTGCACTCACAAACATCCAGTATACAGTGGCATATCCATAAAAGCCTCCACTCCTCATCTGCAATAGTCAGTTGGCTCACAGCAACTAGCAGCGTGATTCGGGGGAACTGTAAACAAGGCCCACCTACTTCCTGGTATCATAAGCCGCTCACTACGCCCGGCGTAGTGTGATGACACTCGAGGCAGGAGGAGCGGATGCACCGTGAAGTGACTAACTCCTCTGATGTGCTTAGTGTGGTTGCTAGGACAACATGTTTCAGAGGTGTGGCCTCCTTCTTCAGGTACCACCCTCATACATCATGGTAATCTTATACACAGAAACCCCCCGCCCCTCCTCGTCGTCAGCCAATGGCATCATGCAGACCAGGAGTACGGAGTTCACAGGCACAGAATATCTACACAGTGGAGGGGGTTATTTAGCAACTGCATTAGTGTTTATATAACTATGTGAATTGATAGCACTAACTTTAATCAAACTGTAATAAAATTGTTAAAAATGATACGATTTAACTCATCATGTTATACTTATAAAAACCTTTTTAGAAAATGCTTAAAAATATATAATCAATATTTATCAAACAATACATACTATACAAAAATAGCTGTCAACAGCAAATGGGAAAAACACGCTGCAGGAGTAAAATCATACATTTCAATAAATACATAATGCATAATATGATCTCAGCAAAATGTAAAAAATCTTCACAATGAAAATGAGTTCATAATTTGTTCATAACGTGGTATAACGTTATATGGTACACATATAAAATATAATATATATTATGAACGAATTTTCATCATGATGATTTGTTTACATTTTGCTGAGATCATATTATGCATTATGTATTTAATGAAATGTATGATTTTACTCCTGCAGCATGTTTTTCCCATTTGCTATTGACAGCTATTTTATATAGTATGTCTTGTTTTATAAATATTGATTATATATTTTAAAGCATTTTCTAAAAAGGTTTTTATAAGTATAACATGATGAGTTAAATCTTATCATTTTTAACAATTTTATTACAGTTTGATTAAAGTTAGTGCTATCAATTCACATAGTTATATAAACACTAATGCAGTTGCTAAATAACCCCCTCTGCTGTGTAGATATTCTGTGCCTGTGAACTCCGTACTCCTGGTCTGCATGATGCCATTGGCTGATGACATGGAGGGGCGGGGGTTTCATTGTACAAGATTACCATGATGTATGAGTGTGGTACCTGAAGAAGGAGGCCACGTCTCCGAAACATGTTGTCCTAGCAACCGCACTAAGCACGAGTTCTCTGAGAAGCGTATGATATCAGGAAGTAGGTGGGCTGTGTTTACAGTTCCCCCGAATCACGCTGCTAGTTGCTGTGAGCCAACTGACTAGATCAGGAGTGGAGGCTTTTATGGATATGCCACTGTATGCTGGATGTTTGTGAGTGCAACCCCCAATCTTTTTAATGCATTTTTATTATTAAACGGAATCACACTAGGGCTGGCGTGCACTCTCTTTTGCTCTAGATTTTCAGATCTGTGTCTGCCTCCCAGTGGACTTGTTGGAGAGCTGCAACACCTAAAGCGGAGTTTATACATTCAGACTGCTTGCTGTTGGATTAGGAATATTGGGGACAGTGCTATATTTGGTTTGTTTTTATGTGTTTGGAATATAGCAAAAATTACACCCCAAAACACATTATGCTACTCCTCCCAAGTATGGCGATACCACATGTGTGAGACTTTTACGCAGGCTGGCCACATACAGAATCCCAACACTGAAGTAGTACATTCAGGCATTCTAGGAGCATAAATTACACATCTCACTTCAATCCTACCTATCACACATTTGAAGGTCCTTGAGCACCAGGACAGTGGAATTACCCACAAAAATGACCCCATTTTGGAAAGCAAACCCCCCAAAGTATATTCTACGAAGATAGGTACTTGGGTAACTTGAGCTGCAGACAGGTACACGGGTACTCTGATGGGCTGGTGACAGGTACTCGGTTACTCTGATGGCATAGCGACAGGTACTCGGGCACTCTGATGGCATGGTGACAGGTACTCGGGTTCTCTGATGGGCTACAGATAGGTACTCGGGTACTCTGATGGGCTGGTGACTGGTATTTAGGTACTCTGAAGGGTGGTGACAGGTACTCAGTACTCATATGAACTATGACAGGCACACAGGTTTTCATATGGACTGTGAAAGGTACTCAGGTACTCATATGGACTGTGACAGGTACTCCGGTATTCATATGGACTGTGGCAGGTACTCGGGTACTCAGATGGACTGTGGCAGGTACTCGGGTACTCAGATGGACTGTGACAGGTACTCGGGTACTCAGATGGACTGGTGACAGGTACTCGGGTACTCAGATGGACTGTGACAGGTACTAGGGTACTCAGATGAACTCTGACAGGTACTTTGATGGGTGGGGACAGGTCTTTTTTATCGGGGGGGGCAATCATTGTGTGTGTTGGTGTGCACTGTAAGCGGTAACAAAATGTTACCGCAATCTCCTTCTCACGCACAATCGATGTGTGAGGAGGAGAACCGGTAACATCTCGTTAACGCTCTGTATTTACATTTAGTAATCGGCTGTGAAAGAATCACAGCCGATCACGTGGTAAACAGCCGTCAGCCAATGGCTGTTTACCAGCGTCAGTGACGAGCAGTGTTCCCAGGAATATGCTGCCACCGACGTGTAGGCATAGCACGCTTGCGATCACTAGCATGCACCGTGCAAAATGGGGCGGTACCATCTGTGATCGGCCAGGACTTCATCACAGCCGATCGTGTGGTAAACAGCCATGCCCAATGGCTGTTCACCCCCCTCAGTGGTGAGAGGTGTCTCTGTGACATGCCGCCACCGAAGGACCAGGGATGCACGCACACAATCCCTATTTAAATGGACGGACATCATATGATACCCGCCCAGAACGAGAGCCGCGCCGCCTGGCTGTCATATGATGGGCGGCGGGTAGCAAGCGGTTAAGCACATTGTGTTTATTGTTGTAACTTAGACGATCACATTTCATGGCAAATTATTGCAGAAAAGCAACACATTTTTAAAAGATTTTCATATTTTATGTCAGGGCAAAAAAAATTTTTTTCAGTATAATGCTGCAAAACATGCACATTTCCCCCATGTTTTATACCTCTGAAAACACCACAAGTATAGGATGTTACCAGTTGATCTGAAATTCAGTATGCTTCAGTATACCTGTTTAAATAGACAACACAGTGCTTCTGCTGCACTAAAATCCAAAGCAGCCCTGCCCAGTTTTCTTCTGCTGGACTAAGAAAAACGTCCCTGTCTCCTGAGTTCCATAACATGAGAGTAGGCGTTCTGTAATCTGTAGTAAGAGAACAGGCAGAGGTAAGAAGAGTGCTTGAAATTTCAATACAACAGAGTTACTGGATTTCTTTCAGATAAATGCCCCGTACACCTGATCGCCCAGCAAAAAAACAATGAGAGCTTTTGGTTGGAAAATGCGACTGTGTGTATGCTCCATCAGACTTTTGTTGGCCGAATTCCCGCCAGAAAAAGATTGACAGCAGGTTCTCAATTTTTCGGTCGGAAAAAGTTCAGATCGGAAATTCCAATCATCTGTACAAATTCCGATGCGCAAAATTCCTACGCATGCTCGGAAACAATTTGACACATGCTCGGAAGCATTGAACTTAATTTTCTCGGCTCGTCATAGTGTTGTACGTCACCGCATTCTTGACGTTCGAAAGATTAGCTAACCGTATGACTGTGTGTATGCAAGCCAAGCTTGAGTGGAATTCCGTCAGAAAAACCATCCGAGTTTTTTCAGATGGAAAATCCACTCATTTGTACGGGGCAAAACAGTTATTTTTCTGTTTTTAAAGAAGAGGTTTGGGGTACATAAAAAATTGAAAGACACATACTCATCTCCATGCTGCAGCATCTGAGTGACACTGCAGCGGTCCCATGCTGGCCTTCTTAAGAATTGGGTGATCATTTGACCACTGATCATTCATCTCTCGGTTTGCTCGGAGACAGTAACTGCACTTAGTTATTTTCTTCCAGTGCTCAATGGAGCACAAGTCTGACTGGATTTTAAAGGTAGAGCCAGTTGTCATTTAGACAGCTGGGTGAATTCCATCAATATTGTCAGGATTATTCCTGTACTCAGTGTGGCTGTGTCCCATCAGCTAATACATTATATTGACAAAAGTATTGGGACACATGCCTTTACACACACACGAACTTTAATGGCTTCCCAGTCTTTATTCGTAGGATTTAATATTGAGTTGGCCCAACCTTTGATGTATATGCTATAACAGCTTCAACTCTTCTGGGAAGGCTGTCCATAAGGTTTAGGAATGTGTGTATGGGAATACTTGACCAATTGTGAGGTCAGGCACTGATATTGGACAAGAAGGCCTGGCTTGCAGTCTCCGCTTTAATTCATCCCAAAGGTGTTCTATCAAGTTGAGGTTAGGACTCTGTGAAGGCCAGTCAAGTTCCTCCACCATAAACTCGCTCATTCATGTCTTTATGGGCCTTGCTTTGTGCACTAGTACGCAGTCATGTTGTAACAGGAAGAGGCCATCCCTAAACTGTTCCCACAAAGTTGGAAGCATGCAGTTGTCCAAAATGTCTTGGTATGCTGACGCCTTAGGAGTTCCCTTCACTGGAACTAAGGGGCCAAGCCCAGCCCAGCCCCTCAAAAACAACCCCACACCATAATCGCCCGTCCACCAAATGATTTGAAAGTGTGGCCAAATACTTTTGGCAACATCGTGTGGATGAGCGAGTTTGGAGTGGAGGAACTTTACTGGCCTACACAGAGTCCTGGCTTCAACCCAATAGAATGCCTTTGGGATGAATTAGAGCATTGACTGCGAGCCAGGCCTTCTCATCCACATCAGTGCCTTCACAAATGCACTTCTGGAAGAATGGTCAAACATTCCCATAGACAAACTCTTAAACCTTGTGAGCAGCCTTCCCAGAAGAGTTGAAACTGTTATAGCTGCAAAGGGTGGGCCAACTCAATATTGAACCCTACGGACTAAGACTGGGATGTCAGTAAAGTTTACGTGCAGTGTAAATACTTTTTCCAATACAGTATGGTGTAGCTGGCAATAACCCATTATCAGCTGACCCTGGATCACAAATGTAAATGTACTCTTTTGATCGAAAAACGAAGCATAGCCAAAAAAAAGGTTTGGCCATACTTCTCTTTTAAAGGGACAGAACTTTTTTTTGTGCCCTGTATTCTTAGTGACAGATGCAGATAAATATCCTCCTCTCTCACCAGTGAAATGGCAAATCTTCCTTTTTCCAACAGCTCTGCACACTACTCTGGACACTACCATGAAATGGCGAATCTTCCTATTTTTTCAATAACTCTGGATACTACCGCTATCCAACATTTCAGAATGTGTCTGATAAGATGCCCCCTGCTGGCCTCTGTGGTTCTTCCCGACATCTGGCCAGCAGATGGAACCACTGCACCAAGAGGGGGACACACTATTGGACACAAGAACAAGTGTCTAATAGAAAACAGCACCCGGAGCTCATGGACAAAACAAAGCTTTGCCTTTCTCACCACTGGAGAAGTGAATGCTTATCCACTTTTTTTTTTTTTAGTGTGCCCATACTTTAATTTTGTCCCTGAGGGATAGGTTCGATTTGATACAATAATAAACATCTGGAAGTGGAAGCTTGTAAAATTGTGAAAGTCCTATAAAAATAACATTAGTACAAATACTCCAGTAATAGGTTAAAAAAATTGTGCTTACTGCCAGTAAACTATACTTTAACTCCACGTTGCCACCATAAAACAAAGCCCTATGCAAGACATTTAAAACTCTATACATAAGCAAACCAACGCAAATATATACAACAAACATTACATTTTCCAGCTCCACTTAGGAAATATTATTGATTCCCATTGATTCTTGCGCTCTTTTGTTTAAAATCAATAGTCATCTCCCCTATGCACATTACAGCACATTTTAGTTGTATCCTGCATTTAGAGCCTCATCGTATCTGTAATACATTTCTGCTCATTTCAAGCGTAAAAATATTTAATGTGTCCATGGTTATATTTGGTTCAGCAGGTGATCGGAGAAAACCTAAGTTAAATAAATGTGTTTACTTTTGTGAAAGAATTAAAGTTAAATCGATTCATTGATCCAGCAAAATGGTCAATAGCATGTTTGAAACTGCACCGGCAATTCATTCAATTTTATTGTTTAGATTGAACTTAAAAATTAACATTTTAATTGACTTTTTTACTGCTTGACTGTCAATATTCAGTTTTAACGAAGACTGTGTTACTACGATTAGAGTAAAGGCAATGTTATTGTGATTTCTTATGTGAAGCTTTTCTTATAGAATTCTAATTGAATATTGCAGAGTGTTTACCCAGCTCAGCAGAGGCTTAAATGGCAATCACCCTCATATAACATCCACTGGAATAACACTGCTGTGCAACACATTAATACGGCGGCACATAGGAGTGACTATAGAGAGAATTATATTGTAATCACTTTTGATTTACTCCTTTTCTCTCGTTTAGTTTGTCAATGCAGAATTTCCACTGTTAGCCTGATCCAAAATGTTACTTAGTGTGCCCATGATTAAGTGAATTTTATAACTAAAGTTGTAGGTTGTAGGTATAGGCCCAGGCATTACCCATATTTCCCCCCAAACCTCCCTCTCCTCCTTTAGGCTGGATTCACACCTATACATTTTTAGTGCTTTTGGCATTTTGCAGAACGTGTTCCATAGGAAACCATGGTGCATGGTTGATGGTTCTGCAAAATGCAAAAAGCACTAAAAATGCATAGGTGTGAATCCAGCCTTAGATCACGTACCAGAATAATTTTTTCTTTAACCTTGCTCTTGTAGCAAAAAAATAGCTTTTATTATGTCCATGTAAAAGAAATCCTAGCAGCTAATTAGCCACTAGACTGCTTTTAAAAGCAGTGGGAGGGAATGTCCCCCCCCCCCCCGCCATCTTCCATGGTTTTCTCAGGCTCTCCTGTCCCACCGGGGAACCTGAGAATGCAGCAGGTGGTTCCGTCACCTGACCATAGAGCTGATCAGAGACCAGAATGGCTTCAATAATCTCTATGGCCTAAGAAACCAGAATCTATGAGCATTTCATTACTTCAGTTTCGCCGGATATAAACAGCGCCATTGAGAAATAATCTTATCACACTGATCTTGGTGTGGTCAGATGCTTTAAGGGCTAAGGAGAGATCTAGAGTCTAATAGACCCCACTTTTTATAAAAAAAAGAGTACCTGCCACTATCTATTACTGTCACAGGGGATATTTACATTCCCTGTGATAACAATAAAAGTTATTAAAAAAAGTGAAAGGGACAGTGTAAAAAAAAAAAAAAATACATAATAATAAAAAAAAAAGTGCTCGTGAGCAAAGACAAATGCAAGCATCGGTCTCGTGTCGTATGTAAACAACAATTGCACCATGTATGTGAAGTATTACCACGAACGTCAGCTCAAGGGCAGTATCTCTTGCAGTAGACCTCCTCTGTAAATTTAAAGGGGTAGCCTGCAAAAGCCTTTTAAAATGTATGTAGTTTGTGGCCGTACAATTTTAAAGCATGTCGTGTTTGGTATCTATGTACTCAGCATAAGATCATCTTTTATATTTTACCAAACATTTGGGCAATATAGTGTGTTTTTGTGCATTCAAATTTTAAAAAGTGTTTTTTTTCCCCAAAAAATTGCGTTTGGAAAATCGCTGCGAAAATGCTGTGTGAAAAACAAAAAAAATGCAACATCCACCATTTCAATCTGTAGGGCCTTTGCTTTAAAACAAAATATATAATGTATGGGGGATTCAAGTAATTTTCCAGCAAGTAAAATGTATTTTTGCATGTAAACAAACAGCGTCAGAAAGAGCTTGGTCTTAATGTGGTTAGAAGAGTGGGTGATGTGTGGCATAAGCTTCTAATGTTGGGCATAAAATGCTAAGATAGCAAACCCCCCCCCCAATGACCCTTTTCTGGAAAGTAGACATCCCAAGCTATTTGCTGAGAGGCATATTGGGTCCATGGTATATTTTATATTTGAATATCACAAGTTTCGGAAATGTACACATTCTTTTTTTTTTTTTTTTTTACACAAAGTTGTCACTAAATGATATATTGCTCACACATGCCATGGGTATATGTAGAATTGCACCCCAAAATACATTTTGCTGCTTCTCCTGAGTAAGGGGATACCACATGTGTAGGACTTTTTGGGAGTCTAGCCATGTACAGGACCTGAAAACCAATCATCGGTTTAGGCAAACAAATACCACAGCGCAAACAAACCCAAATGGATTAAACTAAAAGAGTGCTAATAATGTGCATGACATTTGCATACAAACAAAACTGAATAAGTGAAAAATATTGAACAAGCATGTAGCCAGTGAAAGGTCAAATATGTGTGTACAGTTGCATCAATAAAGTTCCAATTGCAAAAATTCCTTCACAAGTTTTGTGCTGACAGTTCCCAAAGTGCTGTAATGCATAATATCCACACAGATGATACATGCTACACCCCCCCCCCCCCACAAGTGGTTAGACTCACCAGATGGACCCCTCAAGCAATACTGCATTGTGGGTCAAACAGGCTTACTTTGGTGAGCAGGGTGATGAGACGCCAAATTCCAAGATGTGATTCTTCCTGTGATGTTTCAGACCTGGACATAAGGAGAGAGAGCCCACATAGTGTAGTACGTCTGGTTTTATTCAATAAAAGTCATGCTAACCATGTTCCATAGTACAGATCAAAAGGGTGTCACTTCAGAAAAAAGTCTGCTCATTCCAGGAAGAACCAGGTTCTCTCACAGCCTTGTCTATGTTCCAACGTACATCGGACGTGATGATGCCGTAGTCTAACTGACACATTTTGCCCCTCCCACAAGGCATTATCAAAGACCCAGCCTTAGGAGAAATAATGTATCCCAAGAACTGCATGTGGGTATGTTCAAACTCACATTTCTTCACTTTAATATAAAGTTGGTTCTTCCTTAACCTTTCAAGGACAGTGCAAGACATAGACTAGGCGGGGGGAGCCATGCATTCATCTAAGGCTCACCAGTTCCCAAATGTCTTGCAGGACAATTTTATGGGTCAGATGGTCGACACACCAATTAGAAATAAAGTGTTACTGGATCTACTGATTACCAACAATACAAACCTGATCACAGATGTGGAAATTCGGGGCAATTTAGGTAACAGCGATCACAGGTCAATTGGCTTCAGTATAAATCACACAAATAGGAAACATAAGGGGAATACAAAGACACTGAATTTCAAAAGAGCCAACTTCCCTAAACTACAAACCTCGCTAGAAGGCATAAATTGGGATAAAATCTTAGGAACAAAGAACACAGAGGAGAGATGGGTTTGCTTTAAGAGCCTATTAAATAGAAAACACAAGTCCTGGATGGCTTAACTCCAATGTAAAAATGCATTAAAAAGCAAATGAGAAGGCCTTCAAAAAATATATGGTTGAGGGATCATCATCAGCATTCAGACTTTATAAAGAATGCAACAAGAAATGTAAGGGTGCAATAAGGATGGCTAAGATAAAACATGAAAGACACATAGCTGAGGAGAGCAAAAAACATCCCAAGAAATTCTTTAAGTATGTAAACAGTAAAAAAGGGAGGACAGACTACCGTATTTTTTGCTCCATAAGATGCACCTGACCATAAGACACACCTAGGTTTTAGAGGTTGAAAACAAGAAAAAAATAATATTCTGAACCAAATGGTGTACTAAAATATTTTCCAGTGCCCATGAAATGCAGAGTGACCATTACCATAGAAAATGCAGAGTGACCATTACCATAGAAAATGCAGAGTGACCATTACCATAGAAAGTATTGGCAGGGTATTGGCAGAGTATTGCAGAGTATTGGCAGGGTATAGCAGAGTATTGGCAGGGTATTGCACAGTATTGGCAGGGTATGGCAGTGTATTGGCAGGGTATTGGCAGAGTATTGGCAGGGTATGGCAGAGCATTGGCATGGTATGGCAGAGCATTGGCAGGGTATGGCAGAGTATTGGCAGGGTATGGCAGAGTATTGGCAGGGTATTGCAGAGCATTGGCAGGGTATTGCAGAGTATTGGCAGGGTATGGCAGAGTATTGGCAGGGTATTGGCAGGGTATTTGCAGAGTATTGGCAGGGTATTGGCAGGGTATTGCAGAGTATTGGCAGGGTATTGCAGAGTATTGGCAGAGTATTGGCAGGGTATTGCAGAGTATTGGCAGGGAATTGAGGGATGGCTGTGACTGCACTTGTCACAGAGCAGCGCTGTGGGCACTACAGATGCAGCCCAAACGCTGCTGCCATCTGATCTCTCCCCTTCACTGTACAGATCTGTACACAGAGGGGAGAGAGGAAACGGCATCATCATGACGCCGCTTTGCTTACAAGTGATGGCTCCGTCATTTGACAGAGCGATCACATTGCAAAACGGCGGGTGCACCAAGATGGCTGCCGCTCCCGAGCTAGGCCAAAGCCGCAGTCTTTCCTAAGGCCGAGGCCGTGGAGCGCTCCGTAGGCAGCGGGGGCAGTGCCAAGCGTATATTCGCACCATAAGACGCAGGCACATTTCCCCCATATTTCTGGGGGAAAAAAGTGTGTCTTATGGTCCGAAAAATGCGGTATATTGGCCCTATAAAGAATGAGGAAGGATATCTGATTACATAGGATGGGGAGATGGCAAAGGTATTGAATTTTTTTCTTCTCCTCCTTCAGTAACCAAAACTGCAGTGTTTATCCTCAGAACACATCACAGGAAGCACCTCCATGGTTAACAGAAGACGGAATTAAAATTAGACTTGGGAAACTTAACATTAATAATAAATCACCGGGACCAGGTGGCTTGCACCCGGAGGTACTTATGGAACTCAGTTAAGTAATTGCTAGACCATTGTTCCTAATTTTTACTAACAGTCTACTGACTGGAATGGTACCAGCTGATTGGAGAAAAGCCAATGTAGCACCAATGTTTAAAAGGGCCCAAAATACATCCCTGGGAATTACAGACCAGTTAGCCTAACATCAATAGTATGTAAACTCTTGGAGGGGATGATAAGGGACTATATACAAGATTTTAGTAATGAGAACGGTATCATTAGCATTAATCAGCATGGATTCATGAAGAATCTTGCCATTGTTCCCCCCAGCCCCAGAGTCCATCATAGCAAAGCAAGGAGTTTCAATGCCCCCTGATAAAAGTTTAATATAGATGACAAAATGAGATAGTAGTGACTTTACTTTATTCCCTTCATGAATTAATGGGGAGATAGACTGGGTAATAAAGTTTATTTGTTCAGGCACAATCAGATCCATCACAGCAATTGTTCCTCTAACCTCGTTAGGACAGTTAACTGTATAATGACCCCAAAATATGGACATAACTTCTCTAAAATGTCTTCTCTCTTGCTCCTGAGTAGAAATGGATCTCTTAATAACATCAACCTGCATAGGTTCAGGAGTGTCAGAATCTGGAGAAACTCTTGGATCCTTCTGAACAAATTGACTAGCAGAAAAACGCATGCCACCATTCCCAGTCTCTTCTTCCTCCGTTCTGTAAGTCTCTGGTCAATTTAGATACATAGTTGGATGAAAGCCTGGAGATCACTAGGAGTCTCTACTCTAGCATCTTTTATCTGTTCAGAAAGCCCTTGGTGGAACTGAATTTTTGCGCTGCAGGGTTCCAAGTGGTATCAGTGATCCAACATCTGAATTCAGCTGTGTACAGAGCATTTACCCTGTTGCAAACTGTGCAACTTTGCTTCAGCAGTAGCGCAGCGATTGGGATTATCAAAAACCTGGTTCATCGTGGTCACAAAAGTCTCTAAATTATTCAGAGAGGCACTGTCTTGTTCTATATAAGGGGAAGCCCAACCTAGAGCTTCCCCAGTCAGGAGGTTGATAACAAACATTACCTTCTGTTTTTCAGAAGTAAATGCAGTGGGTCGCATTTGGACATATATGCAACACTGGTTAAGGAAACCTCTGTAATGGTGGTGGTCTCCATTGAACTTGGGTGGGTGAGGTATATGTGCGTTGGTGTCATCTTGGGAATGTAGGTTCAGCAATTGTTTCTGCAGAGCATGGATTTCCTCCTGTTGCCCTTTTCACCACTTTCCAGTCTGGCAAATTTTTCTTAGTAGGTAACACTAAACTCCTGCAGCTCTGCAATTTTCTTCCTGAAAGGAGCCACAGCATTTTCTATTGCAGTCGCCATGTTTTGGCCCATATTATTCTGTCAGGGTCAGCGGTTAGGCTCAAAGACCAGTTGCAGGACTACCACCAACCAGCAGGATAGGTACGCAGGCAGTCACCCTGGCAGATAATGCAGGCTCACCTGAGGTTCAGAGTCTAAGTGCTAACCAATGTTAACCAGAGCTCCTGATGGTTGAGATGGATTTTGCTGCATATTAGAATCAGGTTGCGGTCCTCAGTAAAGCCCAACCAGGAGATGAGCAAGCCGGGGTCCAGTAGCGAATAAGCACATAAGGATCAAACAGAAGTGTAGTCATTAAACAAGCCAAAGATCAGTAGAGTAGTTGCAGGTTGGGATCAGGCAGAAATGCAGTCGAGGAACATGCCAAGGGTCAGCAGTGAGTGGTAGCAAAATATGGACCACAGCAGGGAAGACAAGAGTGAGATACTGGCTGAAGAGAGCACAATAATCTGGAAAACTGGAAGACATGGCTTATATCAGGAAGTTCATGGGAAGAGCAAAGAGTTGAAGGTTGACCAGAAGTCAAGGCACAAGGCAGGGTTGTCCTATGGATCAGGCAGGTTGATGTTCAGCAACTCAGGTAGCTCAGAGAGTAGAGTCTTTGCCTGACACAGCAGAGGTCCCAGGTACAAGTCCAGGCCCTGACAAAACCACAGAGGAACCAGGTTCCTCCTGACGTCCTCTCCAGCTGTGGGGCTGCTGCAGTTGAGCACCACCTGCAGTGGAGAAAATAAACTGCACCTGCCTACATGTTGCTTGTTCTCAGTTTCTACAGGAATGGAAGGAGTGGAGCTTGTGCTCCAAGCTTGACCAATGAACTTATACAAAAACATGCATTTGTGAAAAAAGTATAACAAAAAAAATAAAAATAATAATAGAGCATATAAAATTGCTACATGATTTAATTTAATGTTATTAAGAATAGTGATGGCCGAACGGTTCGCCCGGCGGTCGTTTCGCGGCGAATTTCCGACATTCGCGGTCCGCACGTTCGAACGCCTTTTTCCGTCGTTCGCCGCGGCGGACTTACGTGTTTAATGTATACAAGAACTTTAACCTTTGGTGACACGTTTATCATGTGATACAGGACAGCCAATTGAGACATGACAGCACATGGACACTTGTACATTCCCCCTAACCTATAAATACACCCGATCCGGTGGCCATTTTACATTCTTTCTTCTGTTACGATAGGGACAGGTTCCTGTGTGGAGTAGGGAGAGATAAACCACTAGCTATTTGGTACACAAAAGTTCTTTTCAGGACTGGTATAGGTGTTAGGTGTTGATAGGTTTGCTGTGCTGCTGATTCTTGCAGCAGCCTGAGTGTCTTTTGTTAGTTTAGAGAAAGGGAAAGGACGGTGTATGCTACAGGGACAGCCAGATTAGTCTTTCATCATCATCATCATCATCATCATCATTAGCTGTTACTATCAAGGTCCACAAAAGAGCTGTTCCAGTAACCACTAATCGTTCTCTTTTTTTGCCAATTTGTATAGGGACAGGAAGGAAGCAGTGTTGTCAGGCAGTGAGGGTAATTTTAAAGACTTGCTGTTATTATTAGTTCCACAAAGGTTCTTTTCAGGACTGGTATCAGTGGTACAGTAATAGGCTTGTACATGTATAATATTCTTTCTTCCAAATATAGAAAGGATATTATACTTGACTGCTGCCCTTCTGCTGCAGTCTGCTAAACATTCACAACTCACTTGTTCCACAAAAGTTCTTATAAGGACTGGTAACTTGGTATAGGGTGCTACGGTACATAGGCTTGAGTGCGGTACAGTCTGCTGTTCTGTAAGGACCGCTATCGGTCCACAATAGATAGGGTTGACGTGCACCACTGCTGACCGCTCACCTATACTGCAGCAGTCCTTCAGCGGTATAGGGACTGACGTACAGTCTGCTAATCACTAACACACAACCTGCTTGTTCCACAAAAGTTCTTATAAGGACTGGTAACTTGGTATAGGGTGCTACGGTACATAGGCTTGAGTGCGGTACAGTCTGCTGTTCTGTAAGGACCGCTATCGGTCCACAATAGATAGGGTTGACGTGCACCACTGCTGACCGCTGCCCTATACTGCAGCAGTCCTTCAGCGGTATAGGGACTGACGTACAGTCTGCTAAACACTAATACACAACCTGCTTGGTCCACAAAAGTTCTTATAAGGACTGGTAACTTGGTATAGGGTGCTACGGTACATAGGCTTGAGTGCGGTACAGTCTGCTGTTCTGTAAGGACCGCTATCGGTCCACAATAGATAGGGTTGACGTGCACCACTGCTGACCGCTCACCTATACTGCAGCAGTCCTTCAGCGGTATAGGGACTGACGTACAGTCTGCTAATCACTAACACACAACCTGCTTGTTCCACAAAAGTTCTTATAAGGACTGGTAACTTGGTATAGGGTGCTACGGTACATAGGCTTGAGTGCGGTACAGTCTGCTGTTCTGTAAGGACCGCTATCGGTCCACAATAGATAGGGTTGACGTGCACCACTGCTGACCGCTGCCCTATACTGCAGCAGTCCTTCAGCGGTATAGGGACTGACGTACAGTCTGCTAAACACTAATACACAACCTGCTTGGTCCACAAAAGTTCTTATAAGGACTGGTAACTTGGTATAGGGTGCTACGGTACATAGGCTTGAGTGCGGTACAGTCTGCTGTTCTGTAAGGACCGCTATCGGTCCACAATAGATAGGGTTGACGTGCACCACTGCTGACCGCTCACCTATACTGCAGCAGTCCTTCAGCGGTATAGGGACTGACGTACAGTCTGCTAATCACTAACACACAACCTGCTTGTTCCACAAAAGTTCTTATAAGGACTGGTAACTTGGTATAGGGTGCTACGGTACATAGGCTTGAGTGCGGTACAGTCTGCTGTTCTGTAAGGACCGCTATCGGTCCACAATAGATAGGGTTGACGTGCACCACTGCTGACCGCTGCCCTATACTGCAGCAGTCCTTCAGCGGTATAGGGACTGACGTACAGTCTGCTAAACACTAATACACAACCTGCTTGGTCCACAAAAGTTCTTATAAGGACTGGTAACTTGGTATAGGGTGCTACGGTACATAGGCTTGAGTGCGGTACAGTCTGCTGTTCTGTAAGGACCGCTATCGGTCCACAATAGATAGGGTTGACGTGCACCACTGCTGACCGCTCACCTATACTGCAGCAGTCCTTCAGCGGTATAGGGACTGACGTACAGTCTGCTAATCACTAACACACAACCTGCTTGTTCCACAAAAGTTCTTATAAGGACTGGTAACTTGGTATAGGGTGCTACGGTACATAGGCTTGAGTGCGGTACAGTCTGCTGTTCTGTAAGGACCGCTATCGGTCCACAATAGATAGGGTTGACGTGCACCACTGCTGACCGCTGCCCTATACTGCAGCAGTCCTTCAGCGGTATAGGGACTGACGTACAGTCTGCTAATCACTAACACACAACCTGCTTGTTCCACAAAAGTTCTTATAAGGACTGGTAACTTGGTATAGGGTGCTACGGTACATAGGCTTGAGTGCGGTACAGTCTGCTGTTCTGTAAGGACCGCTATCGGTCCACAATAGATAGGGTTGACGTGCACCACTGCTGACCGCTGCCCTATACTGCAGCAGTCCTTCAGCGGTATAGGGACTGACGTACAGTCTGCTAAACACTAATACACAACCTGCTTGGTCCACAAAAGTTCTTATAAGGACTGGTAACTTGGTATAGGGTGCTACGGTAAATAGGCTTGAGTGCGGTACAGTCTGCTGTTCTGTAAGGACCGCTATAGGTCCACAATAGATAGGGTTGACGTGCACCACTGCTGACCGCTCACCTATACTGCAGCAGTCCTTCAGCGGTATAGGGACTGACGTACAGTCTGCTAATCACTAACACACAACCTGCTTGTTCCACAAAAGTTCTTATAAGGACTGGTAACTTGGTATAGGGTGCTACGGTACATAGGCTTGAGTGCGGTACAGTCTGCTGTTCTGTAAGGACCGCTATCGGTCCACAATAGATAGGGTTGACGTGCACCACTGCTGACCGCTGCCCTATACTGCAGCAGTCCTTCATCGGTATAGGGACTAAGAGTTTTGTCACAGGGTCATTTAAAAAATGACAGGCAGAGGAAGAGGCAGGCCCTTCCGCAGGGGTGGTAGGGGTAGGGCAGGAGCAACAGGCTTGAGCCAAAGTGGGAAGTTGCAGAAGGTGCGTTCAATTACTTTAAAGGATGCACCAGACTTGGTTGAGTGGCTCGCTCAGCCTTACTCTTCTGCACCCTCCTCATCCTCTCGATCTGCACCCTCTTCTTCACTCTCTGCTATGTGCACCCCCAAAGACACTACCACCAACAACACGACCACCACCACCACCACCACATACCTTCCGCTTGAGTCACTGGAATTATTTTCCGATCCATATCAAGAGGACATTTCTGATGCGCAGCCACTCTTGGTATTGGATCAGGAAGAGGAGGTAGCAACAAGCGCTACTCAGCAGTCTGACGCCAGTACCCAGATCAGCCCAAGGAGGAGGTTGGTCCCCGGTGTTGCTGCCTACTCCGAGATCTCTACTTATAGCGGTGGGGAAGGTGACGTTGATGATGACGTGTCTAGTGATGTCACGTGGGTGCCCACAAGAGAGGAAGAGGAGGGGAGTTCAGAGGGAGATATGGACCAGCAGATAGGGAGGAGAAGCAGCAATGACTTACATTGCACAGCAGGGACAAAGCAGACTGCAAATGTATCAGGAGCGAGTCATCGACCATGTACGGTCACATCTGGCGCTCCCAGGACACCGGCACATGGCTCCGCAGTGTGGGCTTTTTTTAACGTGTCCGCTGCTGACAATAGCGTTGCCATCTGCAATCTTTGCAGTCAACGCGTTAGTCGCGGTAAGCCCAATACTCACCTAGGGACGACCGCCTTAAGAAGGCACATGAGCAGCCATCACCGAGCCCAGTGGGAGCAACGGAACACACAAAGCCACACTGCAGGCTCTCACCGTCCAGCCTCGTCTTCTACTTCTCCTTCTCCTCTCTCCTCACAATTGTCCTCCACTCCACCTTCCATCACGCCAAGCTCACATTTTTCTGCAAAAAGGCAGGCTTCCGTGGGCCTAATGTTTGAGCGTAAAAAAATGATGACGCCGGATAACCCTCTTGCCCAACGGTTGGCGGCTGGCTTGTCAGAACTCATAGCCCGCCAACTACTGCCATATAAACTGGTGGACTCGGAGGCCTTTCGCAAATTTGTGGCCATTGGAACACCACAATGGAAGGTCCCAGGAAGGAAGTATTTCTCAGAGAAGGGCATCCCAGAGCTATATGGCCATGTTCAGCGGCAAGTGAATGTATCTCTGGCACACAGTGTCGGTGCCAAGATACATCTGACCACAGACACGTGGTCTAGCAAACACGGGCAGGGAAGGTATATCAGTTTTACTGCCCACTGGGTGAACCTTCTGACGGCCGTCAAGCATGTAACCCGTGGCACCCGTGTAGATTTGGTTTTACCGCCACGGATTGCATGCAGGCCTGACTCTTCTTCTCCTCCTCCTACTCCATCCTCCTCCCTCTCCTCCTCAGCTGCCTCCTCCTTTTCCGCTGCTAGCGTCTCTTCCACTGCACCGCCCAAGCTCCCCAGAACCTATTCCACATGCCAGGTGAGACGTTGCCATGCCGTGCTGCGTCTGTTGTGCCTGGAAGCAAAGAGCCACACTGGCCCGGCACTCCTTTCAGCTTTGCGTTCACAGGCAGATGAGTGGCTAACACCGCTCAATTTGACAGTTGGTAAAGTGGTGTGTGACAACGGTGCCAATCTGCTTAGCGCATTGAAACAGGGCAAAATCACGCACGTGCCGTGCATGGCACACGTCTTAAACTTGGTCGTGCAGCGATTCCTTGTCAAATACCCTGGGGTCCAGGACATCTTGCGGCAGGCAAGGAAAATCTCGGCCCATTTCAGAAGATCTTACACGGCCATGGCTCGCCTTGCTGACATTCAGCGGCGACACCATCTGCCGGTCAGACGTCTTATTTGCGATTGCCCGACGCGATGGAACTCAACCTTCTATATGCTTGATAGGCTGCTCCAGCAGAAACGTGCAGTTAACGTCTACCTGTATGAACTCTGCGAAAGAAACGGTTCTGGGGAGCTGGGTTTTTTTTCACCGCGCCAGTGGCTGCTCATGCGCGACACATGCAGACTTCTGCGGCCATTTGAGGAGATCACCAAACTGGTCAGTCGCAGCCATGGCGCCATCAGTGACATGGTACCTTATGCCTTCTTTCTGGAGCGTGCATTGCGTCGTGTCATTGATCAGGCTGTGGAGGAGCAGGAGCGGGAAGATGAGGAAGTCGCAATGCTGGATGAATTCCCAGGGGGGGCTACTCTATCTGAGACAAGTCAACAACAGGAGTCTGATGAGGAGTCAGAGGAGGATGGTGCCGGGGCGGATGAGCAGGAGCAAGAAGAGCATGCTTTAAACCTTTCTGGGATCCCTGTTGTGCGAGGATGGGGAGAGGAGAATGAAGAGGACGACATTATCCTGGATGATGAGCAGGAGCCAGGCCACCACACCGCTTCCACTTTAGTGCAAATGGGGGCCTTCATGCTCCAGTGTTTTAATAGGGACCCCCGTATAAAAAGCATGAGGGTCAAGGACCAGTACTGGGTGGCAACGTACTTAGACCCCCGGTACAAACACAAAATGGCGGAAATGTTACCGCCGTCGCAGAGGGCTGTCAGAATGCAGCACTTCCAGGCCTTGCTTCGAGAAATGCTGCATTCTGCTTTTGCGTGCGCTGGCAGAGGAGCAATTCCCACTCCCAGAGAAGGATTTGCGGGTACCAATCCAACAGCGCCTGCAAGAAGAGGCCGGTTTGAAGATGTGTTGGTGACTTCGGATATGAGGTCATTCTTTCAGCCGACCCATCGACAGGTGTCATCCGGATCCAGCATCAGGGAACGCCTAGACCGTCAGGTGTCCGACTACATTGGGTTAACGGCCGATGTGGACGCTCTGAGGAGTGATGAACCCCTAGACTACTGGGTGGGCAGGCTTGACCTCTGGCCAGAGCTTGCCCAATTTGCAATCGAACTGTTGGCTTGCCCCTCATCCAGTGTCCTGTCCGAAAGGACGTTCAGCGCAGCAGGGGGGATTGTGACCGATAAGCGTACTCGCCTAGCTCACCACAGTGTTAACTACCTCACATTTCTAAAAATGAATGAGGCATGGATCTCGGAGGAATTCAACACATGTGATCAGTAGACCATGTATATGTCTATAAACAATTTTTGGAATCAAGCACACAGACCTTCTTAATTCATTTGGCTCACTTCCCTGACCCAAAAAAGCACACCGTACTATATGCCCCTACCCTCCTCTTTGAAGAGGTTGAGCGGTGTCATATTTCTACTGGGGCTGCTTATTATGAGGGGTTCCCACCATCCCTGTGCTGTGCTGACTTCCTCCTGGGTGTTCTTATTATGAGGGGCTCCCACCATCCCTGTGCTGTGCTGACTTCCTCCTGGGGGTTCTTATTATGAGGGGATCACACCATCCCTGTGCTGTGCTGACTTCCTCCTGGGGCTGCTTACGGTGCTGCTGTCAGCGCTGTATGTCACGGAGCTGCTGTCAGCGCTGTATGTCACGGAGCTGCTGTCAGCGCTGTATGTCACGGAGCTGCTGTCAGCGCTGTATGTCACGGAGCTGCTGTCAGCGCTGTATGTCACGGAGCTGCTGTCAGCGCTGTATGTCACGGAGCTGCTGTCAGCGCTGTATGTCACGGAGCTGCTGTCAGCGCTGTATGTCACGGAGCTGCTGTCAGCGCTGTATGTCACGGAGCTGCTGTCAGCGCTGTATGTCACGGAGCTGCTGTCAGCGCTGTATGTCACGGTGCTGCTGTCAGCGCTGTATGTCACGGAGCTGCTGTCAGCGCTGTATGTCACGGAGCTGCTGTCAGTGCTGTATGTCACGGAGCTGCTGTCAGCGCTGTATGTCACGGAGCTGCTGTCAGCGCTGTATGTCACGGAGCTGCTGTCAGCGCTGTATGTCACGGTGCTGCTGTCAGCGCTGTATGTCACGGAGCTGCTGTCAGCGCTGTATGTCACGGAGCTGCTGTCAGCGCTGTATGTCACGGAGCTGCTGTCAGCGCTGTATGTCACGGAGCTGCTGTCAGCGCTGTATGTCACGGAGCTGCTGTCAGCGCTGTATGTCACGGTGCTGATGTCAGTGCTCTGTATTACGGTGCTGCTGTCAGTGCTCTGTATCTCCTGCACCCTCTTGTTTGCCTACCCTGGTCCCTGACCTTCCCTCTCCTCCATTGCCTTCATTAGCTCCATAGTCCTGAATTGTCAGAACAATTTCCCAAATAAAAAAAAAATGCTTGTAGTTATCGATCCCAAATTCACCTCATACATGTATTATGCTATTGTCCAGGTGGTGGGACTACGTGCTACCCCCTAATAATTACCCCGTGGCCGCAAATTCGACCTAAAGGTTTGCGAAATTCGCCTCCCATTGAAGTCAATGGAGCCCGCGGCGAACGGTCGTTTTCGCGAACGTTTGTGTCCGTTCGCGTTTCGCGTTCGCGAAACGTCCCGTCGGAAGTTCGTCCATCACTAATTAAGAATCCCCTTTCAATTTGCAGCACTGTAATATTCTGTGAATATCAATTAGGCAACCTGGAATTCCCCCAGAGATGTAATTTCCTGCTTTTGTGATTGACTCACTGATGTTCTCAGAAGTCTGCAATAAGAGTCAGGTTTTTGGTATCCCCAGCAATAGGAATTTTAGATTTGGTGACATGCTTCCAAAGAAATGCAGACACTTCAGAACAGAAAAAGGTAGGAATTTGCTATAACATTTATTAAAATCCTTGCAATGTACATTGATCACCCAGAGGAAAATGTTTTTTGCTTTATCAAAGTGGAGTTACACTTTAAAGCTTTTAATACAGTTAAATCTTGACACAGTAAATATTTACAGTCTTCATTGTCACACTCTCATATACTTGACAAGGCTGGCGTATTATGCAGTCACTGATTTTTTTTTATTTTTTTTTCTTTAGTGCATCCTGACTTGTCTGGCATGTTCCGGCACTATTATGAAGATTTGCAAGTGTACTCTGCATTTATGAGAAGTAATAATAATCATTTTATTTTCAATCAAGCAACTTTAATAATAGCACCATCACTCTCCGCCGCTTCACATTTTAAAACTTATACTGAGCTGCACTTTGCAATGCTGTGGCTGCCTTTTAAGATGTTCAGCTAAGACTAAAGGGTTTAATTAGCTGTCAAAAACATGGAGAACACTGTGAACAATTTCACTGCCTTTTGTATCTTAACTGCTGCCTCCGCGGCAGGGATACTGTTCTTCATTGACTTTGTGCAAAGCCTGCTCAATAAAAAAAAATTATTTTTTTAAACTTTTGAGATGAACGAGATAGCAATCAGCTGTATATGTGATTGTCGAGTGTGGTTCATGATGTAGTATATAGCAGAACGCATTGGCTGGCACATGCTACCCATAAACACAGGGAAATATAATTTATATTACATTCAGGAATAAATATGCAGTGCATTTTGTGCTTTTAAACTCATGTTTTTATATATATAATTATATAATAATATATAAAATGTTTGTATATACTATATATATATATATATATATATATATATATATATCTATCTATATATATATATATATATATATATATATATATATATATATATATATATATATATATATATATATATATATATATATATATATATATATATATATATATATATACTGTATATAGAGAGAGAGAGATGAATTACAGTAATACAATAGTTCTAAAGGCTTAAAGAGGAAGTAAAGGCAGGAAAAAAAAAACACACCCTGTAAGGCAAAGGCAAATAGCTCAATATGAATAACTTACCTGAGATGGAAGCCCCCAAAGCAACCCCCGTTCTTCTCCTCCATTGCCGCCATCTATCCCGGAGTGACTTCCAGGTATCGCGGCTCTGGCGCTATGACTGGCCGGAGCTGCGATTACGTCACTACTGCGCATGCACGCGGGAGCCACCACTAACGGCATGATCGGCGTTAGCAGCGGCATGCTCAGTGCGCCTGCATTCCACTGTCTACGGCGCATGCGCCGTAGACATCCTTACCAGTCTTTTGTAAATAACTCCTAAACCGTGTAGGTTTAGGAGATATTTGTTGCACCTACAGGTAAGCCTTAATCTAGGCTTACCTGTAGGTAAAAGTGGTCCCAGAGGGTTTAAACCACTTTAATTTTTGAATTAAATAAAAAAAATGTATTATACTTACCCGCTCTTTGCAATGATATCACACAGAACAGTTCTTTACGCATTCTTTGGTGGTCCCCTGACGGAGCTGTTCACTACTCCTCTCTTCCAAATGCCCCATAGCAGTGCTGGTGAGCTCCCGAGCTGGCTGTGTGCATCCATAGACCCACACACACAGCATGGCTTGGCCACGACCCCACTCCATCCTGACAGATTTGACTGACAACAACAGGAGCTTGTGGCTCCTGCTGCTTTCAGTGAAGCCTGTAAGACAAGGAAGAGAGGAGAGAAGAGCTGCAGCCAGGCACAGAGCTGGATTAATAGAAGATTTAGGTAAGTGTTTAGGAGCAGGGGAGGCTAGGACAGGTGGAGGGGTGTTTTTACCTTAATGCAGGATATGCATTAAAAGAGGAGTATGGGATTTTATTTTTAATCATACTTACCTAGGTAGGTGCTGCATCTGTCCCCCACTGGCTCTAAGGCTGAGAACTGAGTGATCAAAGACCGCTGATCGTTCGGTTCTCAGTGCTCCCTGAGCAGAGAGCTGGTGACTATCAGCACTGGCCTGATGGGAGCAGCCGGCTCAGGCTCTCAGTGTTGTTGTCTCTCCCTGGGGTTTACCCAGCCTTGAATCACACAGGATCATGTGACAGCTCTTAGGGAAACCTTGGTTGGGAGGTCCCTACTGCATATTTGGTAACTATATGAGATGGCCACGTTGTGGCCATCTCATGCAGTTTTCAATCTGATGTGCTAAATGCAATTTCTTTGCAGCAAACCTATCCTGTGAAAAAGACCACAACAAAATGGGTCAAAACGCGTCAGTATTTGTCATACATTAGACATGTTCTCATGTAAAGTAAAAGCAAATAGTTTTTCAAAATTGTCGGTATTTTTTGGTTTATAGCACAAAAAATAAAAAACTGCAGAGGTGATCAAATACCACCAACAGAAAGCTCTATTTGTGGGGAAAAAGGACGCAAATTTAGTTTTGGTACAGCCTCGCACGACCACACAATTGTCAGTTAAAGTGACACAGTGCCAAATTTTAAAAAGTGCTCTGGTCAGGAAGGGAGTAAAATCTTCCGAGGCTGAAGTGGTTAAATGTAACCATATTGCTACACTTAGAGGCGCCTCTCTCCTCTTTTATACTAAGCTGTGACGTGACACTACTTGTATAGCAAGAGACATTGCTTGTTAATCAAGTCAAAATGTATTTAACATTTTTGCTTGTCTTGCAAACCGCTCTCAAACCAAGTTACTCTCAAACCAAGATTTTACTGTTTAATAAATTTTTCCGACCTGTAGTCTAAACTATTGAAAACTTGAAATTTCCTAAAATATTTATATTTGTAAAAATAATTTTAAAAAGCTGCCAGCACACATCAAATATATAGCATCAGTTTTAGAAATTTCCAGTCATTATTAAATTATTACAATCTGAACTTTCATTCTTGATTTATTATCATAGTGCAGCAATATTTCTCAGAGATTATGTGAGTTTTGATTATTCCTTTGGATTCTCTCCTTGTCATAGTGGAAGTGTCAGGCTGTAAGGCTGTGCGATTTCCTGATTGAGCGCAGTGTTATTAACAGATACTTAAAACTGTCACACAACAAAGTTGATATTGGGACTCAATTGAAAATAAAATGAAAGGCTTTGCCAATAGACAGTTTACCATTCTTCATCTGCCCAGACAGTGTTAGCAGCTCAGGACTCACGCAGCAGGCAGGTGACATTTCTTCTTCAACAGGAAGAGAAGTAAATAATGAAAAAAGCAAGTAATTCCTGAGAAACAGTGTTGCACTATTATTATAAATATTGTTCTTCCAAATGCCCATTCCCTACTGGTCGTCTTTGAATAGTATGTCTTTACTAAGAGCAATGCCGCGTACACGCGATCGGAATTTTGGTCGGAAAAAGCTCTGACGGAATTCTGATGGGATTTCGCTCAAGCTGTCTTGCATACACACGGTCACACCAAATTCCGACCGCGAAGAATGCGATGACCTACAGCACGAACGGGACTAGAAAAAGGAAGTTCAATACCCAGTGCGCCACCCTTTGGGCTCCTTCTGCCAATCTCGTGTTAGTAGAAGTTTGATGAGAGACAATTTTCGCTTTTCAGACTCCTGCTTATTGCGATCATTTTACTGCTGTTCAGTTTGTGCTTGTGTGTTTGTATCTGGTTTTCAGTGCATGTAGTCTGGTTTTCAGTGCGTTTTTGTCTGCTTGTTTCTGAATTTCAGCTCGCTCTTCACAGGCCTTGCTGTTCTTCAGTGCATTCGGTTAGTTCGTTCTGACCTGCTGACTGTTTTGAAGCCATGTTGCGGTTACATACTCGTCGTAGAGTTTGTGCTTTGTGGGGGCTTGGTGTTGGGGTTCTTACTTTGACCCAAGCCCAGTCCATGAACAGGGTGGGGAGGAGTTCATGGACCAAGAATTGGTTACTCCAGCATGACCAATTCCCTCATATGCCTCTGCTGTGTGAGATCCAGCAGAATAACCCTGATGTTTTCAGGAATTTTCTTCGTGTGTACGGGGCATACGTTTAAATTCTGTCTGCTGCTTCATACCTCTGCTATCAGCATGAATCTCTGCTGACAAGTTTTCCTGACACCAAGGGAAAAATGGTGACAAGGGAGGGACCTCCAGCAGATTGACATTCCTCAACCCTGTTCCTGTGAGCTGTGTGAAGGGGTGTGTGTCCCTTCCCTCCAATCAGCTCTCAGAGCTCTCCTCACTGAGCTCTGCAGAGTGTAATCTCAGCTTTCTGCCTCCTTTTATCTCTGTGTATCACCTGAGATCAGTTACTTCATTGGGTATATGTAAGGATTTACAAACACTTTAACCATTTGCCACCACATCATGTATCTGGTACAGCAACAGTGTAAAAATAAAAAAATAAAATTAATTAATGAATAATAAAAAAAAGTTAAAAGTGCCCAGTCCTCCTGTGGTAGTGCGTAAAGGCGAACGCATGCATCTGCCCCCCATGCACGCAAATCGTGACCATCCCACACATGTGAACTATCGCCGCAAACATTGGATCATGGGCAGTAATTCTAGCACTAGACTTCCTCTGTACATCTAAAGTGATAACCTGTAAAAGCTTTTAAAGCGTCATCTATGGATAGTAAACTTAACATCGTTTGTCGCTGATGTGCAGGTGTGCTCAGTTTTAAAGCATGACATGTTTGGTATCTATTTACTCGGCGTGACATCATCTTTTATATTATACCAAAAAAATTGGGTTATATATTGTGTTTGTTTTTTGTTTTTTTGTATTAGAATTTTAAAAAGTGTACTTGCTCATAAAAATTGTGTTTAAAATAAATGCTACGCAAATACCATGTGACAAAAATAATTGCAAAACCCACCAATTTATTGTCTAGAGCCGCCTGCTTTAAAAAAAAAAAAGTATAATGTTTGGGAGTTCTAATTAATTTTGTAGCAAAAGAAAATGGTTTTCACATGTAAACAAACAGTGCTAGAAAATGCGCTAGCAGGAGACCCCACAAGAGGAAGATCGGAGCTGCCCTATGCAAAACCATTGCACAAAGCAGGTAAGTATAACGTATAAATTATATTTTAGTGAAAAAAGTAGAAAACTTTACAATCGCTTGTAAAGCCAAAATGTAATTGTTTTGTTTTGGATAGAGTAGAGTGTAGAGAAAGGGTTTGAACTTCTGTCAAGGTTTTTTTTTGCTGTCTATGTCTAGGGATATTCACCATCTCTCTTTCTCCTAATTATCATTGTCACGGGTCAAAAATGTATGAGAATAATAACAATTTTAAAGTTGTAACCAGAGTTAGAATAGATTAGAAATGTTCTAATGGGGAGGGAATTGTTGTTCATTTTACTTCACTTTGGAAAGTTTCCTTTTTAATCCCTGTGTGTCTACAGGACAGAAAGTGAAGCATAATCTTCCCAATGGGATACAGACTGCATTCCCTACCTTAGCCCTTTCATGCCTAAGCCTATTTCTGACATTTGTTGCTTACAAGTTAACCACTTCAGCCTCGGAAGGATTTACCCACTTCGTGACCAGGCCATTTTATGTGATACGGCACTGTGTCGTTTTAACTGACAATTGCGCGGTCGTGTGCAGGGCCGGATTTCCCACAAGGTCACCAAGGCCAGGCCTCGGAGTGGCAGTGGTGCAGGGGCGACACCGCTCCTGCGGTGACTTCTCAGCCACCCCCCCTGCACTAACATACATAGCCGCTGTTGGGTCCAGGAGGAGGCGGGAATGACACTGCACGGCCGCACTGGGCACTGTGAGAGCCACGCTGAGCCATTCGCTCTGTGTACATGGGCGGGCAATTCTTCTATCTTGGCTCTGCCTGCCTGCAGGGCTGTCTGAGTGGTGGACGTGGACAGTGAATGCCGGGGCCCGGGATGAGTGTACTCGCACACTACAGGACAGGTAAGACTGAGCAGCAACAATCTGTATGTCAGGCAGGTCATGATGTATGTCAGGTAGGTCAGTGATGTATGTCAGGTAGGTCAGTGATGTATGTTAGGTAGGTCAGTGATGTATGGCAGGTAGGTCAGTGATGAATGTCAGTAGTCAGGTCAGTCATGTATGTCAGTAGTCAGGTCAGTCATGTATGTCAGGTAGGTCAGCCATGTATGTCAGTAGTCAGGTCAGTCATGTATGTCAGTAGTCAGGTCAGTCATGTATGTCAGGTAGGTCAGTCATGTATGTCAGTAAAAAAAGAAGAAAATATATTGCGCTAACCCCAAAAACAAAAATTAGTGCATGAACCAGCAGCTACATACGTACATAATAGAAACTCCAACAATAATGTAGCGCTAAAAAAGAACTGCGAAAAATACATGTGACAGATAGTCCCATGGGACTTCAACAGGGGCATCTGATGATGATGATGCCCCTGTTTAAGTCCTATGGGACGAAACGCGCCGGACGTGGTAATCATGTTCCCTGTATTGTTCCCTGTATTGCTTTATTTTATGTGATCACGCTTTTTATTTTTATTTTGAAATATTTTATATATTTTGTATTTGCCGAGTTTATGGCAATAAACAGCCATTCGATATTTTTCATCTACACTATGGGAAGCTGTTCTTTTTTGTCCCTTATGTGATCCTCTATATGAGTTCGGAGTCACCCACCATTCCTGGTTTTTGTTGAAGTTGAGTTTTTTCCGTCTATTCCATTGGGACCATGGAGAAACAGGCATCTTGGGGACGATACAGATCATTCCTCCTATGACCAGAGGACCTCCAGTTATCTCAACGGCTGGTAGACCTGCGGGGATCCACCTATCTCTAAATGCATATATGACCTCATGGTTCCGGTAAGAGTACCCATCTTGTTTGTTTTTACCGAGAATCCACTGCTTCAAGATGTCTTCATGATCACCTTTTAGCGTTTAATTTATGTGATATATCACAATTTATGTCCTGTGAGGACTCAAAGGACTTTTTTTGTACTCACTGAATATTTGGACTTTATTCATACTTTTTTGCTTTTTTACTATCTGTCACATGTATGTCAGTAGTCAGGCTAGTCATGTATGTCAGGTAGGTCAGTCATGTATGTCAGTAGTCAGGTCAGTCATGTATGTCAGTAGTCAGGTTAGTCATGTATGTCAGGTAGGTCAGTCATGTATGTCAGTAGTCAGGTCAGTCATATATGTCAGGAGGTAGGTCAGTCATATATGTCAGGTAGGCCAGTCATGTATGTCAGGTAGGTCAGTCATGTATGTCAGGAGGTAGGTCAGTCACGTATGTCAGGAGGTAGGTCAGTCACGTATGTCAATAGTCAGGTGAGTCATATATGTCAGGTAGGTCAGTCATGTATGTCAGTGGGTAGGTCAGTGCATGTGTCAGGGAGGTCAGTGGGGCGAGCACAGCAGGTGAAAATTGTAGGGAGGCTCTTACTGCTATAATCTTTAAAAGGAATTTTCTGCATTACAGTGTACTTTCAGTTTGTACAATCCAGGTATTTTTAGTGTTCTCCTGTGTGGAGATATGTTTTTAATTGATCTATTGTAGCAGTCATCGATAAAGGACGAAAATGGTGGTGTGTGTGTGTGAGTGTGTGTGTGTGTGGGGGGGGGTGGCATTGAAGGACCCGGCCTTGGGGGGCGGCAAAGGGAGTAAATCCGGGCCTGGTCATGCAACGTGGTACCCAAACAAAATTGATGTCCTTTTTTCCCAAAAAAATTGAGTTTTCTTTTGGTGGTATTTGATCTCCTTTGCAGTTTTTACTTTTTGCACTATAAACAAAAAAAGAGCGTAAATTTTGAAAAAAACACAATATTTTTTACTTTCTGCTATAATAAATATCCTCAAAAACAAGTATTCATCAGTTTAGGCCGATATATATACTTCTACATATTTTTGGTAAAAAAAAAGGCAATAAGCAAATATTGATTGGTTTGTACAAAGGTTATAGTGTGTACAAAATAGGGGATAGATTTAAGGCATTTTTATAATTTTTTACTAGTAATGGTAATGACGGCGATCTGTAATTTTTAGCGGGGACTTGGACATTGCGGCAGACAGATCGGACACTTTTGACACTTTTTTGGGACCACTGACATTTATACTATAAAAATGCAGGCAAGAGGTTAACACTAGGGGGCATTCAAGGGGTTAAATGTGTTCCTTAGGAAGTGTTTCTAACTGTATGGGGCCAGGACTGACTGGAGGAGACCGATCACTGTTCCTAAGCATTAGGAACAACAGATCTGTTTCCTCACCCTTGACAGAACGGAGATCTGTCTGTTTACATTGACAGACCTCTGTTTTGTCTCTGTCAGGAGCGGGTGCCGGTAGACATTGCGGCTGCTGGACACGCGCAGTAGCTCCTACATCACGCGGCATGCCCAGTGTGCCCTATACCCCTTAAAGCATCCACCGTACAGCTACAGTGATTTTTCGCAGGGGAGCCAAACTGCCGACATCAAACAACAGCGGCTGGATATTTTGATAGACAATTTTTTGCTAGACAATTACTTAGAACCACCAAACATATATATGTTTTAAGCAGAGACCCTAGGGAAAAAAATGCAGATTATTGCAATATTTTATGTCACACAGTATTTGCGCAGCGGTCTTTCAAACGCAATTTTTGGGGAAAAAATACACTTTCATGAATTAAAAAAAACATAAACAGTAAAATGAGCCCAATTTTTTTTTCTAATGTGAAAGATGATGTTACGCCGAGTAAATATATACCTACCATGTCATGCTTTGAAATTGCATACACTCAGAATGGCGACAAACTACGGTATCTAAAAATCTCCATAGGCGACGTTTTAAAAACTTGTTACGGTTACCAGGTTAGAGTTACAAAGAAGGTCTTTTTCTAGAATTATTGCTTTTGCTCTAAAGATCTCAGTGATACCTCACATGTGTGATATGAACACTGTTTCCATATGCACTTCAAAGTATTCAGATCACCAAAAACGGTGCTTTTGAATACTAGAAATGTTTTTTTTAATCAGTGTCATTGGCAGGTGAGTAAACCAGAAGTGGCGTTGTGATGCCACTTCTGTGTTTTTACATAGGAGACTGGAAGGAAGCAATTTCCTGCTTTGTTCCAATCTCCGGCTAGCCAGCAAAAGTGCCGGATTGTGGATCGGGTCTCCCAGTGGGACGGGAGGCCCAGGAAGAGCGGTGGAAGGCAACAGGAGGGGGGACGTCCATCAGATCGCTCTAAAAAATGGTACCGGGGTGATGCCTGCAGCTGCAGAAATTACCCCGATTTATCCCCTTCAAGCTGAGGCCACATGTGTATACGTGTATGTGTATAAGGGGTTATACAAATCTAAAAGCAGAATATTTTGGCTTTAGATATAATTTAAGTCTTTTAGATAGTGCCTTTAAGCAAGTATTGTATTTTGGATCTTTTCACAGTTTGTATTTTAGTGAAAACATATCTATCATGCTGAAATTATTGCCAGGAGCAAAATACTAGGCAGTTTTTGAACTCATTGGCAAATTTGACACCTAGCTGTGCAGCTGCCAATTGATGAGATAGATACACCAAAATGTAATGATTTTAGGAACTATATCGCCCATTACTCAGTAGGCATAATATATCTAAGAATAGCCAGCAGAGGTGGTTGCGGTTGGCATTGTATGCTTGATAAAATATGCTAGTCGTGTGTTAAATGATGCCTATGTTTTTGCAAGTAACAATCTAAAAACAGAACTATTTTTTATGTAATGGAGTTTGCCCATCAAGACACGTCTTAGCCCTTGTGCACACGGTCGGACATTCAGACAACAAAATCCGTCGGATAAATTCTGACGGACTTAGTCCAGAAGTGGTCCGAAACTGGTGTTGCATACACATGGTCGGACAAAGTTGTCGGAAAATCCAATCGTTCGTAACGTGATGACGTTATTTAGTTACGACGGGACTATGTTCAGGCTAGTAGCCAATAGCTTTGGGCTAGGAATTTGATTTGAGCATGCGTGGCACTTTGTCCGATCGGAAATCTCTACAAACTTTGTCCGATCGGATCATGTTGTTGGTCGGACATTCCAACAGAAAAAGTCAGATGAAGCCCACACACGGTCTGATTATCCGACAACACAGTCCGATCGGACATTTTCCGTCGGAATGTCCGACCGTGTGTACAAGGGCTAAAACGTCTGATGTAGCTCCTCCACATCCGTGGACAACTCTTCCTGGCTGAGCCCACTCACTCTTGTACCTGTCGCGTTTCGGAGTATAAATGTACCTCCTTCCTCAGGGGTGAGTAATAAGCAAGAGAAATTTGTCTCAAGGTGACATTCTATGATATTGTGGTTAAAAACAACAGATGATGGAACAGGTGTGCCAGACAGTTTCACAACTGCAAAAGCTCCTAATAGCGTTGTTTGGAATATTAAATATCTGAGCCAAATCAAACCAAAAAAATGGGCAGCTAGTAAAGAGAACCCCAAGTCTTTTCGACCCCCAATGAGGGCAAAAACCACTGGGGCACAAACAGCCAGTCCGGAAGATGACAGTTGAAGAGTCAGCAGTAGCGTACTGGTTATTAAGTGTACAATGGTTGATCGTGGCTTAGCAACAAGGGGCTTAAAGATAATCCTGACTGTCCGTCACGGCATCCAGCAGCAAAATGCAGTTGAACATGGAAGTGCAAGGTCTCTAATATCCACCAGCTCTGTGATGTCGTTATGGCGGAGTGGAAGAGGACTCCAGTGGCAACCATGAATCTCTGGTGAACTCCTTGTCCAAGGGGGTTAGGGCAGTGCTGGAAAATAATGGTGGCCAAACAAAATATTGACACTTTGGGCCCAATTTGAACATTTTCACTTAGGAGTGTACTCATTTTTGTGCTGGCGGCTTAGACATTAATGGCTGTGTGTTAAGTTATTTTGAGGGGACAGCAAATTTACACTGTTAAACAAGCTGTACACTCACTACTTTACCTTGTAGCAAAGTGTAATTTTCCTAGTGTTGTCACAGCAAAAGATATAATAAAATATTTACAAAAATGTGGGGGTGCACTCACTTTTGTTACATACTGTATATATATATATATATATTATTGTTTTTTTTTTACAGGAGTGGGATAGAACAGTTAAGGATTTTTGTATGAGAAATGGGAGGTGTATGAAATTAATAGTAAACAAGAGTCAGAACATGTTTCATAAGGCCTGTTTTAATCTGTAATTGTTTTGTAGTTTTTTTTGTAATGCAGCATTTTCTCCAGTGCTTCCTATGATATCTCATCTACCAGACTGTTTAGAGATCCAGAGGGCTGAGTCAGAGATGCAGCATGGGCTGGCCTTACATGTTTGTTTACTAGCCATCACAGATGGGCTTTTCTTTGCTGGGCTGGGCTTAGCTTGATAAAAGGTTTTAAGTTGACTTGTGCCTTTTGCCTACAGGTCTTTTGCCTACAGTCCATTGACTAAGTTGGGAGTTCTGGGCTAGATCTGCCCATTAGGTTTACCATGTGCTACCTAATTTAAAGATAGACCTTACCCTGGCTTATCTTCCTGCTATGAAGTAATATCCCTCTGGGAAACCAGTAACTTCACCAGTATCTTCATTCACTGGCCAAGATAGACTAGCATCACTGAACCAAAAATGGCCACATGGCCATGACCATATTTGGTCAGTGATGTCTCTTGGAAGACTCGGCTTCTCTGTTTACTTTTTACTGTTTACTTTTAATGGCTGGTCCTGGGTGAAGTCAATTGGTGTGAGTCAGCAACAACGATTGAGAGTGTCAGCGAGCCTCAGGATTTTTTACTTTTCGTGGACATCGTTCATCATGATTGACATGGATCTGCTTTGTTGGACAATGTGATTGATGATTAATTCATCGTGGGACTTTTTAACAAGCCCTATATTCAAAAAACTGTGTAAGTATGTGTATTTTTTTCCCACTTTTCTGTGTGAATGAATAGGGGCAGAGGCCCTTGTCCTCATCAACATAAGACCCTGGCAAGGTCCCCTCCATGTGGAGGGCATTTGGCCTGGTAGTGTTTGGGAAGGAGGGCACATTCTCATCGCCCCTCTTTCCTGGCTTGCTAAGGAGAGGGTGAATCTCCCTAAAGGGGGCACAGACAGCAATAATAACCTAATAGGTGTTCTAATCCATCTCTACTATGTGCAAAAATAAAAACAAGTTTTGCCTTTTGTTAATCCTTAAGAAAAGGAAGGTTTAAAGAGGTCCGCCACTGCCATGGATCCCGGAGTGACTTCCGGGTCTCGCTGCTCCGGCGCTGGGATTCGCCAGAGCAGCGATGACGTCACTCCTGTGCATGCGCACGGGAGCCGACACTCGCGGCATATCGCCGCAATCTGCAGCATATCGCCGCGATCTGCGGCCTGCCCAGTGCGCCTGCGCGCCGCTGTGGCTGTCTTTTTGTAAATATCTCCTAAACCGTATAGGTTTAGGAGATATTTCTTGGACCTACGGGTAAGCCTTAATCTAGGCTTACCTGTAGGTCAAAGTGGTTTGTAAGGGTTTACAAGCACTTTAAGGCTCCTTGTAACCATTTTTTATGCCTGAGCGGCTAGCCATTCCTTCCTGTTCTCTTTGGCTTTCTGGCGGGTCAGATTATGTTATTAAAGCAGGCCTTGCAGATTATAGACCGCATAGTGTCAAAAAATCCGAGACGCTAAAAGGGTGTGGTCAGCGTGACATCATCATGCACCACGTCTACGCTTTTCACTAAGGTAGCGTAATGCAGCTATGAGTAAAAATAAGAATCGCGCTAGTGAAAAATCATATAAGCATGATATATACCATAAAAATAAGATGAATTAATTTAAATAAAATTTAAATAAAATGCAAAGGTGCATCAATCATAGGCAATATAAAGTACTAATAAGTGCAAAAAGTCGGATGGAGTTTGGCAGAGCAACACGCTGACGTCACCATCACTCTCGTGTCCCAACAGACGGGTGTTTGGGTTGTGTACAGCCGACACACCAAACAAAAGGTGCTACTCTACTTCTTATGTATGAGTGCTACGTTTTTATTTAATAAACCCAAAGGATTTTTTATGTGGAGCCTTTCTGGTCTTTTTTGGGTGCCAAACTCTATCGTTCCCTTACTGAAAGACACCAGAAGTGTGGAGCAGTCTTGAAACAAGGAGAAAGGCCCAGGCTGCATGTTAAGCCACAGGCGGTACCTGACCCCCTATAACAAGGGGTCTACAGGAGCTGGTAAGCGTTTTTTTCAGCTGGGGGTGGATTCACAATTGTTGTGGAGATGGAAGATGAATTTGTTCACCAATAGATCATCTTGATAGATCACCTGATTATGGACTTTTTGCACATATTATTACTTTATATTGTCTATGATTGATGCACCTTCGCATTTTATTTTAATTTTATTTCAATTCATTCATCTTATATTTATATATCATTCTTTTTTTTCACTAATTAGCATGTTTCTTATTTTTACTAATTTTTGTTGGTTTTTGTGTTGCATACAGAATTGCTGCTTACATTTTCTTATATTTAGGTTGGTGTTACCTACCAGTGTGGTTTTTTCTTTTTTTGTAATGCAGCTATGTCAGGCCTTTCACCCAGGGTTGCTGATCATCCATATTTTCACAAACAGTGTGTAACGAATAACCCGATTTCTCCTGTCCATAAACATCCGTAGATGGAAAAAAATGAAATGTTTGTGAAAATTTGGTGGCTAGCTGCCTGCGGTTGTTTGGCTGTCTGTGGCCCTGCACTTTTTTCTCCTGCAGGGGGAGGACAGAAGCTGAATCTGCATAATAATTAGGAGTATTTTGTGGGTTCAAGGACTGTGGCATTGGCGTGCAGTGTATATAGTAAATAGGCTCAGTCAGATTTTATTTAAGCGTCCTTTTTCAAGCCACTCCTCTTTTCAGGCGCAACCTGACAATGACCGCCATTTTCCAGCACGCATAACTTATATTTCTGCTGCATCCCAGGGTTCTCCAGGTTTGTCTTAATTCTAGTTGTGATCACATTTCGCCACGCTGTTCTTGCTTTTTATGGGTATTGTTAATGTTTACATATTGCATTTATTCTTTAAACCTATTTTCTTATTTTCTACTATGAGTTTCTGTCAAATGTATAAACACTATAAAACCATAAACAGATAAAACTACAATTCTACCACTTTTCAAGACTCTGACCACATCTTGAGTATGCCGTCTAGTTCTGGTGACCAGTCCTCAGGAAGGATGTGCTGGAACTGCACAGAGTCCAGAGAAGGGCAACAAAACGAATAAGGGGGTTGGAGGACCTCAGTTATGAGGAGCACCTACAAATAATAAACGTATTGTCCCTGGAAAAGAGACGCTTAAGAGGGGATATGATCTCAATATGCAAATCTTTAAATGGTGACTATATCATAATTGCTAGCGTGGCCAGCAACATGGATCACTGCTAATTCACAAGCCTTTAGCTTGTCAATCAGCACTTGGTCGCACCTAGTCCTGCCCATTGCTTTTTGAATTGACAGCAAGGCCTCTGCTGCTAAAACCGGCCTGCTATGAGCTGCAATGCCTGAGAGGGGGAGCGTGTGAGACACAAATGAAGAAGGATTTGGCTCAGTCAGGCTTAAAAAGGTAAATTAAGTAATTTGTTTATTTTATGAAGCTTTATATCATAACTGGATTTGGTACTTGTTTAGACTGGCTTTCAGGAGCCTTTAGTAGTACTTTATAAGTAGTTAAATCCAGGGCCGTCTTTAATTTTGATTGGGCCCTGGGCAAACATTTTCTTGGGGCCCGCCCCTCCATTCTGAGACATAGAAAAAATAGCAGGTAGACTCAAAATCAGTTTACTGCAGCAGATCATGCAGTGATTGCATTTTTTTCCCAGAGGTTACAGCCTATCCTTATTGCTCGCTGGCTGGTTGCTAGAGGTTACAACACATAATTTCTGCTTGCCGATTGGTTGCTAGAGGTTAATGCACATCATTACCACTTACTGATTGGCTGCTAGAGATTAAAGCAGATCACTACGGTTCACTGATTGGTTGCTACAGGTTAATGCACATCATTACCTCTCACTGAGCAGTGGGGCAATCCTAAATAATTGAGCAAGTAAAGGGCACATTAATACACATAATACAGGAGAGTGTCAGAGAGTGCAGACATACTACAGGAGAGGTTCAGAGACTGGGGACATACTGCAGGAGACAATCAGAGACTGGGGACATACTGCAGGAGACAATCAGAGACTGGGGACATACTGCAGGAGACAATCAGAGACTGCGGACATACTGCAGGAGACAATCAGAGACTGCGGACATACTGCAGGAGACAATCAGAGACTGGGGACATACTGCAGGAGACAATCAGAGACTGCGGACATACTGCAGGAGACAATCAGAGACTGCGGACATACTGCAGGAGACAATCAGAGACTGCGGACATACTGCAGGAGACAATCAGAGACTGCGGACATACTGCAGGAGACAATCAGAGACTGCGGACATACTGCAGGATACAATCAGAGACTGCGGACATACTGCAGGAGACAATCAAAGACTGCGGACATGCTGCAGGAGACAATCAGAGACTGCGGACATACTGCAGGAGACAATCAAAGACTGCGGACATACTGCAGGAGACAATCAGAGACTGGGGACATACTGCAGGAGACAAGCAGAGACTGCGGACATACTGCAGGAGACAATCAGAGACTGCGGACATACTGCAGGAGACAATCAGAGACTGCGGACATACTGCAGGAGACAATCAGGGACTGCGGACATACTGCAGGAGACAATCAGAGACTTTGGACATGCTACAGGTGATGGTCAGAGAACTTTCAGCAACTCACAGCTTGATAGTTGAATAACACAGCTCAGGGTTTAAGCAGTCAGGCATTTTATGGGTGCAAGGACATACCTGGGCAGCCAAACTCACTACATACATTTAGAGGTATGTGGGCGGGGCTTCCATTCTCTGATCTCACTACAACAGCCGGGAGCTCCACTGATGCTTTGTAGAGGGGCCCTGTTGCCCGTGAATTGGGGCCCTGATGAAGGTTTTGCAGAGTGCACAGAGGACACGGGAGGTTGTATTCCCGCGCTAGCCAGCTGAGAGGGGGCGGGGCCGGGAGCTCCACTGATGCTCTGACTCTGCCCCCGTGCAGCCTGTATGCTCGGAACAGAGCGGCTGTAGTGAGAGCCAGTGATCGGAGTGGGAGTGTCAGTGGAGCTCCCGGCCCTGCCCCCTCTATACTGGCTGGAGAATAGAGGTCTGGGGGCGGGGCCGGGAGCTCCACTGACGCTCCCACTCCGATCACTGCTCTAACTACAGCCGCTCTGTTCCGAGCCTACAGGCTGCACAGGGGCGGGGTCAGAGCATCAGTGGAGCTCCCGGCCCCGCCCCCTCTTAGCTGGCTAGCACGGGAATACAGCCTCCTGTGTCCTCTGTGCACTCTGCAAAACCTTCATTGGGGCCCCATTTTGTGGGTAGCAGTGCGGGCTCCCCTACAAACATTGGGCCCAGGGCAGGTGCCCCATTTGCCCTGCGCTAAAGACGGCCCTGGTTAAATCTCTCAGCAGCAAAGAGATGACCAGTGGAGCCTCAGTCTAAAGCCTCGTACACAAAATCAGATTTTCTGATGGGAATTGTTTGATGACTGGCTGTTAGCAGAACAAATTTTCCGGACAAATGTCTGCTGTCGGATTTTCCGAGTGTGTGTACACAAGTCTGTCAGACAAAAGTCCAAAGTACAAACACGCATGCTCAGAAGCAAGGATGAGCTAGTCGGTCTTGTAAACTAGCGTTCGTAATGGAGAATTAACATTCATGATGTGGCAAATTATGAAATCTCGAAATGCAGCGCACATTCTCTTCTTCTTTATTGGGATAATAATGAAGCTGCTTTGCTGGTGATACTGATGGAGTTATTGCAAACAAATTTTCAAAGTCTTTTTTTTTCTTGTGATATCAAGAATGATATTATTATGCTTATATATTATATGTTATATTTTTTTGGTGCAAGTTACCACAACACCATTATTCCGTAGTTTTTAAGATCAAAGATACAACTATGTTGGTGTCCCTTGTTAATTTTATATTGTATTTTTTTTTAAATGTAACTGCCTACTCCCAAACTGTCATTTAACCACTTGCAGACCGGACCAATTTGCTGGTCAAAGACCAGACCGCTTTTTGTGATTCGGCACTGCGTCGCTTTAACTGACAATTGCGCGGTCATGCGACGTGGCTCCCAAACAAAATTGACGTCCTTTTTTTCCCACAAATAGAGCTTTCTTTTGGTGGTATTTGATCACCCCTGCGGTTTTTATTTTTTGCGCTATAACCAAAAATAGAGCGACAATTTTGAAAAAAACGCATTATTTTTTACTTTTTGTTATAATAAATATCCCCCAAAAATATATAAAAAAACATTTTTTTCCCTCAGTTTAGGCCGATACGTATTCTTCTACATATTATTGGTAAAAAAAATCGCAATAAGCGATTATTGATTGGTTTGCGCGAAAGTTATAGCGTTTACAAAATAGGGATAGTTTTATAGCATTTTTATTAATAATTTTTTATTATTTTTTTTTTTACTAGTAATGGCGGCGATCAGCGATTTTTATTGTGACTGCGACATTGTGGGGGACCCATCAGACATTTTTGACACATTTTTGGGACCATTGTCATTTATACAGTAATCACTGCTATATAAATGCAGTGATTCCTGTGTAAATGACACTGGCAGTGAAAGGGTTAACCAGTGGGTGGCAGTGTAGGGGTTAAGTGTTCCTAGGGGTGTGTTACTAACTGTGGGGGGGTTGGGCTTTCATTTAGTGAACACTGATCTCTGCTCCAATCACATGGAGCAGAGATCAGCGTCACTAGTTGCTAGGCAGAATGGAGAAATGTTGTTTACACAGCATTTCCTCCATTCGGCCGCTCCGTGAAACGATCGCGGGGATGCCCGCGGCGATCGAGTCCGCGGGTCCCGCGACCGGACTCACGGGGGTCCCGACCAGCGCGGGAGCGCGCCGCCGGCGGCTCGCTCCCGATTGCAGGGCGGCATTGAATATTGGACTTACCTGTACGCCAATATGCCTGCCCGTGCCATTCTGTCGACGTACATCGTCGTGCGCTGGTCGGGAAGTGGTTAAAGGAAAACACAGCCAAGTATTATTCTCCACAATTTTTTTTATTGTGCATTAAAAAAAGAAAACAAATAAAATTAGGCATGCTATCTGCCAATAGAACTTAACTAAAAAGTACATTCTATGCATCCAAAAATATAGAAAATATACCAAATCAAATCATTATTCAACCAAAAAATTAAATAAAAGCCTTGTGCATGTGTCCTGCTTCTTAATATAGGGGATCAACAATGCCAAGAGTTGGTGAAAGCAGGGGTCTGTCACCTGGAGATAATTCTGAAAATCATTTGGATTATTCTCCTGAAGCTCCCGCAGCAAAGACATATGACATAATTGGTCAAGATTAATAAAGCAACCAATTTTTGGTCCAAGAAATCCGCCTCCACCTGTTCCTGGACTGGACTTGGGTCAAAGCAATAACTCCAAGGCCAATAATAAATAACACGTTATCTCCTCTGACTCTGCAACATGGCTTGTTAAAGAGTGGCCGTTCAGAAACGAACTGAAAAGCGAGAAATGAAAAGCACGAAATGAAAAGGGTGAATTAACACTCAAACTTCTACTAACATGAAATTAGCAGAAGAGATTAGATGGCACTAATGAGCTGAAAAACCACGTAGTACGTCACTAC
This sequence comes from Lithobates pipiens, assembly GCF_037356315.1. NCBI lineage: Eukaryota > Metazoa > Chordata > Amphibia > Anura > Ranidae > Lithobates > Lithobates pipiens. The sequence goes on along the minus strand of NW_027507755.1, from coordinate 2,010,621 downwards.
AACTATGTTTGTTGGCCGACAATTGTGTGCCGTTTGTATGCAAGACAAGTTTGGGGCCAATGCCCTTCGGACAAAAGTTTGAGTTTTTGTCTGTGGAAAATCCTATCGTGTATGAGGCTTTAGGATCCTTATATTAGTGTGTTAGCTTTGTGAACTGAGCCCTACGTATTGTTCCAATTACTGCTTGTATTCTTAAAGCGGGAGTCCGCCGGGACTCCGCGTTTTTTTTTTTTTTAAAGCCAGCAGCTACAAATACTGCAGCTGCTGACTTTTAAAATAGTGACACTTACCTGTCCAGCGCGCCCGCGATGTCGGCACCCGAAGCCGATCTGTGGATCGTCTCTCGGGTGCTGCCGCCGCCATCTCGGGTATGGGAATCAGGAAATGGAGCCTTTCGGCTTCATTTCCCGGTTCCCTACTGCGCACGCGCGAGCCGCGCTGCGCAATAAGGACGGTCTCCGCTGCCTCTGGGATCTGTGTGTTTTCCCAGCAGGCAGCGGGGCACTTGCGGAAAGGGGCGGGCACTTGCAGAAAGGGGCGTAATATGCGCCCCTTTCCGCAGAGAGCTATCCCGGAAGTGGGTGCAAATACCTGTACTGTACAGGTATCTGCACCCCCCTCCCCCCTGAAAGGTGCCAATTGTGGCGCCGGAGGGGGGGAGGGTTCCGATGAGCGGAAGGTCCACTTTAGGGTGGACCTCCGCTTTAAATTAAAATAAAGTTCATTGGGTTCAAGTGAATATTTATCCTGGACAAATAGGTGTAGCACCCTTTAGTGTGCTAGGGTTGTAAGTAGGTTTTTTCAGTTTAGGCAAATTAATGCAGGCTAGGCTGGCAGCCAAGCCTGCTTGTTTTTGTTTCCTGGGTTGGCAGAAATTCAGGCAGAGCTGGATGACAGGCAGCATCACTGAGACCTCCCCATTATTTCCAGAACGTGCTGGAACCTTCTGGAAAGATAGGAGGAGTAGTGAGGTGGAGCTGCCTGGAGTATTCTGAGGGCTCTGACCAATCCCTAACTTGGATTGGCAGGGGCCAGGCCTCTTCAAATACTCAGGGTCAGCCAGGCAGGAGGAGGAGTTGTTCAAGTGGAAGCTGGAGATTGAGTGTTAGTCTGACATGGCCTTTGAGGGAGCTCCTCAGTCTGGGGGAGGGGGGTGACCTTGGGCCTGGGCTTGGGTGGGGATGTCTCCTACAACCAACAGAGGTGTCCTGGACAGGAGGCACTGCGAGCAAAGTGGACAGCGGGAGAGCACTGCAAAAATGTCTCCAGGAGAAACAACGGGAACAGCCAAATGGACTGGTGAGTGACGCACAGTCCGGAGGACTGGGAGGCACGCCTGAGAGGACTGGGAACAAGCAGTCTGGGATGGGGGCGGAGCAAATGACAACTTTGATGGCACAGGAAAGAGGCAACTGCAGCCAGGGGGGCTGGCAGGGCCTAAAGTAGTGGTACTAGGATTAGTAGACAGATGGGACAGCTAGCAATAGGAATACCACATTTTTGCTACACCATTGGGGCCCGCGGACCCTGCCTGCAAAGGGCATTTTTGCTTTGGGCCTGTCTGAGTCAGTGTCAGGCCTGCAATTCAGTGCTAGCTTGTCCTGGGAGTTGTAGTGCTACAAGTCAAAACGTCACTTCCACCCACAGCTCTTAAAGGGCCATTTTTTTTATAATTTTTTTAAATGGCAATTTTTTTTTTATTATTGCATTTTAGTGTAAATATGAGATCTGAGGTCTTTTTGACCCCAGATCTCATATTTAAGAGGCCCTGTCATGCTTTTTTCTATTAGGGATGTTTACATTCCCTGTAATAGAAATAAAAGTGACTTTTTTTTTTTTTAAACACAGTGTAAAAATAAAAAATAAAAGGTAAAATACATGAAAAAATGTTTTTTAAGCGCTCCGTGTTTCGACGAGCTTGCATGCAGAACCGAATGCATATGTGAGTAGCGCCCGCATATGAAAACGGTGTTCAAACCACACGTGTGAGGTATCACCACGATCAGTAGAGCAATAATTCTAGCCCTAGACCTCCTCTGTAACTTAAAACATGCAACCTGTAGAATTTTTTTAAATGTTGCCTATGGAGATTTTTAAGGGTAAAAGTTTGTCGCTATTAAACGAGCGGGCGGAAATTTTGAAGCATGACATGTTGGGTATCAATTTACTCGGCGTAACATTATCTTTTACAATATAAAAAAAAACTGGGCTAACGTTACTATTGTCTTATTTTTTAATTCAAAAAGGTGTATTTTTTTTTTAAATGTTCTTGTAAGACTGCTGCGCAAATACGGTGTGACAGAAAATATTGCAACGGCCGCCATTTTATTCTGAGTAATTTTATAGCAAAAAAATAAATAATTTAACTTGTAAATAACAAATCTCAGAAAGTGGCTCGGTCCTTAAGTGGTTAAGAGAGCAACCCATAAGTACCATATCCCCATCCAAGTTAAAATCCCATAAATGAAAAAAAAAAAACAAGTACAAGGACTATTTCTTGACTGTTGGGTGTCTGGAAATTCGTGTGCCTGGCTGTGTAGGGTAAAAGACAGACCAGAACTACCAGCAACCCCTACGGGGGTACTCTACAATAGGAATTAAAACATCTTCAATAGAGTCCATGTTGAACCACTAAACAGAAAAATCCCTGTATAGAACAGGAAAGATTGTTTTTAGAAATTTTAAGCATAAGTGACAATAGCCCAACTCCTTTTAGTAAGAAAGGTACAGGCAATTCGTTCTGATGATAAGTAATGCCCTAAATAGCTTTGACAATCAGACCTTTGTTGTCTGCTTTGAATCTGCATTTATCTTATTACCAAATACCCTGCTCTGTATTTTACCTTTATGTTTCAAATAGACAAAATTAGTCGGAAAGGGGTGATGGCTACAGAAAAAATGAAAGTGATTGAAAGGGTTTTCATGTCTTTACAGGGGTGACATAATTTACTTTAAAAAAGCACTTTGCTGTGCCAAAGATTTTGATGACATTATTTCTCAGTAAGTGCTTCTGCAGTCTGCAAAGCAGATATGAAAATGTGTTTTCGTTGTATAACTTTGGTAAGTATTCATGTTATGTTGATGTTATTTGTGAATGTCTCCCAGGAAAATGTTGTTTGATTTCTGCTTGATTGCTATATCATATTTCAGGATATAGATGTGTAGATGTGGCCTCTGCTGGTTATTTTTATTCAGACATTGCAATTAGCATTGTTGTTGAACGACAGCTGCTAGTAAATTAAAGAGTTAGGCCTGGTTCCCACCTATGCATTTTTTAGTGCGTTTTAAGTTTTGCAGAAACACACTACAGTCTAACATGGTTTCCTATGAATGTAGTTCACATCTGTGCATTTTATTGAAAGGGCCAGGGACTTTGCTGGTTTCTGGCTTCATGGTCTTCAATGGATCAAAAATGTGTTTTGAAAAACGCAAAAGGCACCTGGAATATGCAAACTGCAACCTGCATAGATGTGAATCAGGCCTTAGTAAAGCCTTGTTTTTTTGTTTTTGTTTAAATAACCAACATGTTATACTTACCTGCTTTGTGTAATGGTTTTTCACAGAGCAGCCCAGATCCTCCTATTCTCAGGTCCCACTCCTGTCCTCCTCCCTCCTGCCAGGTGCCCCTATAGCAAGCAGCTTTGGGACACCCAAGCAGATGCGCTCCCAAGCTGCGGCTCTGTGTGTTCATTCACACACTAAGCTGTGGCTCAGCCTCGCCCCCTCCATCTCTTGATTTGCTCACTAGCTGTGATTGACAGCAGTGGGGATGTCATTGGTTCCTGTTGCTGCCAAAAGAAAATCAGGAATGTGAGCCCCCGGAGAGTCAAGGCTCTCGTGGACATTGCTGGATCGATGAGGGGCTCAGGTGAGTATTAGGGGGAGGCTGCTGCACACAGGTTTTTTACCTTCATGCATAGAATGCATAAGACCCCTTGAACACTAGGGCCGCCCGGGCGTTAGTGATAAAGCGCTGCTCCATTTAGCGTCGCTTTACTGCTGTTTAAGTGCCACTTTTTGGCTGCTAGCAGGGCGCTTTTAACCCCCCACTAGCAGTCAAAGAAGGGGTTCAAAACACCCGTGTTGTGGTCCTTATGAAATGCTATACAGCACTCCCAAACTGCCCCAAAGAGGCTGCTTGCAGGACTTTTTCTAACGCGCGGGTGCACCGCCCCAGTGTGAAAGCACTCAGGCTTTGACATTCGGTGCTCTTTCTAGCGAATGACTCTGACTCGACTTTAGTGCCCCCTGTTTCTGGCTGAGGGTCACTCAAAGGAGGGAGGGACTAGGAGCAGCAAAGAGGGACCTGAGAAGAGGAGGATCTGGGATGCTCTGTGCAAAACCAACTGCACAGAGTCAGCAAGTAAAACATGTGTAGCAGGCATGTTGTAATGCAATTTTTCCTTTTGACCACAAGATGGAGACAGAGAGATGCTGACTGGTCCTTCCAGAAAACAGAGAGAGAGAGAGAGAGAGAGATAGAGATAGATAGATAGAGAGAGAGAGAGAGAGAACACTGGTAAAAAGGGGAGTTTCAGGAAGTGCTGAGGGGGCAGAAGAGAGGGACGTACTGAAGTAAAAGAGGGGGAGAGTGCTGACAGGAGATAGAGGAGAGGAGATTGCTTAAAATAGAGGGAGATACCAAGGCTCAAAAAGTCCTTTGCTGGGACACAGTGACACTTAACAGTGAGGAGATGAGGAGTGTGTGAGGGGAAGGAACTGAGGTGCCAGAGTGAGGAAACAGACACACGCTGACACCAGGGACTGTGTGCCCCATCAGAGGAGGGATATCCTGAAGCCCCGAAAAAATAGTCTGTGAAGAGAATAAGTGCCCGTTCACATTACCGCGACTTGTCAGGCGACTTAGCCGCCTGACAAGTCGCGCTCCGTTCTGTACTACGGAACCGTTCTAATAGGAGCGACTCAAGTCGCTCCGACTTAGAAAAAGGTTCCTGTAGTATTTTCGGGGCGACTTCAGGCGACTTGCATTGACTTCTATACAGAAGTCATTTTGCAAGTCGCCGCTGAAGTCGTGTGCAGGTCGCGTCTGTGAGACGCGCTGCAAGTCACGTCGCCCCTGTGTGAACGGGCACTAAGGAGAGCGGTCTGAGGAGAGAGAGAGAGAGCTAGAGAGAAAGTGTGGTGAGGAGACAGGTGTGAGGAAAACTGCTGAGACTGAGGAGACTGAGAGAGACTCTGGCAGCATCAGAGGGGGAGAAAGACAAGTTTTTACAGAGACTGTCTGGAGAGTGTTGCCTGGAGACAGAGGAGTCAGGATGCCTGAGGGGAGCCAGGAGCAGAGACAGCCACGTGGTCCACTAATTATTTAGTCCATGGACCCTACTCAGCAGGCCAGCACCATTCAGCTCAGCAGAGACAACCCACGCCTTTCAGGGATCGAGATACCCATCCGGTTATTGGGTCAGCTGCTGTCTGTGTACCTTGCGAGTTTCGCTACCAGTCATCTCGATCGGCCATCAGCAAGAGATCCAGTGCCTTACAACATCGCTAGGATGATCAGGAGCCTGAACCAACACCTGGGACTATTGTTGTGTCATCGCACAGAGGACTGGTAAGCGAGTGTAAACCCAACATCCTTCTTGACAGAATACTGACAATGCATGCAGACACCAATTTCCCTTTTTAGTGTTACGGGATGCTTGTTTGAAGCTGCCATCTCTAGTAGTTTGCCCTTTTAAATCTCTACCCAACGGAACATTCTAGAGGATTACTGCTCCATGCAAGCTTATTTAAACCTTCTCTTAAAACAAGGGCCCCACCGTTTGCTAGCAGAAGACACTAGTATTCTTCACCTCAGGACCTGCAACATTACAGAACTGTGCTTACTGTACTTGTGTAACCCTTTTCTTTCCATTGTGTGTTTGCTTCTCAAAGTTGTTTGCGACACAGATGGAGCTGGGAAGTTGACAAGTCTTCTCTCCTCCCTCTCAGTGCCTGTGTTAAGGACATATAGATTACTGCCCTTGCTATACCTGCAGTTGCTAAATATTGAAGGTTGTATTTTCTAATGTATAAGTTATTTGTAGCAAGGTTTAGCAGTGTTGTAAGTTTCTATATGCTTTAAACCATGCCAATATTTTCAACTTATTGAATCACTAATCACTTTATCACTACCAGGTGTGCGTCTATTTTTGGTGATAATCCATAGCCAGGATAACGGTATTTGCCACGGGTCCTTAAATGTGTTTACAGTAATTTTATCTAACCAGGTGTGTCAGAGGGGCTGAGCTCATTCTTGGAGTTGAGGTGGAGATCAGAAAATCCAAACTCATCAAGCGGCTCCTTCGGGGATGGTGCTACACATGTTTGTAATTTAAAGAAAACAAGTACGTATGTTTGCCTAGACCTTCATAATTTAAGACCAGTAGGTTTTTCACTGGTTCTAGTGACCTTATGGCGAAATTAGCTTGGCTATTTACCCCTTATGCCGCGTACACACGAGCGGACTTTTCAACATCCAAAGTCCGAAGGACCGAGTCCGTCAGACTATCCGATCGTGTGTGGGCTGCAACGGACTTTTGATTCACCAAAGTCTGACGGACTTTAGAATATGGAACATGCTTCAAATTTTCCCGAAGGAACTCCGCCGGACCCGGTCCCCTTCGAAAACTCCGCTCGTGTGTATGCTACTCCGACGGACTAAAACCGACGCTAGGGCAGCTATTGGCTACTGGCTATGAACTTCCTTATTCAAGTCGGGTCGTACGTCATCACGTTCGAATCCGTCGGAGTTTAGTGTGATCGTGTGTGGCCAAGTCCGTTCGGCCGAAAAGTCTGTCAGAACTCCGTCGGAACTCCGTCGGAACTCCGGCGGAACTCCTTTGGAAGTCTGTCGGACATAAGTCCTCTCGTGTGTACGGGGCATTACCCTTCTCCTCAGTAAGATTTCGTAGGCAAGTTTTTCTGCTTTCTGCAACCCTGTTAGGAAATTGACCCTCCACAAGGGTCAAACCTTTCTTTTTCCTAAATAATGCTACTTACTGTATTTGTAATTGTTTAAGTCTACATGGTCTACACACAAAATGTTCCTCTTACGGTCACTGATGCATGGTTATACACTAGAATGTACCGTTGGTTTATCTGCAATGTTGGCAATATACTTGTTCATGTATGTATGCTACCCTGTTTATTACAATAAAATATATTTAAAAAAACAAAACAAAAAAAAAAAAAAACAAACGAGCCTTTACAATCACTTTAAGGTAAAACAACCTTGTGCCTTTACAACCAGATATGAAATGAAGTTTGTTTATTTATTCGTGGTATTTGCAAATTTGGTAAAAGCTCACTTTAGCACTGGCATTTGGAGTTCAGCACCCAGTAGGGTTATTGCCTTTGTTAGCTTATGTTTAGTTTTGTATTTTTGCACAAGCAAGCACCACATTATAATCCTTATTTATTTTGTGTAGAGTGTGATGCAATGTGAGCAGCTGCCTTATTTTCATTACACATGTAGTTATCTCTTAGTTGATTTAAAGTTGTAGCGCATAGGATTTTTTTATTTATATTTAAAGCTTCAGAGAAGGCACCTAATTTCCCCCATGAAAATTCTTACAGGAGTGTATTTCCCTTGCAAGGGTAGATTTCCTGTTGTCTCCCTTCATTTGTGAATATGAGTCGCATGAAAGTCGGATGTTTGTAACTCAGGGACTGCCTGTAGAAGGGTACCATTTTCTCAGTCTCCTCTCCCCCTGATAATCAGACTCAGTGGCGGCTGGTGTTTTTTGTTTGTATTTTTGTTTGGGGGGGAGGGAAACAACCACTTCCTCCCCCCCAGGTGGCACCCACCTCCCCACTGTTTGCCGGTCGGCCTGTTACCTACCCCATCATGGTGGGGGGCAGGCAGTGTGGTGCAGCGCCTTGGCTCAGAGTCCTCTCCTCCATGGTGGCTTCCAGCTCCTCCCCTCCTCCTCCTACACGCAATATGATCAACTGTCCTTTCAGCCAATTGGGTGTCAAAATCCACTTCCTGATTGGCTGGGAGGAGGATCAGTGTTACAACAGCAAATATTGATTCGCTGTTGTAACACACCTGGGTGGGCTTGGAGCATACTCTCTGCGACCCGTACCCACACTATATTGAACCCTATTAGAGCCTCTGGATCTAATTAGTGCTTCAAAAAAAACAGCCCCCCCCCCGCATTGGAATCCATACGCCAGTGTCCTGAAAGGGGCTGGATGCATTGGACAGAAGAGGCGGTGATGGACAGGTGACGGGCGGCGCCAGGGCAGGTGCAAGTATTTTTGACAACCTAGGTGAAACCTCATTTTGCTGCCCCCCTTGACTCCACCCCTTCGCCCTGCCCATGTGGCAGGAGGTGGTGATATACAGGAAACATCGGCTTTGCTTCCTCTAGCACTTGCTCCAGTACTGCACCTTTAGTTACAATACCGACCGGACGGAGCAGCTGCCTGAGACTGAGTTAGTTACATGCTGCAGCTTGCAGAGCATGCAGATGCAGAGGGAAACCAGTGGCCGGGCGCCCCTAGGTAGCAGTGCGGCCTAGGCGGCTGCCTAGTTTGCCTAGTGGTGGCACCGGCCCTGGGCGGTGCCCATACACCCTTAATGGATGGGCCACACCTGATCAGACTGTACCATTGTAACTTTGTATCACAAAGTCACAAACTGAGAGTCTGCAGCAGGGGGCTGATCTGTGTCAAAAATATGTGAACACAGCCAAGAAATGTACAGGCAAAATAATTCACATGGCTGTGTTATCTCTTAGCTAGCATCTCAGTACAGGAATAGATGCTGACCCGGGATGGTGCCTGAACAAAGATAGGGCCAAGCTTCTAGAGATATGGGTAGATAAAGGCATTGTCAGGGGGAGAACTGTGATCTCAGATTAATAACTTACATTTACACATTACTTAGCATGCATGCACTTAGCATAAAAAATATATCCTGTGCAAGGTCTGCTTTAACTTCAAAAGTTAGATTTATTTTACAGCTTCTAAAGCCCCATGCACACTATCAGCCTCTATACACAGGTATTTGTGATAGGTAAGAAAGAGGCATGGGTTACTTTAATACTTTAATACCACCTTCTCAGCAAGGAATGCTCACCCTTTCTTCACTCCCTTGCCAGCAGGGCCAGTGCAAGGATTTTTGACTACAGGCAAAGGTGTATTTTGGTGCCCTCCACATGGGCCGATCTGGAGGGGTGGGCTGTACCTCCCAGATTTTAGTTGCCCCCCCCCCCCCCCCCACAGCCTCAACAGCATAGACATGTAGCATGTGAGCCAGTGGCAGCCTGTCCAATAGGAGTGCCCAGGCTCTTCCCCCTCTATCCACGCCACCCCCTATATGTATAATAGTTAGACTCATGCATAGCATGAATCCATGCAAGGCCGCCGTGGCCACCCCCTATTCAGGCGTCCGCTGATCCTCAAGTCGGCCAATCAGAAGTGGATGTGAGGCCCAGTTTCTGATTGGCCGAAAAGAGAAGACTCCTGCAGCCTCTGTGATGACCCATGAAGAGCAGGGGAACCGGTCAGGGGCGTACTGTTTGCCGCCACCCCATCTCCTTGTCGGCTAGTTGCTGCTGTTCTGCCAGGCAATCCTCTCCCTGTCACAGCAGTGTGCTCTGCAGCAAGCAGCAGTTACATAGTTAGTCAGGTTAAAAAAAGGCCATCTAGTTCAACAACAAAAAAATAAAAAAATCATACAATTTCATAAACACAGTCTTATCCCACAGTTGATCCAGAGGAAGGCAAAAAAAAACCAGCAAAGCATGATCCCATTTGCTTGCTAGCAGATAAATTTAGGAGCAACCCTGCTTAAACATCAGGGTGCTACATCCTCCCCTGCGTACAAAACTGTGTCTCAGAGAAAAAAAAAGAATTTAAAGCGGGATTCCACCCTAAAGTGGAACCTCCGCTGATCGGATCCCTCCCCCCCTCCGGTGTCACAATTGACACCTTTCAGGGGGGAGGGGGGTGGAGATACCTGTCAAAGACAGGTATTTTCACCCACTTCCGGGCATAGACTCCCGTGGGAGTCTACGCCATTTCCTGCCCTGCCGCGCTGTCTGCTGGGACACACACGGGTCCCAGTGACAGCGCGGAGATTTCCTATTGCGCGGCGCGGCTCGCGCATGCGCAGTAGGGAACCGGGAAGTGAAGCTGATTCGCTTCACTTCCTGATTCCCTCACCTAGAATGGTGACTACAGCAGCCGAGAGCCGAGCGATCGATCGGCCTCGGCTGCCGGCATCGCTGGAACCCGGGACAGGTGAGTGTCCATTTATTAAAAGTCAGCAGCTGTAGTATTTATAGCTGCTGGCTTTTAATATTTTTTTTTTTTTGGTGGAATCCCTCTTTAAGCTCTCGAGCCAGAGAGCGAATGTCCTGGCAAAAACTGGGATGGGTGGGGAAACAAGGAAAGAATAACAATAACAGCAGTACATGTGGTATACCACATGGAATAACCATGGATATAAAATACATGAAGGAATGGTAATCCACACAGAGTTGTTAGATATCAAACATTACATTAGACATTATATACAATTTCAAATGCTGCATACCATTCAGATAATTAAAGGAGATATAAACCATAACCTTACATCCTAACTACCTATCTAATATATTCATATACAGTAATGAATAAATGGTTAACATGATTCTCAGAAGAAATCCCTGTCCCTCCTTGTCCAAGGGAGACACTCTGTTGCAGCAACACCTGAAAGAGAAACAACAGCAATGCAAATGCATCCTATCCCTATAAGAACATGCAATATGTACATGAGTGTTTAAGTAGTTATTATTTGTCCTTAGGCAAGGACAGCATAGCAGCGTAAGTATACCCTATAATAAAATTACATTCTATATATAATGAAAGTGGGCCCCATTCTCAGCCATGAATGCCACCATCTTTTTACCAAAATTTCTTTAGTGTTCCATATCAAGCAAATAGTCTCGGTGAATGGATTAGGCCATTATGTACACAAATGGTAATAATTTTCTCTTTTGCCACAGCTCATGCTACCTAACTACACCCTCTCCACATGTCATAAGCCATCACATTTTAACTTGGGGTGAATAACAATTCTCAGCAGTTTCCCTTCTTCTTTAGGGGCAACTCCAGGGACAAGGAGATACAGCTGCATTCAGATAACAAGCAGCCAGGCCATGGTGCAAGGGACCGCACTTTGGAACATGGGTTCCCTTGCAATGATTTCCTCAATCTGTCCACATGACAGTCAGGGACTGAGAAGATTTCCCTCATCAATTGAGAGAACAACAACCTGCTGAATATCACAAGTCACTTTTCAGGGTGAATCACCCCTACAACTCCAAGTACTAGCCAACGTGGCTCATGCAGGCACTTCCTGTATCTGCTAGCATCATTCAGTCCAGCACAATCTCAGAAGTACAGCCCTCAGAAATGTTCTCCTCTAACAACAACTTTGGTGCAAAGGTGAAGTGGCTTACAGCATTGCATCCATGACTCCACAAGGTGCACACATTTGTAATCCAAAGTATTATAAAAAAGCGCAATTCCACATTTCACCAGTAGTATCCGGGATCGGGCAAGGTTAAGGACTTTGCTTTGGCATTCACCATAGTGACAAAGTGCTTAATGTCCTTCTTGTCTAACCTGTGGATAATTACACTGTCCATATTTATTTTATAGCTATAGCCCCTGGTGTGTAGCACTGAGAGGTTTTGGAAACTCCAACTGGAGAGGGATCCAGAGAAAACTGTGCACTGTGCACCCATTAGGTCTCTTTATCCAAAATGCCTTTGTCTCTTTCTTTATAATGATTTGCTGTACTTTGGACAGCCGAGGCAGAGTTCTAGGGTCTCCGTACCCACGCAGGACCCGAGCATCTGGAACACCCAGCAAGCACATCTGGCTTATAATCAGGCTTGGTTACAGGCATTGGCTTGGTAGGGCGAACCTTGGAGACCCACTGAGCCCAGCGGTCCTCCTCAAAGGATTTAGTATTAATATTTATCAGCAGGGCTGTATTAGCAGACAGCTCAATTTCCACAATAGTGGCTGTGGCAATAAGAAATTCACCCTCCTCTACTTCACTCATCTGCTTCTCATCACTTTTTCTCCAACTCCCTGTCCAAGATAGAGTGTCCGAGAACAGTTCAGATAATCCATCGGACGGGATTTCTGAATTGGTTATGGTGGAGCACTCTTTGGCCAGGATATAGTTGTGCTTGGCGCTTGCTTTAACTGGCACAATGGTGGCCCCTTAATGACCATAGGCATCACCTCCCCTACAGGCACACGGTTTCCACCCCTTACAGGCTTACCTAACTCTGGTATTCTTTTACCTGGTGGCTCCGACATTAGAGCAAGCAGCTGGACCTGACCACGGCCTCAAGGGGTGACCGGAGTGCTGGGTCCTAGGGCAGCCGCCGAGGCAGGATGAGCAGCTTCCTGTCCGACTCTGGTGATGACAGGTGGGCTTGTGATATCACTCCCAGCCATGATAGCAACATTCTTGTCCCAATTGGTCTGTAGTATCCACGGAGGTTGGGATGGTGCAACTACCTTGAGCAGGTGTTCCCCACAACGTCCACAGACAATCCAAGGCCTCAGATGCTTGACCAAACTGGAACACTTCCCGCAGATCAGTGCCAAGGCTTCATAGCCTCCAGCCATGTTCAGGACAAGATTACTCTTCGGTATTTACTGTACTCCAGTGTCAGTCAGTACAGGTTTGAGCTTACCCAGACTGTAACCAACACCTGGAGCATACTTTCTCCAATCCACCATCTCACTTCCAAACTGCGCCATCTTTCTCTTCAACCCACAACCAGGCACACGTGACAGCACTTCCTTATCCTTCTCCCTTCTCTGCAGAACGGGAGCTCCTTCCCCTGCCAACAGATTGGTGCAGATACTCTCTGGAAACGTTAGCGCCCGCCTCCTTCATGCTGCGGCGTGCCAAAACTGTAATGGAGTCTGTAAGGGAGTCTGTTTTAACCCTCACAGCGCTGGCGGGAAGTGTAAAAAAACCAGACTGATCCTCTCCCATGAGCAATGAGACTTTTGGTTCTTCCCCACGTTGTTAGAATGCACAATAAGTACAGATATTACTTGCCACCTTCCCACAGAACCAGACGAATTCCTGATGGAGCTGTAGCCAGTTGCTATGGGCGACTGCTGCAAGGATAACACCTTTGCCCCACGTTTGGCGCCAAATGTATCAAGGTCCCAAGCCTCCTTTAGTCTAATGAGAACCTCCAGTGCCAGGAACAGCTGACATCCTTCTGTATAGAGTGGGTTACGAGGCATAGTGGGTGTAATCCAAGGTAGATTCATATGCGCCAAACACTTCCTGAATGCAAAGAGATTTATTTTCTCTTTAACAAAATAGTGGGAGAGAGGGTTTAGCGCCAGAACACCCATAGGTAGTTGCAATGTGAATTAGCAGACTCCGAAACTTCTACAGGTAGACAGCCATGCAGGGAAAGGCATGCAGCAAGACACCACATCTGCAGGTGTAGGAGTACTGTCTACTATGGCAACAGTCTTAGAACAGTTTCTAACACAAAGTCTCTCTTTTTAGACTTGCTGATTCACTCACTGTCACTGAATCCCATGAGCTCGTCTAATCTTCTTACTTTAGTATCTTTCTCTAGCGTCACCCCCGCTTCCATGCTGGGTTCCTGGCTTGGCACTCCAGATACTCTTCAAGTGTCATCCCTCTGGCTGGGTCCCTGGCTTGGCACCTGCTGAAGTTTCCAGATTCTTCACCGTCGCCGATTGGTGAGAATACGGCTCCGGTACTTGCTGCAGCTAATCACTGTGGTCCCTGGTAACAAGGTGGATGGTCCCTTAGTGGCAGCAACTTCCCCTCTACCTCTGAGCACTACAGGTCCTCCGGCCAGCAGAACCATCACTTCTGCTTGGACTTCAAGCCGCAATTTCAACCCTGCGCTGCACTCTTGCTTCTGTATAGGCTCTCAGACAGCCTAGCAGTAGTGCCAGGATAGGCCCAAACCCTGGCCTAGCAGCCTGGGCAGCACAACACATGTCCACCCAGACATCTGTCCAAGTGGCACAGAACCCTGATCACCTGACTCCACTCAAATATATAGGTTCTCCCAGCAGGCCAAGGGATTTAAGAAAACCCCTGCCCATTGACTGAGATACCCCATATACTCCTAATCTTTCCTTGCTTTGCCCTCCTCTTATCTAATGCTACTGGGTACCCGGTCACCCAGTGGCAGAAGACAGAAGTGCAGCAATTCCAGACTTAGGGTGAACTCAATTAATGCATAACAATTGGCCAAGGCAAATACACCTGGCAGATAAATTTAGAAGCAACCCTGCCTAAACATCAGGGTGCTACATCATTGTTTTTTTTTTTCAAATTTTTTTGGTTTATAGCGCAAAAAATAAAAACTGCAGAGGTGATCAAATTCCACCAAAAGAAAGCTCTATTTGTGGGAAAAAAGGACATCAATTTTGTTTGGGTACAATATCGCATGACCGCACAATTGTCAGTTAAAGCGACGCAGTACTGTATCGCAAAAAATGGTCTCGTCGCTCTTCCTCACCGGGTCTGCGGCGAATTTACAAGGTCTCCATCGCCAACATCTAAAACTCCACAATGGGAAAGGAAAAGACACACATCAACATCATCGTCATTGGACAAGTAGATTCTGGCAAGTACACAACAGCTGGGCATCTCATCTACAAATGTGGTGGGATCGACAAGCGTACCATCGAAAAATTCGAGAAGGAAGCTGCTGAGATGGGAAAGGGCTCCTTCAAATATGCTTGGGTGTTGGACAAACTGAAGTCTGAGCGTGAACGTGGTATTACCATCGACATTTCCCTGTGTAAATTTGAGACCAGCAAGTACTATGTCACCATTATTGATGCCCCTGGCCACAGAGACTTCATCAAGAACATGATCACTGGTACTTCTCAGGCTGACTGAGCCGTGCTTATTGTTGCTGCTGGTGTTGGTGAGTTTGAGGCTGGTATCTCAAAGAATGGACAAACTCATGAACATGCTCTTCTGGCCTACACTCTGGGTGTGAAGCAGCTTATCGTTGGTGTTAACAAAATGGATTCCACTGAGCCACCATACAGCCAGAAGAGATATGAGGAAATTGTAAAGGAAGTCAGCACTTACATCAAGAAAATTGGTTACAACCCAGATACCGTTACCTTTGTGCCCATCTCTGGTTGGAACGGTGACAACATGCTGGAACCCAGTAGCAACATGCCATGGTTCAAGGGATGGGCCATTTCCTGCAAAGAGGGAAAAGCCAGTGGAACCACTCTGCTGGAAGCTCTTGATAGCATTCTGCCTCCTAGCCTCCCCACTGACAAGCCTCTTCGTCTGCCTCTGCAGGATGTGTACAAGATTGGTGGTATTGGTACAGTACCAGTTGGTCGTGTGGAAACTGGTCTCCTGAAACCAGGTATGGTGGTTACCTTTGCTCCAGTCAATGTAACAACTGAAGTCAAGTCTGTGGAAATGCACCATGAAGCTTTGACCGAGGCTTGTCCCAGTGACAACGTTGGTTTCAACGTAAAGAACGTTTCCGTGAAGGATATCCGTCGTGGTAATGTTGCTGGTGATAGTAAGAATGACCCACCATTGGAAGCTGGTCAATTCACTGCACAGGTCATTATCCTGAACCACCCAGGACAGATCAGTGCTGGCTATGCACCTGTGCTGGATTGCCATACTGCTCACATTGCCTGCAAGTTTGCAGAGCTGAAGGAGAAGATTGACAGTCGTTCTGATAAGAAACTGGAAGAAAATCCCAGGTCCCTGAAATCTGGTGATGCTGCCATCGTTGATATGGTCCCCGGCAAGCCATGTGTGTGGAGAGCTTCTCTGACTATCCTCCCCTTGGTCTCTTTGCTGTGCGTGACATGAGGCAGACTGTTGCTGTTGGTGTCATCAAGGCTGTCGAAAAGAAGGCAGCAGGTACTGGCAAGGTCACAAAGTCTGCTCAGAAGGCCCAGAAAATGAAATGAATATTTCAAAAATCCAGCACCCCCTCCGTCTTAACTAGCGGTGGAAGATCGGTCTCAGAACTGTTTGTCTCAATTGGCCATTTAAGTTTAATAGTAAAAGACTGGTTAATGATAACAATGCATCGTAAAAGCTTCAGAAGGAAAGGAATATTTTGTGGTCCTTTTGTTTGTGACAGTTTTAAGTTATTAGTGTTTTTAAATCAGTAATTTTTAAGTGGGAACAACTTGACCAAAAAAAACTGTCACCAAATTTTTTTGAGACCATTAAACAAAGTTAATGAGAAAAAAAAAAAATGGTCTCGTCATTAAGGGGGCACCGGGACTTCCGGGGCTGAGGTGGTTAAGCAGTTGTCAGGGCTGAATCAACCCAGACTTTGTTAAACTTCTTCGAACACTAGACCATTAGAATCATAAGTTGGTTTGTATAAGGAAACCAAAGTATTGAGTGATTTCCATATAACGAAAGTGTGGCCAGTAGGGGATTTTCAATGCAGCACTATTGCCTTCCTGGAATGAAACAATAGTAGACCAAGCAAGGTTCTCACAGCTCTAGTATATGCCAAAGCATCAACCAACCCTAATATACAGGGCTCAACCAAGAAAGGAACATGAATAGTAGTCAAATCAAGCTCCTCTCCACAGTAAGACTGTATGGTAGGACATGATCACAGCACGTGCATAAAATCGCCAGAGACCGCTGTACGCCGTCAACAATCAGCAGAGCATTGAGGGTACATTCTTTGCAATCTACTAGCAGTAAAGTAAACACGATGAAGCAATTTAAATTGTATTAATCTGTCCCTGCTGGAGACTAGTTGTGTAAAAAGTCCTAACTAGATGTCCTCCCAGTCCTTCCCATCCTGCTCAAGCATGACAGCTACCTAGGACTCTCACAAGCAGGGGAGGCTCATCCATTAAATGGTCACGGGCACTGCCCCCCCCCGTCCATCCCCGCCTCCCCTCTCCATGCATCTGGCCCCTTTCAGGACACCGGAGCATGGATTCCAATGTGGAGGGGCTGTTTTTTTGAAGCACCGATTAGTGCCATAGGCTAATAGGTTAATAGGCTTCGATATAGGGTGGGCTCGGGTCACAGAGAGTGCTCTCCGAGCCCACCCAGGTGTGTTATAACAGCAAATCAATATTTGCTGTAGTAACACTGATCCTCCTCCCGGCCAATCCGGAAGCTGGTTCGGTCACCCGAATGGCTGAAAGGACAGGTGATCCTATTGGAAGCCTAGGAGGATGAGGGGAGGAGTGCCACTATAGAGGAGAAGACTTGGAGCTGAGCCGCCGCACCACAATGCCTGCCACCCGCCATGATGGGGTAAGTGCTGGGCCAACTGGCAAACAGCAGGGGGTGGGTGCAGCTTGGGGGGGGTGGCTGGTTGTTTGCCACCCCCCCCCCAAAAAAAAAACACCAGCCGCCACTTCTCTCAAGTGTTCTAAACCATGGTGAATAGTGGGTTGCAATGCCTTATAAATAGTTGATAAGGGCTTCACTAAGTCAACATCCCTAAGCAACAATTCCATTGGGAAAGGGTGGACAAGTAAGGTATGCCACAATTGCAAGAACCTAAAAAAAGTGGAAATTCGGAAGATCAAATTGCATATTAAAGGTATCAAAAGTTTTCAATACACCATTCTCCCTGATGTGGGATAGATAGCACACTCTCCTGGAAACATAGAGAAAATTCAGGGATACTCTATTTACCTATAGTACACTGTAGCTTACCTAAACTCTAACGCAAGATAAGATAAATGCAGAGCTGAGTGTTGGTGCTCAGACTGGAAAGTCTACAACAGTTCTACAAATCAAAAAACAGCCGACACACGAATGCTTCTTTCTAATGCAGTTTATTCCAGCATGTGCAGCAGTAATAACATGACAAATGCTAATGCGTTTCAGCCATAGCCTTACTCATAGCATGTTATTACTGCTGCATATGCTGGAATAAACTGTATTAAGAAGAAGTATTCGTGTTCCGGCTGTTTTTTGATTTGTGATACTCTATTTACATATTCCTAACAAAAACTAACACACTTTAAAACAAATCCCACTGACCTCCATAGCTGCAGACAATCTAGAATCATCCTCACAGTTCGTAAGAAATGCAGAGAAGCCCTTTAGGTCTTCATCCTCATGCTGCGTACACACGACTGGACTTTCCTGCAGAATAGGTCCGACGGAATCATTCTGTCGGATAGTCCGATCGTGTGTGGGATAGTCCGATCGTTTTTCTTTAAAAAATTCAGACGGACCTAGAAATAGAACATGTTTCAAATCTGTCTGACGGACTTAATTCCTGTCGTCTGTATGCTGGTCCGACGGACCAAATATGACGCAAGGTCAACTATTGGCTACTGGCTATTGAACTTCCTTTTGTAGTCCCCTCGTACGTCATCACGTTCAAAATGAACGGACTTTCGAAAGGACCTTTTATGAAGATGAATGAACATACAGTTATTCTCACTGTTCTTTATTGCCATCTAGTAAAATAATAGTTATAACCAAACAACATAAAAGATAGGCCTTGTGCACTTGGCAGTATAGGGGGTTATACAGTGTGCAGAGCCTATGTACTAACATTCCCGGGTCCTGCTGCCATTGCATTCAGGCCATCAGTGCTGATCAACCATTGTGTATTCCTTTGTGTGTTAGCTTCCTGTTTCCTGCCGTGTGCTCTGCTTCTGTTTTCCGTTACCGACTTTGGCGTGTCTTGACTATCCCTGTTTGCCTGTGATCCTGACCTTTTGGCGTGTACCTGACTATTCTTGTCTGCTTGTGGCTCCGACCTTGGCTTTGTCCCTCACCATCCCTATCCTCTTGTTGTCTACTGTGGGTGTGAGCTGGGGGACCCCGGGGGTCGTGACCTAGAGCCAGTTGCAGCCAAGTCCATCCTTACCACTAGAGGCGCTGGTGAACACCGGCTGGCTCTTAGACTCCGCGCCCCAGGGAATCTTACGCTCTAACCCCAGTGGGATCTGTCCCCCGTCTGCAGCAGTCACCCGTAGGGTCCACAACCTTGCGGTGCACTCCTGATCCTTACGGTGTGCACCTGTCACCTCGCCTCAAGGTGACCTGACAAAATGTCAGTGTGCATGTGGTTGCTTTACACAACGCTCAGAGCATGACTGTGTACAGTAGTCACCTCTTCTAATGCATCTCAATGGGGGGCTGTACATTGTGGCAGCTGGTCCAGGGAATGCCAGTAGGCAGGCTTGCACTTTGTACAGCTCCTGTATGGCTGTGTACATGAAGCCATAATTTTAAAGATACTTATGAGATAACCAAAGTCATGCTTTACAAAACACATATCTATGCTCTTAAATGTCACTTCCTACATAATAATACCTTTCATTATCTTGTTCATTACCTGATGGTTCACTGCTGCAGATAATTGATATTTATTGTGCAGTGCAGTTAATTAGAGCAATCTGATTATATTTACCTTATTGCCAGCTCCAATTGCTCATAAGTGCATATAATTAGTATCAAGCCTATCACTGCAAATAATTAGTAAAGATGTGTTCTACCTTTAAAAAAAACAAAAAAAAAACATTCAATAAGTTTGTGCATTATTCTCTTTCCATTGGTAACCAAATCTAAAAGGCGTTATTATTGATATACAGCACATGCATGAATGTGGGGTGTAGAAATAAAAAATATGAGAAAAAGCAAAAAAGGGTTGGGACTTTGAATGAAGCATGCTGTAGGAAAGCAAATAAACACTATAATTATGTAGAAATATGTTATTGTTTACTGTAATTTACTGTAATTGCGCTGTCCCCTATCTACATTGTAAAGTACTGTTGTCGCTATATAAATCGTTATTAATAATAATAATAATAATATTGTTACATATGTATTATATACATACATTAAAAGGCACAATGGTTCAAAGTCACTTGCAACATATCCATTTCTTAAATCCATGTTGACATAGTATATGGTACATAATTAATAAAGATGTAATAAAATCAAACATATAAAAATTAGTAGATAAGGATCTGAATTGTAAACATATGATTGTAGCATCTAAAGCTTGACACGTTTCGTGTCTGACTGCCACTCATTAGGAGAAGATGTGAAGGCGGTATCTAAAAAGTATGTAAGTAAACAATGAGTCAGACTGAACAAAGAAAAAGAGGGAATAAAAAAACATTCACCCATATTTACAGGCTAACTATTGATAAGAAATGTGGCAGCGAGTACTGAGGTAATTAAGGGCACCGTCTAGCATGGTATCTGAGGCGGCACAACCCATGGCACAGCAGCAGAAAATCATGAGAGCGGAGATGTGACTGGGAAGGTAGTCCCACCAGACAACCAATGGTGACACATACAGTATCTCACAAAAGTGAGTTCTCCCCTAACATTTTTGTAAATATTTTATTATATCTTTTCATGTGACAACACTGAAGAAATGACACTTTGCTACAATGTAAAGTAGTGAGTGTACAGCTTGTATAACAGTGTAATTGCTGTCCCCTCAAAATAATTCATCACACAGCCATTAGTGTCTAAACTGCTGGCAACAAAGTGAAAACACCCCTAAGTGAAAATTTCCAAATTGGGCCAATTAGCCATTTCCCCTCCCCAGTATCATGTGACTCACTGGTGTTACAAGGTCTCAGGTGTGAATGGGGAGTAGGTGTGTTAAATTTGGTGTTATCGCTCTCACTCTCTCGTACTGGTCACTGGAAGTTTAACATGGCACCTCATGGCAAAGAACGCTCTGAGGATCTAAAAAAAAGATTTTTTCTCTACATAAAAATGGTCTAGGCTATAAGAAGATTGCCAAGACCCTGAAACTGAGCTGCAGCACGGTGGCTAAGACCATACATCGGTTTAACAGGACAGGTTCCACTCGGAACAGGCCTCGCCATGGTCAACCAAAGAAGTTGAGTGCACGTGCTCAGCGTCATATCCAGAGCTTGTCTTTGGGAAATAGACATATGAGTGCTGCCAGCATTGCTGCAAAGGTTGAAGGGGTGGGGAGTCAGCCTGTCAGTGCTCAGACCATACACCGCACACTGCATCAAATTGTTCTGTATAACTATCGTCCCAGAAGGAAGCCTCTTCTAAAGATGATGCACAAGAATGCCCACAAACAGTTTGCTGAAGACAAACAGACTAAGGACATGGATTACTGGAACCATGTCCTGTGGTCTGATGAGACCAAGATAAACTTATTTGGTCCAGATGGTGTCAAATGTGTACGGTGGCAACCAGGTAAGCAGTACAAAGACAAGTGTGTCTTGCCTACAGTCAAGCATGGTGGTGGGAGTGTCATGTTCTGGGGCTGCATGAGTGCTGCCGGCACTGGGGAGCTACAGTTCATTGAGGGAACCATGAATGCCAACATGTACTGTGACATAATAAAGCAGAGCATGATCCCCTCCCTTCGGAGACTGGGCCGCAGTGTAATATTCCAACATGATAACAACCCCAAACATACCTCAAAGACGAACTCTGCCTTGCTAAAGAAGCTGAGGGTAAAGGTAATGGACTGGCCAAGCATGTTCCCAGACCTAAACCCTATTGAGCATCTGTGGGGCATCCTCAAACGGAAGGTAGAGGAGTGCAAGGTCTCTAAAATCCACCAGCTCCGTGATGTCATCATGAAGGAGTGGAAGAGGACTCCAATGGCAACCTATGAAGCTCTGGTGAACTCCATGCCCAAAAGGGTTAAGGCAGTGCTGGAAATTAATGGTGACCACACAAAATATTGACACGTTGGGCCCAATTTGGACATTTTTATTTAGGGGTGTTCTCACTTTTTTTGCCAGCGGTTTAGACATTAATGGCTGTGTGCTGAGTTATTTTGAGGGGCTAGCAAATTTACACTGTTTTACAAGCTGTACACTCACTACTTTACATTGTAGCAAAGTGTCAACTGCCTGAATAATTTCAATATTCAGTATTCAATATTTATATATTTATGACACCTCTTACCTGTCCAGTGGGCTGCCAATAGTGTAAGTAAAGGAGGGGCTGGCCAAAGAAACACACATTATTTATGCATTCAGCTCTCAATGAAGTGGAGAGGGTTACCTGTCCAAAACATCCCCCCCCCCCTAAATATTTTACAATGGGCCATCAGAGAGGGTGAGGAATCTGATAAGTGGACCTTAGATTTTTTTTTCTTAAAATGCTCCTTCAAATAAATGTTATACTTATGTTGTCCAAGAATGTTTGTGTCTAATCTACTTGCAATGTTATGTGCAAACGTCCTAATCAATTATTTTCTTGTTTCACTCCACAGTTTCCTTCAAAGCCACAGGAATGGTAGACTGTGGCTTCCCAATTTGACCAGCGGTGGGACTTTCCCAATTGCTTAGGGGCGATAGATGGAAAACATGTCCACATAGTTCCACCTCCCAACTCGGGGTCATACTATTACAACTGCAAGGGGTTTAATAGTAGTTTGATGTTGGCGGTGGTGTCAGCGACATATAATTTTCTGTATGTGGACGTGGGGAAGAATGGCCAGATGTCGGATGGTGGAGTCATCGCTCAGACCGAGTTCTAAGGATGGCTCCAGAGTGGTGGCTTGGGATTGCCACCTCCAGAAGACAACGTGGCTGGTCTGCCATTCGTATTTGCTGCTGATGAAGCGTTTGGGCTGGGTGAACACCTGCTGCGGCTGTTCCCAATGAGGACCCTCACCCTGGACAAGAGGGTTGTGAAGAGTGGTGGAGAATGCTTTCGGGATAATGGCTAGCCAGTTCCGCCTATTCCTTATGCCAATCAACATGGCGGAATATAAACCATATAATCCTTTCATGCTGCATTCTCCACAACTTTTTAAGGAGAAATTTTATGAACTATGTGGCCTCAGTTGGGCCTGAGTCCGGATTTCAAGACCAAACCCTGACGGCGCTTGAAGCTGGCCGTCCTGGCTTATCCCCCCCCCCCCAAAGCGCCCACGAGGTCCATCAAAAATATATGGAGTACTTTGCGGGTAGGGGGGCCATTGGCATGCCAAACCTTTTTTAAATAAATTTATATTTTAAAATGAAATAATATTTTCCTTTGAGTTACTGATTATTTTAGCTGTCTCCTAGTTATCCAATGTGTTGTTTTTTTTGCCCATTTTCTGCAATAGTGTAAACGCAATTTCTTTGATACATGAGGTGACAATCTCTTCTTCAGCTAACTATTATGTTGTCGGTCTGCTACACACACACCTTTTTTTTGTTGTTAAAGTATGTAATGCATTAATGCTTAAAATATTCATCATTTTCCGCACCATGAATTTATTTTTTGGAGTTATGAAAACGGCCTGATTGATGCAAATTATAAAGCACTGTGGATGTTATTTACTAACGGAAAATCCACTTTGCACTGAAAGTAGTGCAAAGTGGATTTGCCTTTAGTAAATAACCCCCATTGTCACTGTAAACAACAGCTTAATCAAAAACTGCTATTGAGCATTAAAAGAAGAAGCCACACATTGTTGAGTACAATTTTTTTTTTTCACAAACCAACATATTTTTTAAATACAATTTTTTTTGGTGACAGTAGAAATATCTTTTTTTTGTGGTAAACAGACATGTTTTTTCAAACCATACAACAATACACAACTCAGGAACTTAGAAAGTTCAACTTTGATAAATTAAAGGCAATATCAGACATTAGTATGTCCAAACTATGTTGATCTTGCCTTCATCAGATGGGGTGATGTCAACCCTGTGAAAGCCACATTTTGAAGATGCACACAAATTGAGAGTCAACATGTGGATTTCCCTCCTGATTCCATGTCTAATGTCAACATGTGCTAGCTCTCATCATGGGGGATCAATGGACGTTTTTCGGGGGTGCAACCCCTTCCTCTCACCTACTTGAGTTGTGAGGAAGAGGTTGCACCCCCAAAACGTGTACATTGATATCCCGCGATGGCAGATAGCACATGTTGACACACTGTGTGCATCTTCAAAATTTGGCTTTGCAATTTTGGAGAAAAGTTAGAAAAATAGAAAGAATTTGATAAATGTTGGTGTGTTTTCGATTCTGCCTAAAACATCATCATGTTTTTGAGTCTTTTTTCAACATCATTGACTTCCTTGATCTTCTGTAAATCCCGATTGCACACCATGATCTCCCCAATGAGGACTTGTGCACTTGCACTTGTGAAATGTGTTTCTTCTTCAACAAAAACACCATGCATTATAAATATGCAGGCATCCATCTATTACCAGAAGCTGTGATCTCAGACACTCACCTGTTGTGGTCAGTATTTTATCCACTTCATAAACCTCTCCTTCCTCCACATCCTCTGGTTGTTGTTTTTGGATTTCTCCTTCTTAAGGAGGTTGGGGGTCCCTGGTGACCTCAGATGTCCCAAGTCTTTTCTCCCCTATGTGAATAAAATAAAGGTATGCTTAGCACACAGATATTTGAGGCAAGAAATAGGAATATGAAACATTGCTTGGAAGTTTCCTACAATTGTCTGTTTTGGCAGAGTTCAAAGCTGAAGACATGATTTTTTCCCTTTACAAAGCTGGAATACTAACCTTTTTTGTTACAGTATCACACATGTAGAGACCCCTAGTATCCACTGGAGCACCTGTGTGGGACACCCTAAAAAGTTTGTTCTGGTTTCCCACACTAGTGCTCCTGCGTCCAGATGTGTAAACAGCTGCTGAGTGTCCTCTCCTTACACTGAATCAAGTTTGCGTTTCATTCTAGTTACAAACCCATCTAGACAACAATGTAAGAAGCTTATTTTAAGACAAATAGGCATGACCAAATGTAGTTAACCTGCATCTGCAAAAAACATTGTATTAGTGGGCGAATGAACGATGTTTACTACGAACGATTGCTGTGCCCACGAACCAGAAACGTGCCATTTTAAACCATACAACCGTAAAGAAAAGCACACGGAGGAGCACAAACGCAATAAGAAGAATAGGAACACACGACAAAATACTTACTTTTTTGCAGCACTCGATTCTTCTGTACTGATCCTGCTCCCTCAATTTGAGGTCTAACTATCGCTTCCTCAGTTGATCCTTGAATCGCCATACCCCAAAATTCTTCGGCAGATTTTTCACAACTTTAGTCATGATCTTGGCCTTTCTCACATTTGGGTTTGGGTACGGTCCATGCTTCCCGTCATAGTCAGCCCTCTTGAAGATGTCCACTGTCTCCACCATCTCTACAATGGCCATATTTGAGGCCTTATATATCTTCCGAGATCGGGACGTTCGTAGCTCTGGGCTTTTGTCGTTGCTGCTGCTGTCTTCATGCACCTGTTGTCTCTCCACCATGTGCTCTCCCACTGCGCCGAAAGACAAGGGGTGGGGAATATACTAGATACAAGGTCAGTAAAGTAGTAAAGCGTAATACGTGTGTGTCATACATACGATCTGTGAACGGAGGAAGGAGTAGCCAAGCACTGATCGTGATAACGAAAGTACAATTTTAACTTGGGCCTATACTGTTTATAGATTAAGGCCTATATTGGGACAAGATTAGGAGAGTTTAGCCTGACATTAGGGTTTGTCTTATGTTGTGTCTTGCAGAAAAAATGGATCTATTGAATGATCAGGAATTTATCCCCATATTCACTGATATGTACAGGGAGCTGCCCTGTCTGTGGCAGGTAAACCACCCCTTTTATAACAATAAAGAAAAGAGACAGAAAGAGGCAGGCAGCACTGGATCAATTGTTGGAAATCGTGAAGCCGCAGATCCTCAAACATGAACTATTTGAAGGCCACAATTAGTGGCATGAGGAGCACATATAATAGGGAGTGCAAGATGGTCCAGGATTACCAGAGGTCAGGAGCTTCAGCAGATGACATTTATGTCCCCAGGCTGTGGTACTATGTAGATACAGGTGTATACTGTGCTGTGCTGTAGGCACACAACACCCACTAACTCCTGCAGATGCCTGTATTAGAGAACACCAGCAATATAGGGTAGATACAGGTGTATACTGTGCTGTGCTGTAGGCACACAACACCCACTAACTCCTGCAGATGCCTGTATTAGAGAACACCAGCAATATAGGGTAGATACAGGTGTATACTGTGCTGTGCTGTAGGCACACAACACCCACTAACTCCTGCAGATGCCTGTATTAGAGAACACCAGCAATAAAGGGTAGATACAGAAGTATACTGTGCTGTGCTGGAGGCACACAACACCCACTAACTCCTGCAGATGCCTGTATTAGAGAACACCAGCAATAAAGGGTAGATACAGAAGTATACTGTGCTGTGCTGGAGGCACACAACACCCACTAACTCCTGTAGATGCCTGCATTAGAGAACACCTGCAATAAAGGGTAGATACAGGTGTATACTGTGCTGTGCTGGAGGCACACAACACCCACTAACTCCTGAAAATGCCTGTATTAGATAACACCAGCAATAAAGGGTAGATACAGGTGTATACTGCGCTGAAGGCACACAACACCCACTAACTCCTGCAGATGCCTTTATTAGAGAACACCAGCAATAAAGGGTAGATACAGGTGTATACTGTGCTGTGCTGGAGGCACACAACATCCCCTAACTCCTGCAGATGCCTGCATTAGAGAACACCTGCAATCAAGGGTAGATACAGGTGTATAATGTGCTGTGCATGAGGCACACAACACCCACTAACTTCTGCAGATGCCTGTATTAGAGAACACCAGCAATAAAGGGTAGATACAGGTGTATACTGTGCTTTGCTGGAGGCACACAACACCCACTAACTCCTGCAGATGCCTGTATTGGAGAACACCAGCAATAAAGGGTAGATACAGGTGTATACTGTGTTGGAGGCACACAACGCACACTAACTCCTGCAGATGCCTGTATTAGAATACACCAGCAATAAAGGGTAGATACAGGTGTATACTGCGCTGAAGGCACACAACACCCACTAACTCCTGCAGATGCCTTTATTAGAGAACACCAGCAATAAAGGGTAGATACAGGTGTATACTGTGCTGGAGGCACACAACATCCACTAACTCCTGCAGATGCCTGCATTAGAGAACACCTGCAATAAAGGGTAGATACAGGTGTATACTGTGCTGTGCATTAGGCACACAACACCCACTAACTCCTGCAGATGCCTGTATTAGAGAACACCAGCAATAAAGGGTAGATACAGGTGTATACTGTGCTTTGCTGGAGGCACACAACACCCACTAACTCCTGCAGATGCCTGTATTGGAGAACACCAGCAATAAAGGGTAGATACAGGTGTATACTGTGTTGGAGGCACACAACACACACTAACTCCTGCAGATGCCTGTATTAGAATACACCAGCAATAAAGGGTAGATACAGGTGTATACTGTGCTGGAGGCACACAACACCCACTTTAACTCCTGCAGATGCCTGAGAAAAGAACACACTGTCCCTGCCTATGTAGTTCTTTCCCTGCATGCTGGAATACACTACACAAGGCCGCCGCGCTGGCGGCCTTATATAGTGTGGGGCGTATAGTAACCCCCCTGAGCCTGAGCAGAATGCCTGTGGCCAATTATGGCTCTCTTTGCTGCCAGTGCTGTGATTGGCCAAGCATGCAGGGTCACAGTGCATGCTTGGCCAATCATGAGCCAGCAATGCAATGCGATGGCGCAGTGCACTGTGGGCCGTTTAGCGCGAACGGCCCATAACGTTCAGTATTCGCCGAACGTGCGAACAGCCGACGTTTGAGTCGAACATTCATTCGACTCGAACACCAAGCTCATCCCTACTGGTCAGGCAAAAGACACAGGCTGTTGTATGACCACAGCCTGGGGACATATATGTCACCTGCTGCTGTTTCTGATCGCTTGAAGTCCTGGACCGGATTGTGCTCACTATTATATGGACTCCTCATGCTACTAATTTTGGCTGTAAAATAATTGATGTGTGCCCTGGGGTACAAAGGCTTCGCCAATTTCACAAGTTTATCCAGCGTTGCTTTCCTCTTTATTTGACCCATAATAAATGACTATTTTTTGGACACAAATACTTGACTATGTGTTTTACTTGACTGTTTGTGAGTAGGCAGGTACGCCGATGTACGTCGGCAGAATGGCATGGGCAGGCATATTGGCGTACAGGTACATCCAATCTTCAATGCCGCCCTGCCATCGCGAGCGCGCCGCAGGCGGCATGCTCGCGTGCTGGTCAGGACCCCCGTGAGTCCGGTCGCGGGTCCCGCAGACTCGATCGCCGCTGGCATACCCGCGATCGTCTCACGGGACGGCTGAATGGAGGAAATGCCATGTAAACAGCATTTCTCCATTTTGCCTAGCAACTAGTGACACTGATCTCTGCTCCATGTGATTGGAGCAGAGATCAGTGTTCACTAAATGAAAGCCCAACCCCCCCACAGTTAGTAACACACCCCTAGGAACACTTAACCCCTACACTGACACCCACTGGTTAACCCCTTCACTGCCAGTGTCATTTACACAGGAATCACTGCATTTGTATAGCAGTGATTATTGTATAAATGACAATGGTCCCAAAAATGTGTCAAAAATGTCAGATGTGTCCCCCACAATGTCGCAGTCACAATAAAAATCACTGATCGCCGCCATTACTAGTAAAAAAAAAAAAAGAATAAAAAATTATTAATAAAAATGCTATAAAAACTATCTATCTATCTATCTATCTATCTATCTATCTATCTATCTATCTATTTATCTATTTTGTAAACGCTATAACTTTTGCGCAAGCCAATCAATAATCGCTTATTGCGATTTTTTTTACCAAAAATATGTAGAAGAATACGTATCGGCCTAAACTGAGCGAAAACATTTTTTTTATATATTTTTGGGGGATATTTATTATAACAAAAAGTAAAAAATAATGTGTTTTTTCACAATTGTCACTCTATTTTTGTTTATAGCGCAAAAAATAAAAACCGCAGGGGTGATCAAATACTACCAAAAGAAAGCTCTATTTGTGGGAAAAAAAAGGATGTCAATTTTGTTTGGCAGCCACGTCGCATGACCGCGCAATTGTCAGTTAAAGTGCCGAATCGCAAAAAGTGGTCTGGTCTTTGACCAGCAAAATGGTCCAGTCTGTAAATGGTTAAAAAGGGACACCAACACCAAACAAGCTCTTGAGGTTAAAAAATGCAAGATTACAATGGTGTTGTGGTAACTTGACACACGAAACAAAAATAAATATTATGGAGATCAGTAGAAAAAAAAACTAATACAAAAACAGGAGATTTTGATTAAAAAAATTCAAAAAAAGATCACTATAAAAAGAAATTCAAAACATTATTATGGAGGTCTGATGAAAAAAATCTAAAATATTATTCATGAGATCACAAGAAATAATAAAGAACTCTGTGTGAATATCAGCAGCAAAACAACTTCATTATTCTAGCATTCTAAAGAGAAAGAGAATGCGCTCCATTAAAAGATTTAAAAATGTGCAGCATGACAAATGTGCTATCTCCATTAAGAACGCTAGTTTTACCAGACCGAGCACTTGATTCTGAGCATGCGTAGAATTTTGTGCGTCAGTATGGTGTACACGCGCTCGGAATTTCCGACAATGGATTGTGTTGTTGGAAAATTTGAAAACCAGCTCTCAAAATTTTGTTATCGGAAATTCTGACAAAAAATGTCTGATTGGAGCTTACACATGATTGGAATTTCGGACAATAATCTCCCATCGAACATTTGTTGTTAGAAACTCTGATTGTGTGTATGCAGCATTAGCGTAACTTCCGCAATATTATTAGCCATACGGAGTACATTGGACTTACACCCCCGAACCTAAAATCTATTATATATCTCCTCCTTCTCATGTTAGAAATCTCCCTCCTCGATGCAGATACAGGGTAGCCTCAAACATTGACCTACTGGTATCCCATGAGTCACATGGCTGGGATGTCCAGAATCTGTGCAAAGAAGGGATATTGCCAGACAAAGGCTTCCTATAAGTTCATGTTCCTTCATGTCTGAAGAAACACCCATACACACGGAATGGTCCACAGACCCATGCACACGGAAAAGTTTGCAGAATCAGATTCATGTGCGTGTTGAGCATGGGCATGCATGTTGAATAGACTTTCATTGCCCAGTGGCCTATTTAAAGCACTGAAGATCATTGCTGAGTGGTCATCAGCTTCTTTGATTAGTGACCATGGTTTACCTTCTGCCTTTACCTGATCTTGAACCCTCCGGTACCTGACCTCTGGCTTGTTCCTGCCCTTCTCTCCTCTCGCTCTATTCTCACAATCTTGGCTTAGAGCAGTGGGAGCCTTTGGTCAGTCAAATCCTGTGAGCAGAGAGCAGGGGGTATGGACGTGTTGTGCTGTGTGTCAATGGATGCACACAGCATGGCTTGGGATCAAGCCCACGTCTCTGCCCCTATAGCAAGAGCTTGCAATGGGGGCAGACACAGAAGAGGAGGAGCCAAGATTGCTGACAGGGGACCCCAGAAGTGGAGGTTCTGGGCTGCTATGGGCAATACCATTCTTTTTGCCCTTTTGTCCTGACCCGAATGATACCACTGTCCCCCTGTACAGAAGTATACTTACTGAGATGCAACAGCCGCAGCCTCCCTTGTTTGTTTACATCCAGCAGTATAAGTCTCCCTCTCCTGGCTGCTCCTACAAGCTACAGCCCCCTTGACTTCTATGGAGTAATTTCCTGACCAAGAGATTGCGGGTAGTACGGTATACAGAGCCAGTCTATAGGGTTGTAGTGCACATACGTAACCAGGAGAGGAAGCCTTTCACTGCTGGATGTAAACGGACAACGGAGGCTGGGCCTGTCAGATCTTGGTAAGTATATATAATAGTATAGTAAATGATCACTAGGAACTTGACAGAGATTCCAACCCTCCTCACTGTATTAAAAATGATTATTTATTTATTTGTTTGCTCTTACATACACTTTAAATGAGAGGACAGTAAACACATGCTACCCGAAATTATGTTGGTAAATGGTTGATCTTTATGCTCTTTGAATTGTCCTTTAATTGAAACCAGCAAAAGCCTGCTCATTTCTATTTTTTTTTTATCTTCTGTTATAACATGTGCATACTACTCCCAAATAAACTAGTGAGCAATTATACTCCATTTATGTCTGAAACTGGCTTATACAACATTGTCATACTCTATTAAACAAATTAGAGATAATTCACAGGTAAAAATGGAATTGTACTCAGTTTTGTGTTCAAGTGACGGCGAGCTAATCTTCTTTCTAATTACAAATTAACATGCTGAAAATGTTCCAACTAATAATAAGAAAAGAACCTAGTTTGACAATGCCTTCCCTTGTTCATAAGACTTTAATGTCTTGACTTGACATGCTCCACTACAGCTTTCCCTGATTAGGAATGACTGAACTGAACACCATTCAGCGGAACTAGTGTGCATGTGCATGTGTGTGTGTGTGTGTGTGTGTGTGTCTATATGCAGTGAAGCATGCTTGTTACAATCACTGTGCAACCTAAGGAGTTACTTCTCTGAATTGAGTAAATGGCTGCTTGACCCTGTCTCCTCTGATCCTCCCCTTCTTCCATGTCCCCTAATCATTTCCTGATAGTACAGAGCTTGGGGACGAGCTACACATGCTCAGTTTGATGTGTATTGCTAGAGTTTTTTTCTTTGGGAGAGTGCATGTGATCAGTACAGGGCCAATCAGCACTGTCCAGACAGAGGGTCAGGGGTCCTGCAGGCTCATAGGACAATCACGGGAGAATGAAAACTCCTCCTACAAGCTTTAACCAGACACTAATAGAAGACTGCTATTTACCGCTGATGAGAAAAGATATTTAGTAGATTATATTTACTAAAATAATTGCATTTCCATGTTTTGTGTACAGTGGGTGACCAGATATAGTGCATGCAGGGTCCTGGGTTTAGTAACACTTTAAGGAGGCCTGTACTTGATTACAAAACAAAGTCCCCTTTCACATCTCATCTCTGTTAAGCAGGGAATCCATGAACAGTTTTGTGAAATGTGTGGCCGTTCACACTGATTACATCACTTTAGTGCAAATTTATTCCATAGAGCAACCTGAATCCACACAATAGCAGTCCCAGCCTTAAGATCACCCCTTCTAACTCAATTAACCCAAATGAGCTTTGTCATAGCTACTTTATTGGGTGAAACGCATTAGACGGGGTGGTTCTAAGGCTGGAACTGCTATTGGTGCTATTGTGCGGCTTTTGGTTGTGGGCTATGAAATAAACTTGGACTATAGTGATGTCATTGGTGTGCAGCAGTCTTTGTGTTAAGAACATGCATAGCTCTGTCAGTTCCGCGCCACCCAGCATCTGGGTGGCAGCTTTGGAGCAGAGACTAATGTGTCATGTCATCTATCCATACCCATTCAGTTTAAGAGCCTGCCCAGATAGCAAGCAATTGTACTGCAAGTTTAAAATGACTTGCTAAGGTATTGCTAGACTTGCCAGGCTTCTCAAGTTTGTTACACAATTGCAGCAAGTTCACATTGCATGACTCCAGATCAACTTTCTTTGCAAATATTCTGATAGTCTGCTGCAAGTTCTGGTTCAGTTATGGTGTGAAATGTCACCCCACCACAGGGGCCACGGTGGCTGAATTTTCATCTTTGCTCCCTACTGTAAACTTGCAGAGCTCTTACTGTAGACTCAACACTGCTACTTTGCTCTTGCTAGAGACTTGCCATACAAATTTGCTACAAATTGGAAAAGTGTCAACTAGAAGTTGTGCTTCAGGTGCTCTGCAAGTGTACAGCTTGCCAGTGAAAATGTGCAGCAAGTTAACAGACCTACAATTCAACACTGCCACAAATTTGTGCAAAGTTACCCTTGCTATCTGGGTGGGCACACGGGCTGAATATTGAGCGGTATTGGAAGGTTCAATAGAAACCAGCTGTCACTTGGCCTGTGTGTACAGTAGGGATGGGCGAACAGTTTGGCCCAGACATAAGTTCAGGCCGAACTTTGGTTGTTCGAGCATTTGGCGAACAACGAAGATTATGCAGTGTTTTCACAGCAAATTCGAAAGCTGTGGAACCCCGTTAAAGTCTATGGAACACTAACATGAAAAACCAAAAGTGCTAATTTTAAAGGCTTATATGCAAGTTATTGTCATAAAATGTGTTTGGGAACCCAGGTCCTGCCCCAGGGGACATTTATCAATGCAAAAAAAACATTTTTAAAAAGGCCGTTTTTTCGGGAGCAGTGATTTTAAGAATGTTTAAACTGAAACAATAAAAATGTAATATTCCTTTAAATATCATGCCTGGGGAGTGTCTATATTATGCCTGTAAAGTGGCACAGTTGTCCCGTGTTTAGAACAATACCACAGCAAAGTTACATTTCTAAAGGAAAAAAAGTAATTTAAAACTGATCGTGGCTGTAATGAGTTGAATTGTCGGGTATCGGCAATATAGATAAAACTCAGGCCTCCCCCCCCCCCCAGTCCATTACCAGGCCCTTTGGGTCTGGTATGAATATCAAGGGGAACCGCAAACCAAAACAAAATTGTGTGGGGGTCCCCCCAAAATCGATACCAGGCCCTTCAGGTCTGGTATGGATATGACGGGGAACCCTGCCCCAAATTGTTTTTAAAAATGGCGTAGTGTGCCAAAATGTAAAAAAAATGGCTTAGTGTCTCCTGTCTTTTTTACTATTTTTGACACTTTATTTTGTGAAATGGTAAGGATACCAATTCACATGGGGAGGAGGCCAGGATCTGTGGGTCCCCTTGTTAAAAGGGGCTTTCAGATTCTGATAAGCCCTCTGCCCGCAGACCCCCACAACCACCGGGCAAGGGTTGTGGGGATGAGGCCCTTGTCCCCATCAACATGGGGACAAGATGCTTGGGGAGGGCTACTCGAAAGCACCCTCCCCATGTTGAGGGCATGTGGCCTGTTACCGTTTGGGAGGGAGGGCGCTCTCTCGTCCCCCCTCTTTTCCTGCGGCCTGCCAGGTTGTTTGCTTAGCCTGGCCTTGGCCTGGTAATGGACTGGGGGGGGCACATGCCGTTTTTTTTTCAATGAGTTTTATGTATGTTGTCAAGACCCAACAATTCATTACAGCCGCGATCAGTTTTAAATGACTTTTTTCCTTTAAAAATGTAATCTTGCTGTGGTACTGTTCTAAACATGGGAAAACGTTGCCCCTTTACAGGCATACTATAGACACCCCGGCACGATATTTAAAGGAATATTTCATTTTTATTGTTTCACTTTAAGCATTATTAAAATCACTGCTCCTGAAAAAACAGCCGTTTTTAAAAAAATTTTGCATTGATACATGTCCCCTGGGGCAGAACCCAGGTCCCCAAACACTTTTTATGACAATAACTTGCATATAAGTCTTTAAAAATAGCACTTTCGATTTTTGCATGTTCATGTCCTATGGACTTTAGCGGTGTCCGTCCGAATTTTTTGCCTATTCGTAAGTTTGAGTGCGAACCGAACCGGGGGGGGGGGGGGGTGTTCGGCTCATCCTTAGTGTACAGCAGCTAATCCAACAGAAACCGGCCTGTCTAAGGGGCATGACCAAAAAAGGTCTATCAATCGGCATTCAATCAGTGCTCTCAGCCAATGGCTGAAAGCACCAATCGGTGTGTTCTGGCAGGGGACCGTCCCTCATTCAGAACACAATAACTCAGCAGGGAGAACGCTGTACTAACATCGGATTGCTAGTACAGGATCTCCTCTCTAGCCCTTATTTTTTTATTTTTTTTATTCAGCCCGCTGGGTTAAATTATAAAAAAAAATAACTATAGTGTGTATTAGTCTCCAGTCCGCATTTTGACAGCAGACATCTGCAGACAGGAAGTCTATTTGGTTCACAGAGCAAGTTTATCTCTCCTTATCTCCATAGCATATGTAGTCCATAGGTATAGCTGAGAACAATGCTAATTGATTACAAAAAAGCAGAGGCAGAAAGTGCAAGAAATTATCAACCCACTCAATTTCTGCTACTTTTTTTTACACTTATCAAACATATATAAAAAATGCTTTCAATTGTATATTTAACAGAACAAAAAAGATTACATAAGAGCAGTTTACTGCTAGGGTTTATATACACTTTAGGTAGGTACACAGCAAGCATTATAGATACCTAGGATGTGTTCAAAGTAGAAGAACTTAAAGTGGTTGTAAACCCTTACAAACCACTTTGACCTACATGTAAGCCTAGATTAAGGCTTACCTGTAGGTCCAAGAAATATCTCCTAAACCTACACGGTTTAGGAGATATTTGCCGAAAGACAGGCACCGCTGTCTACGGCGCATGCGCCGTAGATAGCGGCGTGCAGGCGCACTGAGCACGGCACCGTTAATGACGAAGATGCCGCGCGTGGTGGCTCCCGTGCGCATGCGCTGGTGTGACGTCATCGCGGCTTCGCCAAATGACAGCGGCGGAGCAGCGAGACCCCACCGAGAAGATGGATGCGCCGGACTACAGGGGACAGCGGTGACTTCGCTGGCTCCTGTGTCAGGTAAGTGACACATAATGGACTACTATGCGATGCATAGTAGTCCATTATGCTTTGCCTTTGCAGGGAATGAAAGAGGAAGTAAACTCATGAGGGTTTACTTCCTCTTTAAAAAATTTGATTGTTGTCTGTCTGATCATTTATAGTGACCCTATCACTTTTACACAAAGCAAATAAAGTTGCTGGCAAGTATGCGGTGCAGATGCCTACTGTACATACAGTGCCTTGAAAAAAAGTATTCATACCCCTTGACATTTTCCACATTTTGTCATGTTACAACCAAAAAGAGTAAGTGTATTTATTGGGATTTCATGTGATAGACCCACACACAATTGTAGGCAGCCTTTTTCAACCATGGTGCAAGGCACCCTGGGGTGCCTTGAGGCTTCTTCAGGAGTGCCTTAGCAAAATATCTGAAAAATTGTATACAAGCCAGTGTGTGGATGAAGCCTGCCTTTCAGTCACAGGTTTTCATTCTGCACCATTACAACCTTC
The DNA here is from genome assembly GCF_037356315.1 of Lithobates pipiens. NCBI lineage: Eukaryota > Metazoa > Chordata > Amphibia > Anura > Ranidae > Lithobates > Lithobates pipiens. Next base: position 1,974,727 of record NW_027507755.1, on the reverse strand, counting down.
TGGCTGCGGGGGTCTTCATAATCTCAAACCATGCAGAACGTATTACTAATGTTCAGATAAAGGAACATCTGGGTAGCAGTGACCATAACATGATTTCATTTGATGTTAGCTGTAAGCAAAAATCACATACGGGAAAGATAAAAACACTTAATTTCAGGAGAGCAAATTTTCCAAGGATGAGGGCCGCTCTCCAGGACTTAGACTGGGAGAGAATATTGGCACCAATGGGCACAGAACAGAAATGGGAATTCTTCAAAAAGCTTGTTTGTGATCTCACGGCAAAGTATATTCCCATGGGCAATAAGTTTAAAAGGTTAAAAATAAAGCCGCTGTGGCTCACTGCCAAAGTTAAAAAAGCTATAAACTATAAAAAAAGAGCTTTCAAAAAATATAAAAATTAAGGAACGCTAGTGTCATTTAAATGTTACAAGGAATATAAAAGAATATGTAAAAAGGAAATCAAGGATGCAAAAATTCAGAATGAAAGACAGATTTCAAAAGACAGTAGGACAAACGCCAAAAAATTCTTCAAATATATTAATAGTAAAAAGGTTAAGTCTGAGCATGTAGGCCCTTTACAAAATAATCTGGAGTGGGTGACTGGGGACAAAGAGAAGGCTAACTTATTAAATACTTTCTTCAGCTCTGTGTATACAAAGGAGCATGGGGGAGCTCATGTCCACAATGGGGGTGGTACTGACGCAGCCCCAAATCCACAATGGCTCATAAGTGATATGGTCCAGAAATATTTGGACAGAATAAAGGTGGATAAAGCACCTGGACCTGATGGCATCCACCCACGGATCCTAAAAGAATTGAGCTCTGAAATTTCAAAGCCATTGTATCTAATTTTTAGGGACTCATTAATGACAGGAATAGTACCACTGGATTGGCGCAGGGCCAATGTGGTGCCTATATTTAAAAAGGGAAGAAAGTCTTTACCAAGTAATTTTAGACCCGTTAGTTTAACTTCTATAGTTGGGAAGATACTGGAGGGATTAATAAAAGACCACATAGACGAGTTCTTGCAGGAAAAAAATATTTTGAGCAACAGACAGCATGGATTCATGAAAGACAGGAGTTGTCAGACAAACCTGATTTCTTTTTATGAGGTGGTAAGTAAAACCTTGGACAGAGGGGTGGCGGTGGACGTGATATACTTGGATTTTGCGAAAGCGTTCGATACAATTCCGCACACACGGCTCATGTGTAAGGTAAAGTCTACAGGTTTGGAAACATCAGTTTGTAGATTGATAGAAAACTGGCTAAAAGACAGAATTCAGAGAGTAGTGGTTAATGATTCTTACTCTGAATGGTCTAAGGTTATGAGTGGTGTACCCCAAGGTTCAGTGCTGGGATCCTTGCTTTTTAATATCTTTATAAATGATATTGGGTCTGGGATCAAGAGTAACATTTCCGTCTTTGCAGATGACACCAAGCTATGCAGTGCAATAACGTCCTTACAGGATGTCACCAATTTACAAGCCGACCTGGATGCTCTGTCTAATTGGGCGACTATGTGGCAGATGAGGTTTAATGTTGAGAAATGTAAGGTTATGCACTTGGGGGCTAAGAATATGCATGCATCATACACGCTAGGGGGAGTACAACTGGGGGAATCCATAGTGGAGAAGGATCTGGGGGTTTTGGTAGATCATAAGCTCAATCATAGCATGCAATGCCAAGCTGCGGTTTCCAAAGCGAGCAAAGTCCTTTCCTGTATTAAGAGAGGTATGTACTCCAGAGAGAGAGACATAATTTTGCCCCTGTTCAAATCATTAGTAAGACCTCATCTGGAATATGCTGTTCAGTTTTGGGCACCAGTTCTCAAAAAGGATATCGGGGAACTGAAGAAAGTGCAGAGAAGGGCAACCAAACTGATAAGAGGCATGGAGGAACTCAGCTATGAGGAAAGATTAGAGGAACTGAATTTATTCTCTCTTGATAAGAGGAGATTAAGGGGGGGATTTGATCAACATGTACAAATATATAAGGGGTCCATATAGGGAACTTGGTGTCGAGTTATTCACTTTACAGTCAACAATGAGGACAAGGGGGCACTCTTTACGTCTAGAGGAGAAGAGATTTCATCTCCAAATACGGAAAGGTTTCTTCACAGTAAGAGCTGTGAAAATGTGGAATAGACTCCCTGCAGAGGTGGTTCTGGCCAGCTCAGTAGATTGCTTTAAGAAAGGCCTGGATTATTTCCTAAGTGTACGTAATATAACTGGGTACTAAAATTTATAGGTAAAGTTGATCCGGGGAAAATCCGATTGCCTCTCGGGGGATGTGTGTATATGTATGTGTGTATATGTATGTATGTATATATATATATATATATATATATATATATATATATATATATATATATATATGTGTGTGTGTATATAATTTTTATTTATTTATTTTTTTGGTTGAACTGGATGGACTTGTGTCTTTTTTCAACCTGACTAATGCCCCGTACACACGTTCCGATTATCGGACCACAAAAGTCGCTTTCGGACAGATCGTTCGATAATCTGATCGTTAGTACGCAGCTTTCGACAGCCGATCACGACAGTCTGTCCAACCATATCCGAAAGGACAAACAGGAAAACTTTGCTCGGACGACAGTCCATCGTACGACAATCGTGTAATCAGTACAGTATGCGTCCGCGAAAAGTCGATAGACAAACACTGCGCATGATCGGAAACACGAAAATAACTCGGAAGGAGATGTGAGAATGTAAACAATGATCGTACCGCGAAAATGCTCCTATATACGAACAGAAAATCGCCTGTAGCCAATCATAATTTTCTCCAAGAATCAATCAACAGATGATAATATTGTAGTTAATTATAAAATCAGGATATTCCTACAAAATAGGATATAATTATATTTATTATTTAACCACTTGCTTACTGGGCACTTAAACACCCTTCCTGACCAGACCAATTTTCAGCTTTTGGTGCTCTCACACTTTGTATGACAATTACTCAGTCATGCAACACTGTACCCAAATTAATTTTGTGTCCTTTTTTTCCCACAAATAGAGCTTTCTTTTGGTGGTATTTGATCACCTCTGGGGTTTTTATTTTTTGCGCTATAAATGAAAAAAGACCAAAAATTTTGAAAAAAAACGCATATTTCTTTGTTTCTGTGATAAAATTTAGCAAATTATATATTTTTTTTCATAAATTTTGGCCTCAATTTATACTGCTACATATCTTTGGTAAAAATAACCCAAATTAGTGGATATTATTTGGTCTTTGTGAAAGTTAGAGAGTCTACAAGCTGTGGTGCGAATCGCACAAAACTGATCACACCTGATGTACTGGTGGCCTATCTCATTTCTTGCGACCCGAACAAGTCAGGAAAGTACAAATACCCCCCAAATGACCCCTTTTTTTGAAAGTAGACATTCCAAGGTATTTACTAAGATGCATGGTGAGGTTTTTGATGTTGTCATCTTTTTCCCACAATTCTTTGCAAAATGAAGATTTGTTTTTTTTCTCCCAAAATGTTCAATGTAATAGGTTATTTCTCTCACATGGCATGTGTATACCACAAATGACACCCCAAAATACGTTCTGCTACTCCTTCTGAGTATTACGATACCAAATGTGTGAGACTTTTACACAGCCTGGCCACATGCAGGGGCCCAATATTGAAATAGCACCATCAGTCGTTCTAGGAGCATAAATTACACATCTTATTTCTTAACCACCTATTACAGTTTTGAAGGCCCTGGAGCACCAGGACAATGGAAATGCCCACAAAGTGACCCCACGTGGCACTGACGACACGTGGCACTGACGACACGTGGCACCGACAGATGGCACTGGAGGCAGATGGCACTGGAGGCAGATGGGGCTGACAGATGGGGCTGACAGATGGGGCTGGCAGATGGGGCTGGCAGATGTCGCTGACAGATGGCACTGGGGCTGGCACTGGCAGATGGCACTGGCAGATGGTGCTGGCTATTTGCTCTGGCTAATTGCTCTGGCAAATGGGGCTGGCAGATGGCACTGCGGCTGGCAGATGGCACTGGCGCTGGCAGGTGGCACTGGCGCTGGCACTGGCGGCACTGGCACTACTGGCAGATGGCACTGGGCTGACAGATGGCACTGGGGCTGACTTACAGATCACTCTCCCTCCTCACACGCTGTCTCTGTGTGAGGAGGGAGAGACACGGCAATGGGAGATGATCTCATATGAGATCATCTCCCATTGGTAGCTGCGATCGCGCTGTGAACGGCCACTTTGATTGGCCGTTAACGGTGATCTGTATTTGCCTGTCTCCGGGAGACACGGCGAATACAAAACTTCCGCGATGCGCGCCCCTGGCGGCGCGCAATGCGGAAGTAAACACAAGGCCGTCCATGGACGGCCAGGCGAAGGAACCCGCCTGCTCTACGGCGGTCATTCGGCTATAGGGCGGGCGGGAGGTGGTTAAACATTCATTGCACTGTACTAATTGCTCCCCTAAAAATAAATAAAAAATAAACAAATAAGTTTGCAGAATGTTTTCAAATCAGATCATGTTTATTAAAGCGTGTCATAAAACTGAACAAAATAAATCTCAGTGCTTCTACATGTGTCCAATATTGTATACATTTTTACAATAATAAACATTAAATTTTAAACTGGAAGTAGTTGTAATGAAACCACAAGAGATCCACATTGCTGATATCTAACAAACAATGCATTCTAATAGACCTGGTGGTCAAAGAACAAGTCAAAACATAAATGCAACATAATGTTGATAACATCCAAAAAAAAACACTATTTTAAACATAACACACATTAATCTGAAACTACAGTTGTGTATAATTAAAGTCTTGTGACCAAGGTGGAATTTGACGTTCATGCTGTATGTATTGCCATTGGGCACCAGGATGATTTGATCCATGAGCAACGTGTTGTGATTGTTGTGTTGATGGAGATGAAGTAGACTCCGTAATTATCGTTTTTTTAGTTAGCTCACCTCTAACTCCTTTATTCAGCATCTCAAGCATTAAAATTTCTGCAATTTGCCGTTGTTCCTCCGACATGCTTCTCATCTTGTCTGCTGCTATAATGCCCAAAGCGTCAAAAACATCTGTTTTCTTTTGAAGAGCAGCACTTGCCTTGGTCAGAAAAGATGTAGTGGCTTCCTCAAGTCTCTTCCTCTTCTGGGGCCTAGTCACAGGTGTACTCAAAGTGGTCATACTTGTGATGGATGTTGTCACCGGTGTGTTCGGAATGGACACATTCAAGTCTTCTGGTGATTCATGTGCCTGTGTTGTTGTCTATTAAAAAAAAAAAAAAGGAAATTATCGTATTATAGTATTGCAAATAAATAACATGATGCAAACCATGATGTAAGAAAATATCTGAAAAGCCAAATATTTGTTAATACCTGTGTCTGTGGTATGTCCTCTGAATCCTCAAACTGCATTTCAGGAGACATTTGTTCAAAATGTGCAGAGGTGGATGGTAGAGTACTGGAGGTTGAAGGAAGAGTAGATATTGATGATCTTGCATCTACTTGATCTGTTAGAAACCTCAGGCTTTGAAAGTACCATAGTCTGGGAACATATATATCATCGGCTCCTGCTCCAGATCTTTGAGAATCATTCATTTTATTGAGTTCCCTTTTAAAAACAGTTCTTAGGTTAGCAATTTTATTGCGAACATAGTTCAAGTCCGCATGACTACAAATTGGTTTGCACAGTTCAACTAGTTTAGTGAGGGCCTCGTGTCTTTTATTACGGTTGGAGTACTCCTTTGATTTTATCTTCCACAAGCATGGCATCTGCTTGTACATATCTATGAATTGTGCCAAGAATTCTGGGCTTGTAAACCTGTCCACCATCTTGTCTGCAAAATAAAATGTAAATATTCTAAATAATACCTATCTTTTACATCAGACATACCTATACATTATGCTATCACCTCACAACTCACAATATGCACTAAATTATACCATTAAACAAGGCCTTTAATGTGCACAGCACTTGAAAATAAAAAGATTTTGCAATGTAATACAGAAACAAGGATTCAAAAAACATGTTTGAAACATACCTACGTTCGTGCGAAAAACCCCTAGCGTTCGTGCGTGGTGTAAACGCGCGATCTTGCCCTAGCCTCGTGTTAACGAACGTCGCAACGTTTAATCGTTACGTTACGCACTGGTCATGTGTACGTTGCCCCGCCCCTTTCTGATGTCTGAACGTGCAATATTCGCGACGCCCGCGACACAGCCACGGGACTCACCGGCAGCATTGAGAAAATGGGGGACGTGGAGGGCAGAAAGGCACATGCTGCTAGACCTGGACACAAAACAAAAGCAACCCCAATGTCAAGAAGTGAGATGGTGGACATGGTCTATATTCTTGAGAAGAACGATTATGATGGCAAACTGGCGAATTATGAAAAGCCCAACAGAAGAAAGGACATCATCATGGATAAAGTGATTGCATTGCTAAAAAGGAAACATGATGTAGAAAGATCAAAGGATCAGTTGAGGAAGCGCTGGTCTGACCTAAAGCACCGTGAAAAAGCCCAGTTTGAAAAAATTCATCAAACTATTAAAAAAAGTAAGTACAAAAATGATATATTGCCTTTTTCCGATTGTTTTTGTGTGGCTTATGAAAATATCTAATACCTAAACTGAATATATTGTATGTTTTCCTTATTTCAGGGCAAAAGAAAAAAATAAGATCAAAGAAATTGCAGCGTCAAAGGCACATTAAGAAACAACTGGAAGAAATCACCTCAGATCATAAAATAGCACACGGAGACATCTCAGGAGCTCACGAGCAAAGAATTCAAGAAGGTATGTTATATAAAAGTTTAATATTAATTGATACAAACAGCTTTGTTCCAAATGTAAATTATAATTGTTATATTTTAAATTAATAACCTGCTCCAAATTACATACATGAAAGACCATGTCATAATGTGCTAGTATGTGATAGATCACCGCTAGTGGCCTAAAAAGGTTTAAAACCGCACGCAAAGCGTTGGTGTAGCGACGCTTTGCTGCCGGTATAACCGCACTGCCCCATTGATTTCAATGGGTAGGAGCGGTTTAGGAGCGGTGAATACACTGCTCCAAAGATGCTGCTAGCATAACTATTTCCGTCGTCCTGCCAGCACTCCGCTCCAGTGGAGACACAGCAGCTGCTCTTTCAGTGCACTTTGCAGGCCCTATTTGTAGTGGTGTGGCGCCTGAAAAGCGCCTCAGTGTGAAAGGGCTCTAATGCATCATATTCATTAAGGGGAATAAACACCTTGTAGTCAACGGACCCCCAGAGCCCCTGTTTTACTTACCTGAGCCCCAAATCTCTATGTGTGATATGCCACATTGCTTTCCCCCAGCATCTCTAGGCTCTTCATTGGATGACTGATAGCACCACAGACATTGACTCCCGCTGCTGTCAATCACATCCAATTGTACGCCCAGCAGGGGTCGGAGCCGAGTCATACAATTGGCGTCTATGGACACCGATTGTATGACACGGGAGCTCACCCGCAAGCTAACCCCCTTTTTGTAAAGTGTTCCTCAGAGGGGATTAGCTCTTGCGGGGGGGAGCCGTGAGACCACAGAAGAGGACGATCGGGGCCACTCTGTGCAAAATGAAATGCACATAGGAGATAAGTATGACATGTTTTTTTATTTTAAGAAAATAATAACGTTACAACACCTTTAATATTACAGGCCACTTAATAGCATAAGCTTTATAGACTTCAAAAATAATTAGTGTCTTATACACCCATTGTTTTTAATGTTAAAATGTAATTTAATTTATGTAAATTATTTTTCTCAGTATTTTTAAAATTAATATCACATCATATGTCAGGTACTACCGTATATACTCGAGTATAGGCCGACCCGAATATAAGCCGAGGCCCCCAATTTACCCCCAAAAAAACTGGCAAACTTATTGACTCGTGTATAAGCCGAGGGTAAGACATGCCTGTCCATCCCTGTGTGTGTGTCCGTCCATCCCTGTGTGTCCGTCCATCCCTGTGTGTCCGTCCATCCCTGTGTGTCCGTCCATCCCTGTGTGTGTGTGTCTCCATCCATCCATCCATCCCTGTGTGTGTGTGTGTATCCGTGTGTGTGTGTGTGTGTGTGTGTGTGTGTGTGTGTGTGTGTGTGTGTGTCCAGCCTACCTGTGTCCTGAGCCTTTGTCCCGAGCCTCCGTCCCGTGCCGAGCCTCCTTGCCTCCGTGCCTCGCCGCCGTGCCTCGCCGCCGTGCCTCGCCGCCGTGCCTTGCCTCCGGTCCCGTCCCGTCCCGTCCCGTGCCGTGCCGTCCTGTGCCTTGCCTCCGTCCCGTGCCCTCTTCGTTCGTCGGCGGCCATTGTAAAATTCAAAAGCTGCGCCGCCGCCTTCGCCTGTGATAGGCGGAACACTGAATTTCCCAGCAGCCTGTGTTCCGCCTATCACAGACGTCGTATCATCCTCGTCCGTAGTACGAGGATGATACGAAGTCCGTGATAGGCGGAACACAGGCTGCTGGGAAATTCAGTGTTCCGCCTATCACAGGCGAAGGGGGAGCCGGAGGCGCGGCTTTTGAATCAGAATGGCCGCTGTCTGTCTGCTCGACACGCTGATCGAGCGGGCAGACAGCGATGACTCGAGTATAAGCCGAGGGGGGCACTTTCAGCCTCAAAAAAGAGGCTGAAAATCTCGGCTTATACTCGAGTATATACGGTACTTATGTGTAAAATTGTGCTTTTATCACATGTCCATTCCCCACTCTGTCATTGAAAGCATTCTAGATATCCCAAGTTGCAGGGGAGGAGGCTATGTTCACGCTCACAGCTTGTAACAGCAATCCGGCAGCTAGATGCTAAAATTGCTTTTACAATACATACAAATGCTGCATCTGTTATTTTACTAGGGTACAGAAACATATTAGAACTACGATTACTGTCACATATTGGTAAAATGTAAACCTTAACAAACATAATGTACTTTCTTTTTTTTTTGGGATAGAGCAAGAAAGTAATTTAAGTGAAATAGAGCAAGAAGATGGTGAAGAAGAAGGCATTTTGGAAAATGTAGAAGATAGAACCAATGAGCAAGCATATGTCCTAGAGGAAGATGGTGGTGTGATAATTCTTGAGGATTTGTCCTATCCTGTGGAATCTCCAAAAGGTTTGTATGTTGTTGTTTTAATGTGTTATTCTGTGTTCTCGCATTTAATGTTCCACAGTGTTATAATGTGATTTTATTTCAGGCAATACACTATTATTTTGCTGTTTTTTAATTGTGAATAATTTCTGGTTATTATTTTTTTTGAAAGGTAATATAAGCAACCTCCAGGATTCTAGACAGGACAGCAATAGTGATCGTTGTGACTCTGAACGAACCGATCTTGTAGAAGATAATTCAAATATTCATTTTGATACAGCAGTAGAACGGAAAAGCATAGTGGATTTTGCCTCTGCCTCAGGTGAGTAGCATGCATGGATATGTACACACATGTTACTGCATTACTTGATGAATTAAATGTACTATGTATTTTTCTTCATACTTGACTTTGGATTCTACAACATTGGGCATGATGTCCAACGAGCTACTGCACTCTTGTGCCGAGGTGCAAAGGATTAAAGATGCTGCGTCATCCATACTGCCCCAGATGCAGTACCTCATTGATGTGATAGCTAAAGTGCAAACACGTAATTTTTAAGTTCCTTTTTTTGATATTGAAATTTTGTTTATACCTTTTGATATAGGTATGTTGACTGTTTTTGTCCATATATGTGGAATGTTGTCACACTTTTTTATATTTACAATGTTGTAAACTTTCTAGGGCCATTCTGCTCCCTTTTTTTTGTAAGGGCACTCTGCGGACATGCTGTCTCTCCGTAGAGACCAGCGGCGCTCGACAAGCCCCTCCCCGCTCAGTGAGCAGAGAGGAACCTGTCATCCGCCGGCTCGGCTGAGATCAATAAGGAGTTCTCCTGCTGAGCCGGCAGACAGAGGTGGACTCCATGCAAGTGGATCCACCTCGTGTGAAAGGGGCCTTTAAGCAAAACAAACAGGGAATGGCATAAATACAGAAAAAGAAGTGCAATCACGGGCTCTTAAAATACATGGCTGCTATTGTTTTATGTTAGCCAATTTTTTGTACACAACAGTAAACATTTTTAAACGTTTTAGAAGAAGGGGACTGTATTTTCTTCTCCTTGAACAAAGAAGTAAACCAAAAAATCATGATCCCCGAGTTCCATTGTTTATATTTTGCACTATTGTTAACACTTTACAAGGAAACTTTCTGTAACTATTTTTCAGAACACGTGACTCAGTTTTCTTCGACTTCAGCCTATGGTTCACACTGTAGCGATTTATGTGTGGGTGAGATCTCTCTAGCAGGCATTTCACTTCTGCACTTTCCGATTCTCACTATTGTTCTGAGATACCTGCAAATCAACTGCGGGTTTCAGTATCGCACCCGACATGCACGGCAATTCACACTGCCATATGCGCACTGATGGGGAGTGTCATTATATGTTAACGACACCCCCATTTCAGTACGTAAATCGCACTGCGAACTGATAGTTCGGACATGAATAGGATTCTGTTCCAAGCAGAAAAAGGGGCCCTGTGCGTGTTTGCACTGAATGCGGTGCTATATCAGCCGAACTAGCAGTATGGCTGACATTGCACTGCACAGACATTGCATGTAATGTGAAGAGCGGTGGTGCTGCGAATTACATGCAATGTCTGCCATCGCAATAGTGTGAACCAGCATAGTTTGTGATCAGAGATGCTACTCTGCTGGGAGAAACTGTGTATTCAAGTGTGAACCCAGCCTGAAATATACATGGCAGACATGCCACTATAAGGCACTTTTGTTTAAAGTGTGAATGTCATTGTTTTAGCTTTGCACTATTAAACATTTTGAACAAATAGAAAGCCAGAAAAGTTTTAATATTGCTGCCGCTGAAGTTAAGAAATTATATTTCTGTGTATATGTTCTGTCAATAATTGCACTTTATATGTTGTTGTCTGCTTTTCAATAAAGCAAAGATACTTTGTAACATGTCTTGTATTTCTTGACTACAATGAATAATGGTATCAACATTATATATTAATTATTTATTTCTTTGTTAAATGGCGCATGTAGTCAATGGTGGAACTATTAAACTAATTTTATTGGACATTAACACAAACCATTACAGAAAAGCAATAACACATATGTTTTTTGAAAAAATGGCTAAGGTGATTTTAGTTGTCATCCTGCCAGGGAACTGACCCCCTTCCAACAAAATAATCCATGTAATCCAGTCGGCATTGCCGGGCGTTTTGTGTGGGAAGCCTGGGATGTCCGCTATTCAGGGGAGTGAGTAATCCCATACGGTCATAACTGTCTCCCTGAAGAATACTACCTGGCATTGCTGTTGAAGTATCTGACTCTCTTTCAAAGGGCAAAGATGTCATGTATCCATGAGAATTTCTCCGCAAGTAGTTGTGAAGGACACAACAGCACAGAACAAGGGAGTCGATTTTGTATAAAGCTAGGTTTATAGTGGTCAGGAAGATTCTAAACTGATTGGCAAGGATACCAAAGGCATTTTCAACCACCCTGCGTGCCCGGGACAACCTATAATTAAAGATCCTTTGGTCTCTTGTAAGATTTCTCATGGGGAATGGTTTCATTATATGTTCGCTGAGTGCAAATGCATCATCTGCAATGAATACAAAGTTCATGCCTTCAACGCTTTCATCACGGGATGGTAGGTTGAGTGTCCCTTCCTTGAGACGCTTGTAGAACTCAGTTTGGTCGATGACGCTTCCATCGGAGTTCCGACCATTTTTGCCAATATCAAGGTAAAGAAACTCGTAGTTGGCGTTGACTATTGCTAACATAACAATACTGAAAAACCCCTTATAATTGTAGTAGTAAGAGCCTGAATTTGCAGGTGGTAAAATACGAACATGTTTGCCATCAATGGCGCCACCACAATTAGGAAAGTTCCAATGTTGTTGGAAATCATTGGCAACCTCCTTCCACTCCTGTGCATTGGTGGGGAACTGAAAGGAAAAAAAAACAGGCTATAAACAAAAGTAAAATATTAAGATGGAACGCTACAGTATTAGCAAACATTTTTGCAAAATTAATTGTAAAGTTTATAGGTTTTCTAGTTTGATTCATTCCATGCATTAAAGCGGGGTTCCACCCTAAAGTGGAAATTCCTCTGATCGGAACCCTCCCCCCCTCCGGTGTGACAATTGGCACCTTTCAGGGGGGAGGGGGGTGCAGATACCTGTCAAAGACAGGTATTTACACCCACTTCCGGGCATAGACTACCACGGGAGTCTATGCCGCTTCCTGTCCCTGTGCGCTGTCTGCTGGGACACACACGGGTCCCAGAGACAGCGCAAACAATTCCTATTGCGCTGCGCGACTCGCGCAGTAGGGAACCGGGAAGTGAAGCCAGTTCGCTTCACTTCCTGATTCCCTCACCTAGAATGGTGGCGGCAGCAGCCAAGAGCCGAACGATCGATCGGCCTCGGCTGCCAGCATCGCTGGACCCCGGGACAGGTGAGTGTCCATTAAAAGTCAGCAGCTGCAGTATTTGTAGCTGCTGGCTTTTAATATTTTTTTCCGCAGTGCAGTCCCGATTTAAGTTAGAAAACCTTTTTGTGCTGAAGTAGCCACCAAAAGGTTGAGGAGGAGAATTCAGAAGCCCCCCAGGGACACATCATACAAGGAGGATCAGGGCCAATATGTCCAAAAACCATGCACATAGCGTATGACATGTTGGTTAGTATATAACACTTTAAAGCGGAGGTCCACCCTAAAGTGGACCTTCCGCTCATCAGAACCCTCCGGCGCCACAATTGGCACCTTTCAGGGGGGAGGGGGGTGCAGGTACCTGTACAGTACAGGTATCTGCACCCACTTCCGGGATAGCTCTCTGCGGAAAGGGGCGTAGATTACGCCCCTTTCTGCAAATGCCCCGCTGCCTGCTGGGAAACACACAGTTCCCAGAGGCAGCGGGGACTGTCCTTATTGCGCAGCGCGACTCGCGCATGCGCAGTAGGGAACCGGGAAATGAAGCCGAAAGGCTCCATTTCCTGATTCCCATGCCCAAGATGGCGGCGGCAGCACCCGAGAGACGATCTCTAGATCGGCTTCGGGTGCCGACATTGCGGGCGCGCTGGACAGGTAAGTGTCACTTTTTTAAAAGTCGGCAGCTGCAGTATTTGTAGCTGCTGGCTTTTAAAAAAAAAAAAAAAAACGCGGAGTCCCGGCGGACTCCCGCTTTAAAGAAAAAAAAAAGCACTGTACCTTAATATATTCTTCCTTTAATGCCAGTATAATAGCCTTGCAGGTTTCTGGGATGATTTGTCCAAGTGCTTGGGGAGAAATACCGGTCGAAAATTTCAGGTCTTGAAGACTTCGCCCTGTCGCCAAATAACGGAGCGTGGTTATTAGCCGTTGTTCTGGGCTAATAGATTCTCGCATTGGTGTATCCTTTTGATGATCAATGGTGTGACAGCTTGCAGCAGATTTTGGAAAATGTAATCATTCATCCTTAGAAAATTTCTATAATCATCTGGATTGTTCTCTTGCAACTCTTTGAGAAGAGACATATGGGAGTATTTCTGACGGTCCTGTAGCCATTGCTTGGACCATGTCGTCCTTTTTTTTTTGCTCATTTTCATGACATTATGGACAGCCAATATCCCCAACATTGCAATTGGAAGTGCTGGATCCTGCATTGCTTCTGTCCGTTCGTTCGGAGAGCGGAGAGATTCGGAGAGCGAGCTTGTGTAAAGAAATTTTCCGGAGAAAAAAATATGCCTGTACACTACGAACGGAGAGGCGTGGCAGACACAGGGGTCACACGTATTTGATTTCATTTCCGATACGTAGCTACGCGCACCGGAAGTTTTTTTTCCGAAATCGTACGACAGAAATCGTAACTACATAGAGCACTTTTTGCACTGTTGTATTCGATATTGTCTTCAAGTCGACAAAAGTCGTACGATCGGTCGCACGATAATCGGAACGTGTGTACGGGGCATAAGCACTATTAAGAGTGTGAAACTCATTAGATAGTTCATCCTGTACCCTGCTGTTGTTTGAACTTTTGTTATTTTATACTATAAAGGCAATTTTATTGGAGTGTGGCTGTCCAGATCTTTCCTCTTCATTGGTTTTTTGAGTTACTGTTGCCTTTCTATCATCTCATCTGCCCATTCTCCTCTGATCTCTGACATCAACAAGGCATTTTTGTCCACACACCTGCCGCTTGTTGGATATTTTCTCAGCAGTTTTTGAAATACTCAGACCATCCCGTCTGGCACCAACAACCATGCCACGTTCAAAGTAACTTAAATCCCCTTTTTTCACCCATTCTGATGCTCGGTTTGAACTTCAGTAAGTCGTCTTTACCAAATCTAGATGCCTAAATGCAAGTGCTCCAGTCTGATTGGCAATTTGTGTTACCAAGAAATTGAACAGGTGCACCTGATAAAGTGGCCGGTGAGTATACAGTGGTGTGAAAAAGTGTTTGCCCCCTTCCTCATTTCCTGTTCCTTTGCATGTTTGTCACACTTAAGTGTTTCGGAACATCAAACCAATTTAAACAATAGTCAAGGACAACACAAGTAAACACAAAATGCAATTTGTAAATGAAGGTGTTTATTATTAAAGGTGAAAAAAAATCCAAACCATCATGGCCCTGTGTGAAAAAGTGATTGCCCCCCTTGTTAAAACATACTATAACTGTGGTTGTCCACACCTGAGTTCAATTTCTCTAGCCACACCCAGGCCTGATTATTGCCACACCTGTTCACAATCAAGGCATCACTTAAATAGGAGCTGCTTGACACAGTAAGGTCCACAAGAAGATCCTTAAAAGCTACACATCATGCCGAGACCCAAAGAAATTCAGGAACAATTGAGAAAGAAAGTAATTGAGATCTATCAGTCTGGAAAGGGTTATAAAGCCATTTCCAAAACTTTGGGAATCCAGCGAACCACAGTGAGAGCCATTATCCACAAATGGCGAAGACATGGAACAGTGGTGAACCTTCCCAGGAGTGGCCGGCCGCCCAAAATTACCCCAAGAGCGCAGCGACGACTCATCCAAGAGGTCACAAAAGACCCCACAACAACGTCTAAGGAACTGCAGGCCTCACTTGCCTCAGTTAAGGTCAGCGTTCATGCCTCCACCATCAGGAAAAGACTGGGCAAAAATGGCCTGCATGGCAGAGTTCCAAGGAGAAAACCACTGCTGAGCAAAAAGAACATCAAAGCTCGTCTCAATTTCTCCACAACACATCTTGATGATCCCCAAGACTTTTGGGACAACATTCTGTGGACCGATGAGACAAAAGTGGAACTCTTTGGAAGGTGCGTGTCCAAGTATATCTGGCGTAGAAGGAACACTGCATTTCATAAAAAGAACATTATACCAACAGTAAAATATGGTGGTGGTAGTGTGATGGTCTGGGGCTGTTTTGCTGCTTCAGGACCTGGAAGACTTGCCGTGATAAAAGGAACTATGAATTCTGCTGTCTACCAAGAGATCCTGAAGGAGAATGTCCGACCATCTGTTCGTGTACTCAAGCTGAAACGAACTTGGGTTCTGCAGCAGGACAATGATCCTAAACACACCAGCAAGTCCACCACCGAATGGCTGAAGAAAAACAAAATGAAGACTTTGGAGTGGCCTAGCCAAAGTCCTGACCTGAATCCTATTGAGATGTTGTGGTATGACCTTAAAAAGGCCGTTCATGCTCGAAAACCCTCTAATGTAACTGAATTAGGACAATTCTGCAAAGATGAGTGGGCCAAAATTCCTCCAGGACGCTGTAAAAGCCTCATTGCACGTTATCGCAAACGCTTGGTTGCAGTTGTTGCTGCTAAGGGTGGCCCAACCAGTTATTAGGTTTAGGGGGCAATCACTTTTTCACACAGGGCCATGATGGTTTGGATTTTTTTTCACCTTTAATAATAAACACCTTCATTTACAAATTGCATTTTGTGTTTACTTGTGTTGTCCTTGACTATTGTTTAAATTGGTTTGATGTTCCGAAACACTTAAGTGTGACAAACATGCAAAGGAACAGGAAATGAGGAAGGGGGCAAACACTTTTTCACACCACTGTATGTCTGCACAGTGCACT
The DNA here is from genome assembly GCF_037356315.1 of Lithobates pipiens. Lineage (NCBI taxonomy): Eukaryota > Metazoa > Chordata > Amphibia > Anura > Ranidae > Lithobates > Lithobates pipiens. The sequence goes on along the minus strand of NW_027507755.1, from coordinate 1,958,603 downwards.
GTTAAAGCATTAAATAGCCACCTCTAGAATACACCTGCATTACAACCCATCACAACTCACTACAAGGCATGAAGTGGGTTGCAAAAAAGTAGCAGGAGCTGCATTTACATGCATTGAGGTTATATATTATTCATGAGCTGCCTAACACATCACACCTCAATGGGTGCATTACAGCACTTTGTATTCTGGTGTGGAAAGACTGTATGTACCGTATATACTCGAGTATAAGCCGAGATTTTCAGCCTCTTTTTTGAGGCTGAAAGTGCCCCCCTCGGCTTATACTCGAGTCATCGCTGTCTGCCCGCTCGATCAGCGTGTCGAGCAGACAGACAGCGGCCATTCTGATTCAAAAGCCGCGCCTCCGGCTCCGCCTTCGCCTGTGATAGGCGGAACACTGAATTTCCCAGCAGCCTGTGTTCCGCCTATCACGGGCATCTTCTCATCCTCGTACTACGGACGAGGATGATACGACGTCCGTGATAGGCGGAACACAGGCTGCTGGGAAATTCAGTGTTCCGCCTATCACAGGCGAAGGAGGAGGCGCGGCTTTTGAATTTTACAATGGCCGCCGAGAAGAGCGGCGATCCTGGAAGGACGGAGGAGGCTCGGGACGACGGCTCGGGACGGAGGAGGCACGGGACGGCGGCTCGGGACGGCGGCTCGGGACGGAGGCTCGGGACGGCGGCTCGGGACGGAGGCTCGGGAATTGACTTTGTGGGTATTAGTCTAGCAGAGCTCTGTGCAAGGAGCAGTATAAAGGTAAGAAAAGGGATCCTCCCGTCAAGTTCTCCTTAATTATTTTGCTGATAGCGATTAAGAAAAGTAAGGGCTGTTTTAGAAGTTAATTGATCAACCTCTGTGTGCATTGTATTGTGTGACTGGTATAAGTGTAAAATGATTTCATAAACACTGGTAAGCTTTAAAGTGCAGCAAGTCCATACAGGATTTCTACACATACTAATTGGCATTGTAGATTCAAAAACAAACAAACTATAAACTATGTCCTTATTCTCCAATAATAATCCATACAAATCCCCTACATAATGGCCGGTGATCTATTTTTTCATGAAATAGTTTCTCACTGTGGGTTTTGCTTCCTTGTAATGCCAAATCTTTCCTTTCCCCCATATCTTTTTGATTGGAGCAAGCAGTGCACATTAGTCGTAGTCACACAAGGCTGCACGGACACACACACACAAGGCTGCACGGACACACACACACAGGGATGGATGGATGGACACACACACACAGGGATGGATGGATGGATGGACACACACACAGGGATGGATGGATGGATGGACACACACACAGGGATGGATGGATGGATGGATGGACACACACACAGGGATGGATGGATGGATGGACACACACACAGGGATGGATGGATGGATGGATGGATGGACACACACACAGGGATGGATGGATGGACGGACACACAGGGATGGATGGATGGATGGACGGACACACACACAGGGATGGACGGACACACAGGGATGGACAGCCATGTCTCACCCTCGGCTTATACACGAGTCAATAAGTTTTCCAGTTTTTTTGGGGGTAAATTGGGGGCCTCGGCTTATATTCGGGTCGGCCTATACTCGAGTATATACGGTATATCTAAATCCACTTAAAAAAAAAATGGATAGAGTAATAGAACTGCAATCACAACAAGAAGTGAGGGCTTATTGATATAGGCCCCTAGAGACAGTTGTGACAGCGTTGAGATGTGCTGCTAGAAGCACTGTCCAGTGGTGTCGGGGGGGGGGGGGGGGGGGAGCCCCAAATGAGTCCCTGAAAAGCCCCGGGTTTCAGGAATGCACAATTTTATTGTTAGCCCCGAGCGCCGATTGACCCGATCCTGAGTGCAGGTGGGTGTGGCCGAGCCACATAGCAGGTCCCGCCTTCTGGAGCCTGCAGCACCTATGATGGACGTCCCACTGGTCCAGTGGCGGGACTTGCGACGTCCATCATAGGCGCTGCAGGCTCCAGAAGACAGGAATTACAATGCGGCCACTGCCACACATCAGATCTCTGCTCAGCACTCGGGCGGGCGGCTCTCCTCCTCTCCTCTGGCTGCCTCGCACCCCATGGCTGAGCTGGTGTTGTAGGACACAACATGAAGTCTGTCTCCTGGTCTGGTAGGTCAGTGGGTGTATGTCAGTGTAGGTCAGGTAGGTAGGTCAGTGTGTGTCAGGTAGGTCAGTGCATGTATGCCAGGTAGGTCAGTGTACGTCAGGTAGGTCAGTGTATGTCAGTGTATGTCAGGTAGGTCAGTGTATGTCAGGTAGGTCAGTGTATGACAGGAAGGTCAGTGTATGACAGGAAGGTCAGTGTATGACAGGAAGGTCAGTGAATGTCAGGTAGGTCAGTGTATGTCAAGTAGGTCTGTGTGGGTATGTCAGGTAGGTAGGTCAGTGTATGTCAGGTACGTAGGTCAGTGTATGTATGTCAGGCAGGTAGGTCAGTTTAGTGGTCAGCATTCATGGGCACTGGTAAGCCAGGCAGCAACCAGCAAGTGAGCTTACCCCCCCGCCACACAGCCCCACCCCCCAGCCAAAAACCCCCATGCCAGTGGAGCCCCAACCCCCCCCCCCCCCCCCCCCCGCCGTGCTGGCCTTGGACTTCAGGTTGAAGCCCCTGGTCTTTTTGCCACCTAGCAACACCCCTGCCACTGTCCCTAGATCTTGGATCTAAATCCTCACCACTCAAAGTAAGAAAAAAAAAAGGTTTAGGCTTCAGATCCAGTTTAAATCTATTATTCATTATATTTTTAAACATCATAGAAGATTTTGGAATGTGTAAGATGTAGTGTACATACATAATATTCTGACCGTCATAAAGCTATTGGCAAATTAGTATAGAGATTTATTGTAAAAATATAATTATTACAGGTTTAGTTGGGAGCGAGCAAGACAATTTTTTTAATTGATTAACCTCTAAGCCACTTACCTCTTAAATTGGAGCTGTTCACTTGGAAACAGGCATTTATCACTAAGGAGATGTGTACTTGACTTTTAAAAATGTGCGTTCATGGGATGTCATGCTAAGATGGGCACACACATCGTATGCTGTTGTCTTTAAATTCCCTTTGCATTTGGAAAGGTATATTCCTGCAGATCACTTAACACTTTCATGACAAAGACAAACCTAAAGCTTAAACCCAATTTTGCAACTTTGACCTACACTATATTACTAAAAGTATTGTGATGCCTGCCTTTACACACACATGAACTTTAACTACTTGCCGACTGCTGCATGCTGATATACATCAACACAATGGCATCGGTGGGCAAATGGGCGTACCCGTACGTCCAATTTAATTGGTAGGGCTAGTGCTTAGTGCTAACCACGTATAGCGAGATCGTGCCCGTGGTACCCGCTGACTCGGTGTCCGCCGGTTTCCCGGCGATCATGTCATGGAGCTGCAAAATGGGGAGATGCCTATGTAAACAAGGCATTTCCTTATTCTGCCTAGTGACATGTCATCTGGAGCAGTGATGGCTGTCATGTCAATGAACGCCCATCCCCCACAGTTAGAATACCTCCCTAGGACACACTTAACCCCTTGATGGCCCTCTAGTCTTAACCCCTTCCCTGCCAGTGTCATTTGCACAGTAATCAGTGCATTTTTATAGCACAGATCACTGTATAAATGACAACGGTCCCAAAATAGTATCATAAGTGTCTGCCATAATGTCGCAGTCATGATAAAAATTGCAGATTGCTGCCATTACTAATAAAGAAAAAAATTATAATAAAAATGCCATAAAACAATCCCCTATTTTGTAGACGCTATAACTTTTGCTCAAACCAATCAATATATGTTTATTGGAATTTTTTTACCAAAAATATGTAGAAGAATACATATCGGCCTAAACTGAGGAAAAAATGTTTTTTTAATATATTTTTGGGGGATATTTATTAAAAAATATTGCTTTTTTTTTCAAAATTGGTGCTCTTTTTTTGCTTATAGCGCAAACAATAAAAACTGCAGAGGTGACCAAATACCACCAAAAGAAAGCTCTATTTGCAGGAAAAAAAGAACGTTAATTTTGTTTGGGTGCAATGAAGCACAACTGCACAATTGTCAGTTAAAACGACGCAGTGCCGAATTGCAAAAAGTGCTTTGGTCAGGAAGGGGGTAAAATCTTCTAGGGCTAATGGCATCCAGCAGGTGGCCCTTCTGTACAGGGAAGAGGGGTGCCACCCCCCTAATCCATGCACCTGACCCCTAATCTACATGCAGGGTGCCAGACGAATGGATTCCAGTGGAGTTTTCTTTTTTTTTATATTAAGTTTTTTTTTTTGTTTTACATAAGCAAAACTTAAAGAGGAAGTAAACCCTGATGGGTTTACTTCCTCTTTTTTTCCCTGCAAAGGTAAAGCATAATGGACTACTATGCATTGCATAGTAGCTCATTATGTGTCACTTACCTGACACAGGAGCCAGCGAAGTCGCCGCTGATCCCTGTAGTCCGCCGCATCCATCTTGCTGGTGGCGTCTCGCAGCTCCGACCAATGACAGCGGCGAAGCCGCGATGACGTCACTCCCGCGCATGCGCACGGGAGTCGCGTCTCGCAGCTCCGCCGCTGCCATTCGGCGAAGCCGCGATGACGTCACTCCCGCGCATGCGCACGGGAGTCGACAAATTAGGCAAATCCATTCTTGGACTTGCCGCATTTAGTGCGCCTGCGCGCCGCTGTCTACGGCGCATGCGCCGTAGACAGCGGTGCCCATTTTCGGGCAAATATCTCCTAAACCATATAGGTTTAGGAGATATTGCTTGGACCTACAGGTAAGCCTTAATCTAGGCTTACCTGTAGGTCAAAGTGGTTTGAAGGGGTTTACTTCCTCTTTAAGAAACTAGTTGACATATAAAGCTGTATGAACATTCTTTGGAAATAATAATATTTGCAACAAAGGTGCTTGTATACAATTGTAATGCCACGTACACACGATCGGACTATCCGGTGGACCATACATGGGCTCCGGCGGACTTTTTCTTTCCAAAAGTCAGTCGGACTTAGAAGTTTTGACTCAAAATTGTCTGCCGGACTCGGCACTCCGGCGGACAATCCGCCCGCCTGTGTGCTAGTCCACCAGACTTTTGAAATGAATGGACTTGCCCACACATTTTGAACGTGGCTCCAGCTAGACGGAACTAGCGAAGGAAGTCAATGTCTCCGCCTTCATCGCCGAGATTGACACCTCGCTGGCCCCGTCACCTGGTATGGATTTAAAGGGGAACCCCTATGCAGAAAAAAACGGCATGATGGTCCCCCCAAAGTCCATAGCAGACCCTTATCCGAGCATGCAGCCCGGCCGGTCAGGAAATGGGGTGGGAACGAGTGAGTGCCCCCCCTCCTGAGCCGTACCAGGCCGCATGCCCTCAACATGGGGGGTGCTTTGGGGAAGGGGGGCCCTGCGGCCCCCCACCCCAAAGCACCTTGTCCCCATGTTGATAAGGACAAGGGCCTCTTCCCGACAACCCTGGCCGTTGGTTGTCGGGGTCTGCCGGCGGGGGGCTTATTGGAATCCGGGAGCCCCTTTAATAAAGGGGCCCCTAGATCCCGGCCCCCCACCCTATGTGAATGAGTATGGGGTACGATGTACCCCTACCCATTTACCTGGTGAAAAAAGTGTAAATAAAAAACACAACACAAGTTTTTAAAATAATTTATTAGACAGCTGCCGGGGCCTTCTTCCATCTTGGGGGGCCTTCTCGTCAGACTCCTCTGCTATCTGCTCTTTTGCTAGCTCTTTTACTAGCAGAGAAGCCCGGCTTTCTTCTTCGATGCTGCCGCCGTCTGGGGGTCTTCTTCCGACTATGGGGTCTTGTCCCGCTCTTCAGTTCTTCTTGCTATCTTCTTATAGCTCTTTTACTAGTGTTGGCCCGGTTTTCTGCCGCCGCCGCCACCGCAAAGGATGCTGGAACTGTGACATCATAAGGGACGGGGGTCACCATGTGACATCACCCGGTGACTCTGCCCCTTGTCCCTATATAAGTCGCCGCACAACGTGTCCCTGCCATTGCGGCCAGTGAGAGCGTTGTGTCAACATCGGAAGGAAGAAGAAGAAGAGAAGAAGGTGGCAGCAGCGGCAGAAGACCGGGCCAACGCTAGTAAAAGAGTTATAAGAAGATAGCGGAGGCCTGGCAAGAAGAACCGAAGAGCGGGACCAGACCCCGAAGTCGGAAGAAGACCCCCAGATGGCGGTGGCGACAAAGAAGAAAGCCGGGCTCCTAGTAAAAGAGCTAGCAAAAGAGCAGAAGATAGCGGAGGAGTCCGGCGAGAAAACCCCCCAAGACGGAAGAAGACCCCCGGAGCTGTCTATTAAATTATTTTAAAAACTTGTGTTCTGTTTTTTTATTTACACTTTTTTCACCAGGTGAATGGGTAGGGGTACATTGTACCCCATACTCATTCACATAGGGTGGGGGGCCGGTATCTGGGGGCCCCCTTATTAAAGGGGGCTCCCGGATTACGATAAGCCCCCCACCCACAGACCTCAACAACCAACGGCCAGGGTTGTCGGGAAGAGGACCTTGTCCTCATCAACATGGGGACACGGTGCTTTGGGGTGGGGGGGCGCAGGGCCCCCTTCCCCAAAGCATCCCCCCATGTTGAGGACACGCAGCTTGGTATGGCTCAGGAGGGGGGCGTTTGCTCGTCCCCACCCCCTTTCCTGACCGCCTGGGCTGCGTTCTCGGATAAGGGTCTGCTATGGACTTTGGGGGGAACCCCATGCCGTTTTTTCAGCATAGGGGTTCCCCTTTAAATCCATACCAGGTGACGTGGCCAGCGAGGTGTCAATCTCGCCGATGGAGGCGGAGACATTGACTTCCTTCGCTAGATGGAGCCACGTTCAAAATGTGTGGGCAAGTCCGTTCATTTCAAAAGTCCGGTGGACTAGCACACAGACGGGCGGCGTTTTTTCGGCGTAGGGATTCCCCTTAAATACATACCAGGTGACGGGGCCAGTGAGGTGTCAATCTCGCCAATGGAGGTGGCGACATTGACTTCCTTCGCTAGTCCCGTCTATCTGGAGGCACGTTGAAAATGAATGGACTTTTCTCTGTGTGTGGGCAAGTCCCACCACAGAGAAAAGTGCAAATGGTCAATAATAACGTGTAGTGAATAGTAAGTGGGATTGTCTGCTAACCTCCAACACAGTATCAACAAAAAAGATTGTGTGGATTCCCACAGACGGGTAACCCCAGAGAAAAGTGAGGATCACTGAGTAACAATAACCACTAATACATAACCATTTCAAAAATGTATTTTGTACAAAAATATTTACTATCTAACATTAATAATGAAAATTCATGAATGTATCACTAAGACACGTAAAACATAGTATGTGAAAGGGCAACCTTGAAGAGAACCTATGTAGAGTAGGCGTCCAAGATTTGAAAAATCTCTCTGATCCTGGCAAGCACTAGCCTAGGGGAGACATTAATACACAGACAACCCGTGTTAACAGACAACATATAACATAGACAACATTCGGACGCCAGTGGGATCCGATCCTGGTCCCAAACTTGCATACAAAATACCAGTAAACATTTTAGATTTCAAAATAAAGCCAAGAGGCTGAATAATCAGCATAAACCCAGCAATATGGGGCCAGTGTCGAATCTCCCCCGGTGGCTCGAGCCGAAGAAAAGAAAGATACAGTGGTGTGAAAAAGTGTTTGCCCCCTTCCTCATTTCCTGTTCCTTTGCATGTTTGTCACACTTAAGTGTTTCGGAACATCAAACCAATTTAAACAATAGTCAAGGACAACACAAGTAAACACAAAATGCAATTTGTAAATGAAGGTGTTTATTATTAAAGGTGAAAAAAAATCCAAACCATCATGGCCCTGTGTGAAAAAGTGATTGCCCCCCTTGTTAAAACATACTATAACTGTGGTTGTCCACACCTAAGTTCAATTTCTCTAGCCACACCCAGGCCTAATTTTTGCCACACCTGTTCACAATCAAGGCATCACTTAAATAGGAGCTGCTTGACACAGTAAGGTCCACCAGAAGATCCTTAAAAGCTACACATCATGCCGAGACCCAAAGAAATTCAGGAACAATTGAGAAAGAAAGTAATTGAGATCTATCAGTCTGGAAAGGGTTATAAAGCCATTTCCAATGCTTTGGGAATCCAGCGAACCACAGTGAGAGCCATTATCCACAAATGGCGAAGACATGGAACAGTGGTGAACCTTCCCAGGAGTGGCCGGCCGCCCCAAATTACCCCAAGAGCGCAGCGACGACTCATCCAAGAGGTCACAAAAGACCTCACAACAACGTCCAAGGAACTGCAGGCCTCACTTGCCTCAGTTAAGGTCAGCGTTCATGCCTCCACTATCAGGAAAAGACTGGGCAAAAATGGCCTGCATGGCAGGGTTCCAAGGAGAAAACCACTGCTGAGCAAAAAGAACATCAAAGCTCGTCTCAATTTCTCCACAACACATCTTGATGTTCCCCAAGACTTTTGGGACAACATTCTGTGGACCGATGAGACAAAAGTGGAACTCTTTGGAAGGTGTGTGTCCAAGTATATCTGGCGTAGAAGGAACACTGCATTTCATAAAAAGAACATTATACCAACAGTAAAATATGGTGGTGGTAGTGTGATGGTCTGGGGCTGTTTTGCTGCTTCAGGACCTGGAAGACTTGCCGTGATAAAAGGAACTATGAATTCTGCTGTCTACCAAGAGATCCTGAAGGAGAATGTCCGACCATCTGTTCGTGTACTCAAGCTGAAACGAATTTGGGTTCTGCAGCAGGACAATGATCCTAAACACACCAGCAAGTCCACCACCGAATGGCTGAAGAAAAACAAAATGAAGACTTTGGTGTGGCCTAGCCAAAGTCCTGACCTGAATCCTATTGAGATGTTGTGGTATGACCTTAAAAAGGCCGTTCATGCTCGAAAACCCTCTAATGTAACTGAATTAGGACAATTCTGCAAAGATGAGTGGGCCAAAATTCCTCCAGGACGCTGTAAAAGCCTCATTGCACGTTATCGCAAACGCTTGGTTGCAGTTGTTGCTGCTAAGGGTGGCCCAACCAGTTATTAGGTTTAGGGGGCAATCACTTTTTTACACAGGGCCATGATGGTTTGGATTTTTTTTCACCTTTAATAATAAACACCTTCATTTACAAATTGCATTTTGTGTTTACTTGTGTTGTCCTTGACTATTGTTTAAATTGGTTTGATGTTCCGAAACACTTAAGTGTGACAAACATGCAAAGGAACAGGAAATGAGGAAGGGGGCAAACACTTTTTCACACCACTGTAAGTGTTAGACAGAAACTGGCCAGGAAAATATTCAGTATTACAATGTACTCCAAAAATATCAACCAAGACTCCCCTAATGCATCTGGCATAATCTTATATCCGCATTAATTTCCGTATGTAATACTGATTATATCATTGGTCAATATATGGCAGCCACTTGCATATGAGGCTTATATGGATATTGGGATACTGATAGTGAGAGTCACAAAACGTGCCGCTGTGTAGTCACATTAAAATTCCCAATGAGGATGGCTTTTGCTTTTACAACGGAAGTATACAGTCTTATAGCAGATTTTTAACCGCTGGTGCAAGCCTATCCATGGCGTCCGCAATAAACACAGCGTTATCATAAGTGAGTTAACCGTATTGGAATATGGCTACTTGCGTGTATCGGCTCGGGGGGGGGGGGGGGGGGGGCGTTCGCTTTCCTGACCGCCTGGGCTGCGTTCTCAGATAAGGGTCTGCTATGGACTTTGGGGGGACCCCCACACCGTTTTTTCGGCGTTGGGATTCCCCTTAAATACATACCAGGGGACGGGGCCAGCGAGGTGTCAATCTCGCCAATGGAGGCGGCGACATTGACTTCCTTCGCTAGTCCCGTCTATCTGGAGCCACGTTCAAAATGAATGGACTTTTCTCTGTGTGTGGGCAAGTCCGTTCATTTCAAAAGTCCGGCACACTCCACCATAGTCCGGCGTTATTTCCGCCAGACCTAGTCCACCAGAAAAGTCCGGTCATGTGTGGGCAGTTCCGCTCGTTGGGAAAGTCCGGCGGACCTCAGCTGCAAAGTCCGGAGGGTCATGCGCTGGACTAAGTCCAGCAGAATAAGTCCACCGGATAGTCCAATCGTGTGTATGCAGCATAACAAGCAGTAATTAAAAGGAAATTATCTCATATCTAAAAATGCCAGTAGGTCAGTAGGTTGAATTCTACAAGTATCACATAGTAAGCACATGATTAGAGCCTAATGCCGCGTACACACGATCGGACTTTCCGGCAGACTTGGTCCAACGGACCGGAATTCGTCAGACAATTTGATCGTGTGTGGGTTCCAGTGGACATTTTTCCCCCAAAAGTCCAATGAACCTAGAAATAAAACATGTTTCAAATCTATCCGACGGACTTAAAGTCAGACGGACTGAAAAACGGGAAAACCGTTCATCTGTGTGCTAGTTCAACAGACCAAGTAAGACGCCAGGGCAGCTATTGGCTACTGGCTATCGAAGTCCCTTGTTTAGTCCCGTTTAGGTCATCACGTTCAAAACGAATGGACTTTCGAACGGACTTAGTCCGGTCGTGTGCAGCCAAGTCCGTTTTCACAAAGTCTGTCAGACCTCCGCCGAAATTCTGTCGGGAAGACCATTGGATCTAGTCCGTCGAAAAGTCCGGTCGTGTGTACGTGACATAAGGCTCTAATTGGTGGGGAGTGGGCTTGTGTGACAATAGCAAATTAATATTCGCTATTGTCTTCCTGATTGTCCTCCCAGCCAGGAAGCGGGTCCTGAGACCCGATTGGCTGAGAGGAGAAGCAATCATATTGGCCGCCGAGGAGGAGGAGGGAGGAGACCCAGGGGAAGCCTCACCGCCGTGAAGCAGAGGAAAGAAGAAACGCAGGGTGAAGCCCCGGCCCGATGCCCGGAGGAAGCCCGCTACCTAGATGGGGTAAGTGCGGGGCTGGTGACTGACACACCGGGGGGGGGGGGGCTTTGGCCAAAAAATATACCCCCAGCCGCCACTGATGGCATCCCAGTCTTAGTCTGTAGGGTTCAATATTGAGTTAGCCCACCCTTTGCAGCTATAACAGCCTCCAGTCTTCTGGAAAGGCTGTCCACAAGGTTTAAGAGTGTGTCTATGGGAATATTTGACAATTCTTCCAGAAGCAAATAGCGCCTGTGTAGCGCCTGAAAAAAACGCCCTTTTCACTCCAGTGCGAAAGCCGGAGGGCTTTCATACTGGAGTGGTGCGCTAGCAGGATGGTGAAAAAAGTCCTGCTAGCCGCATCTTTGGAGCGGTGAAGGACCGGCGCTTTGCGGGCAGTTTTAACCCTTTTTCGGCCGCTAGCGGGGGTTAAAACTGCCCTGCTAGCGGCCGCATACCGCCGCTAAAACAACGGTAAAAACAACTGCAAAAACAACTTTACTGCCAACGCCCGCACTGCCCCAGTGTGAAAGGGGCCTGAAGGATACATTCACCTGTTGACAAAAAATGTGTTCCAGAAGCCTGTAAAGCATTGCACCAGCGATCAGCAGATCACTGATGCCATGCAGGACTCCTGCAATCCTGTCAGTGTATCTGCTTGCTCGTATCTCGTATGAGCAAGCTGATACACTCTGACAGGAAGAATCAATGAACTACCAGCACCATGATAGTTCATTCAGACCTGCAAGCTGACAGCGGCTTAGGCTGTCAGAACTTGTCATTTTTTATTTATTTTTGACAGCTAGCAGGGGGGAGAAGACCCTCCGTTAGCTGTCATAGAGGGGAAGTGGGGGCCAGTTCTTTCATAACATGTTACATGTTATACTCTGAATATGTGTGTAACGTGTATGTTATGAAAGGTGAACTTATCATTTAACTGGCAATTGCGCAGTCATGCAACACTGTACCCAAATGAAATTTATATTATTTTTTTCAAACAAATAGAGCTTTCTTTTGCTGGTATTTGATCACCACTGTTTTTTTTTATTTTTTATTATATAAAACGTAGAAAGACCGAAGTTTTTGAAAAACAAAAATGTATGCTTTACTTTTTTCTATAAAACATATAGGCCAAAATGTATCCTGCTACAAGTCATGATAAAAAAATATCCCAATAAGTGTCTATTCATTGGTTTGTGTGAAAGTTATAGCATCTACAGGCAATGGAATATAAACTGGAATTTGTATATATTTTTTTAATACTAGTAAAGGTGGTGATCATCAACTTTTAGTTTGACAGTGATTGCCCACTGCGCTATCTGACACTTTATAGGAAGTGACGAACTGCCACTGACATCTACAGTGATCAGTGCTAATGATATACACGGCCACTGTACTAATGACACTGGCAGGGAAAGGGTAACATCTCAGGTAATCAAGGGGTTTAATGTGTACCTAACAATATGTAATGTGTGTGTTAGGTGCTGATTTATACTAAAGATCTCTTTGTTTCTTATCCCTGCGGGAATTGGAAACAAAGAGATTGTTCGCTCTGTAGAGAACCATGTGTTGATAGTCAACACAGAGCTCTGGGCTGTGATTGCACACAGCCGATCAGCAGGTCCTGGCCATAAATCATTGGATGGGAATTGCTCACAAACCCCCTCTGTGTACAATTACAGGGGAGTGGGGGGGGGGGGCACACTCAAAAATGCTCAAAACCTAGAAACAGGCAGCAATGTATGGGTACCTGTGCCTGTAGGAGCCGCCGCACTGCGGCAGGTCAGGGAGCAGTTTAGGACAAACATCTCACCAACAAAGTCTCAATGTGATGTAACATACACCAGGGTGTTTTATATATCAGTTCCAGGCGGTCTAACCCTTTGAGCTTATGATAAGAAGGCAACAAGTAGTGAATGTATGAATTCCCTCAAAGTGAAATGTCAGTTTCATATGGAGATGGCCTTTCAAAATCGAGGCTGAATAAAAAAAAATGCTCCCAAACACAGCATCCAAGTAGTTTGAGCAATTAAAGCCTGGTATACCAATGAAAGTATTTAGCAATATGTTAAATATGTAAAACCTTCCATCTTCAAGCCTAATGGGACTCTCATATGATTGCAGAGCAATTTGCTGAACCCCCACCACCAGCAAGTGGATTAGCACGGGGAGATGAAATGAAATCGTCTGACATTTATTCTAGAAATATGAAAAACAGATAAGAGTGATTATATTTATTCTCAGGAGTCCTGATGCCAGAAAATGTTAAACAACTTGTGATAAGGTTCTAATTAAATGGCACATTATGGAAATAATAATTGCTAGATAATATTAAAGAGTTTTTAACATAATAAATATTTCACAAGATTTATTGGCTTCTCCGAAATTTAAGGGGGTAAAATTAGCATTCATTTATGTCACAACACAGTGAACCTCTCAGACTAATTTGTAAATAATTACATGTGATTAGATGAATGAAGCAGTAGCACAATTTGCTGAAAGTTTGCAGACCCTGTTCACACTGTTTAAAGAGATTGTAAAGGATGAATTTCTATTTTATTTTATATTTTTTTTAAATAAAAAATATGTCATACCTGCTCTGTGCGAAGCACAGAGCAGCTCTGATCCTCCTCTTCTGGGGTCCCCCTTCAGACCTCCTGGATCCTCCCCCTGCCAAGCACCCCCCATAGTGAGTGCCCCCAGAGCATGACTAAGCCCCACCCCCACTTCCTCCACACTGACTCTAATTGACAATGGCTCCCACTGCTGTGTCTGAGCCAATGAGAGAGCCTCTGCTCTTGTGCACATTGCTGAATCAAGATTGGGCTCAGGTAAGCATTTGAGGGCTGGGGGGGGGGGGGGGGGAGCTGCTTACAGTAGGTTTTTTATACCTTAATGCATAGAATGTTTTCATGTTTAGGATCGGTTTTGTATGTTCTTGTACATGTGCTTTGACACTATGCTAAAGCAGATGTAAACCCAATCACAAAATTATGTAGCACGTTTCCCTAATTCCCCCCCACCCCCTCTTGTTTTCTCCCCTAACTTATTTCTCTTCAATCCCCATTATTCTTTTCTACTTTGTGGTTCCATTTTTCCTTAGACAGTAATCTTTGGCCCTTAACAGTTGATTTATAAATGTTTTGCATATATTCAATTTTTAGTCCATTGGGCGGTGCCCTTGTCCATACACCTGCTATATGCCCCTCATGTCCGCTGTGGGGGAGGTGTGTTGGCCCCCCTGCCTGGACTTTCAAGAGTACCAGTCCATGTGGGCAAACAACCAATTAGTTATCCCCATTTACTACTGCTGTAATCACTGGGAGAGTCACTGAGAAGACTCTCCATACTAAAGGAGAGATGGAATCGTACCAGGCAGGTGCTGGCAGGGGCCAACACCAAGGTGGGTGGAGACAAAGAGGTGCAGACTCCAGAGCAGAGTAGATGGGTGACAGTCAGGAAGGGTAGAGGTGAAAGAGTCAGGGAGGCCAATCCCAGACTGGAACAAATAATTAATTATGCCTCGTTGCGGGACATTGGTGAAACCAGTCAGAAACGTCATTGCTGGAGCAGAGTGACCCCCCTAGCTACCAGGGGAATAACTCTTCCGGTGAGGTCGGGGGTGAAGCCAAGAGAAAGAAAAGATGGATTCGGGTGGTAGGGGACTCAATTCGCAGAAGGACAGAGGGGGCAATCTGTCACAAAGACCTGAAGTGCCGAACTGTATGTCTGGCACTCGGGTTCGGCACATCACGGATCTGGTGGACAGATTACTGGGAGGGGCTGGGAAAGACCTGGCTGTCATGGTGCGCGTTGGCATCAATTACAAAGTTTGAGGAAGATGGAGTGTCCTAAAAAATGTTTTTAGGGACCTAGAAGCTAAATTGAGGATGAGGACCTCCAAAGTAGTATTCTCAAAAATACTACCGGTACCTCGAGCCACACCAGAAAGGCAGCAGGAGATTAGGGAATTAAACAAGTGGCTGAGGTGGCTGAGGAGCTGGTGTATAAAGGGGGGGGGGGGGTTCAGGTTCCTGGAGAACTGGGCCAACTTCTCAGTTAGTTACCGGCTCTTTAGCCGGAATGGATTGCTCCTAAATGGGGAAGGAGCAGATTGGCTGGGAAAGAAGATGGCCGATAAGTTAGAGGGGCTTTTAAAACTAGGAAATGGGGGGGGGGGGGGGATCCAGATATAGAGTTAGCCACCACTAAACAAATTCCAGAGGGTAGTATTGGAGGCATTGCATTAGTAGTAGATTGACTAAAGCACCTAAACCCGAGGTAAGTATAGTAACAAGTCCTATTTGCAACCTCAGAACCCCTAATAAAGAGATAGTATGTGACCTTTCAAAACTGTGTGCCTTGTTCACTAATGCCAGGGGTTTGTCAGACAAGATAGGAGAACTAGAGCTGCTATTGTACAAGGAGAATTTAGAATATGTATATCAGAAATGATGTACAAGTGAATGTGAGGGACGACATCACTAATGGAGCAAGGGAGGAGGTGAAATCCTTATGGGTAGAGCTACAAAGGGAGGAAACCAAGGGGAAAGTAATACTGGGAGTATGCTATAGACCCCCTAACCAGAGGGAGGAGGGGGAGGCAGACCTCCTATCACAGTTTGGAATGGCGAAAAGGTTGGGAAGTGTCCTTATAATGGGGAATTTTAATTTGTCAGGCATAGACTGGGCGGAAGGAGCCGCCTTCGGCTAAGGCTCGCCATTTCCTAAATGTCTTACAGGACAATTTCATGGGTCAGAGGGTAATTGCACCAACAAGGAACAATGCATTACTAGACTTACTGATTACTAACAATACAGACCTGATCACAGATATGGAAATACAGGGCAATTTAGGAAACAGCGATTACAGGTAAATTAGTTTCAGTATATATCAGCCAACTTCCATAAACTACGCTCCTTGCTAGAAGATATTACATGGGATAAAATCCTAGGAACAAAGACCACAGAGGAAAAATGGGTGTGCTTTAAGAGCATATTAACCACTTGCCGACCAGCGCACGACGATGTATGTTGACAGAATGGCACGGGCAGGCAAATGGGCGTACATGTACGTCCCTTTAAATTTGCCGCCCTGCCATCGGGAGCGCGCCGCCAGCGGCGCGCTCCCGCGCTGGTCGGGACCCCCGTGAGTCTGGTCGCGGGACCCGCGGACTCGATCGCCGCGGGCATACCCGCGATCGTCTCACGGAGCGGCCAAATGAAGAAATGCCATTGTAAACAGCATTTCTCCATTCTGCCTAGCAACTAGTGACGCTGATCTCAGCTCCATGTGATTGGAGCAGAGATCAGTGTTCACTAAATGAAAGCCCAACCCCCCCCCCACAGTTAGTAACACACCCCTAGGAACACTTAACCCCCTACACTGCCACCCACTGGTTAACCCCTTCACTGCCAGTGTCATTTACACAGGAATCACTGCATTTATATAGCAGTGATTACTGTATAAATGACAATGGTCCCAAAAATGTGTCAAAAATGTCCGATGGGTCCTCCACAATGTCACAGTCAAAATAAAAATCGCTGATCGCCGCCATTACTAGTAAAAAAAAAAATAATAAAAAATTATTAATAAAAATGCTATAAAACTATCCCTATTTTGTAAACGCTATAACTTTTGCGCAAACCAATCAATAATCGCTTATTGCAATTTTTTTTACCAAAAATATGTAGAAGAATACGTATCGGCCTAAACTGAGGGAAAAATATTTTTTTTATATATTTTTGGGGGATATTTATTATAACAAAAAGTAAAAAATAATGCGTTTTTTTCAAAATTGTCGCTCTATTTTTGTTTATAGCGCAAAAAATAAAAACCGCAGGGGTGATCAAATACCACCAAAAGAAAGCTCTATTTGTGGGAAAAAAAGGACGTCAATTTTGTTTGGGAGCCACGTCTCACGACTGCGCAATTGTTAGTTAAAGCGACGCTGTGCCGAATCGCAAAAAGTGGTCTGGTCTTTGACCAGCAAATTGGTCTGGTCTCAAAGTGGTTAAATAAGGGTATTAGCTAGTGCCTCCCAATGGGAAATAAATTTAAAAGCGCTAACAAATGTCCTGGTGGCTTAATGCCATTGTAAAAATGCATATAAAAGCAAAGGAGAAGGCCTTCAAAATACAAGGCTGAGGGATCATTGTCAGCATCCATCTTTACAAAGAATGCAACAAGAAATGTAAGGGTGCAGTCAGGGCGGCTAAGATAGAACACGAAAGGCACATAGCGGTGGAGAGTAAAAAAAAAATCCCAAGAAATTCTTTAAGTATATACATAGTAAAAGATAAAAATGATGAAGGGAATCTGGTTACAAAAGATGGAGAGATGGCAAAAGTATTGAATGTATTCTTCTCCACAGTCTTCATGAGGGAAATGGGAGGGGGGGGGGGAGATTCAGTAACCAAGACTGCAATGTTTATCCTCATGACACGACACAGGAAGCACCCTCATGGCTGACAGAGGATAGAATTGGGAATAGACTTGAAAAACGTAACATTAATAAGTCAACGGGGCCAGATGGCTTGCACCTGAGGGTCTTTAAGGAACTCAGTCAAGTAATTTCCAGACCATTGTTCCTTATTTTTAAGAACAGTCTACTGACTGGTATGGTACCAGAAGATTGGAGAAAAGCCAATGTAGCACCAATATTTAAAAAAGGACCAAGATATATTCCTGGGAACTACAGACCAGTTAGCCTAACGCCAATAGTTTGCAAGCTCTTAGAAGGGATGATAAGGGACTATACACAAGAGTGTTGTAATGAGAATGGTATCATTAGCAGTAATAAACATGGATTTATGAAGAATAAGGCCGCGTACACACGCGGGGACTGTTCGCCCAACTTTGTCCGTCAAACAGTTTCGGCAAACAGTCCGCTCAAAATTAGCATGGACGGACATGGCCACACACGACGAACGAACAGTTTGCTGAAACCGTGCGCGATGACGTGAACGGCACGTACGACGGGACGAAAAATACGACGTCCTATACACTGCATTATAACTTTCGGCATGTAAATCCTTTCTGAGCATGCGCGGAACTTAGTTTGACGAACAAGCCTACACACGAGGGGACTGTTCGCTGAAACTTTGTTTCAGCGGACAGTTTTTCGGAATTTCCGAAAAACCTTGTTCAGCGGACTGTTCGCTGAAACTGTCCGCTGAAAGCCCACACACGAGCGGACTGTTTGCCGAAACACTGTTCAGCGGACAAAGTTGGGCGAACAGTCCCCGCGTGTGTACGCGGCCTTATTCTTGCCAAACCAATCTATTAACCTTCTATGAGGAGCAGATCTGCTATCTAGATAAAGGAAGGCCCGTAGAGGTGGAGTATCTGGATTTAGCAAAGACATTTGATACAGTTCCCCATAAATGTTTACTGTACAAATTAAGGTCCGTTGGCATGGACCATAGGGTGAATACTTGGATTGATCCGGTGTGGAAAGTGGGATGCCCCAGGGTTCTGTCTTTGGACCAATCCTATTTAATGTATTCATAAACAACCTGGAGGATGGGATAAGCAGCTCAATCTCAGTATTTGCGGACGGTACTAAGCTAAGCAGGGCAATAATTTCTCCGCAGAACATGGAAACTTTGCAAGAAGATCTGAACAAATGAATGGGGTGGGCAACTACATAGCAAATGAGGTTCTATGTAGAAAAATGTAAATTAATGCATATAGGTTGCAACAACATGAATGCCATCTACTCACTAGGGGGAGAACCTCTGGGGAAATCTAGGATGGAAAATGACCTGGGGGTCCTAGTAGACAGGCATGTACTGGCCATCGGGACTACCGGGAGATTCTCGGTGGGCCGATAGCTCAGTGGACCAGTCTGGTGCAGTCCTGGAGCCGCTCCTCTCTGACAGTGAGTGATTGTGATTTCACTCCTGTCCTCCTGTCAGGAAGAGCAGCTTCCGTCATATGCTGGAGAGAGCATTAGGCGTTATGCTCCCTCCAGCCTGCAGGGGGAGATTGACAGCCGGCCGACTTTCCTTTCTCTCTCCCCTATCACTTTTTATCACATGACTGGAGAGAGGAAGAAGAGAAGCTGCCTTCAGAACTGTGAGTGCACATGGGGGGAGGACACTCTTACGTAAGGAGGCTTCTGATGGGACTCTGATGTAAGGGGGCTGGTGATGGGACTCTGATGTAAGGGGGCTGGTGATGGGACTCTGATGTAAGGGGGCTGGTGATGGGACTCTGATGTAAGTGGCTGGTGATGGGACTCTGATGTAAGGGGCTGGTGATGGGACTCTGGTGTAAGGGAGCTGATGATGGGACTCTGATGTAAGGGGGCTGGTGATGGGACTCTGATGTAAGGGGCTGGTGATGGGACTCTGATCTAAGGGGCTGGTGATGGGACTCTGATGTAAGGGGGCTGGTGATGGGACACTCTGATGTAAGGGGGCTGGTGATGGGACTCTGATGTAAGGGGCTGGTGATGGGACTCTGATGTAAGGGGGCTGCTGATGGGACTCTGATGTAAGGGGGCTGGTTATGGGACTCTGATGTAAGGGGGCTGCTGATGGGACTCTGATCTAAGAGGGCTGCTAATGGGACTCTGATGTAAGGGGCTGGTTATGGGACTCTGATGTAAGGGGGCTGCTGATGGGACTCTGATGTAAGGGGGCTGCTGATGGGACACTTTGATGTAAGGGGGCTGGTCTGGATGAGGTCCAGGGCCAAATTTATGTTCCAGTCCAGCCCTGCTAGTAGATGAGAGGCTCAGCAATAGCATGCAATGCTAAGCTGCTGCAGGCAAAGCCAAAATAATTTTAGCATGCATTAAAAAAGGGATTAACTCCAGAGAATAAACGATAATTCTCACACTCTACAAGATGCTGGTCCGGCCACACCTGGAGTATGCCATCCAGTTCTGGGCATCAGTCCTCAGGAAGGATATGCTGGAACTAAAGAGAGTCCAGAGAAGAGCAACAAAGCTACTTATGGGACTGGAGGATCTCAGCTATGGAGAAAGACTGCAAGCACTGAACTTATTCTCTCTGGAAATTAGACACTTGAGAGGGGATATGATTTCAATGTACAAATACCGTACTGGTGACCCCACAATAGGATTGAAATTGTTCCCGTGAAAGGGAATTTAAAAAGACACAGGGCCATTCACTAAAATTAGAAGAGAAGCGGTTTAACCTTAAACTGCGTAGAGGGTTCTTTACTGTAAGAGCGGTTAAGGATGTGGAATTCTCTTCCACAGGCAGTGGTTTCAGCAGGGAGCCTAGATAGTTTCAAAAAACTATTAGATAGGCACCATAACATACAGGGATATACAATGTAGTACTGGCCCATGCAGGGGCAAGCTCATAACTCATAAGAATCTTTAATGCATTTTAACATGGTAATATAATTTCAAAAGTTAATTTGAATCTTTTTAAAACTGTACCTTTTAGTAAAATAGTACTTGGTGAACCTACCATAGAGCCACCATGTTCTTTAAAGTGACCAGATTTTCAAAAGTAAATCTGGGGAAACTATACTAGCCACACCCACAAAATCACTCCCACCATTTCGAACACACCCTCAGACAATTGTTCACAAGCTTTTGGAGCAGGTAGCATTCAAATAAAGAGACATCAGGAACAGATTTTAAAAAGGAGGCACAAAGATATGCATACAGTACATAGGAGGGGTGCCTTGAAGGTATCAAGAAGAAAAATGCAAACATCTGAAGGTGTGGCCAATAAGGTAGGTGATGCATTTTGGTGTATAGTTTGTAGTTGAATTGCAGGAGTTTGAGCATGGCAATTGGCATGGGTGCCAAGAAAAAGTAAATTTATTTGAATTGGAAGACTCATAAGTATCTGAATTTGTGCATTTTGACAATAAAATGAAATAAAGGGCATGCAGAGATCTTCATGTCCATACTTAGGCTGCTCTGCCTTTCTTGTTCAGGCAACTGTCTTTCTAGAGTAGTGCTTTCTAATATATTTTTTTTAATTCAAGACACCCTTTAAAATGATGTACAATCTCAAGACTCCCCATTTTAAAATGTAATTAATAGTTTTACATAATGCAGCAGTATCCACACACACCCAACACCCAACAATAGTTATGATTTATTCTTACAAAGTAAATACACCTTTGCACACTGGTACTGACTAGAATTCTAGCATTTCTAATCTTCCTCAACTTCTCTCCTTCACTCCGCTAACATGGCCCCGGTGCGGATGGAGAGTGGCAAACAGGGAAGCTGTGCAGGTGCCCGAAGTCCACCTTATCAACCAATGACATCACTGGTTGTTAGGATACCAGCGTCTGGACTGCATGATCAATTTGCTGGCTTGTTGACCATTTTTGGGCAATTTGGTGCATTTTTTTAAACATTTTGCTTCAGCACCCTGGTTGAAAAAGGCTGATCTAGAGAATCAATAAAGACAATTTGGCAGCAGTCATAAACACACACCATAAACCCTTTATGTACATTTTATAGGTTAATGCACTTCACTTTAGTAGGTCCTACAAGTGCCACCATGTTCTATGAGTTATGAGTTGTAGGTGTAGGTATAACACTTTAGTACATGCTGAAAGCCTTGTATATAGGCTTGGTGATCCTAGCCACTGCCTCTTGCTCCTTCTACATGGCTGCACTTGTATCCAGAAAGATCAGACACTCCCTCTGCTAGCTGCCTCATCTCTTCCCCATGTCTGTTACAGCCTTCTTGATCTCCAGTGCCTCACAATTGTCAAAACCTGTGGGAACCATGGATGTAGGCAGAGAAGGAAAGGTGGGGCTGGTGGGACAACAGCAAGTTCCAGTGAAGGGATGTGCCTATGTAAATAGGAGGAGGAGTGGAGTGGGGCAGACAGAGAGTAAAAGGAAGGGCGTCCACATTTGTGGCCTGGCCATCAGCATCATAGCGCTCATGCATTTCCATGGTGCAGCCTTACAACTGATGGCTGGTGGATCCAACTGTCATTGCAGGACTTACAGCCAAGTTGAGGACTCCATTTTAAACATTTTTTAAAGTAGATTAAAACCCTAACTGGACACCATTTTCCATGTTTTTTCTCCATAAAATACTATTTTCACTTTTTTATCCTTCATTGCTTCTCAGTACAGCAGCAACACACCTGGCTGGCTCTTTGTGCTGATTTTCTTTCCCTTTCTCTGAATACTTCTGTTTAGGAACTGCAAGAGACTGATACCAAATCAGATTCAGGTACTTACACTGCTTGAATTCAAAACAAAACAAAACACAAACTGCAATAAAGTGTCTCTAAAGTCTCTTGTGTACCTTAATGCATTATTTGCAATATGGTAAAAAACGTCCTATCAATACCCCCCCCCCCCCCCAACACTTACCTGAATCTGTTATCAATCTAACGTTGTGCTCAGCTACAGCTCTTCACTCCCCTCTTCCTCTTCCTACAGGCTTCACTGAGAACAGTGGAAGCCATTGGCTTCTACTGCTGTCAGTCAAATCCTGTAATGAGTGACCAGGAGTGGGACCCAGCTTGGCTGTAAGTGTCTTTGAATGCACACAGCCTGGTTCGGGAGCTCCCCCACAACTCTTGCTATGGGGACACATGCAGGAGAGCAGAAGCGGATTGCGATGACGGGGGGACCCAAAAAGAGAAGCCTCTCCATGCAATATCCTTGCACAGAGTGGGTAAGTATAACTTATTTTTTTAATTTTATGAAAAAACATAAGAGCCTTTAGTATTACAATAACGATTACAAAGCCTGGAGTTTAGCTTAACCAGCAGCTCCCTGCAGAAAAAACAACATTAAAACAACATAAAAGTTTAATTAGCTATGTAGGCGACATGGGGGGTGGACATTAGCCAGCAAAAAAGTTCTGGTACCAGTTCAAAAGTTGGTACAAATTTGAACTCTTTTGCTCTGTATTCAAATGTAAAGAAAGAATTGTTTAGGCTGGGGCTGAGCTTTAAATGTATCTGTCTTCTCCTTTTATTTATTCGGCTGCTCTATATTAACATACAAAAGTATACACTAGACCCAAATAAACCATTTTGCAATTACGCTTTATTTGTGTTTGAATCTGCCTTATACAACACCGACACACTCTATTAAACAAATTAGAGATAATTCATGGGTAGAAACAAAATTGTACCCAGGGCGGTATTCAAGGCATGTCGCGCTAATCTTCTTTCTAATTACAAAAGAACATGCTAAATAATATCAAAAATACCAACACAATTTTGTCAAAACTTTTTTCTTTGTTTCGATTGCCTTTGATTTCTTGGCTTTCCAACCTCCACTCTAACTATTCCTAAATGGTATTTTTTCACACAAGGGGTGTTAATATACTATAAGTATAACCGATACAATCCAAGGCTCTTAAGAATGTAGATTTTACCTTTTCCATTGTGGTGCACACACATGAAAAGGTCATCAGCACCAATGGGAATTATTTAAGTTACAGATAAGCTTGCCCCGTTTAACTCTAACACTAAGCCTCCCTGTAACGCTAATGCCGCGTACACACGACCAGACTTTTCGGCAGAAAAGGTCAGACAGTCTATCCGACGCACTTTAGACGGAGCTATGATGGACTTCTAAAACAAACGGACTTGCTCACACACAAACGGACTAAAGTCTGTTAGTTTTGAACATGATAACGTACGACGGGACTAGAAAAGGAAGTTCAATAGCCAGTAGCCAATAGCTGCCCTTGCTTTGTATTTGGTCCGTCAGACCAGCATACAGAGAAACGGTTTTCCCGATAGGAATTGAGTCCGTCGGACAGATTTGAAACATGTTCTATTTCTAGGTCCGTCTGAATTTTTGAAGAAAAAAAAGTCTGATGAAGCCCACACACAATCGTAATATCCAACAGAATGATTCTGTCTGACCTTTTCTGCCAGAAAGTTTGGTCATGTGTATGCGGCATTACACTAATCATTACACTAAAATAGATATAAAGTAATACTACTCTGGATTCCTCATTTCGTCCCCACAAGCTTCAGGCTCTTTATTCTGTTACAAAGTATCCACTATATGAAACCGAAGGAGAGATCAGATGTCTGTGTAGAGATAAAGTGCATCTGGAGGATATGCCCCCAGAACTCGAGAAGGAAGAGACGCATGCTTGCTGAAGTGTTTGAAGTGTTTGAAGAATTGGAGCAGTGAGCTGAGACCCGTAAGCAGCCAGAGACAGGGGGTGTGTTGAGTAACTTACAAAAATGGTAGAGTCAATCACCTTTGGTAAGAGTCACTGCTCAGGGAACAAGGAAGGGAAACACAGAACAATTTTTTTTTAAATTAATCCCCCCCAGTAACCCTAACACTGACTGTTTTTGTAACTAGCATTAATCCTCATACTAACCCTCCATGTAACCCCAACTCTAAAACAAACCATCTCTGTAATTCTAATAGTAAACCTTCCTGTAACTCTGTCACTAACCTTCCCTGTAATTCTAACACCAACTCTCCCTGCAATTCTAGCACTAGTTCTTCATTTAATACCTAATCTCCATGTAATTCTAAACATATAAAAACACTGTGCTTGAGTCTAGAAAAAAATGAAGGCTGCATGCCAAACTGAGGTTCCTCTTTAACCCCATTGTTTGCATACTTACCTCTCAAGATCCTCTGCGCTAAAGGCTAACTTTCTTGCCGAAGCATACATACATACCTATAACTGGAAATCTCCACTTCATTTTCATTATAGTCCTGTTTCCCATTGACTGAAGATCACTGAATTAGTTAACGCAGACAAAGGTGTTGGATCCAAACATTACATCCTGGTAGAGCAGTTGATCTGTGTTGTTGTGTGGGTGATATAATAGTTTTTATATGCTTGCAGAACAGCCATTGTCTGTCTGAACCACACTGAATGTTTTATAGTTAGTTATAATTTAGGTGAATATGCTGACATGGCCTTAGTGTTTGATCATTTTAGATTGCTCAATAACTGTTGAGTTAACGCCTGAAAGTCTGTTATTAACTTTTTCCATTACTAACCATTTTAAGCACTGTATAAGTTAATTGCTCAGATATTGAGCTGAGTTTAATAAAGCAGGCCACCTTAATGCTTTCCATAATTTAAAATTGTTGTTTGTCTAATATTCATTTGCCTGGCTCCACTCGTCCTGTCTGTATGCAGGCAAGGCATGCTAATTATCCAAACTTGTCAGTGGGAGACTGCTATATTTTATTTACGATGCATCCCAAGACCGCATTCACTGACATAGCCACGAGCAGGACAAATCACACCAATACATGCTTATTTCACATGAAACATGAAAACATGATCTAAATGGCACCTTTTCACACTTTCTCCTGTCATCCATTGAGTCAACTATTTCCTTTATGCAAGTTTGCACTTGTAAAATGGTTTGAGCTAATTACTTATCACCTAGTACACTAAACTTTTTTTTGACTGCAGGTTGGCAACTTGTTTAACATAGAAGCTGTAGGTACACGATTATAAGGAGACACTGTCATTAACCATAAAAAACAAGCTAAATAAAGTATTGCAAATTGCATTTATAAAACTAACTATTGAAACCAGTTGCAACCAGTCTAAACTATCTTACAGAGCTAGAGGAGGCACTAGAATCTTTAACTTTTTTCATCTTTAGACACTATCAGGTATGTTAGGTGCCTGCATTTCTCTTCTGTGCCAGCAGACTATGTCGCTTTGGTGGGTTAACGCCACAGTTTACCCTTTACACACACAAACTGTATTCACCTTGTGTGTTAACAGAAGAATGCACCATTTACTACATCTGCTGTTGCAATTCCGACTTTTGGGTGCAAGGAAATATTTACAGAAAAGATATTAGAAAGACCAAGGCGTAGTTTTGAAGCTTGTGGGCCCGAATGGGTATGTTGACCTGGGGCCCCCCCACTACCACCTGCCATTTCCACGACACCTAAAGATGCTACCACCACAAACCAAAATACTTCTAAGTAGCTAAATAGTTATTTCAGATACTTATTTACATATTGAGAGGGTAATTTAAAAGATTTTGGAGAAACTGTCCATATTTTTACATAACTCTCCAATACTTTTGAATAACCTGGAGCAGCAGTAGGCAATCTTTGATAGGTGGAGATCTACCTGAACAGCATGAAAGACATCAAAGATCACTAGTGTTTGGTGCCCTTTTTATCAAGCAAATTAACTAACAAGGCCTAACTAAATACTAACGAAAACTTATAGTAATTTTTTTTTTATCAAAACCCACTGTAAAAATATCAACTTGTGAAGCAGCTTTAGCAGTCTTTAGCCTTAGTTACTCAGCTGGTTAGGGTTGGGTCCCAGTATTTTTGATGATGCATAGTCCAAGTAAGGTCTGTATGCAGTAAATAATGATGCTAGTTAAATAGCCAACCTTTAACCTTCTCCTCAGTCTCTGCTAGCAGCAACAGGTTAATGGCAGCAGTGTCCTCTTACCAGTCAGTTCACTTTTGGATATGCCTGAAGCCTCTTTAGCACATGACCACAGGCTTGTGGCAGCTTGATGTGCACATTGGAATGGCAGGTGCAAAGAGAAAGTTCCTCGGTATTCAGCATGACAGAATACAACTCTCTTCCCTATTATCCCTTTCATGACTAAGCCTTCATTTCTGACATTTGGTGTTAAAATCCATACTTTTTGCTAGAAAATTACTTAGAACCCTCAAACATTATATATATATATATATATATATATATATATATATATATATATATATATATATATATAAATTTTTTTTTTTGCAGAAAATCTAGAGCAGAAAATTGTGATTGTTGCAATATTTTATGTTACACTGTATTTGTGCAGTGGTGTTTTAAACGCAACTTTTTGGGAAAAGGGACACTTTCATGAATTAAAAAAAAACAAAACAGTATAGTTATCCCAATTTTTTTTGTATAATGTGAAAGATGATGATACGCAGAGTAAATAGATATCAAACACCTCACGCTTTATAATTTCATGCACTCATGGAATGGCGACAAACTTTTGTACCTAAAAATCTCCATAGGTGACGCTTAAATTTTTTTTACGGTTACCAGTTTAGAGTTACAGAGGAGGTCCAGTGCTAAAATTATTGCTCTTGCTCTGACGAACGCAGTGACACCTCACATGTGTGATTTGAACACCGTTTACATATTCGGGCGCAACCTCTGTATGCGTTTTCTTTACTGCACGAGCTCGTGGTGACGGGGGCACTTTGAAAATGTTTTACATCTTTTTCTTATTTATTTTATTTATTTTTATATTATTAAATTGTGTTTTAAAAAAAAAAAAAAAAACTTGATTACTTTTGTTGCTGTCACAAGGAATGTAAACATCCCTTGTGACAGTAATAGGTGGTGACAGGTACTCTTCATGGAGGGATCGGGGGTCTAAAAGACCTCCAATCCCTCCTTTGTACTTCAAAGTATTCCAATCGCTGAAAACAGTGTATCTGAATACTGTATGTTATTTAAAATCCATCGCCATTGGCAGCCGAGTAAACCGGAAGTAACGTTGTGATGTCGCTTCCGTATTTCTATTCAGGAGACTAGAACTAAGCCGTTTCCGGCTTCATCCAGTCTGTTACTAGCCGCTGGAATCGGTGGATGTTTGATCGGGCCTTCCGGTGGAACGGGAGGCCCAGGAAGAGCGGCGGAAGGCGGCGGGAGGGGGGGGACGTAGCCTCCTGCTCCTCCGGTATAACAGCCGATCGCCCATTCTAAACAACGTTACCGGGATGATGCCTGCAGCTGAAAGCCGAATACGCACATCTGCGTACGCTCGGCGAGAATGGGTTATACCCAGCTTGCACTGGCAATTATAGTCCAATGGTCTATAGACTAGCTTAATAAAGTCTCTTTCTGGAACTTCATCTCTCATGATTCAGTGCTGCCAACCATCAAGTCACTTGAGCTCCACAATTTTTGTTGAATGGTTGCTGTAGGATCAGAACTGAGGGGGCGATATGTAGTGTGATCTTCCAACTGTCTAAGGGCTTCCTGTTTGTAACTAGCAGTATCTAAGATCACTAGAGTACCCCCCTTATCTGCCTGGTGAATAACTAAGTCAGATCTAATTTTTAAGGCATTTAGGGCTATGATTTCTTGCTTAGTCAGATTAATTTTATTTCTATTATTGTGTTGCTGGCAATTTAACCAATTCCGATTCCACAATATTCTAAAACAAATCCACAACGTCATTTCTGTTTTGAACAGGGTAAAAATATTTATCCCTCATATTAATGCTTGATTTCTGTATCCCAAAAGATTCTCCCTCTGATTCTGCTTGTAAGTTCTCCAATGCAGACCTTGCTACTAGATAATCAAATCTGAAGGAGGTGATTTAATTTTGAACATTATGACACACTGTGGATTTGCTATCAGAAGGTATATCCTTGAAATGTTTCCTAAGCCCCGGGGGATGCTGGAACTGTGACATCTTAAGGGACGGGGTCACCATGTGACATCAACCGGTGACCCTGCCCCTTAAGCCTATATAAGTCACCGCACAATGCGCCTCTGCCATTACAGCCGGAGAGAGCGTTGTGTCAACATCAGAAGGAAGAAGAAGGCGGGTATACCCCTACCCATACCCCAGGTGAATGGGTAGGGGTACATCATACCCCATACTCATTCACATAGGTTAGGGGGCCAGAAACTGGGGACCCCCTTATTAAAGGGGACCCCTGCCCACAGACCCCGACAACTAACTGCCATGGTTGTCGGGAAGAGGCCCTTGTCCTCATCATGTTGAGGTCACTTGGACTGGTACGGTTCAGGAGGGGGGGTGCTCGCTCGTCCCCTTCCCCTTTTCTGATCGGCCGGGCTGCGTGCTCGGATAAGGGTCTGCTATGGACTTTGGCATTTTCTTGGCGTAGGGGTTCCCCTATAAATCCATACCAGGCGACGAGGCTCGCAAGGTGTCAATCTCGCTGATGGAGGTGGCGACATTCACTTCCTTCGCTAGTCCCGTCTACCTGGAGTCACGTTTAAAATAAGCGGACTTTACTCCATGTGTGGACAAGTCAGTTTATTTCAAAAGTCCGACGGACTAGCACACAGACGGGTGGATTGTCCGCCAGACTGCCAAGCTGACGTCATTTTTCAGTGTCCACCCTGCCTCCCTACATTCTCTCGCTCTAGATAAGCAGGCGGAATGGGGTGGTCCGGACAGGATGTAATTGCCGTAATGCCGCCCAGGTAATGGGAACGGTGTTACCATGAGGGGAAGAGTAATCAGTTATATTTCTCCTTACCCTCTAAAGTAGCTGCGTTAAGTAACTCTGTTTATTTTAACTGAGTTACTTACATCACTGCTCACAGGTAGCATCACTATCGCCTGCTACAAAGAGAGAGGAGGAGCGGTGAGGTGGAGCTGCCTGCAGTATTTTGAGGAGCCTTGACTAATCCCCAATTTCGATTGGCAGGGGGAGAGCCTCCTTAAATACCTAGGGTCAGCCCAGCTGTGGAGGAGCTGTTGGTGGAAGATCTGGAATGAGAGAGTGTGGAGGCTGTCGGGGGCCCACAGGGTGTCAGGGAATTAGTAGACCAGAACGTGTGGACTGCACAGAGGAAACCCAAAACGCATGTAGGTGAATAATAATGGTGTTTATTATAATAGGTGACAAGTAAGTGAAAACAAACAGTGCACTACCAACCACAAGACCCATAAACAACAAATAATATGTACAATAAATGGGAAATACCAGAATTGTAAACAAAAGCCAGACTGAGGTCATACACAGGGAAATCAATAGATGGGTAAGGATGGAAAACCAACAGGACAGGGAGAGGGTTGATGGATGGGCTGCAGAGCAGGGATCCAAGGTAATCAGGTAACAGGAGGGACAGGACCAGGATCGGGAGAGATCAGTTAAGATCAGGTCAGATGCAGGCTCAAGGTCAGGGTACAGGCAGCAAGGCCAGGGCACAGGGAGAGAGATACCAAGGCAAGCATGTGAGGGCTTGCCAGGTATTTATGAGACTGCCAGTAATTGTCCTCATGTAACACCTGAGCGCCGGAAGCGTTGTCTGCTCCATACTGCCAGGATCCATCTGCTAGTGGATGCCAGTATTGCAGCCCAATAATGACATAACACCAGTAGGGAAAGTCTCCCCTGACAGTTCCAAACTGCCAGGAGACACCTGCTGGTGGACCTCAGTACCACATGCCAAATGATGGATCTTACCAGCAGGCGGACCCTTTCCTGACAGTACCCCCCCTCAAAGGAGTGACCTCCAGATCCTCCATCTGGCTGAAATTGTCCATGGTATATGGAATCAAGCAGGACAATAGATGGGGGTATGTCAGGCTGGGCAACAGGCGCTTCAGGCAGGGCATCAGTTGCTTTGGGCAGGGCATCAGGTACATCAGGGCAAACAGCGGGCACATCAGAGCAAACTGCGGGCTCCGGGTCATCGAGCTGGGCAGCAGGCATGGGTACTTCAAGCTGGACATAACATACAGGGAACTACAATGTAATACTGACATGTAATCACACACATAGATTGGACTTGATGGACTTGTGTATTTTTTCAACCTCACCTACTATATATAATAGGAAAAGGAAAATTTAAAAATATAAAAAGGGTATTTAAATATATAAAACTAAAGGACCGCTATCACCATTTAAAGGTTAAAAAAAATATATAACATAATATGTAAAAAGGATATCAAGGCTACAACAATTCAAAATAAACAACAGGTTATGAAAGAGAGTAGGACAAACCCCCAAAAAATTCTTTAAATATATTATCAGTAATAAAAAGGTCAGGTCTAAGCATGTAGGCCTAAAATTGTTTAGAGCTGGTGACTGGGGACAAAATAAGGCAAATGTATTGCAAATCTTCTTCATATTAGTATAAAGTAAAATTGGGGAGCGCACGCTTTTAAAGCATTTGTTACCCTAAAAAAGTTTGGCCCCCTGTATCACCTGAAATACCTGGCTGATCATGACCGTTTCTGCCCTCCCTCCTGTAAACATTCCTCTGTCATCTGCAGCCCTGCTCTCTGCTCTCCTATGTCCTCCTCCCCCTCCCCTCCCTGCATGTCAGCTAGCTTGTGTGTGTCCCTCCCCTTCTAGCACCATACGCTTTACATCCTGGGTAGGAATTCATCAGCCACAGGGGGGGGGCACGCATGACGTCACCTGCGGCCATCTTACTGGATTAGATGTGTATACACAGAGCGCTCGTTTTTGCACTTGTGACAAGTGCCAGAATTGTAAGTGGTTTTACATATATTATTATATAACAGAGCACTAGATTCTATTTGCTTTTTTATCGATATCCACGATCCTACAGAGGAATTGGCTATCTTGGATCCACTCAGACCATTGGGAGACTATGAAATCCCTTCATGGGGATGCTTGTTTGACCGTCCTGTTGGTTCAGGGGGTCATGGTCCTAAGGAGAGCGCCATCTCTGTGTGTATGGTGGAGGTGCTGCACATTATATGACACCTGCGTGTTCAATCTAGACACACCACTTTGCGCCCTCCGGATCTGTTTTATGAACCTTTTCTGAAAATGTATTTGGACTTTCTCTTTATTTTTTTATATGATTTATGTTTTTTTTTAAATATGAATATTTTTTGTGTTGCACTAGTTTCATTTATTTCCTCTATATATCAACTATGGGTATAATACTTTGTATATAAAGATTACATATTTATTTATTTTTTAGTGGTTGAACTACCGTATTTTGACCTGTGTCCTTTATTTAACTTGACTAAAGGCCCATACACACGATCAGACTTTTTGACAACAAACATGCAAATTAGCTGTTTTGGAGCAACATCCGACTGTGTGTACGCTCCATCGGACAAACTTTTTTGGTTTTCATCGGACTTTTGTTGGCTGTGCGAACGGACAAACTTTCTGGGAACAAAAGTCTGATGGAGCAAAGTCTGATCGTGTGTACAGAAAACCATAGGACTTTTGTACAAAGTACAAACAGGCATGCTCAGAACCAATGCAAAAGATCAGACAACAATACAGAAGTTGACCAAAGGTGGCGGTAAAGAGCAGAAAAACACGTGATTTGGTGAAAGTTGGCTGAAAAAGTCCTGCTGTGTGTATGCAATACAAGTTCAGGGCCGACGCCCTTTGTACAAAAATCCAAGGGAAAGTTTGTACAAAGTCCTATCGTGTGTATGAGGCTTAACTAAGTAAGTATATAACTGTATAATGGCCACAACAGGTATAAGGGACCCTTTATTTGTTTAACATTTCAACTTGCTTGTTTTGCAAGTAATTCCTGTACAGTACAATTCTCTTTCCCATATTTGTTTTGCTCATTAGATTTTACACTTCTTTTCTTGTAATCATTTATTGCACTAGTTGTTCAGTTACTCCAGCAATTTGTTTGTTGCTTAGCAATAGACTTTAGAATAGAACATTCTTAATTAAAACCTTATCTGTAAATAATATCTTAAATGATTTCAAATTAGGCTGTGTTACAATTTGCCACACTACAGCTGCACATTTCAATGATCACAATGATTGTATATATTTTTGGATCACACAGCAAGGATAATTGGTAGCAATTCATTAATATGGCCTACATCACATTTGAGAATTATTTTTTATGTTTTTAAAATATTTTTATTGTGATTTTGTAAAAAAAATATATACTTTTTAAAAAACATTTGTGACCGTCTCTCTCGGATAAAGTTTTTTTGGTAGACGGGAATATATATGGATGAGATACCCTTTAGCTAGCCGATTATTTTCTATATTTGCCTAAGCATTACACTAAAAACTCCACCTTAATGTTTGGCGGTTGACACACAAAATATGCATATTTTAAAGAAATGGTTTATTTATGAGCACCAAAAAACTGTGGATAATTCCCACAATACAAAGAGGACTTGTGTCAAATTAGCCCAAAGTGTGAGTATGTTTCATAAGTGTAACACAATATCACATGACCCCTAAATTTCAAATGTATTTACACTTTTGTAGCCAAATTGGGACAACATAATTATAGTTGTCATATGATTAACATAACAGAAGAAAAAAAAAAAAACAATAAAATAAATACATAACATTTGCTGGTTACCTTTTTAAATAGGATTCAGACACAGAGCCGCGGCCTGGCCCCTCTCCCCTTTCTCTCCTCATTGGCTGACCGACTTTGATTGACAGCAGTGGGAGCCAATGGTGCTGTGCTGCTGTCTCAGCCAATGCAGAGGGGCAGCTGATAAACTCCTGCAACATCGCTGGATGGAGAGGGGCTGCTTCACACAGAAGGTTTTTTATCTTAATGCATAGAATATATGTGCTGCTGCAGGACACTAATGAGGAAATCTGCTGGGCCTGCATCCCTTTAGATGTGCTCCTATTGAAAATGAAATTTTTGTTGAAGGGGATGCCTGAAATCTAACTTGCATCTTAGGCAGACTTTTGGGAAAATTGGTGAGCCAATCACACAAGCAGGAAATGATGTTTCTGGGGAGTGGTCAGTACACACTCTGTATACAGAATACCTCCAGGTAGCCATATTGCATTGCATTCTCAGAAAATTACAGTGGCTGCAGATTGAAAAAGAAAGGTAATTTTTAATAACATTTAATTACAATATGATTAGTGTCACAATTGTATATGCTATATTATTTTTTCTTTATTTGCTATTTTTTTCTCTATTTTCTCCCCACGAAAGTGGAGTTTCCCTGTCAATGTTAGATTCTCCTCCTCTCTGCTAGAGCCTATGGAAATACACATTGCTTCTGAGTATAAGAAATAATGAGTGTGTAATTGCCAAACCCAACACATGGGGGATTCTTTAAAGTGACACTAAACTCTGGTTTAAAAGAAAAATATATATTATTCACAACCCCAAAAAAACTACCTTCTATTCCCCTCAGGTGCCTCTAAATTAAATTTTTTCCTGCTTTGATCCAACTACCTTTTAGAGGGTGGTCTCTATAGTCTCACTGTATGTAGGAACATAGCCACCCCTTTCTTGCTTGCTCCTGGAATGGACTAGAGATTAGGGACTATGGGATTTGTAGTGTGCACAGAGCAATGCAATGGACTGTAAGGTGCACGGCTCATTCTGAAAAACTGAAGTGGTGGAAAGGAGAGGTTCAGGAGCTCACACAAGATGCTACACACACAGTAAGAAACGATTTCATGAAAAATAGACCATAGTGGATATGTAGAATCACGACCATAGTGGATACAAGACCATAGTGGATATGTAGGAATTTGAAGCATAAGGACAACATTTAGTATCACTTTAACTCCATGCTACCTCTGACATCTTCTGACATGGAGCTTACTAAGGGCTTAGGGTGTTTTCACACTGATATGGTGTTGCTTTCCCACACCACAGGTCAGGGCAGTGTACACACAAGGTAAACTGCACTGCATCAGTGGGAAAGCACTCTTACACCCATGGTTCCAGTGGGGAGAATGGAGCAGTAGGGATTAACCGCTTGCCGACCAGCCGCCGTAGCTTTACTGTGGCAGAATAGCACGGCTGGGCGAAACTATGTTATCTTACGTCGCTTTGCCTTTTGGCCACTAGAGGAGCGCACCTGCCGCTGGAAGCATGCATGTGTGCACGCAGTGTGTGTCCGATCCCGATGCGAGTGCCCGGCGGCCATGATGACCGTCAGGCTCCGACGATCGCTTGTGACAGAGTGAGAACACAGATCCTGGTTCTTTCAGGGGAGAGGAGACAGATTGTGTGTTCATACTATGTATTTCACCAATCTTTCTCTCCTCCTAGACAGTCCCATCCCCCACAGTTAGAACACACACATAGGGAACACAGAATCACTCCCTAGGACACATTTAACCCCTTGATCACCCCAAGTGTTAACCCCTTTCCTGCCAGTGTCATTTACACAGCAATCAGTGCATTTTTATAGCACTGGTCGGTGTATAATTGTCAATGCTTTCAAAAATGTGTCAAACATGTCCAATGTGTCCGCCATAATGTCGCAGTCCCAATAAAAAAAGCAGATCACCGCAATTGCTATTAAAAAAATAATAATAATAAAAATGCCATAAATCTATTCCCTAACTTTTGAGCAAACCAATCAATATACGATTATTGGGATTTTGAAGAATACATATTGGGCTTATCTGAGGAAATTTTTATTTATTTTTGATAAAAAAAAATGTGGGATATTTATTATAGCAAAAAGTAAAAGATAGTGTTTTTTTTCAAAGTTGACTTTTTTGTTTTTGTTTATAGCTGTTAAAAAAAAAAAAAAAACACAGAGG
Organism: Lithobates pipiens; assembly: GCF_037356315.1. Lineage (NCBI taxonomy): Eukaryota > Metazoa > Chordata > Amphibia > Anura > Ranidae > Lithobates > Lithobates pipiens. The sequence continues at coordinate 1,923,486 of NW_027507755.1, read as the reverse complement.
AGATCAAATACCACCAAAAGAAAGCTCTATTCATAGGAAAAAAAGGACCTCAATTTTGTTTGGGTACAGCGTTGAACAATTAAATTGTCAGTTAAAGCGCACAAAAAATGGCCTGGTCATTAAGCAGCCAAATCTTCCGGGGCTGAAGTGGTTAAAGTTGAGTATTAACAGGGTTGGGCTTTTAAAAGAACCTGTCGATTTGTCCTGAATGGGCAAAGTACCCCATTCCTTTCTGAAAGAACGCAGTGACGTACAGCACTACGACGAGCCGAGAAATTGAAGTTCAATGCTTCCAAGCATGCATCGAATTGTTTCCGAGCATGCACTGGAATTTTGTGCGTCGGAATTGCTACAGATGATCAGAATTTCCAATTTAAACTTTTTCGTCTGAAAAATCTAGAACATACTATCAAACTTTTCCTGGTGGAAATTCGGCCAGCAAAATTCCGATGGAGCATACACACGGTCGCATTTTCCGACGAAAATCTCTCATCAGTTTTTTGCTGACCGAATTTCCGATCGTGTGTACGCGGCATAAGAGGCATTTACAACCTTAACTTTTTATTGTTTGTGCAAATTCAGAGCCTTTTATTCTATTTCTTTTCAACTTTTAAAAAGTTAAATAATGATATGGAAAAGAACAGGCTCCACTTTCTCTTTTCTTGTGCAAATTTGATCTAGCCGGTTTGTATAAACAAAAATAAATAACTGTTGTGTGGTTATCAAGTCATAAGGATTAATTATGAAATGTCGTTTCTCTGTGGCATTAGTGTTTGTAGAGTGTGTTAGAGAGGAGTGAGTGACATTTTAAGCCTTCGTACAATGGCAGCACGACATTTAAAAATCTTCACCAGTGCCTTGTTGGTCTTTTCCTTGCTGCTTTTCCTTTTTATTTTTGATGACCGGAAAATAGCTCTGAATCTAGTAATTAAATGCTAATGTTATAAAAAAAAATAAAAAATGTAAAAAAAAATATTTTCCTTTCTCAAACAGAAATGATCACTGCTGTATATTTTAGGTGATGTTGTTCTTCTTCCTTTGCATATTGTACTATGTACTAAATGTATTTCTTCTTATGCCCAACACAGCCCAGGTCCTCTGACCAATCCCACCTCTGAAGTCCCTCTCCCATTGCCACAATTTTAAGGGTATGTATAGATACCATTGAAGGTACATTTTTATATCTGCTTAAAGGGAATTCTAAAGGCAGAATTTTTTTTTCTTGCCTTAATGCATTCTATGCATCAAGATACAAAATCTTCTGCGTTCAGCCTCCCCTTAAACTTACCCGAGGCCGATATGGATCCATTGTTGTACAAGAGAGCAGCATCACTGCTCTCTCTCCCTTTTCTCACTGCTGTTGGGAATCACAGACAGTGAGGAGGGAGCAGGAGGCAGGCTGGAGCCACACTGTGTGTGTCAATAGACACACAGAGCACGGCTTGAGAGTGAGCCTGAATGAGTGCCCCCACAGCAAATGGTTTGCTATGGGGGCACTCGGCAGGGAAAGGGGGGCCAGGGACCCTATAAGAGGAGGATTGGGGATTCTCTGTGCCATTGCACAGAGCGGGTAAGTATACCATGTTTGTTATATGTATACAATATCTCACAAAACTGAGTACACCCCTCACATTTTTGTAAACATTTTATTATACCTTTTCATGTGACAACACTGAAGAAATGACACTTTGCTACAAAATAAAGTAGTACATATACAGCTTGTATAAAACAGTGTACATTTGCTATCATATAATAATAATATTATTTTTATTTTTTTACTAGTAATGGCGGTGAGCTGGGATTTTTATCGGGACTGAGACATTATGGCAGACACATCGGATACTTTTGACACAATTTTTAAACCATTGACAATTATACAGCGATCAATGCTATAAAAATGCACTGATTACTGTGTAAATGTCACTGGCAGGTAAGGGGTTAACACTAGGGGGCAATCTAAATGTGTTCCCTATGTGTGTGTTCTAACTGTAGGGGGGGACTGACTATAGGAGATGACAGATCTTGGTTCCTAGCTATTAGGAGCTTACAATCTGCCTCTCCTCTGCTCCTGCTTAAAGGAGCCGACGTAAAGCTATGACGGTTCATGGGATTGTGCCGACCTGCCACAGTATAATGACAGCGGCTGGTCGGCAAGCCGTTAAACAGCACGAACGTAGCACTAACCAACAAGCCCAGTTTTGTGTCTTTTGGCTGTTGTAGGGGGTTGAGTGACCTTTAATAAATTATTAATAACACAAAATTGATAAAAGATATAACAGAAATTTAAATGGCACAAACGCAGCACTAACCAATGAGCCCAGTTCCGTGTCCCTGTCTGTTGTAGGGGGGCTGGGTGATATCAGAGACTGGAAAAAAACAATTGCTAATATCTTTAAAATAAAATCAGCACTAATATAAAATTTTTGCGGCACAAAACAGCACAAACGTAGCACAAAAGAAACACACTTGAGTTTTTTAGTTGTGCTGATTGTGGGGGGGCAGCTTCGCTGAGCTGCATGCACTGAGGAATAAAGAAGGCTGCAAAAATATGTAAAATATGTTATCATATATATACATGTCACTATGGCCCAATCAGGGCAACATATGGCTGAATAGCATAGTCTTTAACCACTTGCCGCCCGCCCACCGACAAATGATGGCTGGGCGGTGGGGCTCTCATTCTGGGTGGACGTCGTATGATGGCCTCCCAGAACGACCGCTCTCTTGTTAGGACATGGCGCGACTCGTATCTGTATAAAGAGCCATGGACACAGCTCTTTAACCATGCGATCGGCTGTGTCCAATCACAGCCGGTCATATGTAAACACGGAGATGTCGGTAATCGGCTTTCCTCGCCTCACACTGACAGAGTGTGAGGAGTGAAGAGCCGATCAGTGGCATCTCCTCACAGGGGACAGCTAGGTATGTAATTAGGGCACTAATCATCAGTGCCTTGATTACAATTAAGTGGCCACCAGTGCCAGCATTGATTACCCACCACTGCCAGCAATCAGTGCCAATCAGTGTCCACATTTGCCACCAATCTGTGCCCACAAGTGCCAGCAATCAGTGCCCACAAGTTCCAGAAATCAGTGGCCATTAGTGTTGGCAGTCTGTGCAGGCTATCAGTGCTACCCATCAATGCCGATCACTGCTGCCCATCAATGCCACCCATAAATGTCCATGAGTGCCCATCACTGAGTGCCCCTCTGACAGAACGGCGATCAGCCTTGTTTAATTAGACAGACCAATGTTCTGCCTCTCTTGGTAACGATCGGTGGACCCGTTGTTTGGCTCCTGCTGTGTCCAATTACACACCCCAGACCTGGGAATCAAAATCACTTACAGGTACATCACTTCACTCTGAAGGGCAGCCCTGCTGCAGTAAATGTATGTGGGGTGGTCCAGAAGCGGTTAAAGAAGCCCAAAGAAGTGAGGACGCTGCCGTTACTGAAATATAGTTTATCTGGCTTCCTTGCAGAGTGACTTTAATGCTTTTTTCTGTATGACCTGAAACAGGTATAAAGAATACAGTAGTACCTTGGTTACGAGCATAATCCGTTCCAGAAGCATGCTTGTAATCCAAAGCACTCATATATCAAAGCGAGTTTCCCCATAGGAACCAATGGAAACTCAGATAGTTGGCTCCACAGTCACTGCTGGTGTATGCAGAACTGTATTTGGCCAGGGCCAGTACACAAACCAAGTCAGTATTTAAAAAAAAATAAAAAATAGCTCATATTACAAAACGCTCATATAGCGCGATATTCACTATCTGAGGTTTCTCTATATTTATGTATTTGTTTAAAAAAAAATTTTGATCGGAGTTCTGCTTTGAAAGCCCCAAAAAGTGAGGAGACGCCCATTCTGAAAATACCATTTCCCAGGTTGCCAGGCTAAATGGCTGCAGCATTTTCTGAGTCCCTGACCTGGCACCAGTATGTAGGTCATTGGGTTCTGACATCACTGTGAATTTCACGATTTATGTACATTTTTTTTTTTTTTTTTTACAGGGGGGTCAGCAATGGCAGCCCCACATTCCTGCCAGTACAGGTTTCCTTTAAGACACAATGAGAGGGTCGAAAATACAGAATATTCCAATTAAAAATTATAAGGGTAAATTTTAGACAGTACTGCGGTTATATTTATAAAGAAAATGGCAGAAGATTTAATTACTGAATTCATTTTCAGTGCATAACTGTAAGAGTAAGTGGAACAGCTGCCAGGTGAGCTGATAGAGTGCACTAATATAAAATGACTCAGAATGTAAAGGTGATTAGTCTCAATGAGCAATTGTCAGGCTCTACTATCAATAGATTTGAAGAATAAAAAAAAAATGTGGCCTTCACGCTTAACTAGGGGATTTTGTATAGCAGAGAAGGTAATCTAGTAGAGCTAAGTGCCTAAATCAAATTAATAAGATATCCAAAGTGTTCTGTGGTTAACCCACTCGATTCCTATTGTGCCTGATGTTTTAAAGGGTCGGCCTATCTAAAACTCGTATTTTAGGTAAAGTAAATGTGAACCCTTACCATATATCTATATATATCTCTCTCTATATCTCTATCTCTCTATCTATATCTCTATCTCTCTATCTATATCTCTATCTCTCTTTCTCTATCTCTCTATCTATCTATCTCTCTCTATCTATCTCTCTATCTCTCTCCATCTATCTCTCTATCTCTCCCCATCTATCTCTCTATCTCTCTACATCTATCTCTCTATCTCTCTACATCTATCTCTCTATCTCTCTCCATCTATCTCTCTATCTCTCTCCATCTCTCCATCTCTCCATCTCAACCTCTCTCCATTTCTCCATCTCTACATCTCTCCATCTCTCCATCTCTCCAGAGGCTGCATCTTTTGGCACACCAGACTCATCCCAGGCCATCACTCTCTGGTCTTCCTTTGTGACTTCCCACCAGGCATCCTCCCAGGCTGTGGCTGGGCTCCTGTAGCTGGGGCAGGAGGAGAAGGAGGGCGTTGTTGGACCTCCTGGCTGCCACTTGCCACAGCCTCTCCCCGACTGAGGTCTTCCTGTGTATGAAAAGGGGACATAGTTTTAGTTTTTTGATCATCAATCACAACATTTTGTGCTCCTGGCTTTTGCTATTTGACTGTTACCAAATAGAACAGACTATCATTCTGACACCAGCATTTTTCTTTCCCGTCCCAATCATTTTTGGTCACTACTGTCTCTTGAGATGTAAACCACTTGGAGAAATCTCAACTTACTGATCAATAAGAACATCTAGTTAACATTAAATGTAACACAAGAAATATGTTCAACAATGCAATACCTGTCTCAAGCTGGGCCCCACCACATGGTGCTGCCTGGAAGGCCCAGGTTGGACATCAGAAGCCTCAGCTGGGGGTGAAGGATGCCTTGGAGGAAGCCTGGAGAGTGGTGGCCTGAGTGGTGGCCTGGGTACCCCCTGGTCTACCAGAAAATGCAGCCTGTCAAAGTGCACCATCCTGGGGTAATAAACAGCATCTGGATCTCCTGCTCTCAAGGACTCCAGGTGCTTCTTTCTCTCCCTGAAATATGCAAGCTTCATGGCCACAATTTTGCGATTCAGATATGTCATGTCTGCCGTGGGGACCCTGATCTGCACCAAAGCAAGCAGTTTCTCCAGTGCTGCATTCCTCTTTGATCTGTCATAATAAAATTTGTTGTGGAACTGCCACAGGCAGGGCATCTCCATGTAGAGCTCGAGGAATAGCCCCATAAAGTTGGGATTGTTGAATGGGTCCATTTTGTCTGCAAGACACAACACAAGACAAACCCTCAAATACTAATAATGCAATTAAAATCCCTCCTAATCTGGTCCCAACAGCGGCCTAGATACAAGCAGTCTAGTCTAGTGAAGCACAAATTTAAAAATGTTACCTTCGTTTCGACGTTCGCCGCGTCCGTGACTCACACTCTCCTCCCAGATCGTACGGACGATACACATGTGTGGCGTTTTATATACAGTGCTCATGCGTTAAAACACCGCCCGCCCCTGACGTTCTTTCCAGACTATTCCCCGCCCCTTCGCTTCCCACGCAGTGGGGAGAGCACATGGCGGAGAGAACGCGCAATAATAGTTCCACTAACGAGGAGGAGGGTGAGGAAAGCCCGGAGTCTGAAACGTCCCGATCCAGGAAGACAAGATTTAAGGCCTCAAATATGTCTTTTGGAGAGATGTTGGAGATGGTGGACATATTGAACAGGACCGACTATGATGGGAAGTAGGGACCTTACCCAAACCCAAATATCAGAAAGGCCAAGATCATGAATAAAGTTGTGAAGAGTCTTCTGAAGAATTTTGGCGTACGCCGATCCAAGGATCAACTGAGAAAACGCTGGTCAGACCTGAAACTGAGGGAGCACGAGCAGTACCTAAGGATCAAGCGTGTTCTTAAAAAAAGTAAGTAGTTGTCGTGTGTTCATATCATTATTCTTGCTTGCATACATGCTCCATGTGCTTTGATTTCATGTTGTGCATTTTAAAAAGACCACTTTCAAGGTCATGTATTCGTTCGTTTGTATGAAACATCGTTCTGCAGGGAAGTATTCCAGCTTAACAAAGTGGCCCCAATAATGTTCTCACCTTGTAACTCGGCCCAAAAACACAATTGTACAACACTTCCAAGCAATGTTTCATATTCCTATTTATGCCCTCTGTGTGCTAATTAATCTTTGTTTACATTCTCATAGGGGAGAGAAGACTCGGCAAGTATGAGGACACCAGGGACCATGAGGACACCAGGGACCACACCCCTCCCAAAGAAGGGCAACTTCCAAAAGAAGAAACAGAGGAGCAGGAGCAGGAGGAGGAGGAGGAAGGAGAGATCGTGGAGGTTGGACAAATTGTCACCACAACAGGTGAGTGACGGAGAACACAGCTTCCGGTAAGCTCATCAATGTATATCACCATATTTGGATTGCATGGTGTGTTTGTTTGTTCTTTTTCTAGGTGATGTGGAGGAAGATTCCCGTTTTACCAGTGAAAGTGCCCAGATCTTGATCGGGGAGATAATGGGGTGCAATACGGATTTGGAAATTGTACAACAAAACATCAATGATGTTAAAAATAAAATGAACAACATCATTGATGTTTTGGGGAGAGTGTGAAAATGAAAAAACTAGATAAGGTTTTATTTTTGTTTTTTAAAAAAAAAAGGTGTATTTTGCATAATTCCAAATTTGGAAGATGCACAGAGTGTGTAAACATGTGCTCTCACATCATGGGGGATCAATGTACATGTTTTGTGGAAAGTGTCTGAGATGAAGGGGTTGCAGCCCCAAAGCATGTACATTGATACCCCATGATGGGAGTTAGCACATGTTGACACACTGTAAAAAATAAATATGATTAAACTCGGTTTTGGATCCCCAAAATCTCTTGGTTTGTTGTAAAAACCTTTACTAAACGCACATATGAATGTGCTTGTATTAAAAAGTTTAATTCTCAACAATGTGTGGCTTCCTTTTTCATTGGGATTAAAATGTATTTGTAGTGAAATTATAGTTTGTGCTGAGAAGGAGTGTGATTTACTAAAGGCAACTCCACTTTGCACTCCAAGTGCAGTTTCAGGTGTACTTTTGCAGTGCACTTGTAGTGCATAGTGGATGTGCCTTTAGTAAAAAGCACCCACAGTGATGTGTAAATTTGGACACTCATGCCATTTTCCTGCCATGGTGCTGAAAATGAGCATGATTTAGATCAGTAATGCACTACACATTAGTTAACAAAAAGAAGGTGTGTGTGTAGCAGACCAACAACATAATAAGATTATCTGAAGAAGAGACTGTCCCCTCATCTCGCTTTGAACTTGGGTTTGCACTGTTGCTGAAAATGGCACAACTTGAAGAAAAATGGCAAAGTGGGAGGCCACAGTCTGCCATTCCTGTGGCGTTGAAGAACACTGTGTAGTGACACAAGAAAAAAAAACTAGTAATTTTACAAATCAACATTGCATGCAGATTAGACACCCACATTTTTGGACAAAATTAGTATAACATTTTTTAAAATGAGTATTTAAAGCCTAAAGTATAAGGTCCCCTTATGAGAGTCATAACCCCCCCCCCTCCCCATCTGATGGGCCCTTGATAAAAAAATGAGGGGGGATGTTTAGGACAGGTAACGCTCTCCACTTGATTGAGAGCTGAATGGCTAAATAATGTGTGATACTTTGTGAAGCCCCTCCTTAGTTACACTATTGACAGCCCACCGGACAGGTAAGAAGTGTCATAATAACAAAATGGAAGGACATTTTGACATTCTGCTATTACATAGCAAGAAAATTAATGATGTTAAAAAAATAAAACTAGCATTTGAAAGTATTGAGGCCCTTACACTACATGCTTTGGTGAATTGTTCCATAAATGTGATCATGAAAAAGGTATTTAGAGTGTGTATTGGGTTGGGTCAAGTCATCAGATAGAAGATTGCTATCAGCTGAGGTAAAAGTTGGGGAGAGGGGGGTTACTAATGAGTTTGGCACAACTCCAAAAAACAATAAAAGGGTAACTTTGCATGAATTGAAGCACACACATCACATTTGTAGAGATTTTAGGGGGTGTTAAGGGGAAAGCAATACTATGGAGCTGCCAAAAGACATTGTCAAGTGACTAGACTATAGTTTTAGGGGCCAAGAAGAGCATGGTGAGGAAGTTAGTGAGGCAAATCTGCATGAGGACAAAGGGGCAGAGCATATGAATTAGAGCATATTGGAATGATGGTAATTAGGGAATGAGGCTAGAAATGCAAGAAATTAGCAATCATGAAATACATAGAATGTGATGTTTAAGGTTAAAAATTAGCATAATATAGTCCTTCAGCAGGAGATGAATGATGGCAGAACAGGTCTCTGGAATGATGATCCCCAGAGCCTGGGGGGAGATGCACTTGAGGTCCTGAAGGTTCGTCTACGTACTCATCATACAGTTTGTGCTGTGCAGGGGTTCTTACTTTGACTTTGACACAAGCCCTTTGGCTTGTGTCAAAGTCAAAGCAAGAACCCCTGCACAGCACAAACTGTACGATGAGTACGTAGACGAAACATGTTTGGAAAACGGTCGGGTGGTCAGAACGGACACCAGAAAGCAACGCTAAACAGCAAGGTCTGAAAGGACGACCTGAATAGCAGAAGCAAGCAGACAATAAAAAATGCCTTTCAAAGCGTACTATACCAAGATAGAGTCCACAATGAGAAGAAAATACTTAATGACTGCACGCACTGATTATCAGATACGCAAAGACAAGCAGAAACTGAAGAGCAGTAGCGATCTGAATCACTAATCTGAAAAGCGCGAATCGTCTTTCACCAAACTTCTACTAAAACACAAGATCAGCAGAAGGAGCCCAAAGGGTGCCGGACGTGGTGCTGAACTTCCTTTTTCTAGTCCCGTCGTACACGGCTTAAGTCACTGCATTCTTGGCAACCGCGAAATCAGACAACTTGGCCCGACCGTGTGTATGCAACAGTTTCGGACACAATCCATCGGACTAAATCCGACGGGCAAAATCCGACAGATTTGGTTGCCAAAATCTCCGACCGTGTGTACGTGGGCTAAGAATTGGTAAGCTGTAATATATTAAATATGTGTTTTGGGGTTTAATACTGCTTTAACTGTAATCAGCCCTAATTAACTTCTACCCATCCTTTCCCCAATGTCTAATTTTTAAGCCAATATACCTTGTTTTTCATTTATTTATTTTTTCGTTTTTTTTTTTTCATTAATTCTATTTTTTTTATTGATTTTATTTATTGATTTTTCCAAGCAAAGAAAAAAAAAAAAACACTTGTACAAAGAAAACAATGTACAAAACAAAAAAATAGAAATAAATCAATATAATACAGAAATGAAACCAATGTGTTTTTCTATGTCTAATTTTTAAACCGTTTTACCTTCTTTTTAACAGTTTTTTTTGTTTCTTTCCATTAATTAATTTTTTTTTAAAAGATAGATTTATTGAGTTTCCCAAGCAAAAAACAAACAAACAGGTGTACAAAGAAAACAATGTACAAAACCTAAAAAAATTAAAAATAAAACAACATATTACAGAAATGAAACTAAACAATAAACAATTAAGTACAATGTTTCACATGTCCCATATTATCGTCAACATAGAAAGTTCAAGTAGGACACATAATAAATGAACGTTACATAACGACCTTAAAGAAGAAGTAAACCCTGATGAATTTACTTCCTCTTTCATTCCCTGTAAAGGCAAAGCATAATGGACTACTATGCATCGCATAGTAGTCCATTATGTGTCACTTACCTGACACAGGAGCCAGCGAAGTCACCGCTGTCCCCTGTAGTTCCGAGCGTCCATCTTCTTGGTGGGTCTCCATGGGTCTCGCTGCTCCGGCGCTGTGGGTCCATGGGTCTCGCTGCTCCGGCGCATGCGCCGTAGATAGCGGTGCCCGTCTTCGGGCAAATATCTCCTAAATAGTGATGGACGAACTTCCGACGGGACGTTTCGCGAAAGCGAAATGCGAACGGACCCAAACGTTCGCGAAACCGAACGTTCGCCGCGGGCCCCATTGACTTCAATGGGAGGCGAACTTTGCAAACCTTCATGTCGAATTTGCGGCCACGTGGTAATTATTAGGGGGTAAAACGTAGTCCCACCATCTGGACAATGACATAATACATGTATGAGGTGAATTTGGGATCGATAACTACAAGCATTTTTATTTTATTTGGGAAATTGTTCTAACAATTCAGGACTATGGAGCTAATGAAGGCAATGGAGGAGAGGGAAGGTCAGGGACCAGGGTAGGCAAAGAAGAGGGTGCAGGAGATGATCACCAGCAGCGTGACATACCGGAATGACACATGCACCGTGATAGAGGCATCTGACAGCAGCACCGTAATACAGAGCGCTGACAGCAGCACCGTGACATACAGCGCTGACAGCAGCACCGTGACATACAGCGCTGACAGCAGCACCGTGACATACAGCGCTGACAGCAGCACCGTGACATACAGCGCTGACAGCAGCACCGTGACATACAGCGCTGACAGCAGCACCGTGACATACAGCGCTGACAGCAGCACCGTGACATACAGCGCTGACAGCAGCACCGTGACATACAGCGCTGACAGCAGCACCGTGACATACAGCGCTGACAGCAGCACCGTGACATACAGCGCTGACAGCAGCACCGTGACATACAGCGCTGACAGCAGCACCGTGACATACAGCGCTGACAGCAGCACCGTGACATACAGCACTGACAGCAGCACCGTAAGCAGCCCCAGGAGGAAGTCAGCACAGCACAGGGATGGTGTGATCCCCTCATAATAAGAACCCCCAGGAGGAAGTCAGCACAGCACAGGGATAGTGTGATCCCTTCATAATAAGAACCCCCAGGAGGAAGTCAGCACAGCACAGGGATATCATAAGCAGCCCCAGTAGAAATATGACACCGCTCAACCTCTTCAAAGAGGAGGGTAGGGGCATATAGTACGGTGTGCTTTTTTGGGTCAAGGAAGTGAGCCAAATGAATTAAGAAGGTCTGTGTGCTTGATTAAAAAAATAGTTTATAGACATATACATGGTCTACTGGTCACATGTGTTGAATTCCTCCGAGATCCATGCCTCATTCATTTTTAGAAATGTGAGGTAGTTAACACTGTGGTGAGCTAGGCGAGTACGCTTATCGGTCACAATCCCCCCTGCTGCGCTGAACGTCCTTTCGGACAGGACACTGGATGAGGGGCAAGCCAACAGTTCGATTGCAAATTGGGCAAGCTCTGGCCAGAGGTCAAGCCTGCCCACCCAGTAGTCTAGGGGTTCATCACTCCTCAGAGCGTCCACATCGGCCGTTAACCCAATGTAGTCGGACACCTGACGGTCTAGGCGTTCCCTGATGCTGGATCCGGATGACACCTGTCGATGGGTCGGCTGAAAGAATGACCTCATATCCGAAGTCACCAACACATCTTCAAACCGGCCTCTTCTTGCAGGCGCTGTTGGATTGGTACCCGCAAATCCTTCTCTGGGAGTGGGAATTGCTCCTCTGCCAGCGCACGCAAAAGCAGAATGCAGCATTTCTCGAAGCAAGGCCTGGAAGTGCTGCATTCTGACAGCCCTCTGCGACGGCGGTAACATTTCCGCCATTTTGTGTTTGTACCGGGGGTCTAAGTACGTTGCCACCCAGTACTGGTCCTTGACCCTCATGCTTTTTATACGGGGGTCCCTATTAAAACACTGGAGCATGAAGGCCCCCATTTGCACTAAAGTGGAAGCGGTGTGGTGGCCTGGCTCCTGCTCATCATCCAGGATAATGTCGTCCTCTTCATTCTCCTCTCCCCATCCTCGCACAACAGGGATCCCAGAAAGGTTTAAAGCATGCTCTTCTTGCTCCTGCTCATCCGCCCCGGCACCATCCTCCTCTGACTCCTCATCAGACTCCTGTTGTTGACTTGTCTCAGATAGAGTAGCCCCCCCTGGGAATTCATCCAGCATTGCGACTTCCTCATCTTCCCGCTCCTGCTCCTCCACAGCCTGATCAATGACACGACGCAATGCACGCTCCAGAAAGAAGGCATAAGGTACCATGTCACTGATGGCGCCATGGCTGCGACTGACCAGTTTGGTGATCTCCTCAAATGGCCGCAGAAGTCTGCATGTGTCGCGCATGAGCAGCCACTGGCGCGGTGAAAAAAAACCCAGCTCCCCAGAACCGTTTCTTTCGCAGAGTTCATACAGGTAGACGTTAACTGCACGTTTCTGCTGGAGCAGCCTATCAAGCATATAGAAGGTTGAGTTCCATCGCGTCGGGCAATCGCAAATAAGACGTCTGACCGGCAGATGGTGTCGCCGCTGAATGTCAGCAAGGCGAGCCATGGCCGTGTAAGATCTTCTGAAATGGGCCGAGATTTTCCTTGCCTGCCGCAAGATGTCCTGGACCCCAGGGTATTTGACAAGGAATCGCTGCACGACCAAGTTTAAGACGTGTGCCATGCACGGCACGTGCGTGATTTTGCCCTGTTTCAATGCGCTAAGCAGATTGGCACCGTTGTCACACACCACTTTACCAACTGTCAAATTGAGCGGTGTTAGCCACTCATCTGCCTGTGAACGCAAAGCTGAAAGGAGTGCCGGGCCAGTGTGGCTCTTTGCTTCCAGGCACAACAGACGCAGCACGGCATGGCAACGTCTCACCTGGCATGTGGAATAGGTTCTGGGGAGCTTGGGCGGTGCAGTGGAAGAGACGCTAGCAGCGGAAAAGGAGGAGGCAGCTGAGGAGGAGAGGGAGGAGGATGGAGTAGGAGGAGGAGAAGAAGAGTCAGGCCTGCATGCAATCCGTGGCGGTAAAACCAAATCTACACGGGTGCCACGGGTTACATGCTTGACGGCCGTCAGAAGGTTCACCCAGTGGGCAGTAAAACTGATATACCTTCCCTGCCCGTGTTTGCTAGACCACGTGTCTGTGGTCAGATGTATCTTGGCACCGACACTGTGTGCCAGAGATACATTCACTTGCCGCTGAACATGGCCATATAGCTCTGGGATGCCCTTCTCTGAGAAATACTTCCTTCCTGGGACCTTCCATTGTGGTGTTCCAATGGCCACAAATTTGCGAAAGGCCTCCGAGCCCACCAGTTTATATGGCAGTAGTTGGCGGGCTATGAGTTCTGACAAGCCAGCCGCCAACCGTTGGGCAAGAGGGTTATCCGGCGTCATCATTTTTTTACGCTCAAACATTAGGCCCACGGAAGCCTGCCTTTTTGCAGAAAAATGTGAGCTTGGCGTGATGGAAGGTGGAGTGGAGGACAATTGTGAGGAGAGAGGAGAAGGAGAAGTAGAAGACGAGGCTGGACGGTGAGAGCCTGCAGTGTGGCTTTGTGTGTTCCGTTGCTCCCACTGGGCTCGGTGATGGCTGCTCATGTGCCTTCTTAAGGCGGTCGTCCCTAGGTGAGTATTGGGCTTACCGCGACTAACGCGTTGACTGCAAAGATTGCAGATGGCAACGCTATTGTCAGCAGCGGACACGTTAAAAAAAGCCCACACTGCGGAGCCATGTGCCGGTGTCCTGGGAGCGCCAGATGTGACCGTACATGGTCGATGACTCGCTCCTGATACATTTGCAGTCTGCTTTGTCCCTGCTGTGCAATGTAAGTCATTGCTGCTTCTCCTCCCTATCTGCTGGTCCATATCTCCCTCTGAACTCCCCTCCTCTTCCTCTCTTGTGGGCACCCACGTGACATCACTAGACACGTCATCATCAACGTCACCTTCCCCACCGCTATAAGTAGAGATCTCGGAGTAGGCAGCAACACCGGGGACCAACCTCCTCCTTGGGCTGATCTGGGTACTGGCGTCAGACTGCTGAGTAGCGCTTGTTGCTACCTCCTCTTCCTGATCCAATACCAAGAGTGGCTGCGCATCAGAAATGTCCTCTTGATATGGATCGGAAAATAATTCCAGTGACTCAAGCGGAAGGTATGTGGTGGTGGTGGTGGTGGTCGTGTTGTTGGTGGTAGTGTCTTTGGGGGTGCACATAGCAGAGAGTGAAGAAGAGGGTGCAGATCGAGAGGATGAGGAGGGTGCAGAAGAGTAAGGCTGAGCGAGCCACTCAACCAAGTCTGGTGCATCCTTTAAAGTAATTGAACGCACCTTCTGCAACTTCCCACTTTGGCTCAAGCCTGTTGCTCCTGCCCTACCCCTACCACCCCTGCGGAAGGGCCTGCCTCTTCCTCTGCCTGTCATTTTTTAAATGACCCTGTGACAAAACTCTTAGTCCCTATACCGATGAAGGACTGCTGCAGTATAGGGCAGCGGTCAGCAGTGGTGCACGTCAACCCTATCTATTGTGGACCGATAGCGGTCCTTACAGAACAGCAGACTGTGCCGCACTCAAGCCTATGTACCGTAGCACCCTATACCAAGTTACCAGTCCTTATAAGAACTTTTGTGGAACAAGCAGGTTGTGTGTTAGTGATTAGCAGACTGTAGGTCAGTCCCTATACCGCTGAAGGACTGCTGCAGTATAGGGCAGCGGTCAGCAGTGGTGCACGTCAACCCTATCTATTGTGGACCGATAGCGGTCCTTACAGAACAGCAGACTGTACCGCACTCAAGCCTATGTACCGTAGCACCCTATACCAAGTTACCAGTCCTTATAAGAACTTTTGTGGAACAAGCAGGTTGTGTGTTAGTGATTAGCAGACTGTACGTCAGTCCCTATACCGCTGAAGGACTGCTGCAGTATAGGGCAGCGGTCAGCAGTGGTGCACGTCAACCCTATCTATTGTGGACCGATAGCGGTCCTTACAGAACAGCAGACTGTACCGCACTCAAGCCTATGTACCGTAGCACCCTATACCAAGTTACCAGTCCTTATAAGAACTTTTGTGGACCAAGCAGGTTGTGTATTAGTGTTTAGCAGACTGTACGTCAGTCCCTATACCGCTGAAGGACTGCTGCAGTATAGGGCAGCGGTCAGCAGTGGTGCACGTCAACCCTATCTATTGTGGACCGATAGCGGTCCTTACAGAACAGCAGACTGTACCGCACTCAAGCCTATGTACCGTAGCACCCTATACCAAGTTACCAGTCCTTATAAGAACTTTTGTGGACCAAGCAGGTTGTGTATTAGTGTTTAGCAGACTGTACGTCAGTCCCTATACCGCTGAAGGACTGCTGCAGTATAGGGCAGCGGTCAGCAGTGGTGCACGTCAACCCTATCTATTGTGGACCGATAGCGGTCCTTACAGAACAGCAGACTGTACCGCACTCAAGCCTATGTACCGTAGCACCCTATACCAAGTTACCAGTCCTTATAAGAACTTTTGTGGACCAAGCAGGTTGTGTATTAGTGTTTAGCAGACTGTACGTCAGTCCCTATACCGCTGAAGGACTGCTGCAGTATAGGGCAGCGGTCAGCAGTGGTGCACGTCAACCCTATCTATTGTGGACCGATAGCGGTCCTTACAGAACAGCAGACTGTACCGCACTCAAGCCTATGTACCGTAGCACCCTATACCAAGTTACCAGTCCTTATAAGAACTTTTGTGGACCAAGCAGGTTGTGTATTAGTGTTTAGCAGACTGTACGTCAGTCCCTATACCGCTGAAGGACTGCTGCAGTATAGGGCAGCGGTCAGCAGTGGTGCACGTCAACCCTATCTATTGTGGACCGATAGCGGTCCTTACAGAACAGCAGACTGTACCGCACTCAAGCCTATGTACCGTAGCACCCTATACCAAGTTACCAGTCCTTATAAGAACTTTTGTGGACCAAGCAGGTTGTGTATTAGTGTTTAGCAGACTGTACGTCAGTCCCTATACCGCTGAAGGACTGCTGCAGTATAGGGCAGCGGTCAGCAGTGGTGCACGTCAACCCTATCTATTGTGGACCGATAGCGGTCCTTACAGAACAGCAGACTGTACCGCACTCAAGCCTATGTACCGTAGCACCCTATACCAAGTTACCAGTCCTTATAAGAACTTTTGTGGACCAAGCAGGTTGTGTATTAGTGTTTAGCAGACTGTACGTCAGTCCCTATACCGCTGAAGGACTGCTGCAGTATAGGGCAGCGGTCAGCAGTGGTGCACGTCAACCCTATCTATTGTGGACCGATAGCGGTCCTTACAGAACAGCAGACTGTACCGCACTCAAGCCTATGTACCGTAGCACCCTATACCAAGTTACCAGTCCTTATAAGAACTTTTGTGGACCAAGCAGGTTGTGTATTAGTGTTTAGCAGACTGTACGTCAGTCCCTATACCGCTGAAGGACTGCTGCAGTATAGGGCAGCGGTCAGCAGTGGTGCACGTCAACCCTATCTATTGTGGACCGATAGCGGTCCTTACAGAACAGCAGACTGTACCGCACTCAAGCCTATGTACCGTAGCACCCTATACCAAGTTACCAGTCCTTATAAGAACTTTTGTGGACCAAGCAGGTTGTGTATTAGTGTTTAGCAGACTGTACGTCAGTCCCTATACCGCTGAAGGACTGCTGCAGTATAGGGCAGCGGTCAGCAGTGGTGCACGTCAACCCTATCTATTGTGGACCGATAGCGGTCCTTACAGAACAGCAGACTGTACCGCACTCAAGCCTATGTACCGTAGCACCCTATACCAAGTTACCAGTCCTTATAAGAACTTTTGTGGACCAAGCAGGTTGTGTATTAGTGTTTAGCAGACTGTACGTCAGTCCCTATACCGCTGAAGGACTGCTGCAGTATAGGGCAGCGGTCAGCAGTGGTGCACGTCAACCCTATCTATTGTGGACCGATAGCGGTCCTTACAGAACAGCAGACTGTACCGCACTCAAGCCTATGTACCGTAGCACCCTATACCAAGTTACCAGTCCTTATAAGAACTTTTGTGGACCAAGCAGGTTGTGTATTAGTGTTTAGCAGACTGTACGTCAGTCCCTATACCGCTGAAGGACTGCTGCAGTATAGGGCAGCGGTCAGCAGTGGTGCACGTCAACCCTATCTATTGTGGACCGATAGCGGTCCTTACAGAACAGCAGACTGTACCGCACTCAAGCCTATGTACCGTAGCACCCTATACCAAGTTACCAGTCCTTATAAGAACTTTTGTGGACCAAGCAGGTTGTGTATTAGTGTTTAGCAGACTGTACGTCAGTCCCTATACCGCTGAAGGACTGCTGCAGTATAGGGCAGCGGTCAGCAGTGGTGCACGTCAACCCTATCTATTGTGGACCGATAGCGGTCCTTACAGAACAGCAGACTGTACCGCACTCAAGCCTATGTACCGTAGCACCCTATACCAAGTTACCAGTCCTTATAAGAACTTTTGTGGAACAAGCAGGTTGTGTGTTAGTGATTAGCAGACTGTACGTCAGTCCCTATACCGCTGAAGGACTGCTGCAGTATAGGGCAGCGGTCAGCAGTGGTGCACGTCAACCCTATCTATTGTGGACCGATAGCGGTCCTTACAGAACAGCAGACTGTACCGCACTCAAGCCTATGTACCGTAGCACCCTATACCAAGTTACCAGTCCTTATAAGAACTTTTGTGGAACAAGCAGGTTGTGTGTTAGTGATTAGCAGACTGTACGTCAGTCCCTATACCGCTGAAGGACTGCTGCAGTATAGGGCAGCGGTCAGCAGTGGTGCACGTCAACCCTATCTATTGTGGACCGATAGCGGTCCTTACAGAACAGCAGACTGTACCGCACTCAAGCCTATGTACCGTAGCACCCTATACCAAGTTACCAGTCCTTATAAGAACTTTTGTGGAACAAGTGAGTTGTGAATGTTTAGCAGACTGCAGCAGAAGGGCAGCAGTCAAGTATAATATCCTTTCTATATTTGGAAGAAAGAATATTATACATGTACAAGCCTATTACTGTACCACTGATACCAGTCCTGAAAAGAACCTTTGTGGAACTAATAATAACAGCAAGTCTTTAAAATTACCCTCACTGCCTGACAACACTGCTTCCTTCCTGTCCCTATACAAATTGGCAAAAAAAGAGAACGATTAGTGGTTACTGGAACAGCTCTTTTGTGGACCTTGATAGTAACAGCTAATGATGATGATGATGATGATGATGATGAAAGACTAATCTGGCTGTCCCTGTAGCATACACCGTCCTTTCCCTTTCTCTAAACTAACAAAAGACACTCAGGCTGCTGCAAGAATCAGCAGCACAGCAAACCTATCAACACCTAACACCTATACCAGTCCTGAAAAGAACTTTTGTGTACCAAATAGCTAGTGGTTTATCTCTCCCTACTCCACACAGGAACCTGTCCCTATCGTAACAGAAGAAAGAATGTAAAATGGCCACCGGATCGGGTGTATTTATAGGTTAGGGGGAATGTACAAGTGTCCATGTGCTGTCATGTCTCAATTGGCTGTCCTGTATCACATGATAAACGTGTCACCAAAGGTTAAAGTTCTTGTATACATTAAACACGTAAGTCCGCCGCGGCGAACGACGGAAAAAGGCGTTCGAACGTGCGGACCGCGAATGTCGGAAATTCGCCGCGAAACGACCGCCGGGCGAAACGTTCGTCCATCACTACTCCTAAACCGTATAGGTTTGGGAGATATTTCTTGGACCTACAGGTAAGCCTTAATCTAGGCTTACCTGTAGGTCAAAGTGGTTTGTAAGGGTTTACAACCACTTTAATGCCTCGTGCACACTGAATGTTAAAATAATGTTCTAAAAAATGCCAGTTGCTTTGCTGTGAGTTTATGAAAATTTTTGCAATAGCGTTTTTTTCCTTTTTTTTGTTTTCCCAATGGATCAAAAACGTCAAGGTTTATCAGCGTTTTTTTACGTTAGATCGTTTTTACAGCTGAGAACAGCTAAAAACTCCCCTCAGAAACCACAATTTTTGGGGATTTTTAAAAAGCCAAAAAACACCCCGGCCAAAAACTGCTGATAACATCCTATGTGTGCATGGACACATAGGACAAAATGGTGGGGAGTTTATTGACTGTAGAAAAAAAAAAAAAAGTCTGAAGCCAAAAACAGCTGCTGTAAAAACTTCCAAAAACGTCCAGTGTGCATGAGGCCTTACAGTAACCATATCTATAGAAAGGCAACATTAATGCTGTGGATCTAGAGATTAACATAAAGGGTCTAGACATCTAACTACCCCATAATTTATGGAACACTTTTTTTTTTCCAAATTTCTAAATTACGTTTGTGCAGAGGGAGGGAATCATCATCCAGTCTTAGCCCTTGTACACACGGTCGGAGATTCCGACAACCAAATCCGTCGGATTTTGTCCGACGGATTTTGTCCGAAACTGTTGTATACACACGGTCGGACGAAGTTGTCGGAAAATCCGATCATTCAGAATGTGATGACGTTATTTCGTTACGACGGGACTACGTTCGGTCTAGTAGCCAATAGCTTTGATGTAGGAATTTGATCTGAGCATGCGTGGCACTTTGTCCGATCGGAATTCTCTACACATGATCGGAGTATGTCCGATCAGAGCATTTTGTCAGAAAATATTTCCGGCAAGTTGGAAAATTTGGTCCGACGGATATTCTGACGGAAACAGTCCGATGCAGACCACACACAGTCGGAATATAGAAAATAGAAAAAAATAGAAAATAGATTAAAATCCACCCGTAACTGTTGGAAAGACTTTAGGTGGTTGTAAATGCAAAAGTTTTTTTTATCTTAATGTATTCTATGCATTGAGATAAAAAGCCTTCTGTGTGTAGCAGCCCCCCTAACACTTACCTGAGGTCCATCTACAGTGTCTTGAAAAAGTATTCACACCCCTTGAAAGTTTTCATATTCTGCCATGTTACAACCAAAAACATAGATTTTTATTGGGATTTTTTGTGAAAGACCAACACAAAGTGGCACATAATTGTGAAGTGGAAGCAAAATAATAAAGGGTTTTCAATTCTTTTTACAAATAAATATGTGAAAAGTATGGTGTGCATTTGTATTCAGCCCCCCTGAGTCAATACTTTGCAGAACCACCTTTACAGCCGGAAGTCCTTTTGAGTATGTCAATCCAGCTTTGCACAGCTAGAGAGTGAACGTTTTGCCCATTCTTCTTTGCAAAATAGCTCTAGCTCTGTCAGATTGGATGGAGAGCATCTGTGAACAGCAATTTTCAAGTCTTGCCACAGATTCTCTATTGGATTTAGGTCTGGACTTTGACTGGGCCATTCTAACACATGAATATGCTTTGAATAAACCAGCTCTGGCTGTATGTTTAGGGTCATTGTCTTGCTGGAAAGTGAACCTCCGCCCCAGTCTCAAGTCTTTTGTAGACTCTGCCAGGTTTTCTTCTAATGCCGCGTACACACGTAGCCGACTATCCGGCGGACCTAGTCTGGCGGACTTCCCGCCGGACTGTCCGTCCGACTTTCCGAACGGACTACTGTGCCCACACACGGCACTTTTTCAGTGGACTAATACGGCGTACTAAGTCCGCCGTACTTTTGAAATAAACGGACTCGCCCACACACGCCGAGGAAAGTCCGCTCATTTCAAGGGCTTCTCCAAGTAGGCGGGGCCCGCGAAGGAGACGTCGCTGGCCCGCCACCTGGTATGGACTTAAAGGGGAACCCCAACGCCGAAAAGAATCGGTGTGGGGTCCCCCCAGGTCCACATCAGACCCTTGTCCGAGCACGCTACCCGGCCGGCCAGGAAAGGGGGGGGGACAAGTGAGCGCCCCCCCCAAAGCACCTTGTCCCCATGTTGATGAGGATAAGGGCCTCTTCCCGACAACCCTGGCCGTTGGTTGTCGGGGTCTGCGGGCGGGGGGCTTATCGGAATCCGGGAGCCCCCTTTAATAAGGGGGCCCCCGGATACCGGCCCCCACCCTATGTGAATGAGTATGGGGTACAATGTACCCCTACCCATTCACCTGTGAAAAAAAGTACAAAAAAAAACACGACACAGGGTAAAAATAGTTTATCGCACAGCTCCGGGGGTCTTCTGTCTTCGAGGGTCTTCTCGCCGGACTCCGCTATCTTCTTCTAGCTCTTTTACTAGCGGAGGAGCCCGGCTTTCTTCCTCGCCGCCGGCCTCTTCTTCCGACTTCTGGGGTCTTGTCCACCTCTTCGGTTCTTCTGCCGGGCCACCGCGCCAGTCTTCTGTCGCAGCTGTCGTCGCCACCTTCCGTTCCTCTCTTCAGATGTTGACTCATCGCTCCCTCCGCTCACAATGACAGGGACCGGGCGAGCGGCGACTTATATAGGGACATCACCGGATGATGTCCCCGCCTATTATGATGTCAAAGTCCCAGCATCCCAGCATCCGCTGGGACTGTGACACCATAATGGGCGGGGACATCATCCGGTGATGTCCCTATATAAGTCACTGCACGTCACGTCGGAGCCATTGTGAGCGGAAGATGCGACGAGGCAACATCTGAAGAGAAGAACAGAAGAATAGAAGGAGGCGATGACAGCGGCGACAGAAGACCAGGCCACCGCCTATAAAAGAGCTATAAGAAGGCGCAGTGGCCCGGTAGAAGAACCGAAGAGGGGGACAAGGCCGGTGAGAAGACCCCCGAAGACAGAAGACCCCCGGAGCTGTGCAATAAACTATTTTTACCCTGTGTTGTGTTTTTTTTTGTACTTTTTTTCACAGGTGAATGGGTAGGGGTACATTGTACCCCATACTCATTCACATAGGGTGGGGGCCGGTATCCGGGGGCCCCCAAGGCGCCCCCCCATGTTGAGGGCACATGGCCTGGTAAGGCTCAGGAGGGGGGGCGCTCGCTCGTCCCCCCCTTTCCTGGCCGGCCAGGTAGCGTGCTCGGACAAGGGTCTGATGTGGACCTGGGGGGACCCCCACGCGGATTTTTTTCAGCATTGTGGTTCCCCTTTAAGTCCATACCAGGTGGCGGGGTCAACAACGTCTCCTTCGCGGGCCCCACCTACCCAGAGTCCCGCTCAAAATGAGCGGACTTTTCTCCGGGCAGGAAAAGTCCGTTAATTTCAAAAGTACGGCAGACTGGCATACGCACGGCCAGATTGTCCGCCGAAATGCAAGTCCGGCGGGAAGATTGTAGTGCAAAACTACTTTCTAAGTCCGCTGTACTTTCGGGTAAAAAAAGTCTGCCGGAGGCTACACACGGGGGGATTGTCCGGCGGAACTTGAGTTTGCCGGACTTTTCCACCCGATTGTTTGATCGTGTGTACGCGGCATTAGATTACCCTGTATTTGGCTCATCCATCTTCCCATCAACTCTGACCAGCTTCCCTGTCCCTGCCGAAGAAAAGCATCTCCACAACATGATGCTGCCACCACCATGTTTCACGATGGGGATGGTGTGCTCAGGGTGATGTGTAGTGTTCCTTTTCAGCCACACATAGCGTTTTTCTTTTAGACAAAAAAGTTAAAATTTGGTCTCATCTGACCAGAGCACCTTCTTCCACATGTTTGCTGTCTCCTCCACATAGCGTCTCGCAGGCTACAAACAGGACTTCCTATGGCTTTCTTTCAACACTGGCTTTCTTCTTGCCACTCTTCCATAAAGACCAGATTTGTGGAGTGCATGAATAATAGTTGTCCTGTGGACAGATTCTCCCACCTGAGCTGTGCATCTCTGCAGCTCCTCCAGAGTTACCATGGGCCACTTAGCTGCTTCTCTGATTAATGCCCTCCTTGCCTCACTTTGTGTTGGTCTATCACATAAAATCCCAATAAAATACATTTATATTTTTGGTTTTAACATGACAAAATGTGGAACATTCCAAGGGGTATGATTACTTTTTCAAGGCGTTGTAGATCCAGCGATGTTGCAGGAGTGTCTTGACTCCCCTCCTTATTGGCTAATACAGCAGCGTGGCGCCATTATCTCCCGCTGCTCTCAATCAAAGTCAGTTAGCCAATGTGGAGAGAAAGGGGGTGGGATCAGGCCTCGGCTCCATGTCTGAATGGACACAGGGAGCCGCGGTTCGGCTTGGGTGCTCCCATAGCAAACTGCTTGCTGTAGGGGCATTCAACAAGAGGGAGGGGCCAGGAGCTCGGGTAGGGGACCCGAGAAGAGGAGGATCAGGGCTGCTTTGTGCAAAACCACTACACATTTTTAATAAGAAAAAAACAAGACTTTAATATCACTTTAAAGTCTTCTTGGGCCGTAAAAAGATGGCATAGATATGTAATCCCTCGGGAAAGACTACCTTTGGGGTCAGGCAAAGAATTCAGCTCATTTCATTCATTTTATTTAGTGTTGCAATAATAAAATGCGCAAAGTAGAAAAAATATATATTTTTTCATTTTTAAATACCTTTGCAATGCTTTATACCAGAAATGCCATTTTAGTTTTATTATAAATGGTCAAATAATAAAATGTATACTTTTAATCTAAAATAACACTTTTTTTTGTTCAAAGCTGAAGTTTAATTAAATAAAACTTATTTTCTCTTACAGTTTTAGTTACATTGCAGACTGCTGAAATCTTTACTGCAGGGATGTCCTGTCCTCTTCCTGCTGTTGAACTACTGAGTTTCTAACACTGAGGCAAGGAAGGGATGTACTCCCATTGGAACATCTTTAGTGCAGCTAAGCCCGGAGACCCAAAGCTGTTAACTCCCGCAATGCCGGAAGTTTAGCAGCAGAAAGCAGACAGGGCAGCCCTGCAGTGAAGATTTCTGCAGATTCCAGCAGACTGCACACCATCGGACGTACTTCACAACAGGTAAATAATGTAGCTAAAGTTCCAACAGAAAATGTTTTTATTTTACTAAACTTAGCTAAACTTTGGCTTTAGTTCCAGTCATAAACCAAATGTTACATTATTCAGCTGCATTAAATACAAATAACAACCTTTGGACATTTTTTTATTCACCTTTTCAGGTCTGCTGCTATTGGGTTGCTCCTAATCGTCCTTTTCCTCTCCAAGGCGCCTGACGTGATTTCCCTCAGTGCCCGTTCTCCCTAGTGCTCCTGGGAGATGCTTGTCATCATTTCCCAGGAGTCACTGGGCAGCGCCGAGGGCTTTGTTGCCATCACAACAGGGATGGGCACTTAGGACGCTGCCCCGTTGTGATGGCAACTTCAGAAGTGTATGACACTGCGCCGCTCATACGGCACATGTGCGAGAACGGGAGGTGCACGCTGGTCGCTCAGCTGTGCCAGAGCCTGAAAGATAGTGCTTGTGGGCTTCACATGCCTACAAGCAAGATGGTAATATACAAGAACAAGGAATAAAAGAGATATTTCTACATTAAATTGGCAATCAAGCAGTGTTTAAACAGAGACACACGAGTGCTATTATTAAAGCGGTAGTAAACACACATTTTTTTTTTAAACCTGCAAAGCAAAAGGCATAATGAGCTAGTATGCACCGCATACTAGCTCATTATGAAATACTTACCTTAGAACGAGGCCCCGACATCTGGCCCGATCCACGCCGAGGGAGCTGACATGCTCCCTCTGCGTTTCTTCCGGGTATCGCGGCTCCGGCGCTGTGAGTGGCCGGAGCCGCGATATCGTCACTCCCGCGCATGCGCGCGGGAGATTTCAGTCCGGCCGCTCGGCCGCTGCCGGATTTTGACGGCGAGAACCCCCTTGTGCACATGCGCCGCTGCAGTCAGCGGCGCATACCGAGGGGAATATCTCCTTAACCGTACAGGTTTAGGAGATATTTTTTTTACCTACAGGTAAGCCTTATTATAGGCTTTCCTGTAGGTAAAAGTTAAAAATGTGGGTATACAACCACTTTAACTTGTTAAATATTAAGATATTCACCCTAAAAAAAAAATAATAATAATAATAATTCACAGTTGGAACTCTGCATTTAGTGGGGTGCACACTATAAGAAAATCGGACGAACGCTTGTCTGATTTTTCTCGGAAAAAATCGGAACCGATGAAAGAAAATTCATATGTAAAATTCTTATGAAAATTCTCTTTTGGCAAAGGCTTTTTTTGTTCTCCATTTCAGGGCCACATTTTTGCTTGGATTCGGCCCTGAAATGGAGTCAAAAATGCACAGCTTTCCTGAGCAAGCCACTCCGCAGCCGCAACGGAAATTTGTGAAACCGGATTGTGGGTGTATTGAAGGGCGGATTTTGTGTGTGTTTTAACCCGCTCTTAGACACAGCCAAAACACACTGTTTATCACACTGAACCTGCCGTGCGACAGAAAACACGGCGTTCAATACAGGCAAAACCCGCCCCGCAACAGCGAGGCAGAATCTGACAAATACATTCTCCCTCCGCTGTTTGCATAGCGTTGGATAGTGACTCCTACGATCTGCGTGTGTGTCTTCACGCCATCACAACAGCTGATCAGAAAATCAGCTGGAGTTAGGGTTGCCACCTGTCCGGGATTCAACTTGACAGTCTGGGTTTCAAGGTGACTGAAACTCGGACACATTATTCTGACCGGCTCGTGGCTCCCAAAATAACTGAGATAGTCACACACAAATCTCTTGCCATCTGAGGGTGGCTGTCTGGGGGTTCAGCATCACTGGGGGGGGGGGGGGGGCGATGAGGTCAGCAAGACCAATTTGGTTACACCCATTGTTCACTGCGGAATGCTATGAGCACCGCATTATTACTCTCCTTGGGGAACCCAAAGTGGTCCAGGCCGCTAAACTGTTCGAGTCTGGCTTGAAGAAAAAGGTGGCAACCCTAGCTGGAGTGCCGTTCCGTATCGCGCATGCACAGCCCGGTGGAGGCATTTTTCAACGGGCAACACTATTCGATAGAACACCAGCTCCATAGAGAGCCAGTCACAATCTCCTATCATGTGAATTCGGAGAAACCCACATCCAATTCGCATAGGTGTGAACCCAGCCTCAAACTAAAAGCCCGTACACACGATCAGATTTTCTGATGGGAAAATGTTGGCTGACAGGCTGTTGGTGGAAAATCTGACTGTTTCTATGCTCCGCCACACCTCTGACGCATGATTCCATGCGTAAGAGGGGGTGGAGTCACCGGGTGGCCCCACCCTCCGTTATAAAAGAACTATCAGAAGAAGAGAAGCGTCACACAGCGGGAGCTTCCCATTGCGCGGAGCGGCCTGTGAACCAAGAAGAGACGCCATGGAGGAAGATGCCGGACGAGAACACCGGACCAAGAAGAAGCGGATTGGAGGAAGAAGAGGATCGGAGGAAGAAGAAGATGGAGGAAAAAACAGAAGAATGAAGAAAAGAAGAAGGAAGAAAGAAGATGAAAGAAGACTTTAATAAAGGAATTGTCAAAGACCTTCTCCTGTCATTTTTAACACTTTGTCACTTTTTTGGTGAAATGGTAGGGGTACAAGTACCCCCTTACCATTTCACACAGGGGGGAGGCCGGATCTGGGGGTCCCCTTCTTAAAGGGGGCTTCCAGATTCTGATAAGCCCCCCACAGACCCCCACAACCACCGGCCAGGGTTGTGGGGATGAGGCCCTTGTCCTCATCAACATGGGCTACCTCAAAGCACCCTCCCAATGTTGAGGGCATGTGGCCTGGTACGGTTTAGGAGGGGGGCACTCTCTCATCCCCCCTCTTTTCCTGCGGCCTACCAGGTTGCATGCTCGGATAAGGGTCTGGTATGGATTTTGAGGGGGACCCCCATGCCTTTTTTTTTTTGGCGCTGGGTTCCCCTTAAAATCCATGCCAGACCTGAAGGGCCCGGCATGGATTTTGAGGGGGACCCCACGCCATTTTTTTTTTTTTTTGGTGCAGGGTATGCTCTTGAAGGGGAACCCATGCCGTTTTTTTTTTTACATTAAAGTCGTGTTGTAAGTTGCGCTTGGATTCACACTCAAGTCGTGTCCAAGTTGCCTCCCAAAGTCGTGCTGGAAGTTGTGTTGCCTCTATGTGAATGAATGGACTGTTATGATACAAGTTCAATAAACACAGATTGTTATTGTTAGAGTCACGTCAAATCTCCTATTTGTATCGAACTGTGTCAAAACGAAAAGGAAAATAAAGCATTTATTTATGTCGGATCTTACGTTTTTCGTTTGTCAAAACGATAACGAAAATACCTGAAATTCGGACGAAAACGAATGCACATGTCTAATAATGAAGCTGCTTTGCTGGTGATACTGATGGAGTAATTGCAAACAAATTTTCAAAGGCTTTTTTTTCTAGTGATATTAAGAATAATATTATTATGCTTTTTTATTTTTTTTTATTTGGGCAAGTTACCACAACACCATTATTCTGTAATTTTTAAGATCAAAGATACAACTATGTTGGTGTTCCTTGTCAATTTTACATTGTATTTTTTAAATGTAACTTCCTACTCCCAAACTGTTATTACCTTATTGTGCATTAAAAACAGAAAATAAATTTAGACACGCTATCTGCCAGCAGAACTTAACCAAAAAGTGCATTAATAAAGTGAAAAATATACCAAATCAAATCATTATTCAACCAAAAATAGAATGTCAAAGCAATAACTCCAAGGCCAATAATAAATAATACGTTATCTCTGATTCTGCAACATGTCTGGTTGATGAACAGCCGTTCAGAAACAAACTGAAAAGCACAAAATAAAAAAACGCAAATAGAAAAGCGCGATTCAACACTCACCAAATGAAATTAGCAGAAGGAGCCCAAAGGGTGGTGCTAAAGAGCTGAAAAACCACGTAGTACGTCACTACATTCGTAATTGTTGGCCAACATTTGTGTGACCGTGTGTATGCATGACTAGTTTGAGCCAACACCCTTTGGACAAAATTCTATGGTTTTGTTGTTGGAAAGTCTGATCGTGTGTACGAGGCATTATAGTACGCAAAGTAGAGAAATAAAAAATGCTGTGGTCAGTGACCTCCATATGGATACATATTTCCATA
This sequence comes from Lithobates pipiens, assembly GCF_037356315.1. Classification (NCBI taxonomy): domain Eukaryota; kingdom Metazoa; phylum Chordata; class Amphibia; order Anura; family Ranidae; genus Lithobates; species Lithobates pipiens. The sequence continues at coordinate 1,895,257 of NW_027507755.1, read as the reverse complement.
TTTAATCCATGTCATGGACTAAATATGGGCACGTGTCCATATAAGAGCACTTATATCACCTGCATCCCACGCCTTTGTGTTCATGTGGTGCAGGGTGGAGAATCACCCCATGCACAGCTAATTGGACTAGTTCAGATAGGATGCCCATGCTCATCTCTAATGAGTATTCTGGTGCAAGAGCTGAACAGGTTAACTAACTTTAAAGCAAATTGTTATTTTTTTTGCCTTGATAATAAACAGCTGGCACCGCCACTCTCCCCCAATAAACAGTCTTTATTGAAACGATGAAGAAGAAAGCCTCTTTGCTGCTTTGCAGATTCATCTTCTCCCTGCTAATGTGATCAGCTGGCGACATGGTCCACATCAATGAAAGCCGCTACAGACTTTTGTTGTAGGAAATAAAGCTTTTTAGATGATTATTAATGAAGACGCCAAACATCCTGAAACTTTCAGTGATAATTGCATAAAAAAAAAACATCAAAAATACAATCGTCAGGAAGTTTTTCAGTGAGCGAATCAAGTAAATAAACCATGATGGGTGTACAGCACTCAGAAGAGGAATAATCTAAGCTGCGGACCTCTGTTCCTAAAATTTCTAGTTACCTGGCTTCAATGTTAACCTGGGACTTCAGTAGTTTATGATTCACTGTCCCAGAACCATTATGTAACATACCTCTGATTTTGATTTGACTTCACTGGATGCATGCTTGTTCCAAGGCAGATAACGCCACACCCAAGGACATCCAGGCAACTGGGTTTTAGTAAGGCCAGCAACGGTATCTGTATTTTTTTTCAATATGTTTCCCTTAGGCCCCTTTCACACTGGGGCAGTGCGGGTGTCGGCGGTAAAGTGCCGCTATTTTTAGAGACACTTTACCGTCGTTTTAGCAGTGGTATTCGGACGCTAGCGGGGCTGTTTTACCCCCGCTAGCGGCTGAAAAAGGGTTAAAACTGCTCGCATATCACCGCTGCAGCGGCACTTTGCCAGCGGTATAGCCACGCTGCCCCATTGATTTCAATGGGTAGGAGCGGTTTAGGAGCGGTGAATACACAGCTCCTTCACCACTCCAAAGATGCGGCTAGCAGGACTTTTTTTACCGCCCTGCCAGCAGTGTTCTGCCCAAAAAATAAGAAAAAAATGAAAACCAGCAGCTACACATACTGCAGCTGCTGGCTTTCAACAATAGGGCACTTACCTGTCCTGGAGTCCCGCAATGTCGGCACCGCATCTGAAGCTTCCATCAGCTGTCGGGCCGCGGCCCAGACTCCAGAAAGTGGGAACAGGATACCTGCCAAAGACAGATATTCTGCCCCCCCCCCCCAAAAGGTGCCAATTGTGGCACCGGAGGAGGAGAGGAGACAAATGAGTGGAAGTTCCACTTTTGGGTGGAACTCCGCTTTAAGAACTGCTCCATGTACATCTACTGCGGCAGGGCGGACATTAAGCGCAAAATCCGTTAGGGGTGCACCGAATGGGTTTTTTGGTGCCGAAACCGATACCGAAAATGAAAAATACACTAGGCCTAAAACCAGAACCGATACCGAAACATATTTAAAAAAAAATATTTTTATACAGGAGATGGTCAGAGACTGGAGACGTGGTACAGGAGATGGTCAGAGACTGGGGACTTGGTACAGGAGATGATCAGAGACTGGGGACGTGGTACAGGAGATGGTCAGAGACTGGGGACATGGTACAGGAGATGGTCAGAGACTGGGGACGTGGTACAGGAGATGGTCAGAGACTGGGGACGTGGTACAGGAGATTGTCAGAGACAGAGGACGTGGTACAGGAGGTGTCCCCCATTGCAGCCAGAGTGTGCCCCCTTTTTGCAGCCAGAGTGTGCCCCCTTTTTGCAGCCAGAGTGTGCCCCCTTTTTGCAGCTAGCCTGTGCAGGGGAGAGAGGAGAGACGCCTCCGCCGCCTGTTTGATCACAACGCCGGGAACATCACAGCTTTCATTTCAATATCTGTGTGTTCCCGGCCGCGCTGACACACGGCCCCTCCCCCTTGTCTGGACACTTTGATAGACAGATCATCTGTCCAATCCTGCGGGTGATCTGTCTATCAAAGTGCCAGGACAAGGGGGAGGGACTGTGTGTGACGGTGCGGCCGGGAACACACAGCTATTAAAATGAAAGCTGTGATGTTCCCGGCGCTGTGATTAAACAAACGGCGGAGGGGGCTCCCCTGCACTACAGGACAACCCCATGATGGGCGGCACCAGGGGCGGGGGTGGAGCCCCGCCCCACCCATGCCACGCCCCATTTTCGGCTCCATTATTGGCCGTTTTTTCTCTTACGGCAAATTGCAGATAAGGGCATTTTCGGCCGAAATTTCGGTGCATCCCTAAAATCCGTACCTGTACATGATTTTATTTTTGGCTCTGGGGCACACGCCGCAGGGGCCCCACTCCCTCTGTGATCGGACACAGTGGGAGCCAATCAGGCAATCATTTGGAGGGACGCAGAACGGTGCTCTGCCGATGTAAACAGGGCAGATCGTTATTCTGCTAGTAAGAAGGACAGAGATCTTGTATTTCTAAGCGGGAACATGGATCTGTCTTTCTTCAGTTAAGAACATCCCCCCACACAGTAAGAATGCACTCCCAGGGAGCATAGTTAACCATTTGATCGCCCTTGATGTTAACCCCTTCCCTGCCAGTGTCATTAGTACAGTGACAGTGCATTTTTTTAGCTGGTCCCGAAAAGTGTCACTCCATGTCAGATTTGTCTGAAACAATGTTGCAGCCCCACTAAAGATCGCTGATCACCGCTATTACTAGTAAGAATAATGAATGAGTGCATGAGTCCATAAATCTATCCCATAGTTTGTAGACACTATAACTTTTGCACAAACCAATCAATATACACTTATTGGAATTTTTTAAGCCAAAAATATGTAGCAGAATACATATTGGCCTAAATTGATGAAGATTTTTCTTTTTTTTTTTTTTTGGTTATTGGATATGTTTTATAGCAGAAAGTAAAAAATATTGTTTTGTTTTTTCAAAATTGTCAGGCTATATTTTGTTTCTTAGCGCAAATAATAAAAACCGCAGAAGTGATCAAATACCACCAAAAGAAAGCTATTTGTGGGAAAAAACGGACATCAGTTTTGTTTGGGTGCATTGTCGCACAACCACGCAATTGTCAGTTAAAGCAACGCTGTGCCGTATCTCAAAAAATGGCCTGGTCAGGAAGGGGGTAAAACCTTCCAGGGCTGAAGTGGTTAAACTCCAACCATGATGCACTTAGCCAGAGCAAAGCATATTTCTGGTGATTTTGAAGTGCTTTTTTCAGGTGTTTTTTGGGCATATTTTAGTCATTTTACAAGCATTCTTTTGTATCAAGCTTTAGGTGTTTGTTTCCTTGGCTGAATAAGGGGAGGAGAGCAGTTCTATAGTAGGAGAGGAGTTCTTCAAGTGTAAAACACATCCACAAGATGTGTATCACACATTTACAGGAGCTCCCATTTAAGTCCCATTGACTAAACATACCAAATTACGTTCATGTACTTTTTTAAACATGGAACGTAGGGTGACTGCACATACAAGTGTGAACAAATACAATTAAAAAGAATGGGATTCTGCATAGTCAGGCATAGTCATAGGGAATCAAGCAGAAAAATGCTTAAGTGTGAATGGGGACTTTTGCTTATTGAATGCATTAATGCAAAAAGTTTTGTGCATTAACCACTTGCCACCCGCCCACCGTCAAATGATGGCGGAACGGTGCGGCTCTCGTTCTGGGTGGATGTCATATGAAGGTGCCCCCAAACGGCCACGCCCGCAGGGGCACGCAGCACAGCAACCTGATCTCTGTAAAGAGCCACTGACGCGGCTTTTTAACCACTTTCAGACCGGACCAATTTGCTGGTCAAAGACCAGACCACTTTTTGCGATTCGGCACTGCGTCGCTTTAACTGACTATTGCGCGGTCGTACGACGTGGCTCCCAAACAAAATTGACGTCCTTTTTTTCCCACAAATAGAGCTTTCTTTTGGTGGTATTTGATCACCCCTGCGGTTTTAATTTTTTGCGCTATAAACAAAAATAGAGCGACAATTTTTAAAAAAACGCATTGTTTTTTACTTTTTGTTATAATAAATATCCCCCAAAAATATATAAAAAAACATTTTTTTCCCTCAGTTTAGGCCGATACGTATTATTTTACATATTTTTGGTAAAAAAAATCGCAATAAGCGATTATTGATTGGTTTGCGCAAAAGTTATAGCGTTTACAAAATAGGGATAGTTTTATAGCATTTTTATTAATAATTTTTTATTATTTTTTTTTTACTAGTAATGGCGGCGATCAGCGATTTTTATTGTGACTGCGACATTGTGGGGGACCCATCGGACATTTTTGACACATTTTTGGGACTATTGTCATTTATACAGTAATCACTGCTATAGAAATTCCTGTGTAAATGACACTGGCAGTGAAGGGGTTAACCAGTGGGTGACAGTGTAGGGGTTAAGTGTTCCTAGGGGTGTGTTACTAACTGTGGGGGGGTTGGGCTTTCATTTAGTGAACACTGATCTCTGCTCCAATCACATGGAGCAGAGATCAGCGTCACTAGTTGCTAGGCAGAATGGAGAAATGCTGTTTACAACGGCATTTCTTGATTTGGCCGCTCCGTGAGACGATCACGGGTATGCCCGCGGAGATCGAGTCTGCGGGTCCCGCGACCGGACTCACGGGGGTCCCGACCAGCGCGGGAGCGCGCCGCCGGCGGCGCGCTCCCGATGGCAGGGCGGCAAATTTAAAGGGACGTACATGTACGCCCATTTGCCTGCCCATGCCATTCTGTCGACGTACATCGTCGTGCGCTGGTTGGCAAGTGGTTAAATCATATAATCCGCTGTATCCAATCCCAGCTGGTCACATTTAAACAAGGAAGTGCAGGTAATCGGCTCTCCTCGCCTCACCCTGACAGAGTGAGTGGCGAGGAGAGCCGATCAGCTGCATTTCCTCGCAGGGGACAGTGAAAGATGTAATCAGGGCACTGATGATCAGTGCCCTCATTACATTAGAGTGTCAACCAGTACCAGCAACCAGTGCCAACCAGTGCCAGCAACCAGTGCCCACCAGTGGCAGAAATCAGTGCCCATTAGTGATGCCAGTCAGTGCTGGCTTTGAGTGCTGCCCATCAGTGATGCCCATCATTGTCACCCATTAATGCCCATCAGTGCCCATTAGTTGTGCACCTCAATGCCGCTTATCCATGCTGCCTATCAGTGCCCACCAGTTACGGATATCAGGGCCAGTCAGTGCCACCTATCAGTGCCCACCAGTGCCACCTATTAATGTCCACCTGTGCCACTCATCAGTACTCATCAGTGCCACCTATCAGTGCCCATAAGTGCAGAATATTACATAGGGTGGGGGGCCCCTTTGTTAAAGGGGGCTCCCAGATTCCGATAAGCCCCGGCTCCCAGACCCCAACAACCAAGGGCCAGGGTTCTCAAGAAGAGGCCCGTGTCCTCATCAATATGGGTTAGGTGCTTTGAGGTGGGGGCCCCCCCCTGCCCCAAAGCACCTACCCCCCATGTTGAGGGCATGTGGCCTGGTACAGTTCGGGGGGGGGGGGCGCTCGCTCGTCCCCACACCTTTTCCTGACCTGCCAGGCTGTGTGCTCAGATAAGGGTCTGGTATGGATTTTGGGGGGATTCCTATGCCATTTTTATCGGTGTAGGGGTTCTCCTTAAAATCCATACCAGACCGAAGGGCCTGGTATGCTCTTGGAGGGGGGACCCATGCCATTTTTTTTTTCAATTTGGCGTGGAGTTCCCCCTAAAGATTCATACCAGACACAGTGCCTGGTATTGTCAGGAATCAAAGTCAGATCCCTGTTCATTGAAGTCGGACGGATGTTGGACTTCAAGTGGCAGGGCAAAGTCGGATCCAAAGTGGTACGACTGTCATGTCATACCAGTGTGAACCCGGCCTTAAGCTTCATGTCCGACTTTGTCTTACTTTAGAATTCCATTATGCCATAGTGTAATGATATAGCTTTTTTTTCCACTATGGGATTGACTGACTAAGGATAATATACAGCTTTATTTCATAAATTTAACTTTCATTGCAAATGCTATTTTGAGCAGTAATTGGGCCTATTATGAAACTATTAGTTTGTGCCATAACCTGTATAAATATTCATCTATTTCTCTTCACGTACTAACTTCATGCTTTTTCTGAATCTTTGACTCGAGAAGTACTGAGACAGGCAGACAAAAAAAAATGTACAAAGGAAAGTTACAAACTGCATCTTCAAAACACACACAAAAAGTTTTAGGATAGAAAAGCTTTAATATAAACTCTTTCCCTAAAAAAATAAAAATAAAAATGGAATAATGAACTCCTTCAAAAACAAAATACAATACCTTGCAGGAAACCTTTCAGGCACTTCAGGCAGGATAGGAATCAGATCCCATTAGCCTTCGATCTGCACAACATACAATAATTGTCCACATATCTCATCTCTATTAGACCATAGAAGTAATTAAGGTTTTGCTGTCTGCTGCTGACAATAAGTAAATAAAGATTCTTATAATAAAAATGGAATTGATGACTAGAATTAGTATTTTTTTTTTGGTACTATAAAGTATGGGAAACAATTTTTTTGTTGTTTTGGAAAACATCTTGAATAATTACAAGATTTATCCGATTTTTTTAACTGTTGGCAAGCTTTCCACTCATTTTCTGCGCTGAGGGCACACCGAGGAGTAAGAGGAAATCTCAGAAAGAGAGGTTATCACCAGAATTGATGTCCCTTATTGGGAGATTTTCCATTATCACCTGTTGCAATGACAGGGGACAGCAGTGACTACTTGTGGTATATTTTTTGGAGGGGCGTTAAAAAAATCCACCTGCTGACACCCAGTACCCCACCCAGTCGGTCGGTCACCAGCCCCATCTAGGTTGTGGCCAGTGCTCCCTCCATTCGGCGGCTTCACCCTGCGTCTCCTCATCCTCTGCTTCTGCAGCTTCCCTTTTATCTCCTCCCTCCTCCTCGGTGGCCAATAGGATCGCTTCTCCTATAGGCCAATCGGGTGACGGGTCCCAGGACCCACTTCCTCATTGGCCGGGAGGAGAAACAGTAAGACAATAGCGAAAATTCAAACCACTATTGTCACACAACTGTGTGGGCTTGGGGCGCAGTGCCCTGCACCCCAAGTCCACCCTTTTTTTAAGCCAATTAGAGCCTCAGGCGCTAATCACGTGCTTCTAAAAAAAACTAAAAAAATAACAAAAAAACATTCCATTGGAATCCATGCATCCAGCGCCCTACATGTAGATTAGGGGCCGGGTGCATGGATTAGGGGGTGGTTCCCCTTATTCTCGTATGGACGGGCCGCCACTGGGTGACAGTGACAGGAAATATGGATGAAACTTCTCATTGGAGAAACAGGTGGCAATGAATACCTGACAGAATTACTAAAGATTTCCCACTAACCAAAACTAAAAAAAATTAATTCTGCCTGATGCATAGTTTTTATACATTGTAATTTCCTTTTCAACAGTACATGTGTGCTAGAAGTCCAAATGTTTCTTCAGTACAAGGCTACCAGCCCCAAGAACAAGCCTAGCTGTCTTAAAGCCGCAGTGAACTTAGGGTTACAATTTGTACCTAAAGGTAAACCTATCTTAAGTCATATCTGTAGACAGATAAAACCAAAGAAATTTCCAAACTTAACTTACTGACCATTGTGCGACCAACCGAATTGATTTAACAGTTTGCGTAAAAAACAGGAGTTTAGGCTGCACACATTTGCAAATACTGTGTAAGCTACAGGCCCTGTCAAGGCACCCTGTCACCTGCAGTCCCTAACTCTGACTTGCAATATACCAACAATACAAAACCATGTGACCTTTTTTTAAATATTGCTGACATGTTTGTCAGGCAACACACTGACACCTTTGCTGCCATAGTGCTATGTGCTGGGTGTTCAGTGTGCCCCTACGCCTTTAAGGAGTATCATCTATCCATCAGAATGCATGTGCTTCCATTGTGGAGACTTAGAAGTTAGAGTTGGGGACTGCAGGTAACAGGATACCTTGACAGCGCCAGCTTATGCATGTATTTTCAAATGTTTGCAGACTAAACCCCTGTTTTTAGCGCATATGGTTAGACAGGTCAATTTGGCTGGCTGGTCAGTAAGTTGAGCTTGGAAATTTCTTTGGTTTTATTTAACATATGTTGCCCTTCCATTGCTCCTTGCTGCAAAGGCCAGTTATAGGTGGGGGCAGTAACCATTTTTTTGCATATCTGTAGGCAGGGCCAGGACAAGGGTGGGAAGGAGGGGTGGGGGGGGGGGGGTGGCACCATAAGGAGTTTGAGGTGGGGGAGATTTGTGTTGGGAAGAGGAGTTTGAGGGGCGGCAAGGGATAAGAATTGTTCTAGGTGGGTACATTTCTGGAGGTGTGCTAGGAGTTGTGATTTGAGGAGATTTGTGTTGGAAGAGGGGATGGGGAAGATGATTTGTTGTGCTAGGAGGGGGAATTTGGGGTGGTTTGTGCTAGAAAAGGTAATATGGTGTGTGTGTGTGCGGGGGGGGGGGGGGGGTATGTGTGCTAGGAGGGTAATTCTTTTGTTAGGGGATGGATTTGTTCTAGCAGAGATGATTGAGGGGATTTGTGCTAGGAGGGGACATGGGGGGGGGGGGGGGGGGTGGAGGGTCTGTGCTAAAATGGGAGATTGGAAAGAATTTGTGCTGGGAGGGGAAAGAGGGGTATAGGATTTGTACTAGGAGGTGGGAATTTTTTTTTTGGGTGGGGGGAGATTTGTGGTGGGGAAGGGATTTCAGCAGAGGGTGGAATTGTAGTGGAAGGAGGGGGGATTTTTTCTTAGGGGTAAGCATGCAGATTTCTGCTAAAAAAAAATTTGGGTGGGGGGGGGGGGGCGTATACTGACACATAATGCTCATACATCTTGGGGGGCGAAATTTGGCACGTTTGCCCTGGCAGAGGCGGCTCTAGACTTTGTGAGGCTTTAGGCAAAACTTAGACATGAGGCCCCACTCACACCCATAATGGAAAAAATGATTAAAGGGATGCAAAATTAACTACCTATTCTTGCAGGCTGAGAAAGAAAGAAAGAAAGAAAGAAAGAAAGAAAGAAAGAAAGAAAGAAAGAAAGAAAGAAAGAAAGAAAGAAAGAAAGAAAGAAAGAAAGAAAGAAAGAAAGAAGGAAGAAGGGAAGGAAGGGCATCCCCTACATCAGTGTACTCACTGGGAGGCAGGGGGGACTGGGTGGATGGATCAGACTCCACTTTTCCTTTTCTGTTTTCTGGGATTCAGCCTGACATCCCCTTCTCTGAGGCAGAACAGAGAACACTGCCTAGGAGAGTGAGCAGGGCAGACACTGGAGGAGAGGGCGGGAGTAGGAGGAGCAGAAGCTCTCTCTCTTCTCCTGTCTGGCTGTGCGGGCAGCAGGGGGAGGGGGAGATCTGTCAGAGCTGACTCTGCTGAGCGTCTCTCCCTGTCTGTGATCCGGAGCTGTGTGTGAGCTCTGATCACATGATAACTTGCAGCCTGTATCTCTCCCTGTAGTAGAGCGACGGGACTCAGGACTGTGTGATGGCGGAGATCTCTGCTGCTGGAAGAGGTGGCCCTCTAATTAGGCAAGCTAGGCGGCCGCATGGGGCCCCTGTGAGTGCGAGGCATGAGGCTACCGCCTGATTTGCCTAATTAGAGAGCCGCCTCTGCGCCCTGGGCTCTAGATGAACATGTCCCGACACTGTCTAAAGGTACAATGAATATCTCATAAACTTGTGCCTTTTAAGAGATATTCATGTTGGCTGTTGGCTCTAGCTGGTGACGTCACTGCCCTTGGAATCAAGGAGTGCTGAGTGTACCATGAATCCAGTCTTGTGTGCTTGCACAGGAGTGACGTCATCACGGCTTGGCCATTCAATAGCCTGGAGACCACAAACCTGCAAGGCAGACTGGGCAAAGATGGGCACGCCGACAGCAGTGACAGCATATAACTGGAGGGATCGGTTTTAAAGGTCTGCCATAATGTGCTAGTATGTGGGGCAGCATTATGGAATGAACCTACAGGAGACCATCTTTTCTTCCTTTTTTGATTTTACTACCACTTTAAACGTGTTCTCTGCTCACATCGTACCATTTGATTTTTGAACATCAGCATTGTAATAACAATACAAACAATAGTTATTTTTGGCAATCCAATATAATCTTATCTAACAAATCTTCTTTCATGGTGTGAGTTCTGCCTGTCTGCTGGCCATCTCTTTCCACAACTTCTTCAGTTTCTAATGACATGTAGACACTATGAGAAAATCAGGTGAACGATCGGACGGTTTTCCTCGAAGTTTCACAGCTCAAGTTATAACCGAGGATGGAAATAATGTATGAAAATTCTCTTACGACAAAGGCTTTTTTTTTTATTTGTTGTTTCTGATCATGCGCAGTCTTTTGTATCTGATATATCCAAAGATGCTGCTAGCAGGACTTTTTTAGCATCCTGCCAGCGCACCACTCCAGTGTGAAAGCCCTCAGGCTTTCACATTGGAGAGACAGGAGCGGCTCTTTCAGGGTGCTTTGTAGGTGCTATTTTTAGTGCCGTAGCGCCTGCAAAATGCCCCAGTGTGAAAGGGGTCTAAGTAAATCCTAAGCTATAGCAGGAAAAATCTTAGGTCCCTTCCCATGTCATACAGGGCTGTGTAAATCTCAGTTTAGTATGCACGTAAATACAAATCCTTTGGCAGGTGAAATTGCTCTTATATGTATTTCATCTGTGTATTAGAGCGGCACGATTCTGGCCAAAATGAGAAAAGATTTTTTTTCTTAGAATAAAGATCACTATTCTTGCGGCGTAACATCATCTTTCACATTATACGAAACAATTGGGCTAACTTTACTGTTTAGTTTTTTTTTTAATTCATTAAAGTGTATTTTTTCCCCCCAAAAAAATGCATTTGAAAGGCAGCGCCGCAAATACAGTGTGACATAAAATATTGCAACAACCACCATTTTATTCACTAGGGTCTCTGATAAAAAAAAAAAAAAATATCATGTTTGGGGGTTCTAAGTAATTTTCTAGCAATAAATAATGATTTTATCTTGAAACTAACACGTGTCAGATAAAGATTTAGTCTTTTATGAGGTTAAACTTCCCTCATTTACAGAATAATGTTCATTCCTTTGATCTAAAGAACAAAATGTTACAATTTTTTTTTTTTAACAGCTGTTGGCTTGAGCAGAGAGTTCTCTGCATAGAAAGAATTGGAAAAATGCTTTGTTAAGATCGGGAGGGGGGGAAAGATCACAATTACAATTCAGAACGATAAATTGTGCAGCTCTGCTGTGTGTTTAGCGGCCTGGAGTTAAGCTTTAAAGCTTATATGAGATGCTTGTGATTGTGTCACTGAACATTTATATGGTTAAGAAAGGATGGTCATGCTTCTTGAGTCTTGCATTATATAAGAAATTGCTGCCATGTTTCATGATAGAATGATTCAACCATATTTGAGATGGCCGTGTCAGATAGAGACTGCTGTCCAAAGGCCCAAGGTCCACATCTGACCCACGACAAGAATTTTATCCAGCCTACAGCAATTGGGTTCTGCATTCAGATTGGATGGGGAACATTTGATGTGATAGGGGAACTCTGGTATGAAAGGGGGACTCTGATGAAAAGTGGTACTCTAATGTGATGGGGGAGCTTCTGATCTGAAAGAGGAACCCTGAAGTGATGGAAGACTTTTGATGGGAAGCTATTTCTTAAAGCAATTTCATTCTTTTTTGAAACCTGATTTTTATATTTTTTGCCCCCAAATATTTGTAAAATTTAAAATGTGACCCTTGTATTGACAAGACTGGACACCCCTGATCTAAGGCAAAGAGAATATCTTGTGAGACACTTTCTTGACGTTAGATTTGAGGAAGCACGTGAGAGACTACTATGTTAGAGACTGCCCAACGCAAGAAAAAAAATGCTAGCTTTTGAGAGTAGAGATGGGCCGGACACTGCCCAGTTCGGTTCACACCAGAACAGCCGAACATCGCAAAAAGTTGGAACCCAAACCCCATTGAAATCTATGGGACCCGAACATGAAAAATTAAAAGTCTCCATTTTGAATGGTTATATGCACGTTATTTGCCATAAAAAGGCGTGAGGGCCCAGGTATTGGTCTGGGGGGACGTGTTTCAATGCAAAAAAAGGTTTTTAAAGGAACAGTGATTTTAATGATGCTTAAAGTGAAACAATAAAAATGAAAAATTTCTTTAAATATAGTGCACCCTGAAAGTATGTACGTCACTTCCCTTTTGTTACAGCCTTATTCTAAAATTGATTAAATTGATTATTTTTCTCAAAATTATACAAACAATACCCCATAATGACAATGTAAAAGAAGTTTGTTTGAAAAAAAAAATCCCATGTACATAACAAGTATTCACAGCCTTTGCCATGACACTGAAAATTGAGCTCAGGTGCATCCTGTTTCCACTCATCATCCTTGAGATGTTTCTACAAATTGGAGTCCACCTGTGATAAATTCAGTTGATTGGACATGGTTTGGAAAGGCACACACCTGTCTATATAAAGTCCCACAATTAACAGTGCATGTCAGAGCACAAACCAAGTCATGAAGTCAAAGGAATTGTTTGTAGACCTCTGAGACATAATTGTATTGAGACACAGATCGGGAGAGAATGGCCTTAATCAGAGAGGTGACCAAGAACCTGATGGTAACTGACAGAGCTTGAGCATTTCTCCGTGCACTCCACAAATTATCCCTGTATGATAGAGTGGCCTGACAGGAAGCCACTCCTCAGTAAAAGGCACATGACAGCCCATCTGTAGTTTGCCAAAAGGCACCTAAAGGACTCAGATCATGAGAAACAAAATTCTCTGGTCTGATGAAACAAAGATTGAACTCTTTGGCCTGAATGGCCATATCTGGAGGAAATGGGGTACTGCTTATCACCTGGCCAATACCATCCCTACAGTGAAGCATGGTGGTGGCAGCAGCATCATGCTTTGGGAATGTTTTTCAGCAACCGGAACTAGGAGACTAGTCAGGATTGAGAAAAAGATGAATGCAGCAATGTACAGAGAAATCCTTGATGAAAACCTTCTCCAGAGCGCTCTGGACCTCAGACTGGGGTAAAGATTCATCTTCCAACAGGACAAAGACCCAACACACACAGCCAAGATAACAAAGGAGTGGCTATGGGACAACTCTGTGAATGTCCTTGAGTGGCCCAGCCAGAGCCCAGACTTGAACCCGATTGAACATCTATGGAGAGATCTGAAAATGGCTGTGCACCGAAGCTCCCTATCAAACCTGATAGAGCTTGAGAGGTCCTGCATAACACCCACTATCCCATGTTGGGGGCATGTGGCCTAGTATGTGCCAGGCTCCGAGCTCGGATAAGGGTCTGGTATGGATTCTGGAGGAGACCCAGCGCAGTTTTTTCTTCTATTTTGTATTGCAGCCATTTTTTCCCCCTCTCAGCTGTCAGTGGGGAAGTCCGCTGACAGCTGAGGCGATTCAGTTCGCATTGTGCGCTATACAAGTATTTCATTCATTCATTCATAAGGATGCGGCGGCTGGCTTCTCCTAACATATTGACTCTGCTCTCGACATGCGAAGATCCTGTCCAGGCCAAACCTTTGCTCAGCCTGAACGGTTCACCCAACACTATTTGATAGTGGCAATAGTGTTATAGACTGTTAGGTTCCATGCGCACTAGCATTTTTTTAAGCTCCTAGAAGCTGTTATTAGCATTTTTTCTACTCCTAGAAACTAAATAGTGTTATCCTATGTGCCCATGCACATTACTTTAGGCTAGTTTTTTCGAGCAGTATTAAACCTAAAAGCAAACATTTATTACACTTTATTTTGCAGCTTATCAATTCTTAGATGTGATGGCTGCACTAGTTTCCTTTTTTGGGGTCTCTTTCTTCTATTTTCCTCTGGTGATCCAGCCAACAAGTCTGTTTTTCAAAAGCACACGCTGTTCAGCAAAATGTATATATTCTTCAGTTTATATAGATAGGACCAACCATTTAACACTGGCAGGGGTGATTAAAATGGTCATTTTTTTTTTCCTGACACAGCATATACGTATGGGTAGGCTCCGCCCTATTCCAGGACCAGTTGTACTATATAAGTAAGTCTCCTCCCTGCAGGCAGCATTCTCTTTTTTTCCCTCACTGCTACAGCCGCTTATGCTGCTGCTGAAAACAGGATTTTTCTTTTTCCTCACCTTGCCGGATTCATCTGGCCAAGACACACAGGTTCAAGCCTCTCCTGTGACAAAGATCCCTGCTGTACAGGTTGAAATTAACTCCTATTTGGGGGAGATCTCCTCTCCCAGGATCCAGGATGATGGGGGGGGGGGGGGGTATCTGGTCTCTAGGGATTGCTCCTTGACTCTGTGGCTGGACATTCATTGCACTTCCAGTTTGGCCATGAAGTGTGCATGTGATAAGGCACAACATGATGCACAAATACATAGTATTCAGTTACTGCTGCAAGCATATGTCACACATGCAAATTTTCTGTCTTGTCCTTAATTTCAGTCGGTTTACTATTGCCTCACAGGTTGTGGTTTGTGTCTGCAATACTGCTAATGCTGATAGCAGGTGTGCTGTGCTGGGCTGAAGCCTTCCTATTAACTCAGCAAGGCCTAGCCCTACAGGCTTGACTTATTGTATGCAGGTATGCTGTTAGCTTGCATCACTGAAAGCATATATCACACATGTGAATCTTACTGGCTGTCCATAGTGCCACTCTGTTTATTAATGCTTCACAGGTTGTGGTTTGTGTCTGCAGTATTACTAATGCTTAGGCTGATATCAGGTGGTGCTGAGAATTTCCTATTAATGCAGGGCCTGACCCTGCAGGCTGGACTTACTGTATATTAATGCCTGGTTGTTGTATGGACCTTTTGTGTTACATGTGTCTAAGGTAGGTTTAACCTGCTAGTGCTAATGGTCTGACTATTAACCTGCGCTGCTTTCCTGTGATTACATTGACTCGACAGTACTATGACTGCTATGCGTTTATCTCTATGCATTTACATGCTGACCTTCATGCTAAAATGAAAGTCAGGATCTACTTAGTTACATTTCCTTAGTCACCTGTTAGCATTGTGTAATTGCTTCTGTTATTTGTGGTACACCACAGAGGGATATGTGGTCTGCTGATTGTAGTGGTTACTACTGATGGATTTTTAAACAAATATACTCCCAGGCATGGCTCCAGTCTTTCAGATCATCCATGGACCAGTAGCAATCAGCCTTCATAGAGACCAGCAACATTCATTAAGGTGAGGGCAGGTAGGTATATTCTATATCCTAAAAAAAGAGTGCACATTATGTGCATAATGGATTGTAAATCTCTCCAGCCCTCAACACCAACACCACTTCTCCTGAAGAGGAGAGTCAGCCTGCTTCTGCAACAGGGACAGGTCCTCTTTAGCCCTGAAGGAACCACTATGTATTTAACTACCAGAAGAGACAGACCAAGGAAATCTCTACAAAAATCATAGTGGACTAGTGGTAACTGGTGTGTCAGACAAAATGCAAGCCTGAGGCAGTGGCAAATGGGCAGAGACTGAGAAGGCCTACAGTTACTAATGGTTCCATGCCAAGCCTAAATCAAACAGCTGCATTTATTAAAAAGGCAACCTCTACCTCAGAAGCAGTTGGCCAGGGAGTCTTTATCAGACTGGCCAGATGGGTCAGCCTTCGCTTGCTTCTAGGAAGTTGCTATGGCAAGTTGGCATATCAGAAGCAAAAAGTGGATGTTTTAACTTTGTCCAAACTGACTCTGTGAAACTCTATTTCAATAATGCTCTGGTGCTGAGATAAGCAAACAATTAAGTTGTTTAAGGGGTACCTCTTCCTCGGTAGCAGCTGGCCAAACAGGCTTCATCAGATTAGCCAGGGGTGCCATTCTACCAGCAGAAAAGCAATATCCTTCGCAGAGACCCTGGGACAGCAAATAGATCCAGAGATGAAGAAGGTTCATACTACTATTAAGTAGTGTTTTGTGACCCGCGGTTGAGCTCACTTCGGTAGCCAGACTGTCAGGATCACAGACAAGATGAAAGCAGAGCTCTGGCCAGTGATATACTCTCTATGACGGCTGATCCTAGAGTGAAAATTAAGTAGCCAGTATTGCAGTTCAGCCACTGTTGATACAAGACTGTATGATGTTTCTCTGGTAGTCCGTTGTGGTCAGTTAACCTTTATGGCTCATCCCACAAGTAACACATACCGCTTTTAAGTCAGAGTGGTGACTGTTCAAGTCAGATCCGGTGATATCTAGAAGGGAGATTAATCCCTTGTGTTAATCGCCAACGACCAGAGGATAGCCAAAAGGCAAAGTAACAAAGATTGAATGACAGGTTAAACCTGGGAAAACTAGAGGAGAATAAAGAATCAATAATCATATTTATTTGTCTGCCTAAACCCAAGTCTCCCAGTAGGGTCGGCTGACAGAATTATATGGAAAATTTGAGCTTTAGGATTCATGGGATCCGGTTGCGGAAGCCATTGGAATTTTTCATTGCTCTCCTCCAATTCATTGCATTCCCTCCATGACACATTAGAGCACAAGTATTATGACTGCACATTCTTTAGTCAAAAGTAGGACTTGGTCAACAAGCAGAAGGATTAGGACCCAAAATTGCATAGGGCATCATTGCAGTCAATCTCTCCAGCCATCAGTAAGGCTTAGCTTCCACAAACTGATTCTCATTTCTAAGAAGTACTAATCATAGGGGGGCGACTTCAAATCGCAGTGACTTCAAAGTAGTTCCTTCACTACTTTGATCTCACTTTGATTCGACTTGGGGCCATGGACCTCAAGAATACACAGGCATTGCATCAAGTCTCATAAAAGTTGCATCAAAATCACACGACTTTAGTCGCAATAGTGGAAACCTAGGCTTATTGTAGATGGTCTTTAGACTTAGCAAGTGTGTATGTGTGTGTATACTGGATACACACTTCGAGGCACCAATGTTTCTGCAAGTGCCGTTCGAGAAATCACTACGAGTTCTTCTGGAAGACTGTGTCCTTTCCACAAACGCCGGACATTTCCCAGGATATTTGGTCCAGTAGTGTCCATCTTGTGGGATCCAGGACTTTTGGTGAGCCTTGTTTGTGCAACAGCCTGGCGCAATATCTTCCAGGTCCTGGGAAAAAAGTTCTAGTTCAGACCCTGATCAAATTGGGAGGAGCCATCATCGAGAGCCCAACTAGTTACAGCAATGACCTGCCTGGAAGCAGTTCTGAATCTCTGAAGAATACAGTAGTTACCCTCAGAGAGAGCAAGAGTATGAGTGTCTTACTTGAACAAATTATAGCTTTTTCCCATTGGTTGCATCCCACGGTTACAAAAGGGTAAAGAAGTAGCCTGTAGTAACCCATGTGGTCCGAGGGGCCCAATGGAATGTTGACAACTGTATTAACTGGTTTTGTAGTAAGGGAAGACTTGATTCCTGCACCAGGAACAGTGACTCCACAGAGGAGACAAGTCCCTTTTTTTTTTTTTTTAAGGTAGCCAAGCTAGTTAATCTTTCAGCTTATCAGCTACATGGCATACCAATGATTGCAATCTATTACTTGTCGGGTATTCATGCCAATGGAGGAAAAGGTGTCCAAAGTCAGAGGTCACAGACTGAAGTCCTTTCAAAAACACAACAAAGAGCCTCAGCTATGCTGCAAAGACTCAGCAAAATGGGGAAGTCCTATCTTTGTTGTCGAGAAGGAATGCAAGACTAGTCAACCTCTGTAGACATGTGCACGCTGAAATACTTTGTTTCGGAATTTCGTTTTCGTCCGAAAAATTAATTTAGTTACTCCCGAAATTCTTTATTTTGTTTTGTTAAAAAATCCAAAATAATTAAGTCATTGAAGGCTCATGGTGTCTGTCGAATGTTCTAAAAAGATTTGACGGAGCAGCTAAACTGTACAACGCCGCAATCGTACATTTCCAGTTGAATGTTCCCCCTACAAGCTATAGTAGAATTCTAATGTTGTATGAATATACAGTATTTATTAATTATTACTACTGATCAACCAACATTAGCCTATCGGCGGAGCATTTGAACATAAATGTCCACTCATGGCGACTGCTTCGTCAAATCTTCTCTCTATGTTGAATAATCTTGGACTAATAGAGTTAGATAAGACACATTCAACCTTTTTTGCTATTGTCTCTATAATGTCGAATCTTTTCTCTCTATGTTAGATCTTTTCTGCCTCTGTAGAATGTTCTTGAATTAATATAGCTAAGGTTAGACACATTCGACCACAGGTTCAATGGACACACATCACTATTGTCAGCGTCATGTCTAATCTCCTATCTATATTGAACTGTTGCAACGAAAATAAAGCATTTGTTTATGTCAGATCTTTCGGATTCTGAACGTTTGTTCTCGTTTGTTAAAACGATAACAAAAATACCCGAAATTCGGACGAAAATGCATTTGGACGAAAACGAATGCACATGTCTAAACCTCTGTCAGAGGTATCTCCCAGCCCTTTAGGTTCTGGTTTCCTAGAACTTCCTGCCACATAGCGTAAGGTACAAGCTGTTGGCTGTCAAGGGATGGTCTCCAAACCAACAAACCATTCAAGGGTTCAGCAACAAATAACTCTATCAGGTTATTGATCTGACATTAACCTTAGCTACCCAGATGTGGAAGTAGTGATGGTTGGCTTCAATTTGTTTAGTGTATTTAGACTGACAATTCTGCTGTCTGCTGTGCTGCAGCCACCATACTGTATCTAATGATACAAATGTGTGAAACAATCAGCACCACCCTAAATGATTCAAGTGCAAAGTTGCACTTTAAGTGAAATCACTACACTTTAAAAAAAAAAAAAAAAAAAAAAGTTATATAATATTGTGTATGTGTACCAAAAGATGCGCGCACACACACACACACACACACACACACACACACACACACACACACACGTTCACCTTTATGTATTTTTGAAGGAGATTTGCACACAGGTCTTCCCACTCTAATGCATATAATTTACTTGGGCTAGCATTTTCTTTTAAAAGGGAACTCCACACTCCATTCTCCAATGCTCTTGTCTCCCCCCTCTAACCCCTTGGATTCCCATGGGCTAACTTTTGCTGTTAAAGGGGAACTCCACACTCCACTCCATTCTCCAAAGGTTGTGAGCTGACTTTACCAATCCAAACCACATCCTTTTTCTAAGCATACAACAGGGCCAGCTAGGAAAGGGGCAAGAAGAGCGATCGCCCAACCCCCTTTTGAGTCATATAGCATCGCATAGTAGCCCATTATGTGTCACAGGAGCCAGCGATGTCACCGCTGTCCCCTTTAGTATGGAGCGTCCATCTTCTTCTGGGTATTGCTGCTCCAGCCACTCACAGCGCTGGGAGCAGCGATGACATCACTCCCGCACATGGCAGCTGCCACTAATGGCATATCGCAGTTTTCAGCAGCATGCTGCTAACGGCGATTGTGCGCCGCTGTCTACGGCACATGCTGTGCCTGTCTTTTAGTAAATATCTCCTAAACTGTGTAGGAGGATATTTCTTGGACCTACAGGTAAGCCTTAATCTAGCCTTACCTGTAGGTCCAAGTGATTTGTAAGGGTTTACAACCACTTTAACAGACTGTCCATTTGTGGGCACAGTCCTTTTAACTCCTGGTAATTTCTTCTGCAAAATGGTCAGACCTCAAAAGCATATTCCTGCCAGCGTCTCAAATTAACATGCATGTGTTTTTTGCTTTCCATGCTCTTTTCCAAGTCCAGTTTTGTTTACCAATAAAAGTTGTTTTATATGTTTTGTTAATAATAATTTGTTTTGAAGATGCATGCTCAATCCAAGTAATGCATATTACACAACCCCCCCCCCCAAC
The DNA here is from genome assembly GCF_037356315.1 of Lithobates pipiens. Lineage (NCBI taxonomy): Eukaryota > Metazoa > Chordata > Amphibia > Anura > Ranidae > Lithobates > Lithobates pipiens. The sequence continues at coordinate 1,875,356 of NW_027507755.1, read as the reverse complement.
AATTTTCATGCAATAGATTTTCCAGCTGCAGCTTAACTGGGCTGATTGGCATGGCAAAACAAAGGTGTGATTTGTCTAAAAGCTTAAAAGCTACTTTCCTGGTGCCTTCATGGTAGCATATGCAGGAAAACGGAAAATTGTATACTCACCTTTCCGCAATTTTCCTTTCCTGGTGCATCTTCATGGCAGTATACATATGGGTTGTGACTCCGCCCCCACAACCTGATAGGACTGGTTAACTATAAATCAAAGCAGACCTGGCTCACAGCATTCTCTGTAACTCTCACCATTTGGATGGGCACCTGTGTGCTGCCATGAAGATGCACCAGGAAAGAAAAAATATGGAAAGGTGAGTATACAATTTTCAGTTTTCCTGGTGCATCATGGCAGCATACATATGGGGACTAACTCGCCATATGGGAGGGTGCATGAAATTTTTTTAATCAGTAGCGCAAGTATGCACCATGAATTTTCCAAATGTTACTGTCGTGAGCCAGGTTCACCTATAACAGTGTAATGAAGGTGTCCTGGGAGGACCATATTGCTGACTTGCAGATAACCTCAGGAGACACTCAGCGCTGAGCTGTCCAAAGAGCTGGCACTGCCCTAGTTAAAATGTGCTCCTAAGATCTCCAAAACAGGAAGGCTCTGAAGAGTAGGCTCTTTTAATTGTCTTAACAATCTAGGTGGTGAATGAACGTGTTGATGCTGACTGACCCTGTCTTAAGCCACGCTGGAACCAAGAACATATTTCAGCTTTCCTGAATGGAAAGGTAGCTACCAAGCAGGTCACCAGTGTTAGCTCAACATCCAGGTGATGTGGTTCTCTCACTCAACCGAGACGGACAGCAAATTGACTTCCTGGTTAAATTGAAAGGAGAAAGACACCCCATGGATAAAAGCAGTCTGGAGTTTTAGGACTATTCTGTTCTATCCGGGTATAATGATAAGTGAGGCTCCCTGAGTACAAAGCCTGCAGTTCTGACATCATTCACAGAGGTTGTAGCAACCAGAAATACGGTCTTCAGGGTTTGCAGAGTGTAATCAATTATGTAGGATAGAAATGAGGCATTGACAGGGCCGTCTTTAATATTGATTGGACCCTGGGCAAAAATTTTCTTATAGCCCCCCCATGCAATTTCGCTTTCCACCTTCTCTGAGACATACAATAAATAACAGCTAGACTTAAAATCGGTTTACTGCATCAGATCAGGCAGCGATTACGATTGGTTGCCAGAGGTTACAGCATATCATTACTGCTTACTGACTGGTTGCTAGAGGTTACAGCACTCTTTAAGGCTCACTGATTAGTTGCTAGAGGTTACAGCACATTTCTGCTTGTTGATTGGCTGCTAGAGATTACTGTACAGTAATACTGCTCACTGGTTGCGATAGGTTACAGCACATATTCTCCTCACGGCAGGGGGGCATGATATACCTATGAATACTGCCTTTATTTACATATCAATGCCGTTGGCCTCAGCTATTTACATATGCATGTAATTGCTATTTACATACGAATGCCAGTATTTACATGTAAACACAGGTCTGCAGGTGAGTCATCTGTACACAACAATAGGGCAGAGCTGGGCAGCATTAGTAGCAGCAGAGGACTAAAACTTCAAGGGACAAGGGAATGTAAACTGGGATAGTTGGCAAGTATGAGGCAGCTGCTTTGGGCCCCACAACAATGACAGGGCCCTGGGCAGCTGCCCCTTTTGCCCTGCCTTAAAGACGGCCCTGGGCCTTGATAGAAATGGGGACAATAAGGAAGTTCCACATAGGGAACAATGGTTTCCTGGGAGGCCTATAACTTCATGCAAGCCTTTTAAGAATTGCATCACTAAAGGGTCAAGGACTCCTTAACCCCCTGCAAATGCAGGCAAGGCTGAACTTTGAGCTTTAAACATATTTGAACCTAGGCCCCTGTTCAGCCCCAGTTGTAAGAACTTGGCTGGTTTAGGTGATAAAGGACTCCAGGCTTTTGCTGTGTGAGATCTGCACCGTTTTCCCATATTCCTAGGTAGATCTTATTCATGAAGACCTCTCTGGTTTGACACAAGGTAGGCACTGCCTGCAATGAGCATACTTGACTTGGTAGCCACTGCCTCTCAATAGTAATCTCTTGTAGCTGGATGGCAAAACTGTCCGAGAGAGAGAAGAGAGAGAAGAGAGGAGAAGAGAGGAGAAGAGAGGAGAAGAGAGGAGAAGAGAGGAGAAGAGAGGAGAAGAGAGAAGAGAGGAGAAGAGAGGAGAGAGAGAGAGAGAGAGAGAGAGAGAGGCCTCCTAAGCCAAAATTGTATACTTGCAATTAACACTACTCGGTTCAAGAAAATTCAATACTATTCCTCGTAAGTTTAACATCCCATAACCTTAAGCAGCCTGGTCTTTGAAATGAGTCACCCAACCTTTCTAGCTCAGGTCTGATGTGATAATGTTCCATCTGAAAACAATTGGTCAGTTACGAAGAACCAAGGATACTCCGGCACTGTTCTGCTGGAAGATACTTCACTCCCAAAGCACCTTTCTCTATCAGAGGATGGAAATTCCCTTGTGCAAGTTCTACTGAATTTTTCCTGTGATTGAAGACAGCAAGACCTTGTGAATGCCTTGGGGGAGATGTACAGACACAAGGGGAGGAACTCAACTGGTAGAGGAATTGAGGAAGAATTGGGACAAGTAGGGCCGCGTACACACGCGGGGACTGTCTGCCGAAACTAAGTTCGTCAAACAGTCCGCTCAAACTTTTGAATGAACGAACACGCCCACACACGGCACTTTTTGAGCGGACAAATACGGCAAACTTTGTTCGTCGTACTAAGTCCGCGCAACTTTTGAAATGAACGGACTCGCCCACACACGAGGCAACAGTCCGCTCATTTCGAGCGCGTGTGCAGGTAGGCGGGGCCCGCGAGGGAGACGCATGTGACATATACCCATGTGACATATACCATGTGACACCGCCCCATTGTCACTATATAAGTGGCTGCACAGCGCGGCTCTGGCATTCCGGCCGGAGAGAGCGACGTGTCAACATCTCCTGGAGAAGAAGAACAAGAAGAAGAACGGAAGGCGACCGGAAGGCGACAGCGGCGACAGAAGACCGGGCCACCGCCTCTAAAAGAGCTATAAGAAGGCGCGGTGGCCCGGCAGAAGAACGGAAGGCGGCGGCGACAGAAGACCGGGCCACCGCCTGTAAAAGAGCTATAAGAAGGCGCGGTGGCCCGGCAGAAGAACCGAAGAGGGGGACAAGACCCCCAAAGTCGGGAGAAGAGGCCGGCGGCGGGGAGGAAGAAAGCCGGACTCCTCCGCTAGCAAAAGAGCTACAAGAAGATAGCGGAGGAGTCCGGCGAGAAGACCCCCGAAGACGGAAGACCCCCGGAGCTGTGCAATAAAATATTTTATCTCGTGTGTTGTGTTTTTTTTTTGGGTACTTTTATTTTACAGGTGAATGGGTAGGGGTACATTGTACCCCATACTCATTCACATAGGGTGGGGGGCCGGTATCCGGGGGCCCCCTTATTAAAGGGGGCTCCCGGACTCCGATAAGCCCCCCGCCCGCAGACCCCGACAACCAACGGCCAGGGTTGTCGGGAAGAGGCCCTTGTCCTCATCAACATGGGGACAAGGTGCTTTGGGGTGGGGGGGCCGCGCGGCCCCCCCTTCCCCAAGGCATCCCCCATGTTGAGGGCACGCGGCCTGGTACGGCTCGGGAGGGGGGGCGCGCTCGCTCGCCCCCCTTTCCTGGCCGGCCAGGTAGCGTGCTCGGACAAGGGTCTGTTGTGGACTTTGGGGGGACCCCCACGCCGATTTTTTTCGGCGTTGGGGTTCCCCTTTAAGTCCATACCAGGCGGCGGGGCCCGCGACGTCTCCCTCGTGGGCCCCGCCTACCTGGAGACGCGCTCGAAATGAGCAGACTTTCCTCCGAGCGGGAACAGTTTGCTCATTTCGAAAGTGGCCTACACACGGGCGGACTGTCCGCTCAAACCAAGTTTCAGCGGACAGTTTTTCGGAATTTCCGAAAAACTTTGTTCGTCAAACTGTCCGCTGAAACTGTCCGCTGAAGCCCCACACACGAGCGGACTGTCCGCTGAAACACTGTTCAGCGGACAAAGTTGAGCGAACAGTCCGCCCGTGTGTACGCGGCCTAGGTGTCTGATAAACCTACGAGAGAATCCAGTCTCCCAGATTTATGAATAATATAATTGATTGGAAGTTTTCCATCTTACACTACTTTAACTTCCTGTGCTGCTTGTCAAATTTTTTTATTTAGTTTTTTTAACTTTAGTACTGGGCACAGATTACCTGTGGGTAACTGGAACCTTCATGATTGCACTTTATTTATTTATTTATTTATTTATTTTCCTTTTTAATGCAGCTATAAACTGGAACAGAATTTTCACTTTTCCATCAACCCTGGTAGCCTGGCTGACTGGTAAAGACTGAAAGGTGGACTTCCCACCTGTCCATGTTATATGATCAGTATGTTCATTGAATTATGCCCCTGCATGGGTGAGTTTGTCATTTTATACTTTTTCAATAAAAATGATTGTACCAGAAACGCGGACCTCCCTTAAAATTCCACCAATGTCACGCCAGTATAGCCGATATGGCCCACTGATCTTGAAGGTTTTCCCTCCAGGTGTGCACGTAAAGCTTCGCACGGGCACCCCCTGGATTAGTGCACCCTTAAAAAAGGACTTCTGCTGTTCTCCTAAGACAGGAGCCTTAGATCTTTAAGGCTTCAATAATGAAGATTGAGTACTTCTCTAGTTAGTTTACTAATCTTTTTCCTGGTTTGTAGGATTTTGCCTCCTGGTGTCTACTTGGAAGCCGCCACCTGTATGCTGGACCTTTGAATTTTCAGTTTTTGTCAGGTCACCCTTGAGATGGCTATATCCTATCTACTCCCAAATAGAGTCGATCTGTGTTCTGGTGTCTTGCACCATTATTTTTAATTTTTGGAGTGATCTAACCAATCATGGCTTCAGCCATAATGCACTCCTTGCCTGGACCGCAGGGAACACCGCTCTTGAAAAACCATCAATTGATGTCTGACACATCCACCATGGAGTATGTCGCCAATTTCAGCTCTTACAAAGCTGTTACCACCCTGTCTCTTCACTTTTTCCAGATGGGCTTATTTAAAGGATTACTCCACTTTTATTTTTTATTTTTAATCTGTAGGGCTGCAATTTTCCGTAAAATGTGTACAGAACACCCCCCCTGAAACATAATTTCCTGTTTGTACTGTAGGACTGGTTCACTGATTTTCCCAGAAGCCTGCACCAAGATAAAAGTCTGATTTTTTGGCATCCACTACAATAAAAATTTAATTTTTGATAAGATACTCCCAATAGGGATTCACGTCTAAAGGGATGCAAACCCTGCCACTTTCCTCAGAGTCCTGCAGGTGCAGCGGCTGGCTGACAATTATGAAACCACTCCCATTAGACTCATTCAGCACATGGGCTGGTTATTGCTGGTGTGCCAGCACCTGCAGATGCTACAGTATGTAGGAGCACTTCAGAGCTAGATCTAATTTTCAGACCAGAGCCTCCTTGAATGTGACATGTCTTGCTAGCTACAGTCATGATGCAGCCATCATCAAAGGGGACTGCAGCAGGTTGACCTCTAGCTTTTTCAGGGTATATAGTTTTGACAGTCTGTTTATAAGGGCATTTTTCTCTGACCCCTTCAATTCTTCCTGGATTAACTCTTGCAGTTGCTCACTGAAGGAAATGAGTACTTTCTAACCTTGTGGAGAGTTTCCTCCACTTCAACCCAGGCAATTGCATCCTTAGCTGACCTTGCAAAAAGTCTCTCTATAGGGCAATCTTCAAAGCTTGTGGCCCCTTTAAAGCTTTCTTCTCATGACAAGCTTTCCTATTGGGACACCACCTACTGGTTCTGGTTGGAAATGCTAGGCAATTTATGCATTGTAGCTTGTCAAGCAATGACTTTCCACCACAAATGCAGCAACCATTAGGGCTGGTAACCTGTGGTGTTTGTAAACGGGGAGCAAACAAAATGAGAGGTGAGATGATGACATTGATCAAAGTTGCCTGTATGTCTGCGCTTTGAACAGTGACGGTTCTGGCTTTTAGCAGGTTCTCTATATCTTGAGGTCATTGCAGGGCTGTATAGTGCTTGCTCCAGGCAGATTTGACATACTAACTTGGCAGGCAATGACTTTTCATAACAAATGCAGCAACCATTAGGGGTTGTAACTTGTGATGTTTGTAAACAGGGAGCAATGATAATGAGGGGTGAGGTGATGAGATTTAATCAACATTGCCTCGATGTCTGTTCTTAGATGATGACTTTTCTTGACCGTCAAAAGGCTCCCTCCATCTTGTAGTCCTTACAGGACTATATATATTGGCTCTCTTTTTCTCAATCTTCACTACTTACCTAATCCCTATACCTTAAATGCAATGGGTGGTCTGAATGGACAGAGTTTCCCATAGAAACAGAGCAAAGCAGCAGACTGAAATGAAAAACATCATAATGCTAAGTCTCCACTATTGCGACCTGAAAGTTGCATGATTTTGCTGCAAATTTGATGCGACTTGAAGCAATTGCTGTTGTATTCTTAAGGTCTATGAACACAGATATGAACGGTACGCATTGGAAATCATGGGGTACGGCTTGTCATGCGACTTTGCAGTGACAAGTCGCACTAGTGGAAACTGAGCCCAACACAGAGATCCCAGAGCAAGCATTGAAAAGGGGATAGGAAGAGCCCAGGTGAATGTCATAAAGAGCACAATGAACCTAGAGCAACACCGAGAGGAGTTGTGGAAAAAAATAGGTGAAAGCCATAAAAAAGGGAAAACATACGTGCAAACAATGGCCACATAAGCATCCAGCATGCATGAGTAGAGAGCTCCACCATTGTTGCCCAAAAATGCCATAAAACCATTTAAAACTCACATTTGCCATTACTAATGATATCAGTGCCTGAGCCTGTTCAGATCACCATCCTGTAAAAGCTCTAGCCAGGAAACACAGAGGCCGCATCATTTCCTGCCTCTCATGCTCAGAGTATACTTGCACTGTTGCAGCCATCTTGGGAATGGCAAACGCCCATAACACAGAGAAAAGAAGTAAGAAGCATATGGAAAGAAAAAAAGGAAATGCTGTCACTTATGTTAAAGCTTGTTTAAAGCTTTCTTTGAGAAGCATGCACCACCAGAATGGGGCTCCAACCATCTAGCTCATTTAGAGGCTGTACAGGAAGGACTTCCACCAGGAGAGGCTGCAATATGCCCCCCAGACCACCAGAATGGGACTCCAACCATCTAGCTCATTTAGGGGCTGTAAAGGAAGGACTTCCACCCAGGAGAGGCTGAACCTGGCTGGGGTGATAACCGGTAAGGGATACCTCGCGATTCCAGTCCTGATCAGGTGAGGGAAAAAAAAAGGAGAATGCTGTGAGCCGGGTCTGTCTTTGATTTATAGTTATCCAGTCCTATCAGGTTGTGGGGGCGGAGTCACAACCCATATGTATGCTGCCATGATGCACCAGGAAAGGAAAATTACAGAGAGGTAAGTATTCGATATTCCATTTTAGCACAGTGGTTCTCTGCCTCAGTCCACAAGTACCCCCGCCAGGACATATTTTGGGAATTTATCTTAGCTAAATAGCTGTCCAAAATACTAATCCATTGACTGCTTTAAAGCACTTGTGCAAGATGAAGGAAAACCTGCAAACATGGCCTGTTGGGGTACTTGAAGACAGGGTTGAGAAGCACTAATTTAGAGCACTGAGCTAAAATCTAGCTCAAAACAATCCTATTATAATTGTGGGAATTTGAGGGAAACCAAGTGAGTGTTAGAACCCCTGCTTGTTTTTGTTAGGTTGGGCTTTTTGTCCTTTTTCTGAAAAACGGCTTAACTTTCTGTCACAGCCAAACAGGAACTGAGCGTAAAACCCAATGTCTTTCCTTGGGGACACACAGGTCAATCTAACTAGTGTCCCCATTAGGCAAATTGCACTCTAGCCCTTTTTTGTGTACACCCCAAATTATTAGGTATTTTGGGGTTTATTGAAGGCAAATTCACTCTAAATCTGAGGAGAAGCACTGGTGATTTTATCATCCAATCATGTAGAAGCAAAGATGCTGTTTAATTTTCATTGCATATCCCCCTCGGATCTCCAGCAACTGCACTTCCACGTGTGCTTGTAGTGCTAAGTGGATTTGCCTTAAGGAAATAAACCCCAAAGTCCAAGATACCTAATAATTTGTTGTATACAGAGCAAAATGCTAGAGTGCAATTTACCTAATGCGGAAACTAGATTGACCTGTGTCCCCAGGAAAGACATTGGTAGGGTTTTAGCCTCATTTTCTGTTTTGGCTATGTGACAGGAAGTGAATACATTTGAAGGAGAAACTGGCAAAATTTGGGAGGTGTCTTCACCCTATCAGGGGTGCAGAAATCCTCAAAAACTGACAAGACTTCTAATCCCTCTTTCCGCATTAGGTAAATTGCACTCTAGCATTTTGCTCTGTATACAACAAATTATTAGGTATCTTGGACTTTGGGGTTTATTTCCTAAAGGCAAATCCACTTTGCACTACAAGCACACGTGGAAGTGCAGTTGCTGGAGATCCGAGGGGGACATGCAATGAAAATTAAACAGCATCTTTGCTTCTACATGATTGGATGATAAAATCACCAGTGCTTCTCCTCAGATTTAGAGTGAATTTGCCTTCAATAAACCCCAAAATACCTAATAATTTGGGGTGTACACAAAAAAGGGCTAGAGTGCAATTTGCCTAATGGGGACACTAGTTAGATTGACCTGTGTGTCCCCAAGGAAAGACATTGGGTTTTACGCTCAGTTCCTGTTTGGCTGTGACAGGAAGTGCACCCTTTCCCCAAGCAAAAATAAGAGAGAATTTAATTTAGTTTAACTTTGCAAAGACACATTCCTAAGTTCAACTGTAATGTATGTCAATGGCCCATTTAGACCTTGTTTAATAGAAAACACCAGTTTCCTTTCACTATAAACATTTGTTAGTCCAGTCCTGAAAATCTGTATCTGCTTTACTATTAATTTCCATAAAAATTGGGTTCCTGCAGCTAGATGCGCAACTGCTGTGTATGTGAGATGCGCAAATGCTGTGTGCATGGAGGTATGTACCCAGAAGCGGTGGCCAGCACAGAGGAATAACATCACGGCACTCCAGGAAGTTGCTTGTACTGCTGCTTATTTCTTCCCACCACCATGTCCTGCTCACTGTTCTCTGAGGAAGAGAGGATCCTTATTTGCAGATTTATTTTTACAAAGGGTGGTGTTTGTGGGGGTCATATGTTTAGGTCTAAATGATTTGGCCTCAAAACACCGAGCCAATGTATGGGACACAAACATGAATAATCAAAAGTGCTAATTTTAAAGGCTTATCTGCATGGTATTGTCATAAAAAGTGTTTGGGGACCTGGGTCCTGCCCCAGGGCACATGTATCAATGCAATATTTTTTTTTTTTTAAATGGCCGTTTTTTTGGGAGCAGTGATTTTAATAATGCTTAACCACTTGACCACTGGGCACTTAAACACCCTTAATAACCAGACCAATTTTCAGCTTTCGGTGCTCTCACATTTTGAATGGCAATTACTCAGTCATGCAACACTGGACATATATGAAATTTTTGTCCTTTTTTTCACACAAATAGAGCTTTCTTTTGGTGGTATTTAATCACCGCTGGGTTTTTTATTTTTTGTGCTATAAAAGAAAAAATACCGAAAATTATGTAAAAAAATGAATTTTTCTTCGTTTCTGTTATAAAATTTAGCAGATTAGTAATTTTTTCTTCATAAATTTTGGCCAAAATTTATACCACTACATATCTTTGGTAAAAATAAGTACAAATTGATGGATATTATTTGGTCTTTGTGAAAGTTATAGAGTCCACAAGCTATGGTGCCAATATCTGAAAATTGATCACACCTGAAGGACTGACGGCCTATTTCAATTCTTGAGACCCTAACATGCCAGAAAAGTACAAATACCCTCCAAATTACCCCTTTTTGGAAAGAAGACGTTCCAAGGTATTTAGTAAGAGGCATGATGAGTTTTTTGAAGTTGTCATTTTTTCCCACAATTCTTTGCAAAATCAAGATTTTTTTTACTTTTTTTTTTTTTTTTTTTAACAAAATTGTCATATTATCAGTTTATTTCTCACACAGCATATGCATACCACTAATTACACCCCAAAACACATTCTGCTATTACTCCCGAGTACGGTGATACCACATGTGTGAGACTTTTACACAGTGTGGCCACATACAGAGGCCCAACATGCATGGAGCGCCATCAGGCGTTCTGGAGCACCCAGGACAATTCTGACATTTCTCTCCTACATGTAAAAATCATCATTTATTTGCTAGAAAATTACATCGAATCCCAAAACATTATATATGTTTTTTTAGCAAACACCCTGGAGAATACAATGGTGGTCGTTGCAACTTTTTATCTCGCACGGTATTTGCGCAGCAATTTTTCGAATGCTTTTTTTTGGAAAAAAAACTGTTTTGTGCTTAAAAAAAAACACAGTAAAGTTAGCCCAATTTTTGCATAATGTGAAAGATGAAGTTACACCGAGTAAATTGATACCTAACATGTCACTCTTTAAAATTGCACACGCTCCTGGAATGGCGCCAAACGTCGCTACTTAAAAATCCCCATAGGCGACGATTAAATTTTTTTTTTACTGGTTATATGTTTTGAGTTACAGAGGAGGTCTAGGGCTAGAATTATTGCTCTCGCTCTAACGTTCGCAGCGATACCTCACATGTGTGGTTTGAACACCGTTTTCATATGTGGGCGGGACTTATGTATGCGTTCGCTTCTGCATGCGAGCACATGGGGACAGGGGCGCTTTAAATATATATATATATATATATATATATATTTTAATGTAAATTTTACTTTATTTATTTTAGTTTGACATTTTTTTCCCCAAAAATAAATATTTTGATCACTTTTATTCCTATTACAAGGAATGTAAACATCCCTTGTAATAGGAATATGGCATGACAGGTCCTCTTTACAGTGAGATATGGGGTCAATAAGACCCCGCATCTCATCTCTAAGCTGGGAAGCCTGAAAAAAAAAAAAGATTCTGGATTTGATCGTATTGGCGAGTCGGTAGAAGCACCGGAGGGCGGCGGGAGGGGGGGGGGGGTGTCTATGGCTGGGTATTGCAGGGTATCACCGACTATGGCTGGGTATGGCTGGGTATCTCAGAGTATGGCTGTTTATCTCAGAGTATGGCGTTGCAGAGCATTGCAGGATATTGGAGGGTGTTGCAGAGCATTGCAGAGTGTTGCACGGTATTGGCGGGTGTTGCAGAGCATTGCAGAGTGTTGCAGGGTATTGGTGGGTGTTGCAGAGCATTGCAGAGTGTTGCAGAGCATTGCAGAGTGTTGCAGGGTATTGGCGGGTGTTGCAGAGCGTTGCAGGGTATTGCAGAGTATTGCAGGGTATTGCAGGGTATTGCAGGGTATTGCAGAGTATTGCAGGGTATTGCAGAGTATTGGCAGGGAATTGAGGGGTTAATTTTCGGTGAGCAGCGATGTGGGCACTGCAGATGCAGCCCACATCGCTGCTGACACCGATCTCTTCCCCCTCCGCTGTTCCGATCGGTCGAGGGGCACGGAGCGATCACGTGGTAAACGGCCGCTATGAGTGGCCGTTTACCGTGATCCGTGATGCACCGGGTCCTGCGGACCCGGCGGTCACGGATGCTCTCGAGTGCGCGCCCCAGGGGGCGCGCGAGAGCGGAATTCTGGGAGGACGTCATATGATGGCCTCCCAGAGTTAAGAAACCGCCCTGTAGCCGTCATTCGGCTATAGGGCGGTTATTAAGTGGTTAAAGTGAAACAATAAAAGTGTAATATTCCTTTAAATTTCGTACCTGGGGTAGTCTATAGTATGCCTGTAAAGGGGCGCATGTTAACCATGTTTAGAACAGTCTGACAGCAAAATGAAATTTCTAAAGGAAAAAAATAATTTAAAACCACTCGCGGCTACAATTAATTGTTAGTCCGCAATACACATAAAAGTTCATTGATAAAAACGGCATGGGATTCCCCCACAGGGGAACCCTGCACCAACATTTAAAATAAAAAATGTGTGGCGGTCCCCCCAAAAAATCCATACCAGACCCTTATCTGAGCATGCAACCTGGCAGGCTGCAGGAAAAGAGGGGGGATGAGAGCGCGCCCCCCCCCCTCCTGAACCGTACCAGGCCACATGCCCTCAACATTGGGAGGGTGCTTTGGGGTAGCCACAAATCACCTTGTCCCCATGTTGATGGGGAGTAGGGCCTCATCCCCACAACCATTGCCCAGTGGTTGTGGGGGTCTGCGGGTGGGGGGCTTATCGGAATCTGGAAGCCCCCTTTAACAAGGGGACCCCAGGATCCTTCCCCCCCTGTGTGAATTGCTAATGGGGTACCCCTACCATTTCACAAAAGGTTAAAAAACACAAGAGATGGTTTTTGACAAGTCCTTTATTATTTCCTTCTTCTTTCCACTTCTTCTTTCATCTTTCATCTTTAATCTTCTTCTTTCATCTTTCTTCTGGTCTTCCTTTGGTATTGTTCTTGTTCCTCCAAACTCTTCTTCTCCATCTTCTTCTATAGCTACTGAATGTTTTTTTTTTTTTTACCTTAAAGAGGAGGGCCGTTTAAAAAATAAATAAAAATTAAAAGTCAGCAGCTGCAAACACTGCAGCTGCTGACTTAATAAGCCAACTTACCTGTCCAGGGTGCCTGCGATGTCGGCGCCCGAGGCCGACCCGTCCCTCGGCTCTCGGGTCCCGGCACCGCCATTCTTTCTAAGGGAAACAGGCAGTGGAGCCTTGCGGCTTCACTGCCCGTTTCCTACTGTGCATGTGCAAGTCACGCAGCGCTTTGTGAATGGGACGCGCTGTGTTCTGGGACACATTACCCAGAAGACAACGCGACGAGGAGAGAAGAAAGAAGATCTCCGCGGAGGAGGAAGAGGCAGATTAGGATTATGTGCCTAGCAACAGGCATTTCTGGTAAGTAAAAAAAAATTATTTTCATTTTTTTTTTTTTTTTTTAGATTTTTTTTCTAATTTTTATTGTATTTTTTATTTATTTTTTCAGGGTGGCCCTCCACTTTAATGCATGAAATAAAATACATTAAGGTAAAAATAATTTGACTTTAGAACAACTTTAATTTTAATACCAAAAAATCTATGTTAAGTCTATAGTTGATGCCACGGTTGCCAGACGACAGTGACAACTTTATCCTCCAATTGGATGGTGCACCATCACACTGGTCAGGCGACGTGAACATCTTCCTCACCATGGACTACAACATGCCACTGACCCAATGGTCACCAAGAAGTCCTGACTTAACATCTTGTGAGTTTTTCCTGTGGGGTGTAAGGAAAGGACAAGATATTCGCCCCTCACCTTCCTGTTGATATAGCGGAGCTGAAACAGCCAATGACAGTGACTATCACTGCACTTGATTTAGATACAGTGCCTTGAAAAGTATTCATACCCCTTGAAATTTTCCACATTTTGCCATGTTACAACCAAAAACGTAAATGTATTTTATTGGGATTTTTTGTGATAGTCCAACACAAAGTGGCACATAATTGTGAAGTGGAAGGAAAATGATAATTGGGTTTCAATATTTTTTACAAATAAATATGTCAAAAGTGTGACGTGCATTTGTATTCAGCCCCCTTGACCACCTTTCGCTGAAGTTACAGCTGCAAGTCTTTTTGGGGATGTTTCTACTAGCTTTGCACATCTAGAGTGAAATGTTTGCCCATTCTTCTTTGCAAAATAGCTCAAGCTCTGTCAGATTGGATGGAAAACATCTATGAACAGCAGTTTTTAAGTCTTGCCACAGATTCTCAATTGGATTTAGGTCTGGACTTTGACTGGGCCATTCTAACACGTGAATTTGCTTTGATCTAAACCATTCCATTGTAGCTCTTGCTGTATGTTTAGGGTTGTTATCCTGCTGGAAGGTAAACCTTTGTCCCAGTCTCAAGTCTTTTTCAGACTCTAACAGGTTTTCTTCCAAGATTTCCCTGTATTTGGCTCCATCCATCTTCCCATCAACTCTAACCAGCTTACCCAGCCGTGCTGAAGAAAAGCATCCCCAGAACATGATATTTTTTTCTGCCTTACATAGCGTTTTGCGTTTAGGCCAAAAAGTTCCGCTTTGGTCTCATCTGACCAGTGCACCTTCTTCCACATATTTTCTGTGCCCCCCCACATGGCTTCTTGCAAACTCCAAACAGGACTTCTTATGACTTTCTTTCAACAATGGCTTTCTTCTTGCCACTCTTCCATAAACACCTGATTTGTGGAGAGCACGACTTATAGTTGTCCTGTGGACAGATTCTCCCACCTGAGCAATAGGTTACTGGATATCCTTACTATTCACCAATTGGTTACTAGAGATTATGTTAGTGCAAATCATTACTGCTCACTGGTTGCTAAAGGTTACAGCACATCATCTCCTCACTGCCTACACATCATGGACCCATCAATAGGGGACCCATCAATAGGCAGAAAACTCCTAGGTATCCTAGAATGCCTGGGATCAGTGGCAATGCTGGGGGGGATGTGTTATCAGTGGCAATGTTGGGGGGTTAATGAAATCAGAGGCAGTGGTGGGGGATGGGATTAGTTAGGAGGCAGTACACTGTGACAAATTCTGAATCATACAGAGCAAACCTGGACATCTGTGGCAAGTATACAGTGGGGGAATTCTACTCTGACCACCGAAGTAATGGGAAGTTTACAATGACCACCAATGTGAGGGGGAATTTACACTGGCTACCAATGTGAGGGGGGGATTTGCACTGACCACCATGTAACAGGGGATTTTATGCCACCCACCAACATAGAGGGATTTCTACACTGACACGAATGTAATAGGAAAATTTACACCAACCACCAGTGTAAGGGGGAATATACAATGACCTCCATGTGAGGGGGAATTTACACCGACAACCATTGTCGGAGATTTGTACTGATCAACAATGTAAGGTAACACTTCTATACCGACCAACAATGTTAGGGGTGATTTACACTGACCACCGATGTAATGGGGGATTTACACTGACCACCAGTGTAAGGACAATTCTGCACTTACCACCAATGTAAAGGGACATGTACACTGATCACCAATATAATGATGAATTTACACTGGCAACCAATGTAATGGGGAATTTTACATCAACGACCAATAAAGGAGGATTTCTACACTGGCCACCAATGTAAGGGGAATTTTCACTCACCTTTTAAAGGGCGCTTCTACATGGAATACCAATATAATGGAGGATTCAAAACTGACCACAAATACAAGTTTTTTTTTTTTTTACCAATTATGAAGAGGAGTTTCTACACTGTCTACCCATGTAATGGGAATTTAGACTGGCCACCAAGGTAATGGGGATTTACACTGGCCACTAATGTATTGGGGATTTACACTGGCCACTTTTTTAATCAGAACATTCACAGTAACCACCAATGTAAGGTGGACCTTCACACTGGGCACTAGTGTGAATGAAAGGATTGTACGCCAAGCCCCAATGTAATGAGAAGATTTACACTGACCACCAATGTAACAGACATTTAGCCTGCGTTCACATTTGTGTGTCGGGAACACATGCAAAATCGCTTTCCTGACACCATAGAAACATGCTGCCCTTTAGTAGATACACAGCAGTGCCATTAATTGTTAATGAGACCCTCAGGCATCTTCTAAGATGTGTGTATTCACATGCACCAAAATTCATGGTGCTGTGGCACCATGTTATTTTGAAAAAGGGTTCCACTTCCAATTTGCTTACCTTTGCAGAACAGGCTGATGTTAGGCCTTTAACTCCCCAGTGGGCAGCATTCAGCAGAAGTGATGGTGGATTTGACCTCGGGGGGCATGATATACTGTACATATAAATGCCACCTCTATTTACATATCAATGCTGCTGGTCCATGTCTATTTACATACTAATGCTGCAGCTATTTACATATCAGTGCCGCTTATTTACATGTAAAGATCTGTACATCTGTACATGGCAATAGGGCAGACCTGGGCAGCATTAGTGACAGAACTTCATACTGAGATATTGGGACACAGCATGGGACTAAAACTTCAAGGGACAAGGGGATTTAAACTGGGATAGTTGGCAAGTATGAGGCAACTGCTTTGGGCCCCAGAAACAATGTTGGGACTCAGGACAACTGTTCCTTTTGCCCTGCCTTAGAGATGGCCCTGGCAATAGGAAAACACAGGTTAAGTTCTACAGGGACCCCCAAGAGTAGCACAGAAAGTGACTCATGTGGCCCTTGGGCACCAGTGATCTAAAGTCATAGTTTCCCTGTTTAGAACTGTAATTAAATGAAAAAAGTCTTGCAGGCCTTGGCGCCACTTGAACACCTGTGCAACATGTCCAAAATGTTCATTAACATTATAAGCTCATTAATGTGTGTTTAACCGCTTAACAACCGACCCATAGCCGAATGACGGCTACAGGGCGGTTGTTTAACTCTGGGAGGCCGTCATATGATGTCCTCCCAGAATTCCGCTCTCGCGCGCCCCCCTGGGGCGCGCACTCGAGAGCATCCGTGACCGCTGGGTCCACAGGACCTGGCGCATCACGGATCACGGATCACGGTAAACGCCCGCTCATCGCGCCCGTTTACCACGTGATCGCTCCGTCATATGATGGAGTAATCACTTGTAAACAAACCGGTGTCATGTTATGACACCGGTTCCTCCCTCCCCCTCCCTGTATCGATCGGTACAGCGGAGGGGGAAGAGATCGGTGTCAGCAGCGATGTGGGCTGCATCTGCAGTGCCCACATTGCTGCTCACCGAAAATTAACCCCTCAATTCCCTGCCAATACTCTGCAATACCCTGCAATACTCTGCAATGCCAGCTAATACTCTGCAATACTCTGCAATACCCTGCCATTACTCTGCAATACTCTGCAATACCCTGCCATTACTCTGCAATACTCTGCAACACTCTGCAACACTCTGCAATACCCTGTAACACTCTGCAATACCCTGCAACACTCTGCAATGCTCTGCAACACCCGCCAATACCCTGCAACACTCTGCAATGCTCTGCAACACCCGCCAATACCCTGCAACACTCTGCAATGGTCTGCAACACCCGCCAATACCTTGCAACACTCTGCAATGCTCTGCAACACCCGCCAATACCCTGCAATGCTCTGCAACGCAATACTTTGCAACGCCATACTCTGAGATACCCAGCCATACTCTGAGATACCCTGCAATACCCAGCCATAGACACCCCCCCCCCCTCCCGCCGCCCTCCGGTGCTTCTACCGACTCGAAAATACGATCAAAGCCAGAATCTTTTTTTTTTTTTTTTTTTTTCAGGCTTCCCAGCTTAGAGGTGAGATGTGGGGTCTTATTGACCCCATATCTCACTGTAAAGAGGACCTGTCATGCCATATTCCTATTACAAGGGATGTTTACATTCCTTGTAATAGGAATAAAAGGGATCAAAAAATATATTTTTGGGTAAAAAAAATGTCAAACTAAAATAAATAAAGTAAAATGAACAATAAAAAAAAAAAAAATTTTTTAAAGCGCCCCTGTCCCCATGTGCTCGCATGCAGAAGCGAACGCAT
The DNA here is from genome assembly GCF_037356315.1 of Lithobates pipiens. Taxonomy (NCBI): domain Eukaryota; kingdom Metazoa; phylum Chordata; class Amphibia; order Anura; family Ranidae; genus Lithobates; species Lithobates pipiens. Next base: position 1,857,679 of record NW_027507755.1, on the reverse strand, counting down.
ACGTAAGTCCCGCCCACATATGAAAACAGTGTTCAAACCACACATGTGAGGTATCGCTGCGAACGTTAGAGCGAGAGCAATGATTCTAGCCCTAGACCTCCTCTGTAACTCAAAACATATAACCAGTAAAAAAAAATTAAATCGTCGCCTTTGGGGATTTTTAAGTAGCGACGTTTGGCGCCATTCCACGAGCGTGTGCAATTTTGAAGAGTGACATGTTAGGTATCTATTTACTCAGCGTAACTTCATCTTTCACATTATGCAAAAATTGGGCTAACTTTACTGTGTTTTTTTTTAAGCACAAAACTGTTTTTTTTCCAAAAAAAAGCATTTGAAAAATTGCTGCGCAAATACCGTGCGAGATAAAAAGTTGCAACGACCTTGATTGTATTCTCCAGGGTGTTTGCTAAAAAAACATATATAATGTTTTGGGATTCTATGTAATTTTCTAGCAAATAAATGATGATTTTTACATGTAGGAGAGAAATGTCAGAATTGTCCTAGGTGCTCCAGAACGCCTGATGGCGCTCCCTGCATGTTGGACCTCTGTATGTGGCCACACTGTGTAAAAGTCTCACACATGTGGTATCGCCGTACTCGGGAGTAATAGCAGAATGTGTTTTGGGGTGTAATTTGTGGTATGTATATGCTGTGTGTGAGAAATAAACTGATAATGTGACAATTTTGTGAAAAAAAAAAAGTAAAAAAATCTTGATTTTGCAAAGAATTGTGGGAAAAAATGACAACTTCAAAAAACTCATCATGCCTCTTACTAAATACCTTGGAATGTCTTCTTTCCAAAAAGGGGTCATTTGGGGGGTATTTGTACTTTTCTAGCATGTTAGGGTCTCAAGAATTGAAATAGGCCGTCAGTACTTCAGGTGTGATCAATTTTCAGATATTGGCACCATAGCTTGTGGACTCTATAACTTTCACAAAGACCAAATAATATCCATCAATTTGTACTTATTTTTACCAAAGATATGTAGTAGTATAAATTTTGGCCAAAATTTATGAAGAAAATATTACTAATCTGCTAAATTTTATAACAGAAACAAAGAAAAATTCATTTTTTTTACAGAATTTTCTGTATTTTTTCTTTTATAGCACAAAAAATAAAAAACCCAGCGGTGATTAAATACCACCAAAAGAAAGCTCCATTTGTGTGAAAAAAAGGACAAAAATTTCATATAGGTCCAGTGTTGCATGACTGAGTAATTGTCATTCAAAATGTGAGAGCACCGAAAGCTGAAAATTGGTCTGGTTATTAAGGGTGTTTAAGTGCCCAGTGGTCAAGTGGTTAAAGGGCTGCTTTAAAATGCAATGCTTGTTTGAAATTAGCAAACAGGAAACGAGAAATATGAAAAAAGAGCATTTCCTTTTTGTATCAAATTTACAGCATTTTGTTTGCTGAAAACTTGCAAATGCCTTTATACATGTATTTTATACTCTGTATCACAGTGTATTTTTGGACGCTAAAGTAATTAGCAAGCTGTTTTCTGTTAGGGAACATGGACAGAATAACTATACATTAATCAGTGAATAATTCATAGAAGAAAGTGTGCTCTGAAAAAGAATGCACATAGCTATAGATTTCTATTCAAGTTGGCGCTTTAATTAGAATTATTTGAATCATCACTAAAAGAATTTGCTGGCAGATCTGTCTTGTTGATTGCTGCTATTTAAGGGACTGGAGGAACATTTATAATAGTGAGCAGAACATGTACCTTCAAAGCCACAAATGTGCTCTGAGATCTTTGGCCTTCTCTGGCAAAATCCCAATAGGTTTCAGAAAGCACTAGAATAAAAAGCTGAAGAAGCTCTAAGCGCTAAAGGCCAATGAATGGTGAGGTTTTGGTTTATCTTAAGAAGAATGTAAAAAAAAAAGATATCAATTGCAAACATTATGTAGGTCAATGTTGGGGCCAAGTGTAGAGTAATGTCTGTAAAAGTGTTAATATTTCAATCATGGGAGGAACCTAAGCTCCAAAATACCCTTTCGCTGCCAGAGTGGTTTTTGCATTTTTTGCACAAATGTTTAAAAAATTAGTTTAGGCCTGATGATTATTATGTAAAACCCCCAAACATTATATATTTTTCTGAAAGCAGACACCCTAGAGCAGGGGTAGACAACCTTGGCCATCCAGCTGTGGTGAAACTACAAGTCCCTTCAATCATTCCTTTGTCTCTAGGAGTAATTCATTCCTGTGATTGTCAGGGTCTTGCAATGTCTCACGGGACTTGTAGCTTCAAAACAGCTGGAGGTTGCCTACCCCTGCCCTAGAGAATAAAAAAAGTTGTAGTTCACAAAATTTCAGTGTGAAATACACTAAACTGAACTTTGGGGGAATGTAAATACGATATACCATATATAATAGATTACCCAATATTTTGGCAAAATATGAAAGATAAGGTTGTAAATAGATGCCCAACATGTTGAGCCTTAAAAATTGCGTGCCCCTGTGAAATGTGTCAAACTTCAGTACCCTATATTTTTTAATGGCGACACTTTAAAAGCCCCTAAAGGTCATCCTTTAAAGCCGCGTACACATGGGCGGACTGTCTGTCCAACTTAGTCCGCTGAAATGTGTGTGGGCTTCAGCGAACTTTTTCAGCGTGCAGTCTGGTGGACTAAGTATTTCGGAATTTCCGTAATATTGTCCGTCCAACTTTGGTTTCAGCGGACAGTCCGCTCGTGAGTAGGCTAGTTGGACGGACTAAGTATGGCGCATGGTCAGAAAGGATTTACACGGCGGAAGGTTGCATTGCTGTGTATTGGACGTCCTATTTCTAGTCCCGTCGTACGTGCTGTACACGTCATCGCGCAAGCTTTCAACGGACTGTTTGTTCATCGTGTGTGGTCAAGTCCGTTCATTCGAAAGTAGGTTGGACTGTCCGTCGGATTGTCTGACGGACTTAGTTGGCCAGACAGTCCGCCCGTGTGTACGCAGCTTTAGAGTTGACCAGGAATAATGGACCTGAAATTATTGATCTCACTCTGGCATGCACATTGATAGTTAGCATGTGTAGCACAATAGATGTTTTTGTGCGTAAATGCCCCCAATGTGTGCATTTAAGTGCTTTTCCCCTATGTGATTCATTTTTGGTGACAGGTGAGACATCAGGGGTCTAAAATATGTCATCATCTATTCTCCAATGAATCGAATGCAGTGCAGATCACTCTGCATTAGATTCTGTGTGACACAGAGACCCCTAAGTGATATTTTACAAGTCACTTCTTGGTCAGTAACAGGAATATCTGCAGTGGGGATATTTTCCTTCACTTGTCTGGAAGATGCAAGTGAGGGGAGATCTAAAGTTAGGGAAATCTTCTCTTAGCCCTTGTACACACGGTCGGACATTCTGACGGAAAATGTCCAATCCGACTGTGTGTGGGCTCCATCGGACTGTTTCTGTAGGAATATCCGACGGACAAAGTTTTAGAGCTGGGCAATAAAACGTTCCGACAACATGATCCAATCGGACTTTGTCCGATTGTGTGTAGGGAATTCCGATCGGACAAAGTGCCACGCATGCTCAGATCAAATTCCTAGACCAAAGCTATTGGCTACTAGCCTGAACGTAGTCCCGTCGTAACGAAATAACGTTGTCACGTTACGCACGATCGGATTTTCTGCCAACTTTGTCCGACCATGTGTATGTAAAAAACCCAAAAGGCTGATCAGGTCGGGTCCCCTGTTATGGGGATATTGAGTATTTTATATGAGTGCGTCTGACAGCAGCAGTTGAGAAACATGTCAAAAGCGTCTCACCCTGCTCCTCCGCTGCTATTTCCTTGATGTTTTTATCCTGTTTGTTGATTTTCTAAAAAAAGGTGGTTTCTACAGCAGAGGTTGCTTGGAACAATGAGGCCCTCATGGCTGCTTTTTCTCATGTCTCTCCGATACCATCAAGGATGAGATAGCAGCCCGAGCTATACCCACTGAACTGCAGAAGTTGATCATGTTTGCCATCCTTATTGACTCCAGACTCAGAGACTCTCTTTTAAGGAGCGCTTGCGAAAGCCTCCTGTACATTTGCCTATGAGCTTTTCACCCTTGCCTCCCCATCCTTGCCTCCCTCACCTGCCATGCCTCCTGGTATTGAGTCAGTCAGTGAAGGTGCACCCATGTACTTGGGTTTCACACGTCTCACTGCGGATGAGAAAACCTTTAGGAGGAGGGAGAGATTGTGCATTTATTGTGGCCAGGCAGGTCACTTTTTGAAGTCTTGTCCTACCCGTCCAATGAATACCCGAACCTTGAGTTCCTGCCACAGACAGACCTTGGGTAGAGTTTCGTCCCCAACTGAGTTTCCAGGCTCCTCCAGAGATACCAGCCTCGTGCTCGGTCCTCTACTAGAAAAGTCCTCCCCTGTATCCTCCCAGTTTTCTTGGCCTCTCCCTGCAGGTGAGACAGCTCAGGACCCCCCCCCCCCGAATCAGTAGGCCCCAAGACCTTTCTGGGCCTACCCTCTGAGGCGCAAGACCATGCGACACAGACCCCAGGCCAGGAGGGCCACAGGGTCGGGATAGCAGCCCCCGGAAAATGAACGAACAAAAATGACGTTGGTACCTTAAATACTCTTCCAGAATGCACAGCAGGGAAACCACTCCCACTGAGTTATTTACAAGCAAGAGGTGGTATTCAATACATACAGCCTGCTGCATTTCCACACTTATCGGCGGTGACAGCGACACCTACGGTCAAGTGTGAACCAGTGCAACCCAGCTGGACTGGCACAGAAACCATAACTTTTAGGGAAAAATTTGCAACTGCAGCTTCAGACAACTAAATTTTAAAAATAGCTAGTACTTTTGAAATAAACGGACTCGGCCACACACACAGAGGAAAGTCCGTTCATTTTGAATGCGTCTCCAGGTAGCCGGGACCAGCGAAGGAGGCGTCGCTGGCCCCCGTCACCTGATATGGAGTTAAAGGGGAAGCCCTATGCCGAAAAAACGGCGTGGGGGTCCCCATCTAGGTCCATATCAGACCCTTATCCGAGTACGCTACCGGTCAGGAAAGGGGGTGGGGATGAGCGAGCATCCCCCCCACCCCAAAGCACCTTGTCCCCATGTTGATGAGGACAAGGGCCTCTTCCCGACAACCCTGGACGTTGGTTGTCGGGGTCTGCGGGGGGGCTTATCGGAATCCCGGAGTCCCCTTTAATAAGGGGGCCCCGGATCCCGGCCCCCCACCCTATGTGAATGAGTATGGGGTACAATGTACAGCTCCAGGGGTCTTCTTCCGTCTTCGGGGGTCTTCTCGCCAGACTCCTCCGCTATCTTCTGCTCTTTTGCTAGCTCTTTTACTAGCGGAGGAGCCCAGCTTTCTTCTTCGTCGCCGCCACCCTCTTCTTCCGTCTTCGGGGGTCTTGTCCCCCTCTTCGGGGGTCTTGTCCCCCCTCTTCGGTTCTTCTTGCCAGGCCTCCACGCCTTCTTCTAGCTCTTTTACAAGCGGTGGCCCAGTCTTCTGTCACCGCTGTCTTCTGTTCTTCTCTTCTTCTCCTCTTGAGCTGTTGCCTCGTCGCTGTCTCTGGCCACATTGACAGGCACGCGGCGTGCAGTAACTTATATAGGGACATCGCCGGATGATGTCCCCGCCCATTATGATGTCACAGTCCCAGAGGATTCCCGTGCTCCAGCTTCCCGTGCTCCCCACCCCTGTTCTTTCTGCCCCCTGGTGCTCTCAAGCTTGACCCATTGCTTTCCAGCCCCCCCCCCCCCCCATAGTGCTATCCAGTGCTCTTCGCCACCCCACACTCTTAGCCCCCCAGTGCTCTCAGCCTCCCATGCTGTCTACCCCTGTTCTTTTTGGCCCCAATCACTGCTCCCAAGTCCCCCCCCCCCCCAGCACTCTACACTCCCCCACCCCTGTGATCTCCACTCCCCCCTGCTCTTTGCCCCCACCCATGTGCTCTCCAACTCTGCACACTCTTCTCTCCAGCTCCCATCCAGTGCTCTCCACTTCCCCAGGACCAGAGGACAGGCTGACTGGGGCCGGAAAATGAGTATGGCTGAAGGTGCAGGTGGCCAGGGACCACTTCATCTCACAGTAAACAGATCCTCTGGAAGGAGCACTGTCCCCATCCAAAACGAGAAAAGGCCCTGTCTGCTGCTGCCCGTCATGGACATCCTGCTGGCATGCAAGGTACCATACCGAGCATCAACAATGCACCTTCCCACAGACAGGGACTGCAGACTGGGACATGGGGCACAGGAGAGGCTGAATTCATGGGCACAGTGAGGCTGCATTCGTGAGCACAGTGAGGCTGCATTCATGGGCACAGTGAGACTGCATTCATGGGCACAGTGAGGCTGCATTCACAGCACAGTAAAGCTGCATTTTGATGGGCACAGTGAGGCTGCAATGATAGGCACAGTGAGGCTGCAATGATGGGCATGATGTCAAGAAGGTAACGGTAAGCCCAATAAAACCAGCAGCTCCTTCGGGGGTCGGTGCTATATATATATATATATATATATATATATATATATATATATATATATATATATATATATATATATATATATATATATATATATATATGCCCTATGTGATTTCATATCTGTCTTATTTATATATAGTACACTCTTCAAATGTGATTTAAAATGTATGGTTTTTCCTTTTATGAACAAAGGGAAAGAAGACAAAGAAAATAATGACGTTATGCATGGGGACACATGTGGGGGTGTCTTGGTGCACCTGAAAATTTTCTCTACAATGTTTTCTCTGAAGACCAGATGAGAAGCATTCCCTGCACTTTTATACACTATTTGTGGAGCACCTTCACAGATTCATATGGACTTTATGTTTTTGTTATCACTTATTATGGGTTTTTGTTTGTGAGCACTGTATTTATATTTTATCACTATGTTCAAGTGTTTAGCACTTTTTTATTCATTTATTTTTACATTTTTTTATCACCTATTTTTCCACACCATCAGCGCAAGTTTATATATTTTCCTACTCTTCCATAAAGGCCAGATTTGTGGCAAGCACGACTAATAGTTGTCCTGTGGACAGATTCTCCCTCCTGAGCTGTGGATCTCTGCAGCTCTTCCAGAGTTACCATGGGCCTCTTTGCTGCTTCTCTGACTAATGCTCTCCCTGCCCGGCCTGTCAGTTTAGTTGGAGGGCCAAGTCTTGTTAGGTTTGCAGTTGTGCCATACTCTTTCCATTTTCGAATGATGGATTGAACAGTGCTCTGTGAGATGTTAAAATCTTTAAACTTCTTCACAACTTTATCCCTGACCTGTCTGGTGTGTTCCTTGGCCTTCCTGATGCTGTTTATTCACTTATTCTCTAACAAATCTCTAAGGGCTTCACAGAACAGCTGTATATTTACTGAAATTAAATTACACACGGGTGGACTCTATTTACTAATTAGATTACTTCTGAAGGCAATTGGTTCCACTAGATTTTACTTAGAGGTATTAGAGTAAAGGGGGGGAGGGGGGGGTGAATACAAATGCACGCCACACTTTTCAGATATTTATTTGTAAATAAATTTGAAAACCATTTACCATTTTCCTTACACTTCATAATTATTTGCCACTTTGTGTTGGTCTATCACATAAAATCCCAACAAAATCCATTTACATTTTTGGTTGTAACATGGCAAAATGTAGAAAATTTCAAGGAATATGAATATTTTTTCAAGGCACTGTATGTACCTAAGATTTCTGAATGAGCACACAAAATGTATGCATGGATGAAGGCAGGGGCGTCGGGAGGGGGTGGCTGGGGGGGCTAAAGCCCCAAATGTGTCCCCCTAAAGCCCCGAGTGTCAGCTCTGCAGGGTAGCACCAAGCGCCGTGGCGAGAGCACCAGGACCAATCTGATCCCGAGCGCCGCCGAGTGTGGCCGAGTGCCAGAGCAGGTCCCGTCTTCTGGAGCCTGCACGTCTAGGATGGACGTCCCACTGGTCCAATGCCGGGACCGCGGGACGTGTGACATCCATCACAGGCGCTGTTGGCTCCAGAAGGCGGGAATTACAAAGCGGCTGCCACGCCACATCCCAGCTTGGCGCTCGGGCGAGCCACTCTCCTCTCCTCCTCGGTTCCTCCTCTGAGGAATGGCTGCTGTGACACCACGGCTGAGACAGGTCAGTGTGTGTTAATGTCAGTGTAGGTAGTTAGGTGTGTGTTAATGTCAGTGTAGGTAGGTCAGTGTGTGTTAAGGTCAGTGTAGGTAGGTCAGTGTATATGTTAATGTCAGTGTATGTAAATGTCAGTGTAGGTAGGTCAGTGTATGTTAATGTCAGTGTAGGTAGGTCGGTGTGTTTTAATGTCAGTGTAGGTAGGTCGGTGTGTTTTAATGTCAGTGTAGGTAGGTCAGTGTGTGTTAATGTCAGTGTAGGTAGGTCAGTGTATGGTAGGTCAGTGTAGGTATGTCAACCAAGTCGGTGTAGGTAGGTCACTACCGTTAGTGTATGTATATGTCCAGTGTATGTAGGTCAGGCAGGTGAGTGTAGGTAGGTCACTGACGTCAGTGTAGGTAGGTTAGTGTATGTAAGTCACTACCGTCAGTGTCACAGCCCAGCCAAAAATAAAACCTGCATCACGTACAACACACCCCCCGTTTTCGGCTTTGGACTCCAGGCTGAAGCCCCTGGTACTTTTGCCACCTAGCAATGCCCCTGGATGAAGGAATTTAGGAAGCAGTGCTGTGTTTTTCTGAAGTTAGTGTAGAGTTTTTCTTCTAACTTCTTGTACAATCACTATATAGCCACATAGGCTGGCCTTACATTATAAAATTTACTTTACATTACAATTTTTCCTTAGATTTACCAAAAACTGAAATATGGAGTCAAACCTAAACAGCGCTTTAAATTTGAATCCAATCAGGCAGTCCCTTGCACTGCATAGTTGAAGGTAAAAGGCACATGTACAAGAAAATTGTATAATGTATAGCCAGCCTTAAAGCGGTTGTATAGTCTATTTTCTTACTTTTAACTACAGGTAAGCCTATAATAAGGCTTACCTGTAGGTAAAAAAAAAAAATCTCCTAAACCTGTAAGGTCCAGGAGATATTCCCCTGGCAATGAGCTCTTGACTGCAGCGGCGCATGCGCACAGGGGTTTCTTGGCTGGAAGCGCGGCGGACGCCGGACCCTGCTGGAAAGAAATCTCCCGCGCGCATGTGCGGGAGTGACAATATCATTGCTCCGACCACTCACAGCGCCCGAGCCGCGATATCCGGAAAACACGCCGAGGGAACATGTCAGCTCCCTCTGCATGTATCGGGCGATATGTGGGGGCCTCATTCTGAGGTATTTCATAAGGAGCTAGTATGCGGTGCTTACTAGCTCATTATGCCTTTTCCCTTACAGGTACAAAAAAAATAAAAAATTCAGCGGGTTTACTACCGCTTTAAATTAACCTAATACAGTCTTCCTAAAACTACAAAAATAGTCCAGTAATGTCTTTCCAGCTAAAACCTGATAAGACAGCTGAACGGGTTCTGCAAAAACTACGTTTAAAAAATGTTTGTATTGGGGTAACAGAGTTATTGTGCACAGCACTAAACAATTATGCTATCATATCAAATATTCTGAAGATTCATATTTATTGTAATTACAACTTTTTTTTTTTTTAACTGACTACAAGACTACCTCTTTCAACACTTAATTGCTGTGCAGGGCATATTTACAATAAGACCCTGAGATCTACGCTTCTGAAAAATACTGGTGATAACTGGGGACGAAATAGTTGGCTGTAAAATTAAGGTTAAAAGCAGTGGCAGCTGGTGCTCCTCCTCCTCCACTAGGTCAGTCGGTCGAAACAACCCCCGCTTCGCTCGTCAGACCACTAGCTCTGCACTTACTCCATCTAGGTGGTGGGCAGCACTTCCTCCTCGGTGGCTTCACCCTGCATCTCCTCCTGCTTGGCTTCATGGCGACTTCCTCTGCGTCTCCTCCTCCTTGGCGGCCAATACGGTCGCTTCTCCTCTCGGCCAATCGGCTCTCAGGACCCGCTAGCAAATATTCGTTCTCTATTGTCACACAACTGGGTGGGCTGGGTGAGCCAACTGGGTGGGTGAACCAACCCTTCTTTTAAGCCAATTGTGCTTCTGAAAAGAAAAAAAAACCCCATTGGAATCCAATAATTATGGGTCGGGCACATGGATTATGGGGGTGGCGCCCCATATAGATGGGCCATCGCTGGTTGAAAGTTTATTCCCTGCACTGCTGGGCCCTTCCTTCCCTGGCTACCTCTATCCACAATGCTAGTCCCAAGTAGTGTAATGAACATACTAAATAATACAAAAGGTGCAGCGCAAAATGCAAAAAAATTATAAAAATATATATAAAAAAGTCCACACGGATTGGTCAAATATGACAGCAGGAGAGCCTGTAGAGAGGAGATACCACGTGGGAAGACAGCTATATTGCTTGTATGTGACCCTCCTTCCACTAGTAGGAATAACTTCTTACCAGTTCTGATGGACCTCTGATATCTCAGATGGTCAAATGCACGTATTCACACTCAGGGTGTGCAGGAGCCTTATTGCTTAGTTACCAGGCAATTTTCTAGGTCGCTTGGTCAGGTGCAGCTGACTCCAAATACAAGCCCAGCAACCTCACTCCAGGTATAGATGGGCAGATGTAGGTACACAGGAAAAATCCAGGAGAAACGGCTAGACTTGCATGTTTTATCCCTGCATACGCGTTAAAATTGTTTGAGGATGCTCACAGGTAGGAACGATGACGCATATCTGGTGGTCTTGCCTGAAGGTGTGCAGACGTTGGGTCAGGGTTTATGCCCTTTGTGCACTTTGCTTCATACCGACCTCAAACTGAATCCATACGAGGCCCTTCTTTGCATATCTGAGATTGGTAGGTGTGCAGAGACTGGCACATGGCCCAGAACACAGTGTGCATCTGGGGGGCTACAGTGTAATGAACATGTTGACAGTTCTCCTGCTACCTGTCCTTGAGTTAGCAATACTTTAGGTTAAGGTCAATGACAGTATTACCACATTGACCAGTGCCACAGAGAAAGGTCACTGGTGGCCCTCATGAAGGTTTTGTTCAAATATCACATCATCTGTAGCTAGTGATCTATACATTTTTGAAGATGTGTGAAACGTAAGCTGTTTCTTGGGGTCTTTCTGCTTTTCTGAAGCTACACATCAATGCAGCTCTGCAGAGAATCATACCTACTGTAATGCAGAAGAAATATGAATGATAGATGGTAACCTATGTCATATGCTAATATAGGTTAGTTAAAAATGGATAAAAATAAAAGATGTACCCCTTTAATGTAATTCCCTTTTAAACTAATATTTTTATAATGGAGGGTTTTAAAATAGGTTGGGGTTATCATTTCACAAGTTTCCTCTTTAAAAGTACCCTTAGTTCTGTTTTATTCCCAGTAACTCTTTTGGATAATCATCATCAAATATAAAGATGCCTTTGTTATTATCATGCAACTAACTTCTGACAAGTCCTTGAATTTCTAAAGTTCTGTTGTTGCAATAAACTTATATTAAACCATATTTCTTATCCCGCATCCAGCAATAAGAAGAATATTACAGACATACAAGGTAACAAATGCGCACTTTTGTTTCCTTAATATCATGTACGACCTGTAGCACAAATGTGTTTACTATGTAAATACAAGACAAATTATACTGCTAAACCATGTTCAAAAAACAGGAAGAACAATACTGAAATATCAGTGGAAATATACAGAATAGCATTATTATACTTCAGATTGTATTTCAAGGGAGGGCAAGATAAAGGAGATGAAATTGACCTTAAATGCATGGAGACCCAGCTGGATAACTGACAATATCATACATTTTAGTACTGTCATCATCGTTTCAGAGCAGAGCGGAAAAGGGGATAATAGAGCTATGCAAAAGTTTGTAGAACTTGTACAAAAAGGCATACAAAACTAATCAGTGAGATGGCTGCATTCATTTTTCATAAGACAGATCATTTCACCTTCTCAAAATCAAAGTGCAAGTCTACCTGTTTTCATCTGATGTTCTCAGAAACTGGAATTAATATTTCAGAATTTAGAATTGAAGAATATATCTGCTTCGCACTATCCCGGTTTTGGACTCAATTCCATAGGTCACCCCCATCTCAAATCCATAGGCCGCCCCCATCTCCCGGCCGGACTCCACAAGTGTTCTTCTTTTAGGCCTGACAGGGATCTGTAGGGAGATAGACAGTAATATAGAGTCCCTCCTAAAATAAGTCTTTGGGCATCCAGTCCTCCCCCACTCCCCCCCCCCCAAACTAATCTTTGTTATATAAAAAAAATCCTAATCCAAAAACACCTTTTACTTAAATCTGTTGTCAAGTGACACGTTGGGTCCCAAGTCTTCTTTCGTCCCCACTTCAGAGCGGGAGGATACTTCTTCAGGTGCCCACATTGCTACTATCACAAAGAGGTGGGTTGGCAGTGGGTATATACTGCAGTACTGGATGAGCAGTCTTCCCTCTAAAGCCTCATACACATGATCGGACTTTGTACAAACTTTCCCGTGGACTTTTGTACAAGGCATTGGCCGTAAGTTTGTATTGCATACACACAAACGTAGTGACATTTCAACGTACTGACGACACTTCAAAAGACACTCCAGCACCACATTTGGTCAACTTCTGTATTGTCTGATCTTTTGCATTGGTTCTGAGCATGCTTGTTCGTACTTTGTACAAAAGTCAGATGGTTTTGTGTACACACGATCGGACTTTGCTCCATCGGACTTATGTTGTCAAAAAGTTTGTCCGTTCGCACAGCCAACAAAAGTCCGAAGAAAACCGAAAAAGTTTGTCCAATGGAACGTACACACGGTCGGATGTTGCTCTAAAACAGCTAATTTGCATGTTTGTTGTCAAAAAGTCAGATCGTGTGTATGGGCCTTTAGAAGAGCGATTGGAGACTCCGATAAACAAGAAATGGGTTTACACATAGGTGTCCGCAGCCTATTGCCTAAAGGCCCATACACACAATCAGACTTTTTGACAACAAACATGCAAATTAGCTGTTTTGGAGCAACATCCGACCGTGTGTACGCTCCATCGGACAAACTTTTTTGGTTTTCATCAGACTTTTGTTGGCTGTGCAAACTTTCTGACAAAAGTCCGATGGAGCAAAGTCTGATCGTGTGTACAGAAAACCATAGGACTTTTGTACAAAGTACAAACACGCATGCTCAGAACCAATGCAAAAGATCAGACAACAATACAGAAGTTGACCAAAGGTGGCGGTAAAGAGCAGAAAAACCCACGTGATTTGGTGAAAGTTGGCTGAAAAAGTCCTGCTGTGTGTATGCAATACAAGTTCAGGGCCGACGCCCTTTGTACAAAAATCCAGGGGAAAGTTTGTACAAAGTCCTATCGTGTGTATGAGGCTTTAGGGTATGCAACCCAAAGCTCAAACACACATGCCTTTCTCTGCAGCCTCAGCTGCATAGGGGAAATAATTGGTCTGTGGCTTCCTGTTCACAGTGGCGTATCTAAGGTATGGCAGCCATGGCAAGTGCCATGGGGGAAAGGGGCGTTAAAAAGCCGCCCTCCACATGGGAAAAAAAAACCCACCCGTCCTCCTGGACTAACATAGCCCCCCGGCGCCGACCAACCTGCTGGATCGCCGAGCCGGTGTTCTAGAAGGCTGTTGGGCTCGGCTTAGACTGAGGGAAGCTCTGTCAGCAGGGAGGGGTGGGGCAGGGAGCTCCACTGACGCTCTGACCCTGCCCTGCCCCGCCCCATGTACTCTGTATGGGTTTCCTGGACCACAATTATTCCTGCCCCTACCGCTGTAAGCCCCGCCCTTATCGTCATAAGCCCCACCCCTACCACAGAAAGCCCTGCCTCTGGACCTCTGAGAGCGGGAGGTGAGCCCAGCTGGCCAGGTAGGTCTTTCTGCCTATAGACTCACTTTTACTAAACCCTCCCTGACAATGTTGTTTACCCCCATGTATAGCTGTGCATTGCTGAAAGTATAATTTTAAAACTGACTACTTGGTCATCTCCTACAGTCACATTCACAGTCTGGTTATCTCCTGTAGTCGCATTTGCAATCTGGTCATCTCCTGTAGCCGCATTTGCAATCTGGTCATCTCCTGTAGTCGCATTTGCAATCTGGTCATCTCCTGTAGTCGCATTTGCAATCTGGTCATCTCCTGTAGTTACATTCTCAGTCTGGTCATCTCCTGTAGTTACACTCTCAGTCTGGTCATCTCCTGTAGTCTCATTCGCAGTCTGGTCATCTCCTGTAGTCACATTTGCAGTGCCCGTTCATCTCCTGTAGTCGCATTTGCAGTCCCCCGTCATCTGCTGTAGTCGCATTTGCAGTCTCTGGTCATCTCCTGTAGTAACATTTGCAGTCTCTGGTCATCTCCTGTAGTATGTTGCAGTCTCTGGTCATCTTCTGTAGTCAAATTTGCAGTCTCTGGTCATCTCCTGTAGTCTCATTCGCAGTCTGGTCATCTCCTGTAGTCGCATTTGCAGTCTGGTCAACTCCTGTAGTCGCATTTGCAGTCCCTGGCCATCTGCTGTAGTCGCATTTGCAGTCCCCGGTCATCTCTTATAGTCACATTTGCAGTCTCTGGTCATCTCCTGTAGTATCTCGCAGTCTCTGGTCATCTCCTGTAGTCACATTTGCAGTCTCTGGTCATCTCATGTAGTCGCATTCACAGTCTGGTCATCTCTTGTAGTCGCATTTGCAATCTGGTCATCTCCTGTAGTCGCATTTGCAATCTGGTCAGCACCATCAGCTCCTGCAGTCGCATCTACAGTCCATTTAAAAGTAGTACCTGCTGTTGCACAAATCACTTTATTGCACTTTTATTTCTCATATTCATGGCTATACATATTTATTTAATCGATATCAAGCACTATATTGGATTGGCTGCTTCTTCTTGGCACACAGAATCAAATAAATAGATATCATGAAGTTTAATAAAGTGATTTGTGCAACAAGCTCATTAAACATTCTACATTCAGTGAAAGTTCGTGTAGTGCAAAATTTGCAGTATATGAACTTTCACTGAATGTAGAATGTTTAATAAGCAGAGGCGGACTGGCCCATCGGACAGTTTATGTGGTGCCAATCCATAATTTGGTAATTGAAAGATTAAAGAGCTTGACTTGTAGTTTTGTTAGCTGTTTTTTTTTTTGTTTGTTTTGACAGGGGCGCAGTTTCAGTGCTTGCCATAGGTGCTATTTTCACTAGATACGCCTCTGCCTGTTCATTCACAAATTTAAGCATAGTAAACACAGTTTACTGTGCTTTAGGTATGAATGAATACAGGGAGTGAGTTTGTTGATTGTTTACATTTAGAAAAGGAAGAGGCCATTAACTTTACATATTTCCTAGCCCCTCACCCCGCACGCCAACCTGAAACATCCCCCGTATCAGTGGGGGGAGAGGAGAGGAAGGAAGCCAACACTGCGGGGCGGAGGGGGGAAATGGTAATAATTAGGGTGTGCCCACCTGGCACACCCCCTGCGTATGCCTTTGGGTTTACATTTTCATTTTAAAAACTGTTGTGGGTGAGGTTTTGGAGGAAGGTATGGATGGTGGGTTTAAAGTGTATGCAAAGTCACATTGAGGTTGATTTACTAAAACTGGAGATTGCAAAATCTGGTGCAGCTCTGCACAGAAACCAATCAGTTTCCAGAAGTTAGAAGCTGATTGGCTACCATGCACAGCTGCACCAGATTTTGCACTCTCCAATTTTAGTAAATCAACCCCAATGTGACTTGCTGGTATCTCCTCTGGTTTATACAGTTATTAAAGCCGGGTTCCACCCTAAAGTGGAACTTCCGCTGATCGGAACCCTCCCCCCCTCCGGTGTCACAATTGGCACCTTACAGGGGGGGGGGGGGTGGAGATACCTGTCAAAGACAGGTATTTACACCCACTTCCGGGCATAGACTCCCGAGGGAGTCTATGTCATTTCCTGTCCTGCCGCGCTGTCTGCTGGGACACACACGGGTCCCAGTGACAGCGCGGAAATTCCTATTGCGCTGCGCGATTCGCGCATGCACAGTAGGGAACCGGGAAGTGAAGCCGATTCGCTTCACTTCCTGATTCCCTCACCTAGAATGGTGACGGCAGCAGCCGAGAGCCGAGCGATCGATCAGCCTCGGCTGCCGGCATCGCTGGAACCCGGGACAGGTAAGTGTCCATTTATTAAAAGTCAGCAGCTGTAGTATTTATAGCTGCTGGCTTTTAATATTTTTTTTTAGGTGGAATCCCTCTTTAACTACAGTGTGTGTGTATGTTTTTTTTTTTTTAAGTCACAAGGCTAATACATATTCTCACACCGCTGCTGTGATTCCTCCTCCGCTCTCTTTGCCTGATCTAAGGAGAGTAGCAGGAGGGGCTGAGATTCCCCTCTGACATCAGCCAGCTAGCAGAAGGCGGTCACATGACCGCACAGCAGCAGTGTGAGAAAAGGTATTTAGCCTTGTCATTAAAAAAAACAACACACACATATTGTAGTTAATAACTGTATAAACCAGAGGGAATACACGTATGTTTGCTGCATATTACAGCGGAATAGCGACTGGAGGGGCAGGGAGGAGATCGGCTTTCACCCTGATAGACAGAGAAGTAGGGGGAGAGGGGAGAGATTAAGAACAGAGAGCGGGCTGACGGAAGCACGTCAACTGACCATGGTATCATGGCTCAACAGCCCTGATTACTATGGTCAACGCACAGAGTGGGACACAGGAACAGGCAAGATCAACCAGGTATATTACATAAAAAAGAACAGGACAAATTACATGGCACAAGCACTGTGCTATAGATCATGCCTTGAAGAAACAGTATCTTTTTTTTTGTAAGATTACAATCACTTTAGCCTTGAACTACTTCAGCCTCGGAAGGATTTATCCCCCTAATGAGCAGGCCATTTTTTTGTGCTACGACACTGAGTTATTTTAAATGACAATTGCGCGGATGTGCGGCGCTATATCCAAATAAAAAAATTGATGTCCTTTTTTTCCCCACAAATAAAGCTTTCTTTTGGTGGTATTTGCTCACCGCTGGGGTTTTTAGAAAGAAAAAAAGTCTGACAATTTTGAAACAAAAACAATATTTTTTACTTTTTGCTATAATATATTTATATTCAATAAAAATGTAAAAAAAATTTTTTTTTTTCATCAGTTTAGGCCAATATGTATTCTTCTACATATATTTGGTAAAAAAAATCCCAATAAGCATACATTGACTGGTTTGCACAAACGTTATAGCAGCTACAAAATAGGGGAAAGACTTTTTTTTTTTTTACTGGTAATGGTGGGGTTCAACAATTTTTTTAGTGGGACTGCAACATGGCGGAGGACAAATCTGACCCTAAATTACACTTTTTAGTGAGCAGTGACACCAATACAGTGATCAGTGCTATAAAAATGCACTGATCACTGTAAAAATGGCACTGGCAAGGAAGGGGTTAACACTAGGGGTGATCAAAGGGTCAAGTGTTTCCTAGGGAGGTGCTTTCTAACTGTCAAGGGGACAGACTGACCAGGAGTAGAGAGAGATCGATGTTCCTGATCACTAGTAACAGCTGATCTCTCTCTCCTCTCAGAACGGGCATCTGCCTTTCTGTCTCTGTGAGGAGCCATTGCGGGTGGCTGGCTGACATTACGGCTGCCAAGCACACGCATCACCCCCCCCCCCCCCACCCGCGGATCCTGTATCTATTACACGAAGCGGCGGACAGGTACATTGTTTCGCATAATAGAACAGCCCTGCTATAGTATATTTTTTCCTTTGGTGGTCTTAAAGGGGTTAAAGTAGGCCTGTATGTGATTTAATACCCTAACTGGCCACTCATTGGGCAGTGAAATGGCAGTTAGCAGGGCTAGGACCTGAGATAAAGGAATTAAAAGCCCCAGAATATTACAGAATGAGAATTATTTTTCTAATAAATGTAGCTGACATCTTTTAGTGTGGGTTTTAGTAATGCCTTTTCTTTTAAAAGTTGAAAATGGTGCCCAGGAATGTGGCATTCATTGAGTATTTTACACCCAAGGTGGACAATTTTTGTCCCATTGATGTTGGCTCCAAAACTATGCAAACAACATCAGATGGGAAGTAAGTCTACTGCTTATAGCTTAAAGCAGAACTTCATGCTAAAGGGTAAGTGACATTCTTGCTCCTCCTCCCCTCCCTTTTTTATGTCATCTTTGTAACTTTTTTTATTTTTTGGGGGGGGGGGAGTACCTAGTTTTGACAGGCACATGCTTTCACTTCTGCACGGATTGCCCAGTTCACCCCCCCCCCCCCCCCCCGTATTCTTCTGGGACACAACACATGTCCCGAAAGGCTGCGGGACCATTGAAAAAGCGTAGCAGTGGGCAGCCGGCATAGCAGAAGGAGTCACAGCTGGCTGCCTGCAATATTAATATTCTAGTGCTGGGAACTGAAGACCAGTGAAAAAAAAAATGGCTCAGGTGAGGATAGTACTGGATCCCTGAAAAGGTAGTGTCTGTCTTTTAAAAGTCAGCAGCTACAGTTTTTGCCCTACCGCTTTAAGGAACCTCAAATCTCTGGAGGAACCCTAGGTTTCCATGAAGCCCTGGTTAGGAAAGGTTGTTCTGTGTAGAACATTGTTTGGAAGCCCCTTAGAAGATATGATATTTGCAGTTAACCCACCAGTGAAAGGGACACTAAAAGGCACAGTAAAAATGTTCAGCAGGCCTCCCGTTTTGTTGGCCGGTTTGAGTCATCTAACAGCTGTCAAGCAATACCTTGCTCATCCTACGAGCAAGGGAGCGAAACAGGTGAGTATGTCTCCACCTTACCCTCACTAGCATAGTGATCTTGTGGCTAATAGTTGTCACCAGAGACAAGTGTGATATTGGCCTTACTGAGATGGACACCAGAAACTGAAAAGCAGTGTGTTGTGTGCCAGCCAGTTGTTCTGGGCTGCTGTAGTACATAACGTTTTCCATGGCAGGTTTGATATAGAGTATAGAGCTCCCTGTGGCGGCCATGACAGGAGCAGTTCCATATTGTCAGGTGCATAAGGCTGTGTACCATGTGAACAGTGCTGTGACTTCTCACAGCAGGACTGGAGTAAAGAGACTTTCCAAGAATTAGAGCAATATAACAGCTTGTCATAAATTCCCTGAACTGTGTTGTAATGTATGACACTTCTGCAGAGTGAGTTAGCCTGCACTCTCCAGCTGTGAGGAGCTGTTAGTCTTTATTAGCTGTCATAGTCTATTTGCTGCAGTAAACACGCTGTCACGGCTGCTGTGTCTGTATCACTTTCTGCTTTAACCATGGGTCCCCATTCAAATCACCTGTGCGGTGAGGTCAGAAGCTGCCATATAGCTAGCTCTCTCCCTACCATATCACTGATCTGTGTCTATAAAAGTAAAGGAAACCTGTACAGAGAGAAATGGGAACGATGCCACCGCTGACCTTCTTCAAAATATTTTTCGAGTCACTGATCTAAAAAAAAAAGAGACCAGAAAAGCTAAAGCTTAGTAAAAGCTAAAAGTCTACATGCTGACCTCTTTCTAAAGACGGTAGTAGTCTGGTTATTACACTGACCCACTGCTTCAGTAAAGACTGAGTTACTGACCAGGAACAAAGGCATACACTGTACTTACCTATCTGCAGCAGATACCAGCAGCACCAGGTCTGCCTAAAATTGTGTGTCGCTAATAAATTTAGAGTTATGCCCCGTACACACATCGGACATTCCGACGTCAAAATCCGTCAAATTTTTTCAGACGGATTTTGGCCCAAACATGTCTTGCATACACACGGCCGCGCAAAGTTGTCAGAAAATCCAATCGTTCAGAACGAGGTGCCGTAGAACACGTACGACGGGACTATAAAGAGGCCAGTAGCCAATAGCTTTCGTCTCGTAATTTATTCTGAGCATGCGTGGCACTTTGTGCGTCGGAAATTGTCTACACACGATCAGAATTTAAACAATCGGATTTTGTTGTCGGAAAATTTTTGTTCCAGATCTCAAAACTTTGTGTGTTAAAAATTCCGATGGAGCTCACACACGATCCGAATTTCCGACAACACAGTCCAATCGCACATTTTCTGTTGGAAAGTCTGACCATGTATACAGGGCATTAGGGTTCATTCGCACCAAATGCACTGGTGTGCGTTTGAGAACGCATTCCCAATGCATGGCAACAAAAAAAAATGTTTCCCTATGATTGCAGGTCAAACGAGCGAGTTGTGCTGCATTTGTCCAGTGCTGAAAAAAGTACAGTTTGAACTACTTTTTTTCAGTGCAGTGCAAATGCAAAGCATTTAAATGCATGCAAATGCGCATAAACACAATGCACTGCAAGGCAAATATAGGCAAGCAAGACAAAAAAGCACAAACAAAACATATGGAAAATGTACACCAATGCCATACAATATGTTACAAATGCACATGCATTTACGCCTGCCTTGTGGTGTAATATGAGCCAATAAACATAAATGTGGGAACTAGAATCATTGCTTTCATTCCAGTGTGTGTGGCGATACCTATGTGCTGCACAATTGTTGTTTACATACACATGCGCACCCTACATGTGTGTTTATATTCAGATGTGTGTGCGTGGGGCAACAGGGTGCGTTCATTTTCTTTTTTATTATTGTATTTTAACCACTTTAACCCCCCTCCTGCCCAGGCCGATTTTCAGCTTTTAGCACTGTCGCACTTTGAATGACAATTGCGCGGTCATGCAACACTGTACCCAAATGAAACTTTAATCATTTTTTTCCCCACAAATAGAGCTTTCTTTTGGTAGTATTTAATCACCACTGTTTTGACATTGAAGAAAAACATTTTGAAGAAAAAAAAATGTTTTCCTTCATTTCTGCCATAAAATTAGTTAAATAAGTACATTTTATCCTTCACTGAGGCAGCTCCGGTGATGAGGCATTAATATGCAGCACTGATAGGTGGCACTGATGAGCACTGATAGGCGGCACTGGTGGGTGTCATTGATAGGCAGCAATGATGGGCACTAGTGTGCAGCATTGGTGGGTGGCACTGATAGGCGCCAATGATGGGCACTGATAGGTGGCACTGATGTCCACTAATGGGTGGTATTAATGGGCGGCACTGTTAGGCAGCACTAATGGGCACTGATTGGCATCCCTGATGGACACTAATTGGCATCCCTGGTGGGCAGGGGTTTGCACTAAAGGCGGGCACTTGTGGGCATCCTTGATGAGTCTGCATTGATAATCAATGTGCTGATTATCAGCGCAGACCCCCCCCCCCACCCCCCGTCAGGAGAGCCGCTTATAGGCTCTCCTTTCCTCATGTCTGTCAGCGCAAATAGAGGAAAAGCTCCTCCTGTTTACGATGTGATGAGCTGTGATTGGACACAGCTCATCACATGATAAAGAGCCTATGTCATAGACTCTTTACCGAGATTGGAGATGCGGTGTGTCAGAGCGACACAATGCACTACCAATCGTTGGGCTGCGTGCCCTTGGCTTATCCTGCTGGACGTCATATGACGCTCAGTCAGGATAATGAAACCACCGGGATGTGGTTACATTTCTAACACCTTTTTACGTTTTTTTTTTCTACTTTGAATTTTACATTATTGCTATCACAAGGGTAAAAACAAGGTTTCTAAGCAATAGCTTTGGTCAGGTGAAAGATACTCCTTATGGAGACATCAAGGGTCTGTTAGACGCATAATGTCTCCCCTGTCCTCTGCTCCAGCTGACCAAGCATGTAAAAAAAAAAAAGGGTAGGGTAGCCCATTGAAATTAATCTGCTGCTCTACCCACAATGCATGCATGCAACTGCAGATACACATATGTGTACCAGGCCTTAAGCCTCATACCCACGGTATGATTGTTGGCCAACCGAGCGTCAGATTTTTGTCTTAAGGGCCTGTGCCAGGATCTTGTCTTGCATACTAACGGTACACAATTGTCGTGCCACAAACATGAATGTAATGACTTACTACGAGGGAGTTCAGCTCTTGAGTGCCACCCTTTGGACCCCTTCCACTAATTTCTTGTTTGGTGAGCATCGATTCTGAGCATGCGTGTTTGTACTTTTGACTTTTGTGTGACGTATTTGTGTACTGACCATCCAAAAATCTGTCAAACCTTTGACCGCTGAAAATTTACTAGCCTGCCATCCAACATTTGTTGGCCGAATGTTGGACAACAATTGTCAAAAGGAGCGTACTAACGGTAAGAATTTAGAAAAACAGTCAAAAGACAATCCCCTGCCTACAATCGTACCATGTGTACGAGGCTTTAGTCATAGCTGTCTAGGCTTTAACATGTCAGCTTTTCCTGCAAGGCTATGTTTTTAGTCTTATGTAATTAATACAATTTGTTACTTTTTTTTATTGGAACCTTTCTATCTATTACTAATACCTTAATGATGTCACAGTAGCTGTTCAGCAAGGATGCTGAGTGCATAGACATACACAGCCATTGTAGAGAATAGAGTCTTTATCTAAATATCATAAAAATAACCTAAATCAAAATCTAGAAAAGTCATGCCTCACATTATTTTCAGATATGTGCTTTAGCTTAAGTACAAAATTAATTCTTGTCAGTAATAATTATTTCCTTTTTTAAAAGTCTTCTCGGTTTCATTCCTCACACCATGTAGCCAGCCAGTTATTGTTCCCATTTAAAATTATGAACAAAAATGTAATGCTGAAATTCTAATGTTCACCAAAGCCAATATTGTTTTTTTTTTTTCTGCCTCAGCTTTAGAAATACACCTTAGATAATTGTGAGCCCAGTGATTTGTATTAAATACTCCAACAATATGGACAATAAACAGCAGCGCAGCTATTATCCGGAATATTAATACAGGTTTGTCAAGAAAAATAAACTTCTTTTTTTTTTTCCCTTGGAAAAGATGCTGCATTTCTGGTAAATATAATAGCGGCACGCTGCTGTCGCCGACTCCATGCACCCTACTTTTACCACATCTGCTCCCAGCATGTCTATATTTTACAGTTCAAGTAATCAGAAATAGCGTTATTTTTCTCTGGAAAATCATTTCACATCCCTAAAAGAAGCTATTCCAGAAATGTAATGCAGAAAATTGCTGAGCAGCAGGACAGAGACTATTCAGTGTGAAGCCACAGATTTACTTTTTTTTTTTGGTCTATTAAATAGTCCATATAGCTTTTACCACAATATTTTGTGTATTGGAGGGCAGTCCCATCAGGTTATGTCTTTGTATCATAGTCAGATTTTTGTTGGTATATTTTAATGAATCAATCTTCTTGCACTTTCAAAAAGCCACATTACCTACTGTAAATCTGCAGCAGACAGATGATGTAGAAGCACAGGGGTTAATTTACTAAAACTGGAGAGTGCAAAGTCATCTGGTGCAGCTGTGCATGGTAGCCAAAAAGCTTCTAATTGTTCAATTAAGTTTTGACAAAAAAAATGGAAACTGATTGGTTTCTATGCAGAGCTGCACCAGATTTGCACTCTCCAATTTTAGTAAATCAACCCCACAATGGCTAAGTGGTTACCACTTCCAACTAGCAGCACTAGGAGTCTGTTTGGTTTTCCTTCCATGCTCCAAAGACATGCTGGTAGGTTAATTGGCCTTAGTATGTATGAATGTGTGTCAGGGACCTTTAGATTGTAAGCTCCATGAGGGCAGGGACTGATGTGAATATGCAATATATATGAATGTAAACCTGATTCATGAAATTTGACCACATATATATTTTCTTATCTCTCTCCAAAGCACTAAGTCCCGTGTGCTTCTGCTGCTCCGTTCTTCTGTTATCTCTGGCAAGCCCTCTTACACAGGAGATAAAAGCAGCTGGAAATGTATGGCAGGGTAGGTGCCATAAATAGATTAGCAGAGAGCTGGTCTATTCACAGCACAGCTCTGAAAGTATCTTCCTTCCTCTGCCTATGTGGAAAGGAGGTGTGTGTGTGTGCCTTTCCTCCAATCAGCTGTCAAACAATGTATGCCAAGACTCCCCTTCCACTGCTGGAACAGAAAGAAAAAATCCTAACACAATGTTCACTTTCTAAAGAATATAGCAAGCTGAAGACAGCAGATATACACGTAAAACGTATGTAAAGAGGTTTGTTTTATCTCTGGGTCCACTTTAACCGCATCGGCTCTGGAAAGTTTACCCCATTTCATGACCAGGCCATTTTTTCGATATGGTACTGCGTTACTTTAACTGCCAATTTTGCGGTTTGCGACGCTGTACTCAAATAAAATTGATGTCATTTTTTTTTCTCACGCAAATAGATTTCTTTTGGTGGTATTTGTTAACCGCTGCAGTTTTTATTTTTTGCGCTATAAACAAAAAAAGACCATCACTTTTGAAAAAAAATAACAATATTTTTTACTTCCTGCTGTAAAACATCCAATAACAAAATGTAAAAAATATAATTTTTTTATCAATTTATTCCTACATGTTTTTGGTAAAAAAAAAATCCCAATAAGCATATATTGGTTTGTTTGCGCAAAAGTTAAAGCTTCTACAAACTATGGGATATATTTATGTAATTTATTTTTTATTTTTTTCTTACTAGTAATGGCAGCGATCGGCGACTAAACTTTCGTACACACTATCAAATTTTCGGGGAACAGAACATCTTTTTTTTGTGGCATGCTAGTCTCATGCTAGTCGAAAGTGAAAAGGTTACTCACACTACGAAAATTTTCGTACAACAGAATACAACGTCAGAAGTGACGTAATGTGATTAATAGTTTTGTATGTATTCTTTGGAAGCATGCGTAGTCTTGCTCTTACAATTTTTTTCCTATACGAAAACTGTACTAATGAAACGAAAACAAGTTCACATCCAACAAAAATTTTATAGGCTGCACATCCAGCTTTTGACTGATGAAAAAGCGAAACTGGCTGGCGAAAGCACCGTACTAACGATCCGAAAATCGGCAGACAGCTTGTCGTATGAATTTTTCCATCCGATTTTCGTATTGTGTGTATGGGCCTTAATAGCAGGACTGTGACATTGCAGCGGACAAATTGGACACCAAGTGACACTTTTTGGAGGACCAGTGACACTAATATAGTGATCAGTGCTAAAAATGTGCATTGTCCCTGTACTAATGGCACTGGCTGGGAAGGGGTTAAACATCAGGGGTGAACAAAGGGTTAAATGTGCTCCTAGGGATGCTTGCTAACTGTGTGGGGGTGTTTTTACTGTGGGAAGGCATTGATCCGTGTTCTTGTTTAGCAGAAACACAAGATCACTATCTTCCCTACTGATAGAACGGCGATTTCCCTTGTATACATAGGCAGACCGCCATTGTGCTTCTCTCAGGAATGATTGGCGGGTCTCGGTGACCATTGATTCCTCCGGATCCACTGATTGGCTCCCGCTGTGCCCAATCACAGCAAGAGTGGGCTACTGGTGGTACGCCCCAAACCTAGAAGTGCAAAATCATGTACCTGTATGTGATTTTTGCACCAGAGAGCCGTTGTATATGTATTGTATACGGTCGGCAAGCGGTTGAGCGCTGTGTAAATTGATTTCTATAAGTACCTATAATGGAAAAACAAGGAATAATATGCACCATTGTGGGTTCTTGTCAAATATTCTTTTTATTAAAACTGGTAAAGTAGAAAGGACTCTTGCTTGTTCTAACTAACCAATGATTAAACAGGGGCTGGACAAAGTAATGTGGACACCAGTGGTATAGGGCTCAAAGCTAAATCATGTACAAACAGGAAAATACACAAATGAAATACATATAAGGAAGCTGTTTTACTAGCTAAATTGCATTTATGTCTATGCATTCCTGAGATTTACACAGGTCTGCTACACAGCATAGTGCTGTTTGGCTGGGCAGTTGACCTGCTTTTTTCTGCTGCAGTTAAATAACACTTATTGGTCTTGTCCCACCCCCACTGGACATTAAAAGGAAAAGCAGCAGTCTAATGAGCTCAACTTTTTATGCCACGTACACACGAACGGACTTTCCGGCAGAAAAGGTCAGGCGGTCTTCCCGACGGACTTTCGACGGAGTTACAACGGACTTCCGAACAAACGGACTTGCCCACACAGGAACGTGATGACATACTATGTGATGACGCACGATGGGACTAGAAAAGGAAGTTCAATAGCCAGTAGCTAATAGCTGCCGTTGCGTCGTATTTGGTCCGTCGGACCAGCATACAGACAAATGTTTTTTCCGATAGTAATTGAGTCCGTAGGACAGATTTGAAACATGTTCTATTTCTAGGTCCGTCTGAATTTTTTAAAGAAAAATGATCGGATTATCCCACACACAATCATAATATCCGACGGAATGATTCTGTCAGACCTAGTCTGCCGGAAAGTCCGGTTGTGTGTACGCGGCATAAGGGTTGATTTACTAAAGGCAAATAAGATTGTTCATTTTACAATTCAAGTTAGATTTTGCAAGAGTATAGTGAATGAGGTGAAATGTCACCTTGCAAAGAATACCCAATCGTGTGCAAGGAAAATAAAATATCATCCCAATCTTCTCCATCAAGTTCTGCCACCTTCTCTTTCCACCTTAACCTCAAAGAGTCAAAAACCTTATGAATCAAGGGCAAAAGTGCCGTAAAGATGACTGATAAAAGTATGATTAAAGGGGGATCATGCAATAGTGATTCTAAGTCATCTGGAAGTAAATGAAGCATGTCAGTACCAAATTGGCATAGCCAATAGGCATAGCAGAGCTGCAAAAAATCTGAAAAGGTGAGTATTCGAGAAACCATATTGTTGTTTTAGGTAAGCAAAGAGTCCTTTTCACAAACATTTTCCATATACTTAATACCTTTCAAGGTACTAATCGAGGGATCAGTGATTGTTTGGAATCCCAGAAGTTTAGGGTTATGCCCCAACTGGGTATATGGAGACCAGAAGTCAGATGTTGAAGAGCGATTGGGCAAAGTTAAATACCAGGCCTTAAGAACACCCTGAGGACAGGGAATGGAAATTGATAAATTAGACCCGATATAGTACATTACGTAGTGTTTTGAAAGAACCTGAGTAAGCCGCTTCCAAGACCTGGAATTCAGCTTTAAGAACAAGGCAGAAACCTAAATTCTACCTCTGTGGAAGCCAGTGAGCCAATCAAATGAACAGAAAATAGTTTTCTGTACATAAAATACTTTTTATGAGATTGCAAGAGGGCCATATTTGGTTTTGGCAGTTAAAAAAATAATAGTTGTCCGTAGATTGCAATGGAAAGGTATTTATTTGGTAATGGGACACTGTAATGGTTTGAAATTATGTTTTAAAATGTTATAATTATGTTGTATAGATGTTTTATATCTCTTTTAACTATGTGTATACAATGTCTATATTCAAATATACATTTAGTACATGAAAAAAATAACCCTGATGAAAAAGCAAATTGGAAGCACTCTCTTTTCAGACATTGTGTTCTTTCAAGGGGGGATGCCCCCCTCCCTTCCAGAACACAATGGTCAGCTGATCAAATGGGGATCGGATGTTGGTTTTCCATCTTCTGTTGGACAGGGAACTGTACATACAGGCCGAAAGTCAACCACAAACCAACCATTTTCGGACATTTTCGCCCCATGTGTACCAGCATTATTGTTTTTTGTGTTAAATGATGACATGTTTTTTTCTTTATTTTGCAGTAATTTTTAAGACAATTTGGAGACATTGGCAACATTATATAATTTTGAAGAAATGCTTTAGAGTCCACATGGTTGGTAAAAATAAAGTAGTTCTCTTGTTTATTAAGGGTGCAATGGGATATAGTTAACATATCCTGATGGTTACGGGAGCTTCTTTCAACAATCTTGGACTTCATATTTGTGAGAGAAAACAATTTAAAACTTTAAAAAATTTAAAACAGCAATATACAAATATAGATCAAATACAAATGTAGCCCAGTCTGCAAAACTGCCTGAAAAAGAGTTCTGTATCTGAGCAGCAGGGGAGATTATACACAGGCACAGCTGCAAAGAGAGGCTGCTATGACAGGATAGAGAGCAACCAGTGTTAAGCCTGACCCCTGTCCATCAGGGGGCACCCTGAATATGTGGACTGCTAGAGACTCTGGAGAGATGTATGGAGGATTGAGGAAGTTCCATAAATACTAAGCTGCTTTATGGACTACAGATCCCACAGCTGGGAGAGTTCTTAGAAGAGAGAAAGAAGAGGAGGGTCGTTCTTGGCCAGAGTCTGCTGCAAGAAGGTAATTTGGAGAGTGTGTGTGTCTCTGGTCACTGGTGAAACACTGATCACCACATCTGGGATGAGGAAAGATAGAGGCACTGGAGAAGACACCCTCTGATACCAGAGATCGTCATTGACTCTGACCTTGTCAGCAGAGAGTGTTGCGGCCACAGACCAAACTGACTTATTAATGGGGAATGGAGGGAGGTAACCTGCTGTCATCACAGGAGTTGGTGAGAGGCCGCTAGCCACACCTTGAATGGGGGGAATACAGTTGTCTGTAAGAAATACAGATGGGCCCCAACAGGCTGACCAGCAGAAGAAATACAGTGGTACATACTGACTACTGAACTGTTATAGTGGTATCATTTCCCCCAGTTAGGATTGTCCCAGGATAGGGTTAAGGAGGAGCTGTGTTTTATACAAATTATTGTTTGTGAAGTTTATTTCTTCTTCTGTCTATCCATTTTTCAGCATATTTCTCCCACTGTTTAACTTATTTCATACATTTCTTACCATTGCTTAACCATTTGCTGTGTTATTATTGGTGTCTATATACCTTGAGCTTTTGAGGTGTGTATGTATGTACCGTATATACTCGAGTATAAGCCGAGATTTTCAGCCTCTTTTTTGAGGCTGAAAGTGCCCCCCTCGGCTTATACTCGAGTCATCGCTGTCTGCCCGCTCGATCAGCGTGTCGAGCAGACAGACAGCGGCCATTCTATTCAAAAGCCGCGCCTCCGGCTCCGCCTTCGCCTGTGATAGGCGGAACACTGAATTTCCCAGCAGCCTGTGTTCCGCCTATCACGGACATCGTATCATCCTCGTACTACGGACGAGGATGATACGACGTCTGTGATAGGCGGAACACAGGCTGCTGGGAAATTCAGTGTTCCGCCTATCACAGGCGAAGGCGGCGGCGCAGCTTTTGAATTTTACAATGGCCGCCGACGAAGAGGGCACGGGATGGAGGCAAGGCAAGGCACGGCACGGCACGGGACGGGACGGGACGGGGGCAAGGCAAGGCACGACACGGGACGGATGCAAGGAGGCAAGGCACGGCACGGCACGGGACGGAGGCAAGGAGGCAAGGCACGGGACGGAGGCTCGGGACAAAGGTAGGCTGGACACACACACACACACACACACACACACACACACACACACACACACACACACACACACACACACATGGATGGAGACACACACAGGGATGGATGGATGGATGGATGGAGACACACACACACAGGGATGGATGGATGGATGGATGGAGACACACACACACAGGGATGGATGGATGGATGGATGGAGACACACACACACAGGGATGGATGGATGGATGGACACACACACACACAGGGATGGATGGACGGACACACAGGGATGGACGGACACACAGGGATGGACGGACACACAGGGATGGACGGACACACACACAGGGATGGACAGGCATGTCTCACCCTCGGCTTATACACGAGTCAATAAGTTTGCCAGTTTTTTTGGGGGTAAATTGGGGGCCTCGGCTTATATTCGGGTCGGCCTATACTCGAGTATATACGGTATGTATATATATATATATATATATATATATATATATATATATATATATATATATACACAGCATTTCCCAATCAGGGTTCTGCAAGAAGTCCATAACAGGCAGGTTATGGGTAGATCACTTCCCCACCTAGTCAACCATCCACCTGTTCCTCCCACTGCAGAGCAGTGCAGGGAAGCAACATACTCATTTGTCCTGCACTGATCCCAGTGCAGGATGAGAGAGAGGAGGGTCGGCAATGATCAGCATGCTAAAACAGCATTATGCATTATGAAACCATGAAACCGCTTCTACACTACATGCTACTGATCCCAGTATTGTGCCCTGCTACCCACCTGTATTTTGTACCCTCCTGCCCCCGCCCCCCCCCCCCAGTACTGTGTGCTACTGACCTCCTTTATTGCTGCCTCCTGACCCCCTCCCCCGTATTGTGCCCTCCTACACCTCCATACTGCACCCTGCTGCTCCCCTGTACTGTGTCCTCTTGAACCTAGTATTGTGCCCTGCTACCCCCTGTATTGTGCACTCTTGACCCCAGAATTGTGCCATGCTGTCCACCTGTACTTTGTCCTATATACCCCCTGTGCTGTGCTCTCCTGACCCCAGTATTGTGCTCCCCTGACCCCGCAGTACTGTGTCCTTCTGTCCCCCTAGCACTGTGCCCTGCTGCCCCCCTCTTCTGTGGCTTCTTGGACCCCTAGTGCTCTGCCTTTTTGCCATCATGTGCACTGCCCTTCCGACCCCATGCTCTGTCCTACAGCCCCCCCATACAGTGCCCTGAAGACACCTATACTCTGCCCTGCTGACTCTCATGCCCTGCCCTGCTAACACCTGTGCTTTTCCCTTCTGACTCCCTGTACACTGCTTATCTCAAGTTCAACTCAAATTTGAGATCTCAAATTTGTTGGCAAGGTTTCCTCCATGGTATAAAGGTTGAGAAGCTCTGTACCAATATTTGCAATAATTATTCCCCATCTAGCCAGGTGTGTCAGTGTGCATTGAGCATTGAGCAATTTTTTAGAGTCGACACAGGAACAGGAGACCCAGTACATCCAGCAGCTCCTTCGGGAGTAAGCCCTGCCCCCCAAAAAAAACAACAGCCTATAAATTAATTATTTTTCTCATCAGTTTTGTTGAGATCATTTCTCTCACATCTCAACTTGCTTATCTGTGTGTAAATGTCAGCTTCAGTTACAGGGCTCTGTAAACAGTTTATTTTTATTTTTTTTACAACAAATCAGCTAAGGAGATAGAAGGAAACCAAAAAAGGAGGTAAGAACTCCATCAAAAGACTAAACAATATCCATATGCAATAATTCAAATGAAAAAATTCGCAATTTTGAACGTAACAATAAAATTCGCAATTTTGAACGTAACAATAAAAGTATAAACAAATTCACTACCTTTTTTTCCAATAATGGCACTCTACTTTCTCACACAGCATGACATCTGGTTTGTGGATACAAAAAAGGATTGGTCAGTAAAAACTGGAAGGCATTAAATAGTCTATTACCCTTAATAAATTGTTAACTTCAATGTCTTTTTTTCCAGGTTACTAAATTCAAGTTGTTTTAGATGTATGGGATTTTAAAAACTCTAACAATCTTTAGAAGATGCAAACATTTCGAAATGCTTGAACTGGAAAACAAAATTACTGTCAAGTTTTGCTGTACTTATTATAGATTAAATTGTTTCCAGTAGGTTGGTCTAGCATTCAAGTAGTAAGTTCATGCTGTTTTTAATTCATACACCAGGTGCAAATCCCTGCAGATGCAAATGTCTTTTATATTTCAACATGACTGAACCACACTGCGCAACAATTGCTTACTATGTACCTTGTACCAGAAACAATACACAATTTTTACTTGTGTTTTCATCTAACAGCAATTGTCATTATAATATCAGGAGTGAAATCATAGCACAAAAGAAGATATGATGGAAACAGACATTTATTTTACTGACTTTTGTATACTGTGTTGCATTATTATCTACGGTGTATCTGCCAAACAAAGAAAGGGCTGCGGCATTCCTACTCTTTACTACTTCAATTTAATACTAGCGTAATATACAATATTTTATTTCTTATGACCAGGACTACATATTGTTCTCATTTGCTAAATGTGAGCTATTCTATATGGATACTTCACATTTCCTTTCCCAGCAAGGCGGAGCTTTTGGTTGCTTTTCATTTGTTTACCTGTCTCTTTACCTAATCTGATAAAAAAAAAAGCCTGCTGCCTACAGAGTCCTGTAGCACATTTAGACAAACATTTGAAATAGGTAGAAGAGGCCCATTTTTATAAGGAGGAAATAAGGTTATAAGGAGGAATAAGCATACATGTCAGGAACTTGCTCTAAACCTGCGACCTCTGCAGTGTCTGGATGTGGCTCTTCTCTCTTTGCCACATGAGATGCTGGACAGCTCCCTGCCTGATTCCTTGGACAGCCTTGCTTTGTGTCTTATTTCTGGTGAATGTTGAACTCTTTGCTCCTCCCATGAACTTCCTCATTTAAACCATATCTCGGCACTTCCTGTTTGCCAGATTATTGTGCTCTCTCTCCAGGCAATAGCTTTGCCCTTAGTATACCTGCTGCTGTCCTTATCTTCGCTATCACTTATTATTGACCCTTGGCTTGTTCATTGACTATGCCTCTGTCTGATCCTATCCTGCTACTACTTGTTACCAACCTTTGATTTGTTTACTGATGTTGCTTCTGCTTGATCCCTCCCTGCTATCAGAGCCCGACTTGCTCACCACCTGATGGGGTGATCCTGAGGACCGCAACCTAGTACTAGCATGCAGAAAAAATCTCCACTATCAGAAGCTCTGGTGAATACCGGTCAGTACTTAGACCCTGTGCCTCAGGTGAACCCATGTCATTCGGTAGGAGGATCTGCCTGTATAATTCCTCCTGACTTTTTGTGAACCTCTGTACTGCTACAGGCATTGGCCTCTGAGCCTGATTCTAGGCATCCTACATGGCAATACAAAAGGGAAATGGCTCCTGCTGTACAAAAATGAATTATTACTGTTATTTAGAAAAAAATATTATATTTATATTATAAAAAAGAAAAAAAACAAGGTGTTGTAAATCCTAGGCCATGAAAGCATTCTTTGTGAAATATAGATTTATTTAAAAATGCACTGTATTGTTTAAAAGTATTGGGATGCCTTTACACATGCATAAACTTTAATGGCATCCCAGTCTTAGTCCGTAGGGTTTATTATTCAGTTGGCCCACCCTTTGCAGCTATAACAGCTTCAACTCTTCTGGGAAGGCTGTTCACAAGGTTTAGGAGGGAGTCTATGGGAATGTTTGACCATTCTGCCAGAAGCGCATTTGTGAGGTCAGGCATTGATGCTGGGGAGAAGGCCTGGCTCGTAGTCTCCACTCTAATTCATCCCAAAAGGTGTTCTTTTGGGTTGAGGACAATACTCTGTGCAGGCCAGTCAGCTTCCTCCACCCAAACGTGCTTATCCATGTCTTTATGAACCTTGCTTTGTGCACTGGTCTAAATCATTTGGTGGACGGAGGATTATGGTGTGGGTTTGTTTTTCAGGAGTTGGGCCTGTCCCCTTAGTGAAGGGAACTCTTAAGGCATCAGCATACCAAGACATTTTGGGCAATGTCATGCTCCCAACTTTGTGCGAACAGTTTTGGGGATGGCCCCTTCCTGTTCCAACATGACTGCATTTACATATAGGTACAGTTAGCAACATATAGAACATTGTGGATGTTACAAAATACATACAGGAGTTCAGTACCCAGAATAGAGTAGTGAAAAGAATAGCTGAGCCAGCGCCTATTCAAAAGAGAAGAGGAGTAAAAAACAATGTTTTAGTGATGTAAGAACCCTCTTTTTTAAGAACCTCCTACCTGTCAGCACTTCAAAGACCATATTTTGAATGTATTAGGGACATTTCCACTCTCACACCAAAGGTTGTGCTCCATGGTGATATCACCTTGGTGAGTCATATTTCTGAATTGGCATCCTTGACCTGTATATTTGCTGTTTAAAAAAAAAATAAATCTGTAAACATCAGCATTAATAAAATAAGAAATAAATTAAGAAATAAGAGCAAAAATACTCCTAAAAAAAAAAAAAAAAAAAAAAAAATCACTAACACTGTAACATGCACAGCTATTTTACAATGTATAATGAATATTTATGTAAAGTCTGTAAACATTAGGTTAGGTTTAAGGGTTAGGTTGTTGTACAGGGTTAGGTTTACAAGTGAGGTAAAGGGTTAGGTTTAATAGTTTAGCTACGGTTAAACCGGTGGCAGTTTAACCTTAGCTTGGTCGGCCGGTCGGTTGGCCCCTGTACTTACCCCATCAAGTAGGCAGAGCTTCTCTCCAGGCAAAGGGCAGCAGCTTCTCATGCATCTCCTCATGGCACCCATGCACCCCTAATGGATGGGCCACCACTGGGTTAAACATAAAACTAAATTAATTACATCAATCTTCCCACCAAAGCAAAATGCAATTACTCATACTGCCAATGTCTCCCCATAGCAAAACATACTTTTTATATTTGCCCACATTTCTTGGGAAGTTGTGACAATGCTCTGACCTGCCTCATTATTATTTATCTAGCGTTGTCATCACTGTAGCACCACCTTAGTACCATCCATCTTCTGGTAACTGACTGGGGCATTTTGGTAATGTGCTTAAGGTGGCTGCTTAAAGATACCGTATAGGCACTGCAAGTTTCCTCTTGCCTAGCCGAGTAGTTGCACTTAACTTGGAGCTTGTGAGCTGCTAATACTTAATTCACAGGTTGACATGGCCATTTGCCTAGTGGTAAATGGCTACTACCGTAAAGTGTTACTAAACCCACAACAGTAAAATCAGTCTGTATATGCAGTAAGGCATGCTTGTTTTACTCACTCTGGAACTTAAGGAGTTAATCCTGCACATTGTGTAAAAAGGCTGTTTTGCACTTCCACAGTCCACAATTAATTTCCTGATAGTACAGAGTCTTAGGGGCATCCTGCACATGCTCAGTTTAATGTGTATTGCTAGAGAGTTTTTTGAGAGGAGGGTGCATGTGATCAGCACAGGGCCAATCAGCACTGTCCAGACAAGAGCCATGCAACCTCAAAGGACAGTCAGAGGAGAATAAAAACTCCTCCTGCAAACTTTAATACGTGCTCAGCTGGACTCTGGTAGAAGTCACAAGACTGCTATAATACTACTGATGAGAAAAGGTATTTAGCAGTTTATATTTACTAAAATAATTGCATTTCCATGTTCTGTGTACTGTGGGAGACCAGATATAGTGAATGCTGGGTCCGGGGTTTAGTAACACTTTAAGTGTGAAAAACTTTTCCATCTCATCACTTTCATTTTAGGGTTAGGTTCTGTTTAATGGCAACTAACACATTTATTATTAATTGTTTTTGTTGTAAGAAATGTGCTTTTATACTTTTGATAAATGTGCTGCAAAATGTGTCTATCAGTGCCCAGTACATATGTACAACAAACTCATGTATGTACAATGGTTTGGTGATTAAAAAAAAATTATTTAGTGAAAAATGTACCATTGATACATCTGTTTCTCAAGTGTACTGTTTACAAAGGACCTAAGATTACCTGTGTCATTTAAGGGACTATCTTTGGGCCACCCTGATATGTTTGGAAAGCAGCACAGATTGCACAGGCAGTATGTTTATTCTGATTAAGCTTTAGGATAGTCCAGCATCAATAATATGGGCATTTGATTTCAGTTTTTGTTATGTGAGAGGGTTTTAAGAGTAAGGGTGGATATCCACCATACCGTATTACAACTCAGTAAGGTCAGAAAGAGTGAGGTAATTTCCAGGTAAAGTGAAAGTAAACCCTCCTATTGTTTTCAGCCAAGGAAGCTGCCATCTTGGCCTCTGTTTAATCTTCAACTGCCATGATGCTGCACATGTGATCAGTTACGACACCAGCCATTGGATGATTTGACAGTTTGGTTGAAAGCACAACCACTGTGACAGTTACATTCCCAGCACGTGTCAGAAATTGAACTTTTTTGAAACTGTTAAATCAATTGGTGTACTTCTGCTTTAAGTAATTTTTTTCTTTGTGCTTTTGGTATGTTTTTGAATAACAGGAGGAAAATCTTGCAGTGGCAATTCAGATGAGCATGGAGAGTATGAACTCAATGCAGCTAGTGTTCTGGCCAGATCCAAACCCACAATCTTATTATTGCAAGGCAAAGATGCTAATTACTGAACCGATGTGCTGCTCAAATTTCATTTGGCTTTGGGTTTAATTAATTTTTAGTGACACTTTCAGTGCTTGCTAAATAAGTGATGCCTGGGGCAAAACAATTACAACTTTATTTACTGCGTATATATCACGTCTCATGACTGTCAGTTTAATTGTTAGATTTGGGGCATAACATTATAATTTGAATTTCTGCTTTTTCCACTAGAGTAACTCCACGCTAGATGCGAATCATCTGTGTAACAGAATGAGATAATCACATAATCACATGATTAATCAAGCATGAAATGAGTTGTAATCGTCCCTGAACTGCTGATCGGACTTCATGTGTAGAATTCAGCAGAGAGGGCACTGTATACTGAACACGTTTTATTTATTAAAGAAAAAACAATATACTATACTGCATTGTGCCACAGGATACAATTGTATATCTATATATATAATATATATATATATATATATATATATATATATATATATATATACACAGTATAAATTGGTGCTAGGTACTGGTCAAGAACCTCTCAGGAATCTGCCATGCTTACTTGTTTGGTGTTTGTCATCCTTATTCCTGATCTAGTATTTGGCCAGTCTGTACTTAGTAAGTTACGTACAAAAAAAAAAAACCCATAGGGAATGGCACCTACCAAATACCTACCGTATAGCATCTTGTTAAGGGATATCTAAAACGAAGAACAAAAATATAATCTAATGTAGCTCACTAGTCCTTAGATGTGATGGAAGCATTCATTTTTCAACTATTACAAAAATTATCTGTTGATCATTATCAATTATCTGTTGATTTGATCAAGCTGTGATGGCTCTGCCAGAGAAAGCCGATGTTGCCCATTTAGAGAGCTTGTATGGTGAAAATACCCCCCTGGCTGAACTTCGCTGGAGGTTCTATACCTAGGGTAGGTGGGATTGGAAGGATGTCCCACAATATGCAGTGGCTTTGCAGGAACTATAATGCCACCTGAAAGATAAAGCAGGTTATGATGATGCTGCTTTACCTAACCAAGACCAGCTCATACATGATCAGTTTATTTTTGGAGTCCTGGTTGGCATCTCAAGAGACCCTTGAGGGATCGAGTCAGGACTAACGACATGGTGAAATTCACTCTCATCCTACAAGAGGCCATTCAATGGGAGCAAGAGGAACTAGAACAGAACAGGGCAAGAGCTAGGTGACAGTCACCCAGGGATTGTGAGGTCACTAGATGTTGAAGAAGTGCTGTCATTGTTACATAGTTAGTAAGGTTGAATAAAGACCTGAGTGAGTGTCTACAATTGTCCCTATCCCTGTACATTGCACACTCACATCGGTCCCTACCCTCAAGGAGCCCACAATCCAATACAAGGTCCCCATTCATATACTAGGGCCAATTTTGGACAGAAGCCAATTAACCTACCTGCTTGTCTTTGGAATTTGGGAGGAAACCGGAGTACCCGGAGGAAACCCACGCAGGCACAGGAAGAACATGCAAACTCCAGGCAGGTAGTGTCGTGGTTGGGATTCGAACCAGCAACCCATTTTACAGCTAGGCGAGAGTGCTACCCACTACACCACTGTGCCGCCCTGTCCCCTCTCTCCTGTCGGGCTACCTTTTACTAAAGTCCACCCTGGAAAATTTGCCTGAGATGTAGCCGAGTCTTGAGCTTCCCTTAGTCAAGAAATAGCCACTGTCAAATGTGGCTTCACCCACTTCATCTAGTGACAACCAACTTTAGAGAGACCCTGACACTGGGCGGATATGTTAGTAGTGTGGAATTGTGACATATTGCCAGGAACTGTGGAAGAGAAAGAGCCAATTTTATTCCACGAATGCCTCTCAACTAGAGGTTCCCATGGCAGGAGGGCAACCTGTGGAAACACTTAGTCCCAATGTGATTTTTAGATGATAACCAGTGGTAACTGTTGCTCTAAATGCCTGGCCAGTCAGTTGCCTAGTGGACACTGGCTCAGAGGTCACTGCCATCTCCAAATCTGGACCCCTCATGGCTCAGCCTAACATGCACCAATAATTTACCTATTCCAGTGGTGGGGGGGGGGGGGGGGTCACCTGGAAGTCAGTCCAGGTCTCCATACAGACTGAGTGGATCAGGGTAGTAGTGATTCTTTCCTTAAGACCCCAGTGGTACTGGACATGAATGCCCTTTGTGAGCTGGACCTATCCTGCCTTTCACAGGAGGCTTCAACACATGTGACAGAATAGTCAGAGTCAGCTACAAAATCTTGCTAATACTAATACAGTGGGGGTCAAATGCCCCCTGTTCTGTCAAAGAGTGAGTATTACCCCCTCATTAAGAATTGATGTGCCTATTTTCGACCTAAGGTATACCCCAGTGATGGTAGAGCTAGAAATTTAGCAAATCAATGACAGCCAGCACTCAAACCAGTCAGCCAGTCTAGAACTCAGACCAGCCAACCAGACCAGAACTCCAACCAGCCAACCAGACCAGAACTCAAACCAGCCAACCAGACCAGAACTCAAACCAGCCAACCAGGCCCGAACTCAAACCAGCTAACCAGACCAGAACTCAATCCAACCAACCAGGCC
This sequence comes from Lithobates pipiens, assembly GCF_037356315.1. Taxonomy (NCBI): domain Eukaryota; kingdom Metazoa; phylum Chordata; class Amphibia; order Anura; family Ranidae; genus Lithobates; species Lithobates pipiens. The sequence continues at coordinate 1,819,222 of NW_027507755.1, read as the reverse complement.
AGAACTCAAACCATCCAACCAGGCCAGAACTCAAACCAACCAACCAGGCCAGAACTCAAACCAGCCAACCAGCCCAGAACTCCTATAACTAGGCCAGAAATGAGACCAGCCTTATTTATTTCTTTATTCTACCATTTTATTTATTTATTTTTTACAAATGTGTATATATATATATATATATATATATATATATATATATATATATATATATATATATATATATATATATATATATATTTTTTTTTTTTTTTTAATTTATCTCCATCTCTGCAACCTCAGCTCTGTGCAGAGCTTCCTGTTCATTCACAAACTGAAGTAAAATAAACACGGTTTACTATGCTTCAATTATGAATAAACAAAGTCAGTGATCAGTACCGATCACTGACTCTGTCCATTCAGAAATTAAAATGACATATACCACTCTCATAGTACTGCTCTCTGTCCTGAAGCATCCCCCGCAGCAGAAGGCGGGTGAGGGAAGTGTGGAAGCCAGCAGAACTTCAAGGGGTTAAGGGGAGCCCGGAGAGTATACAGAGGCCTGGGGACAGCAGGACCTGAATAGAAGGGGCAGCGGGGGTCAACGATGCCTGAATATATATTTTCCCCTGGACTGTCAAAACATGATTTGATGCAGTTGTGTATTCCTTTGAAAATACATAAAGTGACCCTGTCACTATTTTCTTCAAAGTAAAGTCACCCCCTAAAAGAAGATCATCTATACTTAAGTTTTTAGCTTCTGCTGCATGCACATGATCTGACAAGGAAGAGGGAGTAGAGTGAGCAGAGACCTAAACACGGCTGCTCCTTCACTGGCCAATAAGTGATCTGGTGGCAAGGAGGTGACATCACTGTTTTTCCTAATAGAGCAAGTGATGTCACCCTCCTGGCTGCGATGTCTGGTAGAGGTGGATGGTTAAAAAAAAGTGGCTGCAGAGAATTAAAAATCCTTTGGCAGATAAGGCAGTACACATGTACGAAATGTAAAAGTATATTTAGTTGTAGCCAAGAGCTCAGCTATAGTCATGACTGGCGGATACAAAAAAAGCAGGTGGTAGGAGGTAGTGGTAAAACAAAGTGCTGCTGAAGAGGGGCCCATACAGCTAACCTGTTGTTTTGCCCTAAGTCCTATGTACACATTACTTTGACATCTGAAATTCAAAATGTCCACCCATGAGCATGGAGATGTTTTAAAACTTTCATCAAGTGGCTGCCATCTGTATGTCTTTTGAATTGCAGCCCACCACACCCAAGATTGCTACAGTATTGTGTTTTTTTCCCTTCCTGAGCTTAAAGGACAGAAAATGATTTGTTCAAGGTTACACAGATCTGAGCAAGTCTTGCAATCTCATTTCTTTCCAGTTAAAGCAATTAACCAGTGACCCTCTCCTTCCCTCTAATTAATGATTTAATAATTTATATGTTTGTACTGACACATTAAGAACACTTTGGAAGCCATGCATTACTGTCCTCTGTTGGAGATACTGGATGTACATTGTAGGAAGAAATAAAACAGCTACCATATTTAACCTGTTTCATACAGTTTAAAACAAATGTGGGTGCTTTTTTTAAAGCTGCTCTAAAATAAATGGAGCTGCCTCTGTAATTGACCAGTTATATTATATGGTTATTTTTCCTTAGCACACGTTAAAGACTATCAGGAAATTAAAATATAGTTTTAATTATATTTAAAAAAATTAAATCTGATATAAATGAAGCAAGTTCACAATTTTATTTCCTCATTTTTTTGCAATTATTCAGCCATTGTTGGGTATCAATACATGTTAGTGGTTTTATCACTTGTTATTCAAGTGCTGCATGAACCTGAGGTTCTAGACGAAGTTCCTTACTTAGAAATTTGTGATAATTATTCAAAATCAATGTGCCCAACATTACTGAATTATTATTTTTATACAGTAGTGCACCACTATAAACTATATAAAACTGTCATCCTTATTGCGATGCTGGGGATTTACAGTGGACCCAAGTGTGCTATTTATATGACATGTAGACTTTATAGGCTCTGTATGGTAATTACTGGAATTTTCTTTTAGTTGTGGGCTCTTCTACTGTTACAAAGTTTTTTCCATAACCCTGTTTAGGTTTGCACCACCACCATTCCTTAGGATTTGATTGTGTATATATAGTTATATAGTTAGTCTGGTTGAAAAAAGACACAATTCCATCTAGTTCAACCAAAAAAAAAAATGTTACAATCCTATATACACAATCCCATATCCACATTTGACCCAGAGGAAGGCAAAACCCCCCAGCAAAGCATGATCCAATTTTCTCCAGCAAGGGCAAAAGTTTCTTCTTGATCCCCTAAGAGACAAATGGGATGTCCCCTGGATAGTAGAAGCGCATTCACTGCCAATAGTGCTGCATGCTGCCAAATTGTTTGCAATAATTATTGTGTGGGACAACACTAGAGATGGTGTCCTTGGCTGTATCCAAGTTGATGCCAATTGAGAAAGTGCCACTTCTCTGACCCTGGCCATGGGTATTCCTTCCTTTTGGCATGTCGAAAAATTGCTCAATATGTGAATGTGTCAGGAAAAGAAAGTTCATGTTCCTGCCTGAAGATCTGCACATGTACATGGAACGGTCCAGAGACCTGTGTACAGGACCAGGGTCGTGCGAATGCATGTGCTGAGGTGTGTGCGCATCCGCATCCGCATACACATGGATGTGCGCATTTTAATTGACTCTTGTCACCCAGTGGCCTAAAAACATTGCAAAACATTGCAAAGCTCGAGATCATTGCTAAGTGGTTGTCAGCTCCTGTGACTCATAACCAGACCTTGCTTGCTTCCGTGTTCTACCCAGTATACCTTCTGACTTTACCTGATCTTGATCCCTCAATTACCTGACCCCTGGCTTTGTTACTTGACTCTGCATCCATTATTGTTTTGGCTTATCTCTTCCTCGTGTGATACTGATCCTGGCCTGGCTCCTGTTTACGTTCTCTTCTCCTGAATCTGTAACGTCGTTGACTGACTGTTGCCGACCCCTGCCCTTCTAACCACATACCTGCCTTTTGCTCTCGCAAACACTGTGACAACATTCAGCATGGGTTCCTGCTCTTCAGCCTTTGCCAGTTTTTCTGCTGGCCAGGACTTTCTACAGGTGCCCCATGCCACACCATGTCCTGTCACACCCTATCACCAATCTCGTGGGGCAAAACATGATATGATGTGTTAAAGAGAGCCGCCTCTTATCAGTTTGGCCTCTATCAGGTACATAAAGGCATGCTGGTGCTTAACCACCTATACCAAAAAGTAATTTCTGGAATGTGTCAACGTGAAGGCCATTTAAGGCTCTCGCTATCAATTTATAAACAATCTGTCTAGCTGAGGATGTTCAGGTGTAAAGAATGGTCAAAGCCCAAAGGCTGCCCTGAGAAAAGGTTCTGCTTAACTTCAATCCAGGCATAAATTACAGCCTCGGGGTCCATTTTTTTTTTAAAGTGTCATTTATGATGAGAGTTACATATTTCACCTATTAAGGGGATTAAATTAGATTGGATGAATTGAATGGTATGGGCTTGTGGGTGGAGGCTACTGTGCCCAGGCACATGGGGTAACACCTCGCCTGAAGGCTTGCACACCAATGCCCAGGACCAGGTGGAGGCTGTGGTCATATGAAGAATCAAATATTAAGGCAGTCCCTGACTCAGAGATGAACCACTTGTGTGCAGCATGTATGGAGTTGCTCCATAAGATGTTTCATCCGATGTCACTACACACTTGTAACTGATGTATGCTTTGCATTCAAAGGGAAGGGCAGAGCCTTCACCCACTCCACCAGTCCAGCGTACCTCTGTTACATCACTCCCAGTAACAGAATGAAGTGCCACTGAGAACATAGCAGACCTTGTGCAAGCTCATTAACTCTTAGCCCTTGTACACACGGTCAGAGATTCCGACGGAATGTGTCCTATCAGACCGTTTTGTCGGATATTCCGACTGTGTGTGGTCCCCATCGGACTGTTATATTATATTATATTATATTTATTATTATTATTTATATTATTATATTTATATTCCGACGGACCAACTTTTCCAACTTGCCGGGAAAATTTTCAGACAAAATGCTCCGATCAGACATACTCCGATCATGTGTAGCCTACTCCGACGGACAAAGTGCCACGCATGCTCAGATCAAATTCCTAGACCAAAGCTATTGGCTACTAGCCTGAACGTAGTCCCATCGTAATGAAATAACGTCATCACGTTAATCTACAATCGGATTTTCCGACAACTTAGTCCAACATCGCTTCCGGACCTCTTCCGGAATTAATCCGTCGCAATTACTCCGACCGATTTGGTTGTCGGAATCTCCGACCGTGTGTACAAGGGCTTACCTTCTTATACCTCGTGACCAAGCCTTAGATCTCTGAAATGCTATTCTCCTGGTGACTGGAGGAGACAGAGAGCCAGGGAGAGAGTTACCAATGGACCTGTCACTCATTCAGGTATCACACTAAATGGCTGGTTGCTGCAGCTTGTTTTTTCCTTTTGGCTACCAATGGCACCTACCTCCTCTTCCTTGTCTTGCGAGTTAACCTTTTGTAGTGGTGTTACACATACCTCATAAACCCAGGTTCTTTAGGAATATTCCAAGTCCCAACATGCACCCTTGAATAAACTTTAGGCCAGTTTCAAAGCAGGTGAACAACTTTTACTGAAGATTCAGCATAACATGTACAACATGGTAAAATGTCCTTTTCCTAGCTAACTCTAATTGCGGCTGCCCCAGTATACAGGTAAAGTCCTTGTAGTGTAGTCCATAGCTGGGAAATGCAAAGTGGCAGTGCTCATTGTTAAGAGGGTCCTGATGAGATGGTGCTCAGCAAGCTTCTGCAAAAGTACCCATTCTGTTGCCTGCTCCTGCTCTCAGGACCTGAATTTTTTTCCCTTTTATATGTCATGGGAAGCCAGGCCAGACCCCAAAAAGCCTGTGAATATGATCAGGGAAGGCGGCGAAAAACATGAACTCCTTCTCCCTAACCTGGGTAGCAGATTAAGCTAACTAAACACAGTAGGCAACCCGCCTACAGGCTAACCTCTCTTCATAATAATACTGCTTGGTCACAGACCTCCCCCACCCTAACGGTCCACATTTTGTTTATGTCTTTTTTATGCATACTCTGAATAAAGCAAACTCTGCTCCTGAGCTCCCTCGTGTGACCTAAAAGCCTAAGCAGGATTACATTGTCTCTTGCTGCCAGTAGAATTATGAGTATTTACAAATCTGTGTTTCCAATCATACAGACCCTACTCAGTGATCAGTGTACAATTACTAAGCAGAAAATGTAGACTACATATGTCATATATATGTACATCTATAATTATCAAGTACCACGTAAGGATACAATTATTTATGATCATTTTACAATTTAATCATATCTAAAAATGTTAAAAACACTTTAGTTATCCTTTATAATGCATATTCCAGACAATGCTGATCTCACTGCTGTTGACAGGGATGACTCTGTGACTACCTAACTTAGCCATATGATTTCTGCTAAAGATCTAGCTCAAATTACTTCACAGGGTCTACTACACCCTGCAATGCTTAGCTAATTGACAGTATATCTGACTTGTAATCCTCTCTGTCAGAGATGCCAAACATCTACAGGTATGTTCCTTGGTATGGTTTGGATCTGTGCTCTCCTACATCTATACTGGGAAGCTGTGGTCAAGACAAAGGCTGGATCCTAAGTTATTTATATTAGGAGGTACCGACACTCCTCTAATGAAAATCTCCCTCTCGGTCAACAGTGTCGTCCATTAACACCTTACTGCCTCTCTATGTGAACAATTTCAATAGCCAAATCTGATACTCTATTGCCCCCCCCGCCCCTTTAACCCTTCTACTTACTTAAGTAATCTAGGCTGTATGACACTCGAGATTTTAAAGCTACTCTATATACCTGCTTGGCTGAACTATTGTGGATAAGATACATTGTCTTTTGCTAGGGATCCCTTGTAAAACCATAAGATGCTTAGTAATGTCTCAGTATCATTGATTTTCTGTATGTTGCTCATAACTTTGGTATTATAACACCATTTGTTTGTATCTTACATGATTCTATCACTTGAATTGTAAGCTGCCATGTTTATAATTGTTCAAGCTCAACAAAACTTTTATCTGTTAAAAAAAATTGAGTTCCCTTTTAAGTAGTTACACTAGACTTTGCATCACTTAGCCTATAATTTTTGGCAAAATAATTTAAGCTATGCACATTTCAGCTGGACAAGAGGGCTCCCTGTGAGATCCAAAAGCCAGAGCTGGGCACATCTGGCCACTCTTAATTCCTTCAAATTACCTAGAGAGTACTGGACATACATACTCTAAGAAAGCAATTTCAAAATGGAAATGTAAAATAATGATTAATATATTTAAGGGATGTTTGCATATGATAACTCTCCGCCTTAGACCACAATCCAGATGGGAAGTACCCAGTGGGTCAGAAAACTGGCACAATATATGCTTTTATTATTCATAGGCTCATTAAAACCAATACACATTCATGAAGATTGGCATATGGTGGCTAAGAGCTACACTGAGACAAAACAAGTGAGGAAAGCTGTCCTTGCATTTTATTTAACAGGTACAAACTGATAGTTTTATCAAAATGTGGTTCAGATATCATGCTTTCAAAACAAAGACATCCTGCGTATGTATGTTAATTATTTATTTGAATTGATGTAAAGATGTATGCAGTCTAACAATGCCTTTTATAAGAAGCAATCAATACTTTCTTTAAAGTAGATGCAAACCCTAACTGAATGTTATTTTATTTGCTAAAGCTTTTTGCTTTCAAAAAAAAAATTATATATATATTTTGATTACCTAATTGGAGGGGATGGCTCTTTGGAGGTAGTCTGCAAGGTGGAGTAGAACAGTGACGCTTGCAAACTGTCCAGCATTCAATATGTTTCCCACCTGCCATACCTACTTTTCTTGAATTATTCTTTTCGATTCTAGGTATTAATGGCAGCTAACTTTGGCAGGTGGGGGGGGGGGGGGGGGGGTCTTTGAAGGCATTCATTTTTTGTCGAAAAAACAGATGGGCAACTATCTAAGGTATATGTCCCTCTTCGGTGTGTCCAGTTGTTGTTATCCGGGCTTGGTATGTGTATTCCAGGGAACTCCAAACTACGGCCCTACAGCTGCTGTTACTCAACTGCTGCTCCTAAATTTACAGGTTACAATGCATTGTGGGCCATTAACAGTAGCAGGTCTGAAGATTGCGGAGAGGGCAGAAGGGGGTGGGCAACTTTTCTCAGTAGCTACGGATGCTGTGAGGTCTCTCATCAATAAAAAGGGTAGCTGTTCTAGGCAGTATCTGGCAGCTGTGAGGCGGTACAGTAGGGAAGATTTTTAGCAGATGCATCCAGCTGCAGGTTATCAAATACACATCATTATACATAAGTAATATGGATGGTGTACCCCCCTCCCCCCCACAAAAATAAATAAATACCAAACATCAAATTTTCTCAGTGGTGGTGGCTGCTGTTGGCCCTCTCTACATTGGAGGATAGCCGCTCTGGACAGTATCTGCCCACGTTTTTCTGTCTGTTTTGCTGTTGTAGAGTTCCCCTCACTTCCTGTATGGTAAATTGTTGTTAGTGAAACAGGAAATGATCATGGTTTTGGTTCAAAGTGTGAAATAATTATAGGCAAAGGATATGAAAGTTTTGTTGTGAAATTTTAATGAAAGAACGAACAATTAAAACATGAAAAACAAAAAAGTTGGCATACAAATAGTGTATATGTGTGTGTGTGTGTGTGTGTGTGTGTGTATGTGTATGTATATATATATATATATATATATATATATATATATACACACACACACACACACATAGATATAGTGTGTGTATGTATATGTATGTGTATATATATATATATATATATATATATATATATATATATATATAATTTTTTTTTTTATGAAAAAACTGGTCAAATTATAAATATAGAAATCTAAGAGGAGGAAGGACTACATAAATGGGTCATTCTTTTTAACTGAAGAAGCAGATTTAAAAAAAAAATGGTGGAAAAGTCAACAAGATGCCCTTCAACAGTAATCATTTTTGACCCTCTGCTAAACTACAAAGATTATTTGTCACACTGAGCATTAAGTTTAGAAATGAGAGCTTAACAAAGGTATCCTTTAAGTAACTTTACAATTTTTGTAAGTAAGTTTACATTTATCATTATAGGCATTCCTCAAGCGCCAGACAAGTGACTAAGGGGTCTCACATGCCTTGTGCCCATGTTGATTGGGGCAAAGTCTCTTCCCCACATGCCTGGCACAGTGAATGTTGGCGTCTGTGTAAGCCGGGAGTTTCAACAGGTAAACTGACAAAATCCATTCACTCTTTTGGCAAATGATAAACAGCTTGGATATAAGTTGAATCCTTACTAACTGAGCTACCACACTATCAGTTACATCATTTACAGCTACCTCCAATGTCTATAGGAAAGTAAAAGAAATATATACATATACTGTATGTAAATGGCTTACTATATTTAGCATCTCTGTCCATATCACACCCTGGCACAGTGTCATTAATTAAGCCACTTTATAAACTCTCTAAACCACAAATCACAAGGATAAGATGAGAACCTTTCTAACAGATGTGATTAAAAGTGACAACATGATGCCTTTTCTTATTCGAATGTGTGAAGATAAGTGAAAATAAGAAAGATGAACAGTAATTTAAAAACCCACACAATTGCATTAAACTGAATCTGATATGTAGTTCTGAAAATGCCAAACCTAACTATAATCTGCTTTTCTCATTAAACAATATTATTGTCATTAAATTTATAAAAGTGCTTTTTTTTTTTCTTACTTATGAGGTCACTTCATAAACATCAAGCTACGTGTCAATAGCAGGTTGATGCATACAGCCTCTTGTATCTGCAATTCATAGCGAAATTACAAGCATTATTGTAAATCTTCAACCTATAAAGGTTGATTTACGATAACTGGAGAGTGCAAAAACGGGTGCAGCTGTGCATGGTAGCCAATCGGCTTCTAGCTTTAATTTGTTTAACCCCTTGCCGACCAGCGCACGACAATATACGTGGGCACAATGGCATGGCTGGGCAAATGGGCATACAGGTACGTCCCCTTTAAGATGCGGCATTGTGGGTGCGTGCTCCCGCCGTGTGCTCTGTGACCATAGGTCCCATGGACTTGATGTCTGACGGGTGCCCGCGATCGTGTCACAGAGTGGAAAAAACGGGGAGATGACTATGTAAACAAGGCATTTCCCAATTCTGCCTAGTGACATGACAGAGATCACTGCTCTCTGTCATCGGGAGCAGTGATCGCTGTCATGTGAGTAGTAGCCCATTCCCCCCACAGTTAGAATCACTCCCTAGGACACACTTAACCCCTTTATCGCCCCTAGTGTTTAACCCCCTTCCCTCTCAGTGTCATTTACACGGTAATCAGTGCATTTTTATAGCACTGATCGCTGTATAAATGACAATGGTCCCAAAATAGTGTCAAAAGTGTCGGATGTGTCTGCAATAATGTCACAGTCATGATCAGTCAGATCGCTGCCATTACTAATAAAAAAAAAATTATAATAAAAATGCCATAAAACTCTCCCCTATTTTGTAGACACTATAACTTTTGAGCAAACCAATCAATATATGCTTATTGCAATTTTTTTTTTGTAGAAGAATACATATTGGCCTAAGCTGAAGAAAAAAAATGTTTTATATATATTTTGAGGATATTTATTATAGCAAAAAGTTAAAAATATTGCTTTTTTTTTCAAAATTGTCACTCTTTTTTTGTTTATAGCGCAAAAAATAAAAACCGCAGAGGTGATCAAATACCACCAAAAGAAAGCTCTGTTTGTGGGAAAAAAATGATGTCAATTTTGTTTGGGTGCAACGTTGCACAGCCGCGCAATTGTCAGTTAAAGTGACGCAGTGCCGAATTGCAAAAAGTGCTCTGGTCAGGAAGGGGGTAAAATCTTCCGGGACTGAATCGGTTAAACATTGACAAACAAAATCTGGAAACTGATTGGTTTCTATGCAGAACTGCACCAGGTTTTGCACTCTCCAGTTTTAATAAATCAACATCATAGTATCAGTACTATCCAGTATATCACCAATAGATGAAAGATCCTAACTTCTGTGTAATTATTTAATTTTATGCTTTAAGATAAAAAACCTGCTGTGTGCAGCAGCCCCGTTCAGCCCCGTTCAGCCCCGCTCAGCCCCACTAATACTTACCTGAGCCCCATCTCGATTCATCAGTGTTTCACAAGAGCATCAGCTGTCTGGGACTCCCCTCCTCATTGGCTGAGACAGCAGCGGGGCGACATTGGCTCCTGCTGCTGTCATTCAAAGTCAGTGAGCCAATGAGCAGAGAGAGGGGTGGGGCAGACCGCTGCACAATGTCTGAATGGACACACAAAGCAGCGGCTTGGCTTGGGTGCCCCCATAGCAAGCTGCTTGCTGTGGGGGCACTCAGCAGGGGGGAGGGGTCAGGAGCGCCGATGAGGGACCCGAGAAGATGAGCATCAGGGCTGCTCTGTGCAAAACCACTGCACATAGGAGGTAAGTATAACATGTTTATTATTTTTAAATGGAAAAAAAACGAGACTTTAGTATCACTTTAAACACAAAATGGAAGTTTGCTTTTTTATTTTGAACATCTAAAAAGTTAATTGTGCCTTAGCAATACTCTAAAATATCAGCATATTTCCACGCTTGTGAGTGTACTTAGGCACTTCTGTACCTACAGAACCATATCTGTATATCTGCAGTGTGAAATCCGAGGTACTGCTGCCTCTGACTGCTAGTGTCAGGAGATTTGAAGTAAAATTTTAGTGTTATCACCATTGTGGTGTTCTCTGTTCTAATTACTGGAGACACTGACATGAAGAAGCAAAGCCCTGCCTCTACCTAAATGTCCATCTCCAACAAAAAGAGGCTCAGTGTAAAACAGCTTCTGTCTTTTTGGGCACAGATTCCAGAGTTCAGTTTCTCCCACCTCCCTGAATACAGCCCACCTGGTAAAATACCCCATGATTATGCTCCAAGGGGTGGAGCAAGACATGTTGGGGGCGTGGCCTGGTTGGAGGCTCCAGGCTGAGGTTGCCACTAACACATTGATCGGAGGGATTGTTCAGATGTGCAGCTAAAGGGAGACCTTTCTCATACCCTCCTGGTATAAAATGTAACTTCTCTCAATGCCAATGATCTTTTCTGTGTGACCCAGTTGAAGCTTTGTCCCCTGTCAAGGGGTGCCCAAGTCGGGTATCTTTCCCAAAGCACCACCTATGTTGGCTCCTGAGAATTTTCCAGGTGTTAAAATGACCATCAAGTCATCAGGTGAGCTCTCTGCACAAACAAGAGATGAGTGAGATGACCAAAACAAGGAGGGTGGCGAGGAATGCAAATTGTTTACCGGATTTATCGCAATAGGGGAAGAAGTAGACATGTGCACTGACAAAAAATTTGTTTGTTTTTGTTTCATTCTTCTTTGCTTTTTTCATAAATTCTGAAAAGATTCAAAAATTCTGAAGTTTGAAAATTCAGAATTCGGAAATCCAAAAATTCGGATTTTCACATTTCCGAATTTCCGGATTTTCCGAATTAGAAAATTCAGAAATTAAAAAATTAGAAAATGCAAAAATCTGGAAAAATAAAGAAAATCAGTAAAATTCTAAATAATAACTAACTATTAAATTATAGGTATTTCCTTTCAAATTTGGCTGTTTGTGAACGTAACAAATACAAATTTATCTGAAGTTTCGAATTATCCAAAATAATGAATGCCGCATCTAAACAAATGGAATGGAACGAATTAATAATAAATAATAATAATAAAAAGGTTTTATTATTACTATTGCTATCTATTATTATTAGATGATCATGTTGCATTTGTTTAGATACGGCATTCATTATTTTTAAATAATTTGTAACTTCGGATAAATTTGTACTCGTTACGTTTACTAACAGCCACATTTGAAAGTGAATTCCAATACCTATAATTTAATATTTACTATTAGTTATTATTTCAGATTTTTGGGTTTTAGAATTTTCAAATTTCCAAATTTTAGAATTTTCAGATTTTCATTCTTATTCTTGGTTTCTCAAATTTCCAAATTTTTTAATTTTTACATTTTTGAAAATTCAGAAATGAGAAATTTGGACATTAGAAATTTGGACATTAGAAATTTGGACATTAGAAATTTGGACATTTGAAATTTTAAATTCAGAGATTCGGAAATGAAAAAATTCCAAATTTCCAAAATGACGAAATGTTGAATATTTGGGAATTCGTAAATTTGAAAATTCAGAAATTAGTAAATTTCAAATTTCAAAATTTGGAAATTTGTAATTTCGGAAATTGAAAAATTAAAGAAATTGTCAAAATTCGTTAAAAAACTAATTTGGAACTAAACGAATTGCACATGTCTAGGAAGAAGATACCATGCTAGTATTCCCACATCTCACTCATATGTATAATAAAATGTGTTGTAGCAAAGGAACTGTAAAAGGGCATACATGTAGTGAGCAAAACCAACAAAACAGAAATAGATCACATAAAATTACAAATTTATTATACAAAAGTTAAAAAAAGACATACAGTGGTGTGAAAAAGTGTTTGCCCCCTTCCTCATTTCCTGTTCCTTTGCATGTTTGTCACACTTAAGTGTTTCGGAACATCAAACCAATTTAAACAATAGTCAAGGACAACACAAGTAAACACAAAATGCAATTTGTAAATGAAGTTGTTTATTATTAAAGGTGAAAAAAAATCAAAACCATCATGGCCCTGTGTGAAAAAGTGATTGCCCCCCTTGTTAAAACATACTATAACTGTGGTTGTCCACACCTAAGTTCAATTTCTATAGCCACACCCAGGCCTGATTATTTCCACACCTGTTCACAATCAAGGCATCACTTAAATAGGAGCTGCTTGACACAGTAAGGTCCACCAGAAGATCCTTAAAAGCTACACATCATGCCGAGACCCAAAGAAATTCAGGAACAATTGAGAAAGAAAGTAATTGAGATCTATCAGTCTGGAAAGGGTTATAAAGCCATTTCCAAAGCTTTGGGAATCCAGCAAACCACAGTGAGAGCCATTATCCACAAATGGCGAAGACATGGAACAGTGGTGAACCTTCCCAGGAGTGGCCGGCCGCCCAAAATTACCCCAAGAGCGCAGCGACGACTCATCCAAGAGGTCACAAAAGACCCCACAACAACGTCCAAGGAACTGCAGGCCTCACTTGCCTCAGTTAAGGTCAGCGTTCATGCCTCCACCATCAGGAAAAGACTGGGCAAAAATGGCCTGCATGGCAGAGTTCCAAGGAGAAAACCACTGCTGAGCAAAAAGAACATCAAAGCTCGTCTCAATTTCTCCACAACACATCTTGATGATCCCCAAGACTTTTGGGACAACATTCTGGTGACCGATGAGACAAAAGTGGAACTCTTTGGAAGGTGTGTGTCCAAGTATATCTGGCGTAGAAGGAACACTGCATTTCATAAAAAGAACATTATACCAACAGTAAAATATGGTGGTGGTAGTGTGATGGTCTGGGGCTGTTTTGCTGCTTCAGGACCTGGAAGACTTGCCGTGATAAAAGGAACTATGAATTCTGCTGTCTACCAAGAGATCCTGAAGGAGAATGTCCGACCATCTGTTCGTGTACTCAAGCTGAAACGAACTTGGGTTCTGCAGCAGGACAATGATCCTAAACACACCAGCAAGTCCACCACCGAATGGCTGAAGAAAAACAAAATGAAGACTTTGGAGTGGCCTAGCCAAAGTCCTGACCTGAATCCTATTGAGATGTTGTGGTATGACCTTAAAAAGGCCGTTAATGCTCGAAAACCCTCTAATGTAACTGAATTAGGACAATTCTGCAAAGATGAGTGGGCCAAAATTCCTCCAGGACGCTGTAAAAGCCTCATTGCACGTTATCGCAAACGCTTGGTTGCAGTTGTTGCTGCTAAGGGTGGCCCAACCAGTTATTAGGTTTAGGGGGCAATCACTTTTTCACACAGGGCCATGATGGTTTGGATTTTTTTTCACCTTTAATAATAAACACCTTCATTTACAAATTGCATTTTGTGTTTACTTGTGTTGTCCTTGACTATTGTTTAAATTGGTTTGATGTTCCGAAACACTTAAGTGTGACAAACATGCAAAGGAACAGGAAATGAGGAAGGGGGCAAACACTTTTTCACACCACTGTAGTAGTAACCTCATCCATGTGTTGTATCCAGGTGAAGTTCACATCTATAATACAGAGAATATTCCTGTTTTTACAAAACGGGTCCACATAGGAAGCTTGTTGCGTTTGATCTCCATCTGTCCAATCTGCAATCTAGTCATTGGACCCTATATGTAGATCCTACCATTACATGGTTCCACTCTATGTAGGATTCTTCTGTTAGTCCCTGACAGGTCCAGCTTCGTTTAACCTGGACAACCTAGAAGGGGAGTGGTACTACATCCCCGGGTCGATGAGTCTACAAGAGAGATGAGTATTGCAGCACAAACTTTTAAAATATGCTGGGGTTTATTTTTTTATTTTTACTTTTTAGCCCAAGCTGTAGTTGGACTTTGAAATGCAAGTTTGTTTGTATTATCAGAGAATATTCCTGTTTTTACAAAACGGGTCCACATAGGAAGCTTGTTGCGTTTGATCTCCATCTGTCCAATCTGCAATCTAGTCATTGGACCCTATATGTAGATCCTACCATTACATGGTTCCACTCTATGTAGGATTCTTCTGTTAGTCCCTGACAGGTCCAGCTTCGTTTAACCTGGACAACCTAGAAGGGGAGTGGTACTACATCCCCGGGTCGATGAGTCTACAAGAGAGATGAGTGTTGCAGCACAAACTTTTACAATATGCTGGGGTTTATTTTTTTATTTTTACTTTTTAGCCCAAGCTGTAGTTGGACTTTGAAATGCAAGTTTGTTTGTATTATCAGCATGCACATGATCAGTTATTATTTCTGCATTACCAAACGTTATGACTTTTGAATTTTAAATGGTTGTTCTTCCATTTGTGTTAATAAACCTTTTCCGGACTGCCCACTGTATATATATGTAATCGTTTTGACGTCATATACCATTGTTATGGCAGCAGCTAGCTGCTATAACTTCAGTATTTTTTAACATAGTGGGTGATTCGGCGTCCAATAAAAGTGGTCCCGGTGGCGGATTCACTGCGGGATCACTTGTATAGGAAACCAGAGAGATGCAACCCCTGCCGCTTTCCGGTCTTTCTCCACTTACTGGAGCCGTCCGCTAAGGAGGAAATGATCCAATTCCCTGGAACGATGGGCAGGAAGTCAAGTGAGCTCAAGATGGTCTCCACTCGACTCTATGCCCTTGAAGGACCGGACCAACGTCTTACATCTCTTCCACCTAGCGGCCTTAAAGGGATCATTTTTAATTTTTTTTAGTAAATGTAAAATTCAATTTTTTTGTTTTTTTGTTTTTGCTTTTAAGTGTGCACAATTTTAAAGCATGACATGTTAGGTATCTATTTACTTGGCATAAAATTATATTTCACATTATACCAAAAAAATTGGGCTAACTTTACTGTTCTCATTTTTTTTTATTCAAAAAGTGTATTTTTTCCAAAGAAATTGCGTTTGTAAGACCGCTGCACTATTACAATGCAACAAAAAATATTGCAATGATCTCCATTTTAATCTCTAGGGTTTCTGCTAAATAAATAAATAAATATATAGAATATAATGTTTGGGGGTTCTAAGTAATTTTCTAGCAAAAAATACCGATTGTAAGTTGTAAACAGCAAATGTCAGAAATAGGCCTGTCCTTAAGTGGGAAAGCCATAACTTTTCTTTGTATTTGTTGATAGAGCAGGGGTGGATTAAAACCCAGGTCATGTTGTATTGCTTTTTGTGTCCCTGCTGGGGAGATTCATTCTCTCTATTTGTTCTGAGACAGAAAGTAGTGGTAAATCCAACATTTTGTCTCAAGTTTATACATTAACAAGTTTTGTAGATTTGTGACAGTGAGCTTCACTCACATGTGCAGCTAGGGTTCGGGAAAACTAGATGGCTTAGCCACGATTTTATGGGACATGGAAGATGGGAATGCTATGGGACACTATAGGGCATGGAAGGTGGGAATGCTATGGGACATGGAAGAAGGAAACACTATGGGACCTGAAAGTAGGGAATGCTAAGTGATGCTATGGGACATGGAAGGTGGGAACGCTATGGGACGCTATGGCACATGGAAAGTGGGAACGCTATGGGACATGAAAGAAGGGAACACTATGGGACATGAAAGAAGGGAATGCTATGGGACATGGAAGGTGGGAACACTATGGGATATGGAAGGAGGGAATGCTATGGGACGCTATGGGACATGGAAGGTGGGAACACTATGGGACATGCATGTAGGGAATGCTATGGGACGCTATGGAACATGGAAGGTGGGAATGCTATGGGACATGGAAGGAGGGAATGCTATGGGACGCTATGGGACATGGAAGGTGGGAACGCTATGGGACATGGAAGGAGGGAACGCTATGGGACATGGTAGGGGGGAACGCTGTGTGACATGGAAATCAGGAATGCTGTGGAACATGGAAGAGAGAGAGGGGAGAGCACATTTACCCCAGGCTGGCTGTGCCCCAGTCCAGAGGCTCAGGCAGACATCAGGATCACTTGCTGCTTTAAAATTACCTGCCCACAAAACCCCCTCCCAGCACAGATTGGCTGTATGCTGGGGGTTGTGGGTGGGCAGAGGGGGATATGGGGAGGAGGTAAAGCTGATCTAACCCACCTCCTCCTCCCTCCTCACATACAGAGGGCAGGGAAGAGCCGGCAGGTGGGTCAGTGAAGAACCAGCGGGTGAGTCAGTAGGCGGGGAGAGCCAGTGGGTGGGTCAGTGGAGAGGGCGGGTGTTTCAGTGGGTGGCAGAGAGTGGGCGGGGAGTCAGTTGGGAGCGGAGAGCCTGTGGGTGGGTGAGTCAGAGTGGGTGGGGGAGAGATCATGAGTGTAGCAGCATAGATTGGATGCTCGACACGCACCTGACAGGAGGATTAGTGGAGTCCAGTACCAGAACTTGTTCCAGTACTAGCCTCCGTTGCTGGATTCAGTCCGGATTCGAGGGACAGCGGGATTTGCTTGAAATTCCGGGGCTGTCCCAGCGAATCCATGACGGTTGGGATGTATGCATTCGGCCATTACTAACTTTCATGCCTCTGTTACCACCCTGACCACTAAAGTGGAAGCTGTCCAGCTCAATGTGGGGTTAATAAGGCAGGATATGGACAAAATACGGTCCAGAATCCACACTGCAGAACAGCCCATAAGCCACGTGGAGGATACAATGGAGGGACATAATACTAACTTACGCATGCTGCATACAAAAATCAGAGCCCTAGAATACAAAGCAGAGGACACAGAGAACCACAATAGGAGAAACAACCTCTGCATCGTGGGCATGGTGGAGGGGCTTGAAGGCCCCCACCCGACCGAGTTTGTGGAAAAGCTCCTGAGAACCCTATTTCCGGTGGCCCAATTTTCGCCCTTTTATGCAGTTGAGCGAGCACATCGCATTCCCCCTAAGCCAGGCCCACCAGGTTCTCCACCCCGCACCTTCATACTCCAGTTTATGAACTTCAGGGACCAGGATGATGTACCTCGGGCAGCTAGGGTTCAAGGAGAACTAACGTACCAAAACAACAAGATCCTGATCTTTCTAGATTACTCAGTGGAAACGCAAAAAATTAGATGCTCTTTTGACTAGGTTAAAGCTGCCATGTGTATAAAAGGTATCAAATACAGCGTCCTTTTTCCTGCAAAACTACGGGTTCAAGATGGCGAAGCGACAAGATTTTTTACTTCACCCAAAGAATGATCTGCTTGGCTGGAACCCCTCCCCCCACACCGCTGATGGCTGGTGGCCCTTCTGCCCCTGCATGTACACGGCTGCGACTGGCAATGTCTCCCCCCCCACCCTTTTTCTTTAGCCTATAGACCATCTAGTGGGCAAACTATGGATGTGGGGAGGTGTTGAGATGTCGAGAGGGTAGCTACCCTCGGTGTTTGGGGGCTGAGTGCCCTATACTGACCCTTTTACTTTTGCACCTGTTGTGCCTGACCAAACTGTTTGCAACGTTGGAAGTAATGCACCCCTGGTCTGACCCCTGACCCTTGGTGCGCTGTTCAACTGCCTAGACACCACACATGGAGATAGTTTTTTCCCCCAGCAGCATAATATAAGGTGGGTCTTTGGTGATGTTCATTGGACTATTTCCTTATTGTATTTGTTTGCTTTTTGATCGGCTAGATAAGAGAGGAACAATTTGAAAAAGTTTCCCCCTTTTTTTTATTATTTATATGCTTCAGTGTGTTGTTCAAACTATTTAGACGCCAAACGCAGTGATATTCTGTTCTCCCAGCAGCACAATGTAAGGGTTTTTTTTTTTTTTTTTTTGTGATGCTTATTGTCATATTTCTTTATTATATTTGTTTGCTTTTTTTTTTTGGTTTTGCGATATTTATACATGTTCATTTATGAGTACTTTCTTTCTTTTTTCAGTTTTTTAGACCTATGTGCGGGTTTGATGCGGGCCACCTATGGATCCCTAGCACTTTCTGGCTCCTGTATCTCCGCGGGGTGATCTATCAATAATTCTGGCAGACAACATTTTTGATATACGTTTATATATATACTCACACACACAACTATTTACTCTTGATATGAGATTTATTCTCAGTAGTTTTGTTCATTTACAAATAAATGGTATGTACCCTGGATGTATATGTTTGAAGCTATGTGAATCTTGCCTTGTTGAACATGGCGTTAAAGAAATTTCTCTTGTTTTGATTCTTTTTCAGATTACAGCTATTTGTTCTCCTTAGATATGCCTCTGAAGAAGGGAATGTTTTCCTGAAACATGTCAGGCGTTTTGGAGTTCATATTATAAAATCATATATGAAACCTTTGATGTTGTGCAGACTATATATTTACATGTATGATTCCACGCATTGATATATGTGTGGATTTTTATACTGTCCTGTAAAACATTTTTGTGTATTATTTTTGTGAATAAATTTGTAATATATTTTTTACTCATATTTTGGTCTGCTGTACTGGGGGGTACTGTGATCCCCTTGTTAGGGGATCTTTCTACTTACATGTTTTGGGATGTCGGCGCCAATGATATTGGAAAGTTTGATGCTTTCCTTTATGGTTCATCTCTTATATAATTAATGATTAGGGTAACAAATACCCATTCCCCCCAAATGAACCAATTAAAATACTGTCATTGATGTATAATTATAGTATTTGAAGAAATTGTTCCTTCTTTTTTTGTTTTTCTTTTTTTGCATCTGTATATACGTATATGGCTATCTGATTTTTTTTTTGTCAAAACAGAGGGATTTTTCGATTGCAAAATGTTCCAGGGTAAGGAATGGGATAACCTCATGGCAGGTTTTTCCCAAGACTATACCAAAAAAATCCTCATCATCTTCTGAAATGTCTTCCGTATTTTTCCAGTTGGGCAAGATAGTTGACAAAAAAGTAACGTTTTTTTGGCATGCGGAAAGCTTTGACAGATACATTCGGGAGGCTATTAATCCTCTTGGGTTATGAATTCAGGTATTTCCCATCTTGGATGAGATTGACTCTACTTTCAAAACCAATTGGGAAAAGAATTTGCAAGCCTGTACTAAGACAATGATGACCACGTTAAGTGCGGAATATAAAAGATGTATTGCAATTTTGGATAAAGATATTGATGCCATCTATACCAAATTACTCCCCTTTAAGGAATTACCTAGCTACAAAGAACACGAGGAAAAAAAAAAAAAAAACTGAATTTGAAATCACAAGAAAAATTGGCAACAAAGATAAAAAGTTTTGGCGAGATAAAAGGGCATTTCAGGAAGGCAAAGCGTATAAATGGCATCAAAACAACTCTACTTCAACTTTCCAAAAAAGACATGCAGGCGATGTATCTAGGGAATCAGGTTCTATGTCCTCGTTAAATTCCTCTACTTCCTCTTTTTCTCACAATAGATACAGGAATTGAAAACAACAAAAAAATAAAAGATGGTCTTTGGGTGAAGATATGTCCCTAACCAAGAAACTAATCACTTCTACTAATCATAGCACATCTTCTCTATCTGTTGGGCAAGGTGACTCACGGGGTGCTAATCAGATTTCCTCTATAAATATGTTTGGTATTGGGTCTTCTTTATCTGTACATAATAGTGATTCTGTGCCTTCTTCTTTACCACTAATTGATAAGTATTTTTTAGTCCACAAAATGGAGGAGGTTCCTCCTGTCACCTAATTGTTTCAGACCAATCACCGAATATTGAGTCTAGTTCGGATTGTAACACACTTAATATTATTAACCTTTCTTCCTATGAACTCACGTTAGCTGTCACTAATTTATTGCACAAGGGACTGAGTTTTTGCCCAGACACGGGATTGAACACTTTTGAAATGATTAAAGATTTACATCTTTTTGCGAGGCGGCTCTATTACAAGAGCATCCTTTCAAAAGAAAAAACAAAAAACGCATTACATTTGGAGAGTAAGAAATCTGAAGAAGCGCTAGATGACTTGTGGACTTTGTTAGAGGAACAGGACCCGAGTGACCTCATCGATACAGTGGATATTGAGGCATTATTGGAGAAACAGATTACGAAAGAGCCTTCTGTCATGCCCAATAAGCAACTGAAATTTAAAAAGAAATCTGACAAATTTCCTGCATTTACAAGCAACCACAATCTTGCAGCTTTTATATCATCAACCATAACTGAGATTAAAAAAATAAAAGCCTTAACAAAATGTAGGAATGTCACTAAAGATGAACAAGATGCCTTAGAAAGACTGAGAAAGGAACACTCCCTGACAATTAAGCAATCTGACAAGGGTGGCAACATTGTCATCATGACTAACGAACAATACACTTCTATGTTCGAAAAGGTAACTGGTAACAAAGAATGGTATAAACTCATCTCGAGAAGCACTATTGATAAATTCAATAATGTGTTTTATGAGTTAGTCAATGACGCCTTTTGTAAGGGGGTCATTGACAAAGATACCTGGGAATTCATTAGAACCCCATATCTCCTTATCCCTACTCTTTACTGCTTACCCAAAATCCATAAAAATCCTATAGACCCTCCCGGTCGTCCGATCATCTCTGGGAGTGGTTCCCTGACAGAGAATCTAAGTAAATTCATTGATAGTCACCTTCAACCATATGTTACAGCGCTCTTTTCATACACTAAGGACACTATTCACCTCCTACAAAATTTAGAAGGGTTGCACATTCCACCTGATGCCCTCTTGGTCGCCATTGACATGGAAGCACTTTATAGTTCGATCCCACACAACTTGGGACTTACAGCAATTAAACATATTTTATAAAATATTTTTATTTTATGCTTTTTTGGTGGATGCATTGGAATTTATCCTGACACATAATGTTTTTTCTTTCAACGGATCCCACTACCTCCAGGTGCAGGGGGTTGCGATGGGGACCTGCTGTGCCCCATCGTATGCCAACCTGTACCTGGGGGAGTGGGAGCAATCCGTATTATCTGATGGAAAACTTATCGCCATATACTATCCATGTCCTGGCAAGGTCTAGATATATAGACTAGACTAGAATATATTTATGGTGTGGGATGGTACCTCTGATGACTTGTTGGCCTTCATACAGATTTTGAACAACAATGCTTTCAATTAATTCTTTACAATGACTTTTAGTAATGCATCCATTACATTTTTGGATCTGAATATCATCAAGTCACCTGACGGCACATTGTCCAGCGGTCTCTGTCGGAAAGAGACCACGGGAAATACCATCCTACATGCATCTAGTTCACATCCGCAATCTTTGGTGCGATCAATCCCTTATGGACAGTACCTAATATTAAGACGAAACTGTTGTTCTGATCAGGAATTCATACATGAAGCTAACCTTTTGAAAAATAGATTATTAGACCGAGGTTATTCACCCACCTGCCTTAAAAAAGCATACAGACAAGCATGGGGTCAATTAAGATCAGATGTGTTATTGTCAAAGAAATCACATGAAAGTTCCAAGCCTGTTACTAGAATTATCACGACCTATAACAATCAACATAAAATCAATGAAAGGATTTTACATAAGCACTGGCACTTGTAGCAGGTCGATCCGAACTTAAAACCACACATTTCAAGAATGCCTTCTATTACATACAGATGAGCTCGGTCCCTCAAAGATCACTTGACTAGAAGTGAATATATAGGTACTTATCGGTCTGATAGGTGTAAGAGGCTTGGAACTTTTACTTACGGTGGTTGTAATATCTGTCGATACATCAACACCCAACCCAATTTTATATTACCAAATGGGAGAAAATACAAGCCCCGGCATTATGCAAATTGCAGGACGCCTGGGGTTGTGTATCTTCTCACCTGTCAATGCAAGTGCTTCTACGTGGGGAAGACTAAATTAGAATTCTATAAGACGGCGGTACGACACATCACGAGCATTAAATGTGCAGACCCAGATCTCCCATTGGGGAGGCATGTACGTGACCAACATGGTGGGGTTATTCCCAGGATCCAATTCACCATCCTTGATCGGGTGCATCCAAGCAGCAGGGGTGGTGATTGGAACAAAATTTTGCTTCAAAAGGAGGTGAAATGGATTGCAAGTCTAAATGCAATGATATTTTTAGGACTAAATACCCAATTGAATTTTCGTCCCTTTCTTGATGGTTATGTTTCGGGGATTTGTGAAAAAGAATAAAGTTGCCATTTTGGCTTTTGTTCTTTTTCCCTTTCCGTATGTAGGTTTTGAGAGTTTCTGATTTTTATTTCTCTTGTGATGTGACAAATCGGATGTGATCTATATTCACGGTTCATAGTTTACTTGTTTGTTTTCTTTGTAGACTAAGACTTGATATGTAACATTGTCTTTGCTTTGATGATATAAGTAACCTACGAAGTTGTCACTATTTTGCGAATCACTGGAGGGACAATGATGTTTTAAAGTTTCTCTTTTTTTTTCATGAATACTGTTATTGGATACGGCGTTGTTAATTTTGAGTGGCATATGCTTATCATATGCTAACCAGGGTACTATTTAAAATTAGGTTTCACATCCTGATGTGTTTTCTATTTTCATTTTTTCTTTGATGATTTTTTTGGCTGTGTGTATTGCGAACTTTTGAATAATCTTTTCTGCGATGATGGGCCCCGCTGTGGTGCGCATTCGGATATGCCCGGCGCACGGGGGCCTGCCCCTCCCCTTTTGCCCCCTTCCCCCCTTTTTGGGGTTTGGGGGCTTTGTTGTGTGGGGGGTCGGGCCTCTTTTATCGTTCGGCGGATTTTTTTTTCTGCTCCCCCGCCGGCGATTATTACGTCGGTGGGCTGTTTCTGTGCGACGCCCCTCCAACCGACTTGGGATGGGCGGTTGCCGCGCAGTTGTGCCTAGGAGGGCCCGCTGTATGGCTTATGCGGATATACCCAAACTTGGTGTTTCTTCATTATTATTTATTTTTTAGAATTTTTCAATAATTTTCTTATATTTTTCTATTATTCAGAACTGTTGTCTCCATTGTTTGAGGTATTTTTCTGCTGGGGTGCTAAGATGTCAGCAGCTTTGACTGCTGGTATGTTAGTGGTTTATTGCTGCGAATCGTTCTCATCTGTGAGGATTTTTCCTCCTCTGCAGATACCTATGTCCCAAAATGCATTGCGGGAGCCTCCCTCTTCCTGTGGGCTGTGCAAATGTGCTGTACATCCATTTTACACTGCGCAGGAGCCGGCGGATATAAAAAGACCGCTGAATGCCATTTTTAATGCGCTGTTCAACTGCCTAGACACCACACATGGAAATAGTTTGTTCCCCCAGCAGCATAATATAAGGTGGGCCTTTGGTGATTTTCATTGGACTATTTCCTTATTGTATTTGTTTGATTTTTGCTCGGCTAGATAGGAGAGGAACAATTTGAAAAAGTTCCCCTTTTTTAATTTATTTTTTTATTTATTTCTTGGGCTGTGTTTAGGCTGGATTGTTGTGGGCTTTGTGGCCCTGACTGCTGATATGGCGGTGTTTTTGTGTCTGTGTTTTTGTTGTGTTCCTGGTTATGAAGATTTTCCTTCTTTGCGGACACCTGTATCCCAGAATGCAATGCGCATGCCTTCCTCTCTCAGTGGGCGATGCGCTTGCGCTATACATTTATTTTTATTTTTACACTGTACAGGCGCCGGTGGATCTATAATGGCTACCGAATGCCTGCTTCAGTGTGTTTTTTTTAATCAAATTCTGTTTATTAATTTTATGCAAAACATACAAAACATTGGACGCGCCTATGACACATCCACAGGCCAACGGCCAATACTAACTAACATCAACAACTAACTAATCCAATCGAACCCCTCACCCCCCCCCTCCCCCCCTAACCCAGAGTCACAGCCCGACCGGTACCCTTGTACCTTCCCTTATACACTCAGTGTCTGAATCCTACGATAAGTTAATAAATTAACAGAGTACCCGTCAGGACATTCCCACATACATGCCTAAAACATCAACAGTTCACATTAGCAAATACCTCCTTATGTTTTATTTTTGCCCCTAGCCCGACCACCTCCTTACTATATATTATCATCCTACAGTTGTGTTGGAATTAAGCCAGGAGTGCCAGACCTTATCGAATTTCTTCATACACCCTCTGGCCTCATAGGTGCGTTTGTAATAAGGCAACATCGTGTTCACCAGGTTTTTCCAAAAGGAAACCGTCGGGGCCCTTGTTTTCTTCCAATGCAAAAGAATGGACTTTCTACCGTAAAACAACAGGATGCTCAGCATTGTTCGCATGGCCCGTGAAGGCACCACCTCATCAACCAGGCCAAACAGGCATACTCTAATAGTCTTAGGAATAGGTACTTGAATCAGTTCAAAGATGCACAAAGTTATGTCTTCCCAAAAATCCTGTACAAGTGCACAGTCCCAAAAAATATGGTTAGCATCCGCCGGGGAATGAGAGCACCTCCAGCATTCCGAGGAGACGCTAGGAAAAATCTTACCCAACCGGGCCGGAGTATAATAGCTTCTGTGCAAAAATTTGAACTGGATCAATCTGTCCCTAGCGGACACCAGATGTTGGAACGGCTGGACCCACAGATCATCCCAGTCCTCCACTTGGGCATCCGGGACCTCAGTTGCCCACCTCTCTCTACATTTTGCTATAGCCTGAGGTGTGATTTGAAACATTTCCCTGTAGGTCACTGAAAGGGGTTTGACCAGGTCCTCCCCCAACAACAACCTCTCCAAGGCTGACGGCATAGACTCCACCCTCATCTCCCGAAACTGTGTTTGAAAGGCATGTCTAATTTGTAGAAATCAGAACAAGTAACTATTTGGCAGGCCGTGTCTAGTTTGCAATTGGGGAAAGGTCTGCAGCTCCCCGTCTCTGGTGATATCCCCCACGGTCTTGATACCTGCCACCACCCACAACATGGGATCCGGGAGGTTATAAAAATGTGGCAAGGTCGGGTTCATCCACAAGGGAGTGGAAGGGGACACCCCTCTAAAACTGGGACACGTTAATTTAACAGCTACACCCCATGCTCTGATAGTAGCCTTCATGGACAGTGTCAATGGTAGCTCCGATTTGGTACCCCTAAACAGGGCGAAGTGCAAACTGTCATACGCCCCCAGGTAAGCCGCCTCCAACACTGTGGCCGCATCCCCATCATCGACCACCAACCATCGGCGTGCAAACACCAGCTGCCCGGCGAGATAATACTTGTGCCAATCGGGTAGAGCCAGGCCTCCCCTTTCCCTGGGTTCCTGCAGAACTTTAATTCCCACTCTGGGTGTCCCAGGGGCCCAAAGAAACGATGAGATTATACTGTCTAGTTTGCGGAAATAGGACTTCGGAACCCAAACCGGTGCGTGCCGAAGAAAATATAACACCACTGGGAGAAATTTCATCTTCAGCAAACTAATCCTTCCCATTAAAGACAGCGGGAGTTTAATCCACGTCTGCGTTTTCTTCTTAAGGAGCTGTATCAGGGGTAGTAAATTCAGGGCCATATAGTCTTCCACCCTCGCTGTAACCTGCACTCCCAAGTATTTGAGGGACCCAACCCACTGCAATGCCATCCCCGGGTCCGCCCTATCCCTTGCCGCCGCATCAATGGGTAAAATTGAGGACTTCCCCCAGTTTACCCTTAGCCCGGAAAACTGAGCAAAATGATCTATAGTCCCCAAGGCCACTGTCAAAGATTCCCCAGGGTCATTTAGGAATAATATGTCGTCCGCATACAATGCAAGAGTCTCATCAATCGTCCCCACTCTAATATGACCAATGTTGCTCGAGGACCGCAATGCGACAGCAAGCGGCTCCAGAGCCAAGGAAAACAGAAAGGGCGAGAGAGGACAACCCTGTCTCGTCCCCCTGCCCACTGCAAAGAAGTCAGATGTGGCCGGACCCAGTTTAATCGCCGCTCTCGGCTGAGTATATAACATCGCTATCCATCTTCGAAACTGTGGACCGAACCCCATGACCTCCAACACTGTGTTCATGTACATCCAGTCCACAGAGTCGAAGGCCTTTTCAAAGTCTATGGAGACCACAACTCTGGATGCGTGTGCATTCTGTTTAATCTGTAAATGGGTAAAAAGTCGTCTTAAATTCGTGTCTGTGGACTTACCCGGCATAAAGCCAGTTTGGTCAATATTAACTATCGAGGGAAGCACCGTAGCTAAACGTCTGGCCAGTATTTTGGTGAGAATTTTTAAGTCCATATTAAGCAGGGCAATCGGTCTGTAAGACGCACATTCCAAAGGGTCCTTTCCCGGCTTCAATAAGAGGACCATGTACGCCTCCATCATAGAATTCGGGAGGGAACCTTGCTCAAGACAGTGTCTCAAAAGTGCATGAAGTCGGGGGGCCACCAGGTCCACATTAGCTTTGTAAAAGTCTGCTGGGAACCCGTTCTGGGCCAGGGGCCTTACCCGGGGGAATGCAAAAATCGCTGTCTGTACCTCCGCAAGTGTTATTTTGGCTTCTAAAAGGTCCCGGTCCGCATCGGAAAGCCTAGGAATAGGTAGGTCACCCAAGAATGAACTCAATGCTGACTGGTCATAGGGAGGAATGGGGGAGTACAGTGCGGAATAAAATTTAACAAACTCCTGCATGATAGCCCCCGGTTCGCTAATCAGTCCCCCACCCTTCTCCCTAAGAACCGGGACACAGGTGAGGGAGCCACGATCAGCCACCAGCATTGCCAATAGTTTCCCATTTTTGTCGCCCTCTGCAAAGACCGTCTGGGCCTGTTTAACTGTGTCCGCACGGGATTGATTCGTGAAATGCAGCGAGAGCGTGCGCCTCGCCTCCAACAGGGCCTCGTATGTTGCACCTGACGGAGAGTCCGCGTGCGCCCTGGCTTCCTGATTTACATGTTGCAGTAAGTTGTCCACCTCTTTCCCATCAGCCACCCTGGCCATTTTTATAGCCGAAATAAAGTGCCCCCGCGTCACCACTTTAAACGCATCCCATACCACACTTGGGTCAGCCGACTCAGCGTTTATAGACCAGTATGTTTGCATCTCCCCTGATACCTGATCCTGGACCAAGTCATTGTGAATCCAGCCTGGGGAGAGCCTCCAACCCCCCCTCCTCCCCCCTGATGGAAATGTCAAGGTAACTTCAAGTGGATTATGGTCTGTCAGTCTCCCCGCTTGGTAAGTCACCCCAGTCACATATTGCAGCAGTAACTTGTTCCCAAACGCTAAATCAATTCTCGCCGCCGACTTGTGAGTCGTCGATACATGTGAATACCCTTTCTCCAGCGGATGTTTCCATCTCCACAGTTCCACCAGTTCTGTCACCGAGCACCAACCGAGCAGATCAGCCGATACCCCCCTGTGCGGGTTGGTGGTATCCAAGGCCGCATCAAGAACGGCATTGAAATCCCCCAACCATAGCACAGGAAGGTGAGCATACGGTGCGAACTTGGCCAAGAGATCATACAACACCCTGACCTGAAAAGGTGGCGGGACATACACATTAATCAATACCATTCGTTTGTAAAAGACATCCAGAACTACAGCCACAAATCTGCCTCCTGGGTCAGAGATAACTTGATGAATTTTATAAGAAACATTTCTAGAAATCAAGATCGAAACGCCTCTGGCGAAGGTGGAGTACGTTGAGTGTAATGCTCCCTGTATCCAAGGTTTGCGCAGAGCTAAGACCCTGCTACCATCAAGATGGGTCTCCTGTAGAAGGATGATGTGTGGCTTGGACATTTTAAGAAATTTAAACACAGCAGCCCTCTTTACCTGATGACCCAACCCCCGGACATTCCATGAAACAATTTTTACATCATCCGCCATTAAGCATGCTGACCATACATATATCGAGGCATCTGTCTAAAGGCAGGATAAGTGCATTCCAGACATAAAATACACAAAGTTTGCATTGATACCTTATGGGAAATTTCCCCAGTCGAGCTGTGACTCCCTGAAACCCCCCCTGCCTGTATACCAGTAACAACCCCAACCAGTCCGGTATTTAGCTTTGACCCGAACCCCACAAACACCACAAAGAGAACAGTTGTGGTCATGGCACTGCCATGCCGCAGTGATCGGTAGTCCTGCAGCACTAAAGTCAGTCCTCTTCCACTCCACATTGACGCTCCAACTCACATAAGAGCCATGTAGCAGGGTATAATGAGCCTCCGCCCCAGCACGCAAACAGGTGCCACCCTTCTAAGAGGACCCGTTGTCAGGTTCATGGTACATGAGCTACCCCCTCCCCCTTCTCATACCCAAAGGCAGGTGGGCCCACATCCCCCAGAATTTCCCCAAGGAAAAATAAGGAAGACGAGCGAGGCCAGTCCAGTCTTCAAAACAGCGAAGAAGAAAAACAGATGCAACTGTGAGTATAGAATCCCCAAGAGCAGACCTCAACATTATTTCCCCCCACAGGTTCAAGAACCACAAAAGGAGCAGGCCAAGTGGTCTGAGACTTATTGCCAAAATAAAAAGGGGGAAAAGAAAAGGGGAAAAACAAGGTATAGTTGATTCGTGTTAGCTGTGGGCACCGCAATAAAACACCGCCTTGTCCATCCAGTCACTGGCCTCCTCAGGATGTTCGAAGAACTTAACAGCCCCCTTGTATTGTACCCGGAGCTTGCTGGGATAGAGCATACTGTACTTTATCTCTTTGTCACGCAGTCGACGTCGCACCTCAGTAAAAGATCTCCTCTTCTGTTGCGTGGCTGCAGAGAAATCCGGAAAGAGCATTATCTTGTCATTACCATGGCGCAGCTCCGGGACCTTCTTGGCTCGGGTCAGGATCAGATCCCGGTCACGGAAATTCAAAAACCGGACCAGGAACGGCCGAGGGAAAGCTCCTGGGGGTCGGTGACCCGTCGGGACCCTGTGCGCCCGTTCCACCACATATGTAGGCGGCACCTCAGCAATAGACAGCAGTTGTTTAAAGAATTGTTCAGCAAAATGCGCAGGCTGGTCACCTTCAGCGCCTTCCGGCAGCCCCACCACTCGGAGATTATTACGCCTCTGACGATCTTCTGCGTCAATAGCCTTATGTTGCAGCGCTTTGACCTGCTCCCTGAGCTCCGCTAGCTTAGCCCCATAACTGTGGGACGTGTCCTCCACATCTGACACCCTCGTTTCCACAGTGGTTAGGCGGCCCCTTATCTTGTCCAGGACATGTCTGATCAAATTGCATTCTGAGGAGAGGTGGTCCATACGGCCCACAAGTTCAGCTTTACTTGCGCTGATGGCTTCCAATATTGGCCTGGTAATGGCATCAGTATCCACCGCTGAGGCCGTAACTGACAAGGGCTCAGCTCCTTCCTTCTCCCTCGGCTGCGCCATCCCCCCTCCTGTATGCTCTGCACGCTGCGAGGTTGACGGGGAAGACAAGATGGCGGGGGCGGGGCTTAGCTCCGTGCCTCCCGCGGAATGTAAATGGCGCTGGTCCCTGAGCGCTCTAGCTCCCTTTCGGGCGGCGGAAGATGGCATCCCCAGCTGCAGCTCACCTTCCCCCAGCGGATGCCGGTGTTCGGTAGCGGATGGCGGCTCAGAATCGGTCGGATAATGATCCGGAGGTGCGGAGCTGTGGAGACACGCTGCTGCCTCGATCACATCCGGCCGGAAGTCCCCTGCTTCAGTGTGTTGTTTAAACTGTTTAGACGCCATACGCAGTGATATTCTGTTCTCCCACCAGCACAATATAAGGGTTTTTTTTTTTGGTGATGCTTATTGTGATATTTCTTTATTATATTTGTTTCCTTTTTTTTTTTTTTTTTTGGATTTGCAATATTTATACATGTTCATTTATGAGTACTTTATTTTTTCTATTTTTTTAGACCTACTGTATGTGCGGGTTTGATGCGGGCCACCTATGGATCCCTAGCACTTTCTGGCTGTGCATCTCTGTGGGGTGATCTATCAATAACTCTGGCAGACAACATTTTTGATATACATTTTTATATATATACTCACACAACTATTTACTCTTGATATGAGATTTATTCTCAGTAGTTTTGTTCATTTACAAATAAATGGTATGTACCCTGGATGTATATGTTTGAAACTGTGAATCTTGCCTTGTTGAACATGCCGTTAAAGAAATTTCTCTTGTTTTGATTCCTTTTCAGATTACAGCTATTTGTTCTCCTTAGATATGCCTCTGAAGAAAGGAATGTTTTCTTGAAACATGTCAGGCGTTTTGGAGTTCACATTATAAAATCATATATGAAACCTTTGATGTTGTGAAGACTATATATTTACATGTATGATTCCACGCATTGATATTTGAATGGATTTTTATACTGTCCTGTGAAATGTTTTTGTGTATTATTTTTGTGAATAAATTTGTAATATATTTTTTACTCATATTTTGGTCTGCCTTAAAAGTCCCGCTGTACCGGGGGGGTACTGTTATCTGCTTGTAAGGGGATCTTTCTACTTTCCTGATCTGACCAGGTGACATCATGCCGTTTTGACCTATCAGGTTAACTGCACTTTCTACCATAAATTATCTCAGTTCTTAACGCTGGGATGATTCCCTGCTGACCTGATTATTCTCTCCATTGAATTCCATGACTGTACAAAGTCTCACTTCTCAGGTTAATATTTAATTTCCACAGCCCTAATATATATATATATATATATATATATATATATATATATATATATATATATATATATATATATATATGTATATGTATATATATATATATATATATATATATATATATATATATATATATATATATATATATATATATATATATATATATATATATATATATATATATATAATGAGTTGGATATTTATTATAGCAAAATTAAAAGATATTACTTTTTTTTTCAAAATTGTTGCTCTTTTTTTTGTTTATAGCACAAAAAATAAAAATCGCAGAGGTGATCAAATACCATCAAAATCAATATCTATTTGTGAGAAAAAAAGGACGTCAATTTTGTTTGGGTGCAATGTTGCACGACCGTGCAATTATCAGTTAAAGCGACACAGTGCAAAATTGCAAAAAGTGTTCTTGGCAGGAAGGGGGTCAATTCTTCCGGTGCTGAAGCAGTTAAAACGAAACGGTAATTTTTATTAACATTCAATTACAATATGACTTGTGTCGCAATTGTATAAGCAATATTATTATTTTTTTATTTGATAATTTTACTCATTAACTTTAAATATTTGTTTTTGGGTTTAAATATGCTTTGTCTATTACCATGAAAATATGTCACAGGAAATGAGAAAAATAGGATAAAAATGTAGTCTCACATAAACCAAAGAAAAGAAAATAAGATGACAAGTCACTGAAAGTATATGATATACTCTGTTGAAGAAAAGTGCAGACATTTTACCACCACATCTATAATGGCTTTCCAACATTTCCAAACAGTTTATCACTTATATCTCCAGGTTCTAAAACATACTAACAGCTTGATTCATTGAGCTTGCCTTTAAGTAAGAGCCACTGCCTATTTCCACCACGGAGAGGGAATTTAACCTCATCAGTGACCTGCAATCATAACTTTCAATCTCTGCCTGGCAGGCATGAAAACCTATAGCCAAGCAAAGGCCACCGTGGGGGTTGTATACTGGAAAAATTCTTCTCTGAATCTTTTCTTGCCACCGCATCCTGAATTTAAAGGAATGAGTGGTCCAGCAAAAGAAATCAAGCAAAATGGACATTTCAAAAGATTTATCACCGATGAGGAACCACGTTGGAAAAGTAAGACTTGATTTTGGCAGTATCGCTCGCGGTTCAGTATTTAAGTACAACCCCTGCTATGATGGATGAACAATAGCCACAATTCCTAGAAGCAAGTAACACATCTATTATTCTTCAGACCTTCTGCTACTACTGCTTTCCTGAGTAATCCTCTATTATTGCTGTTATACTTTATAAGAAAAAAAAATAAATGATAGGATTTAAATCGCACACTGATGGGTAGTTTTCTTGCTGAAGGATTGAGCTGTATTTTGCTGAGCGCCGTTCAAACCTTTTATCGATTTGCTTCAGCTAACAAGGTCGTGCTCCAGCGAAAATGATCCTGTTATGATAGATATAATTGCATTAGGATTATAATGATGTAAAATCAAAACTGGATAATTACTTTATGCAGATTGCTATGAAAGGGGGACCTTTGCATTTGAAGATTAAAGCTGAAATCCAGACATGCAGCTGATACAAAGTTGAAATATATATACAGCATAGGGGCCCTTTCACTTGCTGAAGGATTTGTATTGCTGTCCATCCAGTCCTGAGATTTACACATGTCTATGACTGGGACAGGTAACCTGACTTTTCTGTGCATGGTCACCTACCTGCGCACAGCCTGTGATTGAACAGTGAATGAAGAGCAGCACATTAGCAACCTCATGATTCTGATTGTGAATACTG
Source organism: Lithobates pipiens (assembly GCF_037356315.1). NCBI lineage: Eukaryota > Metazoa > Chordata > Amphibia > Anura > Ranidae > Lithobates > Lithobates pipiens. Next base: position 1,786,236 of record NW_027507755.1, on the reverse strand, counting down.
TGCCTGCCTTCTTTCTTTTTTTTTTTCTTTTTTTATCTATGTTTAGATTTGCATTTAAACTGCCGTGCCGCATTTCAGATTACTTTTCAGAGGTGTTTGACAGGCAATAGACAAGCGATATGACACCTCCTCATCAACTATTTTAACCCCTGTAAATGGTACACTAGCAATGGCAAACCAACATGTATAGGCGTGTTCAGGGGGTGTGCCAGGTGTGCCAGGCACACCCTAATCACTAAGTGTAGTGTCGCTTCCCTTTACTTCTGGGTTTCCCCCTGTGTTGATCCCCCGCCCCGGAAGTGCTGCTGGCTTTCCTCCTCTCCTCTCCCCCAGTTGCTGTGGGGGATGTTTCAGAATGGGGAGCAGGGGCTAGTAAATATTTAACAGCCTCTTCCTTTTCAAAATGAACACAGGGAACAGACTCACTTGTTCATTCATAACTGAAACATAGTAAACACAGTTGACTATGATTCTGTTTGTGAAGGAACAGAAAACCGCTCAGCGTAGAGCCCATTCATTCACTGCCCCATGCAACTGAGTCTGCAGAGAAAGGTTGTGTGTGTTTGAGCTTTGGGGTGCACACCCTAATGCAGTAGGCTGCGCACACCTATGCCAATATGCAATTCACACAGTTGTGGAGCATTTGTGGAGAGTGTCCCCATTCAGTATTGGTACTGCCCACTGAACATGATAAGAGCAATAAGCAAACCTTTCTCTGCCAGGATTCCATAGAACCCTAAGGTTTCCCCAGAGTTTGCTTGGGGTTCCATGAGAAATAAGTTCTGAGATAAGTTACCACATTCACTAATGCTCTTGTTAGCTGTCAGAGGGACATTCTTTCTACGAATCACTAATGTAAGGCACATTCTTCCCACTGGCCACCAATGTAATATTGCCTTTCTCTCATTGACCTTCATTGGTTCATTGGACCATTGGTCCTTCTCCCACTGACCACTAATCTGTAGGGACCCTTTTCCCAATGACCAAAATGTAAAATGGTTCTTTTCCTACTGACCACTAATCTGTAGGGACCCTTCTCCCAATGAACACCAATGTAAGATGGTCCTTCTACTGACCACTAATCTATGAGGACCCTTCTGCCAATTACCACCAATGGAGAAATGAAGATCCACCTAGGGTAGAACCATCCCCCACTCCAAAATGATCAGTACATCAATTGTTAGTCAATCTGTAATCAATTCCCCCTTTACATTCACTGCCCTCTTGCATTCAATATCAAGGATAAGTAGCTATTGGCTTCCTCAAATTTAGCTGATGACATGTCCATAGAAGCCAACCAACCCCCAAACTTTGTAAAATTTAGTCAATGCCCCTCTGATCAGATAGGTAGCTTTATAAAAGGCAACTGCCTTATTGACTAATGCCTTCCAGGACTCCAAAGTTGGAGTTGAAGGGCACTTCCACGATAAGATGAGCTGCTTTTTTGCATAGTACAACAATAGGATAAGAATAGTCCATATTGCCCTGGTGGTGGCCAGGGGTTCCATCAGATATAATAGACACACTTCAATAGATATGGGAATCGAGATAGAAGTGACCGACCTGATACAGTGTGCAACAGCTTGCCAGTAAGGTTTAACCTGAGGACAATCCCAAAAATATGTGAATGAAGTTTGTTAGGGGTGCTGAGCACCTCCAGCACAAAGATTGTTGGTTTCCAAACATCCTAGCTAGTCTAGCTGGGGTGAGATAAATTCTATGTAGGAATTTTAGTTGATTAGTCTGTCTTTAGTAGAAACTAGGTACTGAAATGCAGCCCCCCACATGTCATCCCAGTCATCCCTGTCCAAGCCCGGGGCTACAGCTTCCCAAGCCCATCTGCAGGGTTCTAGCGATTTAGCCATTTCCTAAAAGAGTCAGATAAATCATAATGGAGTTTCAATTCAATAAATGTCATTAGGGTACCGTTAAATACTAAGTGATGTAAAAGCTTAATTCCATATTTAGTCAAGGCTATCGGGAACGGGTAATCAAAAAACCTGCTTGGGCTAGATGGCCTCAGTTCCTGAGTTATGGTCCATGACTTTATCACCGAGCGCATGGAAGCTGTCAATGGATAGAAAACTTTCAGGCCCCTGTAGAAAGTGCCTCATATGAACCCACACAAGCAGCCTCCAGAAACACTGAGGCATCATCCTGTGAAGCGGTCGGCCAGCGGTGGGCTACAATCAATTGGCCAGCTAGGAAGTATTTGTGAAAGTTATTAGTAGTTATTAGCAGGGGTTCCCTGAAACCTGAAAGTCCTTTCAAGGGTTTCTCAATGTTGAAAAGGTTGAAAAAGGCTGCTCTAAATAAAAAGTGCCATTTCATTAAGGTTATTTGATCATACATATGAGGCCTTTTTGCGTATAGGCATTGTGATAAAATATTCAATATTTCAGCTTCAATGTACATAGCCATAACGCTAAGCATCTAAATTTAAAACTGTGATAGAAAAATGTATAATTTTTTTATGTTTATTTTCAAAAAACTTTTCCGATTCTGCAATGTGGAGGAAAAGCAAACATCTTATTTGGAATTGCAGGAGTATAGAAGTATTGGCGGCGGCACTGCTTCATCTTTGTTAGTAATTGCTACTAATGCATTGTGCATTAGTGTTCACTGTCAGGAAATCACATCTCGCAGCTAACGCAGAGGAGCTTTGGTGTGAAAGACTTGGTGTGAAACACTCGCTGTGAGCCAAACATCTATTAAGTGTTAATATTGTGACGCCGTAGATAACTCAATTAATGGAGATCATAGGATGGGGATATAATAAAAGCTGTGTACTTGGAAGAGTATCTTAATAAAAGTCTCAGTGGTATGAACTCTTTAATAAATAACAAATAACCTTAAAAAGCTTTTTGCATACAATATACAGTATTAGCCATGACTCCACTGGATGGTATCTACTAAGCTCCTTTGCTTCTGCTCCTGCAGGGAACATTGTAGCAGGCCTTAAAGTAATACTAAAGTCTTTTCTTTATTTCTTTAAAAAATAACAAACATGTTATACTTACCCATTCAGTGCAGTGGTTGTGCACCGAGCAGCCCAGGTCCTCCTCTTTTTGGATCCCTCGCCGACGCTTCTGGCCCCTTCTTACTTCCGAGTGCCCCCACAGAAATCACCTTGCTATGGGGGCTCCCAAACCGAGCCATGGCTTTGTGTCCATTCAGACATGAAGCCGTGGCTTGGCCTCCTCATCGGCTCACAGACTTTGACAGCGCCAATGGCGCCACTCTGCCATCTCAGCCAATGAGGAGGGAGAGGCATCTGAGACACTCCTGCAACATTGACAGATCAAGATGGGCTCAGGTAAGTATTAGGGGGGCTGAGGAGGGCTGTTGCTCACAGAAGATTTCTATCCTAATGCATAGAATGCATTAAGATAAAAAAAACTTCTGACTTTACAACTACTTTAGGTCAAAGTCTAACCTTCACCCATTCTGTAAGATCGGGGTTTCTTTAAAACCATGTTAAGAGTCTTGCTGGGTTCACTTCCTGTTTCCGGGGGGGGGGCGTGGTCTAAGCATGGCAGAGTGAGGCGCTAGGAGCTGAGAGCAGTGGTATTGCAGTGCAGTGCAGTCCACAGGAGAACAAGCGGACCTGGAGAATCAGCGGCTCATGCCAAGACATGGGAAGAATACAGGAGCGCCTTATACTCCTAGCCACTTGTATATAACGTGGTACTTGGCGGTAAAGAGGGGTACGGGAACCGTCAATGGATATTATTATTATTATACAGGATTTATATAGCACCGACAGTTTACGCAGCGCTTTACAACGTTAATATCAGCACGGCCCCACACCATGAGACACAGCTAACGTAGGGTCAGCAAGCTACAATGGAGGCACTCATATTGACAATCAAGGGAATCAAACCCCCCAGTATCGTCTCAGAGGATATTTTTAGCGCCGCTTTACCGTACTTTTAGCAGCGGTATTTGGCAGCTAGCGAGGTGGTTTTAACCCCCGCTAGCGCCTGAAAAAGGGTTAAAACTGCCCGCAAAGCACCGCTGCAGCGGCGCTTTGCCGCGGTATAGCCGCACTGCCCCATTGATTTCAATGGGTAGGAGCGGTTTAGGAGCGGTGAATACACATCTCCTTCACCGCTCCAAAGATACTGCTAGCAGGACTTTTTTCACCGTCCTGCTAGCGCACCGCTCCAGTGTGAAAGCGCTCTGGCTTTTACACTGGAGTGAAAGGGACTGTTTTTTTTTTAGGCACTATACAGGCGCTATTTTTAGCGCTGTAGCACCTGAAAACTGCCTCAGTGTGAAAGGGGCCTTAAGAAGATATACAAGTGTTGATGGGTAATCTAATGGGGAATCTGAGAGAGAAATAGGAGAAATCTGCTCTAAAGTAGAGGCAACAGACCAAAGATTGCTCCTCTGTGAAACATTACAAAGTGCAGCTAACATATGCATAGATATGGAGGAAACATTAAAAATGCAGCATCAGAGACTGATAATATTACAACTGCATGTGGAAGATTCTGAAAATAGAAGTAGAAGGAATAACATATGTATTAAGGGAATCTCAGAAACCATAATGTCACTGGATCTGAGAAATACAGTAACCTCTATTTTTAATAAAATATTGGAAAAACCCCTTGACACTCATATTGAATTGGATCGCGTGCACAGGATCCCAGCAATCCGTAATCCTGCTCAGGCAGCTCCCAGAGATGTCCTATGTCGAGTAAATTTTTTTTAAGATAAAGGAGGACATAATGAGAGCAGCATGGCATAAAGGCCCAGTGGAACATAAAGAGGAAATACAGGTTTACCCTGATTTATGTCGACAGACAAAAAATAGGCAACGGATGCTGAAGCCACTACTGGAACATGTGCGAACAAAGAGAGTGACATATAGATGGGGTTACCTAATGTCTTTGATTATTAAAAATAGAAACACATTTTTAATTTATATGATCCAGAGCAACTGCCAGAGTTATTTTTGTTTTTGGGCTCAGAAGCATTTGAAGCATTTGAAGTTCCCAATAGCTATGGAAAGAGGATTTGTTTGCAGCCAGAAAGAAAGTATTGATTACAAAATGGGGGGGGGGTACACTTTTTTTTTAGGGTATAGTACGAATTTATATTCACTAAATAAGGGATTGAAAGGATCACTAGAGGAGGGTGTGGGGGGGGGGGGGGGGATTTTACATAACAAGGGAAAGGGACGGGGTAGGCAAAGGAGGTGAAAGGAGAAAGAAAAGGGGAATTTGAATTTCATTGAAGAGATCAGGATGGAGAAAAGCAGTTTCCCAAGTAGTAGCTTAACAAGTAGTAGCTTAGAGATAGAAGTGATGGAATATATAATGAGGGGATATGTCAATGGTAGAAGGTTAATAGACAATACTGAGACTGGGGAATATAGATGTGGCAGCGCTAAAACTCTGTTACAAGGGGTTGAGACTTGTAGAAATGGTTAAATTGAATAGGATCCTTCTCATGGTATAGATATAGTTTTTTGTTCAATTTCTTTTTTAAATGTCATAATATGATATATGAAATCACAAATTATTTTCTTACAGGAGACACACTTTAGAAGTGATAAAATTCCAAGTTTAAAAAAATCACAGACTCACGATACTGTATAATAATGCATCACAGACCTCATAGCCCACGTACACACGGTCGTAGATTTTGCCAACCAAATCCGTCGGATTTTGCCCGTCGGATTTAGTCCGACGAGTGGTGTCCGAAACTGTTGCATACACACGGTCGGGCCAAGTCTGATCTTTCAGAACGTGGTGACGTAATTTAGTTACAATGGGACTACATTCAGGCTAGTAGCCAATAGCTTTGATGTAGGAATTTGATCTGAGCATGCGTGGCACTTGGTCCGATGAAAATGCTCTACACATGATCAGATTAGGTCCATCCCGCCCAGTTGGTCGGGAAATATTTCCAACATGTTGGAAAATTGGGTCGGACGGAGATTCGGACGGAATCAGTCCGATGCATACCACACACAGTCGGATTATCTGACGACACGGTCCAATAAGACTCATTCCGACAGATTCTCCGACCGTGTGTACAGGGGCTAAGTCATGTGGGGTATTTATTATTCTATCAAAACAGCTGCCATGGAAGGAATCCTGGGTAGTTACAGATGAAGAAGGGTGCTTTCTTATTGTGATAGATGAGTCAGCAAAAAGTCACATTGGTGAAGTTATATCTACCAAATGAAGAACAGGTGACTTCATTAGTGGCTAATTTGCAGCTGGTTCATCAACATAGGGAGGGAGTTTTGGTGATAGGTGGTGATTTTAATATGGTAATGGATCCTATTTTGGATACATCAAAGGGTTCCTCTCATCTATCATATGTAAAATTAAGAAGAGTGAAGAAACTTGCAAGTGATAGACAGTTGGAGTATTGTGCATGTACAGGACAGGGATTAAACATTCTTTTCTGCAAAATATAAGACGTACACTAGCATTGACTATATTTTTATATCTCAAAATGTAGCTACATCCTTGTTAGGGGTGTCTATCGGGGGCCTTTACTTTGTCAGACCATGCTCCAATGAACTGTGTAGTAGAATTAGGGGAGCCAGATTCCCGAGAGTGGCATTGGAAGATAAATGTGCCCCTTTTAAAAGAAAGGGAGTATGAGGAAAAATTGAATCAAGAACTGGCCTCCTTTTTCTTAATGAACGACACAGGGGAAGTAACCCCTTTTTGTTTGTGGGAAACACATAAATAGGTTAGGAGAGGTACTCTTATTTCTCTGGGTGCACACAGGAAAAAGATGCTTAACGAACAGATCGAGTCATTGCTCAAACGTATACGGGCACTAGAGGTAGTGCTTAAAAAATCCCAGGCACAACAAATAGAGGAGAAACTAGTAGGCCTACGAGAGGAGTTACATTTATTACCCATTGCTAAAGCAAAAGCCAAAACAACTCTGGGTAGACAAACATGTTATGAGTTTGGGAATAAGCCAAGTAGAATGCTCGCAAATGCCCTTACAGAAACTAGCGCACTGAATCACATTACACATATTAAAACACAGGGAGATGTGATGGCTAATTCATCACAGGCAATGGCACATGCTTTTAAAGAGTACTATGAAAGTTTATATCAACTAGAGGGGATACTGTCTCCAGAAAAGATAAAAGTAAAAGGGAGGCAGCTGTGGACTACCTCCAAACCTCAGGTATGCCAAAGGTGACTGAAGAAATAGCCCGGGATCTAAATGTACCAATCACAACTGAAGAGTTTCTGAAAGCACTAAAACTTTTGAAGAGGGGTAAAGCACCGGGCCCAGACGGGTATACCCTGTCCTATTAAAAGTAATTTTCGGAGAAACTGGCTCTGAGATTAATAGCATCTTTTAACTCACTACGGGAGGGGCAGAGAATACAGGTGGAAACATTGCTTGTACATATAACAGTAATCCCTAAAGAAGGGAAAGATCCATCTCAATGTTCTAGCTATCGACCGATATCCTTGTTAAATGTTGATCTTAAAGTCTTTACAAAGATTATTGCTACCAGATTAGCAGATCATATCCCCTTTTTGATACATTCAGATCGAGTAGGTAGGGGAGAGAGAATACACAGAGGGTAGTGAGTGCTATACATCGCTCACAAAATCAGAAGAAAACCCTTGGTATTTATATCCGCAGATGTGGAAAAAGCATTTGACAAAAAAAAGCATTTGACAGGGTAGACTGGATGTTTCTTAGGGCCACCTTACTGCATATAGGTGGGGGAGGGCATGCTGAGCTGGTTCACAAATTTATATTTAGTACCGAGTGCCAGGGTTAAGATCAATGACAGAATCCCTTTCTCTTTTCGAAATGGTACATGCCAGGGATGCCCGCTGTCGCCCATTATTTTCATTCTTCCAATGGAACCCTTTTTAAGAAGAGTGCATGCTAATTTAAATATTATGGTCATAACAACAAAGGGAAAGGAGCATAAGCTTCCAGCATATACTGATGATTTAATCTTTTGTATAACCTCCCCAGTCATCTCTCTCCCATCTCTCTTGTTGGAACTACGTGACTATGGGAAAATAGCAAATTTTAAAGTGAATTATAGTAAATTGGAAGCAATGGGAGTAGAAATGAAGGCAGCATTACTACATCAGATAACTACGCAGTTTGTTTTCAGATGGACGGATACCTATATCAGCTATCTAGGGACTAAAATACCGAAGGATCTGAGTAGAATATTTGAACTTAAAGTGGTTCTCCACCCTAAAGGGTCATCTGCCGCCGACATCGCTGGACCCTGGGACAGGTAAGTGTGATTTTATTAAAAGTCAGCAGCTGCAATATTAGTAGCTGCTGGCTTTTAATATTTTTATTTTAGGTGCAGAACCACTTTAACTATGCCCCGATGGGAAGACAGTTTAAACTTGATTTACAGCGTTAGGATAAGGAAGTTTTTACATGTTTGAAAGGACAAATATTATAAAGATGAATGTGATGCCAAGGCTTTTGTATTTGTTGCAAACCCTCCCAATTAAGATCCATTCAAGTCCTGTACACACGGTCGGAGATTCTGCCAACCAAATCCGTCAGATTTTGTCCGTCAGATTTAGTCTGACGGATTGTGTCCGAAACTGTTGCATACACACGGTCGGACTAAGTTGTCGAAAAATCCGATCTTTCAGAACGTGGTGACGTAATTTCGTTACGATGGGACTACATTCAGGCTAGTAGCCAATAGCTTTGATGTAGGAATTTGATCTGAGCATGCGTGGCACTTGGTCCAATCAAAATTCTCTACACATGATCGGATTACATCCGACCGGCCCAGTTAGTCTGGAAATATTTCCAACATATTGGAAAATTGGGTCCGACGGAGATTCGGATGGAATCAGTCCGATGCATACCACACACAGTCGGATTATCTGACGACACGGTCCGATAAGACGCATTCCGACGGATTCTCCGACCGTGTGTACGCGGCATAAGAGACCTTTGATCAAGGTTCCTGAGGTTTTTCTGGACTGGGAAACCATCAAGAGTACGTACAGCTATCTTATCACTCCCTAAAGAAAAGGGGGGATTGGCTTCCCGGATCCAGTTAGATATCAGGAAGCCTCACATCTAGCCAGAGTGGTAGATTGGTGCGTAATCCACAAAAGGAAACCATGGGTCCAAATGGAACAGGTGATGGTAGATATTACTCTAGAGGGATTGCTTTGGCTGGCTGAAGCTGATATCCCAAAAGCAGTGAGGAAACACCCAGCGGTAGGCGCTACGCTACGAACAGTTAAAAAGATTTTTAAAAATAGGATGTCAGTATACCCGAGCCCTATGGTCCCAATTCTGGGTACACCGGCTTTCCAGTCAGGTATGACAGATTTGCGATTTAAGGCCATATGGAGAAGGAGTAAAAATAGGCTTATACGTTTTTCAGTGGGAGGGAGGGGAAGAGAGGAGCATTTATATATATATATATTTATATATATATATATATATATATATATATATATATATATATTTTTAGGTGTGTTTGGGTTTTTCTTGCCGTTGAAAAGAGAATGAGCTGATCATAATAGATTGTATGTGCCATATAATGAAGAACTGTAAAGTAACATGTTGATATAGCTAGTTGTAGTATCAAAGAGATGTTGTATAGAGAAGATATATGATCTTTGTGAAATGTAATAGTATTTTTGTGAAAATAAAGAATTAAAAACAAAAAAGAGTCTTGCTGGGTTGGATAACTGAAAAGTAGTAGTGTAGTTACCTGCCCTGGCTGGAGAAAAATTTTTTTTTGGCTCTGCTGTACTCAGCAGCAGCAATTTAATTTCAGGCCTGGCCAGATCTGTCCCTGAACATGGGAATTGATTGTTCCCACCTGTCTCTGGAAGAAGCTTCCAGAAATAGAGTAGGAGGATCAATCCCTGGACAATGAATATTAATATTTGGCATGGCCTGTTCAGAGGGTCTCTCTTGGTGCATGTTCCATGTGGTAATGAAGAGCTGTTTCTGTTAGGCCTCCCCATGTGCTAGGCTATGGCCTGGAAGAACCTGGACTGGAGAAACTTACTAGAAGACACTGCCTGTGAAGCTCAGCTGGAATAGGGAACCCTTTCACTGAAGAGTGTCGCAGGGAAGCTGGCTGGGAGCTGCCTCTGGACATTGTGAATAGGACCAAGCCCAGAGCTCCAGGGGTGTTTGTGCTTTGAGGGTTAGACCCCAGAGGTTGCTACAGGGACTGTGACTGCTATTACAGAGTCTCAGACTAACTGGCTGCCCCCTGTACTTCCAGCAACACTTAAAAAGGAAGTAAAGCCAAAAAAAATAAAAAATACACCCTGCAAGGCAAAGGCATATGCATAGCATACTAGCTCATTATGAATAATGACGCTGGTTAGCCAGTTAGTTATTTAGGTTCCCCGTCAGGTTTTTATATAGCGCCAGGGACCCCCATATACTACCTAATAAAAATTTGAACTCCCTGATTGCCCCTAGTTAACCCTTTCACCAGTGATCACCGTATAAGTGTTACGGGTGACTCTGGTTAGTTTGCTTTTTATAGCATCAGGGCACCCACCATTTATTACCCAATAAAGGTTTAACCCCCTGATCACCCGGCGGGTGATATCAATTAGGTTTTAGGGTCAGGGTCTGCGTCGCCCCAGGCAGCGCTAGGTTAGTGCCAGTACCGCTAACACCCACACGCAAAGCATAAACCTCCCGTAGTGGTATAGAATCTGAACAGATCAATATCTGATCTGATCAGATCTATACTAGCGTCCCCAGCAGTTTAGGGTTCCAAAAAACGCATTGTTAGCGGGATCAGCCCAGATACCTGCTAGCACCTGCGTTTTGCCCCTCTGCCCAGCCCACCCAAGTGCAGTATTGATCGATCACTGTCACTTACAAAACACTAAACACATAACTACAGCGATCGCAGAGTCAGGCCTGATCCCTGCGATCGCTAACAGTTTTTTTGGTAGCATTTTATATTTAAATCCGGAAGGCAGTGCTTGGTTTTCGGGGTCCCGTACGTGGCTAGTTTTCCAAAAAGTCCCCCACATGTGGTATCCCCGTACTCAGGAGAAGCAGCAGAATTTATTTGGGGTGTAATTTGACTTATGACCATAGCATGTGTGAGCAATATATCATTTAGTGACAACTTTGTGCAAAAAAAAAAAAATTGTAAAATACCTGCAACTTGTGGCAAAATATAAAATATTTCATGGACTCAACATGCCTCTCAGTAAATAGCTTGGGGTGTCTACTTTCCAAAATGGGGTCATTTGGGGGGGGGGGGGTTTTGTGTTATTTTGGCATTTTATGGCTTTCGAAACTGTGATAGGTAGTGAGGAGTGAAATCAAAAATTTGCACCCTTAGAAACCCTGAAGGCAGTGATTGGTTTTCGGGGTGCCGTACGCAGATAGACTCCCAAAAAGTCCACATATGTGGTATCCCCGTACTCAGGAGAAGCAGCAGAATATATTTTGGGGTGCAATTCCACATATAACTATGGCATGTGTGAGCAATATATCATTTAGTGACAACTTTTTGTAAACTTTTTTTTTTTGTGTCATTATTCAATCACTTGGGACAAAAAAAATATTCAATGGGCTCACCATGCCTCTCCACAACTTTCTTGGGGTGTCTACTTTCCAAAATGGGGTCATTTGGGGGGGGGGGGTTTGTACTGCCCTGCCATTTTAGCACCTCAAGAAATGAGATAGGCAGTCATAAATTAAAAGCTGTGTAAATTCCAGAAAATGTACTCTAGTTTGTAGACGCTATAACTTTTGCGCAAACCAATAAATATATGCTTATTGACATTTTTTTTACTAAAGACATGTGGTTGAATAAATTTTGCCCTAAATGTTTGACTAAAATTGAGTTTATTTGATTTTTCTTATAACAAAAAGTAGAAAATATCATTTTTTCTCCAAATTTTCGGTCTTTTTCCATTTATATCGCAAAAAATAAAAATCGCAGAGGCAATCAAATACCATCAAAAGAAAGCTCTACTTGTGGGAAGAAAAGGACGCAAATTTCGTTTGGGTACAACATTGCATGACCGCGCAATTACCAGTTAAAGCAGTGCAGTGCGAAATTGTAAGAAGACCTCTGGTCCTTAGGCTGTTTATTGGTCGGGGCTGAAGTGGTTAAATGTAAGTTTTTTTTTACTTAAACTTCCCTCCTAAAAGTTTTTTTCCTTAAAATTCCTCCTAAACTTAGGGTTGCGTGTAATACGACGGCTCGTGTTATACGCCGATAAATACGTTATATTGTAAATGTAATGAGCTCCTTTAACTACGTTACGGATATGCAAGACACTGATTTAGCCGATATAGTACTCTTAACAATATACCGTAGAGCTCTGTTTAGATTCAATAGAATAACTCCTGTATTGTTTCTTGAAGCTTCGCCTCTGTCTTTCCGATTGTTAATGTGTTTATGTATGTTATACTTCAAAATATTTTTGTTTAAATAAATACAATCTGGCACACTCTGTTTGCAGTAGACTGAGAGGATGAGCTCCCAGTGCCTCTCCTCACTTCTTGTCAGAGGCACTGAGCTCAATGGACAGCTTGGAGCCTGCAGAGTTTGACAGGTAGCCCCGCCTGTCAAACTCACCTATTGATTTCAATGGGGTCCAACAATGTAAAACTACCATTCAGCAAGGTAAAAAAAAAACAAGGAGGTGGCAGTAGCACCATATGAATGCCTCTCAGCTGCTGCTATTCCACTTGTTGAAAAGCAATCCCCCACAGATCACTTTTCAGAGGGCAGTAAGCATTCCCGCAAATGTGAAAGAAACTTGAAACACACCAACCATTTCACAATCATCACCAACCAGGTCACTCCCCAGCCACTTCCCACGTTAGCCACCTCCCTTCAACGTATATCACAGGTAACCATTTCCCAACCTGCCGATGAAAGTCCCTACTCCAAAACATACTCCCCCGTCCACTTATTGATGATATCCCTCCATGACCATCTCACAACCCCCCCCCCCCCCCCCCCCACTGACAGACCTCTCTCCCCAGCCCATCCCCACACATCCTCTCACCTGCTGACCTGTGGATGGGGAATCACTCCTGCAGTGTTATTGTATTCTGCCAGTGGGGAGCCTCCCTATCCACAGAATACAATGATTAGTGTTGCTAATGTAGCAGCACTGTTTGTTTTGGGAAAAACCTGACAGGCTGGTTGTGTAGTCGACCAATAGATTGACTTGTGTACAACCAGCTAGCCCATACATAGATCGACTATGGCTGGACTCTGCTTAATTGGTGTAATTTAAATCCATGTATGGCCCGCTAAAGCACTACGCAGTCCCTAAACATCCTTCCACAAACCTTTACATTTTTCCTTCCCAGATTCCTTCATCCTCCTCACCTGTACATAGTGCCCACTGTCATACTCTCCACACTCCTCCCCTGTACATACTGCCCATTATTATACCCTTCACTTTTCTCTCCTGTACATACTGATCACTGTCATACCCTCCACACTTCTCTCCCATACATAGTGCTCACTGTCATACCATCCACACTCCTCTCCTATGCATAGTGCCCACTGTCATACCTTTATTCAACCTTACTAACTATGTAACTATGAAACCCTATTACACACCTTTGTGTCATCAGCAAAAATACATACCTTGCCCAACAAACTTTAAGTTATATAATTTACATATATGTTAAATAGACAAGGACCCAGTACAGAACCTTGTGGTACCCCACTAGTGACTGGTCTCTGTTCTGAGTGAACCCCATTTACAACGACACTCTGGTATCTATCCTTCAGCCAACTGCATATCCACTGAACCACGCAAGGGTTAAGTTCTAGGGTGTACAATTTTTGTATTAGATCAGGAGTCTCCAAACTTTCTAATCAAAGTGGCAGTTTATTGTCCTTTAGAGGGGGGCGGTCTAGGGCCAGTGGGAGTACAAAATGTCCTGGCATTCAGTGGGAGTAAACAATGCATTGTTTTTGGTGTCAAAGGTAGGACCAGTGCACCATTGTTGATGCCAGTGGAAGAAATGGTACTCCATTGTTTGTGTCACTTGGAGGAATAGTGCCCCATCGTTGGTGTCAATGTAAGGAACTGTGATCTATTGTTGGTGTCAGCAGATGGAATAGTGCCTTATAAGGGCAAGCAAAGGGCTGCTACTGGCCCCCTAGCTACAGTTTGGAGGCCACTGTATTAGATAATTATGTGGAACTGAACAGTGAAGGAGCAGCAGCAGATCATAGTATTTGATCATAGTTAGTAAGGGTGAATAAAGATCTAGTTCAACCTGAGTGAGTTTCTACAATTGTCCTTATCCCCATACATTGTGTCTGATTAAAATACTCATCTATTATATCATTATTTATTTAAGGTACCCATATAGCGCCATCAATTTAAACAGAACTCTACACATATATCACTCCCTACCCTCAAGGAGCCCACAAGCCAAGGTCCCCAACTCACAGTCATATACTAGGTCCAATTTTGAACAGAAGCCAATTAACCTACCAGCATGTCTTTTGAGTGTGGGAGGAAACCCACACAGGCACCGGGAGAACATGTAACTTCCAGGCAGGTAATGTTGTGGCTGGGTTTTGAACTAGTGACCCTTTTTACTGCTAGGTGAGAGTGCTACCCACTACACCACTGTGCTGCCCAAAGTGAAGATGAAGTAATCCCTCTGCTCACTCAGGTCTCTTCTACCATATTAGAACGTCCCCTGTTAACATGTTTACATCAAACAAACCTAGTCGGCTCCCAGTTCTTCCCCTTCTCTCTCTGACTTTGAGTTCCGATATATGGATTTCCAGAGGTTGATACAAACTTAAATTCAAGTACTTGCATTGCTTGCATTTAAAATACATTTAATGAATTAATAATAAGTACAGAGCTGCATCTTTCATATCTGCCTGGAGTTTAGCTTTAATTTTCCTATTTACAACTGTCTACATCAATGACTAATGCAGCAAGAAAATGTGGAGCTGACTGCACCCAGTTATGCATACTTCATAGACACTCCAAAAGGTTCCTGGCACACTTTCAAGCTAGCCAGCAAAAAATAAAATAAAAAAATAATCCCTCATCTGTTTCAAATACTCAGGTTAAAAAAAAGGTTTTAGTTGCATACATTTATAAATGCACATGGAAGCCACACTGCGTCAACGCACCTCTGATAAGTGTGGTCCTTAACTCTAAGGTATCTGAGTTTCCAGCTATGAGACATACTGTATACAGCAATGCATAAGCAGAGAACAGACTCACCTTAACTCCTTATCCTCTTGCCTCCAACTACTGGCTGAACTTGAACTGGTTGTTAACATGGGGAAGTTGAAGCTGTTTCCCAATCACAAGATCATTGTGATTGGCTGTGACAGGAAATGTCAAAATTCCCATTGCAAACATTCCTGGAATAAGTATAATGCCGCGTACACACGATCGGAATTATGGTCGGAAAAAGGTCTGATGGTTTTCCCGACTAAATTCCGAAGGAATTCCGCTCAAGCTGTCTTGCCTACACACGGGCACACCAAATTCCGACTGTCAAGAATGCGGAGACGTGCAATACATATGACGGGACTAGAAAAAGGAACGGAAACCTGCCTGTGTTACATCAGAGGGGTGCGGGGTCACCCATACATCACAGGGAACCCCGGGTTTCCCCTTGCGTCAGAGGGGGGCGGGGTGAGGTGACGGGTGGCCCCGCCCTCCGTATATAAGAAACGTCAGGCCGCCGGAATCCCTGCAGTGCCTCCTCCGTGGAGACAGAAGAAGGATGGATTCGCTGCGCTGATTCAGATGAGCCATCGCTGGAGAGATGATCGTCCATCGCTGGATAGCAAGAGTGGATTACCACCGATGGAATCTTTTTTTTATTTTATTTTTATTTTTAATAAAGGAATTTTTCAAAAGTGTGTTTGTCTTATTTAACTATTTTTTACACTTTCTTTGTGAAATGGTAGGGGTACTTTTTTACCTCCTTACCATTTCAAACAGGGGGGGGGGCGGGATCTGGGGGTCCCCTTGTTAAAGGGGGCTTCCAGATTCTGATAAGCCCCCCTGCCCACAGACCCCCACAGCCACCGGCCAGGGTTGTGGGGATGAGGCCCTTGTCCTCATCAACATGGGGACAAGGTGCTTTGAGGGGGTCACAGACCCTCAAAGCATCCTTCCAATGGTGAGGGCATGTGGCCTGGTATGGTTCAGGAGGGAGGGGGGCCGCTCTCTCGTCCCCCCCTCTTTTCCTGCGGCCTGCCAGGTTGCGTGCTCGGATAAAGGATCTGGTATGGATTTTTAGGGGGACCCCCACGTCAATTTTTTTTTAAATTTGATGCCGGGTTCCCCTTAATATCCATACCAGACCTGAAGGGTCTGGTTATGGATATTTAGGGGGAACCCCACGTCAAATTTTTTCTTAAATTTGAGGCAGGGTTCCCCTTAATATCCATACCAGACCTGAAGGGCCTGGTAATTTAATTTGGGGGACCCCCACGCTTTTTTTTATGTATTTATTTATTTTTTTATCAATGACTTTCAATGAGTGTTCTCTGTATTACGGAGCCGACAATTCATAATAGCTGCGAGTGATTTTAAAGGACTTTTTTTTCTGCATAAATGACACTTTATGCAGGGACAGTTCTAAGCACCAGACACATGCGCCCCTTCACAGGCATACTATAGACACCCCCCCCCCCCTACGAAATTTAAAGGAATATTACACTTTTATTGTTTCACTTTAATCATTATTAAAATCACTGCTCCCGAAAAAACGGCCGTTTTTAAAACTTTTTTTTGCATTGATACATGTCCCCTGGGGCAGGACCCGGGTCCCCAAACACTTTTTAGGACAGTAACTTGCAGAATCTTTTCTCTCTGTCAAATCTTTTTTCTCTGTCGGATATTTTCTCTATATAATCTTGGACTAATAGAGGTAAGGTTAGGCACATTTGACCACAGGTTCTATAGACACAGATTGTTATTGTCAGAGTCATATCGAATCTCCTATTCTATATCGAACTGTTGTAACAATGAAAACGAAAATAAAGCATTTATTTATGTCAGATCTTTCGTTTTTCGGATTCTGTGCTTTCGTTATCGTTTGTCAAAACGAAAACGAAAATAGCTGAAATTCGGACGAAAACGAATGCACATATCTAGTATGTAATGTACAGTCTGGTGTACAGAGTGCAGGGATCAGGGTATATAATGTAAGCCCTTGTACACACGATCGGAGATTCCGACGGAATGTGTCCTATCGGACCGTTTTTGTCGGATAATCCGACTGTGTGTGGTATGCATCGGACTGTTTCCGTCGGAATATCCGTCGGACCCAATTTTCCAACTTGTTGGAAATATTTTCCGACAAACTGGTCCGATCGGACCTTGTCCGATCATGTGTAGAGAATTCCGATTGGACAAAGTGCCACGCATGCTCAGATCAAATTCCTACACCAAAGCTATTGGCTACTAGCGTGAACGTAGTCCCATCGTAATGAAATAACGTCATCACGTTCTGAATGATCGGATTTTCCGACAACTTGGTCCGACCGTGTGTATGCAACAGAGACAAAATCCAACGGATTTGGTTGGCAGAATGTCCGACCGTGTGTACAGGCCCTAAGAGTGCAGCAGTGGCCTGCGGCACTTATTCAGTCAATACACAACCAAAAATGTATTTTTACCCAAATATTCCTTACCACAGGGAAAATTCCACTGGAAATAATCCCTTCCTGCCTCTACCCTCATAGGAAAACTCTCCCTCCCTTTGCCCTACCATCTGGCACAAATCCATCCAAGCAAAATTTCAATCTGGAAAAAAATTCCCTCTCCCCAGGCAAAATATTCCCCACAGCACAAATCTCACCCCTCCATTAACCAACCCATCCAAAAATCCCCCAAACACAGATTCCTTCATCCCGGGACAGATTCCTCCTAAGGTCAAAGGACCGCCGGAACAAACCTACTCCCCCTTCTCCCAGAGCAGAAGTTGCCCCCAACAAATTCCTCCCCCCCCTAAAAATTAAATGTTGTTACCAGACCTTAGATGTAGAGGTGCCCAGCAGAGTATGAAAAAAGTCACCCTAGACTGCAATGCAAGTGTGCTAAGAAGGTGTGTCGGGGTGTCATGTAGAATCAAAGGTACGGCATCATATCAATGGCTTACGGTACCGTTACCTCCAGGAGGTAATGGGAAATTTTACAATGGACACACCTGTTCTAATGACTGGGATTTCCTTAACTTTGGAGATTTTTTTTCTCTTCATTCCTCTAAAGTAGGAAGTGAAGGCATATCTCCCCAATGATCTCAGAAGTCACCAAAAATAAATCCTACAGGGGTTTTAACCATTTTTTATTCTATACAAAAAAAATTTTGGCCAGGGATATAGTTTATATAAGCAAACACATATCAAAAAACTGCATAATTTTGTCTCATTGCAATGGTTTTAAAGTGGAACTTCAGTCCACCTACCAGGTGGCTCCACACTCACTCAGACACCACCATTATTGCACATGCGCAGATGTGTCAGCAGGATCTGCCTGGCCTTTGGGTCCATGCATATGCAGGTGATTTTTCACACATATATAAAGACAGAAAGGTTTTGTACCTCCAGGGGTCAAGTGCTGGGGAAAAAAGTGTGGGAACTCTCACCCAAGATCCACTCCCCCACCAAAAAAATAAATAAATAAATAAAGGTACGCTCATATGCATATATATTTCACAGAAAATACAGTACATATATAGTAAAGTGCCAGTTTACAAATACAAAATAAGTTAACTTGTCAAACAGAATAATCAACACAATGGGTGATGATCTTTCCCTCGCAGGGAATTTCTAACACAAATACACCCTGTTCCAAATTCAAATACAGCAAATTAGAAAATATCACACAAACTGGAATAACGTTGCCCTTGCCGTGCAAGATTATTGGCAACGGATCAAAAAACTCATGGATCGGATCATTCCTTGGATCTGAGTCACAGATCGGATCTTTTTTCGGATCAGCAAATAATACATTTGCAAAAACCTGTGAAAAATGTCACCACCATATAGTCCCCACTGCAATATACATCTCCCCTACTGTAATATCCACGTCATCTCCCCCAATAATATTTTGGCTGAGCATGGATGGGTATGGCTGGGTATTAGCAGAATATGTATTGGCAGGGTAAGTATTGGCAGGGTATTGCAGAATATTGGCAGGATAAGTATTGGCAAGGTATTGCAGAGTATTGGCAGGGTATGGCAGATTACTGCTGGGTATTGCAGATTATTGGCAGGGCATTGCAGGGTAAGTATTGCAGAGTCTTGGCAGGGTAAGTATTGCAGAGTAAGTATCGGCAGGTTATGTATTGCAGAGTATTGGCAGGGTATAGCAGAGTATTGGTGGAGTAATGCAGAGTATTGGTGGAGTAATGCAGAGTATTGGTGGAGTAATGCAGAGTATTGGCGGAGTATTGTTGGAGTAATGCAGAGTATTGTTGGAGTAATGCAGAGTATTGTTGGAGTAATGCAGAGTATTGGCGGAGTAATGCAGAGTATTGGCGGGGTATTGCAGAGTATTGGGTAATGCAGAGTATTGGCGGGGTAATGCAGAGTATTGGCGGAGTATTGGTGGAGTAATGCAGAGTATTGGTGGAGTATTGGTGGAGTAATGCAGAGTATTGGCAGAGTATTGGTGGAGTAATGCAGAGTATTGGTAGAGTAATGCAGAGTATTGGTGGAGTAATACAGAGTATTGGCGGAGTATTGGTGGAGTAATGCAGAGTATTGGTGGAGTAATGCAGAGTATTGGTGGAGTAATGCAGAGTATTGGTAGAGTAATGCAGAGTATTGGTGGAGTAATGCAGAGTATTGGCGGAGTAATGCAGAGTATTGGCGGAGTATTGGTGGAGTAATGCAGAGTATTGGTAGAGTAATGCAGAGTATTGGTGGAGTAATGCAGAGTATTGGCGGAGTATTGGTGGAGTAATGCAGAGTATTGGTAGAGTAATGCAGAGTATTGGCGGAGTAATGCAGAGTATTGGCGGAGTATTGGTGGAGTAATGCAGAGTATTGGTAGAGTAATGCAGAGTATTGGTGGAGTAATGCAGAGTATTGGCGGAGTATTGGTGGAGTAATGCAGAGTATTGGTAGAGTAATGCAGAGTATTGGTAGAGTAATGCAGAGTATTGGTAGAGTAATGCAGAGTATTGGCGGAGTAATGCAGAGTATGGGCGGAGTAATGCAGAGTATGGGCTGAGTAATGCAGAGTATGGGCGGAGTAATGCAGAGTATGAGCGGAGTAATGCAGAGTATGGGCGGAGTAATGCAGAGTATGGGCGGAGTAATGCAGAGTAATGCAGAGTATTGGCAGAGTAATTTAGAGTATTGGCGGAGGGGTAATGCAGAGTATTGGCGGGGTAATGCAGAGTATTTGCGGGGTAATGCAGAGTATTGCAGAGTATTGAGTGACTAACCTGGTTTACTAGTCTTCTCGCTCGGGATAGAACTGGGTAGAGGGGAGGGAGGAGACAGTCCGTATGCCAGCGGCGTGCGTCTGCCGCTGGCTGCGCTGGAGGGCGCATGCGCACTGACTCCAGTGCGTGCCCGCGTGTACGGCCGATGTCATGTGACCGGTTGCTAGACGCGGAGCGGCCCTAGCCTAGCAACCAGTCACTGACTCTGGCGGCAGAGGAGCGGCGGGCTACGCACGAGCAGCAGGCTCCTCCGGCTGCTAATGGGAACGGCGTTCCCGTTGTGGAAATAGTACGGGAACGCCGTTCCCATGCGTTCCCGCAGGACTCGAGCCCTGTGTACCTCCCTTGTAACAACATTTGCAGGTGTGTAGGAAGCCCCGAATTTGAGCAGATGTGCTGCAGGGCTCTTTTGTGACCTGGGCCCTGTGGCACATTTGTGCACATGGAGGGTGCAGGGAGAAATTCTCGCCTAGCTGAGAATTGTGTAAGTGCTGCTTGGTAGCACAAATAAATTACTTAAAATAAATCCATTTGTAAAAGAGGGAGGGGGAGGTGGCAGGGCAGTAAAACATGCACTTCAGGACGAAGGCCTGTTTTAATTACCCTTGATTATGAAAAGGTTAAAGCAAACATGTCAGCTGCTTTACAGCTACAGTAATAGTAGGCACCACAAAATGACGGCTACTGAATTTTTTAGCCAGTAAACCTTCTTCTATACACTCTTTTGACCCTTGGTTTTACTATTAAGGTGTGTACTTCCCTAATTGCAGAGCCACCCCATTGCCCTTTCTCATCTCATTGGGCAATAAGGCCTTTTGACATAAGGAATGAGGATAGATGGGGCATAGCCAGAAAAGTCGAGGAATTGTAGTCCTTCTTTAAAGGTTTTCTGGGTAAAAAAAGATAATAGGATCATCCAGTACCTGCCTTTAGGCAGGATATTTGCTTTAAAGAGTTTAAATGAATTATTTTTTTTCAATTTAAGTTGCAAAATATACTGAGAGTCTTCTTTATTTTATTTCTACAGTGCATCCAAATTTGTGAATATGCCTGTTTTACAGATGAAAAATACAGTGTTGAAGTTAGTTATTAACTCAATGTATTTCTTAATTTACAAAGTAGCCTGGCGTCATAGAGAAGTGAAAACTCTATTGTTTTTCTGTTATTAATATTACTATTACTATTGATTTTTTCGCATAATACTGTATTCTGCTATGAAATGTGGATGTAAGAGGCAATAAACAGAGACAACGGTAAAGATTTGCTTCATCCTAAGGTTTCCTTTTTATTACTTTTTTCACTTAGCAAGGCAGCTTCTTTACAGATTTTAAGCGTGTAATGGATGTCAAAGTGGTTTATGTTGCCCTGGATTTAAAGGACCAGTATGCCAACACTATTGTACAACTGGTGTTTGAAATACACTTGTCATGTGTTTACCATTCATTCTCTTTGATTTGGATAGGGATAGCAAAAGCAAAACTTGTGGTCGGGTGATTGCCATTAAGGGCTAATTTCACCTTTGGGACCATGCGTCTTGTTACACTCATATTTAGGGTGTAACATGAAACATGGTAGCATTCTAAAGTCCCCCATCCCAAAGCTACTCCCTAATCCCCTGAAATGCAGGGTGTGTCTTCCTGCAATCTTCTGTTTAGTTTTCAAATTGGCTCTTGCTGGTCTGTGCCTTTAATTCTGACTGGCAATATATCCCCAGGTTAAAGGTCAAGGTCTATTGCTTCCAACTCTCCTTGCTCCACCTACTGCTGGTTTTAATGGATTGTTTTCAGACAGGCAATGTTTCCACTTTTGAATCCAGGAGCGTGAGCAAGTTCTTCTGTGGGCACTGTGGCCCATATGTCTGTGGACCCCCTGAGAGTATGGTCAAACAAAACATGATAGGCTTTTCAAGGAATATACTGTATTGTGGTATTTCTAGTCTATTTTGGCTAGGTAACGGTTACAGTTCCTTAGTTTCTCACCAGAAAACCTTTCAGCAGTTGTATCAGAATGTAATTAAACCCCTCACATGCCCCATTGCCATGTGTGTAGTACGGGGTAATGTGTGAATTCATAATGACTTCTTGGAAGAACTTGCTTTCGAAACAAGGTCCCTGGTCTTACTGTATCTTCTGCAGACAGCCATAAGGGAGGCAGAGGTTCCTCTACACCATCTGGGCTGCTGTGTCAGTGGACTTGTGGGTTGGTACTGGAATTGCAAACTTGGTTGATTGGTCCAACACAATTAGAACATGATAGTTTTCCTTGTCTGCCATGTTGCGAGTAAGAAATGCAATGGTCAGTAATTTTTTTAGTGGGGCAGACACGTGCCAAGTCAAAGGTGGTATTTGGGCCCCAGCACCCTTTGACAATGGACCGACCCCACAGTGCATACCACCCAACTTTTTGAGATGGGAATGAGGGATACCTATTAGCTAAAGTATGTAGGCATAGGACACCCCCCTGCAAAGTCCCTTTATTTTTATACAACATTAAAGATTAGTTAAACCCAGAAGTGCTTTTTTACCACTACTATTCCTTTATACTGACTTTTGACATTTACAAATGCAGCAATTTAGAAACTGGATGAAAGGTTTAGCACTGGGAAACACTTTTTGAAAGATAAAAATGCATTGTATATACAACTGTATAGATTATACCAAAATGAGGGACAAATGAGGAGGAAAGAGGGAATTTGTTCCAAATCAGGGACAGTTCCTCGAAATCAGGACCAGTTGGGAGCTAGGCAGTGTTTGAACACTTCTTCAAATAACAGGAACAGACCCACACACAGCATGTCTCTTGAATCAGGTAAATGTTTTTCTGACATCCTAGTGTCCCACTCCCATATGGATTTTCGCTGCCAGAGAGCAGTTTCATGCATTTTTTTTATGCTGTTAGGAATCACAGTGCACGAAAGTGCACAAAAATTTAACATGCCATTTTACCAGTTTTTACAGTCTCATTAGATTCAATATTCTTATGACACATGCATTTTTGTATGTTCCAAAATGTCCATAAAATTGCACAAGTGTGTACCAGACCTTAATATTTTAAAGTGAGCAACTACTAATGCTGTGTCTGCTGATTTTAACCACTTGCAGACCGGACCAATTTGCTGGTCAAAGACCAGACCCCTTTTTGCGATTCGGCACTGCGTCGCATTAACTGACAATTGCGCGGTCGTGCGGCTCCCAAACAAAATTGACGTCCTTTTTTTCCCACAAATAGAGCTTTCTTTTGATGGTATTTGATCACCCCTGCGGTTTTTATTTTTTGCGCTATAACCAAAAATAGAGCGACAATTTTGAAAAAAACACATTATTTTTTACTTTTTGTTATAATAAATATCCCCCAAAAATATATAAAAAAACATTTTTTTCCCTCAGTTTAGGCCGATACGTGTTCTTCTACATATTTTTGGTAAAAAAAATCGCAATAAGCGATTATTGATTGGTTTGCGCAAAAGTTATAGCGTTTACAAAATAGGGATAGTTTTATAGCATTTTTATTAATAATTTTTTATTATTTTTTTTTTTACTAGTAATGGCAGCGATCAGCGATTTTTATTGTGACTGCGACATTGTGGGGGACCCATCGGACATTTTTGACACATTTTTGGGACCATTGTCATTTATACAGTAATCACTGCTATACAAATGCAGTGATTCCTGTGTAAATGACACTGGCAGTGAAAGGGTTAACCAGTGAGTGGCAGTGTAGGGGTTAAGTGTTCCTAGGGGTGTGTTACTAACTGTGGGGGGGTTGGGCTTTCATTTAGTGAACACTGATCTCTGCTCCAATCATATGGAGCAGAGATCAGTATCACTAGTTGCTAGGCAGAATGGAGAAATGTTGTTTACACAGCATTTCCTCCATTCGGCCGCTCCGTGAGACGATCGCGGGGATGCCCGCGGCGATCGAGTCCGCGGGTCCCGCGACCGGACTCACGGGGGTCCCGACCAGCCAATATGTACGCCAATATGCCTGCCCGTGCCATTCTGTCGACGTACATCGTCGTGCGCTGGTCGGGAAGTGGTTAAATAAAAATGGTACTTACCAGTGCATGGAGTATATTGTTGTCTTCCCTCAGCTTGGTGTTATCACCGCTGTGGGTCCATGGTGCCTCCGCCTTTTATTTTGGAGCCAGCTGTCACTTCTTCAGGAATCACTTATGCCTCATACACATGATCGGACATTGATCGGACATTCCGACAAAAAAATACATGGATTTTTCCGACGCATGTTGGCTCAAACTTGACTTGCATACACACGGTCACACAAAGTTGGTCAGAAATTGTGAATGTCAAGAACGCGTTGAAATACAACACATATGACGGGCCAATAAAAATAAAGTTCAATAGCCAGAGCGGTTCTTATGCTTGATTCCGAGCATGCATGGAACTTTTTGTGCATCAGAATTGTGTACACATAATCGGAATTTCCAACAACAGATTTTGTTTTCAGAAAATTTGAGAACCAGATCTCAAATTTTGTGCGACGGAAATTCCGATGGAAAATGTCCAATGGAGCCTACACACGGTCGGAATGTCCGACAAAAAGCTCCCATTGAACATTTTCTGTCAGAAAATCCAACCATGTTTATGGGACACTACAGCTCCACGCTGTGCTGTAGACTGGTTCTGCAGCCTCCTGGGATGTGTCCCAAGAGGCTGCAGGTGGGAGACATGGTCAGCACATGGGCCCAAGTAAAAGTAATTCTTGCATAGGTGAGAATTGAAGAAGTGGGACTGTATACCTGTAAAAATAAAAATAAAAAGTGTTAAGGGCAGGAGTGGGGAGGAGGAATAGTGGCGCTTCTACTTTTGAGTGAAAGTCTGCTTCCAGTTTCTGAGGACACAAGGGAAGGTTTTTGGAACTTGATTTGTCTTTTTTTCATCCTAACTATTTAATAAAACTAACATAGACTTTCTATTGTACAGAAAGGATCATACTTGTATAAATAAATTGTACACAAGCTCAGCTAAGTGCACAAGTAATGCTGTATCTTCACAAAGTAAGAGTCTATTTAAATTGGTGGATGATCTAACAGCTTTGGCTTTGAACCACACTTACTGGTGCCCTGTTACTTTTTCTTTCTCTATTTATGTGTATGTTGACTATTACCAGAGAACCCCAGCTGTTATAAAGTGCTGCCACTTCTAACAATGAAGATCACGCTGTTACATTGATTGTAGATAGCAGAGACTGAGGTCTGTGCTAAAAGGTTTTTTTTTTTTTTCAGTTTTTGTTCTTTAAACTCTGCTAGATTGGGAGAGTAATGTTTCATGTTTATAACTGACTTTTGTACTTTTTGAGTTCTCCTTTGATTTCAAGTGCAGGTAGAAAGAGTAGAAGGTGCCACTGTTTGCTAGAGCATACAGTGGTGTGAAAAAGTGTTTGCCCCCTTCCTCATTTCCTGTTCCTTTGCATGTTTGTCACTCTTAAGTGTTTCGGAACATCAAACCAATTTAAACAATAGTCAAGGACAACACAAGTAAACACAAAATGCAATTTGTAAATGAAGGTGTTTATTATTAAAGGTGAAAAAAATCCAAACACCACTGTATATATACTGAGCAGTACAGGACTGTGTAGCCAATCAGTTCTTGTTGTTTCATTTGTATCAAGGATGAAAAAGGGGTTTCATGGGCCCCAGTCCTGTAAAGCTGGATACAACTGGGACTACATATTTCTCTGAAGGCTTTGTGCCTTATTTCTGTGCTATGAAGACTTTTAATGTGCAAAACTCATGATTGCAATGTGACATGACCCAAGTCTATGGAATGATCCCATAGCTGGTGGATTGTTTTGGATGGTAACATCTCAGAAGGGCTGCAGAGTTACCATGTATCATTACATATTTCTTTGTAAGCAAAACATCACACGGCAAAGGAAGCACAACTCTGACACCACCCTTCCCTCTTGCCTTCCCCCATCCTACACATGTTTAGTATACATACCCTAGTATATATTCTTCTCAGAGTGTCTTGAAGATGTTCCCCAACAGGGCCTTGAAGCTTTGGACTTACAGGAGGTGAGTTTGAATAAAGATGGGCATTGTTTGACCTGAAACAGGGAACCCGGCAGCAGGAGAGAATGGTGGGTCTGCAGAGGACAGTGCTAGAGAAGAGGTGGTGGGAATTGCAACCAGAGTCCTTTTTTTATTTTAGCAACCGCCTGAGTAATTTATTTTAAATTTTTAACTGAAGCTGTAATTTAATTGCAATTTCCAATCTCGTTTTATCTGCTCGTACTTATACATTTCTATTCTTATATACACACTCTTATTTTCTATTGTCCACAATATATATATATATATATATATATATATATATATATATATGTGTGTGTGTGTACACACACTATATTCCCAAAAGTATTGAGATGCACATGGACTTTAATGGCATCCCAGTCTTAGTCCGTAGGGTTCAATATTGAGTTGGCCCACCCTTTGCAACTATAACAGCTTCAACTCTTCTGGGAAGACTGTCCACAAGGTTTAGGAGTGTGTATGGGAATGTTTGACCATTCTTCCAGAAGCGCTTTTGTGAGGTCAGGCACTGATATGGATGAGGAGGCCTGGCTCGTAGTCTCCACTAATTCATCCCAAAGATGTTCTATCGGGTTGAGGTCAGGACTCTGTGCAGGCCAGTCAAGTTCCTCCACTCTAAACTTGTCCTTCCATATCTTTATGGATCTTGCTTTGTGCACTGGTGCACAATCATGTTGGCACAGAAAGGGGCCATCCCCAAACTGTTCCCACAAAGTTGGAAGCATGAAAGTGTCCAAAATGTCTTGGTATGCTGACGCCTTAAGAGTTCTCTTCATTGGAACTAAGGGGCCAAGACCAACCCCTGAAAAACAACTCCACACCATAATCCCCCTCCACCAAATGATTTGAACCAGTGCACAAAACACTGGCTACTGTATATGTGTACAATTCCACCAGGACTCCAATTTGGGCTTTTGCTGATAATATCTGTTTGTATATTGGATGTATGCACTGTTAATAATCTCTTCTTATATACAGCTTGCATTATTATTATTATTATAATACAGGATTTATATAGCGCCAACAGTTTATGCAGTGCTTTACAACTTGAGGGTAGACAGTACAAATTCAATAGACTAGGAATCAGAGGGCCCTGCTCCTTAGAGTTTACCATCTAAACGGTTATTTCTATAATGGTGTGCATCTATATACTTATGGTTAATGTTATGTGCGTGTTGCAGTAGTTCTATAGCTCTCAATTACTTTGTTTATATTACTGATTCAAATTCCTGGGAAGGGAAACCCCTCTGTTCAGAGACCCTGTTTTGAGTAGAGGCACCGCCAACTTTATTATCAAACCCACAATTCCACTTAGCAAAGGTTCCGGTTCTCTACAGGTTTAGTGCCATATCACATTTGGGGAGGGCCATTTCTCACAACACCCCAAAAGACGGCTACACTCTTATTATCTACCTTTATTTATATTCTTATCAATATACTCCTATTATAAAAATCTTTTTTTTTTCACAAAGATTTTTAAATCTTTAAAGTAAAGAAAGAGTAAGTGTTACATACTTAAATCAACCAGAAACAGAGGTATACAAAAGGAAGTTACAAAAGGTGATAATTCAAAATCTTTGTCGGGATTGGTGTCCTGACTAGATAAACTCTTCCTATTATCTATAGAGTTGGACAAACAGCTCAACCCCAACATCGCCTGTTCGCCCATTCAGCAAAAATCTGAATTTTGAGCTGCACAGTGCATTCTAGGGCTCTAATTGGATGAAGGCAGTCAGGTGCAAGGCTTTTCCAATTAGGGCACAGAGCACTGTCAGAGCCCTGATTGGAAAAAGTGATGATGACCCCACACTATAAAAGGTTCTTTCCCACAGGAAGCATTTGCAGTGTGTTGTTGGAGTGGAGATAGATAGAGCAGGGCTCAATTTGCTACTAGCGAGTAAGTGCATTCACATATTGTGAGTGTAGAGTGTTAGTGTAGTGTGTCAGTATAGTGTAAGTATAGTGTAGTGTGTCAGTATAGTGTTAGTATAGTATGGGTATAGTATAGTGTGTCAGTATAGTGTAGTGCAGTGTTTAACCACTTGCCGACTGCTCTATAGCCGAATAACAGCTACAGCGTGACCGGAAAATTCTGGGACACTGTCTTATGACAGCAACCCATGCTCACGCTTCTCACACATCACTTGGGGCGCGCACCCGGAAGTGCTACTGATCCTTGGGACCCAGCATATCGATAATCAGGGTAAAGGACCAAATACAGCAGCCCTTTACCACATAATCGCTCAGTCTAATGATGGAGTGATCACTTTGTCAACATATCGGTTCAGCTCACGCTGCTGTGGTGTTTCAGTGTGGGGCGAGTAAAGTAGAAAGAAACACTGCATCAGCATGAGTTGGCATGATCCCCATTTCCCCGTACACCGCCATCACAGTGCCATCAGTGCCACTACAGTACCCCTACGGTGCATCAGTGTCTCTACAGTGACATCAGTGCCCCTACAGTGCCATCTGTGCCACTACAGTGCCCATCTGTTCCACTACAGTGCTCATCAGTGCCCTACAGTGCCATTACAGTGCTCATCAGTGCCCTACAGGGCCACTACAGTGCTCATCAATGTCCTAAGATTTCAGTCCCACTACACTGCACATCAGTTCCACTACACTGCGCATCAGTGCCACTACACTGCTCATCAGTGCCACTACACTGCTGATCAATGCCAGTACATTGCTCATCAGTGCTCTATGGTGCCACTACAGTGCACATCAGTGCCCATCATCAGTACACATAAGTGCCCTACAGTGCACATCAGTGAGTACTTATCAGGGCTCATCAGTGACATTCAGTGCCCTACAGTGTCATCAGTTAGAGCTTATCAGTGCCACTAATGTAATCATCAGTGCCACTTCAGTGCCCTATTAGTGCTCATCAGAGCCCAATAGTGCCCATCAGTGAGTGCTCATCAGTGCCACCCTATCAGTAGATCCTCATCAGTGGCTGTCAGTGCTGTAAAAGTGTGTAAAAAATGTGTAAAAAAAATGTGTGTTCATTTTCTTTACCCATTTTCCAAAAACTCATTATGCTTCAACGAATATATGTTGGGGTGTTTGCTTTCCAAAATGGGGTCATTTTGTGGGTGTTTCCTTTGTCCTGGTGCTCCAGGGCCTTCACATTTGTAATGGGTAGTCAAGAAATGATATGTGTAATTCATGTCCCTAGAACACCTGATGGTGCTTCTTGCATGCTGGGCCTCTGTATGTGGCCAGGCTGTGAAAAAGTGTCACACATGTGGTATCACCATACTCAGGAGGAGTAGCAGAATGTGTTTTAGTGTGTGGTTGCAAGTATGCATATGCCATGCGAGAGAAATAACCTGTTAATATGACAATTTTGTAATAAAAAAAATCTTAATTTTGCAAAGAATTGTGGCAAAAAGTACAACTTCAAAAAACTCACCATGCAACCTACTAAATACCTTGGAATATCTACTTTCCAAAAAGGGGTAATTTGGGGGGTATTTGTACTTTCTTGGCTTGTTAGTGTCTAAAAAAATGAGAGAGGTTGTCAGTACCTGAGGTGTTATCAATTTTCAATGACTGGCATCCAGCGGCATATCTAGTGAAAATGGCGCCTATGGCTAGCACTAAAACTGCACCCCTGTCAAAACATTTGAAACTCATCTTTCAGATAACCTTAACAAATAAAACAGCAAAAAAAAAAAACTACAAGTCAAGCTCTTTAATCTTTTAACTAACAAATTATTGATTGGTACTACATAAAAATGACAACTGCACCTTCCTTGCTTTCACTGATAAACACTTCGGGGACAAAGAGGGACGCAGTGCGATGAGGACAGAGTGGGACACCAGGGACAGAGAGGGGTGCTGGGGACAGACAGGGAGGGACGCAGTGCAACGAGGACAGAGAGGGACACCAGGGACAGAGAAGGATGCTGGGGACAGAAAGTGAGGGATGCAGTGTGAGGAGGACAGAGAGGGACACCAGGGACAGAGAGGGACGCTGGGGACAGACAGAGAGGGATGCAGTGCAAGGAGGACAGAGAGGGACA
Organism: Lithobates pipiens; assembly: GCF_037356315.1. Lineage (NCBI taxonomy): Eukaryota > Metazoa > Chordata > Amphibia > Anura > Ranidae > Lithobates > Lithobates pipiens. Next base: position 1,755,735 of record NW_027507755.1, on the reverse strand, counting down.
CCAAGGACAGAGAGGGATGCTGGGGACAGACAGAGAGGGATGCAGTTCGACGAAGACAGAGAGGGATGCCTTGGACAGGGAGGGACACTGGGAACAAACAGAGAGGGACGCAGTGCGACGAGGACAGAGTGGGACACCAGGGACAGAGAGGGGTGCTGGGAACAGACAGGGAGGGACGCAGTGCGGCGAGGACAAAGAGGGACACCAGGGACATAGAGGGACGCTGGGGACAGACTGTGAGGGATGCAGTGTGACAAGGACAGAGAGGGATGCCAGGGACAGGGAGGAACACTGGGAACAGACAGAGAGGGACGCAGTACGACGAGGACAGAGAGGGATGCCAGGGACAGGGAGGGACACTGGGAACAGACAGAGAGGGACGCAGTGCATCGAGGACAGAGAGGGATGTCAGGGACAGGGAGGGACACTGGGGACAGACAGAGAGGGATGCAGTGTGATGAGGACGGAGTGGGAAGCTGGGGACAGAGAGGGATGAAGTGAGATGAGGACAGAGAGGGATGCAGTGAGGACAGGGGACACAGGGGGATTCCGGGGGGGCACCGTGTGGGGGTGGGGACACAGGGGGACCAGGAGAGTATCATGGGGCCTCCTGCGGTCCTGTTGGGGCCCATGATACTCCAGGATAAGCCTGGCTGCCCCTCCTCTCCCCTTGATGGTAGTGGCCCTGGTGTCTCTAGACTCCTGTAAAAAATAAAAAGTACACAGCCTCACCTGATGCCTGTAATAATAGGACTTCATATGGCGCAATGCTCCCCGCCAGGCCCTCCTCTCTTCTCGTCCGTCCCGGGTGATGTAATGTACAGCACAAGCACCTGGGGTGGATAGGAGGGAAGGAGGGGCCCGTGGAGAGCAGCGCACCGTGAGAGGTCTTATTACAGCCACTGCTAGACTGTATGTGTTGCAGTCTTGCAGAGCCCCTTATGGAGCCACCCTAATGGCCCCAGGCCCTTGGGCAGTGCCTGAGTGCCCCATGGGTCAGTCTGCAACTGCTCATTAAACAGTCCACTATCAGTGAAAGTTCATGTACTGCAAAATACTGCACACTTTGCAGTACATGAACTTTCACTGAATGTGGGCTGTTTAATGAGCTTGTTGCACAAATCACTCTACTACTTTATGATATTTATGGCTATGCATATTTATAATTTATTGAATCCATATTGAGCAGCACTATAGTTGATTGGCTGCTTCTGCTTGGCACACACACACAATCGCACATGATGATGACTTAAAACTTTTAAGTCTTCATCATGTGCAATTGTGCATGTTTGCCAGGCCCAAGCAGAAGCAAGCTGCCAATCAAATATAGTGCTCAATATGTATTAAATAAATTATAAATATGCATAGCCATAGATATCATAAATAAAGTGTAATAAAGTGATTTGTGAAACAGCAGGTACTACTTTTAAGTAATACCTGCTGTTGCACAAATCACTTTATTACGTTTTATTTATGATATTGATATCTATGGCAATGGCTATGCATGTTTGTTTAATCCATTGAGCACTATATTTGATTGGATGCTTGCTTCTGCTTGGCAGTTGGCACACATGCACAAAATTGCACATCACATGAATATGATGATGATCGAGAAGGAGTACCTGCTAGTAGTTGCTACTGCTAGGCTGCTATCCTTGCTGCTGCCTGGGGGTTACCAATTGGGCCATCATCCATTCCTTCTCTCGTCTCTTCTCTTCCTCACGTCACAGTCCCCACTCAGGGGAGAAGATGATGCTGTGCAGAGGAGGGTAGGCGGAGCATTAGGCTCCATCTACCGCCAGTTACCCTACCTTACATGGACCCAGTATGGCCAGTCATCGGCCGTCATCGCTCCCCTCCCCAGGCAGGCCGAGTAACAAGCTCTGTGCTCCAGTGGCTGGCCGGGGGCTATAATAGTGTGGGAGGCGGCAGCGGGAGGACGGATGGGGTTTTTTTTGTGCAGGGGGCAGCTTTTTTGCCACCCCCCCACCCCATGGTACCCATGGCACTTGCCATGGCTGCCATACCTTTAGATACACCACTGCTGGCACCATTAGTGATGGATGAACTTCCGACGGGACGTTTCGCGTAAGCAAACCGCGAAAGTGAATAGCGAACGTGGCTAAAAGTTTGCGAACCGCAAAGTTCGCGGCGGACCCCATTGACTTTAATGTCAGGTGAACCTTAAAAACCTACAGGTCATATTTTCAGCTACAAAATACTTACTAGCTGTGCACACATAGTCCCACAACATGGACACTGACATACCAGAAGGATTAAGTGAATCTGGGATCGACAATGACAAGCATTCTTTTTTTATCTGTGAAATTTTGACAATTCAGGAGCGCATGAAGGCCATGGATGAGAGGCAAGGTCATGGCAGGCTATGAAGGGGGTGCAGGAGATGATCAGTGCCACGGTCAGGGCAGAGCAGTCCTGTGCCAGTGTCACAGTGTGCCAACCTGTGTTTGAGCCCCTCCCTCTGCCCGGCCCTTACCCCCACCTATGCAGGGCTCCACTGCGGTGGTCCGGAGGTGCCAGTCCAGTGCTGATCCTCAGCCATGGTGCTGGCACTGCCTGCTGATTGGCTTCTCCGCTGCTATGAATGAGGCATGCATTAAAGAATTGCAGACTGTCCCGGCACCAAAAACCAAACTGTCCCTCTCTACACTGAGAAACGACAGCTGCAGAATTGGTCAGCAGCACTGCATGCAGTGCACTATAATATGCTTTCTATATTTGAAAGAAAGTATATTATACGTGTACAACCCTATATACTGTACACCTATAAAAGGACCTTTGTGGACCTAGTAGCTAGTGATTTGCAGACTGTCCCTGCTCAGAACACCAAACTGTCCCTCAGTCCCGACACTGATAAAAGACAGCTGCAGAATTGGGCAGCACTCAGCAGCATAGCAGTGCACTATAATATACTTTGTATATTTGGAAGAAAGTATATTATACGTGTACAACCCTATATACTGTACACCTATACCAGTCCTTAAAAGGACCTTTGTGGACCTAATAGTAATAGCTAGTGATTAAACTGACTGTCCCTGTTCTACACAGCATCCTGTCCCTACAATGACAAAAGACAGCTGCAGAATCGGTCAGCAGTGCACTCAGCAATCAGCAGCACAGCAGTCAGCAGTAGTGCACCAGAACCTTATATACTGTACACCTATACCAGTCCTTAAAAGGACTTTTGTGGACCTAATAGTAATAGCTAGTGATTAAACTGACTGTCCCTGCTCCACACAGCGTGCTGTCCCTACACTGACAAAAGACAGCTGCAGAATCGGTCAGCAGTGCACTCAGCAAGCACAGCAGTCAGCAGCAGTACACCAAAACACTATATACTGTACACCTATACCAGTCCTTAAAAGGACTTTTGTGGACCTAATAGCTAGCGATTTGTGTCACTACAGTCTGTCCCTGCTCCACACAACAACCTCTCCCTACACTGACAAAAGACAGAATGTAAAATGGGTGCCAGATCAGGTCTATTTATAAGGTAGGGGGGTGTCCAATTGTTAATGTGCTGAAATGTCTCAATTGGCTGTCCTGTACCCCATGATGGATGTGTCATGGGTCAAAGTTCTTCACAATGTAAACAAATATGGCCACCACGAACAGCGCCAGAAGTCCGCCGGTTTGGCGGATCACAAACGAGTAAAATTCGCCGCGAACCGACCGCCAGGCGAACCGCAAGGCCATCTCTAGGCACCATAGCTTGTAGACTCTATAACCTTCACAGAGACCAAACAATATACACTGATTTTGATTATTTTTATCAAAGAAATGTAGCAGTATAAATGTTGATCAAAATTTATTAGGGAAAAATCCAATTGGTAATGTGCTGAAATGTCTCAATTGGCTGTCCTGTACCCCATGATGGATGTGTCATGGGTCAAAGTTCTTCACAATGTAGACAAATATGGCCGCCGCGAACAGCGCCAGAAGTCCGCCGGTTTGGCGGATCACGAACAAGTAAAATTTGCCGCGACCGACCGCCTGGCGAACCGCAAGGCCATCTCTAGGCACCATAGCTTTTAGACTCTATAACCTTCACAGAGACCAAATAATATACACTGTTTTTACCAAAGAAATGTAGCAGTATAAATGTTGGTCAAAATTTATGAGGGAAAAATTACTGATTTGCAAAATTGTATAACAGAAAGAAAGAAAACATTATTTTTTTTTACAAAATTTGGGGTATTTTTTTATTTATCCACTTAAGGATCAGCCTCCATAGTTGTACTGCGGCAATGTAGCTGGTTCCTGCAAATTGCCGTCATTGTATGTCGGGTCGTACATGGCGATTTGTGGCCAGCGGGGGAGCCAATCAGCGTGTGGGGCATGATCATTCCCCCAGTGAGAGAACAGGGATATGTGTTAACAAAGCAGATCTCCATTCTGACAGAGGAGATCACACAGATCCTGTTCTTCTGCCAGGCAGTTAGTAAACACACTGAGGGAACACATTTAACCGCCTAGTGTTAATCCCTTCCCTACCAGTGTCATTACTACAATAACAGTGCATATTTTTACCATCGATTACTGTAATAATGTCACTGGTTCCCAAAGAAGTGTCAAAAATGTCAGTAAGGTGTCCGAACTGTCCTCCGCAATGTCGTAGTCCCCGTAAAAATCACTGATCGCAAGCATTACTAGTATAAAAGAAATAAATAATAAAAATGCCATAAATCTATCCTCTATTTTGTAGACACGATAACTTTTGAGCAAACCAATCAATATACGCTTATTGCAATTTATTTTACCAAAAATATGTAGAAGAATACATATTGGCCTAAACTGATGAAGAAATTCGTTTTTAAAAATTTTTGGGGGGGTATTTATTATAGCAAAAAGTATTGGGGTTTTTTCAAAATTGAAAACTAACATAAATAACCACACAGGTGGTTATTAAATGACAGCTGATCACATGATGTAAACAAAAGCTAGGTGATCATTTTTTTTTTCTCCTCACGCTGACAGCATGAGGAGAAAAAAAAAGCTGATCACCAGCTCATGTTAAAGGGACATCCGTCCCAAAGAGGAATGAGGCAGATCTGCCTCCTCTGTGCCATTCAGTACCCCCTGCCAGTGCCACCTGTCATTTTCACCTGCCAGTGCCCACATTGCCCTCCAGTGCCACCTATCACTGCCCATGTATGCTACCTATCAATGCCCACAAGTGCCACCTATCAATGCCCACCAGTGGTGCCAGTCAGTGCTAGCTAGCAGTGCTGCCTATCAGTGTAAGCAATCAGTGCCCATCACTGCCGCCTCATCAGCGTACATCAATGAAGGAGAAAAATTACCTGTTTGAAATTTTGTAGGAAGGAAGCAACGCCCACTGCCACTTGCCTATCTTTCTGTTTTGTATAACCGGTGGTTAGAACCTTTTGAGACATTTTCTTCCTCTCTTTGCATTTTTGTATGTGTTTCAAATCTTCTCTTTTAACAGATACTTCTTATACCTACTGGGCCCAATTACAGGTACTATGTCCCTTTCAGTCTGGCATTCACTATAGATGCTGTACGCATTGATTATGGTGATTCCCAATCTAAGGTATTAATCTCTAACAAGTATACAATCATAATTAATTAACATTTTATGCCCCGTACACATGAGTGGATTTTCCGTCGGAAAAATCTTGGATGGTTTTTCTGACGGAATTCCGCTCAAGCTTGTCTTGTATACACACGGTCACACAAAAGTTCTCTGAACTTTGGACTGTCAAGAACAAGGTGACGTACACTATGACGAGCTGATAAAATTAAGTTCAATGCTTCCGAGCATGCATTGAATTGCTTCCAAGCATGAGTAGGAATTTTGCGGGTCGGAATTGCTACAGACAATCGTAATTTACGGAACTTTGGAACTTGCTCCGACCAAAAAATTGAGAGCCTGCTCTCAATCTTTCGCTGACGGGAATTCCGCCAGCAAAAGTCTTATGGAGCATACACATGGTCAGAATATCCGACCAAAAGCTCTCATCGGACTTTTGCTGGCGAGATTTCCGATCGTGTATACGGGGCTTTAGATATAACAATTGGGATTGGCTTGGGATACCTAATACTTCATCACTTCATATGTTTCTCACTTCAAGTCACCCCCACCTATTGCTTTTTAGCATCTTACATTAGGCTTTCCTCACTCATTCATTTTTTCATTTTTGATTTATTTTGGCTCACATGTTCACATTCATACGCTTTTATTCACCATAATAAAATACATTCATGAGTTCATTCTTTCCCTTTTTTTGTTATTTTTACATCCACACTTTTTAACCCTTTTATTAGTTTATTTACATTCATAATAACATCCACTCATTTAGCACATGGCATTTTTAAAAAAAAATTGATAATTATTACCACATTATAGATTTTTTATATTTTGTTATTTATCTTTTATTATTTTTTTTATATATAATTGTACTATTATTTTTGATATATAATTTAAAATATCATGACTCATCTCTTTGTTTATAATTCTGGGGCATTCGCTGCAGGTGTCGGGATTTCCATTCCCCTCCGCCCGTTGTTGGACACATTTAGCATGGCTTCTTCTAATGCGGCATACACACGTAGCGGACTATCCGGCGGACTTAGTCTGGTGGACTTCCCGCCGGACTGTCCGCCGGACTTTCCAAACGAGCTACTTGCCCACACACGGCACTTTTTCAGCGGACTAATACGGCGTACTAAGTCCGCCGGACTATCCGCCGTACTTTTGAAATGAACGGACTTGCCCACACACGCGGAGGAAAGCCCGCTCATTTTGAACGCGTCTCCAGGTAGCCGGGGCCAGCGAAGAAGGCGTCGCTGGCCCCGTCACCTGGTATGGACTTAAAGGGGAACCCTTACGCCGAAAAAATCGGCTTGGGGGTCCCCTCAGGTCCACATCAGACCCTTGTCCGAGCACGCAACCCAGCCGGCCAGGAAAGGGGAGGGACTCTTTTGCTAGTGGAGGAGCCCGACTTTCTTCTTCGTCGCAGCCCCTCTATTCTTCCGACTTCGGGGGTCCTGTCCCCCTCTTCGGTTCTTCTTGCCGGGCCACCGCGCCTTCTTCTAGCTCTTTTACAGGCGGTGGCCCGGTCTTCTTGCGCCGCTGTCACCGTCTTCTGTTCTTCTCTTCTTCTCTTCAGATGTTGCCTCGTCGCTCTCTATGCTCACAATGACGGGGGCACGGCGCACAGAGACTTATATAGGGACATCACCGGATGATGTCCCCGCCCAGTATGATGTCACAGTCCCAGAGGATGCTGGGACTGTGACATCATAATAGGCGGGGACATCATCCGGTGATCTCCCTATATAAGTCGCCGCGCACCGTGTCCCCATCATTGTGAGCAGAGAGAGCGACGAGGCAACATCTGAAGAGAAGAAGAGAAGAACAGAAGACGGCGACAGCTGTCAGACTGTATCTGACTGTGCTGTGATTTGTGTAAACATTAGGACAGGATGGACAGAAATACAAATCCCTAGGAATGTAAAACACCTGCCATATATAACGCATTTCTTTCTTTAGTTGCTTGCCTAGAGTTTGGCTTTAAATTTACGTTTTCCTTGACGAAAACTGAACTGCGGTCTTTATATATCTTTCTGTTCATTTTACACCCGGTATATCAGATGCTCTCCATTAAAGTTATAATTCTGTTAGTAAAGGAATAGAAAGTGGACATGGGACTTTACATGAAGCATGTCATTGTGAATAGTATATATGAATATTGAAGAGAAGTGAGTGGCCTCTAAAAGTTGTAAATGTAAAAATGAAAACAATAATTTGAACCATCATCCAAAATTTGAAGGAATAGGAGTTTGGGAACCTGATCCCCAACCAGGGTTCACCAGGGGCAGAAAAGCAAGTGGACTATCTTGGTACAGTGTGAGAAAATACAAAATAAACTGTAAAGACAATCGTAAAAATTACGAAACATTTATTTATACAGAATGCATAACAATGAATTAAAACAAAGGTGACTTGGTCATTAATGTTTCTTCATAAATGTTACTTCAACTAGTTTCGTGGGATGAACTGCTTCATCAGGAAGTACATCTGAAAATAGACACGGAGTCAATGACGTTATCGTCAAGGGTACAAACAACATTAGTAGAAAATCTAAAATCGTTTTTTTCTGCCCCTGATAAACCCTGGTTGGAGACCAGGTTATAAAAAAGTCAGTGCTACCACCCATACATCACACAGAAAGCAGAGCTCCTGGGTGCTCGATCCACAGTCGTTGGCTGAGTAGAGAAATGAGGAAAAGATGATTGCTCTTAAAAAATGTTGTATTTATTAACCACTTACAGACCGGTGCTGGTCAAAGACCAGACCACTTTTTGCGATTCTGCACTGACAATTGTGCGGTCATGCGACATAGCTCCCAAACAAAATTGACGTTTTTTTCACACAAATAGAGCTTTCTTTTGGTGGTATTTGATCACCCCTGCGGTTTTTATTTTTTGCGCTATAAACAAAAATAGAGCGACCATTTTGAAAAAAACACATTATTTTTTACTTTTTGTTATAATAAATATCCCCCAAAAATATATAAAAAAAATTTTTCCCTCAGTTTAGGCCGATACATATTCTTCTACATATTTTTGGTAAAAGCGATTATTGATTGTTATAGTGTTTACAAAATAGGGATAGTTTTATGCCATTTTTATTAATAATTTTTTATTATTTTTTTTTTACTAGTAATGGCGGAGATCAGTGATTTTTTTGTGACTGCGACATTGCGGCGGACACATCTGACATTTTTGACACATTTTTGGGACCATTGTCATTTATACAGTAATCACTGCTATATAAATGCAGTGATTCCTGTGTAAATGACACTGGCAGTGAAGGGGTTAACCAATGGGTGGCAGTGTAGGAATTAAGTGTTCCTAGGGGTGTATTACTAACTGTGGGGGGGCTGGGCTTTCATTTAGTGAACACTGATCTCTGCTCCAATCACATGGAGCAGAGATCAGCGTCACTAGTTGCTAGGCAGAATGGGGAAATGTTGTTTACACGGCATTTCCTCCATTCAGCAGTCCCGTGAGACGATCGCGGGTATGCCCGTGGCGATCTAGTCTGCGGGACCCGTGACCGGACTCACGGGGGTCCCGACCGGCACGCGAGTGCCGCGGGAATACCCGCTATCTTCTCACGGGATGGCTGAGCGATGGCAGGGCGGCATTCAAGATTGGACGTACCTGTACGCCAACATGCCTGCCCGTGCCATTCTGCCAACGTACATCGGCGTGCACTGGTCGGGAACCGGTTAACAAGCCACAGTGATCAAACGCAAATAAGAAATGTTGACGTGTTTCAGCCTATAAGGCCTTAGTCATAACCAGGTTCTCAAAGTCCTATTCCAATATATATATGACTAGATGAATACATGGATAGGTATAAATAATCTTGATTTGATATCATTCGCCCCTAAGGGTGGTCCATGATGTTTTGAGAGCATAATCAATAAATAATATAATCAAATAATATATAATACAGATATAATCATAAAAGATTCAGATAATGAATTATAATGATAATGATAGATTTAATGCAAACCATCAATGAACATGATTAATACTATGATTACAGATAAATATATAAATCAATAAAAATTACACATTAAACATATATAAATCACACAATAATAATAATAATAATAATAATAATAATAATAATAATAATAACAAACGATGATAATATTATTAAAATTCATGATTGCTATAAGCTAAGCTGGGCACCCTTGGTTGACAACCCGACGCATTTCATAGCTTCTTGCCAATCATCACGGGTAAGATGCATATGTATGCTGAAAATCAAGTAAATTTAAATAACCATTAACGTATAGAATCTTCTATTGGCAAGAGAATGCCAGAGACAACCACAAGCTGAGAATACTTACAGAGTAAACTGTAAGTTATATCCAATTCCAGCAATGAGTTTATAAGGTGGTCTGGAATAAACTGTCAGAACAGAAATATAAATCCTTAGGAATGTAAAACACCTGCGATATTTAATGCATTTCTTTCTTTAGTTGCTTGCCTAGAGTTCAGCTTTAAAAGTTACGTTTTCCTTGAAGAAACCTGAACTACAGTCTATATATATATCTTTCTGTTCATTTTAGGCCCGGTATATCAGATGCTCTTCATTGAAGTTATAATTCTGTTAGATATAATTTACATGACTAAATTGATTCCAATCCTTCATCTGCAGCATAAATATTATATTTGCAGTCTGTTCTTCTCGCTATGACAGTTAGCAGCAGTGCAGTAATTTCCCTACTGATAAAAAGTTTGACTTGGGTCTCTGCTGTGAAATAGCTCAGTGCCTTTACTCTGCCAGTATTCCTAGTGTGATTTGTAATAAATTCAATTGTTGGATATATGTAAAACTTGGGCATTATAGCCCCTCATGAATATTCATAATGCTATTTTTGCAATTTTGAACCTCTGGGGAGATTTTTACCGTATAAACTAATTTTGCGAATAGAGTTGAAATTGACAGGGAATAACACAGTGCATATAAAATCGCCAAGCCAATCTGCTAAAGCAGACGGAAGTAAGAATAAAATTAGACACAGAGAAAAAAAAAATGTATTTTCCAGCATCAAGGATATCATCAGATTGGCACAGCAGAGGGTCGCAAGCAGGGTTTTCATGTAGGGAACCGCCATCATAAATCCATATGATAAAACTATGGTTTAGCGTTAGAATATAGATAAAGTGACAGTTTAAAGCAGTATTAATCCCCCCCAAAAAATTAATATATTGAAGCTTAGATTTGGTGGCTGCATCAGATTTGCTTTTAAGCTTTTTTATTTTATTTTAACTTGGTGTTCCAGAAACACACTTCCTGTCTTAGGGTGTCTTCACTCTGATTGGAGGAGCAACAGAGAAACCTTTGGACAGCAGCATTGTCAGTTTGGAGTTGAGTGTTAGACTAGCAGATGTAGATGGTTTTGACTAATAAATTAAAAATTAATGGATAGGTTCACCTTTTTTTTTTTCTAAAATCCAGCTTTCCTATGTATCAATATACACTAAATTACCAAAAGTATTGAGATACCTGCCTTTACATGCACATAAACTTTAATGACATCCCAGTGTTAGTCCATATGGTGCTTCTCTTCAACATCAGTGCCTGACCTCACAAATGCGCTTCTGGAAGAATGGTCAAACATTCCCGTAGACACACTCCTAAACCTTGTGGACAGCCTTCCCAGAAGAGTTGAAGCTATTATAGCTGCAAAGGGTGGGCCAACTCATTATTGAATCCCGCAGACTTAGACTGAGATGCCATTAAAGTTCATATAAGTGTAAAGGCAGGTGTCCCAATACTTTTGACAATATAGTGTATCATTGATGTACCTCAGTTGCAGAAAAATAAAAGCTTTCTTTGATTTTGAGAATAGGGCCTTACCTTAGCCCTTGTTTTATTTCTTACAAAGCTTCAGAGACTTCCTGGTATGTAGATTTGGAAAAGAGAAACCAGTAAGACACAGGAAGGAGTTGACCTCATAGCACACACCCTTCACCCATCAAATACTGTAGGTTTGCACAGCATCCCTGGCATTCTTGTCAATGTAAGCTGCCATAGCTGCTATGTAGTGGTGGCTGGTGCTCAAAATTTTTTGGGGTGCGCAAACAAACTTAAAAATTCTTAAAAATACTGAAAAAATACCATCACTTGCAGGTTCACTGTGCCAACAATTTCAGCCACTGTGCCAATCATATGCACCCTCTGTGCCCATAAAATGCAGTCGCTGTGCCCATCATATGCAGCCACTGTGCCCCTGCCCGCTCGCTGTCTGACAGACACTTACCCCATCCTTATGGTGGGTCAGGCAGCGGGTGATTGGTGGCAGGCAGCGGGTCAGGCAATGGCTCCCGCATCCTCCATGTTTCCCGTGCATCTCTTCTTCTCTTTTTGCTAGTCGTCCAATAGGGATGCCTGTGCTTTTAGGCAATCAGGGGATGGGTATTAGACCCGTGCTTCCTGATTGGCAGAGAGGCGGTTCAGTGTTAGAAAAGCAAATTAATATTTGCTTTTCTAACACACTTGGGTGGGCTCTGAGCACAATGCTCTGCACTCTGAGTCCAGTTAATATGTCACAAACGCATATGTGTTGAAGCTTTGATGTGCACACCCTAATGCAATAGGCTGTGTACTCCTATGATCACAAATGAACTAATGTTATGAAATTTTTCATGGTGATCTCTCTGTTAATTGCTCTGCCTTTTTGGTCTATTGCAGATCTAATTACTGGAGCTCCAGATGACGTCTGAATGACGAAACGCGTAGGGCGTGGCCAGATACGTACACCTTCAGCACAAACGGCGTGTCAGCCGAGTGGATGTTCCGAACGCTTTTAATACAATACGTGTTTTTTTCGTACTAAATGTGAGTATTTTTAAGGTTGTTTCAAATAAACTGAGTTTCAAACATACTACACCATGGGCAGTCCTCTTTTCTATCACATGTAAACGAGGTACAACATCCCCACGGAAGAACGAGGGATCTCCCCAGCAGCATAGCAGAGACAGCACAAGAAGCGACACAGTGGCTTATACTGTGGAGGCTGATCCACCCCGGACGGGGTCATATCTCTGGTGAGAGCAAAATCCATAAACGTTCACTGCAAACGTTCACTGCGAACGAATATCGAAGTCACTTTCTTCACTTACCTTTTTCACCACCAAATATTCGTTTCATGTTTAAATATTAATTCTAAACTTTATTCAATTGGACTTTCACATTTGACTTGTCACCGCAAGATTTTTTTACTTTTTACTTTTTACTTTTTACTTTCTGGACTCAATTTTTCAATCTTTTATTTTTTATTTCTTATCTGTATTTAATTTTCTATTTTTTCTATTTTTATATTGTGGTATTTTTGACATGTTTTGAGATTTGACACAGTGTGTTTACACCCACCATCCCACCAGTATTCACGTTTATATGTTTTTGATTGTTCCCCTTGTGTCCATTCATTTGGTTGTGCCACAATCACAGTCACAAGCAACTTTAGTAGTTTTCACTATTGAGTATTGATTGATTCATGATAGTTTTACTAATTATTTATTTAAATATTTATCTATTCACCTTTACCTAATTTGAGTGGACCGTACAGTTTTATTGCATTTACTAACTAGCATGCTGGAAAATTTATATTCACTTTGCATTCACTATTTAATAAGGATTAACCCCCAGCACTTTATTATTTATTGATTTTACTATTGATTTTACTATTCAGTCCATCAAGGTTTCTCGCTGGTTTTAAAAAAATATTAGCCAGCAAGCTGGAATATTTGTACAATTTTATTTTATATTATATTATTTTATATTTTATATTTTTTAGTGAGTTTAATAAGGTATAGCGCCACATCTATTCTCCTTCTTTCACCTATTTTACTGTTCCATCCATCTGGATGGAAACATAATAGAGGCTGCTCTTACCTATATTACACTACATACTCTCTGTATAACAGATTCCATAGCGCACCCTATCCCTCTGTTCTAATTACTATTTAGCTCTCACCTGCATGAGCAGTAGACTCAGAGACCCAGGGATATGTAGTTTAATGGGGAAATGTCAGTTCTTATACTACAAAGGTCATAATTTAATCTGTGCAGTGCTGTGCACCATGCCTCATGTTTCAAACAGAAACATCTGACAGCAGAATCTGAAGATTTGCTCTACTACAGTAAGTCCCTTACATTCGAACAAGCTCCATTCCAAGAGTGCATCTGTAAATCAAATGTATTCGTAGACCCAACAAAGTTAGCCTAGCTACAAAACTAAGACAGTCGGCTATATAGTACTGTAGCATAACAGGTCGATAATAGGCTTGAAATTAAGAAACTGTACTACTGTACTAGTAAAATACACAAAAATGCAACCACTTGTGGAGGATGCACACACCTGACAATGTACACCAGACACATGAAATAACTTATGTGACTGTACATGCAAACACACATTCTCTTCTTCGAAATGTTTGCAACATTGCAGATAATTAAAAAGTATGATAAAAAAAAAGGCGTGGGGTCCCCCCAATCCATACCGGCCCCTCGAGTCTGATATGGTTTTAAGGGGAAGCCCATGCCAAAAAAACAACCCAGCATGCAATGGCACATGACGTCACAAGGGTGGGGCCACCAGGTGACATAGCCAGATGGCCCCGCCCCTTACCTATATAAGAAATGTCAGATGGTGGAGCCTGCAGTAGGCAGGCAGCCAGTCTTCACTGACAGTGGGAGCATCACACTGTGTGTGTGTTTTATTACCTTGTGACACTATTTTGGTGAATGGGTAGGGGTACGATGCACCTGATACTCATTTATGTGGGAGGGGATCTGGGGGGCTTCCAGATTCTGATTAACCCCCTGTCCGCAGACCCCCACAACCACCAACCATGGTTGTGGGGATGAGGCCCTTGTCTGCATCAACATAGGGACAACGTGCTTTGGGGTGGAGGGGCAGAGCACCCACCCCCCATGTGCTCGCCTCCCCTTTCCTGACCTGCCAAACTGCATGCTTAGATAAGAGTCTGGTAAGGATTTTGGGGGGGGGGCACAGTTTTTTTTTATTTTGGTGTGGGGTTCCCCATAAAACCCCAGGCTGCTTTTTGACAAATGCTGCACGTGATACCGCCAGTAAAACCCTGGTGGTAATTACCAGCAGCATAATCGTTATTTTTCTTGTAAATTGGACTTAGTTTACTGCATGTGATAATTTATGCAAATGAGTAACATGATACCCTTATCTCATGCAGTAAACGTTAGTGAATTGACCCCCATGAAACCAAATGATCAATGGACATTTTATGTAGGTAAAAAAAGCAAGGTGCATGTAATGCCGCGTACACACGACCGGACTTTCCATCAGAATAAACTCTGATGGTCTTTCCAGAGTTCCGACGGAGTTCCGCTGAAACGAACTTGCCTACACACGATCTCATCAAAGTCCGTTCGTTTTGAACATGATGACGTACGACGGGACTAGAAAAGGAAGTTCAATAGCCAATAGCTGCCCTTACGTCGTATTTGGTCTGTTGGAATAGCATACAGACTAATGGTTTTGCCGATAGGAATTGATTCTATCAGAAAGATTTAAAACATGTTCTATTTCTAGGTCCATCAGAATTTTTGATAAAAAAAAGTCAAATGAAGCTCACACACAATTGGAATATCCAACGAAATGATTTCTGCTGGAAAGTCCGGTCGTGTGTATGCGGCATAAGAAGAGTTATGCCCCATACACACGGTCGGATTTTCCAATGGAAAATGTGCAATCGGATCATGTTGTCGGAAAAGCCGATCATCTGTGGGCTCCATCTGACTTTTTCCATCGGATTTTCCGACGCACAAAGTTTGAGAGCAGGATCTAAAATTTTCAGACAAAATCCGATCATTTAAATTCCGATCATGTGTAGACAATTCCGACAGACAAAGTGCCACGCATGCTCAGAATAGACTTAACCCCTGTACACACGGTCGGAGATTTCGACAACCAAATCCATCGGATTTTGTCCGTCGGATTGTTTCCGAAACTGTTGCATACACACGGTCGGACAAAGTTGTTGAAAAATCCAATCTTTCAGAACGTGATGACGTAATTTCGTTACGATGGGACTACATTCAGGCTAGTAGCCAAAAGCTTTGATGTAGGAATTTGATCTGAGCATGCGTGGCACTTGGTCCGATCAAAATTCTCTACACATGATCGGAGTATGTCCGATCGGCCCAGTTGGTCGGGAAATATTTCCAACATGTTGGAAATTTGGGTTCGACGGAATCAGTCCGATGCATACCACACACAGTCGGATTATCTGACAACATGGACCGATAGGACACATTCCGACGGATTCTCCGACCGCGTGTAGAAGGTCTAAGAGAAAAAACCTATTGGCTACTGGACTCTTTATAGTCCTGTCGTATGTGGTTGACATCACCTCGTTCTGAATGATCGATTATCCGACAACTTTGTGCAACCGTGTGTATGCAAGACAAGTTTGGGCCAACATCCGTCGGAAAAAATCAGACGGATTTTGTTGTCGGAATGTCCGACCGTGTGTATGGAGCTATACAGTGCCGCTAAGTTTTTCTAGAATATGGCCCTGGTTGATTATAACATCTATTATTTAGTAAATACATTGTTAAATCTAGTTTTCAAAGGCCTTGTAAGTCATTAATTTGTGGTGAGAGCTTAGTCTCTTTTAACCAATTCAGCCCTGGACCATTTGTCAGGACCAGAGGTCTTTTTACAATTTCGCACTGCACTGCTTTAATTGGTAATTGCGCGGTCATGCAATGTTGTATCCAAACGAAATTTGCGTCCTTTTCTTCCCACAAATAGAGCTTTCTTTTGATGGTATTTGATTGCCTCTGCGATTTTTATTTTTTGCGATATAAATGGAAAAAGACCAAAAATTTCGAGAAAAAAATATATTTTCTACTTTTTGTTATAAGAGAAATCGAATAAACTCAATTTTAGTCATACATTTAGGGCAAAATTTATTCAGCCACATGTCTTTAGTAAAAAAAAGTAAATAAGCGTATATTTATTGGTTTGCGCAAAAGTTATAGCGTCTACAAACTAGAGTACATTTTCTGGAATTTACACAGCTTTTTAATTTATGACTGCCTATCTCATTTCTTGAGGTGCTAAAATGGCAGGGCAGTAAACCCCCCCCCCCCCACATGACCCCATTTTGGAAAGTAGACACCCCAAGGAAATTGCTGAGGGGCATTTTGAGCCCATTGAATATTTTTTTTTTCCCAAGTGATTGAATAATGACACAAAAAAAAAAGTTTACAAAAAGTTGTCACTAAATGATATATTGCTCACACATGCCATAGTTATATGTGGAATTGCACCCCAAATTATATTCTGCTGCTTCTCCTGAGTACGAGGATACCACATATGTGGGACTTTTTGGGAGTCTAGCCACGTACGGCACCCCGAAAACCAATCACTGCCTTCCGGATTTAAATATAAAACGCTACCAAAAAAAAACTGTTAGCGATCGCAGGGATCAGGACCTTCAGGATTTCTAAGGGTGCAAATTTTTGATTTCACTCCTCACTACCTATCACAGTTTCGAAGGCCATAAAATGCCAAAATAGCACAAACCCCCCCCCCCCCCAAATGACCCCATTTTGGAAAGTAGACACCCCAAGCTATTTACTGAGAGGCATGTTGAGTCCATGAAATATTTTATATTTTGCCACAAGTTGCAGGAATATACATTTTTTTATTTTTTTTGCACAAAGTTGTCACTAAATGATATATTGCTCACACATGCCATGGGCATAAGTGAAATTACACCCCAAAATAAATTCTGCTGCTTCTCCCGAGTACGGGGATAACACATGTGGGGGACTTTTTGGGAGCTTAGCCACGTACGGGACCCCGAAAACCAAGCACTGCCTTCCGGAATTAAATATAAAACGCTACAAAAAAAAACTGTTAGCGATTGCAGGGATCAGGCCTGACTCTGCGAACGCTGCAGTTATGTGTTTAGTGTTTTGTAAATGACAGTGATCGATCGATACTGCACTTGGGTGGGCTGGGCAGAGGGGCAAAACGCAGGTGCCAGCAGGTATCTGGGCTGATCCCGCTAACAATGCGTTTTTTTGGAACCCTAAACTGCTGGGGACGCTAGTATCGATCAGATCAGATATTGATCTGTTCAGATTCGATACCACTACGGGAGGTTTATGCTTTGCGCATGGGTGTTAGCGGTACTGGCACTAACCTAGCGTTGCCTGGGGCGACGCAGACCCTGACCCTAAAACCTAATTGATATCACCCCCCGGGTGATCAGGGGGTTAAACCTTTATTGGGTAATAAATGGTGGGTGCCCTGATGCTATAAAAAGCAAACTAACTAACCAGAGTCACCCGTAACACTTATATGGTGATCACTGGTGAAAGGGTTAACTAGGGGAAATCAGGGGGTTAAAATCTTTATTAGGTAGTATATGGGGGTCCCTGGCGCTATATAAAAACCTGACAGGGAACCTAAATAACTAACTGGCTAACCAGCGTCACCAGTGGCACTTATACGGTGATCGCTGGTGAAAGGGTTAACTAGGGGCAATCAGGGGGTTAAAACCATTATTGGGTAGTATATGGGGGTACCTAGCGCTATAAAAACCTGGCGGTGAACCTAAAAAAATAACTAGCTACCTAGCGGCACCAGTGACACTAATGCAGCGATCAGAAAAACGATTGCTTAGTGATACTGGCAAAAGGGGGTGAAAGAGTTAACTAGGGGCAATCAGGGGGTTAAAACCGTTATTGGGTAGTATATCTGGGTACCTAGCGCAATAAAAACCTGGCGGTGAACCTAAAAAAATAACTAGCTACTTAGCGGCACCAGTAACACTAATGCAGCGATCAGAAAAACGATCGCTTAGTGACACTGGCAAAAGGGGGTGAAAGGGTTAACTAGGGACAATCAGGGGGTTAAAACCATTATTGGGTAGTATATCGGGGTACCTAGCGCTATAAAAACCTGGCGGTGAACCTAAAAAAAAAACTAGCTACTTAGCGGCACCAGTGACACTAATGCAGCGATCAGAAAAACGATCGCTTAGTGACACTGGCAAAAGGGGGTGAAATGGTTAACTAGGGGGGCTACCCTTGACCTAACACTAACTGCCCTGACAATTTTTACTGTCACAACTGACACTAAATGCAGTGATCAGAAAATAAATGATCACTGCAATCAGTGACACTGTGACTGGGGGGGGGATCGGGGGGCGATCGGGGGGGGGGGGATTTTTGTGCCTACATGTCAGTGTAGTGTTGGTGCACACTTACTTTCTCTGTTCTCCTCGCAGTCCGGTCAAAAAGACCTCCCCGAGGAGAATGACATCACTTCCTCCCTGCCTGTGTTTACTATACACAACGGGGGAAGCTTCTCATTCGCCAGGAGCGATCGAGAGGGGATGGCCAGAAACCAACGGCCGTCCCCTCATCCCGGATAACTCCTGCAGCGAAACGGACCGCCGCATCCACCTATTACACTTTTGAAGGCCCTGGAGTACCAGGACAATGGAATTTCCCATAAAATGACCCCATTTTGGATAGCCAACACCCCAACGTATAATCTGCGAGGCATAATGAGTTTTTTGAATGGTTAATTTTTTTCCAGAAGTTTTTGGAATATGTGGAAAAAAATTAAAACGCATTTTTTTTTACACAAAATTGTCAATTTATAAGATATTTCTAACACATAGCATGTATATAGCAAAAATTACACCCCAAAACACATTCTGCTACTCCTCCCGAGTAGCCTGGCCACAAAGAGAGACAGAACATTGAAGTAGTACGTTCAGGCGTTCTAGGAGCATAAATGACACATCTCATTTCATTCCTACCTATCACACTTTTGAAGGTCCTGGACTACCAGGACAGTTAAATTACCCACAAAATGACCCCATTTTGGAAAGCAAACACCCCAACGTAAATTCTATGAGACATGGGCTGCAAATAGGTACTCGGGTACTCTGATGGGCTGGAGATAGGTACTCTGGTACTCTGATGGCCTGGTGACAGGTACTCGGGTACTCTGATGGCCTGGTGACAGGTACTCGTGTACTCTGATGGCCTGGTGACAGGTACTCTGATGGCTTGGTGACTGGTATTTGGGTACTCTGAAGGGCGGTGACAGGTACTCATATGGACTGTGACAGGTACTCAGGTACTAAGATGAACTGTGACAGGTACTCGGGTACTCAGATGAAAGGCGCAATCAGTAGGATTGGTGTACACTGTAGGCGGTAACGAGATGTTACCGCAATCTCCTCCTCACACACGATGAAAGGATCACAGCCGATCACGTGGGTAAACAGCCGGCCAATGGCTGTTTACCAGCGTCGGTGACGAGCAGTGTTCCCGGGGAACACGCCGCCACCGCCGTGCACGCGCACGCGATCGCATGCGCCGTGCACAGTCGGGGTGTGACCATCTGTGATCGGCCGTGACTTCATCACGCCGATCATGTGGTAAACAGCCATAGCCAATGGCTGTTCACCCCCTTCGGGGGTGAGCGGTGTCTCCGTGACACCCTGCCACCGAAGAAACAGGGATGCGCGCGCACGATCGCGCGCATTCCCTGTTTAAACGGGAGGCCGTCATATGACGGCCTCCTGCCGCAATAGGTGCGCCGCCTGGCCGTCATTTGACAGACGGCGGTCAGCATCTAGTTAAAGTGGTTGTAAACATGAAATATGAAAAAAGCACATCTTGCCACACTGTCTACTTATCTTTCTCCAAAGCTCTGATTTTCATTTCTTTCTACTGCCTTGTTCTTCTGTTATCTGCATACCAGTAAGTCGTTTCTGGCAGCTTTTCCCGACACCAAGGTAATGTGGGAGGGAGCTGCAGCACACAGACTGTGACTCATGTTCACAACTGTGCTTGTTCTCCGTACTGTGTGAAGGGGGGTGTCCGTCCAATCAGGGCTTAGTGCTGTTGGCTCTGTGAAGACTTCAGATCCCCGCATCCTGCTCTAAGAAGAAATTGTTTCCTCTTTGTGTTTTCAGAACGATCTACAGAAGAAATGGCTGCAGATACAAAGCTACAACTTATGAAGGAGAATTTGTTTCATGTCTGTGTATTACCTTATGCTGGTCATTTCATTGGGCTTATGTACAGGTTTAAAACCACTTTAAAGCTTATCTAAACCCCTTCAAAAATGTACATCGCAACTTATCAGCGGCTGCATTAGATTTCTTTATGCAAGCTTTTTCCTTTATTCTCACTTGCTGATTCAGAAAATAGCACAATTCCAGTGAGGCTCAGAACGAAAAGACAAGAGGAACATGTAGTGCAGGGCTGGGCTGCAGCAGCAACGCACGGGCCGGAATGGCTTCAGAGGCAGGTCAGGTAGTTTATCCAGGACCAAGCGGAGGGGTCGGCTACCGGAGGTGAGGCATCTACATGCGCACGGAGGTCTCAGCCTTCAGAGCGTTTTCCCCCGGCCTCTCCAGTACCTCCGCTAGGGCTCATCGCCTTCCCAGGAGCCCACTCGTGGACCTGTTGGCCCCGCCAGCGAAGCACACACCTGCTTTGGCTGGGTGGGAGGCTGGGCGGAATCCTCGCCGCTCGTGGAGCCCAGGGGGCAGGGCTACAGGTGCAAAGGCTCCTGTGCCTCGCACTCTTATTGGGAGCCAAGAGGGAGCACGATCCCCCTCTCTCCAGAGATGCCTCAGAGGGGTGAGATTCGGCAAGGGAGGAGCAGCGGTGCACCGCTCGGGCCGTCACCAGATGCGGCCGGTGGTCTTGGGGAACGTCTGAGCAGCCGAAGCCTGAGGGCAGATCACAAAAACATTAGTCTTTGGATGCGCCTAATGTCTTCCCCGGGGCCTCCGAAAATGTTTCTTCAAGGGGGGGCCAGGGGTACGCCCTCTTCTGGACTGCCGGCTGGAAAGAAATGGGGGGTGTGCTGGACATTTAATGAAGGGTCCTGTAAATTTGGGGGGGCAGGTAGAGGTTGAGTTGGGGCACATGGGGGGGCCATACGCGGTTCAGCCGTTGACGGATTTGGTGGTCTCGCCTTTGGGGGTGGTGCCAAAAAAGGAGCCGAGCAAGTTTTGGCTCATTCATCACCTCTCATTTCTGAAAGAGGGGTCAGTAAATGATGCCATTGATCCGGATGCCTGCACGGTGTCATACACTTCTTTTGACTCGGCAGTAGGGTGGGTTAGGCGCTATGGTCAGGGCGCGCTCATGGCAAAATCGGACATTGAGTCTGCTTTTCGTTTGCTGCCGGTACACCCGGACAGCTTTAGCCTGTTGGGGTGCTGTTGGCAAGGAAAATTCTACGTGGATCAATGTTTGCCTATGGGTTGCTCCATTTCCTGTGCCTTGTTTGAAATGTTTAGTTCCTTTTTGGAATGGGTGGTCAGGGACATTTCAGGGCTGCATTCTGTCATACACTATCTGGACGATTTTCTGTGTGTGGGTCCCCCTTCTTCCAGGGTGTGTGCGATCCTGTTGGCGACACTGCAACACATTGCTGGTAGGTTTGGAGTGCCGTTGGCGGCTGACAAGACAGAGGGCCCGACTACAGAAATCAGTTTTCTGGGTATCATTATTGATTTGATGGTGATGGAGTGTCGTTTGCCGACAGAAAAGGTGGAGAATCTCAGGACTGAGATGCGGGGGATGTTGGGGCATAGCAAGGTTCGACTACGGGAGTTACAGTCTTTGTTAGGTAAGTTACATTTTGTTTATCGTATCATTCCAATGGGTAGAGATTTTTGACGACGGTTGTCGGCAGCCACCACGGGGGTGAGTGCCCCAAATGATTTCATCAGATTGAATGGGGAGTTGAAGGAGGATTTGAAAGTATGGCACATGTTTCTAGAAACTCATAACGGGTGTTCATTGTGGATGGAGGGACCGGTGAGTAACTAGAATTTGGCCCTAGCAGGGTCGACGGGTTACGGGGCTTTCTTTTAGGGGCAATGGAGTGCGGAGTCCTGGCCAAGTTCCTGGGTTGAAGCGGGCTTCCTTAAGAACTTGGTGTTGCTGGAATTGTTTCCGGTGGTAATGGCGATGGAGCTGTGGGGCGAAGTGTGTAGCAATTTGAGGATTGGGTTGGAATGTGACAACATGTGGGTAGTTCAGGTAATTATCAGGATCTCCACGTCGTCACTGCCGGTGATTTGTTTGTTATGGCACTTGGTGCTGCGTTGTCTGCAGTTGAACATTTTCTTGTATGCGGTACATATTCTGGGTGTTGACAACATGCTAGCTGATTCACTGTCTCGTTTTCAGTGGCACAAGTTCAGGGAGCTGGCTCCAGACGCAGAGAAGGACGGGGTTCCCTGCCCAGGATGGCTCTGGGAGATTGTCTTGGAGTCACGTAGGATTGATTAGGAGGTTGGTAAGCAAGGAAACTTGGGCCTCTTACTCCTCGGTCTGAAGGGAGTGGTTTGAGCTGGAGCGGGTGAGTCCGAGTCTAGGTTATTGGTAATTTATTTTGTTTCTAGGCACATGGAGGAGGGTGAGTACAGGGCAGGCCGGACTTCACCAAAGATTTTTGGGTGAAGCAAGCGATCAAAGGGTACAGTAAATGTCATCGGAAGACATATATACTCGTAAGCCAGTTTCCTTTTGTATCCTGTTGGAAATATCTAAGTTTTGGTTAATAAAATAAGGCTGCTATGGCCTTTTAAAACTCCAAATCCATGTGTGGTGTGGTCATTTGAGGGGAATAAAGGTGGGTATGGGGAAAAATTTATGGTGTTAAGTTGGTGATATCTGAACTACACTGGTCAAGTGAGGCCTGGAACGAAAAGACAAGAGGAATATGTAGTGCAGGGCCGGGCATGACAAGGTGGGAAGTAAAGCAACTTCGGGATTAAAATATTGAAGAAAGAGGAATAAGAGGAGTCTGAAGATGAAAGTGTTGAGAGGGGAGGAGCAGTATAAAAGAAGAGGCGGGGTCAGGGGTGGTCAGTCCGGAAAGGAGAAACTGAAGGAGGCAGTTTTTCCCATCCACCCTCCCTGTTGTGTTGTTGTCTTTGTGTGTTGTTCATTTGTGTTTTGTATTTCAGGTGTAATGAGTGCAGGACGTCATAGCAGCTTGTAGCGGCGGTTCCTTGGTCTTTGATGGCGGCAGATAACAGATGTGATCAAAGTGGTGGGGGGCTCATCGGTGGAATGGGCCTCTCTGGGGTATTCCGATGGAACGGGAGACTGGTATACGGTTATGCTTGCACTTTGGGAAAGGGGTTGTCTCAGAGCTGGCAGACAGCTGAAGGCCTGGTATAGAAAAAGGTCTCGCAGTGTATTGATGGATATTGGTTCAGTGGCAGTACCGTCAAAGACCAACAAGCTGTATGTTAATAAAGTTGCCGTTACAAATGTTATTTGGCAATATCTACGTTTTGGTTAATAAAATAAGGCTGCTATGGCCTTTTAAAACTCCAAATCCATGTGTGGTCTGGTCATTTGAGGGGAATTACGGTGGGTATGGGTTAAAAGTTGTGGGGAAAAGATTATGGTGTTAAGTTGGTGTTATCTGAGCTACACTGGTCAAGTTCTGGGGTGACAATGCTGCCTCTCTCCACTTTGAGAAACCATTTTTGTCGCCCTAAAGCCCCATACACACTATCAGGTTTTCTGCTGACTTTTGTCTTCCGATTTATCAAAACCATGTAGTGAAGGGCCTGCCTGATTGCATACACATTGAAACTCCTAAGGTTTGACCTCATATTATATGGTTTTGGTAAATCTGAAGACAAAAATCAGCAGAAAATCTGTTGGTGGTATGGGGCTTAACTTCCCTGGCGGTGATGCCGAGTCTGGCTCGGGTTGGGATTTCAGTACCATAAGCGGTTACCCCGAGCCAGACTCGGGATCGGATCGCTGGATACAGGGAGACTTACTTATCTTGTCCCCTGGATCCAGCGATGTCCTCCGCGCTGTGTGATCGAGCCGTCCTCCGCTCGATTCACACAGGGCTCGAGTGCCGCCGAGCTCCGTTCCCTACAACATTATGACGCACGGGAGCGGAGATCGGCGCCAAATTAAAAAAAGTAAAAAAACACAAAACACATACAGTACTGTAATCTTACAGATTACAGTACTGTATAAAAAAAAATTGCACACCCCCTTTGTCCCTAGTGGTCCGTCCAGTGCCCTGCATGCACTTTTATATTATAAATACAGTTTTTTTCTGCCTGGAATTTGGAGATTGTCCATAGCAACCAAAAACTGTCCCTTTATGTCAAAAGTGATTTTAGACCAACTAGAAAACAGCGATAATAAATTAGAATCACTTGCAGAATTGAGAGATAGCAATTTGTGGGGAGATCCGTCATCAAACACTAAATCTAATGACAGCGACAATTCTGCAAATGAGCAAATTTCAGTGTTTTTGGATTTGATTACATGATTGAATAATTTTTCTTATTATTTATTATATTATACATTTTATCATACCCGGGATGTCTGCTAGACTCTGGTTTGAACAGATTTAAGAGAGTTATTCCTAAGAATTACAGGACTACAATATAAAACGCCAAATTTCCATGCAAAATAACTGTACCGCTTTCAGCACCTAAAATCAGAACTAATCGTACCGCCAGGGAGGTTAAGCTGCTGACCTGTTCTGAACTACTAAAAAACAGCCTACTCTGGTCATCTCCATAGGGGGTGGGGTAATTTGTAGTTTGCAGAAGAAAAAAGATAACATTGTTTGGGATTTCAGTTACATTCACTGACATTTATAGGACACAGCATGTCCAGCCTGATAAACAGGAATTGTATGTACTTGATGAAAATGTTCTTATCTTGAAATAAGCAAAAATTATGCAGCCTCCACATCTAAAGACTGCTAAGCTGCAAATATATATTTTTTGTGTTTAGTTTTTGTTTGACCTTGTTCCTCTATTAAGAAACAGCTTTTCTTACTCCCTATGACACCATCAGAGAGTGTAGGAAGAATATATGGAGCTCTGTAATTCAGCAGGTAAGTGGGCTAACATTTCAACAAAGATGTTGTATTTTCAGCCCAAACATACACTTAAACTGGCCATAGAAGGTACAGGTTGCACGAATAAAATAATCACTCAATTCCCCCATGGGCACCATCTCCTTGTAGGTAGGCAGCATACCCACTTTGCACCTATTCAGTTTGAACACTAATACTGGACAATAGTGAAAGACAACTTTAATTGCGCAACCTGGATGAATCAATCAAGTGAACAAATGAGCCACCAGAATACAAACTTGTGTGCCCAGACCAATGTGCCATTCACCCCCACCGAATAAAAAAGCCGGAGTGCTGGAGCGGTGCCCAGTTTGTAAAAACTTGGATGGCAATCTGGTTCCATGCCCTCCTCTTGCTCGCTCGCAGTTTATAGCATGGATCTCTAGTATCATACAGACAGGGGTGCTCCTTTACCATTCTAATGAAGCTCTCCTGATCTAGGAGACATACTGTCTCATCCATTTCCCCTTCCATATTGCTGGTCTCCATGTGTGCTAAATATGGTGATCTGTGCAATTCCTGTGTATGTCATTTCCTTATGTAAATTCTATTTCTCTTGAGTAGAAACGCTCGTTGTCACGCTAAACGCTTGAATCGAGCATTTTCATTCATTTCTATGGGAATAAAAACACCCAAATCAGCCCGATTCGCGACAAAAAAGGGTCCAGAACTTGTTTGAGCTTCAGGCGTTTGGCTTCAGGCGACATGGAGTGGAGATGTGAACCATCTCCTTTGAGAATAATGGATTTTTTCCCCTCCAGCGTTTTGTAGCTTCAGGTCAGCAACAATACTCAGGTAGGCCGTGGTGTTTAAACAATGCTCAACTGGTACTAAGGGATCCAAAGTGTGTCAAGAAAATATCTCCCACACCATTACACCACCACCACCAGCCTGAACCATTGATACAAGGCAGGATGGATCCATGCTTTCATTTTCTATCAAATTCTGCCCCTACCATCTGAATGTTGCAGCTGAAATTGAGACTCATCAGACCAGGTAACATTTTTTCCAATCTGTAATTGTTCAATTTTGGTGAGCCTATGCGAATTGTAGCCTCAGTTTCTTGTTCTTGGCTGACAGGAGTGGCACCCAGTGTGGTCTTCTGCCACTGTAGCCCATCTGCTTCAAGGTTCTAAGTGTTGAGCATTTAGAGATGGTATTCTGCATACCTTGGTTGTAATGGTTATTTCAGATACTGTTGCCTTTCTATCATCTCAAACCAGTTTGCCCATTCTCCTCTGACCTCTGACATCAACAAGACCTTTCTCTCCACGCAACTGCCGCTCACTGGATATTTTCTCTTTTTTTTGACCATTCTTTGTAAACCCTAGAGACAGTTGTGCGTGAAAATCCCAGTAAATCATCAGTTTTTGAAATACTCAGACCAGCCCATTCTGATGCTCGGTTTGAACTTTAGCAAGTTGTCTTTACCACTTCTAGATACTTAAATGCATTGAGTTGCTGCCATGTGATTGGCTGATTAGCAATTTGTGTTACCGAGTGATTGAACAGGTGTACCTAATAAAGTGTCTGGTGAGTGTTTCTACTCTTGACAGTTTAAATCCAAAAATAATATCCACATCATGCAATACGTATTTTGCTATATGTTTACATAAGGTACATATAAAATACACCCACAGAGAAGCCTGGCCCAAATAAGAAAATGTTAAATTCCTTTCTAGAAAAAATATTGCAGGTCACTCCTGGGACAGAGCAAGCTTGAAAGTTACAATTTACACCCTGTGAATGTTGAAGCAGTGCAAAGAGTTACAGCAAAATAAATCTCAGCCCCGCTCCAGAGAATAGCTGTGCTAAGATTTTTCCTTCACTCTAATTTTATTCTATTTTATATCTGTATGGTAGGGTAGTATTTTAATTATTCTATTCATATTACTTAATGAGAGAAAAGAGGCATAACCTTTTTATTAGATTTTTTAAATGTAGTGCGTTATTATTGTTATAATTTTAATTAGTTTATTCGTTATCAGTAATTATCTTAAAGTAGAACTATGACCTCCCATTAACAAAACATATGTGTTGCAGAACTTAATTCGAAGTGCATTTGTGCTAATGCCCTGTACACAGACGGTCGGACATTCCGAAGACAAAATCCGTTGGATTTTTTCCAGATGGATTTTGGCCCAAAATCGTCTTACATACACATAGTCACATAAAATTGTAAGAAAATCCAATCATTCAGAACGAGGTGACGTAAACCACGTACGAGGGGACTATAAAGAGACCAGTAGCCAATAGCTTTCGTCTCGTAATTTATTCTGAGCATGCTTGGCACTTTGTGTGTGGGAATTGCATACACACAATTGGAATTTACTCGATCGGATTTTGTTGTCGGAAAAATTTTAGATCCAGATCTCAAACTTTGTGTGTTGGAAATTCCGACAGAAAAAAGTCAGATGGAGCCCACACATGGTCTGAATTTCCGACAACACAGTCTGATCGCACATTTTCCGTCAGAAAGTATGACCGTGTGTACATGGCGTTACAGTTTACGGTCCCCCTGCAAAGTCTCACACATACCTATTTATCCTTCCAGTCTCATCCACCTCATACAGCTTCCTGTGATGGGGACAGTGCCGCTGTATTAACCACTTGGCGACCAGCCGCCGCAGTTATACTGCGGCAGGTTGGCTCGGCTGCGCAAATGATCGCAGATGTACGTCCGGCTCGTACACAGCAATCTGTAGGTGATCACACACCGCCGGAGGCTTCCATTAGCCAGCAGGGAATCCACCCCGGTGGACTCGAAGTCCACTGGCCACCCACGATCATTCCCCTTAGTGACAGAATGGTGTAAACAAGACAAATCTCCGTTACGACAGGGGAGATCACACAGATCCTGTCTTTCTGCTTCTAACTGTCTTCCCCCATACAGTTAGAACACACAGTGAGACCCCTTTCCCACTGCTGGTGCCCGGGCGTCAGTGGTAAAGCGGTGCTATTTTTAGCACCACCTTACTGTCATTTTAGCAGCGATATTCGGCCACTAGTGGAGTGGTCTTAACCCCCGCTAACGTCTGAGAAAGGGTTAAAAACCAGCCACGACAGGGTTAAAACCACCACAAAGCACTGCTACAGCGGCGCTATGCCAGCGCTATAGCCGCGCTGCCCCATTGATTTCAATGGGCAGGAGCGATTTAGGAGCGGTGTATACACTGCTCCTTCAACTCTCTAAAGATGCTGCTAGCAGGACTTTTTTTAGCGTCCTGCAAGCGTACCGATCCAGTGTGCAAGCCACTGGGGCTTTCAAATAGGAGAGACAGCAGCGGCTGTTTCAGGGTGCTTTGCAGGTGCTATTTTTAGCACTGTAGTGCCTGAAAAGTGCCCCAGTGTGAAAGGGGTCTAAGGGAACACAGTTGACCCCTTGATCACCCCTAATGTTAACCCCTTCCCTGACAGTGTCACTAGTACAATAACAGTGCATATTTTTAGCACTGATTACTGTAATAATGTCACTGGTTCCCACAAAAATGTAAAAAATGTCCATTAGGTGTCCGATCTGTCCGACGCAATGTTACAGTCCCACTAAAAATCAATGATCGCCGCCATTACTAGTAAAAAATAAATAAATAATAAAAATGCCATAAATCTATCCTCTATTTTGTACATACGCTTATTGGGATTTATTTTACCAAAAATATGTAGCAGAATACAAATTGGCCTAAATTGATGAATACATATTTTTTTTATATATATTTTTTTATAGTAGAAAGTAAAAAAATTTGATTTTTTTTCAAAATTGTCGCTCTTTTTTTGTTTATAGTGTAAAAAATAAAAACCGCAGAGGTGATCAAATACCACCAAAAGAAAGCTCTATTTGTTGAAAAAAGGGACATAAATTTTATTTGGGTACATCCGCTCAATTATCAGTTAATTATCAGTTAAAGCGGCGCAGTGCCGTATTACAAAAAATGGCCTGGTCATTAAGGGGGTAAATCCTTCTGTGGCTGAAGTGGTTAAAGGCAATATCCCTCATGTAGGCTGTGCCTGCTTGCACTATAGTAGGATGAGAAGGCATTGCAGGACGTGGCTATCAGCATAGTCATTGCTGATTCACAAGCCTGTAGCTGATCAATCAGCATCTGGCCAGGCCTAGTCCTGCCCACTGCATTCTGGATTGGAAGAACTGCCTCTGCTGCTGAATTCCGCCCACTGTGAGCTACAGTGTCTGGGAGGGAGAGCGCGTGAGACACAAATGAAGAATGATTTGGGTGACTTAGGGAAGGTAAAATCAGCTTTTCTTTATTTGTAAGGCTCTTGCATCACATAGTAACTGGATTTAGACTTGTTTAGAATGCCACACAGTAGCCTTTAGATATACTTTAATTATATTTTTTATCAGTTTTTTTTTGTTTTTGTTTTTGTTTTTTTGCAGTTTTTCTCATCTGTAGCTTTATTTATGGACTGTTCCAAAAAGCTTGTTATTTACAGACTCCATAGATATCATTAACATACACAGGTGGACGACTCCTCCCAGTAACCAATTTCTTAACAAATGGCAGATTCTGAGCTTAGCTGTCTCTTTAGATGTTCCTTAGAACTCTGGAAATTCATAACCCAGGGCGTCACATTAAAAAGTTCTGAATGCCTAGGGGCCAAGAAAGATTAGGTATTATGTGACCACTGTGATTGGCTATCACAGTTATCATGTGATTGGGAGCTGGTCTTGAGTCTGACAGCTACTGTTAAGCCTCATACACACAATCACACTTTATACAAACTTTCCCGTGGACTTTTGTACAAAGGGCATTGGCCCTGAACTTGTTAAGCATACGCACAATCTGATTTTTTCAGCCAACTTTCAACAAATCACATGGTTTTTCTGCTCTTTACCGCCACGTTTGGTCAAATTCTGTATTGTTTCCTGATCTTTTGCATTGGTTCTGAGCATGCGTGTTTGTAAAGTCCAATGGTTTTCTGTACACACGATCGGACTTTGCCCCATCAGACTTATGTTGTCGAAAAGTTTGTCTGTTCACACAGCCAACCTTTGTCCGATGAAAACCGAAAAAGTTTGTCTGATGGAGCGTACACATGGTCGGATGTTGCCTTAAAACAGCTAATTTGCATGTTTGTTGTCAAAAAGTCCGAATGTGTGTATGGGCCTTTAGTGAGGACCAAGAGCTGTCTTTGGCAGCTCGGTCTCTGTGCTAGGAATATGCAGTGAATGCTCTCAGCACAAAAACATCTGCTGCCCAATGATACATATATGCAGCCTGTGGGTTTTAAAGCCCACCCTTTTGATGCGCACATATGTGTTACATGGGTAGAAACAAGTTAAAGTATATTTATGGTCAGAATTTAAAATCGTAAGAAGGTGTTTGACAGTCTCAGCCTGGCCTTCAACCAAGCCATGCCTCCAACGCATTTCATTCTGCCAATGGAACTTAGTCATGGGGATAAGGATCTCATGCATAGAGGAAGCGTGTTCTGGTTGAAGCCCGGGCTGAGGCTGCCATACACCTTCTTAAGGGGTTTTGCAGAGATGTGCAACTTCCAGACTTTTCCCTTTTCCATTAGATGTCTAAAGCTGGGACAAACTCTGTCCTTGTCTGCACCCCAAATGGTTGCTACATAAGAAGACCCAATGGAGCCCTGAGCTGCACCTGTAAATTTAGTTTGGATCACCTTGAATTCTGTCACACATGTTCACTATTAGTATTGGGTAAAAGGTTTGGCCTGAGCATGAGTTCAGGCCGAGCATTGGCTGTTTGCCCCATTCTATGAACACCCGAATTTGCAGGGTGTTTGGCGGGTGTTCGCCCCGGTGAACGCCCTGCAATGCACTGCATGCTACACAGTGCATTCTGCACTCTAATTGGGCAAAGCTTTGCCCATTCAGGGTGCAGTAAAAGCTGGTTGTTAAGAAGCGGGGCAGGAAAGCTGGCCATGTTAAGGACACCCTTAACAACCAATGACTCATTAGCTGTCAATGGGCTTCCCCACTAACAGCTAAATAAAATAAATAAATAAATTTGCCAGTAAAAAAATTGTTTTTTTTTAAATGACGTGGGGTCCTCCCCCAGTCCAAACCAGACCCTTTAGGTTTGGTATGTATTTTTAAGGGAACCCCACCCCAAATAAAAAAAAAAGGCATATTGCCCCCAAAATCCATACCAGACCCTTATCTGAGCATGCAGCCTGGCGGGTGCCCCCCTGCAGAACCATACCAGGCCACATGCCCTCAACATGGCCCCTCCACCCTAAAGTACCTTGGGGACAAGGGTCTCTTCCCCACAACCCTGGGCTGTGGTTGTGGGGGTCTGAATGAATAATAAAAATGATTTTAAAAAATAAAATAAAATTAAAAATGATTTCCCCGACAGAGTGAGCACACTTTTTCTAAAGTGAACCTTGCTAACAGGTCTCACCCTCTGAGAAAAAGAAAACTTAATCAAAGCTACAAATAATAAGGTATTTTGGAAAAAACATTTATAGCACCCCTCCCTCTTATGTGGGGTAAAGGGGTTGGTTTACCTCCATCACAGAGACATGGTCTTACATTACCCCAGGGTGAATCCATGGCCACAGTGGACAGCATCACATGACAATGAAGGGCACCAGTCACTTTTCCAGTTTTATTGTTCCAACTCACAGGGAGAGAGGGTTAGGTTGCTTTTAGCATTCAGGGCTACAGCCTCCACAAGTTATTCTCCTCTATTCAATACAGACACCTGTCCCCCTCCAAGGCGACTTCCATAGGGTTTTTCCACCTTGAAAGCCATACCCTCCTCAATTAGGCAGGGCAGCATAAAGAATTCTGTGCTAGGCCCTATACAAACTTAGACTTATAGAGCACAAACTCTTGCACACACCTCCCTAGGCCTCAGCTGGGGGAAAGAGAGGTCTCCAGGCCCCCCCCCCCATCATTCACCAATGGCCCAAACCTCCTAGTGGTATCCAGAGGGAAGAAAAGGCTCAACAGCACAAAATTGGCTATCACTCCATAACTATTTCCCGGAGTGGCAATGACACCCAGTGACGGAAGTTGGGAAATGCAGCAATCCTAAACATAGGGGAGAAACCAAATGAAAACCAAATGAAAAAAAAACTACAAATTGTCCCAGGCAAGCTACTTTCCAGGA
This sequence comes from Lithobates pipiens, assembly GCF_037356315.1. Taxonomy (NCBI): domain Eukaryota; kingdom Metazoa; phylum Chordata; class Amphibia; order Anura; family Ranidae; genus Lithobates; species Lithobates pipiens. Next base: position 1,723,103 of record NW_027507755.1, on the reverse strand, counting down.
AAGTTATATTTATTAGACACCACTGTAAGACAGGGTGGCTACATTTATAAACACTTTCCTCAAACCCTGTTTTCAGTTCATTTTCTGATTGAGCCCTGACATCACCGTGCCTCACTGCTGCCTCCAGAGAAGGTTGGTTGCTTGAAATACTGCAAAATTTTTCATGAGAACATATTCTTATGGGATGAGGCAGTGATGAGGCACAGGGAAGTACCTCCAGGAACTAGAGATTTCTTTGGAGATGTTAATCCTGAAAGTTCACAGCAGAAGCACTGCTATCCAAGTCACTGTCACAGCAACATCCCTCTCCCAGAAGTGATTTAAAACCTTACATATTTCTTTTCTCTAATGTGGAGAAACAGCAGTAGCCCTAGGAGAGGGAGGGCAGGGTGAGCTGAGGTACTGGGAGAGTAACGCAAACAGCTTTAATGCTTCTGCTGCCAACATTGAAGATGAAGTTGCTCCATTGTGCCTGCAGCTACCAAGATCGGGGCATGCTTTAAAGCTCATTTGCTGTTTGATAATAATATTTAAATACTTGACTGTCAATAGGCTGGCCACAAGTTCAAATATAAGCAGACATTCACCCAATAAAGCTATGTATGTGAACCTATTTTTTTTTTTATTATTATATTTTTAGTGTTTCTGATAGTTTTTTCACCTTCCTTCATTCCTGCCTAGGTAAGAATGATGTTGCCTTCCCGATTCCGTGCATACTGCAGAATTTGGGACCCAATGGAGACCTGCTGCACATCACTGCTCATTGGGGAAGGGTTTCCTGCACATGTGAGAAGGGCAGGCAAAAGGTCCGGTATCTCAGGATGTCTGTGCATGTGTAGGAAACCCCCACATGTGTGCAGGTTTCTGCAGAACTTTCAAGGCTGGGCAAAGCCCTTCAACGAATCTGCTCACGTGCAAGATTTTGAAGATAGAGGTTGCTAGACCAAATTATGGGTAACTGAAGTTCCTCTGTAAGTTTTATTCTAGACTGAGTGTGTAAATGGTCCAATGTCATTATAAAACTTTATTGACCATTACTTTGGCCCATTAGTGTCTGAAAACAACACTGGTTAATGTGATCATTACACACAAGCCCACCTATGTGTATAGAGAAAATGGCTGCTGGAATCATCAAAAGCCTTACTATAGTTCTCAGTCATGCACAGGGCAGCTAACGACAACCTCAGTGCATCCAGGGTCATTTTTAATTTTTAGGGATCACCCACATAACACTAGATCTTTGTTGGTATAGAAGCATATAAACAACAAAAAAGTACAAATCAGGCATAATAAGGTATGTATCAGAATAAAATGTATGAGCATTTGGGAAGCATTGTCTATTCTCAATAATTAAAAAACAATTTTACGTGCAGAGAAAATAATGTCTGAAGTCCTTTGATGGTGCTATTTTCCAGAGCGGGGCTAAGATTTATTTAGCTGTAACTCTTTACACTACTTCAGTGTTCACAGGCTATAAATTTCAACTTTCAAATTTGCTCTCTCTGTCTGTGTTTCTCTGTGTGACCTGAAATATTTTTTAGTAAGAATATAACATTTTCTTATGTAGGCCAGGCTTCCCAGTGGGTGTTTTTGATTTGTAGTTCATACTGTATGCAAGCATATGGCAGACTATTTTATAAGCACGTATTGCATTATGTGGATGTATGTCTTTGTTTTAAGAACTGGTTTTCTAACCCCCAATATTGCAAACTACTATTAATTAGCCTAATAAGAATTAGAATGTCAACTCTAACAATGAAAGTCTCTTTCTGAATCCCTTCTAGTTTGTTAGATATGTCTTTTAAAGCATTGTATTTAAAAATAAAAATACAAAATGAAAAAAATAAACACCCATTGTACCTGCCAGAAATTTAGTGTTGACTTGTACACTCTGCAATCTTATATTATTATTGTTATTATTTTTATTATTATACACGATTTTTATAGTGCTTTACAACCTGAGGGCAGATAGTGCAAATGCAATTCTCTTTAAGTAGGAATCAGAGAGCCCTGCTCCTTGGAGCTTACAATCTAAGAGATCAAACAATGAAAGTATAAATGCGCCACTCTTTTGTTTGTGATAGAATTAGGATAGGCGTTGAGCATACCTCACAACTTTTTGAGATGGGAACGAGGGACACCTATTAGCAAAAATATGTATGTATAGGGCACACCCCCTGCCATGCCCCTTAAAGGAAAATTATACAAAAAAAAAATTGTTAAACCCACGAGTTCTTTTTTTACCACTACTATTGCTTTATATTGGCTTTTGAAATTTACAAATGTAGCCATTTAGAAATTGGATGAAAGGTTTAGCACTGGGAAATACTTTTTGAAACATAAAAAGTGCATTTTGTATACAACTATATAGATCAGACCAAAATGAGGGACAAATGAAGAGGAAAGAGAGACAGAGGGACATTGTTCCAAATTAGGGACTGTCCGTTGAAATCAAGGACAGTTGGGAGGGATGGCATTGAGGTTCTGAAGGGTTAGTCTGATTATAGTTCAGGGTTATGTTTAGGGATAAGAGTTGACGATCATTCAGATAAGTATAACTATTTCAGAGCATAAAGCACAGGATCTTGCTGGAAACAGGATCCTGCATTTTTAACTGTTTGTATATTTGTGTAACATTTACATAGATCCAGCAGAAAAGCATATATGGGCCATGTTGGTCACTATTGGGCAACATGTAAATATCAACAATGTGTAGTGAGTAGGTGATGGTGATTATGCATTAATGATAAACTCAATAATAGAGGAACTAGTACAGGCAGTCCCCGAGTTACGAACATCCGATTTCCGAATGACTCCTACTGAGGAACGGAGGTGGCGTGACGTCACTGCCGGCTGCTTGTGCTCCACACAGGTCCCTGATACAGCTGAGCAACCATCTTGCAGCGTCGGACACATGCCACAACGTAGTACTCTATGGCCACAAGAGCCCCAAATAACAAGACTGCATGTGCAGAAGCACCTGGAGCATCCCACATCACTGCACAGGCTGAAGTTACACTTAGAAATGTACTGCTTTCCGACTTACAAACAAATTCTACGTAAAAACAAACCTACAGTCCCTAACTTCGGTTACCACCTGTAGCGGAAAATAAGGATACTTATGGGATGTTTAAAAGGGTGTGGCTAGCCTGGATAACATTTAGACCCCTTTCACACTGAAGCACTAAAACAGCAGCTAAAGCGCTGGTCATTTTGCAGTGATTTTTGGGTGCCAGCGGGCCACTTTTTTAACCACTTAAGGAATGGGCCTATTTTTCAGACTCAGTGTTTACAAGTCAAAATCATTGATTTTGCTAAAAAATTACTTAGAACCCCCGAACAATATATATATTTTTTTCTATCACCCCAGAGAATAAAATGGCATTGCTGCAATACATTCTGTCACACTGCAGCGGTCTTAGAAGCTCACATTTTGTAAGTGTAAACATCGTAACATCGTAACAACATAGAAAAAAAAAGCATGACAGGACCTCTTAAATGTGAGCTCTGGGGTCAAAAAGACATCAGATCTCATGTTTACACTAAAATGGAATAAAAAATGTAATTTGGAAAAAAAAAATTCTCCTTTAAGAGCTATGGGCGGAAGTGACATTTGATGTCGCTTTCGCCAGTCAATGCTATGGAACCAAGTGGGGTCCATCTTCCCTTCACTTGGCAGCCAGCCAAGCAGGGGAAAGGACCCAATTGTCTCCGCCGCTACTGGCGGCTCCGGTAAGCTGCAGAGACCACTGGAGCGCAGCGGGAGGGGGGCCTTATCCCGCTACCAATAAAAGTGATCTCCTGGTGAATCCACCACTGAGACTACTTTTACCTGAAAGAGGACCGCCCATTGAAGAAGAGGATACAGGGGGTTATGGTTGCCATAACAGCGATATTCCTCTTTAAAGTGCTGCTGTATAATGACGGTGGACGGTCCGTAAGTGGTTAAGGTAACGTGACCTTAAAAATAACAAAAAAGACCAGTTTTGCAAAGCTTTCAAACCGCTTTTAAGGCGCTACCCATTCATTTCAATGGGCAGGGGAATTTTTGGAGTGCTCTTTACAGTGCTCCAAACACGCCCCAAAGATGCTGCTTGCAGGACTTTCTTCCTATATAAATGCTATATAAATTTATTGTTGGTTGTTGGATAGTTTTCGAATTAAGATATATCAATGAAGGACTGTACATTTTTCAGTTTCTGTTATGGATTGTACTTTTGTGTTTTTGTTATTTTATTCTTTGAACATTTTTGAAATGAATAAACATATATTCACTGAAAAACTTCTATTATCTAGCTTCATTGGTTGCTAGGAAGCAAGCGACTCCTGCTGTCTAGTGTCCTAGATTACTAGGATGCAGGCAGCTTGTGCATTTACATAGAATATAGCATAAATAAAGCTAAAATTAAAAATTTGTAATGTAGCATAACATTGTGGTCTGGACACAGCTGTGTGAATGGATTCATAGGCTTATATATTGCTGTGTACAGATGCGTACAAAATGATACACTGTATGTAGCATTTTTAACAACCAATGTGAATAAACCCATAAGGGTTAGGTTGAGGTTTATTGTTGGGTTGAGGTGAAGAGAGAGCCAGGTGTTCATAGAGCCTGTAGGTATACATTGTTCAGCTTCCGAAGCAGCATCCCTCTGCTAGGATCACCACTTTTATATTTCCTTGCTTTACTTGGGGATTGAAGTCAAATGCAGGTCAGAAAGAGGCCTACTACAGGAAAAAAGGCACCTATAACTCTGAATATGAACTCTGATCCCAGAAGTGTCCCAGACCAATATCAAATTCATATTGGAATGGACCTGAAAACAAGCTGAATTGGCCAATTTGTACTCACTCTTAGCCCTTGTACACACGGTCGGACATTCCGCCAACAAAATCCGTTGGATTTTTTCCCGACGGATTTTGTCTGAAAGTGGTGTTGCATACACACGGTCGGACAAAGTTGTAGGAAAATCCGATCGTTCGGAGCGTGATTACGTTCATGCATTGCGACGGGACTACGTTGCGGCTAGTAGCCAATAGCTTTGGTGTCGTAATTTGATCTGAGCATGCATGGCACTTTGTCCGATCGGAATTGTCTACAAACGATCAGACAAAGTCCGATCATATCATGTTGTCGAAAATTTTTATAGCCCAGCTCTAAAATGTTGTCGGTCGGATATTCCGACTGAAACAGTCCGATGGAGCCCACACACGATCGGACATTTTCAGTCGGAATATCCGACTGTGTGTACAAGGGCTTAGATGGCATAGCAAGAGAACATGGCTCACTATAAGGAAAAACCATAATAGTTTAGCATAAACTTTCTTTTTTAAAGTTTATGTTTTTAAATTGTACTGTTTTATGTAACTTTCAATGTATAATGAAAAAGGATTTCCAAAGTTTCATTGACTTGCTAAAAAGACATCTCAACAGACACTGCTTCAAATGCAGCTCCCTTTGTCTCTGCAGTACAGTAAGAGATAAATCACTGTTATTGGTAACTGAGCTGAATCATTCACTTCCACTTGTGCATGTAAACACTCTGACTTTTTTCAACAGGCTGTAACTAAATAGATCTACAGATCTAAAAAAAAAAAAAAAAAAAAAAAAAAAAAAAAAAAAAAAAAGCTCCACCCGCTGAATATAAATTTTGGACATTTTAGATTTATATTTTATATTTCCCTAAATAATAACAGATTTCCGACTTTTTCTTAAACAGTTAACCTTTACCCCGCTTCATGACCAGGCCATTTTTTGCGACATGACACTGCGAAAAAAGGCTAACAATTAAAAAATATATAATTTTCTCCTATAAAACATACCCAATAAAAAAAAAATTATGTACAAGCGGAGCCGAGCCGACAGGTAATGCTGGCTTAGAGCTCCATTCTCAGCAGGACAACGGAGCCATATAACGGCAGAGGTAACTTGACCCTCCGCACATATATCATACCAAACGGTAGATAGATATCCCTACCTTACATAGGTGACATTCGGGGGGGGGGGGGGGTCAGAGGAGACTCATGAGGCAGAAAATTAACAAGAAAGCGCCGCCTCACACATACAGCAGTATGGCACTGAAACCCTCCCCCTCTGAGGGGAGAACAAACAGACAGCCCCTTCTGCTTTACATAAAGATGTTCTCTCATTAAAGGCACATAGTCTCTCTAACCAAATACCTGAGAAAAATATGTCAGTTCTGGAGAATTTAGAACTTTCCACACAAAAAGACTTATCCCCTCCTGTAACGCTGAAACAAATAGAAAATCTGCTTCAAAAATCACTAAAATCCACTGCAGATACCATCACCACAAATCTTACTAAAGAAATTAGAGAGCTTGGTCCGCGTACATCAGCACTGGAAATTAGAGCAGACGATCTGGAAAATTATACATCTAACATTGCCTCATAAATTGATTTTCTTAAAGAGGAAAATGACATATTACAATCCAAATTGGAGGATTTCGAAAATCGTGCAAGACGCTCCAATATACATATTAGAGGAATACCCAAATCTGTGACTGATTTAAACGGTGCTATTACTGCACTTTTTCAAGAATTACAACCAGCTATCCCACTAGAGCGTCTTGAAATGGACCGGGTTCATAGAGCCCTTGCACCAAAGAAAACAGATGGTCCTCCCCGTGACATTATCGCAAAATTGCATTTCTACCGCACTAAGGAACTACTGCTAAATACAGCTAGAAATAAAGATCCCCTAATTTTCCAGGGTCATCAATATCAATTATTCACAGACCTCTCACAAATCACAATCAACAAAAGAAGAACCCTGAAACCACTACTGCAAATATTACAGCGAAATGACATAATCTACCAATGGGGCTTTCCTTTCTCAGTGCACTCACTTTCCAAAGTCACAAATATATGTGCCGAACAGCTAAAGACCTGCGAACTACTTTACAGAAACTTGGGATGATAAACACATCAAGAGATGCTGCAGACACTCGCCAAAAATCATCCTCATATGCTGATAATCCCTCATCTGCTTCCAAAAGAGAAGACTACAATCAACAGAAAAGAAGTCGCATACAATCTCCACCTCCAGATCCAGATCTGGCTGACACTATGGACTGATAAACACCTGTACTGAGGCTACTATCTTGCCTTTTCAACAGAATGGCTACTGTCGAGTTTTTTCTCTAACTTCCAATCAATATTTTTATCATAATCTTATTTAAGTAATGTTCCTAATAATTTAGGCACCTTATTATAACTGTTTTTTTTCTCTCTCTTCTCTTCTTTGTCTCTGAGGTTGCCTTAATCTTACATTTTTATTTTTAGCTTGAAAAATGAAATTATATGATTGGCTCTTGGTGTCCTGCAGGGAAGTTCCTTGCGCCCTCTCTTGCTACCCTCAGCAGCTCGTTGTACACCGGGCAGTTGACAGTGGCTCATGTACCCTTGGAGGGAGAGTTTTTCTCCTCCCAACGGACACATTAAGAACATAGATATGTTAAGATATATTTCAACATTTTATATTAATTGTATTTTCTTTTTCAGTCATTATCTCCTTTCCCCTCCCTCCCTCTACCCCTTTACTCTGGAGACAAATAATTTCTTATATGACACATGTTCTAACATAAACACCAACATATATTTACTTTTCCCAACTCCATGGCCCCATTAAACATCATATCATTAAATGCTCAGGGACTAAATGTTCCACACAAACGCACTAAAGCCTTCCGCACATTTTCATCCAAAAAAGCACATATAGTTTGCCTCCAAGAGACTCATTTTGCGTCACAATCCACTCCCAAATTTTTCAGTAAAGACTACCCCCAAGTATACACAGCTTCGGCCTCCTCTAAAAAACGAGGCGTGCTTATAGCTTTCCATTGCAATACACCATTTTCACTAATGAAGGAAATCAAGGATCCAGAAGGTCGTTACTTGATTCTTAAAGGACATCTACTTGATACCGCTATCACCATTACATCATACTACGCTCCTAACAAAAATCCTATTTCTTTTCTTTCTCATTTATTTCAAACTATAGAACACCACAAAATAGGTACTACAATTCTATGTGGATATTCTAATCAGACCATATTTACATTTTTGGATAAATCACCAATCCCACAGTCACATACAGCAGACAAACAACTCTTATCAAAACAAATTACAAAACATAACCTAGTAGATACTTGGAGAGAATTGAATCCAACCAAGAGACAATACACACATTACTCGTTCCCTCATCGCTCATTCTCTAGGACAGACCATATATTTATGTCCATAGGGCTAATTCCAGAAATAATATCTACAAAAATGATTCCCATCCCATGATCCGACCATAGTGCACTCTACAATACTGTTGCCTCTATAATTTCAAAAAAATAAAGATTCAACATGGATATTAAGAGATTTCCTACTCAAAAATCCAGCTCATAAAAATAATATTGAAATTGCGCTCAAATATTATATAAAATATAACTCCACACCTGACGTCTCTCCGACTACATTATGGGAAGCACACAAACCTGTTCTCCGTGGCATATGTCTACAGCAAGCAAACATATTCAACAGAGAGCGGAAAATCTTTTGTCAGACTTTAGAAACAAATTTCAATAAATGTCACACAGCATTCCAAAATAACCCTTTTTTATCTAAAATAAATCTTGACAAAGCTAAATTGGAATTTGATCTATTCCTTACTGAAGCAGCGGATAAAACCATCAAGAGATCACAACACAATTTCTATATCAATGCGAATAAACCTCACACACTATTAGCCAGGGCATTAACCACTTGCTTACTGAGCACTTAAACACCCTTCCTGCCCAGACCAATTTTCAGCTTTCGGTGCTCTCACAATTTGAATGACAATTACTCAGTCATGCAACACTGTACCCAAATGAATTTTTTGTCCTTTTTTTCCCACAAATAGAGCTTTCTTTTGGTGGTATTTGATCACCTCTGGGGTTTTTATTTTTTGCGCTATAAATGAAAAAAGACCGAAAATTTTGAAAAAAAACGCATATTTCTTTGTTTCTGTGACAGAATTATGCAAATTATTAATTTTTCTTCATAAATTTTGGCCACAATTTATACTGCTACATATCTTTGGTAAAAATAACCCAAATTAGTAGATATTATTTGGTCTTTGTGAAAGTTAGAGAGTCTACAAGGTGTGGTGCGAATCGCACAAAATTGATCACATCTGATGTACTGGTGGCCTATCTCGCTTCTTGTGACCCGAACAAGTCAGGAAAGTACAAATACCCCCCAAATGACCCCTTTTTGGAAAGTAGACATTCCAAGGTATTTAGTAAGAGGCATAGTGAGCTTTTTGATGTTGTAATTTTTTTCCCACAATTCTTTGCAAAATTAAGATTTTTCATTTATTTTTTTTTCTCCACAAAATTGTCATTGTAATAGGTTATTTCTCTCACGTGGCATGTGTATACCACAAATGACACCCCCCAAAAAATTCTGCTACTCCTCCTGAGTATTACAATACCACATGTGTGGGACTTTTTCACAGCCTGGCCACATAGAGAGGCCCAACATGCAGGTAGCGCCATCATGTGTTCTAGGAACATAAATTACACATCTAACTTGTTGACAATTTATTACACTTTTGAAGCACCAGGACAATGACACGTGACATTGATGACAGATGGCACTGATACGTGGCAATGATGACACTTATACGTGGCACTGATGACAGGTGGCACTGATGACAGATGGCACTAATATGTGGCACTGATGACAGATGGCACTAATATGTGGCACTGATGACACGTGGCACTTATACGTGGCACTGATGACACGTGGCACTAATACGTGGCACTGAAGACACGTGGCACTAATACGTGGCACTGATGACAGATGGCACTAATACGTGGCACTAACACGTGCCACCGATGACAGATGGCACTAATACATGGCACCGATGACGCGTGACACTGATGACAGATGGCACTGATAAGTGGCATTGATGACACGTGACACTGACAACAGATGGCACGTGACACTGACAGGTGGCACTGATGACAAATGGCACGGATACGTGGCACTGATGACAGATGGCACTATGTGGCACTGATGACACGTGGCACTGATGACAGATGACACTTATACGTGGCACTGATGACAGATGGCACTGACGACAGGTGGCACTGACAACAGGTGGCACTGGGGTGGATGGCACTGGGGGCAGGTAGCACTGGGGTGGATGGCACTGGGGGCAGGTAGCACTGGGGTGGATGGCACTGGGGGCAGGTAGCACTGGGATGGATGGCACTGGGGCGGATGGCACTGGGGCAGATGGCACTGGGGCGGATGGCACTGCTGGGGGGAGGATGGCACTGCTGGGGGGAGGATGGCACTTTTTATTTTATTTTTTACTTTTTTTTTTTTTTTACTAGAGGCAGAACGGCTGCCGCTGCAGCCATTCATCTCTCCCCTCTCACACTGTCTGTGCGAGGAGGGAGAGCGGCGCTGAGAGATGATCTCATATGTTTACATATGAGATCATCTCCCATTGGACACGCCGAACACGCTGTAAACGGCCGCTGTGATTGGCCGTTTACAGCGATCTGTGTTTGCCTGTCCCCGGGGGGACATCAGGACGTCCAGGGACGACCACCCGGACGAGGTGGTTAAAATCCTGCCAGAACCCAACAAAACCGATACGTCTGAAAATCTCTAGGGGAGTATACACAAATAATCCTTTAAAAATATTACAAAAATTCAAAACACAATTAAAAAATGTATACCCTTCTAATAATGAGTTGGACCCTTCTAGAGCGAATTATTTTTTCTCTCATATATCTCTACCGACACTTTCTAAAACACAAATGGAAATGATGGAGGAACCAGTGTCAATTATAGAGGTATCTGAAGTTATCAAAAATCTGAAACTAAATAAAAGGCCAGGTCCTGATGGTTTTTATGCGCTGTATTACAAAACGTTTGTAGACACCCTATCTCCAGTCTTGACAAACACTTTTAATTCCCTTTTGGAAGGTCATTCTTTTAGAAGAGAAACAGTGACTGCAATTATATGTATGCTCCCTAAACCTCACACAGACGATTCAATATGGTCTAATTATCGCCCTATTTCGTTACTAAATTTGGACATAAAAATTGTAGCCAAAATTCTAGCTAACAGATTAAATACTATTATAGGCAATCTTATACATCATGATCAATTGGGCTTCATTCCATTACATCAAGCAGGAGATAATATTAGACGTGCAACACTCCTGTCACATGCCGCTAAAATGAGACGTATTTCCACTTGTTTTCTTTCTTTAGATATTATGAAAGCTTTTGACACAGTATCTTGGTCATATATGAACTATACCCTTTCCAAATGGGGATTCGGCCCTAATTTTTTACGATGGATCTCTAGATTGTATCAAGATGCCAAAGCTTATATCAGATATGCAGGGTACAAATCGGACGAGTTTAATATACTGAGGGGGACTCGTCAAGGATGTCCACTTTCGCCATTATTATTTGCTTTACTCATTGAACCTTTAGCACAAAGAATTAGGATGGAACCCACTATAACAGGTATTGAAATGGGTGGCTTTCATGATAAGCTCTGTTTATTCGCAGACGATATTCTCCTTTTTCTATCTTCTCCACATGTTTGGGCCCCAAATCTTATGGTTGTACTACAAGAATTCTCATTTATTTCAGGCCTTAAGGTCAATATTCAAAAATCTTCAGCATTAAACATTTCACTTGTCGAGAAAGATAAACAATCTTTACAAAATTCACTACCCTTTAAGTGGGTAGATCATAGCCTCCCATATCTGGGTGTGCAGTTTACTCCTAACCCCTCCGATTTATTTGCAGCTAATTACCCAGCTCTATTAAAAAATATTACAAGGTCATTATCTAATTGGTCATCAATGCTGATATCATGGTTTGGGAAAATCAATATCATAAAAATGTCTGTTCTTCCGAAATTTTTATATTTATTCAGAACTCTCCCGATTTATATTCCTGCATATTTTCTTAGGCTGATTCAACAAAAAGTAACACAATTTACTTGGGGGAAAATAAAACCCAGACTTCACAAAAAAACACTTATTCTCCCCAAAGCTTTGGGTGGTTTGGGATTTCCAGACTTTAACATATATTATAAGGCAGCTCAATTAACAAAATATTACTCTTCTACAGAGATTCCTTTATGGGTCCTCATTGAAGCTGTAGACTGTGATCCTCTTCCTCTAAACAATATATTATGGTTACAACCTGCGGATCGTAAGTCTATAAATAACCCCATTTCTAAGCACTCTCTATCTATATGGGATAGGTATAGAAATTCACATGGTCTGCAATCTCCACAAAATCCGCTATTATCTTTTCACAAGAATCCGACTTTTTACCCAGCCTGGAAATATCCCAAAACCTTTAAAACTTGGTCTAAGGCTGGTATCACTTGTCTATATAATTTAACTTCAACTACATCAATAAAATCTTTTACAGATCTATGTGAATTATATAAGCTTCCACATTCAGAAATATTCAGATATCTCCAAATCAAAATTTTTTATACTCCTCTTCTCAATTTAAATGTAAACTTACATAATATTTCTCAATTTGAAAGATTTTGCCTCAAGGAACCACATGCTAAAGGTTCGTATTACATCATTGTATACACAATTGATATCTAATTCTAAAATACTGTTATACCTAAATATGTGACCAAGTGGGAAAAAGATTTGGATTGTATGATCGATTCTAGGTCTTGGTCCAACATATGGTCTTTCACAAAATCTTCCTCTATAAATATATTGGCGTCTGAATCATCATATAAAGTTCTCATACGCTGGTATTTGGTTCCTGCGAGAATCGCCAAATTCTCAACAGACAACACTGGCCTCTGCTTTCGTGGCTGTCCAGAAAAAGGTACCTATTTACATACCTGGTGGCATTGCCCAATTGTACAATCATTTTGGAAAAAGATCTTTCTGATAATTACAAAATGTTTTGATCGTCCAATTTTTCCAGACCCAATTATAGCTCTCCTTAATTTAAAACCAGCCTTTCTGAATCAGAAACAATTCAAATTAGTTTTTACATTCCTGATAGCCGCAAAGCAGACTATAGCCAATGTGTGGAAAACAGATGTGGTGAATATTGCAGAAACCAAACGTAGAATGAATCAATCTTTCATCCATGCTAAAATGGACACTATAGATAAAAACCAGATGACAAAGTTTGATATCATATGGAAACCCTGGATTAAATATTATACGTCAGATAATATTGATAACCGAGTTTTATTGTTATGGTGATTAAGATTTTTTATAGAATTACAACATTAGCTGATATATAAAACCTCCTTTGGAGAATTATTCCCTCCCCTTCCCCTCCTATATACCTTTTATGTTCCTCCCTTATAGGGATGAGCCGAACACCCCCCGGTTCGGTTCGCACCAGAACTTGCGAACGACCCCCGCGTTCGGCACGAACGTTAGAACCCCATTGAAGTCTATGGGACTCGAACGTTCGAATTGGAAAGTGCTAATTTTAATGGCTAATATGCAAGATAGTATGCTAAAAAGGGTTTGGCGATCTGCCTCCTGCCTCAGGGGACATGGGTCACTGCAAAAAAAAGTTTTAAAAACTACCGTTTTGGCGGGAGCACTGATTTTAATGACGATTAAAGTGAAAAAAAAAAGTGAAATATTCCTTTAAATATGGTGCCTGGGGGGTGTCTATATAGTATGCCTGTGAAGTGCCACGTGTTTCCCGTGTTTAGAACAGTCCCTGCACAAAATGACATTAAACGGAAATAACACCATTTAAAACTGCTTGTGGTTTTAATGTTATATCTGGTTCCTGCAATATGGTTGAAAATCATTCAGAAAAATGGCATGGGTAGCCCTCCCTGCCCATTACCAGCCTATTTGGGTCTTGTACGCACATTAAGGGGAACCCTGTACCCATATTAAAAAAAAGGAAATGCGTGTGGCCCCCAGGCCCTATATACTCAGAACAGCAGTATACAGGCGGTGCAAACAAGACAGGGACTGTGTAGGTTTGTTGTGTTAAGTTGAATCTGTTTGTCATTTTCAACCGGTACATTTTTAAAGTGTAGCTCCAGTCAAAAAAAATATCTTTAAGCTTTTTGGAAAACATAGGGAAGGGTTATCACCCCTGTATAATTTGTTTTGTCGTCCATCTTTTTTCATCTCACTTGCTGTTGTCTCCTTCCGTTTGCAAGTAGGAGATGTTTGTAAATTGGATGTTTGAAAGTAGGGGCCTGCCCTATATGCTCTGTAGAAATGGCGGAACAAGGTGTTGGTTTTGCAACAACATTGTAAGCCCTCAAAGTGACTCTTGGTGGCCGCTGGAGCGCCCTGCTGTGAACGATTATATCAAGAATTGTAATTACATGCCATTGTTGAACAGTGGTAGAAAAATTGACCTTTGGTGGTTGTGGTGCTGGTGCCACAACACTATAAGTCCTCACAGTTACTCTGGGTGGGCACAGGAAGGGGCCCTCCTGTGAAATATTATATCAAGAATTGTAATTACATGTCCCTGTTAAACAGGGGCAGAAAAATTGGGCCTTAGGCACTGGTGCCATCACACTGCAACCTCTGCCATACACTCTAGTTTTTTTGCAGGAATTAGCCCTGCTGCAAAGCATTGCATCAAAAATTTTACTTAAACGCCCCTGTTAAACAGGGGCAGAAAAATTGGGCCTTAGGCACTGGTGCCATCACACTGCAACCTCTGCCATACACTCTAGTTTTTTTGCAGGAATTAGCCCTGCTGCAAAGCATTGCATCAAAAATTTTACTTAAACGCCCCTGTTAAACAGGGGCAGAAAAATTGGGCCTTAGGCACTGGTGCCATCACACTGCAACCTCTGCCATACACTCTAGTTTTATTGCAGGAATTAGCCCTGCTGCAAAGCATTGCATCAAAAATTTTACTTAAACGCCCCTGTTAAACAGGGGCAGAAAAATTGGGCCTTAGGCACTGGTGCCATCACACTGCAACCTCTGCCATATACTCTAGTTTTTTTGCAGGAATTAGCCCTGCTGCAAAGCATTGCATCAAAAATTGTACTTAAACGCCCCTGTTAAACAGGGGCAGAAAAATTGGGCTGCTGGCATCACCCAGAACCAAAAATGTTCTTCCAACATATCAGCGGAGGAGGAAGAGGATAGACAATCAACATAACAGGACAGTCACTCAGCATCAGCATAGGCAGTCTTGAAGGGATGTGGTATTTCAAAAAAAATTATTCGGTTACATCAGCTTCAGGTGCTTGGTAGCTGTGGGTGATCCAAGACTGATTCATCTTGATGAAGGTCAGTCGATCAACTGATTTGGTGGACAGGCGCACCCTGTGATCGGTAACGAAGCCACCAGCAGCACTGAAGGTGCGTTCCGAAAGAACGCTGGATGCAGGACAGGCCAGTAGCTCAATTGCATACTGTGCAAGCTCTGGCCAGTGATCCATCCTCAAGACCCAGTAAGCCAGAGGATTTTCAGTGGGAAAGGTGTCCAAGTCTGACCTTGCCCCTAGGTATTCCTGCACCATGTAAATTAGACGCTGGCGATGGGTGCTGGAACCAATCATACCTTGGGGCTGCGGACTAAAAAATTGTCTGAAAGCATCAGTCAGACGGCCACCTTCTCCACCGCTCCTTCTGACTGATGCCTCAGCAACACGTTGTCCAGGACCAGGAGTTTGTGACCTCCCAGTCTCTGGGAACGCGTTGCACAGAGCTTTCTGCAAGGCCTCCCGGAGATGTCTCATCCTCTGCTCCCTCTGCGATGGCAAGATAAGGTCGGCAACCTTACCCTTGTACCGTGGATCAAGGAGAGTGGCCAGCCAGTAATGGTCCCTCTCCTTGATCCGAAGAATACGAGGATCCTTCCGCAGGCTTTGCAGGATCAGGGAGGCCATGCAGCGTAGGTTAGCTGAGGCATTCGGTCCGGAGTCCTCTGGGTCACTAAGGACAACATGATCCGCAGCTACCTCCTCCCAGCCACGTACAAGTCCACGTGTTTCTTGGGACTGTAAATCATCCCTATAAGACTGCTGCTGCTGATGCTGAGTGCCAGCCTCCACCTCCATGCTGACACAATCATCCTCCTCCTCCTCTTCCTCCTCCTCACCCTCTTCCTGTGTGATGGGTGGCACAGCAGGAACACTGTCTGGATAAAGGGGGCCTTGAGAGGCAAGGAAGTCCTCCTCTTCCTGCCTCTGTTCTGCCTCAAGTGCCCTGTCCATTATTCCACGCAGCGTATGCTCCAAGAGGTGGACAAGAGGTACAGTGGTGTGAAAAAGTGTTTGCCCCCTTCCTCATTTCCTGTTCCTTTGCATGTTTGTCACACTTAAGTGTTTCGGAACATCAAACCAATTTAAACAATAGTCAAGGACAACACAAGTAAACACAAAATGCAATTTGTAAATGAAAGTTTTTATTATTAAAGGTGAAAAAAAATCCAAACCATCATGGCCCTGTGTGAAAAAGTGATTGCCCCCCTTGTTAAAACATACTATAACTGTGGTTGTCCACACCTGAGTTCAATTTCTCTAGCCACACCCAGGCCTGATTATTGCCACACCTGTTCACAATCAAGGCATCACTTAAATAGGAGCTGCTTGACACAGTAAGGTCCACCAGAAGATCCTTAAAAGCTACACATCATGCCGAGACCCAAAGAAATTCAGGAACAATTGAGAAAGAAAGTAATTGAGATCTATCAGTCTGGAAAGGGTTATAAAGCCATTTACAAAGCTTTGGGAATCCAGCGAACCACAGTGAGAGCCATTATCCACAAATGGCGAAGACATGGAACAGTGGTGAACCTTCCCAGGAGTGGCCGGCCGCACAAAATTACCCCAAGAGCGCAGCGACGACTCATCCAAGAGGTCACAAAAGACCCCACAACAACGTCCAAGGAACTGCAGGCCTCACTTGCCTCAGTTAAGGTCAGCGTTCATGCCTCCACCATCAGGAAAAGACTGGGCAAAAATGGCCTGCATGGCAGAGTTCCAAGGAGAAAACCACTGCTGAGCAAAAAGAACATCAAAGCTTGTCTCAATTTCTCCACAACACATCTTGATGATCCCCAAGAATTTTGGGACAACATTCTGTGGAACGATGAGACAAAAGTGGAACTCTTTGGAAGGTGTGTGTCCAAGTATATCTGGCGTAGAAGGAACACTGCATTTCATAAAAAGAACATTATACCAACAGTAAAATATGGTGGTGGTAGTGTGATGGTCTGGGGCTGTTTTGCTGCTTCAGGACCTGGAAGACTTGCAGTGATAAAAGGAACTATGAATTCTGCTGTCTACCAAGAGATCCTGAAGGAGAATGTCCGACCATCTGTTCGTGTACTCAAGCTGAAACGAACTTGGGTTTTGCAGCAGGACAATGATCCTAAACACACCAGCAAGTCCACCACCGAATGGCTGAAGAAAAACAAAATGAAGACTTTGGAGTGGCCTAGCCAAAGTCCTGACCTGAATCCTATTGAGATGTTGTGGTATGACCTTAAAAAGGCCGTTCATGCTCGAAAACCCTCTAATGTAACTGAATTAGGACAATTCTGCAAAGATGAGTGGGCCAAAATTCCTCCAGGACGCTGTAAAAGCCTCATTGCACGTTATCGCAAACGCTTGGTTGCAGTTGTTGCTGCTAAGGGTGGCCCAACCAGTTATTAGGTTTAGGGGGCAATCACTTTTTCACACAGGGCCATGATGGTTTGGATTTTTTTTCACCTTTAATAATAAACACCTTCATTTACAAATTGCATTTTGTGTTTACTTGTGTTGTCCTTGACTATTGTTTAAATTGGTTTGATGTTCCGAAACACTTAAGTGTGACAAACATGCAAAGGAACAGGAAATGAGGAAGGGGGCAAACACTTTTTCACACCACTGTATAGTGTCACTGATGCATGCACTGTCACTGCTCACCATCCTTGTGGCCTCCTCAAACGGTGACAGGACAGTGCATGCATCCCTGATCATGCCCCACTGGCGTGGTGAGAAAAAACCAAGCTCTCCTGACCCTGTCCTGGTGCCGTAGTCGCACAGGTACTCATTGATGGCCCTCTGCTGCGTGTGCAGCCGCTGCAGCATGGCCAATGTTGAGTTCCATCTGGTGGGCATGTCACATATAAGGCGGTTCTTGGGCAGGTTCAACTCCTTTTGGAGCTCAGCCAGCCGAGCACAGGCATTAAATGATCGGCGGAAATGCACACAGACTCTCCTGGCCTGTTTCAGGACATCCTGTAAGCCGGGGTACCTGCCCAAGAACCGCTGCACCACCAGGTTAAGGACGTGAGCTACACAGGGCACATGGGTCAGTTGTCCCTGTCGGAGGGCGGAGAGGAGGTTGGTGCCATTGTCGCAAACCACCATTCCTGGCTTAAGCTGGCGTGGCGTCAACCACCTCTCGTCCTGCCCCTGCAGAGCTGACAAAACATCCGCCCCAGTGTGGCTCCTGTCCCCCAAACAAACCAGCGCAAGCACGGCATGGCATCGTTTTGCCTGCGTACTTGCGTAGCCCCTGCAACGCCTACGGAGCACCGCTGGTTCTGAGGACAGAGCACTGGAAGAGGCCATGGAGGAAGAAGAAGAGGAGGGGGTGGAGGAGAGAGGTGTGTCACAACCAATAGTAGCATTTTGGAGGCGTGGTGGCGGAACAACCTCCAATACTACTGCACCTTGTCCTGCATCCTTCCCAGCAGCCAGAAGAGTGACCCAATGGGCCGTGAAAGACAGGTAACGTCCCTGTCCATGCCTGCTGGACCATGAGTCAGCGGTAATATGCACCTTACCGCTGACCGCCCTGTCCAGCGAGGCAAGGACATTGCCTTCCACATGCCGGTAGAGAGCCGGAATTGCCTTCCGTGAGAAAAAGTGACGTTTGGGGACCTGCCACTGAGGAACCGCACATTGTACAAACTCACGGAAGGGGGCCGAGTCTACCAACTGAAAAGGCAGCAGTTGAAGTGCTAGCAATTTAGCCAAGCTAGCATTCAACCGCTGGGCATGTGGATGGCTGGGAGTAAATTTCTTCCGCCGGTCCAGCAGCTGGGGCAGGGACATTTGTCTGCTATAATCGGACGTGGATGTACCACTAGCAGAGTTCCCGGAAGCACTTGGCTGTGACACACCTTCATTCCTCTCAGAGCAGGTTTCAGAGAGGACTGAAGGTCTAGTGGGGTTGGAGATGCCAGCTGATGAGGAGCAAGGAGAGGTCCGCTTTGTTCTTTGGTGTGGGTCTTTGAGGTATGCTTGCCAACGAGCTGCATGGCAGGTCAACATATGTCTGGTCAAGCATGTGGTGCCCAAGCGGCTGATGTTTTGGCCACGTGAGATACGCTTGAGACATATGTTGCAAATAGCAGCGGTGCGATCTGATGCACTCGTCTCAAAAAAGGCCCACACCAAAGAACTTTTAGAATAACGCGCAGAGGAAGCGCTCTGCGCAGGCGGAGCTCTGCGGTGTGATTCAGTCGGTGTGCTGCCCCTAAGCTGGCCCCCGGAGGGCATCCTGCCTCGTTGGACATGTGCCTCCTCCTCCTCCTCCTCCTCCTCCCTCCTTCCAGGCACCCACGTGGAGTCAGTGCCCTCATCATCCCCTCCCTCTTCATCACTGTAGCAAACCTGGCAGTATGCTGCAGCTTGTGGAACATGACTGCCAGATTGCTGTCCTTCTTGAGCATCCCCTCTCTCTGTGCTCACGCTACTGCCTTCCTCTAGCTGAGTGTCATCATCAGAGCCCACCAAACACTGGGCATCCTCCTGGAGCATGTACCCAACACTGTGCTCAAAGAGTTCAGGAGACTCCTCAGGAGGACGTGGTGGGTCTAGGGAAGGAGTCACTGATGATGACATTGAGAGGAGGGACGACGATGTGTTAGCAGCTGCTTTTCTACTACCCTGAGACTGGGTGAGAGAGGATGAGGAGGATGAAGAGGGCTTGGTCATCCACTCTACCAAGTCGTTGGCATGTTGCGGTTCAACATGTCCAGCTGCAGAAAAGAAGGACAAGCATGTCCCATGGCCACGTGCTGATGACAATGCACCGCGTCCCCGACCAGCACTGTTGTCTCTAGACACAGAGCCTGCTTGCCCTCTTTTATCGGCTCGCGCCTGTCTGCCTCTCCTTGCTGGCCTTCCAGACATGGTAATGGCCTGAAGGGAGTTGGGTAAAACAGTAGTTGGGTAGTTTATATTGTGCTGGAGGCACACAACACCCACTAACTCCTGCAGATGCCTTTTTTATAGAACAGCAGAGTTAAAGGGGTATATACAGATGTATACTGTGCTGTGCTGGAAGCACACACAACTTCCAATAACTCCAGCAGATGTCAATCGGGCCCAAATAGAGAACAGCTATGTAGGTGGATAATAGCGGTATGTACTGGGTACAGAGCAGGCACACAGCACGCACTATCTCCTGAGTGACACTGCTGACTGCAAGCTCTATTGTTAAAGATGGACCACTAGCTATATAGGTGAGGTGAATATCACGGTGTATACTGCGGTCAGGGCACGCAGACAATAACCAGAAAACAGCAGAGTTAAAGGGGTATATACAGATGTATACTGTGCTGTGCTGGAAGCACACACAACTTCCAATAACTCCAGCAGATGTCAATCGGGCCCAAATAGAGAACAGCTATGTAGGTGGATAATAGCGGTATGTACTGGGTACAGAGCAGGCACACAGCACGCACTATCTCCTGAGTGACACTGCTGACTGCAAGCTCTATTGTTAAAGATGGACCACTAGCTATATAGGTGAGGTGAATATCACGGTGTATACTGCGGTCAGGGCACGCAGACAATAACCAGAAAACAGCAGAGTTAAAGGGGTATATACAGATGTATACTGTGCTGTGCTGGAAGCACACACAACTTCCAATAACTCCAGCAGATGTCAATCGGGCCCAAATAGAGAACAGCTATGTAGGTGGATAATAGCGGTATGTACTGGGTACAGAGCAGGCACACAGCACGCACTATCTCCTGAGTGACACTGCTGACTGCAAGCTCTATTGTTAAAGATGGACCACTAGCTATATAGGTGAGGTGAATATCACGGTGTATACTGCGGTCAGGGCACGCAGACAATAACCAGAAAACAGCAGAGTTAAAGGGGTATATACAGATGTATACTGTGCTGTGCTGGAAGCACACACAACTTCCAATAACTCCAGCAGATGTCAATCGGGCCCAAATAGAGAACAGCTATGTAGGTGGATAATAGCGGTATGTACTGGGTACAGAGCAGGCACACAGCACGCACTATCTCCTGAGTGACACTGCTGACTGCAAGCTCTATTGTTAAAGATGGACCACTAGCTATATAGGTGAGGTGAATATCACTGTGTATACTGCGGTCAGGGCACGCAGACAATAACAAGAAAACAGCAGAGTTAAAGGGGTATATACAGATGTATACTGTGCTGTGCTGGAGGCACACACAACTTCCAATAACTCCAGCAAATGACAATCGGGCTCAAATAGAGAACAGCTATGTAGGTGTATATAGTGGTATGTACTGGGTACAGAGCACGCAGACAGCACGCACTAACACTACTGACTGCAAGCTCTATTATTAAAGCTAGATCACTAGCTATATAGGTGAGGTGAATATAGTGGTGTATACTGCGGTCAGGGCACAGACAGTAACCACTACACAAGAGCAAAATAGTAAATCAGCCAAAAACGATTGGTGTGTAACTGTGTTGAAGGTACACAGAACACCCACTGCTTCAGATGCTAACAAACACTACACGAGGCCGCCTGAAAGGCAGCTTTATATAGTGTGGGGCGTGCACTACACAGTCTGAGCTATGATTGGCCACAGGCAGGATGCCTGTGGCCAACCATTGCTCTTCCCGCTACTGGCGCTGCGATTGGCCAAGCATGCGGGGTCACAGTGCATGCTTGGCCAATCGTGAGACAGCAATGCATTGCGCCATCGCAGTGCATTGTGGGCCACACGAATTTTGCCGCGAACGGCCCAAACGTTCGGAATTCGGCGAACGCACGAACGACCGATGTTCGAGTCGAACATGCGTTCGACTCGAACACGAAGCTCATCCCTACTGCCTTACTATATAATATTTACTATAAACATACTTTAGAAGTTATGGTCAAAACGTTAAAATCATATATTTTCTTTTAGACATATTTATATTTTCTTGGGATTAAAATGTTTAAAACTCAGCTATAAGAATGTTTTCAAATTCTAAAATATATAAGGCCATTTATTGTCATTTCCACGAGAATATCTTGAAATTCTTCTTTGCTTTATATCATCCGTACTTCAATATGTCTTTTTATTTCTGGTATCAAATAATTTGTCTTATATTCTGTACATGTAATTTATTTTAACATAAAATAAAAACTTTTGAACAAGAAAAAAATTATAAAAAAAAAATGTCTTCATAGATTTAGGCCGATATGTATTCTGCACACTGTTCAGTGACATATCTTATTATAAGGTCAACTTCACAAAATCCATACTCTTGGACCTAGATATTAACCCTACCCTAAAAATAAACTCCAGGCCTCTTACCCATATGTCTGGAGCAACAAAGGTATTCCCTACCTGGGCATTCATTTAGTATCTGATGTCTCACAGCTAGCAGATGCAAACTATCTCCCCCTTATCAACAAATGAACCTCTGAAGCCCAACAAATCTCTAAGTATGAGCTTTCCTGGACTGGCCATCTTGCCTCCTTTAAAATGATGTTGCTGCCCTAAATATTATATCTTTTTAGAACTCTCCTAATCCCTGTTAAAAAAGGACACCTGGTGGCCCTTAGCTCACTGCTCAAAAAGTTTGTTTGGAAAGCCATGAAACCCGCAGCTCTCATGCCCAACGTTTTAAACAAAAACATATGTAGGTGCAATGGGTATGATAGATCTCCATGACTATTTTACAGTGACAAATCTATCACAGCTGAAACACTGGTTTTCTTCCTCTAATGAGAAACTATGTACTGATATTGAGTTGTTCACTAAGCCTACATCCTCATTAAGCAATTTCTAATAACTGATATATGGAGTCCCCTCCCTTTAAAAGGGTTATCCCTCACTATCCATACTTCACTGATGGCATGGAGAACCTTCTATTCTCTGATCCCCTCCAGTACGCTTATCCCATTAAAAATCTTTGAATCACTAATCCCCCATATTTCTCTCCAGAAATGGATATAGAAAGGAATATCAACTATCGAGAATATGTTTAAGGACAGTTCTCTTTAACCATTTGCACAACTCTAACAGGAATTCCAAATCCAGTTTACCGACCATTATCTATATCTTCAAGTGTCACATTTCCTAAACTCTCTAACCTCATCTAAGATATATATCCACAAACAGGGTTAGCATTATTTCCAAAATGTCTTACCCTTAGTAAAAGGTACCTACTTATTCTATTACCTCCTACAAAACAAACTTATCTATAAATCCTCCCCATACATAATGTGGAAAAGAGACCTAGGGGAAACATTTACTACTAACCAATGGCAATCTGCCTTCAGATCCATTTTCCAGGCCTCCAGGTGCATCAGTCATTGGAAATGAATCCAAAAAATTGCTCTTGTGTGGTACCTCACTCCATGCAGAGTCTCTAAATTCCTTAAATCTCAATCCCCATTATGCTGGAGAGGTTGCGGAGAAATAGGTCACCTTATGCATACCTTTGGGTCATGTAAACATTTAACTAGGTTTTTAAATAAATTATTTCATACAATATCAGAGACCACTGGGATTATGACTCCCCCCTGTCCAGCTCTAGCGATTCTCAATTTAAGAATAGAACACTTCCCCCTTGAATGACGCAGAGTCGTTACTCATATGATGTTGGCCGCCAAAACCCTGATTACCAGAAGATGGAAATCCAATCTATCACCTAACGTGTCTGAGGTGATTGATATGGTAAAGCAAATCTATGCATACGAAAACCTCCTGGCACATAAACATGGTAGTAAACGACTCTTCGATTATCATTGGAGCATATGGAATCTATGGGCGAAAAACTCTTTACGCTACACTATATACCGATATGCCAATTATTAATGTCACGTAGAACAATAAACTCTAATATAACATGACTGGTTAGACCAAACCTGATACCAATACACTGTTTTAACTTTGTAATGCTTCTTGTCTTATTTGTTTTATTCTGTTATATTTTATTTTACTACAAGCCTCTATCCTAGTGCCTTGCACTTGTGATATTACTCGTATTTTCCCCTTGTATCGTTACTATGCACTTAACTATAATGACATGTTCTGGTTTATGCCGTTCACAGCCTGTACATCTCTCTGGTGTACACTTGATTCTCAGTTTGCTTGTAAATCTGTTGTAATTACATTGTTCTATACTCTTTACAATAAAAAATAATGAAACAAAGATCAGAACAGAGTCCTAGCCCTGCACTAGATGTGAAGATCTTGGGGAACAGTCCGCCACTAAATCATGGGGGAGCGCCAACTGCTGGCGGAGTGGAGGGCCAAGTAAAACTGTTTCTCCTTTCCCCTAGACAAAACAAGCAAATAAATACTGTACTGCAGTTGCAAACCTATTGCAAGGGATAATTTTTGATTTGCCTAGAGCTGGGCTTTAAGTCTTGGAGAGCAGCTCTCAGCCTCGGAAAGAGTGCTCTCATAAAATTAAGTTTTTAGCTTTCCAGTATGAGATTGTTGTTTACAGCTTACATTCAATATAAGCATGTTATGGTTACTGTTACCTAGGTGTTCTTTTATATGAACATTAGAAAGGTTGCTCAGTCCTGACCTACAGAGTTCACCCTCCTATGTTTGTCCATTATTTTTGCTCCCTAGCTGCCATCCTGTGTTGCGATGTACATTAATTTAAAATTGAAGCATTAAGTAAACAGGTCCATGAAAATAAGTCTATCTATGGCAACCATTTTAACCTTGAGGGTTATTTTATTTTGTAATGAAATGCATACCAGGAGCAAATTTCATTAAGTTATTGTCGTATTTCGACATTCTTGTACTTTTCCATTACCTAGTTTAATAGCTGATGTTCACTGAAATGGATTTCATTTGGAAACGTTCTAAATATTTTATAAGCTTGTTTTAATTGATGTCATGTTCAATAGTTTCTTAAAGAGGTTTATAGCATCTATTGGCATTTTTTTACGCTAAGTCAAAAAGTTTGAGAACTTTGTGCAATATATATGCAATTACATATTCTTGCTGCTGCTTTTGTTTACATCAAGCCTGGAGACGAGATACAGTATATGTTTGAAGGCAATTTTAGATGATCACATTAAAGGGAGATACTCCAGCTTAACATCCAAGCCATGGATATCCAAGTAATATCCAAAGCTAAAAGTTTAGCAAAATAAAATATTATTTTTCTTTTCTCTACAGCTTTAGTTACATTACTTACATGTAATGAAATATATCCCACAATGTGCAGACTGATGGATTCTGTAGAAATCTTCATGGCAGGGCTGCCCTGTCCTCTTTCTGCTGTTGCACTTCCAGAGCTGTGGAGGTTGACAGCTTTGGGTCTCTCAGGTTCAGCTGTAGTAAAGGTCTTCTGATGGCGACACCTACCCTTGGGTCCTCTCCACCATTGAGAAAAGGCCTTCCACTGATTACATTGCCTGTAACATGATCTGTTACATAGTTACATAGTTACTATGGTTAAAAAAAAGACTCAAGTACATCCAGTTAAACCAATATAAGCGAAAAAAACTAAAATAAAAAAAAGCAATAAATCATACAGTCCCATATACACAATCCTATATATGCACAATTCTATATCCACAGTTGAGGAAGTTGAAAAACCCCAGCAAGGCACAATCTAATTTGCGCCAGGGAAAAATTTCTTCCTGGTCTCCCGAGAGCCAATCGGATATTCCCTGGATCAACTTTAATTATGAATGTTAGTATGTACATTTAGGAAATAATCCAGGCCTTTTTTAAAGCAATCTACTGAACTGGCAATAACCAGCTCTTGAGGGAATATATTCCATTTTTTCACAGCTGTGAAGCTGTGAAGAAACCTTTCCATATTTGGAGATTAAATCTTTTTTCCTTCAGATGTAAAGAGTGTCACAGAATTTTAATTTTTTTTGTGTGTATCCACCGACCGGGCCCCGAATAGCTTTGTTTGAACCCTTGGAGGTGATACATCTGTGCCTTACCCTGGGAACTATTATTCAGATCCCCGCTTTATATTTACAATGATTGATTGATTCAAAATAATTAAGCATCAACTTGAAGCAGATGGACCTTGCTGAAAAACATAGGACTGGTTCTGGCTTCCCTGGGTTCAAGAGCCATTTGTCTTTTAAGTTTTTTTAAAGTTCGTGTTGTTTTTTATTTTTTTATGGGAATTTTTTGGTTTTTATGCATGGAAATTCTCTGCTACTCCACGGATCTTAAGTAGTGGGAGCATTGGATAGCCTTATATATATATCATATATATATTTTTTTGCTATATATATTTTTTGTTATACATATTTTTTGTGAAAAAAAAAAATTCTGCTAAAGTAAATAACTAGTGCTCCCATCTAATTACGTATATACTACAATATGGAGGTTATATCTTTTTCCTATGATGAATAAACTGGACTTTTTCTGGATACGAAGAACCATATCCTATATGGGCCTGAGAGCTGGAACTGCATGAGGCTGATTTAAAGGCGCAGTACCCTTGTAGGGGTGTATTTTTCTGGTGAGTGGGGAACCTTGTGGGGGAGCACGCAAGTCACCTGAAGGACTTATACCAATGCACTAAAGTCACCTTATGAATACACCTTTTTGCTGTATTTGCACAACTGAGGACTCTTTTTCACTTGTGGACACTAAAGACTCTTTTTTTCCCTTTTTCCCTTTAATTAATTATTTTGCTTTAACTTTTAATTTTTATTTTTAATTTTAATTTTTATATTTTATATATTTTTTTTTCATATATTTTTCAGATTTTTTGATTGAGTGATTATTTTTATATATTTTCTGTTTATGATATAAAGAAATGTTGACATATATTTCACCTACATATATTTATATAGGGTTTGATCTTCCTGTTTCACCTTGTGGCTTTGCACTATCATATACATGAGGATTAGAGTATATGTTTACATATCTTACAGTTACAATTGATATTTATCTATTTTTCACATATTTGCACCTTACAACTTGATAAATTTACCGTATGTAGTTTAATAGTGATTTGGAGAAAATTCAACACATAATAGTACTTATGCGATAAACATAAATCGCATTGAGTATTATATTATTATCTTGCACTTATTTTTGCACAAAGCACTTTTTATGAGCATCTATATCCTTCTATAACAATTTATTGTCTTTATACTTTAGGGATACGGTAATTACAATACCCAAAATTGATACAGATACCAGAGGAAAGGTCACTGTACTACAACAAATTTACTAAATTGATGGGACACCTGGATCATTAGAAATACCGGGGTCCACTTTTCCTGTATATAAGTATGACTAGGTGCAATGGTTTCGAAAACGGTGGGTAGCAACCCCGCTCACCTACTCGGAACCTTGGTATGGTAACTTTGGTCCGGTAGTTGTCGATTGCTTTTGCGTCAGCCGCCTTCATCCCTCCGTCCCAATCCTGACAGGTAGACCTGGCCTTCCGATGCTCAAACGAGTGTCTCTGGATCCTCTCAATCCGATCTCTGAGTCGCTGGCAATAGGTCACTTTCTTCGGGAGGCCTCTGCACAAGTCCTCACAGGCAGGCCATGCATTCCCAAGAGAGCAAAAATGGCCGCTCAGGGTCCTTTTATCTCCTACCCAGCATGCAGTGCAAGAGAGGGTGTCCATGGGTAGGTCATTCAGCATCCTGGGTAAAGGGGTCAACTCTCCAATGTAAATAACAGCCACTTCCTGTAAATAGTTCAATGCTTGAAAGCCAAATATCATTTAAGTTCACTTTCAGTATTTGGCCGCTAGATGGCTAAGCTATAGAACCGTCCATTGACTTTCATTATAATGCTAATACACATCAGAAGACAAGGATATCAGCGCTACACCAGTTTAAATCCCCTCGTACCTTGAGGTTTTAGTCCAGGGGTGTGTCCTGATAGCTCAGTGTGAAGTTCTATTACTGATGCTGCCCAGCTCTGCTCTATTGTTGTGTACAGATGACTCACCTGCAGACCTTGTGTTTACAGCATTTATATGTAAATAGAGGCATTATTCATATGTATTTCATGCCCCCCTGAGGTCATATCCACCATCAGCTATACGGAATGCTGCCCACTGGGGAGATAAAGGGGCATGCTGGAAATTGATCACACCACCCCTCCCCCCATCTCTGTCACCGATCCCAGTGGTCCTAGGATCCCTAGGAGATTTCTGTCTATTAATGGGTCCCCTCACCTCCTCACTCCATGGTGTGCAGGCAGTGAGGAGATGATGTGCTGTAACCTCTAGCAACCAATCAGAAAGTCTGTCTGAATCGCATGCGTTTCCGCTACCGCTCTTGTGTGAACCCAGGCTTGTCATGGTTACTTCAGCCTGGGTTCACACACGAACAGTGCAGGAAACTGCATGCAATTTGTTCAGGGATCGCACTGCATTCCTGTTCAAATCGCATTTGATTCTTTGCAGTATGATTTGAGACCATTAATTTTGTATGGGCCGCAAAGGTATCGGTACTCTGTGTCAGTGAGTACTTGACCAAAAGTATTGGTACTCAAACTCGCCGGTAAAAAAATTGTATCGTTACAACCCTAATTAAAAAAGAGAACCTGTTTCATCCGCTTCTACTTTACTAAAAAAATTGATTTCTGCTTTAAGGTATGTGTTTAACAATTTTTTTAAGTGATTGTAAACTCTCATTTTTTTTTATTTATTTTTTTATAACAAACATGTTTCTACATGGAATTGCACAGAGAGGCCTGTAACCTCCTCTTCCGTGTCCCCCGCCAGCACTCCTGGCTTCTCCTCTTCTTGGTGTGCCACCATTGGAAGCTACTTCCTATTATAGCACAGCTGCGGGTTCGATCCTGGGACATACCGCCTGCATCTATAGACACAGACAGCATGGCTTGGCCCTACCTTTGCTCTGTCGTCACAGAATTTGATTAACAGCAGCCGGATCCAATGGCTCCCATTGCTCTTAGCCAAGCCTGTGAAAGTGGGGAGAAGGGAGAGAGGTAAATGTAAGGAGGAGGGGTAAGGGGGCATACTGCTACCTAAATATTTTTTACTTTAATGCAAGGAATGCATTAAAGTGTTACTAACCACAGGGCCCTGAATTCATTATATCTGGTCTTCCATAGTACACAGAACATGGAAATGCAATTATATTAGTAAATATAAACTGCTAAATACCTTTTCACATGAGCAGTATATGGCTTATGACTTATATAAGTGTCTGGATAAAGCTTGTAGGAGGAGTTTTCATTCTCTTCTGACTGTCCTATGAGGCTGCAGGACCCATGACCCTCTGTCTGGACAGTGCTGATTAGCCCTGTGCCAATCACATGCACCCTCCCAAGAAATAAAAAAAATCTAGCTATATACGCTAAACTGAGCATGTGCAGAGTGCATCCAAGGCTCTGTACTATCAGGTGATGGATTGGGGACAGTGGAAGAAGGGGAGGATCAGTGAACACAGGATGAAACAGCCTTTTTACACAATACGCAGGATTAACCCCTTGGGTTTCACAGTGAGTATAACAAGCATGCTTTACTGCATATACAGACTGATTTTACTGTAGTGGGTTTAGTAACACTTTAACCACTTCCTGACCGCCTCACGCAGATATACTGTGGCAGAAGGGCACATACAGGCACATTAAGGTACCTGTACATTGCAAAACAAAAGGCCACTCACCCCAGTACACCGACCCGATATGTTTTCCTCTCAGGGTTCCTCACGATCTTCAAGATATTCCATGTGGTAGTGAAGAGAAGACATTACTGGAAGTAACAGCAGAGGAGCGTCTTCTATGCTCTATTTCCTTTATGGTGAACTCTTGCGGGACGTCTGGCATCAAGTTCGATCGCAGTGTTTGGCACGGAAATCCCACTCACCTTTCCTATCCGCAGACCGCGAGGAACCCTGAGAGGAAAACATATCGGGTCGGTGTACTGGGGTGAGTGGCCGGAGCCCCCCCATAAGCTCGCAAGACACACTACTATAAGGTGGATGTGTCCAACCCATCTGGTAAGGGTACTTATTTTTTCTACTTGCTTATAATTCAGTTCCAAGAGTCGCCAAGGGCGGAGAACGTAGCAGGATAATTCACCCTGAATGCCATCTGCGGACTTGTAATTCAGCTTGAGACGCACCAGAGTGAATAATTTTTTGGGACTGTTCTCAAATATTTCATGAACTTTTGTATTCACTTGCTTGTATTGTCAGTTATGCACAGTATTTACTTCTTTCACCTATTTAAATAGGTGCCTTCAAGCGCAGCACTTATTGTATTGAAGTACCTGTACATTGCCCTTTAAGAGGCGGCTTGTGGGCGCATGGCCGCGGGGATCTCTGTGAGCGTGATCGTGGGTCCCGTGGACTTTATGTCCGCGGGGATACCCGCGATCGTCTCGCGGTGAGGAAGAATGGGGAGATGCTAATGTAAGCAAGCATTTCCCTGTTCTGCCTAATGACACTGACACTGATCAGTTCTCTCTGTAATCGGGAGCGGTGATCAGTGATGTGTCACACATAGCTCCCCCCCACAGTTAGAATCACTCCCTAGGACACACTTAAATCCTACAGCGCCACCTAGTGGTTATCCCCTTCACTGCCAGTGACATTTTTACAGTAATCAATGCAATTTTTTTTGCAATTTTTTAGCAAATGTGTCAAAATTGTCCGATGTGTCCCCCATAAAGTCACAGTCATGATAAAAATCGCTGATCACCGCCATTACTAGTAAAAAAAGAAAAAATATCAATAAAAATGCCATAAAGCTATCCCTTATATTGTAGACGCTATAACTTTCGCACAAATCAATCAATAAATGCTTATTGCGATTTTTTTTTTACCAAAAATATGTAGAAGAATACGTATCGGTCTAAACTGGGGATTTTATATTTTATATGTTTTTTGGGGATAATTATTATAGCAAAAAGTAAAAAATAATGCGTTTTTTTTCCAAATTGTAACTCTTTTTTGGTTTATAGCGCAAAAAATAAAAACTGCAAAGGTGATCAAATAGCACCAAAAGAAAGCTCTGTTTGTGGGAAAAAAGGAGGTCAATTTTGTTTGGGAGCCATGTCGCATGATTGCGCAATTGTTAGTTAAAGCAATGCAGTGCCGAATAGCAAAAAGTGCTCTGGTCAGGAAGGGGGTAAATTCTTCTGGGGCTGAATTGGTTAAGCTAAAAAATGTTTAGGCTTTAGGACCATTCCAAGTTTTGGATATAGTAGTAAGTAGGGATGAGCTCAGTGTTCGATTCGAATGCATGTCATCTGTTTGGCGAATTCAGAACTTTGTGGACCGTTTTCACCAAATTCGTGTGGCACGAACGCCCCACAATGCACTACGCCATCGCAGTGCATTGCTGGCTCATGATTGGCCAAGCATGCACTGTGACCCCGCATGCTTGGCCAATCACAGCGCCGGCAGAGAG
Organism: Lithobates pipiens; assembly: GCF_037356315.1. Taxonomy (NCBI): domain Eukaryota; kingdom Metazoa; phylum Chordata; class Amphibia; order Anura; family Ranidae; genus Lithobates; species Lithobates pipiens. The sequence goes on along the minus strand of NW_027507755.1, from coordinate 1,691,495 downwards.
GAGAGCCATAATATATAGCGCAAAAAATAAAAACTGCAAAGGTGATCAAATAGCACCAAAAGAAAGCTCTGTTTGTGGGAAAAAAGGAGGTCAATTTTGTTTGGGAGCCATGTCGCATGATTGCGCAATTGTTAGTTAAAGCAATGCAGTGCCGAATAGCAAAAAGTGCTCTGGTCAGGAAGGGGGTAAATTCTTCTGGGGCTGAATTGGTTAAGCTAAAAAATGTTTAGGCTTTAGGACCATTCCAAGTTTTGGATATAGTAGTAAGTAGGGATGAGCTCAGTGTTCGATTCGAATGCATGTCGTCTGTTTGGCGAATTCAGAACTTTGTGGACCGTTTGCACCAAATTCGTGTGGCACGAACGCCCCACAATGCACTATGCCATCGCAGTGCATTGCTGGCTCATGATTGGCCAAGCATGCACTGTGACCCCGCACGCTTGGCCAATCACAGCGCCGGCAGAGAGGAGAGCCATAATTGGCCACAGGCAGAATGCCTGTGGCCAATTATAGCTCAGGGGGTTTAGTACACACCCCACACTATATAAGGCCGCCAGCGTGGCAGCCTAGTGTAGTGTGTTGGCATGCAGGGAAAGAGCTAGATAGGCAGGGACAGTGTGTTCTTTTCTCAGCCATCTGCAGGAGCTAGTGGGTGTTGTGTGCCTCTAACGCAGTATACACCTGTATCTACCCTTTATTGCTGTTGCTCTCTAATACAGCCATCTGCAGGAGTTAGTAGGTGTTGTGTGCCTCCAGTACAGTATACACCTGAAGATACCCCTTATTGCTGGTGTTGTCTGTTGCATAGCTTGCATATTAGCCTTTAAAATTAGCACTTTTGATTTCAAACGTTCGAGTCCCATAGACTTTAATAGGGTTCTAAAGTTCGTACAAATTTTCAGTCCGTTCGAATGTTCTGGTGCGAACCAAACCGGGGGGTGTTCGGCTCATCCCTAGTAGTAAGGTAGCCCACAGTTTATTTTATTGCTGTTTGTGTACTATTGGTCTAATTTCACTGTTAACTAGTATACTATTCACTATTGAGTTAGTCAACAGTAAGTGCATTTAAACATGCTCTGGATAAACATAAGTTGATTCCTATGGCTAAAAATAAAAAATAAAATGTTTTTTTTTTTTTTAAAGGCATACTCGATGGGCCACTTGTCTTTTTCTGCTGTCACTCTTCTATGTTTCTATGCTACTTCCTGTCCCAGAGATTCAAGATAAAGTGAAAGAATTCCTCTCTCTTAAGTTGTCACTAGAATAAATTGTTGGAAGCGTTGGTAAATTTTATCTCACCTCTTGTTTTGGTGACACTTGTCATTTTTTTTACTTTTCTATCAATTCCAGTTGCCGTGCCAATGGTCACCAGTACAAACAGGTAGTAAATTTCCCCAACAAAGTAACAGAGAGCAATACAAATGGGAGTTCTAATCCTTCTGCAAAACAAAAAGCAAACAAAAACAGCCAGTTCACACTATAGAAACGCAGTCTGGATGTGTTCCAGGTGCTTTTCTGCATGTGCGTTTTTAATGTGTTCCAGTGCGTTTTTGATGCATTTTTGCTGCGTTTTTGATGCAGTCCAGTGCTTTCCCCCCTCTTATTTAAATAAGGAAATGTATGTTGCAGTGCGTTTTTGGTGCATTTAGGTGCGTTACGGTGCGTTCCAGTGCGCTTTTGATGCATTTTACAGCGTTCCAGTACAGGCCAGTGCAGAAAAAATGCAGCACGTTCTACTTTTTTTCTGAAACTGGAACGCACTGGAACTGCAAGTACTGTTGCGAACGATGCCATTGGAAAATATATAACCCACTATCCATGCGTTTTTGATGCAGAAAAAAAACACACTGGACTGCATGTGGTGTGAACTGACCCTTAGGCTGTACATACTGTACACTTTAACAGCTTTCTCATCTCTATCTCAAAGGCAATACATTTTTTTTGATCCAGAATACTAATTATTTTCATTAAAATTGTAAAGAAGTTCACAAACTTTTTATAAATTCATTTTATCCAAATATATTTTCCAAATGATATTGTTCTTTACATAAATCCCCTGTGCCTCTGGGCCTAATAGCAAGCATTTGGTATGCTATGGCTATAGTTACATTAACTGGCTTTAATACTTAATTATTATTAAACGTAATTTAAAGATGAAAAAAACATACAAAATATTGCAGCATTATAATCAATAATACATTATTGAATGTATTTTTAACCACTTCAATACCAGGCACTTTTACCCCCTTCCTGCCTAGGCCAATTTTCAGCTTTCAGAGCTGTCACATTGTGAATGACAATTGCGCGGTCATGCAACACTGTACCCATATTACATTTTTATCATTTTGTTCAAACAAATAGCGCTTTCTTTTGGTGGAATTTAATCACCACTGGGTTTTTTATTTTTTTCTAAAAAAAAAATTGAAATAAAAATGTTTTTCTTGTTGTTTCTGGTATAAAATGTTGCAAATAAATAATCTTTCTTCATAAGTGTAGGCCAAAATGCATTCTGCTACATTTCTTTGGTGAACATAACCCAAATCTTTGGACTTTAACTTTCCTACAGACTAAATAATATACACTTATTTAGTCTGTAGGAAAGTTAAAGTCCATAAACTATTGAATATATATCTGAAAATTGATCAATCCCAATGTACTAACGGCCTATCATTTCTTGAGGTTCAAAAATAAGAGGACAGTACAGATATCTCCCAAATTACCCCTTTTTGGAAAGTAGACAGTCCAAGGTATTTAGTAGGAGGCATGCAAAGTTTTTTAAAGTTGTAGTTTTTTGTCATAATTTTCTTTTATTATTATATATTTGTTTATTTTTCTATTTTTTTTTAACACACTTTGACCAGAGAAATATAATGTCACCATAGTAACATTGTACTACTCTGAGGGGCGGATCTGTATCAGCAAGATTATTGAAGCACTTAGCACTTTATTGTCTATTTTTGATTGTTGATGTTTTAGCTATTATTGTATACTGTTTATTATGGGCATGTAATTTACTTGCACTTACAGTCATGTGCAGCAACTGCTGTTTATATTTATCAATCCACATTGTTTACAACTGTCATGTGACCTGCTGTGATTTGTTACAGCTGTCACATGCTACGGGCAGTGGACCGATACAGTAATCAGTCATTGGCTGTGTCGGGTGGACACAGCTGGTGACAGATCATGCCACAGCGCAGCCCTGCGGGTGCACGCGAGGCACAATCCAGCAGGACATCATATGACTTCCACCTGGATCGATGAGATTCCTACCTAGCTGTCAAATGACTATAGGCTGGACAGGAAGTGGTTAAATACAAGCAGTGTGCAAACCTGAATTTTACCCGGTATCAGCCTTTTGCAGTTGCTGTATAGAGCTGAAGTGCCAGAAGAATAAGCATGAGAAGCTAATCCATTAATATGCTAAAAAGAAGCATGTTAATAGGAGGAAAAAACAAGTGACAGAGCAACAAACTCATCACTGTGCTGCTTTTCATTTCACTGCACAGTCTCAGACTGGAGATGGTCCAGGATAATCTGGACTCACAGAAAACCTAGCACCCATAATTGAAGCAGCGTAGCTTTGTCAAAATGCAGGAGTGGTCTAATGGGATGTTGCAAACTGGGAAGAGAAGTAGGATGAATGAGGCTGGCCATCAGACTGAGGACCCCTAGCAGCAGTGGCGACCTGTCCATAGGGGGTGCAAGGGCACCGCCCCCCTATCCATGTGTCTGGCCCCCTAATCTACATGCGGAGCACCGGACGCATGGATTTCAAATTTTTTTTAAGCATATGATTAGAGCCTGAGGTTCTAAATGGCTTAAAAAAAGGGTGAGCTCACCCACTTGTGTGACAATAGCAAAATTCGGTATGGTCTTGCTGAACCTCTTCCCAGCCAACCAGGATGCAGTTCCTGAGACCCAATTGGCCAGGGAGTCTTAGTACTTAGTACTTAGTAATTGCGTCTCAATCAGGAACCACTTCCTGTTTGGCCTCCGGACGAGGAGCCGCAGCCCGGATCCATGTCTGCCTGATCTGCCTCCTTTCTAAGGTAGGGAGGCCTCTGATAGCCGCGGCATTACAGTCTGTCTCCCAGGGGGGTCTATCGCCCCATTTCCATCCGTCTCCCGTGGGGGGGGTTGCCGCATTCCCGTCCGTCTCCTGGGGTTTGCCACCCCCCAAAATTTTGAGCACCAACCACCACCGTCGAGCGGCAAAAACAAAATAGTACTCCAGGGAAGTGTCTGGATTAAAGATGAATATCGGTTTTGTTATTGTATACTTTAATAGGATATTCATTTTCATCATGTTATTTTTGGATAGAGTTCTGCTTTAATATATTTCCATTAAGAGTTAACTCTTATGCCACAGATTGCTGTACACATGGCTGGACTTTTTCAATAGAAGTTACAAAAAAAAAAAATTTATTTTTTTTACAAGCGAAGAATTATTTATGATGTACAAAAATAATTTTGCATTATAACTTACAAAAAAAAGACTCCATCCAAAGCTAATGAATTGATTTTTAGTTTTCAGGCTACCCACAGTGTAAGCTAGACATTTAAACACTTCTTGTTCTGCAAGACTAAGTAGATTACATGTGTGAAGACTCTTGCACTGCAGCCGCTGCTTTTATTATCAAACATTTGTCAATGGTGACATTTACCAGTAAATACTAAATGTAATGTCTTTATAGACTCTAGAGCAATGCAAGCAAAAAGTCTTCAGAAGAGGAAATTAAAAGTTATTTTTATTATTAATTTTTACAATCGAAAATAGATTTTTCTCTTTTTTTAACTTTCCCTTAAAAATTATGCTACCAAAAATAGAATACATGTGAATTAGATTTTAGTGATCTCATTTGTATTTAATGCCAACTTCATAAGGTGATATTGAGTTTTTAAGGATGAGGCTGTGGATTCGCAGCTCCAAAATACCTTTCCAGAAAGAGTTTTTCTTTGTTTTAGATTGGGAAAGACCTAAAATGTGTGCCAGTTATTTATTTCTGTCTCTTATCCTATTGGGGAAATGTTTCTACACTTTCATTTCCTGTGAAGCTTGTACAAGAAATAGTAGGATCATTGGTCACTAAGACAGGAAGAAATAGACAGCAATGAAGACATTATCAGAAATTCGAACTCTTCTCAATTCTGCTAAGATTGACTTTATTTTTATTTTATTTTTTTATTGTGCCCTGTTGGAGAGATGTCACATCTTTTCTTGTCTTTACAAGGTGTGAGGTGTAGTCTCCCCAAAAGCTATAAAACCTAACAGCAAATTTAACACTTTCCTTCTCTATTCAAAAATGTATTGAAAAATTGTGTCTGTAAACTCCCAGGATATTAAGACCATCTCAAAACCGGGCCAATTCTGACACTTCTCACATACATGTAAAAAGATTATTATTTTTTTGTTTGCTAGAAAATTACTTAGAACGCCCAAACATTATATTTTTTTTAAGCAAAGGCCCCAGAGAATAAATTGGTGGGTGTTGCAGTTTTTTTTTTTTTTGTCACGACATATTTGTGCAGTGGTTTTTCAATTTTTTTGGGAAAAAATATACATTAATTAATATACCCATTTTTTTTGGTAAAATATAAAATATGATGTTACATCAAGTAAATAGATACCAAACATGTCACGCTTTAAAATTGTTCATGCTCATGGAATGGTGACAACTATGGTACTTTAAATTATCCATAGGTGACGCTTTAAAAGCCTTTGTAGGTTACCAGTTTAGAGTTGCTCTGGTGCTAGAATTATTGCTCTCACGCTGACGTTTGCAGGGATACCTCATATGTATCATATGCGGGTAGGATCAACGCGTGCGTTTGCCATTGCGTATGAGCACCGGGTGGTTGGGGCACTTTAAAAACATTTTTATTATTATTTATTTTATTTTATTTTTACAATGTTTCTTTTGATCACTTTCATAGTTGTCAAAAGGAATGTAAACATCCCTTTTGACAGCAATCGCAATGACAGGTACTCTTTATGGGGAGATAGGGGTCTATTAGCTGTGCGGCCCGGCCAGGAAACAAAGAGCCAGAACCTGAAGTGACAAAATAGTCGTCGCTTCCAGGTTCTCATGTCACATGGTAGGAGGAACAGCTTCAGTTCCTCTCACTGTGAGGCCGGAGCTAGATGCCACCAGCCTCATTGTTACAGGGTTTCCCAATCACTTGAGAAAGCCTGATAATGGCAAGACCCCCTTCAGCCATCTGTAAAAGTATGCCAGCAGCTGTCCAGCTACCTGGAGTACTTTTAACTAAAAGAGAATCGCTGGCCCTAAAAATCGATAACAGGATCATGGTTGTAGCCTCAACCATGATCCTGGTATAACTGCTTCCCTACTGCAACATGTATATATACTGTGGATGGTAGGGAAGTGGTTAAATCAGCTAAATAAATTCCAGGTTCTTCAAAACAAAACATGGGCAAAGTTTTACAATTATTTTTCTTAAAAAAGCGAAAAGCCTGTCTTCTTCCAGCAATGCATACTGTAGAGAAGTGCCCTTGCTCTCCGTGAGGAAGCAGTGGCCTCTCTGCTGAGGTCCATGTTATGCAGTCCCTGGTGAGTTGGAGACAGAGCTCTGCAATCCCGTAGCATGAGCTTTGTTGATTGCAGGGCAATCTCAATGAGGCCACACAGCAGATATCTTCCTGGATCAGGGATAGATAAGTAAAAAGACTGAGAGGGGAAACTGGGGCTAGGAGGGAACTATGAAATAAGTATATGTGCAGCCAAAGTTCAGTTTCTGTTGGAAACAACTGGCGGCAATCAATCAGATATTTACAAAGGAAGACTCATGTGACTAAAGCCCCATACACGCTACCAGTTTTTCTGCTGAGTTTTTCCTTCAGATTTACCAAAACCATATAATATGAGGTCAAACCTTAGGAGTTTCAATGTGTATGCAATCGTGCAGGCCCTTCTACTACATGGTTTTGGCAAACCTGAAGGAAAAAATCAGCAGAAAATCTGATAGGGGCATAAGTGTGTTATTGCCATCATCCCTTCTGGATAATATTGTTGTTTTAACCCCATTATTGGGATTTTAAAGGCAATTCAAACAAAATGTATTATTCTTAAAAAAAAATCTTGAATTTTTCCATTTAAAAAGAGATTCAATAGAATATCTGGCTATTAAAAACAATAAACAAACTTTACACAATTCCAGTATATTTCATCACAATAACCACTGCACTATTCATGGTGTAAAAACATCAGAACATATTGAAGTGGTATTCCTCAGCTACTTTCTGTTCCACCATCAATTGTATACTATAGATGGTTTCCAGTAGGTGGGGGTGTACAATATGTTTCAAAATATAGAAAATATAGACATAAGTAATTTCTTCTTCAGGGATTAATACCACTTCTGAAATATAGAGTAGTTGCACTTTAACATCAATACTTCTTAACCGCTTGCCGACCAGCCACCGTCATTATACCGTTGCCACCGTGGCAGGTCAGCACGATCCTGCAAGCCGTCATAGCTATACGGCAGCTCCTTTAAGTGGAGCACACGCCCGCTGCACTGCGGGAGTGCCGATGCTCGTGGCTGATGGTAAACACACAAATCCCTGTTCTGTTCTTTGAGGAGAGACAGACTGTGAGTTCCTAATAGCTAGGAATTACGATTTGTCACTTCCTCTAGGTCAGTCTCCTCCCCCTACAGTTACAAACACACACAGGGAAAACAGTTAACCCCTTGATCGCCCGCTAGTGTTAACCCCTTCCCTGACAGTGATATTTTCACAGTAATTGGTGCATTTTTATAGCACTGATCGCTGTAAAAAATGCCAATGGTCCCAAAAATGTGTCAAAAGTGTCCGATGTGTCCGCCATAATGTCACAGTCCCGATAAAAATTGCAGTTCGCCGCCATTACTAGTAAAAAAAAATAATACAAATGCTATTAATCTGTCCACTATTTTGTAGACACTATAACTTTTGCGCAAACCAATCAATATAAGCTTATTGCATTTTTTTTTACCAAAAATATGTAGAAGAATACATATTGGCCTAAACTGAGAAAACATGTGCTTTTCCAAAAAAAAGATGGGGATATTTATTATAGCAAAAAGTACAAAATATTGTGTTTTTTTCAAAATTGTCGCAATTTTGTTTGGGTGCAACGTCACACGACCACGCAATTGTCAGTTAAAGCGACGCTGTGGCGAATCACAAAAAATGTCATTCAGCAGCCACATCTTCCAGGGCTGAAGTGGTTAAACTTGAATATAGAATTTTTTAAATACATACAAATGCACTTACATTGCATTCCAACCTTGGGTAGAGAGCTCTCCAAAATCAAAGAAGCCCCCATATCTTTGATGTGACTTGTTCTTTGTGCTATACAATGACTGCTGGATATTTTCCAAAGTTTGTGAGACTGAAAAGATTTTAGCTAAAGAATATAGGGAGGAGAGAGGCAAACAAGAAAAAAGGGAAATAAATATACTGGGTAATCCAAAACACATCCACATTTGGGCATACATTATCAAGTTAGACAATGAATGCCACCTGATAGTACCCGATAGTGCTTTGCTAGCCTCATGTGGCAAACTTTGGGGTAATATCAGATGGCATTTATTATGTAACTAATAATGTGCTTGGTGTAAAATGTGTTTCAATAGCTTCCAATTACTCCTCTGTGTTTTCCACCAATTTCGTGAATTGCTCAGGGATAAGCACTCACTAGATGGTGTTGACCTCTATTTCCCTCTAAGTTGGTCAAAATTCAAGTTTTATATGGATCCACGCTCTCTTTACACCTTTTTCCTCTTTGAATGTGCAGGCTCTCCTTTTAGTAGCAACTCCTATTAGGATTGGGGTCACCGATATTATCCTTTTAGATGCGAGGTCAACACAGACTGATCACGTTAGACATGTTTAGTCAAAAAGGACTTCCTCAAGAAATGCAGCTTACAGAGAACTGGGCAGAAAGGCTTTTTTTTCTCAGAGAATAGGTGTAGGTATTCCCCTTTTCTGAATCACCCCCTGTCTCCGTCTTCTACCCACTTCCAAGCACCATTCCTTGGTTTTACCCCCTACCCACCTTCCCTTACCGCCCCTTTTAGAGAATACATAACCAAGCAGCTAGCAATAACAGACCCTGCAGCAGCCAGAAACAATACCCCCTAGTGGCAACAAATGCCCTCAGCAGCCAGAATCAATATATCAATGTATCAATGTATCACATCTCAGCACACCTTTCCATTACATACAGTCAGTGCTGGAGGTGCCAGAACTGTGTTCCCCAGCATTCCTGCTGAAAAAAAAGCCCCGCTGGGCAGCATCCACCATGATATGCAAGTGTTTCTCTCATTACATCATAAGCTGTCATGATTGGATTAAATTGTAACTGTGCTGTCTACTTTAATTTTGTAAAGTGCGGCACAGTATAGTTGCACATTATGGCACACTAGCCAGTGGGTGTGCTCTCCTCCATCAATTCGAGGTCTGAAGTTATTATCTCCTTTATGGGGTCTCACCGATTGGGTGGCCAGAGAATATGTAACTCTTGTGCATGCACACTGGAATTTCATGATCTAGGCACCCAGCTCCATTGACATGAAATCCACATATTTCATTAAACAATTAAAGTTAATTAACAAAGACTGCTCATCCTGGATTTATCTATAGTATTAACTGTCTCTAGTATACTCTGCGCACAACTGAAATCAGACAGTTAAAATGGGAAAGATAGGGCAGAACCTGGGTGACTGGTAAAACAGTGTATGTGGTTTCTCCTATTTTGTAGCTATAGAATTATCATATTATGTAGACTCATACTGGGTAAAGCAGGTGTTTCAGAATTTGTCAGGAAGCAGACTTCTTATTTCTTAGAGAAATAATTGGAAAACCAGGAAATTGGAATCAGATTTTCAGACTAAGGGCTCATGGACATTTGTGGTTGGGAAGGGGTGGTAAAAACATGCGATTGACTAAATTTTTTATCACCCCCCTCCCCCTTCAAGCTGCAAAGGCAGCTCGGTAGGGGTGCATACATGCCTTGACTGCTGCAAAAATGATACACCCTGTTATTTTCAGGGGGAAGTACCACCATGTAAATAGGTCTGATCCACAACCATACGTAATACATAGAGTTGCAGTGTGGTGGTGCGGCATTTACGGGGTCAAAACAAATGGTGAGGAGGCATCATAGCACCTTCCAGCTACTTGTTTAACACTTCCGAAAATCATTCCATCATGGATCATTGCTGCACACCAAGTTTGCTTTTATATCAGAGCGACTTCGACTAATCAATGGACTGACTAAACAGTTAAAAGAAAAGATTTTACAAGGCAGACCTTGGTTATTCTAAATGCTTGAAGAGCATTTCTTGTCTTATGCAATGAAAGTCTTTGATATAAAAAATCTGAATGATAATATTTCTATAAGTAGTGGTTGCTTACAAAAGAACAGTGGGCAAAATGAAAAAGTATATATATATATATATATATATATATATATATATATATATATATATACATACAACCCTCACATTTTTGTAAATATTTTAATCTTTTCATGTGACAACACTGAAGAAATTACACTTTGCTACAATCTAAAGGAGTGAGTGTACAGCTTGTATATCAGTGTAAATTTTCTGCCCCCTCAAAATAACTCAACACACAGCCATTAATGTCTAAACTGCTGGCAACAAAAGTGATTAAAACCCCTAAGTGAAAATGTCCAAATGGGCCGAAAGTGTCAATATTTTGTGTGGCCACCAATATTTTCCAGCACTGCCTTAACCCTTGGGCATGGAGTTCATCAGAGCTTCACAGGTTGCCACTGGATTCCTCTTCCACTCCTCCATAACGACATCATGGAGCTGGTGGATGTTAGAGGCTTGCATTCCTCCACCTTCCATTTGAGGATGCCCCACAGATGCTAAATAGGCTTTAGATCTGGAGACATGCTTGGCTAGTCCATTACCTTTACCCTCAGCATCTTTAGCAAGGCAGTGGTTGTCCTGAAGGTGTGTTTGATGTTGTTATGTTGGAATACTGCCCAGTCTTCGAAGGGAGGAGATCATTCTCTGCTTCAGTATGTCACAGTACATGCTGGCATTCATAGTTCTCTCAATAAACTGTAGCTCCCCGGTGCCGGCAGCACTCATGCAGCCCCAGACCATGACACTCCCAACACTATGCTTGACTGTAGGCAAGACACACTTGTCTTTGTACTCCTCACCTGGTTGCCACCACACACGCTTAACACCATCTGAATCAAAAAAGTTTATTTTTTTTCTCATCAAACCACAGGACATGGTTCCAATAATCCATGTCCTTAGTCTGCTTGTCACGTACCTTACAGTGGAGTCCGAATGCTGAGGGTGGCCTCTTGCACAGTTCCGGTCTCAACACCCCTGGTAGTGAGGACAGGGAGTGCTGAGGCAGCGAAAGGGTGCAGGTGCCTGCAGGCTGAAGACTGAAGCTCGGAGATACTGGATCCTCACGGAAGAGAGAGTGTAGACTGGTCACCCGAAGTGTTCAGCGGAAGCCAAGCAGGTAATTAGGAATACTGCAATGTCAGGAACAGGCAAAGGTTGGCAACTGTCTGGCAACAAGGTACAGGAACGGAAGGCAGGTTCGAAGTCAAGGACAGGGTTGGCAACGTGCTGGCAGCGAGGTACAGAATCAGGAAGTAAGCCGAAGTAGAGAGTTCGAGCCGAGGTAAGTATAGTCAATCCAGGTAAGTAGTAAGCAGGGGTGATCCAGGAGAATAGTTGAGCAAGCCGGGTAGTCAGGAACAAGGTAACAGGTTCAACAGCGGTCAGGTATCTCAGGAACAAGCTGAAGACAATCCAGCACTGGTATCAGGTAAGGACCCTGTTTGGATTGGTGCGTGAGTGTGCACACGTGTTCATATTGGCGTGCGCCCGTTCATTACGGAACTCGCTCGCTTGGTCATTAGCATTAACGGAACAAAGATAAGATGCTGCTGCATGGGGACGGGCATTCACACGGTAAGTTCTCTGACACTGCCTGTCTTCAGCAAACTGTTTGTAGGCTTTCTTGTGTATTATCTTTAGAAGAGGCTTCCTTCTGGGACGACAGCCATGCAGACCAATTTGATGAAGTGTGCAGCATATGGTATGAGCATTGACATCCTGAACCCCCCCAACCCTTCAACGTCTGCAGCAATGCTGGCGGCACTCATATGTCTATTTCCCAAAGACAACCACTGTATATGACGCTGAGCAGGTGCATTCAACTCCTTTGATGGACCACGGCAAAGTCTGTTCTGAGTGGAACCTGTCCTGTTAAACCACTGTATGGTCTTGGCCACTGTGCTGCAGCTGTTTCAGGGCCTCTATGTAGAGCAACAATTATTTTTCTCAGATCCTCAGAGAGTTCTTTGCCATGAGGTGCCATGTTGAATCTCCAATGACCAGCATAAGAGCGATAACACCATACACCTGCTCCTCATTCACACTTGAGACCTTGTAACACTAATGAGTCACATGACACTAGGGAGAGAAAATGGCTAATTGGGCCCAATTTGGATATTTTCACTTAGGGGTATACTCACTTTTGTTGCCAGCGATTTAGACATGAATGGCTGTGTGTTGGGTTATTTTGAAGGACAGCAAATGTACACTGTTATACAAGCTGTGAACTCACTTCTTTACATTGTAGCAACATGTTGTCACATGAAAAGCTGTGAGGGGTGTACTCACTTTTGTGAGATACTGTATAAAAAAAGCATACATATATACATATATATATATATATATATATATATATATATATATATATATATATATATATATACACCCCTCAAATTTTGTTAAGACATAAAAGGACAGGTTCTACTTAGAACAGGCCTCACCGTAGTCAACCAAAGAAGTTGAGGGCACGTGCTCAGTGTCATGTCCAGAAGTTGTCTTTAGGAAATAGTATGAGTGCTGCCAGCATTGCTGCAGAGGTTGAAGGGGTAAGGGGTCAGCCTGTCAGTGATCAGACCATATGCTGTACACTGCATCAAAGTGGTCTGCATGGCTGTCGTCTCAAGGAAGCCTCTTCTAAAGATGATGCACAAAAAAAAAACGCAAACAGTTTGCTGAAGATAAGCAGACTAAGGACATGGATTACTGAAACCAGCTTGCTATGGGGGCACCCAAGCCCAGCTGCAGCTCCGTGTGTTCATTCAGACACTGAGCTGCGGTTTGACCCACCCCCTCTCACTCCTGATTGACTATCTGACTTTGATTGACAGCAGCAGGAGCCAATGGCGCCATTGCTGTGTATCAGCCAATCAGGAGGGAGAGTCTGGGACAGCCAAGACACTTGTGGACATCTCTGGACAGAGATGAGACTCAGGTAAGTATTAGGATAGTATTAGTACATAGAATGCATTAAGATAAAAAAAAAAAAACACGTTTTTTTTCATTGGTACCATTTTTTTAACAGTAGCTTGCCTGTTAGCCTTGAAAAAAAGCCAGCAAAATAACAAGATCTGGCTCCAGTAGACCTCAGTAGGATTCAGTGCTATATTCAGGCCTGGTGGACTTCCTGCTGGGTTCAACAAACCTACAAACTGAATTTTGGCCAGTTTGTTCATTCCTAGTTTGCTGAAATACACCGTAAAATCCCTCTACTATGATATCCAAATTGTACTTTTTTCTGCCTGGGATTTATGGAAATCTAGGTAGTGCACTAACATTTTTCTCTCATCAAAACCTTTTAACATTCACAGGAAATTACACATTGTTCTCTAAGATTAAATCTCAGTATGGCTCAAAGTCCCATTCTGTTCTGGGCCTTTTCCTGTCCTAGAAACAGATCATTGCTTTTACCGCTGCTAGTGCCTAATCCCAGCTTATCAAAAGGACACATGTATTTGTTTTCGTATAAAAATGTAATACAACAATTTGGCAGTAAATTAACATGTAAGAAGAATAAGGTAATGGTATTTTGTATTGAATATTGGCTCATAATAATTCATAACAATAGACATTTTGCCAGAAATTGGATGACTAATTTGCATCAGTAAGAAAATGCATTTTTTAAAAAAATTACAGATGCAAAAATAAATAAACTCAGCTTTCACATTCTAAAGCCTCTAAAACCCACTAAAGTTCTGGCTACTGACAGGGGGTTGACGGGGGTGGAGCTTATGCTAAGAATAGGTAGGGTGTAAGGCATAATAAAAAAGAATGCTGCGCTAGAATACTCAAAACAGCAATATACAAGAATTATATTCATGTGAATATATAGTAGATAAAAATTTAAATTAAGGGTTTCCTAAAAAAAAATTGATGAGTAGTCCCAAAGAAGAGGCAGTAATATCAAATGTCCCAAAAAGGAAAGGCGCATGTGCAATCTCCAGGCATGGCTGCTTGAGCTCGGAGCTCCAACCCGCTCTGGAGATCTAAACCCTGCCACGGCTACAAGACCGAGCGTCCTTGCTCCTCGCCGTGCTCTGGAGATAGCAGGACACCCAGGGACCACTTCCACGTCTGGTGGTGGTGCCTGGAGGGACCTATCCCGCCAGCTGGGACCCAATCCTCAGGCCCCAGATGTTTCTAAGATGACACCCAGCGCACAGCGTGAGGCTGACACAGGGGGAGAGGACAGAGACTGGCATACTAGGATACTCTGCAGTGAGTACCCACATGGCTGCTGTTACCTCTCCAGCTTCCACAAAATCCTTATTGGAGAGAACTCTGGATGAACTTTTACTTACTCCTATCGGGGATATAGAAGGAAGTCCACCATTGTCTGGCATGCTGGCTCAGATCCTCCTGGGGACCCCTGTGAATCTTTCTGCACTAATGACTATCTTTTCCAAGATGTTATCCCAGGGACTGGCACAACCAGCCACTCAAATTACATCTACCATTCAGGCTGACCTTGAAAATTTGGGCTCCAGAATAGAGGCCATAGAACAAAAAGTTGAACACACGTTAGCAAGAGCTAGTCAAAACACTGCCCACATTGAAGATTTGTAGGACCAGTTGGAAACTGCCCTCACCGAGATCGGTGATCTGGAAAATAGGTCCAGACGATACAATTTAAAAGTTAGAGGCCTCCCAGAATACATCAAAGATGTACATGCAGCAGCCCATGCTTTTATCAAGGAACTGTTTCCAGACATTCCTGAACAATGTCATGAATTGGACAGAGTACATAGAGCATTGCAACCACCTTGCTCGGATGGATTACCCAGGGACATTGTGGTGAAGCCTCACTATTATAGGGTGAAAGAAGACATCATATGAATTTCCAAGGATGCAGATCAACTCTTAATTCAGGGTCACCCAGTCAAAGTTTTTGCTGACCTGTATCCTGCTAGTATCCAAAAGAGGCGATCACTCAAACCACTTTTACACATCCTGTCCCAAAAATCTGTAAATTATGGGTGGTTCTTTCCTTTCCATCTGTCATGTATCAGATAAGACCAGAACTGTGTGGACTGCAACAGAGGAAACCCAAATGTGTATAAGTGAAATATAATGATTTATTAAGGGAAGTGAATAATATAAGTACAACCACACAGTGCAATGAATCAACCAACAGAGACCCCCAAATAACAACAAACAGATATGTACAATAAATGGGAAATACCAGGATCATAAAAGATAGGGAGGCCAGGGTCATGCACAGAGGATTAGTAGATAAACAAGGGCAGTCCAGAATCAGAGACACAAGCCAGGCCAAGGTCATACACTGGGAGATCAGCAGATGGGGTAAGGAACACAGGACAGGGAGAGGATGGATGGATCAGACTGCAGGGCAGGGATGATGGTAACAGGTGGGACAGGATAGGGACCAGGACAGGGAAACAGGTTCAGGGCACAGGTATAGGTACGGAATCAGGCTCAGGATCACAAGCAGCAGGTCAGGGCACAAGGACAATACCAAGGCAAACATGTGAGTGCTTGCCAGCTATTTATAGGCCTGTGATTGGCCTCAAGTGACATCTGATTGCAGGAGGTGCTGTCTGCTCCATACTGCCAGGATCCATCCGCTGGTGGACGCCAGTACTGCAGCCCAAAGATGACATAACATCAGCAGGGAAAAGCTCTCCTGACAGTTCCAAACTGCCAGGAGACACCTGCTGGTGGACCCCAGTACTGCATGCCAAAAGACAGATATTATCAGCGGATGGAACATTTCCTGACACCATCTGAGTTTTGCATCACTCCATGATGGGGAGTGCGTTCTACTCTACCTGGGCATCTTTTCTTAAGAACCATTGTCAGCTTCCTTGCACAAGTTTTCTGGATCCTCCAAGCGCCCTTCTCCCCCAAGTCCAATTACCCGGTCTTTTTATCACTCATCACAGTTCTTTGTGGACTGCCCCCCTCCCCCTTTATCCCCCCCCACCTTCTCCTTAAGACTGACGGACAGCACCAAAATTCTCTGCTCTTTTTACCAATTTATGTCTAATTAATCACTTATGTGCTCTTATTCCTGTTTGCCAGGTCAGAGAGTCCCCGGTGTGTTTCTTAGTAGCCTCCCAGGCTCTCCCACATAAGATTTATTATTAGTGATGGACGAACTTCCGACGGGACATTTCACGAACGTGAACCGCGAACGCAGCCAAAAGTTTGCGAACTGCAACCAGACCCCATTGACTTTAATGGCAGGCGAACCTTAAAAACCTCCAGGTCATATTTTCAGCCACAAAATACTTACTAGCTGTGCACACATAGTCCCACAACATGGACACTGACATAACAAAAGCATTAAGTGAATCTGGGATCGACAACGAAAAGCATTCTTTTTTTATCTGTGAAATTTTGACAATTCAGGAGCGCATGAAGGCCATGGAGGAGAAGCAAGGTCAGGCCAGGCTATGAAGGGGGTGCAGGAGAGGATCAGTGCCACAGTCAGGGCAGCGCAGTCCTGTGCCAGTGTCCCAGTGTGCCAACCTGTGCTTGAGCCCCTCCCTCTGCTGGGCCCTTACCCCCACCTATGGAGGGCTCCACTACGGTTGTCCAGAGGTGCCAGTCCAGTGCTGATCCTCAGCCATGGTGCTGACACTGCCTGCTGATTGGCTTCTCCGCTGCTATCTCTCTCGCTGTCTGAAACCAGCACCGCAATAAAGGCTGAGCACTGACACCAGCACTGTGATAGAGACTGAGCACTGACACCAGCACCGAGATAGAGAGCACTGACACCAGCACTGTGATAGAGAGCACTGACACCAGCACCAAGATAGAGATCACAGACACCAGCACCGAGATAGAGAGCACTGACACCAGCACCGTGATAGGGAGCACTGACACCGGTACCGTGAGGGCACTGACATCAGCACCGGGATAGAGAGTACTAAGACCACACCAGCACCGATATAGAGAGCACTGGCACCAGCACCGTGATAGAGAGCACTGACACCAGCACTGAGATAGAGAGCACTGACACCAGCACTGTGATAGAGAGCACTGACACCAGCACCGTAATAGAGAGCACTGACACCAGCACTGAGATAGAGAGCACTGACACCAGCACCGTGATAGAGAGCACTGACACCAGCACCGTGGGAGCACTGACACCAGCACCATAATAGAGAGTACTGAGACCACACCCGCACCGAGATAGAGAGCACTGACACCAGCACCGTGATAGAGAGCACTGACACCAGCACCGTGATAGAGAGCACTGACACCAGCACCATGATAGAGAGCACTGAGACCACACCAGCACCAAGATAGAGAGCACTGACACCAGCACCGTGATAGAGAGCACTGACACCAGCACCGAGATAGAGAGCACTGACACCAGCACCGTGATAGAGACCACTGACACCAGCACCGTGAGAGCACTGACACCAGCACCGTGATAGAGAGCACTGACACCAGCACTGAGATAGAGAGAACAGACACCAGCACCGAGATAGAGAGCACTGACACCAGCACCGTGATAGAGAGCACTGACACCAGCACCGTGAGAGCACTGACACCAGCACCATGATAGAGAGTACTGAGACCACATCCGCACCGAGATAGAGAGCACTGACACCAGCACCGTGATAGAGAGCACTGACACCAGCACCGTGATAGAGAGCACTGACACCAGCACCGTGATAGAGAGCACTGACACCAGCACCATGATAGAGAGCACTGAGACCACATCAGCACCGAGATAGAGAGCACTGACACCATCACCGAGATAGAGAGCACAGACACCAGCACCGAGATAGAGAGCACTGACACCAGCACCGTGATAGAGAGCACTGACACCAGCACCGTGAGATCACTGACACCAGCACCATGATAGAGAGTACTGAGACCACACCAGCACAGAGATAGAGAGCACTGACACCAGCACCGTGATAGAGAGCACTGACACCAGCACCGTGATAGAGAGCACTGACACCAGCACCATGATAGAGAGCACTGACACCAGCACCGAGATAAAGAGCCCTGACACCAGCACCGAGATAGAGAGCACCGACACCAGCACTGTGATAGAGAGCACTGACACCAGCACTGTGATAGAGAGCACTGACACCAGCACCGAGATAGCGAACACTGACACCACACCAGCATCAAGATAGAGAGCACTGACACCAGCATGGATACCAGCAACTCGCTGCGGGACCCAGAAATATGACACCGCTCAACCTCTTCAAACAGGAGGGTATGGGCATATAGTACGGTGTGCTTTTTTTGTACAAGGAAGTGAGCCAAAGGTAGAAAAAAGGTCCGTGTGCTAGATTAAATAAATTGTTTATAGAGTTATGCATATACATGGTCTACTGGTCACATGTGTTGAATTCCTCCGATATTCACGCCTCATTCATTTTTATAAATGTGAGGTAGTCAACACTGTTGTGAGCTAGGCGAGTGTGCTTATCGGTCACGATCCCCTCTGCTGCGCTGAACGTCCTTTTGGACAGAACACTGGACGAGGGGCAAGCCAACAGTTCCATTGCAAATTGGGCAAGCTCTGGCCAGAGGTCAAGCCTGCCCACCCAGTAGTCCAGGGGTTCATCACTTCTCGTTAACCCGATGTAGTCGGACACCTGTCGATCTAGGCGTTCCCTGATGCTGGATCCGGATGAGACCTCTCGATGGGTCGAGTGAAAGAATGATCTCATATCAGAAGTCACCAACACATCTTCAAACCGCCCTCTTCTTGCAGGCGCTGTTGGATTGGTACCCGCAACTCTCTCTGGGAGTGGGAATTCCTCCTCTGCCAGCGCACGCAAAAGCAGAATGCAGCATTTCTCTAAGCAAGGCCTGTAAGTGCTCCATTCTGACAGCCCTCTGTGATGGTGGTAACATTTCCGCCATTTTGTGTTTGTACCGGGGGTCTAAGTATGTTGCCACCCAGTACTGGTCCTTGACCTTTATGCTTTTTATATGGGGTCCCTGTTAAAACACTGGAGCATGAAGGCCCCCATATGCACTAAACTGCAATGCACACTCCATAAAGAAGGCATAAGGTACAATGTCACTGATGGCGCCATGGCTGCGACTGACCAGTTTGGTGATCTCATCAAATGGCCGCAGAATTCTGCATGCGTCGCACATGAGCAGCCACTGGCGCTGTGAAAAAAAACCAAGCTCCCAGAACCTGTTCTGCCGCAGAGTTCATACAGGTAGTTGTTAAATGCATGTTTCTGCTGGAGCAGCCTATCAAGCATATAGAAGGTTGAGTTCCATCGCACCGGGCAATCGCAAATAAGACATCTGACCGGCAGATTGTGTCGCAGCTGAATGTCAGCAAGGCGAGCCATGGCCGTGTAAGATCTTCTGAAATGGGCCAAGCATTTCCTTGCCTGCCGCAAGATGTCCTGGACCCCAGGATATTTGACAATGAATCGCTGCATGACCAAGTTTACCAAGACGTGTGCCATGCATGGCACGTGTGTAATTTTGCCCTGTTTCAATGCGCTAAGCAGATTGGCACCGTTGTGTCACACACCACTTTACCAACTGTCAAATTGAGCAGTGTTAGCCACTGATCTGCCTGTGAACGCAAAGCTGAAGGGAGTGTAGGGCCAGTGTGGCTCTTGGCATCCAGGCACAACAGACACAGCACAGCATGGCAACGTCTCACCTGGCATGTTGAATTGGTTCTGGGGATCTTGGGCGGCGCAGCGGAAGAGGCGCTAGCAGCGGAAAAGGAGGAGCCAGCAGAGAAGGAGAGGGGGAGGATGGAGTAGGAGGAGGAGAAGAAGAGGCAGGCCTGCATGCAATCCATGGCGGTAAAACCAAATCTACACGGGTGCCACGGGTAACATGCTTGACGGCCATCAGAAGGTTCACCCAGTGGGCAGTAAAAGTTATATACCTTCCCTGCCCGTGTTTGCTAGACCACGTGTCTGTGGTCAGATGTATCTTGGCACCGACACTGTGTGCCAGAGATACATTCACTTGCTGCTGAACATGGCCATATAGCTCTGGGATGCCCTTCTGTGAGAAATACTTCCTTCCTGGGACCTTCCATTGTGGTGTTCCAATGGCCATACATTTTTTCGAAAGGCCTCCTAGTCCACCAGTTTATATGGCAGTAGTTGGTGGGCTATCAGTTCTGACAAGCCAGCGGTTAACTGTTGGGCAAGAGGGTTATCTGGCATCATCATTTTTTTACGCTTGAACATTTGGCCCATGGAAGCCTGGCTTTTTGCAGAAAAACGTGAGGATGGCATGATGGAAGGTGGAGTGGAGGACAATTGTGAGGAGAGAGGAGAAGGAGAAGTTGAAGACAAGGCTGGATGGTGAGAGCCTGGAATGTGGCTTTGTGGGTTCCGTTGCTCCCACTGGGCTCGGTGATGGCAGCTCATGTGCCTTCTTAAGGCGGTCGTCCCTAGGTGAGTGTTGGGCTTACCGCGACTTACGCATTGACTGCAAAGATTGCAGATGGCAACGCAATTGTCAACAGTGGACACGTTAAAAAAAGCCCACACTGTGGAGCCATGTGCCCGCGTCCTGGGTGCCGGCAGATTAGTAGTCTGCTTTATCCCTTCTGTGCAATCTAAGTTCTGCCTGCTTCTCCTCCCTATCTGCTGGTCCATATCTCCCTCTGAACCCCCCTCCTCTTCCTCTCTTGTGGGCACCCACGTGACATCACTAGACACGTCATCATCGATGTCCCCTTCCCCACTGCTATAATTAGAGATCTCGGAGTAGACAGCAACACCAGGGACCAACCTCCTCCTTGGGTTGATCTGGGTACTGTCGTCAGACTTCTGAGTATGCGGTTGTTGCTACCTCCTCTTCCTGATCTAATGCCAAGAGTGGCTGCTCATCGGCAATGTCTTGTGATGGATCGAAAAATAATTCCTGTGACTCAAGGGAGGGTATATGGTGGTGGTGGTGGTGGTAGTGTCTTTGGGGGTGCACGCAGAAGAGAGTGAAGAAGAGGGTGCAGATCGAGAGGATGAGGAGGGTGCAGAAGAGTAAGGCTGAGAGAGCCACTCAACCAAGTCTGGTGCGTCCTTTGACGTAATCGAACGCACCTTCTGCAATTTGCCACTTTGGCTCAAGCCTCCTGCCCTACCTCTACCACCCCTGCTGAAGAGCCTGCCTCTTCCTCTGCCTGTCATTTTTTAAATGACCCTGTGACAAAAGTCTCCAGAGAAGTGCAGTATGTACTGTATGTGGAAGAAGATATATAACACCCCGCTTCAATCTGTCGTTTTGGGGGGCCACTGGTCTATCACACCAGTTATAATACTTTTTCTTTTATTGCATTTGTCACTCTTTGTAGTATTGCTGTAGAACCCGCTCAGCAGTCACAATGCTGCACAGTGGAAATGCACTATACTATGCTTTCTATATTTGCAAGTATTTTATACGTGTATTACACCCCTATATACTACAAACCAAACAGTACACCTATACCAGTCCTTAACCACTTAAGGACCGCCGCATGGCAATGTACGTCGGTGCAATGGCACCAACAGGCACAAGCACGTACATGTACGTGCTCGCCTTCCAGTGGGTGGGGGGTCCGATCGGACCCTCTCCCACTGGATGCGGCAGTCCGTTTCGCTGCAGGAGCGATCCGGGATGAGGGGATGGCCGTTGGTTTCTGGCCATCCCCTCTCGATCGCTCCTTGCGATTGAGAAGCTTCCCCCGCTGTGTAAAGTAAACACAGGCAATGAGGAAGTGATGTCATTCTCCTCGGGGTGGTCTTTTTGACCAGACTGCGAGGAGAACAGAAAAAGTAAGTGTGCACCAACACTACACTGACATGTAGGTACACATAGGCACACAAACCCCCCCCCCCCCCTCGATCACCCCCCCGATCCCCCCCCCAGTCACAGTGTCACTGATTGCAGTGATCATTTATTTACTGATCACTGCATTCAGTGTCAGTTGTGACAGTAAAAACTGTCAGGGCCGTTAGTGTTAGGTCCAGGGTAGCCCCCTACCCCCCCAATAAAGGTTTAACCCCCTGATTGCCCCTAGAGTTAACCCTTTCACCCCCTTTTGCCAGTGTCACTAAGCAATTGTTTTTCTGATCGCTGCATTAGTGTCACTGATGGCGCTAGGTAGCTAGTTATTTAGGTTCCCCGTCAGGTTTTTATATAGTGCCAGGGACCCCCATATACTACCTAATAAAGATTTTAACCCCCTAATTGCCCCTAGTTAAACCTTTCACCAGTGATCATCGTATAAGTGTTAGGGTGACTCTGGTTAATTAGTTTGCTTTTTATAGCATCAGGGCACCCACCATTTATTACCGAATAAAGGTTTAACCCCCTGATCACCCGGCGGGTGATATCAATTAGGTTTTAGGGTCAGGGTCTGCATCGCACCAGGCAGCGCTAGGTTAGTGCCAGTACCACTAACACCCACGTGCAAAGCATAAACCTCCCGTAGTGGTATAGAATCTGAACAGATCAATATCTGATCTGATCAGATCTATACTAGCGTCCCCAGCAGTTTAGGGTTCCAAAAAAACGCATTGTTAGCGGGATCAGCCCAGATACCTGCTGGCACCTGCATTTTTCCCCTCCGCCAAGCCCACCCAAGTGCAGTATCGATCGATCACTGTCACTTACAAAACACTAAACACATAACTGCAGCGTTCGCAGAGTCAGGCCTGATCCCTGCAATCGCTAACAGTTTTTTTTTGGTAGCGTTTTATATTTAAATCCTGAAGGCAGTGCTTGGTTTTCGGGGTCCCGTACGTGGCTAGGCTGCCAAAAAGTCCCCCACATGTGGTATCCCTGTACTCGGGAGAAGCAGCAGAATTTATTTTGGGGTGTAATTTCACTTACGCCCATAGCATGTGTGAGCAATATATAATTTAGTGACAACTTTGTGCAATAAATAAATAAAAAATTGTATTATTCCTGCAACTTGTCCCAAAAAGTCCCACATTTGTGGTATCCCCGTACTCAGGAGAAGCAGCAGAATATATTTTGGGGTGCAATTCCACATATAACTATGGCATGTGTGAGCAATGTATAATTTAGTGACAACTTTTTGTAAACTTTTTTTTTTGTGTCATTATTCAATCACTTGGGACAAAAAAAAAATATTCAATGGGCTCAACATGCCCCTCAGCAATTTCCTTGGGGTGTCTACTTTTCAAAATGGGGTCATTTTGGGGGGTTTTGTGTTATTTTGGCATTTTGTGGCCTCGAAACTGTGATAGGTAGTGAGGAGTGAAATCAAAAATTTGCACCCTTAGAAATCCTGAAGGTAGTGATTGGTTTTCGGGGTGCCGTACGTGGCTAGACTCACAAAAAGTCCCACATATTTGGTATCCCCGTACTCAGGAGACGCAGCAGAATATATTTTGGGGTGCAATTCCACATATAACTATGGCATGTGTGAGCAATATATCCTTTAGTGACAACTTTTTGTAAACTTTTTTATTTTTATTTTTATGTGTCATTATTCAATCACTTGGGACAAAAGAAAAAATATTCAATGGGCTCAACATGCCCCTCAGCAATTTCCTTGGGGTGTCTACTTTCCAAAATGGGATCATTTGGGGGGGGGGGGGTTTGTACTGCCCTGCCATTTTAGCACCTCAAGAAATGAGATAGGCAGTCATAAATTAAAAGCTGTGTAAATTCCAGAAAATGTACTCTAGTTTGTAGACGCTATAACTTTTGCGCAAACCAATAAATATACGCTTATTGACATTTTTTTTACTAAAGACATGTGGCTGAATACATTTTGCCCTAAATGTATGACTAAAATTGAGTTTATTCGATTTTTCTTATAACAAAAATTAGAAAATATCTTTTTTTTCTCAAAATTTTTGGTCCTTTTCCATTTATATTGCAAAAAATAAAAACCGCAGAGGCAATCAAATACCATCAAAAGAAAGCTCTATTTGTGGGAAGAAAAAGACGCAAATTTCGTTTGGGTACAACATTGCATGACCGCGCAATTACCAGTTAAAGCAGTGCAGTGTGAAATTGTAAAAAGACCTTAGGCTGACAATTGGTCCGGGGCTGAAGTGGTTAAAATTACCATTCTGGACCTAATAGTGGCTAGCTAGTAGCTATTGAATTGCAGACTGTATATTATACGTGTACAACCCTATATAATGTACACCTATACCAGTCCTTAACAGGACCTTTGTGGACCTAGTAGCTAGTGATTTGCAGACTGTCCCTGCTCCAAACACCAAACTGTCCCTCAGCCCCTACACTGATAAAAGACAGCTGCAGAATCGGTCAGCACTCAGCAGCACAGCAGTCAGCAGTGCACCATAATATACTTTCCATATTTGAAAGAAAGTATATTATACGTGTACAACCCTATATACTGTACACCTATACCAGTCCTTAAAAGGACCTTTGTGGACCTAGTACAGTAGGTGCCACCGGTATTGTGGTTCCCGGCGACAGGCTTCTCTAACCAGCGCGATCCAGTCACTCCCCCACCTCAAAGCACCTTGTCCCCATGTTGATGAGGACAAGGGCCTCTTCACGACAACCCTGGCCGTTGGTTGTTAGGGTCTGCGGGCGGGGGGCTTATCGGAATCTGGGAGCCCCTTTAAGAAAGGGGCCCCCAGATACCGGCCCCCCACCCTATGTGAATGAGTATTGGGGTACCATGTACCCCTACCCATTCACCTGGTGAAAAAAAAGTAAATAAAACACAACACACAAGGGTTAAAAATAGTTTATTGCACAGCTCCGGTGGTCTTCCGTCTTGGGGGTCTTCGCGGCCGCCCGGGGATCTTCCGACTTCGGGGGTCTTGTCCCCCTTCTCGGTTCTTCTTGCCGGGCCTCCACTTTCTTCCTTTAGCTCTTTTACTAACGGAGGCCCGGTCTTCCGTCGCTGCCGCCCCTTCTTCCGACTTCGGGGGTCTTGCCCCCCTCTTCGGGTTCTTCTTGCTGGGCCACCGCTTCTTCTTCCAGCTCTTTTATTAGCGGTGGCCCGGTCTTCTGACGCTGCCGCCGCAGCCGCCGCCTTCCGTTCTTCTTCTTCTGCTTCTTCCTTCTTGAGATGTTGACTCTACCCTCTCTCCAGCCGCAATGCCAGGGAAGCAGTGTGCGGCGACTTATATATGGACAAGGGGCGGGGTCACCGGTTGATGTCACATGGTGACCCAGCCCCCGTAAGATGTCACAGTCCCAGCATCCTCCAGGGAACCTATGCCAGTTCTCCCTTAGGAATTATACCAAATAAAGTGCCTGGTATTGGCGGGAATCCAATTCGGATCCCCGTACACCAGTGTGAACCCGGCCAGCAATGCTGGCCGCCGATCGGGAAAGGAAAATAAACATTTTTCCTTTCCCGATGCAAGCCAGCTCGGCACTGGCTCCCACGACGGGGCTCGCAGGGTGTCAATCTCGCCGATAAAAGCATCAAGATTAACACAATATCGCGGTCACCTACTGTAGCTAGTGATGCAGACTGTCCCTGCTCCAAACACCAAACTGTCCCTCAGTCCCTACACTGATAAAAGACAGCTGCAGAATTATCAGCACTCAGCAGCACAGAAGTCAGCAGTGCACCATAATATACTTTCTATATTTGAAGGAAAGTATATTATACGTGTACAACCCTATATAATGTACACCTATACCAGTCCTTAAAAGGACCTTTGTGGACCTAATAGTAATAGCTAGTGATTAAACTGACTGTCCCTGCTCCACACCGCATCCTGTCCCTACACTGACAAAAGACAGCTGCAGAATCGGTCAGCAGTGCACTCAGCAGCACAGCAGTCAGCAGCAGTGCACCAGAATATACTTTGTATATTTGAAAGAAAGTATATTCCAAGTGTATTACAACCCTATATACTGTACACCTATACCAGTCCTTAAAAGGACTTTTGTGGACATAATAGTAATAGCTAGTGATTAAACTGACTGTCCCTGCTCCACACAGTGTCCTGTCCCTACACTGACAAAAGACAGAATGTAAAATGGCCGCCAGATCAGGTCTATTTATAAGGTAGGGGGTATGTCCATGTGCTGAAATGTCTCAATTGGCTGTCCTGTACCCCATGATGGATGTGTCATCATGGGTCAAAGTTCTTCACAATGTAAACGCATATGTCCGCTGCGCAAACAGTGGCAGAAGTCCGCCGGTTTGGCGAATCGTGAACGAGCAAAATTTGCCGCAAACCGACCACCGGGCGAACCGCAAGGCCATCCCTATTTATTATTGTTACATCTGATTGAACTAGAGATCCTCCTGCTGGAGCTCTCCCATGAGGTGTAAATTTCTCCTTTTTTTTAATGTTTTACATTCATAATCTTAGCCCCCCTTTTCTTTCTTTTTTTTTTGTCTGTTTTTATAACCTCTCCACGGAGATGGCATTCGGACTGGATTTGATCTCTTTTTGAGTCGGCTTGGGCCCTAAATGGTATCCCTGAGAGGGAAATCTTTGAATGTAAGGGGTCCTTGAACCTTAGGGTTGGTCTTTATCCCCAGGGATTTATTTCCAAGTTTGTTATGAAGTTGTTTTTAAAGATGTTGGCTTAGGCCGGAGCACTTTCCATGCTCCTCCATCTGTCCCAGTATTGGGAATGCTTCTCAAGATTGGGACAGTTTTTTGTCCACTGTTTCAGTGGACACCTTTTTGGTTTGTTGTCATAGTGGGAATGGACTGGCTCTTTTCCAAGGAGCGTTGTACAGGGGGAATTCCATTGCCTCCTCGTCTTCCTCTCTTGAGTTTATGTCCTTTTTCCTCATTTTTTCTTCTCTCTCTTCCAGACACTGAGGGTCCTCCATGACCATGCAATTCCTGTTCTCAGAATCCTTGGATCATTCCCGCCACTCTACCTGACAGGCGCATCTATGATGGGGAGGGTACATTTCTGCTATGTAAAGTGCTTGACTTCTTTTCTATTACACATCGACTCTCATAATGTCCAGGGATTCAATTCACTGATAAAACGCAAACTTTTTTTAGACATTCTCCTTTTACAGGAGACACACTTCCCCAAACAATACAATCCCTCTTTTATCCCCCACAAATACCCCCATTTCTATTTCGCTAATGCGGAAGGTAAAAAACTAGAGGGTCGGGATATTTTTTTCCAAATGCATCAGTTTCTCTTTACTGAAGTAAATCACGGATCTCGATAGTAGATTTATACTACTTGTTGGCAAAGTTGAAAGTTCTTACTTCACTTTTGTCTTATATTATGCTCTGAATCATAGGCAAGCATACTTTTTCTCATCCATGTTGGAAGGCCTCGGTCCCAACTTTGTACGCACAGTAGTATAGGAGAGCGACTCAAATGTGGCCCTAGATCAAATGTTGGATAAATCCGGGCATGGTCATTCCTGGCTCTTACATTCCCCTAAACAAAGGGCAAGAATAACTCCTACCCTCCTACAGGTCAGTAGATATTTGGAGGAATTTTACCCCAACAGCGAAAGACTACAAGCATTTTTTGGCACCTCACCAAATCCATTCCAGGATAGATCACATCTCGACAACTTCTCCAGTCATCCCTTTTGTTTCCAAGTCACTAATTAGAGATTCCCCTTTGTCCGATCATGCATTGGTCCTGTTGTTCCTTTCAAAAGCCTCATGGTCCTAGTTGTCCTTTCCGGTGGTGCAATGACACACTGTTGAGTGATCCAGTACAGGGCAATATGTTAGAAAAAGAAATCAGGGAATATTTAAATGTCAATGACACTGGAGTAATCTAACTCGAGATGCAATGCACAAAGCAGTCATCAGAGGAAATTTCTACAGATCGCTTCTCAGTGCAAAAGGGAAAGAAGGGCCGAGATTGTTAATCGTGAACGCGGAATAAAAAAAAAAAAAAAAAAAAAAAGCATAAACATAACCCCACAATTGAGTCACAACCCCTATTGGATTCAGCTTGATTATTATTAAACCTGGCATTGATTACCGAGGCTGAAACCGGTGGACCAATTCTAATTTCTATGTATTCAAGGACAAGATAGGCCCCAGACTGGCCACCAAATTGACACCCAAAATACACTCTTTCTCCTTCCCTAAAATATGCTCCTCTACTGGCCACCTTCAATGAATTCTCTAAATTGTATAGGGCTTACAACAGACTTGTCATAAATTCAGGTCTGATTTTCTATAGGAGATCCCTCTTCCAAAACTAGCAACAGAGCATCAGGCCAGTCTTGAAGAACCCATTGTGGACTCGGAGGTCTAGTAATTAAAAACCTCAAGAGAGACTCTGCCCTGGGTCCTGATGGATTCTCGGTTTGCTACTATAAGGCTTTTGCATCTACACTCTCTCCTTATATGACAAGGTTCTTTAACTGTCTTCTGAAAGGCTACACTTTGGAGAGTGATGCCAATTTGGCTTATATTTCATTTATCCCCAAACTGGGGAAAGATTCTTCAGAAGTAAGCAATCTCACTGATGATTAATGATCTAAAAATGTTAACCTCTACCTGACTAACGGACATCAGGCCAGACTTGAAAAACCCATTGTGGACTCGAAGGTCTAGTAATTAAAAACCTCAAGAGAGGCTCTGCTCTGGGTCCTGATGGATTCTCAGTTTGCTACTATAATGCCTTATACACACGGTCAGATTTTCAGACGGAAAATGTTTGATGGGAACTTTTTGTTGGAAATTCCGACTGCATGTAGTCTCCATTGGACAGTTTCCATCAGAATTTCGGTCGCCCCAAATGTGAGATCTGGTTCTCAAATTTTCCGACAACAAAATCTGTTGTCGGAAATTTTGATTGCGTGTACACAATTTCAACGGACAAAGTTCCACGCATGTTTGGAATCAAGCAAAAGAGCCACACTGGCTATTAAACTTAATTTTTCTCGGCTCATCGTACATGTTGTACGTCACCGCGTTCTTGATGTTCACAATTTCCGACCAACTTTGTGTGACCGTGTGTATGCAAGACAAGTTTGAGCCAACATTCATCAGAAAAAAATCCATGGATTTTGTTGTCGGAATGTCCGATCAATCTGATCTGATCGTGTGTATGGGGCATAAGGCTTTTGCCTCTACCCTCTCTCCTTATATGACAAGGTTATTTAACTATCCTGAAAGGCTACACTTTGGACAGCGATGCCAATTTGGCTTATATTTCATTTAACCCCAAACTGGGAAAAGATTCTTCAGAAGTAAGCAATCTCACTGGTGATTAATGATCTAAAAATTTTAACCAAAATCCTGGCTAACAGACTGTCCATATTTATAGGCCATTATATACATAAAGACCAAGTAGGACGGATTCAGCCCTCAATTTTTACAAATTCTTCATGCCTTATACTCTAACCCTTGTGCTCGAGCGAGACTGCAAGGCCATTATCCAGACCAGTTCCCTGTTTCTAAAGGCACGATACAGAGATACCTCCTTTCCAAACGAATTTTTGCTATCGCAATTAATACCCTAGCCATAGCAATTGAGAACCACCCAGATATTCATGGGGTACACTGTGTCCCTCAGACCCACAAATACACCCTATTCGCAGATAGATTTATTTCTTTTTAACACCTCCCCTCTCATCTCGAATCCAAAGATCTTTACACTTTTACATAACTTTCTGAAGGTTTCTGGTCACAAGTGAATATACAAGTCAAAATCTTCAGCCCTGAATGTCACCACCCTAGCTCCTTTAGTCGAATGACTCAAAAATAATTTTTCTTTCACCTAGAAATGTACTTCTATTTCGTACTTGGGTGTTCATTTGGCAGCTAATATAGACCAACTTTATACAGTTAACTATCCATCGATCTACAAGAAACTTAGTGATGACTTGGCTCATTGGGCTCATAGTGATTTGTCTTGGCTGGGTAGGGTGAACGCTGTCAAAATGACATTACTACCTCGGTTATCATATCTCTTCCGCTGTCCCAATAACATTTCTGAAATCCCAATTGCTTTAGTGCCAATCCATTTAGAGTGCAAACTCAAGGGGGCCTGGGTCTTCCTAATTTACAGAAGTATTACCAAGTGGCCCAACTGGCACAGATCTCTATCGCATACACACGTGGAAACAGACCAGACTGGGTTAGTATGGAATGACAAGCTGTCCCCAGGCATACCATAGATTTCCTCCTCTGGGGCATGCTAAGAGTAGACCCCCGATCTTAGCTCCCACTGTCTCATATTCTATGGCCCTTTGTGATACCCTATATCCTCTCATCTCGCTCACATCAGAATTCTGCCCCTTAATACATCTTTTCCATAACTCAGTTTCCCCTGGGCCTAGATGTTAGTTCCTTCCATTGGTGACTAAATAAGGAGCTGTTTAGGATAGAAAATGTCCTATCCTTTATGGGTCCTTTATTGGTCAGCCACTGTCAGTAAGCTGGACATGCCCCAAACAGAAAGATTTAAATTGACCAAAATGTATCACTTTCTAACAAAATCCAATCGTTTAAATTCTGATCGTGTGTAGACAATTCCGATGGACAAAGTGCTACACATGCTCAGAATAATTTACCAGACAAAATCTATTGGCTACTGGCCCGTTTATAGTCCAATTGTACGCATTCTGCGTCACCGCGTTCAGAATGATCGGATTTTCCGACAACTTTGTAGGACCATGTGTATGCAAGACAAGGTTGAGCCTACATCCATTAGAAAAAATCCAATGGATTTTTTGTCGGAATGTCCGACCGTGTTTATGGGGTATAAGACTTTGGTTTTTAATGGGTGCCTAGGTTGGAGATTAATGTTATTTACATACCAACATGTTACTTGCTCCCACAGACCCACTTTGCTATGTAACATGCTCCTTTAATTTCATAAAAATGCCTTTAACATAATAATGTTACAGTTTCCTATGTTTTCTAATAAAGTTTTCACTTTCCCTTTGTTATAATGTCAGTCGCTTTTCTAAATTAATTTCTAATAAAACTTCTGTTTTAGGCAGATATTATCAAATTACTAAATACATGTGTTTTGAAAAAAATAACAAATTAATGGAATTAGTTGTAGATGGCAATAAATTATTAAGGCACGCTATCTTTTTGAGAAAACCTTAGCCTGTTTAGC
This sequence comes from Lithobates pipiens, assembly GCF_037356315.1. Lineage (NCBI taxonomy): Eukaryota > Metazoa > Chordata > Amphibia > Anura > Ranidae > Lithobates > Lithobates pipiens. The sequence continues at coordinate 1,660,121 of NW_027507755.1, read as the reverse complement.
TTTTATGAACGTGCTAAATGGTTTGTGCAGTGCATTTACTGCTGTAAAAGTATTTGAAGGGAGATTAATAGGAATCATTTAAGGTTATTTTGATACAAATGTTCCACAATCTCAGGCTTATAAATTATAGCACGCTATGAAATACAGTGAATTTTCTAAACTCTGTAAAGTATAAAATCATAGAAAGTAAAGAAACATGAATTATATCTAACTTTAATCACATATATCATAAAACATGATGCTGATAATGTTCAATTTTGGGACACATAAAATAATTCTGATTTGGTTAAAAAAACGAAATTGGACTTTATAGCTATGTATAAAATGCATAGGTATTCAATAAAGCAAATTCTGTACACACAGCAACCAATCAGAATCAACCTTATATTGATGTGAAAGAAGAAAAGTAACAGCGCTCTCTGCAGGGACAACTCAATCAATACACCAGGTCCACTCACAGGTGCCAAGGCTCAATGTGTCCCAACACACTCCAATGCAACAATAGTAAGAAGAGCCGACAACACTGTAATCCTTGAAGTGTTGTTTATTGGTACATCAGAGTGACAGTAAAACAATAAACTGGCGCGTTTCGGCAAAGCCGAAACGCGTCAGCTTTATTGTTTTACTGTCACTCTGATGTACCAATAAACGACACTTCAAGGATTACAGTGTTGCTGGCTCTTCTTACTATTCTTATATTGATGTGACCTTAGTAAAGTGATTCTTAATTTTCTTCTCATGATTATTGCACTTTGATTTTATTCTTCCACTAAGACCAGAGTTGTACTTAGGGCTGTTTTTGGGAAAAAGTGGGTCAGCGGGTTGATCTACATGATTGCCCTGATTGGGCAAAGTGACAGCCTCTCTTTAAAGTAGATGTAACCTAACAATGCCATTTAACTTGATAAAGCATAGTGTATTATAAACAATTGTGGTACCATTTGTCAAATTACAAAAATGTCTGCATGGCATTTCTTATTAGTGGCTTCCTAATGGGGACAACAATTGACCATGTGTTCATAATATGTGTCTGATATCTTCATTGGAAGCCTTGTGCAGAATGAAAAAAGTGCACAATTTAAAATGAGTAGAACTCTATAACAAGTCCCTCAACATTGACCTTCATGGCAAGATCACCGGGTATTTTTTAAGAAAAGGTCCAAATTTAAAAATATTAAAAATATTTTTGGAATTGCATTAATATGTTAAAGCTTATATTAAATGCTAGTGATTGAGACTGCTTATACTTTTATACTATAAGAAACTGTTAGGTAGGTTAACTCTCTGGCATTTAGGAAAAATTACTGTATATTATCAGTTGTTGGATTGACCCTATAAGCAAATATATACTGTAACATACTGCAATTTACTGTATTTCAGAAAAGGGAAAAAAACAGAAATATGGGCTTTATTCGCCATCGGCCAAAGCAGAATAAAGATGTTGTTTTATTTTATTTATTTTTGTGAAGCTTTATGTCTAGAAATTATACAGAGCACAGTATTTGTACATAGCAGCGTGTGAACTTCCTACCTTTTGTCTTACTTCAGTTTCTATCAGCATGTAGCCTGCAGCCTTTTCTTCATCTTTATCCAACATGCAAGTCACTTATTTGAATCCAGAATTTATACTGAGTCCTGAGTCTCAGCGCTTGTATACCCACGACAGTATTTTAATCTTCCCTCCAGCTTTCCAGTAAGTAGAGAATCGCTCCAAAGTGTCAGCCTTAGGAGCTTATGACATGAACCAAACAACTTCTTTCAGTTATGTTTCATTTTCATTTCAAGAGGAGAGAAATACAATTCTGAATCGGCAAGTTCATGTTTATAGTCTTTTTCTGTAGTTCACAGGAGGAAGGCTTTAAATTGTGAGTAAGCATATGTTGACACTACACATCATTTTGAGCCTACTCATCTTTAATCTCGCCACCTTTTTGCTTGCTGCAACATAGACCAAGTGCAACTGGACTAAGTGGTGAGTTAAAAAACAACGTTTATAACAGGAGGTTATAACAGGGGGCAAAGTACCTGTGTAGTGTAAGGCCGCTTACACACGCGCGGACTGTTGGCCCAACCTTGTCCGCTGAACAGTGTTTGGGCGGACAGTCCGCTCGTGTGTGGGCTTTCAGCGGACAGTTTCAGCGGACAGTTGGACGGACAAGGTTTTACGGAAATTCCGAAAAACTGTCCGCTGAAACCTTGTTTCAACGAACAGTCCGCCCGTGTGTAGGCTTGTTCGTCAAACTAAGTTCCGCGCATGCTCAGAAAGGATTTTCAAGCCGAAAGTTATAATGCAGTGTATAGGACGTCGTATTTTGCGTCCCGTCGTACGTGCCGTTCACGTCATCGCGCACGGTTTCAGCAAACTGTTCATTCGTCGTGTGTGGCCATGTCCGTCCATGCTAAGTTTGAGCGGACTGTTCGCTCAAACTGTTGGACGGACAAAGTTGGGCCAACAGTCCGCGCGTGTGTACGCGGCCTAAGTGTGTACCTGTGTATTGTAAGTACACGAGTGCTGCGAGTGCACATGTGCTCTATTGAATTAGTGTCAGGTAGTACCTGAGTATTGTGAGTGCTGGGAGTACCGTTGTTTTGTGAGCACCTAAGTGTTGTCTGAGTAGTGTGGGTGGATCATTAGTACCTGTGTTTAGTGTATTGTGTGTACCTGTGTATTGTGAGTGCACAAGGGCAGTGAGTACATGAGTGCTGCAAATGCACATGGTCTGCGAGTGCACATAGGCTGCGAGTGCACATTGTCTCCATACTAAAAGAGAGCCGGGAACGTACCCAGCAGGTGCTGGCAGGGGCCAGCAGAGAGGTGGGTGGAGACAAAGATGTGCAGGCACTAGAAATGAGTAGAGGGGTGACAGTCAGGAAGGATAGAGGGGGAAGTGCCAGGGAGGCCAATCCTGGGCTGGAGCATCCCAATAAGTACGCTCCATTGAGTGACATTGGTGAAACCAGTCAGGGACCAGCACAGCTGGAGCTGAGGGATTTTCCATGCTGCCGGGGGAAGAATTCCTCCAGTGAAAGTGGGGGGGGGGAGCAAAGGGAAAGGAAAGACAGATTCTGGTGGTAGGGGACTCAATTCTTAGGACTGAGAGGGCAATCTGTCTGCTGTGTACTGGGTGGTCAGGTTTGGCACATCACGGATCTGGTGTACAGATTACTGGGAGGTGCTGGGGAAGACTCGGCTGTCATGGTGAATGTTGGCACCCATGACAAAGCCAGAGGCAGATGGAGTGTCTTAAAGAACTATTTTAGGGACTTAGGAGCTAAATTGGGGAAAAGGACCTCCAAGATAATATTCTCAGGAATAGGGTGCAGATCTGCTGGGAGCGAAGATGGCCAAAAAGTTAGAGGGGCTTTTAAACTAGGAGATTTTAAACATAACAGCACACACACCCAAGGTAAGTATAGTAACAAGTCAAGTCCTATTTGCAATCTTGGAACACCCAATAAAAGGACAATATGCAACCAGTCTAAACTCCGTGGCATGTTCACCAATGCCAGGACCCTAGCGGACAAGATGGGAGAACTAGAGATACTGTTGTACGAGGGGGATTTCAATTTTGTGGGAATTTCAGAGACTTGGTTTAACAGCTCTTATGATTGGCTGGCAACCATTCAAGGGTATTCCCTTTATCACAGGAATAGAGAGGGTAAAAAAGGGGGCGGGGCATGCCTGTATATCAAGAATAATGTACAAGTGAATGTGAGAGATGACATTGCTAAGGGAGCTAGGGAGGAGGTGGAATCCTTATGGGTAGAGCTCCAAAGGGATGAAACTAAAGAAAAAATAATACTGGCAGTATGCTATAGGCCCCCTAACCTGAGTGAGGAGGGGGAGACGGACCTCCTATCGCAATTTGGATTAGCAGCAAGGATGGGAAGTGTCATCATAATGGTGGATTTTAATTATCCAGACATAGACTGGGTGGAAGGAACCGCGCATTCGACTAAGGCTCGCCAGTTCCTAAATGTCTTGCAGGACAATTTCATGGGTCAGATGGTAAACGCACCAACTAGAAAAAAAGCGTTACTAGACCTACTGATTATCAACAATACAGACAATTTAGGAATCAGCGATCACAGGTCAATTAGCTTCAGTATAAATCACACAAATAGGAAACATAAGGGAAATACAAACACACTGAATTTCAAAAGAGCCAACTTCCCTAAACTACAAGCCTTGCTAGAACATAAATTGAGATAGAATCTTAGGAACAAAGAACACGGAGGAGCGATGGGTTTGCTTTAAGAAGCATATTAAATAAGGGCATGAGCCAGTGCATCCCAAATAAATGCATTTAAAAGAGTGAACAAAGATCTTGGATGACTTAACTCCAATGTTAAAATGCATATAAAAGCAACGGAGAAGGCCTTCAAAAAATACAAGGCTGAGGAATCATCATCAGCATTCAGATGCTACAAGGAATACAACAAGAAGTATAAGAGTGCAATTAGGGCGGCTAAGATAGAACAGGAAAGACACATAGCGGTGGAGAGTAAAAAAAAAAATCTCAAGAAATTCTTTAAGTATATAAACAGTAAAAAAGGGAGACCAGACCATACTGGCCCCATAAATAATGAGGAAGGAAATATGGTTACAAAGGATGGGGAGATGGCAAAGGTATTTAATTTATTCCTCCCCTCAGTCTTCACAAAGGAATTGGGGGCTTCAGTAACCAAAACTACAGTGTTTATCCTCATGACACATCACAGGAAGCACCCTCATGGCTAACAGAGGACAGAATTAGAGATAGACTTGGAAAACTTTACATTAATAAGTCACCAGAACCAGATGGCTTGCACCCGAGGGTCCTTAGGGAACTTAGTCATGTAATTGCCAGACCATTGTTACTAATTTTTACTGACAGTCTACTAATGGGGATGGTACCAGCTGATTGGAGAAAAGCCAATGAAGCACCAAAATTTAAAAATGGGCCAAAATACATTCCTGGGAATTACAGACCAGTTAGCCTAACATCAATAGTATGCAAGCTCCTGGAGGGGATGATAAGGGACTATATACAAGATTTTAGAAAAGAAAACAGTATCATTAGCAGTAATCAGCATGGATTCATGAAGAATCGTTCTTGCCAAACTAATCTATTAACCTTCTATGAGGAGGTGAGCTGCCATCTAGATAAAGGAAGGCCTGTAGACGTGGTGTTTCTGGATTTTGCAAAAGCATTTGACACAGTTCCCCATAAACATTTACTGTACAAAGTAAGGTCCGTTGGCATGGACCATAGGGTGAGTACATGGATTGAAAACTGGCTACAAGGGCAGGTTCAGAGAGTGGTGATAAATGGGGAGTACTCGGAATGGTCAGGGGGGGAAAGTGGGGTCCCCCAGGGTTCTGTGCTGGTAGCAATCCTATTTAATTTGCACATAAATGACCTGGAGGATGGGATAAACAGTTCAATCTCTATATTTGCAGACAATACTAAGCTAAGCAGGGCAATAACTTCTCTGCAGGATGTGGAAACCTTGCAAAAAGATCTGAACAAATTAATAGGGTGAGCAATTACATGGCAAATTAGGTTTAACCAGTTGGCGTCCAGCGCACGACGATATACATTGGCACAATGGCACAGCTGTGCAAAAGGGCATAGCTGTACATCCCCTTTAAAATGCGGGACATTGGGCGTGCACCGTGCGAGTGTGCCCGTGGGTCCTGCGAACTGGATGTCCGCCGGTGGCCCGCGATCACGGTGAGGAGAAGCAGAATGGGGAGATGCCTATGTAAACAATGCATTTCCCTGTTCTGCCTAGCAACATGACAGAAATCCACTGCTCCCTGTCTTTGGGAGCAGTGATCTGTGTCATGTTGTAGTGAGCCCATCCAGTAGTAGTTAGTAGTTGTAGTGAGCCCCTACAGTTGATGGCTTCCTAGTGTTTAACCCCTTCGCTGACAGTGTCATTTATACAGTAATCAGTGCATTTTTATAGCACAGATCGCTGTATAAATGTCAGTGGTCCCAAAAGAGTTTCAAAAGTGTCCGATTTGTCCGCCACAATGTCGCAGTCATGATAAAAATTGCAGATGACCGCTATTTCTAATAGTAAAAAAATAATGATAAAAATTCAGATTTAAGGGATATTTACTGTATTATAGCAAAAAGTAAAAAACATAGCCTTTTCTCAAAATTGTTGCTTTTTTTTTTATATATCGCAAAAAATAAAAACCACAGAGGTGATCAAATACCATCAAAAGAAATCTCTATTTGTGGGAAACAAAAGGACGTCAATTTTGTTTGGGTGCAACTTTGCACGTCCGCACAATTGTCAGTTAAAGCGACGCAGTGCCGTATCGCAAAAAATGCTCTGGTCAGGAAGGGGGTAAATCCTTCTGGGGCTGAAGTTGTTAATGTGGAAAAATTTTAAATAATGCATTTGGGTGGAAAAAATATGAATGCAATCTACTCACTGGAGAGAGAACCTCTGGGGGAATCAAGGATGGAAAAGGACCTGGGGGTCCTACTAGATGATAGGCTCAGCAATGGCATGCAATGCCAAGCTGCTGCTAACAAAGCAAACAGAATATTGGCATGCATTAATAAGGGGATTAATTTAAAGCGATAATTCTCCCACTCTACAAGACTTTGGTCCGGCCTCACCTGGAGTATGCTGTTCAGTAGTTCTGGGCACCAGTCCTCAGGAAGAATGTGCTAGAAAATGGAGCGAGTACAGAGAAGGGCAACAAAACAAATTAATAAAGGAACTGAAGGACATTAGTTATGAGGAAAGGTTCTGAACACTGAACTTATTTCTCTGGAGAAGAGACGCTTGATAGGGGATATGATTTCAATTTACAAATACCATACTGGTGTCCCCCCAATAGGGATAAAAAGTTTCTGCGGAAGGGCCACTCATTAAAATGAGAAGAAAAGAGGTTTAACCTTAAGCTGCATATAAGGTTCTTTACTGTAATGGCACGTACATACGGTGGAACTTTCCAACGGAAAATGTGCGATTGGAGCTTGTTGTTGGAAATTACCACTGTGTGTAAGCTCTATCAGAGTTTCCATTGGAATTTCCATTGCACAAAATTTGAGATTTGGTTCTCAAATTTTCTGTAAAAAAAATCAGTTTGTGTAAATTCTGATCATGTGTACACAATTTCGACGCACAAAGTGGCACGCATGCTCAGAGTAAATTAAGAGACGGAAGCGCTCTGTCTGGTAAAACTAGCATTTGTAATGGAGATAGTACATTCGTCACGCTGCAAATTTTGAAATCTTTTAATGCAGCGCATTCTCTTCTTCTTTATAATGCTAGAAGAATGAAGTTGTTTTGCTGCTCATATTCACACAGAGTTGATTTCTTTATAATTTCTCGTGATCTCATGAATAATAATATATTTTTTTTTCATCAGATCTCCATAATACTATGGGTCATAACAAAATAAAGAGAAAGGCAATCCTGGAGAAACTGGTGAAATTTGCGAAGCCTTTGTATCCCAGGGCACACATCAGGAGCAGCAGCAGATGACATCTATGTCCCCAGGCTGTGGTCATACAACAGCCTGCATCTTTTGCCAGACCAGACCGAACCCAGGCCATCACTCTCTTGTCTTCCTTACATGCTTCCTTCCAGGCTGTGGCTCTGGTGTTGGAGTTGTGACAGGAGGTGGAGGACCTGGAGGAGGAGGAGGAGGACCATGCTTCACCTCACAAATGTGGCTTTGGCTTGTGAGTTCGCCTCTCAACCCCTTATTTAGGGCTTGCAAGGTCACTTCCTCACATAAGAGGCATTGGCCCTCCTCCATTTCCAGCATTTTGCAGGCTGTCATGTAGGCATAGTCCTCTTGAACACTCGGGGGGTTTCTGAGGGCCGCAGTAGCCTTCAGAAATAGGCCAATTGCTGCCTCCTTTTCCTGGCACTTTTTTGTGGAAGGCCGAGGGGAGTGACCTGCGATTTAGGCAGGCTACTGGGCCCGGCCACCTCCTGGCTGCCACTTTCCACGGCCTCCTCCTGGCTGAAGCTTTCCTGTTTCTGAAAAAGGGATAAATAGTTTTAGTTTTTGGTTCATCAATCACACACAATTTTCAGCTCATGACTGTCAGGGTAATAGCAGTAGGACGGGTAATTCTGCCAGTATCCATCATGGTTGTGCCGGGCGAATCCCTGTGCGCATGCACACACGTAGGCGCACAGCAACGTGCGCAACATCGGGAGCGCGTATCGTGGTAATCATTGGCGCCCTTTGGTCTATTTAAGCCTCCTGCTGGTATACGCTAGTCGCTGGATTATCGTCAGCATCCTGTGTCTCCTGTGCCTGTTGTTATATCTGCTTCCTGTTATTACCTGGCCTGCCTGACTTCTCCTGTTTTCCACGTGCATCAACCCGGGCTTGGACCTAACTATTCTCCTGCTTCCGCATCTGTACCTTGATCGTCCTCACGTGTTTGATCCCTGGCTTGGTTACTGACTCCATTCCTGATTATCCTGCTGTACCTCATCTCGGACTGATTCCTGTTGTGTGACCTTTGGCCTGGCTCTGACTCCGTTCCTGGTTGCTCCACGGCTCCATACCTGGGATCTCTCCTTGCAAAGTTACCCTATCACCCTCACCAGTGCACCCCAGCAGCTCTCTGCTACCAGCTACCCAGCAATAGCACTCAGCAACCCATGCCTCTTTGGGCACCGTGCTCCCTGTCTCATTCCCAGAGTTACGCTGCACTTAGCCACAAGGGACGCCCTCTCAGCAATCTGGCCTCACATCTAGGACTTGACAGTATAATCCAGCCATGATTGAAGCTGGTGGTGGTGCCTCCCAAATAGAGGCTTTGTGCCAACAGGCTACTACCCTTACACAAGTGGTTCAAAGCCTCCGGGAAGGATACAACAAGAAGGAAAGCTATAACATCTTATGGTGCCATCTGCTTTTCTGGGTCTAGGACCTTCCTCCACCAATCTCTCTTCTACGGCTCCTACAGTACTGACTCTGCCCCCAGAAACACGGGTACCAACCCCTGAACGTTTCACCGGAGACCAGCAGAAATTCAGGTCCTTTAAGAATGCCTGCTTGCTATATCTTGCCCTGCAATCCCAGACTTTTTCCACGGAGACTGTCAAAGTTGGCTTCCTTATCTTCCTGCTGACCAATGAACCCCAGGCATGAGCCCACTGTTTATGGGAACAGAAGGACCCAGTTATTAGCACAGTAGAAATGTTCTTTGCAGTCATGTCACAACTTTACAAAGATCCCCAGCGTAGAGCCACTGCTGAGGCTGCTCTGCACTCTCTGCAGTAGAAACTGCGCCCGGTGGAGGACTATACTGTGGACTTCTGCTGGTGGTCTGCAGATACAGACTGGAATGAGGCTGCTTTGAAGCATCAGTTTCGCCTGGGGCTTTCTGAATCCCTCAAGGATGAGTTGGCCAGGATCGGAATCCTTGCTACCCTTGAGGGGCTCATTCAATTATCCATCCAATTGGATAGACGCCTTTGGGAGCGTCAGGCCAAACGTTCTCGGACTTCCAAAACTCTGACCAGGGAGATCGGGCTATGTCCGTTGGTCTGTTGCGATCTGCACTGACTCCTGGGGAAAAACAGCATTGGCGTAAAGCCAATCTTTGCTTCTCTGCCTCTCTGCCTCTATTGTGGCCAAAAGAGAAACTTCCTGTGCAGCTGTCCCATAAGGGCCAGCAAGTCACTCAAGTACTCTTCAGTGTACTTCCAGATGTCCGGAACTTCCTCTTCTCACCTTATCCTTCCCATCACACTACAGTTGACTAACAAGGGGTTCAGCTTCAGGCCATAGTTGATTCCGGGGCATGCAGCTGCTTCTTGGACTTGAACTTGGCAAAAAAACTTGGCCTACCCCTGCTCCCCAAGAAATGTAGATTGGAAGTTCTCCTGTCTGATGGCACCCTGCCTAGCTCTGGTCCCGCGACCCAATTGACTGTTTCTCTTTTTGTTACCACTCCTGATGGTCATCAGGAATTTATACTTTTTGACATCCTCGCCTATGTTCCCCGTCATCTTGGGTACCCCGTGGCTCCAAGCCCATAATCCCCAGATTAACCAGATCAAGAAAGAAATTTAATTTACCTCACCTTATTGCCTACAGCACTGTCTTGCCCCTGAAATGTAGCCAAATGCCTGACAGTTCAACATGTACCTGCCAATAACCAGAATATACCACCAGCCTACCAGGAGTTTTCTCCCAGGAGCCAAACAAAATTCAGTTCGGTCGCATATTTCCCCTCTCTGAGATGGAACTAGGAACATTGGGACAATACATTGACGAAAACTTGGAGAAATGCTTCATCCCTCCTCTTCTCCTGCTAGAGCTGGAATTTTTTTTGTCGAGAAAAAGGACAAATCCCTAAAACCATGTGAGGATTACAGGGAACTCAACAAAATTACCATAAACAAAGGTTACCTTCTTCCTCTAGTCCCAGAGCTTTTTCAGAGATTCCGTACTGCTTGGATATTTACTAAGCTTGACCTTCGGGGAGCCTACCATCTCGTTCGCATCCTTAAGGGTGACGAATGGAAGACGGCGTTTAGAACGCGCTTTGGACACTTTGAGTATTTAGTGATGCCATTTGGCTTGTGCAACGCCCCGGCCACATTCCAACATTTCGTAAATTATATTTTTTGAGAATTTTTAGACTACCCGGATGATATGCTTATATTCTCGACTACCCTGGAGCTCCATTGTACGAACCTGAAGACGGTTCTGCACACACTGTGGAAGCACACATTTTATGTAAAAGCAGAAAAGTGTGATTTCAAAAAGGAATCAATACAATTCCTGGGGCTAATTATCTCCACTGGTGGTGTTGCTATGGACCCTCAAAAGTGCAGGCAGTCTTGGGCTGGCCAACTCCATCGGATAAGAAGAGAGTGCAAAGATTTATGGGTTTCGCAAATTTTTATAGGAGGTTCATAAAGAACTTTTCCTCCATCATCTCACCAATCACCCAAGTAACCCATTTATATGCTCAGTTCCTGTGCTCCCCTGAAGCCCAATCAGCCTTTGACAAGCTTAAATCTCTTTTTACCCCTGCACCCATCCTGCGACATCCTGATCCTGCCCTGCCTTACACCCTAGAGCAGTGATGGCGAACCTTGGCACCCCAGATGTTTTGGAACTACATTTCCCATGATGCTCTTGCACTCTGAAGTGTAGTTGAGCATCATGGGAAATGTAGTTTCAAAACATCTGGAGTGCCAAGGTTCGCCATCACTGCCCTAGAGGTTGACGCCTCTGAAGTTGCCATAGGGGCAGTTTTATCTCAACGTCAGGGGCCTAAGTCATTGCTCCATCCTGTGGCCTTCTTCTCAAAGAAGATGAGTCTGTCTGAAATAAATTGCGACGTGGGTGATCGAGAACTCTTGGCTAAAACTGCCCTGGAGAAGTGGCGGTATCTCCTTGAAGGTGCTCAGCACTCCATTATGATATTCACGGATCACAGAATATTCTTCGCACTGCTAAGCACTTAAGACCCCAACAGGCTTGGTGGGCTTTGTTTTTTGCTAGATTCAATCTTCATATTTCCTTCCGCCATGCGTCCAAAAACGGGTAGGCTGACTCCTTATCCTGTATATTTCCTGACACTCCCAAAGAAATTACTCCCAGCACTATATTGTCACCACAGAACTTCCTCATGATCCAAACGGACCTGAGTTCCTCACTTAAACAAGCTTCTTCCCAATGCTCTGAACCAGAGGCACTGTCCTTAAGAAACCAGGAAGGGTTTCTTTGGTATCAAAACAAAATCTTTGTTCCGCAGCAAGCCAGAATCCAGGTCCTAAAGACTTTGCATGACCACCAACTTGCTGGCCACTTCGGGGTGCAAAAGACTTTGGAGCTTGTTCGGCGAACTTTTTGGTGGCCTACTCTGAAACCTGATTTCAGGGAATATGTCAGTTTTTGCACCACCTGTCAGTGTTACAAGGGGTCTAACATAAAATCTTGGGGCTTGCTGCGCCCATTGCCAGTGCTGGAGCAACCATGGAAAGAAATATCTATGGATTTTATAGTAGAGTTACCACCCTCGGAAGAATTTACAACCATCCTGGTAGTCGTTGACCGCTTGTGATGGGTACACCATCTGCTGCAGACACATAAAGGAGCTAGTCATACTACACGGCCTACCTAGAAACATTGTGTCCGACAAAGGGGTGCAATTCACCTCTAAGTTCTGGAAGGAGCTCTGCAGAATTCTTTCCATTAACGTGTGTCTATCTTCAGCCTACCAGTATATATACATTGCCTTGCGAAAGTATATATTTTTCACCATTTATATTCTTTGTTTGGGAATTCAAGTTACTCCAACATTCATTCACTTGCGCATTGCCCATGGCAATTATATATATTTTTTTTACTTGAGTGAGTGATATATTTATATATTAATGCAGAGTATATATTTATATACTAGAATGACTGTATATATATATATATATATATATATATATATATATATATATATATATATATATATATATATATATATATATATATATATAGTCATTCTAGTATATAAATATATACTCTGCATTTATCATAGACTATATATTCAGTGTATACTCTATATTCTATTCCGGACCTGCCTGGTGTGTTCCTTGGTCTTCATGATGCTCTCTGCGCTTTCAACAGAACCCTGAGACTATCACAGAGCAGGTACATTTATACAGAGACTTGATTACACACAGGTGGATTCTATTTATCACCATCAGTCATTTAGGACAACATTGGATCATTCAGAGATCCTCGCTGAACTTCTGGAGTGAGTTTGCTGCACTGAAAGTAAAGGGGCCGAATAATTTTGCACGCCCCACTTTTCTTTTTTTTATTAGTTAATAAAGTTTCAAAAATCCAATAGATTTCGTTCCACTTCACAATTGTGTCCCACTTGTTGGTGATTCTTCACAAAAAATAAAAATTTTATATCTTTATGTTTGAAGCCTGAAATGTGGCAAAAGGTTGAAAAGTTCAAGGGGGCCAAATACTTTCGCAAGGCACTGTATATGCTACACTGGATGAAGTGTATGTATGTGTATATATATGTATATATGTATGTATGTATGTATGTATGTATATAGAGTATACACTGAATATATAGTCTATGATAAATGCAGAGTACTGCTCTGTGATAGTCTCAGGGTTCTGTTGAAAGCGCAGAGAGCATCATGAAGACCAAGGAACACACCAGGCAGGTCTAGAATATAGAGTATACACTGAATATATAGTCTATGATAAATGCAGAGTATATATTTATATACTAGAATGACTATATATATATATATATATATATATAAATATATACTCTGCATTAATATATAAATATATCACTCACTCAAGTAAAAAAATATATATAATTGCCATGGGCAATGCGCAAGTGAATGTTGGAGTAACTTGAATTCCCAAACAAAGTATATAAATGGTGAAAAATATATACATTAAATACTTGTTGTCAAGCAAGTGCACAGTGAAGGAAATATAAAAAAATATAAAAAAAGTAAATATCAAAATCTTAAAGAATCTTAGTTTCAGCAAGTCCAGAGTGAAAAAAAAACTTCTATCTATCTCTAGAGCTGAACCACCTCTGAGCTCTAAGTAGCAGTATTTACAGGCTCCCCCAGGTGTAATCCAAAGATGGTATCCTCAATAGCCAGATAGTGCATTATCATTTAAATATAGAAATGTATTGTAGGTAAACATCAGGGTACTCACACTTTATGGGTGCTTGCAGTGCACCAGGCTATAGAAAACATACAATGTTAAAATCCTCTCCAAATGGTTTGCAGGCTTGTGTGAGTTAGCAGCTAGCTCAGAGAGCAAGTGAATGTCTCCTCCACCATCCTGGACCCTCCCCCATGTGTGTGACGACAGAGGGCAATCACGTATCTTCCTCAGGGGGGATTTAATAGTGTGTGTAGGGGGATTTCTGTGGGCTAAAGAATGTGTACCATGCAATGGATGCCATGGTGTTGCATTGATTGTCAAGCATAGTGAAAAGTGGGTGTACCTAAAGGACATGAATTGTTGTGACAGCTTGTCAACATTGATTTTCCTTTCATTTTTAGGTATGACCCCTCAGATTTGTGAAGAAAGTTGGTGCTGAGAGCCTTATTTCTTGCAGATGCTGTAATTGCAGATCTGAATCTGGATCAGATGCCTATATATATTGGACACCATGTGTCACTGGCTGCAGGACCCGCTCTGGTCAATGCCTGAATAAGAAGGTGGGACTCAGGGCCACCAACTCAACATACTGTATTGCGCTAATGTTGACCTGAGTAGCCAAAGCCCCCAAGCCTAATGGTCCTCTAAATCAATGCCCTGGGGTAGCCCATACATTATGTTCAGTGTTGGGCTCGTGTAATAGGATGAATGAGAATTCTATACGCTGTCAACATCATGAGCTATTTTCCACCCATCTTCCTAAGATCAGATATAAATTCATTTTGTTTAGCTGTAAAGAAGTTATGTTGTATGACTGCCGTCTAGCATACAATGGCCATGCTATACGAAGCAAATCAACTTTTTATTAAAATGTGCGTTTTGTAAATTACATACCCCATCTGAAAATCTGAGGAACAGCACCTTAGTTTCATGCTAAATTTCCATTTTACTATTTAACTATACATTAAGATCAATATAAATCTTCTAAAAGATGACATTTATAATTCGAATAACAGTGAAGCTTAACATCATTAGAGTGCAGATTTTAGCAAAGGTAAAATATAGCTTTAATCAATGTTCAAGTACAAGATTCTCTTTGTGCATTGTTTTATATAGCGTATGTTTTATATTATTATTAGGAAGAATAATGGAGCAATAACTCTGATTTGACAATCTTTTTAAATGTTTGTAGTCTAGCAGTGAAAAGATGTGCTTACTCACCACTCTTTGTTTATTGCCCATAATAATAATAAGAGGGAAATGTCGAAGCATTTGTCTGAAAGCTGCCTTTATTAAATTTAATCAAACCAAAATCTGTCTGATTTTACCATTTCAAAGAAGTGTGGACTAACTTTTTTTTTTAAAAACATGAAAATAAAAAGTTATGGATAATATAGAGATAATATTTCACTTGCTGATGTGATAGAAGCTGTAAAAGTAAAAGTTTACTTCAACCCTGTGTGTACCCCCTTCTCCCATGCCCAACTTTTCCAATCACTATTTTGTGAGTGTCTAATCATTTAAGCATATACATTTGCAATATAGTAAATACCAAGCTTCTGGGGATAATAAATGTAGGCTCAGAATGGCAATAACGCTGGGTCATCTTCTGACTATATGGGTGGTACATTGATACACTGATTGCTTTAGCTTGTTATGTCTTGCATAAATTACTCATGATATCCTGGGTCTTTAAAGTGAACCTGTGGGTAGGTTATAGAATTACAAGCATTTATATATTCTTGCATTTTAAAACAACCCTTCATTGTAGCTTTGTGCAGAGTAGAGTGATTTAACCTTAAATTCACCTTTGATTCACCAGAGTAGAGTAATTTAACCTTAAAGATATTATAACTATACATCTATTTTAAATACCTTTTTCGTTGTTGTTTATATACAAAGTAAACTGGCATATTATATATTTAATAATGTGATGAAACAACTTTAATATTTCCATTGCAAACTGAATAAGTCATCATCCAGCCATCTTATCCATTGATTCCTCTATAAAATCTATTGTTGATGTAAGCGCTAATTAATTATGAAGGGAAATGGTAGGATACAATGCAGGTTGTGTTTAATAATATATGGTAGCCTTTCAAAATCAAGTCTAAAAGCAAATCAAAACATCAGGAGTGGGAGAGTTCCATTTTACCAGTCCATCTGATACAGCCAGTAGCAGCAGTGTAAATATGCATTTCCAAGTAACTTTATAGTTTACAAGTTGACTACACACACTTCATCTTGGAATACATGCCTTATGCTCTAAGTTTCTGAAGAACTGATTGGCTCAGAGGCCTACATAACGTGTTAACTGCCCCTAAATAATTGACTAATGATTTAATTGGCAGATAAAATATAAAAAATTTGAACGAGGCAGGAAATTCATCCGACTAGTAAGGATTTTACACACTATTCTCATCCACACAAGTCTTTTTCTAGAATAGACCACATTCTTACCCCATTAAGCATGCTACCTGAGATTATATCTTCCAATATCATTCCTTACACAGGGACAGACCATTGTGCAGTTATGACCACTCTAGCCTCTCCTATCCCCAGGCTGCATGATGTGACTTTGTGTATTAATGATACTATGCTATCTCACCCATCACATTGCTTAGAAATTGAAACAGCTCTGAAAGAATACCTCTCTTTCAATGATATGAAGACATTTCTGCCCTTACATTGTGCAAAGCCCATAAGGCTGTAATTCGGGGTAAGTTGATACAGCAAGCGACTGCCCAAAAGAGGGAAAGTAAACTTAAGTTCGCAAAGTTGGAAGCTAACTTTAATAAATGCCATGCAGACTTTCAATCTACCCCGAATGCCAGCAACAATACTAAACTAGAGAGAGCTTGATTGGATTTTGACCTCTTTTTGACCGACTCAGCAGATAAACTTTTACACAAAAGACAACATATCCAATATCTTAAAGCTAATAAGCCAGACACTCCTATGGCACGTAGCCTAAAGGCAATTCACCACCCATACTCGTCCATTAGACTTAAAACATCCCGAGATGCATATACTAGCAATCCAAAGAAAATATTGGACATTTTTTCATTCAAAATTAGCTAAACTTTATTCCCCTGCTTTAAAGTTTGATAAGTTTAAAGCAGATACCCTATTCTCTGATATTAAACTTCCCACACTAGAACACAAACAAATTACCTTTCTCGAAAAACCCATCACTCCATTAGAAGTCCAAAATGCTATTAAATAATTGAAACCTCATAAAAGACCAGGTTCTGATGGGTTTTCAGCATCATATTTTAAACAATTTATGCCTATCTTAACACCTATATTGACTAGGGCCTTTAATTCTTTACTAAATGGACACTCCTTTAGACTTGAATCATTAACCTCCATTATATCTATGCTTCCTAAACCTAAATAGGATACCACCTCCTGGTCTAACTACCGCCCTATATCCCTATTAAATCTGGATATTAAAATATTAGTGAAAATTCTAGCAAATAGACTAAACTCCATCATTGGTAAACTCATATACCGTGACCAAACAGGCTTCATGCCAATGCGTCAGGCGGGAGACAATATTAGAAGAGCGCTTTTATTAACACATGCAGCTAAACAAGGCATATTCCGACCTGCCTCCTATCTTTAGACATAAAGAAAGCATTTGATTCGGTAACCTGGCCATACAGTATATGCAGTTTATTCTCAAAAAATTGGGTTTCGGTAATAATTTTTTATCTTGGGTCTCTTCCTTATACAGCAATCCGAGGGCATACATTAAATATATGGGTTACATATCAAACATGATAGAAATTAGAAGAGGGACCAGACAGGGTTGTCCCTTATCCCCTTTACTTTTTGCCCTACTTATCGAACCCTTGGCTCATTTAATTAGAAATAATCCCAATATCAAAGGAGTGGAATTAGGTGGACATCAGCATAAAATATGTTTCTTCGCAGACGATATACTTATCTTCTTAACCCATCCTCATATCTCTGCTCCTAATCTTCTAGACATTTTAGATAAATTTGCCCATATCTCAGGACTCCACATTAATGCTCATAAATCTAATGCACTTAATGTCTCCCTGTCACAAGATGAACTACAGAAAGCCCAAACTTCACTACCATTTAATTGGGTAACACAATTCTTTCCATACCTAGGAATACAACTCACATCCTCATTTTCATATCTGTTTACAACAAATTATCTACCATTATTAAAATATACTACAGGCTTAATGAAACAATGGTCCTCTCTCCCCTTATCTTGGCTAGGGAGGATTAATGCCATAAAAATGTCTATCTTACCAAAATTTTTATACCTATTTAGGGTACTTCCTATTTCATTACCTTCCTACTTTCAAAGACTTTTACAACGCAGAGTCATGTCCTTTATATGGGATGATACTAAGCCACGTATTCCTAAATCAACACTCTTTTTGGATAAACTTAGTGGTGGATTAGGATTACCCAACTTCTCTTCATACTATTATGCAGCGCAACTATCGCAATTACCTAAATATCATATTAGCATTGAATCTCCATTATGGGTTGCTATTGAATCTATTGACATTGACCCCATTTCTGTGTCTAACATGTTATGGTTAGCCCCCAAAGATAGAACTCATATCTCCAACCCCATAACCAAGCATTCCCTTCTTATATGGGACAAATTCAGAAGTTCTCTTAAACTTCAATCCGCACATAATCCCCTCATCTCCTTCATTAAGAACCCTGCTTTCTATCCTGCCTGGAAATTTCCGAATCATTTATAGCCTGGTCTTCAAAAAATTTGTTTCGTTTTCACGATTTAGTATCCACCAACTCTATTCATACTTTCCACACTCTATGTAAGATTTATAAGCTCCCTAACACTGAGCTTTTCCGCTATTTACAAATCAAAAACTTTTATACACCCCTTATCAAAACAGGACCAATACTTAATCAATTATCGCAATTTGAAAGAATTTGCAAAAGTGACCCTCATACTAGAGTACTGATTTCTTTTTTATATAAACAGCTTAACTCTATTCCTATTGACACTCTACCTTCCTACACTATGAAATGGTCACTTGATTTGAATAGAACATTTAGTAAAGACAAATGGAACGGTATATGGTTAGCCACAAAAAACTCCTCTCCAAATTGCTACGCAATAGACACCAATTTTAAAGTCCTAGCTCGTTGGTATTTGGTGCCAGCCAGAATAGCTAAATTTATCCCCTCTTACCCAACAACGTGTTTTCGAGGATGCTCATCATCAGGTACCCACTTTCACATTTGGTGGCAATGCC
Organism: Lithobates pipiens; assembly: GCF_037356315.1. Classification (NCBI taxonomy): domain Eukaryota; kingdom Metazoa; phylum Chordata; class Amphibia; order Anura; family Ranidae; genus Lithobates; species Lithobates pipiens. The sequence goes on along the minus strand of NW_027507755.1, from coordinate 1,641,197 downwards.
CAATTGTTCAAACCTTCTGGATAAAAATTTTTGATATGGCTTCTAAAGCCTTGGAAACTCCAATATCTCCAGACCCGGCCATAGCACTTCTAAATCTTATACCTCCTGGACTCACCCAGACTCAATTTTAATTACTAGTACATCTCACAACTGCAGCTAAACAAACCATAGCTAAGGCATGGAAATCCCAGACGTTGGTTGTGGCCAAAGATAAACATCGAATGAATATGGCTCTTAGCTTTAATAAAATGTCGTCTATTGAGGATAATAATATGAAAAAATACAATAAAATCTGGCAACCATGGGTTAAGCACCTTCTATTTACAAACATTGATCTATCATTGTTGATGCCTAATTGATACTCCTTACATCCTTTTACTATTATCTTTTTTACTTCTAGGTGCTTCTGGGGCGGGGGCTGGACCAATACCAGGAGAAACTTTTCTTATCTTCTTTTCTTTCACTCACTCTCTCTCTTCTTATCTTCTTCTACTCTTCTTCTGTTCTTTCTTGTTTTCTTTTTACTTACATTTTCATATAATAGTTACGAATACGGGATCTTGTTTCACTCCTTTTACTCACATATATATCTTAGAATCTCTGTCACTTATACTTGGCTGATTTCTCATTTATAATAGATTGCTTATGTTATAAAATATAGGATAAATGAGAATCATATAGTCTGCTACATACCGTATTTATCGGCGTATAACAAGCGCCGGCGTATAACACGCTCCCCAAGTTTAGGAGGGAATTTTGTGGAAAAAACTTTTAGGAGGGAAATTTAAGGAAAAAAAACTTACATTTAAATGCCCATCAATGCAGCCTTATCAGTGTCCATCTGAAGCCTCGTCAGCGTCATTTTTAGCCTTGTCATGCAGCCTGTCCTCATTGCAGCCTTGTCATGCAGCCTGTCCTCATTGCAGCCTTGTCATGCAGCCTTGTCATGCAGCCTGTCCTCATTGCAGCCTTGTCATGCAGCCTGTCCTCATTGCAGCCTTGTCATGCAGCCTTGTCATGCAGCCTGTCCTCATTGCAGCCTCGTCATTGCACCCTCTCGTCATTGCAGCCTTGACATGCAGCTGGTCCGTCTTAGTGCATTGTCCGCTTATGTTTTTAAAAATGGCGCCACCGACATGTCCCGTGTATCTCGGCAGCACCCGGAAGTTCTTGGCGGCTTTCGGCCGCTCTCGGACCTTCTCAGCGGCTTTCGGCCGCCTCGGCCCTTCTCGGCGGCTTTCGGGCGCTCTCAGACCTTCTCGGCGGCTTTCGGCCGCTCTCGGACCTCGGCAGCTTTCGGCCGCTCTCGGAAGGTCCGAGAGTGGCCGAAAGCCGCGGAGAAGGGCCGAGGCGGCCGAAAGCCGCTGAGAAGGTCCGAGAGCGGCCGAAAGCCGCGAGAAGGGCTCTGGGTGGCTGAAAGCTGCCCAGAGCCCAAAAAATTGTGCGGAAATTGCGGAGTATCGGTGTATAACACGCACCCACGATTTTCCCCTGATTTTAAGGGGAAAAAAGTGCGCGTTATACGCCGATAAATACGGTAACTTTCTTTTTTCCTCTTTAATGAATATACTTTTAGTCTCGATACATTTTATCTTATGTCCTAAAATACCCATGCGCATTCACAGCTTGAACCCAATTGGGGTGAACGTGTGACTGGGAATTCAGAGATGCTTATTTAAAGTTATATTAACATTCCTTCTTCTTTGTATATTAGTTGTTAAATATTATATCTATATTTGCTCAAATGTGATTATATCTAAGAAGTTCTGATTATATTGTTTTGTATCGTATCCCATGCTTGTAGTTTATTCTCATTTCATTTTCTAGACATTATTTGTATTTTCCTGTATAAAACTCAATAAAAAGATTGAACAAGAAAAAAATTTGAACGTATTAAAATGAATTACTGTATTTGCTGGCGTATAAGACTACCTTTTACACTTAAAAAAAATGTCCAAAAATCGGGGGTCGTCTTATACGCCGGGTATACAGGTATACAATGCTGCCCGATGGATGTCAGCCCCCAAATCTCTGCTAATACTGTATGTGGCTTCAACTACAAACAGTATACGCCGTTGAGCCAATCCCGGCGAGCAATGTATTCTATTAATGAATACAGAGCCTGCTTGGATTGGAGTAGCAACCTCTGCCAATCCAAGCAGGCTACATAGAGTAGCCTGCTCGGATTGGCTTTGAGAGAGAGAGAGAGAGAGAGAGAGAGGCAAGGGCTGGTGATGCTACAGCCTCTGCCAATCCAAGCAGGCGTTGTATTCATTAAAATAATACACCGCTCACCATACTTCCCTGGGTAAATCCATTCACTGATCTCCTACTACTATACATCCTGCTGTTTTCCTTTGAAGTCCCAGGCACCCAAGAGGGACAGGTAAATATGAGACATATGACAGAGGGGTTATTAAATGCATTTTGGTGGACAATTCCCATAGAAAGTAACCCAAAAGTGGTATAGGTTTGGTTAGTGAAAAATTCTACTTTCCAGAGTTGTGGCATTCAATAGATCTCTGTTTGTGTTATTATTGTTTGATTTACTTTATGACATAACACAGCATGGCGGATGAGTAGTTGGCATTCTTGCTTTGTATTTTTTAATCGTTCTAATGTTTTTTTAAAATGGTGTTGCCTCAGAAGGGGGGTAGTCTTATACCGCGAGTATTGCCCAAAACCTATGTTTTCACTTGAAAAATAGGGGGTCATCTAATACGCCCAGTCGTCTTATACGCCGGCAAATACGGTAATCAAAAAAAAAATCAATTTTGGATGGATGCAGATAGACTGATAATTTGACTGGTTTTCCAAATCAAGGTAGCCCCAGTAATAATATCTGATTTCCGAAGTCAAAGATATTTTGTGGACTATCTTTGTTTAAGAAGAGGAATACAACTCTATGGTGGGAGTGGAGAATCTAATGAGAGCAAGAGAGCAATATAAGAACCACAAGCCTCAAACCAGTAACTAAATAATTTGAGATGCCCTACAGAGAGACTGTTTTTGAATTGGGAAATGTAGGAATAGTAAACAAACAATGCAATCTTGTCACAGTTATATTTTCTATGAAACAATACCCACTTTTGTTAAAAACTGCTGTATATTTCTTTATGTACAGTAGTTCAAGATACCTTGCCATGGAAGCCTGACCACTGAATTAGGAACAGTTCCAATGAGGTATTTGTGAATGGGGGTTTTCTTTGGTTAAGAAGAAAGATGATATATTAATTCCAGCCTTGGAAATGTATGGATATTAATTGGTTTCCAAAAGAGTTGTTCTAGCTTTCAAAAGAACAGAGGCAGGCATCCTTTGATGTTAGTAGCTCCAAAGTGAACTTAAATGGACTGGACTCTACAGGACTGACCTAGTTGCTGAAAATTCCATGTGGTGTCGGGTTTGTATGCAAATGCAAAACTTTTTTTCAGTTTTGGATTGAGTATGGGAAAGTTAAGACCTATGTCATTTTTTGGGCTGTGTTCCCCCTGCACAACAGGAGTTGAAAGAAAATTTCTTAACCCCTTCCCGACCAGCGCACGACGATGTACGTCGACAGCATGGCACAGGCAGGCATATTGGCGTACATGTACGTCCAATATTCGTTGCCGCCGTGCCATCGGGAGAGCGCCGCCGGCGGCGCGCTCCCGCGCTGGTCAGGACCTCCGTGAGTCCGGTCGCGGGACCCGCGGACTCGATCGCCGCGGGCATCCCCGCGATCGTCTCACGGAGCGGCGGAATGGAGGAAATGCTGTATAAACAACATTTTCTCATTCTGCCTAGCAACTAGTGACGCTGATCTCTGCTCCATGTGATTGGAGCAGAGATCAGTGTACACTAAATGAAAGCCCAACCCCCCCACAGTTAGTAACACACCCCTAGGAACACTTAACCCCTACACTGCCACCCACAGGTTAACCCTTTCACTGCCAGTGTCATTTACACAGGAATCACTGCATTTATATAGCAGTGATTACTGTATAAATGACAATGGTCCCAAAAATGTGTCAAAAATGTCCGATGGGTCCCCGACAATGTCGCAGTCACAATAAAAATCGCAGATCGCCGCCATTACTAGTAAAAAAAAAAATAATAAAAAATTATTAATAAAAATGCTATAAAACTATCCCTATTTTGTAAACGCTATAACTTTTGCGCAAACCAATCAATAATCGCTTATTGCGATTTTTTTTACCAAAAATATGTAGAAGAATACGTATCGGCCTAAACTGAGGGAAAAAATGTTTTTTTATATATTTTTGGGGGATATTTATTATAACAAAAAGTAAAAAATAATGCGTTTTTTTCAAAATTGTCGCTCTATTTTTGTTTATAGCGCAAAAAATAAAAACCGCAGGGGTGATCAAATACCACCAAAAGAAAGCTCTATTTGTGGGAAAAAAAGGACGTCAATTTTGTTTGGGAGCCACGTCGCACGACCGCGCAATTGTCAGTTAAAGCGACGCAGTGCCGAATCGCAAAAAGTGGTCTGGTCTTTGACCAGCAAATTGGTCCGGTCTGAAAGTGGTTAAGCTGTCTGTGCCCTTCCAGCACAACAGAAAGTCATAGGGAATTTTTAAAAGCTAGTGTAAATTTCCTAGGTGCCCCCATTGGAAGATATTTCCTTACTTTCTGTCCCTGTAACATCTGTAAAATGTTGTATTTTCTTTTATTTTCTATACCCGAAAATGTCACCAGGACCAATGCAGGGGGATCTCTTCAACAAGGACACAGCTGGCAATACAAATCTAACAGAGATTTGGGTTATTCTCTACTCTATCCAAAGCAAAAACCCACAAGTCATGGCTTTACAAAAACTTTCAAGTTTTCTCATTCCTAGGATATCCAGGAGCTCTGTAACTTAGAGCTCAATTATGCAAATACAGTTGACACACCACTGTGGTGGGAGCCATCACTGACCAATAGTGAAGCATGGGCCTGAGTTCAAGTTCAATCTCTGAAATCAGTAGTTGCATTAGCAAGTCCATCGGATTTTAGGGCTCCTGTGGCACTAGAAAGACCAGGAAAGACCAATAAGAATTACATTTAGCAATAGCTTATCAAAAGTTAGTTACCATATGCTAGTCCCTAAACCAGCCAGGGTTCCTCCAGAGGTTGAAAGGGTTTCTTTGATCTGTGACTGATTAACCGCCCATTGGATAGTTCCTGCATCGTTCCAAGGTCAACACCACTAGATGAATCAGTGACTTGAAACAAATAGTCTTTTTAGGTATTTGGCCACCAATGTAAGTGGCATCTTTTTCCAATGTCCCCCCAAAAAGGTGGTTTTAGAAGAGGTTACTCGAGACCTTAAAATTAGTTTAAGCATTCCTCTTTGGTAAAAAGGTTGAGAAGAGCTGCTCTAAACATATGAAGACTTGATATTTGGTTCCCAGGATTTCACTGGACATATGGTGTTTTCTGTAATCCCCTATATGAACGCCACATTTTTAATCATGTGAACTAATGTGGTTTCCATTAAAGTTTAGTGAGGTGATTATTTAAAACAAGTATCTATTGCATTAAATTGAGATTTATACATTTGTAGATTATTTAGTAGGTTTTTCAAGGTAATATCTTGTATTATCCATAAGTATATAAGGCAAAAGAGAACGCACGCCAGCCCTAGTGAATGACCGCTTAATTGATAAAATACAATATATAGAAATGAGGGTTGCACTCACAAACATCCGCTGTAAAAAAGCATGAACAGCCCCATAGAAGCCTCCTCTCCTGGTCTGTGAAGATCAGTTGGCTCACAGCAACTTGTGGCGTGGTAAAGGGTTGTTTCTGTAAGCACAAAAAGCCTACTTCCTGGTATCACTCAACACTCACATGGACCAACCGGCGCTGCATGACGTCACTGGTGGCCGGGAGGGGATGCACGGTGGTACAGCTAACTCTAGAACTCTTGCATGCAGTTGCTATGACAACATGTTTTGGAGGCGCAGCCTCCTTCTTCATGTCTTGTATTATCCATAAATGTGACTTCCACTACTGTCTTTGCTTATTTTTCTCTGAAGCCACTTTTTTTGGCATCAGAAATCCATACTTGTCCACCAACCTCCTGGTACCCTTGCCCACTGGAAGCAATACTGAAGTCAAATTGACTGTGTTGTTTGCGTTATGTCTTTGATAGAGATGGGCGAACGGTTTGGCCCAAGAATAAATTTGGGTCGAATTTTTGTTGTTTGGGCGTTCGGCAAACAGCTGAACAAATGGGTCGTTCAACTGTTTGCCCCACCCAAACCAACCACAATGCATTGCGGCGCTGAACAGTGCATTGCAAGCCCTGATTGGCTGAAGCAGTGAAAGCTTCAGCCAATCAGGGCACAGAGCACTGCCGGAGTCATTATTGGACACTGTCATCGTGACTTTATCCAATCGTGGCTCATTCCTGCCCCACAGTATAAAAGCATTCTTTCAATGGCAGCCATTTTCAGTGTGATTTTGGCGTAGAGAGAGTAAGAACAGGGCTCTGTTCAGTGCTATTAGACTGGATGCAGAGTATGAGTATATATATATATATATATATATATATATATATATATATATATATATATATATATATATCAAATACACTGCCACTAACTGAATAACCTGAATGCCTGCTATCTCTCTGTCCACGCCAACAACACTACGCAGGGCTGCTGTGTAGGCAGCCTTATATAGTGTGGGGCATGGAGTTAGTTCCCAGACGCTACTACTTTTCATGTAAGGCCATTCCACCTCTCTACCATCACGTGGAAGGGAATGTTCTGGCATCTTTGGGCAAGGCAATCAGCTGTAAAATCCACCTTACTGCTGACACGGAGCAGACTCTGCGTGGAAATATTGACAGGGCACTGGAGCAGCAGGAGGAAGAGTAGGACTTCCTTTCCTCTCAAGGCCCATTTTATCCAGACACCATCATTCCTATGTCACAGAACACACAGGAGAGAGGGGAGGAGGATGAAGAGGAGGATTCTGACACTTTCATAGGCTTCAAAGAAGAGAAGACTTGCGTCAAACTATAAGCAATGTCTTTCTAACCCCAGGGCCCTTGGGAGTAGTACGTAGCTGGGAGGAAGAAGTTCCAGATGTTGTCATGCTGAGTGACCCTGAGGAGTCTGCTTCTCAAGCCTTGGCAAATTTGAGGCGCATGGGCAACCTCATGCTTCAAAGCCTGTGAAAGGACCCAAGAATACATGGCATAAAGGAGAAGAATGATTACTGGTTGCGAACCCTCCTTGACCACCATTATAAGGGGAAGGTCTCAGAACTCATCCCGTCCCCACAGAGAGTGCAGAAGATAAAATCTCTTAAGGACACATTTAAGAGGATATTATTGAACGTTTTTCCTGACCCCAGTAGGTTACAGTGTCATGGAAAACATAGTTTTGAGTCTTTTGTTGGTCAAGAGACGAGCGTTGGAGAAGGCGTTCGCCTAAATGAGGCATTTCCACATTTTTTTAGTCCTCACCGCCCAGGGCTTTCAGCTTCCACATCCCATCTGCAGCGTCTGCATCACAGGGTGGACGATTACCTCGGGACCAAAACAGAGATGGGAAGCTTACTGGCTTACTGGGTCATGAGAATAGACCATTGCCCAGAACTTGCCCGGTATGCTATTGAGTTTTTGTGCTGCCCTGCATCCAGTTTGCTTTCAGAACAGGCATTCAGTGCTGCAGGAGGTTTTGTTACTGATCATAGAACGCATCTGTGGACCGTTTGACTTTTATAAAAATTAATCAGTCCTAGATTACCAGCTGAAGCCGATGTCACTGATTATTTCTTTTTGGGATGTGGAATCTCTGCAGGACTTAGAGGCCGCCTAGCTTTGGAGGTGTTCAATCATTTCATTTGGAAGAATGTTTTTGGTATAGGTTTCATGGGCACAATTAACATCCAAAGACCAATGTTTCAGCACCTGTTTAACAGGTGCATATCCTATCATTTCAATTTTTTACAACATCCAATTCAGCCAATTCTTGCTTTCATCAAGAGTACCTCTATAGGGTTACGGTGGGAAGACGCCACTGACACCCAAAGGCCAATTTTTACGTACCCGTTACTTCTATCCAAAGTCAAAGTGGCACCATAATGTATCCAAAAAATCTCTAATCTTGTTCCCAGTGCACAACATTGTGGCCTCATCATACACACTTGCTCCCCAGCTTGCAGGGAATTTTTTTTTTGGCTTTATAAATGCAGTTATTGCTGCAGCAGATTTTAGACAAGGTACAGATCTGCCACTTTACAGGTAAACTAAGGGGACCCCCCAGGCACTATATTGGGAGATTTTTTTTATTTTTATGCTTTCACTTTAAAAATCAAAAAAAAATCACTGCTCCTTTAAAAATGACGTTTTTCACAAACTTTTTTTATTGATACATGTCCCCCGGGGCAAGACTTGGACCCTTCAAAAGCCTTCAAAATGGGTACTTTTCATTTTTGACGTTTGGGTCCTATTGACTTTAATGGGGTTCGTTATTTGGGTCCAAACTTTTGCGGTGTTCGAAAGTTGTGATGTGACCCAAACAGGGGTCCGTTTGGCCCATTCCTAGTCTTTGACACTTTGAGCATTTATCTTGTTACAAACCCCTCCTGTCTATCCAATATGCTTCCCTCCTCACCAGTAAGGCAGCCCATAAATTCATAATTTTTGGTCGTTCAACCAGTAGGTTGAACAGAAAAAAATAAAAATGATCAAATCCTAAATATGACCTCCAAAGATAATGTTATTTTCTGGGATTGCAGTACTTTTTCATTTTTTTTACATCTTTCATGGTGAGTGTTTAGAGGTTTTGTAACAGTACATCTCTAAGAATTCTTCAAATATGGTGTACAGCAAAATAACTTTTTTCAGCTTTCCTAGGCATTTAAAAGCATATGTTGTAGCCAGATGTAGGCCTAACACAACCCCACATATTTTTCACAGGGGATTCCAGAGGAAATAAAAGGATTTGGAGGTTTAAGTCGAACCATTTCTCTTTCATTGGTTAAAGTATAATTACTAGTAAAAAGTATAGCTTTCTTTGGATTATCACTGTACTAAAGTATTTTTATTACAAATTACATAACAACTGACACCATTTTTGCTTTCCATAAAACATCTCTTGATATTCCTAACCTATAGACATATTTGGCAAGGCGATAATGCATATTTATCACTTGTTTAAAAAAATTATGGTTCATTGAGATTATGCGCTACATGTGACCACCACCTTATGTCTTTGGTCAGATTAAGGTTAAAGATCTTGTTAAAGACAACAAATTGTGACTTTAACATCATTATTACCAAGTCTAATAATCACAGTTTATCTCAGTTCTCTGTTAATAGTAACCTTACTGTTTGTGATTAATAAATCTAAACAATTATCTGTATAACAGAGTGTTAGAATAAGCAACACACAGAGCCACATGCATAATAGCACTCACTTAAATCTCTTGAAAGGTCAGGATGCACATAATTAAACTGTGCTATTATGAGAGAAGCTAGCAATTCATTGCTCTAAACAAGTTCATTATAACTTTTAGACTCCAAACTCTTTTAATTATGTAGTTCTCAGGTTTCATAAAGTAAAGAAACTATTACAAGAAAACTTTTCTATCACGGAAATCTTAAATCTAAATTGTAACCAATGCTGTTAACGAGGATTTTGAAATGAGCTGTGTGATATCATTGCTCAAATTACTGTATTATTTGTCCAGTCCAGGGTCACCCAAATGTATCCAGAAAGTGCACTTAGAAGTGCAGTCGCTCTAAATCTAAGGGGTCGATCTGAAACAAGTGGAAGCTCTGCTGATTTTATCATCCAATCATGTGCAAGCTAAAATGCTGTTTTTGGAAGTGCAGTCACTCTAAACCTAAGGGGTAGATCTGAAATTAATGGAAGCTCTGCTGATTTTATCATCCAATCATGTGCAAGCTAAAATGCTGTTTTTTTATTTTCCTTGCATGGCCCTCCCAGACCCACAGTGACTTTACTTCCAAGTGCACTTGCAGTGTAAAGTGGATTTTCCTTTAGTAAATAATCCCCATTGTGTACTAGAAAGGTTTCAAAGTTAGATATGTCCAAAAAGTAAGGATCCTGACAGCACTGTGTGGTAGGGATCAAAAACATTATGTTTAATCCATAGTTTAGGTCAGCTTTTTTAAACCAGGGTGCCTTCTGAGTCCTTCAGGGGTGCCTTGGAAAAATGCCAAAGAAATTACCCCAAATTGTCCATAAGCCAGTAAGTGTATTAAGACTGCCTATTTGTTAAACAAAGCCACAGGTTCTTATTGTGCAGAATAACAACCAGCTGCCAGTGTTCTAACAAACGATGATGTCATTTGTTGATAAAGAATACTTGCTTGTTTGCCTGTCCATGCCCCCCTCCATGTTAACTGAGTGAAAGAGAGAGACTAAGGCCGCGTACACACGAGAGGATTGTCCGTCCAACTTAGTCCGCTCGTGTGTGGGCTTCAGCGGACTTTTTCAGCGGACAGTCTGGCGGACTAAGTCTTTCGGAATTTCCGTAATATTGTCCGTCCAACTTTGGTTTCAGCGGACAGTCCGCTCGTGTGTAGGCAAGTTGGACGGACTAAGTATGGCGCATGCTCAGAAAGGATTTACACGGCCGAAGGTTGCATTGCAGTGTATTGGACGTCGTATTTCTAGTCCCGTCGTACGTGCTGTACACGTCATCGCGCAAGCTTTCAGCGGACTGTCTGTTCATCGTGTGTGGTCAAGTTCGTTCATTCAAAAGTAGGACGGACTGTCTGTCGGATTGTCTGACGGACTTAGTTGGCCAGAAAATCCTCTCGTGTGTACGCGGCTTTATGCTGCATACACACGATCGGACATTCTGACAACAAAACCGTGTTTTTTTTCCCAACGGATGTGGGCTCAAACTTGTCTTGCATACACATGGTCACAGAAATGTTGTCAGAAATTCCGATCGCCAAGAACACAGTGACGTACAACATGTATGACGGGATTCTAAAAAGGAAGTTCAATAGCCAGTGCGCCAGCCTTTGGGCTCCTTCTGCTAATCTTGTGTTAGTAGAAGTTTGGTGAGAGACAATTCACGCTTTTCAGTTTGTTACTGCTTGTGATTTTGTGCTTGTGGGTTCGTATCTGTTCTTCAGTGCGTGTTGTCAATTTGTTCCTGTCTTTCAGTGTGTTCTTTTTATTAGTTTGTATCTGTTTTTCAGTGCGTTCTTGTATGCTCGTTTCTGATTTTCAGATTGTTCTTCTCAGGTCCTTTCTGATTTCTGATGGGGCAAATTTTAGAGCATTGTGGAGGTTATTTACTAAAGGAAAATCGACTTTTGCACTACAAGTGCACTTGAATGTGTACTTTCAAGTGCATCGAAAGTGCACTTGTAGTGCAAAGTGGATTTGCCTTTAGTAAATAAACACCATTGTCACTGTAACTACAACAACTTACTCCAAAAAATGGTATTGAGCATTGAAAGAAGAAGCCACACATTGGGGGTTATTTACTAAAGGAAAATCCAGTCCACTTTGTACTGCAAGTGCACTTGAAAGTGCACTGAAAGTGCACCTGGAAGTAAAGTCACTGTAGATCTGAGGGGGACATGCAAGGAAAATAAAAAACAGCATTTTAGCTTGCACATGATTGAATGATAAAGTCAGTAGAGCTTCCACTCATTTCAGATCTGCCCCTTAGATTTAGAGCGACTGCACTTCCAAGTGCACTTTCAAGTGCACTGAAAGTGAAAAGTGGATTTGCCTTTCGTAAATAAACCATTGTTGAGTATAAAACATTTTACTAAAAGCACAGTCACAGTCAAACCAACATCTTTGGTGTATAACATTTGTATGTTTGACAGTAGAAATATCCTTTTTTTGGTTAAACAGGCATGTTTAAAAACGTAACATACACAACTCAGCTCTTTGATAAAGTAAAGGCCAGTCAAAACCGTGTTGTAAAAACTGTATGTCAAAACTGTGTTGATCTTGCCTTCATCAGATGGGGTGATGTCACTCCTGTAAAAGCCACATTTTGAAGATACACACAAATTGGGAGTCAAAATGTAGATTCCCCTCCTGATCCCATGCCGATGTGTGACACTTACTTTAGTTGCAAGGAAGGGGTTGCACCCACAAAATGTATACATTGATATCCCGTAAAGGCAGAAAGCACATGTTGACGCATTGGTGGTTATTTACTAAAGGAAAATCCACTTTGCACTGAAAGTGCACTTGGAAGTAAAGTTGCTGTAGATCCGAGGGGGACATGCAAGGAAAATAAAAAAACAGCATTTTAGCTTGCACATGATTGGATGATAAAATCAGAAGAGCTCCCATTAATTTCAGATCTACCCCTTAGGTTTAGAGCGACTGCACTTCCAAGTGCACTTTCAGTGCAAAGTGTATTTGCCTTTCGTAAATAACCCCCATTGTGTACATCTTCAAAATTTGGCTTTCAAATTACTTAAAAACTTTTGTAAAAATCAAAACTATAATGACAAACTGTACATTTTTTGGGGTGTTTTAGATTCTGCCTAAAGCATCAATGATGTTGTTGAGTTTTTTTTCAACATCATTGATGTTTTCCTTGATCTTCTTTAATTCCCGATTGCACACCATTATCTCCCAAATGAGGATCTGTGCACTTGCACTGGTGAAATTAGTTTCTTCTTCCACAACATCCACATCACCTAAAAATAAAAAAAACACACCATGTATTATGAATATGCAGGCATACATCTATTACCTGAGGCTGTGGTCTCAGACATTGTTGTGGTCACTATTTCGCCCACTTTCTGAACCTCTCCTCCCTCCACATCTTCTTCGGGGTGTGTGGGAAATTGGCCCTTCTTTAGGAGGTGTGGGCTTTTTGGTGTCCTCAGATGTCCCAAGTCTTTTCTCCCCTATGTGAATGAAAAAAACGGGTATATTTACCACACAGATATTTGGGGCAAGAAATAGGAATATTAAACATTGCTTGGAAGTGTTGTACAATTGTTTGTTTTGGCAGAGTTCCAAGCTGAAGACATGATTTTTTTTCCCTTTCTTATTAAAGCTGGAATACTTACCTTTTTTGGTAAAGTATCACACATAGAGAGACCCCTAGTATCCACTAGAGCACCTGTGTGGGCACCCTAAAAAGGGTGTTCTGGTGTCCCACACTGGTGCTCCTGTGTCCAGATGTGTCTAATCAGCTGCTGAGTGTCCTCTCCTTACAATGAATCAAGTTAACATTTCATTCTAGTTACAAACCCATCTAGACAACAGATGGGTCCAGCTGGCTCCATTTTACTATGACAAATGAATATCAACAGACCGCCACGTAATTGCACACCAAAGTTGGTGATACAAAGTAAAATACATTCTTGGGAAACCCACCCCCTGGTTTCCTTCCTTTCATTTGCCCTCAAATTGATTTGACCCACCCCCTTCCATTACTAAAGAAATCCCCAACTAAACACCTCCATTTATAAACATAGAATGTGTCACATTTTTAGGTCTTTATTATCAGTCCCTCCCTGCCTTCTGCACTTTTCCCCATCCTCATCACACCTGTACTCCATACACTAATATCACACATTGAGAGTTTATGCCTACCATAACATCTTCTCATCATAGAGACATATGGACCTATCTCCTACAACAAATAGATGAATGTTTACCTACGTTACGTCTCCTTTGAACTGTTCTACCTACTGTCTTCCTAACCTAACTATAACATACTCAATTGCATTTGTATACATAACTGAAAGGTCTGTATTGATTCTACAGTTGTTGCTTATTTAGCATTCAATACAGCGGCTGCGTCCGCAAGATGGTTTTTCATTATTTCATTGTTGTGTTAAAATGTACATTCTTTCAATAAAAACTTCTGAAACAAATAAGAAATCAGTTTGTCAGAACTGTGTGTGAACATCAGCAGCAAAGCAACTTCATTATTCTAGTAGTATAAAGAAGAACAGAATGCGCTGCATTTAGAAATGTAAAAATTTGCAGCGTGACGAATGTGCTATCTCAATTATGAACGCTAGTTTTACAAGACCGAGTGCTTCCGTCTCGTACTTGATTCTGAGCATGCGTGCAATTTTGTGCCTCAGACTTGTGTACACACGCTCAGAATTTCCGACAGCAACGTTTTTTGGCGGAAAATTCGAGAACCTGCTCTCAAATATTTGTTGTCTCAAATTCCGACAGAAAATGTCAGATGGAGCATACACACGGTCAGACTTTCTGACAACAAGCTCACATCGAACATTTCCCATCAGAAAATCTGACCGTGTGTATGAGGCATTAGGGAGAAGAGAAGCGCAGTAATACTAGTCAGTAGGGATGAGCTGAAAACACCCCCGGTTCAGTTCGCACCAAAACCTGTGACCAGACCGAAAATTCACGCAAACTTTAGAACCCTGTTAAAGTCTATGGGACTCGAACGTTCAAAATCAAAAGTGCTAATTTTCAAAGGCTAATATGCAAGTTATTGTCCTAAAAGGGGTTTGGGGATCCGGGTCCCGCCCAAGGGGACATGTATCAATGCAAAAAAAAGTTTTAAAAAATGCATTTTTTTCGGGAGGAGTGAATTTAATGATGCTTAAAGTGAAAAAAAGTGAAACATTAATTTAAATATCGTACCTGGGGAGTGTCTATAATATGCCTGTAAAGTGGCACATGTTTCCCATGCTTAGAACAGTCCCTGCACAAAATGACATTTTTAAAGGAATAGAAGTCATTTAAAACTGCTTGCGGCTTTAATGTAATGTGTGATCCCAGCAATATGGATGAAAATCAGTGAAAATCAGTGAGACAAATAGCATGGGTACCCCCCCCCCGGTCCATTACCAGGCCCTTTGGGTCTTGTATGAATATTAAGGGGAACCCCACACCAAAAATAAAAAAAGGAAAGGCGTGGGGCCCCAGGCCCTATATACTCTGAACAGCAAACATGACAGGGACTATACTGGTACATTTTTAAACTGTAGCTCCAGCCAAAAAATCTATTTCTATTTCAAGCTTTTTGGAAAACATAGGGAAGGGTTATCACCCCTGTAACAAATGGGTTTACTGTCTGTGCACCTCTTCAGAAGATTTCACCTCACTTTCTGTCCCAATGACAAATGTTTTTTGAAAATTTGAGGTTTTTAGTGAAACAAGGATTGGTGATAAAGCATCAGTAGCGAGGAGACACGTTTTTCCCATATCAACTCTTACATGAGAGAATTTCTCTTCCTAGGGGTAGATTTCATCTCACTTCCTGTTGTCTCCTTCCGTTTGCAAGTAGGAGATGTTTGTAAGTTGGATGTTTGAAAGTAGGGGCCTGCCCTATATGCTCTGCAGAAATTTAGGCCTAAGGTGTTGGTGTTGCCACAACACTGTAAGCCCTCACAGTTACTCTTGGTGGGCGCAGGAATGGGCCCTGCTGTGAAATATTAGATCAAGAATTGTAATTACATGTCCCTGTTGAACAGGGGCAGAAAAATTTGGCCTTAGGGACTGGTGCCACAACACTGCAACACCTCAGAGAAACTATAGTTGGAGCGCAAGAATGAGCCCTGTTGCAAAGTATTGCATAAAAAATTGTAACTACACGCCACTGTTAAACAGGGGCTGAAAAATTGGGCCTTAGGCGCTGGTGCCACAACACTGCAACCCCTCACAGATACTCTAGTTGGAGTGCAGGAATGAGCCCTGCTGCAAAGTATTGCACCAAAAATTGTAATTACATGCCCCTGTTAAACAGGGGCTGAAAAATTGGGCCTTAGTCACTGGTGCTGGTGCCACAACACTACAACCCCTCACAGAGGCTCTAGTTGGAGCGCAGGAATGAGCCCTGCTGCAAAGTATTGCATCAAAAATTGTAATTACACGCCCCTGTCAAACAGGGGCTGAAAAATTGGGCCTTAGCCACTGGTGGCGGCGTCCAGAACCAAAAATGTTCTTACAAGCTATCAGCATGATCATTGAGGAGGAAGAGGATAGTCACTCAGTATAACAGGATAGTCACTCAGCATCAGCATAGGCAGTCTTGAAGGGATCTGACATGTCAAAAAAAATAATTCGGTTACATCAGCATCAGGTGCTTGGTAGCTGGTGGTGATCCAAGACTGAATCATTTTTATGAAGGTCAGTCAATCAATCGAATCGGTGGACAGGTGCACCCTGTGATTGGTTACAAAGCCTCAAGCAGCACTGAATGTGCATTCCGAAAAAATGCTAGATGCAGGACAGGCCACTAGCTCAATTGCATACTGGGTAAGCTCAGTGATTCATCCTCAAGACCCAGTAACCCAGAGGATTTTCGTTGGGAAAGGTGTCCAAGTCTAATCTTGCCCCTAGGTATTCCTGCACCATGTAAATCAGACGCTGGCAATGGTTGCTGGAACTGATCATACCTTGGGGCTGCGGACTAAAAAATTGTCTGAACACATCGGTCAGATGGCCACCTTCTCCTCCGCTCCTTCTGTGACTGACTGAAGCCTCAGCAACACATTGTTCAGGACCAGGAATTTGTAACCTCCCAGTCTCTGGGAACGCATTGCACAGACCTGTCATGGTCATCCCCGGAATCCAGTGGCTTATGGAAGGCCTGCCCACGGAATCCCCACGTTGAGAACTAACCAGTATCCATGGGCGCGCATTGGCGCGAATGGACGCATGCGGGTGCGCGATGGTACGAACGGTTGCACGATTTCATGCGGGCGCGCGCAGACACGCCGTGTGACCATGCTTGGCGCCCAAATGGCTACTTAAGGAACCGGTTACTGTGCCTCTGTGCTGTCCAGTCTACAGCGTGTCCGGTTATTCTGTCTTCTGCTACCTGATTGTTCCTGATTCTTGTTACCCGGCCCGTTCCTGATGACGTCTGCTTGCTGCCAGCCTCTGACCTCCGGCCTGTTTGACCACGCTTCTGTCTCCTCCTGTGTACCATTGCTGCCCGCCTGTTACCGACCCGGCTTGTACCTTGACCTTGCTTCTGCTACCAGCTGTTGCAGTCTGACCACCTGTGCCTGCAGTTGTCTGCTGTCTGCTACCTGCTGTTCCAGTCTGACCACCTGTGCCTGCTGTTGTCTGCTGTCTGCTACCAGCTGTTCCAGTCTGACCACCTGTGCCTGCTGTTGTCTGCTGTCTGCTACCAGCTGTTCCAGCCTGACCGCCTGTGCCTGCTGTTGTCTGCTGTCTGCTACCAGCTGTTCCAGCCTGACTGCCTGTGCCTGCTGTCATCTGACCAGTCTACCGGGTGTCTACATTCCCAGCCCTTCTGTGGTTCCTCCACTACTCAAGGTCAGGCCCTGTCCTTCACCAGCTCGGCACTTGTGCCCTCTGAACTCTAGAACTCCTGTTCCCACTTCCAGGGATTCTCGAGCCAGAGGCTTACGAGAGGCCGCTTCCTGCATTCTGGGCTCCTATACCAGGTACGTGACAAGACCTTTCTGCAAGGCCTCCCAAAGATGTTTCATCCTCTGCTCCCTCTGCGACAGCAAGATAAGGTCCACAACCTTACCCTTGTAATGTGGATCAAGGAGGGTTGCCAGCCAGTAATGATCGCTCTCCTTGATCCGACGAATACAGGGATCCTTCCGCAGGCTTTCCAGGATCAGAGAGGCCATGCAGCGTAGGTTAGCTGAGGCATTTGGTCCGGAGTCCTCTGGATCACTAAGGATGACATGATCCACAGCCACCTCCTCCCAGCCATATACAAGTCCATGGGTTTCTTGGGACTGTAAATGATCCCTAAAAGACTGCTGCTGATGCTGAGTTCCAGGCTCCACCTCCATGCTGACACAATCCTCCTCCTCCTCCTCTTCCTGTGTGATCGGCAGGGCAGCAGGAACACTGTCTGGATAAAGGGGGCCTTGAGAGGTAAGGAAGTCCTGCTCTTCCTGTCTCTTTTCTGCCTCAAGTGCCCTGTCCATTATTCCACGCAGCATGTGCTCCAACAGGTGGACAAGAGGGACAGTGTCACTGATGCATGCACTGTCACGGCTCACCATCCTCGTGGCCTCCTCAAATGGTGACAGGACAGTGCATGCATCCCTGATCATGCCCCACTGGCGTGGGGAAAAAAAACAAGCTCCCCTGACCCCGTCCTGGTGCCATAGTTGCACAGGTACTCATTTATGGCCCTCTGCTGCATGTGTAGCAGCTGCAGCATGGCCAACATTGAGTTCCACCTGGTGTCACAGATTAGGCTATTCTTGGGCAGGTTAAATTCCTTTTGGAGGTCAGCCAGCCGAGCACTGGCATTATACGACCCACGAAAATGCACACACACTTTCCTAGCCTGCCTCAGGACATCCTGTAAGCCCGGGTACCCGCCCAAGAACTGCTGCACCACCAAGTTAAAGACATGAGCCAAACAAGGCACATGGGTCAGTTGTCCCTCTCGGAGGGCGGAGAGGAGGTTGGTGCCATTGCCTTAAGCTGGCGTGGCATCAACCATCTCTCAGCCTGCCCCTGCAAAGCTGACAGCATCTCTGCCCCAGTGAGGTCCCTGTCCCCCAAGCACACCACCGCAAACACAGCACGGCATATTTTTGCCTGTGTAGCCCCTTGAATGCCTATGGAGCACCGCTGGTTCCGAGGACAAAGCACAGGAAGAGGCCATGGAGGAAGAAGAGGAGGAGGGGGTGGAGGAGAGAGGTGTGTCAGAATCACCAGTAGTAGCATTTTGGAGGTGTGGTGGCTGAACAACCGTTTTGTTAGCATAAGAGGAGACACTTCACTCACCTTGTGCGCATGCCCCCCCTTGTGGAAAAAGTCACACTGATGAAAGATACCAGATGTAAGGGGGCCTTCTGATGAAGAAACATGACTTATGTGGGCACTATGATGGGGACACCTGATATAAGGAGGTACTCTGATGGTGGCAACTGATTTATGATTTACATTTACAGAGTGTGTGGAGGAAAGCGCCAGAGAGTGCGCCTCCCCCCCCCCCCCCCAAAAAAGGAAAGAAGATGTGTACAATCGTTCATGGCACAGACATGTGATTCAGACCTCGGCTGGAAAAAAAAAATTAGTGACTAGACCTCCTTTAATTTAAATTCATGACCCCGGGGTAGAGCATTGCTGGATGTACTAGGTGCCAGTCTAAAGGCACTAAATCATGTGAGTTTGCATTGCTATTTCACCTTCTTAACCCAATAAACATGTTGCGCAATTATTATTTTTTTTGTGATTTCATTACATCATTCTGGGGAACTAAGAGAGTGGTGAAAAAACTCCTTGTTATATGTGGAGGCATTAGAGAAGATTGAAAGTGATATACATCACTATAATATCATGACATTCTGGTGAGTGTGTTGTCTGTGTGGTGGAGAGTAAAGCACATTTAAAGGACATCACAAAGATTTATGGACACTTTTTCATAAGGGTTGCAGATTGATTTATATATTTGTTTATTGGGTGGCATTATACTCCCATATGGACACTGTAAGGTTTTCAGCAAATTATGATGATTAGTGCATTATGTTGTTTTAGTACAATAGTAGCGTGGCTTCTTTATTAATATCTTATTATGCAGGTCTTTGCATCATTAAGCTGCAGCTTGAGTACAAAGGGTTTCATAATATTGTAGTGTACAGGTGCATCTATATATATCTTGAAGAACTATCCAGAGATCTTCTGTGGATTTAGGCTGCCTGAAATCCTTATGTCTCTTCATGTAATCCCAGACAGACTCCATGAAGTTGAGATCAGGGCTCTGTGGGGGCCACCCAATCACTTCCAGGTCTCCTTTTCTTCTTTACACTGAAGATAGTTAATGCCATTGGCTGTATGTTTAGGTTCATAGTCCTGCATCAGAATACATTTGGGACCAATCACATGCCCCCCTGATGGTATGGCATTATGGATATGCATCTGCCTGTATTTCTCAGCCTTGAGGAAACCATTGATCCAAAATCTGTACCCCTATTTGCAGAAATGCAGCCCCAAACTTGTAAGGAACCTCCAACATGCTTCACTGTTGCCTGCAGACACCCATTATTGTACTGCTCCCCAGCCCTTCTATGAACAAACTGTCACCGGCTACAGCCAAACATTTTAAAGCTTGACTCCAGAGCACCTGCGGCAATTTTTCTGCAACCACAGTTCCTAAGTATTTGTGCATGGTTTAGTCATTTAGCCTTGTTTCCACGTCAGAAGTATGACTTCTTGCCAGACTTCTCCAGACAGTAGATGGGTGTATCTGGGTCCCACTGGTTTCCGACAGTTCCGTGCTGATGCCACTACTGGACATCTTCTGATATTGAAGGAAAGTAAGCATCATCTGTCTTTTGTCTACTGCATTACATTTCATCTACTAACCACTGCATGGTGCTCAGTGTTGCCCATTTCTTTGTGCTTCTTCAAAAGAGCTTGAACAGCACATCTTGAAAACCCCTGTCTGCTTTGAAATCTTTGCCTGGGAGAGACCTTGCTGATGCAGTATAACTACCTTGAGTCTTATTGCTGTGAGGAGTCTTGCCACGATTTATGACTTGTGATATGAAACTATTTTCCACAACCTCATCGTAGTAGCAGTGTTTGGCTGTTCCTCACCCAGTTAATTTCCATACACCACTGCTTCTGTTTCAGTTAATTACTGCGTTTCAACTTGCATATAAAATTGATAATAATTAGCACCTGCTTGGTATAACTGGTTAATCATACACCTGACTTTAATCCTACACAATCCTTAACTTTGTGCACGTGTACAAAGTATGCAAGTGTAAGAATTGATGATGGTTTGAAGCCAAAGGGTAGTCACACCAAATGTTGATTTGATTTAGATTTTTCTTCTGTTCAATCACTCGACATTTTTTAAATTGATAAAAATAAACAATTAAAAAAAATATTTTTGAAAATATTCTTACTTTACAGCATTTCTTCACACCTGCCTAAAACGTCTGCACAGTACTGTATATATACAGACACCAAAGCTATGGACAACAATAGTAAACATTCACTAGAAGAACATATTCATTACAGGTATTTATGTAGTCCCAACAACTTACACTATTTATATTGTACATTCACATCAGTCCCTACCCTTAACCACTTCAATACTGGGCACTTTCGCCCCCTTCCTTTCCAGACCATTTTTCAGCTTCCAGCGCTCTCACACTTTCAATGACAATTGCGCGGTCTTGCTATACTCTACCCAAATGAAATTTTTATAATTTTGTTCGCACAAATAGAGCTTTCTTTTGGTGGTATTTATTAAAGACTCTGTTTTTAATTTTTTTGCGATATAAGCGAAAAAAGAGCGGAAATTTGGAAAAAAAACAATATTTTATTCTTTCTATTTTAAAAGAAATCCAATAAAATCAAATTTTGTCATAAATGAATGTGTTAAAAATGCCCAAACTGAAACAAAGTAGCAGGATGAAAAAAACTAGCAGGTTCAAAAAACTATTGATGTCGCCTCTCACACTCTGCAAAACTTGATCAGATGCTTTAAATCTGGAAAGAAGATATACAAAGCCAGATGGCCTTTTACCAAATCTGATGGACCCCAGATTATAAGGGCCAAACTCGCCTTATGCCAACCATACACTGTGATGATTTTTCAGCCAATCCATTCCAGATAATCACTCAGCAGCTCTCCCACAATAGGAACACCAAGAGGAGGTGATCATTCAACACACTGCAGCAACAGCAGCCATCAGCTGTGATGTTTCCACCTGGTCTGCTTGATGGAGATGATGGCTCTCTTCCGTAATAAATGGCAGGATCAATTTTCTAACTTGCCTTTCACTTCATACATGGACTCCTAGAATAAATGTTTTTAAATAATTTGTTAAAAAAGATGAAGAACTTCATGGTGCAGTAAATCAAAATATTTATTCCAAAAATGTTATCGTGCACCAGACAGAAATATAGACAGCCCACAGCACTAAGCTATCAGGCTACCAGCTAGTGCGTGGTGAAGTCACGGAATTCTCTCCAACCGACACATTTCCCTGTAACATGCAACGACTGGGAAAACCAATGCTTGTTACAGGGAAACTTGTCCGTTGGAGAGAATCCCGTGACGTCACCATGCACCAGCTGGTAGCCTGATAGCTTACTGCTGTGTGCTGTCTATATTTTTTGGAATAAATATTTTGATTTACTGCACCATGAAGTTCTTCATCTTTCTTTTTCAACAAAATATTTAAAAACATGAATTGTGTGTATGAAGTGAAAGGCAAGTTAGAAAATGTATCCTGCCATTTATTAAGGAAGAGAGCCGTCATCCCCATTGAGCAAACCAGGTGGAAACATCACAGCTGATGGCTGCTGTTGCTGGAGTGTGTTGATTGATCACCTCCTCTTGGTGTTCCTATTGTGGGAGAGCTGCTGAGTGACTATCTGGAGTGGATCGGCTGAAAAACCATCACGGTGTATGGTTGGCATACAGCGAGTTTGGCCCTTATAATCTGGGGTCCATCAGATTTGGTAAGAGGCCATCTGGCTTTGTATATCTTCTTTCCATATTTGATGCATCTGGTAAAGTTTTGCAGGAGTGTGAGAGGTGGCATCAATAGTTTTTTCAACCTGCTAGTTTTTTTCACCTTGCTACTTTGTTTCAGTTTGGACATTTTTAACACATTAATATAAATATTTTTGTGAACACTTCATTTTATTTATTTTTTTCTGAGTTTTCATTTGGGATGTTTACACACCATTACTTAATATTATTTTTGTAGTGATTTATTCACTTTAGATTCATTTATTGTACACTTTTTTAATATATTGTATTGATATAGTTTGCACTTCTTTTATGTTTATAAATAAATATTTGTGGGAATAGAATGATAAAAATGTAGTTTGAGTACAGTGTTACATGACAGCGCAATCTCCATTCAAAGTGTGACAGTGCTGAAAGCTGAAAATTGTCCTGGGAAGGAAGGAAGGGATGAAAGTACCTGGTATTGAAGTGGTTAAAGACTTTTTTTTTGAGTGATGGTGTCCAACCTTTCCCTGAGAAAAAGGGCTTGAAGTATTTGTTTCACTGATGCAATCTGAGGTGGAATGGTGTGTATCCATGCTTGCATGATGGCTCGGCAAGCCACTAATAGGCTGATGTGGGCCCACTGAGGGATAAAGTCACGGGTGGATGTGGATGATGAGCCAAGCTGATTGTTGCAGCTGAAAAGACATAGCAAAGAGTCCTTGGGTAGGGTTATTTGCTGGATCCTGTCAATAAACTTTAATACCTGGTCCCAGAAAGTAGAGATCTTTTGGCACGTCCATAGTCTGTGGATAAGAGATGGTCTGGGGGTGTTGCACCAGGGACAGGATGAGAGAGAGGGACCTACTGTGCCGTGGCAAAACTGAAGATATGCTCGATGAGGGATTTTGAATTGAGTTTCTCCCCACCTTTCGTAGACCATTAGGGATCAGACTCTTTGGTAGGGAGGTGTTTATAACTGTAGGGGGAAGTGTTACACTGGAGGAAAAGAGAAATTGTGATTCAGCTTAGCTGGAAAAAAATAACTAACAGCGTATGGCCAACTTTAGGGTTTACATCTACTTTAACCACTTTAGGACCGCCGCATGTACAATGGCACGGACAGGCACAAGCACGTACCCGTACGTGCCTGCCTTCCAGCGGGTGGGGGGTCCGATCGGGCCCCCTCCAGCTGGCTGCGGCGGTCCGTTTTGCTTCAGGAGTGATCCGGGATGAGGGGATGGCCGTTGGTTTCTGGCCATCCCCTCTCGATAGCTCCTGGGGAGTAAGAAGCTTCCCCTGCCTGTGTAGTGTAAACACAGGCAGGAGGAAGTGATGTCACTCTCCACGGGGCGGTCTTTTTGACCAGACGGTGAGGAGAGAAGACATCCTAGTAAGTGCACCAACACTACACTGACATGTAGGTACACATAGGCACACTTTAACCCCCAGTCACCCCCTGATCATCCCCCCCCCCCAGTCACAGTGTCATTGATTGCAGTGATCATTTATTTACTGATCACTGCATTTAGTGTCAGTTGTAACTGTAAAAACTGTCAGGGAAGTTAGTGTTAGGTCCAGGGTAGCCCCCTACCTCCCCAATAAAGGTTTAACCCCCTGATTGCCCCCCAGGTAACCCTTTCACCCCCTTTTGCCAGTGTCACTAAGCAATCGTTTTTCTGATCGCTGCATTAGTGTCACCGATGCCGCTAGGTAGCTAGTTATTTTTTTCGGTTCACCGCCAGGTTTTTATAGCGCTAGGTACCCCGATATACTACCCAATAACGGTTTTAACCCCCTGATTGCCCCTAGTGTTAACCCTTTCACCAGTGATCACTGTATAAGTGTCACTGGTGATGCTGGTTAACCAGTTAGTTATTTCATTATTTAGGTTCCCCGTCAGGTTTTTATATAGCGTCAGGGACCCCCATATACTACCTAATAAAGGTTTTAACCCCCTGATTGCCCCTAGTTAACCCTTTCACCAGTGATCACCGTATAAGTGTTACGGGTGACGCTGGTTAGTTAGTTTGCTTTTTATAGCATCAGGGCACACACCATTTATTACCCAATAAAGGTTTAACCCCCTGATCACGCGGTGGGTGATATCAATTAGGTGTTAGGGTCAGATAGGGTCTGCGTCGCCCCAGGCAGCGCTAGGTTAGTGCCAGTACCGCTAACACCCACGCGCAAAGCATACACCTCCCGTAGTGGTATAGTATCTGAACAGATCAATATCTGATCAGATCTATACTAGCGTCCCCAGCAGTTTAGAGTTCCAAAAAAATGCATTGTTAGCGGGATTAGCCCAGATACCTGCTAGCACATGCGTTTTTTTGGTAGCGTTTTATATTTAAATCCTGAAGGCGGTGCTTGGTCCCGTATGCGGCTAGGCTCCCAAAAAGTCCCCCACATGTGGTATCCTCGTACTCAGGAGAAGCAGCAGAATGTATTTTGGGGTATAATTTCACATATGCCCATAGCATGTGTGAGCAATATATCATTTAGTGACAACTTTGTGCAAAAAAAAAAAAAGTTTGTAATATTCCCGCAACTTGTGGCAAAATATAAAATATTCCATGGACTCAACATGCCTCTGAGTAAATAGCTTGGAGTCTCTACTTTCCAAAATGGGGTTATTTGGGGGGGGGGGGGGGTGTTTGTGTTATTTTGGCATTTTATGGCCTTCAAATCTGTGATAGGTAGTGAGGAGTGAAATCAAAAATTTGCACCCTTAGAAATCCTGAAGGCAGTGATTGGTTTTCGGGGTGACGTACGCGGCTAGACTCCCAAAAAGTCCCACATATGGGATATCCCCGTACTCAGGAGAAGCAGCAGAATATATTTTGGGGTGCAATTCCACTTATAACTATGGCATGTGTGAGCAATATATCATGTAGTGACAACTTTTTGTAAACTTTTTTTGTCATTATTCAATCACTTGGGACAAAAAAAATATTCAATGGGCTCAACATGCCTCTCAGCAATTTCCTTGGGGTGTCTACTTTCAAAAATGGGGTCATTTGGGGGGGGGGGGGGGGGTTGTACTGCCCTGCTATTTTAGCACCTCAAGAAATGAGATAGGCAGTCATAAATTATGTAAATTCCAGAAAATGTACTCTAGTTTGTAGACACTATAACTTTTGTGCAAACCAATAAATATATGCTTATTGACATTTTTTTTTACTAAAGACATGAGGCTGAATACATTTTGGTCTAAATGTATGACTAAAATTTAGTTTATTCGATTTTTCTTATAACAAAAAGTAGAAAATATATATTTTTTCAAAATTTTCTGTCTTTTTCCATTTATATCGTAAAAAATAAAAATCGCAGGGGCAATAAAATACCATCAAAAGAAAGCTCTATTTGTGGGAAGAAAAGGACGCAAATTTAATTTGGGTACAACATTGCATGACCGCGCAATTACCAGTTAAAGCAGTGCCGTGCAAAATTGTAAATAGACCTTTGGTCCTTAGGCTGACAATTGGTCCGGGGCTTAAGTGGTTAAAATGACCCTGTCAGCATAGGGACCCATAATTGTGAGATACCTACAGTGACCATAGAAGTAACAACATTTTGGGCCCTTGGAAAGCTTGTTTTCTTCTTCTTTTACAGGCTGACTTTAGTTTACTTTGGGCCCATAATGACAGGATTGGATTAAAGTGGATGTAAACCCTCACATATACCCAGTGGAGTGAACAGCCTCAGATGATAAACAGAGATGAAACAAATCATCCTACATACGTTTTACTTGTATATATCTGCTGTCTTCAGCTTTATATATTCTTTAGAAAGTGCACATTGTGTTACATGTTTTCTCTTCCTGTTCAGCACTGGGAGTAAAGTCTGGGCATGCAGCCAAGACAGCTGATTGGAGGAAAGGCACACACTCTCACTCCACATAGGCAAAGACTTGCAAAGCTGTTTCTTGAATAGTTTAGCTGTCTGCTAATCTATGTATCGCCACCTCCCACAAAACAAAATTCAGCCTGGTTTTATTACTATTGACGGAGAACTTGTCAGAAATTATCATGCTGATAACAGAAGAATGGAACAGGAGAAAGCCTCCGGACTTAGTGCTTTGAACAGAGATAAGAAAACACTGCAGACATATTTATAGCTCAAATTTCATGAATCGGGTTTACATCCACTTTAAAGGGAGCTGTATACACTAAAAATGTTCTCTTATTTCTCCCTTCTTCATTAAAACATTTGATTCTGTGTGTGCATGAAAAAATATATATTTTTGAATCGGCAGACCAGCAATCCACAATTATAAAGCAAAGTGGTCAGACAAGATGGAAACTATTTGTTAGTGCAATCATCTGTGTGCCTGTGCAATCAGGTGCAAAATAATCATATTATAAAACAAATACTAATGTTGTTTTTTTCACATGGAAGTCAGAATCATTTATTTTTGAATAACTGACAACACAATTTTCATGGTCATGTGTTATTACGCATCTGAACATACCGCTTGACAGTGACAAATAAAAAACAGAACTTTTACACTTCCCATCGTTCCTGCTTCAGTTGTCACTTTTCATATATAGATTTTGATTTTGACATTTCCTGTCTGCTCTGATTTCCACTACTGAGATAAATGGCTTTTGGTCGCTCAGGTGTTAATTTTTTACATTTACATGGTTACAAGAGTTGCATTTATGAGGAACTCCACTCAGTGCAGTGAGCAGATTAGTAGCTGCTTGACAAGGGCATCCTCTTATAGGATTAGAAATGTCAACAGGAGGTGAGGGAAATATATGACAAGATCCATCATGCTTTGCTCAGCCTTCTGCAACATTTTCTGTAGATGTAGATACACTATATTACCAAAAGTATTGGGATGCCTGCCTTTATGTGCACATGAACTTTAATGACATCCCAATCTTAGGCCGTAGGGTTCAATATTGAGTTGGCCCACCCTTTGCAGCTATAACAGTTTCAACTCTTCTGCTGTCCACAAGATTTTGGAGTGTGTCTATGGGAATGTTTGACCATTCTTTCAGAAGGGCATTTGTGAGGTTAGTCACTGGATGAGAAGGCCTGGCACCAGGGGTGGCCCATCCATTAGTGACCCCCCTATCCTCTCCACCCCCTATATGCAGTGGATAGATTCATACATAGCAACATTTGTTTCTGCTTCTTTGTGTTTGGGAAAGAAGAAAATGTGAATTATAACAATAGTTTTGTAAATTAAAATTATCAGGGAAGGAAGTGGGGATTGGAAGCCCTATGAACAACTTTTTCTACCTATAGGCCACCAATGGCAAACCTTGCCCCCCCCCCATGTTTTGGAACTACATTTCCGATGATGCTCATGCACTCTGCAGTGTAGTTGAGCATCATGGGAAATGTAGTTCCTAAACATCTGGGGTTCCAAGGTTCGCCATCACTGATATAGGCCATCAATTGCAAAATCAATCAAAGTATATCATCCCAAGAGCATTTCTTTAGATGTTTTACATCTTTTTCTTTGGCTGTGGCAAAAGGAATGCCCTCCCAAAGAAGAGGGCAGCACTCATCCAAATAAAACTGGTCAGCTCGACACCTTTCTTTGCCACCATTCACTGCTCCTTATAGCACAACAACTTTCCTCCCAAAACAAGCTCTAGCTTTTGGGCCAATTTTCTGTAATGGTCCAGTTAGAGGCACACAATCTAATGTTTAACAGCTAGACTTTCTCTTACAGTAACAGGACGGTCTTTCTTGAAGTCAGTATAAACATCAAGATCTTGAAATGTATTAGATCCTGCACCCAGGTTCACTTTCCCTAGTATTGCTTGGCATGACCCAGAGAAGTGGTGGTGGTGGGGGGGGGGGGGGGGGGGAGGGATTAGATGTAATTCTCCCTATTGTTCTTTAGTCTGGAATATCACATACTCTAGGCACCACATGGTGAGTGCAACTTAATCTTTTCTCATTAGTCAGCCAACATGAAGTGAATCTGGTTTCTGGCAGTATTTACAGTTTCCCTCTATTAATCCTGATCAGATGCACTTTGCTCAGAGGGACCAGACTGGTGCTTTATCAACTGTATGAATTACTGCTGATGACATGCTCTTTCTATTAGCTTCCAAGTGTTTATAACAGCAGCATATAATACAGCCCCCATATTTGTCTACATTCTTTTTTTTTTACTATGGGGGTATTATACTGTACAAACTCAAGATCTGGGAGAAGAGGAGTGTTATTAGTAAGAAGTTGGGCAGTTGACTAAGTTGAATTTATCAGGTCCCCTCTTATCCCCATATCTTAACTCTGAGAGCTGTCCCCTAGACAAGAAAAGGTTATTAGCAAAGGAAACTTTTAACTCATCATCAGATCGTCTTAAGCCCCATACACACTATCAGATTTTCTGCTGTTTTTTTCCTTCAGATTTACCAAAACCACATAATATGAGGTCAAACCTTAGGAGTTTCAATTTGTATGCAATCAGGCAGGCCCTTGCACTACATGGTTTTGGTAAATCTGAAGACAAAAATCAGCAGAAAATCTGATAGTGTGTATGGGACTTTAGAGTCCACCGAGTTAGTAGCAAACCTATATTGCAGATATTCTATCACACAGCAGTTTTACAATACCACTGAGGGTTCTCTATAAAATAATAAAAAAAATGCTTTTACATACAAAACAGTTGTTAGATGAACCTTTACTAGTAAAGCAACTCATCAAAAAGGAAAAACAAATTAACTTCAGGGCCGATCAAGCTGGACTTCAATATGAGTTTCTAAATTAATCTATGGTAAGTGCAAACACAGCAAAAGTTTCAGATGCTGTAAATTCTGGAGCTTATTGAAGTAGTGGATAGGTCAGTATGTACAGTATCTTTTGCTTCCATAAATGTCATTTCTGTGCAGGATCTGGACATGATGTCAGTGATGAACTTTCTGTCTTTTCTCACCAGAGGTCTAAAACATACAGGGATGAAATGCAAAAGTGAAACTAGGCTACTTACATTTAGTATAAACAGAAAAAAACTGCTCTGGACAAAAGGACTAATTTAAATAGCAACACAAAGTGAGATACACACTAAATAACATATAAAACATAAAAGGTTGCACTCTAAAATGTAACCTAAAAATAACTAGTGAATAGGGATGGCCGAACGGTTCGCCCGGCGGTCGTTTCGCGGCAAATTTTCAGCTGTTCACGGTCCACCCGATCGGCGGACTATTGCTGCCATTCGCCCGGTGGACTTCCGTGTTTACTGTGTAAAAGAACTTTGACCTATGATGACACATCCATCATGGGGTACAGGACAGCCAATTGAGACATTACAGCACATGGACACTTGGACATTCCCCTAACTTATAAATAGACCCGATCCGGCAGCCATTTTACATTCTTTCTTCTATCACTATAGGGAGAGGTTGCTGTGTGGAGCAGGGAGAGACTGCAGTGACCCAAATCGCTAGCTATTAGGTCCACAAAAGTTCTTTTGAGGACCGGTATCATGGTATAGGTGTTAGGTGTAGTTCAGGATATAGGTTTGAGGCACTGCTGTGCTAGTGATTGTTGCAGCAGCCTGTCTTTTGTCAGTGTAGAGAGAGGGACAGGACGCTGTGTGCAGCAGGGACAGTCAGTTTAATCATTAGCTGTTACTATTAGGTCCACAAAAGTCATTTTCAGGACTGGTATGGTAAAGTAGTACAGGATATAGTTTTGAGTGCTATTCAAGTTATTGTTCCAGCAGCCTGTGTTTTGTCAGTTTAACCACTTAATAACCGCCCTATAGCCAAATGACGGCTACAGGGCGGTTTCTTAACTCTGGGAGGCCGTCATATGACGTCCTCCCAGAATTCCGCTCTCGCGCGCCCCCTGGGGCGTGCACTCGAGAGCATCCGTGACCGCCGGGTCCACAGGACCCGGCGCATCACGGTAAACGGTAAACGGCCGCTCATAGCGGCCGTTTACCACGTGATCGCTCCGTCAAATGACGGAGTGATCGGAACAGCGGAGGGGGAAGAGATCGGAAGACATCGGTGTCAGCAGCGATGTGGACTACATCTGCAGTGCCCACATCGCTGCTCACCAAAAATTAACCCCTGAATTCCCTGCAAATACTCTGCAATACCCTGCCATTACTCTGCATTACTCTGCAATACCCTGAAATACCCTGAAATACTCTGCAATACCCTGAAATACTCTGAAATACCCTGCATTACTCTGCATTACTCTGCATTACTCTGCAATACCCTGAAATACTCTGCAATACCCTGCATTACTCTGCAATACTCTGCATTACTCTGCATTACTCTGCATTACTCTGCAATACTCTGCAATACCCTGCAATACTCTGCATTACTCTGCAACACTCTGCAATACCCTGCAACGCTCTGCAACACCCGCCAATACCCTACAACACTCTGCAATGCTCTGCAACACCCACCAATACCCTGCAACACTCTGCAATGCTCTGCAACACCCACCAATACCCTGCAACACTCTGCAATGCTCTGCAACACCCGCCAATACCGTGCAACACTCTGCAATGCTCTGCAACACCCTCCAATATCCTGCAATGCTCTGCAACGCCATAATCTGAGATACCCAGCCATACTCTGAGATACCCAGCCATAGTCGGTGATACCCTGCAATACCCAGCCATAGACACCCCCCCCCCCCCCTCCCGCCGCCCTCCGGTGCTTCTACCGACTCGCCAATACGATCAAATCCAGAATCTTTTTTTTTTTTTCAGGCTTCCCAGCTTAGAGGTGAGATGCGGGGTCTTATTGACCCCATATCTCACTGTAAAGAGGACCTGACATGCCATATTCCTATTACAAGGGATGTTTACATTCCTTGTAATAGGAATAAAAGTGATCAAAAAATTAATTTTTGGGGAAAAAAATGTCAAACTAAAATAAATAAAGTAAAATGAACAATAAAATATTATTATTTTTTTTAAAGCGCCCCTGTCCCCATGTGCTCGCATGCAGAAGCGAACGCATACGTAAGTCCCGCCCACATATGAAAACGGTGTTCAAACCACACATGTGAGGTATCGCTGCGAACGTTAGAGCGAGAGCAATAATTCTAGCCCTAGACCTCCTCTGTAACTCAAAACATATAACCAGTAAAAAAAAAATGATATCGTCGCTTATGGGGATTTTTAAGTAGCGACGTTTGGCGCCATTCCACGAGCGTGTGCAATTTTGAAGAGTGACATGTTAGGTATCGATTTACTCAGCGTAACTTCATCTTTCACATTATGCAAAAATTGGGCTAACTTTACTGTGTTTTTTTTTTATTTTAAGCACAAAACAGTTTTTTTTCCAAAAAAAAGCATTCGAAAAATTGTTGCGCAAATACCGTGCGAGATAAAAAGTTGCAACAACCACCATTGTATTCTCCAGGGTGTTTGCTAAAAAAACATATATAATGTTTTGGGATTCTATGTAATTTTCTAGCAAATAAATGATGATTTTTACATGTAGGAGAGAAATGTCAGAATTGTCCTGGGTGCTCCAGAATGCCTGATGGCGCTCCCTGCATGTTAGGCCTCTGTATGTGGCCACACTGTGTAAAAGTCTCACACATGTGGTATCGCCGTACTCGGGAGTAATAGCAGAATGTGTTTTAGGGTGTAATTTGTGGTATGCATATGCTGTGTGAGAAATAAACTGATAATATGACAATTTTGTGAAAAAAAAAAAAAAAAGTAAAAAAAATCTTGATTTTGCAAAGAATTGTGGGAAAAAATGACAACTTCAAAAAACTCATCATGCCTCTTACTAAATACCTTGGAATGTCTTCTTTCCAAAAAGGGGTCATTTGGGGGGTAGTTGTACTTTTCTGGCATGTTAGGGTCTCAAGAATTGAAACGTCCCGTCGGAAGTTCGTCCATCACTACTAGTGAATAATATAAACATGAAAAATATTGTGATCCCAAAGTATTCAAAAGAAACACTTTCTATCAAAAAGAGTTATCAAATGAGATCAATGAATTGTATTAGTGTCCATAAGTTATCCACACAATATCCAGTATCTGTGCAATATTGGTGACACCAAGTGAAGACATCCACAAATGGCGTGACTTTTGCTGAACTAATCCCACCACCGTACGAAGTGTGCTCTTACCAAATGTAAGAAAATAAATGCCTGTAGCTCACACCCGGCCAGGGTCTTTTCCTCAGTTGGTATCTAGAAGCAATCTGATCATCACATCTATGGAGGGATCTCCCTGCCCATCTGTATCCACACGCAAAACCTCCTCTGTGGATACAGATGGGCCGGGAGATCCCTCCATAGATGTGACGATTGGATCGCTTCTAGATACCAACTGAAGAAAAGACCCTGGCCAGGTGTGAGCTACAGGCATTTGTGGATGTCCTTTCTGGATGTCTTCACTTGGTGTCACCAATATTGCACAGATACTGGATATTGTGTGGATATTTGATCACCCCTGCATTTTATTGCGCTATAAACAAAAAAAGAGCGACAATTTTGAAAAAAACGCATTATTTTTTACATTTTGCTATAATAAATACCGATACATATTCTTCTACATATTTTTGGTAAAAAAAATCACTATAGGTGTTTATTGATTGGTATGCGCAAAAGTTATAGCGTTTACAAAAAAGAGGATAGTTTTATGGCATTTTTATTAATAATTTTTTTTACTAGTAATGGCGGCAATTTTTATCATGACTGCGACATTATGCCGGGCACATTGGACATTTTTGACACATTTTTGGGACGATTGTCATTTATACAGCAATAAGTGCTATACAAATGCAGTGATTCCTGTGTAAATGACACTGGCAGGGAATGGGGTTAACCACTAGGGGGCAGTGTATGGGTTAAGTGTGTTCTGGGGCATGTTGTTAACTGTAGGCGGGTGTGGCTGTGTGTGACATGTCACTGATCTCTGCTCCGATGACAAGGAGCAGAGATCAGTGACACTGTCACTAGGCAGAATGGGGAGATGCTTGTTTACATTAGCATCTCCTCGTTCTTCCTCCCCATGAGACGATTGCGGGTATCCCCACGGCGATCGAGTCTGTGGGACCCGCGATTGGACTCACGGAGGCCCCGACTGGCACGTGCGCGCTCCGCCGCCGGCTCTCATGCGATGGCACAGCGACAAATTTAAAGGGACGTACCTGTACGCCCATTGGCCTGTCCGTGCCATTCTGCTGACGTATATCGGCGTGCGCCAGCCGGCAAGTGGTTAAAGATCAGTTGATATAATTTACTGTACAGGCTAGAATCAGAGATCATTTTAAAGAAGAACTAAAAAGAGAAAGCAGGATGCCAATTTTGCAATAAATATCAAGATGCGGCTCCAAGCATGTAGGCCACTAGCCTTGTATCTGAAAATGTAGTCTCTAGTGCAATGTTTCCCAACATCAGACATTTTCTGCATAAATTTTAATTTTTAGATAGATTGTGATGATTTCTAAACATTAAATTTTTTTTATTTTTATCAATTTTTTTGAATATCTAACACCCATACAGTATATGTGCTTGTTGAACATTCCTTTCCAAAACAATGACCATTAATATGGAGTCAGACCCCCTTTGTGGCTATAACAGCCTCCAGTCTTCTGGGAGTGTGAGATGTGTGTTTGTGGGAATGTGTGCCCTTTTAACCAAAATATCATGGATGAGAGGTTGGATGAGAAGACCTGGATCACAATAATTGTTTCAATTTATCCCAAAGGTGTTTGATAGGGTTGAGGTCAGGGCTCTGTGCAGGTCACTCAAATTCCTCCACACTAAACTCATCAAACAATATATTTTTGGATCTGCGTCACAGTTCTGCTGGAACAAAAGAGGACCTTCTCTAGGGCCATGTCTGAGCCATCAAGCCACATGGCAGCCTGAGCCAGGGGCTCTGTCTATCCCCAACCTCTTCCCAGCAACACTGAGCGATGGCAGCCACACACACTTTCCACTACCTTAGAAACTGGTGTCTAACACAGGGAGGAACCACAAAGAGGAAAACCACCCCTACTCCTGAAAGCTGACCGATTTCTTCCCCAAGACAGCAGCAGAGGTGAAGCAAGATGGCTCCGGTACACAAACCACTCTGCTCTCGGTGGCATAGCCCCCTCTCCTCCCCCAGACACAGAGCTGCAGGCTGAGTTTTAACCAGATGAAGACATTGCTGACACAACTTCACCACAAAGGGATCCCAGTAAAAGATCTGCTCCATTACCGCTGCAATCTCTGTACAATAAGGCTCCAATGAGTAAACAAAAATCTATTCATATTATACCACAGATAGCTGAGTCTTCTACTAGCCAAAAATACATCTGTGTGGTGCCTAAATTCATCTTTGCTTACTAACTCTAAATACAAGGACCAGGTCAAACGGCAAATTCTTTCTTTTTTTCAAACAAATGAAACTGAGTAAACAAGTTCATATTGTGGAATTCGCATAAAGCTCTCATGAGGGGCATATTGATCAAGATGGATGCATTTGAAAAGAGGAGGAGAACTTAAGAGATATCCGATTTACTATACCAAAGTCAAACTTTGAATAAAAAAGGTAAACCCTCACTAGATATTAAAGTTCCTTAAAAAAAATTCAAAATAAAACATTTGGGATTTTTTTTTAACTCACCTCTAAATGCCTGTTGCTAGGGGGTCCCTCATAGTCTGCCTCCTTCAGTGCCTGGGCTGGTAATATCACTTCCCATTGACTCAGGAAGGGCTCCCTCCCTCCTGTCAGTCATCTGGGACACGTGACAGGGCCCAGATGACTGTGCAGCCAATCACGGCACGCAGCGCCGTTAGCGCATGCGCAGTGGGTGCCTGGCTGTGAAACCACAGCCGGGTGCCCATAGTAAGAATGCCGGCGCTGCCGAGTGGAGGGGGGAACAAGTGGGGCTTCGTTCCCCCGCATCGCTGGACCCTGGGACAGGTAAGTGAAAAAGTCAGCAGCTGCAGTATTTGTGAACTCCTCTTTAATATAGCTAAAACTCTCTATATCATATGGTACAAGTATGCACTTAAAAGATCCAAGCTTAACTTTTATGCCCAAGTGAATAAAGCAAGCACTCTATTAGCTAGATAGGTCAAACCGAAATAAGGAAATCATGTGTATCTTTTCTTGGGAACACTAAAAAAGGACTAATTACTAAGCAAATACTGTGATGTCCCAGACTTTCACCATCCTACAGAATCCCAAATCAATACCTTTTTAGATTTGATCCACCTCTCGTCACTGTCTGCTCCCCAAGAAGCCTCTCTAGCTGCACCATGTGCAGTGAAATACACAAAGTCATCCACAATCTTCCTTCTAATAAATCACCTGGCTCAGATGGCTATACTAACAAATATTATAAAATATTTTTGGACATCCTTTCTCCACACCTGAGTGCTGTAGCTGTTTAAGCAGCCAAGACAAGCTCTTTTCCTAGGGAATCCTTGGAAGCCCTTATCATTGCAATACCAAAGCCTGGGAAACTGCCATATCAGATCCTGCAAACTTCAGACCCATCTCCCTACTAAATAGCAACAATAAAATTTATACTAAGGTTCTAGCCAACAGATTATAACCCCTTATAGGATCATTAGTCACACCCAGACCAGGTAGGGTTTATTGAAGGCTGATAAACATCCGACAGCACAAGGAGATTCATTGATTTGATTCAATGGGCTGAATACTTCTGAATGCCTTCTCTGCTTCTGTCCTGAGGTGCAGAGAAGGCATTTGATCGGGTGCTTTGGGGTTACCTCAGACAAGTGTTATGTAAATTTGGACTTATCATATCCTTTGGAGAAGCTATTATGGCCTTATACTCTGACCCTAGTGCTAAGGTATGGATCTCTGGCATGTTGACCGATCCATTTCAGATAAGTAATGGCACTAGACAAGGCTGCCTGCTATCACTCCTTATCTTCACCCTAATTATTGAACCACTAGCGGAGACCATCCGCACATGCAAAACTTTTAACGGATAACAGGTTGGAAGAGAGGAGCATAAATTGGTTTATATGCAGACAATATTTTGCTCACCTTAAT
The DNA here is from genome assembly GCF_037356315.1 of Lithobates pipiens. Lineage (NCBI taxonomy): Eukaryota > Metazoa > Chordata > Amphibia > Anura > Ranidae > Lithobates > Lithobates pipiens. Next base: position 1,604,838 of record NW_027507755.1, on the reverse strand, counting down.
GGAACCCCTTTCTTACTTACCAGTGCTTTAAAATATTTTAAAAGAATTTAGCACCATTTTGTTATATAAAGTAAATGGATCAAAACTATTTATGCTCCCTTTACAATTGCCTTTAATCACTCAAAAAAAAAAAAAAAAAAATATCTGGGGTTACCTCTTTCTCTTGGGCACACTCATCTCAAATAACATACATGGTACTCACATTTTTAGGACTAACTATTCACTCTTGCTTAAAAAACTCTCAGATCTTTGTAAAGACCTTTTCAAAACCACAATTTCTTGGGCAGGAAAAATAGCCCTAACAAAAATGTTCCACTTACCCTACATACTATACTTTTTCAGGACAATTTCCCTCCCAATGTTATCTTCTCATCTTAAGACACTGCAAAAAATGTTAGATTATTTTATTTGGGAGCAAAAAAAGCAAGAGTGAATAAGATATCTTTTTATACTCTTACACCTCAGGCAGGTCTAGGGGCTCCAGACCTCTCTAAATACTACAAAGCTTCTATCTTAGACCAAACAAAGCTTTGGTGGTGTCCCTCAGCAGATAAAAGATGGATTCAAGTAGAGCAACAAGCCCTCTCTACTAATATTCAAGACCTATTGGGAGCTACCACATTAACTGAATTGCTGCCAGATGCACCCTAACCAAAGCATTGAAAAATACTCACGCTCCAGTAATTAATTTAGTAATAGAGCTTTTAAATACTCATGCTTCCTTCGAGAACTTCCATATTTCAGAAAAATGTGGCCTATTGGCTCAAAAAAAGTAGAAATACTTGCAAATTGTCAAAATGTCTTTGTATGTTGCAGCATTAACTGTACCCTTCACAAATGAATGTAATAATTTAAAGGCAGCCCACCTACTGTACCTTTGTCCATATAGTGTAGGGTTTGATCATTTATAAAGACATCAACATGCTGTTTCATCTCATTACATTATTTTTTTTTAAACTTCACTTTAATGTTGCCATTCACTATTTTAATGCTTTGTAATGTGGATAGAAGAACATTAACAAAATAGGGCAAAGTGCAGAAAAAAACCTATAAAACATCTTTTATACTTTTAATTTTTTTTATATCCCTCCAAAGCACTTTACATCCTATCACAAATCACTCGTGGAGTGTTTTTACAGGATCATCCTGAACTTTGTACGTAGCTTTTCTCTGATGTGAAACAAGAAAAAAAAAACATGTATTTAGACAGAAGGACTGTAAATGACTTTGACACTTATTGAAATGGATGATAAGATTTATTAAACATGCTGTAACTAAAAAGGCATCATAATTACATGATTTCAGGCCTACTTAATCGTTATTGATTAACCACTGATTACCTTTGAATTTATTATGCAAGATCAGCGCTTCTAACAATTTAAAGATAGAGTAGACTGCTTCTTAAAGTATGTTATAAATCAGCTTTTCAAGACTACATGAATTTTGTTAATCACTTCCAAGGGAAAAAAAAAATTCTAAATATTTACTTCTACATTTTTTTTCAGCTGTGTCATTGGTAAAATATCAACAGTGTTGTAAAGTGAACCTGTCAAAAGATGAAGAGCAAGAATTCCATACCTGGGAATCACTTTAACTTCCTCTAACGATAAATTAATGGATGCCAACCTTAAGCCTCTAATACACACCATAAGGCAAGACATGCAACAACTTACCAAAATCGAGCTGTCCTGGGTTGGGAGGTTGGCGGCATTCAAATTCCAAATTCTTCACAAAATTCTATGTTTTTTATGCACAATATCGATCCTCACATTACCTTTCTTTGCTGAAATCATTATTAAAAAAACATTCGCTGCAGGAGCAGCAGAGCTAGGTGTGCTTTTTGTCACCTTAAAAAGACGGGTGGGCGGCCTGGGTCTACCCGACATAGAGGACTATTTCTATGCCACCCAACTTGCTCCCAACTTGCTCCTCAGTTCTACACCTCCCAAGACATTCTTTGGTTAGACATTAAGACCACACTCACGTGTTCAGTTAAGCTATATCCCCTTTTGCAAGTGGACTCATGGGCCCCATTAAACCTCAAAAGCCTCCCCATACCTACCCGTGCCTCTATTATAGAATGGAGAAAGCTTACAACCCAAACACTTCAGGGCCCAAATCAACACCCTATATGTTACCCTTTTAGGGTGTTAGAACTTCTCATCCCTTGAAATTCCCTTAAGCAATGGGAGGAAGAAGGCATCCTCTGGTTGGATCAGCTTTTTTTTACAATAATCTCCCAAAACCCTTAGAGTCTCTACTGACTGATTTCAACCTACCCAAATCTGCTCCTCGAATGAAGCTCCCTGACAACGTTTGGATTTTTTTATCCTCCCCATCTCCTCCACACAATGGGATCTCCCTGTTTTATAACACCTTACAAAACCAAACAATTTTTGCTAAGACACCCCCTATGCTGAAGTGGGAGGAAGATCTCCATCTATCCATCTCTGACACCCAATGAATGGCCATTCTTTGTAATTATTCAATGTCCCACTGTATATCATATTGGGAACAACCACAAAAACTAATTTCCAAGCTTTCTAAGGCTCAATCACTCCTCTGTTGGAGAGGATGCAGACACATAGGCAACCTCCTCCATACATTTTGGACTTGTAACAGTCTCACGAGTTACTGGAGAAAAATCTTCTGTATCCTCAGAAATCACAGATGTCCTGACACAGCCTGATCCTGCCTTAGCTATACTCCAGCTAGGTATAGAGAGATTCCCCCGCAACCTTAGAACGGTTGAACTTGACTTCCACTCGTTAGTGGCTGTTAAAACAGTGATAGCCAGGGATTGTATGAAAAATATGGCACCCAAATCTTCTGAAGCCATAGATCTAATCAATATGCAATTTTCTTTATAAAGAATGTACTCATGAAAGAGCTCCTGGTGTGCATTGTTTGATAGTTTGTGGAAACCAATGGATAGATAGCAAATACTATACCAATGTCTTTTGAATCATTACAGTATTCCTTTGTATGCTCTTTGTTTTGCATTCTGGACCACTTATGTATAGTGCATCTTATTGTATTAGCCTCTTTTTCATTAACTCTGTGTTATAACTTGAAAAAATCAATAAAGATTAATGAAATAAAAAAAAAAATTAAGAGCAGTTGTTCTTAAAGTGTCCATGTACATAAGATAAAGGTCCCATTCACAACAGAACATGCCTTTCTCACATTGTGTGTGAATGTGCTGTCCTTGTTAGACGTGTGTGGGGCCATTACTTGTTAATGACAATCCAAATGTATCTAGCAAAAGTTGCTAATTTTTGCTCAATCATAGTACAGACACATGGCCTCCAATTGTCCAGGGCTTCTGATAGATCACTCAGGCCTTCCACATTGCATTGTGTGAAGGGGCATGTATGTTCTCAACTAATTGGAAGTGATAGGAAGAAGGAGAGATAACAAAGAGACAGAGCAGGGAAGGGGCTCTGAAGATCCTAAAGTTGCTGTCACCCATGGGAAAACTGCTTACACTCTTGTTTGACCCCAATTGATATTTATTACATATGTTGTACAGCACACCAGCAAGGATGGATCCTGGCCAAGAGCTATATTTCAAACTATTTGGGTTGTGGTTCTTTTAACCACTTCAGCCCTGGAATAATTCTTCCCCTTCCTGACCAGAATTTTTTTGTGATACAGCACTGTGTTGCTTTAACAGACAATTGTGCAGTTGTGCGATGCTGCACCTAAATAAAATGTATGTCCTTTTATTCCAACAAATAGAGCATCAGAGATTTTTAGTGGGGCTGTGACATTGCGGCGACAAATCTGACCCTAAGTGACACTTTTTGGAGACCTGTGACACCAATACAGTGATCGGTGCTAAAAAAATACACTGTCACTGTATAAATGACACTGGCAGGAAAGGGGTTAACATCAGGGGCGATCAAAGGGTTAAATGTGCTCCTATGGGGTGCTTGCCATGTGGGGGATGGTTTGACTGGGGGAAGAGAGAGATCTGTGTTCCTGCTTAGCAGAAACAGAAGATCCTCCTCTTCCCCACTGACAGAACGGTGATCTGCCTTGTTTAAAAAGGCAGCCCGCCATTCTGCCTCTCCCCAAATAATTGCCAGGTACCCAGTGGACATCATGTCCGCCAGACCCGCTGATTGGCTCCTGCTGTGTACAATCACAGCAAAGATGCAACCAACATACAGTTTTGTGCAGCCGGCCACCCAGCCGCAGTATATGTGCATTTAGCAGTCCAGAAGCGGTTAAGAGGGGCGATGGAAAATCATTTCAGTATTGAGGAGTTCTCACTCACGAAGTGTGAGGGTTTTCCAGGGTAGTCTCATCAGAGATGAGGAGACTGACCAAAAGTGCTCTATGGATTGTTAAGTCCTCATTTATGACCCAGAATTTAGAGGCTCAGAGAGACTTTGGGTGGTTAAGAGCATCCAAACCCTGATTACAGGGACTTTGGTCTGGATAGGGTTAATTCACCTGCAAGGAAGGCTTGAAAAGGAACAGGAAGGCGTCAGCACCTGTCTGTGAGGTGGAGTGGAGTGGTTCACAGTCATAAGAAAACGTTGACTATCTGGAGATTGAGACACTGTTTGTTGGACTCCTGTGACCTTTGCGGCACCCCAAAGTAGGCAGGAGCCCTAAACCCTAGTGTAAGACTGGTATGTTGGGAGTAAGTCAATATGTTAGTTTCATTATACCAGAAGTGTGGACTGTTTTTTCGTTTGTGTTGCTGAAGAAAGCTGTTTCTTTTGCTTGTTTTTGAGTGGTCAATAAAGGCTGTTTACTTTTACAAACAGCTGGCTGGTGATCCCAGGCTCCCATATTACAATGTATATTCACAATATATGAAGCACTTTCTTAAAGTAGAACAATTACCTCCCACCTAAATAAATATCCGCTGCAGAGAAGTACTGATGCTTTCTTGTAATCACTGGGAAGTTTATTTCACACAAAAACTAGTGGCATGGCAGAAAAAGGAAACTATTTTAGCTGAGAACAAGATGTCATATTTTTTACCTCTGGATTTTCAAAACTCACAACAGCAATCATTATCACAGTGGCACTGTTGCTATCATTGCTATTTTGCTACATTTCGTTTTATTTCCACATAAATCCTTCTGGCATAGAATTTATATGCGTCCAAACAAATTGGCATCAGTGGATGTCTGTATAGTTGCTACTTATTATTATTATTATTATTATTATTATTATTATTGTAATTCTTATCTGAATAAATTGCTTGTTTATAAATCAGAACATACTGTTAACACTGTCTCACACTGTGCACAGTCCTAGTTCTTTAGTAAAACGTTACATATAATTGATTCTAAAGGTTCGTTTTTTTTATTTTTACAATAACAAACCTGTCATATTTACCTGCTGTGTGTAATAGTTTTGCACAGAGCACCTCCGATCTTCTTTTTTTATCCCCCGCTGGCGCTCTTGGCCTCTCCCTCCCAGCCGAGAGCCCACCATAGCAAGCTGCTTGCTATGAGGGTAGTTGTGTGGACTCGCTTCTGAGCTGCCTCTGTGTGTCCATGAGTGGGGGGGGGGGGGGGAGAGCTGCACACAGATGTTTTTTTTTTTACCTTCATAAATAGAATGAATGGAGTTAAAAAATAAATAAAAGCCTTCTGTATTTGCAACCACTTTAAATTAGATCTCTACCTACAAGAATAGACCTATTCTACTCTGACAGAATACGCCCATCAACCCTGTTCAATATTTTGGCAACTTTCAGGTGAAGGATCCTAAGTCAATTTCATCAACCCAGGTTTTTCATTAAATCTGTCTAGGATCTATAGATACCCCAGTCAATATTTAAGTCTTAATGTACATAAAGGGAACACAGCATACTTTGCCATTACTTTCATTTTTATTCCAGATGTTACATAGGAACATAGTCAAGTTGAAAAAAGACACAAGTCCATCTAATTCAACCAATAAAAGGAAAAAAATATATATCATACAATCCCATATAATCCTTGTCAGGTACACGTGTGACCAGAAATGTGTGGACTGCCGCAGAGAATACCAGGCTCAAGTAACATGTAAATGAATATAATTTATTTAAAAGTAAGTGAATAAAGGGGCGTGGTGACCAAGCTCCATCACAGCGTGTAGTGTGAGAGCTCCGATCGTCCGCCGGAGGAATCCACTGCCATCCGAATCCACCAGTCACCTCCCCGGGCATCACAGGCATCCTTGCAAAGCTCGCCTACTGGGGCCAGGGCAGGCTTCAACAAAATGGTGGCGGTGCACGAGCACAACGGCCACATCATCTGACCGGACTGGCCACAGACAGCCACTGTACGTGATCTGGAGCTTCCAACTCTGCAATCCTCCACAGCGGCTCCTCGTCCGAGACCATGAGCCCTTCCACGCACAGCCTGGAAAAACTAAGCCACGGAGAGACTCCCCTACTAGTCCGCAAGCCGAGCCAGATCCATCCATGGAGGTAAGCGGGCAGCAACACCTCACAGCTACACAGGGGATATCTGGAGGAGACCCTAACAAAGACTTCCCGACCACCGATGCACCCATATCTGAGAATACCTTAAAAGAAATGCTGCTGTCACTGCGAGCATCTCTACACTCTGATATGGTGAGGGGCATTAATAACTGCCATAAGTAAGTACAGGCACTGGGCACCAGGGTAGACAGAGTGGAACACAAAATGGGAGAATACACATCCTCCTACAATGTAATGGTGGAAGCACACACAGCACAGAGAGAAGAAATACAATGGATGAAGGATAAAATCACAGACCTCGAGGATAGGTCCAGGAGGAACAACCTCAAAGTGTGGGGTATTCCCGAATCTATTCCCCCTAACCAACTCCTGCAATATGCCCAAGCTATGTTTTCTATGCTAGTGCCGGATTTGACAGTACAAGACCTCATAGTGGACAGAATACATAGGATCCCTAAATCCTCTTTTCTCCTGAGGAAACCCCAAGGGATGTCCTTTTAAGAGTCCATTATTATCATCTGAAAGAAAAAATCCTGCTAGTGTCCCGCAAACTGGACAAATTACCCCCACAGTACGCTGGCATAAGGATGCTGCCTGACTTCTCCAGACACACTCTACAACAGCGCAGAAACCTAGCGACCATCACTAAAGCACTAAGGAATCATGACATCCCCCATAAGTGGAAATATCCAGCAACACTTTCTATCACCTATAACGGGGTCACTGTCATGATTTCCAAGTTGGATGAAGGGATTGCGGCCTTGAGAAAATGGAACATCTTGCCAGACCAACCATCTGCACGTATGCAGCCAGAAAACCCACCATACATGCAGGAAGAATGGTAAGTGGTCACCCATAAGCATTCTCATAAGAAAACCACTGGTGGAAATTCAAGAAATAATGAATAACAAGCACATCTACTTCTCCAGGGACAGGAGACATATAGTTATTTCTCCTCTACCCCCTCCTGGTAACTAATAGCAGATGATTCTGCACACGGATCAGTTTATGGATCCATTTCTTATATTCACCATGTTGACTGTTTCTTTTTTTACCCCATGTTGCTCATGTTTTTTATTCAATATACACAGATATCTAGAAATCCACAGGATCTCTCTCACCGAACTCATTCCTCTACCCAGTCACTATGGCCACCTATCTTAGCCGGAACCTCCATCTGCACAGTGAGTAACCACACTATGCGAACACATGATAACACTCAGTACCCAAACCATGGTGATCAACTGCTTATCTATTAATGCAAGGGGGCTAAACCACCTCACCAAAAGATTTTCCCTATGGAACAAAGCCATCACACAGAGAGCAGACATACTTTGCGTCCAGGAGACACAATTCCAAAAGAACAAAGTCCCTTACTGCTCACATAAAAAATGTCCACATATTTTTATAGCCAGTACACCTGACTGCAAGAAAGGGGGATTCCTCATGGCCATAAGTAACTCAGTATCTTTCCAACTTAAAGAAGTTTTCCTGGACGATACTATATATACATACACTATATAACCTCAACGTGGACCCCACTGTACTCCAACTATCTACAGACAAGATTCAATCCTTTTTACAGAGATTAAAACTTCCATCCCTATCTACACAACAATTATCAGACCTTAACACTGCAATTTCAGACCAAGAGATAGAACGAGTAATAGACAGCCTTCCCAATGGTAAATCACCTGGTCCTGATGGATGAATGATCTAATGAATATCTCAAAACATTTAAACTCATTATAGTACCACAAATGAAACAAGTTTTTAATAAAGCAGCAGAAAATGCTTCCTTTCCCCAAGTAATGTTAAGAGCACACATAGTCACACTTCCAAAGCCAGGGAAGGACCCTACAACACCAGTTTTAGACCGATCTCTTTACTCAACTCAGTTGTAAAAGTATATGCAAAATGCCTCTCTGCTGTTATCCATTGACGCAGAGAAAGCGTTCGACAGGGTTCACTGGGTGTATATGCAATCGGTCTTAACAAAGTTTGGATTTAAAGGTCCTATTGTAATGGCTATATCAGCTCTTTACTCCTGTCCATCAGCTCAGGTACAATCGGCCAGTTTCTTATCCAAAATCTTTAATATAACGAATGGGACAAGGCAAGGCTGCCCATTATCACCTACCATTTTCAATCTTATTATAGAACCATTAGCTGAAACGATCAGAACCCATCCTCTTATAAAAGGGTTTCCAAGATACGACACATACTACAAAGCCAATTACCATATACTTGGAGCGACAAAGGTATTGTGTACCTAGGCATTACCCTAACCAATGACATTTCAACTCTAATTAAGACCAATTTGTCCAAGCTTATACCTAAACTAGAAGCCCAACTTAAAGATATGTCAAAGAGATAAATTTCATGGATGGGGAAGATCACAGCCTACAAAATCATGATATTACCACAAATGTTATATTTATTTCGTACTCTTCCAGTCCGTATTCCTATTACATACCTTAACAAACTCTCGGGCATGGGCTGAAAATGTATCTGGGGAGGGAAAAGAGCCAGGTGCTCACGTAACAACCTTATCGCCCATAAGAAAGCAGGTGTAGCAGGATTAGTGGACCTACATGACTACCTCCGGGCAGTCAGACTAGACTGCATCAAACATTGTTTAGACACCCAGGAACCCCCTTTATGGGTGGATATTGAAAAATCTATATCACCTATCACTGACCTGAAATTGCTCCTCCTAAGTGATAGCTGGTCCCCATGGAACATGTCATCCCTGTCTTTGCCTATGCAGACCTCTTTAATGGCATGGAGACTCTACATTAAGTTGAAAAACAGTGAAGCCCGGGAAATAAATTACAAGCTACCATTGGTATTACTTGAAGCTCAAAAAATCCCAATGTTATCAGTAAAAGACTTAACAGAGGTATATATCGGACCTACTGTGTACAGTGGACACCAACCCAAATTCCCAGTACAAGTACTAACTCAATATAACTTACCTAGCAATAAACTATTCTCATGCTTGTGCATTGCAAACTTTTTTTTAAAACATCCCAATCCAGACATCTGTGTCCCACCAAAAATTTGGCAATTTTACACCACCCCAAATATAAACAGGAAGGGAATTTCATTTTTCTATAATTACTTACATAATAAACTAACCTTTAAAAAAACGAAAGCAATGAGCAACTGGGAAACAGATCTAAACACCACTTTCTCTGACAGCCAATGGCAAGCAGCTTTTAGGGCAATACATAAATCAACGCACTGTGCTAAACATTGGGAAATGACAATAAAAATTGCAAACAGGTGGCAACATACCGCATATAGACTATCGAATAATTTTCTAGGTTGATCGCCGCAATGCTGGAGACACTGTGGACAAATAGGAAATTTGTTGCATATGTTTTGAAATTGTCCAAATGTGAGAAGCTTATGGAACCAAGTGTTTTGTCTAATCTCTTCCCTCACTGGGATACAATCCTCCCCCTCGCCGGCTTTGGCATTACTACATATAGGCATAGAAAAATTCCCACCCGAGCATAAATCTGTAGTAAGTAATGTCTTATTAGAAACCCGAGCGCTAATATTATGCATTTGGAAAACTAATACCACTATAAACCTTTCTGATGTATCCAAGGCACTCCACAGGAACTACACATTCAAACCCCTTATTGCTATTAACTCTCTGCAAAGTAAGAAATTTGATAAAAGTTGGTCTATCTGGCCTAAACACAATATCCCTTGTTAGGTAGACAACATACTTGCTTCCAACCAATCCGAGATTCTCTATACTGACTCCATTGATATTACCTTTTCTGTATATCGCTTATATACTCTTTTAATAATATACCTGAACCACATTACACTTTCAAACCTAACATGTGAGGTTCTACTGCGTATATGGAACATATTCTGTTTATACTGTTTTTCTTTTTTTTTTATTATGCTTTGAATATTGTTCTATGTGGAAATTTCAATAAAAAATACTGCAATAAAAAAGTAAGTGAATAACATAAATGTAAAGGCATCTCCAATGCACCAAAATGGTATCAATCAAACCAGAGAACCAAACAAATAGTGACACACAATGAACTGCCCAAACCATATATATACAGGAAACAGGATACGCAAAATGTAGTTGTAACAGAGCCAGGGTCATACATGGGTGATCAAGCAGAGGGAGATGGGAACAAGACAGGACAGGGAGAGGGTTAGCCCTTGTACACACGGTCAGACATTCCGACAACAAAATCCGTCTAATTTTTTTCCGATGGATTTTGTCCGAAAGTTGTGTTGCATACACGCGGTCGGACAAAGTTGTCGGAAAATGTGATAGTTCGGAAGGTGATGACGTTCTTGCGTTGTGACAGGACTACGTTTCGGCTAGTAGCCAATAGCTTTGGTGTCGTAATTTGATCTGAGCATGCGTGGCACTTTGTCCGATCGGAATCCTCTACAGACTTTGTTCGATCGGATCTTGTTGTCGGAAAATTTTATATCCAGTTCTCAAACTTTGTTGGTTGGATATTCCGATGGAAAAGGTCGGATGGAGCCCACACATGGTCGGATTATCCGACAACACAGTCTGATCGGGCATTTTCCGTTGGAATTTCCAACCGTGTGTACAAGGGCTAACAGGAGACAGAGCCAGCAGGTTGGAAGGGATCTAAAAGTGATCGCTGCTGGGATCACTTTTATTTTGTCGACAATCGGCCACAGAGCATGAGGATACCGGGGCGTGGCATCTAGCTACTGCCATAACAACAGTATTTAGCATCAAAGTAATGACATAAATGTACTGTGGGCTGTCGTCAAGTGGCTAAATCTCTTTTCCTCCAGACTAGGGATGAGCCGAACACCCCTCGGTTCGGTTTTCACCAGAACATGCGAACAGGCAAAATATTTGTTCGAACATCGTTAAAGTCTATGTGACACGAACATGAAAAATCAAAAGTGCTAATTTTAAAGGCTTATATGCATGGCATTGTCTTAAAAAGTGTCTGAGGACCCAGGTCCTGCCCCAGTGGACATGTATCAATGCAAAAAAAAGTTTTAAAAACGGCTGTTTTTTTGGCAACAGTGATTTTAATAATGCTTAAAGTGAAACAATAAAAGTGTTATATTCTTTTAAATTTCGTACCTGGGGGTGTCAATAGTATGCCTGTAAATTGGCGTTTCCTGTGTTTAGAACAGTCTGACAGCAAAATTACATTTCTAAAGGAAAAAAAGTAATTTAAAACTACTCGCAGCTATAATAAATTGTCTGTCCCGGCAATACACATAAAAGTTCATTGATAAAAACGGCATGGCATTCCCCCACAGGGGAACCCTGAACCAGAATTTAAAAAAAAAATGCGCGGGGATCCCCCCAAATTCCATAATTCCATACCAGGCCCTTCAGGTCTGGTATGGATATTAAGGGGAATCCCACGCCAAAAAAAAAAAAAAATGGCATGGGTGTTCCCCTCAAAATCCCTACCAGACCCTTATTTGAGCACGCAACCTGGTAGGCTGCAGGAAAAGAGGGGGGATGAGAAAGTGCCCCCCCCTCCTGAACCATACCAGGCCACATGCCCTCAACATTGGGAGGGTTCTTTTGGGTAGCCTCACAAAGCACCTTCTCCCCATGTTGATGGGGAGAAGGGCCTCATCCCCACAACCCTTGCCCAGTGGTTGTGGGGGTTTGCGGGCGGGGGGCTTATCAGAATCTGGAAGGGTACCCCCAGATCCCAGCCCCCCTGTGTGAATTGGTAATGGTACCATTTTCACAAAAAAAGTGTTAAAAATGTTAAGAAAGACAATAGACGGTTTTGACAATTCTTTATTAATGTCTTCTTCTTTCCCCACTTCTTCTTCCATCTTATTCTGGTTTTTCTGGATTATTCTTCTTCTTCCTCCATCTTGTTCTCCCCCTGCTTCTTCCTCTATCCTCCTCCGCTTCTTTCTCCGGTCTTCTCATCCGGCATCTTCCTCTGGCTTCTTCTTCTCCGATTTGTCCTCCAGATGATCCGCCTCAATTGGAATCTCCCGCTGTGTGATGTTTCTGTTCAGGTGACAGCTCTTATATAATGGAGGGCGCGGCCACCTGGTGACACCGGGGACTTCCCTATAGCTTTCCCCGTGGTGTCAGAGGGCGTCGGGGTCACCTGTTTACATAAACGTAAACAGGATTGTGGGGATAAGGCCCTTCTCCCCATTGACATGGGAAATAGGTGCTTTGGGGGGTTACTCCAAAGCACTCTCCCAATTTTGAGGGCATGTGGCCTGGTATGGTTCAGGGGGGGGGGCACTCTCTCTCGACCCTCTCTCTTTTCCTGCAGCCTGAGAGGTTGTGTGCTCGGATAAGGGTCTGGTATGGATTGTTGGGGGGACTCATGCCATTTTTTTTTTAATTTTGGCATGCGGTTCCCCTTAAAATTCATACCAGACCTGAAGGAGGAATATTACACTTTTATTGTTTTACTTTAAACATTATTAAAATCACTGCTCCTGAAAAAACTGCCATTTTTAAAACTTTTTTTAGCATTGATACATGTCCCCTGGGGCAGGACCCAGGTCCCCAAACACTTTTTATGACAATAACTTGAATATTAACCTTTAAAATTAGCATTTTTGATTTCTCCCATAGACTTTTAAAGGGTGTTCAGCGGCTTTCAAATTTGCCGCAAACACCACAAATTGTTCACTATTCAGCAAACAGCCAATGTTTGAGTCGAACTCTTTAGGTGAATCACAACAAAAGGTGTTCGATGTTGTACAGTTAGTTTTTTTTCTAAAAAGCCACAGGCTGAGTAGAAAGGCCTGTCTCCTGCCAGCAGCTGCAGAGAAGAACCTTTTCTCACTGTGTGGAAGCAGTGGCCTTCATGCAGAGGTCAGACACTCTCTGCTGAGTGCTGTATTGCTGGCTCTACAATCAGAAAAGTTCATGATCCCTGCTGTTTAAAAAGCTCTGGCTCTGATTTATCAGAGAGAATATCAGACCTCTACAAAAAGATCACCCCACAGAGAGAAAGGATCCTTCTTTTTAGGATTCTGGCAAGACATGGGCTTTTCTATTCAGGCTGCAGCTTAGTGGCGGCTGGTGCTTAAAATTTTTGGGGAGGCGCAAACAAAAAAAAAACCCCCATCAATTGCAGCCTCACTTTGCCCATCAAATGCAGCCACTTTGCCCTTCAAACGCTGCCACTGTTCCCCAAATCCTGCCAGTGTGCCCCATGTGCTGCCACTGTGCCCCTTGTGTGCTGCCACTGGGCTCCTTGTGTGCTGCCACTGTGCCTCTTGTGTGCTGCCACTGTGCCCCTTGTGTGCTGCCACTGTGTCCCTTGTGTGCTGTCCTTCGGCACTTACCTTGTCTCTACTGTGCAGTGGGTGACGTCAGCAGGCAGCGAGCGGTGTCCGGTGTCCTCCAAATCCAACCCCGATGTCTTCTCCCGCACTCCTCCTCTCATCTTCTGCAATGATTGGACGCCTGGTAGTCATCCAAGCACAGCGCCTGTGATTTCAGCCAATCAGGTGACAGGTAACACAGACCTGGCAACATGATAGGCTGAGAGGCAGGTTAGTGTTAGGGAAGCGATGTATTCGCTTCTCTAACACAACACTGTATAAACAGCGAACGCACAGCAGTGTGCCCACTGTTTACCCTTTTGGAAGCCTATTAGAGCACATGGCTCTAATCAGGACACCTATCAGAGCCGACAGCTCTAATCAGGCACTTCCAAAGAAACCCCGCCGCTATAATTCAGATGCCCGGTGCCCAACAAGGGGCCAGGCACTTGAAAAGGGGGCGGCAGCGGTGACAATAGATAGATTCATGCAATGCATGAATCTATCTATTGGCGATAGAGCGGTGTAGGAGAATGGGGTGGCGGCGCTCCTGCGCCCTCTATGTACGCACCGCCACTGCGTGGCTGATTTTTAACAGGTAGTCTTTCCCACAACATTTCCTTATCCCTTCAAAGATTGGCCTAACTAGCAACTAAATTCTAAATCACTTCAACTACTTATTCTTCCTTATCACCATACTGTAACATGACCATGCATCACACGTCCAGCTACGTTCCATTTTCATAAGAATAACGGTGAATTAAACCTATGATTTAATGAAGATATTATGAAGCAACCTGTGAATCCAAAACATTGCTAGAGCCATTACTTCCCCTGATTCAAATGTGATACATCATCATGAAAACCTCGTTTTACATTATTTTACAATAATCAGTTTAAAAATAATTATCTCTAATACAAATGATGACGGTTCTCGGAGATTTATCATCGCTGGTTAATTGCATTGAACACATTTTTGCTTTGTGTGTAACTTTGTGCAGAAAGTCAATAATGACAAAGCTAAATGTTCAATGCCTTTTTTAAATTAGTTTTTTTATTTATTATTTGTATTCAATATATAAAAAAGTTTACAAATACATATACAAAGAAATGCAGCTGAAACAAGATATATTTGAATGGCCTTAACAGAATAATGAAAGTTAGACTCCAGCCAAAATTGGAAAATTATTAAACCTTCAAGTCTTGAGGGAAAATAGCTGAAGCATATCTAAGCCCAAAAACAAAAATGCAGTAGCTTGCCATTACATAATTGCGATGGCTGCATTTGTTTTGTTTTCAGTCTCTTGCCTTTATTTTCACCTGGTGATCTGGCCAGTAACATACTTTCCTGTCTTGGACAGCAGCATTGTCAGTATGGGGAGACAATAAATGAAACATTAACTTCTGCTAACTTATTTTAAGCAATTACATGTGTTTTTTTTTTTTTTTTTACATAAAATATTAAAAGCTGACCATTATAAGTAAAGGTGCACCAAATGGAAATTGTGGTGCCGAAAATCGAAAGTGAAGGATGAGCTGGGCCAAAAAGCAAAACAGTTTAAAATAAAAAAATAAAAAAATAATACAAAAAAATATATTTCATATATAATTGTATTATATTCGTCTTTTTAATTAATATCATTGTCAGACATTATTGGCACCTTTAGCGCAGGAAAAGCTCAAGAAAAATGCATCCCTTTAAATTCTATGTATGTCTTCACACTGGTCCATTGCGCTTCTGTTGTGGAGTTAAAAATCCTGCTTGCTGCATTTTTGGTCAGTTAAAAAAAAAACGCAGTTAGGCTCAGTGCTTTCTTTCAATATTAATGCATTGAACACGCAGCAAGAATACATCAATAACGCACTCATGTTACGTTTATACACACTGTAAAATTGCCATTTTCAAAAATTTCAACAAAATCACTGAAAAATCGCCAATTACGGTCGATGTTTTGGCTGCTGAAATTTCAGTGTATCTCCAATTATAAGAACTCCTTCTATCAGTGCTAAATGAATCCACTCAACCCTCTAACTGCCACTTTTTCTGAACAGCTTCGTCATTAGAGTGGTATTAAACACTTCCTATCTTATGGTGGCTCCTTTATCCATGAAGCAGCAAAGGATTCCTCTTGGAAATTGTCTGGAGAGTGATATGTTGGATGAACTAGTAGTTTTAAATGGACTTTACATAAGTGACTGACAAATTAAAGTCAAACTCCAGCCAACATGTTTTAAACAGTTTTTTTTTTTTTTCTATTAAAGTACAGTGGTGTGAAAAAGTGTTTGCCCCCTTCCTCATTTCCTGTTCCTTTGCATGTTTGTCACACTTAAGTGTTTCGGAACATCAAACCAATTTAAACAATAGTCAAGGACAACACAAGTAAACACAAAATGCAATTTGTAAATGAAGGTGTTTATTATTAAAGGTGAAAAAAAATCCAAACCATCATGGCCCTGTGTGAAAAAGTGATTGCCCCCCTTGTTAAAACATACTATAACTGTGGTTGTCCACACCTGAGTTCAATTTCTCTAGCCACACCCAGGCCTGATTATTGCCACACCTGTTCACAATCAAGGCATCACTTAAATAGGAGCTGCTTGACACAGTAAGGTCCACAAGAAGATCCTTAAAAGCTACACATCATGCCGAGACCCAAAGAAATTCAGGAACAATTGAGAAAGAAAGTAATTGAGATCTATCAGTCTGGAAAGGGTTATAAAGCCATTTCCAAAGCTTTGGGAATCCAGCGAACCACAGTGAGAGCCATTATCCACAAATGGCGAAGACATGGAACAGTGGTGAACCTTCCCAGGAGTGGCCGGCCGCCCAAAATTACCCCAAGAGCGCAGCGACGACTCATCCAAGAGGTCACAAAAGACCCCACAACAACGTCCAAGGAACTGCAGGCCTCACTTGCCTCAGTTAAGGTCAGCGTTCATGCCTCCACCATCAGGAAAAGACTGGGCAAAAATGGCCTGCATGGCAGAGTTCCAAGGAGAAAACCACTGCTGAGCAAAAAGAACATCAAAGCTCGTCTCAATTTCTCCACAACACATCTTGATGATCCCCAAGACTTTTGGGACAACATTCTGTGGACCGATGAGACAAAAGTGGAACTCTTTGGAAGGTGTGTGTCCAAGTATATCTGGCGTAGAAGGAACACTGCATTTCATAAAAAGAACATTATACCAACAGTAAAATATGGTGGTGGTAGTGTGATGGTCTGGGGCTGTTTTGCTGCTTCAGTACCTGGAAGACTTGCCGTGATAAAAGGAACTATGAATTCTGCTGTCTACCAAGAGATCCTGAAGGAGAATGTCCGACCATCTGTTCGTGTACTCAAGCTGAAACGAACTTGGGTTCTGCATCAGGACAATGATCCTAAACACACCAGCAAGTCCACCACCGAATGGCTGAAGAAAAACAAAATGAAGACTTTGGAGTGGCCTAGCCAAAGTCCTGACCTGAATCCTATTGAGATGTTGTGGTATGACCTTAAAAAGGCCGTTCATGCTCGAAAACCCTCTAATGTAACTGAATTAGGACAATTCTGCAAAGATGAGTGGGCCAAAATTCCTCCAGGACGCTGTAAAAGCCTCATTGCACGTTATCGCAAACGCTTGGTTGCAGTTGTTGCTGCTAAGGGTGGCCCAACCAGTTATTAGGTTTAGGGGGCAATCACTTTTTCACACAGGGCCATGATGGTTTGGATTTTTTTTCACCTTTAATAATAAACACCTTCATTTACAAATTGCATTTTGTGTTTACTTGTGTTATCCTTGACTATTGTTTAAATTGGTTTGATGTTCCGAAACACTTAAGTGTGACAAACATGCAAAGGAACAGGAAATGAGGAAGGGGGCAAACACTTTTTCACACCACTGTATAACTAAAGGCAACATAGACATGTTAGTAAATCCTCATATAAATACCTGGTGACTCCAGATGACAATTGTGTAGTCTAAACACGTCGAGTGGACCTCCCCTCATACATTGCTCCTGTACCTGCATTTATTCATGTCAAGCTTACTTGTGACCTGCAAAATGTGAGTGTTTAATTTCATACTACAATAAATACTTTCTTTTAAAATGGTATCACACTATGCAAACTCCTTTTTCTTTTTATTGCATTACATACGTCACATGACACCCGGCCTCTGATCCCACTTGAGGTATCGGTGTTCATTTTATACTGTCCATTGATGTTCTGACCTCTGAAGTCGGCTGTTGCGGATCCAGGACTAGTTACATCCATTGGGTCTACGGAATTTAATAAGATTATGTGACTTGGGCGGTATATGCCTTTCCAAGTCATTTTGATCTGGTAAGCCTCCTCCTATCTACTGTGGTGGTTTTTCTGGCTATCCTCTCTTCTTATGGTTCCTTCTGAAGAGTCCTATCTACAATTGGACTTTTTCACGTTTATTTGCCATGACACATTTATTTTTGGACTTATTTAGTTGTGCACTTTAGGGTTGTTCATTTATGCACTGAGGTGTGATCACTACAACATTTATATGATTGTAATATAAAATTGTTTATTAGAGGTGCCTCTGCACTCCAACAGTGGTGCCTTCTTAAGAGTGTTTTTTATACACTGAGGTGTAGTCATTACACCATTCACATGTGGTTCAGTTCACTTTTGTATTATTTGTGTATTGTTACAGATATACACATTGACTTGATCGTAAGAGTAGCGCTGCACTTAATTTATATCTATATTACTGCTTTTAGTCTACAGCTGTGCTGGCTTCAATTTTTATATATTTTTTGTTCACGGCGCAGTATATTTTTCTAACTTGTCCTCTTCAGAGCGTCAGCCCGCAAAAAGGGACAACGGAGGCATTTACACACAGAGGAAGCAGAGTTGTCACCTCATTAAAGGAAATTAACATGAGAGCTTTCAGCTGCGGGTGGGAAAGGTAGCTATCTCAATATGTTTACTGATATTTGTAAAACAACCAGTGATGCCGGGTACACCCAATCAGATTTTCCAACAACAAATGTTCGATGGAAGCTTGTTTTCGGAAAATTCCGACTGTGTGTATGCTCCATCTGACATTTTTTTGTCAGAATTACCAACAACAAAAATTTGAGAGCTGGATCTCAAATTTTCAGACAACAAAATCCGAGCGTGTGTACGCAATTCCGACGCATAAAATTCCACGCATGCTCCGAATCAAGTATGAGATGGAAGCGCTTGGTCTGGTAAAACTAGCTTTCAATGCAGCACATTCTCTTCTTCTTTATAATGCTAGAATAATGAAGTTAGTGTGCAGCTGATATTCACACAAACTGATTTCTTTATTATTTCTTGTGATCTCATGAATATTTTTTTGCCACTTTCCCCTGCCACCTTCTGGCTGCCACTTTCTACATCATCCTCCTGGCTAAGGATTTCCTGTGTATGAAAAAGGGAAAATCGTTTTAGTTTATTGATCATCAATCACACACAATTTTGAGAAATATGTTGAACAATGCTATACCTGACTCAAGCTGGGCCCCTCCATATCTTCTTCCTGGGTGGAAGGGCCCAGGTTGGACATCGGAAGCCTCAGCTGGGGTGGAAGGAAGAGTGGAAGGAAGGGTTGAGTGATGGCCTGATTTCAGTCTGATTTGACAGAAATCGTAATCTGTCGTAGTACCACAACCTGATTACATAAATGTCATCTGCTGCTACTCTTGATCTCTGGGAATCCTGTACCTTCTTGCGCTCCCTACTATATGTGCTCCTCAGGCCACCAATTTTCCACTTTGAATAGTTGATGTCTGCCATGGGGATATGTGGCTTTACAAATTACAGCAATTTATCCAGTGCTGCCTTCCTCTTTAGTCGATTTGTATAAAAGTTGTGTTTTGTCTGCCACAGACAGGGCAGCTCTCTGTACAAATCAATGAATTGGGGGAGGAAATCATGATCGTTGAATCGATCCATTTTATTTGCAAGACACAACACAAGACAAACCCTAATGTGAGGCTAAACTCGCATAATCTTGTCCCAATATAGGCCTCAATCTATAAGCAGTATAGGCCACTGATGCCCGAAGTTCAAATTGTACCTTAGTTCGAACAATCGGCACTTCGGCTACTCCGTCCTTCACTCACAGATTGTACGTACAATGCATGCGTGTTACACTTTATATACACTGCGCATGCATGAAACTCCACCCACCATGACCTTCTTTATAGTATATTCCCCGTCCCTTGTCTTTCGGCACGGTGGGAGAGCACATGGCAGAGAGACAACAGGTGCATGAAGACAGCAGCAACGACAAAAGCCCAGAGTCACGAACGTCTCGATCCCTGAGGAGATTTAAGTCCTCAAATATGTCCTTGGATGAGATGGTGGACATCCTGAAGAGGGCCGACTTGATGGGAAGCATGGACCTTACCCAAACCAAATGTCAAAAAGACCAAGATCATGACTAAAGTTGTGAAAAGTCTGCAGAAGAATTTTTGGGTACAGCGATCGAAGGATCAACTGAGGAAATGATGGTCAGACCTCAAATTGAGGGAGCAGGATCAGTACAGAAGAATCAAGAGAGTGCTGCAAAAATGTAAGTATTTTGTAGTGTGTTCCTATTCTTCTTATTATGTTTGTGCTGCTCCATGTGCTTTTCTTTACTGTTGTACAGTTTAAAATGGCAAGTTTCAGACTCCTGGACACAGTAATCGTTCATAGTAAACATTGTTTGTTTGTCCATTAATACAATGTTTTGGCAGATGCAGGTTAACTACATTTGTTCAGACCTATTTGTATTAAAAGAAGTTTAGGACATTGTTGTCTCGGTTTGTAACTAGAATGAAATGCAAACTTGATTCAGTGTAAGGAGAGGACCCTCAGCAGTTTACACATCTGGACGCAGGTGCAGTAGTGTGGGACACCAGAACAAACTTTTTAGGATGTCCCACACAGGTGCTCCAGTGGATACTAGGGGTGTCTCCATGTGTGAAACCTTACCCAAAAAACTTGAAGAAAAGGGAAAAAAATCATGTCTTCAGCTTGGAACAGCTTATTCACATAGGGGTGAAAAGAATTGGAGGACACCAGGGACCCCCAACCTCCTAAAGAAGGGGAAGTAACCATACCACAACCTCAGGATGTGGAGGAAGGAGAGGTTTATGAAGTGGGCGAAATAGTGACCACAGCAGGTGAATGTCTGAGATCAAAGATTCAGGTAATAGATGTATGCCTGCATATTTATAATACACGGTGTGTTGTTTCTCTAATCGTCTTTCAGGACAGCCACTATGAGAGAGAGATAGTCTCCTCCTCTTCCTCTGGAAACACTGTACCAGCCCATAAATTCTCACCTTCCCTGCCGGACCTCAGTTATTAGTGTTTCCTCTGGATTAGGGCTTATCCATTAGTACCCTCAGGGGTCAAGTGTCAGCCCTCAGTGTTTATTTAGAAAAGCCTCTGGCTGCCAACCTGTGGGTAGCCAGATTCTTTAGGGCCCTGACTAGACAGAGACCGGTCCAGGGTCTGTCCTTTCCCAGATGGGATTTATCCTTAAGTTTACAAAGCTTAACGGGACCCTCCTTTGAGCCTTTAGAAGAGTGTTTACTAAGAGAGCTTACTTTGAAGACAGTTTTTCTGGTAGCGGTAACAACTGCCAGGAGGGTCAGTGAGATTGAGGCCTTATCAGTCAGGTCTCCCTTTTGCATTATTTTCCCGGACCAGATCGTTTTAACCTCCCTGGCGGTACGATTATTTCGGATTTTAGGTGCTAAAAGCGGTACCATTATTTTGCATGAAAATTTGGCGTTTTATATTGTAGTCCTGCAATTCTTAGGAATAACTCTCTTAAATCTGCCCAAACCAGAGTCTAGCAGACATCCCGGGTATGATAAAGTTTGAAAAATTAAATCATAAATTATAATATAATAAATAATTATAAATAATTGTACCAAATAATAATATAACAATAATAACAATTATTCAATAATGTAATCAAATCAAAAACACTGAAATTTGCTCAGTTGCAGAATTGTCACTGTCATTACTTTTCAGTATTTGATGACGGATCTCCCCACAAATCGCTATCGCTCAATTCTGCGAGTGATTCTAATTTATTATCGCTGTTTTCTAGCTGGTCTAAAATCATTTTTGATGTACAGTGACAGTTTTGGTTGCTATGGGCAATCTCCAGTTTCCAGGCATAAAGAACAGTTTTTATTATATAAAACTGCATGCAGGACACTGGGCAGACCACTAGGGACAACGGGGATGTGAAATATTTACATACAGCAATGTAATCTGTAAGATTACATTATACTGTATGTTTACTGTTTGTTTCACTTTTTGAATTTGGCGCCGATCTCCGTGCCCGTGCGTCGCAACGCTCGCAGGGCACGGAGATCGGCGATGTAATGCATCGAGCGAGACACGGCTCGCTCGTACAGCGGGGAGACAACGCTGGATCCGAGGGAGAAGGTAAGTAAACATCCTCCTGGATCCAGCGATGCAGTCCCGAGTCTGGCTCGGGTTTACCGCTCTTGGTATAAAAATTCCACCCCGAGTCAGACTCGGGAATACCGTCAGGGGGGTTAAAGACCGATCCGGCCTTTTTGCCGAAAGTGGCATCCGGCTTTCATAGATGCCAGGAAATAGTTTTACCCTCATTTTGTCACAATCCCTCAGGGGAGAAGGAATTAAAATTTCATTATTTGGATGTTAGGAGATATATCCTACACTATTTAGAGCTGACCAAGGCATTTAGAAGGTCAGACTCCTTATTTGTTTTGTTTTCCGGGGCAGAAAAGGATGTAAGGCGTCCTGACACACTATTGCTAGATGGCTCAGAGTAACCATCGAGCAGGCTTATTCAGTTGCAGGGAAAGAAATCCCAGTGGGTATTAAAGCACACTCTACAAGAGCTATGGCAGCCTCCCAGGCAGAAAGAGCGGGAGCAATGTCAGAACAGATTTGCAGGACAGCAACATGGTCCAGCTACTCCACTTTTGTAAAACACTACAGAGTGGACCTGGTGTCAGCAGGTGAGCAGGCCTTTGGGCGAAAGGTTTTGCAAGCTGTAGTCCCACCCTAACTGGTAAGTGCTTGTTTATCCTCTCATAGTGGCTGTCCTGAAAGACGATTAGGGAAAATTAGAGTTACGCTTATCAGTAACGTCTTTTCCAGTAGTCTTTCAGGACAGCCCTAGTTACCCACCCGAAAATTGGGGGGAGTCTTATAAAAGACCAGAACGCAGCAGGATAATGGTATTTGACAAAGTGTTATTAATGTGTTCTTGTGTCTCCCCAGCTGGCCGGAGGTAATCTCGATATAAACTCAGCAGGGGAAGTGAGAATTTATGGGCTGGTGCAGTGTTTCCAGAGGAAGAGGAGGAGACTATCTCTCTCTCATAGTGGCTGTCCTGAAAGACTACTGGAAAAGACATTACATGTTTCTCTATTTCTCCTACCCATTGATTGAAAATTGATATCAACCACCCCTGCATGGTGATGGACTTTTCATAAGTTTTGGAACGCAATTTCTACAGGTTACATCCAAGTTGTCGGCTGACACTAAAAGCTTTGCTGACTCATAGAACATACAGTGGTGTGAAAAAGTGTTTGCCCCCTTCCTCATTTCCTGTTCCTTTGCATGTTTGTCACACTTAAGTGTTTCGGAACATCAAACCAATTTAAACAATACTCAAGGACAACACAAGTAAACACAAAATGCAATTTGTAAATGAAGGTGTTTATTATTAAAGGTGAAAAAAAATCCAAACCATCATGGCCCTGTGTGAAAAAGTGATTGCCCCCCTTGTAAAAACATACTATAACTGTGGTTGTCCACACCTGAGTTCAATTTCTCTAGCCACACCCAGGCCTGATTATTGCCACACCTGTTCACAATCAAGGCATCACTTAAATAGGAGCTGCTTGACACAGTAAGGTCCACCAGAAGATCCTTAAAAGCTACACATCATGCCGAGACCCAAAGAAATTCAGGAACAATTGAGAAAGAAAGTAATTGAGATCTATCAGTCTGGAAAGGGTTATAAAGCCATTTCCAAAGCTTTGGGAATCCAGCGAACCACAGTGAGAGCCATTATCCACAAATGGCGAAGACATGGAACAGTGGTGAACCTTCCCAGGAGTGGCCGGCCGCCCAAAATTACCCCAAGAGTGCAGCAACGACTCATCCAAGAGGTCACAAAAGACCCCACAACAACGTCCAAGGAACTGCAGGCCTCACTTGCCTCAGTTAAGGTCAGCGTTCATGCCTCCACCATCAGGAAAAGACTGGGCAAAAATGGCCTGCATGGCAGAGTTCCAAGGAGAAAACCACTGCTGAGCAAAAAGAACATCAAAGCTCGTCTCAATTTCTCCACAACACATCTTGATGATCCCCAAGACTTTTGGGACAACATTCTGTGGACCGATGAGACAAAAGTGGAACTCTTTGGAAGGTGTGTGTCCAAGTATATCTGGCGTAGAAGGAACACTGCATTTCATAAAAAGAACATTATACCAACAGTAAAATATGGTGGTGGTAGTGTGATGGTCTGGGGCTGTTTTGCTGCTTCAGGACCTGGAAGACTTGCCGTGATAAAAGGAACTATGAATTCTGCTGTCTACCAAGAGATCCTGACGGAGAATGTCCGACCATCTGTTCGTGTACTCAAGCTGAAACGAACTTGGGTTCTGCAGCAGGACAATGATCCTAAACACACCAGCAAGTCCACCACCGAATGGCTGAAGAAAAACAAAATGAAGACTTTGGAGTGGCCTAGCCAAAGTCCTGACCTGAATCCTATTGAGATGTTGTGGTATGACCTTAAAAAGGCCGTTCATGCTCGAAAACCCTCTAATGTAACTGAATTAGGACAATTCTGCAAAGATGAGTGGGCCAAAATTCCTCCAGGGCGCTGTAAAAGCCTCATTGCACGTTATCGCAAACGCTTGGTTGCAGTTGTTGCTGCTAAGGGTGGCCCAACCAGTTATTAGGTTTAGGGGGCAATCACTTTTTCACACAGGGCCATGATGGTTTGGATTTTTTTTCACCTTTAATAATAAACACCTTCATTTACAAATTGCATTTTGTGTTTACTTGTGTTGTCCTTGACTATTGTTTAAATTGGTTTGATGTTCCGAAACACTTAAGTGTGACAAACATGCAAAGGAACAGGAAATGAGGAAGGGGGCAAACACTTTTTCACACCACTGTATGTTCTTTAGAGTCTGAATCATCTGGTAAGCCTGCATCTGTATCGGTGGTGGTGCTGTCACACTGGTGGTTGCAAGTTCCATCTTTGTTATTATGGTGGTCTAAAGATCTTTGAGGCTCTGACTAAACACTGGGGACTGTATTACACTTTTTATGGACTTTTCATACAAGTTTTTGATTTAATATTGTTTAATATTGTTTTCATTTATTTATATTGCATTGTATTGCATTATTTATATGTGATAATTGGAGCAACATACTAGTTTTGTCACTTTTTTTACTAGTTTTGTCACTTTTTCCCTTGTTAATAGGTGTGACTAATAGTTCATGTCACGGGACTCGTTTTTACTTATTTATATCATTTATATATGATTTATGGCACTAGTTTGGCTAGGCCATTAATTTAAACATCCTAGCTCTACACTTTATGCACTTTTTCCAATCAGGATTTACAGAAGATCAAGGAAGACATCAATGATGTTGAAAAAAGACTCAGAAAAAGAGGAAGAATATAAAACACACCAACATTTTTGAATTTTTTTATTTTTATTAGAAGTTTTCTAAAAAATGCTGAAAGCCACATTTTGAAGATGCACACAGTGTGTCAACAAGTGCTATCTGCCATCATGGAATATCAAGGTGAGGGTTTTGTGGGTGCAATTCCTTCCTCACAACTCAAGTAGCTGAGAGGAATGGGTTGTACCCCCAAAACATGTCCATTGATCCCCCATGATGGGAGCTAGCACATGTTGACCTTAGGCATGGGATCAAGAGTGAAATCCCCATATTGACTCCAAATTTGTGTGCATCTTCAAAATTTGGCTTTCACAGTGGTGATATCACCTCATCTGATGAAGGCAATATCAACACAGTTTGGACATACTAATGTCTGATATTGCCTCAATTTATCAAAGTTGAACTTTGTAAGTTCCTGCGTTGTGTATTGTTTTATTTTTTTTTAAAACATGCCTGTTTACCACAAAAAAGGATATTTCTACTGTCCCAAAAAAATGTATATATTCAAAAAATATGTTGGTTTGTTCAAAAATCCTTTTCTAAACGCACATGTGAATGTACACAGAGTAAAACATTTTCTACTGAACAATGTGTGGCTTCTTCTTTCAATGCTCAATAGCAGTTTTTTGCTTAAGCTGGTGTTTACAGTGACAATGGGGGTTATTTACTAAAGGAAAATCCACTTTGCACTACAAGTGCACTTTGAGTGCAAAGTGGATTTTCATTTAGTAAATAACACCCACAGTGCTTTATAATTTACATCCATGAATATTATTATCATTAATGCATTACATACATTAACAACAAACAGAAGGAGTGTGTGTTGCAGAGCCACAACATAACTTAACCATTAGCTGAAGAAGAGATTGTCATCTCATGTATCAAAGAAATTGCATTGGAACTATTGAAGAAAATGGCCAAAAAAATTGGAGAACCTAGGAGACAGCTAAAAGAAACGCAAGCAGTAAATCAAAGGAAATATTTTTCAGTTTAAAATAAAAATTTATTTAAAAAATACATTTATTTATATACATATAATGTGATGTTAAAGGAGAAAACTTACCCAAATATAGTCCTTCTGCAGGACCTGAATGGTGGCAGAACAGGTCTGTGGAATAATGATCCCCAGAGCCCGGGGGGAGATGCCCGTTGAGAACTTGATGTCCTGCAGACTTCTCCCCGTCGCCAAGTACCGCAAGGTGGCGACTAGCCTCTGCTCAGGAGTGATGGCTTGCCACATGAAGGTGTCATGCTTCGTAATATAAGGGGACAGCAAAGCCAACAGACGGTGAAAAACGGGGTCCGTCATCCAGAGATAATTCATGAAATCATCAGGATTATTCTCACAGATCTCCCACAACAAAGGCATATGTGAGAATTGGTCATGCTGGAGCAACCAATTCTTCATCCATGAACTCCTTCTTGCCCTGCTCATAGACTAGGCTTGGGTCAAAGTAAGAACCCTAACACCAAGCCCCTGCACAGCATGAACTCTACGATGAGTACGTACCCGCAACATGGCTTCAAAACAGTCGGCTGGTCAGAACAAACTAACAGAACTCACTGAAATTCAGAAAGGCCTGAGAAGAGCGAGCTGAAATTCAGAAACAAGCGGACAAGAAGGCACTGAAAATCAAAAACGTACTATCAATAGCACGCACTGAAAATCAAATAAGTACTATAAATAGCATGCACTGAAAACCAGATATGAACCCACAAGCACAAACTGAACAGCAGTAATGATCGGAAAAGCACGAGGCTGAAAAGCGCAAATCCTCTCTCACCAAACGTCTACTAACATGAGATTAGCAGAAAGAGCCCAAAGGGTGGCGCACTGGCTATTGAACTTACTCCTTATAGTGCTGTTGTACGTGTTGTATGTCAGCGTGTTCTTGATGATAGACCGTGTGTATGCAAGACAAGCTTGAACCAACATCCGTCGGAAAAAAAAATCCCAGGATTTTAACAGATTGTAGAGTTAAATCACATATTGATTTTTCCATTTTGACCATAGTTCTTCTTTAAGGTTAATCGATTTAACTAAATGAAAAATAAATAAATAAATAATAATTGTTGTAAGCATAATTTAACAAAAATTGTATCTAAACCCAAAAGCAAAAATGTGATATACTGTATTTATACTGTATATATATTGCAATTTCCAAACTTTCCACATAACCTAACAGTGTTAAATGATTTGTCCCTAACTTCCACTTTTACTAGAAAACCTGGTCTGTTAAAGGAAGTTGAAAAATTCCAGCCAGCCTGTGTTTTGCCTTTACCACTTGCAAAATTGATGTGACATAACGGGGAAAACGCCCCAAAAAATAAATGAATGCAGTCACTACATCTAAGGATTGGTAGGCTGCAATATATATACAGTATAAATACAGTATATCACATTTTTGCTTTTGGGTTTAGACACAATTTTAGTGTAGCGGCCTAAGTGCCACTAATTTGCCACAGGTTCCTCTCCCCAAAGTAGTGCAATGGTTGCCAGGCACTCTTCCTGGTTCAATAAACAGTCTTGGGGTTGCTTTTTTTTTTTTAAATGCTATTGCTAATTAAACTTGGGTATGGCATAGGGAGCTGTGGGATACTCCATTAACTCTGAACAGCAATGAGAGGACACTCTTCACTTTGGTACTACTCCTTAGGGCAATCCCTTTTATTAATGGCCCAAAATATGGACTACACTGAGACACTGTCAGAGATATCCCAAGCACTAGTACTGATACACATAGGATGGTAGCAGCAGTCACCAGGATCCTGCACTCAGGTCTGTACTCACAATGTCCCTGGATACTTGAATGCCTCCCTCCAATATCAGTCAGACATGAACTCTCCCGATGGATTCTCAGTGAAATTCCTTGCTTATCTTTAGAGATTCTCAGCAAACAGGCCCTCCGGCTTTAGCATAACTGGCACCTCAATGAGCACAGGAAGAATTTCAGCTGGGCTCCCGGGGGGGGGGGGGATAGCAGCCCTTCTGACCAGAAACTTCTTCTGCTGAAGGACAGAGCAGCTCCAGCTACCAGGCTATTTATGCACTCCCCCAATCACTTTCTGGCCCCCCCCCTCCAAGGATTGGTTGCGACAACATAAATATTCAGGTGTCTGTTTTGCACTTTCCAGCCCACTGCATTTTGGAATCTTCCAGAAGGCAGGGGAAAGCAATCATACCTGAAACCAGAGGAGCCCAAAACAGCACAAAGCAACCACAAACTGCTCCACTAATTACAGCAGAGCCAAAAAGATCGAGATGTACCTAGCTTTCCTAGCAACCTCTCTAGGAGGGTGCTACATCAGTTTTTCATCAAACTATAATTGTACTTCATGTGTTTCCCCCCTCGCCTTTATTTCAGTACTTTGAGATCTTGCAACCCCTGTTGCTTAACTGTTAATAATGCAAGAGAGATATTTTCCAACACATCCATTACAGACTTCTTAATATCTCTCACTTACAGAGAACCTGAAGTCTCAATGCGTCTATACTAAAAAGTGGCTCAATTTTTTCATCCTTTGGAAGATTCTATTTGTTTTCTGAAAGAGTGAAAGAAACAAAATAACAAAGTACAAGCTTCAGGAAGAAAACCAAATCAGCTCATTATGTAGAGCTTAGATTAAAGTGCATTCATGGTCAAAATTTACAAAAATCACATATGTTATGTAAGTGAATTGAAATCCAATTAAAAAGGCTTGTCAGTTAAAAAAAAGTGTTTCTTGCCGGTTAAAAAAATGCCTTCATGTCAAACTACAGAGGAAGACCATAGTACAGCTATAACACAAAGCCAAAATAAGGTAATACAATCACTTTTTTCTATTCGCTAACTAATTAACTAGCATTAGCCTTGAATTTAGCCTTCAGCAAAGTACTCTGTATAACAAGCATTGAAAACCAAGGCTTAAGATCTACTTTAAAGGAAACCCCACTTTTGTTAAAAAAATAAAAAATGTAGTCTATAAAATTACTATACAAGCCAGGATGTAATTTAAAGGTTTTAAATATTACCTTTCCATTTCATTCTGCAGCCGTTGTCATTTGCTAACACTGTCAAAAAATATAATACAATATGGCATCCTGGAGGCCTTTTGTACGGAATGCCCCCAGAAATGTGATTCCTTCCTCCTGTGATTTGATCACCAGTTTTAACAAGATGGCACTGAGATGTGTCCAGGTGATTGTAATGAAAGCTGACCCACCAATTAAGGAATCAGTCTGGAAAAGACATGGTAAAATAGTTATTTTGGACTTGGTAGTAATCCTCAACACAGTTTGTGAAAATCTTTGCAATTTATATAGATCACTCAGTGGGCATCTTTTTTAACTTCTCAGTGAAAGTGGAGTTACACTTTAAGATGATCTTAGCTGACTTTTTGATTTTAGCTCAGTTGTTTCCTCCATAGTTCAGTGATTGGTTTCTCTTCTTAAATTAAATTGGCATATTCTGTATTACAAACATAATTGTATTAGGCAGACTTCTCGCAAAGATATCTCGGAAATGTTAAAACAAATAAAAGAAAAGAAAAAAAAATAGTATTCCCCACTGTGCCTACTTGAAGCAGAGCTCTGGGCTCTTTCAGAAAAAAAGTACTTTAGCTGCTGACTTTTAATATTAGGACACTTACCTGTCCACAAATCCAGCTGTGCCTTCACCCGAGCCAATTTTTCAATCGGTTCCTCGGGTGCTGCCACCTCCATCTTGGCTAAGGGAAACTGGCAAAACAAATACAGGTTCAAGTTCAGGTTCTCAGGATAACAGGTCAGGGCTCAAGGACAATACCAAGGTAAGTGTGTAAGTGCTTGCTGGGTATAAATACACATCTCCAGTAATTAGTCTCAGGTAACGTCTGATTGCAGGAGATGATGTCGGCTGCAGATTGCTAGGAGACACCCGCTGGTGGACACCAGTACTGCGGCCCAAAGATCAGACAGTGCCACCAGCAGATGAAACTTTTCCTGCCAGCTCCAGACTGCCAGGAGACATCCACTGGGAGACACCAGCAGGTGAAACCTTTTCTGACACCAGGCGTTTTTTAAAGCAGTCTTACTGAGCTGGCCAGAACCACCTCTGGAGGGAGTCTATTCCACATTTTCACAGCTCTTACTTATGGGAAAAAAAACCTTTCCATTTGTTAGAGATGAAATCTCTTTTCCTCTAGACATAAAGAGTGCCCCCTTGTCCTCTGCAATGACCTTAAAGTGAATAAATCAACACCAAGTTCACTATATGAACCCCTTATGTATTTGTACATGTTGATTATATCCCCCTTAATCCCCTCTTCTCATGAGAGAATAAATTCAGTTCCTCTAATTGTTCCTCATAGCTGACCTCCTCCATGCCTCTTATCAGTTTGGTAGCCCTTCTCTGCACTTTCTCCAGTCCCCCCGATATCCTTTTTGAGAGCTGGTGCCTAAAAGTGAACCGCATATTCCAGAAGAGGTCTTACTAATGATTTGTAAAAGGGCAAAATTATATCTCTCTCTCTGAAGTCCATACCTCTCATAAGGTTGGAAATATGGGAGCTGCCATTGTTAACTTAAATTTAAAGATGCAGGCTTTGGGCCTTCATCCTTATCCTGGCTTTACTGAATTGTGAAACAGTGACCTAGAACATTGCTTATGTTTACAACGGCCTTGAAATTAAAATGTGTTCCAGGAAAACAGGGAAAGAAACAATGTTTTTTTTTTAAACCGCATTGGTGAGCAAAAGTGCTATGTGCTACATGTTTTTTTAGGGGGTAACTATAATGGCGTTAGGTCAAGTTTGTTTTAATTTGTTTTTAGTTTTTTACATTTTTTAAAGTGTAACTGCACCATTTGGGTAGCTACACTTAAAAAAGAGCTCCCCCACCCACTTTAATATTCCCTTGTCCTTGATCCAGTTAGATTGTTGTTCAGATTGTTAAGCCAAACTGTTTTTCAGAAGTCTAATGGGATATTTGCTCATCCGGGAAGATTTTGCAAAGTAGTTAGGTAATCTAAGCAGCAATATCCACTGGATTGAGCTCAACTGAATGTAACTCTTTCAGGAGGGTTGGGGGTGTTCTCATATCAATGTAAATACACCAACGAGTACACTTTAAACACATTTTTTTTAATCTTTTTGAACTACAGTTGCATTGCATTTTTACAAGAAAAGATACTGTATTTCTTCCTTCATTATGTATTTGCATGTAGTCAAAACATAAGATTTGTAAGTTGTCCAAGATAGACTTTAATCAGTCGTTGTATTCATTTGTGTAGAAAATGTATTTTGCTGACATTACCTGTTGCCAGATGTTTGAATCCTGGTATGTTTGAATCATTGGGATGCTTGCCTTTGCATGCACATGAACTTTGATGGCATCCCAGTTTTAGTCAGTAGGGATCAATATTGAGTTGGCCCATCTTTTGCAGCTATAACAGCTTCAACTCTTCTGGGAAGGCTGTCCACGAGGTTTCAGAGTGTGTCTATTGGACTGTTTGACCATTCTTCCAGAAGCGCATTTGTGAAGTGAGGCACTGATGTGGATGAGATGGCCTGGCTTGCAGTATCCACTCTTATTCATCCCAAAGATGTGCTATCGGGTTGAGGTCAGGATTCTGTGTAAGCCAGTCCAGTTCCTCCACCCCAAACTCGCTCATCCATGTCTTTATGGACCTTGTTTTGTGCACTGGTCCAAATGGTGGAGGGGTGATTATGGTGTGAGGTTGTTTCTCAGGAGTTGGTCTTGGCTCTTAAGTTCCAGTGAAGGGAACGCTTAAGGCGTCAGCATACCAAGACATTTTTTAACAATTTCATGCTCCCAACTTTGAGGGAATAGTTTGGGGGGGTGACCCCTTCCTGTTCCGACTGCATACCAGTGCACATAGCAAAGTCCATAAAGACATGGATGAGTGAGTTTGGGGTGGAGGAACTGGACTTTCCTGCACAGAGTCCTAACCTCAACCCGATAAAACACATTTGGGATGAATTACGGCGGAGACTGCGAGCCAGGCCTTCTCATCCACATCAGTTTGCAAACTCAATATTGAACCCTACAGACTAAAACTGGGATGCCATTAAAGTTCATGTGCGTGTAAAGGCAGGCCAAGAAATCAAGAGAGCAGATGTAGTGCAGCCATCAGTTGGGAGAGGATCGCTGTCACATGTGAACACAGAAGCCAGGCTTGTATGTTCAAGAGTGACAGTAGTGAGGGGTCAGCACAGGGCCAACCGAAAAAGAAAGCCCTGGTTATAGGGAAGCCGGACTGACTTGCCAAGAAAGTGATGCTCCTAGCAAGGTTCGGGCTGCTTTTTCTCGTTGTGCCAGGCCAATTTTATGGTAGGGGCCTGGAGCTTACAACTCCAATAGCCCCTGTGCATGGTGGCATTAATGTATGTGAGCACATGAGTGGAAAGTATGTGTATTATAGTCTGGAAGATACTGCACCATATGAGTTTTTCTTTTTTGGGGGATACGCTGAAGAGATTATGAAGAGGTTTAACCAGTTGCCGACCGCCGCACGATGGTGTACGTCAACAGAATGGCACGGGCAGGCATATGGGCGTACCTGTACGTCCCTGCCTTCCCGCGGGTGCCAGCGGCGGTCGAAATCCGTTCAGGAGCGATCCGGGATGAGGGGGCGGCCATTCGTTCATGGCCACCCCCTCGCGATCGCTCCTGACGAATGGAAGTGCAGCGTGACATCACTTCCTCTCCTGTAATGTAAACACAGGCAGAGGAAGTGATGTAATCTCTCCTCCGTGTCGGTATTTTTGGTTCCGGCACCGAGGAGAGAGGATCGGTGAGTTGCACCAACACTACACAATACAGTAGAACATGCCAGGCACACTCTCACCCCCCCTTCACCCCCCGATCACCCCACCAATCACCCCTGCACCCCCAGTCACAGTGACACCAATTGCATTTTTTTTTTGCATTGGTGTCATTTGTGACTGTAATAACTGTTAGGGCAGTTAGGGTTAGCCCCCTTTAGTTATAGGGTACCCCCCTAACCCCCCCAATAAAGGTTTAACCCCGTGATCACCCCCCGTCGCCAGTGTCACTAAGGCTGGGTTCACTTTGCAGCGGTTTATGAGAACGGATGTGATTCGCACCGCACTGCAGTGCAAATCACATCCGATCTCTGTGCGATTCGAGTTCAGCCATACAGATAGTATGGCTGAATTCGCATCGCACCCGCCGCACCCGCCGCAAACTCGTGCGGGACCCTTTTTTTGGTCCGCAGCAGAATCGGATCGCATGGGTGTTCACACCATGCGATCCGATTCCTGTCCGAGTTTGCAGATCGCACTGCGATATGCGAACTGATCTGGGGGTGTCATTAACATTTCACTGACACTCCCAGCAGTTCGCATAGGGCAGTGTGATGCGGGAACCCGCCGCGGATTCGTAGCGTTCCCGCATCGCTCCAGTGTGAACCCAGCCTAATAAGCGATCGTTTTTCTGATCGCTGTATTAGTGTCACAGGTGACGCTAGTTAGGCAGGTAGGTATTTAGGTTCGCCGCAGCTTTTTATAGCGCCAGGGACCCCCATATACTACCGCATAAAGCCCCCTGATTGCCCCCTAGTTAACCCTTTCACCAGTGATCACCATATAACTGTTACAGGTGACGCTGGTTGGTTAGTTATTTTTTTATAGTTTCAGGGCACCCGCCATTTATTACCTAATAAAAGTTTAACCCCCTGATCACCCGGCGGGTGATATAAGTTTGAGGGTCAGATAAGGTCGCCCCAGGCAGCGTCAGATTAGTGCCAGTACCGCTAACACCCACGCACAAAGCATACACCTCCCTTAGTAATATAGTATCTGATCAGATCTATATTAGCGTCGCCAGCAGTTTAGGTTTCCCAAAACGCATTGTTAGCGGGATCAGCCCAGATACCTGCTAGCACCTGCGTTTAGCCCCTCCGCCAAGCCCAGCCCAGCCCACCCAAGTGCAGTATCGATCGATCACTGTCACTTACAAAACACAACACACATAACTGCAGCGTTCGCAGAGTCAGGCCTGATCCCTGCGATCGCTAACAGTTTTTTTTGTAGCGTTTTGATACAGTCGCTGACAGCCTAGGTGCTTTTTTACCTGTGAGTCTCACTAGTGTACCCCTAAATTTAGGGGTGTCTACTTTCCAAAATGGGGTCATTTGGGGGGGGGTTTGTGCCATCTTGGCATTTTATGGCCTTCAAAACTGCGATAGGTAGTGAGGAGTAAAATCAAAAATTTACACCCTTAGAAATCCTGAAGGCAGTGCTTGGTTGTCGGGGCCCCGTACGCGGCTAGGCTCCCAAAAAATCCCACACATGTGGTATCCCCATACTCAGGAGAAGTAGCAGAATTTATTTTGGGGTTTCATTTCACATATGCCCATGGCATGTGTGAGCAATATATCATTTAGTGACAACTTTGTGAAAAAAAAAAAAAGTTTGTAATATTCCCGCAACTTGTGGCAAAATATAAAATATTCCATAGACTTAACATGCCTCTCAGCAAATAGCTTGGGGTGTCTACTTTCTAAAATGGGGTCATTTGTGGGGGTTTTGTGCCATCTTGGCATTTTATGGCCTTCGAAACTGTAATAGGTAGTGAGGAGTGAAGTCAAAAATTTACGCCCTTAGAAAGCCTGAAGGCGGTGCTTGGTTTTCGGGGCCCCGTACACGGCTAGGCTCCCAAAAAGTCCCACATATGTGGTATCCCCGTACTCAGGAGAAGCAGCAGATTTTATTTTGGGGTATCATTTCACATATGCCCATAGCATGTGTGAGCAATATATCATTTAGTGACAACTTTGTGAAAAAAAATAAAAAAAAATAAAAGTTTGTAATTTTCCCGCAACTTGTGGCCAAATATAAAATATTCCATAGACTTAACATGCCTCTCAGCAAATAGCTTGGGGTGTCTACTTTCTAAAATGGGGTCATTTGTGGGTGTTTTGTGCCATCTTGGCATTTTATGGCCTTCAAAACTGTAATAGGTAGTGAGGAGTGAAGTCAAAAATTTACGCCCTTAGAAAGCCTGAAGGCGGTGCTTGGTTTTCGGGGCCCCGTACGCGGCTAGGCTCCCAAAAAGTCCCACATAAGTGGTATCCCCGTACTCAGGAGAAGCAGCAGAATTTATTTTGGGGTGTCATTTCACATATGCCCATAGCATGTGTGAGCAATATATCATTTAGTGACAACTTTGTGAAAAAAAAAATAAATAAAATAAAAGTTTGTAATTTTCCCGCAACTTGTGGCAAAATATAAAATATTCCATGGACTCAACATGCCTCTCAGCAAATAGCTTGGGGTGTCTACTTTCTAAAATGGGGTCATTTGTGGGGGTTTTGTGCCATCTTGGCATTTTATGGCCTTCAAAACTGTGATAGGTAGTGAGGAGTGAAATTACAAATGTATGCCCTTAGAAATCCTGAAGGCGGTGCTTGGTTTCGGGGCCCCGTACGCGGCTAGGCTTCCAAAAAGTCGACCACATGTGGTATCCACGTACTCAGGAGAAGCAGCAGAATGTATTTTGGGGTACAATTCCACATATAACCATGGCATGTGTGAGCAATATATCATTTAGTGACAACTTTGTGTAAAAAAAAAAAAAAAAAAAAAAATTTGTCATTATTCAATCACTTGAGGCAAAAAAATAAAATATTCAATGGGCTCAACATGCCTCTTATCAATTTCCTTAGGGTGTCTACTTTCCAAAATGGGGTCATTTGGGGGGGGTTTGTACTGCCCTGCCATTTTAGCACCTCAAGAAATGAGATAGGCAGTCATAAACTAAAAGCTGCGTAAATTCCAGAAAACGTACCTTAGTTTGTAGATGTGACAACTTTTGCGCAAACCAATAAATATACAGTTATTGACTTTTTTTTTTACCAAAGACATGTGGCTGAATACATTTTGGCCTAAATGTATGACTAAAATTGAGTTTATTGGATTTTTCTAATAACAAAAAGTAGAAAATATAATTTTTTTCAAAATTTGCGGTCTTTTTACGTTTATATCGCAAAAAATAAAAATCGCAGAGTCAGTCAAATACCTTTAAAAGAAAGCTCTATTTGTGGGAAAAAAAGGACGCAAATTTTGTTTGGGTACAACATTGCATGACCGTGCAATTACCAGTTAAAGCAGCGCAGTGCCAAATTGTAAAAAGACCTCTGGTCATTGACCAGCAAAATGGTCCGGTCTGAAAGTGGTTAAGGAAGACACTGAGACATTGGAGTGGAAAAAGCTTTATTAGACCCAAATATTGGTGTATGGGTGGGTAAATCTTTTAAAATCTGAGATTGAGATTGAACCAACTTGATATACTTACCTGATGATTGAAGAAACAGCTGCATATATTTAAGTGCTGGACTTTTTGAATTCACATTAAATCGAAAGCCACCAAGTACCAGTAGGTATAGAAAAAATTCCAACATTCCCCAAGATGTTTACAAAACTTTCAGAACTAAGACTTTGTAAGACACTCTGAATAAATGAAGTTACAGTGGGATATAAAATGAATTACACAGCAGCGACCCATTTGTTATGGTTATCTTGATACTGACATTGTTTTAATTAGTTTAGCTCTGCTCTGTGTCCCTATAATTGTGAACCTCTTACAGATAGGAATCATGAAACCATGCCTGAAGAAGGGATCTAACTACTTCTGAAAGCTTGAACCTTACATTTTATGTGATGACCTGAATATATTTTATCTCACATATTTGTACTTTTCTACAGATTACAAATAAGTCAACATTTTGATCCTTAATGCATTTGTAAAGGTATTTTTAAATTAAAATAACAAACATGTTATACTCACCAGCTCTGTGCAATGGTATTGCACAGAGCAGCCTGAACCTCTTCTTCTGGGGTCCCCCACCAGAGAGCTTAGCTTCTCCTCTTCTGTGCCTGTCCTCATAGAAAGCCACTTGTTATGTGGGCAGATGTGCAGGCTTGCTCCTGAGCTGGCTGTGGAAGTCTATAGGCACATAAAGCCCAGCTTGACCCCGCCCCCCAGATCTTTGCTCACAGGATTTGAAAGACAGCAGTAGGAGCTACACAAACATCCTGTGAGAAGAGAAAGACAGTGGAGAAGAACTTCAGCCAGGCACAGTGCTGGATCAATTCAAGACTCAGATAAGTGTTCTGTGGGAAGGGGGAAGCAGAGCAAGTGGCAAAACATTTTTTTACCCTAATGCAGGGAATTTAGACACACTTTAATACCGGTCTTCATTATACATTAAACAACAGCGCATAATAGTGACTATCAAAATTCATCAAACTAAAAATAAAATGTCATATTAGCTCCATGTGATAAAAATATAGTCCATGAAATATTCTTATTATGTCCAAAAATGTTCATTCCACAATGAACATTCTTCTTGTAAAGTGCTCCATGCTCAAAATATTAATAAAGAAGTGTTAAAGTGCTCCGAAAAACCTCATGCTATGAAGTGTTGCACACATGTGCCCTTACTCACCAGAGAGAATGGACCCCCAGCTGATGGGCAGGGGGGTCTAACATGCTTAATTCTGGTGTTTAGTAGATGCTCTTTATCGTCCTAGATGGCCAGTGATGTGAGGTGTCTAGCTGTGTTGTTTGATGTCACTAAGGGACCAGAAATTCCATCAACCCGTTTTGCCCCTCCCACAGGGTGTTATCAAAGACAGGACGTTCCGGTATCCTAGCTTCTTATATACCCGTCATGCTTACAGAATATTTTACGGACTATATTTTTATCACTTGGAGTTAATATGAAATTTTATTTTTAGTTTGATGAATTTTGATAGTCACTGTTATGCACTGTGATTTATTGTATAATGAATTATATAAGGTAGTTTACACTTTGAACAGCAGCAACAGAAGTAGAGGTTTACGCGTCACAATTCTATAGTGCAAGTTTTTGATATTTATAATACCTTTCTTCAGATTGATCACTTTGTCCTGGTGTAGCCCCAGGGATCCTAAGTCCAGGCTGGACACACTAATTAGATATACTGTGAAGTTTGTATATATAATATAGGAAGCCCCTTAAAGAATAGAGGAAGGATGTAGCTTAACTGAAGAAAAATGGTATGTGGCAAAATATCAGCGCTGCGCCAAAACTGTGGGTGTGGTCAGATTGCATCAACAGATTAATTGACAGACCTCAGTACACTAATTTTAATAAAATAAAACTGGTCTATTGCATATCCTTTACCACACACAGCTAACCTTAAAGTGATATTCAAGTCTTGTTTTTTTTTTTTAAATAACAAATATGTTATACTTACCTGCTCTGTGTTATGGTTTTGCATGAAGCAGCCTGGATTTTCCTCTTCTCAGGTCCGCCGCTGGTGCCCCTGGGCCCTCCCTCCTGTATGGGTGTCCCAACAGCAAGCAGCTTGCTATGGGGTCTTCCAAGCAGGCGCACTCCCGAGCTGCGACTATGTATGTCCAGTCACACACTGAGCAGTAGCTCGCCCCCGCCCACTCTGTCTCCTGATTGGCTCACTGGCTGTTCCTCCTTACAAAAGAGTTCCCCTACATTCTTTCCTTTAAATCAAGGTTCCCAGAGTCTTCTTTACATCCGAGTTCCCCTTTGCATCACAGTCCCCAACATTTCCACCTTAGAATAAAGGTTCCCAGAGCCCCTTTACATCAGAGTCCACACCGCTCCCCCTTATATCAGAGTCTGCAGAGTTCCACTCATACATTTGAGTCCGCAGAGTTCCCCCTTAAAGTCCCCAGATTTCAATTTCAATTTCAATCAGATCAGTTCTCCATACTGAGCCACTGTCTGCTGTATATACAGATGTATGTATGTATATAAGTTATATATATTCTTGATATATATATATATATTACAACAGTAGATTGCAGTTTAGCCACTTTCACATGAATGGTTCAATTGGGTCCACTAGTCTGTTTTTCAGGCAGACCTGATCGGGCCCTCCATTCACCGCTATGGAGCGGCAGATGTAAATGCATTTGGGAGGGGATTCTATTGAAGAGAAGCAGAGAGGGACCGATGTGCATAAATGAAAGGCCATCGTCTGCCTTTCATCAGGGAGAGAGAAGGAGGAGTGGATATGAGAGTGAAAGTGTGGAGGGAGCACCTGAAGTTCACAGTGCTCACCGCTGTGCTGCCTGACACTGTTCTGCTGTTTTCTTTCCAAGGAACAGTGGCGTGATATTTTCCCTTAGAAGCCAAGATACCTTGAAACTGTGTAGATAACGCAGATAACTTTTTCTACATTTGTAGCGAGGTTATATTTGCATCTCAAAAGTGCAGTATGACGGCAGTGGTAAAAAAAGACATACCATC
The DNA here is from genome assembly GCF_037356315.1 of Lithobates pipiens. Classification (NCBI taxonomy): domain Eukaryota; kingdom Metazoa; phylum Chordata; class Amphibia; order Anura; family Ranidae; genus Lithobates; species Lithobates pipiens. The sequence continues at coordinate 1,565,101 of NW_027507755.1, read as the reverse complement.
TATATTTTGAATGCCAAATAGAGGATCAGGACAAGAGCTGAAATGTAGTATTCCACACGCACATGTTCTTGAAAATAGCTTCAGTAATGCTGGGGCCTGTAATGCCCACCAGCTGGAAACCGTAGACAATCAAAGTGTAGAAGTGTCATCAGCACATCAAGGATTCCTCAAAACGGTCCACATATGCCACTGTTTCAGAGTCAAGCAGGGCACCTTCGCCAGGCAAGTGACTCACTTGCCTGACAAAGGGGCCCTGTGTGGCTCAGAAACATTACCGTATGTGGACCATGTGAACAAAGCTTTGGACCCTTTTCAGGAATCCGTGTGCTGATGACACTTCTACACCAGGACAAGAGTTGGCTCCCTCATTATTGTTGTTTTACATGTGCAAATTATCTGCGTAAGTGACTAAACAAGAAGAAAAAGTTGATACCTTTCACAGTCCCAATAGTTTGGAGGGAGCATGAAAATGTTACATAGAGGCTCAGGAGGCGGAGTCTAGCTCAATGGACATGTCCCACTAGAGCTCTGCTCTTTGAAGAAGGAGAAACGCTAAACAAAGACAGCCCGCCAAATTATTTCTTACAAAAACTCTGTCTGAACATTCCTGTGAGGTGAGAGAATCATTTGGACTCAAAATGGTATTGGGGGAGCCCGGAATAAGTTTAAAAATACCCCCAGAGGAGGCGCTCAGGCAAAGACTGCAGTGAAAATGGTGCCAGTCTCCTCAGCTACAGGCACAATCACCTCAGCACACAGGATTAAAACACAGCGGTCTCAGCAAGTCTCCTCAGAAGAATCCGACACTGAATTATTTTTATCACAGAAATCTTCACATGAATTAACTGCATCCCAAAGCCTTATGAAACAATTTGAGAAGATGCTGAACAAAGCATTAAAGATTACCTCAGAACAAATAACCAGTAATCGGACTAAAGAAATCAGAGAATTGGGAAATCGTACAGCTGCGCTGGAAATGAAAGTTGAAGAAATAGAAAACCCAACTCTTGAATACTTGAATGAAATAGATCTTCTTAAAGAAGAAAACATTACACTACAAAATAAACTGGAAGATTATGAGAACCGTGCAAGAAGGTTCAATTTGCGATTCAGAGGTATACCTGAATCGATCACTGACCTATCTGCCACAATAACAGCATTATGCCAAGAATTGCAACCAGGATTACCGATTGAAAGGCTGGAAATGGACAGGGTGCACAGAGCTCTCATGCCTAAAAAAGCAGATGGACCCCCACGTGATATCATAGCAAAGTTCAATTTTTATCGCACAAAGGAACAACTCTTAATTGCAGCCAGAGAGAAAGACAACCTAACCTTGCAGGATCACAATTTTCAGATTTTCGCTGATCTCTCTCAAGTAACCATTTCTAAATGACGTGCCATGAAACCACATTTAATGGAATTACAATGTCATAACATCACATACCAATGGGGTTTTCCATTCTCCATACGCTTCAGCTACAAAGGTACCAAACACATCTGTAGATCACCGAACAAACTTCAACAAGCCTTACTTTAACCTTAAATTGATCAATGGAACATCTGCAGCTACAACCTCATGTAGAAGAACAGCATCTACCTCTTCCCTGCCTAACTCATCCTATGCATCCGGAAAAAATGGGGTTCATCACACACATAAAAGGGGTCGCTAGGTTTCCCCTCCACAGGGCCAAGAAGATCCAATGGACTGACAGGCTATTCTTTCAGAAATACAGTTATAAGCTAATATGGGAGACATGTTCCCAGAGGAACTATAACATACTGAACTCGTTAACTATGCTCATTTGACCCAAAATTGCAGCCTGCACCTGTATCCTAGGAATAGAATACATTGTGGGTCAGGGGAAATCCCCTACTAAGGTTTAACCTGAATATGCTGAGCACAATCATATGGGAACATAATTTTCATCAGCTATCTCCAATATATGAAACAACGTTTCTTTTTCTCTTTACCTAAATAGAATGGTTAAAGCTCTCCTTATTTAATACTTGCAACCTAGAGTTGCATAATATTATCATTAACCACTTTCAGACCGGACCAATTTGCTGGTCAAAGACCAGACCACTTTTTGCGATTCGGGACTGCGTTGCTTTAACTGACAATTGCGCGGTCGTGCGACGTGGCTCCCAAACAAAATTGATGTCCCTTTTTCCCACAAATAGAGCTTTCTTTTGGTGGTATTTGATCACCCCTGTGGTTTTTATTTTTTGCGCTATAAACAAAAATAGAGCGACAATTTTGAAAAAAACGCATTATTTTTTACTTTTTGTTATAATAAATATCCCCCAAAAATATATAAAAAAACATCAGCTACCATGGCCCCCTTAAACATTTTATCCCTCAATGTACAGGGACTCAATGTACCACAGAAACGCACTAAAGCATTTAGGTCATTCCAAGCAAAAAATGCACACATTGTGCGCCTGCAAGACACTCATTTTACAGTAAAAACAACACCAACATGTTTTAGTTCATAATATCCACAAATATTCACTGCCTCGGCCAATACCAAACAACATGGAACTCTTGTGGCTTTCCGCCAGTCCACTCCATTCACAATTCATTCGCAAATTAAGGATCCAGAAGGAAGATATCTAATCCTTATGAAACACATTTTGAAAACAGAAGTAACTGTGGTTTCTTATTATGCACCTAACAAACAGCCAATTACATTCTTAACACATCTATTACAAGTTTGTAATTTGCGGTGACAGGTGCTGTGTGTTTTGTGGCATTGCACGTCCTTGTCATGTCCCGGGGTTGCGATGCACACTGGGGATCTCGGGGCTTCCTTCACAGCTCGTTGACATCACGCTTCCGGTGCCAGTTAAGTGACGTCTTTTTGACGCGCTTGCTCTGGCGGCCGTGCTTACCATCCGATCATTGAGGGGCTGGGTTTGACACTTGCGGCTGTCCAACTTGGTCGGTACAGCTGGCGGCTGTGTCGCACCTCCCTTGCCCCCTTGGATCTCGGTTGCATGATGCTGGGGGCTAGTCTGTAGCGGCCCCCTTCGCATGGGCTTCCCCCTGTGCAGGGTCACACCTCCGGTATTCCCCCTTTCACTCCCCCATTGCAACCACACGTTCTTTGGCTTCTTTGCCCTTATTCAATTAGCACTAGGTATTCTTAATTTCTTATTTTTCCTTTATTTTATCTCTTCCTTTTTTCACTTTCGTTTTTCTATTCCTTTTCTTCGTCTTTACACCCTCATTAATTCTTCCACATATTTTTAATACATACCATACTATTTGTTTATTTTTTATAGGCCCCTTCAGTTGGGTCACCTCCCCATTCAACACTTTATTCGTGGCATATCCTACACTTCTACCTGCCGGGGGTGTTGTCTGTGCGTTCTGGGAGTCGTCCGGGCGTGCTCCCTCAGCCCCGGACCATGGCAATTTTGGGCAGGCCCAACTTTTGGTGTCTGGTACCGCCTCTGCACAGATATATATGTAAGTTTGTGGGTCGAATGTACATGTGTGGGGGTTCCTCCATATTTGTGCAATTGTCCACTTTTTCTGAGTTGATTTAAATACGGTTGTTTACTCTACCCATAGGTTACCATTACGGTGTTGCTCCTGACGAGTGGCTATAAGGTCATGAAACGCGTAGAGCTTTCAACTGCTGTTTTGTGTATACAGTCTTCAACAAAGCATGAACGTTCCTTCTCGACCTTTGTTTCTTTATAATTTTTATTTTTTCTCCTAAATGACGCTTCTGTGTGTCATGTATCTACACATAATTTGTGATTATTTAATATTTGGCTCTGCATGTGTTTACTACTAAGTCCTTGTTGGAATGTATAATCTGATGAAATAGAAAATACTAATATATGGCTATGTGTATTAATATGTAAATATATGACTACCTGTACTTATTAAAATATATTTTCCCTAATCGTCTTTCAGGACAGCCACTATGAGAGATAGTCTCCTCCTCTTCCTCTGGAAATACTGCGCCAGCCCATAAATTCTTACTTCCCCTGCCGGACCTCAGTTATTAGTGTTTCCTCCAGCAGGGAGACACTGTGCAGGGACCAGGCCGATCAGTCGGGGAGGCTGTGGCCATTCTTTTCGTCAAGAACCCGGTTGAAAGAAGCAGGGGCTTCGTTAGGAGAAAGCTGGGTTCAAACCGTTCGGATTGATGTTCGGTTTACTTACCTCACCAGGTATTGCCACCTCTTCCTAGTCGAGCGCGGCTTCAGGTCGTGGGGGACTCCTATTGCGTCTACAGGGACACAGCTGGCAAGCCATTCGAAAGATTTCCCTGTACAAGGGTACAGTCCGCCCTTTTTTTCTTTGAACCGAGCGGGCCGAACGACGGGCGACGTCGTATCCGGCGGAAATGAAGACTTGACCTCGAATACGATCGACTTCCGGATCCGGGTCGTGGAGCTGATAGGAGGGCCGGGCACAAGCTGGAGAGGAGTTGGGAACGCGCACAGGCAGCGTGAAACTCTGTAGTAAGCAGCCACCTGCAGTCATGTCTGAAGCTGAGGCTCAACCAACAGACACTACCTCCAGCATTCCTAAGGTAAGAGCACCCTGGGGAGGGGTATTCTCTATCTAGGATCCCCCGACCCCAATGTATGGTTCTTTCATGGGGGGGGCAGACCCCCCGGGTGGCGGAGGGGAGGCTCAGATCCCTTCTTTTAAAAAAGGGTCTAGTGCACTCCCAGGGTTGTATCCCGAGCTTTTGTATTGACTTTTTCTCTTTTCTGTTTTTTTCCTTTTTTACTTATTTCAGAAAGCTACGGAAAAAACTAAGTCTACGCATAGCTCTAAAAAGAAGTGTGCCTCCTGTAGGGACATTTTAGGGGAATCTTGGACAAAAGTGTTGTGCAAAGGCTGTATAGATTCCCTCATTAGGGAAAGGGAATCTGAACAGGAGTCAGGACTAGCAGCTTCAGTCAAAGAGCTCTCGTCCACCTTCTCTTCTTTTAGATCCCTTTTTGAAAAATTTCAGCTTCCCACGGGTCCAGCTCCCCAGGATATAACCCCACCTCTAGCACAGAGTTTTCCTCCGGTTCCTCTTCCGATTCCCAGGAGGGTTCAGAGGGGGAGGACCAGGACGGGGGGGGTCCAGGAAAGCCTCCAGATATAAATTATCCCTTGATGAGGTAGAGGACCTCTTAAAAGCGATTTATACAGCCCTCGGTATCCAGGCGGATAAGAAGCCCCTAACCCTTCATGACCAAATGTATTTGGGTTTAGGGAAACCAAAGAGAAGGGTGTTTCCAGTGCATGAAGTTCTAATGGAAGCAATTAAAATGGAGTGGCAGGATCCTGAGAGAAAGCCCTTTTTGTCTAGATCCCTCAAAAGAAGATTCCCGTTTTCAGAGGACCCGGCATGCCTTTGAAATAAAAATCCCAAATTAGATGCCGCTTTCTCCCAGGTCTCCAGACACACAGATTTGGCGTTTGAAGACATGGGGGCCTTGGCAGATGTCATGGACAAAAGGATTGACTCTCTGCTTAAGAAAACATGGGACTCGGCTATCGTCAATTTAAAGCCTGAAATGGCGGTTACGGTTGTGGCTCGCAATTTAGAGCACTGGCTCTCACAGATCCAACAACATATTGAGGCAGGCACAGATAAGGAAACCATTCTGTCGTCCTTCCCTACTATGCTGCGAGGGATCGCTTACATAGCAGATGCCTCTGCGGAGTCCGTCCGCATGTCGGGCAGAACGGCGGCTCTAGCCAATTCGGCCAGAAGGGCCCTCTGGCTAAAAACGTGGCCAGGGGATAATGCCTCCAAGATAAAACTGTGTAGGATACCTCTTGGAATTCTTAAGACCACCCCCTCAAAGGCTCCTTGTCACGCATCTACCCAGGTGCATGGTAAAGGCCGAGGCCTTGCTGAAAGCTCTGAGGGAATTGGAGAATCAGGATGTTATTCTCAGGGTCCCAAAAGCAGAAGAGGGAAAGGGGTTTTATTCTCATGCCTTCGTAGTAAAAAAACCCTCAGGAAAGTTCAGATTGATTCTGAACTTAAAGCCCCTGAATGCTTCAGTGACATACAAAAGATTCCGCATGGAGTCGATCTTTTCAGTGAGGGCCCTTCTACCCCGCAACTGTTTCATGGTATCTCTGGACCTAAGGGATGTGTATTTACACATCCCTATAGCGGAGGCCTCGCAGAAGTTTCTACGCCTTGCCATAGATTTAGGGGGAGAAACAGTACACTTTCAGTTTCAGGCCCTGCCATTCAGGCTATCCTCTTCATCCCGCATTTTTACCAAGGTCCTGGCAGAAGCCATGGCCTTTCTTCGGCTCCAAGGGATATGTATAATAGCCTACCTGGACGACCTGCTCTTATTTGCAGAATCCCCAATACAGTTGGTCAAGGATCTCAATCTAACCAAAAGGGTCCTTACAGACCTGGGGTGGCTTCTGAACTTGGAAAAGTCCAGCCTGATCCCCTCTCAACAGATCTCCTATCTAGGTTTCCTGTTGGACTCAACACTGTTGAGAGTTTTTCTGCCAAGAGAGAAGGTACAAAAGCTGGACAGAGCGGTGGCCTCTCTTCAGAGCAACCAGCTGTTCTCCATAAGGGTTCTGATGTCAGTATTGGGTCTCCTTACATCTACCCTCCCAGCAGTGCAGTGGGCAGGGCTACATTTTCGTCCCCTACAGACCTTCGTCCTAGGGGTGTGGGACCACAGTCAGGAGGCTCTAGACACCCTAGTACATATTCCACACCAAGTAAAGAGATCCCTCTGGTGGTGGAGGAAAGTGACGAACCTGTCGCAGGGGCGTCTGTGGCTCATCCCGGTTTCTCGGGTTGTTACCACAGACGCAAGTGGAAAAGGCTGGGGGGCACATCTGGGTTCCCTTCTAGCCCAGGGCACTTGGGAGGACGGCGAGTTGGCTCGATCGTCCAACTGGAAAGAAGTAAGGGCAGTGGGACTAGCCCTCAGATTTTTCAAAAAAGAGGTCACCACATTCAGGTGCGGTCGGACAACTCCTCCACAGTGGCCTATTTAAACAAGCAGGGTGGCACGAGAAGCAGAGCCCTGTTGTCTTTAGCGACAGAGATCCTGAGCTGGGCCGAGACCTACACCCTTTCGCTCTCAGCAGTTTTCCTGAGAGGAGAGAAAAACGTGGTTGCAGACTTTCTCAGCCGAAAGAAGCTGAGGGAGGACGACTGGGTTCTCAACCAGGAGGTTTTCAATCTCATAATAAAGAGATGGGGGCCTCCAGAGGTGGACCTTTTCGCGTCCAGAAACAACGCAAAAACCCCCTGTTTTTTCTCACTAAGAAGGGGAGAGGGAGCCTTAGGTGTGGACACTCTGAACCAGAATTGGCACTTCAGAACTTGCTATGCCTTCCCACCTCCAGCGTTGTTGCCAGCAGTTCTGAAAAGTTTCAAATAGAAAACACATCTCTAATTCTGGTGGCACTGCATTGGCCCAAGAGAGCATGGTTCTCAATACTGAAGCAGTTGGCGGTAGAACCTCCCCTACTCTTGCCCCCTCGGGACGATCTCCTCTCTCAGGGACCAGTCCTCTGCCCACGAGTACGCCAGTGGAAGTTAGCGGCCTGGCTACTGAGGAGGGTTTATTAAAAGCTAAAGGGTTTTTAGAGAGGCTAGTTTCTACCCTCCTGGACAGTAGGAAAAGCAAACTCGCCAGATCTATGAAAAGGTCTGGTTACGTTTCAACAAGTGGTGCGCAGAGAGCTCTTTCCCAGTACGGAGCTCCTCCGCAGTTTTGGAATTTTTACAATGTGGGTCAGATAAAGGCTTATCCATTAGTACCCTTAGGGGTCAAGTGTCAGCCCTCAGTGTTTATTTGGAAGATCATTTGGCTGCCAACCCGCGGGTAGTCAGATTCTTTAGGGCCCTGGCTAGACAGAGACTGGTCCAGGGTCTGTCCTTTTCCAGATGGGATTTATCCTTAGTTTTACAAAGCTTAACTGGACCCCCCTTTGAGCCTTTAAAAGAGTGTTTTCTGAGAGAACTTACTCTGAAGACAGTGTTTCTGGTAGCAGTAACAACTGGCAGGAGGGTCAGTGAGATGGAGGCCTTATCAGTCAGGGCTCCCTTTTGCGTTATTTTTCCAGACCGGATAGTTTTAAAGACCGATCCGGCCTTTTTGCCGAAAGTGGCATCCGGCTTTCATAGAAGCCAGGAAATTGTTTTGCCCTCTTTTTGTCCCAATCGCTCCGGCGATAAGGAACTAAAATTTAATTATTTGGATGTTAGGAGATGTATCCTACACTATTTAGAACTGACCAAGACATTCAGAAGATCAGACTCCTTATTTGTTTTGTTTTCCGGGGCCAGAAAAGGTTGTAAGATGCACTATTGCTAGATGGCTCAGAGTAGCCATCGAGCAGGCTTATTCAGTTGCAGGGAAAGAAATCCCAGTGGGTATTAAAGCACACTCTACTAGAGCTATGGTAGCCTCCCAGGCAGAAAGAGCGGGAGCCACGCCAGAACAGATTTGCAGGGCAGCAACATGGTCCAGCTACTCCACTTTCGTGAAACACTACAGAGTGGATCTGGTGTCGGCAGGTGAGCAGGCCTTTGGGCGAAAGGTTTTGCAAGCTGTAGTCCCACCCTAACTGGTAAGTGCTCGTTTATCCTCTCATAGTGGCTGTCCTGAAAGACGATTAGGGAAAATTAGAGTTACGCTTACCGGTAACGTCTTTTCCAGTAGTCTTTCAGGACAGCCCTAGTTACCCACCCGAAAATTGGGGGGGGGGGGGAGGGAGTCTTACAAAAGACCAGAGCGCAGCAGGATAATGGTATTTGACAATATGTTATTAATGTGTTCTTGTGTCTCCCCAGCTGGCCGGAGGTAATCTCGATATAAACTGAGGTCCGGCAGGGGAAGTAAGAATTTATGGGCTGGCGCAGTGTTTCCAGAGGAAGAGGAGGAGACTATCTCCCATAGTGGCTGTCCTAAAAGACTACTGGAAAAGACGTTACCGGTAAGCGTAACTCTAATTTTTTTATCAAATTTTATGCTTCTGCTCCCGTGTGCCTCATACAAAGTCCCGCCTGCTGCTCCTTCCTTTTTAAATATCTATTACAAGTAGTTAATCACATAGACTGGGAACAATCATTGTATGTGGCGATTCCAACCAGGTTCTCCTACCATTTCTGGACAAAACACCATATACTCCACCCCATAACCACTCTAAAATATCTCTCTATCAACTCCTTTCCAAACACAATTTAATTGATTCATGGAGAGAGAATAATCCAACAAAAAGAAATTACACCTACTTTTCACACCCTTGCCAAAAATTCAGTTGTATTGACCACATTTTCCTAACCCCAGGAATGATACCTGAGATTCTCTCATGAAATATAATCCCCATCCCATGGTCTGGCCATAATGCAGTCCTAACAACTATTGCATCAACCATACCACAAGATAAAACATGGTATTTACCAGAGATATTACTTAAAAACCCTTTATAATGTCACAAAATTGAACATGCTCTAAAAGAATATTTAACATTCAACAAAAGCCCAGACATTTCCCCAATAACATTGTGGGAAGCACATAAACCAGTCTTGAGGGGAACACTTCAGCAGCAGTATGGAATACTCAATAGAGAACACAGAAATCTTGCACGTAAATTAGAAACACAATTTAACTCCTTTTTCTTAGCTTTCCAAAGCAATCAATCCTGATCCAACTACTAAAAATAATCTAGAGAAGGCACGCCTGGAATATGATCTTTTTCTTACAGAATCATCTGATAAATTACTGCGTCGTTCCAGACATGCTTTCTTCATGAAATCTAACAAACCAGGCACATATCTGGCGAGGGCACTCAGATCAACAAATAACTAATTTAAACCAATTAGATTAAAACTATCTAAAAACATATATACAAGCAACCCCCTTGAAAACGTTCACAAATTTCGTTCTCACTTAAATACACTTTACACGGAATCAAATACATTAAATTCAAACAAAGCAGATTCCTTCTTCTCACAAATTAACCTACCTGAACTAACTGTTTCACAAAAACACAACTTGAGATACCTATCATGGCAGAGGAAGTAGAAAAGGTCATCAAATTGGCAGAGGCATCCAATGATTTACTCGAAAATAAATCATTTAGACAAGAATTCTTATTGGCGATCATATGTATGATTCACAAACCCCATTCCGATGATACTTCTTGTACTAACTACCGAATTATATCAATGCTAAATCTTAATATCAAAATTCTTTGCAAAGATCTTAGCATCCCGTCTAGGTAGATTCATTGGCATACTTATAAATCGTGATCAAGTTGGCTTTATGCCAACACGACAAGCAGGCGATAATGTACGCCGAGCATTTCTTTTAGCACAAATTGCCAAAACCCATCGCATTCCCTCCTGCTTTCTCTCACTTGATAATCAAAAGGCTTTTGATTCTATATCCTGGTCCTACTTGCATTACACATTACAGAAGTGGGGTTTTGCCCCTAATTTTACTAACTGGATCAGGGCACTATATAATAAACCTAAAGCATATGGTAAATATGCAGGTTATAAATCTGATACCTTTAATATTGAGAGGGGCACTAGGCAGGGGTGTCCGCTTTCACCCCTGTTATTTTAAATTTGTCTATTCGCGGATGATATCCTCCTATTTCTTTCATCGCCACAAGTATCAGGCCCTAACCTAATGCCAATACTTGATGACTTTGCTACATTCTCTGGCCTTTTCATTAATCCCAAGAAATGTGTAGCACTAAATGTATCTCTTTCAAATTTAGAATTAAGTTCAGCTAAGGTAGGTGTCCCCTTTACCTGGGCAGATAAATCCATTCCATATCTAGGAATACAATGCACTGCATCATGCTTGGCTCTTTATTCAGCTAATTACCCTCCATTGATAAGAAATATAACAAATATGTTGAAATCTTGGAACCACCTTCCTTTATCATGGTTCAGAAGAATCAACACAATAAAAATGACAGTCTTACCCAAATTATTGTACCTTTTGCACAGTGTTACCAATTCCAATTCCTGCCTATTACCTGAGAATTATACAGAAAAAGGCAAATGAATTTATATGAGGTTCTTCTAGACCACGTACACAGCAACACACACTTTACCTCCCTAAATTAAATGGAGGTCTAGGTTGTCCTAATTTCACATCTTATTATATAGCAGCACATATAGCATCATTAACTAAATATCATGCACTACAAGAATCCCTTCTATGGGTATCGATCGAAGTTGCTGAATGTGATCCCTTGTCAATAGAACACCTGATTTAGGTCTCACACTGAGAGATCTGAGAGGGTTGCGTAATCCAATTACAAAACATTTTATTTCCCTATGGGACAGATACAAATTCAGAAATCAGTTGCAATCATTACATAATCCTCTACTATCTTTTTCCAGAAACCCTGCATTTTACCCAGCATGGGTATCTCCTAGATCTTTCCCAACCATCTGTGATAATTATGGAATACCACAATCAGAACTATTTAGGTACCTCCAGATCAAAAATTTCTTTATGCCTCTTTTAACCACAGACAGTTCACTAACTAATTTAACTAACTTTAAAAAATATTGTAAAAACGACCCTCATGCTAGGGGCATGATCTCGACCTTATATGTTCAATTGTTAGCTAAACCTGAAACAGTAAAACCAGCTTATGTCCAGAAAAATTATTTACCATCAAATTTTAACAAAGAAGTTCTATTACCATGGTAGTTGACCTAATGGGTAAGTGATTACAGTATATGGATTCTGAGTGATATGGCGGCCCTCGACTCGACCCTGCGGACCTCTCTTCTTCCCTTCCTAGTTTCTTCTCTTCCTATCTTTCCTTTCTTCTCTATCTATTCCTATTATGAGTTTGAAGCTCTTTCCTACTTAAGAAGCTAATTCCTCTAATAAACCATACCATTAATATGCGTTACTGTTATAGTAGTAATTATAGTTGAATATATAATTTACATTGTATTGAATATATAACTCTGAGCTTCATTACTTCTGTTGTATATTATGTACTTAACCTATTGTCAAATACTCTATTGTATGTTCAATAAAATCTTTTTGACTAGGAAAATGTTACATAAAAAGCCAATAAATGAATAGAAAGTTATGTTATTTGTATCAATAAAAAGATAAATTTATAATGGTTGGTGTGGCACCATTCTCATTGCTATATCACATTTTGCAGAAACGTTATGGAGCATAATCACACATCCCCCTTGTACTTTTGAATTATTTTATGCAATTTTGACCGGAAGCTTTATCTTGGAAACTGAAGCCAAGTAATACTCAGGACTTTATTTCCCTTTATTAGTGACCCAATTCTGATAAAAATGTAGTTACTTTAATTTCTGAGGCTTTCTCCTTGTAGACCAGTGTTAGACGTTAAGTTTAAATCTTAATGTTGAAAAAGTGATGTAAATATCCCAAAACTATTTGCTATTGTTTCTCATAATTGCTTGGCGTAGAAGTTGATGTTGCAAGAACTAAAGAGGAATGTCTGTACACGGATGGTGAAAAAGCAGAAAACATACAGTGGTTGTCAAAAAAATATATTCCAGATGGTCTAAATCAGCACTGGTATAGCAAAACAGTCTGTTGGGTGAAAAGGAGTAATGTGACCAGTTTTGCTGATGACACATATTTATCTAAAGTTCTTAAAACTCAACAGGATAATTAGTTATATAAATGAAAAAAAAAAATGCAACATGATCAATTTTGTGTTGAAAAAAGTAATGGTATGCCCCTACGCTTTTGCCCTGTGTACATTAAATTGTATGTAGCACTAACCCCTGATGGAGCTGCTGGTTAGTTGGTTGCTGCTTCTGTTCTTCTTGTTGTACGTCTAGGGGTTCCCGCGGTAGATGGCCCAGTAACTTGAGAGACCGACAACAGATCCACTTGAATGGATTTTATTTGCAAAATGTAGACAATGAACAGTCTCTTAAATTAGGATCAGAGGGTGTGAAAAGGAATTCAGGTACTCTTAGTGTCAAAGTCAAATTGTTGAAGCACTTGCTCACTTGACTACATCCAGAGAATAGCCATTCGCAACTGAACGATCACTCAGGTTGGACAGTCCTTCTCTCACAAGGCCTAGCAGCCAACAAGGTGCTTACTCAAGAACAAGTCTCTGCCACAGACATTGTTGTAGAACGTACAAGATAATGTCTCTGCCACAGACGTTGTTGTAGAACACGTAGGAAAACTAAGGTTGAAAACACTTGTAGGATACCTGGATCTTTCAGCCAGCTTGGCAATATCCACAAGACCAGATTCTCTCGGTTACTTCAGCCCTTCCAGGCTCTTACTGAGAAACCAACCCGTACGTGGTCTTCTTCTGAAGAGTCCTCCCCTGGAATGCTTGAAGTCACTGGGTCTCTCCCGAACCAGAGACGGCACCCAACCACCTCAGAATCCTTCTTTTAGTTTCCTTGCCTCAGGCTAGCCAGCCATCAAAGTTGGGTGGATCCGCACCCCAGGCCATAGCCTTCCTGGGGGCTGGTCAGGAGGACCAGGACCGTGAAGTCAGTAGATCATTCTGGACCAGAACCCCGAACCATGTGACGTCCGCATATTAAATACCCTCTCCCAGAAAGCACAGCGAGAGCGCCCCTCCCACTGGGCTGGCTCCGAGAGAGAGTAACTTAAGCACCTAACCAGACCATAGTTCCATGCCTACCAGAAGAGACAGTGCCCCTTGTGGCCAGGCTGAACATTTCACAGTCCAGTCAGACTGATGCTGAAGTCTAATTTAGATAATTGTACCCAAACCAAACTGCAGTTTAGGCAATTTTAACTTTGAAAAACCTGCATAGCTCGTGCTCTTCAGGAGCCACTTCTACATGTATCTTTACCCAAAACGTATTTGTATTTTGGGGTGAAGAAGGATTAGACACCTTGTCAGGTTTTGCTGCTATCCAGAGCTCCATTATGCCCCATACACACGGTCAGACATTCCGACCACAAAATCCATTTAATTTTTTCTGACAGATTTTGGCCGAAACTTGTGTTGCATACACACGGTGACCGTGTGTACGCAACACAAGTTTCGGCCAAAATCCGTCGGAAAAAATCAAAGTTGTCAGAAAATCCGATCGTTCAGAACGCGATGACATAGAACACGTACGACAGGACTATAAAGAGGGCAGTAGCCAATAGCTTTTGTCTTGTAATTTATTCTTAGCATGCGTGACACTTTGTCTGTCAGAATTGTCTACACACGATCGGAATTTAAACGATCAGATTTTGTTGTTGGAAAATTTTAGATCCTGCTCTCAAACTTTGTGTGTCGGAAATTCCAATGGAAAAAGTCAGATGGAGCCCACACACGATCAGATTTTCCGACAACAAGATCCGATCGCACATTTTCCATTGCAAAGTCCGACCGTGTGTACAGGTTATTAGAGAAATTTCCCCTTACTTTCTTTTCTTCGGATAACCTTTTAATAGAAATTAACTGAGGGGGCAAGTTACAATAGAGAAACCGACAGCAATAAATAGCTGGCAAGTGTTTTAGCATCCCCATTTAAAAAAAAGAAAAAACTTCAGTCTGTATTAATAAGATGGAGATCTCCTCACTTCCTGTCCTAGGGACAACCTTTTTACTATACAGGAAGTGAAGGAATCTCTACAATATTTCAGAAACTCTGACAAAATTTCTAATCCTTCCCCGCGCTATAGAAATCTTAAAAAAAAGTTGTGGCTATAGATACACTTTAAATGGAATACAACTAGCTGTACCACTAAATGGCAAATACAAAAGTAAAAAAAAAATAAAAAATCTTTGGATGTATAAAAAATGAGATGAGAGGATGTGAAGCTAAAATAGTATTATCCTATCACCCCAGTAAATAAGATGTATAGGGCTACATATGGAATATTGGGGCCGGTTTTTGGTGTCATGCTGTAAAAAAGGAAATTGAGTAAAAGAAGATTTAAAGTGGGTGTAAACCCACTTTAAAAAAAATAAGTGCCCGTACACCACTCCAGCAGCCGATATCACTCCCAGGAGTTACTTCCGGCCCACAGCGCTGGAGCTGCTTGCGTGCGGTAACGGCACCCTGGCTTTCACACTGGGGCTGCAAAAGAAGCAGTTTACAGGCGCTATTTTTAGCACAAAAACGCATGTAAAGCGCCTCAGTGTGAAAGGGGTCTAAAGCATACAGAGTTAGTGACCAAGAGAATGTAATGTATGGCACAGCGTGCACGGTTCAGTGGTGAGAATTTTGTAACTCCTTGTACATTACATACTCAGTACTACTATACTCTGTGTATTGTGCTGTATGTTACATATTAAAAGCCTCAGCATGGTACTCCTGAATGCTGTACTCTGTACAATGAGTTTTGCATTACTTTGTATGCTGGACTGCATATTACATACGCTTTTCCACTGCTCTCTTTGTGCTGAGCTCTATGTTACATTTCCTGACCCCTGCACTCTGTACACAGGGCTATATGCCCCATACTTCTGAGCCCAAGCTTCACAATGAATGTAAGTACTATCCTGTTTGCTGATTTTTTTTTTCTGCACCCCGTGTGATATGAGCTGCTCACAATTGCACAATACACACTCCTGAGCCCTGTGTGTTACAAAGTCCTGAGTTCTGTACTTTGTGTGTTACACATTCCTGAACCATGTGTGATATGCAGTTCTAAGGCCTCACTTATTACAGTTATTTGGCGCCACTGTACTTCTCTCCTCTAGGGAAGGTGTGTCTTTTGGGGGTGGGGTTTGGGTGTGGCTGTGGGAGGGGATTTGGGCAGGGAGGGTGAGTTCCTCCACCTATTTTCTGAGAAAAAAAGCCCTGGCAGGGACTAATTTGAATGTACAATATATATGTGTAAAGTGCTGTGTAAATTGATGGGTCTATATAAGTATCTGTAATAAATAAACAGTGACTGCCCTGTTCCACGTTATTCATTTGATTTCAATCATGGAAGCTCAGTATCACACTTTGTTGCATGTAAATGCAGTTTGCCTGGGATTATCCCCGCCTTCAGACTACCATCCACCCATCAAGGCATTTGAATATTTACATAACTCCTCCCGATAGCCAGCCCACTGCTTGCATCAGGACTGATGGCTCTTTAGAGGAATACTGGGTAGGAAGCTGTGATGTTTACAGGAAGCTATGCACAGCACCTACCAGCTCCTCCCTTCA
This sequence comes from Lithobates pipiens, assembly GCF_037356315.1. Taxonomy (NCBI): domain Eukaryota; kingdom Metazoa; phylum Chordata; class Amphibia; order Anura; family Ranidae; genus Lithobates; species Lithobates pipiens. The sequence goes on along the minus strand of NW_027507755.1, from coordinate 1,548,947 downwards.
GCCATGATCTGTTTGCATTGTGTAGCCACTTAAGCCCTGGACCATTTTGCAGGCCAAACACCAGAGCACCAGAGGATGCTGGGACTGTGACATCATAAGAGGCAGGGACATCACCCGGTGACCCCGTCCATTGCCCCTATATAAGTCACCGCACAACGTGTCACTGTCATTGCGGCCAGAGACAGCGTCCAGTCAACATCTCAAGGAAGAAGAAGAGAAGGCATTTGAATATTTACATAACTCCTCCCGATAGCCAGCCCACTGCTTGTATCAGGACTAGGGATGAGCCGAACACCCCCCTGTTCGGTTCGCACCAGAACCTGCGAACAGACCTAAACTTCGTGTGAACTTTAGAACCCTATTAAAGTCTATGGGACTCGAACGTTCACAATCTAAAGTGCTAATTTTAAAGGGTAATATGCAAGTTACTGTCCTAAAAAGTGTTTGGGGACCCGGGTCCTGCCCCAGGGGACATGGATCAATGCAAAAAAAAGTTTTAAAAACGGCCGTTTTTTCAGGAGCAGTGATTTTAATAATGATTAAAGTGAAACAATAAAAGTGTAATATTCCTTTAAATTTCGTAGCTGGGGGGTATCTATAGTATGCCTGTGAAGGGGCGCATGTTTCTGGTGCTTAGAACTGTCGCTGCACAAAGTGTCATTTGTGCAGGAAAAAAAGTCTTTTAAAATCACTTGCGGCTAAATTGTCGGGTCTCCGTAATACAGAGAACACTCAATGAGTGTTCTCTGTATTAGCCGACAATTCATTCATTCATTGATTAAAAAAAAAAAAAAAAAAAAAAAGAAAAAGCGTGGGGGTTCCCCTAAATTCAATTACCAGGCCCTTCAGGTCTGACATGGATATTAAGGGGAACCCCGTGTCAAATTAAAAAAAAAAATTGACGTGGGGGTCCCCCCAAATATCCATATCAGACCCTTTATCCGAGCACGCAACCTGGCAGGCCGCAGGAAAAGAGGGGGGGACAAGAGAGCGGCCCCCCCTCCCTCCTGAACCGTACCAGGCCACATACCCTCAACATTGGGAGGATGCTTTGGGGGTCTGTGACCCCTCAAAGCACCTTGTCCCCATGTTGATAAGGACAAGGGCCTCATCCTCACAACCCTGGCCGTTGGTTGTGAGGGTCTGCGGGCGGGGGGCTTATCAGAATCTGGAAGCCCCCTTTAACAAGGGGACCCCCAGATCCCACCCCCCCCCCCCTGTTTGAAGGTTTCCATTACATCAGAGGGGGCGGGGTCACCCACACGTCACTGGAGAACCCCTGGCTTCCCTCTCCAGCGTCAGAGGGGCGAGGTCAGGTGACGGGTGGCCCCGCCCTCCCAATATAAGAAACGTCAGCGTTGTGCTCTCTGCAGTGTCTCCGGAGAGGAGACAGAAGAAGGATGTATGGACAGCGCTGGACTGAGAGATTCCCCCGTCGCTGGATATGATCATCCATCGCTGGACCCCGGAGATCCGTCGCTGGATAGCAAGAGTGGATTAGCACCGCTGGAATCTTTTTTTTTTTTCATTTTTAATAAAGGAATTTTTCAAAAGTGTGTTTGTCTTATTTAACCATTTTGACACTTTCTTTGTGAAATGGTAGGGGTACTTTTGTACCCCCTTACCATTTCAAACAGGGGGGGGCCGGGATCTGGGGGTCCCCTTGTTAAAGGGGGCTTCCAGATTCTGATAAGTCCCCCGCTCGCAGACCCTCACAACCAACTTCCAGGATTGTGAGGATGAGGCCCTTGTCCTTATCAACATGGGGACAAGGTGCTTTGAGGGGTCACAGACCCCCAAAGCATCCTCCCAATGTTGAGGGTATGTGGCCTGGTACGGTTCAGGAGGGAGGGGGGGCCGCTCTCTCGCCCCCCCCTCTTTTCCTGCGGCCTGCCAGGTTGCGTGCTCGGATAAAGGGTCTGATATGGATTTTTAGGGGGACCCCCACGTCAATTTTTTTTAAAAATTTGATGCGGGGTTCTCCTTAATATCCATATCAGACCTGAAGGGTCTGGTATGGATATTTGGGGGGACCCTACGTCAATTTTTTTTTAAATTTGACACGGGGTTCCCCTTAATATCCATGTCAGACCTGAAGGGCCTGGTAATTGAATTTAGGGGAACCCCCACGCTTTTTTTTTATTTATTTATTTTTTAAATCAATGAATGAATGAATTGTCGGCTAATACAGAGAACACTCATTGAGTGTTCTCTGTATTACGGAGACCCGACAATTTAGCCGCAAGTGATTTTAAAGGACTTTTTTTCCTGCACAAATGACACTTTGTGCAGCGACAGTTCTAAGCACCAGAAACGCGCCCCTTCACAGGCATACTATAGATACCCCCCAGCTACGAAATTTAAAGGAATATTACACTTTTATTGTTTCACTTTAATCATTATTAAAATCACTGCTCCTGAAAAAACGGCCGTTTTTAAAACTTTTTTTTGTATTGATCCATGTCCCCTGGGGCAGGACCCGGGTCCCCAAACACTTTTTAGGACAGTAATCTGCATATTACCCTTTAAAATGAGCACTTTAGATTTCTCCCATAGACTTGTATAGGGTGTTCCGGCTTTTCGAATTTGCTGCGAACAGCCCAAATTGTTCACTGTTCGCTGAACAGGCGAACAGGCAATGTCGAGTAGAACATGAGTTCGACTCGAACTCGAAGCTTATCCCTAATCAGGACTGATGGCTCTTTAGAGGAGTACTGGGTAGGAAGCTGTGATGTTTACAGGAAGCTTTGTACAGCACCCACCAGCTCCTCCCTCCAGCCATGATCTGTCTGCATTGTATAGCCACTTAAGCCCTGGACCATTTTGCAGGCCAAAGACCAGAGTACCAGAGGATGCTGGGACTGTGACATCATAAGGGGCGGGGACATCACCCGGTGACCCCTCTCATTGCCCCTATATAAGTCGCCGCACAACGCATCCCTGTCATTGCGGCCAGAGACAGCGTTGAGTCAACATCTCAAGGAAGAAGAAGAGAAGGGCTTCCGCGTAGGGCTTCCCCTTTAAGTCCATACCAGGTGACGGGGCCAGCGACGTGTCAATCTCGCCGCCGAAGGTGGCGAAGTTGACTTTCTTCGCTAGTCCCATCTACCTGGAGCCACGTTCAAAATTAACGGACTTTCCTCAGTGTGTGGGCAAGTCCGTTCATTTCAAAAGTCCGGCCATAGGCCGGCGGTTTGTCCGCCGCACCTAGTCCACCGGAAAAGTCTGGTGTGTGTGGGCAGGTCCGCTCGTTCGGAAAGTCCGGTGGTAAAGACCTCGGCTTCAAAATCCGGCGGTTTGTCCGCTTGACTAAGTCCAATGGCATATGTGTCAAAGTCAATAGAGAACTTTCTTACTTTGAATAAATCCAGAGAATAGCCATTCACAGCTGGATGTTCACTCTAGTTGGATAGTCCCTCTCTCACAAGGCCTAGCAGCCAACAAGGTGATTGAGTCAAGAACAAGTGTCTGCCACAGACTTTGTTGTAGAACATGAACAAGGAAACTAGAAACTTGTAGAACACTCACGAGGCACCAGTATCTTGCAGCCGGTCCGGCGATACCGTGCGAGATTGGATTCACTTAGGTCCTTCAGCTTTACTAGGCTCTTGCTAAGAAGCCAACCCTTGCGTGGCCTTCTTCTGAAGAGTCCTTCCCTGGATAACTACGAAGTTGCTGGGCCTCTCCACAACTTGAGATGACACCGGACCACTTCCGAATCCCTTCCTTAGTTTCCTTGCCTCGGGCTAACCAGCCCTGAGATGTAAAGTCAGGTGGATCCGCACCCCAGGCCATAGGTGTCCTGGGGGCTGGTCAGGAGGGCCAGGACCATGGAGTCAGAACATACTTCTGAACTGGAACCCCGAACCACGTGACATCCTCATCTTAAGTCTCTCAGAAAGCACAGCAAGAGTGACACTCCCACTGGGCTGGCTCCAAGAGAAAGTAACCTTAAAGCACCCAACCAGACTGTGTTTCCATGCCTGCCAGAAGAGACAGCGCCACCTATGGCCAGGCTGAACACCCTATAGTCCGGTCAGACTGATGCTGAGGTCAAAATTTAGAATAATTATACCCAAACCAAACTGCAGTTTAGGTGTAACGTTAAATTTCAAAAACACATAGCACATGCTCTTCAGGAGCCGGTGCTACATTTCTATTACAAGGGATGTTTACATTCCTTGTAAAAGGAATAAAAGTGGTAAAAAATAAAAAAATAAAGGGACAGTTTAAAAAAAAAAGTATAATAAATAAGAAAAAAATTATAATTTATAAGCTCCTCATAAGTCTCACCCGCATATGTAAATGGTGTTCAAACCACCCAGGTGTGGTATCATTGCGGTAATTAGAGTGAGAGCAATAATTCTAGCACAAGACCTCCACTGTAACTTTAAAATCGGTAACCTGTAAAAAAAATTAAAAATGTCATATTAAAAATATCATAGAAAATAAGAAACACAGTAGTTACATATCAGACATAGATAATCCTGAGGTTCTTCCCCATGTTTCCTTGTCTGCTAACTATGGCTGTAAAAAGGAAAAATCAATGCTACATAAATAAATAGAAATCATAATCCCTATTTAGCCCTTAGGGTGTAATGACTTCAATGACTATGTATTCACCACACATACCGTTTTTCAAGATAAAAATACATTAGGAAAAATCTTGGGATTATTTGTGTCGTGCATGTAACTACTGTGTACTTGAGATAGTGGATTGAATGGCACTCGGTATCTATGAATTGTCTCGGTATTGTCAAAAAGTTCTACTAATATTATCCCAATGGGTCATCTGGGCAATGTGCAGGCTGCTTATAAATAGAGATGAGCCCGATGTTCGAGCCAAACGTAAGTTCGAATGTAAGTTCGACTAGATCATCGGGTGTTTGCCTGTTTGCTGAATAGCGAACAATTTGGGGTGTTCACTGCAAATTTGAAAGCCGTGGAACACCCTTTAAAAGTCTATGGGAGAAATCAAAAGTTCTGATTTTAAAGGCTTATATGCATGGTATTGTCATAAAAAGTGTTTGGGGACCTGGGTCCTGCCCCAGGGGACATGTTTCAATGCAAAAAAAGTTTTAAAAACTTCAGTTTTTTTGGGAGCAGTGATTTTAATAATGCTTAAAGTGAAACAATAAAAGTGAATTATTATTTTAAATTTTGTACATGGAGGTGTCTATAGTATGCCTGTAAAGTGGCACATGTTTCCCATGTTTACAACAGTCCCTGCACAAAATTACATTTCTAAAGGAAAAAAAAGTAATTTAAAACTACTCCTGGCTGTAATGAATTGTCGGTCCTAGCAATACACATAAAAGTCATTGAAAAAAACGGCATGGCATTCCCCCACGGTTCATTACCAGGCCCTTTGGGTCTGGTATGAATATTAAGGGAACCATCAGAGCCATCAACATGGGGGCAAGGTGCTTTGGGGGGCTACCCCAAAGCTCTCTCTCAAGTACACAATATAGCAGGCACATATCAGGAATATGAAATGTTGGAGTAACAAACCCTTTAACTGTACTTTCCTAGCACATCAGTTAAATGTGAACCTGATGAAGGGTTGAGGAAGCTCAAAACTGTTGTGCTAATGTACATGCAAAGAATAAGAATATGCAAAAGAAGGCATATTGAAAAGAAAAGAAACTTCAAACATTGAGCAAGAATCATTTTGGAGTGCAGTAACCTTCTTTGCTTAACTATATTTGGACAGGGTGAAGCCTGTTGGTTACCTCCTGGTGCACCCTTTGCACAGGAAATGTCTTCTCAGATGGTAAAGCTGCCCATTACTCTTGGCAAAAAGCCTCCAGTTCCTGTAAATTCTTGAGCTGTCTTGCATGAACTGCACGTTTGGGATCTCCCCAGAGTGGCTCAATGATATTGAGGTCAGGAGACTGCGATGGCCACTTCAGAACCTTCACTTTATTCTGCTGTAGCCAATGACAGGTCAGCTTGGCCTTGTGTTTTGGTTTATTATCATGTTGGAATGTTCAAGTACGTCCCATGCGCAGCTTCCTGGCTGATGAATGCAAATGTTCCTCCAGTAATTTTTGATAACATACTGCACTCATCTTGCTATCAATTTTGACCAAATTTCATGTGCCTTTGTAGCTCACACATCCCCAAAACATCAGCGATCCACCTCCATGTTTCACAGTAGGAATGGTGTACCTTTCATCATAGGCTTTGTTGACTCCTCTCCAAATGTAGCATTTATGGTTATGGCCAAAAAGCTAAATTTTGGTCTCATCGCTCCAAATGACTTTGTGCCAGAAGGTTTGAGGCTTCTCTCTGTGCTGTTCAGCATATTGTAAGCGGGATACTTAATGGCATTTGCATAGTAATGGCTTTCTTCTGGCGACCTGACCATGCAGCCCATCTTTCTTCAAGTCCCTTTTTATTGTGACTCTTGAAATAGCCACACCACATGTTTTCGGAGAGTCCTGTATTCACCTGAAGTTATTTTCCACTTCTTGGTTAGAGTTTGAACACTGCTGATTGGCATTCTCAATTTCGTGAATATCTTTTTTATCGCTTTCCTGTTTTATACAGTTCAACCACCTTTTTTCGCAGATCCTTTGACAATTCTTTTGCTTTCCCCATGACTTAGAATCCAGAAACATCAGTGCAGCACTGGATGAAAGATCCAAGGATCTATCAGGATCTATCAGGAGTCCATAAACGCATTGACCTTTTATACACACACACCAATTACAAGCAAACGGATCATTTGGGTAGTTTCTGTTGCCATTATATATATATATATATATATATATATATATATATATATATATATATATATAAGAGAGAGAGGGGAACTTTTTGAAATGACATTGATAATGATTGTTATATTTAAGTGATTGGGTTTATGTCTACTTTGGGTAAAGTGCCTCCTTCAATCAACAAATGGTATTGTTACAGCTTGGGAAGGCATAAGAGAGCAAAATAACAAATTTTGCAGTAAATGAACTGAAGACATCTGTATAATCACTTCTAAGAGCATTTAGACACATCTATATGACACGTGAGAAGACAAGTGTCTGAAGTCTGCATTTGCTGGAATTTTCTTATTTCCTCTGGTTTATATTAAGTAAGGGTATATACTGTATTTTACAGAAAATGCCCATAGATGACAATTGGCCAGTCTGGCCATTTTGAGCTGATATGTAGCAGTCTTATATATATGGTGGCCAAGAGGTTGATTGGTCAGATTTGCGGCATCTGCCTATGACACTCTCTGACTCTTCCTCCCTACATTTCCCCTTCATTGACCTAAACTTTCAAGTTTATGAAGAACTCTGCTATGCCCAGGAGTTGGGACACTCTGTGGTTGTTTCCTGCCTGCATTTCTGACTGCTCTCTAATATTTTTGGGCTGGCATAATTTTTGAAATCCTGACAATCACAAAGGTAACAAAAGGTGTACCTAAATTCTTCAAGTTTCAAGGCATGACAACAGTGTCGCCTGTATCTAGAGCAGTGGTCATCAGCCCTGTCCTCAGGGCCCACTAACAGGCCAGGTTTTATGTATTACCTTTTGGGAGATGTAGACTAGAATACTGCAATCACTGAGCAGCAAATGATATCACCTGTGATGTATTACAGATATCTTGCAAACCTGGCCTGTTAGTGGGCCCTGAGGACAGGGTTGATGACCACTGCTCTAGAGGGATCTAGTGGTTAGATCTCTGAGCTTGATTTTCCAGGCATTAACCTCTACTTAAATGATTTTTGCATTATGAAATATGCAGCAAGATTCGTTTAGATTAGAGAAATCGAAAAAGATCACAATGTTCTTGTTAAGAGCCAGAAAATGTGCTCTTGTCTTGTATTGTTGTTTTCATGACAACAGCACTAAAAGCTAAGCAATTGATGTACATTACTGATTATACACATCAAAATAGATAATTAACATATAATAGAATGCATGGTGTAGAATGTGACAGTTTCACACTTTGAGAACAGATACATATTACATTCTCGCTAAAAATATCTTCACTTCACATTACAGATGCATGATGGCAGTTTTTGCTTCTTCATTAACTTGTATGTTAATGTTGTATTAGAAACTGACAGGTATGCCGAGAAAAATATAATTAAAAGAAAGTCTCAAAAATCAGAAGTGAAATTAGATTAGATTAGTTTTTATTACATTTTAAAATTAAAGTGTTGGTTCCTTTTTCCTTTCTCTCTTATAATTTAAAGTCATCTATTCCATTACAGCCTTATCTAAAGGAGAACACCAACTTTTATCTTATTCTTGTAATTCCTCTCCTACACTATTCAAAACTTACTTGAAGCTGAACTCCGAGGAGATATAAAAGACACACATGAATATGTCTTTGTATTAATACACCATTAAATGTATTTTTTTGAAAGCAAACAAACAGTATAGATTCCTGCATTGACCTGATATCAGATTCAGCCAATTCTTGGTACAACAGAACTCAGACTAAGAAAGGGAGGGGAAGCAGAAGAAGCCAGTCAGGTTTTCTGAATGCAGCATACTGATAGAAAAAGAGAGAAAAGTGAGCAAAGATTTTAGTCATTCTGCTAATTCTCTTTTTCAAAGATAACGAACAGCAGGGCACTGAGGTCAGTATCTAATAAAAAATACTTTATTAAAATAAGCAGCACACTTACATTGAAGTTAGCATGAAACAGCATGGATAGGGAACACCTGAGGCCAATAAGTGTGAGGCTGTAGGCATTACTGAGCAAACAGAGACCGAGGATGGCAGGGACCCATCCAGCTCAAAGTGTGGATATTAGCGGCAGCGTTCTAGGCTGCACACGAGGATGACAGCTGTCAAAATGCTTGGTGGATGTTGGGAGAGGGGGTGTGCATGGCGCGTTGCATGGCCTGTGGTATAGGATCAGAACAACACCAGCAATTGGGGTAGCTTCAGCGTACACTGTGCAGGTGACACAATACACCCGCTGTACTCGAATTTTGGAGCGAATGGCCCATAATGTTCTGGTTTTGCCGAACAGGCAAACAGCCAGGACACATTTTCGACTCAAACACTCAGCTCATCCCTACCCATGACTCAGAATCCAGAAACTTCAGTGTAGCACTGGACTGAACTGGACTGAAACTTATTGACCTTTTATACACACACTACTTACAAGCAAACAGATCACAGGTGAGGATGGTTACCTTTAATAACAATTCAAACCCATTTGTGTTAACTTGTGTGCATGTTATCAGGCCAAAATCACCAGGGTATTTAAACTTTTGATCAGGGTCATTTGGGTAGTTTCTTTTGTCATTATGATTTAAAAAGAGTGAACACAGTTGATTGATAATAAATGGCTTCAGCCAAAGAAATGTTTTTGTTTTATCATTCATATTCTTTGAAAAATGGTCAAGAAATCATAAATTCTACCAGGGTATGTAAACTTATGAGCACAACTTTATGTAAAAAGGAAAGAGAAAATAAATTGCACAACTGATACATATTTCTAGTCCAATGAGACTAAATGGTATGTAGCAAAAATTACATGATAACAGAAGCTGGGATTATTTAGTCAAATTTTTAAATAAAAAAGAACAGGGATAGTACAAAATAGTATGCACCTAAAGTTCCTCATTGAGGCCTCCCGGTGACAGAGTATTGAAATGATAAATCAAAAGGTTTCTCTGCAGCAGAGGGTATGAAACCTCTCTCCCAGAGTCACAGGGAGAAATTTGCTCCAAAACTCAAACTCGAAGACCATTGGTGGAGCAATCATGAGTGGTTTTAAAATGGCGAGGAACACTGTGATCAGTCCTGACTTCCTCAATGAGTCTCCTGTGTGCACCAAAACATACCTAGACTGACATGACATGACATGAGAAGCAGTATCCAAAAAAAATTTGTGGAACAGGAAAAGAAGGAATTGATCAAAGACGTTTTCCTTTGTTATCAGTAAAACTCTTTTTGCGGTGGTCTACAAATTTACACACCTTGCATTTTAGTTTTTACATTAAAACATTCCTACTATATTGAAGAAGGTAGCCAAAGGATGTGAGGAGCACTTTGTGCTGGATGGTAATTTTCTAGGAGCAGTTTTGTTTTTTACATTGGGAGCCCTTCTATAGACAAATTTAGGTCCCAACTTGGGATCCTTCAAAAGGATCCCCCACTGTCTTGCAATGACCTTCTCCATCAGTTTGAAACGGGAGTGAAACTGGGTTATAAATGTAATATTCTAATATTAATATTTAAGTATATTCCAAGCATTAAAGCAATTGTGAAGGCTGAAAGTTTATTTATCTTCATGCATTGTATACATTCAAGTGATAGTAAACTGCCGAACCCCCCCCCCCCTCCCAAAAAAAAACCTGCAAGACAATAGCATAATATGCTAGTATGCATAGCATACTAGCACAATATGAAATACTTACCTTAGAACGAGGCTCCTGCAGCTCGCCCGGTCACCACCGAGGGGTCTAACATGTTCGCTCAGTGTTTCTTCCAGGTTCACCGGCTACGGCGGTATGACTATGATGTCAATTTCGCGTATGCATGCAGGAGTCCTTCTTTCCGGTAAGGTCCGGCAAGAGCCCTCGGACCTTCAGTACGCATGCACCGCTGATGTCAGTGGCTGCATGACAGGTGAATATCTCCTAAACCGTGCAGGTTTAAGAGATATTAATTTTACCTACAGGTAAGACTTATTATAGGCTTACCTGTAGGTAAAAATTACTCAGTGGACAATACAACCGCTTTAAGGTTAAAAACCTTCAAGGTGCATCTCTCCCCTTAGCCCCCCTAATACTTACCCAAGCCCTATCTCGATCTAGCGATGTGCATGAGACCCAAGGCTCTCCCAGGTCTCTCCCCCCTGATTGGCTGAGATGCCACAGCAGAAACCAACAAATATTTTTATTAGCTTCTGATATACGATTTTGCAAATTAGTAATTTTTCTTCATACATTTTGGCCAAAATGTATACTGCTACCTACATATCTCTGGTAAAAAAAATAACCCAAATGAGTGTAATGTAGTTGGTCTTTGTGAAGATTATAAAGTCTACAAGCTATGGTTTCAATCACTGAAGATTGATCACACCTGATGTACTGACAGACTCATTTCATTTCTTAACAAGCCAGGAAAGTACAATGACCCCTTTTTGGAAAGTAGACATTCCAAGGTATTTAGTAAAAGGCATGGTGAGTTTTTTCACGTTGTAATTTTTTCCCACAATTGTTTGCAAAATGACAATTTTTTCCCCACAAAATTGTCATATTAACAGGTTATTTCTCTCACATGGCATATTCATACTTGCAATTACACCCCAAAACACATTCTGCTACTCCTCCTCCAAGGGCATTTGCGCCAGAGCACATTGAAAGAGGTAAAGCTTCACTTTTCAAAGAATACCCAAACACATTCAAAGAAAATTGTAAAAAGCGCATATTTGCTTGCACATGATTGGATTATAGAAATCAGCAGAGCTTCCCCTCATTTACTAAGCTCTGGAGCAAATGCACTTGCAAAGTGAACAGTCTGTTTTCCTTTAGTAAACCAACCCCATTGAGTCCCTTCTCTCCTCATGGACATTGTTTGTGTAGAGAGAGGAATCAGGTGACCACTTGTCAGCCATGCTTTAGCCGAATGACTGCTACAGTGCGGACACTGCTGATCACAGATTGAGGTTACGAGCCAATCGGTGGTTCTTTACAAGGTGATCATCTGTGTCCAATCACAGCTGATCACGGATGTAAATAGAAGCCGGTTATCAAGACTCCTTTTCGCATGCTGACAGCATGAGGAGAGGAGAAGAGAGCCGATAACCGGCTTCTCTAAAAGGGACATGCACACTGATAATCAGGGCACTGATCATCAGTGTCCTGATTATCAGTGCAATCTCAACAGTGCCCACCAGTGCTGCCAATCAGTGACCATTAGTGCCTTGTCATCAGTGTTGCCCATCAGTGCCGCCTACTAGTGCCCATCAGTGCTGCCTATCAGTGCCACCTATTAGTGCCTATCAGCACCATCCATCAGTGCAGCCTCATCAGTGCCTACCAGTGCCACCTCATCAGTGCCCAATGAGTGCAGCCTATCAGTGCCCATCAGTATAGCCTCATCAGTGCACATAAGGGAAGTAGAAAAATTAGCCTCTTTGCAAAATTTTAAAGCAAACTTTTATTTTTGTTTCATTAAACATTTTCGGCCATTTTGTGTTTGTTTAGCAAAAAATTTTAAACCCAGTGGTAATTAAATACTACCAAAAAAAGCGCTATTTGTGTGAAAAAAAATTACACACGTTTAGGTACAGTGTTGCATGACCACACAATTGTCATTCAAAGTGCGATGGCGCAGAAAGCTGAAAATTGGCCTGGTCAGGAAGGGGGTAAAAGTACTCAGTAGGACTTATATCCTCTATATATAGTGTCCTCCACAATTCAATCTCGCCCACCACGGAAACACATCTCTACATGAGAAGATGGGCTACAATTTTACCGTCCCCCTTAACCATTTCTCAATGGCAGGACGTCTGGACTTCTACTTCTAGAGTCTCCAGATGTGTGGAGCAGAGAGAGATACTAATGTTTTGGTACAAAACCCCTGAAATGTTACATAAATATGATCATTCCATATCTAAGCTGTGTTGGAGATGCCTAAGAGATGAGGGCACCCATTACCATATTTTCTGGAGCTGCCCTTTGATTATACATTTTTGGTCTATGGTCCAATCCCTACTACAATCTGTTTTGGAGGTAGATATCCCGTTAGACCCTAAACACTACTTGTTAGGCCTACCTTTAGCGGCGTTATCTAAACACGCCAAGAAACTGACAGCCTATATTCTCCTAGCTGCCAAGAGAGTGATTCCTGCTCTTTGGTTGTTCCCCTCCCCTCCGTCCCAGCCGCAGCTAATTTCTGCAATTGCATACATACGCAGGATGGAACATATGACTGCGCTGGTACAAGACTCTCTACCCAAGTTTTCTAAAATATGGGACAGGTGGGACAATTCCACGTTTAACCCGGAGACGACACCTTAATCTATGGCTATTTACTCTCGGGAATGTTTTTCTCAGATTTGATCTTGGGATTCATACTCCACGACCCCTCCCACAAATACAAATACATCTCTTGGTCTATTTACGTATCCTTATTGGTAGATTCGTGGTGTGTCCTTTTCTCCTTACCTTTTGACGTGCTGTATTAAAATGTTAACATTTTATATCCCGCCTGCGGCGGATTTCTTTGTTGCTGTTACATTGTTAATCTTGATTATTTGTATCGGAATGTACAAATTCATCTGTTGTACAAAAATCTTTTTTTTTTTCAATAAATATACATTTAAATAAAAGTACTCAGTAGGCAAGTGGTTAAATTCTTTAACCACTTTCAGACCTGACCATTTTGCTGGCTTAAGACCAGACCACTTTTTGCGATTCGGCACTGCGTCGCTTTAACTGACAATTGCGCAGTCGTGCGACGTGGCTCCCAAAACAAAATTGACGTCCTTTATTCCCACAAATAGAGATTTCTTTTGGTGGTATTTGATCACCCCTGCAGTTTTTATTTTTTTGCGCTATAAACAAAAAAAGCGACAATTTTGAAAAATACACATTCTTTTTTACTTTTTGCTATAATAAATACCCAAAAATATATAAAAAAACATTTTTTTTTCCTCAGTTTAGGCCGATACGTATTCTTCTACATAGTTTTGGTAAAAAAATCGCAATACGCGATTATTGATTGGTTTGCGCAAAATTTATAGCCTTTACAAAATAGGGGATAGTTTTATGGCATTTTTATTAATCATTTTATTTTACTAGTAATGGCGGCGATCATCAATTTTTATTGTGACTGCGACATTATGGCGGACACATCGGACATTTTTGACACATTTTTGGGACCATTGTCATTTATACAGCAATCAGTGCTATACAAATGCACTGATTCCTGTGTAAATGACACTGGCAGTGAATGGGGTTAACCAAGGGGTGGCAGTGTAGGTGTTAAGTGTGTCCTAGGGAGGGGCATGTTACTAACTGTGGGGGGTGTGGCTGTGTGTTAGTGAATGCTGATCTCTGCCCCAATCACAGGGAGCAGAGATCAATGTCACTTGTTGCTAGGCAGAACGGGCAGATGCTCTTTATTTCCGCATCTCCCCGTTCAGCCTCCCCGTGAGACAATCGAGTCCGCGGGACCTGCGACTGGACTCATGGGGATCCCGACCGGCATGGCGGCAATTTCAAATGGACATACCTGTATGCCAATTTTCTTGCCCGTGCCATTCTGCCGACTTACATCATCGAGCGTCTGTCGGGAAGTGGTACTGCAGCACAACGGATTGAAAATCAGACCATTGCCATTTTTGGCAACACAACATTTGGCGGTGCCTTACCACAAATTGTGGTGCACTTTATTGCAGGTTTATTCTCTTTTTGTGTTCTAAATAAATGGTACCGCAACATACTAACATGTGTATGGTGCATTTCCATGTGTTGTTTTAACATACAACTTATAGGTGTGAACAAGCCCTAAGAAAAGAGTTATGCCGCGTACACACAACCGGACTAGGTCCAACGGTCTTCCCGACAGACTTTCGGCGGAGTTCTGATGGACTTTCCGAATGAACGGACTTGGCCACACACAATCACACCAAAGTCTGATGGATTTGAATGTGATGATGTACGACCGGACTAGAATAAGGAAGTTCATAGCGAGTAGCCAATAGCTGCCCTAGCGTCGGTTTTCGTCCATCGGACTAGCATACAGACGAACGGATTTCTCCATAGGAACTGGGCCCGGCGGCGTTCCGGTGCAAAAATTTTAACCACTTGCTTACTGGGCACTTAAACCCCCCTCAGTCCCAGACCAATTTTCAGCTTTCAGCGCTGATGCAATTTGAATGACAATTGCGCGGGCATACAACACTGTACCCAAATGAAATTTTTATCATTTTTTTCCCACAAATAGAGCTTTCTTTTGGTGGTATTTAATCACAGCTGGGAGTTTTATTTTTTGCTAAACAAACAAAAAAAGATGCAAAAAAATAAAAATAAAAAATCATGTTTAATAGTTTGTTATAAAATTTTGCAAACAGGTCATTTTTCTCCTTCATTGAAGTGCGCTGATGAGGCGGCACTGATAGGCTGCACTGGTGGGCACTGATAGGCTGCATTGGTGGGCACTGATAGGCTGCACTGGCGGGCACTGATGGGCATAGTTAAGGCGGCACCGATAGGCACAGATAAGGCAGTACTGATGGGCACAGATAAGGTGGCACTGATGGGCACGGATGGGTGGCACGGATGGGTGGCACGGATGGGTGGCACTAAGGGGCACTGATAGGTACCACTGATAGATGGGACTGATGGGCACTGATAGGTGGCTCTGATAGGTGGCACTGCTGGGTACTGATGGGCGGCACTGCTGGGCACTGATGGGCACTGGTAGATGACACTGATGGGCACGGATATGTGGCACTGGGGTGCAGCACCATTGTTGAGGCAGATTGTGGGCACTGCTGGGTGGCACTGTGGGTGGCACTGCTGGGTGGCACTGTGGGCACTGCTGGGTGGCACTGTGGGCACTGCTGGGTGGCATTGACGGGGGCACTTATATTTTATTAAGGTGGCACTGGCAGGGGGCAGGTGGGCACTGGCAGGGCTGGCCGTGATCAGCACTGATGTCCCGATCACGGCCGCCGGTGATCGGCTCTTTTTTTTCTCCTCGCGCTGACAGCGCGAGGAGGAATAATAGCCGATTACCGGCTCCGTTGCATCACTTGATCAGCTGTCATTGGCTGACAGCTGATCACGTGATAAGGGGTCGGGATCGACCCCTTCCTCGGATCCGTGATCAGGTGAGTCTCATAGACTCGCCGATCACAGAGCGCGCCACGCGCGCCACGCGCGCCCCCTCAGGGGGCGCGCAGGTCGCTCGTGCACGGGACAACGTCAATAGGAGGAGGTCCGCGCTGTAGCCGTCATTCGGCTATAGCGCGGATCTCAAGTGGTTAAACATGTTCTATTTCTATAGTCTGTCAGATTTTTGGACAGCAAAGGTCCGAAGGAGCCCACACACGATCGAATTGTCCGACGGATTTGTTCCGTCGGACCTTTGCTGTCGAAAAGTCCGGTCGAGTGCATTAAATGTGCTGTTTCTTTCCACTTAAGAATTTCTTAAGTTCTTCATTATAAAGCAATATCCCACCAAAAATTCAAGTAACTTAAAAATAAACCAAAGCCTAGGGAACAGATAATGTATAATTTAACTGCTTCAGCCCCCGGAAGATTTAACCCCATTCCTGACCAAAGCACTTTTTGCGATTCGGCACTGCGTCACTTTAACTGACAATTGGGCGGTTGTGCGATATTGCACCCAAACAAAATTGGCTTCCTTTTTTTCCTATAAATAGAGCTTTCTTTTGGAGGCATTTGATCATCTCTGCAGTTTTTATTTTTTGTGCTATAAACAAAAAAAGAGTGACAAATAAAAAAAAAGCAATATTTTTTTTTACGTTTTGCTATAATAAATATACCTCAGTTTAGGCCAATATCTATTCTTCTATATATTTTTGATAAAAAAATCACAATAAGCGTATATTGATTGGTTTGCGCAAAAGTTATAGCGTCTACAAAATAGGGTTACAAAATAGACAGTATATATATGTCTACAAAATAGACAGTTTTATGGCTTTTTATTATTCATTTTTTTATTAGTAATGGCGGCGATCTGCGATTTTTATTGGGACTGCGACATTATGGCGGACACCGGACACTTTTGACACTATTTTGGGACTATTGTCATTTATACAGCGATCAGTGCTATAAAAATGCACTGGTTACTGTGTAAATGACACTGGCAGGGAAGGGGTTAACCACTAGGGGGCTATTAAGGGGTTAAGTGTGTCTTAGGGAGTGATTCTAACTGAGGGGGTGGGCTTCAACTCACATGACAGCGATCACTGCTCCCGCTGACAGGAAATAGTGATCTCTGTCATGACACAAGGCAGAACGAGGAAATGCCTTGTTTACCTAGACACTTCCCCGTTCTGTGGCTCCGTGACACGATAGCCGGGAGACTGGCGGACATAGAGTCCGCAGTTCCCGCAGGCACGGTCACACTGTACGCTGCACGCGTGTGCCTGCTAGCCCCGCCTCTTAAAGGGGATGTACAGGTACGCTCATTTGCCCACACCGCTGCCATTGTGTCGACGTATATCGGCGTGCGGCAGTTGGCATGTGGTTAGTCATGTTTTACTGTAAACTGCAGTTCACACCAATGTACAAACATAGGAGCATCATATATCAAACCACATATCTGTATTACCAAAGTAAAAAGATAATGCATCCATTTCTATTCCTTTTTTTTTTTTTTTGCTTGGTTTAAATTCCTATATCTGTTAGTGCTGAAAAAACCTCCAATATTTACTTTGCACAGTTCTTGGAACTTCTCAATCCTCTTTTCTGCTGCGCCTAATGGTGTCATTGCATAGAGACTGGAAGCTTTTCAAAGGCAGCCAAGAGAAACTACAGCCCAAGGATTAGAGAATGTACTTTAAGGATTTACACAATTTTATAAAAGACAAAATAATGGAATAGCAGAGAGTGTGTGAGAGGCGAAACACACTGTAATGGTTTTCCTTATAAGTAGAGGTATGGGAGTAGATGGCACAAATGTCATTTACTGAAGAAATGAAACAACACTTCTGATCTATAAAGACGTGATGTAATATGATGTATCAAATTATTTCTAACAAATTGATGCCAATAATAAAATTTTATTTTACATTGCGGATCATCGATAGCAAAAATAAATTGCTAAATTGCTGTAACGGTACTGTGTTTTTCTCTCTGAAAAACATCAAATAGTTCAGTTTTGATTTAGAGATATTCTTTCCTCACACCAAAGGTGTAGTTAATAGCAGCAGGGCCCTTGTGCAACATAAAACAGGGTTGCTCATATCTTATACATAAAAAAAAAAAATTATATGACTATTCCATTCTGACGTTGAAAAGAGAAAACAAATGTCAAGCAGCTCATCAATTTACAGTATCTCACAAAAGTAAGTGCACCCCTCACATTTTTGTAAATATTTTATTATGTCTTGTATACAGCTTGTATAACAGTGTAAATTTGCTGTCCCCTCAAAATAACTCAACAAACAGCCATTAATGTCTAAACCCTATTGAGCATCTGTGGGGCATCCTCGAACGAAAGGTGGAGGAGTGCAAGGCCTCCAACATTCACCAGCTCTGTGATGTCATCATGGAGGAGTGGAAGAGGACCCCAGTGGCAACCTGTGAAGCTCTGGGGAACTCCTTGCCCAAGAGGGTTAAGGCAGTGTTGGAAAATAATGGTGGCCACACAACATTTTGACACTTTTGGCCCAATTTGGACATTTTCACTTTACTCACTTTTGTTGCCAGCGGTTTAGACATTAATGGCTGTGTGTTGAGTTATTTTGAGGGGACAGCAAATTTACACTGTTATACAAGCTGTACACTCACTACTTTACATTGTAGCAAAGCGTCATTTCTTCAGTGTTGTTACATGAAAAGATATAATAAAATATTTACAAAAATGTGAGGGGTGTACTTATTTTTGTGAGATACTGTATTATCATAATAAAGGAGCAAACTGAGAGAGGAGAGAATGCATATTGCTTGTGCAGCCTAAGCAACTGTATAGGTGCCTAAAAAACATAACAGGTACATCAGTTGGTGGGGAAACTTATAGACACCAGAGTTCAAGGTAAGTGAACCCCAGGGGAAAGAAACAGAACAGGGTGTGATGTGGCTATGGCAGAAGGAAAAGAGAGAATTATGTATGCCCTGTGTACTTTAGTGAAGGTACAAGATTTGTTCATTTTAACCACTTCAATATCAGGAAGTTTTATCCCCTTCCTGCCCAGGCCAATGTTCAGCTTTCAGCATTGTCAATGACAATTGCGCTGTCATGCCACTCTGTACCCAAACTACATTTCTATCATTTTGTTCACACAACTAGAGCATTCTTTTGGTGATATTTAATCACCACTGGGTTATTTATTATTTTTACTAAATAAACCAAAAGAAGACAAGTTTTTCTTTGTTTCTGTTATAAAACTTTACAAATAAATAATTGTTCTTCATGAATTTAGGCCAAAATGTATTCTGTTACATTTCTTTGGTTAAAATAACCAAAAGCAGTGTATATTTTTTAGTCTGTAGAAAAGTTATACTGGGGTCCTATCTTATTTCTTGAGGCCCAGAATTGCCAGGACGGTACAGATATCTCCCAGCTCTGCCCACATGGACCAGATATTGAATTAAACACTTCCTTTTTTGGTTTGCAGGTGCATTAGTTCTCATTGATGTTGCACTCTCAGCTCGTTTTTCATCCATTAGAGTTTGAACAATCTGTTTTTGCCACCCCTCTATGCAGGTGTGCTTTTTATTATAATCTACCCTATATACGGTGACTAAGTCTCATATATGCTCCATATCAGTGAGGGGAAGTGTCTTTCCCTTTCTTGGTCTCCCCTTAGCCTGAACACATCCAACTACATTGTGAAGACTACGAAATATGTTGGCAGATTCTGTACAAGTCATGTGACACCATATTTGAATTATGTGTGATATACATATATTTGGGGTTTAGATGCCCCTTTATTTGTTTCTCTTTTATAAACACTATATATATTAATAAATAAATGTGTTTATCTTTATAATAAGGATTGTTGCATATATATATATATATATATTATGTAGCGGATGACATTTTGGACAAAGTGTCATTCATGTGTAAATGTAGTTTTTGCCTCAGAACGGTAATGGGGTTCTGAGGGTTAATTATGTAGGTTAACTTTGACATCAGTTTGGCTGGGCTGTGTTAGAGTTCTGCCTGGTCATGTGTACAGTGAGATGCACATGACAGGCCAGAACCAGGCCTGGTTGGACGTTTTGGGTGCCAGCTTCCTCTGAGCCAATCAGTGGGTGTGCTGGGCCCCGCTGAGGAGTCTGGGGAAGGGTACTTAAGATGTTGAGGTCACGTGTTATGCGTGGTTAGTTCGTGAGGCTCTAACGGTTTGTTCCTGTTTCCTGGACCGAGGTAGCCCCGCGAGGGGTCCTGGTCACAGAGCGTTCGATGCTCCGTAACATGCTTCTGTTGGTTACCCCCCATAGACCCGCCTGGTCTGGGGTAAGGATCCGTCTGTTCCGGAGTCTCGGAACTGGTGAGGCCGAGGCGCAGTAACTGAGGGAGGATTCAAGGTGTCCGGGTGTGCTCTCAACTTGGAGGGGCATCACAGCTCATGAAGGTGACCAGGGGAGGACTCTTTGGAGGAGGGCCAACAAGCTGGCATCCTGAGAAGTGCCTGGTTACTGAGTTGTGAAGGACATTGACAAATCCACGCTTTTTCCAGTACTATCCAGGTTCCTGTTCATTTTCAGTTACAACTTGTTCAAGGTCAGAGATTTTACAAGTTCTGAATAAAAGTGCCGACAGCCATAATCTCTGGCTAGAGATTTGTTCAGCCTTGAAGCCCCCAGCTGTGAGTGGCTACTCTCTGGGTGGTACTAGAGACTTTGTTATGTCTGCAGTTCAAGGAGTTTTTCACCCTTGCCCTCTGTTCCTATACGAGACTGTGTTATTGGATGTTACCCCTTCAAAATAAAACCTTTCAAAAGGACTTTATTGGTGTCAGCATCCAAAGTTGTTGGGTATCAACCCTGGGAACCCATAGACGTGGAAGAACAAGCCAAGCGGAGGTAACCGGTAAGCCCAAAAAGTTAAGGCCGCCCTGCAAAGGGTTATGGCTGCTACAATTATATATACTTTTTTCTTTCTAATATATATCCGGCTGGTGACTCCTAGGTGTGGAGTGTGTGGAACATGGGTTTCCCTCTCTATTAGGCCCTCGCTCTAACAAACTCTAAGCTGCTAAATACCTTTTCTCATCAGCAGTATATACAGTAGCAGTCTTGTGACTTCTATCCGTGTCTGGTTAAAGCTTGTAGGATTTAACTTCATTCTCCCCTGATTGTCCTTGGAGGCTGCAGGACCCTCTGACCCTCTGTCTGGATGGTGCTGATTGGCCCTGTGCACCCTCCAAAGAAAAAAAATACTATCTAGCAATACACACTAAACTGAATCAGCAGAGCTTCCCCTCATTTCAGATCTACTCAGATTTAGAGTGACTGCACTTCCAAGTGCACTTTCAGTGCAAAGTGGATTGCCTTTCGTAAATAACTCCCTCTGTCTTATCAGGAGATTGGGGGGCAGTTGAAGAAGGGGGGAATCAGAAAAGACAGGATCAAACATTATTTTAGGGAAAGCGGAGGATTAACCCCTTAGGTTTCACATTAAATATAACAAGCATGATTTACTGCAAATACAGAGTGATTTTACTGTTGTGGGTTTAGTAGCACTTTAAGCAATCCACAAACCTATAATTTAAAAGATTTGTGTACTTTCTGTGTACCATCGTTGCCACATGAAAAGGATCCTTTTCCCCTCCATATTTTTCTTAAAATTTGTCTGGCATTGATACACTTTTAGCCTTCATGGCAGTTTCTGGCCCTCCATGCTTTTTTTTTTGTCCTCCATAAACTCTATGTCCTCCACAGTTTTTGTCCTCTATAAACTTCAATAGGATTTGTCACAAAGTTTGAGTCCACTGAATTTCTAACAGCATCCGTCAAACCGTGGAAACCGTGGCCACATGTAAAAAATAGCAGCGGTCAAATGCCTCTTGTTCATTCTTTCTGTCGGTTCTCCTTCTATAGTGGGTGCCAGCTTGTCTAGGAACTTGTCTCACTCCATGGAACAATCACGATAGAAAAATTAGGGAGCTCACACCACATAGGTCAACACAAACTGGGCAGATTCGCTCATCACTGGTCCCCAGAGGTCTTCGCAACAGGAGGAGTGAGACAGAAATATGATCTATCACCATGGTTGTTCTCAGTGCTGATGGATGACTCCATCCAAATCTGTGAAATTATCACCCGGCTCTTTAAACTGTGTACCTGGTGAACGAGTCATATCCCTATCCCACAGATGGCCTTCTCTGATGATGTTGCACTGATGGTTCAGACCAGAAGACCAAGGACATGTTTTGTGGAGAAAAGATACTGAAGGGGCCAGCTCTGGATTTAAGTTTAAGTGTAACTAAAGGCAAAACTTTTTTGTTTTGGATAGAGTGGAGGTTGATTAAAACTCCTATTAGATTTGTATTGCTGTTTGTGCCCCTGTTTGGGAGATTCACCCTCTCCATTTGTCCTGTTTTTACCATTAGCATTAAAAGTAAAAGGAAAGCCCACATTTTGGGTTGTCCCCAGAAAAGTAATATGGGGGAATTTTTTGATGGGGACACTAGTTCCAGTGACCTGGAGATTCCCTTAATTTGCAGGATTTTTCTCACTTTCTGATTTAGCTGTGGAGATGGGCTCCTAGTCCCAACCCACCTGCCCAATCCCACCAAGAAGCTGAACTGCACACTGCTAATCACAGGCATTGAGACATTTCCCAGGCCGCAGCTGCAAAGAACGGGAAGCGTCTTACTGCCTGTGATTAGCGGCAGGGCCGTATTTAATATTGATTGGACCTTGGGCAAAATTTTTCTTGCCCCCCCCCCCCCCCCCCATGCAATTTTGCTCTCCACCTGCTCTGAGACATACAATAAATAGAAGCTATTCTTAAAATCAGTTTACTGTATCAGATTAGGCAGCAATTGTGATTGGTTGCCAGTGGTTACAGCATATCATTACTGCTTAATGACTGGTTGCTAGAGGTTACAGCACATATTACGTCTCACTGATTAGTTGCTAGAGGTTACAGCCACCTTTATTTACATATCAATGCTGTCAGCCGCATCTATTTACTTAGTAATGCTGCCAATATTTACATATGAATGACGGTTATGAATGATGGTTATTTACATGTAAACACAGGGTCTGCAGGTGAGTCATCTGTACACAACAATAAGGCAGAGCTGGGCAGCATTAGTACCATCACTTCACACTGAGATATCAGGACACAGTACAGGACTAAAACTTCAAGGGACAAGGGAATTTACACTGGGATAGTTGGCAAGTATGAGGCAGCTGCTTTGGGCCCCACAATGACATGGCCGAGGGCAGCTCCCCCTTTTGCCCTCCCTTAAAGACGGCCCTGATTAGCGGTTTGCAGTGTCAGCTTCCTGGCGGAATCGGGCGCTTAGGTTGGGAATAGGGACTCAAACACACCCAAGTCCATCTCTATTTTGCAGGGGGGCAGGAAGTGAAGGAAAATCTCCCCAATGAGACACAGATGGCAGGAAATACTGAGACATAGATGCAAAAAATACTGACAGGGATTACAACCATCCTTTATACAGTTCTACGTTAAGTATTGTACCCATTCCTTTTTTTTATACTGTCCAGATTGGCTACAATAATAATTTTAAAAAAGTCAACAGGCCTCCTTTTGTATACTCATATTCCTAAAGAGAATATCAGCCTGTTTTCTTTTTAGTCATAAGCTACACATACTGTAGCTGCTGCCAATCAGGTATTTACCAGTACCTGGAGTCCTGCACTGTCTGCCCACTGCCAGTTCTTCTTACCACTGTGGGTCCCCACAGGGCCATTTAAATAATAAGTAATATTTGGAATGATGCTGGTATTTTAATTAATTGCATCAACAATGGTGCAACTATGACTTTTTCTTTTTGTCAAAGTGTAAAGGTGAATTTATGCTTTAAATGGAAAGTCTTTTTAAATCGAAATTCATTTTCTGCCAAGAAATGAACAGCTCATTATCATTGCTGGGCACATGCAAGTTTTTGTTTGTTTAATCTTCCTTCCATTTTTTTTTTTTTTTACACTCCATTACACTTTGTTTGACAGCGGACTAATGTAAGTTCCAGGTGCCACGGGGTGGACGGAAAGATCAGCCGCACAAGATAATTATTCTGTGCAAATATGTATGAATATACCTCAGCCATCACAGAAGAATAACTTAAAACAACTAGAATAAAACCAAATCTATTTTTTTAATGGACCTCCTCTCTCTACATTGTAAAAACACTGAAATACAATAGTTGACAGATAATTCCCATTTCCAATATACTAAACTAATTGGATGGCAAAGGAAAGGAAAGGTACTAATCAAAAGTGATTTTAAATTTAATGTGCTTGAAGACAGTAAATAGAAGCTTGCCCGGAAAACATATCAACATAATATTAAACAGACATCATCATTTAGTGAGAAGGAATTGTTACGGAGTAAGAAATCAGACAAGACTTAAAGCTCCAGGTCATTCCTTATTAATTAGAGGTGAGCAGCTTTGTCATATGAAATTACTTTTTACCAGTTTGCTTAAACAGACAACCAATCAGAAAACAGTAATGGAGCCCAAAGTCATCTAGGTGCTTGTATGTTAACAGAATGGCGATTTTACAGAAACTTTTCCTTCCTGGGTATCATTTTGTGCACATAGATTTTCTGTATTATTGACCTGTGTATAGTGAGCTGTTTAGTTAGCAAATGTTGGACCAATGCCATGATTATTGACTTTTACCCACTTTTCCTTACCTAACCTGAAATTGGGAGTTTTTGCTTTGCAGAAATTTCAGAAAACCGTAATGGGATCTGGCATGACTTTGTTTATAAACAAAGCCATGCCACAGAGGGACAGGGAATGTGTAATGGTGGGGGACATGTTTTGCATTAGCCAATTATGCCTAGCAATGCAGAAAGTCAAAATTTGAGGCTTTTTTTTTCAATGAAATTTTGCTGTTTGGCAAAGTTTTCCAAAAAGAGCCTGAACAAAGTTGGTGCCTTCCTTCTGTAGGGGAAGAATAAATATTATCAAGAGGAGTGGTGTAATGTATGTGTGAGGTAAGTACCTGGAAGTGTTACACTTACCAATTACATAGCATGCATGAACTCTTCAAGGTACTTTAAAATTTTGGGCAACCCAAGCAAGTACCAAGTACGCTGAACCCCACCCGTAACCACCAATCCTGAGGTCTGCTGGGGAACCAACATTTTTCAAAGTCTAGGTACTTAGGTACTAGGTACTTCACTGGCACTGATGGCCAGTGAACCACAATCTCCTAGGCCTCCTACCCTCCCACTGGTTCCTCCTGTTGACTACAACATCACTACTATTTCTTGTAATGGCGTGAATGACAGTTTGAGGAAGCAGCAGGAGAGGTAAGCATTATTTCTTCTTATTTACAGGTATATAGTTTGCTCAAAGTTTATACTTAAAGGGTAACTGCCCTTTCGTGGGGAAAAAATATAGCAAATAAAGAAAAAAATAATATAGCGTATACAATTGTGACACAAATCAAATTGTACTTGAATGTTGTTAAAAATTACCTTTCCTTTTCAATCTGCATCTCTGTAATTTTCTGAAAATGCAATATGGCTACCTGGAGGTGTTCTATACACAGAATGTGTACAGAACGCCCCCCAGAAACATAGTTTTTTGCTTGTATGATTGGCTCACCAATTTTTCTAGAAGTCTGGATACAAGTCAGATTTCCGGCATCCCCTGCAACACAAATGTCATTTTTTTGTGAGATACTTTCAATAGGAACTCGCTGCTAAAGGAATGCAGGCCCAGCAGCTTTCCCTCGTTAGAGCTCTGCAGGTGCACAGCTGATTGATGATTATGAAACCACTCCCATTAAATTCCCTCAACACATGGACACAAAGGAGCAAACAGTGATTTCTTCAGAATAGCAAAAGGTAGAAATCTGCAACATAGTTTGTTAAATCCTTGTAATGTAAATAGTTCACCCAGAGGGGAATGTTTTTTGCTCAACAAAAGTGGAGTTATGCTTTAAGAGTCCATTCACACAGGGGCAACACGACTTCCAGCGCGACTTTGGGAGGCAACTTGGACACGACTTGAGTATGAATCACAGCGCAACTTGGAGCAACTTACAACGCAACTTGAAGTTGCCTCCAGGACAGGGGCTTTGCCAGTGGCCAATCACATAATAATCAACTCTGTGGGAGGGAGGGGTTTACCTAGAAAACTATTTTTACTTCCTAGAAAGTTGCTTCAGATAAGACAGGGAATCCGACTTGGAGGCAACTTCCATTGAAATCAATGGATACAAGTTGCCTAGAAGTCGGATTGAAGTAGTACAGGAACCTTTTCTGAAGTTGGAGCGACTTCAGTAGTGTGCATTAAGATGGCTCTTATTCACTTACATTGATTTTATCATGTTGCACAACTAGGGGTGACTTGGGGCAACTTCAAGTCGGATCCAAAGTTGCCCCTGTGTGACTGGACTCTAAGGGTCTTTTTAAGATAAAAAATATATCTGATGCTAAATCCCCCTACAATACACTTAAATATAATGTGTGCAATTTGTATTACTTATCAGAATGGCACCAATACAAATGGAAACTGAAATTAAAATAAAATTAGAGAAATCCACTACTAAATAAATAATGGTTATAAATGACTATGGCTTAAGAGAGAACTGTCTACATGTTTCGATAGCACTTAATGTATCCATAAACTCCTAAAACAGGCATTGGAAGGAAAGAAAGTAAAATAGAATTAGAGAGGCTTAAATAGAAACCAGAAAAATATGGGAAGTTTCTATAATTGAAAATATAATAATAATAAAAACATCTTCAAGATTGTTTTTAACTATCTACAGGGATTTATGTCAGATTCTGCAAAGTAAAGCAAAGACAAGACATTAAATAACATTGACAACACATGAAAGAAAAGAAATTGCCTTCCTCTTAAAATAAGACATATAATCCGAGGCTAAGATATTTTTATGTACTCTAGAGTGTAGTGCGAACGCTGTGTTCAGACCATCCAACATATTTCCACAAATAATGCTGGTAAGTTTTTGGCTTGGCAGTGAAGCACTAGACATCATCCTATATTTTATCAATAGGAGGTTATATTCTTATTTGTATGTCTGTTGATTATGATGGTAGTTTTTTCATCATCAGCATTTTTGTACAGACAGGTAATAGATCGCCCAAGCGTAGAAAATGATGTCATCTGCCTGGTGAGGTTAAATCCATTAATCAAGTTTGTGAATCTGGGCTTTGCTTTATGAAGGATTATAAAAACAAATCACAACCAAATATGACTGGCAAACCTAGAAAAAATGGTTCATATATAGAGCTATAAAAATAAAACTCGTATATAAAAGCTGTAGCATTAATGAGGGTGTTTGAATACACAACATCAAATTAAACATGATAGTTTTTTTTACACCATTTAGAATTGCAATGTGTTATAACTGATACCTTAAAGGTTTTTTTTTTTTATGCTGTATATTTCATGTAATTATCTTAGTTTAAAGGGGGTGTATAGTGTATTTTAAGCATGTATATTTAATGTTTTACATGATATACTTTGTAATTGTATGTGTACATAAGGAAAGGCTATATTTTCTTTTACATATTAACCACTTGCTTACTGGGCACTTAAACCCCCTTCCCTCCCAGACCAATCTTCAGCTTTCAGCACGGTCACTCTTTGAATCACCGATGTGCGCTGATGAGGTTGCACTGATGGGCACTGATAAGCTGCACTGATGGGCACTGATAGGCGGCACTGATGGCCAGTGATATGCAATGATAAGTCAGCACTAATGGGCACTGCTAGGTGGCACTGAAAAGCACTGATGAGGCGGCACTGATAGATGGCATTGAGAGGTAGCACTGATGGTTGGCACTGATGGGCACTGATGGTTGGCACTGATGGGTGGCACTGAAGGGCACTGATAGGTGGCACTGATGGGCACTGATGGCTGGCACTGATGGGCACTGATAGGTGGCACTGATGGGCACTGATGGCTGGCACTGATGGGCACTGCTAGGCACTGGTAGGTGACACTGATAGGCAGCTCTGATCTGTGGCACTGATTATTAGACAGTGATGGGCATTGATTGGCAGCACTGGTGAGCATTCATGGGTGGCACTGGTAGGTGGCACTGTGGGCACTGGTAGGTGGCACTGTGGGTACTGGTAGGTAGCACTGGTAGGTGGCACAGTGGGCACTGGCAGGTGACATTGGTGGGCACAGCTGCGGCTCTCTGAGTGAGGGACCGATGCCCTCTGACAGAAGCTGGTGATCGGCTTTTTTTCCCCTCACACTGACAGCCAGGGACGCCCACCCGGCAATTAAGGTCCGCGCTGCAGCCATCTTTCAGCTATAGCGTGGGCGCCAACTAGTTAAGGCAATACTTACTACTGTATAGTGCTACACAACGGTTGTGTTTTACTGCTCTATGTAATGCAAGTCTTTGAGTTGGCCAACTCACGTTGTCATTATGGGTATTGTTTGTATATTTTTGAGAAAAATATTGAACTTAATCCATTTTAGAATAAGGCTGTACCATAAAAAATTTGGAAAAAGTGAAGCGCTATGAATACTTTCTGGATGCATTGTATATGAGATAAGGCAAAATGCAAAATTGTGTGTGATGGGACAAATATACATTCACAAACTATTTTTGAAAAAATTGTTGTAATAGGTAAAATGTTAAAATGTCAAAATAGGTAAAAAGTCAAAACGTTTTAATAGTTAATCTACCCTTTAACTAATAGCTAACCAAACGCAATTAAAGTGTTTGTAACCCTAAAAAAAAAGAAAGAAAAACATCCTGTTCAATTAAGGCATGATCTATAGCATATATAGTGCTTGTTCCGTGCAATTTTTCCCTTCCTATATTGTAATATACCTAGTTGATCCTGCCTGTTCCTATGTCCCCCTGTGTGTGCTAACCACGGTAATCTTGCCTGCTGAACCACGATACTGTGGTCAGTTTACATGCCTCTGTCATCCTTCTCTGTCTCCCTTCCCACCCTCCCTCCCTGTCTGGCAGTCTCCTCCACGCCTCTCCTACCACTATTTTGCTGAAAAATTTAGCAAAAATACTTGTATCACTTCTGGTATGGATTATACAGTTATTAAATACAGTGTGTTTGTGTTTTTTTTTTTATGACAAGGCTTAATACCTTTTCTCACACTGCCGCTATGTGATCATGTAACTTCCCTCTGCTGGCTGGCTGATGTCAGAGGGGAATCGCAGCCCCTTCCACTGCTCACCTTAGATCAGGGAAGGAGAGCAGAGGGAGATCACATGACCTCACAGCTGCGGTGTGAGAACAGGTATTTATCCTTGTCAATTAAAAAAACCCACTAACACTGTAGTTATAATGGTATAAACTAGAGGGGATACAAGTATTTTTGCGGCATATTGCAGTGGAATATTGGTGGGAGGGGCAGGGGGAGATTGGCTCTCACACTGACAGGCAGGGAGGGGAGGGAAGCATAAACCAGAGGGGATACCAGTGTAGCGGCGGGCTCCTGAAGAGCACGCGCTATGTTTTTCAAAGTTAAAGATTCACCCAAACTACAGTTTGGTTTGGGCCTATTTGACTAAATTTGGCTTCTGTGTCAGTCTGACTGGACTGTGAGGTGTTCAGCCTGGCCACATGGGGGCACTGTCTCTGGTGGCAGGCGTGGAACTATGGTCTAGTTAGGCACTTGAATTATTCCCTCTCGGAGTCAGGTCGGTGGGAGAGGCCCTCCCACTGTGCCCTCTGGGAGAGGGTATTTAAGACACGGACGTCACGTGGTTCTGGGTTCCGGTCCACTATGCTGTGCTGAGTATAAGTTCCTGGTCCTCCTGACCAGCTCCCAGGAAGGCTATGGCCTGGGGTGCAGTTCGACCCGACTTTGATGCCTCAGGGCTGGCTAGCCCAAGGCAAGGGAACTAAGGAAGGATTCTAAGGTGGGTGGGTGTCGTCTCTGGTCCAGGAGAGACCCAGTGTACTTCGAGCATTCTAGAGGAGGACCCTTTAGAAGAACACCACACGTGAGGTTGGTTTTCTTAACAAGAGCCTGGAAGGGCTGAAGTAACTGAGAGAATCCGGTCTTTGGGATATCACCAAGTGTTCTATCGCTTAGATTTACCTACGTGTTCTGCAACAATGTTGGTGATAAAGACTTTGTTCCTGAGCAAACACTTTGTTGGCTGCTAGGCCTTGTGAGAGAGGGACTGTCCAACCTGAGTACTCATCCAGCTGTGAATGGCTATTCTCTGGATGCTGTCAAAGTAAGCAAGTTCCATAATGTTTATAGACTTTGACATTGAGAGTACCTGAACTTTCCTTTCCAACCATCTGATCTCAAGTTAAAAGACTGTTCAATGGTTGACTTTTGCAAATAAAATCCATTCAACTGAATCTATTGTCAGTCTCAAGTTACTGGGCCATCTACCACGGGATATCCCCTAGACGTGTCACAAAGAGAACGAAAGGTAACAGTAAGCCCAAAAATTACCAGCAGCTCCTTCGGGGGTTAGTGCTACACCAGGAAAGTCACAATGTGACTTTACAAACAATTTAAAGTGGTTGTAAACCCTTACAAACCACTTTGACCTACAGGTAAGCCTAGATTAAGGCTTACCTGTAGGTCCAAGAAATATCTCCCAAACCTATACAGTTTAGGAGATGTTTGCCCGAAAACGGACACCGCTGTCTACGGCGCATGCGCCGTAGACAGCGGCTCGCAGGCGCACTGAGCGTGGCATCCTCGATGACGAAGATGCCACACAATGCCGCGCGTCTTGGCTCCCGTGCGCATGCGTGGGAGTGACGTCATCGTGGCTTCGCCGAATGACAGCAGCGGAGCTGCGAGACCCCACCGAGAAGATGGATGCGCCCAACTACAGGGGACAGCGGTGACTTCGCTGGCTCCTGTGTCAGGTAAGTGACACATAATGGGCTACTATGCGATGCATAGTAGTCCATTATGCTTTGCCTTTGCAGGGAATGAAAGAGGAAGTAAACTCATCAGGGTTTACTTCCTCTTTAATACAATAATAACAATATGGTAGAACAAGCATCTAAAAATGTGAATGTCACAATGCATTAGGGCCACATTGACAATAGGGAAAAAAAATCCCCTGCACCCGTGTCTCCTAGTCCAGGGGGCCAATGAGAGGGTCTGCCTAAATCGGATCATAGATTTTTGACTGAACATTTGCATACATTTCTCAACAGTACATTCAATGACTTAAGAAAAGTTGTTTGAAAGTACTTCAAAGTTTTGTTTGATTTTAGCATTTCATTTCGGAATGCATGTCATTTCCTGAACAAAAAACACATTTACTGTAATGCCCCGAACACACGGTCGGATTTTTCAACGGGAAATGTTGGATGTGAGCTTGTTGTCGGAAAGTCCCACCATGTGTATGCTCCATGGAACATTTGCTGTCGGACTTTCTGCCAACAAATGTTTGCTAGCAGGTTTTCAAATTTTACGCCAACAAAACGTTGTTGTCGGAAAATCCGATCCCGTGTACACAAGTCTGCGCACAAAAGTTCACGCATGCTCAGAATCAAGCAGAAGAAGCCGCACTGGCTATTGAACTTCCATTTTCTCGGCTCGTCGTACGTCTTGTACGTCACCGCGTTTCCATGTTTGGAATTGTTGGCAAACATTTGTGTGCCCGTGTGTATGCAAGACAAGTTTGAGCCAACAAACTTCGAAAAAACAAAACACGATTTTGTTGGCAGAAAGTTCGATCCTGTGTACAGGGCATTAGAATTGTGTTTATTCTAGAAAAATTTTCTATTTTGCTCCTTCAAATTTTCAATCAAAAATAAATGATGGCTTTCCTCCACTAATCATTTGAGAATCAAATGTACGTATGTTCCCAAAGTGAAAGTTTTCAAATGAAATTCTTCTGTTGTATGGCCAGCTTAAGAGCAAACACCACGCAATGTCTGCTGATATTATTATTATTATTATTATTATTATTATTATTATTATATTTATACACAATTTATATAGCGCCAACAGTTTATGCAGCTCTTTACAATGTAGAGGGGGGACAGCACAATTACAGTACAGTTCAATACAGAAGGGACAGGAGGGCTCTGCTCCTACAGCTTACATTCTAAAGGGATGGGATGGTGATATGATATGACTTTTAGCAGAAAAAACCTCTCATGTAGCCCTTCCTGATTTCATTTTACAATGCTCCTGGTACCTAACTTTCGCTGACCTCAACAGTTGCCAGCCCCATATCCAACATGAGTAATTTTACTGGCCATTAAGATCATTAATACCCCTTGGAAGTGCAACTGTAGGGCTTAGCCATGAACTCTGGGATAATTTGTCTCTGATACAAAAGGAAACTAAATTAGAGTGGGGAACAGAATATACTTTTTAGCATATAAATGCATAACATAAACATAAAACAAATCACCTACAAAACAGCAGTGCACCGCTTTAGGCATTTTGGGCCTTTTTTTAAGTAATGTAGAAATAATGTATAGACAAGTTCTTAAAGGGGTTGTAAAGGCTCATCCTATGCATTAAGGTGAAAGATCACCTGTCAGTGACCAGCCTCCCAGCCCCCCGTTTTACTTACCTGAACCCTCGAACTTGACCTACGGGGACTTGCTCTCTCTCTGCCCAGGGTTCTCTTGATGGATAGATTGATAGCAGCACAGCCATTGGCTCCTGCTGCTGTCAATCAAATCCAATGATACGTGCGCCGGGGTAGGGCCGAGTCCCGCATTTGGCCTCTATGGACGCCGAATACTGGACTAAGGAGCATGCCCGCAAGATAACTACCTAGGAGAGAGCTTCTCCCAGGGGGTTATCTGATGTGGGGAGGAGCCACGAGAGTCCCAGAGGTACCCCAGAAGACGAGGTTCGGGGCAACTCTGTGCAAAACTAGCTGCACAGTGGAAGTAAGTATGATATGTTTGTTATTAAAAAAACCTTTATGCCGCGTACACACGATCAAACAAGCGGGTGGAAAAGTCCGGCAAACTCAAGTCCGCTGGACAATCCCCCCGTGTGTAGCCTCCGGCATACTTTTTTGACCCGAAAGTACGGCGGACTTAGAAGGCAGTGTTGCACTCCAATCTTCCCGCCGGACTCGCATTTCGGCGGACAATCCGGCCGTGTGTGCGCCAGTCCGCCGTACTTTTGAAATGAACAGACTTTTCCCGCCCGGAGAAAAGTCCGCTCATTTCGAGTGGGTCTGCAGGTAGGTGGGGCCCGCGAAGGAGACGCCGCTGGCCCCGCCACCTGGTATGGACTTAAAGGGGAACCCCAACGCCGAAAAAAAATCGGCATGGGGGTCCCCCCAAAGTCCACAACAAACCCTTGTCCGATACTGGCCCCCCACCCTATGTGAATGAGTATGGGGTACAATGTACCCCTACCCATTCACCTGTAAAATAAAGTAAAAAAAAAACACAACACACAAGATAAAATAGTTTATTGCACAGCTCCGGGGGTCTTCCGTCTTCGGGGGTCTTCTCGCCGGACTCCTCCGCTATCTTCTTGTAGCTCCTTTACTAGCGGAGGAGCCCGGCATTCTTCTTCGTTGCCGCGGCCTCTTCTTCCGACTTCGGGGGTCTTGTCCCCCTCTTCGGTTCTTCTGCCGGGCCACCGCGCCTTCTTCTAGCTCTTTTACAGGCAGTGGCCCGGTCTTCTATCGCTGCCGCTGTCGCCGCCGCTTTCCGTTCTTCTGTTCTTCTCTTCTTGCCCACACACGAGAAGACCCCGAAGACGAAAGACCCCCGGAGCTGTGCAATAAACTATTTTATCTTGTGTGTTGTGTTTTTTTTTATTTTACAGGTGAATGGGTAGGGGTACATTGTACCCCATACTCATTCACATAGGGTGGGGGGCCGGTATCCGGGGCCCCCTTATTAAAGGGGGCTCCCGGATTCTGATAAGCCCCCCGCCCGCAGACCCCGACAGCCAATGGCCAGGGTTGTCGGGAAGAGGCCCTTGTCCTCATCAACATGGGGACAAGGTGCTTTGGGGTGGGGGGCCACGCGGCCCCCTCCCTCCCCAAGGCACCCCTCATGTTGAGGGCACGCGGCCTGGTACGGTTTAGGAGGGGGGGGGGGCGCTCGCTCGCCCCTCCTTTCCTGGCCGGCCGGGTAGCGTGCTCGGACAAGGGTCTGTTGTGGACTTTGGGGGGACCCCAACGCCGATTTTTTTTCCGCGTTGGGGTTCCCCTTTACGTCCATACCAGGTGGCGGGGCCAGCGGCATCTCCTTCGCGGGCCCCGCCTACCTGGAGACACGCTCGAAATGAGCGGACTTTCCTCCGCGTGTGGGCGAGTCCGTTCATTTCAAAAGTAGGGCGGATAGTATGGCGGACTTAGTACGCCGTATTAGTCCGCTGAAAAAGATGCTGTGTATGGGCAAGTAGCCCGTTCGAAAAGTCAGACGGACAGTCTGGCGGGAAGTCCGCCAGACTAAGTATGTCGGACAGACGGCTACGTGTGTACGCGGCTTTAGTGTCACTTTAAGAGTATAATTTAAAACTTGAATGTCTTTCAAGTCATAACATGTAAGGTGGAGTCTCTGTGGTTGATGTCATTGGGCTCGGTGGGAGGATCCACAGTCCTGGTCATCTGTCTGCAGGAGTTTGGGCAGTGTGGGATAACTCTATGTTTGCTTGATTCAGCAGTGTTATCTGTGACCAGCTCTCAGCAGCTCTTAGGGTGGTCTCAATTGTGAGAGCTGCTGAGAGCCACCGATTTGGAGTGTACAGCCAGTGGGAGCAGTGCCACTTATAACACTGAAAAGCACATATAGAACTCCTGTAATTAGTGAAGCCCATTTAAGCAGGTGAGAAGACACCCATAGGTGAGGTGAAGGGCACTGTGGTGAACAGAGACAATTACTGAAGGGTTTCTGATGTATGGGACTGCTCTTTTTTTACAGACATTGAATCATTTATTGATGGACTATATATTAGGGCTGTTACTGATTAAAATTTTCGTGTTTGATTAATTTATTTTTTTAAAATCTATTAATCGACTAATTTTGATTAATTATAACACACACTTACAGATTCAACTACTTTTAACTGATCCCCTTGCATTGCAGCTCTGCATGTCAGTGGTAAATGTGGTATACACTATATACAATCACCCAACACTAGTTCATTTTCACAATCCATGACTTAACTTCATAGTTCACACAAATACGTTTTAAATTCAAATTGTAGCACTGACGTAAGTAATTTTTTTTCCACAGTAGCATGACAATCCCTCCACTTTCAGTCTAACTAATCACTGTCACCGTATAGCATGCACCCCCGTGCAAACAGGTGGCCATGCAAGCGGGTATCAAAAGGGTTAACACGAACCATAAACTTCTCTCACATCTCCTTAGATCTCAGCAAGGACCCCAGGTCATGGGTAGAAAGAAAACTATAAGATCAAATTTTTGTGTTCAAACACAAACTACTCACATAAAGATGATAAAAACACAGCATGTAAAGCCGACAATCGTGTTAGTTCCGTAGGGCGGCAGCAGGTGACGTCATGCATAGCTCCTCTCCCATACGCGTTACGTTCAATCACAACTTCAACGTCACCAGATCCCTCCCCCTTCCCTTTGTTAGCAGACAGAGTCACTTGGGGAAGGGGGGAGGAGTCCAGTGATGTCACCGGATCTCTGGCGGAACTCCCTGAAGACCTGGAAGCCGACGGAGAGGTGAGTACCGATCAAAAGAATTTTGATCGATTAAAAAAATTTATAGAGTAATCGGGGATTTAATCTTTAATTTCCACAGCCCTACTATATATATATATATATATATCTATATATATATCTATATATATATATATATATATATATATATATATATATATATATATATATATTATTTTTTTTTTTTTTTTTTAAAGATGGACTCACATAAATTGATTATATATAGATGATTTTTACACTGTTTTCAGATATTTATTTATGCACTATAATTTGAATGCACTTTATTGAAGGAGAGCGCTGCAATGTTTTGTGAATATATATATTTATTGTATTTTGTACAGGTGGTTGGATGCATAGTGGTGCTAGCTGCTTCCTATAGTATATAGGATTGAGTAATAGGTGGTTTATACACAGGGATAGCAGGGAAAGTTTTTCCCACATTTATGTATTAAAAAAAGGTTTCAAAAATAGAGGTAGCAGGGGTTGCTCCAGTGGCGAGGAGGTTGAAGAAAACAATGGATTTTAAGTTTTATAACATTTTTGTTTTAAGGTCTAAAATTGTCCCTTCCTTTGTAAGACTAAAAACATAGACTGTTATAGGGCCACCCTTTCTTCAAGTCAAACCTGAACACTTTAGCAGCACACAGCAATTTTTTTTTATAGTATAAACTATACATACTATATATTTTGAAATGAAATAACATTTCTAATCATATGAAGTTAATCACAAGAGTCCCCTTTTTTACGTCTTAACACACAGAGTTCCCCTTTTACGTCGGAACCCGCAGAGTTCTCCTTTTACGTCTGAATCCGCAGAGTACCCCTTTTACATTTGATCCCTACACTGTAAGGGGGGACTCTGCAGACTCTGATGTAAGAGAGAACTTGGGGGTCTCTGACATAAGGGATGCTTAGGGAACACTGGAAACTCTGATGCACGGAGAGGACTCTGATGTAAGGGGGAACACTGTGGCTTCTAGTGTAAAGGGGAGCTCTGATGTAAGGGGTGCTCTGAGAACCCTGATTTCCCTTAGTGTACTTACTCAAAGGCAGGAGAGAGAATGGGGGGGGGGGGGACTTCAGTAACAGACAAGGATAGATGGTGAGCTCACTCACCTCTTGACACCTCTCATCAAGATGTATCTGAGGCTGCTGGACTTCAAATTTCCTGCCCCCACTTTCCTTTTCTGAGGCACAGTGCCAGGGATTGGAGTGTGGGCAGACACAGATGGGTGGGAACGGAAGGAAGAGGAGCAGATCGAGCCCTCTCTCCTCTCCTCTCCTCTCCTGTCTG
Organism: Lithobates pipiens; assembly: GCF_037356315.1. Taxonomy (NCBI): domain Eukaryota; kingdom Metazoa; phylum Chordata; class Amphibia; order Anura; family Ranidae; genus Lithobates; species Lithobates pipiens. The sequence goes on along the minus strand of NW_027507755.1, from coordinate 1,512,188 downwards.
TGTGTGTGGTGGTGGGGGGGGGAGGGTTAATGCTGACTTTGGGCAGTGTGAAAGAGAGTGTAACAGACACTCTCAGCTTAGACAACTGCAGCCAGCAACCCTGCTGGGAAGCCAAAGTCCAGTCTGAATAATGTGTCTGGGTTTCAGGCAGTTTGAAACCTGGATGCGTGATTCCAAACCTGAACTGTCCAGGTGAATCCCAGATAGGTGGGAACCCTAGGCACAGTGCTTGCCTGACACATGCTCTTTTGCTATGTTGAAAATTGTATTATGCAATAAAAAGTCTTTCAGTTCAGTCAGTGTTACCATATTGTTTGATATTACTTTGCTTAGGTGTGCTGTTTTCCAAAAGATGTTATGTACGTCCAATTATTTATAGAGTTAAAGAAAAATCTGTGTACGTTCATAGAAGGTTGTGGCCTTTAACAACGGGTCTCCCAGAAGACCTTTCAGAAAGTTCTGTTGTGCTGCTAGTCTGTCACCGGGGACAATTTACATGTTCTCGGTTGCTGAACATATTTACAAGGGAAAAGGGCAGACATGCAAACCAGTTTTTGACTTTTGCAAGCAAAACTAGCCATGACATTTAGCATTAAACTGCCCGACTTTGTATTTACCAACATAAGATTTTCTAAGTCCACATTCATTTAATTTGCTCCTATTGTGTACTCAAGAACAACTTTTCTCCAGAACAAAGCTCTAGTGTCCTTTGGGTCAAGCCCTCTCTTAATGGGCAAAATACAATCATTCTTAGAGAAATAATCAGCTGTAAGAAGCATAAACAATAGCATAAGTGGGCCGTGGAAGACCAGTGATGAAGCCAATATGAAGCGAACAGGCTGGATATTTTTTCTTTGATAGTTGGTGTTCTGTTTCACTTTCATGTATTTCTTATGTGTTGCATTGAACTGTATCAGGTTACCTTTGTTTTCTGTAACCTGACATCTAGTGGTAGTTTTGGGCCACTACAACTTGTTTACCTTCTCCTTCTGTCCTACCCTCCTGTCCAGTGCTAGTTAGTTTAGTTCGAGCTAGACCACCCTGTTTCTTCTGTGTTCCCTCAGTCATTGTCAGCTCTTCAAAGAGACAGGGCTTAGTTATTGTATTCTTTAACTTCAAAAACATGCAAAAACACCCTCTGCAATACAATTATCTGAGGTAAATAGTTTTGGATTCAGCTTCTGTGTCTTACTGAAAAGTTAAGCTGCGTGTTGATGGTGCTAAATTAGCAGGTGACCATATTGCTTGGACAGACAGAAGGGGGTATGTTAATGCATAAAGAAGACTTTACAACTGAACAGTTGTTTCATTTGTTTTAATTTTGTCATGGAATTTATTAGGGATGAGCTTCAAGCTTGATTGGAATGTAAGTTCGACCAGCGCTGAACAGAGAATTTTATGGGGCATTTTAAGACCTCAGTGCATTGCTGTATGATGACTGGCCAAAGCATACACCTGACCTGCATGCTTTGGCCAATCACAGCATGCTCCTTAGTGAGAGCCATAACTGGTCAATCATGGCTCAGGAGGACTAAGTCCACGCCCCACACTATATAGGCGCCCGTATAGTGTGTTATAGTGGACGGAGATAGAGAGATTAAGCTAGATTAGGCAGGCAGGTTAGTTAGTGGCAGTGTATTATATATATATTAGGGCTGAGAAAATTAAAGATTATAGGCATACGCCACTTTTAAGTACACAATGGGGTTTATTTACTAAAGCTGGAAAGTGCAAAATCAGGCTCACTTCTGCATAGAAACCAATGAGTTTCCTGGTTTTATTACCAAAACAAGCTGAGGTTAGAAGCTCATTGGTTTCTATGCAGAAGTGAGCCTGATTTTGCACTTTACAGCTTTAGTAAATAAACCCCATTGCGTACTTAAAAGTGGGGTATGTCTGTAATTCCTCAATTAATCGATTAATTTTTTTGATCGATCAAAATTGTTTTGATCGGTACTCACCTCACCGGCTTCCGGGTCTTCAGGGAGTTCCGGCGGAGATTCGGTGATGTCACGGACATCGACGTCACTGAACTCCTCCCCCCTTCCCCCAGTGCCTCTGTCTGCTAACGAAGGGAAGGGGGGAGGAGTTTGGTGATGTTGACGTTCTGATTGAACATAAAGCATATGGGGGAGGAGCTACGCATGACGTCACCTGCTGCTGCCCTACGGAACTAACACGATTGTCGGATTAACATGCTGTGTTTTTATCATCTTTATGTGAGTAGTTTGTATTTGAACACAAAAATTAAATGTTATATTTAAGCAGTGAGCACTTAGATCTTTTCTTTCTACCCAAGACCTGCCATCCTTGCTGAGATCTAAGTAGACGCGAGAGAAGTTTATGGTCTGTGTTAACCCTTTTGATACCCGCTTGCATGACCACCTGTTTGCACAGGGGTCCATGCCATAAGGTGAGAGTAATTAGTTAGATCAGAGGTGGAGGGATTGTCACGCTACTGTGGAAAAAAAAATTACTTACGTCAGTGCTACAGTTTGAATTTAAAACGTATTTGTGTGAACTGTGAAGTTAAGTCATGGATTTTGGAAACGAACCAGTGTCGAGTGATTGTATATAGTGTATGCCACATTTACCACTGACTAATGCAGAGTTGCAATGCAAAGAGATCAGCTAAAAGTAGTTGGATCTGTATGTGCGTTATAATTAATCAAAATTAGTTGATTAACCGACTAAAAAAAAATTGATTAATCAAACACGAAAATTTTAATCAGTAACAGCCCTAATATACATATATATATGGTCAGGTATACATATATATATGGTCAGGCATAAATAAATAAATATATATATATATATATATATATATATTCTGCATTCAGCGTAGCCTATATATACACAGTGTAAACTCTATCAGTTCAGTCAGTACAGGCAGTGTATTTGATGTTACAATAAAAAAGAATAACTGCGCTGACCCTAAATAATGTAAATATCTTACCACATATCTAAAACAGTGAATTATATTTATCAATAATCCATCAATAATTAATCATAAAATCAATCAAGTGCATATTTAGTGAACTACAATAATATAGGGTAAATATTTTTTCTTAATATAAAATATTGGTGAAAAAATTAAAATCATATGTTTAACAAAAGGACAGCCCCCGTATTTCTCTTCAAGAAATGGTTATCCAAATCCCATGTGCACAAATCCACATTTGTGATTGGAAAACTTCCACCAATTCATGAGACACCACCACCTTTTAAAATGAACACTCATCAAAAACAGAATAAAGACGCCTATGGTTTATGCCTGGGTTAACCACTCCACTCATATGAATATATTTGAAGATTTCCAAACGGTAAGCCAATAATCAATCCATACATCTCCACATTGGTTGATCTCAGAATCTCATAGAAAGCAAACAGCCATCATTGCGCAACATATTATGCTTTATTCCATCAATAAAACATTTAAAAAAATCGTCCTCCCTTTTGGGAAGAAGTCTTCTGGGTAACGCCAACGTCACTTCCTGCTCCAACCTGCACCATATCAAGGCTTGCATCGCATGCCGACCCCAGGAGACAGAACAGCGTATGTTAGCCCCAAAAGTATTGGAAAGACTCAGTGCTGGTCTATAGGTACTATATTTGTGAGTGGAAATTTTTTATTGAGTTATTTTGAGGGGACAGCAAATGTACACTGTTATACAAGCTGTACACTCACTACTTTACATTGTAGCAAAGTGTAATTTCTTCAGTGTTGTCACATGAAAATATATAATAAAATATGTACAAAAATGTGAGTGGTGTACTCACTTTTGTGAGATACTCTGTATTTGTATATATATATATATATATATATATATATATATATATATATATTGACAGTATATACTATATATACAATACTGTGCAAAAGGCAGTAAATTAAGAATTTTTTCAGAATTAGACATGTTAGTTTATTTTTATCAATTTACAAAATGAAATGTAAATGAACAAAAAAAATACTTTGCCATGTGGTGCCATGTTGAACTTCCAGTGATCAGTATGAGAGAGTGAGAGCCATAACACCAAGCCACATGACACCGAGTAAGGTAAAATGGTTAATGGCTAAATTCGGACATTTTCATTTAGGGGTGTACTCACTTTTGCTTCCAGTGATTTATACATTAATGACTGTGCAAATTTACACTGGTATACAAGCTGTACACTCACTACTTTATCAATGCCCCCCACCAATCACTACTTCTGAAGAATATAATTCTTGCTTTTCTAGAAGGGAAATTCACAAACAGTATTATTTACCTTACTCAACAGTCCTGCAATCTTCCAGGGATGGACAGTCTTTTTAAAGACATTGTCCAGCCTTGTCACCGGGTGACTGCCCACATTCTGAAACCAGACTGCCAGCTGCCACAAAACTGAGAGTAAGTTATGTAACTTCCTGGAAGAACTATGGCTATGCTATAGAAGAGATTCTTCCTGGCATGGTTGAATTCCCTAGCAAGCGAGTAAAACAAATGTTTATAGAAAGAAAAACACTACAAATAAGCATTTTAAATACTTGATTTGTCTGTGCTTTTAAAGAGGGATTCCACCTAAAAAAAAAATATTAAAAGCCAGCAGCTATAAATACTACAGCTGCTGACTTTTAATAAATGGACACTCACCTGTCCCACAGGAGTCTATGCCCGGAAGTGGGTGTAAATACCTGTCTTTGACAGGTATCTCCACCCCACTCCCCCCTGTAAGGTGCCAATTGTGACACCGGAGGGGGGGAGGATTCCGATCAGCGGAAGTTCCACTTTAGGGTGGAACCCCGCTTTAACTGCTGGTTGCAGGGTCTCTTTAGGAATCCAGAAAGCTGCTGCAGGGACCAGAGATTTCTGGACAAACCTGGAGATCTATTCAGTATCTTCTGCTTCTCCCAAATATTGTGTTGGTTCTGACAAGAAAAGCTCCTATCCTTTTGCATAGTGTCAAAATTTTACATTAAATTCTACCCTCCACACATTCCTATTGGCCCATCACTATGATGCATTGTCTTACTGGTCGATAGGAATGTGTGGAAGGAGGGAGGGGGTGGGCAAGCTTCAGCACTATGAAGAATTGATAAAGCTTTGTCCGATCACATCTAGCAATCAAGCAAAGTAGTGAACACTAAAAACTGCAGTAGGTGTGTGCACCTCTGGGAGGTGGCACCTAATCCTTGTTAGCAGCTTTCAGTATTCTTAAAGTGCCTCTTTAATGTGTAAATCTGCTGGGTCATTCATTTTTTCCCCCTGATGCTCCACATAGTAAATTAGCAGTTGTACCTCTATGAAGATGACTATAGGAGGGAAGTGCTGTCCTCAAACAATGTACCGTAAACCATATCTCCCAACTCTATGCAATGTATTTACCCAATCGACATACTCCTGTCATTCCCTAAGTTATGCAGACATTATATGCCAAAAATAAATTATTATATCCAGAATTGTTATTTTTCCACCATGACTTTTACTTTATCTGGGCTTTTCAAAATTGCAAACAAGATAATTAGGAGATAGGATGAAGGTTCCGTGCAGAATGACACTTTTAGTAGTTAAATAGTACATTTTCAAAAGATATCAGGATCTCAGACAAAAAAGAGGGACAACTTATGAGGAAAGGGGGACAAAGGGATTTGGTAACAAATGAGGGACAGTTGGGAGGTACTGTATAACTAAACGTGTGGACATATGATACCAAATATCCCTTTAATTCTTTCCGTTGGATAAATGATTCTGTTTGATAACAAGTGCTTCCAATACCCCAATACGTTTAGAAAGTCACAGCATATTCAGGCAGCGTTTACAAACAGAAGCCATGCTTGTATATGTTGGATCATCTGTAACAATCCTTGGACAAAACTGGGTAACTTGGCTATAAACATAAACAAGTTCTTCCAATAGTGGCCTCATGGGGGATTGGAAGTTCATCAGCTTCAAACTTTTCATTTTCACAGACTCTGGAATTGTTATTATCGTATCATATCACATATCATATCACTTCTTACATCCCTTTAAAACTTTCCTTCAGACTTTTTAAGATGTACTAATTATTTAAAAGGGCTCTGTGAAATTTTATTCCAAGTTCTAAATCATGCGCTTTTCCTTTAGCATTTGATATAAAAAAAATTGAAAGTCCATATAAACTTCTCCAATATGGGGAAATGGTATTTAACTGATCACAGAACAAGTTATTTAAATATAGACCTATTCCCAATGAGATTCATTAAAATAAGTGTGATCTAAGGTTAACTGTTAATGTACACTGTCTGGAATCTGTAATGAGCTCTAGAACTTTTTTTAAAAGTTACTAAGTTTAATTTATAACCTATCAAATGCTTATTTTAAATACCAAGCAGTCCATTTTAAAAATGATTAAGTTCCTTTGAATGTGGAATCAAATCTACATATAGATACTGCTTGATGGGATAAGCAAAAGCCAGTCGCTTTTTTTTCACAAACTGCAAAAAATACTTCAATAAAGGTATTTCTATAATTGATGGAGGTCATTTGTATCACAAAGATTAAAACTAATGAATCTTAGTTGGACTATAGAAAGCATCTTCATTATGTTAATGGAAAATAACCTACTCCCACCCATCCCCAAAGTAAGTCAATGAGTGAGAGTTGAGACACTTTTTATTTTTTTTACATATGTAAAGTGATGATGAACCAGCCATGACACAGAAGGCAAAAGGAGGTTGAGCTTACAAGGAATGGGACATGGTACTGGAACTTGTATGAAATAGCTTCCAGCATTCTACTTAAAAAAAAAGTCTACTAGCAGAGGCAGCTCATCAATTATAATGTTGTATCTCACCCAACATAAAATCAACATTTCTGCTTTGCAGCTGACTTGAAAAATGTATTTAGAAGGGGGCATGCAGAATATAGTCCATGAACAGATTCAAGATTTCTGAGAACAAAATCCACAGTGTGTTATTCATGTTATACCTTTTTGGCTATACAATGAATAACGCACATGAAAGACACCAATTAATACAGTTCTGTATTCATTAGTACACACTTTTTTTTAAATTCAAGCAATGTGAATAGCTGAATTTGACTTGGTATTAGATTCTTGCAGTCTCCATACAGCATTGCTTAGACCAGCCCTTTTTAACCAGGGTGTCCATGCACCCTGGGATTCCTTCAGCTTTCTTCAGGGGTGCCTTAGAAAAATGTCTAAAAATTGATCAGAATTGGTATACATCGGGTTTATCAAGCCTGCCTTTTAGTTCCCTGAAGACTCAGATTTTCATTGTGTACTTTTACAACCTTCTAGCTTCTGGCGTCCTAACAACTAATGAGTCTGACATCATCAGTTGATAAGGAGAACATTGGGCACTTGCAAGTGTCCATATTTGCTCCTCTCCATCAGCACTGGGATCACACTAGCTGAGTGCGGGAGAGAAATTGAGGGAGAAGAGAAATGTTGGAATACTAGCCAGAACCAGTGTGCAAAGATATATTTGCTAGGGAAGAAAAAATCACCTCGAGCATTGGATGTTCTACGTGTGTGGATGCTGCTGCATTATGTAAATGTGGTTTAAATCTTTTGCATTTTAGAATAGGGTGCTTTGAGATGAGATTGTCCATATTTTTTTTTTTAATTCTTTATTTTAGTAAATTTCTCAAAGACAAATATGGGAAAAGAGTAATTAGAGCTGAGAACTACAACTGACACACACGCCTCATGAGAGAACACACAAGGCAAAAAGTCAGACTCCGTGCCGTTACACCGCATATGGATAACAATTGAGTCCTTACCACTGTCCATAATTTTAGAGGGTGCCTTGAATGAAGAAAGGTTTAGAAACACTGGTTTGGACTGAGTGATTAAAGTCAAACTAAACTGTATCTGAGCCCCACAAAACTGAAAATGCAATTTAATTCATTTTTAGTATTCAAAGCAAACTCACTTCATCCAGCCATGTCCCCATGCTTTTATTTTGTTGAGAAATCACTTTGAAAAACACCCCCACTAGCGTTTGTGGTCACGGCCATCTTGAGTAAGGGCAGAAAATGCATGTAGCATTTACTTCCTGGAATCCATCTGCCCTAGCAAAGACACGCAGTCAGGAGGGTGTGCTTAACTGAGAAAGCCCCTCCTCCAGATGACAAAAAGAAGACTCTAAACATCATTTTGGCCTAGGCCAAAAACCAGGAAGCTAACAAAAGGAATAAAAATGTTTTCAGCGAGTAAATAAAAAATAATTTCCTATATACTGAATAATGTTAGCAGTATAATGAACAAAAAATCGCTCATGTTAATTGAGAGAGCTAAGGGGAAGGGAAGGGGATCACTGCTCCAGGTGGAAATGTGGATATAGAACTCTCCTCGGAACTGGAACACCAGGTGTCGGCTAAACATATAGCAACATGAGGCAAAAAGGAAGTTCTGGACAACCACACTCCAGAATATAGCCTTTATTTGTAAAAAGTCCAACAGATACAAGCCACAGGAAAAAATGGGACAAATGAGCTGATGCGTTTCACACTTAACAGTGCGGCTGTCCAGAACTTCCTTTTTGCCTCAACTGAGGGAGCTTAGTTATGTCTTAAGAAGCAACACAAAGAGCCAATTAGTTATGTGACTTGTTGATGAGGAGCATGCTGATAGGAGTATGCTGATAGGAGGAGAGGGCAGATGGAAGGAGCGATAAGATTGTCAGTCTGCTGCTTCTCCTTCACCGCCCATTCACAGATTATAAGTGTTACTTAAAGTGATTCCAAATGAACACCTTGTAAAACAACCCATACAGTTTAAAGTAGAAATGAAAGGCAAAACATTTAAGTATAGATATAAAAAACATTATAAATACCTTTTTCCCTTTTTATAAGTGATCACATTCCCTCTGTTCTCAGCTGCATAAGTACTGGGGGGAGGAGAAGCAGCAGCACACTGAGCTTCCCAGTGAAAGGCTGTGCAGCGGGGACGGGTCAGGGCAAGTCTGATCATTGGAGGAGAGTAAACTGAGTTCCCAGCACAGCTAAAGAACTGACTACATTGTGTTTGCCTGTTTAGTGTGGTCAGTTTTTAATAGGAAAGCAGGGGGACTGGCAGGAACACCAGGGATTTCAAATAAAGGAAGCTATTCAAAGAGAATAGGATACTTTATCATACAAGTACATGGTACAGCAGACACATATAAATCATATGGAGTGATGGGGTAACAAACGCTTTAACTGCAGCAGAGAAAAACCAAATCTCCTGGCCTGCCAGAGAGGGCTGTGCAGAAAACAGATCACATACTGTATAAGTATTTCATCCGCATATTCAACCGTTGGCTTGGAGTACACCTTTAAATTGATAAAACCCATGGAGAGTCATATCTTAATTCTGTTATATATAAGCAACTTATGCCCTGTACACACAAGCAGATATTCTGTCGGAAAAAACTTGGATGGTTTTTCCGACGGTATTCCACTCAAGCTTGGCTTGCATACACACAGTCACACAAAAGTTCTCTGAGCTTTCAACCGCCAAGAACGCGGTGAAGTACAACACTACGGCGAGTGTGAAGTTCAATGAAATGAAGTTCAATGCTTCCGAGCATGCGTAGGAATTTTGCACGTTGGAATTTGTACAGACGATCGGAATTTCCGATCAGAACTTTTTCCGACCGAAAAATAGAGAACCTGCTCTCAATATTTTGCTGGCTGGAATTCTGCCAGCAAATGTCAGATGGAGCATACACACAGTGGAAATTTCTGACCAAAAGCTCACATGCGACTTTTGCTGGCAGAATTTCTGATCGTGTGCATGGGGCTTTAGAGTAAAAAAAAAAAAAAAAAGCAACATGTGCTCCATAACATTTTTATAAAATGTAAGAATTACTTCTGTAAAATTTAGTGAACCATTATCAAGTTAAAAAGAGAAAAGAATTATGTGATATTATCAGGTATTGCCATAGCACTTACCATATACACCTGCTGATGTAACTATCCCATAGTTCTTTGATCCTATTTTCAGGCACATGAAACTAAAAGCTGATATGGAATGAATAACCCTGACAATAGTAACCTTCAAAAACTAAATTTAAGTGGCACCCCCTGCTATTTTAAAATGCTACTTCTATCACCATGCCAACCCAAACTTTGACCACAAAACTTTTTGAGAAATGATGGAAAACTACCTTTGTAACTTGACTGATTGTGCTATAATCAAGATTCTTGCAACCTCCCTTATGGCGTTTCGGCTGTGTTTTTAATGGATTGTTATTCTGTTACTTATTATTAGGTGTGAGCTCTGATTACAGCTTCTTCAAGTGGACTTTTAGTGAAAAAACAATATTCTAACAAAAGTAATGTGCGTGACATTTTCAGCTTCATAAAGTGATTTACAAAAAATATTATTTGTTTTATGTTTTTAATGTGAAGAATTTGGTGTTGCCTAATTCATGTTTCTGATTAATCTCAGAACTGAACTGCTAGACCTGACTCAGATGGGCTTATCGATCTGTATGCCTGTCTTTGCTCCCACGGGATGCAACCACGTGAGGGCAGTTTTATTCTTGTCTATTGGGACAGAGCAGTTGGTCCCAATTTGACAACTATGCAGGTGCGAGTGCAAATTGGGACCTGAGAATGTGTCTGTGCAGCTACTACAATAAATAAAACCTACCCAATAAATACTACCCAAAACCTAAATACTACCCAATAAACATAAATGGGACTACCCACACATGGATTCACAGAACACCTGTGCATCCTGCATGGGTAAAGATGGCCCTTCGCATGGGTGTATGCATAGATATGCCTGTGTGAAGGAGGCCTTAATATAACATAGTTGCTGCAGAGATCCTGGTCTACTTATCATGTGATGTTTCATTCCAGCCATCTCTTTCCTCCATACTAATCTACATAGTTACAGAGTTAATCAGGTTGAGAAAAGGTACACGACCTTCAGGTTAAACAAATATAAAAAAAAAAAAACCCCTTCATCCACAGAAACCCACAGTTGATAAAGATAAAGGCAATCAAAAAAAAAAACACAAAAAAAAACATGGCATGGTCCAATTTACCCCAACAGGGGAAACAATTCCTTTCTATCCCCTAAAACAATTGGGTAATCCCTGAATTAATAATCATATATAAAATATTACTTAGAAATATTAAAATCCAGTTGGATTCTTTGCATTTAGAAACACATCCAGTCTTTTAAAACAAACTATAGAGTTGGCCAGAACTGGCTTCCTAGAAGTCTAGAAGTCTATTTCACATTTTCAACGCTCATACTATAAAAAAACTGTGCTGAGCTTAAGCCTTTTTTTCTAGAGGGGAAAAAGCTTTTTGTCATTTGCAATTACCTTAAAAGTTAAAAACGTTGCGCCAAGTTTACTACATTGACCATTTAGGTATTTATACATGGCTATTATATTCTCCTTAAAGCGGTAGTAAATGCCATAAAGAAAAAAAAAAGGCAATGTCATAATATGCTAGTATGCATTGCATACTAGCACATTATGTGAAACTTACCTTAAAACAAAGCCCTTCAGTGGCGCGTTGTCACCACTGACAGGGCTTCCATCTTCACCCAGTCTTCCTTCCGTGTTGGCAGGCTCCAGTCCTTTAATTTGGACGAGCCTGATGATGTCACTCCCACTAATGCGCGCGACCCATTCACAAGTACACAGTGAAGGTTTAGGAGATATTCACTGTGCCTTATTATAGGCTCAGTAAATAAACTAAATTTGCTTTTTAAAATTGTACTTTTTTTTTTTTTTACAAATTGAATAAAAAGGATTGTATATAATAAGAACATTTCACCTATACATGAGAACAGGTATCCACCATCCTTTCCTTTAAAATAATGTAAATGCTTCCCGCCAATACGCATTTTCAGTTTTTGACAGTACTGATCCATATATTGCTCTATGAGGAGCTTGATAAATGTTCTCCTGATTTTCAGGTTTAATTTTCTCTATAAATGAAAGAATTGTGTATTTCTGGGAGGCAGTGGTTTGTAACACTTCCTTACTTGAAGATGCTGCTGGTGAAGAAACACTTTTGGGGTTACTTACGAAAGGCAAATCCACTTTGCACTGCAAGTGCACTTGGAAGTGCAGTCGATATAAATCTGAGGGGTAGATCTGAAATGAGTGGAAGCTCTGCTGATTTTATCATCCAATCACAATCATGCGCAAGCCAAAATGCTGTTTTTTATTTTCCTTGCATGTCCCCCTCGCATCTAAAGCGACTTTACTTCCAACTGCAAAGTGGATTTTCCTTTAGTAAATAACCCCCTTTGTGATGATCCAGAAGAAGCAGAAAGAGTTTTCCCGGAATGAGAACTCTGGAGGGATGTCTTTAGGTCACCTCTGGCATGCCAGGATGTTTTGTCATCCTTGTAGAATTTGGAAAAAAATTATTTCTACTTACAATATTTGCAAATTGCTACTTTGCTCCCAGCGAAACTTGCACTGTGGAAATGTTTCCAAACTCTAGATGTTGGTCTCACCATTTCACTGAGAGGAGGAAAAGAAAAAACAATATACTTACCAGACTATAGGGAAACATTATGCTGTGATGGTGGAGAACATTAAAGTGGGAGTCTGCCGTTTTTTTTTTTTTAAAAGCCAGCAGCTACAAATACTGCGGCTGCTGACTTTTAAAATAAGGACACTGAGGCCGCGTACACACGGGCGGACTGTTCGCCCAACTTTGTCCGCTGAACAGTGTTTCAGCGGACAGTCCGCTCGTGTGTGGGCTTCAGCGGACAGTTTCAGTGGAAAGTCTGACGAACAAAGTTTTTCGGAAATCCCGTAAAACTGTCCGCTGAAACTTGGTTTCCTCGTGTGTAGGCTTGTTCGTCAAACTAAGTTCCGCGCATGCTCAGAAAGGATTTACACACCGAAGGTTGCATTGCAGTGTATAGGACGTCGTTTTTCTAGTCCCGTCGTACGTGCCGTTCACGTCATCGCGCACGGTTTCAGCAGACTGTTCGTTCATCGTGTGTGGTTAAGTCCGCTCATGCTAATTTTGAGCGGACTGTTTGTCAAACTGTTTGACGAACAAGGTTGGGCGAACAGTCCGCGCGTGTGTACGCGGCCTTACCCGCCCAGCACGCCCGCGATGTCGGCACCCGAAGCAGATCTCTCGATCGTCTCTCGGGTGCTGCCGCCGCGATCTTGGCTATGGGAATCAGGAAGTGGAGCCTTGCGGCTTCATTTCCCCGTTCCCTACTGCGCATGCGCGAGTCGCGGTGCGCAATAAGGATGGTCCCCGCTGTCTCTGGGATCCGTGTGTTTTCCAGCAGACAGCGGGGGACCTGCGGAAAGGGCGTAGATTCTGCGGAAAGGGGCGTAGATTCTGCGGATATCTATGCCGGAAGTGGGTGCAGATACTTGTACTGTACAGGTACCTGCACCCCCCTCCCCCCTGAAAGGTGCCAATTGTGGCGCCGGAGGGGGGGAGGGTTCCAATGAGCGGAGGCTCCACTTTAGGGTGGAGCTCCGCTTTAATAGGAAGCATATACATGTTATGAAGATAAACTAATTTGTCAGACAAAAGTATCCTCTTGTCAATTAAGGCCTGAGCGGGCAGAAACTACATCTACTGTATTCCAACAATCATCCAACTGCAGGAGGTACAAGATGGAGCCCATAATCAAACTAAACTGAAACCTTTTCCTCGCAATGTTCCCAAGTAATAGAAGTGCATGTTTCTCTTGTTTGAGAACTGCATTTATAAGTACAGTGTTGCTTGAATTTTATTCCAGGATTTGCTCGCCTTCAGCTGGGAGGACTTGCAATAATTTAAGACTATACATAAAGTCTCAGAAATCTTTCATTAAGATCTTCATGTTATATGGTTTGAATACCATGTCAAAGATATATTATTTCATTGTAAAAGAACATATTTCACACTTGTTTTTTTTTTTTTTTTCTGGGCCTTCCCATCTCGAGAACTGATGGACAAAAATCTACTGCATGTTCAAGAAGCCTTGCTAATGTTTTATACACCTTCAAGATCATAGGGCTGATTTACTAAAGGCAAATAGGCTGTTCACTTTGCAAGGGAATTTAGTGGATAGATCAGGTTTTCTTTGCAAAGTGAAATTTTACTGCATTCACTAAGCTCTAGGGGACATTCCAATGCATAGTGCAAATGACCTTGCAAAGTGTGCACCTTATTTGTCTTTAGTGAATCAAACCATATGTGACCCTCTCACTCTCTTTCTTGCTCTCTCCTTCTCTCTTTCAAGTCTATTTCTGCCTCTGGGTGTCTGCATTTCCTTAAGGCTTCAGATGTACAAAAAGCACAAGATGCAAGGAAAAAACTATCCTTGCTGTCTCTATACCACTAGAACCTTGACATGAAGCTACACTGTGTTGGAAATAGATAGAATTCACACAGACAACCTTAATTAATAATGATTTCTTATTTTTAAAGAAATAAAAAATGTTCTTTTTTTTTGGATAAGGTAGGGAAAGGTAAGAACTGATATTTTTTTAATGCTGACTGTGCTCATACTAGGGGGAATTGTTGTTTGTCTTGCTGGCCACTTTCAGAGACTGAAAGTGAAGGGAAAAAACAAAATTTTGCATTGTCACTGGAACAAGAATAGAGGGTAATACTTCCAATGGGGACACTTGTTCTGCCAATAACTGTCTAAGAGTGAATTTCCCTGACTTTCGAGAGATTTCTTCTCACTTCATGTTGTGTCTAGTGATTAATGAATCTGCATGGGTTTGATTCAGCAAACGCAAATTGCAAGCTTTAATGTGAACCCCATTGAAATCTATAGGAGGCAAATCTTGTAAATTAATCTCTCCATATACAAGGCTAATAGACAAGGTATTGTCAAACAAGGAGCATGCAGAGCTGAAAAAAATATCATTTGGTTGTGAGCAACTCTTTTAATAATACTTAATAGGCAATATTAAAAGGTTCTATTCTTTTTAATAATATGCCTGGGGAAATCCCTAAACCTGTAAGATGTGCAGAATGCAGTGTGCGCAATCTACACTTGTAAGATGTACACAAGTAAAAGTGGCATTTAAAATGCATTAGAAATTGCTGACTGGTAAATTACATTTCCCTGCCAGCTTTTTTTGTTGTTGCCTGGGTATCCCCAAAATCACACAAAGCTAGGCAATGACCTGGGGACATGTACCGAAAATGTCAAAGGCAATATTAAAAATACATAACTCATTTAAGTAACATGCTTATGGGTGCCCTACATCTGCTTGGGAAGTGGCACATTTTTAGGATGTACACAAGCAAAAGGGACAACTACAAAAACATTTTTTTAATATAAGCAAACTAAATTATATTTGTAAACAAAGCAACTAAGGATTTCCTTGATGCTATATCGGATCCTTATTCTAGATGAGGGTCTGGTTGTTTTTTGAGGGACCCCATTGATAAGAAGAAAAAAGTAATTGAATTCCCCCT
Source organism: Lithobates pipiens (assembly GCF_037356315.1). Lineage (NCBI taxonomy): Eukaryota > Metazoa > Chordata > Amphibia > Anura > Ranidae > Lithobates > Lithobates pipiens. The sequence goes on along the minus strand of NW_027507755.1, from coordinate 1,496,793 downwards.
AAAAATACGTACCACACCTGTATACTTGATGAGGGTCAGGTATTGGTATATAGTACCCCTAATTACTAATTTGCAACAGGGATAAAATAATATATAAGCACACAAAAGTCATTTATTAAAAAACAAAACAAACGTTTCCCATGATGTAAATCCGCTGTTAATCACGTCGTCCAGTGAGGTAGGATGACATAAATCCTAACCAACAATGCCCACCAGAAGAAAAACACACCAACCCACCAACTGCTTGCTGCAAATGACAGATTCCAGTCCTGCAGTTAAATGTAAACAAATGAGGTGAAGGCTGTTTTCACGCTTCCTGATGACGTTGTACATCGAGGCGCCATTCTGGTCACATCACTTCTGGGTCCCAGGCTTCAAGTTTTGTGTTTACCTGACAGTGGAACGCACTCCGACCCTTGAACGTTAGCCAGACGGGAACGGTTCCCTCCAGTCTTTATGTGGGAAATTTGGGGCCAGAAAAAGGCATCAACATATGTAAGCAGTTATTTGTATTGTTTTTTATCTTACTTTTAATTAAACAGTATTATGCTACTGTTTCCCACCACCCCTTTTGTTATTTTCAATGGGTTAGCATGGTGGAAAGGAGGAGAAGAAGAGAAATCTTCTGATTTATTTTTAAGAACAACCAAGCACGTTTCAAGATTAAACCACTTAACCTTCTTTTTAGTTAAATATGTCATGGCCCTCTGGTGAGTAGGACATCCTACTGAGCACATCGGGTGTGTTTTATTGTTTGGATACATTACATGTTGGTGATGGTTTCCCATAGTATGTCCTAATGAAGACATATCATTAAAGATTTCATGAACAGTTCAAAGGATGTTTATTTTATTTATTTTGGTACTATGGCTTAGCACTTTGCACTTTAATGTTTTTTCATGATCTAAGAGATTGCATATTTTTTAATGTGTATGTTATTTACGGTTTCTAATATAAGTTGGTAACACAACAGGTATAGGTTTTATAGTGCCCCACATTTATTTTCTCTGCTTTATGTAATTGACCAAATGTAGCCATGACCATATTTGGTTGATGATGTCCTCCATTGGCTTATTTACTTGTTTACTTATTAACTTGTAACAGGCAGGCAATGGGATAGTGGTTGCTAGGACACTGGTGGCCTCCTAGCAACCAATGATGCAGTACAGTGGCTAGCATCTTAGAAACCAATGGCACTAGTAGCCCGCACAGCATAAAGTTATAATTTATTGGCAGCACTAATACCTTCAATAAATGAATGACTTCCTGCCGCAGTGAATGAATAGTCAAAATGAACAAATGAACAGTCCAAATAGTTTACCCAGGCCACAAATGTTTTTCACTGCAATCCTGACCCTATCCTTAGTCGTGTCCCTAAGACATGAAGTAAAGTACCACTTTTCTAGAGTTAATCCCACTTATTAATGTCTTGCACTGAATTCATGCGGCATCTGTGACACTTTTGGTTCTGACAGCGACTCGTGTGCCAAATTCTGGTAGTTCTAAAATGCACCACCTTTACAGTGTGGTAAAATGCCTGCACCTAATTTTCATTAAAATACTGACAATTCGTATTTTATGAAAGTGGTGCTGATTAAGACCAACTATCTTGTGGCATACAGCGAGAAACCCCAGAAAAGGAAGATCTTTGCACTGTTATTTTTTTGCGCTCTAAAAGTGGCACAGTGTGCTCCAAATTTAAGTACAAGTTCTAGACAAATAGAGGAATTTAGCACATGCTGTGCCACTTTTAGAATGCACACAAGACGCTTTTGCAAAATCTGCCTTTATGAATTGCAGGGAAAGTGTTTTCTTTAACCACTTGCCGATCAGCTCCTGTACTTTTACGTCGGCAGAATGGCATGGCTGGGCAAAGTAACGTACCTGTACGTTACTTTGAATTTCCCCCCATGCACACGTGCCTCCGGCGGTGCGCACGCACAGCTGCCGCAAGCTCCGTGACTGTGCCCGCACCACATTTTTTACAGTAATCAATGCAATTTTATAGCATTGATCGCTGTATTAATACCAATGGTCCCAAAAATGTGTCAAAATTCCGATGAGTCCGCCATAATGTCACAGTCACAATAAAAAATCCCTGATCGCCGCCATTACTGGTAAAAAAAAAATAATAAAAATGCCATAAATCTATCCCTATTTTGTAGACGCTATAACTTTTGCGCAAACCAATCAATAAACGCTTATTTTTTACCAAAAATATATCAAAGAATATGTATCAACCTAAACTGAGGGAAAAAAAGTGTTTTTTTTATATATTTTTTGGGGATATGTATTATAGCAAAAAGGTAAAAAATATTGAGTTTTTTTCAAAATTGTCACTCTTTTTTGTTTATAGCGCAAAAAATAAAAACCACAGAAGTGATCAAATACCACCAAAAGAAAGGTCTATTTGTGGGGAAAAAAGAATATCAATTTTGTTTGGGAGCCACGCCGCACGACTTTATCAGTTAAAGCGACGCAGTGCCGAATTGCAAAAAGTGCTCTGGTCTTTGGCCAGCAAAATGGTCCTGGGCTTAAGTGGTTAATATTGCACTTGCCCTAATATAAATTGCAATTCCAGTATATAAATAATATATACAAATTCATATATGACCATGTGCTATCCTATGTGCAAATACAAGATATACTGTATTTATTGGCGTATAACACTCACTTTTTCACCATGAAAATCGGGTGAAAATAGCGTGTGCATGTTATACGCCAATACAAAACTTTTAGTTTTTTCCTGAAACTTCCCTCTTAAAATGAATGCGCGTGTTATACACCTGTGCGTGTTATACGCCGATAAATACGGTATATAACAGTGCCTTTTAAAAGTGCAAATGTTCATAAAGTGCAACCCACAATTTAAATATAAGTGCAATAGTGCAAATAAATGTGCAATATAGTTATGCTGTAACTATTCTTAGCATAAAGTGATTTGTGCTCTATGCAAATTCCACTCCAGATTTCTCCAGCTTTTTTTTGCACTTTTAAAAGGCACGATTATATATATCTTTGTATTTGCACATAGCATAGCACATGGTTATATATGGATTTTTATATATACTTTATATACTGAGATTACAATATATATCTTAGGACAAGCGCATTTCCTTTTTATTTTATATTTAACATATGGCATGTGATAATCACAAACTATTAGAGCAGTGGCTACCCATTTTTTTTTTTAGCACATGTGTGTAGAGGTTATTATTTTTTTTATTTTTTTTACTTTTTTTAAATAATGCTAAAGAACATCAACATAAAGAAAATGCATTGAGGTTGGTTACTTTTTAAGATAATGTTGCATGCTACAGCAATAAAGAGGATTCTGTATCCTGTACCTTTAGATAAGCCGAGAATGAGGCTTAAAAATTTAGTTTTTTGTATCACCACAGAGTGGCACTGTGGATACCAAAACATTAATGATGTGTCACGTCCTATATAATTTAAAATACAAAAATAATTTTTCTTTTAAAAAAAACACAGACATTTTTAAAATGATTTCTGCAATGGTTATATCCTGAATGGTCGTAGAAGCATCCTCAAGAAGGCTGTTATACTATCAGGTTTGGTGTAGATTGGTTGGAACATGCTGTGACTTGGGCTCTACATGTTACGTGCATAAGCGCTCCTTCAGGAGCTTAAGCATATATTATCATATAAATAAAAAATGGGTTTAGCAGGGAAAACACACAGGACGGGTGAGCATCGTAGAGCATTTAAATGGTATATATATATAAGAAAATACTTGACCCCAGCAAATCAATGGTTAAGAGACATCATAATATAATAAACAAGTGCTATCACTACCACACGTAAAAAGGTGTATCTCAGTGCCTATAAAGTCCAGTACAAAATATTCCAAATAGTATTCTAGAATAAGGCTTACCTATAGGTACTGTAAATATTTCTTAAACGTGCGCTGTTTAGGAGATATTTACTGTATGCTGCACACTGGTTATGTCATTGGTGCATGGGCTCTGAAGGAACAGTCGCCGTGCCCGTGTTCAGAAGCCAGTGCTGTGAACAGCAGCTCCCACGCACGTGCGTGAGTGATGTCACGCAGCTCCGGTTAGTCACACAGCCAGAGTCCACAGCTCCAAAAGGAAGATGGATGGGGCCTCAAGCAGGGACAATGAGGACTTTGTTTTCAAGTAAGTTTAACATAATGTTCTAGTATATGATGCATACCGGCACATTATGCCTTTACTTTACAGATGAGAAAAAAAAAACAACGTTTACTTCCTCTTTAAGTTCACAGGGCAGATATATCAAAAAGGACAAGCATAGTAATGCTCCCTCCTCAACCCTAGATATGTTACAGCCGTATTCCAAAATTGATTAAATTCATTATTTTCCTCAATATTCTACAAACAATATCCCATAATGACAACATGAAATAAGTTTGTTTGAAATCTTTGCAAATGTATTAAAAATTAAAAAAATTAAAAAATCACATGTACATAAGTATTTACAGCCTTTGCCATGACACTCAAAATTGAGCTCAGGCGCATCCTGTTTCCACTCATCATCCTTGAGATGTTTCTACAACTTGATTAGAGTCCACCTGTGGTAAATTCAGTTAATTGGACATGATTTGTAAAGGCACACATCTGTCTATATAAGGTCCTACAGTTAACAGTGCATTTCAGAGCACAAACCAAGCCATGAAGTCCAAAGCATTGGCTGTAGACCTCCGAGACAGGATTGTATCGGGGCAAAGACTTGGGGAAGGGTACAGGACAATTCCTGCAGCATTGAAGGTTTCAATGAGCACAGTGGCCTCCATAAAATGGAAGATGTCTGGAACCACCAGGACTCCTTCCTACAGCGGACCGCCTGGCCAAACTGAGAGATCAGGGGAGAAGGGTCTTAGTCAGGGATGTGACCAAGAACCCGGTGGTCACTCCAACAGAGCTCCAGTATTTTTCTGTGGAGAGAGGAGAACCTTCCAAAAGAACAACTATCTCTACAGCACTTCACCAGTCAGGCTTGTGTTGTAGAGTGGCCAGATGGAAGCCACTCCTCAGTAAGAGGCACATGATCGGAATATGGATATATGAAGAATCAGCACTCTGGAATCCATCCAAATTCTTTATTCGATAATCATCGAGTACAAAGTAACTGCTAACATGTTTCGGTGAAGAGCCTTGTTCACAGCATAGTTACCCACATAACCAGCACCAACATATATACAAAAAGAGACTAGAACCACTCCCATTCATTAGTCAAAGCAATTAGCTATAGATGAGAATCACCATTGTATAGAGAATCTGTGAAGGTAAAAAACTTTTTTTTTGCATAGATTTAAAATGCATTTATACATTGACACAAAAAAACATGAAAAAACAATGATTATAATCATTATAGATTACTGTGCATGAATTCTGTGATTTAAAAATCTGAATAAAAACCATTAAACTATTTGTGGGTCAAAACTAAGATTTTAGGAAAGGAACTGATTCATAGTGAGAGATAGAGGGAAAATTAGGGCATATGAACATAGATGTTCATCATTTTTAAGTTAAAAATCCACCAAACTTCTCTCTCTAATAGTTTGCGGTGGGTGCCACCATCCAGGTGGATTTTTTACTCTCTATGCCATAAAAAGTGAAGGAGGACATATTACCATGATACGCATATTTAAAATGTTTAGATACATTCAATAAACCCTTATCATTCTTATATGAAGCTCCATGAAAGTGTTCGCTCATCCATGTCCTGAGAGATCTAATTGTGCAGCCCACATATTGCAGACTGCACAAAGTACATTCTATTGCATATACTACATTGGAGGAACCACAGTTTATGTAGTGCCGCAGAAAAAACTCCTTCCCTGTAGCACAAGATTGTACTGTCTTCGATTTTTTTGCTATGTTTGCGGCAGAAAAGACACGTGTTAGTGCCACAGGCATATTATCCATTGGCACTTAACCATGTCCTCTCCACACCTTCGGACAAAAACAAGCTCGGTGATAACATTCCTCCTATAATTTTAGCCTGACGGCTGAAAAAACTACACCCTCTCTTTAGGAATGGAGAAAGTTCACAATCCGTGGACAAGATAGGTAAATGTTTTTTAATGATATCCTTAATTTGATTATATTCTCCTGAATTTGTGGTAGCAAAAGTAAGAATATCTTGGCCGTCAGATTTGCCTTTTTTATGGGATTTCTGTTTTAATAACGTGGAGCTATCCCTGTCTGCAGCTGTGGCCATTGCTCTGTTTACATCCCTGGAGTTATATTTGCGGGCTGCTAATCTAGAGGCTATTGTGTCACACTCCTGGACAAAGCTTCTTTCAGTGGAACAATTTCTCTTACCCTGTTTCCCCTAAAATAAGACCTAGCGTGATTGTCGGTGTTGGCTGCAATATAAGCCCTACCACCCAAATAAGCCCTACTCTGTTTACTCAAAAATAAGCCCTACCATGAAAAGAAGACCTACAAGGACTTTAAGTAGGGCTTATTTGGGGGGGTAGGGCTTTTATTGCAATCACACTAGGTCTTATTTTAGGGGAAACAGGGTAGCTTTTGTACATTCACCAAGTGGAACAGATCTAATCATGTGTGCAGGATTGCTGTAGCAATGCAGTGGAAATGTTCCAAATACTTGTAGAACAAGATCATCTTGCCCTTAACGTAGGGAGAACTTCTTCTTTTTAATCAGATAGTTTAACTAAAGCAGAGAGACTGGCATTAAAAACTCTCAAAAATCATAAAGGAATAGTGATCAGGCAAGCAGACAAGGGTGGGTCAGCAGTGGTCATGAGTGCAGAGGATTATAGGAAAGAGGTTTCATGCCAATTAACAGCAAAACGGAGCTACAGGCACATTCTTTTCAAAAAGTATAAGTAGATACCAATCCACTTGTAGAATTACCCTCCAAATTGATATCCAGAAAATTTATTTTAGATTTATCAAATTCACAACTAAATTCCAGATTCAGATTATTATTATTAAGATACTGGTTAAAGGAAAAGATGTCCTCTGAGGTGCCCTGCCATATAAATAGCAGGTCATCTATCAAATGACCGGACCATTTATTGTGTCTCACAAAGGGATTATTGGGAGAAAAATTTTTTTTTGTATAAATTAGCTAAAGAGGGGGAAAACTTAGCCCCCATAGAGGCAACTTTGCATTGGAGATAAAATGTATTGTCAAAAGAAAAGAAATTGTGCTTTAACAAGAAATTAGCCATCATTATAATTAACGCTCTGAGTTCCATACTATAGGAACTATAGCATTGGAGATGAAACCTGATGGCCTCAAGAGTTAATTTGTGGGGAATGTAGGAATATAATGCTTTCACATCCATTGTGACCCAAATGGAAATATCATTCCATGTCATACTTTCAGTGCTAGCTAAAACAGCTGTAATGTCTTTAATGTACCCTAGAAACCTTAGGATGAGTGGTTGTAGATATTAATCGATCCAGTGGCCCAGCTTCTCCCTGGATGGTAGGGTTTTTTTATGCAATTTTGGTAGGTGATGAAAGACCGGGACCACTGGATCATGAACCAACAATTCCTCCTCTGTCTTGGGGGACATGACTCCCATTTCTGCACCTGTATCTAGCAGGTGAGATAAATTCTGTTTGAAAAGGGGGAGTCGGATTGGCAATCAGGGTGTGGTAGATTGTTGAATCTGTTAATTGGCATGAAACCTCTTTCCTATAATCCTCTGCACTCATGACCACTGCTGACCCACCCTTGTCTGCTTGCCTGATCACTAATCCTTTATGATTTTTGAGAGTTTTTAATGCCAGTCTCTCTGCTTTAGTTAAGCTATCTGATTAAAAAGAAGAAGTTCTCCCTACGTTAAGGGCAAGATGATCTTGTTCTACAAGTATTTGGAACATTTCCACTGCATTGCTACAGGTATGCAATGGATAAAAGTATTTGTCACCTCCTACAACATGATTTTTCACTTAACTCATGAGACCCACCCATGGACTCAGAATGAAGGCTCTCCAAAGCTGACCTCATCATTAAATCCTGAAAATTAAACTCAGCTCTATTTGATGTATCCTGTATGTTGCTCTGGTCACTTTCAAATGCGACCATGGAGGATTCAGATGCAGAAGAAAAATGTTTTTTCAAAACCTTATTTCTAAAAAAACGATTGACATCCAATAGGGTATTAAAGATATCAAAGTGTATTGAGGGAGAAAAAGAGTGACCTTTAGAAAGCAAAGACATTTCAGGATCCGAAAGGGGGACACGAGAAAGACTCACCACATTAAGAATGTTGTTTATATTCTGTTTCACCTGCATTATAGTTTCCTGTTGTGGTCTCTGATGTGCTTCGGCTCCCTCTTCTGGTTTTTCTTTTCCTTTTTTCTTCCCTTGAATGTCCTTTGTAGATGAATAGTTTTTTGATTGTTCTTTTCCACATGCCAAGTCCTTTGAAAACACAGAAGAAGTTTGTCTCCTCCTCCCATGCTCGTCTCCAGGATTTCTCCAGAGCCTCTCCAATCCTCTGGAACTCGCTACCTCCACTGGTCCGGCTATCCCCTACTCTTGCCACCTTCAGGCGATCCCTGAAAACTCATCTATTCAGGGAAGCCTATCATATCTTAAGCTAATCTCCTACCACTTCCATAAGCTCATTCCTGACAGCTATGACCTTTTGTACCACCTGCCCCACCCTATTAGATTGTAAGCTCTTCTGAGCAGGGCCCTCTTAATCCTCTTGAATTGTATTGTAACTGTATTGTCTCCTTTTTATATTGTAAAGCGCTGCGTAAATTGCTGGCGCTATATAAATCCATAATAATAATAATAATAATAATAATAAAGAAGTTGAGATCCTAGATGTAACTGAAGCACCTCCATCTGTGGTATCAGAGAGCTCTGATTGTGAGACTGAGACTTCCGGAGAGCTGACATTTACATGTCTTTGCCCCCTCGTCTCCATCTTCTTCTTTTATTTTTCAAGATAGAGGGTGGTTTTACCATCCTATTTTTTACATAAACTGCTCCATTTTGATATTCCTGCAAATCTCTTAGAAATGTCTGTCTTTTTATTGCCATTATGCCTTTTCAGTCTTATTTACAAGATCCTTAAGTTCCGAATCCAATGATTTATACATTTCCAACGCATTATATGCATTTAAAGAGTCCCTGTGGGATTCGATTTCACCATTACACATAATTAGAAGCTTCTCCTCTTGTGCAGCTATTAACCTCATGAGAGCCTGGGAGCACTTTGATAGAACGTTATTTTATTCTGTCACAAACTCGTCTGAATAGATTGTTGATGGGAACTTTTTGATTCTTAACCCTCTGGGTCTGTTATATATCGTTTGAAACCCTCTGCATCCCACCACAGTTTTTTTTTTTTTATCAGTGCAGTCTTTAACTTTCCAAAGGGATATGATCTACGGGAGGGATTGAGAGAGGACCCCTCCCCCACCATTTTTTTCCCACATTTTTCTATTGCCGGCAATGTTTTTTTTTCATTCAGCTGTCAGTAGGGAAGCAAATTGACAGCTGATGACTTATCCAATCCTTAACAATCAGCTATTCAATATGCATTTTGAGGCACCCGGCGGGCGAACATCCCACAAATTTGAGTATTCACCAAATGGGCAAACAGGCAATGTTGGGTTCAAACCTTTGCGCGGCTCGAATTGTTCGCCCAACTCTATCCTCCATTGATTCCAATGCTTTTTGCCAAAACTGCATTATTTCCAAAGAGGCTAAATCTCACTGATGTCTCCTAATTTTCTCCAACATTTTTGGGGAATGAGAACTTTCAAAATTACCTATCCATATTGTTATTGTTGTATGAATAGCCAAAACTTTATTTTTTTTCTTATGTTTGAATACATAAATAATGGCTAAAATCACTGTTTGTTTTTTCACAGTTTTCAATTGGGGAGATTTTCTTTCTCTTCCTGTCCTGGGAATAAAAAATAGAATTATCTACAAAAGGAGCAGAATCTCTCTCTCATAGAGTTGTCAACAGAACAGCTGTAACCATTGCAAGATTTCCCTTCATCTTTTGTTCTGGTGACTTAATCACCAGAACATATATCACAATTGGAAGATTTTCCTTCACTCATCTTGTTCTAGTGATTTTTTTTTTCTTTTAAATCTTTATTCTTGTAAAATTTTGGATTTTCCATCACTCTCTGCCTCAGTGACAATGGCCACCAAGGGAAAAGGAGCTGAATCCGCTTGCCTTGGGACTCTAGAGTCTTTGGAGAAAGTCAGATCGTAATATCATAAAACATTATGCAGAAAATATTTGTTAATCACCTTCAATGTTCTTTATGTTTATTTAGACCGGTCCAGTTTTCTGCATTATGAAGAATTATACTGAGGATATTGTACAACTGGCTGGATCCTTGAGTTTCCCCGTGACATATGTTTGCTGTGTGCGCCTTCATAGTTCAAATGAGCAGAATGATGCAAGGTGAAATTGAGGGGAAAGAAGATGGAATGGAATACATAAGCAGTTTATATCCTGAAATGGCACAATAAAACAAAGCCAATTGGAACTAAATATTGCTTAATGCTGCTAGCCTCATTTATAGGAGGTGTTCAGACAGAAACAAAATTATGCTAATTTTACAAATTATGCCCCTTTTTACTATTTTCATCAGAAATTACATGGATTCAGTAATGACTGGTCACAAACACAGTTCAGCACATTTTGTTATGATGGAAGGCTTGCCCATTATTTTCAATAAAGGCTGTTTTGCAAAGATAATGGTGCTTCCAATAAAATGTTAGGTTACTTAAAAAAAAACATTTCAATTTTTAGGTGAATTCTGGTGGGTTAAAGCATTCACCTAAACATGTTAATGTTTTTTTTTAAGTTTGCTAATGCACTGTGTATTATAAACATTTGGCTTTTTATATATAAAATATTGTTTTTTATTGTAGGACCACCAGGTATTATTTTGATAAGAAACTGTAGATTTCAAACATTTAAAACAACTTTTGCAATTACATTAACATGCTAAAACATATATGAGATTTAGGGCGGAAGTCTAGATCCACCTTAAAAAAGTACATCATCGCTGAATGAAGGGCTCAGCTTGTGACAGTGATTCCATTCTCATGGTGAGGGTATAGATGGGCACCTGATTTGCTGAAGGTCTTGGCCCTTTAGAATTATCCTGTGTAAGCAGTCAAAGCTTGTACTTCAATATCTATCAGAAGGTGATGGGTACATGATTCATTATTGCGAAGAAATGCTCACACACATTTTATGTATATATTATATACATAGTTTCTTATTATTCTACAAGGGAGGGAATAAAGGCTGAAGTTCACAACAAGAGCCAAACAATTCATTGTTATGCTATGATTATAATTGAATTTTTGTTAAAACAAATCCTGTCCTCTGTAGTTTGGTTGTCTGCTGCCTGCCTTGACCATTGCCTGCTTCCCTCTCCAGATTGCCTGTTTATTACTTTTATTTGTTACAAATAATAAAATACTGTGCTTTACATTCATATCAGTCCCTGTCCTCAAGAAGCGTACAATCTGTTTCCTATTATACATGCATACATACACGCACACACATACTAGGGCCAATTTAGATGGCAGAATATAGGAGACTATAAAATTATGAAACTACCAGTAGTGTCTTTTTTTACTCTACCTGATTGTTTCCCAACCTCGCCTTTGCCTGTTGAATTCTATTTCACTTCCCTTTTCTTGAAGCAAAATATACAGGTCCTTAGGGTGTGAATTTAAGTTCAAAATGGTTGAAAATCCATAGGTATGGTGGAACTTTGAAGGCACAAATCAGAGTTATAATGAAAACATTTGAAGTTTATTACTATTATTATTCTTTAAAAGAACAATCACTTTACATTAAAAAGTCTTAATCATAATACATGGACCTTATTTTTCAAAAAACGCCTTACAGGTTAAAGTCCCTTAATGATGTGAAATGCGGACCAATGCAAACCTGCTTGGCATAAGCTAGAATATATCAACAATTTTAATGCAAAGCATATGCTATAAAAACAGTCCATAACTCATCTATGATTCATTTTTCTGGTGTGGATCCTCCTGTGTGTTGGCTCCCTGTTGCTGGATTTCTGTTTATTTTATCCCCTTTTGGGGTCTAGCCTGGTGTTTCCTGTACCTGGTCTACACCGGGAAAATATGAATTTGCTCCACTAATAAGCTCCTGATGAAGTGGATTAAGTTCCAGAAAGAGTTTGTGGAAAAATCAACTGAACTATTCATACTGCTCAGGCATATTTCTGGATATTAAGCATGTATATCCCAACCGGGACAATTTTTAAAAAAATAAGGTCCATGTATTATGAAAAATACTTTTTATTTTTCAATGTTTTTTATTGAGTTTTTCACAAAAAAAGTAAAACAAAGTGTGAACATTGTCTATCATACAGTTGACAAAGTAAATTGAATCATTTAGCTGAATACAAATGACAGATCAAGGTAGCAACAAAGTAAACTTTGGAAAGAATTCAAACTGTGTCAGAGAGGGGAGACAACACACTGACTTTCATTGTCATCACTCCTTAAATAAGCTAGTAAAGTAATGTAAAGACAATTAAAAGGAAAGAAAAATAAAGGGACAGGAAATAAGGTAGGTAACAATAGTGTAGGTAACAAAAACACCGTTTTTTGTCAGTTTAACAAAGTAACCCTTGTTATGTTGTCAATATAGACATCCATAGCCACTTTGTGTACTATTAGGTGTGAAAAATACTTTTTAATGTAAAGTGATGGGGGTTTTCAAGAATAAATTTTTGTAATAATTTTTATATGTTTTAATTATAACTCTAATTCATGCCTTCTAAGTCTTGTCATACCCATGGGTTTTCAACCCTTCTGAATTTGAATTTGAACTAGGGATTTGAAAAGGCCAACTAAATAGGTTGCCTTGGGGTACACATGCCCCCTATTTTCTCCCATACCTCAGAGAGGCTCAAACCCTCCACTGGTGACACAGATGAGCCTTGTTCCCTCTCTCTCTCTCTCCCCCGCTCTCTGTCCCATTGTCAATTTTCTTTTGTAGATCACCTCTGGACTTTTGACTTTTTGAGGAAATGGGCTAAAGAAAGCACAGATAAAAACTTAATTAAAGGTATTTGAATATATTTAATTGTAATGGAAAAGTAAACTGTATACTTAACAATCATATTTTAACACAGGTTCCCAGGACATCTGAAACTGGTATAGGCTCACCCCACTATCCATATCTAGGATTACTATTTTAACAATTATTATTATGATTATATTATTATACAGAATTTATATAGCGCCAACAGTTTATGCAGCACTTTACAATGTAGAGGGGGTACCGCACAATTACCGTACAGTTCAATACAGAGGGGACAGGAGGGTCCTGCTTGCTTACATTCTAAAGGGAGGAACTAAAGGTAATAGATGCAGGGAATGATTTGATGGGGGTGGCTCGGGACAGTTGTTAGGTGGGTGTGGGATAGGCTTCCCTGAATAAGTGAATTTTCAGGGCTCTACTATAGGTGGACAGGTTAAAGGCTGATTGGATATACCAGGGCAGGGAGTTCCAGAGGATGGGAGAGGGCTGGAGAAGTCCTGACGGTGACCATATAACCAACAATTGTTGGTTGAACCGAATGGATTTGAGTCTTTTTTTTCAACCAGATTAACTATGTAACAATGTTTTTTTTAATGTAGCTGTATTTTCTGCAATACAAATAAAATCTTGTCATTGAAGCCTTCTCGTCTACCTCTCAAATTAACGTAATATAGCTGCAACATAATGAAAGTCACAGTGCATTTTCTGCAAATTCTTCAAAAACAAGTAGAAGCATTGACGGTATTAAGGAAGACTTGCAGTTATTAGTCTTGACCAGGGCAGAAGTTTAACAAGCAGAATAGTTAGACACCTGTGTAAACTGCAGAATGTTCAATTTATTCTTCTTCTCTTCACCAGATAATGGTGTAGCAGAGAGAGAGAGGTGATAGTCGAGGTCAGCAGGGTTGCCTATAATGAGTAGCACATTCTTTTAGATGTTCAAACTTTTTGTGTTTGAGTTCTGGCATAAATTCATCCAAACTTCATTTCATGATTGACTAGCTGTGATGCCAGTTACTCCTTGTCTTTCCAAAACTGGCAGCTTCGGTGGGATAGTTGTTATCTATCACAAATTATAACGAAAGGTCCAATTAGACCTGGTTATTGGTAGACTGAAGCAATATTTGAAGAATGTGGAAGGTTAAAGGGCTCACATTAAAGAAAAATATATAAAAAATAATAATGGCAATACATATTTAACCCTCCTCTGGCCAAGGCCTATTTATATGATTGTGACCATTTTGGTTAGAAGCCTTGAGATGTTTTTTTTCTAAACCCAACAATAAAAATATAATAAAATGTACTTTACTATTCATTAAGTAAAGTACAGTAGCTGCATTATTAGTTTGCTATATTTTACATGGTAATCCTGTAAATAATAACACATCGTGTCCAGGGTGGTTATGTTCACGCCACCTTATCTATAGAGGGAGCCCCGATAGTCACCCTGGGCTGCCCTAAAAATCTTTATTGACAATCCCTCAGTGCATTTTGCTCTAATGGCATTTTGTCAGACCCTATCAGGATTCACAATGGCACGTGCTAACGGTGCCCTCTCTCCTGTCATACATTCTGACAATGGAGCACCTGGCTGTTGCACTGAATAACAATTTATATTTTATAAGGATATAAGTAGGTTCCAGACAATACAAATTATCTCTCTGTGCAGATGAGCTTCTTCTATATGTTACAAACCTGCACATGTCCATCCCCTCTATTGTACACGAATTTGAGACATTTGGTAGTGTGAACAACTAAGTGTAATGCCGCGTACACACGGTCGAACTGTTTGACGTACTTAGTCCGTCATACAATCCGACGGACAATCCATCGTACTTTCCACTGAACGGACTTGACCACACACGGATGCACAAACAGTCCGTCGAAAGCTTGCGCGATGACGTGTACAGCACGTACGACGGGACTAGAAATAGGAAGTCCAAGACACAGCAAAGCACCCTTCCGCCGTGTAAATCCTTTCTGGGCATGCGCCATTCTTAGTCCGTCGAACTAGCATACTGACGACCGTATTGTCCGCTGAAACCAAAGTACGACGGACAGATTTTTGGAAAACCCGAAATTCTTAGTACTCCGGACTGCACGCTGAAAAAGTCCGCTGAAGTGTAAATTTACACTGTGATCAGCCGTGATTGGACACGGTTGATCACATGGTAAAGAGTCTCCGTCGGAGACTCTTTACCGAGATCGTAGTTGCCGGGTGTCAGACTGACACCCCGCAACAACGATCGCCGCGATGCGCGCCCCCGGGGGCGCGCAGCGGCTCATAATCCTAATCACGTCATATGACGTCCGGTTAGGATTATGAAACCACTTTGCCGCCGTCAATTTGTAATAGGGCGGGCGGCAAGTGGTTAAAGGAACCTATTTAGAAAATAAAAAACAAACCTTTACAACCCCTTTAAGCAATTAGTGGCTGTAGCCCTTTATTAGAGTTTTAAAAATGTTTCCATAAAAACTTTATCACACCAGGATTACTCATATCACTTCTAACAATAAACCTGCACAGTCTTACTGCCACTGTTACCCGTTTCATCAAAACCGTTAAGCACTAAAGATAAATATAATACTTTGTCCTTGAATAAACGATTTTCCAGCAAAATAAGGGATTGGGTGAATGGTAGCTAAGAGGAATCTGCTGAACAACCAGATAATAAAGGGACAGCAGTGGCCATTGGGGAATTTATCTCCTGCTAAAAGTTGATGAATCTTTGACTCTCCATCACACAGTATTCTATCTGACAAGTACCTGAAAAGACAGCTGTATACTTAATCCACCACACACAGATGTTGGATTTAGCTCTTCACTCCTCTTCATGGTCTCGGAGATGGTACAGGCCTTTGGAACATATCTATGCAGTGTGTCTCTCTTTTTTAGTGCAACCCAGGGTGCTAATCATGGCTCCCTCCATAGATAAAATGGACTGAATGAGGTGTTCATTCTTTTATATATTCTTGCATATTTCAGTTAAGTCACTCACCTCCTGTACATTGCCAAGGAACTTGTGTAGTTCCCTGGAGGAAAACACAGCAACTCTCATATTGGTATGAAAACCTGTGCAGGAAATGACCACTTAATATTACAACTATTCATCTGCTTTTTGCTTGAAATAAAATAGAGGTTTTGTAAATTATTAAAGAAAAACATTAGTTAAAGATATTTCACATAAAGGGTAAAGGTCAATTTTAACAATCAGGCAGAAGAACACACTAATAACAAGAACAATGTAAGAATTAGCAGACCATGTGACTCAAGAGTTACTTAAAATGTTAAGATGCATGAAGTGTTTAGGTAGCACTGCTTTGACTGCTAGGAGCAGAAACATTACTATTGTCCTAATTAAGCCAACCAATTGGTTTTTCGGCTTGTGATAAGAGCCAGGTGCAATCTGGATACCAGCCTTGTCTATACATCAGTTTGAAGATCCTAGTCCTGGAAATTTTTGTCACAGGTGTTACAGCACTGAGAATGAAACCATAACCTAAACCCCTGTAGCACCGGCTCCTGAAGAGCACGTGCTATGTGTTTTGTCTTTTAACTTTTCCTGGAACTGCAGTTTGGTTTTGGGTTTAATTACTCTAAATTTAAACCTCAGTACCAGTCTGGCTGGACTGCATGGTGTTCTTGACCATAGGTGGCACTGTCATCCCTGGCAGGGTCAAGAACACAGTCAAGTTGGGCCCATTATGTGCTTACTTTCTCTCGGAACCAGCCCAGTGGGAGTGTCACTCTTGCTGTGCCTTCTGGGAGAGGGTACTTAAGGTGTGGATGTCACGTGTTTCGGGAGTTCCGGTCCAGAAGTGCTTTCTGACTGTTGGTTCTGGTTCTCTTGACCAGCCCCCAGGGCTCTCATGGCCTGGAGTGTGGATCCACCTGACTACAAGTCTCGGGGCTGGCTAGCCTGAGGCAAAAAAACTGAAAGAAAGATTCAGAGGTGGTCCGGGGCCATCTCGGTTTGTGGAGAGGCCCAGCAACTGTGAAGGTATCCAGGGGAGGACTCTTCAGGAGAAGGCCACGCAAAGGTTGGCTTCTCAGCAAGAGCTTGGACAAGTTGAAAGACCCCAAATGAATCTAGTCTCGTGTGGTATCACCGGACTGGCTGCAAGATCCTGGTACCATACGAGGGTTCTCGAAGTTGTCTACATCTTTCAGTTATTCAAGTGTTCTACAATAAGTCTGTGGCAGAGACTTCATTCAAGTGTTCTACAACAAGTCTGTGGCAGAGACTTGGTTTGATTTAAGCACCCCGTTGGTGCTAGGCCTGGTGAGAGAAGGACTATCAGATGAGGGTGAGGATCCAGTTGTGAGTGGCTATTCTCTGGATTTCCTAAGTGAAAGACTCTTTTTTCCTATTTGACTTAGCACTAAGAATACCTGGACTTTCCTACCTAAACCCTCTAACACTATGTTGAGAGATGTATTCGTTACCTATTTTTGCAAATAAAAATCCCTCCAAGTGGATCTGGCGTCGGTTCTTGGGTCATCTACCTTGGGAAACCCCTAGACCCGCACGAGGTCAGGAAGGTAACGGTAAGCCCAATTAAATCAGCCGCTCCTTCTGGGGTCAGTGCTACACCCCTTAACACTAAGGAATATGTATTTTAAAAAATTTTGCTTATAAAGCTTATGTAGCTTGTGACTATGCGTGTATTCGATTATTAGTTGTTACAGCTACAGTTGTCAGGGAACCAACATCAGGAGAAGGGCTCTAGGTCCCAGCAGCTCTACCAGCACTTATGGCAGGAAAAGGACTTTAGGACCCAGCATCTCTGGCAGGAGAAGGACTTTAGGACCCAGCATCTCTGGCAGGAGAAGGACTTTAGGACCCAGCATCTCTGGCAGGAGAAGGACTTTAGGACCCAGTATCTCTACCAGCAGGTCACATGGGCCTATTTAAGGAAGTCTGCTAGTGCCTGCATTTTTGGTTGATCTTCAGCTCCTCCAGTGTGTTATCTTCATGATAGTCCTGTTCCTGTGTCTCCTGTTACTGACCCGGCTTGTCCTTGACCTGTCTCCTGTTTGCTTCCTGTGTTCGACTCCAGCTATCCACCTGACCACGTCTGCTCTGATACCAACCCGGCTCACAACCTAAGCTTCCTTCTGATCACTCTCCAGTAGTAGCATTATTCGAATCCTGCAACACCTCACGGGTTCTACCTGTCTGCTGATTCTACACCAGCACACCAGCTGTACTCTGGAACCTCCTGCGTACAGTCCTGCAGGCGACCCGTGCTTTTTTGGGCCTGACCTTTCCTGTTTTCTGGAACTAAGCCGCAAGGGAAGCTCTCTCTCTCTATTGGCCTCCAGTACCAGATGCATAATAGTATCAACCAGCCATGATGTCTGAGGCCGAGAGAGGTGTGTCCGCATTGTCAGCACATGACGGATCTTATGCAATCAGTCCAGAGCTTACAAGATGGCTACTTTCAGCTGGAAGGATGCCTTCACCCCCTCACTACCTCCATGACTTCTGCGGATTTTAACCACTCTACTGCCTCCACTGTCCCAGCTTCAACAACCAATTCTCCTGCTATAGCCAAACCTGCTGTGGGACTACCTCCAACGGTGCCCAGAGTCCCCTCTCCTGAGCGCTTTTCAGGTGACCGTCGGAAATTCAGGGCCTTCAAAAACGCCTGTGAACTTTACTTTGCCCTGCAACCAAGGACTTTTTGTCTTGAGACCGTCAAGGTGGGTTTCATCATCTCACGCTTATCAGATGAGCTACAGTCCTGGGCTCATAACATCCTTGAGCAAAAGAACTTAGTACTGGATTCAGTTGCCACCTTCTTAGAAGCAATGGCTACTCTAGATGATGATCCAGGACAGACTGCTGCCACCGAGTCTGCCTTTCATGCCCTAGTACAAGGCAGACAACCAGTGGAGGATTATCGAGGATCGAGGCTCTCACGCCATCAGAGAATCTCATCCAAATCTCTATCCAACTAGACAGATGGCTTTGGGAGCGACGGTACGAACGCACCCAGACCTTCCGACCCACATGGGTAATGCCAAAGGCTCCAGGATCAACAATCCCAGTCTCTGTTCCCCAACCTATCAATACTTCTGACGGTGAACCCATGTAAATTTGCCTACTCCACCCTGCTTTAACCTCTGAAGAGAGAGCATGCAGACAACAAGCTAACTTGTGTCTCTACTGTGGAGCTTCGGGCCACTACCTTCGCAGTTGTCCTGTTCGCCCAAGTAAATCTAGCCTTCCACGCCCCTCGTACCTCCAGTTATCCAAGATGTATCCGCTCATGTAATTCTCCCCATATCTCTGCAGATGGCTGGAAAGGAAGTCAAGCTGCAGGCGATCCTTGACTCTGGAGCCTGTAGTTATTTCTTGGACATCAACCTTGTCAAGAACTTGGGCATACCCTTAAACTAAAGGATCAAAGACTTGATGTACATTTAGCAGATGGTACTGCTCTCAGCTTTGGACCTGTCACTCAGGAGACTATCCCTGTCCTTGCCACCACAGACGCAGGCCATCAGGAATTACTCCGCTTTGAAGTCATCAGGTCTCCAATATTCCCAGCCATCCTAGGGATACCCTGGCTGCGGGCCCACAACCCACAAATCGACTGGTCCAAGGGACAAATCAGCTTCTCATCTCCCTATTGTCTCCAACAGTGTGGCATCCCCACATCTGACAACCCTTCAGTGTGTCTTTGACAAGAAAGGGGCTGATGTCCTGCTCCCGCTTGAAGTACGAGTTCGAGAAAAATTCAATCCAGTTCTTGGGACTCATAATCTCCATGAAGAGGATCTCCATGGATCCTCAGAAGGGCTCTGCAATCTTGGAATTGCCTGCATCCTCTCACAGGAAAGGGGTCCAGAGGTTTGTGGGCTTTGCTAACTTTTATAGGAAATTCATTCAAAATTTCTCAACTATCATTTCCCTGATCACCCAGTTCATTCGCTTACACTCACGCTTCTCCTGGTGACTCTTTTTACAGCTCAGTCCTGGCGTTCTAACATTCAAAAACACATTTTAATATTGCTGGGAGTGGCCTGAAGAGTACTTATTTTTATTTTTATTTTATGCATCAGAAGACAGCCAGCAAATTGTACTGATTCCAGCAGCCGTGGCACGGATGCCTAAGATTAATAACCAGTTCGTTATCACCACTTGTGTGAAATTGGCTGGGCTGCTGAACCATCATATGCATATACTTATTAATATTTTAATCTTTATTCCATTTTCTTTTACATTTATAATACATCTTAGTACACATCAACATTTTCTCCTTTTCTTTTCCCCTTTTTCCCTCCCCTTCCACTTCCCTTAAAAAAACAATAATATATCACTATTACAAAAATAATTTCTCATGCTATTTACTATTATTTCTTACTATTATTATAGTATCTACTATATACCGTGTTTCTTGATTATCATCCTCTTTATCATTAACCCATCCCTCCTCCCCCCTTCCCTTTAATATTACTATTCTACTGCAAATTTCTTTTTTCCTCTCAACCTCCTTATCTCTTCTCTTTTACTTCCTCCCTTCTTTCCTTCCTTTCCCACCCTCCTACTGCCTTCTTTTCCTTCCCACCCTTTCTCTTGCCTTTATTACCTCATCTTTATGATACTTTTTTGGGAGATTTGCTCCTAGCATAGTTTAAAGTCACCTTACTTAATGTTGATCTTAACTCTCCTACTCATTTCTAATCTATGGGGTACCCCATCTCATCAGCCCATGGTCTCCATATTTTTTCAAACTCTCTCAGGTTCCCCCTTTTTACGTATATTGTCTTCTTCTTCCATATTAATTCACTGATGTCTTGGATCCATTCACTCACCAATGGGGCCCGCTCCACCTGCCATCTTTGTGCTATTATCCTACGCGCTTGGAACAGGCAGCGCACAACTGCCACTGTAGTGCCTTTTTGTTCTCCCCGCGCCTTCCTGTAACCAAGCACACAGAATATCGGATCCATTTCTAAATCTATCTTAAAGACTTTATTTATAGTTTCCAACACTCCCCACCAATATCGAAACAGCTTCGGGCAACGCCACACCATGTGCCTAAGATCTCCCTGTCTCTGGCACCTAGGGCATCTATCATCATCTCTCCTAGCAAACTGATATAGTCTCTTAGGGGTATAGTAAGCCCTATGTATCAGCATCAGATGCGAGATTTTTTGTGAGGGGGAAACTGATGTCATTGGCCCTAATTCCATTATTCTCCTCCATTGCTCATCTGATATTTCCCCCAAATCCTCTTCCCATCTCCTCTTCTGTTTCGAGTGATCCATTTCCTGATTAAAGTCTAAACATAATTGTTTATATATTACCGATATACACCCGCTGACCTTATCCATTGTAGGTAGCTTCCGAAGTAGAGGGATGTTATCCCACTTTGGCATATGTGCCCCGAACTGGGCTGCCAGCGCGTGTCTCAGCTGAAGGTATCTATAGAAAGATTGTTGTGGTAAGTCATATTCCTCCTTTAGTTCCGAGAATGATCTTAGGGTGTTGCCATCATAGAGTTGGATCAGCCTCGTTATACCCTGTCTTTCCCAAATTTTAATCTTTCCTATTGAGATTAGTTCCGGGAGATTTTTGTTATGCCATAGCGGTGTAAATTCTGACATCCCAGCCTGAAGAGTACTTAAGTGCCAACCTGTAAACAGGATGGTGCTGTGTTTTCTTACCAGCTACCTGAGAGCTATAATACTGAAGCCTGCAATTGCCTGATTGTTCCTGACCAATCTTCTCTCCTGTACACTGCCTATTCATGGCCAACCTGGGCTGTCTGAGTACTCTCTGTTTCTGCCTGCATTGACCTTGCTTGAACCTTATTACTCTTTTGTATATTGCCTTTTCTACTGCCTACTTGTTGCTGATCTGGACTGCCTGATTACCATCTGATTGCTGCCTGCTAAGACTCCTGCTTGGTCCTGACTACTATCTATTAACTGCCTGCCCTGACCCCTGCTTAGATCTGAGTTCTCTCTAGTGTTCTTCCCCATCCATTTTCTCCAGACCCTCCATTCCTGCCACCCCTGGTGAAGCCATCCCAAAGGCCACAACCTAGTGCCAGCGAGTAGCAAAGAAAGTCAGAGTCCGATCGGGTTCCCAGCCAACTGTAGGGAGCACAAATCTAGCAATATTGATTTTTATAGTGGTTGAAATAGCATTGATTTCTAGCAGTCTCATGTAACATGTTTCCCATCTATGACTGTCTCCCAAATGTCCTCCAACAACTCCTATAGCTTGTTCACAGTCTCTGATGATTTACTTTAGCATGTCTGCAATCTCTGACTATCTTCTGATGCATATATGCATTATTATCGTGCATTACATGAACTAAAATTATATGTGGCTCTTTGGAGATGTCAGGCCATACATCAAGCTCCTCACATCAAGTTAGTTGACCATCATTGGGGTAAAAGCTTGTATAGAAGGGTAAATGCAGCATGCTTTCAGGTACATTCTGCTGGGATTTGGAACCAGTCTGAGCTGCTTCTGAGTTCCCTTCACACTTATTTTTGACATTCTTCTAAACTGCATTTGACCTCCCTCTATGCTGCATCAAAATTCTTTTTCATGCCTGTTGACTTGTATGGGGCAAAAGTAGCTCTAAACAAAAGCCCTTGTAAATAAGTTCTAAGACATTTACAAACCCAGCTTACTCCCTAGGTCCACCTGAAATGGTCAGGATTACAACTGTTACAGCTGTATGCTGCATAGACCTCTCACCCTTTGGACTTGCAGCTCTTAGTTGCTAAGCAATCAGTCCTGCCATTCAACAGGCCTACTAGATTGTAGGGAATGTTAATTAGATGAAATAGACAGAAGTTTGTGGTCTTACTATGCTATGGATTAGAAAACCTGATTGTATTGTTACCACTGCCCCGTTAGGGAGATTTGTCCTATTTGCCCTGTTTACCATTATCATCAAAAGTGAAGGTGAAAGAAAATCCTAAATATTTTGGGTTGTCCCCAAAACAGTAAAAAAGTGGAAATCTTCCAATGGGGACACTAGTCCTAGTGATCTTTGGGGTCCAAATGGATTCTCTTAATTTGCAGGGGTTTCCTCTCACTTCTTGTATTGGCAATGGGGCAGGAAGTGAAGGTAAATTTTCCAAGCGAGACACAGATGACAAGACAAAATCTAAGATAGATTTTAGCAACATCGTGGGGTTGATTTATTAAAACTGTAGAGTGCAAAATCTGGTGCAGCTTTGCTTAGTAGCCAATCAGCTTCTAACTTAAGCTTGTTCAATTAAGATTTGACAAAAAAGACCGGAAGCTTATTGGTTTCTATTCAGAGATGCACCAGATTTAGCATTCTCCAGTTTTAGTAAATCTACCCCAGTGTTTCTATTTACATGTTTCTTGATAGCTAAATATAATGTGAATTTAAAAGATGAAACATTTCCCACCACCCCTCACTGATGTACAATTTGAAAATGGTAAATGTTTGAAACTTTTGGTATAAATACACATAACGTGTCCATACTATTCTTATGGGGTATAATGATGATCTAGTCAGGAGAATAGGTAATTTGCAGATATTTGATTTGTCTGAATATTTGCATGCAGATTTGTAAGGCTGCATGTCTATGAAACTCATGAAGTTCAAGAGTTCAAGCAAGAAGTTCACTCATACCTGCCTTGAAGTGAATGTAAAGTCTTGGTTTTTCTTTTTCTTTAAAAATAACAAACACAATATACTTACCTATTCTGTGAAATGGTTTTGCACAGAGCAGCCCATATCCCCCTCTTCCCGGTTCCTTTGCCAGGTATCTTGGCCCCTCCCTCCTGTTGAGTGCCCCCACAGCAAGCAGTTTGTTATGGGGCACCCAAGCTGAGCCGCAGCTCCCTGTGTCATTCAGACACAGAGCACCAGTTCAGTCCCGCCCCTCTCTCTCCTGATTAGCTAACTGAATTTGATTGACAGCGGTGGGTGCCAATAGAGCCACGGCTGTGTCTTAGCTGATCAGGAGGGAGAGTCCTTGATGGAGAAAAGATCGGCGAAAGATCAGGGTCAGGTAAGTATTAGGGGGATGAGGGGGGCTACGGCACACAGAGGATTTTTTTATCTTAATGCATAGAATGCATTAAGATAAAAAACCTACTGCCTTTACAATCATTTTAAACATGAATAGTATTATTCTCTCCAGCCTGGACAGACCAGCTTGGATATTTTAGACAAATCAAAAATAATACTAGTTTGCTGATTTATCTGTTTCAAAATTTAGATTTTATCATCACCAATGACAAATGTTATAGAGGTCTGGATTAGCCAAGAAAGAATGGGTAATGTAAACATTTGGTGAATGGCGGCTAATGTGTTTATACATGCATTGAATCTTCTACTGGCATTTGACATGAATAAAGCAGTAAATGATTGCTCAGTTTATTAGTTGCTACTTTATAGAGGCTACTTTAAGAATTTTGCTGCTTTACAAAAAAAAAAAAAAAAAACTTTAGCAATTATGGAGTTGGCTTTATTATATCTATAAATATTTCACTTGAGCCGTTCAGTTTTAATTTACATATATTTTCTGAAGAATTCTAATTTTCAAAAAACCAAATAATAGGATTTTGTTTGTTAGTAAAACTTAATTTCCATTTAACTTTTTTGTATTCTAATTCCTCCTTTGTAGCATGCTGGGTAAAAGCACACAGAAAGAGACAGTCCTCTGCAGGTGGTCCGAGTATTTCTTATAAACAATTAGTTATGTTATTGGCACTCACAGATACACTTTTTAAATATAATTGTTTTTGGTATATAAGAATCAGCAGATGTGATGTATTGACAATCTCCTATTTTTTTTGTCACATATGGCTATGGCAAACATGAGATCTGGGAACAATATAATAAATATCAAATATAGCTTTTAATAATGTATATAAAAAAAGTTGCTTATAGTGGAAAAACAAACATTAAAAATATTCTGTAGCCCCAGGAATATATTAGACTTGTTTTTTAAATTAATGAGAAAAATGTCACACTACTTATTGGTATTAAATCTCATATGCGGCATACAAGATGATAAAATAAAGCGTCATCATTCCACAGTAGTCCACAAATCAGAGTTAGCCCTTGTACACACGGTCAGACATTCCTATGGACAATGTCCGATAGGACCATGTTGTCGGATAATCTGACAGTGTGTGGGCTCCATTGGACTGTTTCCGTC
Source organism: Lithobates pipiens (assembly GCF_037356315.1). Taxonomy (NCBI): domain Eukaryota; kingdom Metazoa; phylum Chordata; class Amphibia; order Anura; family Ranidae; genus Lithobates; species Lithobates pipiens. The sequence goes on along the minus strand of NW_027507755.1, from coordinate 1,471,549 downwards.
GGAGTATCCGACGGACCAAGTTTTCCAGCTGGGCTATAAAATTTTCAGACAACATGATCCGATCGAACTTTGTCCGATCATGTGTAGAAAATTACGATTGGACAAAGTGCCACGCATGCTCAGATCAAATTCCTAGACCAAAGCTATTGGCTACTAGCCTGAACGTCGTCCCGTCCTAACGAAATAACGTCATCACGTTAAGTACAATCGGATTTTCTGACAACTTTGTCCGACTGTGTGTATGCAACAGTTTCGGACAAAATCCGTCGGACAAAATCTGACGGATTTGGTTGTCAGAATGTCCGACCGTGTGTACAAGGGCTTCCACTCAGCAACTGTTAATCCCAAAAGCTGACAGCTGAATTCCAGGTATGGTCTCCAGTGGTGGCTGGTGTGACTTTTTTTTGGGGGGTCAGCAAACAAATCACACGCCACCCCCGGTCGGTAAGTCAGTCGGCCGCACCACCCCCCCATGTGCATCGCTCGATCATTTGTCAGCCCACCTGCCCCACACTTACCCCATCTAGGTCGCGGGCAATGCTTTCTCCTTGGCGGCTTCATCCTGCGTCTCCTCCTCGGCTTCATGGCGGCTTCCCCTGCGTCTCATTCTCCTCAGCAGCCAATACGATCGCTTTGCTATTGTCACACAACTGGGTGGGCTCAGGGCGCAGTACTCTGTGCATCTAGCACACTATTTTTTTAAGCCAATTAAAACCTCAGGCTCTAATCATGTGCTTTAAAAATAAATTGGAATCCATGCATCTTGTGCCCTGCATGTAAATTAGGAGCCGGCGCATGTATTAGGGGGGTGGTGCCCCTGTGCCCCTTATGGATGGGCCGCCACTGATGGTCTCCTTATATGATTTGCAAAAGTGAGATATCAAGACCCATATAGCAAGTGACCTAGAAAAGGTGGTTTGTATCTGGTTTGTTTGGCAAAAAACAGTTGAGTATATAATCTAAAGTCACCACGCTCCTTCCTCATAGATAAATGGACTACAGATTGTACAAATTTCAATGCACATGCAGTAGATCCATGCTGTATGTGTGATTTAAAAGGTTATAAAGTAATGGCTAACGTGTGTGTAAATTTCATCTTACGCTACTGAGCTTGGTAAAAAGATCAAAGTAGACAGGGATAGCCTGGAAGACAAACAGCCTAAAGTTTTACCTACTGACTGAAAAGCATAATATAATCTATTCATATTTGATATTTCATAATTACCTAATATTTCTTTAACTTTTTCTTTTATCTTTGACTGTAATAAATGAAGAAAAAATAAATAAAACAACTTTGCATTGCCTTTAAGTCACCATCAGTTCAGGAATCAAGAACGATATTAATAGGGAGTTGTTTCTTTTCTGTGTGATAAATCGTCTTTAATTACATTAACTAGAACTGCAATCTATACATAGTTGTCTTCTAGTCAACCATTAAACTTTTCCCTCCAGGATATTCCTCAATTCTGTATTAATCACTATCTATTTCTCCTGGGTAAAACATTTTATAAATAAAAATGAATTTACTCCAGAGAAGGAAATATGGAGTATATTAGAACTTTCCTCTGAATTTGTATGCCGGGAACCAACAGTGAGAGCTTCCCATCTCTCCAAATTTATAAGTATAATTATCTGCTTTAGATGCAATATCCTGCATTGTTATAGTGATCTATACACTTATTGTCAGCAATATGCAAGAAATAAATTTTAAAAGCCTCCAATATTATATATTGTTATGAACAAAACAATCAAGATGTGAGTCAAAATTTAACACAGTGAAATACATGTGTATTCATATTAATGTTTTTCGCTGAAAGGGGAAAAAAAAAGAAAAACAATACAGCAACACATTGAAGTAATCAAACAGTGCTATCCCATTTTATTTATTTATTCTCTTAAATAATTTATTTATCTTGGGACTGTACTTGTTTAACTTTCTTCCATAATGAATCACAATATAGTCATTTACTTTTTTTTTTCTCGTATGTGCATTTAATGCTGAAAATAATAATTTGTAACTTAGTTTATATAGTTCAGCCACTAAAATCTTTTTAATTGCTAACGTGCATTTTTTTTTTTTTTACTTTGGATCTTTCTGCTGTGTTTACTGTTGTTTAAAGCAATTGTGTTTTTAATTATTTGCACAGTTAACAAATAGAGGGAGTGACATTCTCAATTTCTTAGCATACTATTATATTAGCTGGCTAGTAATTATTTTTTAGCTCCATCAAAAATACCATTATATTTTACTTAGGGCTAGAGTAACCTTTACGTATATGCAGACATTCTGAAATTGATACTGCCTTGAATGGAAATGTGTAAAACAATTATGTTAAAAAATGTAAATCACCAGTAAAACTTGTAAAATAGAGCCAAATAAAGGGAAACAAGGGTCACTGACCATAAACAGACAAATTTAATGCTGCCGTTTTAAGTTCATTTAAAGTGGTTCTAGTCAAAAAGGTTTAGAATGCATTAAGGTAAAAAAAAACTTCCATTTGCTGTTCCTCCATTCCCCCTCCCTAAATTCTTACCAGAGTCCTGAATCAATCCAGTGCTGTGCTGATCTGCAAGTCTTCTGTCCTTTCTCCCCACTCTCACAAGCTGCTGTCAGTCAATTCCTGTGAGCAGAGAGCAGTGGGCGGGGGCCGAGCCACACTTCTTGTGTCTATGGATGCACAAAGCCCAGCTCAGACGAGAACCTGCACTTGCGCCCCTATAGGAAGCAGCTGCCTATGGTTGTGCACAGAAAAGAACAGGAGCAAGTTTGAATCATCTTATTGTTGACTGACTCACTACCGCTGCTGGAAGTCTGTTCCAAGCTTCAACTACTTTTTCAGTAAATTCATCCTCTGTAGAACAGAAAGGAATAGGAAATCCAAAAATTTAGAAATGTGTTCCATTGACAACTGGATTTCCTGAGATAAGCTTCCTCCCTGTTTTGTTTCAATACAGAAAGTGAAGGCAATTATGGGACATGTATTGCTTCTCTACCCAATACAACACTAATCAAAAGGTTTTGGCTTATGATATACTTTAAGGCAGGGGTAGGCAACCTTTAAGTGGTGGAGACCTACCTTAACCAGCTCACCTCTCTCCCTGCATGTCCTGTGAGCAGAATACCTGATCTACCCGTCAGCTAGACTTATATCTGATCTACCCGTCAGCTAGCTGTGATTGACAGGTAGATCGAAGCGGAAGCTGTCATGGGGCCCACTACTGGCAATGCCTGAATGGTCAGGTGTGCAGCACTTACTATTGCGAGCTGTTTCGGCAGCTGCTGGTGTAGCACCTGCCACACAGCTCGCATACTTCAAAGTCTTACAGGACACGGCTGCTAATGGGAACTGAGTTCCTGTTGTGGAAAAAGTACAGGAACTCCGTTCCCATGCATTCCCGCAGGACTTGAGCCCTGGTAATGACCTATAATTCCTTCCAGGGCCACGAACCGAAGCATCGTGACCACCCCAGATAGCAGAGCAAAGAGAGAGCAGACAGACACACAAGACCAAGTGCTATGGACTGAGGCAAATACACACTGTATGAGGATATGCTTTGTTAATTTTTTTTGTTTTAAAAGTATATAACCTCTTAAATTAGAGAATGTTATAATACAGTATATGAATGGAAACTACTTAAATAGTATATCATCTACCTGATATGACTTTGAGTTCCCAGACCTACCCTATTCTGCAGCTCCTTCCTCCATTGCAGTCAGCGACAATACCCATTGTTCTTAGGTAGGGGGTAGCATGTTCTTTCGTCCTATGCTAGTCTAGCAACCAATCACTAGGCCTTAGTACTGTTACATAGCAGAGGAGTGATGCTACTATCTTAATAGCAGCGGCGGCAATGGAACACTAGCAAGGTGAGGATCACTGGGTTGAGGTGAGGGGGGCTTTGCAAAGACTTGTCTCTTTTAGGAAATTGTCTCTTTCCCAGCCAAAGTTGCTATTATTGAGTTAAAAGTTCCATCCATCTCTCAGAATATTGCAGTGTTTAGTTTTAAATGTAAGTATAAAGAAAAAGTAGTAGTGAAAAAAATGTCCATTCCTTAATTACTCAAGATCCTCATAACTGGGGTCTGTAATAAGGGTGTTTATATTGCATAAATATCATGTGTTAAAGGATGTCCCTTATCTCCCATTCCAGAAGGCTGGGGAGGGCGGGGGTGGATATTGATTAAGGGGTACACCCCAAAAGCTTGTCCAAAAAATATGGTTATGACCACCTCAAGCAAGGTACCCAGCAAATGTAAATACCTATTCAATTCTCATATTTTAGTATTGCTTACTATCTTGTCTCGAGGCGCTGAAACATATCCTTTTTCCTCAGCTGATGAACAAATCAGTGTGAAAGTATCTTTAAAAAATATGCATTAACGTATTGTACGTATGCATTAACAATACTTACAGTGCCTTGCGAAAGTATTCGGCCCCCTTGAACTTTTCAACCTTTTGCCACATTTCAGGCTTCAAACATAGAGATATAACATTTTTATTTTTTGTGAAGCATCACCAACAAGTGGGACACAATTGTGAAGTGGATGAAATCTATTGGATTTTTGAAACTTTTTTAACTAATAAAAAAAATTAAAAGTGGGGCGTGCAAAATTATTCGGCCCCCTTGCTTTAATACTTTGTAGAGCCACCTTTTGCTGCGATTACAGCTGCAAGTCGCTTGGGGTATGTCTCTATCAGTTTTGCACATCGAAAGACTGAAATTCTTGTCCATTCTTCCTTGCAAAACAGCTCGAGCTCAGTGAGGTTGGATGGAGAGCGCTTGTGAACAGCAGTTTTCAGCTCTTTCCACAGATTCTCGATTGGATTCAGGTCGGGACTTTCACTTGGCCATTCTAACACCTGGATACGTTTATTTGTGAACCATTCCTTTGTAGATTTTCCTGTATGTTTGGGATCATTGTCTTGTTGGAAGATAAATCTCCGTCCCAGTTTCAGGTCTTTTGCAGACTCCAACAGGTTTTCATCCAGAATGGTCCTGTATTTGGCTGCATCCATCTTCCCCTCAATTTTAACCATCTTCCCTGTCCCTGCTGAAGAAAAGCAGGCCCAAACCATGATGCTGCCACCACCATGTTTGACAGTGGGGATGGTGTGTTGAGGGTGATGAGCTGTGTTGCTTTTACGCCAAACATATCGTTTTGCATTGTGGGCAAAAAGTTCGATTTTGATTTCATCTGACCAGAGCACCTTCTTCCACATGTTTGGTGTGTCTCCCAGGTGGCTTGTGGCAAACTTTAGATGAGACTTTTTATGGATATGATTTTTATTTTATGATTTTTATTTTATGATTTTTCAGGATTAATCTTGCGGACCTCATGGAGCAAAGGCATGTGCAAGAACTGGTCACGCTGGCGCAACCAATTTTTGGTCCACAAACGCCTCCCCTCCCTGTTCATGGACCGGGCTTGTGTCAAAGTAAGAACCCCAACACGAAGCCCCTGCACAGCACAAACTCTACGACGAGTACGTAGAAGAAACAAGGTTTGAAAACGGTCGGCTGGTCAGAACAAACAACAGAAAGCACCGATAAACAGCAATGCCTGAAAGAACAAACTGAATAGCAGAAGCAAGCAGACAAAAAGCAATGCAAATCAAAGCGTACTATACCAAGATATAGTCCACAATGAGAAACAAATACTTACTGACTACACGCACTGATTATCAGATACGCAAAGACAAGCAGAAACTGAAGAGCAGTAGCGAACTGAATCACTAATCTGAAAAGCGCGAATCGTCTCTCACCAAACTTTTACTAACACGCAATATACACAAAATCAGCAGAAGGAGCCCAAAGGGTGCCGGACGTGGTGCTGAACTTCCCTTTTCTAGTCCTGCCGTACGCGGCTTACGTCACCACGTTCTTGTCAACCGGAAATTCCGTCAACTTGGTCCGACCGTGTGTATGCAACATCACTTCCGGACCTCGCCCGGAATTAATCCGTCGGAATAACTCAGACGGATTTGGTTGTTGGAATCTCCGACCGTGTGTACAAGGGCTAAGACACTTGTATATCTATGACTAGGGATGAGCTTTATGCTTGGGTCGAACATGAGTTTGACTCGAACATTGGCTGTTCGCTTGTTCGTCGAAAATCAAACATTATGGGTCGCCAAATACAAGCGCTGCGTAACGCCCCATAATGTATTGGCCAAAGCATATATATGTGTCTATATATATATATATATATATATATTGTATTTATGTGCAGGCATATAGCATGCACCCCAAGTTTAGGAGGGAATTTTAAGGAAAATAACTTTTTAAGGAGAAAAAACTTACATTTAAATGGCCATCAATGCAGCCTTATCAGTGTCCATCTGCAGCCTTTTCCAGTGTCATTTGCAGCCTTATCCAGTGTCATTTGCAGCCTTGTCAGTGTCATTTTCAGCCTTGTCAGTGTCATTTGCAGCCTTGTCAGTGACATTGCAGCCTTGTCAGTGTCACTGCAGTTTAAATATGGCGCCGCCAAGATACACAGACCCAGTCCTGTGTATCTCGGCTCCTCTCAACTCCTCTCGCAGTCCCACCCTATGAAGGACATAACACAGGTCCAATGGACTGGGCGTGACTGTGAGTAGAGCAGAGAGGAGCCAAGTGCCGCCCCAAATACACATAGCCGAGTGTACTGGGCTAGGCTTGACTTCTCTCAGCTCTGCTCACAGTCACGCCCAGTCACTGTGTTATGTCCATCATAGGGCGGGACTGGGTGTGACTGTGAGCAGAGCCGAGCTTAGCCTAGCCTACAGTAGTACACTCAGCTAAGTGTATTTCAGCGGCTCTCGCTCCTCCGCTCACAATCAGCTGGGGATTGGCGAGGATTGGCGTATAACACGCACCCACGATTTTCCCCTGATTTTAAGGGGAAAGAAGTGCGTCTTATACACAGATAAATACGGTATATACACTGCATCCAGTGTAGCCAAACTTATATCTGAATGCAGGCCATTCCTGGTGTACTTTTTCTAATATACTTCAGGCAGTGTACACAGCACACAGTACCGTGCACCCATAGTGCAGTTGCTACTACTTTTCTAGTGGTGTACACAGTACCGTGCACCCATAGTGCAGTTGCTACTACTTTTCTGGTGGTGTACACAATACAGTACATCCATAGTTGTTATTACACTTCTGTTGGTGTACGCAGTACCATGCACCCATAGTGCAATTGCTACTACTTTTCTGGTGGTGTACAGAGTACACAATACATACAGTGCATCCATAGCTGCTATTAGACTTTTGGGGGTGTACACAAAACCGTACTCCCCTAGTGCAGTTGATACTACTTTTCTGCTGGTGTACACAATACATTCAGTGCATCCATAGTTGTTATTACACTTCTGATGGTGTACACAGTACCTTGCACCCCTAGTGCAGTTGCTACTACTTTTCTGGTGGTGTACACAATACACAATACATACAGTGCACTCATAGTTGCTATTAGGCTTCTGGTGGTGTACACAATACCGTTCACCCCTAGTGCCGTTATGTTACATACTTGGTGGCTGAGCCCACTTATGCAGGGAGCGGCTTCTCATATACGTCTGGCTCGAGAACCCCTGCTAGAGCAGACAGGGGCTTGGGAGTGCAAAGTGCACAAGGGCCTAGCAGGTAGCAGGTGTAGAGGCTGGTCTGGACTTCTGATGTGCTCCGAGGGGGGCCAGTTGTGGCCTGGAGCAGGGACCCTGTAGGAGGCAGGAACAACAGGAAGCTGGAAGCTGTACTTGGCAAGGAGGTGTATTGTAGTTCAGAGAAGAAGCTGGAAACTGAAGACTGCAGACAGCAAGGAGGTATAGCAGTTCAGAAGGTTCATCTAGGAGGACCAGACTGGCAGCTGGGGGCAGCGACAACTAGGAGGTGTCCTGTAGTCTGGAACACAGGCAGATTTCAGGCAGGCCGGGTCATCCACTGGCGGGCAGATACAGTACAGGAGCAGCAGGCAAAACATAGTCGTGTGGCAGGCTGGGTCAGTAACAGACGGGCAGTGAAGCACCAAGGAGCAGGCAAAAGAGTAGTCGGGACAAGCGGGATCAAGACAGGCAGCAAGCAGGGAAGGTCAAAGACAAGCCGGGTAACAGGTGTCAGGTAAGCAAGATAACAGGCAGCAAGGGGGCTTAGGAACGCTTTAGACTGGACAGCAAGATGGCATGGTGACAGTCTCCTTTAAATAGTGCTTCTTGGCACCAAGTGCTGTCCCTTGCGCACTTGCACGAGTGCGCTATCGCGCATATGCGTGCGCCTGTTCGCTCTATCGCGCATTCGCTCATGCCGAACGGCTCTTTTAATGGGCACTCTGCACACAGGTCTTCTGCTGTCAGCCAGATTGCTAGAATGCCTTCCTTGACAAGTTGCTACTACTTTTCTGGTGGTGTACACAATACATACAGTGCACCCATAGTTGTTATTACACTTCTGTTGGTGTACACAGTACCGTGCACCCCTAGTGCAGTTCCTACTACTTTTCTGGTGGTGTACACAGTGCATAATACAGTGTAGTGCAGTTTTGCTAAACAAAATTTACAGCATGTCCGGAAGGCCACCAAGGAGAGGCAGACGCTCACAGGCCACTAAAAGAGGGCAAGCAGGCTCTGTGTCTACAGTCGACGGTGCTGGTTGTGGACACAGTGCTATCTCAGCACGTGGCAGTGGGGCACGCTTGTTCTTTTTTTCTGCAGCTGGCCGTGTTATTGAGCCGAACAGTTAGTGGAATGGATAACAAAGCCCTCCTCATCCTCTGTCACCCAATCTCAGAGTAGTTTGCCTGCCAATGCAGCTGCCAAAGCAGCCTATTCCATCGGCTGCATGTCAACAATCACTCTTTCCCTAGACCACCATGGAGGAGTTCTCAGAACTATTCGACCACAGTGTTGGGTACATGCTGCAGGAGGATGCACAGCGATTTGAAGGCTCCGATGATGGTACCCAGGTTTAGGAAGGGAGTAACTTGAGCTTAGAGAGAGGGGTGCCCAAGAACGTCAAGAAACTGGCAGTCATGTTCCCCCAGCTCCAGCATACTGCCAAGTTTGCTCCAGTGATGAGGAGGGAGGGGATGATGAGGTCACTGACTCTACTTGGGTGCCTGATAGAAGAGAGGATGAGGAGGAGGAGGAGGCACATCTCCAACAAGGCAGGATGCCCTCCAGGGGGCAGCTTAAGGGCAGCCACCCTATTGCATCACACCGATGAGCTAAGCAGGTGCAGGGAACTGCTGATTCCCCTCATATTTTGAAAAGTTCTTTGGTGTGGGCCTTTTTTGACACATGCAGCAGATCGCACCATTGCTGTTTGCAATATATGTCTGAAGTGTATAAAGCTTGGCCAAAATAGCAGCCACATGGGCACCACATGCTTGACCCGATATATGACGACCTCCCATGCAGTCCATTGGCAACAGCACTTAAAAGACCCACATGAAAGAACATGGCAGACCTCTCCTTGCTCCTCATCAGCTGGGATCTCCAACCACACTATACCTCAAATTCTTTGCAGAGGGGAATGAAGGTATATAAATATGCTAGCAGTACACCAACATCCGATTTTAGCAGGCATATTTCCCTACCCCAACCCCTAAACCATTGAAAGAAATTCAGTCCCAGCCATTCACATGCTCAGCGTCTGGTTGCAGAACTTATCCAGCCTTCGCAGAGGGAGCAGAGGATGAAACATCTCCGGGAGGCCTTGCAGAAAGGTTTGTGCAATGTGTTTCCAGAGCCTGGGAGGTTACAATTTCCTGGTGCTGGAAAACGTGTTGCTGAGGCTTTGTTCAGTCACAGAAACAGCGGTGGAGAAGGTGGCCGTCTGACCGATGCCTTCAGACAATTCTTCAGTCCTCAGCGCCAAGGTCTGATTGGTTCCAGCAACCATCGCCAGCATCTGAGTTAGATAGTTCAGGAATATCTAGGGGTAAGATCAGACTTGGAGACCTTTCCAACAGAACATCCACTGGGTTACTGGGTCTTGAGGATGGACCACTGGCCAGAACTTGCTCACTATGCAATTGAGCTACTGGCCTGTCCTGCATCCAGTGTTCTTTCTGAACGCACATTCAGTGCTGCTGGAGGCTTTGTAACCGATCACAGAGTGCGCCTGTCTACAGACTCTGTTTATCAGCTCACATTCATAAAAATGAATCAGTCTTGGATCACCAGCTACCAAGCACCTAATGCTGATGTAACCGTTTGATTTTTCTATGTATGTGGGATCCCTTGAAGACTGCATATGCTGAGTGACTATCCTTTTATGCTGAGTGACTATCCTATTCGTCCTCAATCTTCATGAGCCTGGGGCAGGACCTGGGTCCCCAAACACTTTTTATGACAATACATTTTCTCCTGTAAGCATTAATATGGGGAAAAAGGTGTCCCCAGGGGCGTAACTATAGGGGGTGCAGCAGTCGCGACTGCAACCGGGCCCTGTGATGCAGGGGGCCCATGCAGCCCCCTCTACATATGGCTGGCAGCAGCATAGGCAGCTAGGGGTACCAGTGCACCATGCACACGGGTGGCTGGAGGTGGAGGGTGACTAGCAGAGCTCCATGCACGACTATCGCACTGACTGCTCTTTAGTTGTGCATTCCCCGCATGACCTGTGTCCTCAGCCGGCTCCTCAGAGTACCCTCTCCTGCTCCATGCATTGCCGCTCAGTCCGATGTCTGTTCTCCCCAGCCAGAGTCCTGCCCCCCCCCAAGTCCGGTCCACACTGCACTGCATACTTCTCCCGGGTAAACAAACTTTAAGCACACAGATGCAGTGCAGCCCTATGAGAGCCCCCGGAGGACACTGCAGGCTTGTCTGCCAGTCCCCCTCCTCCCCGTCATACGCAGATGATGAAAGGTCTTTCTGGGAGATATGCTGATCGCCCGTCCAGCACACTGGATGGAGCCCAGGCCAATATGGATGAGTGCGCGGCCCAGTCATGGTGAGTGAGAGGACCCCATCCCCCACACACCATTACATACCCCCTCCATCTCCCCCTGGGGAAAGGGACCCCTTCTCACGTGGGGACAAGGACCCCCACCTCCCCTGGGGACAGGGACCCCTTCTCACCTGGGGGCAGTAACTTCATCTGCCCTGGAGAAAAGGACCTCATCTCTTCTGGGGATGGGGGCACCTAAAAATTAAAAAAAGAATAAAAAATAACTACTGATACCAGTGGTGGAACTACAGGGCACACAAAGGTCATACCCGTGACCACGCCCTGGAGTTCCACCGCCAGACTCGGAGGGAAGGACCCTGGCTGGGGTTCAGGGGGGGCCCTTCATGGTTTCTTGCATCTGGGCCCTGAAGGTTCTAGTTACGCCACTGGGTGTCTCCACTGATGCTTTACCACCAATCCTAGTTTCCCTAATAACCCAAAATTTTCAAAATCCAATTGTCATTGGGATAGAAAGTGAGGTGAAATCTTCTGAACAGTGTCACAGACAGCAAAACAAATGTTACATGGGTGATAACCCTTCCCAATGTTATCCAAAAAGCTTAAAAATAGATTTTTTGGCTGGAGCTACACTTAAAAAATGTACCTGTTCCAAATTACAAACAGATTCAACTCATGAGCAAACCTAAAGTCCCTATCTTGATTGTAACCTGGGGACTGCCTGTATATTGCTGTTCAGAGTATATAGGGCCTGGGGGCCCCACGCCATTTTTTTGGAGTTTGGGTGCGAGGTTCCCCTTAATATCCCAAAGGGCCTGATAGTGGGCTGGGGGGGTTGACCCATGCCATTTTTCTCAATGATTTTCACGCCAGTGCCCTTGTTGATGATTTTTTACGTCCATATGTCGAATGTCTAACGTCATATTTACAGGACACCTCTCACCTATTACGAGCCGTGGATGGTATCTCGATCTCGGAGGGGACTTGGTTAGTGACCCTTGATGTGGAGGCTCTCTACAATTCGATCCCCCACGAGTTGGGCGTTTGCACTGTGGAAAGCTTTATTGCGGAGGATGGCAAAACTCTGTATGATTATATGCAATTTATTTTGAATCTCTTACATTTTATTCTGACGAATAAAATTTTTATGTTTGGGCGCTCCCATTACCTCCAGGTGCAGGGTGTGGCTATGGGGACCAAATGTGCCCCCTCATACGCCAACCTGTACCTGGGGGGATGGGAGCGTCACATTTTTCGTCAGTAGAATCTTCAATTTTTTTGACTCAATTCCAATATGGCAAAGATTTATCGATGATATTTTTTTCATTTGGATGGGCACTGAAACAGATTTAGTTACTTTTGTGGACCTATTGGGGGTTAATTCCTTCAATTTGAAGTTCACTATGGAAAAGAGCCTCTCCAGAATAACCTTTCTGGATGTACAAATTTTTGTTAATTCCAAAGGTGAAATCCAATCTACCCTACATTGCAAGTCCACTGCGGCAAATTCTTTGCTGCACGCATTGAGCTCACACCCGTCCCCTCTGATATCGAGTATCCCCTATGGTCAATATCTTCACCTTAAATGTAATAGTAGCAATTATAATGATTTTGAACATGAAGCCAAGAAGCTACGTTTGCGCCTACGTCAAAGAGGCTATAGCAACAAATGCCTCAAACGTGCATATTTACAGGCGAATAAACAGGATCGGGCGGCCTTGATACATGGTCAAAAACCAAGTAGAGCGGCTCCTGGAGTTAGACTTATAACTACGTTTAACGGACAGCATTTGCAACTACAGAACATTCTCCAAAGGTACTGGTATTTATTAAAAGGGGATCCAACATTAGCTAAGTATCTCCCAGACTTTCCGGGAGTTACTTATAGAAGATCACGCTCTTTAAAAGATTCCCTAGTTCACAGTCACTTCACCCCCCCCCCCCCCTCGGTGGTAGACATGTGCAGAGTAAAATATTTTGTTTCAGAATTTCGTTTTCGTCCGAAAAATTTATTTATTTAGTTACTCCTGAAATTCGTTTTTATTTATTTTGTTTTTCGTTCAAAAATTGCATTCGTCCGAAAATCCACATGAATTACGGTCGAATCTGTCTTTGAAGGCTTATGGTGTCTGTCGAATGTATAAAGAAGATTCGACGGAGCTAGTATATAGCATACTTCGTGTGAACTTTAGAACCCTATTAAAGTCTATGGGACTCCAACGTTCAAAATCTAAAGTGCTAATTTTAAAGACTAATTTGCAAGTTACTGTCCTAAAAAGTGTTTGGGGACCCGGGTCCTGCCCCAGGGGACATGTATCAATGCAAAAAAAAGTTTTAAAAACTGCTGTTTTTTCGGGAGCAGTGATTTTAATAATGATTAACCACCTTCAGACCGGACCATTTTGCTGGTAAATGACCAGAGGTCTTTTTACAATTTGGCACTGCGCTGCTTTAACTGGTAATTGCGCGGTCATGCAATGTTGTACCCAAACAAAATTTGCGTCCTTTTCTTCCCACAAATAGAGCTTTCTTTTGATGGTATTTGATTGCCTCTGCGATTTTTATTTTTTGCGATATAAACGTAAAAAGACCGCAAATTTTGAAAAAAAATGATATTTTCTACTTTTTGTTATTAGAAAAATCCAATAAACTCAATTTTAGTCATACATTTAGGCCAAAATGTATTCAGCCACATGTCTTTGGTAAAAAAAAAGTCAATAATTGTATATTTATTGGTTTGCGCAAAAGTTGTCACATCTACAAACTAAGGTACGTTTTCTGGAATTTCCGCAGCTTTTAGTTTACGACTGCCTATCTCATTTCTTGAGGTGCTAAAATGGCAGGGCAGTACAAAACCCCCCCAAATGACCCCATTTTGGAAAGTAGACACCCTAAGGAAATTGATAAGTGGCATGTTGAGCCCATTGAATATTTTATTTTTTTGCCTCAAGCGATTGAATAATGACAAAAAATAATTTTTTTTTTTTTTTTACACAAAGTTGTCACTAAATGATATATTGTTCACACATGCTATGGGCATATGTGAAATGACACCCCAAAATAAATTCTGCTGCTTCTCCTGAGTACGGGGATACCACATATGTGGGACTTTTTGGGAGCCTAGCCGCGTACGGGGCCCCGAAAACCAAGCACCGCCTTCAGGCTTTCTAAGGGCGTAAATTTTTGATTTCACTTCTCACTACCTATTACAGTTTTGAAGGCCATAAAATGCCAAGATGGCACAAAACCCCCACAAATGACCCCATTTTAGAAAGTAGACACCCCAAGCTATTTGCTGAGAGGCATTTTGAGTCCATGGAATATTTTATATTTTGCCACAAGTTGCGGGAAAATTACAAACTTTAATTTTTTTTTTTTTTTTTTCACAAAGTTGTCACTAAATGATATATTGCTCACACATGCTATGGGCATATGTGAAATGACACCCCAAAATAAATTCTGCTGCTTCTCCTGAGTACGGGGATACCACATATGTGGGACTTTTTGGGAGCCTAGCCGCGTACGGGGCCCCCGAAAACCAAGAACCGCCTTCAGGTTTTCTAAGGGCGTAAATATTTGACTTCACTCCTCACTACCTATTACAGTTTTGAAGGCCATAAAATGCCAAGATGGCACAAAACCCCCACAAATGACCCCATTTTAGAAAGTAGACACCCCAAGCTATTTGCTGAGAGGCATGTTGAGTCCATGGAATATTTTATATTTTGCCACAAGTTGCGGGAAAATTACAAACTTTTTTTTTTTTTTTTTTTCACAAAGTTGTCACTAAATGATATATTGCTCACGCATGCCATGGGCATATGTGAAATGACACCCCAAAATAAATTCTGCTGCTTCTCCTGAGTACGGGGATACCACATATATGGGACTTTTTGGGAGCCTAGCCGCGTACGGGGCCCCGAAAACCAAGCACCGCCTTCAGGCTTTCTAAGGGCGTTACAGTTTTGAAGGCCATAAAATGCCAAGATGGCACAAACCCCCCCCAAATGACCCCATTTTGGAAAGTAGACACCCCTAAATTTAGGGGTACACTAGTGAGACTAGGTAATAAATGGCGGGTGCCCTGAAACTATAAAAAAAAGTTATATGGTGATCACTGGTGAAAGGGTTAACTAGGGGGCAATCAGGGGGCTTTATGCGGTAGTATATGGGGGTCCCTGGCGCTATAAAAAGCTGCGGCGAACCTAAATACCTACCTGCCTAACTAGCGTCACCTGTGACACTAATACAGCGATCAGAAAAATGATCGCTTATTAGGCTGGGTTCACACTGGAGCGATGTGGGAACGCCATGAATCCGCGGCGGGTTCCCGCATCGCATGCCTCCCGGCGGCAGTTCACACTGCCCTATGCGAACTGCTGGGAGTGTCAGTGAAATGTTAATGACACCCCCAGATCAGTTCGCATATCGCAGTGCGATCTGCAAACTCGGATCGCATGGTGTGAACACCCATGCGATCCGATTCTGCTGCGGGGCAAAAAAAGGGTCCCGTGCGAATTTGCGGCGGGTGCGGCGGGTGCGGCAGGTGCGACACGAATTCAGCCATACTATCTGTATGGCTGAACTCGAATCGCACAGAGATCGGATGTGATTTGCACTGCAGTGCGGTGCGAATCACATTCGTTCTCATAAACCGCTGCAATGTGAACCCAGCCTTAGTGACACTGGCGAGGGGGGGTGATCACGGGGTTAAACCTTTATTGGGGGGGTTAGGGGGGCACATTAGAACTAAAGGGGGCTAACCCTAACTGCCCTAACAGTTATTACAGTCACAAATGACACCAATGCAAAAAAAAAAAAAAAAAAGCAATTGGTGTCACTGTGACTGGGGGGGCAGGGGTAATTGGGGGGTGATCGGGGGGTAAAAGGGGGGGTGTGAGTGTGCCTGGCATGTTCTACTGTGTAGTGTAGTGCTTGTGCAACTCACCGATGCTCTCTCCTCGGTGCCGGAACGAAAAATACCGACACGGAGGAGAGAATACATCACTTCCTCTCCTGTGTTTACATTACAGGAGAGGAAGTGATGTCACGGGACATTTTCATTCGTCGGGAGCGATCGCGAGGGGGTGGCCATGAATGAATGGCCGTCCCCTCGTCCGGGATCGCTCCCGAACGAATACCGACCGCCGCAGGCACCGGGCGGGGGCCCGATCGGGCCCCCGACCCGCGGGCAGGCAAGGACGTACATGTAAGCCCTTATGCCTGCCCGTGCCATTCTGTCGACGTACATCGTCGTGCGGCGGTCGGCAAGTGGTTAAAGTGAAACAATAAAAGTGTAATATTCCTTTAAATTTCATAGCGGGGGGGGGGTGTCTATGGTATGCCTGTGAAGGGGCGCATGTTTCTGGTGCTTAGAACTGTCCCTGCACAAAGTGTCATTTATGCAGGAAAAAAAGTCCTTTAAAATCACTCGCAGCTATTATGAATTGTCGCTTCGTAATACAGAGAACACTCATTGAAAGTCATTGATAAAAAAAAAAAAAAATTTTTTTTTAAAAAAGCGTGGGGGTCCCCCAAATTCAATTACCAGGCCCTTCATGTCTGGTATGGATATTAAGGGGAACCCTGCCTCAAATTTAAGAAAAAATTTGACGCGGGGTTCCCCCTAAATATCCATACCAGACCCTTCAGGTCTGGTATGGATATTAAGGGGAACCCCGCGTCAAATTTAAAAAAAAATTGACGTAGGGGTCCCCCTAAAAATCCATACCAGACCCTTTATCCGAGCACGCAACCTGGCAGGCCGCAGGAAAAGCGGGGGGGACGAGAGAGCGGCCCCCCTCCCAATTTACAGTCACCTGTCAGTCCATTGGCATAGTATATATCATGGTCTGCCAATGCAATGCCTTCTACATAGGCAAAACGAAGCGTCCATTTTTCCACCGTATCAGGGACCATGTGTCCCTGGTACGGGGGAAAAAAATGGAGACTCCCATCAGTCGGCACTTTGGTCTTCACCATCAGTTCAATGACAAACTAATGCACTAGAACATGTACCCCCGGGGGACCGGGGTGGTGACTATAACCTTATAACTTTACTGCAACGGGAAACTCGTTGGATATTTAACCTGGGGTCCACGCAGTCCCCAGGTCTGAGCAATACGTTCAGTTTCAAACCCTTTTTGTAAGGGAGTCCCAAAACCTGATTAATCAAGCTGTGCTCTTTGATGCGGGGGGTTTCTCTCTCTCTTTTTTTTTTTGCCGTACTACCCTGGGGGTACTATCATGCTCCTAGTCTCGTGATTTTGGTGATCAATAGAATCATCAATTTACCAGTGTGGTTATTTGACTGCCATCGCAACGTAATTTCTTATTCAATGTAATAATCAACTTCTGCCGCAGGAGTCCCTTGGCTGCCCCCTTAAGACGATCTGTACGGGCGCCCGGGGGCAACTTTTGCCAAACAAAGTCTTTTAGTCAATGCGACTTTCGCAAGGTTGCCCCTCTGTAAATGAGGATCTATTTGCCCGTTACTAGTTTCCTTCTGTCCATCCAGGATCTGGAGGAATGGGCGACGGATGTGATACCATCTCTCCGCCCTCCTTCCTCCTAATTTTGGCATCTCACCCTACTCGTATGTGCGAGTGGGCTGTTTGCCATTATCCAAGATGGCCGCTGCGCGAGACTGACGTGAGTCATGTCTCGCGCATGCGCAGTACTAGAATCGGGCAGCAGCCTGATGTATGCCATCACTTAAGATGGCCGCTGCGTGAGTAGGACGTGAATCACGTCGCTCGCGCATGCGTAGCAATCTAAATTCGTCTACACCAAGGGAAAAATCCTCTAATGACACGCCTGCAGCCCGGCGGTGATGTCAGACGCCGCCGGGCTGGAGGCATGAGATTTAAACAGAGCTACTGTCATTGCTTACATGGCAATTGACTGAGAAGGACCTTATGCAACTCTGGAACAAAAACGATTTAGTGCTACATCATTTCTGATTTCTTCACATGAAAGGTATGTCTTAAGTCTATCTGAGCGCACCTAGAGAAGATTTATATATATATCTTCCAACGCAAAAAAACTTTTATCTATTTTTGTGTGTGATTTTATCTGGTCTTCTGGACCGATATTATCTATTTGTTTTCTGTCCTTGACCCCTATAGGCTATTTGCACACTCAGAGGACTCTGTTCAAAGTTAATCTGACAACACCCAGACATTTAAAGGTATATCGCCCTGGTTAGTCTGCATTGACTCTACATACCATATCGTTGTCATTCCCCAAGTACGTTTTTATATTAGCAGTATCTGATTCATCAGATATTGGCTTTATATTTAAATTAACACTCTTTGCTCACTACTATCATCTCATGCCTCTGCAGATTGCCTGGGACTGCCGATGTTCTTCTGTAGCTTCACGGGTCTCAATTAAAGTCATTTTAACAGAATTTTCACTTAAGCATGGAGCTATGACCCACCTGGTAAGACGGCCATTGTTGTAATTGTATTTTTTATTTTATTTACTGGTTCTGTTTGAACAAGTAAAATGTATGTATCTACTTTCTGTATAAATACTTACTAGTATATATTCATATACCTATTGACAGTCTATGCCCTTGAATTATTGTTCATATGTATGTTTAAATACCAATATGTTGTTTCTTTGTTATATATAATTTGGTCATAAACTGCCATCTGCTCAGTTTTAAGTTTGATCAATAGACATTGAATATAAATATATTTTTGCACGATAAAAATTCTCAGGAATATATTGGCAATTTATTTATCTCTTAAATTTACTTTCCACTCCTCCCAAGCTTAATACATACGGACCAGGTAGGATTCGTTCAGAATAGAGAAGCACGTGATAACACGATCAAAACTTTTTTGTTGTTGATGAACTATGCACAAAGGGCTAAAATTCCAGTATGCCTTCTTTCAGTTGATGCAGAAAAGGCATTTGATCGGGTGGGATGGCCCTTTCTTAAACACTCTTTAATGCAAATAGGATTGGGGTCGAATATATTGCATAAGATCATGGCACTCTATACTAAACCGGCAGCCAGAATAAAAATTAATGGTTCATTGACAACAAGTTTTAATATACAAAATGGTACTCGCCAGGGATGCCCGTTATCCCCTCTACTTTATGTTATAGTAATGGAATATTTAGCGACGGCTATTAGACGGAACCCTTCTATTTCTGGTGTACAGATAAAACAGAGGGAAATAAAAATGGCTTTGTTTGCTGATGATTTATTACTTTATATCACTAATCCACACATTGCAATTCCCTCTGTGTTAGCTGAATTTCAGCGGTTTGGAAAATTGAGCAATTTTAAAGTAAATGTATCAAAATCAGAAATTCTCAACGTGTCGCTCGTACCCGAACAGGTTGCAAGGTTGAGAGCCAATTTTACGTTTAGGATTTGCTCTGCAGCTGTAAAATATCTAGGTGTTAAAATCACCCCGGATTCAAAGTATTTATATTCAATGAACTATGTTCCTCTTCTGCAACGTACCCTACAAGATCTAAAAAAATATGATGTTAAGCAATATTCATGGTTTGGGAGGATTAATATACTGAAAATGGACATAATACCGCGGTTCCTGTATTTTTTTCAAACTATCCCAATTAGTGTCCCTCGATCATTTTTCTCCACTCTGCAATCGGCCTTTACAAAATTTATCTGGGGACATAAAAAACCAAGATTACAAAAGAAATTATTATCATTACCTAAAACGAAAGGAGGTGCGGGTGCACCTGATTTATATTATTATTATGTTTCGGCTGTTCTGACTAGACTGGTGGACTGGCTTTATTGCTCGGAAACCAAACAATGGGTAAAAATAGAACAAGGGTTAAATCAACTGGATTTAAAGGTGTTACCATGGTTAGATCTGTCTGGTAGCAATTTAAATCAAGAGTTGAAAGAGTCTATGCCTTCCCTCACATCCCATGTGTTGAATATATGGGGAAAAACAGCTATTAAATTGGAACTCTCTTCTTATGAAGGACCTATGACACCTTTATTTGGCAACCCTTTTTTTCCACCGGCATTAAATAGGACAAGTTTTCTTATATGGAATAGGGAATCCCATTATAGACTGAGCAATATTCTATGCCAGGGGACAATTCCGTCCTTATTAAATCTATTTCTCTACACAGCGACCATCACCTATGCAAATGTTGGAGTTTTGGCAGTTGCGATCATTTTGGTGTACAATTCATTCAAATAAGTCTCTGGGTAGAGATTTAACAGAACTTGAAACTCTCTTGATACAAGATCAGAAACCAAAGCATGTTATATCAGTACTATATAAGATGTTTATTATTAAAAATCACCCGGAGCCCCCAGAATATATAAATAAATGGGTTAATGAGATCAACGCTCAGATTGCGGTTGGGGAATGGGAGAAGGCATTTAGCTTCACTCACTGTTTATCACCGTCGATTAAAGCACAAGAAACGAATTATAAATTGCTCTCAAGATGGTACTGGAGTCCAGTGACACTCCATCGTATATACCCAGAAAAATCAGATATGTGTTGGCGGTGCCATAGAGACAAGGGTACATTGCTCCACATCTGGTGGGAATGCCCCCTAATTTTTAGATTTTGGGAAAAGCTTATGCAATTATATACAACAATCACTGGGGAGGTAATTCCAAATACACCACAAGTCACCCTTCTTTCTATGTTACCAAGAACATATAAAAACGTTAAAAAGAATCTTCTGGGATACTGGTTGACTGCGGCAAGAACTGTGATACCGCGGCACTGGCGATCATCCCAGTCCCCTACGATAAATGAATGGGCTTTAGAAATGGATAACATAGAGAGAATGGAGATACTCTTAGCTCAAGAATTAGATACATATGAAAGGTGTCTCTTGGTCTGGACTCCCTGGAGTCAGCATAGGAAATTGGTAAAGGACTGAGGAACTAGGAGGGAAGAGGGGGGAGGGAGGGTCTTGCGGAGGAGAGAGGAGTGAGAGGTGGAGGAGGGGGAGAAATCAGATATACATTTTTTCCCCTTTTCCCCCCCTTTTTTTTTTTTATTTTTTTATTTTTTTTTTTTTTTTAGGGAGGGAGGGAAGAGGAAATAAAATAATAAATGTGATCATTATGTATGTAAGTAATATATATTCATATGTATGAAATTGCTTAATTATGTACAATGCTTTATAATAATTGAAAATAAAAACAGAATTAAAGATAAAAAAAAAAAAAAAAAAAAAAAAAAATTACTTTCCAGTTTTTAACGCTAGCTGCAACATCCTGAGGAAGCTCAAGAGAGCGAAACATGTTGAAAAGTGCAGCATCTCTCTGTATAGATTGGTAACATGTATGGACTTTTGTGATCCTGTACCGGTTCTGTACATCAATACCTGATATGTGTATTCATATGTTCTTCTATTAATGTTTTTAACATTTATTTGTATTCTAAAATAAAACTTTATATATTCCATTTTTTTGGCATGCGATTGTTCTGCCTCTATAAGGGTACCGTTTAAACATCCCGGGGGTTGGTTACCCTCCAGCCCCTTCATTTCCTTTCCCTTATCTTTAAAATTACATTACAGCCGCAAGTGGTTTTAAATTACTTTTATTCCTTTAAAAATATCATTTTGTGCAGCAACTGTTGTAAACACAGGAAAAATGCACCAATTTACAGGTATACTTTAGTAACTCCCCAGGCACGATATTTAAAAGAATATTTCACTTTTATTGTTTCACTTTAAGCATTATTAAAATCACTGCTCCTGAAAAAACGTCCATTTTTAAAACTTTTTTTGCATTGATACATGTTCCCTGGGGCAAGACCCGGGTCCCCAAACAATAATGACAATAACTTGCATATTAGCCTTTAAAATTATCACTTTTGATTTTTCACATTCGAGTCCCATAGACTTTAACGGTGTTCACACAAATTTTTTGCCTGTTCGCATGTTTAGCTCATCCCTATCTATTACAGAGACTTTGTAGTCCATCTATTTAGAATAGTACAGTCTTAGATTTCTACCTGTCAGAAATAAGAAACATGCATATACAATAACATGAGAATATATACTGTAGGAGTATATTTATAACAGCTGGGCAACCGGGGTGAGGCCCTCCCTTAACCTAAGAAGGGCCCTTGTAGAATAATGGTCAGTCTAAAAGGCATTAAAGTGAAGTGAAAAGTGTGAAGTGTAAATCACTGATACACAAATTATTCCAATACACTGTGGAATATAGGGATCATTTTCTGCAAACACAGACTAGGGCCTCAATTATACAGTACAGTGTATGGGAATAACAGTGCTCAAACTGCTGTAAACACCCCTTACAGGCAGATCTAGCCAGTTGCTTGTTTGCATGTGCTTGCATTAACCAGCAATTCTCTTTGCATTGGTGCTGAAGATGAATGCCAACAAAGACAAATAAGGTTAAGATCCTGAGTGAGCAGCGGACCACAACAGAGAAATAATATGTACACTGACATTGCTTACATCTCCTTCTGAGCATTCCAGATTCCTAGCTGTCATGCTAATGATTTTGCTTTAATACCTTCTGTATTAAAGCCTGTTTTCCTACATTAATTTGCTTGTACTGGGACTATGGTTTGACGTGCTGATTCCAGGCAACTAGTACTCCCTGAGCACTGCTTGGACCCTGAAGCATGTCCTGAAAATGTGGATGTTTGTGCACATACAAAAAAAAAAAATTACAAACAGTGCTCAATTGTTCTTGTTGCAAGTGCATTAATACGGCTACAATCACCTCTCATAACAGGAATACTTTATACTGTATGCAAAGCCAAAACTATTCTTTTTTATTTTTTAATAGAATGTGAAAGGGTAAAGCTGGTCATGCACAGAGCAAATTTCTTCCAGTTCCTGATGAACAGTATGAAATTCAGTCAGGTGGCCCTGTTTTAGTCTCCTCTCAATTCCAGAATTGAAAAATAAAAGAGACCAGGCCAAAAATTGTTGGCCAAAACCACCTTCATCCAATTACACACAGGTTCTGTCTGTGTATTTCTTTTTTTTTTATTCTTTATTTCAATAAGGCATACAGTGATACAAAGCCTCAACAATGTTGAACATACAGTAAATCATCTCCACATATAAGGCCACATGCCCGGTCATCACAGTGTCATCATTGGTTAAACATACAAAGTGCATATCAGACAGTGGGCTTCAAGGACTAGGAAGTCTCCGTAACCTGCACAGTTTTTTACGGTTAACACTGTTTGTTTTTTTTAAAGATTGAGAGACCAGGTATGACCCAAAGGGCCAAGCAGCAAAGGAGAGCCATAGCGAAAGTAACGGAAAAGAGGGGGGAAGGAAAAGAGGAGAGGAAGGGAGAGAAGAGAGCAACCACCAGCCAGCACCTCCAACCACATCTGGAGAGCATTTCCATTAGTCCCAGCTCCCAGGGGAGTTAAGTCACCAACTCCGCATGCTCACCAGAATAAACAAATTTGTGCCAATAAAACCACTTCTTGAGAAATTTCTCATAGAGGCCCCTTATCCATGGCCACCAGGCCCTCCATTGCATTGATTTTGGCTACTTTTTTCAACCTGGCGGCTACCAGCGACGGCTGTGTCTGCTTCCAGCACAGTGGGATGCAGCTCTTTGCTGTTGGATTTCATATAGATCTTGCTTGGAATCTCGTTGTGGTGAAGGAGGAAGAACGCGGGGGTCCAGGGCAGCTCGTGATCCGTAAATTTCAGAACAATGCAGTGAATCTCGGTCCAGTAAGGCAGCAAAAGAGACAGGGCCAGAAGATATGAAGGAGAGAACTTGGTTCCTCCCCACACCTCCAGCACAGATCTGTGCTCTGTGGGAACATTTTGTGGATCCTTACTGGTGTATAGTACCACCTTGACAAAGCAAGCATGGTGGTAAGAAGAAAGTGCAGAGCAGTACTGAAGGTAACAAGGAAGTGCAGAGCGGTAATGCAGGTGACAAGAAAGTGCAGAGCGGTAATGAAGGGGACAAGAAAGTGCAGAGCGGTAATGAAGGTGACAAAAGAGTGCAGAGTGGTATCGACGGTGACAAGAAAGGGCAGAGCGGTAATGCAAGTGACAAGATAGTGCAGAACAGAAATGCAGGTGACAAGGATGTACAAAGCAAGCATGAGAAAAATAACCATTGAGCTGAAGAAGGAAATTGTAGAAAAGCATGACCGTGGTATTCGTGTGACTGATCTGGCCTTGCAGTACAAGATGGCGAAGTCGACAATCTCAACTATTTTTAAGAAGGAGCAATCAGGGGCTGATGCGGCAAAAGGAATAACAATGTTAACCAAGCAGAGGATGTAAGTACTGGAAGAGGTGGAAAAACATTTGTTAGTGGGGGTTGAATGAGAAACAGCTGGCAGGTGATAGCATTAGTGAAGCTATGATCTGTGAAAAAAAAAAAAAAGAAATTGCACAGAGATTTAGTGCAAAAACAACCCTCTACAAGTGCAGCAAGTGAAGAATTTAAAGCCAGTAGAGGGCGGTTTCAAAAAATCCACATAAGAAGTGGCATCCACAGTGTGACAAGATATGAGAGGCTTCCAGTTCTGACAAGGCTGGTGCAGAAGCCTACAAGAAAGAATTTGCAGAATTCATGAAGACAGAAGCATACATCGCTCAAGAAGTGTCCAACTGTGATGAAACAGGGCTCTCCTGATGATGCTGAACAGAACCTATGTGATATAGCAGAAGGAAAAGGCACTGCTGGGGCAGAAGCCCATGAAGGACAGATTGACCCTTTTGCTGTATGCGAACACAAGCGCCGATCTGAAGATTAAACCTCTACTAGTGTACCATTCCTAGACCCTTTGTGCATTCGGGGAACAGAATGTGAACAAGGCCAGGCTGTCTGTCTTGTTGAGGGCCAGTGCGAAAGCTTGGGTCACAAGGCAATTGTTCATGGAATGGCTGCATGAGGTGTTCGCACCCACCGTAACAAAATATCTTTCTGATAATCAACTGCCTGAAAGGTGCCTTCTTCTGATGGACAATGCCCCGGCACACCCTCCAGCCTTGGTGGATGATATGGACGCTGAGTATGACTTTTTTTAAAGTCAAGTTCCTACCCCCCAACACGACACCTCCTCTGCAGCCCATGGACCAGCAAGTGATCTGCAACTTCAAGAAGTTGTACACAAGGACACTCTTTACTAGGTGTTTAAATGTCACTGAAGAGATATTCTTGAGTCTGAAAGAATTCTGGAAGAAACATTTCATGTTCTCCACTGTATTAGCCTCCGGGACAGCCTGGGAAGATGACACTTATTGAACCTTAAACTCAGCCTGGAGGAAACTGTGGACAAAATGTGTCACTGAATGTGACTTTGAAGGGTCTGATGCAGAACTAGTGGAGGAGATTGTGTCCATAGGCAACAGTATGGGTCTGGACGTCGAAGGTGCAGACATTAAGGAACATAAGGAGGAGCTGAGCACGGAAGAACTTTCTGGACTCCACAGTGAGCAGCAGAACATGCTTATTGAGGAGCATTCCACTGAGGAAGAGGGAGACAAGGAGGAGGTTAGCAGTGATGCCATAAAATCCATTATTGAAAAATGGAATGAGTGCCATGATTTTTTTGAGAAGCACCACCCCAACATAACTGTAACAAACAGAGTGTTAAATCTGATGAACGATAATGAGGTCTCTCATTTGCATAGTGCAGGAAAAGACAAGTGACATTGGACATATTTTTCACCAAAACTGAGCCTGTGACTTAAGAGACAAAGTAGAGAGGAAACCCCTGAAAGAGATCTCTCCAATGTCCTTTTGAAGGGGGACTCTCCCTCCGAACAATAACTGCCTCCCACCCACTTTCCTCCATGCCAGAAGTCATCTCAAGCAAGGTTAGTGTTCTCTCTCTCTTCATACTGTACTGTACTTTGTTTGATATTTTTGTGTTTCAAAAACAAAATAAAAAGTTCAGAATGGATTAACCTGATTTACATTAAAATCCTATGGGAAAATTTGCCTCAGTTCACGACCAATTCGGTTCACAACCAGAGTCGTTTCACAAAGTAAGTTTGTGAACCAAGGTATCACTGTAAATAAGAAAAAGATAAATTTAAGTTGAACGGTGCTCAAACCACACCTGTGAGGTATCACCGTGATCGTTAGAGCAAAAGCCAGAATTCTAGATCTCCTCTGTAACTCTAAACAGGTAACCTGTAAAAAAAATTAAAGCAATGCCTATGGAGACTTTAAAGTACCTTAGTTTGTTGCCATTCCACGAGCATGGCAATGTTAAAGCATGACATGTTAGCTATCAATTTACTTGGCATAACATCATCTTTCACATTATAGAAAAAAAATGGCTAACTGTACTGTGTTATTATTTTTCTATTAAAGAAAAGTATAGTTTTTCCAAAACAATTGTGTTTGTAAGTCCGCTGCACAAATACGGTGTGACATAAAGTATTGTAACAATCTCCATTTTGTTCTCTAGAGTCTCTGCTTAAAAAAATATATGATGTTTCGGGGTTTTAAGTAATTTTCTAGTAAACAATACTGATTTTAACTTGTAAATAACAAGTGTAAGAAATAGGCTTGGTCCTTAAGTGGTTAACCACTACAGATCCGCGCTATTGCCAAATGACGGCAACAGCGCGGACCTACATTTCTGGGACTACGTCTATTGACGTCGTCCCGGATACGAGCGGCCTGCGCGCCCCCTGAGGGGCACGCGCGGCGCGCTCTGTGATCGGCGAGTCCGTGAGACTCGCCTGATCACCGATCCGTGCAAGGGGTCGATCCCGACCCCTTATCACGTGATCAGCTGTCAGCCAATGACAGCTGATCATGTGATAGAACGGAGCCGGTAATCGGCTATTATTCCTCCTCGCGCTGACAGCGCGAGGAGAAAAAAAAAAAGCCGATCACCGGCGGCCGTGATCGGGACATCAGTCCCGATCACGGCCATCAATACAAGGGACCACCTGCCACCTGCCAGTGCCCACCTGCCTCCCGCAGTGCCATCCTGAAGTAAAATAAAACGCAAAAGTAAGTGCCCCCCGTCAGTGCCCCCCGTCAGTGCCCATAGTGCCACCCACAGTGCCACCCACAGTGCCACCCACAGTGCCACCCACAGTGCCACCCCACAGTGCCACCCACAGTGCCACCCAATCTGCCTCAAAGGTGCTGCACCCCAGTGCCGCCCATCAGTGCCCAGCAGTGCCGCTCATCAGTGCCCAGCAGTGCCGCCCATCAGTGCCCAGCAGTGCCACCTATCAGAGCCACCTATCAGTGCCACCTATCAGTGCCCATCAGTCCCATCTATCTGTGGTACCTATCAGTGCCCATCCGTGCCACCCATCCGTGCCACCCATCTGTGCCACCCATCCGTGCCATCTTATGTGCCCATCTTTGCCCATCAGTGCCGCCTTATCTGTGCCCATCGGTGCCGCCTTATCTGTGCCTATTAGTGCCGCCTTAACTATGCCTATCAGTGCCCACCAGTGCAGCCCATCAGTGCCCACCAATGCAGCCCATCAGTGCCCACCAATGCAGCCCATCAGTGCCCACCAATGCAGCCATCAGTGCCGCCTAATCAGCGCACTTCAATGAAGGAGAAAAATTACCCGTTTGCAAAATTTTATAACAAACTATTAAAACATGAGTTATTTTTATTTATTTTTTTGCATCTTTTTTTGTTTGTTTAGCAAAAAATAAAACTCCGAGCTGTAACTAAATACCACCAAAAGAAAGCTCTATTTGTGGGAAAAAAATGATAAAAATTTCATTTGGGTACAGTGTTGTATGCCCGCGCAATTGTCATTCAAAGTGCATCAGCGCTGAAAGCTGAAAATTGGTCTGGGACTGAGGGGGGTTTAAGTGCCCAGTAAGCAAGTGGTTAATGCATTCTATGCATTAAGATAAAAAAAGTGTGTGCAGCAGCCACCCTCGGCCCCCCTAATACTTACTTGAGCCCCATCTTGATCCAGCAATGTTTCACAAGAGACTCAGCTGTCCGGGACTCTCCCTCCACATTGCTGTCAATAAAAGTCAGTGAATGAACCAATGAGGAGAGAGAGGGGGCAGGGCCGAACCGCAGCTCCATGTCTGAATGGACACACAGAGCAGTGGCTCAGCTCGGGTGCCCCCCTTGCAAGCTGCTTGCTGGGAGGGGCCAGGAGTGCCGAACAGGAACCTGAGAGGAGGAGGATCCACAGAGTATGTAAGTCTAATATTTTTGTTATTTTAAAATAAAAAAAGACTTTAGTATCACTTTAAAATCTGTAATAAAAAAAGGAATGCAATAAGGACTTAAATGCAGTGTTTTTTGCACCTGTTTGCATGAGCCCTAATGCAAAATCCCCAAAAATGTGGCTGTCGAGATAAGAGATGAGCAGAAGTCCTCTAATGGGGAATCCCGTTCTGTTGAAAACTGCTTTCCCGTATAGAACATTTCAGAATCATTTATAGTTTTACTCTATGCAGAACTATGGTAAACAAAAAAAGTTTTAGCTTGTCATACACTCTAATACATTTGACCCACAGAAAGACTGCAAACAAAAAAAAGTATTTGAACAGGAATAGGAACATTTTATTTGTGATTATTCCTTGACAACTTCAATGTTTTGTCTCAGTATTATTTTAAGCAATGTTACAGTAATATGTCCCACAAGTTGTTAAGCAGTAACCTCTACCAGCTAACAGAAAATATGAACTCTGCAGTTCTCTTCCTTCTAGAGCAGAAAACATCAGTGGACGTCCATCAGCAGCACATGATCAATACGTAGTTCACAGTAAAATCACTATAGTCTAACCTGGTTATGTAGTAAAAAAGCAGAAGCTTATTTGCATTTGTTTGAATTTTGAAGAGGTAATGAAGAAGACTTGCAGCTGAATGGCAATGTCAGGGGAGGCATCAAATTTATAATTTACTACTTCTATAATAATTCAGTTCTGCGTTCCAGAGGAAGATACCGAGACTATTGGCTTTCCTTTCATTAGAATAACACCAAAAGAAAATTGGCTAAATATTGATGAATTTTTACACATTAATATTTAATAGCTACCCAGCGCTATAAATTATGTATTTCTATAAACAAAAAGACGGGATTAAGCGCATGCAAAACTTTTTCTTTCTTAGCACATTAAGAACAATTACTGTAAGTTATTCAGATGGAACAATAAGAAAAGACAGGACTGAGAGCATTAGAAGATTAAAATTATTTTGGAA
Organism: Lithobates pipiens; assembly: GCF_037356315.1. NCBI lineage: Eukaryota > Metazoa > Chordata > Amphibia > Anura > Ranidae > Lithobates > Lithobates pipiens. Next base: position 1,442,504 of record NW_027507755.1, on the reverse strand, counting down.
AATTTGCGCCTTAACAATGCTTTTGTAAATAGAGAACGTTGTCCAATAAGTAAAATAAGCAATGCTTTGGAAGCAACCGACCAAAAATCATATTTCATTTGCCTGATTGTAGGTAAAGTTGGATAGCAGATTAATGATGATCTTGTCTAATGTGTCAGGACCATGCTTTTTAGGGTTATTATAATGGGAAGTACAAATACCTTTTTAAGGGTCAAAAAAAACTTGTTACTTGTTACTGATACTGGATGCTCCGCATTAGGGATGAGCCGAACACCCCCCTGGTTCGGTTTGCACCAGAACCTTCGAACGGACCAAAAATTCATACGAACTTTAGAACCCTATTAAAGTCTATGGGACTCGAACGTTCGAAATCAAAAGTGCTAATTTTAAAGTCTAATATGCAAGATATGCAACAGACAACACCAGCAATAAGGGGTATCTTCAGGTGTATACTGTGCTGGAGGCACACAACACCCACTTTAACTCCTGCAGATGCCTGTATTAGAGAACACCAGCAATAAAGGGTAGATACATGTGTATACTGTTCTGTGCTGGAGGCACACAACACCCACTAACTCCTGAAGATGCCTGTATTAGAGAACACCTGCAAAAAAGGGTAGATACAGGTGTATACTGTGCTGGAGGCACACAACACCCACTAACTCCAGCAGATGCCTGTATTAGAGAACACCAGCAAAAATGGGTAGATACAGGTGTATCGGAACCGTATTTACGGCAGGGCAAAGGGGGCAGCTGCCCTGGACCCTGTCATTAATGTGGGGCCCAAAGCAGCTGCCTCATACTTGCCAACTATCCTAATTTAAATTCCCTTGTCCCTTGAAGTTTTTCTCCTGTGCTGTGTGAAGTGATGGTACTAATGCTGCCCAGTTCTGCCCTATTGTTTTGTACAGCTGACTCACCTGCAGACACTGTGTTTACATGTAAATAACTAACTGGCATTCATATGTAAATAGTGGCAGCATTACTAAGTAAATAGATGCGGCCTGCAGCATTGATATGTAAATAAAGGTGGCATTCATATGTAGATCATGCTCCCCTGCAGTGAAGAGATGATGTGCTGTAACCTCTAGCAACCAATCAGTGAGCAGTATTACTTTACAGTAATCTCTAGTAACCAATTAACAAGCAGAAATCATTTGCTGTAACCTCTAGCAACTAATTAGTGAGCCATAATGTGTGCTGTAACCTCTAGCAACCAGTCATTAAGCAGTAATGATATTCTGTAACCACTGGCAACCAATCACAATTGCTGCCTGATCTGATACAGTAAACAGAATTTACGTCTAGCTGCTATTTATTGTATGTCTCAGAGCACGTGAAGAGTGAAATTGCATGGGGGGGGGGGGCCCAAGAAAATTTTTGCCCAGTGTCCAATCAATATTAAAGATGGCCCTGAGGTGTATACTGTGCTGGAGAAAGAACACTGTCCCTGCCTATCTTGCTCTTTCCCTGCACGTCGGAACACACTACACAAGGCCGCCGCGCTGTCGGCCTTATATAGTGTGGGGAGTGTACTAAACCCCCTGAGCTATAACTACCCACAGGCATCCTGCCTGTGGCCAATTATGGCTCTGCTCTCTGCCGGCACTGTGATTGGCCGAGCATGCGGGGTCACAGTGCAAGCTTGGCCAATCATGAGCCAGCAATGCACTGCAATAGCGTAGTGCATTGTGGGCCGCTTGTACAACACGAATTTGGTGTGAACAGTCCACAAAGTTCTGAATTCACCAAACAGACGAACGGCCGATGTTCAAGTCAAACATGCATTCGAGTCAAACACCGAGCTCATCCCTACTCCCCATCAGGAACTTATTTCGTAGAACCCTCTCACCTCCATAAATAATGACCGTGATGTCCTCCTTTCAATACACATAATGTTATTTAAAGGCCAATCTGTCTAGTTCCCTAAGCGAGCTGAAAATCCAATAAGTGAAATATATACTCTCATATTGTTGATAGTACAATGTGTTTTTTTTAGATGTTTGTGTTGGTTGGAAGAACTATCCTGCTCCCCCTTGGATCAGTAATGTCGCTTTAGCTTCTGTCACAGGGGGATGTTGTTATTCTCCCTTTTTTTCTGTAGTATATACCCAAGGAATATCCTACATTTCATCCTTGTCTTAAATTTTATGGTTTTGCAGAATGAGTGTAGAATGATTCACAGTATGTTATTTTTGAGTTTCTCTTCTTATGTTTCGCTTTTGGTGTCCCTTATAAATTCATTTGTCAGGTTCATTGTTGCTTGATTCTTCAAACACACAAAAAGAAAAAATGGACATTGTTGTCTTATAGTGACATAGGTGGAATGTCCTCTAGCCTCCAATACGACATCCAACAAAGTAATGAGGGTTCCCATAGACAGGTAACCCCTAAGAAAAGTGAGGATCACTGAGGAACACCAACCACCAAAGTATAGCCAGTTCAAAAAATTATTTATTAATACCAAAATTTCCCTATCTGGCACTGCTAAATACAAGTTTAATAAATATATCACTCAGACAATTAAAGCAAATTGTGTAAAGGGACAACCTTGTACAATACCTATAAAAAGTGTATATCCATGATTGGGAAATTACTCTCCAATCATGGCATGCACCGACCTATGGGCGGGACATATATACACAAAAACAACTTGTGTTAACAAAGAAAATATAACACATAGACAATGTCCAGACACCAGTAGGATCCGACTATGGCCCCAAAGTTGCATAAATAATGAACTATTGTAGTGACATTATTATGCCAAAAAAGCTGAAAAAGCAGCATAAAACTAATAGTATAGCAATATGGGGTCAGTGTTGAATCCCCCTGGTAGCTCGAGCCAAGAGAGGAAGAAAGTAAAGGATAGAATAAAGGCCTGGCCAGGGACAATTTAATTAAATACAATGCCGCCAATAACTTCCTCAATCTGTGTAAACCAACCGGTGGTAATCAAAAGCTTGTATGCATGTAAAAATTATTGAACAGTGTCACTGTGGGATTGCCTAAAAATTTCCCATATAGGAAGTCCATGCTATGAAATCAGAGGGATACAGTTTCTTCACACATTAACAAGCCATTACTACATGCCTGTCCATGTCATCCGCTGATCCCAGCGGTAGCACCGGTAAATTTGCTGTAATTGTAAAGCTACTTGCGTTTTATCAACCGCTCTGCTCAATCCCTGATGGAGCCTCCGAGTCACAGGTATTCACTGAGGTGCCTTACTTGCGCTCATGCCTCGGTACCGGCTTTAAACAACTCCTGGGCAAGTCCATGCTTCCATGCTTCCCGTGGTCTATCACCAGCAGCTCACCGCTTCATGGGGGATCCCCTCAGCTACGATCGTAGCATAACGTCCGAACGTGCGTGACGTCAACGCGTTTCACAATATTAGTGTATTGCTTCAACTGGACGTGGTGAGCATGCGCGGGTACTCCCTTTTATTTAGTCCGTCTCCCGCTGCATTTACACAGATTGAAGTCTAAAGGAGTAAAAAAATATACCTAAAAGTTCAGCAGAAATACATCCATGTTAATAATTTCTCCAAAAGTTTTTTCCTCATTATATTCCAATGTAGTGGTCATTCTTCAGTATCATATTGATTATCATTCACGATACTTCATTACTTATAAACGTATTATTGTAGAATATTAAGCAGGAAAAACAGGAAAACAGGAAAAACAGGAAAAACAGAGGAGGAAGAGGATAAAGGGGATAAAGAGGGAAAGGGGGAGGGGGAATTCTTTATATAGATATATATATGTATAAAGAAATCAATTAAGGGCAAAAAGAAGGGGCGAATGACACTGACCTGACATGACAGCAGACAAGACAATAGCAAGGAAATATCTAGTACATCATTGCTAATCATATGACTTATTGAATGAATATTTCACTCGATCAGACAATGCAAATAAGTACATATGCCTAGATGCATGCTTCTTGAGGAACATACATAATTTTAGATTTTTTGCATACATCTACATCAAATTATAAACCAAGACATACACAGAAAGGAATGGTTGTAGACTCAATTACGTGTTCAACCCCTGTGGAAAAAGAGTGCCCAGACGAAATATATCCATTTGTTTTCCTTCTGTTGAAGTATCTGGTCATAGTCACCTCTCCTGTTGGATAAATTAAGGGCATAAATCCCTTTAACTTGCATGCCCTCTAATTTTCCTTGGTGAAACTGCATGAAATGTCGGGAAACTGGTTTATCCGGATTTTTTTCAACAATTTCCTTCATGTGTTCCCCAATGCGAATTCTAAATTGCCTTTTGGTCTTCCCTATGTACAATTTATTGCACGGGCAGGTCAACATGTAAATTACTTTAGTTGTAGCACAATTAATCAAGCTTTGTATCTCAAAGCGTTTTTTGTTTTGTGCATCACCAAAGCCTGAGGTGCGGTGTACATAGGGACAGACCTGGCAATGTCCGCATGGGAACATCCCCTTACTCCGTGGGAACTGTGACAGCCATGACTCATCAGTGCCTCTAGTATATTCTGAGGAAATCAACCGATCACCTATATTTCTTGCCCGTCTGGCCACCATTGTCGGTCGTGGACCCACAATCTTGGCCAGACCAGGGGCACTTGTCAGGATGTCCCAGTGTTTCTGGAGAATTAAACGTACTGTTTCCCACTCTGCACCAAACTGAGTAATTATCCTAACAGGAGATCCTTCGTTATCAGCAGATGCAGTATGAGAAGTATTCTGTTCCAATAGTGAAAGTCGATTTCTCTCAGCTGCCTTCCGTTTTGCTCTCCTAATTAGTTTATGTGAGTACCCCCTCTCCCAAAAACATGTATACAGTTTGTCGCTCTCTCATTTGTAGTCCTCTGCATTGGAACAGTTCCTTTTAATACGTAGAAACTGTCCTACTGGGATACAATTTTTAAGCCACTGAGGGTGATGACTATCAGCCATCAACAGCGTATTTGCAGAGGTATCTTTTCGAAACATTTGAGTAGATAGGCACAAATCAGACAAGCTAATCGTAAGGTCCAGAAATGAAATTCTTTCTGGATCCCATACATATGTTAGTTTAATGTTACGTTCATTCATATTGAGAGCAATCATAAACTCCCTAAGGGAGTGCTCATCACCCCTCCGGATCATCAGAACATCATCTATGTACCTGAGCCACATATGTACGCGGCTCAGGAACATAGGCATCCCGTAGACCATTTCCTCCTCCCACAATCCCAAATGGATGCAAGCGTAGGCCGAAGCCCATGGTGCCCCCATTGCTGTCCCTTTTATCTGCTGGAAAAAGCTGTTAAAAACTGAAAAAAATTATTATTGAGTGCAAATGTCAACAGCTCGAGTAAAAACTCGTTCTGGGGGCCACAAAATGGGAAATTTTTCTCAAGGAATGCCTCACCAGCTCTAACCCCCAATTTATGGGGGATTGAGGTGTAGAGGGACTTTACGTCGATCCCCACCAATAGAAGCCCATCTTGCACCTCAATTTTGGCGATTCGTCTCAGGACGTCCCCAGTGTTCTTAACATACGATGGTAATCTCAATACCATATCTTTCAACAGATTATCTAAATATTTGCCCACCCTTTCAAGAGGGCTTTTTATTGCAGACACTATGGGACAACCTGGGGGGTTGTTGAGGGACTTATGTACTTTTGGGATGATGTAAAATATAGGGACATTATATTCATCAACCATGAGGAATTCTAATTCTTTCTTGGTAAGTAGCCCTGCCTCACCTGCTTGTCTAAGTTTAGAATTCAAACGCATCACAAGATTAGGGAATGGATCCCCCCGACAGTTTTTGGTACGTCTGAGCATTGCTCAAGAGGCGAAAAACCTCATTCTCATACTGTTTTTCATTAAGCAGGACAACATTCCCCCCCTTATCACTTCTCTTTATAACTATACCACTAGCCTCCGATAGTTCCCGTAATGCTTTGCGTTTCATCTTTAGAAAGATTATCATTCAATTTTTCCTCCCACTTTATCTTTTCCAGATCAGTTTGAACCATATCCAAGAAAAAACTTAACCATTTATTCTTGGTAAGTGGTGGCATCCTATTCGATCGAATATTGAGTTTCGCTTTCTTTCGATATATACCATGGGCATCCTCGTCACACTCATTTTCCTCTAACAAGGAGGAGAGGATATCTAATATCTCTCTATCCCTCTTGTCCATTACTTTAGTTTCTAATTGCGTTGACGGTTTGTCCATGTATAACGAACGAAAAAACACTTTTCTCAAAAACAATGTAACATCTTTAAATATTGTGAATTCATCCATATGACTAATGGGGGAAAAAGACATACCACGTTGTAACAATTTCTGATGTCTTTCTTCAAGTTTGAAATCGGAGAGGTTGATAACCTTCATATCTCCAGCTTGTTTAATCATGGCTACCGACCTCTCCGGTTCCTTTGACTTCTGGTCTGCGTTCCTCCCCTTAGATTTCGATCTTAGGTCTTTACTTTTTGAGAATTTTGTTTGGGGGATTGTTGGTTGTGAGTTTTGGAACCTATCTGTTGAGGGGTTTCCCTGCATTTGGGTACCTCCCCCTCTTTGCCTAAAAAAATTACTGATTTAAACTGATCCTCTTCAATATCACTTTGGGATCTACTACCCTCGATGAACACCTATAGCTCCCCCGTCTAATTCTACTGCGACTCCGACGTGGTTTTAAGTCGAAAATATCACCTCTTTCCCAGTCCCCTAAATCACGCCTGAATTTAGATTGTTTAGTTATTTTTAGAGAATGTTGTGTCTTCTCAATTTCCTTTTTTAGGGACTCATTTAATTTCTGAAACTCCTTGAGTTCCTTAAATGGCTCTAAACCCTGGGAGCTTTCTGCTATAGCAATAGTCAACTCATCCAACTGTATTTTTTCCTCTTCGACAATGAGTTTCATGATGGAAATCCCATGATCAATACATAGTTCCTTCCATTTCTCAAGGAATCTGGGACTATGTAAATGTTCAGCCGGGGCTACTCTGTCTCTCAGACCCCTTGGAATTATTTTGTTTGAGATGTAGGTTTCAAGGAAACAAACATCCCATTTCCTATTTAAATGTTTAATAAGCAATTTCTTATGATCTTTTTTTTTTTTTTCTTTTTTTTTTTTCTTTTTTTTTTTTCTTTTTTTTTTTTTCCCTTCCTTCCTTTCCTTTTCCTTTCCTGTTTCAAATCCATTCTTTATTATTTTTATAATAAACATTAACCAAACATATCCATTTACAACAACAACATACAACATTATTCCCAAAACACAAGACACTTTACTCATCATTTATCACAAAAAAAAAAAAAAAAAAAAAACAAGAAAACAATGTTCCTCCCTTTCTCCTTCCCATCCCCCCTCCTCTCCCTCCTTCCCCTTTTCTTTTAATTATAAATATTCTACCATTCCTTTTGAGGACCGAAATTCTTCCCATTTCTTCCACACTATTGGTATCTGATTTTTTACATAGCCTTCTTCTCTTGTTTGTTTTTCCATAAAACATATCTCATTCATTTCGCATATCCATTCTGATATTGTTGGACTAGTTGTTTCTTTCCATTTACGTGCTATTATTGTTCTGGCTGCTGTTGTCATATGTTGAATTAATCAATTTTTCATACTATCCAGTGTATCTATCGTAAGAGAAAACAATGCTACCTTTACGTCTGGGATTAATTCTTTTCCCGTCACTTTTTGGTATATCTCAAAAATTTTTAACCAAAAATTTCTCACTTTCTTACATCTATACCAGATATGTTCCAGTGTTCCTTTTTCTATCCCACACCTCCAGCACTTATCTGTATTTCCTTTATTTACTATTTTTAGTGCAACTGGGCTCCAATACCATCTCAATGCCACTTTATTATTTCTTTCTTGATGTTTTAATGCCGTTGAGGTTTTATGTATTATCCCTAAAAAAATTTTTCCATTCTTTTTCTGTAATTGTCTCTCCCAATTCTTCCTCCCATTTTCTAATTTCTATTAGGTCTTTAACCAGTTGCCGACCGCCGCACGACGATGTACGTCGACAGCATGGCACGGGCAGGCATATTGGCGTACATGTACGTCCCTGCCTTGCCCCGGGTCGGGGGCCCGATCGGGCCCCCGCCCGGTGCCTGCGGCGGTCGGTATTCGTTCGGGACCGATCCGGGATGAGGGGGCGGCCATTCATTCATGGCCACCCCCTCGCGATCGCTCCCGACGAATAGAAAGTCTTCGTGACATCACTTCCTCTCCTGTAATGTAAACACAGGAGAGGAAATGATGTAATCTCTCCTCGTGTCGGTCTTTTTCGTTCCGGCACGGAGGAGAGAGGATCGGTGAGTTGCACCAACACACTACACTAACAGTAGAACACGCCAGGCACACTTTTCACCCCCCTGATCACCCCCCAATCACCCCTGCCCCCCCCCCAGTCACAGTGACACCAAGTGCATTTTTTTTTGCATTGGTGTCATTTGTGACTGTAATAACTGTTAGGGCAGTTAGGGTTAGCCCCCTTTAGCTCTAGGGTGCCCCCCTAACCCCCCCAATAAAGGTTTAACCCCGTGATCACCCCCCGTCGCCAGTGTCACTAATAAGCGATTTTTTTCTGATCGCTGTATTAGTGTCACAGGTGACGCTAGTTAGGCAGGTAAGTATTTGGGTTCGCCGCAGCTTTTTATAGCGTCAGGGACCCCCATATACTACCGCATAGCCCCCTGATTGCCCCCCAGTTAACCCTTTCACCAGTGATCACCATATAACTGTTACAGGTGACGCTGGTTGGTTAGTTATTTTTTTTTTGTTTCAGGGCACCCGCCATTTATTACCTAATAAAGGTTTAACCCCCTGATCACCCGGCAGGTGATATAAGTTTGAGGGTCAGATAAGGCCTGCGTCGCCCCAGCGTCAGGTTAGTGCCAGTACCGCTAACACCCACGCGCAAAGCATACACCTCCCTTAGTAATATAGTATCTGATCAGATCTATATTAGCATTGCCTGCATTTTAGGTTTCCCAAAACGCATTGTTAGCGGGATCAGCCCAGATACCTGCTAGCACCTGCGTTTAGCCCCTCCGCCAAGCCCAGCCCAGCCCACCCAAGTGCAGTATCGATCGATCACTGTCACTTACAAAACACAACACACATAACTGCAGCGTTCGCAGAGTCAGGCTTGATCCCTGCGATCGCTAACAGTTTTTTTTGTAGCGTTTTGAAACAGTCGCTGACAGGCTAGGTGCTTTTTTACCTGTGAGTCTCACTAGTGTACCCCTAAATTTAGAGCCCAAAATGGCAAAGCGAAGGTACACTAGTGAAGAGGCCTACACGTTTCTGAGCATGACAGATAGTGAAGAGGACGTCACTCATCTGTCAGATTCAGGCTCAGAATACGATCCTGTAGAGGACAGCGGCTCCATGACAGATAGCTCTGACGACGGAGATGAGGCCTCTGTTAGGGACAGGTGTGCCCGATCCCGAATGTATTCTGTTGTTGAGGTGCATAAACCGCAGGCCACTCGTATGGAGCAGAGACGTACTAGAGCCGCTCATCCTTCTGGTGAACTGGCAAGCACCAGCGGCCTAGTACACCCTGGACCTACATCCAGCACTGCAGTAACACGTGGTGACGTGGCGAGTCCCATAAGTGCAGTTCAAGCTGGCGAGGTGGCAAGCACAAGTAGTGTCCCGCTGCCACCAAGAAGACAAAGACAGGCCCGTCGTACCCATAGTGCCCTTCCTGCAGAATTCGCCAATCCTATTTGGGTGCCCACCACTTCTGCAGAACCCGTACTTCCCCCATTCACTGGCCAACCTGGCATTAAGGTGGAAACAGTTGATTTTACGACACTTGACTTTTACTCACTGTTTTTCACCGAAGATCTCTTTAGATCTATTGTGGACCAAACCAATTTGTACGCTGCTCAACACATCGCCACTATTCCCCAGTCCGCCCTTGCCAAACAATGGAAACCAGTTACGGTTTCCGAATTTAAAATCTTTCTGGGCCTCTCCCTCAACATGGGCATAACCAAAAAGAGTGAGTTGCGGTCATATTGGTCCACTGACCCAATTCACCATATGCGCGTGTTCTCTGCTTCCATGTCCAGGGCACGATACGAGATGATTTTGCGGTTCATGCACTTCAGCGACAATGAACTCTGTCGTCCTCGTGGAGACCCTGAGTACGATCGGCTCTACAAAATTCGGCCCCTCATAAACCACTTCAACCAACGTTTTGCAGACTTGTTTACTCCCGATCAAGTTGTCTGCGTTGATGAGTCCCTGATTAAGTTTTCTGGTCGCTTGTCATTCAAACAATACGTCCCCAACAAGCGTTCCAGATACGGGGTCAAGATGTATAAGCTCTGTGACAGGGCCACAGGCTATACACGTAGTTTCATGGTTTATGAGGGAAGAGATAGTCACGTAGAGCCGGAGAACTGCCCTGACTACATAGGAAGCGCTGGCAAGATAGTGTGGGACATGGTGTCACCCTTATTCGGAAAGGGGTACCACTTGTACGTGGACAATTATTACACAAGCGTGCCACTGTTTAGTTACTTGTTTGATCAGCAGATTGGAGCATGTGGCACCGTGCGACCTAATCGCCGGGGCTTTCCCCAGCGGCTTGTAGAGTCCCGTCTTAGGCTGGGGGAGAGAGCCTGCTTGCGCAGTAATAATTTGCTCGCTATGAAGTGGAGGGATAATAAGAATGTTTTCGTTCTTACCTCCCTTCATGCAGACACGACGGTCCAAATTCCTACGGCGACTGGTATTGTGGAGAAACCCCTCTGTGTCCACAAATATAACCTTAACACTCAATGACCAGTTGTTGGCGCCGTATCTAGTTGCCCGTAAGTCCAGACGCTGGTACAAAAAAGTGTCTGTTTATTTATTCCAATTGGCTATATTGAATGCTTATGTACTACACAAAGCTTCAGGACGGACTGGATCCTTCCTCAAATTCCAGGAGGATATCGTCAGAGCCCTTCTGTATCCAGGCGGTGCTCCACCTCACCTTCCCCTACCAGATGCAGTAAGCCGGCTGCATGAGAGGCATTATTCTTATGTCATCCCGAGTACCCCTACCCAACGAGCCCCCCAAAGAAAATGTCGTGTCTGCAGAAAGCGCGGATTTAGGCGTGACACCCGTTCTTATTGTCCCCGCTGTCCTGACCAGCCTGGTCTTTGTCAGGGTGAGTGTTTTGAACGCTACCATTCACTAGTTGAGTATTAGCGTAGGGTACAGCATTGCACAGGCAAGGCACACGTTCACAGGGTCTCCCAAGATGCCATCGCATTTTGAGAGACCCAAACCGCTGGAACCGTTACAACAGAAAAAGTGTTAAAAAAAAAAAAAAGTGTTAAAAAAAAAAAAAAAGTAAAAAACAAAAAAAACAAAAAAAATATAAAATAAAAAAACCAAAAATAGTTGTCGTTTTATTGTTCTCTCTCTCTCTATTCTCTCTCTATTGTTCTGCTCCTTTGTACTGTATTCTATTCTGCAATGTTTTATTGTTAACCATTTTTTGTTTTCAGGTACGCCATTCAGCTGTAGCGTGGATTTATTTATCTTGACAGCAACAGCGTTTGCTCCCACGATATGTAAAGCCACGACTCCAGCGCTGTCGGAGGTGATTTCACCACCACAGTTAAAAAAGAGCATATATGCCGAAGCATGGGGGCATAAGGGGTGGAGGAGCGATTTTGCTCCTAATGCCGCGTACATACAGTCAAAATTCCGACGGAGGGCTTGCCCGTGGAAAAGTTTGAATGTATGTACGCGGCATAACTTTTTTGCGGGAGGATGCCCCCATGCTTCGGCATATATATATTTTAGGCACAGATTGTGTTAAATGTGTTATTTTTTGCGATTTTTTTTGTATTTGCTTTGCAGGTATGGTAAGTCCTACTGTTATACTGTAATGTTACTTTGTTTTATTGTTAACCATCATTTGCTTAGCAGGTACGCCATTCTGCTGCAGAGCGGATTTATTTATCTTGACAGCAACAGCGTTTGCTCCCATGATACATAAAGCCGCGATTCCAGCACTGTCGGGGGTGATTTCACCACCACAGTTAAAAAAGAGCATATATGCCGAAGCATGGGGGCATAAGGGGTGGAGGAGCGATCTGCTCCTACCTTTTGCGGGAGGATGCCCCCATGCTTCGGCATATATAAATGGTGCATGTATGCCCACCATTAGAAAGTGGGTGGATGAAGGGTGGTATCTAATGGTGGGCATACCCACCGATCAATATTTTTTTTTCGTTCAGCCCACAGGCTGCATGAAAAAAAAATTACAATATATGCCCAACCAGTTCCAGCAACATACTGGTATGTTGCGGGACTTTGAGTGCTTATACCAGAATGATGCCTGCAGGTTTAGGTATCATCTTGGTATCATTCTTTTCAGCCAGCGGTCGGCTTTTATGTAAAAGCAATCCTAGCGGCTAATTAGCCTCTAGATTACTTTTACAAGCAGTGGGAGGGAATGTCCCCCCCCCCCCCGCACCATCTTCCATGGTTTTCTCAGGCTCTCCTGTCCCAACAGGAAACCTGAGAATGCAGCCGGTGGTTCCGCCAGCTGACCATAGAGCTGATCAGAGACCAGAATGGCTCCAATCATCTCTATGGCCTAAGACACCGGAAGCTACGAACATTTCATGACTTAGATTTTGCGGGATGTAAACAGCGCCATTGGGAAATTGGGAAAGCATTTTATCACACCGATCTTGGTGTGGTCAGATGCTTTGAGGACAGAGGAGAGATCTAGGGTCTGATAGACCCTAATTTTTTTTTAAAAAGAGTACCTGTCACTACCTATTGCAATCATAGGGGATATTTACATTCCCTGAGATAACAATAAAAATCATAAAAAATATATATAAATGAAAGGAACAGTTTAAAAAAAAATAAAAAAAGCAAAATAAATAATAAAAATAAAAAAAAATAAAAAAAAACACCCCTGTCCCCCCCTGCTAAGGCGCAACGCGGAACGCAAGCGTTGGTCTGGTGGCATATGTAAACAGCAATTGCACCATGCATGTGAGGTATCACCACGAAGGTCAGATCGAGGGTACTAATTTTAGCAGTAGACCTCCTCCGTAAATCTAAAGTGGTCACCTGTAAAGGCATTTAAAGGCTTTTAAAAATGTACGTAGTTTGTCGCTGCTGCACGTTTCTGCGCAATTTTAAAGCATGTCATGTTTGGTATCCATGTACTCGGCCTAAGATCATATTTTTTATTTCATCAAACATTTGGGCAATATAGTGATTTTTAGTGCATTAAAATAAAAAAAAGTGTGTTTTTTCCCCAAAAAATGCGTTTGAAAAATCGCTGCGCAAATACCGTGTGAAAAAAAAAAATGAAACACCCACCATTTTAATCGGTAGGGCTTTTGCTTTAAAAAAACACTTCATGTTTGGGGGTTCAAAGTAATTTTCTTGCAAAAAAAAATATTTTTTCATGTAAACAAAAAGTGTCAGAAAGGGCTTTTTCTTCAAGTGGTTAGAAGAGTGGGTGATGTGTGACATAAGCTTCTAAATGTTGTGCATAAAATGCCAGGACAGTTCAAAACCTCCCCAAATGACCCCATTTTAGAAAGTAGACACCCCAAGCTATTTGCTGAGAGGCAGGTCGAGTCCATGGAATATTTTATATTTTGACAAAAGTTGTGGAAAAAATACATTATTATTTTTTTTTTTTTTTTTTTTGCACAAAGTTGTCAGTAAATGATATATTGCTCAAACATGCCATGGTTATATGTAAAATTACACCCCAAAATACATTCTGTTGCTTCTCCTGAGTACGGGGATACCACAAGTGTGAGACCTTTTGGGAGCCTAGCCGCGTACGGTACCCCAAAATCCAAGCACCACCTTCAGGATTTCTAAGGGTGTAAATTTTAGATTTCATTCCTCACTGCCTATCACAGTTTCGGAGGCCATGGAATGCCCAGATAGCACAAAATCCCCCCAAGTGACCCCATTTTGGAAAGGAGACACCCCAAGCTATTTGCCGAGAGGTATGGTTAGTATTTTGCAGACCTTCATTTTTGTCACAAAGTTTTGAAAATTGAAAAAAAGAAAAAAAATATACATTATTTTTTTTTTTCTTCATTTTCAAAAACAAATGAGAGCTGCAAAATACTCACCATGCCTCTCGGCAAATAGCTTGGGGTGTCTACTTTCCAAAATGGGGTCATTTTGGGGGGTTTTGTGCTATTTTGGCATTTTATGGCCTTCAAAACTGTGATAGGTAGTGAGGTGTAAAATCAAAAATTTACACCCTTAGAAATCCTGAAGGCGGTTCTTGGTTTTCGGGGCCCCGTACGCGACTAGGCTCCCAAAAAGTCCCACACATGTGGTATCCCCGTACTCAGGAGAAGCAGCAGAATTTATTTTGCGGTGTCATTTCACATATGTCCCTGGCATGTGTGAGCAATATATCATTTAGTGACAACTTTGTGAAAAAAAAATAAAAAAAAATAAAAGTTTGTAATTTTCCCGCAACTTGTGGCAAAATATAAAATATTCCATGGACTCAACATGCCTCTCAGCAAATAGCTTGGGGTGTCTACTTTCTAAAATGGGGTCATTTGTGGGGGTTTTGTGCCATCTTGGCATTTTATGGCCTTCAAAACTGTAATAGGTAGTGAGGCGTGAAATCAAAAATGTACGCCCTTAGAAAGCCTGAAGGCGGTTCTTGGCTTTCGGGGCCCCGTACGCAGCTAGGCTCCCAAAAAATCCCACACATGTGGTATCCCCGTACTCAGGAGAAGCAGCAGAATTTATTTTGGGGTGTCATTTTACATATGCCCATGGCATGCGTGAGCAATATATCATTTAGTGACAACTTTGTGAAAAAAAAAAAAAAAAAAAAAAGTTTGTAATTTTCCCGCAACTTGCGGCAAAATATAAAATATTCCATGGACTCAACATGCCTCTCAGCAAATAGCTTGGGGTGTCTACTTTCTAAAATTGGGTCATTTGTGGGGGTTTTGTGCCATCTTGGCATTTAATGGCCTTCAAAACTGTAATAGGTAGTGAGGCGTGAAATCAAAGATTTACGCCCTTAGAAAGCCTGAAGGCGGTTCTTGGCTTTTGGGGCCCCGTACGCAGCTAGGCTCCCAAAAAGTCCCACATATGTGGTATCCCCGTACTCAGGAGAAGCAGCAGAATTTATTTTGGGGTGTCATTTCACATATGCCCATGGCATGCGTGAGCAATATATCATTTAGTGACAACTTTGTGAAAAAAATAAATAAAATAAAAAAAGTTTGTAATTTTCCCGCAACTTGCGGCAAAATATAAAATATTCCATGGACTCAACATGCCTCTCACCAAATAGCTTGGGGTGTCTACTTTCTAAAATGGGGTCATTTGTGGGGGTTTTGTGCCATCTTGGCATTTTATGGCCTTCAAAACTGTAATAGGTAGTGAGGCGTGAAATTAAAAATTTACGCCCTTAGAAAGCCTGAAGGCGGTGCTTGGTTTTCGGGGCCCCGTACGCGGCAAGGCTCCCAAAAAATCCCACACATGTGGTATCCCCGTACTCAGGAGAAGCAGCAGAATTTATTTTGGGGTGTCATTTCACATATGCCCATGGCATGTGTGAGCAATATATCATTTAGTGACAACTTTGTGAAAAATTTATAAAGTTTGTCATTTTCCCGCAACTTGTGGCAAAATATAAATTATTCCATGGACTCAACATGCCTCTCAGCAAATAGCTTGGGGTGTCTACTTTCTAAAATGGGGTCATTTGTGGGGGTTTTGTGCCATCTTGGCATTTTATGGCCTTCAAAACTGTGATAGGTAGTGAGGAGTAAAATGACATATGTATGCCCTTAGAAATCCTGAAGGCGGTGCTTGGCTTTCGGGGCCCCGTACGCGGCTAGGCTTCCAAAAAGTCGACCACATGTGGTATCCCCGTACTCAGGAGAAGCAGCAGAATGTATTTTGGGGTAAAATACCACATATAACCATGGCATGTGTGAGCAATATATCATTTAGTGACAACTTTGTGTAAAAAAAAAAAACATTTTTTTTTTGTCATTATTCAATCGCTTGCGGCAAAAAAATAAAATATTCAATGGGCTCAACATGCCTCTTATCAATTTCCTTAGGGTGTCTACTTTCCAAAATGGGGTCATTTGGGGGGGTTTTGTACTGCCCTGCCATTTTAGCACCTCAAGAAATGAGATAGGCAGTCATAAACTAAAAGCTGCGTAAATTCCAGAAAATGTACCTTAGTTTGTAGATGTGACAACTTTTGCGCAAACCAATAAATATACAGTTATTGACTTTTTTTTTACCAAAGACATGTGGCTGAATACATTTTGGCCTAAATGTATGACTAAAATTGAGTTTATTGGATTTTTCTAATAACAAAAAGTAGAAAATATCATTTTTTTTCAAAATTTGCGGTCTTTTTACGTTTATATCGCAAAAAATAAAAATTGCAGAGGCAATCAAATACCATCAAAAGAAAGCTCTATTTGTGGGAAGAAAAGGACGCAAATTTTGTTTGGGTACAACATTGCATGACCGCGCAATTACCAGTTAAAGCAGCGCAGTGCCAAAGTGTAAAAAGACCTCTGGTCATTTACCAGCAAAATGGTCCGGTCTGAAAGTGGTTAATGTCCCCCATGGGTAGCAATAGTTCATATATTTTAGATAGTTTGTTCTTATGGTTTTGGTCCTTTAATATTATTTGTTCAAATTTAGTTAATGGTCTAATTATTAAATTTTTATTTAGCTCCATAAATTTTTCTAATTGATAATGTTGCAACCAATCATTTTTAATTTCCAATCCGAGATCAATTAAACTTGGCATTTTTCCATCCACCAGAATCTGTACTAGTCTTACATTCTCCATCTTATTCCAAATTAAATATCTTGCCCCTTCCAAAGCTGGCTTAAATTCTGGGTTGGACATCAATGGAGTCAATGGTCCAGTTCTGGAGGATAGCTTTCCCTTCTTTAGCATTGCGTCCCAAATTTTTAGAGTAGCTCTCACGAAAATTGGCATTTCCTTTTTGTTTGTTCTTAATTCAGGTTTTATCCAAGGTAAAAATCTAAGTTGTATTCCCGTAATTGTCTCTTCCAACGTTACCCATTGTTTTTTTTCTTTATCATGTTGCCAATTTATAATTCTAACCAATGATGCAGCTTGCATATATTTTACAAAATCGGGCAGTGCGAGCCCTCCGTCTTCTTTTGTTCTGGTTAGTGTTTCTCTTTTTATTCGGCAGTTTTTTTTTGCCCATACAAAGCTACTTATAGCTTTCCTTAAATCTATCATGATTTTCCTAGCTGGAACAATAGGTAATGTTTGGAATATGTATAATATCTTTGGCAGTATCTCCATTTTTACTATATTTATTCTACCCAACCATGAATATGTTATTTTTTCGTATTTTTGCATTTGTTTTATTATTTTACGTATGATCATATTATGATTTAATTCTTGTATTTGTTTCAAATCCTTCGGAATCATAACTCCCAAATACTTGATTGCCTCTTTTTGCCATCTAAACGGAAAATCCTCCTGCAAGAGTATCTGTAATTCTTCATTTATTGTGATGTTCATCATTTCTGATTTCTCATAATTTACCTTAAAATTGCTTAGTTCCCCAAATCGATCTAATTCTTTTATTATATTAGGAATTGTTATGATTGGATTTGTTATATATAATAACAAATCGTCCGCGTATACGGCCAATTTATAATCTTTATCCTTAATTTTAATCCCTTGTATATCTTTATTTTTCCGAATTGCATTGATTAGATGTTCCATCACTATTATATATAATAAAGGGGATAAGGGGCAACCTTGGCGGGTACCATTCGATATCTTTATGTAGTCTGATAGTATTCCGTTTATTCTTACCTTGGCTCTTGAATTGGCATATAATGCCATAATCCAGCCTAACATTTTTGGGCCTAGTCCTAACTGTATTAGTGCCTCCTCTAAGAACCGCCATCCCACCCTATCGAAAGCTTTCTCAGCGTCTATGGTTAATAAGCAGGCCGGGATGGCGGCTCTCTGGGCATATTCCAACAGAGTACAGGTCTTCATTATATTATCCCTAGTTTCCCGCCCCTTTGTAAAACCCGTTTGGTCCAGCTTTATATATTCTGGCAAAATAGGGGTTACCGTATATACTCGAGTATAAGCCGAGATTTTCAGCCTCTTTTTTGAGGCTGAAAGTGCCCCCCTCGGCTTATACTCGAGTCATCGCTGTCTGCCCGCTCGATCAGCGTGTCGAGCAGACAGACAGCGGCCATTCTATAATTCAAAAGCCGCGCCTCCGGCTCCGCCTTCGCCTGTGATAGGCGGAACACTGAATTTCCCAGCAGCCTGTGTTCCGCCTATCACGGACATCGTATCATCCTCGTACTACGGACGAGGATGATACGATGTCCGTGATAGGCGGAACACAGGCTGCTGGGAAATTCAGTGTTCCGCCTATCACAGGCGAAGGCGGAGGCGCGGCTTTTGAATTTTACAATGGCCGCCGAGGCGCCGACGAAGAGGGCACGGGACGGAGGCAAGGCAAGGCACGACACGGGACGGAGGCAAGGCACGGCACGGGAAGGAGGCAAGGAGGCAAGGCACGGGACGGAGGCTCGGGACAAAGGCTCGGGACACAGGTAGGCTGGACACACACACACACACACACACACACACACACACACACACACGGATGGATGGAGACACACACACACACAGGGATGGATGGATACACACACACACAGGGATGGATGGATGGATGGAGACACACACACACAGGGATGGATGGATGGAGACACACACACACAGGGATGGATGGATGGATGGATGGAGACACACACACACAGGGATGGATGGATGGATGGACACACACACACACAGGGATGGATGGACGGACACACAGGGATGGACGGACACACAGGGATGGACGGACACACAGGGATGGACGGACACACACACAGGGATGGACAGGCATGTCTCACCCTCGGCTTATACACGAGTCAATAAGTTTGCCAGTTTTTTTGGGGGTAAATTGGGGGCCTCGGCTTATATTCGGGTCGGCCTATACTCGAGTATATACGGTAATCTATTAGAAATAATTTTTGAGTATAATCTAATATCTATGTTTGTTAATGAAATAGGGCGGTAATTTTTACTTAATGTATGATCTTTTTCTGGTTTGGGGATTAATACAATGTGAGCTTCTGTACTCTGTGGTGCAAAGGTCTGTATTTTCGTTATAGAGTTATATGTTTTTTTAAGTATGGGTGTAATTAGTTCTTGAAACCGTTTATAGAACCTTGTTGTATAACCGTCTGGTCCTGGGCTCTTTCCCAGGGCCAGTTCGGCAATTGCCTGTTGGATCTCTTCTGTTGTAATTTCTTCTTCCATTTTCTCAGTTATTTCTTTAGGAAATCTTGGTAACGCTGTTTCGTTAATATATTTTCTAATTTTTTCTGCCCTTTCCTCTTTTTTATTTTCCTGTTGTATTTCTATATTATATAGTTTATCATAGTATTCTTGAAATGTTTTTACAATTTCAGTTGGATCATATGTTATTTCCCCGTTTATCTTTAGGATCTTTACTATAGATGTCGTGGATTGTTGTCCTCTTAATGTTCTTGCAAGTAGTTTTCCCGTTTTATTACCATAATAGTACCATTGTGTTCTATTCTTATCTCTTGAACGAAGGGACTCCTCATCAAGCACGGCTTGTAGTTCAATTCTTTTATCTTTTAAAAGTATGTTATCTTCTGATTTTAAACTCTGTTTATGTTTTCCTTCCAATATCCTAATTTCCACCAATAGTTGGTCTTTTTTTTGTTCTTTTTCCCTTTTTATCCTACATCCGTGCTTGATGAACAGTCCCCTCAGTACACATTTTAGAGTTTCCCATTGTATAGGAATTGAGGTGTTATCTCTATCATGGATTAACTGGAATTCCTTTATCGCTCGCTGTATGTCGTCCTCACATTTTCTATCTTTAAGTAAATTATCGTTAAGGCACCATCTCCCCCTTGTTTTTTTATTTTCCATTATTTTTAATTCCATATATATTGGTGCATGATCTGACCATAAAAATCCTCCTATTTCTGTTGTTGGGGACATCAATAATCCAGATTGGCTCAGGAAAAAATAATCTATTCTATGATAGGAATCATGAATATTAGAATGATACGTGAAGTTCTTTTCTTTTAGGTGTTGTACTCTCCATATATCAATCAATTGATATTCTTCTAATAATTCTTTAAATTCTTTTAGATGTTTATTTCTCCTCTGGGGATGAGTATTAGTAGTATCTATTTTCATATCCATTATAAAATTTAAGTCTCCGCCAATTATTGTTATTCCTTCTACACTATCCATTACATTTCTTAAGATTCTTATCCCTGACTCAATTTGTTCATAATTTGGTAAATAGAGATTAATGATTGTAAACATCTTGCCAAATAGTTTTAACTTTACAACCAAAGATCTTCCATCTTTCCCTTTATGCTCCTGAATTATTTGATATAACGTATCTCTATGAAATGCTATTGATACCCCTCTTGACTTGGAATATGGAAATGTGTCATGGATCCAATTAACATAATACTTATTATTTAATTTCGGAATATGCTCTGAACGAAAATGTGTTTCCTGGAAAAGGATTATATTTACTTTTTGTTTATGGAAGGAGTTTAGAATTTGACTTCTTTTTGAGGGAGAGTTAAGGCCTCTTGCATTAAAAGAGCAGATTTTTAACCCCTCCATATTAAAATTTCTAGAGGGGGTGAGTTATCCCTTGATCTTCAAGGGATCTCACAAGGTAGTGGAAGAAGAGGGAAGAATAAAAAAAAAAAAAAAAAAAAAGATTTAAATTTCACGTTACTTTCACTCAGTCCTAACACTTCTATTAAACAATTCACCACTTACTTCACTCTTTCCTACACTTACACTACTCTATAATGACTTAAAAAAAAGTCTAACTTACTTAACCAGTAAGGTCCCTATTAAGAGGGGGGCAGTCGGAACCGCTGGTTTAGATTGACTGTTCGTCAGTTTTTCCATTGCTGCCTAATTTTTCTTATCTTCATCTACTATTATTACTTCTAGTGTTAAAAGCTCATATCATACTATATATCATTAGGTTTCTTCGTTTTTTCCCTCTGTGACCCCAGAAAGGGAAGAGGAAAAGAAGAGAAAAAGAGAAAAAGAAAAAAAAAGATTTCCCCTTCCCCCCTCTCTCCCCCCCCCATCCCTCCCCAGAGCCCCCGTCATAGTCGGGAAAAATAGGATACAAGGAGACATACGAATGGGTCATTGGGAGGGGGGGAGAGGAAGGAAGAGAAAGAGAGAGGAAAAGAAAAAAAAAAAAAAAAAAAAAAACACAATAATTTCCCCCTATTATCATATATTCATTCATTATATCTTTGCTGTATTTAAAAAAAAAAAAAAAAAAAAC
This sequence comes from Lithobates pipiens, assembly GCF_037356315.1. NCBI lineage: Eukaryota > Metazoa > Chordata > Amphibia > Anura > Ranidae > Lithobates > Lithobates pipiens. The sequence goes on along the minus strand of NW_027507755.1, from coordinate 1,421,063 downwards.
AAGAAGCAAAACCCCCCCATTTTCCCATATTCACTCTCATCTTTACTGTGTTAATATATCATAAAAAAAAAAAAAAAAAAAACTTTACTTTTCCTTTTTCTTTTTCTTTAACTTATATACATACATCTATATATGTACCCATATATGTGAGTACCTTCTCCCTCCCTTCCCCCAATATCTTTACCCTTTTAGTTTCGTGTGTATAGTTCCAAAAAAAAAAAAAAAAACACACGTGTACATACATCTATATTTGTATATTTATATGTGTGAGTTCCTTTTCCCTCCCCACACCCCATTTTTACTTCGTGTATAATACAAAAAAAAAAAAAAAAAAAAAAAAAAAAAAAACCCCAACCTTGTTTTCCCATATTCCCCGTATCTTTACTGTGTTAGTATACCATAATACATCCAAAAAAAAAAAAAAAAAACCCCAAACCCTATTTTCCCATATTCACTCGTATCTTTACTGTGTTAGTATACCATATTACGTCCAAAAAAAAAAAAAAAAAAAAAAAAAAAAAAAAAAAAAAAAATAAAAAATAAAAAACTTAACTTATACATACATCTATATATGTACTTATACATGTGAGTATCTTCTCCCTTCCTTCCCCCAATATCTTTGCCCTTTTCGTTTCGTGTATATAATTCCATACAAAAAAAAAAAAAAAAATACCAGACGTGTACATACATCTATGTTTGCATATTTCTATGTGTGAGTTCCCTCTCTTTTCCTTTTTTTTTTTTTTTTTTTCCTTCTTTTTTTCTCCCCCCTCCCCTTTATACTTCGTGAATAATAAAAAAAAAAAAAAAAAAAAAAAAAAGGATCCTACTGGCATCCGGACGTTGTCTATGTGTTATATGTTGTTTGTTAACACAAGTTGTTTTTGTATATATATATGTCCCGCCCATAGGTCAGTGCATGCCATGATTGGAGAGTAATTTCCCAATCATGGATATACACTTTTTATAGGTATCCACGAGGTTGTCCCTTTACGCAATTTGCTTTAATTTGCTTTAATTGTCTGAGTGATATATTTATTAAACTTTTATTTAGCAGTGCCAGATAGTGAAATTTTGGTATTAATAAATAATTTTTTGAACTGGCTATACTTTAGTGGTTGGTGTTCCTCAGTGATCCTCGCTTTTCTTAGGGGTTACCTGTCTATGGGAACCCACATTACTTTGTTGGATGTTTTTTGATTCTTCATTGTGTTTTTCAATTTTATTGGCATTATGTGCTTGGATGCCTTGGATTTATGTGCTTATGTTGTTTTATTTTTTGTATCTTTCAAAGCGGCAGTAAATACGATTAAAAAAAAAGGCAGGCCTTCCCATCTATATGAGCTTGTTGGGCATTCCATTCAAAAACCATAAGAATCTGGGCTTGCTCTGCCACCCCCCCCCCCCCCCCCCCCATTCCCCATTGGTGTTATGACATCCTCTACTCTTCTGGCAAGGCTTACCATTTTGAGTGTGTCTGTGGAAATTTAGGCACATTCAGCAAAAATAACATTTATGAGGTCAAGTCAGGGTCAGATTAAGGGCAAATTATATAATCAAAGCCCAACAAAGGTGCCATTAAATGCTATCCTTACTCTCCAAAACGAATCAATAGAGATCCACTTCTTGATGGCCTGTAATCTGTTTATTAAGACGGTCATGCATGGGTCAAAATTCGGTCTGTTCACCAAGGACTGGCCAAGTCCCAATCCATGTAATCCATCAACTACTGTACATCCATCCTGTCAGCCTTTCCCCACTCAGTGCCACAGGCTATAGAAGCCTTTTTCAACCTTTTAAACACAGAGCAACTTTTGAAATAATTTTCTGGTCTCAAGGAACCCCTGTTAAAAATTGCTATAACTATAACTCCTGATACATCAGTGTAATGAACAGTGGGAAGAATGCTCCTTACACTTGTGGTTATTGGGAAGAATTATCCCCTTAGAGATAGCTAAAAAGATCAATAGTGGCAGTGGGAACTTATTTGAGAGGTAGAAATTACTCATTGCTGAAGGAACCCCTAGCAGCCTTTGGAGAAATCTTAAGGTTCCATGGAACCCTGGCTGTGAAACCTGGGGTTGTAGTCTGCAACACTGATCAGTATATTCTGATGGCGATGAGGTCTCCCCACTATCAAAATACAATAACTCAGCAGAAAGGATTTGCCCATCCACATAGAGTGTGTGGATGGGATAATCAAGTCATTTTTTTTTTTTTTGCATTCAACCAGCTGGTAAAAAAAAAAAAAAAAAAACGGAATCATCTACGGGCTTCCTAACGTATTTGTAACATCCTCTTTGTAACGTCCTCCATAAGCTTCTGACATTTCTTTTCTCCCTTACTGGGAAAGCAATGCATGTTAGTTACAGTCATATGAATTGCTCTATGCACACAAATCCCTTAAAGTGTTTGTTAACCTAAAAAAAAATGTATCCTGTTCATTTAAAGCATGAATAACAGCACATTGCTTGTGCTGTGTAATTTGGCTCCCTTTATCACCTGAAATAACTGGTTGATCCTGACAGTTTCTGTCCTTCCCCCTGTAAACTGACCACTGTTAATCATGGCTGCTGAGCCTGAAACAGTGGTCAGTTGATGTGCCTCCGTCGTCCGCCCCTGTCAGCTAGTCTGTGTGTGAGCCGCCCCTCCCTTCCCTTTGCAGCACTGCAGTGAAAACATGCATGAAAGCATTGCCAGCCCCTCTGCTAGTATAACATGTAGTATATACCGTATGCCTTTTTGTAAAATTCTTCTTCTAAATATCTTATTCCTTCTCCCCAATCAGCGATCATGTGACAACCCCTTCGCTCTCTTACTTCAATGTATACACTAGGGAGGGACGTCACGTGACCGCCCAGCAGACATCAGAGAGAGATCTGGGCCCCTTTCTCTCTAGTACATACATCGAAGAGAGAGAGTGACGGGCTGCCACGTGACCTCTGATAGGGGAGAAGAAAACTGTATTTAGAAGAATTTTACAAAAAGGCATGCAGTATATACTACAGGTTATACTAGCAGAGGGGCTGGCAGTGCTTGTGTGCACTGCCTTAACAACCCCATTTAACCCATAGTCTATCTCAGGAGCTAACAAGAGAGGGTGGCTACATTCCTACATACAATAGGACCATAAAGAAAGAACCCTTTAACAGAAAGACAGATCACAGCAACTAAAAAAAGCAGGAGAACGAGAGCAATAGAAGTAACTTTTCTGAGTTAAGAATACATACTTAAAGTGGTTTTAAACCCCGCTTGGTGATTTTTACCTACAGGTAAGCCTTACCTTAATCCAGGTAAATAAGGCTTACCGGTAGGTAAAATGAATATCTCCTAAACGTGCACTGTTTAGGAGATATTCACCTTGCATACAACCAGTGACATCACTGGTGCATGGGCTCTGAAGGTCTGTCATACCTTGCCAAAAACTTCAGAGCTTCGTGCTGAAACCAAGATGCACCTGCGCGCATCCATGGGAGTGATGTAGTCGTTGCTCTGGCCAATCACATCTGTGGTTTACAACCGCTTTAAATAGAATTTGTGTTTTAAACCAGAGCCTAGTGTAACATTTGGACTCAATAAGTGCTGAAATGGAAAAAACAACGTTTTAAAAACCTTCAGCGGCTTTCTTCCAGGTTTGACCCAAATCAAACCCCACAACTATATAAAATAAAATAAATTAATTTTATTTTAAAGGGTTACCAAAAATATGCTTATTGAGGTAAGGGGCTCTTGTAGATTTAAACAAACTGTACAGCTTTGGCCAAAGTTGAATAATGCCCTTGCTATAGGTGTGGGTCATTTACATCTTGTACCTCCCAAAGCCTCCCAGAGATGGCATTATACCCATCCTACCTTGTTGCTAGGGTGTTGCTAAGACATTTCCCAGGGAAAGGGAGCATGGGCACAATTAGCTCAGTCCATATAGGCAAAAATAAATAAGTGCACTTTGTTCTAAACTGTGGAACTTCACTCTCCCAATCAACATTGGTTGTTTTGGATCCTTATACTGCTAGCATTAGTAAATAGATAAGAAAGTATATTATGCATCCCAGGAGTCTGTTTGCATACTTGAGCTAAGGGTGGGAAGTAAATGCTACATGAATCATTTGCCCTTACTCAAGATGGCCACAGCCCGAAATGCTAGAGGGTGATTTTCAAAGCGATTTCTCTGCAAAGTAAAGCTCAGAGACATGGATTAATAGGGGAGTTTGCTTTGAATATTAAAAATGAATTAAATTGTGTTTTGGTTTGTGGTGATCAGAACCATGTTTAGTTCATGATAGATGGAGGGAAAACTTTGTGGTGCCCACTTTCCTTTGTGTCCTGCTTATTTTGCTTAAAAGGTAACTCCACTTTTGTGAGAACAAATACCAAATAAACAAAATTATTTAACATATTCAATCGCGCTCAAATGTTATTAATAATGACTTTTCTTTTTCAATCTGCATCTCTGTCATTTTCTGTAACATGCAATGCAATATGGCTACCTTAATGCGTTCTGTACACAGTTGGTGTATAGAACTTCCCCAGAAATGTCATGCTTGTGTGATTGGCTCACTGATTTTCCCAGAAGTCTACACTAAAATACAAGTCAGATTTTGGACATCCCCATGCAACAAAAATGTAATTTTTGGTGAGATACTTCCAAAGGCAAATCACATCTAAACGGATGCAGACCCTGCCAGTTTCCTCATTAGAACCCTGCAGATGCAACAGCTGATTTTAAAATCACTCCCATTCACATTATTTTGAAGAATAAAACTGCAGCACCACAAAGGCGAATGTGCAGCACTCTGTGTGATGGGAGCCTGATCACGGAGCTCCGTCCCACTCCATGCATTCCGCGCACCCTACAGCAGGTATATTAACCCCCGCTTCACCAGACCGGGAACCTGGAGGGATTGGTGATCTTTGGAGAATGTTTTGATGCAGGTGGGAGCAGCGAGGAGAGGCTTAAGAGTACAGTTTGCAGCACTCCCGGGAGCAGCCGAAATTTCCAAGATGGCGGCAGACCGGCCGCCTCACAAGGCTTACACAGGGATCCCAGGCTCCTCTCCCTGATGGGACACTCTGCATGAGGAGGTATGTGGGCCCTATTACCCATGATGAGCAGAGGCCCATGTACCAGCCACCACAGTATCCCTCCTGAATCAGACCCTGGATGACATGCACATGCTCATGTCCCCCTCAGGAGCACACACTCCCAGGCCTAATGTATCATACCAGGAGACAGGCCAGCACACCGTACAGCCCCAGGACATTAAGCTTATGTTCTCAAAATTTGCAGAAATGCTGGACAGTGGCTTAGCTCAGACTGCTTCCAGAATCACCTCTAATATTAATGCAGACCTCCAACTCCTAGGATCTCGCATTGAAAGCATTGAAAACAAAGTAGACGCCACAATTGACTGAGTGAATAAAAACACTGATCACTTTCAAGAATTGCTTAACCAAGTGGAGGGGGCCATTGCAAAAATTGATGACCTGGAAAACAGGTTCAGAATGCTTAATTTTAGAATTAGGGGCCTGCCTGAGTCCATAAGAGATGTTCCAAATGCAGTACATTCTCTAATCAAAAGCCTCATACCAGACATCCGAGCCCATAACCTGGAGCTTGATCATGCACATAGTGCCCTGGGACCCCCAGCGAGGACAGCCTCCCACGCGACATTGTGGTTAAACCACACTACTACGGCATCAAGGAAGAGGTCATGAGGAGAGCTCACACCACCCCACAGATCCAGCTGCTGGGGCACTCGATACAAATTTACGCTGACATCTCAGCCTTCACTATCCAGAAAGGCCCTTTCTGTCGGTTTTGACACAAAAGAATATATAAGGATTGGCGGCTTTTTCCTTTTAGTCTGAAGTTTGATCTCATCGGCAAGCCTTTCCCATTCTCCTCATTCCAGGAAGGAGAACAACTGATGCAGAAAATGGGTCTACTCCCCATGGATCCACCCTCTTCCATGCAGTCCTCTTCATCTGGCATGACCAAATATCCACCCCCATCTAGCCCTCTCACCTCCTTCTGGCAGATACCCAAAAACAAGAAAGCCAAGGAAGGACACCCCCCTGATCTGGTGGGGCATCTCTCCCTTTCTCTGCAAAATTATTTTTCTGGGTCAGGACCCACCTAGACCCCAGGCATTTATGCCCATTTTTTTCCCCATTGACTGTTTTAAGGGAACACTACTCCTAAGACCGTTTATGCTGCACCTCCTCGCTGAGATTCTACACCATGGTGTTTTGCATCTGAAGTTCCACAGATCCAGCAAAGACCCTCTTTTGGCACCTGCTATAACAACCCTCAGGACTTCATGGACTTCCTGCACAACTTCCAGGACTGATCGTTAGGACTTCACCAGTCTGCCGCCATGCCATGCCGCCAATGTCATAATGTGCTGCAGACAGTGCCACCCATGCCGCCAATGCCATAATGTGCTGCAGACAGTGCCACCCATGCCACCAATGTCATAATGTGCTGCAGACAGTGCCACCCATGCAATGCTGCCAATGCCATAATATGCTGCAGACAGTGGTTGCCATGCCGCCAATGCCATAATGTGCGGCGGACAGTGCCACCCATGCTGTCAATGGCATTAGGGTATTGGTGGCATGGGTGGTACTGTCTGCAGCACATTATGGCATTGGCGGCATGGCAATCACTGTCTGCAGTACAATGGGGCATTGGCAGGTCCTGCTGTCAAGTTGCTGTAAAAACTAGTAAAAATAAATAAAAATACATAAAACAGTCCCATAGTTTATAGACAAGATAACTTTTGCGCAAACCAATCAATTTATGCTTTTCGGGCTTTTTTTTATCAAAAATATACTGCAGAATACATATTGGCCTAAATTATTGAAGGAATTCGATTTTTTTGATTTTTTTATTGGATATGGACACTTGTAGACAAACCTGCAGTTTTTTTCAAGGCAGGATCTGGGGAGGGGCCAGGGGTGGGGTTGAAGGAGGGACTAGGGGTGGGGTTGAAGGGGTCCCATGATTTCTATCATCGGCCCTGGGCACAGGTCATTAAAAGCCTAAAAATAACTCGGCCCCAGGCCCTGATGGCTTCTCTGTACAGTATTATAAGCACTTCTCTCCAATACTCTGCCCATATTTAGCTAGATTTTTTAATTATCTTTGTTCTGGAGTGCCTCTTGATAAGACATCAAACTCGGCATTCATTACAGTCCCTAAGCCAGATAAAGACCCCAGTTCCACCTCCAACAATAGGCCCATATCCTTAATCAACAATGATCTCAAAATTCTAACAAAAATATGGAAAGACAGACAGATAATAAAAACATATGGAAAGACAGGCTATCCCCCACTACATTCTAGACTATATACTTTGGTGCCCAACCAAGACCAGACCGGCTATCCTAGCACCCACACTTTCTCATTCCTTAACACTCTGGGATTCCTTTGAAAACACTCCACACCTGATCTCTCACTGGCGTCCTCTATCCCACATTTTCAGAAATCCCCTGTTCCCACCTGGACAGGACATTAAAGCCTTCCAGTGGTGGCTAAATAAGGGACTTTACAGGATTGGTCACTTTGTTAACCCGGCGGCTCCCCTTACCTTTGCCCAGTGTACCAGTAAACTTGACATGCCAAAGACGGAGAGGTTTAGACTCAAACAAATTTCCCATTTTGTCAGATCCTTAGGGCCCTCTATACACAAACCTCTATCTATCATTCATGGAATATGAATTGTGGTGTGGTCAGGCCATGGAGCGGGGGGGGGGGGGGGGATGTGATAACAGTGATTTACCGAGCACTTGATAGGGCTGAATCCAAAATGCTTTTCATGCGAGAATGGGAGAATGACCTACAACAACAATGGATCCTAACTGAATGGCACAGAGCTTCTGTCGCAGCTTCAAAGGGCATTCTCAACATAGCATTAGTTGAAGCCAATAGTATATGATGCCCTTAAGGATAGCTAAAATCTACCTGAATGCATCCCCCTTATGCTTTTACAACTGCGAACATGTTGGTTCCATGATCCATATCTGGTGGAAATGCCCCAAAGTGAGGGATTTATTGAACAAAATATTCCATATTATTAGGAAAATTATGAATTTACCCATCCCAAAAATTCCACAGTTTGAATTATTAAACTTCTCCAACCCTGGGGTACCTAAATTAGCCCAAAATCTTATTAGGTTCATCATTCTCAGAATCAAATTAACAATAGCTCAAGCTTGGAAACAGCCCACGGTCTCGTTTCAGTCAGTTAGAAGAAAAATACCCTGGGTTATGACTCAGGAAAAAAAAACGTCAGTATCCTTCTAGACACTGTAGACAGAAATTATGCCGTATGGGAACCCTGAGCCAAATATATCTCCGGGTCACTGGACCATTCTCCATCTGGTTAGGTGAAAAGGAGCAAGCGCCACTCCGTCTTCTGTTGCTTCATCATCACATCTCTTTCTCTTTTTCTCCCTATTATCTTTTCTGTTCTCTCCATCCCTTAATTGCATCAGTTTACTCATTGGGTACAGCATGGTTCTAGATAGGTCACTGATGTTAAGTGCAGAAGAACTATTTAAGACACTATGGGGATGATTTCAAATATCTACCAATGAGCTCATAGATCTGGTCCTCTCCAAACGAGTGGCCCTTGCTAGCCAGTCAGAAAACCAGAAGAGTGATATGAGGGGTGGTGTGGGGTTGAGGAGTCCCCTCATTCCTCAGATCCTGATGAAGGCTAATCGATGGGCATATTATGCATGTAGGACCATGTTTGTTATTTCTCTGTTGCACATGTTGAACATATTGTTTATTATTTCCACTTTTGATAACTGTTTTTGTTGTACCATGATATTTTACCATTGCTGAAACTTCAATAAAAATCTATTGAACTAAAATGGCAGCACCGCTATGTGCAACTAGCGCATTTTCACGCATTGTAGAAATGTGCATCTTCCTGCAGTGCACAGGGCTCGTTCACACAAGCAGAAAAAAATGCTGTGTTTAGACATGTATTGTCTGTATGAAAGATAAGTTCTTGCTGAAAGACCAAAGGTCATTCACACAGACAGAAAAAAATGATGTGTTTAGATGTATATTTTCTGCATGAAACAAAAATCCTGCGAAACATAGCCACCTAAAGTACTCAACTGTATATGCGTTTGTGCATGTTTATATGCATTATGCACTTACATGAGTGAAATCTGCAGCTGCGTCCTATTTTTTTTGTGCGCTCCTGAACACAGCACACAGATGTTGTTAATGGACTCATTGATTACTATAGTGCTGTGTTTATATGCCTACAAAACGATCTGCTGTACGCATCTAAACACAGCATTTTTTCTGCCTGTGTCAATGAGCCCTTACCCTTCACAGGTTTATATCCTTTTGCCCATAAATTGTAGGTGATAGACTGGTGTCCATAAACTTTTGGCCCTAAAGTATATGTATGACATTGTGTAATGACGTTGGGACGCACATCATGTGCGTGATGACGTTATCATATACACGCCCAAGGGAGGGTCTAGCGGCCATCTTGTCTATAAATAGGAGAGACATGTGGCTAATGACCGCCATTGTTCTTCTGCCATGTGGTGACACATGTTTTTCTGAATTTTCTCTACATGATGCAGAAAAATGTTAGGTCCTCTCTTGGTATGGCAAATTCTCTAATTTACTTTATTTTTTGACACACTTTTTTCACCTTTAACACACATAGTTATCTGAGTGAGAAACAATCTCCCAAGGAAAGCTGGCTTTGAACCACATCTAAGTCATGTAAGAAAATAGTGCATGGATGGGCTAAGGCTGTTACTGTTGGTAAGCTGGTCTTCAGGGAGTTAGAGCAAGCCTTTAGAGTCTGTAGTGCCTCATAGAATAGAGCCTAGACCCTTTATTAGTTTATAGAGGACAAATATTGTACCGCCAGTATCCACAGTCTTGCTACCTCTAGAGACGCGGATGCTCTTAGACCAGGTATATGAGCAAAATGGTGGGATACCACTTTAAGATGTATCCGTGGGGTGTATAGGTTCTCACTCAAATTGGCATGTATAGTATACTATTTGGAACTATTTTGTAATAATTTTAATTGGAAGTAATACAATTAATGTTTTTAGCGTAGTGATTATTGGTGCATGGATAGGTGCACCCCTGTTCATAGTACTGTATATACAGTATCTCACAAAAACGAGTACACCCCTGACATTTTTGTAAATAATTTATTATATCTTTTCATTTGACAGCACTGAAGAAATTACACTTTGCTACAAAGTAAAGTAGTGAGTGTAAAGCTTGTATAACAGTGTAAATATGCTGTCCCCTCAAAATAACTCTACACACAGCTATTATTCTCTAAACCACTGGCAACAAAAGTGAGTATACCCCTAAGTGAAAATGTCCAAATTAGGCCCAAAGTGTCCATATTTCTTGGGCCACCATTATTTTCCAGCACTGCCTTAACCCTTTTGGGTATGGAGTTCACCGGAGCTTCACAGGTTGCCATTTGAGTCCTCTTCCACTCCTCCATGATGACATCATGGAGCTGGTGGATGTTAGAGACCTTGTGCTCCTCCACCTTCCTTTTGAGCATGCCCCACAGATGCTCAATAAGGTTTAGGTCTGAAGACATGCTTGGCCAGTCCATCACCTTTACCCTCAGCTTCTTTAGCAAGGCAGTGATCATCTTGGAGGTGTGTTATCATGTTGGAATACTGCCCTGTGGCACAGTCTCCGAAGGGAGGGGATCATGCTCTGCTTCAGTATGTCACAGTACATGTTGGTATTCATGATTCCCTCAATTAACTGTAGCTCCCCAGTGCACTCATGCAGCCTGAGACCAGGACATTCCCATCACCATGCTTGACTGTAGGCAAGAAACACTTGTCTTTGTACTCTTCACCTGGTTGCCACCACATACGCTTGAAACCATCTGAACCAAATAAATGTATCTTGGTCTCATCAGACCACAGGACATGGTTCCAGTAATCCACGTCCCTAGTCTGCTGGTCTTCAGCAAACTGTTTGTGGGCTTTCTTTTGTATCATCTTTAGAAGAGGCTTTCTTCTGGGATGACAGCCATGCAGACCAAGTTGATGCAGTGTGTGGCGTATGGTCTGAGCACTGACAGGCTGACACCTCCACACCTTCAACATCTGCAACAATGCAGGCAGCACTAAAATGTCTATTTCCCAAAAACAGCCTCTGGATATGATGTTGAGCACGTGCACTCAACTTCTTTGGTGGACCATGGCAAGGCCTGTTCTAATTATTTTTCTGTTCTAAGTGGAACTGTACTGTTAAACCCCTGTATGGTCTTGGCCATCGTACTGCAGCTCAGTTTCAGGCTCTTGGAAATCTTCTTATAGCCTAGGTCATCTTTATGTAGAGCAGCAATTCTTTTTTTTCAGATCCTCAGAGAGTTCTTTGCCATGAGGGGCCATGTGACCAGTATGAGAGAGTGAGAGCGATAACACCACATTTAACACACCTGCTCCCCATTCACACCTAAGACCTTGTAACACTAACGAGTCACATGACACTGGGGAGGAAAAAATGCTAATTTGACCTAATTTGGACATTTTTACTTAGGGGTGTACTCACTTTTGTAGCCAGCGGTTTAGCCATTAATGGCTGTGTGTTGAGTTATTTTGAGGGGACAGCAAATATACACTGTTATACAAGCTGTACACTCACTACTTTACATTGTAGCAACCTGTCATTTCTTCAGTGTTGTCACATGAAAAGATATAATAAACTTTACAAAAATGTGAGGGGTGTACTCACTTTTGTGAGATATTGTATGTATGATGCTGACAATCATGCCTTCTTTTCACTGGTCCCAAGGTTTGATGACAGGACAAAATCTTACCATCTGTGGCCAATTTTAGTTCATACAGCATCATTAAACAGGAAAGCTATGCTCTACAAAATGAGTGAAAGTGGGTACACTTTCCAATGGAGATGGACGAACTTCCGACGGGACGTTTCGCGAACACGAACCGCGAATGCGGCCAAAAGTTTGCGAACCGCAAAGTTCGAGGCGGGCCCCATTGACTTCAATGGCAGGCGAACCTTAAAAACCTACAGGTCATATTTTCAGCCACAAAATACTTACTAGCTGTGCACACATAGTCCCACCACATGGCCACTGACATAACAAAAGTATGAAGTGAATCTGGGATCGACAACGACAAGCATTCTTTTTTTATCTGTGACATTTTGACAATTCAGGACTCAGGAGTGCATGAAGGCAATGGAGGAGAGGAAAGGTCAGGGTAGGCTATGAAGAAGGTGCAGGAGATGATCACCAGCACCGTGATAGAGAGCACTGACACCAGCACTGTGATAGAGAGCACTAACACCAGCACCGTGATATAGAGCACTGACACCAGCACCGAGATAGAGTGCACTGACACCAGCACCCCCGTGATATAGAGCACTGACATCAGCACCGAGATAGAGAGCACTGACACCAGCACCGTGATAGAGAGCACTGACACCAGCACCGTGATATTGAGCACTGACAACAGCACCGAGATAGAGAGCACTGCCACCAGCACTGTGATAGAGTGCACTGACACCAGCACCGTGATAGAGAGCACTGACACCAGCACCGTGAGAGCACTGACACCAGCACTGTGATAGTGCACACTGACACCAGCACCAGCACCGAGATAGAGAGAGAGCACTGACACCAGCACCAAGATAGAGAGCACTGGCACCAGCACCGAGATAGAGAGCACTGACACCAGCACTGTGATAGAGAGCACTGACACCAGCAACAGCACCAAAATAGAGAGAGAGCACTGACACCAGCACCGAGATAGAGAGCACTGACACTAGCACTGTGATAGAGAGCACTTACACCACACCGAGATAGAGAGAGAGCACTGACACCAGCACCGTGATAGAGAGCACTGACACCAGCACCAAGATAGAAAGCACTGACACCAGCACCGTGAGAGCACTGACACCGTGAAAGAGATCATTGACACCAGCACCGTGAGAGCACTAACACCAGCACCGTGATAGCGAGCACTGAGACAAAACCAGCACGAAGATAGAGAGCACTGAGACCACACCAGTACTGAGATAGAGAGCACTGACACCAGCACCGAGATAGAGAGCATTGACACCAGCACCGTGAGAGCACTGTCACCAGCACCGTGATATAGAGCACTGACACCAGCACCGAGATAAAGAGCATTGACACCAGCACCGTGAGAGCACTGACACCAGCACCGTGATAGAGAGCACTGACACCAGCACCGTGATAGAGAGCACTGACACCAGCACCGAGATAGAGAGCACTGACACCAGCACTGTGATAGAGAGTAAAATACTAGTAAAATACAAATACTGCAGCTGCTGACTTTTAAAATAGTGACCCTTACCTGTCCAGTGCGCCCGCGATGTCGGCACCCGAAGCCGATCTCGAAATCGTCTCTCGGGTCCTGCCGCCGCCATCTTGGGTATGGGAATCAGGAAATGGAGCCTTTCGGCTTCATTTCCCGGTTCCCTACTGCGCATGCGCGAGTTGCGCTGCACAATAAGGACGGTCCCCGCTGCCTCTGGGATCTGTGTGTTTCCCAGCAGGCAGCGGGGCACTTGCGGAAAGGGGCGGGCACTTGCGAAAAGGGGCGTAATGTACGCCCCTTTCCGCAGAGAGCTATCCCGGAAGTGGGTGCAGATACCTGTACTGTACAGGTATCTGCACCCCCTCCCCCCTGAAAGGTGCCAAATTTGGCGCCGGAGGGGGGGAGGGTTCCGATGAGCGGAAGGTCCACTTTAGGGTGGACCTCCGCTTTAAACTGCCACCACCCCCGTTTAAAAGACAGAGCCGGGGGGGACTCGTAATTTTAGCAATACCAATTATAAGTTTAGAATAAGCGCCTGCAACACACACTGCCACCACAGACAGGTCTGCTCAGTGCCTTACTCTACCACAGTAGTGTCCTTTTAAGAGACAGGTTCATTTATAGTTTGCATCAAGAGCTTTAAAGACAAGGTTAACACTTTTCAACATAAGGGTTTATTATGAAAAGGTCAAGGTTGGTGCGAATAAAACACAGAAAAGGGATTTTTCAAAAAATAAAGACAATATACAGCCACAAAGAAATAAGGTAGAATTGGGAAGGAAGAATACTTGCAATTAATGTCCGAGGGTTGATCAGAGTTTGATCGATGAGCAAAGGTAATCGGTTCTCAAACTTGGCAGATGTTCTTGCTTGGATGGTAAAAGGAGAACTGCCCATTGCCTTGGCCTCTCCTCTTTTCTGTCAAATCAAAGGGGGTGTTGACAGCGACCAGTGACCAATCGTCTGGTTATCTTGTTTAGGGGATAGTTGCTGGGATGTGTCTACACTCATGACCCTTTCCCAGGTACACTTTGTGATACATATTCGTATCTCTGCCTCTCTACTGTTTATAGACTGCAGATATCCATTTTAGTGATCAGCATGATATTTGCTTCAAAACAAGTCCACATCTGACAGGTTTCCCATTTCAGGGTTACCAAGGAGGAGTAAGGGGTCCTAGTGGCTTCCCATATGACTTGACATAGAGGTGTCTGGACTTGAAATGTTAGAAATTATCTGAGGAAACTAAATATGTCCATATTATGGCTGTGCTATGATTACTTTGGAAGTTATAAAAAATGTTGAAGTTTCAAAACTATACTAATCTGTCTGCACTCTATGTGGTTTGAGGTATTTACAACGGGTATCTGGTGGCTCTCTGAATGGAGAGGGTGACAGTTTTACGACAGGCCTGAATATCTTGCCAGGCAACATGAGCCTTGTTTATTGACCTAGCCTGGTTCTGCTTCCTCTGCTGAGATAACCTTTCTTTCCTTTTGAAAATTTTAAAAGCTTTGGATTCCTAAGACAAGGGAAGGGGAAGTTAAGATTGTTCTGTAATTTTGGCTGCATTCCACACAACATGGCATATAGTTACAACATCTCCTGTCCCGGACGTTATATCGTTACAACCAGCACAGAGATAGAGAGCACTGAAAGCAGCACTGATACCAGCAACTCCCTGCTGGGCACCAAAAATATGACACCGCTCAACCTCTTCAAACAGGAGGGTACGGGCATATAGTACGGTGTGCCTTTTTTGTATGAGGAAGTGAGCCAAAGGTAGAAAAAAGGTCTGTGTGCTAGATTAAGTAACTCGTTTATATAGATATACATGGTCTACTGGTCACATGTGTTGAATTCCTCCGAGATCCATGCTTATTCATTTTTAGAAATGTGAGGTAGTCAACACTGTCGTGAGCTAGGCGAGTGCCCTTATTGGTCTCGATCCCCCCTGCTGCACTGAACGTCCTTTCGGACAGGACACTGGACGAGGGGCAAACCAACAGTTCCATTGCAAATTGGGCAAGCTCTGGCCAGAGGTCAAGCCTGCCCACCCAGTAGTCCAGGGGTTCATCACTCCTCAGAGCGTCCACATCAGCCGTTAACCCAATGTAGTCGGACACCTGTCGGTCTAGGCGTTCCCCGATGCTGGATCTGGATGAGACCTGTCGATGGGTCCGCTGAAAGAATGACCTCATATGAGAAGTCACCAACACATCTTCAAACCGCCCTCTTCTTGTAGGCACTGTTGGATTGGTACCCGCAACTCTTTCTCTGGGAGTGGGAATTCCTCCTCTGCCAGCGCACGCAAAAGCAGAATGCAGCATTTCTCGAAGAAAAGCCTGGAAGTGCTCCATTCTGACAGCCCTCTGTGACGGTGGTGACATTTACACCATTTTGTGTTTGTAGCGGGGGTCTAAGTACGTTGCCACCCAGTACTGGTCCTTGACCCTTATGTTTTTTATACGGGGGTCCCTGTTAAGACACTGGAGCATGAAGGCCCCTATTTGCACTAAACTGGAAGCGGTGTGGTGGCCTGACTTCTGCTCATCATCCAGGATAATGTCGTCCTCGTTCTCCTCTCCCCATCCACGCACAACAACAGGGATCCCAGAAAGGTTTAAAGCATGCTCCTCATCCGCCCCAGCACCATCCTCCTCTGACTCCTCTTCAGACTCCTGTTGTTGACTTGTCTCAGATAGAGTAGCTCCCCCTGGGAATTCATCCAGTATTGCAACTTCCTCATCTTCCTGCTCCTGCTCCTCCACGGCTTGATCAATGACACGGCGCAATGCACGCTCCATAAAGAAGGCATAAGGTATCATGTCATTGATGGCGCCATGGCTGTGACTGACCAGTTTGGTGATCTCATCAAATGGCCGCAGAAGTCTGCATGCGTCGTGCATGAGCAGCCACTGGCGCAGTGAAAAAAAACTCCCCAGAACCTGTTCTGCCGTAGAGTTCGTACAGGTATACGTTAACTGCGCGTTTCTGTTGGAGCAGCCTATCAAGCATATAGAAGGTTGAGTTCCATCGCGTCGGGCAATCGCAAATAAGACGTCTGATCGGCATAATTGTGTCACCGCTGAGTGTCAGCAAAGTGAGCCATGGCTGTGTAAGATCTTCTGAAATGGGTCGAGATTTTCCTTGCCTGCCGCAAGATGTCCTGAACCCCAGGGTATTTGACAACGAATCGCTGCACGACCAAGTTTAAGACGTGTGCCATGCATGGCACATGTGTAATTTTGCCCTATTTCAATGCGCTAAGCAGATTGGCACCGTTGTCACACACCACTTTACCAACTGTCAAATTGAGTGGTGTTAGCCCCTAATCTGCCTGTGAACGCAAAGCTGAAAGGAGTGCAGGGCCAATGTGGCTCTTGGCTTCCAGGCACAACAGACGCAGCCCAGCATGGCAACATCTCACCTGGCATGTCAAATAGGTTCTGGGGAGCTTGGGCGGCGCAGCGGAAGAGACGCTAGCAGCGAAAAAGGAGGAGTCAGCTGAGGAGGAGAGGGAGGAGGATGGAGTAGGAGGAGGAGAAGAAGAGGCAGGCCTGCATGCAATCCGTGGAGGTAAAACCAAATCTACACGGGTGCCATGGGTTACATGTTTGACGGCCGTCAGAAGGTTCACCCAGTGGGCAGAAAAAGTGATATACCTTCCCTGCCCATGTTTGCTAGACCACGTGTCTGTGGTCAGGTGTATCTTGGCACACTGTGTGAGATACATTCACTTGCCGCTGAACATGGCCATATAGTTCTGGGATGCCCTTCTGTGAGAAATACTTCCTTCCTGGGACCTTCCATTGTGGTGTTCCAATGGCCACAAATTTTTGAAAGGCCTCCGAGTCCACCAGTTTATATGGCAGTAGTTGGCGGGCTATGAGTTCTGACAAGCCAGCCGTCAACCGTTGGGCAAGAGGGTTATCCGGCGTCATGATTTTTTTACGCTCTAACATTTGGCCCATGGAAGCCTGCCTCTTTCCAAAAAAAACGTGAGGATGGCATGATGGAAGGTGGAGTGGAGGACAATTGTGAGGAGAGAGGAGAAGGAGAAGTAGAAGACGAGGCTGGACAGTGAGAGCCTGGAGTGTGGCTTTGTGTGTTCCGTTGCTTCCACTGGGCTCGGTGATGACAGCTCATGTGCCTTCTTAAGGCGGTCGTTCCTAGGTGAGTGTTGGACTTACCGCGACTTATCCTTTGACGTAATCGCACGCACCTTCTGCAATTTGCCACTTTGGCTCAAGTCTGTTGCTCCTGCCCTACCTCTACCACCCCTGCGGAAGGGCCTGCCTGTTCCTCTGCCTGTTGTTTTCTTAGATGACCCTGTGACAAAAGTCTCTAGAGAAGTGCAGTATGTATGTGGAAGAAGGTATATAACACCCCGCTTTAATCTGTCGTTTTGGGGGGCCACTGGTCTATCACACCAGTTATAATACTTTTTTTTATTGCATTTGTCACTCTTTGTAGTATCGCTGCAGAACTGCTCAGCAATCACAATGCTGCACAGTGGAAATGCACTATACTATACTTTCTATATGTGCAAGTATTTTATACGTGTATTACACACCTATATACTGCCCACCAAATAGTACACCTATACCAGTCCTTAAAAGGACCTTTGTGGGCCTA
Source organism: Lithobates pipiens (assembly GCF_037356315.1). Classification (NCBI taxonomy): domain Eukaryota; kingdom Metazoa; phylum Chordata; class Amphibia; order Anura; family Ranidae; genus Lithobates; species Lithobates pipiens. The sequence goes on along the minus strand of NW_027507755.1, from coordinate 1,403,081 downwards.
GTAGCTAGTGATTTGCAGACTGTCCCTCAGTCCCTACACTGATAACAGACTGCTGCAGAATAGGGCAGCAGTCAGCAGCAGTGCACCAACACCCTATATATTGTACACCTATACCAGTCCTTAAAAGGACCGTTGTGGACCTAGTAGCTAGTGATTTGCAGACTGTCCCTCAGTCCCTACACTGATAAAAGACTGCTGCAGAATAGGGCAGCAGTCAGCAGCAGTGCACCAGCACCCTATATATTGTACACCTATACCAGCCCTTAAAAGGACCTCTGTGGACCTAATAGCTAGTGATTTGCAGACTGTCCCTCAGTGCCTACACTGATAAAAGATTGCTGCAGAATAGGGCAGCAGTCAGCAGCAGTGCACCAGCACCCTATATATTGTACACCTATACCAGTCCTTAAAAGGACCTTTGTGGACCTAGTAGCTAGTGATTTGCAGACTGTCCCTCAGTCCCTACACTGATAAAAGACAGCTGCAGAAACGAGCAGTAATCTGCAGCACAGCAGTGCACCAGCACCCTATATATTGTACACCTATACCAGTCTTTAAAAGGACCTTTGTGGACCTAGTAGCTAGTGATTTGCACACTGTCCCTCAGTCCCTACACTGATAAAAGACAGCTGCAGAAAAGAGCAGTAATCTGCAGCACAGCAATGCACAAGCACCCTATATATTGTACACCTATACCAGCCCTTAAAAGGACCTCTGTGGACCTAATAGCTAGTGATTTGCAGACTGTCCCTCAGTGCCTACACTGATAAAAGATTGCTGCAGAATAGGGCAGCAGTCAGCAGCAGTGCACCAGCACCCTATATATTGTACACCTATACCAGTCCTTAAAAGGACCTTTGTGGACCTAATAGTAATAGCTAGCTAGTGATTAAACTGACTGTCCCTGCTCCACAAAGCATCCTGTCTCTACACTGACAAAAGACAGCTGCAAACACCAGCACAGCAGTGCACTGAACCCTATATACTGTACAACACCTATACCAGTCCTTAAAATGACTTTTGTGGACCTAATAGCTAGCGATTTGTGTCACTACAGTCTGTCCCTGCTCCACACAGCAACCTCTCCCTACACTGACATAAGACAGAATGTAAAATGGCCACCAGATCAGGTCTATTTATAAGGTAGAGGGAATGTCCAATTGTCCATGTGCTGAAATGTCTCAATTGGCTGTCCTGTACACCATGATGGATGTGTCATCATGAGTCAAAGTTCTTTCACACTGTAAACACATATGTCCGCCGGGCGAACAGCGCCAATAGTCCGCCAATCTGGCGAATCGCGAACATGCAAAATTTCCCGCGAACCGCAAGGCCATCCCTACTCTCCAACAAACTCTCAAGATGACTCACAACCTATCCGCATGTTAGGAATTGTTATTTTAATGCTTAGAGGAGCTTACAGTAGTTATTATCTGGACAGCAATCAACGTATCTTTTAGGTCCTGTAAGTTATAATGATTTTTATTCCCTTCAGCAATCTAGTACATAATAAGTGTATAGGATAAAGAATTTGCAATGCAAATAGGTAGGCTGTGAAGTGTTGGACAATTTGTTTGTACATGATTACCCCAGATTGAGGAGGACTCCTGGTGGGGCTTACTAAAACTAGAGCATGCACAGTCTGCTGCGGTGGTGCATAGCTTCTAACTTTAGCTTCTTCAATTAAGCTTTGAGAATAAAACCTAGAAGCTGCTTGGCTACCATGCACAGCTGCACCAGGTTCTGAGTGCTGTAATTTTAGTAAATCTCCCCCTGAAAGTCTATATTGGGATAGGTATTGAAAGATTGACTTTTAGCTGGATAGTTTTTGCAAGGCTTCTCATATAATCCAGAAGCATGGTGATATTTTGATAACTGTAAGATATTATGTAGAAACTGCCTGACCAAATAATCCCTGGGGAAAAGAAGCTCACGTGGGACTTTCTGGCCTGAATGATTACAATTGCTCCCCAGAGATAAGATTGGCACCGTGGTTGTCTACTTAGTGCATAACCTTGCTCAAACACTCATGAGTGTTTATACCACAGTTGTCTTTCATGTCACTAAGTACCTTTGGGCAGCACGCTGTCTAAAAACAACCTTGAATATGAACCTGGAGGACCAGAGAGAGCACCATAATGATTTTGCTGTTGGGTATAGCTATTTATAGTTCCTCGTAATAATATTATTTGGCTAAAAAAACGATCTCTCTCATATACCGTATCTGTTTAACTACAGAAACAACAATACTCTTCTGTATTCTGTTGCTTATTTTTTTACATGAAGCTTCCTAAGACTGTTCTGTGTAGTTAAATTCTAAGAGCGAGCCTTGCTTAGCAACTAATCTTACATTAGTGGAAAATTAACTAACAAAAGCATGACCAACAATGCTGTCTGCCAGCTATTGTTTCCGAATTACAGCAGAAACCAGCAATTATCTGCTTGTCTAGGTCTCTGGTATCTATGGGAGTTGCATAGAGATTTTGGCTATATTTAGAAAGAGTAGTTTCTATAGTTTCTTAGCCCCTCAATATTTCTTGTGTTATAGGTTCATATTTTGAGCCTAATGTGCTTTCTTAAGCACTTCAATACAGAGCATTTCCCCCACTCTTCCAGCCCAGGCCAATTTTCAGCTTTCAGCGTTATAACACTTTGAATGACAATTGAGCAGTCATGCCACATTGTAAACAAAATAGATTTTGATTATTTGTTTTCCCACACAAATAGAGCTTTCTTTTGGTGGTATTTGATCACCTCTGTGTTTTTTATTTTTTGCGCTATAAACAAAAAAAGAGCGAATTTTGCTATAATAAATATCCCAATTTAAAAAAAACAACAACATTTTTCTTTCGCAGTTTAGGCCAATATGTGTTCTTCTACATATTTTTGGTAAACAAAACATCACAATAAGCGTATATTGATTGGTTTGCGCAAAAGTTATATGCCGCGTACACACGATCAGACTATCCGCCGGACTTTGCAGCGGAGGTCCGCCCAACTTTCGGAACGAGCAGACTTGCCCACACACGACCGGGCTTTTCAAATGAACGGACTTGCCCACACACAGAGTAAAATCCGTTCATTTTGAACGTGACTCCAGGTAGACGGGACTAGCGAAGGAAGTCAATGTCGCTGCCTCCATCAGCAAGATTGACACCTGAAAAAACGGCGTGGGGGTCCCCCCAAAGTCCATACCAGATCCTTATCTGAGCACGCAGCCTGGCTGGGCCCGGAAAGGGATGGGGACGAGCGACCACCCCCCTGAACCGTACCAGGCTGCCTGCCCTCAACATGGGGAGTGCTTTGGGGAAGGGGGGCCCTGCAGCCCCCCCACCCAAATGCACCTTGTCCCCATGTTAATGAGGACAAGGGCCTTTTCCCAACAACCCTGGCCGTTGGTTGTCAGGGTCTGCCAGCGGGGGGCTTATCGGAATCCGGGAGCCCCCTTTAATAAGGGGGACCCCAGATCCCAACCCCCCACCCTATGTGGATGAGTATGGGGTACATCGTACCCCTACCCATTCACCTGGGGGAAAAAAGTGTAAATAAAAAAACACAACACAGGTTTTTAAAGTAGTTTATTAGACAGCTCCAGGGGTCTTCTTCTGACTTTGGGGGTCTTCTCGCCAGGCTCCTCCTCTATCTTCTGCTCTTTTACCGCTCTTTTACTACCCATCCGGGAGTCTTCTTCCGACTTCGGGGGCCTTTTTCCGACTTCTCTCGCTCTTCGGTTTTACTGTCGGGCTCCTCCGCTATCTTCTTCCAGCTCTTTTACTAGCGTTGGTCGGGTCTTCTCGTTCGTCGCTGTCACCGCCTTCCTCTTCTTCTTCTCTTCTTCTGATGTTGACATGACGCTCTCTCTCGCTGTAATGCCAGAGACATGTTGCGTGGCGACTTATATAGGCATAAGAGGCGGGGTCACCGGGTGATGCCAAATGGTGACCCCCACCCCTTATGTTGTCACAGTCCCGGGTATGCTGGGAATTTTGAAAAAAAAACACAATATTTTTAACTTTTTGATATAATAAATATCCCAAATTTAGGCCTATATGTGTTCTTCTACATATTTTTGGTAAAAAAAATCACAATAAGCGTATATTGATTGGTTTGCGCAAAAGTTATATGCCGCGTACACACGATCAGACTATCTGGCGGACAATCCACCGGACTTTGCAGCAGAGCTCCGAAGAGCGAGAGAAGTCGGAAGAAGACACCTGAAGTCGGAAGAAGACCCCCGGAGGGCGGCAACGAAGGAGAAAGCCAGGCTCCTCCACTAGTAAAAGAGCGGTAAAATAGCAGACGATAGCAGAGGAGCCCAGCGAAAAGACCCCCGAAGTTGAAAGAAGACCCCCAGAGCTGTCTAATAAACTACTTAAAAAATCTGTGTTGTGTTTTTTTATTTACACTTTTTTCCCCCAGGTGAATGGGTAGGGGTACAATGTACCCCATAATCATTCACATAGGGTGGGGGGGGTCAGAATCTTGGCTCACGGATTTCCGATAAGCCCCCCATCAGCAGACCCCGACAACCAACAGCCAGGGTTGTCGGAAAGAGGACTTTGTCTTCATCAACATGGGAACAAGGTGCTTTGGGGTGGGGGGGCCGAAGGGCCCCCCTTCCCCAAAGCACCCCCCATGTTGAGGGAACATGTCCTGGTACAGTTCAGGGGGGGTGCTCGCTCGCCCCCACCCCCTTTCCTGACTGGCCGGGCCGCACGCTCGGATAAGGGTCTGGTATGGACTTTGGGGACACCCCAATGCTGTTTTTTCAGCATAGGGGTTCCCCTTTAAATCCATACCAGGCGACGGGGCTAGCAAGGTGTCAATCTCGCCGATGGAGGCGGCAACATTAACTTCCTAGTCCTAGTCCCGCCTACCTGGAGTCACGTTCAAAATTAACAGACTTTACTCCGTGTGTGGGAGGGTCTGTTCATTTGAAAAGTCCGGCAGACTAGCACACAGACGAGCAGATTGTCCACTGGAAAGCCGAGTCCGGCGGACAATTTTGAGTCAAGACTTCTTTCAAAGTTCGCCGAACTTTTGGGAAGAAAAAGTCCACCGGAGCCCACACAGGGTCGAATTGTCCAGCGGACTCTGGTCCACCGGACTAAGTCCACTGGATAGTCCGATCGTGCGTACGTGGCAATAGTGTCTACAAAATAGGGGATAGATTTATGTCATTTTTATTATTTTTTTTACTATTAATGGAGGTGATCTGCAATTTTTATCATGACTGTGACATGATGGCGGACATATCGGATACTTTTGACACTATTTTGATTGCGATCAGTGGCAAAAAAAAGCAGTGATTACTGTATAAATGTCACTGAAAGGGAAGGGGTTAACACTAGGGGCGCTGAAGGGGTTACATGTGTGTCCTAGGGAATGATTCGAATTCCACATACACACGACCGGACTTTCCGGCAGAAAAGGTCCGACGGTCTTCCCGACGGACTTTCGACTGAGTTACGATGGACTTCCGAACGAACGGACTTGACCACACATGAACGGATTAAAGTCTGTTCGAAGGTTCATTTGTTTTGAACATGATGACGTACGATGGGACTAGAAAAGGAAGTTCAATAGCCAGTAGCCAATAACTGCCCTTGCATCGTATTTGGTCCATCAGACCAGCATACAGAAGAACGGTTTTCCTGATAGGAATTGAGCCCGTCGGACAGATTTGAAACTTGTTCTATTTCTAGGTCCGTCTGAATTTTTTAAAGAAAAATGATCGGATTATACCACACATGATCGGAATATCCAATGGAATGATTCCGTCGGACCTATTCTGCTGGAAAGTCTGGTCGTGTGTATGCGGCATAACTGTAGGGGGAGAGGACTGATGAGAGGAGGAGACTGATCGGTGTTCCTATATACAAGGAAAATACAATCAGTTCACCTCTCCCCTGACAGGACGTGGATCTGTGTGTTTACACACACAGATCCATGTCCCTGCTCTGTGATGAGCAATCGCGGGTGCCCAGTGGACATCGCGGCCGCCAGACACACACATCAGGTCCCCAGTGATGCGGCGTGCGCACGCTGTCCACAATGCCTGGAAGCTGAGGACGTCATATGACACCCGCCCGGAGGGACAAAGGGTTCCTGCAGCCATCATTTTACAATACGGCGGTTGGCAAGTGGTTAAGGATTAAATGATTTGGATGATTGTACTGAATTTTTATGCAAATTAATATATTTACCAAGATCAGGAATTATAGCTGAAACTAAACTAAAATGGTCTTTCAACTAGGGAATATTTGGCTCCTTTAAATTCATGCAAAGTTCCATACTGAGCTGTTGCATAGTGAGGGCACTATTGTAAATTCCAGGTAAGTACAAACTTCAGCCAAAGCTTTTTAAAGCTTTGGAGATAGTATGGAAGATTTAGAACCCTTGTCAACTTTTTACTGATGTCTTGGCCCCATTGAGGAGACATTTCTTCATTTCCTAACTAGTTAATGAATATCAGAGATTGTATGCAGTACAGAAATCCTGATTTAGGTCTGGGTCACATGGCATGTTTTTGACAGCCCATAATTTCAATGTAGTAGATAAAAATAAAATCAGTGCAACCCTGAAATCCTATAACATGTTGAAAATGCAAGCTGAACATCACGGTAAATTCAAAAATCCACAAAGTAAAATCTTATATAGAGCAGCGCAATAAAAAGTATAAAAAATCCACAGCCAGAGACAGATCCACAGAGGAAGGAATCCTTATAGATATACCAAAGTCCCCATACTTTCTTTAAACCCACCAATAGGAATGGCTACATACCTCTTGACAGCTGTCACCATAACACCTGGTAGTGTAACATCCCTAAGGGACAGTTCATTCGTATTAAAACGAACTGTTCATCATTGACAGATTACAATGCCCAATCACAAGTTAGATAGATTTGTCCAGAAAGGATATAGTAACTTTAGTAAGAGCCTTTTGGAAGGTGAGAAGGATAAGATCCATGATGTTGATAGACATCTTCCAGTTTCTGCCCCCAAAAAGGTAAAAGAAAATAAACATGATTTTAAATTAGGGATGGATTATAATGTACAACATAAAAAAAAAACTTGAAAAAAACATCCCCAAGCATGGGCGAATTTTGCTGAAGGATCGCATTTTGGGACCTGCTCTCCCCACACATCCTCTTTTTATCTATCGTCGTGCTCCCATCCTTAGGGACTTAGTAGCCTCTGGTATGACTGACCCCACTATTATTAAGGAAACCAAGTTGTTTTCCTTTTCGTCAGTTTTTTATGTCTGTGAAAGGTGTGTAGCATGTAGAAAATGGCATAATAATATCAGAAAACGTAAAGATTTCTCATCTGCAATTACAAATAAAAATTATAAGATTAAAGATCTCATTACGTGTAGCACTCAAGGGGTGGTTTACATGCTTGAGTGTGATTGCAGGTTTCAATATATTGGCAGGACCTCTCGGGCACTGAGTGTGCATATAGGAGAACATGCCAATAACATCAATAAAGGTTTGAGGTCTCATAGTGTGTCTAAGCAACACTTTCGGATGTGTCATAATAGCGATCCCTGATGCCTAAAATTCTGGGGGATAGAGAAAGTAAACAAACATTGGAGAAGTGGAAATTTTATTAGACAAATGAGCAAGAGGGAATCTTTCTGGATTTTTAAAACAAAAGTACTCTCTCCTCTTGGATTAAATGTTGAATTTGTTCTTAATAGTTTTATTTCAGACATGTAAAATAATATATTTTTTATTGATTATAATTTATGAATGTTCTTGATTTGGCGATGTTTTAATTGATGTATTATATTTGTGTAGCGGATAGCTGCGGGTGTTTATGTCATATATTTTTTATATATTTATTATATACATTTTTTAGGTGACAGGTGGATTTTACAGCTTTGCTGACAATCCTGACTCCTTATTGTAATATTTGGGAAATTATGTTTTTAATCCTATTCAGCATGTGCAGGTTAACATTCTGCCCACTGGAGGGTATTGTCATTGAATGTGCATGCGCAGAGTTTTTGAGTTTCTGTGTAACTATGGTTACGATTTATTAATATTAGATGACGCCGTGATTCCACCCCGCTTACAAAGTCCCATAGGACGTAACGCGTATGGGAAGAGGCGTCAAACCCTTTGACATCACCCGCTGCTATCCGAGTGGAACGTGTGTTCCTTTAGCTGTTGTTGGCTGTGTTTTTATTTACTGGAAACAGGACAAGGAATCTCATAAGTGTTATACAATAAAGCGTGATTACTTCATCATACAGCGAGCACTTAGATCCTCTCTTTTTCATGATTTATAAATGTCATTTGGATGTCAGTAAATTTCCTATCAGCTGAGGTGAGTTACCATCCATATACACTCAATTTCCTGGGATAGTGGGAAAAAGGCACAGTATGACCTTTTGTGTCCACATAGGTCTTTTTTGAGGTTAACGAAGCAAGCTGTACATTGGTGGTGGAATTTACACACTCAATGGTCCATTGTTTCCTGTACTTTGGATATCTATCAGGATTCTTTCCTCTGCGGATCTGTCTCTGGCTGTGGATTTTTTATACAGACTTTATATTTATACTTTTTATTGCACTGCACTGCTCTATATAAGACTTAATTTCAATGGGCTGCCAAATGCACGTAAATGCACAAAAAGTACAGCAGGCGTGACTTTTAAAATCATACCTGCACCAAACTGCATATTACTGTGGCACCATGCATTTTCATGGTTGCTAACGTGTATTTTTTCTAGATGCATTTGGGGTACTATCAACAATTAATGCCACCCATGTGCGTTTTCCACCTCGCAAGTGATGTGAACGTGCCCTGGGTCGGACAAAAAAGGCTTTGAAAAGAGATTTCCCAATAATTACACAGGAAGCGTGATTAAGACATTTTCTAGTAAATGGGGAAGGTTTTTTGAACTTCTGTCAAGATTATAAGGCTGCCATGTTAACAAGCATGAGACAACCAGCATGCCAATGAGCAATAACACATTGTAGTCTTAGGATTGTAGTCTTAGTTTGTCCCAATTTTTGCACTCATGGTTGTACTGCTAATAAAAAGGTTAAACTAATTAAATATTATATAACGGTTAATTAATTTTTTTTTTTTGTAAATAGTTTTTATTGAAAGATTTTCACAGAAAAGGGTTTACAGTACAATGAAGAAACAAGCATTAGTGACTTCCCCACCACGTCCCAACATTACATAGCGTATCACAAAGCTGACCGTAGGGAGAAGCATATAGCAGTTGGATGAACATACTGCATAGCAGAAATAAACTTTAGAAAACAAACAAAACAACAAAGGGAAAGAAAAACTGGTAATGTCTGGTCCGTCATAAGTCTGAGAGGGAAGCCGACAAGAATAGAGATGGGGGTTGGAGCAGGTATGTGTTACAATATAGCAGGAGTGGCTAGACTCTAGGGTGAGGGGTTACAACAAATGGGTACCCTTGTACCATGTGTCCCAAATTTGCCAATTATTATCAAACTGAATTTTTTTCCCCATCCTGAGGGCTAGGATTGATTCGTAAGAGAAATGTAAATAGGTGATCGACCAGACCTCTGAGGCACTGGGAGCTTGATCATTCTTCCAAAATCTAGCTATCAATGACCTAGCCACCAGGAGGATGTGGGAAATAACAATTCTAAAGCTAGGCGGGTATTTTTCAATACCTAAGTTGAGAATTGCCAGACCTGGTTCAGGGGCAGAAAGGAAACCTGTAATATCAGAAATAGCACGAAATATGGTATTCCAGAAACTTCTAAGATGTTTACAGGACCAGAACATATGAAGTAGGTTACCAACCTCTCCGCAGTTCCTCCAGCACAGGGGGGAGGACTCAGCTAGGCCAAATTTAGAAATCCTAAAGGGAGTAAGGTACCATCGTAGGGCAATCTTCTGGGCTAGTTCCCAGTGCCCGACACACCTCGAGGCCCTGTAGTTAGCTTTGAATGCCTGGCACCATTGTGCCTCAGAGAAAGTGCATCCTAAGTCCTCCTCCCAGCGCAGAAAGGGACGAGATTTACTGAAGGCAAACTTTTGCTGGAGGAAGTTATAAAATAGAGAAACTAGGGGGGGATTAGCATTGAGAAAGTGCCAAAGAGGTTCAGCTACAGAAACACTGGTAACTCTACTAACCCGCAGCAAATGGGCTATTTGATAATGTTTATATATGTCGGTAGGTTATAACTGGAAGCGTGTCCTCAGAGTGTGGTATGGGATCATGGAGGGTCCCTGAAAGAGATCCTGCAACCACTGCACCCCCTTCTCGACCCACTCCTTGGTGGAAAGATCAGGAATTAAGAATTATAAGGACTGCAGTGGAATGGGAAGAGGGACCAATTTAGAGGTCGGAGGTGTGGACCTAAGTAGATCTCGCCAGGCTTGCAGAGAAGCCTTAACGGTGACAGGAAGTGACTGGAGAGGCCAGGGTTTAATTGAATCAGTGAGAAGGAGAAGTTTTAGGTTTTGGGTGGGGGTGAGGGCTCGTTCAAGGCAGCACCATTTTGGTTCCGGGGCCGAGTTAAACCAGTGGGAAATTTGTGCCAGCCGGGATGCGAGGTAATAGTCTCTTAGATCCACCAAGCCCATACCACCAGCCAACCTGTGCTTCAGTAAGAGTGTTTTAGAACATCTAGGCCTTTTGGAACTCCAGATGAATTTATTCATCAAGAGAGTAAGACCGGAGAAATGCTTCCCAGAGGGGGTGACAGGTAATGCTCTAAATATGTACAAAATTTGGAGTAACAACATCTTAAAGGATGCGAGACACCCTGACGATGAGAGTTCACACTTGGCTAACCTGTTTACTAACCTGTTTACTTCTGAGTGTGTCAATAAGAGGGGGAAAGTTTGCCTCTGCTAAATGGCGAGCTGACTTGGTTAATTGGATGCCCAGGTATGGGATGGTGGAGTTACTCCATTTATATGGAAATGTGGACATCAAACGCGCACGGAGAGGAGGTTTAAGGCCTGTGTCTAGAATTACCGACTTGGAAAAATTCACCTTATAATAGGAGATCAGGCTAAACTCTTGGAGTATCCGATGGGCCTGCGGCAGGGAGGAGATTGGGGAAGTCAAGAAAAGGATGATATCATCCGCGAACAGGTTAATTTTATGAGGGCCATCCTGCATGGGGATTCCTGCAATCAAGGGGTGGGAACAAATTTTTTCTGCCAGTGGTTCAATTAGGAGGTTGAAAATTGTAGGGGATAGTGGGCACCCTTGCCTGGTGCCATTGGAAATGGAGAAGGGGGATGACAGCATGTTAGAGGTGAAGACCTGTGCTGAGGGGGCCGAGTATAGGGCAAGAATGGCTGATAGGAGCGATCCACCAAAGCCAAACTTCCGAAGGACCCTATCCATATATCCCCAATGAATCCGGTCGAACGCCTTCTCCGCATCCAAGGAGAGAAGCAGAGAAGGCGTTCGACGGGCCTCTGCAAACTGGAGGACTCCTATAATACGTCTGGTGGTGTCTGAGGCCTGCCGACCAGGTGTGAACCCCGACTGATCTGGGTGGATCAACTGGGGGACTAGGGGGAGGATTCTTTGAGCAAGAATCTTAGCGTATACTTTGACGTCGGTGTTTAAAAGGGATATTGGCCTAAAATTCGAGGGAGTGTTAGGTTCCTTACCCGGTTTAGGAATCGTAACCACATAGGCTCTAAGCATCTCCGGGGGAAAGGAAGCAGAGGAGAATGCTTCAACATAAATCTCCGAGAGCACAGGGGACAGAAGGTCTGCAAACATACGATAATAATCGTTAGTCAGGCCATCTGGCCCTGGAGATTTGCCCATGGGGAGGGATTTAATACACTTTCCAATTTCTGCAGGCGAAATTGGTAGATTTAGAGATGCCAATTGTTCTTCTGTAAGAGAGGGTAGATTAATACTGGATAGAAAAGATTGTATACATTCATTTGTGGGCTGGGGAGTTTCGGCATCAAGTTTCAAATTGTATAGGGAAGAGTAATAAGCAGCAAAGGCATCCGCAATGTCTTGCGGGTTGATCTTTTTCTGTTTATCTAAGGGGTGGTAGACATAAGGGATCTTCGCTTTGATCCTAGCTGCCCTCACTCTGTTGGCAAGGTATTTTCCAGCACGGTTGCTGGAGGAGTAGTGTGACAGCTTTAGCAAATACACATATTTATCATACCTTGCCAACAATAGGCGGTGAAGTTCAACACGGAGCTGAGTAAGTTTATGAGCCGTGTTGAAATCCGGCGTCGACTTGTTGGAGGATTCCAAAGACTGAATATCTGCCAGAATATCATTCAGTTTTTGGGTTCTGGCCTTTTTGTCCCTGGAGGAAATTTGGAGCATTATGCCCTGCATAAAGGCCTTATGGGCACACCAGAGGGTAGTGGGACTTTGTACGGAGTGGGCATTCAGTTCAAAAAATTCTGCCAGGTTCTTAGAGATAGTAGCAACATGCGAGGAATTTTGAAAGAGTTGAGAATTCGCCCTCCAAACGTAGGCAGAGCGCGGAGTGTGTTCCTCCACCACTTCTATGGAAACAGGCGCATGGTCCGACCAAGAAATGTCATGGATGGTGGAGGAAGACACTGCCTGTAGCAGCAACCTGTCTACTAGAATCAAATCGATCCTAGAGTACGTGTTATGTCTCGCAGAATGAAATGTAAAATCCTTTTCACTCGCATGTTGACACCTCCAGGCATCAAATACATCCTCAACAGCAAGTAGTGGTTGAAGCCTCGGCAAAGGCCGACTCGCCCTGGACGTGGTATCCAGTGCGTAGTCGACCGTTACATTGAAGTCTCCACAGACCACTAAAGACCCCCTACGACACTTATTGACTTTGCGGAAAAGCCTGTTCAGGAACCACAGCTGATGTACATTGGGGGCATAAAGATTAACAATGGTGTAAGGCCTATTGTTCAATACAGCAAGTAATATCAAATACCTCCCGTCAGGGTCCGTAAATACTTCAGTAAGGGAAAAAGCTACTGAGTCTCTTATGGCAATAGCTACCCCTCTTTTCTTCTCGGATGCAGAGGCCAGGAAAATGTGCGGATAGTTTCTGTGATGGAAATAGGGAGCAGCCGTATTGAGTAAGTGAGTCTCCTGGACACAGAGTATATCCGCCCCCAGTTTTTGTGCCTCCTTCCACAGGGAGTTCCGCTTAACTGGATGGTTGAGGCCGTGAACATTGAAGGAAACCAATTTAAGCGGCATTAAAGGCAGCAATCAGATGCAGATGTGGCAAAAGGCAACCGCATTCACAGTGGAACCCAGGGGTTCCCGGTAATGTAGGCTTCCTAGGGTAGACAGTGTAATATAGCTGTAGGTCAGATCCAGGTGGTACCAGAACGTTAATAGACCAGGATAATACTGCAACAGTGCAGTAAGAAAAAACAGTAAAACATGAAACAAAAGATCAAAACAGAAGTTAATAAAAAAGGAGATCTCTGGTGAGATCCGAAGGCACTATAAATGCCCATTTACGTGGGGGGTACAAAAGGTGAGCGCTGGAGATCCTCCAGCGACCGGGAATTTGCAATCAAACAGCGAGTTGCAGCAGAATTCTCATGGGATCCTTGTTTTGTTTTTCTTCCGGCATCTCCGCTGGACCATCTGCCAGTCTCCCTGAGTCTCCAGCCGGACAGGTGGGGATGAGGCCGAGTGAGCCGCAGGTTCCTCAGGGACGAAGTCGAGGGTGCGTAGCAAGTCAAGCCCTCCTTGTAATGTGGAGACCACCGAGGATTTACCTTCATGGGTAATTAGGAGCTTCAGGGGGTATCCCCAGCGGTACGGAACTCCATGGTTCCGTAATGCTTTGGTAACAGGGAGAAGAGCTTTGCGTCTCTGCAAGGTAAACTGGGAGAGGTCAGCGAACAGCTGCAGGTGGGAGAATTTCTCTGGGAGCTGGGTCTCTCTCCTGAACGCTGAAAGAAGTTGCTCCTTAGTGTGAAAGAAGTGAATCCGCATGAGAACATCCCGCGGAATGTTGTCAGGCAGGTGAGAGGGTTTAGGAAGTCTGTGAATACGGTCAATAATCACATCTTGATCCGACAGAGCAGGCAGCAGGGTTTTCATGAGGTCCTGAATGTAATGGGCCAGCTGTGTAGGGATGACGGTCTCAGGAATCCCTCTGACTTTGACATTATTGCGCCTGGACCTGTCTTCCAGGTCGCCCATCTTGGATTTAAGCCACTCAATGTCCTCAGACTGATCATTGTGTGCATCAACTAAGGTGTTGTGAGCAACCGCAAAGTCCCCCATTTTCTGTTCCACATGATCCATCCTGCCGCTCAGTACTCCCACTTCAACTTTAAAGTTACTAACACATTGCATAAAGTCTGTGTGAAGTGAGGCACGCAGGGAAACAAGCATGTCTCTCAGGGTGGATTCAGAAACAGGCTGGTTAGTGGCAGGGAACTCAGATATGCAGTCATTAAGTTCTCTAGTGTCAGCAGATGAATTTTGTTCAGCGCTCACCTGCAGTGCTTCTCCTGACAGTCTTGGCCTGGATTTCACTGGGCTGCTGCTGATCAGCGTGGACGTCCCTGGCGACCTCCTCCCCTGTCTGTCGGAGGGTGCTGGGCTCCCCGAGGAGGCCGAGGAAGGACCAGGGGATGAGTGCATGCTGCCATCTTGGCCGGATTCGCGGGCCGCCGGTGGGAAGAAATCCGGCAGTTTTTTAGGCTGCCCAGAGCCTCTCCTCTTTGGCGACATCTCCGGAGTGCGAGGGGGCTCTCCGGAGTGATTCAGTGCAGTTTCGCCGGAGCGGGGGGTCCACAATGGGGGTAACATCCCGTCGCTGGAGTGGAGCACTTCTCCTATGCGGCCATCCACCAGCGCGCGGTAGCCACGCCAACGGTTAATGAATTTAAAGTGTTTCCACTTTTGCAGTCAAATTTGAGAAAACGCTACTATATGTTTTATTTACTGTTCGTAATCACACAGCATACCTAAAAACATATTTTTTTAAATGTTTCTTACCCTTTAGAACTGTCTAAAGCCTAGTACACACGGGCCAAATGTTGGACGGTATCCGTCGGTTCAATAGCAACCGTCCAGCAATCGGCCATTCGGTCTGTCGAAGGGAAATGGCCGAAAAATATCTGCCAATTGGCTCACAATCAGCGCTCTCAGCCCCATGACTGACTGCAATGTTTTCTGAACAATGTCAGAATTCATCTGTCCCAGGGAAAGGATGAGCATACCCTCAATAGAATACAATTAAACAATGCTAGTTTCTAAACCATTAACCCAGGGGTCTCCAAACTTTCCAGTACAATTGTCACATTTTACAAATATTTGTGGACCAAAAAAATTTTTTTATAAATGCCCCCCCCCCCCCTCTTTACATCAGGTTCACTTGTGTATCAGGGTCATCATTATTGTTCCTCTTTACATCAGGGCCCCCCTCACATCATTGTCATCCCTCATATCCAGGTCCCCATCAGAGTCCTTCTTACATCTTTCAACTTTTAGTGACATCTGGCAGATGGGTGGGCAAGGCTTTGTAATTGAGGACCTAGTAAGCTCGCAGTTACAGCCAATGGCAGCAGGTGCACATTTAAACATGCTTATCAGGGATTCCCAACACTTGAAATATCCCCTGGGTATCATACTCAGCAGGAAGAGAAGAGAAATACTTTCTATAAGGATACAGATAGCACTTAAAACCTATGTATGGCTTGTAACTTGTATGCACATTTTGACTTTGCTATATACAGCAACTGGTATTGAGACTTTCCCTTTAAATACATCAAGGGGGCTGAATAAGGTTTAAGAGGGCAGTATTTTCAATATGAAGCCAAGATCAAGAACACAGCCTGCTGGATTTTATACCCGATTATTGTTAGTGGCTGTTGCCAGGAAAGAAATTTGCTCCATCTATACAGATAGCAATCACTGCTATACAAATGCAGGATTCCTGTGTAAATGACACTGGCAGTGAAGGGGTTAACCAGTGGATGACAGTGTAGGGGTTAAGTGTTCCTAGGGGTGTGTTACTAACTGTTGGGGGCTGGGCTTTCTTTTAGTGAACACTGATCTCTGCTCCAATCACATGGAGCAGAGATCAGCTTCACTTGTTGCTAGGCAGAACTGGGAGATGCTGTTTACAACGGCATCTCCTAGTTCAGCCGCCCCGTGAGACGATCGCGGGTATGCCCGCGGCGATTGAGTCAGCGGGATCCGCGACCGGGCTCACGGGGGTCCCGACCAGCATGCGAGCGTGCCGGCAGCGGCACGCGAGCGATGGCAGGGCGGCAAATTTAAAGGGATGTACAGGTACGCCCATTTGCCTGCCCGTGCCATTCTGCTGATGTACATCGGCATGCGCTGGTCGGGAAGTGGTTAAAGCACTTGATCTTTCACATTGGGATTGCAGATGAGGCTTCTTTCAAGAGCTTTACAGGCACTTTTTTACGCAAAAGTGCCTGAAAAACGCCTGAAAAACTCCCCAGTGTGAAAGGGGTCTAAATAAGGCTAGGTTCACAAATATGCGCTTTGGATGCATTTTTAACAATTTGTATAACATGTGAATATGACCAGCTTTCAATGGAGCTGGTTCACACATGTGCAGGGTGTCCGCAGCGCATTTTTGAAAAGGGTCTGGTGCGTTTTTGGGTCCGGTTCAAGTGCGAATTCAGGGACAAATTTGCACCTGAATCGCACCTGAACCGTTGAACAGAAACACACCTTTTCTGTCCATGATATCTCTAAAGATCTGTTAGTTTGGCCCTTTAGGCTGGGTTCACACATATGCGGCTGCGTTTTTCTTTTTTCTAATAATATATTTTCTACTTGTGAATTGGTAGAGGTAGTTTGCTTACATTTCAAGTAAATGACAAGGGGGCAGAAAGGTTTTTTTAACTATTCTGTTTATGTTCCCTGTACAGGAAAGAGCCAACCATCTCGGGTTGCTGTCTTAGAAGATTCCTAGAAATGCTGCTACAGGTAAGTCTAACCAGGAATTTTAACTGCTTATTTGCAATGTCTTTGCTTACCATAATTTTATTTTTTATTGAGCTGCAAGTGCCTTTTAACCACTAGAGATCCACGCTATAGCCAAATGACGGCTACAGCGCGGACCTCCTTTGCTGGGACTATGTCTATTGACATTGTCCCGTGCACGAGTGGCCTGCGTGCCCCCTGAGGGGCGCGCGTGGCGCGCTCTGTGAACGGCAAGTCTATGAGACTCACCTGATCACGGATCCGAGCAAGGGGTCGATCCTGACCCCTTACCACGTGATCAGCTGTCAGCCAATGACAGCTGATCACGTGATACAATGGAGCCGATAATCGGCTATTATTCCTCCTCGCGCTGACAGCGCGAGGAGAAAAAAGAGCCGATCACCGGCGGCCGTGATCGGGACATCAGTCCCGATCACGGCCAGCTTACCAGTGTCCACCTGCCCCCCTCAGGAATAAATAAGTGCCCCCCGTAAGTGACACCCAGCAGTGCCCATAGTGCCACCCAGCAGTGCCCACAGTGCCACCCAACAGTGCCCACAGTGCCACCTAGCAGTGCCCACAGTGCCACACATCAGTGCCCACAGTGCCACCCATCAGTGCCCACAGTGCCACCCACAATCTGCCTCAACAACGGTGCTGCACCCCAGTGCCACATATCCGTGCCCATCAGTGTCATCTACCAGTGCCCATCAGTGCCCATCAGTGCCGCCCATCAGTGCCCAGCAGTGCCACCTATCAGAGCCACCTATCAGTGCCACCTATCAGTGCCCATCAGTCCCATCTATCAGTGGTACCTATCAGTGCCCCTTAGTGCCACCCACCCATGCCACCCATCCGTGTCACCCATCTGTGCCATCTTATCTGTGCCCATCTTTGCCCATCAGTGCCGCCTTATCTGTGCCCATCAGTACTGCCTTATCTGTGCCTATCGGTGCCACCTTACCTGTGCCTATTAGTGCCGCCTTAACTATGCCTATCAGTGCCCACCAGTGCAGCCTATCAGTGCCCACCAGTGCAGCCTATCAGTGCACCTCATCAGCGCACTTCAATGAAGGAGAAAAATTACCTGTTTGCAAAATTTTATAACAAACTATTAAACATGATTTTTTTTTTTTGCATCTTTTTTTGTTTGTTTAGCAAAAAATAAAACTCCCAGCTGTAATTAAATACCAGCAAAAGAAAGCTCTATTTGTGGGAAAAAAATGATAAAAATGTCATTTGGGTACAGTGTTGTATGACCGCGCAATTGTCATTCAAAGTGCATCAGCGCTGAAAGCTGAAAATTGGTCTGGGCAGGAGGGGGGTTTAAGTGCCCAGTAAGCAAGTGGTTAATATGCTAGAAAATGTGATCACTCCAGGAGAGTGTATTTCCTTTTTTGCACATTATAAAATTTTCCTCTTTTGGGAGTGCTTAAAAGAGAAGTAAGGACTTTTGGAAAATGTATACTCACCTAGGTGGATGCAGCATCAATGCCAGCTCTGCAGTAAGAACTGAGAAATCAAACAACGCTGATCGCTCAGTTCTCCCCTCTGCTCTGAGCAGAGAGCTGTGACTGTCATTTTCAGGCTCTCTGCTCTGGACTCCCAGCACTTACTGGGGCTCTGGGCTGTGGAGGGGGCGGATGGGCTGGCTTAGGCTGTTAGGGGACTGCCAAGAGGCTGGGCAAGGTGCCGATCCAGGGTTCTGGGTGGATCCCGACTGTATGGTCTGGATCGTTTCAGAGCCTGGCCTGGCTAAATAACATCAGTTAACAGTAGAATTTAGACGCTGTTGGATGAAAATGGGTCACCTACAGTAGAAATTTATCTAAAATATCTTTGGGTATACTTTCCCTTTAATAAATCTCTGTGCTGGCCCAGCTCCTCCCAATATAACCTTTTATGAAGTAGCTGGAGCACGAGGAAAATACTACAGAGTGTTACCTGAGTGATATCTCTAATTTGCCTAATGTAATCACCAGGGGTGGCCCGTCCATTAATGGCGCACAGTGCCGCCTTTAATGCCCCTTTCAGGACACCGGCGCATGGATTCTAGTGTGGGGGGGGCTGTTTTTTTTAAGCACTGATTAAAGCCATAGGCTCTAATAGACTTCAATAAAGGGTGGAATTGGGTCGCAGAGAGTGTGCTCCGATCCCACCCAGTTGTGTTACAACAATGAATGAATACCACTGATCCTCCTACCGGCCAATCAGGAAGCTGGTTTTGACATTGGTCACTTGATTGGCTGAAAGGACCAGCGATCCTATTGGACACCTTGGGAGAAGGAATGAAGGAGCCGGAAGACACCATGGAGGACACAAAGCCACTGCACCATGCTGCCTGCCACCCGCCGCCAATGGGGTAAGTGCCGGATGGCAAACAGCAGGGGGGGGGGGGTGACGTGCAGGGGGATGGGTGTTTTTTTTCTGGCCCCCTAAAGAAAACCACCAGCTGTCACTGGTAATGATATCCAAGATGGCAGCACCCAGTAGCAGCCTCATGGCTTTTAAATATTTACACAAGGGAGGTTTTTATAGGTAAATAACATGCAAAAAATATGTTAAATATAGCATTATGGGAAGAGTTTTGTTGACAATCAAAAAAACTTTAGCTTTCCATTTTATATTTTAGCTCAAATGTCAGTGTCTTGTTAATTGCGTTTGACATGGTGGTAAAATGTTTTTTATTTGTATTATACCCTGTGCTGTTTTCCTAGTTAGACATTTGAAAATTAAAATGCATTTATATTTTAGTGATGTCAGTATGTGTGCTCCTGGCTATTCTGACGCACCGGGGTGTGTGTTTGATGGATGAGTGATGGCAATTGGCAAAGTACGACTGGAGACTGAGGGAACCTTAGTATTAGTTCTGCAAGTTTCACAGAAAGCTTTTGTGTGAAATTGTGCCATCTTTCTTGCAACTCCACAGCAACCCTCAGTAGTTTTCGATGTTGTGGTGTTTGCTTTCTGACGGGCAGGCTTCCAAATTGCAGCTCTTACAGCCCCAGAGGTTTTCGTGCAGGTCTTTCCAAAGAGCTTATCTCCCTCTCTCAGGATGTACTTCGGTAATTTCAGTTCCTATTTGGAATTTTTTTCACCAATGCTTTTCTTGCTTTTTTCAGAGGTCTGCAAGATAACTGCTAGAAGAATTTTAGCATTTGGGCAAACTATACCCAACACCAGCATATCAGTCTAAGGCCTCTTCAGAACTGAATGTACTTCATACTCGTAGGTTTACTGTATATATTTATTAACAAAAGTCTGATTGTCTGGTCACATCTGAAGGTTATAAATAAATTGGAACTAAACTCTCAATCAATATTAACTATTTTAATCCTCATGCTGTTAGCATTAGTAAATAGAGAGGAAGATATATTATATTTACTTCTTTTAAACTTTTTTTTTTTTTACATTTCTGCTGTTGAATCTTCATGGGCATTTTTTATTTATTTTTTAATCTGGAGGAGGGTAGGAGGGGTTTTCTAAGCTAAACACACCCTCCTGCCTGCATGCCTGAGCTAAGGACAGGTGGATTCTAGGAAGTAAATGGAATCCATCTATAAATCATCTGCCCTTACTCAAGATGGTCATGATTTGTTTTTTAACAGTGACTTCTCAACAAAATAAAGCTTGGAGACAGGGATAGATTGGTTAGTGTACTTTGAATATTAAAAAATTCATTCAATACTTTTTTAGTTTGTGGTGTTCAGATACAGTTTAGTTCTGTTTTAACTCTCCAAAACATGTGAAATGGAATACCAATACCAATACCATTGAAAATTTCACACTTGATATACACTTTAATAGATACACTTGTTCATTTGCTTGGTAACACAAATTGTTAATCAGCCAATATGGGCAGCGACTTTAGGCCTCTGAAGACGACTTGCTGAAGTTCAAACCGAGCATCAGAATGGGGAAGAAAGGGGATTTAAGTGACTTTAAATGTGGCATGGATGTTGATGTCAGAGGGGCTGGTCTGAGTTTTTCAAAAACTGCTGATCTACTGGGATTTAATTTACAACCATCTCTAGGATTTACAGAAAATGGTCTGAAAAAGACAGCATTGACTGGCATCACTGCTGGGCACTGACTAGCATCACTGCTGGGCACTGACTAGCATCACTGCTGGGCACTAATTATCTGTGCGGATCTCCCCTGTGAGGAAATGCCACCGATCAGCTCCCCTGTCATCGGCCATTTACAGAGATCAGTGATGAGCCGTGTCTGAGGGACACAGTGCACCACCGATCGCTGCGCACCCCCACGGGCACCCAAGCATAGCGAAAGTGGGACAAAACCATATAGTGTCGCCCGGGATTGAGAGAGACGCTGCCTGCCCATCATTTCACAATACAGTGGGTGGGAGGTGGTTAAAGAACAAAATGATTTCTATACATGGATACCTGCTTGGATAGTGGGAGCTGTATAGGAAACGTTCTCCAAATGTTGGCGATAAGGGAAGAGCAGAGTTCTTTTGTTGGCAATAAAGATTTTTCAATATCACACCATGATATGTCTTGTGAGGGTGAGAACCAATATTTGAGTTGATCTAGTATAGTTGCTTTGCAGTAATCCTAAATATCTACATAGTCTATGTCCCCAACAATTTTATGTTTAATCAGTGAAAGATGAGCAGATTTGGGCCTGGTGGTTTGCCATCCAATTTTTTGATAATACGGTAGTTTGAAGGGTTGTAAGGTACAATGTTTTGGTTGGTTTAGGCAGTGCCCTGAATAAATAGTGTAGAATAAACATTTTCAAAGATGCTAGGTGACCAGATCAAGACAGCTCATATTTGGTGAATTTCTTCTTTTAATTTAGCTATATTGTTAGTGAAGTTCAAAGATGCTAAATTATAGGTGGAGTTACCCAGGGTTATACCCAGATAACTTATACCTTCATCGTTCCATATTACGGATAATCTTGATTGTAGAATAGTTTTATTAGTTTGGGATACTCCTAAATTTAGAATGTATGATTTAGAGGGATTTACTTTGTAGTAAGAAACATCACTAAATTTAATTAGAGCATGTTGAGCAGCCTCTAATGAACGGGGAGGTGTTGTTAACATTAAAGTGGTTGTATACCCGCTGATTTTATTTTTATTTTTTTACTCTACTTATTATGAAATACTTATCTTAGAATGAGGCCCCGACATCTGGCCCGATCCACGCTGAGGGAGCTGACATGTTCCCTCTGCGTTTCTTCCGGGTATCACGGCTCCGGCGCTGTGAGTGGCCGGAGCCGCGATATCGTCACTCCCACGCATGCGCAGGAGATTTCTTCCCGGCAGGGTCTGGCGTCTGCCGGACTTTCAGCCTAGAATCCCCTGTGCGCATGCCCCGCTGCAGTCAGTGGCGCATTGCGAGGGAGATATCTCCTAAACCATACAGGTTTAGGAGATATTTTTTTTACCTACAGGTAAGCCTGTAGGTAAAAGTCCCAAAAATTACTATACAACCATTTTAAGATAAAATCATAAGAAGTTTTCTTTGGACACTGGTGTGTACACTTTTTTGAATATTAGGAGGATTGTTATATGGACACTACGTATGTGTTTTTTTTTTTTTTTTAATTCTACAATATTTGTGATCTGTTTGTTATATATTGATACATTGTATTTTTCATCTTTTTTCATCACTTAGAGCACTGGGTTTATATCGGGTAATTCACGACTTTACATATTATTAACAAAAAATAGGGGCGCTCTTTGGGGTGGTCTGGAGATGAGCTTTAATAAAATAACGGTAACCACTGCTCTAAATCAGCACCCTGGATAGCTAAATAGCAGCTGGCAGCCATTTAACTAGGGATGCACCGATACCAATTCTTTTACAAGTACCGATACTTTTTTTTTTGTACTCGCCAATATCAATTACCGATACCTACCGCAACTGTTTTGTTTTCACTTCAGCTGTCAGCGATGGTACAAAGCATTGAAAAGTTATTTACAAATGAAATAAATAGATTTGTTTTCAATTTTGTGCTTTTTCAGTGTGAAATGTGTAAATATACCGTATGTTAATATATATGTGTAAAAATATTCACTAACAAAGCAAAGAAAAAAAAGTTGTAATTATTTATCGTTTATAAAATAGACGTGAACAAAAAAAAAGCAGGCAAATAATTTAATGGAGGAGAAAAGGGAGTTAATTAAGGCTGATTAGAGTAAATTAAGGGTTTATAAGGGGCTAAACAGAGGGACATTTGTTCATCCCTTTGATCTGCAGATGAAGAAAGAGTAACATTCAAAAAGAAATAAAGTTTATTTTTATTTTATCATTTCAGCTGAGTAATGTTGTTAAAGGAGTGTTCCGGCTGCGATGTGTTTTTTTTTTTAAAGTCAGCAGCTACAAACACTGTAGCTGCTGACTTTTAATAAGGACACTTACCTGCCCAGCGAGCCCACGGTGTCGACTACCCCCCCCCCCCCCGGGCCGATCCATCCATCGAATCGGCTGCTGGCGCCGCCATCTTAACGAAGGGAAACAGGCAGTGGAGTCTTGCGGCTCCACTGCCCATTTTCTACTGCGCATGCGCGAGCCGCGCGGCGCTTTGTGAATGGCCCCATTGTGCTCTGGGACACACACATGTCCCAGAAGGCAATGGGGCCACTCGCCGAAGAGGAGGAAGCACCACGGAATAGGAAGAGGCAAATTAGGAAGACTGCCTAGCAACAGGGGTTTCTGGTAAGTTAAAAAACATTTTTTTTCACATTTTTTTTTCACATTTTTTAAAGAATATTAATGCCATTTTTTTTTTTTTTTATGTTGGCCCTCCACTTTAATAAACATTTCCGGCTGCTTTTTTTTTTTTTTTACAGCTCCAATTACCTGACTTTTTAACACTTCAGCTGCCAACAGTGGAGACCCACTGATAGCTAAAAGAACCAAGCCTGAAAGTATCGGTTTCAGGTGTCAGTGCATTTGCACGAGTACCAATACTTGTGCAGATACTAGGTATCGGCACCGATGCCAAAACTAGTATCGGTGCAACCCTAATTGTGACAATAGGAAATCTCAGGGAACAATAAATCTAATGCACGAAACATAAATCAGAAGCTGAGTTTTGTGCTTTATTATGCCAATGATTGTTATAAGTGATGCTGCTATGCTATATCTCAAATGTGAGTTTTGGAACCAGTCAAGCAATGTACTGCCCAGCCACAGCCTAGAACTGTTGTGTGAATTACCAATATACACTTAGTTAGCAATAGTTTATAAGCAATAGTGAATAATAAGCTGTTTGCAAGGTTATAGAGCCATTGTACTGGCATACGTTTCCTCTGGAATAAGCAGTCACAGACCACAGCCTGCAGACATCTCTGTCTCATATTATTTTGACACGCCATATGGCTATTTGGACAAAGTGATTTATTTAAGTGCTGTTTTTTTCCCTTTGTAAGTGTCAGTGGTTTTAGATGCTCAAAACATCTGCTCTCTACTGACACTGCTATATTAACTTAAAGGTCATTGTTTGATTAGTGCCATAAGCACAAACCCTAAGCAAGAATTGTGACTGTACTGGATGTCATTTTTTTTAGTAGGCAGAAAACAGTAAAGTGACAAGACAGAGAAGAAACCTAAAGAGCACTGGGCTCCTTGAAGTTAAAGGTTCATGTAAGTCTAAGGGGCTACAATCAGTTTTACTCACCTGATCCTCCGCTACCACAGCATCCAGCACTCTCCTCCATTCTCTTACTGTCTGACAGAGGACTGTCCATCTGTATCTTCACATCCAGTGCAAGGCCATGGGCTTGATGCCCTCAGAAGACCTAGGACCTCTGAACCATAGGAGAGAAGAGGCAGCGGGGACCAGTCTACAACTTGGAGAAAGCCTATGGGAGTAGAGGATCAGGAAAGTAAAACTGCTTTTTTTGCAGGCCACTAGACCTAAACAAACATTTAACCCTTGCAATGCAGGGGCAACCCCACTGTAACAAAGCATTTTTCCTTTCTCTGGAGTTTATTGTTAAGGCATCTTGGGTGCACTACAAAAGATTACTTGAGATGTCTGCTGCTAAGTATTTTGTGTAAGCTGATATATAATTGACATGACTGCCATTCTGTAAATTACCATTCCTAAAAGTCTGTGAAGGATATAATTTTTCCAGGTCACTTGTTCTATAATGTGAAAGATGTTTTGTCAATCATTCAAGTAGATTCCTCTGTTCTAATGAGTGCCAGGAACATACCCCAGCATTTTTATCCACACAGGTAACTTGATTACCTTAATCACTTGCCTAACTGGCCAACTCTGCCATTTCTGACTGCTGCAAAAATACTCCCAACTTCCCTTTAACATCAACTACCAGTATTTTTAACCCTTATGCTACTAGACTTAGCTAGAAAGGTATATTATATTTACTTGTTAAATTATTATTATTATTTTTTTACATTTTTTCAGTTGCTTCCAGGTTCCTGGCCTAGGCCGTGACAAGCTTTATAAGTTAGTAGCTACATCTATGGTTAAACGCCATGTCTTTTCTCTATAATAAAGTTTCCTGTTTGCAGTTAAGCAGCTAAAACTGTGCACTGTCTGTCTGTGCTGTAGGGCTATATACATCATCTCTAATAGGTGATGGGCCCAGACATAGCCCAGACACCCACCCAGAGAAGAGCTGAATAACCCAGTCATAACCCAGTCAAAGCCAGCTACAGCAGATACGTGCAAAATACAGAAACAGAAAGAAGACTGCAAAAGAATAAAGGAAAATGGCCAGCAACATAGCTGCAACAAAGCTTTCATTTGCAAATCTGACAAACCAGAACTACCAGTCTTGGAAATTCAAGTTGAGAATGCTGATAATTAGAGAAGGTATGTGGAAATGTATAAATGAAGTCAGGCCAGAACACCCTTCCGAGAATAGAGAAAGATCAAAAAGCTCAGAGCACAAACTCTTTTTTATGTGTGAGTGTGAAACTGCTAAAGAAATGTGGGAAGGATTACAAAAGGTGCATGAAAGAGCTATTCTTTTCAATAAACTGTATTTGATTAGAAATCTATACCAAACCAAGCTGATGAAATACCAAAATATGCAGGATTACATAAGGCACACCTTGGAAATGGTTGAATGCCTGAGAGGTATAGGTGACGAAATAAAAGATTTTCATGTCGCAGCACTATTACTCAGTGGCTTACCAGAAAGTTATCAAACGCTTGTTGCAGTACTTGATGCCTGTCCAGATGATGAACTGACATTGGAATATGTTAAAAGCAAGCTTGTGGATGAAAATACGTGTAAAACAGATATCATTAATAGTGATGGTGCTTCTGTTGCAGAGTCTGCTTTAAAAATGAAAAATAGGAATGAAAACAGTAACATGCAACATAAAACACGTGAATGTTTTGTGTGCAAAAAAACAAGGTAATTTAAAAGCAGATTGCAGAATCTGGAAAGCTAGAATGCAAAAACAAACTAAACTACAAAAGGACAAAAGTGTGAAGAAAGAAACAGATTTTGCTTCAGATAATAAATATGTATTTTAATGCAAAAGTCGTACCTCATCTTTGCATATATGGTGTATTGATTCAGGAGCTACGAGTCACATGACAAGGAGTAAAACAGAAAAAAACACCACAGCTAATGGGCAAATAATGGACTCAGAAGGAATAGAAGATGGTTTTCTTTACTTCCTGATTTCCCAGAGTATCACCAGAAAGATACCTGTGAAAAATGTCCTCTATGTTCCTGCTCTTGAAACTAATCTTTTGTCAGTGAAGACACTCATAAAACAAGGCAATGAGGTGACCTTTTGTGCTATCACAAACGGGATATCTTACTTGCAAAAGCTAAAATTACAGATCACCTCTATCAGCTGAGCTGCAATGAGGTGGTTAATACTGCCAAGAAGGAAAAAACATTCAAACTGCATTCATGCATGGTACAGACGAATTGGGCATAGAAGTCCTAACATAATAAAGATATTAACTGTGAATGACTAAGCAATTGGAATAAAAATGAGTCCTTGTGATCAACATTGAAATGCACCAGCTGTAAAAAAGGAAACATTACAAGAAAAGCCTTTCCAAAGCAGAGTAACAGCAGAGCTAAGAAACCTCTGGACTTAATTTATTCAGATCTTTACCCAATGGAAAAAGTGAAGAAGAGGTAGTTTCTCACTTTTTACAGATGACTGCTGTAGGTGCACTACAAGATATCTGTTACACAACAAAAGTGAAGTACCAGAGAAACTTGAACAGTATTTGGCTCAAGTAAGCAACAAATGTGGCAAAATGTCAAATCTATTGCACACAGACAATTTAAATTAATATACAGGTGATAACCAGTGCTGGGACAAGGCCATTTGGTGCCCAGGGTGAAGATGGCAAACTGTGCCCCACTCCCCCCATTTTTAAGAAAGAAGCAATGTCATTTCAAAACAAGAATATACTTAAAACAATGCAAATTCAATTACCGTAGGTTTAATCCGATAGAAACAGAGTTCACTCACACATATCACCCCGCACAGTATTGCCTCCTTCACGTATCACCCCACACACAGTATTTCACCCTTTACATGACCCCCCCCCACACAGTATTGTCCCTTCAAATATCACCCCACACAGTATTGCCCCTTTACATATCAGACCACACAATATTGCACCCTACACACATTTTTGCCCCTTTACATATCACCACACACAGTATTTATTGCCCCTTTACATATCACCCCACACAGTATTTATTTTCCCTTTACATATCACCCCACATTATTTATTGACCTTTTACATATCACCCCACACAGTATTTATTGCCCCTTTACATATCACCCCCACAGTATTTATTGCCCCTTTACATATCACCCCACACACAGTATTGCACCTTTACATATCACCCCACACACAGTATTGCCCCTTTATATATACCCCACACAGTATTGCTCCCTTTACATGACCCCTCCACACAGCACTGCTTCCCTTCCTTCACAGTTCCATATATTTTCCTCCTCCTCCCTTCTACCTTTCACAGAGCGGAGAGCAGGAGGTGGGAGCCGCAGGACAATCCTAAACTGAAGGCACAGCAGCACTGGATGGGGCACGGGAGCTTCCGGGTTGACTTTTCATATTAGTGAACTGGTGATTGGCTGCTAGGACCGCCTCCTAGCAGCCAATCACCTGCAGATTAATGTGACAGGCAGCTACCGCTCTCCACACAGTGCTGGTCCCACCCCCAGTGCAGAATTGTCCCGCCTCCCTCCATCCGCTCCTCTCTACTCTGCTAATGATAGCGGAGGAGACTGGGGAGAAAAGTGACAAATAGATAGCGCGATCGCGGGGGGCAGAAAGAGCAGTAGCTTGGGCCAGACACGGGCCGCCATTTAGTGATGCCTGGCATAGGACTCTTATGCCTGCTAACAACCCGCCCCCTCTCACACTCCGCCCAGGGCACCCGCCCCTCTCGCCCACCCCTTGTACTGCCTCTCAGAAAGTATGGCATAATATTTAAAACTACTGTATCATACAGCCTAGAACAAAATGGGGTTGCAGAAAGAATGAACCATACTGTACTTTACGTGAGAGTGGAAGAATCATGATGTTTGATGTAGATATGCCAACCACATACTGGGGGGAGGCACTTATGACCGCATGGTATATCAAAAATCATTTATCAGGATAATTAACTGAGAAAACCCCACATGACCTGTGGAATGGAAGGGCCCCAAATTTGACCCATCTAAAAAATCCCAGAAGCACATCCAAAAGAAAAATATACAAAATGGGATGTTTGCGCAAAGGAAGATGTACTTGTGGGGTACAGTGAATCTCAAAAGGTATACAGAGTTCTACACCAAGACACAAACAAGGTAGCCATCAGTAGAAGTGTAATTGTCGATGAAACTTCAGCGTGTTCAAAATTCATGTACTACTAAGCAAAAATTCCACATCAGTGTCACATGAAGATAAGCAACAAAGTGACACAGAATTAAAAATTATGTAGACAATCCAAATGCTATAAAAGAAAACAACAAGCCACAAGAGGCTTCAATCAGGAAATCCACCGGAAGCAATAAAGGCATCCTAGCCAAGCCTGTAGCCACTTATGAAGCTATAGATTTTAGAGTCTGGTATACAATATTTTGTGTACCTATAGCCATTAATGGCGCTATAGATTTTAGAGTTTGGTTACTTTTATTCTTCCCATTTTTCGGATCTAAGTTCTATAAAGCAGTTTCTTGTAAGCATTTTTGTCAAATGCTCTGATCCACTTTTGTTTTCCATGAGTTTTAAGTCTTTGCATCTCATACCATGAATCTGGTTTCATGTCCTAAATACCAAGATGCAGTTGCTAACTGAAATTCTATGTAGGATATGTATACCACCATTATACCATTTCTTGTAACCTAAACAGATAAACCCAAACAAAACCCCACACTCTGTTTTAAAATTGCATTAAGATATTTATAATGCACTTTTAAAACAGAGAGTATGTAGCTTTGTTTGGGTTTATCTGTTTAGGTTACAAGAAATGGTATTATGGTGGTATAGCGTGGTTACATATCCTACATAGAATGTCAGTTAGTAACTGCAGCTTGGTATTTAGATTGGATTGTTTTCCAGTTTGGCACAGATTATGTTTGCTTTATAATACCAGCCAAATGTCTGTCCTATGTTGCCCATGTAACATTAGAACCAGAGCCAGATTTATGGGATGAGATACACTTACAACTCAAGGGAAACAAAAGTGGATTAGAGCATTTGACAATACTGTTTACAAGAAACAGATTTATAGAGCTGAGATCTGAAATGGGACTAATATAAGCAGCAGTTGTTGAGTGGGGAGTACAATGGTCATTTGTATGTTATGCAACAACTACTGTACATTAATATCAGTATTTCGTAAAAATATATTCTTCAACCAGTAGATGGCAGTGTTTAAAGTTTGTAGCTGCATCTATGGTTAAACTCTATGTCTTTTCTTTGTAATAACATTTCCTATATGTTGTTAAGCGGCAAAGCCCATGTGGATTGTACACTCTCTGTCTGTTCTGTAGGGCTAAATACAGAATGTCTAATATTTTTCAACAAAATAAAGCATATAATCATGGATGGATGGGGTAGTTTGCTTTGAATATTTAAAAAGAACAAATAATGTTTTCAGTTTGTGGAGCTTGGATACAGTTAATTTCCACTTTAACTTGTGTCCTTTATATCTGCTTGGAGTTCAACTTTACTGTGTGGGAAGACTGATGAGTTTGCCCTCTGATGTTGGGTAATCCATTTGTTGAGTGGTTGTTTTGTCTCCACAATCTACAAGTCTTTACAAACAAACAGTTCAAAAAGGGTCCTTTGTTATTCAATGCGGCTTTTTGTGTGAACTTGATTTTTTTTTATCCCCTGAGTTTATGTGTTCAATAAAAGCTTGTACTTCAGATGTTTTTATCTTGAGCCATATATTATCCATATACTTGAACCAAAGACTCTGTGTTGTTCTTGTGAATGAGTTAATTGCTCTCCTCTCCACCTCCTCCATGTACAGACTAGCTCTACCGGTGATCACGTTTCACAGCCATGTTTCTGTCAGTAGAAATGATTATTATTATGAGTTCTCTCCAGCTATCAAGAACCTTATTTAATAGTATCAGACATGTATTTACTGTCTCAATGGCCTCTGCAATTGGTACAAGTGAAAAGGATTGGCTACAAGTGTCCATTTTAACACGCTCGGGGCTCAATTCACTAAAGAATATTGCATGGGATAATTGGATCGTGTGACACATTTTTTTCCCAATTATCTCATGCGATATTCAAAATGTCCTTTCACTGTCAGTTTATGCGGTATTTACTGCAATAGTAAAAATGCACGGTAAATACTGCATAAACTGACTCAAAAGTCAATTCATGAAACTATATAAATAAATAAATACATTCATTGAATAAGTCATAGTCTAGCCACGCACTATTCAAGAAATATATTCAATTAGCGCTGGTTGTTAAGGAGCACTTGCCGGCATCCTTAACAACCAGTAAATAGCTTGTGGTTAAGGAGCGGGCAGCCACCTGACAACCAGTCCCCTCCTCTCCCATCCACATACTGAAGCACCCATCCACATGCAGAGGGTATGTGGCCTGTTATGGTTCAGGAGAGGGGTGCTTTTCATCCTACTCCCTTTCCTGCATGCTCAGATAAGGGTCTGGTATGGATTTTGTGAGGGACCCCACACCATTTTTTTTTCCTTTTTAAAAACCAGCAGATCCTTTGTTCTGCTGCCAGTGGGGAACCTAGCTGACAGCAGATGAGTCATGGTTATTAAGGATGTGGCAGCTGCCTGCTCCTTAATAACCATGATATTTAGTGGTTGTTAAGGATGCTGATGGCCACCCACTCCTTAACAAGCATGAATCAATAGGAAAACACTGCATAAATTATGGTAATATCGCATGTGCAATTTAACTCAAATTTTTTTCATGAATTGCAGGGATTTGTGAAATTTATCTCATGAAGTAAATTATCACTGATATGACACAAAGGATAAATAAAAGGCAAATTAAAAGGTCAGGCACTGATGATGGATGAGAAACACTGGCTCATCCCAATCCTAATTCATCCCCCCTCCACCAAATTATTTGGACCAGTGCACAAAGCAAGGTCCATAAATACATGGATGAGCGAGTTTGGGATGGAGGAACTTGACTGGCCTGCACAGTCCTGACTTCAATCTGATAGAACACCTTTGGGATAATTTAGAGTGGAGACTGCAAGCCAGGCTTTCTCATCCACATCAAAGCCTAACCTCACAAATGCACTTCTGGAAGAATGGTCAAACATTCCCATAGACACACTCCTAAATCTTTTGGACTTGTGTGCGTGTAAAGGCAGGCATCCCAATACTTTTGGTAATATAGTGTATATACAGCACAACAATCATTTTGCCATATCTGCATATCCAATGTAACAGAAATATGTACTTTGTGTTATATTTATAATGTAGACCTAAACACATGTTACCACATGTAAGCCCTATGACCATAAACTGGTATGACTTCTGATGATTGTACCTGTGTGAGTTTGGAGACACAGGCTGAAAACCTCTGCAGCTAGCTGGCTTCTGTGGTGCTTCTCTGTTATGGACACCTATGCTGAAGATTTACCTATGACGACACTCTCTAGACCATTTATTTGGTTGCTGCGAGAGGATCCTTTAGACGGTACCAAATGGCCCAGGCTGGGTGTATAGGAGATCTGTGCAAGCACCCTGTGTTGGTGGTGGTGCTTTAAGGGATCACATTTTCCAGGGGGAGGATGGTGATGATGTTTAAGTATATCTTCAATACCTTCATTACTTTTGGACTTTTCTAATGTCACTTATGGTTTAACCAATTAATTAGCAACAACTCTGTAATGGTTTATAATATTTGGGATTGTGTTTATATCTCACAAACAGTTGCTGCTCAGAAAATTGCTCTATGATTTAATTTATTAGCAGTTTCTACTCCTTTTTTATTAAGCCTGTGACCATATTCTCATTTTTAGGTGAATGTGTTGCATCAGAGAATTTAATGTAAGGGATTAAACTGTGCTTCAGGGAAAATTACACAGCTGACCATTTACTGCAAGAGAGAAGACCTAGCTACGTGTGTGTTTTGAGCAAGTGAAGACTTCATAAGAGCCATCAAAAGAACTACCGTGTGTACAATTAGAACACCAAAAACTCTGTCAATACATCTCCTTATTGCAAGACATACTTTCCTGCACTATGCTAACAAGCTGACTCCCTGCCCTTAGTAGCCTTATCTCACGAAGGTCCAAGGAAAATGTTCTCCATTAACAATCACTGGATGTCTGCTACTCCACCCCATCTTACTGTATGTCACTGGTCTTCTGATGGCAGGGGGCAGGCCATTGACACCATGGGCTTAAAACAAGTTAGTTGAATGATGCTGGGCATCATTCAGCTCAGAAGTGTACCAGAGCTGGATCAGTGAGCTTGCATGGGACAGCGCTTGAGACAGGGTAGGTATTGTAGCCAGAATTGTTTTTTTTTTTTAAAAGATGCTGGTGACTGTTCTATTTAATTTTTCTCCAAGCTGGACATGAGCATTAAATATTTAGAAAATGTGGAAAATGTGGAGCATTTTAAGTTAACAAGCGCTAAATGATCCAAATGAAAAGATAAAAAAGTAATTCAAATTTAAAGAAGAATTTCAGGTATGGATATTTCTCCATATTTACTGGTCCAGCTTGGACCAATGTAACTATGCATATACCATACCTATGGGATCCCTCTAGAGGCTGGAAATCACTGTAGAACAGCACTACTGCCGTGTTCTCACCAAATTCTCAGTCCTGTGCCAGGCAGTGGTCCTGCTGCATTGTGAAAACAGGAGGTCACCTGCTCGGCACAGATGCCATTCAGAAATCCCTTTGAACTCCCTCAATAAATGAAAAGTGTTCTCTGATTAGATGAGATGCAGTGGCATTATGTCCTCCACATCATCCAAACAGGGAATGTTTTGCATGGATTTAAAATGGAGCCTATGCCAAGTGGATGACTTCCTTTGTTCACAATGCATTACGGCAGTAGTGGTGTCTACTACAGTGATTTCCATCTTCCAGTAGGATCCCACAGGTATGGTATAGGCAAAGTTACATTGGTCCAAGCTGGACCGTTGTAACTATGTAAACATATACATACCTGTATTTCTTCTATAAGCATGGGTTCACACTTGTGCGGTGGGGGACTCCTCATGTGATTCAGATAGGAATTGCCCCGCATTCCTATTCAAATCACATGCAATTCTTTGCAGTGCAATTTGGGCCCATTAATTTTATATGGACTCAATTCGAACTGCACCACATTTTTTTTTTTTTGCCACACAGCCATGGGATCCGATTCTTGCAATTGCACTGCATTTTGCAATCTGTTTTGTCATGTGAGTCATGCGTTTATCATTGACACCGGAGGTAGATCGCATAAACGGAGTGCGATTTTAACGCTGTGCGGAAAACGCTCAGGATTTGATGAGTTTCCTGCACCGCATATATATGAACCGGGGCTTAGTGAAAATACATATACGGTATAGCACAGAACTAATTAAATCAATAGCGGGAGAACATAACTTGGCTTTATGATGTTTATCTGGTTACATTTTTTTCAGCCTTGGGTTAATTTTAACTCAAATGACTGCAAGATATTACAAGCTTTCTAAAACACACATTTTTTACAAACACTACTTTTCTACTGTTACCAACAAAAGGGTACTGTGCACCACAGAGCAAATCTTGCAGGTGCTGAGCCTAACATCTAGCCTTTATTGTATAGAAAAAAAGAGGCTTAAAATATAGAAAAGAAGCACAGCTCTAAATAAACAGAAGGAATGGGCAATGTGAACTTCTTATAGCTCTTCACATACATTATACACAGAGGCAAGAGCCAAACAGACTACAAAACATAATAAATGTGTACTATCTAGAATAAACCCTGAGGCCGCGTACACACGGGCGGACTGTTCGCTCAACTTTGTCTGCTGAACAGTGTTTCAGCGGACAGTCCGCTCGTGTGTGGGCTTCAGCGGACAGTTTCAGCGGACAGTCTGACGAACAAAGTTTTTCGGAAATCCCGTAAAACTGTCCGCTGAAACTTGGTTTGAGCGGACAGTCCGCTCGTGTGTAGGCTTGTTCGTCAAACTAAGTTCCGCGCATACTCACAAAGGATTTACACGCCGAAGGTTGCATTGCAGTGTATAGGACGTCGTTTTCTAGTCCCGTCGTACGTGCCGTTCACGTCATCGCGCACGGTTTCAGCGGACTGTTCGTTCATCGTGTGTAGTCAAGTCTGTTCATGCAAATTTTGAGCGGACTGTTTGACAAACTGTTTGACAAACAAAGTTGGGCGAACAGTCCGCGCGTGTGTACGCGGCCTTAGACAAACAAAATATATACTGAATATACCAGATGACAAAATCAGGCTGCAAGGCAAGCACGATGAAATGTATTTTACATTTTTGTGCTCCAGTAATGAATATACTCTTTCCGTTCAATTTACAACTGTATTCTTTTTATAGCCTTTTAGTTATGTAACTTGTGTTCTTGGTCTTTGGGAAAACATTCAAGTGACTTCTACTAGATTAAATAAAATAGAGGAAAAGAACCATAAAAAACTCAGTCCGAGAAAATTGAAAATCCAAATAAAGGTTCCCTGTAAGAAAAGAGGTATTATACTCCCTCCGGCGGCTTGTGTCTTCTTCCTTCTATTTCAGCACTACAGCCTTCATAAGACTCTTCAGCGTTCTACACATCTGGGCATGTCAGCTGCCCTTGTCTCATTCTGGTTCTTTCTTCCAACCCCTATGTCACTAAAAGAAAAAAGTACAGAAAAGTGCCTCTGAGTGCAATGTTTAATAGGTATTACAATAAAAGAATGCAACACTTGAATGTAGGTAAGTACAGATGTGCTCATAAGAGATGAACGTCTCACGGTGGTGTTGCCGGTGTCTGAAACGTGTCCAGTGTAGTACCAAATCTGGGCTATGAAAGCCGCAAAGAGCCAGAGAGGAAACCGGCTGTATCCTTCGGAGGAGATGGTGACAGTTTGCTCGTGGAACAGCACGTGGCGTCAGCGGCATCAAGGGAAACGCAACGCGTTTCAGAGCATGCGCGAAGTCCGTATGGAACATGCATGCTCTTTTCTCAAGTGTACAAGGGAAAGGAAGGGGTGCGATTTAAATGCTCTGCCCAAAAAAAAATGTCAGCTGGCTGAGTGCCTGGTAAATCCCCAACGTGAGACGTTCATCTCTTATGAGCACATCTGTACTTACCTACATGTAAGTGTTGGATACTTTTATTGTAATACCTAAATAATAATAAAAATTGCAATCAGAGGTGCTTTTCTGTGCTTTTTTCCATGTTGATTTCCTGAGTTGGCTTCACTCTTGAGAAGAGCAGCCCTTAAGCCCTTAAGCCCCATACACGCTATCAGATTTTCTGCTGATTTTTTCCTTCAGATTTACCAAAACCATATAATATGAGGTCAAACCTTAGGAGTTTCAATTTGCATGCAATCAGGCAAGCCCGTGCACTACATGGTTTTGGTAAATCTGAAGACAAAAATGGCTTTAGTGCTTGTTTTCCAATAGACTCTATCATCCTCATCAAGCTCTCAAGATCCACAACTGGTTGGACTTTTTATTCCCACCCGTGGATTTTTTAGAATTGATTCTATATTCACTTCCAGTCTGTTTTTTATATACTTATTTTCATTAAATTGATTGTGAGCCACTATACCGGTTTCCTGGGCACTAGCATTTGCTGTTTTTTGTTCCTATGTCACTAAAGGGCCCAAAGATATTGGGGTCAGAAGAAGAGGATACAGTGCATAGCAAGGAGCATGGGAATCCACCACTCTTGGAAGTGTTGAATGCTGAAGACACTGAAAGAGGCTGTAGAGCTTGAACACAGGGTAGGTAGGACACAAAGGTGGTGAGTATAATACTTTACTTAGAGGTAGCCTTTTAATTTGCTTTGAAGTGGAACTGTGAGCAAGATAAACATATTCATATATGATGCCGCCTGCAGGGGCGGACAGAACATTCAGACACTCGGGTACTGCCCGAGGGCCCCGGGCCACTAGGGGGCCCCATCAGGGTTGCCAGCCTCAGTAAAACCAGGGACAGTGTGTAAAAATCCTCTCCAGTACCTTCTCAGCCAATAGAAACATGTCTGTGTATACTATGTGTACATGTATGTATGTACTGTGTGATTGTATACTGTGTGTGTGTGTTTTTGTATACTGTGTGGCTCCATAATCTCTGATTGCCTGGGGGCCCCATAATCTCCTATTGCCCGGGGGCCCCATGAGTTGTCAGTCCGCCCCTGGCCGCCTGCCAATGAAATGAATATACAGTAGCAGTTTTTGTCTTTCAGTGTCCACCCCTCTACCCCCTGTAATATAGTTTCAGTATATTATCTTGCTCATGTAGATTTGATTTTTTTCCATTACACTTAACAGGTCACATTGTCTAGCAAATGTGGCAGTTATACCAGCTGGGACAAACCATACAATAATGATATTTGCTTGCTTGTAACAGCCAACAATTCATATGGCTTAAACAGTCAGCAATTTATATGTACCCACTGAAAAAGTGTTTGCTGGTGATGACCCAACCAGCATGCTCCTCTACACCTCAGAAGAATTAAGCAGCAACCATGTTAAAAAGTGGCCATATTAAAAAGAAGGGAATTCCATATAGTCCATTTTTATCACAGTGCCAGGGCGTGGAATTTATTTTTCATAAAATGTTACTCACAAAACTAAGAGATATGTAAAAACAAAAGAAGCAGATGTGTGCGCAGCAACATCAGATCGCAAGCTCCATCAGACGCATTTTGTCAGAATTGTTTGCGTCGCTGTTTAACATGGTTACTGCCAAATTGTTATGACTTATTACATTGGGCCCAAGCCAAGAGGTGTGGCACTGGCAACACCACAATGATAAAGCACATACGCATATGTATCCAGAACTTTGCATCCTGGCTTTGATTCATGCTGCCTCTTACCTACCTGCTTCACCCACTCTCTCTCTAACATTAAGAGGTCAGAGGAATCCAAGCTGTTGGAGACTTGATCCTAGACAGGTCAAAGAAGTCATGTCGGATAGCGTTGCAGAATGCTGGGAGTTAAATTAAAAATGATCCCACGCCACTTATAGTGCAGGATTGGAAGCCTTTAAGGCAACCAAAAGAGTGGAATATATATCAGCAAGTAAGGTTGCCAGAGGAGTACCATCCACAAACTAGGTATCTAGAGGAATCTGAGATCTCTGCTGCCACTGCCCATGCCAATGCTCCATTGGGAAAGTCTTAAACCCCAAAGCAAAACTGTAATATATTTCAACTTACCAATTATTAGATGTGGTGGCTGCATTCGTTTTCTTTTTTTAGACTTTCCCCCTGTTTTCTTTGGGTGGTCTGGCAAGTAGCACACCTCCTGTATTACAGTTCCCCCACTCTGGCAGAACAGAGGACCCAACAAACCAAAAGCCTTCTTCAGAAGTAGCTCTACAAAAACAAATGCAGCTATCACACCTAAGAATTTGCAAGTTGAAATATAATAAATGTTTGCTTTTGGGATTAATACTGCTTTAAGAACAACTAGTGTAGGTCAGATGGAATGTGTCCCTACATTACACCTCTTTGACACATTTGAGTCAGGAGGTAAAAATAGTAAGTTTGGTGACATCCAGGTGTTTTCACAACTCCAGCTCCTTTCAGAGGAGCCAGGTCATAGAGTACTGGTGACTTTGGATATCGAATTTTTTTTTGACTCCATTAATTGGATCCATATCTGCTTGGGGCCATCAATTTTCTTCAGGTTTTCCGAAGCTGGATTGAAGTGTTATACAAATCAACAATAGCCCATATAAAGATAGGCGGTGAACTTTCACCCCACCTTTAATTGGCAGGGACACAAAACAAGTGTGTCATCTTTCCTTTTCCCTATCTGCATTAAAGGTGGTTTGAAAGGCAAAATAATGCATTCCCTGCATTAAGGTAAAAAAAAAAAACATTTGACAGTTTGCTGTCCTCCCGCACCTCCAAATATTTACTTGAGTCCACGACTGGATCTATTCTCTGAATGTAGACAAGGGATTGCAGCACTCTCCCAAAGGAAGCCTCCTGGATGTAAAGTAATTTCCAACAAAAAATTTTCAATTTGAGCTTGTTGTTGGAAGTTCCAACCGTGTGTAGGCTCCATCGGACATTTCCAGTCGGAATTTGTGACAACAGATATTTGAGAGCTGGATCTCAAATTTTCCGACAACAAAATCCGTTGTCGTAAATTCCGAGTGTGTGTAGACAATTCCGATGCAACAAATTCCATGCATGCTCTGAATCAATTACAAGACGGAAGCAATCGGTCTGGTAAAACTAACGTTCGTAATGGAGATAGCACATTCGTCACACTGCAAATTTTTTTATTTTTTAATGCAGCGCATTCTCTTCTTCTTTAGAATGCTAGAATAATGAAGTTGTTTTGCTGCTGATAGTCACTCAGAGTTCTGACAAGCTGATTTCTTTATTATTTCTTGTGATCTCCTGAATAATAAAGTTTTCTATTTTTTTTATAGTGATCTCCTTTTTTTTTTCTCAAGATCTGATTTTTTTATTTTATTTTGTATGTCAAGTTACCATTACACTATTATTATCTTGTAATTTTTAACCTCAAGGAGATTGGTTGGTATTGGTGTCCCTTGTTAATTTGACATTGTATTTTTGAAATGTATCTGCCTACTCACAAACAAACTGTTCTTTTTGAACTAAAACACATATATTATTGGTCATAACAAAATAAAGAGGAAGGCAATGCTGGATAAACTGTTGAAATTGGCACAGCCTTTTTACCCCAGGGCAGACATCAATTATTTGACAGGCAAAATTTGTAGCCTGAAGAGTCCATTTAATAGGGAGCACAATACTGTCCAGGACTCTGAGAGATCGGGAGCAGCCACAGATGACATGTATGTCCTGAGACTGTGGTCTTACAACAGCCTGCGTATTTTTCCAGACCAGACCGAACCCAGGCCATCACACTCTTGTCTTCCTTCCATGCTTCCTTCCAGGCTGTGGCTATGGTGTTGGAGTTGTGGCAGGAGGTAGAGTGTGGTCCAACTCACATATGTGACTTTTTTTGTGTGTTCGCCCATTACCCCCTTATTTAGGGCCTGATACATGACTTCCTCACAAATGAGGCATTGGCCCACCTCCATTTCCTGCAATTTTCTGGCTGACATGCAGGCAGGGCCTCTTGAAGCTTGGGGGTGGTTCTGAGGGCTGCAGTAGCCTGCCAAATCAAAGAAAGCGCTGACTCCTCCACGTTACTCCCCTTCTTGGGTCTTTTTGTTGGAAGGCGGAGGGGAGGAACCTGCGATTCGGTCAGGCTACTGGGCACAGCCACCTCCTGGCTGCCACTTTCCACAGCCACCTCCTGGCTGCCACTTTCCATGCCCTCCTCCTGGCTGAGACTTTTCTGTGTATGAAAATGGGACATAGTTTTAGGTTTTTGGTCATCAATCACACACATTTAGAGCTCATGACTGTTGCAAATGGAAACCACCAATTGAAACCAAGGTTTCGCAAGATTTACACATCATGTGGTGAAGTTATTGCCCTGCTTAGCTTAGTATTGTCTGCAAATACAGAGATTGAACTGTTTACCCCATCCTCCAAGTCATTTATGAATAAATTAAACAGGATTGGTCCCAGCACAGAACCCTGGGTGACCCCACTTCCCACCCCTGACTATTCAGAATATTCTCCATTTATCAAAAAACTCAAGATACACTATCAATGACCTCCCGATTAGTATATCATCCCAGCGCTCAAACTCCCCCTCCCCCCAGCTGCCACTTAAAAAATTAAATATATCTCTCAGAAGGTGAAAAAAGCAAACCTACCACTTACAATGCAAAAAACACCTTGTGGCGCTATAAAAACTACACACTGTTAGATAGCAGTGTGCTATGATAACCAAAACTACACAACGTGAAAATTATAAACACATGTGCATAAATATAATCAACAATAAAATAAATCGTGATTAAGTAACAAAAAAAATGCAATCAAAAAAATAATCGCACAAAAGTGATGCAGTGAATATGTGACAAAAGGTAAATATAAGAAATGAACACAATAACAAATAGTGCTCTAATGAAGATGTGCAGTTCCAAAGTAAATTAGATTGATCTTCAATCAAATACAATTATTGAGGAGCAATAACCGTAATGATGGCAATAGTTCAAAAAAAATTCAAGTGAACATTCTGTAACCAAGTGTCCATCAAATGCAGAACCTCCACCGCACCCTTGGTGTTAGTGCCCCCCTTGTTCAGAACACTCACCAGCAGTATTGCCCAGCACTCTCGTGTCGGGCAAAAAACGCTTATAGTGTATACAGATGATGACTATTTCTCCAAGCCACTTCTTATGAAAACTTCGCAGGCAGAGGATAATCACTTAATATCTCAGAGTTACCTCAGGGAGACAAAAGAAACTTCCCATAGTGCAACATTGCAAAACTATTTTAATCTCAATAAAACGTTCAATTAAAATCACACTCACATGGATCCAATTAAAAACAAGCACTTCAAATAGACAATCCACTGGTCAATTCAAAGATTCTTCACTCATAGGCATTGGTGAGTACACTGGAAGCAAGCTAAGTTTATATCACATAGCACCGTCTCTACACAAGGTATCTGTGTGGTACCTGAAAGCAGACAACTCAATTTGAAAACAGCGCCAGATGGTGATATCCAGTCCTTCAACTTGTGTGTTCTCCTTCCTCCGCCTTCTTTCTAGTCATTTACTGTGTGTGCTGGTCGCCATATAGCCACGCCCCCGACATGTTTCGTCCAATGGACTTCCTCATGGGTTTGGCTATCCAGCTGTAACAACCCCCCTTTTATTTGCAATCTCAGGCGACCAGTCCCTCCCAATCCAGGTGACCTCTCCCCCTTATGTCCTCCAATTGGTTGATAAACTCTTGCGGTGGGTGGTTAATAATTCGTACCTCCCCCAACCCCTCCCCATCTCTATGTGTAAAAGCACTCCCAACTTCCCCACACATTGCTCACATACCGATCGGGAGGATAAAACCACATCTATTAAGGAAGGCACATCAACCTACCCTTCTAAATGGTTTCCTGATCATTCCGTAGCAATAGATGGTTTTATTTTATCGGCGCGCATGCGCGGACTTCAGGGGACGCTCGTATACTTCGTCAGCTGATTGGCTCAGTCTAGGCGCCGCCGTCATCACGCTTACCCTAGCGTGCCTCCCCGGACCGCCCACTCCACCCGCGCCATCATGCTACACCCAGGTGTCACTCGTGAGCTGCGCACGCGCCAATCACTGCACCTAGTAATAACGTCCTTCCCACAAATCTCCCCCTCCACCCACGCCATCTTGCTGCACCCAGGGATCACTACTACGTCAACTGCGCAGGCGCCAAACACTAAACAGTGTCTTGGCGAGAAAAATAATTTTCTTAATCATCGGCGCTCCACTCCTGTCAAGATACCCAATAGATCAAACAGGGGAAGTGCCATAATCACAACCAATCATGTTTCATAGCAAAGTCCTTCAGGAATCCCAAAATAAACGCCGTAAATGTGCACACCACTACGCCACACACAACACCCTAACGAACCCCTCACCTCCAACAAGCAGGTCCTAGACAATGTGTATATGTAGCAGAATAAGTGTGTCCACAGACTTTTAGCATCTAGATGGATCAGCAATACCTATACCATACAATAATAAACTAACGAACTAAAAAATCGGGCAGAGGAGGAGAACATACAGAGAATTTGCAAAAAATGGATATTTAACCCCACTGCTCAAAATTAGGATGCTAAATGTCACCCTTATTATTGAACAACTTGCTTGTGCGACCAATGCCCAAGAGTTCACATAATAATAAAAACAATATAAAAAAGTGTATATATAAAGGTATACCATCTCCTAATCTATAGATATACTCTTTACAAAATATACATAAAAATAAAAATAAATAACAATGCTAGCTATCATAAACACTAATTTCCTCAAACCCATCTACTCATTTCAACATGAGATACATTTCCCCAAGATGCGTGCGGGTCATATCCTCCTAGTTTAAATACAGCTAATAGGGAAACACAGGAAAGCGAGGCGGCCAACCCCCCAGCAAAAAATCTTGTCAGGAGTTATTGATGAAACTATTGACATCCAGCTCGATATTCATACCCACTGGTGCCAAGCTCCTCATCAAAAAAATCCACCTCGTTTCCCTTTGTGACAGATCCCTGATCCGGTTTGAACCCCTCCAAGAATGGTGAACATGGTCAATGCCGCAGAACTGCAGAAGGGATGGATCCTGCTGGTGGTGCTCTTTAAAGTGCATAGACACACTATGGTACTTGTACCCCTTTCGTATATTCGCAAGGTGCTCCGAAATGCGGACCTTCAATTGCCTTTTAGTGCGTCCCACATAATAGAGTTTACATGGACACCACAGCAGATATACTACGAAAGTCGTGTTA
This sequence comes from Lithobates pipiens, assembly GCF_037356315.1. Lineage (NCBI taxonomy): Eukaryota > Metazoa > Chordata > Amphibia > Anura > Ranidae > Lithobates > Lithobates pipiens. The sequence continues at coordinate 1,360,129 of NW_027507755.1, read as the reverse complement.
CAGGTCATGAACTCCTCTATTTGAAAGGACTCCCCAACCCCGTTGGTCACTGAAATTATGCCCCTATTGATCTTTGAAACCGTCCTGCAGCATATACATTTCCTACATGAAAAAAATCCTTTTAGATCTCCAGAGATGGTGATTTTCAACGGTGGATCTAATACCTTCTTGACGATCCTATCACCAATATTAGGAGCTCTTCTGTAGATGAATCTGGGAGCAGTTGGTAAAACCGTGCCCAGATATCTGTCCTTCCCCAAAATATGCCAATGCTTAGCAAAAATAAATTATATGTCCCTATATTGGTGATGAAAACCTGACAAGAATTTAAACTGATGTTGTGTCCGATCACTGCTTTTCTTGAAAGTCCGCATTTCGGAGCACCTTGCGAATATACGAAAGGGGTACAAGTACCATAGTGTGTCTATGCACTTTAAAGAGCACCACCAGTAGGATCCATCCCTTCTGCAGTTCTGCGGCATTGACCATGTTCACCATTCTTGGAGGGGTTCAAACCGGATCAGGGATCTGTCACAAAGGGAAACGAGGTGGATTTTTTTGATGAGGAGTTTGGCACCAGTGGGTATGAATATCGAGCTGGATGTCAATAGTTTCATCAATAACTCCTGACAAGATTTTTTGCTGGGGGGTTGGCCGCCTCGCTTTCCTGTGTTTCCCTATTAGCTGTATTTAAACTAGGAGGATATGACCCGCACGCATCTTGGGGAAATGTATCTCATGTTGAAATGAGTAGATGGGTTTGAGGAAATTAGTGTTTATGATAGCTAGCATTGTTATTTATTTTTATTTTTATGTATATTTTGTAAAGAGTATATCTATAGATTAGGAGATGGTATACCTTTATATATACACTTTTTTATATTGTTTTTATTATTATGTGAACTCTTGGGCATTGGTCGCACAAGCAAGTTGTTCAATAATAAGGGTGACATTTAGCATCCTAATTTTGAGTAGTGGGGTTAAATATCCATTTTTTGCAAATTCTCTGTATGTTCTCCTCCTCTGCCCGATTTTTTAGTTCGTTAGTTTATTATTGTATGGTATAGGTATTGCTGATCCATCTAGACGCTAAAAGTCTGTGGACACACTTATTCTGCTACATATACACATTGTCTAGGACCTGCTTGTTGGAGGTGAGGGGTTCGTTAGGGTGTTGTGTGTGGCGTAGTGGTGTGCACATTTACGGCGTTTATTTTGGGATTCCTGAAGGACTTTGCTATGAAACATGATTGGTTGTGATTATGGCACTTCCCCTGTTTGATCTATTGGGTATCTTGACAGGAGTGGAGCGCCGATGATTAAGAAAATTATTTTTCTCGCCAAGACACTGTTTAGTGTTTGGCGCCTGCGCAGTTGACGTAGTAGTGATCCCTGGGTGCAGCAAGATGGCGTGGGTGGAGGGGGAGGTTTGTGGGAAGGACGTTATTACTAGGTGCAGTGATTGGCACGTGCGCAGCTCACGAGTGACACCTGGGTGTAGCATGATGGCGCGGGTGGAGTGGGCGGTCCGGGGAGGCACGCTAGGGTAAGCGTGATGACGGCGGCGCCTAGACTGAGCCAATCAGCTGACGAAGTATACGAGCGTCCCCGGAAGTCCGCGCATGCGCGCCGATAAAATAAAACCATCTATTGCTACGGAATGATCAGGAAACCATTTAGAAGGGTAGGTTGATGTGCCTTCCTTAATAGATGTGGTTTTATCCTCCCGATCGGTATGTGAGCAATGTGTGGGGAAGTTGGGAGTGTTTTTACACATAGAGATGGGGAGGGGTTGGGGGAGGTACGAATTATTAACCACCCACCGCAAGAGTTTATCAACCAATTGGAGGACATAAGGGGGAGAGGTCACCTGGATTGGGAGGGACTGGTCGCCTGAGATTGCAAATAAAAGGGGGGTTGTTACAGCTGGATAGCCAAACCCATGAGGAAGTCCATTGGACGAAACATGTCGGGGGCGTGGCTATATGGCGACCAGCACACACAGTAAATGACTAGAAAGAAGGCGGAGGAAGGAGAACACACAAGTTGAAGGACTGGATATCACCATCTGGCGCTGTTTTCAAATTGAGTTGTCTGCTGTCAGGTACCACACAGATACCTTGTGTAGAGACGGTGCTATGTGATATGAACTTAGCTTGCTTCCAGTGTACTCATCAATGCCTATGAGTGAAGAATCTTTGAATTGACCAGTGGATTGTCTATTTGAAGTGCTTGTTTTTAATTGGATCCATGTGAGTGTGATTTTAATTGAACGTTTTATTGAGATTAAAATAGTTTTGCAATGTTGCACTATGGGAAGTTTCTTTTGTCTCCCTGAGGTAACTCTGAGATATTAAGTGATTATCCTCTGCCTGCGAAGTTTTCATAAGAAGTGGCTTGGAGAAATAGTCATCATCTGTATACACTATAAGCGTTTTTTGCCCGACACGAGAGTGCTGGGCAATACTGCTGGTGAGTGTTCTGAACAAGGGGGGCACTAACACCAAGGGTGCGGTGGAGGTTCTGCATTTGATGGACACTTGGTTACAGAATGTTCACTTGAATTTTTTTTGAACTATTGCCATCATTACTGTTATTGCTCCTCAATAATTGTATTTGATTGAAGATCAATCTAATTTACTTTGGAACTGCACATCTTCATTAGAGCACTATTTGTCATTGTGTTCATTTCTTATATTTACCTTTTGTCACATATTCACTGCATCACTTTTGTGCGATTATTTTTTTGATTGCATTTTTTTTGTTACTTAATCACGATTTATTTTATTGTTGATTATATTTATGCACATGTGTTTATAATTTTCACGTTGTGTAGTTTTGGTTATCATAGCACACTGCTATCTAACAGTGTGTAGTTTTTATAGCGCCACAAGGTGTTTTTTGCATTGTAAGTGGTAGGTTTGCTTTTTTCACCTTCTGAGAGATATATTCTCCATTTATCACCATCCTATGAACTCACCCCTGTACCCAGTTTTCAATCCATGTACTCACCCTATGATCCATGCCAATGGACCTTACTTTGTACAGTAAACATTTATGGGGAACTGTGTCAAATGCTTTAGCAAAATCCAGATACACCACGTCTACGGGTCTTCCTTTATCTAGATGGCTGCTCACTTCCTCCTAAATTGGTTTGGCAAGAACGATTCTTCATGAATCCATGATAATTACTGCTAATGATACTGTTGTCATTACTAAAATCTTGTATATAGTCCCTTATCATCCCCTTGGATATTATTGATGTTAGGCTAACTGGTCTGTAATTCCCAGTGATGTATTTTGGCCCTTTTTTAAATATTGGTGCTACATTGGCTTTTCTCCAATCAGCTGGTACCATTCCAGACTGTCAGTAAAAATTAACAACAATGATCTAGCAATTACTTGACTGAGTTCCCTAAGTACCCTAGAGTGCAAGCCATCTGGTCCTGGTGATTTATTAATGTTAAGTTTTACCAGTCTATTTCTAATTCTGTCCTCTGTTACCCATGAGGATGCTTCCTGTGATGTGTCATGAGGACAAACACTCCAGTTTTGGTCACTGAAGCCCAACGATTCCCTCGTGAAGACTGAGGAGAAGCATAAATGCAATATCTTCACCATCTTCCCATCCTTTGTAACAAAATGTCCTTCCCCATTCTTTACGGGGCCAATATGGTCTGTCCTCCCTTTTTAACTTTTTTTTATACTCAAAGAATTTTTGGGGATTTTATTTTGCTCTCCTCCGCTATGTGTCTTTCGTGTTCTATCTTAACTTCCCTAATTGTGCTGGCTGCTGTGTTGTCTGAACAACACTTACACAATAGTAGAAGAGAAAATGGCTAGCAACTCCATGTCCATATCAAATGTAAATGAATGGATCTATTCTCTCTTCTCTTCCTCTTCACACTAAGACTTGGGTATGTGGCTCCTGCTGCTGTCAGTCAAATGCTGTGAGAAAGAAGTGGGGGGCAGGGCCAAGCCACGTTGTGTATGTTTATGGAGTGCTCCATAAACACATACAGTTCAGGAGCGAGCACGCACATGTGCCCCCATAGCAAGCAGCTTATGGGAGCATATGGAGAAGAAAGGGACCAAGAAGAGGAGGATCAGGGCTGATCTGTGCAATACCATTGCACAGAGCAGGCGAGCATAACATGTTTATTGTTTTAATTGTTAAAAAAAAGCCTTTAGTAGCACTTTCATGATGGAGCCCATTGCCACCCTGATTTGTCAATCTATGCAACTAACTGGGACCCAGGTACACTCACTAGATGAAAAACTAGCTAGTTATGCTGTTAATCTAATATTATTTCTATATGATCCAGGTTCAATGCTCCTAGAGGCTCTTTGAATTCTCACCTTATAATATGAATTTTTGGGCCTGAAAGTCAACTGGGAAAATTACCAAATCCTTTCTATTGGAGGCACAGTCAGATACAGACCCTGACCTACTCTTGAGATGGCAATTCAAATATCTGGGAACCAAAACTTCATGTACCGTTACAAATTTCTGTAAATTAAATCTGTTCAAATTAGTGCTAGGAATATAAACTAAATTAAAGGGAGGGGCAACTTACCTCTATCCTTAATAAGCAGAATAATTTGATAAAGATGAAGATCCTTCTTTCTGTCCTGTGTGCCTTGCCAAATACCCAAGTGTAGATCCTGCAAAAATACATTGAACAGCTAAACACACTCCTTACATCATTTCTGTGGGGGACACAACACCACTGGTTTTGGTTGAAGCTATTCCAAAGACCATGGACACATAGTGACTTGGTGTGCCCCGATTTTATACTTATTTTCTTACATCTGACCTCTCTCTTGCCCGTAATTGGTTGATTTCTGATAAAACTATCACAGCAGTGGTTCTTGAGGAGGCCCTTTTGGGGTTATTTAAAGCCCCAAGACACCTTCTTCACAGAAGGGTGCTGTTCCATTCTTGCTGACAATGTCTATGCATACGGTTATTAGGTACAGAACATTGTACACTGTACACCACCAATCTCCCCAAATCAACAGTTCTTGCATAGATCCTCTTGACTAAACCCTCAATTACTGTACTCCTTTGGGCATCCAATGATATTAACTGTCTCGACCATATATATGAAAATACCACCCTTATGACATTTGACAAACTAAAACAGCAATATGTTTTCCCTAACTTAAAATTGTTTGCAACTTCCTCAAGCAGACCAATCTCAGTTTGGGCTGAGGGTCCATGAGTTAATCCCCTCCAAAATTGAGTCCCTTCTGAGGAGTGAATCACTGACTAAAACTTGGTCCACAATTTACAAGGTTCTGCAACGAAATGTCCATGAGAGCCTAGAAACCCTACACTTCAAATTTGCAGGCAGATGTCCCAGGGTTTGATTCTGTGCCCAATCAGCCTCTTCCATGGTCATTGTGGACAGGCTTTGACCATTCTGAGCCCTTTCAGCTGATTGCTTCTGGTTCTATGTCTATAGTCTGGCTATGTTGGATAGCAGGTTTTCAAATTTTCCGTGAACAAATGTCTGTTGTCCAATTTTCCGAGTGTGTGTACACTAGTCCATCAGACAAAAGTCCAAAGTACAAACACGCATGCTCGGAAGCAAGGGCGAGCCAGAAGTGGTCGGTCTTGTAAACTAGCTTTTGTAATGGAGAATTCACATTTGTGACATGGCAAGTTATGATATCTCCAAATGCAGCGCACACTTCTCTTCTTCTTTAATGGGATAATAATGAAGCTGCTTTGCTGATGATACTGATGGAGTTATTGCAAACAAATTTTCGTTTGTTTTCAATCGTTACCACAACACCATTATCCTATAGTTTTTAAGATCAAAGATACAACAATGTTGGTGCCCCTTGTCAATTTTACATTGTATTTTTTTAAATGTAACTGCCTACTCCCAAACTGTCATTTGAAGTAAAACACATAGCCAAGTATTATTCTCCACAATTTTTTTATTGTGCATTAAAAAAAGAAAATAAATTAAATTAGACATGCTATTTGCCAATAGAACTTAACCAAAAGTGCATTCTATGCATCCAAAAATATAAAAAATATACCAAATCAAATCATTATTCAACCAAAAAAATAATGTCAAAGCAATAACTCTAAAGCCAATAATAAATAACACGCTATCTCCTCCGATTTTGCAACATGGCTGGTTGACGAATGGCCGTTCAGAAAAGGATTGAAAAGTGCAAAAAAAAAGTGCAAACTGCAAAGCGTGAAATGAAAAGTGTGAAATTAAACGTGCGAAATGAAAATCGGGAATCAACACTCACCAAACTTCTACTAACACGAAATTAGCAGAAGGAGACCAAAGGGTGGCACTAAAGAGCTGGAAAACCACATAGTATGTCACTACGTTCGTAAATTGTTGGCCAACAATTGTGTGGCCATGTGTATGCAAGACAAGTTTGAGCCAACGCCATTTGGACAAAATTCCACGGTTTTGTTGGCCAACAAACCGATCGTGTGTACGAGGCATCAGTCTTGTTAGACTATCAGTCAAAGGCATCAGTGCTATAAATCTTACACAGCAGATATACAGCCTTGAGCCTATTGGCACAGGCGTGCCTAGGCACATTCATGCTAGAAAGTGTATTGCTAATTCTTAGTAGGAATTCCAGACTAAAAATATTAAATATTTATGAGTTCAAATACTTTTAAAATAAAGTGTTTCTTTGCACTGGAATATACGACTAAAACTAGATAATACCTCAAGAGAAAAATATAAAAACCCACCAGCTATTTACTGCTCGTAGGAACTCTGGAGTTAAAACATCACTAATTCTCTGTAATGTACAGTGGATGAATAAAATAAGAATGCATTGGCAAACACGTGGGTCCATTGCCACAACCATGACAGACGACCAGTGTTGAGAGCTCGTCCATGGAATTTTAAGGCACAGTTCCATTCCTGGTACAAAACTGATATAACACGTTTGAATGGACTTGGCCTTTCAGAGGGGCAAAAAAGGAGACATATGGACTGGTATTTCATCTCCTGTTGCAGGAATATGGAATTGACATCAGATCGGTTTACTTTCATTATGTGATGCTTATCAGCATGGTTAATTAAGCATGTTTGTTGTGCAAATCACTTCTTGATGTTACGATCCCACCACAGCTGGAGAACCACCTGGGCTGGAGAGGAAACGGATGTGGAAAGCAATCAGAAATACAAGTACTTTAAATGAAGCCTTATGAAAGAACTTGAAAGTATAAACTTAATTTCCTACAGAGATGTGAGCTACATTATAATCTTTGCTTTCTAGCAAAAACTTTCAAGTGTATGTCAAGCCATAAACTTTTTTTCTTTGTTTTTGCTATATTGGGGAGGGTTTAGAAACCCCATCAGGTTTTCACAGTTACCAGGGGCTCTGTTAGAAAGTTTTACCCTCACCTCTTGTTCTGCTGATGTTTTACCAGATAGTAAGAGAGATGAACTCTCCAACAGGAATACAGATTCAAATCAAATAACCTTCTTTTGGGGGTGTATGGGAAGGTTACAACCCCTTTCAGATCTTTAATTCCAGAGGTTTTCTTTTACTTCCTGTCTGATTAAACAGTTTTTAGCAAAGAGGATTTTTTTTTGGGGGGGGGGGCTCTCTAACAAAGCCCCCATGGCAGTAAAAACCTGACAGCAGATCTAATCCTTCCCAAAGTCTTACTTTTATTCTTTAAAAAACAGCCATAGTTTGGGTAAGGAAGCATGTGTCCTATCACTATGCTGTAGAGAGAAACCATTGCTGTTTGTATGGAAGCAGTAATCTCTTTGCAGAGGTCCAACATGCTCCCTACTTGGCCATAGCCATAGTTTTCCAGCCTGAGGGGAGCATGAGCTTTAATGATTGTATTGTTGTAGGTCTGATTCAGTAGGTGGCAGGTTGGGCTTCTGGGAGACCACTGCTACCCCACACACATCAAGGGTCACAGCTGCCAGCAGAAGACAGGCTTTTCCACTCATGTAGTGGCTGCTTTAGAAAACATTTTTTATGTAAAATGTTGAACACCTTTTGTCTTGATGCACCTGAAATGTATTTAGCTGATTTAAACTGAAGGTTCACTTGGCACATCAGCTTGGACCCCACAGGAAGCCGTTCAAGGATCAGAAGTTGAGGAACTGACAGGATTTCCATTTAAAAAGATAAGAAGATGACACTGGAAAGGGTAGATGGTAGGCTAACTTTAAGAATGTTTATTCTAAAGTTTAAATACTGTATGTTTTAAACCTTAAGTTAAGATTAATAATTACATTTGAGGTTAAACAATCATTTTGGGTTATGTATAGGGGTTTGATCAGGTTATGGCTTAGGTTCAGAGGTCTGGTTTAGGATATGGGCTAAATCATCCAACAACTATGCATCATGCCAACATCTTAAGGTCTCTTTGTTACTAAGCAACTAGCGATGTGCCCCTAGACCGGGACTATGGGCTATCCCATAAACATGTATCCCTAATGCCCCGTACACACGAGTGGACTTTTCGACATCAAAGGTCCGACGGAACAATTCCGGCAGACCATTCTATCGTGTGTGGGCTGCAGCGGACTTTAGATTTGTAAAAATCCGACAGACTTTAGAAATGGAACATGTTTCAAATTTTTATGCCGGAACTCCGCCGGACCCAGTTCCTACCGAGAAATCCGCTCGTGTGTATGCTAGTCCGACGGACAAAAACCGACGCTAGGGCAGCTATTGGCTACTGGCTATGAATTTCTTTATTCTAGTCTGGTCGTACGTCATCACGTTCGAATCCGTCGGACTTTGGTGTGATTGTGTGTGGCCAAGTCTGTTCATTCGGAAAGTCCGTCAGAACTCTGTCAGAACTCCCTCAGAACTCCGTCGAAAATCTGTCGGACCTAGTCCCTCAAAGTCCGGTCGTGTGTACGCGGCATTACACATACATGATATAATCTGTTTATAAGATTTTCCATTTAGATTTTTTTTATTCCAGTCTTCATTGACTTCAATGTGTGTGGTGATGTTTTTTATTGCATGGAATTGCAAATGTCAGAAAAAATCATACGGGGCATGTCACTTTTGTTTTATCCAATGACATCACAGCGACGACGATTCTTTTCCTCGGGATGACTTTTAAAAAAGTGCTCTGGCGTTTTCCATTTTAAGTGTGGGCGTCTGAAGCCCACAGGCATTTACTTCCTGTGTATCGATGACACTCGGCTCCCAGCATGCTCCACTCCATCTCGCACATGCTCAGTGTGCAATAGTGGTAATGGCAGATACAGCTGCCTGCCCACTTTAAAAATGGCAAATTCGGACATGCCCTCGTCACGTGACCGGCGTCTTAACGAAATCTCGCGAGATTTCGCAATTTCATTGTCCCCCCATGGATTCTTGGGAAATAGCTTAGAAATTTCCCAGGGACCATTGCGAGGACGATAACCACGCCTACTCCCACGGGAGGACAACCCGGAAGTCAGCAGAAACATCTGAAATAAAAGGTAAGTAAAGAATAATTTTTTTTTTCAGGGTTCATTTAGGTAAGTATTCAATCTGGTGATTTTAATAAGATGAAGTTTCATTTTTAGGTACCAAACCGCTTTAATGTTTTATATATATATATATATATATATATATATATATATATATATATATATATATATATATATATATATATATATATATATATATATATATATATATATATATATATATATATATATATTCTATATATGCATATATTCTATATACTCTTACAACTCTAATAACATTCTTAGTTTGTTTTTTTGCTCCTATCGTCACTTGTGGACCTTGTGGCTATTGAGCTAGAGAACAGTCAAACCCCTATTGAGCTAGAGAACAGTCGAACCCCTACTGAGCTAGAGAACAGCCGAACCTCAGGGGATGTAAAGGAGAGTCAGAAGGTTATTTCTAGCTTAGAAAATATGAAAACATCTCTAGATACAAACAAACAGGCCCCACTACTAATAGGGAATGACTCAGATTTTTCTGATCATGTGACCACTATGGTAGGAATCATATGCAGGCTGTAGGATTCATTCAAAACGAAACTACTGTTTAATACTGTAATTGTCAGATGCAATAACTTTAATTAAAATTAATAATACATGAATTCATGAATTCATGAATTCAAATTGTGATGATTTTGTTCATTTTTGGTTAATATAAAAAAAGTGAATTCAAAGTTTTTTTTTTTTTTTAAAGTACAGAAAGAAGTAATTGTAATTTCTTTTTGCTTTGGAGACATTTGTTTTTACTTCCTTAGAAGATTCTCAGACTATATAGGGAACATGTTTCTCCCACTCAGGTCTTCTTTCCAGTGTATGGGCATTCTTAACGTAATTAGAGAAAGTAATTGAGGCTTTGAACCCGGATAAAATGCACGATGTGAATTTAACTGCAGAACAACGTGATGTCATAACAAAGTTACAAAATAATACACAAATTGTAATCAAGCCCATCCATAAAGGCGGGAATGTGGTAATAATAGATATGCATCAGTATGTGCAGATCATTGCACATAACCTATATCCCTAGAGATGATTCAGACATTCCGAATGAATTCAGAATGATTATGATGGCTTATAATGAGGCAGTGTTAGACAAAGAAACCTTATTTGAGGGTTAAACACCCACATCTTCTGTTGTTTGATTTGTTATCTAAAATTTATCTAAAATTTATAAAAATCTTGTAATGTCTCCTGGCTGCCTGATTATTTCAGCCATTAGTGCACAAACAGAACCAGTAAGTAGATTTATTGAGTTCTTTATGTTACCTCATGTCATATATTTACCATCCTATATTAGGGAAATGTTAGCTTTGCTCCGAACATTGGAAGGAGTAATTGTTTCACAGGAAGCCTTAATGGTCGGGATCGCCAGCTATTACAGGAATATAGTAGAAATATCACCTAAAAAGGCCTATCAAAAACAATGGGCAGACTGTGACTGGAACCTCTTTTTTGTCAGGTACAGAGGAGGGATACAGATACAGTAAAGCTTATTACTAAATATACATACCGTCATCAACAAATATTTAAAGTATTAGAGACATTTTGGATCACTGACAAGTACTGTGAAACCCCTCCCTGAAGTGGTCTATAGATGAAGGATAGATTATTAAAAAAATATTTTATGGAAAAGACCATACAAAGGAAGGAGTTGAATGAAACTTTTAGATGTATTAGGTTCCCTGAGTGCCCTTTTATTAATGAGAGTAATAACTGTATGTTTACTCCAAAAATGGGGAGCATTTTGTCTCTAGATACCACATAGACTGCATCACAGATTGGGTAGTTTACCTCATATGCCCCATACACACGGTCAGATTTTGTGACGGAAAATGTGCGATCGGATCATGTTGTCGGAAAATCCGACCGTGTGTGGGTTCCATCTGACTTTTTCCGTCTGATTTTCCGACGCACAAAGTTTGAGAGCAAGATCTAAATTTTCCGACAACAAAATCCAATCACATAAATTCCGATCGTGTGTAGACAATTCCGACGGACAAAGTGCCACACATGCTCAGAATAAACTTAGAGACGAAAGCTATTGGCTACTGGAGCGTTTATAGTCCCGATGTACGTGTTTGACGTCACCTCGTTCAGAACGATCTGGATTTTCGACAACTTTGTGCGACCGTATTTATGCAAAACAAGTTTCGGCCAAAATCCGACAGATTTTGTGGTCAGAATGTCTGACCGTGTGTATGGGGCAATAGTTACATAGTCAGGTTGAAAAAAGACACAATCCTATACCCACAGTGGATCTAGAGGAAGGCAAAAACCCCAGCAAAGCATGATCCAACTTGCTCCAGCAGGGGAAAAAAATTCCTTCCTGATCCCCCAAGAGACAATCGGATATTCATTGGATTAACTTTACGTATAAATGTTAGTATCCAGTTATATTATGTACATTTAGGAAAAAATCCAGGCCTTTTTAAAGCAACCTATTGAGCTAGCCAGAAGCAGCTTTTAAGGGAGTCTATTCCACATTTTCAAAGCTCTTACTGTGAAGAAACCCAGAGATTTTGAGATTAAATTTCCTTCCCTCCAGATGTAAAGAGTTCCCCCCTGTCCTCTGGGATGACCTTAAAGTGAATAACTCAACACCAAATTTAATGGCATGAGACTTTGGCACATTCTGCGTAGGTAAAACAAATTGACTATTCCATAAACGAGTGTACGACTATGTATACTACATTGATAATGGAAATATTGTTTTTTCCGATTGGTTGACATGTAGGTTCATAACTTTGATGTATTGGTTATGCATTTCATGAGATTAGATTGATTATATGAGAACACCAGAGGGGGTGACTGGTAATTGGATGGGTCTAAAGGATATCATGGGACTTTGGGTGATTAGCTTTGAGACTATCACATTTAAAGAATATTAGTAATCAATAAAACATCAAATAGAAAAACATTGTGGTTACGTTTAATGTACCTTATTTGAAAATATTGGTGTCAAATGATTATGTGAAAATGAACTGTGAGGCGGTATTGTGTCAAATAGTTTCATTCTTTGTTATTGAAAGATGCTTTTTCATGCATTGGCTGTGTTTACTTTCTGTCCTCTAGGAGTCTTTTGCAGCCCAGGCAGGTGTCATTTAAGGCAGAGTAGTAGGGCGCTACTTTTTGCCTTTTGCGTTTGGAGGCGGGAGACAGTTGGCTGTTTCCCCGTCTCTCTCGTGGATTTGGTAAAGAAGGGGGTCAATGTCAGTTTTGGGCTTTGAGCATGTTTCCCCTGGGCATAGGACAGTTAGTTCCCTAGGGGCCCATGACATCTCCTACACAGCACTTTGGACATTTTGAACATATGGAATACTTGTTAATTTGAAAAAGGTATAGATGGGGAAACTTTAATATATGTGGGCATATTGATATAATCATTATGGAGTGTGATGATACCCAATTATTTATTACTTACTATTACTAGAGAATTTAACACCACATGGTGCCTTTGGAGTGTGGCGATATTTCCATGTTGGAGAGAACTAGTTTCCTAAAAGGGCAATATACATTCTTTGGTGCTATGTATATGGTACCATGTGATATGGTTTTGATATATTGTTAGGGAGAGAATTCTGTTTATTTTAGCTACTGATTTACCTGGCTAGTTATACCCTAGTTATAAAATACTTTATATTACTCTGTACTGAAAAATTTGCTTGGAGTTTAATATAGAGAGTAGGTTATATAAAAATCGCAGGATATGGGGACTGATAGCACTCTTGGTGCTTCCTTTGTTTTGTTAGGTAAATAATATAATAATATAAGAGAGTACTTACATGCAATGTCGTTGAGGGTAGTCCTTGGCCATTTGGTGGGCTACACTGTTCTGCCTTATGCTTTGGGGTCCAATTCTTGGATTATTTGAGCTGCTTATATGTCATCTCCTCTTAAGACCCCTTTCACACTGGGGGCGTGTGATGGTTATGCAGTAATCTTCCTCTGCTTACCTCTCCTCATGTGTTCAGACTAAGAGGCCAGCCACTTCCACCTGGTGGTTTTTATAACCTCTCCTCTAAGCATGGCTCCACCCCAGGCCCTATCAGGGAACCCTATATTAACCTGTGCACTGCAAGCCAGCGGTGCTGATCAACCATTGTGTATTCATTGTGTGTTTGGCTTCCTGTTTCCTGCTTGCCGTGTGCTCTACGTTTGTCTCTGTTACCAACCTTGGCATGCTCTCAACGATTCCTGTCTGCTTGTGACCTTGACCTTTTGGCATGTCCCTGACCATCCCTGTCTGCCTGTGACCCTGAACCTTTGGCGTGTACTCTGTTGTTCCTGTCTGCTAGTTGCCCTGACCTCTGCCTTATCCCCGTACTTTTCTTGTTGTTCCAGTCTGCTGCTTCCTTCTCCTGTAGTCTACTGTGAGTGTGGGCTGTGAGACCCTAGGGGCCGCGACCTGGAGCCAGACTCAGCGAAGTCCATCCTCACCACTGGAGGCTCTGGTGAACACATGCTGGCTCTTAGACTCCCCTCCCTGGGGAATCTATGCTCTAGCTCCTACTGGGATCTGTGTTAGTGATCCAGTAGACCTGTGTCCTGAATCTCCCTGGGTACAATCCGCAGCAATCAGTCCTAAGGTCCACTACCAAGCGGTGCACTTCCGACTCCTACGGAGTGCATCTGTCACCTGGTCTCGGGTGACCTGACAGTTTGATCAGCCATGGACCCAGCTGATGTGCCGCTATCCACAGATGATCCATTGCAGGGCTTAGTTCGCAGACTTGAGACCCAAGAATCGCATCAGACCCAGATGATGCGATTCCTTCAGGATTTGGCATCCCGGTTTGAACAGGTTCAGGCCTCATTAGGACCCTCGGTTCAACAACCTCAACCGCTATCTGCTGCTGCACCTATCGCATCAGTCGCAGCCACACATTCATTACAACTACCAGCTCCAGCCCGTTTCTCTGGGGACTCCAAGGCTTACATGGGGTTTCTTAGCCAGTGTACAACTCATTTCAAACTTCAGCCCCAAAACTTCCTGTCCGATCGGGCAAAGGTAGCATATATTATATCTCTCCTGTCTGGCGAGGCGCTAGCTTGGGCTGGCCCTCTGTGGGAACTGAATGATCCAGTGGTTTCTAGCCTGTGTGATTTCTTGAAACTTTTTCGGAATATCTTCGAGGAACCGGGTCTCCTCAGCGGCTAGCACTCTTTTACGTCTCTGTCAAGAGTCTGCTTCTGTGGGACAGTATGATCTTCAGTTCCGTATCCTCACAGCTGAATTGAGCTGGAATAATGAGGCCCTAGTTGCAACCTTTTTACATGGCCTCTCTGATAGGGTGAAGGATGAATTAGCAGGAAGATCCCTTCCTACTGATCTGGACAGTGTCATCACCTTGTGTAACCAGATCGATATTCGCTTTCAGGAGAGGTCCATGGAAAAAAGACGCCAGCACTCCCCGTTCTTTAGGCAGCCTGAGTTCCCAGTCCCTTCTCTTCGATCCGAGGAGCACCCCCTGCCTGCTGAGGAACCTATGCAGTTGGGCTGGACAAAGTTATCTCCCAAAGAACATGCTAGGCGCAGAACTCTGGGCCTAGGCCTTTATTGTGGGGCCAAAGGTCATTTGCATGACACTTGTTCTCTTCATCTGGAAAAACGCTCAGGGCTAATACATCTGGAAGGTGGAGTATTAGACCCTGAAATATCACCTTCACCTTCTTGTCTTCTTCTTTCTGTGTTGCTTCATGTCGGCGCTTCCTCTCGTTCGGTCTCAGCACATCTGGATTCCAGAGCCACTGCCAATTTCATGGATTGGGAAACTGCATCCTCCATGAGACTTACCCTTTTGCCCCTTACAACGCCATTGGTGGTCTTGGCGATTGATGGCACTGTTCTCCCAGGGGGCCCTATCCGCTTCCAGACCCTTCCTGTTAAGATGTCAGTAGGGAAACTCCACCAGGAGTAGATATCCTTCCTTGTCTTACCTAAGGCTTCATCTCCTATCATATTAGGTCTGCCTTGGTTACGGATCCATTCTCCACACGTTGACTGGTCTGCTGGACAGATCCTGGCTTGGGGTTCCTCCTGTTCCTCTTCCTGCCTACTCAAGGTTACCCCAAAAGAGAATCCTGTTGCCACCATCCCAGTATCTTCTGCTCTTCCCGTTGTATATAGCGACCTCTGGGATGTGTCCTGCAATAGTCGGACTGATGCACTCTCTAGGTCATGTGGCACTCTGGATGAGGGGCCCACCTATGAATCTGAGTCGATCATTCACTCCAGTTTGCATAACCATTTACCTTTGCCTGTCCCTAATCTCCCTTGGACGCACAGTCAGGCTAACTTGTCCGCAAGTTCCACAGTCGCTATGTCCTGTGATGCGATTGAGATGGTCACTACACCTGACAATACTATTCAGTCGGCCTCTGCACCAGTTATGCCAGTCCAGCCCATGCCCAATGAGTTTCCTGCTTCTTGTTCAGGACCTTCTGTAACCTGGCCTCACCCTACTGCTACTATGTCCGTTCAAACCTGTTTAAGAGGCTCAATCCATCCTTTGGATAGACTGCCTCATTCGGCCAGGTGGGGTTTTCAATCTTTTTCTCAGGGCTCTCTGCATTCTGGTTGTGTTTCAGCTATCCAGCTTGACTCTTGTGACACATCACTTTCTATACCCCTTGTATACCTCTCCTAAAGTTCCCCTGTCCATTGAAATGAATGGCCAGCTCCGCCGAAGCACCTTGAAAGTGGCGCTTTGTGGAGGCTTTTAACCCTTTATTCGGCTGCTAGCGGGGGTTAAAGTCGCCCCACTAGCAGCCTCTAAAACTATGGTAAAGCATCGCTAAAACTATTGGTGCTTTATTGCTGATGCCTCCACGCTGGCTGTGTGAAAGGGCTCTAAGGGACTCAAGTACTGCCAGTCAGCGCATGTGTACATGATATTTAATGTGTTTGAATTGAATTGTGTAAATACATTTTTTTTGTGTGTTTTTCTTTTTGATGCATAGAACAGGTATGTTTTATTTTCCCACTGTCTACTCCTGAAGAAGTTGATTACCATCCAAGAAACATGTTACGGTAAGCTATAGAGTTGTTTATTGGTGAGTTTAGAGAAAGTGAAGTATAATTGTTTTTATCCACCAAATGATCCTTAGAAAATTGATGTATGATGATCAACAGAATATGACATGTGGGAATGGTACTGTATTGGATTGTTTTTATGAATCGGTGGCCAAATTTTTATTTGCTACAATCAATTGCTACAATGTAATACATTTTTCTGGATTTTATATATTGGAATATTGTGTAAGTTGTGCCTCAAATATCCTGCCTGAAAGCCTTTTTTGTATTTAATAAGTAGAAAATATAAGTTCTGTTCCTTAGTGTCCCCAAACATCCCTGGTACTGAGCGTTGCTTATTAACAAAAAGCAATTTACATTAAAATTCACGCTGGTGCTTATGCTGCACACACCTAGGAAACAGTGCAAGGATGGTGTTAGTTTATATGCAAGGCTCTCCCAGAGGCGCAAGAAAGAATGAGACAAGGTGAGAACCACAGCTCAAGCTCCTTTAAAGGGCATCCATCTCAGATAACACTGTCACCTTGGTTGGCAGTAAGAACGCTATTGCCTTTTATGTACACCATGTAATGCGTTTTAAAAGCTGATGACAACAATACTACCACAGCTGACATAACTACGAGAACATTTGCATTTTTGTGCTATTTTCAGACATTCTACTGCAAAATGGTGCTTCTTCGAAAATGGTGACCATGAAACAGATTAGCACATATGCATAATTAAAGAATAAAACTAAGAACAAAAAAGTAATATATTGCAGCTTTCCGGGCCTTAGATAAGGTGGCTGCATTAGTTTTATGTTTTCATGTTTATTTTCCTTATTTTATTTTGGGGTGACAACTCTCACTTACTCTACTTTATCTATGGAAGAGCAGCACTGTCACCCTATGGCAGGAATGTTGTTCCCAGACTAAAAACTATCTTCTCCTCTCCTAATCTTCATAGCATGGGAGGGAGGTGTTCTTTTTTAACCACTTCAGCCCTGGAAGAATTTATCCCCATCCTGACCAGAGCACTTTTTGCAATTCGGCACTGCGTCGCTTTAACTGACAATTGCGCGGTCGCGCAACATGGCTCCCAAACAAAATTGACATCCTTTTTGTCCCACAAATAGAGCTTTCTTTTGGTGGTATTTGATCACCTCTGCGGTTTTAAATTTTTGTGCTATAAACAAAAAAAGAGCGACAATTTTGAAAATAACGCATTACTTTTTACATTTTGCTATAATAAATATCCTCCAAAAATATATAAAAAAACATTTTTTTCCTCAGTTTAGGCTGCTACGTATTCTTAAACATATTTTTGGTAAAAAAAAATCGCATTTTTTATGGCATTTTTATGGCATTTTTAGTAATAATTTTTTTTTTTACTAGTAATGGCGGCGATCAGCGATTTTTATCATGACTGCCACATTATGGCAGACACATCAGACATTTTTGACACATTTTTGAGACCATTGTCATTTATACAGCAATCAGTGCTATGCAAATGCACTGATTCCAGTGTAAATGACACTGGCAGTGAAGGGGTTAACAACTAGGGGGCAATTAAGGGGTTAATAAATATAAAGATAGCCTATAAATCCATAAAAGTCACAAAGTGAGAAAGTGCTGCAATATAAAGTGAATGGTGCTAGTATATAAAGTGCAAATGTGCTACGAAATATCCACAGTATTCATGTAATCTCTATACAATCAAATAAATAAAAATAAATAAAATAAAATAAGTGAAATCAATACTCAAAACAGATACATGCAGGTGTCAGCATAATTAATAAAAACACATAAAGATATCAACGTGTGTGGCACACTAGTGTGAATCAAATCTGTGTCCCGCAATATTTATATATAGCAAAGTATAAAGTGCAAAGTGTCTCTAAAGTGAAAAAATTCTCAAGTGATGAAAAAATCTTCCAAACGACAGTGAAGCCAGTGGAAATCACACACAGGTGGCAAGCAGTGTTCAAAATCACTGGTGATTCTCTGGTATCCACAGAGCCCATGGGAGTGCTATTTAATTAAAGAGAAGTGCCAGCTTTAAAAAAAAAAATTTAAAAGTCAGCAGCTGCAAACACTGTAGCTGCTGACTTTTAATAAGCAGACTTACCTGTCCAGGGCACCCGCGATGTCAGCCGCCTGAGGCTGACCCGTCCCTTGGCTCTCGGGTCCCGGCGCCGCCATTTCATCCAAGGGAAACAGGCAGTGGAGCCTTGCGGCTTCACTGCCCGTTTCCTACTGCTCATGCGCGAGTCACGCAGCACTTTGTGAATGGGGCGCGCTGTGTTCTGGGACACACAGTTCCCAGAACACAGCGCAACCCATTACCCAGAAGACAGCGTGGAGGAGAGAAGATAGAACATCACCGCGGAGGAGGAAGAGGCAGATTAGGACGATATACCTAGCAACAGGCATTTCTGGTAAGTAAAAAAAAAATTTTTTTCATTTTTTTTTCAGATTTTTTGCTCATTTTTAATGCACTTTTGTTTTTCAGGGTGGCCCTCCACTTTAACTTACTGTTGTAAGGTGAACAGCGTGAATCATAAAATAATCCACACAGGGTTGGCTCCTGTCTTTTGCTCCTCCTGTTCAAACCACCTTTTTACATCCACCATAGGTATCGAGGGTAACTTGAGAAAGCTCATAAATAAAGATATAGGGCCTGCTATGGTGTAGTAATTTATAAAATCCAAGATTTATTAAAAAAAAAGTTTAAAATACTACTCACATTCCATAAGATCGAATTGCACAATACATTAAATATGAGCAGCATGCTCGTGTGAGAACATCCCTTCCGGTGTATATCTCCTAAACCGTACAAGTTTAGGAGATATTCATTTTACCTACAGGTACATAGTTACATAGTTAGCCAGGTAGGAAAAAGACAAAACACACAAGTCCATCCAGTTCAACCATAAACAATAAATAAATAAAATAAAAAATATCGTACAATCCAATATACCCAATTCTATACCCACAGTTGATCCAGAGGAAGGCAAAAAAAAACAGCAGAGCATGCGAGGTAGCTGCTCTGCTACACACGAAACCCTGACCCAGAATCAGGTCGTCTACGAATGATTTAGCACCGGGTTTCCAACGAACATGCCATATGCTCTGGGAGAGAGGCAGCCCGCTTCCATCCACGCTCTGGTCCTGAGGCGAGCACCACTACACGTTGGCTCTCGTCCCAGTGAAGGGGTATTGGAGGCAGGCTATCCCAGGCCAACCTGGGCTCCGTGGCACTGCAGTATCGTCACCTTTAGGGGGGATTCTGACTTAGAGGCGTTCAGTCATAATCCCACAGATGGTAGCTTCGCCCCATTGTTCACTAGCACATTATGACAGACCTACCTGAAAACTAAGCCCTCCAGTGGCACGCTGTCACCGCTGAAGCCACTTCCATCTTCACCTGGTCTTCCTTACAGGATTCACGTGCTTCTGTGATATAGATGACTGAGCCGGCGATGACCTCACTCCCACACATGCGTGCAGGAGTAGCTGTATACGGAACGGGCTCTCAAAGAACAGCACAGGTATGCCGTTCCTTCAGAGCACATGCACCGGTGATGTCACTGGCTGCATCTAAAGTAAATGTCTCCTAAACGGTGCACGTTTTAGGAGATATTTACTGTACCTATAGGTAAGTCTTATTATAGGCTAACCTGTAGGTAAAAATCGTTTTATGGGAGTTTACTCCCACTTTAATACATAGCTCTTAACAGAATTCAAGACAATTAATATGGTATCCAAGCCCATTATAACATCTACATGCAATCCCTGGACTATCTAGGCTGTGTTTGGCCCTTCTGCCTTCTTGTTACGGTATTATGACCTTTTTTTTTATTTCTTATAACATGCGTTTGATTTTTTTATGTGCATATTTGAGGTCTATTGTCCCTTTTGATTTATTTGTTGCAGTGCTGTGGCCCCTGATCTCACCTGTAGATGACCTTTTTTGGCACGGCTTGTGCCCCTTTCTGGTTTATGGCCTGGGCTGAATGACTACCAATACAGGACCATATTATAGCTGTGAGCTATTTGTGTTATGTATATAGGTTTGTGCTATACTCATTGTAGCTGATTTACTAAAACTGGTGTGGTGAAGTTTTGCATAGAAAACCAATCAGGTTACAGTTTTTTTTTTATCAAAATTTAATTGAACAAGCTGAAGTTAGAAGTTGATTGGCTACCATGCAGAGCTGCACCACATTTTGCACTCTCCAGTTTTACTAAATCAACCCAATTGTCTGTTTTATACAATTTGATACATTTTGCATTCTCATTTTTAACCTTCTGAGGAAGCAGGTATAACAGTCTGTGAAGTGCATAGAGGCTCATTGCAAGCAAGCATTTCTGTGATTGAACCTGTTGAGATCATTGCTGTATGGGTATTAGCTCAATCAGGTTATACTGCTGTTATATTGTTAACCACTTGTCGACCCACTGCAGGACATATATTGTGGAGGGGAGGCTTTTTAAGGCACTAACGTACCTGTACTTCGTGGCTTTATTCCGTGTTCAGGGCATGTGCGCGTACCCCCGTCCACTGACTCAGCTGTGATTATATATAGTGGGATGTGCTGTGTCCAATCAAAGCCCAGAGCCCTGTGTTGACAAACAACAAAGGACTTTGTACAGTGGGAACACTGTACAAAGCAGGCAGAAGAAACAAAGCTATCTTTAGTAAAATACAGCACATAATACACACAACACATTGTTAGGCACATGCTTAGCATCTTGATTACCCCGAGATGTTAACCTCCTCTCAACCATTGTCTCAACCATTGTCATTAGTACAGTGACAGTGTACAGTAGGGATCAGCAACCTTTTTCCAATTTATGGCCAGATTTAATGTATGTGAATGCAAGGAGGGCCTCATTTACCTACTGATAAATGAAGATAATAATCGGGACTCCTTTACATTACACAGCCCCCTCACCTTTGGACCACTTTACATTACACAGCCCCCTCACCTCTGGACCCCTTTACATTACACAGTCCCTCACCTCTAGACCCCTTTACATTACACAGCCCCCCCTGCATATTACACAGCCCCCCTGTATATTACACAGCCCCCCTGTACATCACACAGCCCCCCTGTACATCACACAGCCACCTCCTACCCAACCCCCCTGCATATTACACAGCCCCTCTTACAGAGTTACAGAGGAGGTTTGGTTATTGAATAAAAGTTAAATTGAGCACCAGCCAAAAGGGGAAGCTCCACTTGTCTGCCTCCCCCCCTCCACTGCCATATTTGGCACCTTTTGGGGGGAGAGGGGAGCAGGTACCTGGTTTTGACAGGTACCTGCTCCTACTTCTGAGAGAAAATTTAGAAAAAAATGTGGATTGGGACTTTACATGTGTCATGGGAACCCCACCTCGTCAGGGTATTTTAGATCTGTTTGTGCTGTTCTAAAAGGCCATGACGAAGCGGAGTTCCCGCAAAATGCGTAGGCCACGCTTTATGATATTCCATACCAGGACTTGCACAACCAGGACCAGCTTAAGAGTACAATTGTATTTTCTCTTAAACTGTAATGTTTTAAATAGTTTCATCCAAGGATGGCAAATAAAATATCTTTATGAATTAAAAAAAAAAAACATTGTGTCATAAATCATGACATGTGTATAACATATATGCATTTTGCTACCAACCTATACTCCACTTACCTCCCCATTATATAATAAATAAGACCATACCACTTTTGGAGTAAAATAGGCTGTAGCAGCCATTAATTTATTAAACTGTATAAAATATCCAAAAATATATAACTCTTTAAATAACATAAACCATAATAAAAACAGTAACAAAACAATAACATCAGTTATGACGAAAACATCAGTTCCCCCTAGTGTTGGTCTTTGCAGGTACACCAATAACCCTCAGGTTATATCCAAAAATTATGACACTGCGGTCCCTCTGACGTGGGTTATTGGGCCTCAAGCCGACAGGCTGACTCAGAGACACCCACCTACCGCAATGCCCCCATAACCAATTACCAGATAACCTCCGTTAACTGGAGTACCACCCACAGGACCCGTACCACCGACAGATCCTGACTCTTCATTCAGAACTCTCTTCCTCACCCACAAAGACCAAACACCAGCCACTGCCACGACAGTCCACGTTCTAGTCCTGAAAGAGAAAAACACAAACACACAACACAGAAAAGACACACCTCGACATATACAACCCAAGCTTAGGGAGGGGGGGTGGGAAACTTTTTTTCTTGGATGCTGCCTCGTGGAGGGGGCGGGATCAATTTCTCTGCACTGAGTAACTCCCACCCTACTCCCCTCGGCTAATCCCCCGCCCCCTATCATGCAGGGCTGACATGCACTGTTCACACAGTCATGCCAGCCCTCTGCCTACGGGGTTTTGTTAACCCCTGCGGCGCCGGGCTTTTCTTGACTAGTGTATAACATATATGCATTTTGCTACCAACCTATACTCCACTTACCTCCCCATTATATAATAAATAAGACCATACCACTTTTGGAGTAAAATAGGCCGTAGCAGCCATTAATTTATTAAACTGTATAAAATATCCAAAAATATATAACTCTTTAACCACTTGCTTACTGGGCACTTACACACCCTTCCTGCCCAGACCAATTTTCAGCTTTCGGTGCTCTCACAATTTGAATGACAATTACTCAGTCATGCAACACTGTACCCAAATGAATTTTTTGTCCTTTTTTCCCACAAATAGAGCTTTCTTTTGGTGGTATTTGATCACCTCTGGGGTTTTTATTTTTTGCGCTATAAATGAAAAAAGCCCGAAAATTTTGAAAAAAAACGCATATTTCTTTGTTTCTGTGACAGAATTATGCAAATTATTAATTTTTCTTCATAAATTTTGGCCACAATTTATACTGCTACATATCTTTGGTAAAAATAACCCAAATTAGTGGATATTATTTGGTCTTTGTGAAAGTTAGAGAGTCTACAAGGTGTGGTGCAAATCGCACAAAATTGATCACATCTGATGTACTGGTGGCCTATCTCGCTTCTTGTGACCCGAACAAGTCAGGAAAGTACAAATACCCCCCAAATGACCCCTTTTTGGAAAGTAGACATTCCAAGGTATTTAGTAAGAGGCATATTGAGCTTTTTGATGTTGTCATTTTTTTCCCACAATTCTTTGCAAAATTAAGATTTTTCATTTTTTTTTCTCCACAAAATTGTCATTGTAATAGGTTATTTCTCTCACGTGGCATGTGTATACCACAAATGAAACCCCCCAAAAAATTCTGCTACTCCTCTTGAGTATTACAATACCACATGTGTGGGACTTTTTCACAGCCTGGCCACATAGAGAGGCCCAACATGCAGGTAGCGCCATCATGTGTTCTAGGAACATAAATTACACATCTAACTTGTTGACTATTTATTACACTTTTGAAGCACCAGGACAATGACACGTGACACTGATGACAGATGGCACTGATACGTGGCAATGATGCCACTTATACGTGGCACTGATGACAGGTGGCACTGATGACAGATGGCACTAATATGTGGCACTGATGACAGATGGCACTAATATGTGGCACTGATGACACGTGGCACTTATACGTGGCACTGATGACACGTGGCACTAATACATGGCACTGAAGACACGTGGCACTAATACGTGGCACTGATGACAGATGGCACTAATACGTGGCACTAATATGTGCCACCGATGACAGATGGCACTAATACATGGCACCGATGACGCCTGACACTGATGACAGATGGCACTGATAAGTGGCATTGATGACACGTGACACTGACAACAGATGGCACGTGACACTGACAGGTGGCACTGATGACAAATGGCACCCACCTACCGCAATGCCCCCATAACCAATTACCAGATAACCTCCGTTAACTGGAGTACCACCCACAGGACCCGTACTACCGACAGATCCTGACTCTTCATTCAGAACTCTCTTCCTCACCCACAAAGACCAAACACCAGCCACAGCTAACAAGGGTAACCCCCTTACCCTTGGGAGCCCTGCCACACGCGCAACGCGCGCTGCGCTCCATCCTGTATCCCCAGTGCCCACAGATCAGTCCCCACATCATTAAGGTGCACTCCATCCTTCTTCCAGTACTGCCAAGTTTCAAATTCCAGCTCCAGATGTCTGATCCCCAAACCTCCATGCTCTATCACAAACCTGCTGATACCCCTGTTTATTTTGCGTCTGGCCCTGTTCACACCCTCCACCGACCTGGCCATCCTCCAAGACTGACGAGCCACCATGTCGGACCACACGATGATAGTGTCCGGATAAGACATACGCAACCCCAGTAGGTCGAACTTCATGTCCCGTGTGATATCCAACATGGACCTGACTCCTAAGTCGTTGCCCCCCACATGTAAAATCAAAACATCTGGAGGCCGGTCCCGCCGTGCAAAACGGTGAACCTCCGATACCATTCTGCTCCATAACATACCCGGAAACCCCAACCAACGAACACAGGCTTCTCGGTTGGAAAACCCCAGCTGCCGCCCGTTAGGCCGGACATCTGCCCTTCTGGCCCCCCAGCAAACATATGAGTGTCCCAAAATCCAGATCAGGCACTGCACCACATCTGGAATAGAAGAAAGACAAACGTGCCACCATGACCATCCAAAACAACCTTAACCCCAACTCAACATATCCTGAGCCCCCCAAAACCAAACTGCCATCACAACAGGTGAGGACGGACATACAGTCTAAACCTCCTGGATTCCCACCGCCCAATGCGTTTTACTGCTTCCTCGTCCAAACCGAACCTAGCCGCTTCAGTCGCTGCCCCTATCCTGAACGAATGAGAAGAGAAACCTTTGTCCTCCAAACCCATACCCCGTAAACACTTCCGGAAAACAGCGACAAACTGAAATTTGGACAGCGGGGACCCATCCACATGCAGTAATAATGAACCTGTAAACCCCGGTCTGTGATCCAAAAACCCCCTAACCGCCACCACTGGACATAAATCCGATCCCGGCAAGGGGTAGACGTACACCATCTTACCCCTGCCCGCTTGATCCGTTTTTGATCTCCGCAGTCGCACCAAAACCCCGTCTGCAGCGCACTGGACGTCCTGAAACTCAATGCCCCCTTGGACTTTCTTAGATGGGCTAACCAATTCCCCAATTCTAAACGCCCCAAAAAACGCCAACAGAAAAGCCGCCCTGAATAAACCCAGCTCATAGGTGGAGGCGCAAACCCCCACCAACTGCTCCAGAATGCCCCCCAGGATCGCAAAAGACACAGGTCTCCTAGCATTCTTCCGCCCAACCGAATTCTTGTAGCCTTTTATCGCCTGGCGCACCCAAAAATCCTTGGTAAAATCCGGAAGCCCCTGCCATTTGAACAGAAATGCCAAACCTGCCATTTTCTTGCTCACTGCAGCCCCTGAGGCTCCCTCCTCCAACTGTCTAGATAGGTAATACAGCACCATCCAGTGAACTACCGGGCCCGTGGGATCCTCACCCAAACCCTGAACGAAAACCCCCCATTCCTCCCATACCTTACCATATGCTCTCCATGTGGGTTCGCTCACCGACTTCCTAATCCATCCCGTCAGTCGCCCAATGCAATCGTCCACAACCAGTCGGGACAGGGCACTCCGTGTTGCTCCGCGGCCGGCGCCAACTCCCGGAACCTGTCCCACTGAAAGCGAGACAACGCATCAGCAATCACGTTCTCCACACCTGGCAAGTGCACCGCATAAATGAAGATATTCAGCTGCAAACACCATAAAACCAGGTGTTGCAGTAGCTTGATGACTGCAGGGGACGATGCAGATACTCTGTTAATCACCTGCACCACCCCCAGGTTATTACCATGGAACCGAACCTTCCTGTCCCGGAAAGATGCCCCCCAGAGCTCCACCGCCAGCACCACCGGAAACAATTCCAGCAGCACCAGATTTTTGGTGAACCCAGCCTCCACCCACGACTTCGGCCAGGGGCCCACACTCCAACAGCCCTGGAAAAAAGCTCAGAAACCTGATGCCCCAGCCGCATCAGTGAATAATTCCATATCAAAATTACTCACCGGTCCAGACATCCACAAAGCCCTTCCATTAAAGGCCTCCAGGAAACGGTGCCAAATCCGCAGATCATCCCTATGCACTTTAAGCAGCCGCACATAGTGCACAGGTGACCGCACACCTGCCGTGCTCGCCGACAGCCGCCGACAAAACACCCTACCCATTGGAAGAATTCTACAAGCAAAGTTGAGTTTCCCCAACAGTGATTGTAGAACCTTAAGCTGCACCTTGCGCTTGTCCAACAGTCCCTGAATGACGGTCTTCAAATCCCCAAGCTTGTCCTCCGGCAACCTGCATTCCATCGCTTCAGAATCCAACACAATACCCAGAAAGGTGATGACCTTCCTGGGCCCTTCCGTCTTGTCGGGTGCCAACGGGATGCCGAACCGTTCCGCTACGTGTTCCAGCGTCGCCAGCAACACCCCGCACACTCTGGAATCTGGCGGACCCACGCAGAGAAAGTCATCCAAATAATGGATAACAGAGTTCAGCCCTGCAACATCCCGCACCACCCATTCCACAAATGAGCTAAATGTTTCAAACACCGCGCACGAAATGGAGCACCCCATGGGGAGGCAACGGTCAACATAAAACATGTTGTCCCAATGACACCCCAACAACTGAAAACTTTCGGGATGGACGGGGAGCAACCGAAAAGCCGACTCAATGTCTGTTTTCGCCATCAGCGCCCCCCGCCCATATCGGCGGACCCAACTCACCGCCGCATCAAAGGACGTGTAGCTAACTGTACACTCCTCAGGATCAATGGCATCATTGACCGACCCCCCTTTCGGAAAAGACAAGTGGTGAATTAGCCAAAATTTCTGCGGTTCCTTCTTTGGAACCACCCCCAAAGGAGAAACCACAAGATCAGGGAAAGGTGCCACCCGAAAAGGGCCTCCCATCCATCCCAACTCTACCTCCCTACGCAGCTTCATAGAAACCACGTCAGGATGCAGCAAGGCCGACTTCAGGTTCCGCGGTACCGGCTGGACCACCTCTAACCTACCCGGTATCCGAAACCCCTCTGTGAAACTCTCCTCCAATAGGCGTGCTGCCTTCCTATCCGGATACCTACCGCGAGAAACGGTCGCATCCTTTCCACCATCACTGGCGTCCTCCCTCTTTTGCGCAGCATCTCCAGCTCTGTTCCTGCCCTGTTTAAAGCAGGGTCACAAAGGGTGTGTTCCCCCGCAGCCGGAACACTCGTGCTTGTACCGACAGGATCCGCCGAACTTACAGGATCCCTCTTTGAACTGCCAACACGTTCCCTTCTTTCTACTGGCCGATTGTCCGGGAGCAGAAGATCCACCGCCCCCCCCCCCCCCCCCCTGAAAAAACTGGCCCGGTGCCCTCGCCGACGTCATCAGGCGCATCCACAGACTAATGTCCTTGTGGTCCCATCTCAGCGACGGCCGCACCGCTCTCCGCTGGCGAAACTGTTCATCGTATCTCAGCCACGCGGTTCCCCCGTACACTCGGTAAGCTTCCCCAACCGAGTCCATGTAACAGAAAAGAGCCGAGCAATGCTCAGCGTTCTTTTCACCAATCACACTCGCCATGATGGCGAATGCCTGCAGCCAATTCGCAAAGGTCCTCGGTATCAGTCTGTACCGCCGATTCTCCTCGTCGTCTTTTTTAGTATCATCCGGCTTGACCCTGTCCAGGTTGAACTTCTCTAGTGGTAGTAGTGAAAATATCTCCACATACTCACCCTTCCATATTTTCTCCCGTACCTCCGGCTTCAAATGAGCCCCCAACGGCCCTTCAAAGCAGACATACACCTCGCATTTCGAAGAGTCCGCCAAACGCACAATGTCTTGTCTAGTAGAGGACTCGCTCCCGCTCGATGCCTTAATGGGCACCGACGGCTCCTGCCCCGCGGGCACAGCCACTGCCGGGACAACCACCCCTTGGGCACCGACCACCGCTCCCGTGCCTTTTGCGACACCCCCGGACACCCCGCCAGAAGGGACCCACGCCGCCGCTGGGCCAGCAGCAGCCCTCTCCTGGTGCTCAAACCTGCCCACCAGCTCCTTGATCCCAGCCAGAAAACCCAACAGCCCACTCTCTGCCCTGACAGCCCCACCTGTCCCTAAACCCCCCTGCTCCACCACCTCCTGTGTACCCGCACTCACAGCACCACCGGCACCCGCCGAAACAACCCCCCCACCAATAGGTAAACTTAAAGGGTACTCACCGGGCTGCACAGGAGCGATCCCACCAGCCGATCTCTCGGACACCCTAGCAGGGATTGGACTTCTCGGAACCTCCTCCTCCGATCCGGACACCTCACCCTCCGACCTGTGACCGGACATCAGCGCACCCTCTCCAGACAGCCCACCAGGGGACACGGGCCTGGCTGCCGAGGGTAAAACAGCCGACCTGGCCTGCCGCCGTGCTGCGTACCCGCCAGTGGATTTTTGCGTTGCCTTTTTAGGGCCGGTGCGAACCACCTCAGCCCCGTCCGATCGACCACCAATCGCCGACGCCAGTCTCCGTCCCTTCTCACCCGACCTGGTGATGCTAGCCCTGGGGGGGGGGGGGGGTGGACCCACCCCGCGGCCTGAGATCTCCCCCGCTGAGGTCCTAACCCTGCGTGTTCCACGCTGGGTGGGGGGATTGCATCTGCTCCTACTGCTCTCCTATGGGGCCCAGAAGCTCCTGTAGATCCCCCTTCCGGCCTGCTCCTCTGTCCCAGTCTCCTTGGGGATCGGCTCCTCAGTCTCCCCCCTCCAGTCCTGGTGGCTCTCTTCGCCGGGGGGCCCGATGGAGCCCTCCCCGGACTGCTGGCATCAGCCCTCCCTCTCCTGGGGGGTTCAGGTGAAAACCTGGATGGGGGCTGTGACCACCGTGGGCGCCCCCCCCGCCCCCCCTCCATCCGTGGATGTCCCCCCCGGCTGCCCCAGCAAAACCCCCAGAGTCTCCTGCACCCATGCCTCCCCCCGAGTGGCTGCCACCTCTCTAACCTTTGCAATCAGCTCCTCTATGGCTGCCATGCTGCTGTCCTGTACAAACTTTTTTTCTTGGATGCTGCCTCGTGGAGGGGGGCGGGATCAATTTCTCTGCACTGAGTAACTCCCACCCTACTCCCCTCGGCCAATCCCCCGCCCCCTATCATGCAGGGCTGACATGCACTGTTCACACAGTCATGCCAGCCCTCTGCCTACGGGGTTTTGTTAACCCCTGCGGCGCCGGGCTTTTCTTTATCTTCACTCCACCGAGGCAGATGTAAAGTACCAGTTCACACTTTTTTCTAAATTTTGTTTCTAATAGGGACGGTGCCTCAGTGTGAGTTATAATTATCTCATGCTCACCCCCACACTCACTTACCTGCTCCTACTTCTGGCAAACTCAGCCGGAAGTTTAGCCCCCCTCCTGCTTCCCCCACAGGCAACCCATTCATGGAGTGCAATGGAGATGGCAGCAACAGTACCCAATAGCTGAACAATCGGCTCAGCAGAGGACACTGCTGGCTTCCTAGACAGGTAAGTGTCCTAATATTAAAAGTCAGCAGCTACGGTATTTGTAGCTGCTGACTTGTAATTCTTTCTGAAGGAGCCTGGAGCTCCTCTTTAAATAGGTTGTATACTCTGAAAAAAAAAACTGTAAGACAAAGGCATAATGAGCTAGTATGCATCGCATACTAACTCATTATATAATACTTACCTAAGAATTAAGCTGTTGCAGCGTTGCCCGCACACCGATAACACAGCTGACATCTTTCCTGGAGTTACTTCCGGGTTCGCGGGCTCCGGCGCTGTGATTGGTGGAGCCACGATGACGTCACTTCCACGTGCGTTCCTTCAGAGCGCATGCGCCAGTGATGTCACTGTCTGCATGCAGTGTAAATATTTCCTAAACGGTGCATGTTTAGGAGATATTTTCCCTACCTATAGGTAAGCCTTATTAGAGGCTTACCTATAGGTAAATTCCTCTTTAAGTATTTTATTACACACTATGTGGGGTTGATTTACTAAAACTGGAGAGTGCAAAATCTGATGCAGATCCTAATACAAACCAATCAGCTTCCAGTTTTTCCCAAACCTAATTGAGCAAGCAGACATCATAGTGACTTTAGCCTGGGTTCATACAGGAGCAGTGCAGGAAACTGCATGCAATTTGGGCAGGAATTGCACCACCGCATGCAATTTTTTGCAGTGCAATCTGAGCCCATTCATTTTGTATGGGCTCAAATCTCACTGCAAAGGTATCGCTACTCAGTATCCGTGAGTACTTGACCGAGTACTCATACTCGTTTCCCCCTTATCATGACTAGGGATTTCAGCCTTGAAAGTGTAATGTCCAGCTGCATCCTCTAAAACTGTGCTAATTGGTAGTCTGTAACTGCTAACCAACCAGTCTAAATAAGACTATTGGCAGCAAGAACCTATTGCTCCAAGGTTTTAAAAAGTCTAAACCCATTCATGTCGTTTCCTAGGTTCCTAAAGAAGCACTAAACTAATGTATGACCACAACCAATAGATTTATGTTCACGTTTACTGGGAATTATTCCTATAGGATTTATATTTAATACCTAGGCTTGAGGGCCTAGTAAAGGTGGCAAGGATTCTTATTTGTTGTTCCAAGATATGTGATTTAACTCATGTGGGTGAAACTGAAAAAAATGCCATTTTCAGCAAGCAAACCTAGTTGTTTTATATTTATTACAGGCTATCTTTATTTTCACAGTTGTTCTGTTAGGAATTTCTGATGTTGGTTTTGCTGTACATTTCTTTTATTTCTCTTTGTCGATTACTAAGAATAGAGCCTAAATGTATCTTCTTAACCACTTCAGGCCCGGACCATTTTGCTGGCCAAAGACCAGACCACTTTTTGCGATTCGACACTGCTTCGCTTTAACTGACAATTGCGCAGTCATGCGACGTGGCTCCCAAACAAAATTTACGTCCTTTTTTTCCCACAAATAGAGCTTTCTTTTGGTGGTATTTGATCACCTCTGCAGTTTTTATTTTTTGCGCTATAAACAAAAATAGAGCGACAATTTTGAAAAAAACGCATTCTTTTTTACTTTTTGTTATAATAAATATCCCCCAAAAATATAAAAAAAAAAAATTTCCCTCAGTTTAGGCCGATACATATTCTTCTACATATTTTGGTTAAAAAAATCGCAATAAGCGATTATTGATTGGTTTGCGCAAAAGTTATAGTGTTTACAAAATAGGGGATAGTTTTATGGTATTTTTATTAATAATTTTTTTTTTTACTAGTAATAGCGACGATCAGCGATTTTTATTGTGACTGCAACATTATGGTGGACACATCAGACATTTTTGACACATTTTTGGGACCATTGTCATTTATACAGCAATCAGTGCTATAAAAATACAGTGATTCCTGTGTAAATGACACTGTCAGTGAAGGGGTTAACCAGTGGGTGGCAGTGTAGGGGTTAAGTGTTCCTAGGGGTGTGTTACTAACTGTTGGGGGCTGGGCTTTAATTTAGTGAACACTGATCTCTGCTCCAATCACATGGAGCAGAGATCAGCGTCACTAGTTGCTAGGCAGAACGGGAAGATGCTATTTACAACGGCATCTCTCCGTTCAGCCACCCCGTGAGACGATCGCGGGCATGCCCGCGGGGGTCCCGACCAGCGCTCGAGCGTGCCCTCGGAGGCGCACTCGCGATGGCAGAGCGGCAAATTTAAAGGGACGTACAGGTACGCCCATTTGCCTGCCCGTGCCATTCTGCCGATGTACATCGGCATGCACTGGTCGGGAACTGGTTAAAGAGGAAGTAAACTCTCCCACTCTGATGCTTCTTTTCATTTAGTCCATTATAATAAGTAATTATCAAACTATAGCCACTGTAATCCAGCCCAAATTGCGTATTACTTACTGTTTAAAGAAACTTTAGATTCCAGTAATTTTTACTGAGTTTAAGATTAAAGAATGCAAACTTTTATAAGGCCATATGATACATTAGGTACATGTTATATGTAAGATACATACATTTGAAAAGAAATACCATACAAATTCTTATGATAGCTCATATGACATAGGCAGTGAGATTGGGTGGGAGCTCTAACCAAGTATGGCCAAGAATTTACCAGTTTGACACATGCTGGTCTGGGGTAGTGACCACCCCTTCACTGCCTGTTTGCATCCTGCTGTAAAGTTTGTTTCAGCTCTCACTTTCCAGTAGGGTTAGGCTTGTATCACATGGGAACTTAGGCCTTGTATTGGGGCAATATGTAACTTGGGGTGGAAGGGATGAGATAACTGGGAAAGAGGGGGGAAAGGAGGGGTTGATCGTCTACATTTAACATGAATGTGCTTTGTTCATTTTCTATTATTTTTGTACCAATCTGTCCAGGGTTCCCAGAGATGGGACAGTTTAAGGTATGTGCTTCTATTTGCAGTTAGTGTGGTCTCAAATGTGTAATGGTCTTGAACCTACTTCATCACGTTGAGAACTTGTGGGGGAGAAGTATCTTTCCAGCGTTTAGTTATATTCTGTCTGGCAGCTAACAGAATATGAGTTGCTGCTTTTTGGGCCTTGTGGGGGATAAGTTCAAAGTATAGATTCAAAAGTGCTATCTGCGGCAAGGGGAGGATGGTGGTGTTGGTGACCTGCGCATTTAGAAGGAAGATTTCTGCCCAATATGAGGTTAATATTGGACATCCCCGAGCACATGGAGAAGTGACCCTGTGTCTCCGCATTTTCGCCAGCACGCCGGGGAGGCGTTGCTGTCAAATTTGGTAATCTTAAGGGGGCTCATATACCTACATTGAGTGATGCTCTGAGTGAGCTCCCATAAGGAAGAACATGAAGTAGCCCTATAAATAGATTTTAACGCAGTTTCCCATTTATTTGTGGAGAATTTTTGTTGTAGGTCGTGAAGGGGTTTAGTGTGGTGGAAATACAATTTCTCATGCAACATATTGTAAAATTTAGACATGCCTTTTACTTGTTTATTGCTTTGTTCATAAAATATGAGTGCTTGAATTGGGATGGGATCCAAGAGGTGGGGGTTGTGGTGTATACAGTGGGTAATTTGGAGATATTGGAATTATGGCAATTTTGGTATGTTTAGGTCAGATTGAAGCTGGTTGAGGGATTTTATGTTGCTGTTTAAGATTAAGTGGTTCAGTTGGGTGTCTTTGGGCCATATACTGAGATTTATATCTGGGAGTGATAATGTGGCGAGTGATATCTCCATAGGAGCTCTAGGGGTATACAGCCAGGGCATGGCAACAAATTTATGCCACACCCTGATTGACGCTATCATAGTAGGAGGGAGATGGTTCGAGATTTTGGTTTTGAGGTGCCGGCTAAGTAACCACAATTTCAGATTTCTGCTGGGTACCAAGCTACACTCCAATTCTCCCCATATGGAGTGGTCTAAGTTGAGTTAGTACAGTGGCCTGGTAATAGTCTATAATGTCCACTAAACCTGATCCGCTGACCAATTTGTATTTAGTTAGCCAAGCGTGGGAGATTTGTGGCTTTTCCCCTTCCAAATGTATTTAGAAAGAATGGATTGTAAAGATTTTAAGTAGGAATATGGGATGGGTATGGGGAGGGAACGGAACATGTATAGGAGTTGTGGGAGTGTTACCATTTTGAATGCTGCTAGTCTACGAGGCCAGGAAAATTCGTGTTTAGATAGTTGTTCTGAAGGATTTAGTAAATGTCTGTTTGAAGGGAATGTAGTTTGCTTTAAATAGGTTCTCTGTATTTTTGGTTAGGGTGATTCCTAGATATTCTAAGCTCGATTCTGACCATTGGAAAGGGAGTTGTAGGGATAGAAGGTTTTTTGTGACGCTGTCTACTCCTAGATTAAGTATATGTGATTTGGAGGGGTTTACCTTGTAATAAGATACTTTGCTATATTTTTTTAGAAGCTCATGGGCTGTTGGTAGGAAGAGTGGGGGTTTGTCAGCATCAGGATAACATCATCAGCGAAATGGCTGATTTTATGTTCCTTTCCTCCTATTTGGAATCCCAAGATCAAATTGGATGTTCTGATATGTTCCACTAGGAGTTCTTTGGCTAAGTCAAAGATGATAGGGGAAAGGAGGCATCTTTAGGGTGCCATTAGATATCCTAAATGTAGATGAGACCATTTCAGCCACATATACCTTAGCTGATGGAGTTGAGTATAATGCCATTATGGCTGAAATGGATCTCTCAGGAAAACCAAATTTGGTCAAGACGTTATGTAGGTACCCCAATGAACTCCATCAAACGTCTTCTCTGCATCCAAGGAGAGAAGCAGAGAAGGTGTTCCAGAGCACCTAGCCATGTGAGTAATGTTGATCATGAGGTCTGGCGTCCCCTGACAAATCCTGAGCAGGGAAATCGGCCTGAAATTTTGTGGTGTTATAGGCTCCTTCCCAGGCTTAGGAAGGGCTACTACTAGGGCCTGTAGCCTTTCCTGGGGAAATGAAGAGGAGGAGGCAGCTTCATTAAGAGGTTGCATAAGAAAGGGTCTAACATGAGGCTGCATTGATGGGCACTGGTAAGGATGCATTGATGAGCAATGCAGTGCCCATCAATTCACCCTAACCAGTGCCCATTAATACAGCCTCACCAGTGCTCATCATTGCAGCCTCACCATTGCCATATACTAATATCACGGGTGGGCTTGGGGAGCAGTGCTCTGTGCCCCCGGAGCCCACCATTTTTGAAGCCAAATAGAGCTCTAATCATGTGCTTAAAAAAAATTATTAAAAAACCCCAATTTAAATCCATGTGTCCAGCACCCTGCATGAAGATTAGGGACCGGTGCATGGATTGGGGGGGCCGTGCCCCTGCGCCCTTTATGAGTGGCCGCCACTGGTGACAGCCCCATTCATTCTTAGGTATTGAACAGAACCGGTCATTATTGCAGAAAGCCCCATTTACTGTAGTTTAGCACAGGACTCTATGGAAAAATATGCAGTTCAACACTTATTTGAATAAACCAAAAACCTCCCCAGACATAGAACTTCCCTAAATTGGAGTGTCATACTTGAGGCAATTTTGTGAAACAAAGCAAAAAAGATGACTGTATAATCCATTTTTTTTTTTTACTTGGAATCAAACCTTTGAACTCAAATGATCCTTCTATTTTTGACAACTTTGAACTAATTTTATACATTACACAGGGGTTGTGGAAAAATAAAACTTTGATAAAAGAAGTCAAAGTCAAATTGTGCAGGATTCATTTTTAAAGACTTTTCTGTGTGGTATTGATTTCTAGAGACACCCCTTTAAATCTAAGATATGTTGGCATTACAAGGCTTTTAGGTCTATAAAAAACTGACTTTTAAAACTTTTTCTTAAAATATGGTGACTTCATTATGACATTCAGAAAGAGTGCATATTAACATGAATTTAAATAGCTCTTTATGGTGCTGAAGTGACTTTCAAAAGTAGAAAAAAAAAAGAAAGAAAGAGGAAATGCAGAAATGGCAGATTATAGCTTTGCAGAGTTGAAAATAGTAATTTTATTCTAAAGAGATGCAGTACATGCCAAAATACATTCTAATGTGTTAAACCTGAGAAATACTTAATTATTTCAGATATGAGAATGACTGCAGCATTGTCGGTCCTGTTTTTATCTCTTGTATGAGAAACATATGTTATGACAAGATTATCATTCATTTGAGAATCAGATTATCTGTACCGTGCAAGAAGTCCTTATCTGGCAAGTTTGTGACCAATTAGAAAAAAAGTAAGGCCGGTCATAGATAGTGTGATTTCCTTTCCTTCAAAACGCACGTCAAAAATGTGCTGGAAAAAAAAATGCATCAACCGCAGCCTTATAGATGTGAACCTAGGGTTAGTGTATGTCAAGGTCTTTGGAATGAGGGGGACAGGATAGATAGATAGATAGATAAATAGATAGATAGATAGATAGATAGATAGATAGATAGATAGATAGATAGATAGATAGATAGATAGATAGATAGATAGATAGATAGATAGATAGATAGATAGATGAAGACAGGCAGAGGCAGTTAATATCTAGATAAATAGATTGATAAAGAGATATTTTACATAATTCGACAAATAAGGCTTTTATTATACTAAGAGCTGAACTCTAGGCAGATATAAGTGACACAAATGAATCTCACTTCTGCATACAAAAATACACTATATTGTCAAAAGTATTGTGACACCTGAAGTTTAATGGCATCCCAGTCTTAGTCCGTAGGGTTCAATATTGAGTTGGCCCACCCTTTGCAGCTATAACTAGTTGCATCACTACGGTTGGTGTCACCCGGTGCGGAAAAAATAAAAATATACAATGTAATAGTGACATAAAATCACACACATAGGTTGGACTTGATGGACTTGGTGTCTTTTTTCGACCTCACCTACTATGTAACTATGTAACTGTAGCAAGGTCTCCGTCCAGTCTAATGAGAACCTTCATGGTCAAATATAGTTGACATCCTTCAATATGAAGTGGGTTGTGAGGCATAGTGGGTGCAAAGATGGCAAAAGTCATTGGGCGCCAGACTCTGGATGCCAGGTTTTACTTCTTTTGACAGTCCTTTTTGTATTTTTTGGGGGAAGAGGGTTAGGGCCAGGACATCCTTAAGTAGTTATAGATTCAATTAGCAGACTCTAAGCCCTTGTACACACGGTCGGACATTCCGACAACCAAATCCGTCAGATTTTGTCCGATGGATTTTGTCCGAAACTGTTGCATACACACAGTCGGACAAAGTTGTCAGAAAATCAGATCGTACTTAACGTGATGACCTTATTTCATTAGGACGAGACTACGTTCAGGCTAGTAGCCAATAGCTTTGGTCTAGGAATTTGATCTGAGCATGCGTGGCACTTTGTCCGATCGGAATTCTCTACACATGATCAGACAAAGTCCGATCGGATCATGTTGTCGGAAAATTTTATAGCCCAGCTGGAAAACTCGGCCCATCGGAAACAGTCCAATGGAGCCCACACACTGTCGGATTATCCGACAACACAGTCCTATTGGACATTGTCCATCGGAATGTCTGACCGTGTGTACAAGGGCTTAGACTTCAATAGGAGGACAGCCGTGCATGGAAAGGCCCCAGCAAGGCGCCACTTCATAGTTTCATAGTTAGTAAGGTTGAATAAAGACACTAGTCCATCCAGTTAAACCTGAGTGAGTGTCTACCCCTATCCCTTTGCACACTCACATTGGTCCCTACCCTTAAGGAGCCCACAATCCAAGGTCTCCATTCATATACTAGGGCCAATATTTGACAGAAGCCAATTAACCTACCTGCATGTCTTTGGAGTGTGGGATGAAACCGGAGTACCTGGAGGAAACCCACGCAGGCACAGAGAGAACATGCAAACTCCAGGCACAGAGGCGGCTCTAGGCTTTGTGAGGCCTTAGGCAAAACTTAGACATGAGGCCCCACTGATGCCCTTGAACTATGCTGCAGGCCTTCCCAGATTGAGATGCTTGTGTGGTGGATAGGAAATGTGACGTGCGCGGATGCAACATCAGTCCTCATTGGCTGGCAGGCAGAACATCAGGAGTCTTAGGTTACAAGAGAGGTGAGTGTAACAGGGCTCTTAACGTTGCCTTCACACAGTGGTATTAACATGTCCTGTCACCTCTAAAATAAAGTGCTGCAGATGAGATGTTCGGCGCACTTAAGTAAACCCTTCTATAATTTTCAGTCAAGGAAGCTGCCATCTTGGCCTCTAATGATTCTTTAACTGCCATAATGCTGCACCTGTGATCAGTTATGAAACC
This sequence comes from Lithobates pipiens, assembly GCF_037356315.1. Classification (NCBI taxonomy): domain Eukaryota; kingdom Metazoa; phylum Chordata; class Amphibia; order Anura; family Ranidae; genus Lithobates; species Lithobates pipiens. The sequence continues at coordinate 1,321,855 of NW_027507755.1, read as the reverse complement.
AGCCATTGGATGGTTTGAAAGTTTGGTTGAGAGCACAACCAATGTGAAAGTTAGCATTTCCGGTATGCAGGGAATGTAAGTGTTTTTTGAAACTGGGTTTACTCCCGCTTTAAGGTCCCCTGTCAATCAAAACTAGGGTAATGTGTGTTGCACTACCCCTGAAGGAGCAGTTTGGCAATTTTGGGTTCCCTGTTCTGCGCCTCAACTCCAAGAACACCCTCAGTCCCTCTGACACACCTGGTTGATTGAATCACTACAAACACACATAGCATATAGTACCTTTCACCTTACTGTAGGATATAGGCACTAAACAATTACACACGTGCTTAGTGGTAGACATTATTTGTCTAGAATTAGGAACTTGCATAAATGGCAAAAAAGCGCAGTTCACAAAGCAGAGTAGAACTGCCCTCAGGTAATAAAGGTAAACAAATATCTATAAAAGCAGCTCTATATCAATAGCAGAAAAATCAATACGAAAATAGGTAAATCAATATTTAGCAACACAACTGTAACCTAAACGTGTCTAAAGGAATAGCAGTTTCCTAGTGGTTTTCTAGGGCACTCAAAAAAATGAGAGAAGGTGGGGTCCCCCTTTAAATGGCAACAACAAACTGCCCAGGGCCGGTGCAAGGATTTTTGTTTATCCCTGGTCCAAGAAGTGATATCTTACAGGGGAGGGCTGGCAGCCTGTCCAATCAAGTGGCCCATTGAACCACTGAATCTGCTCATCCATGCTCACCTGGTTTTTCAATGCAGCCTCACCATTGCCGCCTCATCAGTGCCCACAGCCTCACCAGTGTTCATAAATGCAGGCTCACCAGAGTGATAGTTTCCTCTGCCCTGCTCAGGAGCTTGAGCGCGGACTACAACTCCTGGAATAAAACAGCGGCCGGCTGGGCCTCCGGCCCAACTTCCTACAGAAGCAAAAAAAGGCAGCGGGCAGTGGCTGCCAGCTGTTTTTAACATAGGTTAGAGTGGCCTAGGGGGCAATTGTAACTCTGCCTCCCGGCCCAGTCCGCCCCCGACGTCATACATGACACTTCCCAGTCTGTGTACAGGAGGGTGGCTGAGTGGACGAAGGTCTGCTGAGCTACCGCCGCCCTTCTCAGTGCCACCCACCATGACAGCACCAAGTCCACAGGTGGGACAGTGGTGCCTGGTAAACATGGTGGAGAAGGTTGTACATCATGGCAATGGTGGAAGTGATAGGCGGCTTCACAGCCACTTGTAACACTTCCACATGAAAGGTGACAGTCAGCTTTACTAAAGTACACACACTCCCAGCTGCTATAGGGGCTGGGAGTCTGTAAAAAAAAACAAACACATTCAGCACTGTAAAAATCAGAATCCCCAGCAAGTGGCTGGGGATTAGGATTTTACTGCCCCCTATCCTGGCGCCCTGAGGTGGCTGCTTAAGCTGCCATATGGTAGTGTCAGCCATAGCCCTTGAGCCATTACAGTTATAGGGCAGTCTTTAGGCTCGGTTCACACCAGCGTGTTCATAAATGCAGGCTCACCAGAGTGGTAGTTTCCTCTGCCCTGCTCAGGAGCTTGAGCGCAGACTACAACTCCTGGAATAAAACAGCGGCCGACCCCCAATGCGATCCGATTCATGTCTGAATTGACAGTTTGCACAGCAATATGTGAACCGACACTCCCAGCTTTTCGTATAAGGCAGTGTGAACCGCCTGCGAGTCAGGTGTGATGTGGGAACCCGCAGTGGATTTGCAGGGTTCTCGCATCGCACTAATGTGAACCAAGCCTAAGTGCTTGTTCGCACTGCAATGATGTGGGAACCCAGCGAATCCACTGCGGGTTCCCGCATCACATGTCTCCCGGTGGCAGTTCACACTGCCCTATGCGAACTGCTGGGAGTGTCAGTTAAAAGTTAATGACACCCCCAGATCAGTTTGCATATCACAGTGCAAACTGAAAATTCGGACAGGAATCGGATCGCATGGGCGTGAACACCCACGCGTTCCTATTCTGCTGCAGACCAAAAAAATGGTCCTGTGCGAGTTTGGTCCGAATGCAATGCGAATTCAGCCATACTATCTGTATGGCTGAAATCGCATCGCACAGAGATTGCATGTGAGTTTAACAGCAGTGTGGTACAAATCACATCTGATTTTGAAAATTGCTGCACTGTGAACCAGCACTAAGTCCTAAATCTTCATCTCTAATTGCTGGTGCACATTGCAGCTGTGAATAGGGCCTGCGGGCAGTATTAGGGCCAAAAAATAACAGGGTGGGCAGTTTCTATGGATGGCAGTAGATTATGGCCGACCAGCCCTCTTACCAGACCTGGGGATACAGCAACAATGGTTCCTCCGATCAGAAATAAGCTCATTCTGTGTTGCATGTGGCGACTCCGCTGGATAGTGCCCAGATCTGTATTCTGGAAATAACTTCACAGATTTCTTCAGAAGGGATGGTGCTGGCTGTGTGGCTTTCTCTCTGGTGGTGCAGTGCAGTGGGATTCTCTCGCTCTGATGGAGTCCTGGGCAGTTCCCCAAAAGCTCTCCTGGGCTCCTGGATCTCTCTCCCTCCTCTTCAGCGGGGCATGCTGGGGGCTGCAGTTTATCCCCTTAGTATTGCATGTCCAGCCCTCGGGACTACATTTCCCACAATCCTCCTCTCTGCTTCTAGTATTTTTTCCCTGTCCAATAAGAAGGAGGGGGGAAGAAAAAACAAGTACAGTGATGAGAGGAGGAGAGGGGGGGAGAAGAGTCTGCAGCAGCTTCTCTCTCTCTCCACACAGACAAGGTCACTCCGATCTTCTACTGCTCTGCTCTCTCTGACAGGAGGAAGGAGGGGAATGGGCAGGGAGCATCAAGAGAGAGAGACATCCAGTCTTTTAGCGGTGGCTTGAGCAGGGGGGATGAAGCAGGTCTCCTTCTCGGACCCGCTCCTGTCATTTGCCAGCGGCGGCCGGCAGTTAGAGCAAGCGGAATGGAGATCCGCAGCACCCGCTTACACATATCAGGCAAATTTGGCGTTTGCGGGGCCCTTGTGATTGCAAGGCCTAAGGCAATCGCCTAATTTGCCTAATTGGAGAGCCGCCTCTGTCCAGGCAGGTAGTGTCGTTGTTGGGATTTGAACCAGTGCCCATTTTTACTGCTAGGTGAGAGTGCTAACCACTACACCGCTGTGCCGCACACTTCTGCACATGCAGGAATGCTGTCTCCTATGGCAACAGTTCCTAACTCAAATGTAACAGTTCTTTCAGCTCCACTGCAACTGCCTCTTGTAGTTCTTCAACACTGAGCTCCTGGTCTTTCATTAGACTCACTGATTCACTGGCTCTGAATCCCTTGAGCTCCTCCAAGGTTAGCAGTGGTATCTCCCTCATGCGTCACCCACACTTCCCTGCTGGGTCCCTAGCTTAGTACTACAGATACTTCTCAAGCTTCAACCCTTCTAACTGGCGAGGTCACTGGCTTGACTCATAAAGCTGCCCTGCAAGCGTCTCTTCTGTTGGTTGGGTCACTGACTTGGTCACTGTCTGAAGTTTCCAGATTCTACACCGTGCCCGTTCGGTGAGAATATGGTTCAAGTACTTTCTTCAGTTACTCACTGTGGTCCCTGGTAAAGGTGGTTGGTCCCTTTGTGTCGACAACTTCCCTTCTATCTCCGACCACTGACAGGTTCTCCGGCCGACAGAACCGTCACTTTGGGTTGGACTGCAAGCCGCAGTCCCAACCCTGTGCTGCCCTCTTACTTCTGGATAAGCCCTCACACAGCCTGGCAGCCAGATGCCCCGGGATAGGCCCAATCTCCAGCCTAGCAGTCTGGGGTGTACCACACACATACACCCAGACAGCCATCCACGTGACACAGAACAGCGATCACCTGACCTTCCCTGAATATATAGGTTCTCCCAGCAGGCCAAGGGATTCAAGAAAGCCCTGCCCACTGGCTGAGATACCCCATATACCCATTACCTGACCTTGGGTTGCCCTTCTCATATCTAGTACCACCAAGTTCTCGGCTACCTAGAGGTAGAAGAGAAAATTGCAACAAGGCCTTACTTAGGGAGAAATCAATAGAATAGATCTCTATCAATCAACCAAGATGACTCTTGACAAGTAAATTATTGAGGAGTTCCCTGACTAAACCCCAGGGTGCTACATAACTATGTAAAAAAAAAAAAAAATGTCAAAATCTTTTGGTTTATATCACAAAAAATAAAAACCGAAGTGGTGATCACATACCACCAAAAGAAAGCTCTATTTGTGTGAAAAAAAAATATATTTCATTTGTGTACATCGTGCAATGACCATTCGATTGCCAGTTAAAGTAGCGTACTGCAGAATAGCAAAAAATGCTCATGAAGAGGGTAAAATCTTCTGGAGTTTAAGTGAGTAAGGAGCATGCCAAGGGTGTTGCACTATAAGAAGCATGCTAACAGAAGGAGAGAGCTGAGTGAGGTCATCAGTCTGCTGCTTCTTTTACTGTCCAGTCACAGTGCACGGATAGGGAAGGGACCTGTGGCAGAGCTTTGTAATTCTCTCAAATGGATGGATAGGAATACAAATCCTTTGGCATGTAAAACAGATCCATATACAGTAAGTATATCATCTGTGCGTTTAGCTGTTTACTTGTTGTTCAGCTTTAAGTACATTTTAGACATAACTTTAAATTCCAAGATTCACATGGGATTCTGCCTAAGAAAATGTATCAGACAGTATACATGTAAATCACGTACAAAGTAATTAGTGAACAGAACAACAGACTGAAATCTAGCACCTGAAAATTACCACATACCCACTCTGGAACTATGCATGCATACCAAATAAATAATAAAAAAACTTTTTTTTTTGCTCAAAAACTTGCATAATACATTATGAATTCAGTTCCTAGGAGCTATTTTGAATGGAGAAGTAAATGCATAAAAACGGTTTATTGCATCACATGATGGCAGTGATAAAAAGCACAATGAGCAAAGATGTGGAATAAGACATTTATTTCATATTCCTTGCAGTGGAACTCCAATGAAAGAACTATTACTTCCTGGCTCAGTTTAAAGTCTAGGTTGATCTTTATTACGTAGTTACGTTTGGTCCAATGTGAGTATTCATATCTCATGTCTGACGGACCACTGTGGAAGGTGACAACCACTGTAGTAGTCATAGCTACTACAGCGATTTCTGGGTCCTGTGCCGAATGGTGACCGTTCTACCTCATGACCACAGAGGGTCACTTGCTAGGCACTGCCGACATTCACCAAATGCGTATATATTTTTTCAGTGGGTACAAGGCAGTCTGTGATTGAACAGGGTGGAGATTGTGATCCTTCTCTCCACTTTTTCCTCGTCAGAGAACACCTTGTATAAATAATAAAAAAATTTTAAATGCATGGTGGCATGGTTTGACCTCACTTGAACATGGTAGCTTAGAGCCTGAGTTCCCGCCCTCGCAGGTCTCGCTTCTCTATCTACATAGGTAATACACCACCACTGCCTTCCTGCACCATGGGGACAGCATCCCGCAGCAACCCAGCCACCCAATCCCGCTCATCGCGGGTATCGTGGAGCAGACTGACCCAAAGTATTCCGGAGATCTTTCACACACAGGCTAGCAAGGTGGCATCATCCTGTCATCTCCTCCCATGCTCCCAGTACCGGCTCAGGTACGGCCGGCTAACCCTCCCCTCAGCATCAGCTCAACATTACTGATCTCTGCATGATTGTTGCCGACATTAAAGACACTCTGTCTGCAGCCATCTCGGACCTGAGGCTAGATATCCAAGCCCTGGAAGGCCGAGTTCAGGAGGTGGAGAAGGCTGTAGTACAACAAGGCTCAGCCATCAGAGGAACATACCATAAGCTGAATGTGCACAACATACAGCTCAGAGACCTCCAGCATCATGTAGAGGATCTCAACAACCGTGGAAGAAGACACAAGCTGCGTGTTCGTGGGCTACCCGAGTAGGTTGATGGGGATCGGCTCTCACCTACAGTGGTGGGCATTTTCAACAACTTGCTGGACATGTCACCTAAAATACAAATTGGTTTGGAATGCATCCACTGCGCTCTCAGACCGAAAGGGAGAGAGTCCGGCCCTCCCCTGTCATATGCTCCTTAGTGGATTTTCAGCTAAAGGAGGAGATTCTGAGAAAGGCAAGGAACAGAATCCAGCTCAGATTCAGAGATGCAGACATCCACATGTATCAAGATCTTTCCCACATTACGCTCCAGCACCACAAAGACCTGCTCCCCCTACTTGAAATTTTACACGAACATGGCATTCACTACTGCTAGAAGTTTCCCTTCGGCCTCATCACCTCCACACAAGGTCGAACGACCCTGCTAAGGGTTCCAGATCCAGATGATCTCCAACCATTCTGTGACACCACAGGCCTACGGCAGATTGAAGTACCCAACTGGTACACTGACTTCCGTGCCCCCCCCCCCACAAGAAGGGATACCCGCCATGAGGAACCTATGGATGAGCAGGATCAGCCGAATAAGAGGTACCGCAGACCTCAATACCCCTGGCCACCAGCTCCCAATCGCTCTCCAGGGGTCTACACCCCAGAGTGAGCCCCACAAAGTCACCAAAATCCAGAAGGGCTCAGCGAGACAACTGAAAGGCCTCGCCTAAACCTCTACACACCGGCCAAGCTCTGGGTGACTCCGTTGCTTTCTATTGTAACAGTTGTTCTTCTTCCATGTTACAAAAGTTTTTTTTAATACTCCAGTTTCTCTCCTTACAGCTTGTTCAGGCATACCACAAAGGATGGCACACATTCACAGTTCTCCTTGTTATGTTTTACCTCTGACCCCGAAGTGTTTTGTTACATGGTATGCCAGAGAGAGTATGTACACAGCTCTAAGCCTGCACTTCTGAGTTGATCCAACTTATCAGACAGCTTGATAAAACAAGTTGGTGTCCCTCTCCTGCTCCCTCCACTCCAGACCTCTGGACTCTATAATCTAGGACTATTATAGGACCTACTTCTTGCCCCACAAGGAAATCCTTTGGTCTGCTTTTCAGAAGGTTCAAGCAATGACGTGCTCAGCTTGATACCATAAAGCTAACTCCATGTACTACCAAGATGTCCTCTGCTACCTCAGGACCTTTGAAACTGGTTTACAGAACTTACACTCTACCTACATAAGTTGTCATTCTCCTGCCGACTGGAATAGAGTCCTACAAGCAAAGAATGCTTCACATATGCTTCACATAGTGTCCACATACCCACCTCCTCTTGGCACAGGTCCATCTACCTGCTCCTCACAAGGCCCGTTTGCTATAAATCCGACTATGCGGCGGTGAGAGGTTTTTGCCTTTCCCGTTCCCTATACTTTCACTATATTCACTATATGTTATATTACCTCGGGTTCTTATTTTTCATACCTGACTCAGACCTACATTCGTATATGGCTCATATGCTAATTAACACTATAGTGTTTACTGCGACCTCTCTATGATATGGGTTTGAGTGTTATATTCCTTACCTTCACTGCCAAATTCTTTACACGCCGCAGAGTACACTAGTGACCTCGATATTGCACTCATAAAATTCTGCTTCTTCAGAGAATGATATTTACTCTCTATGTCTGCATATGGGTTACGAGACGAGTCACTTATATGCATCTGGGTCTAGGAAGGTAATCTTGCTTAGTTACGGGAAATGCATTTGGGCTATCACCAGCATTATTATGACTCTTTTGTTATGCTGCTTAAATGCAGTATGTTTTAGTTGCTTCACCCACACCAGCACCACTGATGATGGCTGCATTAGTTCTATAGGAGACATATCCCATAGACTACCCTTTCCTGACACAGATGTCTAAGCTTGTTGACTATATTGGTCATTGACCTTTACATATGACACCATTCTCTGTAGCGGCAGGGTACCATGGATTTACCTCCCTTCACTGCCAGGTCCTTTCCAACCCCCACACAATGGTCTCACGCTCACATTAACCATTTATTGCACTAACCCTTTGTACTGCACTAACCCTACCGTACTACCTGGGGCTCATTACATTACCTTAAGAACTATGCAGGCTAAGATATGCTTCCCAACCCTCATAGTAACTCTCACTCATGGGTCAGACTCCACTCTTTGAACATCTGAGGACTCAACACGCCTGAGAAACGCTCTAAGTTCCTATTATATTTACATAAGAACAATGTAGACATAGCCTTCCCTCAAGAAATTAATTTTAGATCCCGATTAGTTTTCATCCCGAAACTCCACAATCATAATTACCCCATGGTACACCACGCCTCCAACCCTTCATCCAAATGAAATTAAGTTTCTGTTCCCATAGCTAAAAATTGCCCACTTCAGATCAGGGATACCCTTGTAGATTGACGAAGGAAGGTACCTGTTCTTTATGTGGGAAATATACAGTAAACCCATTACCCTGGCGAATATATACGCCCCAAACAAACGCCAAGTTGCTTTCCTCTGCTCCACTCTGCAGCTCCTTACTTCCTTCCATTCTGGGATAGTGATGTTAGGAGGAGATTTTAAACTGACACTCAACCCGTCGGAAGATATGTCATCGGGGTCCTCCTCGTTGCCCCATAGAGCATTACGGGCAGTTAAAATACAACTTATCATCCTTTTTCTCCATGATGTCTGGCGCACTCTGCACCCTAACACCAAAGACTACACCTTTTTCTCTCCACCTCATAACAGATATACGAGAATTGATTACTTCTTCATGACATAGAATGATCTCCAGCTCCTCCAAACCGCCTCCATAGACCCAATGTTCCTTTCAGATCACAACCCTATCTCTATGAATCTGTCCTTCCCAAACAAGAATTTATGCTCTCCAATCTGGCACCCTGAAAACTCCCTCCTTACTGATCAATCTACTCTGACGACTATTGGCGAACACCTAAAATGATACTTCTTGGAAAATTACTCCCCTGACACTTCACCCATAAGTCAATGGGCTGCCCATAAATGTGTCATCACATTTATGGGCAGCCCATTGTTTATTATTATTATTATTAGATTTATTTATTATTTATTTATTATTATTTATTTATTATTAGATTATTTATTATTAGAGTTTCTTTCCATAGCTTCCGCACAAAGAGAAAAAACAAACAAGCTCATATCAACGCACTCTCAGCACGCGTCCTGTCCCTTAAAAAAGCTCACAAGCAGTCCCTTGCAGCCCAAACACTGGATGAATTAGTGAAGGTGTGGCAAGAGCTATTCGAGGAACTAGGAAAGATGGTCAAACGTAAATTTGTTCTGACGCAAAACTTTTTTATGAATTTGGGAATAAGGGCGGGAAATTACTAGCTAGAGCCCTGCAAGCTAAAAAAGAAACCTCAACTGTCCACATAATTAATGATCCCAAAGGACAAAAATGTACCACCACAGAAGACATAGATGCTCAGTTCATTCAATACTATGCTAAACTTTACAATATTACACCCCCCAAGTAATTGCACAGACAAAAGGAATAGAACTGAGCTGCTCATTGACTTCCTAAAACAATATATCCCCACCTCTCTATCTCCCTCAGACGCTTAAAACTTAGAAAGTCCACTCTCCCCTGAAGAAATTACCACAGTCCTAAAAGAACTAAAACCCGGGAAAAGCCCAGGCCCGCATGGACTGACAATTGGATACTACAAATCTTTCACAGACACCCCTTTGCCACACTTTCTAAAAGCGTTTAACACACTGTTTTCACCATCTTCCCCAAGCAAAGATTTATTAGAAGTCCATATCATTCAAGGCCCTTGCCATCCGAAGCCATATGCTACATTACATATTGGCACTAAACTCTGCACCCACAGCTGGAGTTCACGTAAACAACCACTTGTCGGGCGCCTTCTCCCTATCTGATACGTGGCAATGATGACACTTATACGTGGCACTGATGACACGTGGCACTGATGACAGATGGCACTAATATGTGGCACTGATGACAGATGGCACTTATACATGGCACTGATGACACGTGACACTTATACGTGGCACTGATGACACGTGGCACTAATACATGGCACTGAAGACACGTGGCACTAATACATGGGACTGATGACAGATGGCACTAATACGTGGCACTAATACGTGCCACCGATGACAGATGGCACTAATACGTGGCACCGATGACGCGTGACACTGATGACAGATGGCACTGATAAGTGGCATTGATGACACGTGACACTGACAACAGATGGCACTTGACACTGACAGGTGGCACTGATGACAAATGGCACTGATACATGGCACTGATGACAGATGGCACTAATACGTGGCACTGATGACAGATGGCACTATGTGGCACTGAGGACACGTGGCACTGATGACAGATGGCACTTATACGTGGCACTTACAGATGGCACTGGGGACAAATGGCACTGGCAACAGGTGGCACTGGGGACAGATAGGACTAACAGGTGGCACTGGGGGCAGGTAGCACTGGGGTGGATGGCACTGGGGTGGATGGCACTGGGGCAGATGGCACTGGGGTGGATGGCACTGCGGCAGGATGGCACTGGGGTGGATGGCACTGGGGCAGGATGGCACTGGGGGAGGATGGCACTTTTTTGACTTTTTTCTTTTTTTTTACACTGACGGCCGCTGCAGCCGTTCATCCCCTCCCCTCTCACACTCTGTCTGTGTGAGGAGGGAGAGCGGCGCTGAGAGATGATGTCATATGTTTACATATAAGATCATCTCCCATTGGACACGCCGATCACGCTGTAAACGGCCGCTGTGATTGGCCATTTACAGCGATCTGCGTTTGCCTGTCTCCGGGGGACACGGCAAACACAGAACTTCCCCGATGCATGCCGAAAGTGCCTGCTCTACAGGCGTCATTCGGCTATAGGGCGGGCGCGAAGAGTTTAAAACTATTTCTTATAAACTCATAATTAGGGATGAGCCGAACACCCCCCCGGTTCGGTTCGCACCAGAACTTGCGAACGACCCCCGCGTTCGGTACGAACGTTAGAACCCCATTGAAGTCTATGGGACTCGAACGTTCGAATTGGAAAGTGCTAATTTTAACGGCTAATATGCAAGATAGTGTCCTAAAAAGGGTTTGGGGACCTGCCTCCTGCCTCAGGGGACATGGGTCACTGCAAAAAAAAGTTTTAAAAACTGCCGTTTTGGCGGGAACACTGATTTTAATGACGATTAAAGTGAGAAAAAAAAAGTGAAATATTCCTTTAAATATGGTGCCTGGGGGGTGTCTGTAGTATGCCTGTGAAGTGCCACGTGTTTCCCGTGTTTAGAACAGTCCCTGCACAAAATGACATTAACATAAACATGGCATGGGTAGCCCTCCCTGCCCATTACCAGCCTATTTGGGTCTTGTACGCATATTAAGGGGAACCCCGTACCCATATTAAAAAAAGGAAATGCGTGTGGCCCCCAGGCCCTATATACTCAGAACAGCAGTATACAGGCGGTGCAAACAAGACAGGGACTGTGTAGGTTTGTTGTGTTAAGTTGAATCTGTTTTTCATTTTCAACCGGTACATTTTTAAAGTGTAGCTCCAGTCAAAAAAACTATCTTTAAGCTTTTTGGAAAACATAGGGAAGGGTTATCAGCCCTGTATAATTTCTTTTGTCGTCCATCTTTTTTCATCTCACTTGCTGCTGTCTCCTTGCGTTTGCAAGTAGGAGATGTTTGTAAGTTGGATGTTTGAAAGTAGGGGCCTGCCCTATATTATAGCGGTATGTACTGGGTACAGAGCACGCAGACAGCACGCACTATCTCCTAACACTACTGACTGCAAGCTCTATTATTAACCACTTGTTAGCCCAATGTTTGCATAAAGTGAAAGATGAAGTTATGCTGAGTAAATAGATATCAAACATGTCACTCTTCAAAATTGCACATGCCCGTGGAATGGCGCCAAACGTCGCTACTTAAAAAATCCCCATAGGCTACGCTTTAATTTTTTTTTTTACTGGTTACATGTTTTGAGTTGCAGAGGAGGTCTAGGACTAGAATTATTGCTCTCGCTCTAACATTCTCGGCGATACCTCACATGTGTGGCACATGCGAGCACATGGGGACATGGGCGCTTTAATTTTTATTTTATTTTTTTATTGTTCATTTTACTTTATTTATTTTAGTTTGACATTTTTTTCCCCAAAAATATATTTTTGATCACTTTTATTCCTATTACAAGAAATGTAAACATCCCTTGTAATAGGAATATGGGTTGACAGGTCCTCTTTACAGTGAAATCTGGGGGGTCAATATGACCCCACATCTCACCTCTAGGCTGGGAAGCCTGAAATAAAAAATAAAAAAAAGATTCTGGCTTTGATCGTACTGGCGAGTTGGTAGAAGCACCAGAGGGCGGTGAGGGGTGGGGGGCGTCTATGGCTGGGTATTTCAGGGTATCACCGAGTATGGCTGGGTATCTCTGAGTATGGCTGGGTATGGCAATTTATGGCAGGGTATTACAGAGTATTGGCGGGGTATTGGCGGGGTACTACAGAGTAATAGCAGGGTACTGCAGAGTATTGGGGGGTACTACAGAGTAATGGCAGGGTACTGCAGAGTATTGGGGGTACTGCAGAGTAATGGGGGGTACTGCAGAGTAATGGCAGGGTACTGCACTGCAGAGTAATGGCGGGGTACTGCAGAGTAATGGCGGGGTACTGCAGAGTAATGGCAGGGTACTGCAGAGTATGCACTGGTATTGCAGAGTATTGGCAGGGAATTGAGGGGTTAAATTCGGTGAGCAGCGATGTGGGCACTGCAGATGCAGCCCACATCGCTGCTGACACCGATCTCTTTCCCCTCCGCTGTACCGATCGGTACAGAGAGGGGAGGGAGGAACCGGCGTCATAACATGACACCGGTTTGTTTCCAAGTGATCACTCCGTCATTTGACGGAGCAATCACGTGGTAAACGGCCGCTATGAGCGGCCGTTTACCGTGATCTGTGATGTGCCGGGTCCTGTGGACCCGGCGGTCACGGATGCTCTCGAGTGCGCACACCTCGGGGCACGCGAGAGCAGAATTCTGGGAGGCCGTTAATTAACGGCCTCTCAGAGTTAAACAACCGCCCTGAAGCCGTTAATCGGCAATGGGCAGTTGTTAAGTGGTTAAAGCTAGATCACTAGCTATATAGGTGAGGTGAATATAGTGGTGTATACTGCAGTCAGGGCACAGACAACAACCACTACACAGCAGCAAGATAGGAAATCAGCCAAAAACGATTGGTGTGTACTGTGTTGAAGGTACACAGAACACCCACTGCTTCAGATGCTAAGTAACACACTACACGAAGCCGCCTCAAAGGCGGCCTTATATAGTGTGGGGCGTGCACTACACAGCCTGAGCTATGATTGGCCACAGGCAGGATGCCTGTGGCCAATCATGGCTCTCCTCGCTGCCGGCGCTGCGATTGGCCAAGCATGCGGGGTCACAGTGCATGCTTGGCCAATCATCGGGCAGCAATGCACTGCGCCAACGCAGTGCATTATGGTCCGCGCGCGCGTCACTCGAATTTTGACGCGAACGCCCAAAACGTTCGGAATTCGCCAAACGCACGAACAGCCAATGTTCGAGTCGAACGTACGTTCGACTCGAACACGAAGCTCATCCCTACTCATAATAGTGGTAGATGACCGGGACGAGGTTTCACAGAAAAAGCAGCCCATTAATAGACTCTCATCTCATAGGTCACAGTACAAGAAATGCTATATAGTAAAAAATTACAGATAAAAAAATCAAACATATTATAAATGTGTGTGTACCTATTCATGACATACTATAGGAATTGTTTAAAGGAAATCTCTGCTCATTATTCATAATAAATCAGAAAATATTATACTAAACATGAAATATAAAATTGGATAAATAATTATTTATACGAGGTAGGTGATTGCTGGTTGCTCACAATCAATTAACATGATAGACTAATTATATATATGTATATATATATATATATATATATATATATATATATATATATATATATATATATATATTGTGAGGGGTTAGCTCGGCAGCGGGTGTGTGTGACCCCCTGGATGGGTTCACAACACAAAGTCAGGCACAGCAGACAGCGGTGTAGGTTCAAAAAACAAAAGATCCGGTTTATTTATGCTCCATGCAGTGATACATATAACAGCCAAACAAAATAAAACAAGAAAATAAATCCTGGTTAGCTTGACCTCTAACTACACACATAGACTCCCTGTCTAACAACTGGGTACAGCCTTGTGCTGTACCAGTCCCTGCCTTTGTTGTAAAGGTTTTGCCACACAGGCGTTAACTCACCGCACAGTACAGGTGACACACTCCCCAGTCTATACAACACAAAACTGGTTCCAGGATGGAGCATCTCCCTATGCATGCTGGGGTTTTTTGTAGAGGCCTTAATGAGCTATATGCCTATATGCTTCAGCTGGGCTCATTAACTCTTAATGAGCTATATGCCTATATGCTTCAGCTGGGCTCATTAACTCTTCCCCTCTAATTGTAAAAGTCTGCATAAAGCCTGAATCTAGGACACACATATTTACCATCCTGGATACAACCAGGTGACTTCACCTGCCTGCTGCCACAATATATATATATATATAAAACCATATAGTGAAAAAACATTCTTAAAAAATGAATTATGGTTACAATAGTGATAATATTAATTAAATCACTCTCGTTACACAAGTACTGACCATTACCAGATACTCAATCTGGATCGCAGCCAAAAAATGAATTAATGAATAATCACTAATAAAACAATTTACATCTAGTTCGACGTTCATACCAAGTGGAAATAATGTGCCCATAATAAAGATCCACTTAGTTTCTCGTTGGGAAATTTCCCTTACCATATTAGACCCCCTCCAATTTGGTAATATTTTATCAACACCCCAAAACTTCAAACCGGACGGGTCTTGATTATGGAATTTTTAAAAATGTAAAGACACACTATGATGTTCGAAACCTACCTCTATATTGTATATTTGTTCAGACACAGGTTTCTTTAAGGTCCTTTCTGTACGACATTAAGTTACACGGGCATTGAAGCACGTAAACTACATGCGTTGTAGCACATGTAATAAATTCAGTAATTTCAAATGATTTATCATTGGCTGTGGACGTGAATTCTGTCAAACCTCGGATATGGTGATTCACTTTTAGAGCAGACTTTACATTTCCTACACGAATAGAACCCTGCTACATCCCAGAATGTCCCTGGTCTTCTTGGAGGATCAAGCCCCTTTTTAACTATTCTGTCTCTAAAACTGGGCACTTTCCTATATATAAACACTGGGTTCTCTGGTAGAGATGACGGTAACACTCTATACATAATGTGTATGGATAGAGTATATATGGATATAATTTAATTGATTGTAGTATATAGAGGGTGAGTCGTGTTGTGTAGCCACGCCCTCAGATGATGTCCTAGATGATGAAACACGTCAGCATGTGGCTATACGAATATCCTGGAATTAGATCTATTGTGAAGAGAAGCCATAGTTTGATTAATCGGGCCGTCAGGCCAATGTCAAACACTGCATCTCGTACAGAGGTTTTAACTGTGCTCAGTGCTCTTGTCTGCTGTTTCAGATTGTAAGTGTACTAGCTACGGGGGGTGATATGTTTCAATAAAAGTTACCAAAGGGATTACGCTATGAAGTGTTTATCTTTTCCCATCCCCTTATGAACGAGCCTGCTGGATCAGAGCTCCATTCCACCTGCTAGCAATTCACTACCAGTGTGTGTCTCAGAGGAGAAGCTGGTGAATACGAAGTGAAGTCAGTATACACAAGTCCATTTTTGCCAGAGTGTGATATGTTGATTAACCTACTGCGGTCTGGTAAGAAGTAAATTTATATGGGGGATTCGTTTAATTTATCCTTTACATATATCAGAGGCTGCAGTGGTCACATTGTATTTGGACAGTACGTTAATTGCAGAGCTATCACTGAGAGGTTTAACCACATTGTCTACACTTTGTTGAAGATGAAACATACTCTTGGATGAGACATATACTTGAATGTGACTCCTTGTTTCACCAGCATAACAAAATGGACTGTATGCACTCACCATGGATGATTATTACTGGGACTTGCACTTCTGTTTTACATACATTTCTGGTTGTGTGTTTAATTTATTGTAAAGTATGTATGTTGATGTACACTGGTTTGCATATTGCTTTAGATTTACAGTAATTATAATATTAATTTAGGCCATACTCACATTTATAATGCACCCTGATTTTCGTAGGTGCCTAGGCACTGTAGAGGAATAGAGGCAGAGATTGTACTGTCTGAAAAAGGATGTGTAATATATAATATATTTATGTTCTATAAAATATATATTCCTAATGATTGAGAATCCTAAATATTAAAGGCTAATAAAGCTCATTATATTTGTTTAATTGTGTATATATTCAATTTTGGTTTTAAATGTTTAAATTTTATTAAAACATGTTACTATTTATATTCTCAGTGCACAGAATTCTAGATAATGATTTTAGTTGTTAGGCCCCTTTCACACGGACGATCCTTTCAGATCCGCCTGTCAGTTTTTTAGGCGGACCTGAACGGACACTTCATAGAGGTCTATGGAGGGATGGATGTCAGCGGTGACATGTCTGCTGACATCCGACCCACTCCTATCTGAAAAAGTGTGACGGAGGAAAAACCTATTTTCCATCCATCTGCAGAATGGATTGGGCGACCACAAGCTCTACGGTCCGTCTTCATCCGATCCCCCATAGAGGAGAGCGGCGCTCTGACAGGTTCATCCCTGCACAGTGTGCAGAGACAGACCTGTCATCTTCCTGCTCAGCGGGGATTGACGGAGCAGAGCTGAGCAGAGCGGGCTCCGTACACGGACACGCCCGTGTGAAAGAGCCCTTACGAGTACCACATAGTTCAATATAATGGTTGCTATAATTAGTTCTGGTAATTATATACAAAGTTAACCGAATAAACAGACAAGTATATTACCTGTTCAAAATAGTTGAATCTCTGTGCCTGTAGTAGCCAGGGAACAAAAAGAAAACAAAAAAAGGAATTCAAAGAAAACCCGTGGTCGGATTTTAAAGGAACAATAAACACTGGAAGTACAAAAAAATATTTAACATTTATTGAAAAATACATATAGTATAAAGACCAGAGACATGAAAGAAATAATGATAAAAATCACATATGGAGATAGAAATCAATACATGATGTGAGTCCTAATGCGTCTACACGTTTCGTTGTACACTTCTTCAGGACACATTTGGGGTTCAGAAATTGCAAAGAAGAGAAAGATCTCACTATCTTGCAGGAGGATCACGTAAATACGCGTTTATCAATCAGTGATTGGGCAAAAAAAGTTTTCCAATAGAGAAAAACATATGAGAAAGCTCAGGGGCAATCAAAGCTGAATACCGCCAAAACCTATACAGGCCACATGTGGGCTGATCATCATAATCTTATTGAACAGGGGATATTGGATGGGAGATATTGTGTGCCGTGGGTCATGGTGAATAGATCAAAAAGGATCCTTAGGTCACAAAAAAGACCATAAGTAGAAGCCTAACTATTTATCCAATACGGTGGATCCAGATCCCAGCTAGCATCATCCCAAATAATTATTTGGTGGTATCACAAAAATCCCCTGGGAGAGAATGAACAACTCTTCCTGTAGTAGCCAGTTTAAATAGCCATAAAAAAATGGCAAAGTAGTATGGGTGCTAAAATAGACATAAATGATACACCTCAGGTGTTCAGAGGGATGGAGGTGTCCCGGATCTCCTCGCAATTAGGCTGATCATTACCAACAGAGCAGGACTAACAATAGAACACCTCACTACAGATATGCTGGCATTGGGAAACTTTCTTTGACCACTCTAAAGAAATAAGTAGGCTCTTGAATACTCCTTTACCCTGTACTCAATGGCTGCATCATTTATGTCTATTTTAGGACCCATATTACTTTGTCATCTTTTTTTTATGGCTATTTAAACTGGCTACTACAGGCATAGAGGTTCAACTGTTTTGAATAGGCAAAAACAGAGAGCAAACAGAGAACATTTATGCTCTTGTTGTCCATAACATACTCCATGTATTTTAGGGTTGGATCGAATTGCAACAGCTAAAGGTTTAATTGCTAATGCACAAAGTAATGAGGAAAGTGGGCAGCCCTGTCTTGTTTCACGTCAAATAGGAAATGGAGGTGATCTATAACCCCGAATGGAGACCTGGGACGAAGGATTGCTATATAGTGTTTTTAACAATGAAATAAAGGTAGAACCAAATTCAAAGGCCTCTAAAGTTGTAAATAAGTAGTCCCAGTTCAGGCTATCAAAGGCCGTATGAAGGTCCAATGAAAGCAGTAACAGTTCCCTAGACCAAGGACATCCCATTTAGAATGAACTGCGGAAATCAATGTTATAGATCAGTGAATCTGGTCTAGCATTTGGCATTGCTTTATTGGTCTTTATGAATATACTGTGGTAGAAAAGCACCCAGTTGCAACGCTAAAAACTTCATAAGAATCTTGAGACAATTAATCAACGATATAGGGCGGTAATTAAAAATATCAGTGGAGTCTTTATTTGGTTTAGGAATAACCTAATGTAAGCCCTATTTTTGTCTAAAGGTACTTCGCCACCATCTCGCAAGGAATTGAAATAGAGAGCCATATGAGGAACCAATTGTTCACAGGACTTTTTAGAATAATTATTATTTATTACTAATTATTATTATAAAAGGAGGCCATTGGGGCCAGGTGATTTATGCAAAGACAACAATTTAACAGTATTGTGTATTTCTTCACATGTAATTGGTTGGTCCATAAGTTCCCTTGTGAGATTCCGTGAAAGATGGTAGTGACACAGTATGTAGGAGGTAGACATGCGGTCCTGGGATGGGGTATATAGGGTAGTATGGAAATCCTGAAATTCACAAAGAACTTTTTGAGGGTTTTGGGAGAGATTACCCCCCGAGAGTCTATTTGTTGGGAGAGCAGTATGTGTGTGTTTAGGGGTAAGTCTACATGCTAGCAATGAGTTCAGTCAGTCACACTAGGTAAAAAATGTATAATTAGTCCAGCGTAGGCATTTCTCCGCTTTCGTAGTAAAGCAAATATTGAGTTCTGTATGGGCCTGCTCAAGCTTGAGCAACAAGTCTGGATGTGGGGGACATTTGTGTTGGGTAGCTAGGGTTTCATATTCCTTAGTTTTGACCAGTATCATTTCATTGCAAGCTTTTTTAACCACTTGAGACCCGCGCTATAGCCGAATGACGGCTACAGCGCGGACCTCCTTTTCCGGGACTACGTCTATTGACGTCGTCCGTGCACGAGCAGCCTGCGCGCCCCCTGAGGGGCACGCGCGGCGCACTCTGTGATCTGATAACCGATCCGAGGAAGGGGTCGATCCCGACCCCTTATCACGTGATCAGCTGTCAGCCAATGACAGCTGATCATGTGATACAACGGAGCCGGTAATCGGCTATTATTCCTCCTCACGCTGACAGCACGAGGAGAAAAAAAAAGAGCTGATCACCGGCGGCCGTGATCGGGACATCAGTCCCGATCACGGCCAGCCCTGCCAGTGCCCACCTGCCCCCTGCCAGTGCCACCTCAATAAAAAATAAGTGCCCCCGTCAGTGCCCATAGTGCCACCCAGCAGTGCCCACAGTGCCACCCAGCAGTGCCCACAATCTGCCTCAACAAAGGTGCTGCACCCCAGTGCCACATATCCGTGCCCATCAGTGTCATCTACCAGTGCCCATCAGTGCCGCCCATCAGTGCCCAGCAGTGCCACCTATCAGAGCCACCTATCAGTGCCACCTATCACTGCCCATCAGTCCCATCTATCAGTGGTACCTATCAGTGCCCCTTAGTGCCACCCATCCGTGCCACCCATCCGTGCCACCCATCCGTGCCATCTTATCTGTGCCCATCTTTGCCCATCAGTGCCGCCTTATCTGTGCCCATCGGTGCCACCTTAACTATGCCTATCAGTGCCCACCAGTGCAGCCTATCAGTGCCCACCAGTGCAGCCTATCAGTGCCCACCAATGCAGCCTATCAGTGCCCACCAGTGCAGCCTATCAGTGCCGCCTCATCAGCGCACTTCAATGAAGGAGAAAAATTACCTGTTTGCAAAATTTTATAACAAACTATTAAACATGATTTTTTTTTTTTGCATCTTTTTTTTTGTTTGTTTAGCAAAAAATAAAACTCCCAGCTCTAATTAAATACCACCAAAAGAAAGCTCTATTTGTGGGAAAAAAATGATAAAAATTTCATTTGGGTACAGTGTTGTATGCCCGCGCAATTGTCATTCAAAGTGCATCAGCGCTGAAAGCTGAAAATTGGTCTGGGCAGGAGGGGGGTTTAAGTGCCCAGTAAGCAAGTGGTTAAGTCTGGATGCCAACTGAATCAAGAAACCTCATATTGAGGCTTTGTGTGCTGCCCAATTAATGTCAGGATTGGCATCTTCTGCTTTATTAACCACTTGAGGACCGCCGTATTGCCAATGTACGTCAGCACAATGGCACAGGCAGGCACAATCACGTACATCTACGTGATTGCCTTCCAGCGGGTGGGGGGTCCGATCGGACCCCCTCCCGCTGGTTACGGCGGTCCAATTCGGTCCAGGAGCGCTCCGTGATGAGGGGATGGCCGTTGGTTTTCGGCCACCCCCTCTGGATCGCTCCTGGCCAATGAGAAGCTTCCTCCCCTGTGTATTGTTTACACAGGAAGGAGGAAGTGATGTCATTCTCCTCGGGGCGGTCTTTTTGACCGGACTACGAGGAGAAGAGTAAAAGTAAGTGTGCACCAACACTACACTGACATGTAGGTACACACAGGCACACAAACCCCCCCCCGATCCCCCCCCCCGATCGCCCCCCGCCCCCCCTCCCCCCCCAGTCACAGTGTCACTGATTGCATTGATCATTTCTTTACTGATCAATGCATTCAGTGTCAGTTGTGACAGTAAAAACTGTCAGGACAGTTAGTGTTAGGTCCAGGGTAGCCCCCTATCACCCCCCAATAAAGATTTAACCCCCTGATTGCCCCTAGAGTTAACCCTTTCACCCCCTTTTGCCAGTGTCACTAAGCGATCATTTTTCTGATCGCTGCATGTGTCGCTAGGTAGCTAGTTATTTTTTTAGGTTCACCGCCAGGTTTTTATATCGCTAGGTACCCCGATATACTACCCAATAATGGGTTTAACCCCCTGATTGCCGCTAGTTAACCCTTTCACCCCCTTTTGCCAGTGTCACTAAGCGATCGTTTTTCTGATCGCTGCATTAGTGTCGCTACAGTCGCTAGGTAGCTAGTTATTTTTTTAGGTTCACCGCCAGGTTTTTATAGCGCTAGGTACCCCGATATACTACCCAATAATGGTTTTAACCCCCTGATTTCCGCTAGTTAACCCTTTCACCCCCTTTTGCCAGTGTCACTAAGCGATAATTTTTCTGAACGCTGCATCAGTGTCGCTAGTGTCGCTAGGTAGCTAGTTATTTTTTTAGGTTCACCGCCAGGTTTTTATAGCGCTAGGTACCCCGATATACTACCCAATAATGGTTTTAACCCCCTGATTGCTGCTAGTTAACCCTTTCACCCCCTTTCACCAGCGATCACAGTATAAGTGTCACTGGTGACGCTGGTTAGCCAGTTAGTTATTTAGGTTCCCCGTCAGGTTTTTATATAGCGCCAGGGACCCCCATATACTACCTAATAAAAATTTGAACCCCCTGATTGCTCCTAGTTAACCCTTTCACCACTGATCACCGTATAAGTGTTACGGGTGACTCTGGTTAGTTTGTTTTTTATAGCATCAGGGCACCCACCATTTATTACCCAATAAAGGTTTAACCCCCTGATCACCCGGCGGGTGATATCAATTAGGTTTTAGGGTCAGGGTCTGCGTCGCCCCAGGCAGCGCTAGGTTAGTGCCAGTACCGCTAACACCCACACGCAAAGCATACACCTCCCGTAGTGGTATAGAATCTGAACAGATCAATATCTGATCTGATCAGATCTATACTAGCGTCCCCAGCAGTTTAGGGTTCCAAAAAAACGCATTGTTAGCGGGATCAGCCCAAATACCTGCTGGCACCTGCGTTTTGCCCCTCTGCCCAGCCCACCCAAGTGCAGTATCGATCGATCACTGTCACTTACAAAACACTAAACACATAACTGCAGCGATCGCAGAGTCAGGCCTGATCCCTGCCATCGCTAACAGGTTTTTTGGTAGCATTTTATATTCAAATCCGGAAGGCAGTGCTTGGTTTTCGGGGTCCCGTACGTGGCTAGGCTCCCAAAAAGTTCCCCACATGTGGTATCCCCGTACTCGGGAGAAGCAGCAGAATTTATTTTGGGGTGTAATTTGACTTCTGCCCATAGCATGTGTGAGCAATATATCATTTAGTGACAACTTTGTGCAAAAAAAAAAAAGTTTGTAATATTCCCGCAACTTTTGGCAAAATATAAAATATTCCATGGACTCAACATGCCTCTCAGTAAATAGCTTGGGGTGTCTACTTTCCAAAATGGGGTCATTTGGGGGGGTTTTGTGCTATTTTGGCATTTTATGGACTTCGAAACTGTGATAGGTAGTGAGGAGTTAAATCAAAAATTTGCACCCTTAGAAATCCTGAAGGTGGTGATTGGTTTTCGGGGTGCCGTGCGTGACTAGACTCCCAAAAAGTCCCACACATGTGGTATCCCCGTACTCAGGAGAAGCAGCAGAATGTATTTTGGGGTGTCATTTCACATATGCCCATAGCATGTGTGAGCAATATATCATTTAGTGACAACTTGGTGCAAAAAAAAAAAGTTTGTAATATTCCCGCAACTTGTGGCAAAATATAAAATATTCCATGGACTCAACATGCCTCTCAGTAAATAGCTTGGGGTGTCTACTTTCCAAAATGGGGTCATTTTGGGGGGTTTTGTGCTATTTTGGCATTTTATGGCCTTCGAAACTGTGATAGGTAGTGAGGAGTTAAATCAAAAATTTGCACCCTTAGAAATCTTGAAGGTGGTGATTGGTTTTCGGGGTGCCGTGCGCGACTAGACTCCCAAAAAGTCCCACACATGTGGTATCCCCATACTCGGGAGAAGTAGCGGAATATATTTTGGGGTGCAATTCTACATATAACCATGGCATGTGTGAGCAATATATCATTTAGTGACAACTTTTTGTAAAAAGAATTTTTTTTTTTTTTTTTTGTCATTATTCAATCCCTTAGGACAAAAAAAATAAATATTCAATGGGCTCAACATACCCATCAGCAATTTCCTTGGGGTGTCTACTTTCCAAAATGGGGTCATTTGGGGGGGATTTGTACTGCCCTGCCATTTTAGCACCTCAAGAAATGAAATCGGCAGTCATAAATTAAAAGCTGTGTAAATTCCAGAAAATGTACTCTAGTTTGTAGACGCTATAACTTTTGCGCAAACCAAAAAATATACGCTTATTGACATTTTTTTTACTAAAGACATGTGGCTGAATAAATTTTGCCCTCAATGTATGACTAAAATTTAGTTTATTCGATTTTTCTTATAACAAAAAGAAGAAAATATCTTTTTTTTTCAAAATTTTCGCTCTTTTTCCATTTATATCGCAAAAAAAAAAATCGCAGAGGCAATCAAATACCATCAAAAGAAAGCTCTATTTGTGGGAAGAAAAGGACGCAAATTTCGTTTGGGTGCAATATTGCATGACCGCGCAATTACCAGTTAAAGCAGCGCAGTGCGAAATTGCAAAAAGACCTCTGGTCCTTAAGGTATTTATTGGTCCGGAGCTGAAGTGGTTAATGTCAAAGTAAGCTTTAAGGTGGGTAATAATATCTAAGCAGTAAGATTTGTTAGGCCTCTTTCACACAGCCAATCTGTTCAGGTCCGCCTGTCAGTTTTTCAGGTGGACCTGAACGGATACTCTATAGACCTCTATGGAGCGTCGGATTTCAGCAGTGACATGTCCGCTGACATCCGACCCGCTCTGATCCGAAAAAGTGTGACGGAGGAAAAACCTACTTTTCCATCCGTCATGGGATCGGATCGGGTGGTGACGGACTCTGCGGTCCGCCATCACCCAATCTCCCATAGGGGAGAGCGGCACTCTGACAGGTCCATCCATGGGCAGTGTGCAGAGACGGACCTGTCATCTGCCTACTCAGTGGGGATCGATGGAGCAATCCCCGCTGAGCAAGCGGACATCCACGGGGTGGATCAACACGGATCCGCCCCGTGTGAAAGAGCCCTTACTGAGGATAGATTCATTTAGCCCCCAGTGGGATCTAGCTAACTTGATTGTTAAGTTAGAAAATATTAGTACCACAGGGTCATGGCCAGGCCAAGGCGTCGACACTATCTTGGCTACGGTCAATTTGGGTAGCAGTCTCTAAAGGAGAAACACGTGATCGATACGTGAATAACGATTATGAGCCCTAGAAAAGTGGAGATAGTCAAGAGCGGTAGGGTTGGCCTCCCTCCAAGCATCAACTAGTTCATGATGATGTAACAGCTGAGAAAATATTCAGCTTTGTTTGGGAGGTGACTGAAGTTGAGATAAGTGAGATTTGTCTACTATATGGGCTAACGCTAGATTAGAGTACCCAGCTAGGATCACATCTCCCTCAAATTCTGGCGCTGAAGATCGGAGCAAGGATTTGAAAAATGCTACCTGGTTCATATTGGGGGCATAATAGACAAATACAAATTACTCCCCAGGTGTCCCTTTACCATTAGGTACCTCCCCTCCTGGTCCCTCAGTATTTTAGATTCAGTGAATGAGAGTTGTTTTGATAAACAAAGTGCTACCTCTCATTTTTTCTCCCTGATGTCCTACGGGATAACATGTTGGTGCGCCCATGAGAGCATGCAGCTTGGCGATAAGTGGTGCTGTGTGTCTCTCTGACACACTGCATCTCCAATCATAGTAAGGAGCCTCTTACGGAGGCTCCTTACCATGTGATCAGCTGTTGGGGGGGGGGTGTGCTGATAATCAGCACTTTGGTTATCAGCATAGCCCCATCAGATGTGCCACCAACAATGCTCATCAGTGCTCATCAGCTGCCAGTCAGTGCCCCATCAGAAATGCCTGTCAGTGCCCAAAGTGCCAATCAGTGCCCACCACAATGCCAATCAGTACCCATCACAGTGCCAATCAGTGCCTATCACAGTGCCAATCAGTGCTCATTAGTAAAACATTTCAGTAACTCATTATCAGTGCTGCCCATCAGCGCCATCTATTAGTGTCCATCAGTGCCACCTGTCAGTGCCAATCAGTGCCGCCTACCAGTGCCAATCAGTCCTGCCTATCAGTGCCCACCAGTGCAGACTGTCAGTGCCCATAAGTTCCGCTTGCAGTGCTATCTATCGGTGCCCATAAGTGCCACCTATCAATGCCCATCAGTGCATATCATTGCTGCATATCAGTGTCGCCTACCGGTCCTCATCAGTGCTCCATATCAGTGCTGCCTACCAGTGCCCATCAATTCTAAATATCAGTGCCTCCTCATCAGTGCCCATCAGTGCCACCTTATCAGTGCCCATCAGTGAAAAAGAAAACAACGTTTTATAACAGAAACAAAGAAAACCTTTTTTTTCAAAAATGTTGGTCTTTTTTTCGTTTGTTTAGCAAAAAATGTAATCCCAGTGGTGATCAAATACCAACAAAAGAAAGCTCTATTTGTGCGAAGAAAATGGTAAAAATTTAATTTGGGTACAGTGTTGCATTATCGCGCAAATGTCATTCAAAGTGCGACAGCGCTGAGAGCTGAAAATTGCCCTGGGCAGGAAGGGGGGAAGTTTTTGAAGTGGTTAAATAATGCATTACAATTTAACTAAACACATTCGATTTTAGTAGACTAAAATCATTTTAGTCAATTAAAATGTAGTGGAGATTTTAGTCGACTAAAATGTAGGACTAATTACGACTAATTACGACTAACTTCCGAATAAAACTAAATCAATTGAAGAAGGCTAAAGTGGGACCAAAACTAAAATGCAATTTTAGTCAAAAGACTAATGCCGCGTACACATGAGCGGAATGTCCAACAGAAAAAGTCAGGCGGGAGATTTTCATCATATATTCCGATCGTGTGTATGTCCCATCGGACTTTTTACGCCAAATTCTGACGGACCTAGAAATAGAACATGTTCTAAATATTTCCGATGGAACCAATTCCTATCGGGAAAACTGCTTGTCTGTATGCTGTTCTGACGGACAAAAATCGATGCATGCTCTGAAACAAGTACGAGACAGAAGCGCTCGGTGTGGTAAAACTAGCGTTCATAATGGAGCTAGCACATTCTTCACGCAGCAAATTCTGTAATGCTAGAACATGAAGTTGTTTTGCTGCTCATATTTACACAGAGTTCTCACAAACGTATTTCTTGATTATTTCTCCTGATCTCATGAATAATATTGTATTTTTTAAAAGACAGATCTCCATAATAATGTTTACAATTATTTTTTATAGTCATCTTTTTTTTTATATTTAATCGAGATCTCCTTTTTTTTGTATTATTGAAAAATAATTTTCTAGTGATCTCCATATATAATTTTTAATTTTTTTTGTTTGTCAAGTTAACACAATAACATTATTATCTTGTATTTTTTGTTAACCTCTAGGAGGTTGGTGTCCCTTGTTAATTTGTCATTGTCTTTTTAGAAATGTACCTGCCTACTCACAAACAAACTGTCCTATTTGAATAAAACATATAGGAAATATTTTCAGAAACTAAAATCTCCATTTATTCTGGGTAACAAAATAAAGAGGGAGGCAACGCTGGAGAAACTTTTGGAATTTGCAAAGCCTTTTAGCCCCTAGGGCACACATCAAGTCTGTGCAAAAGAAAATTGGTAGCTTGAGGAGTCCATATAATTTGGAGCACAATCTGGTCCAGGAATCCCAGAGATTTGGACTAGCAGCAGATGACATATATGTCCCCAGGCTGTGATACTACACCAGCCTGCGTCTTCTGTCAGACCTTACTGAACCCAGGTCATCATCTTCTCTTTTCTGCAGCCTTCCCTCCACGCTTCCCTGCAGCCTTCCCTGCAGCCTTCCTTGGAGGCTGTGCGTCTGGTGGTGGACTTGTTGCAGGAGGAGGAGGAGGATGGGCGAGCTCATATACGTGGCTGTTCTCAGTCAGCTGGCCCCTCAACCCCTTCTGAAGGGCTTCACCAATTATTCCCTCACAGAAGGGGCATTGGCCCTCCTCCAATTTCAGCAATCTAGTTGCTAGATAGCAGCCACAGGCCTCTTCAGCATCGGGGTGGCTCCTGGGGACATCAGTTGCTTCCCTAATGAGGCCCAGTGCTGCCTCCTCCGTCATCGTCCCCTTCCTGGGCCTTTTGGTTGTAAGGCAGAGGGGAGGCACCAGAGATTGGGTGAGGCTCCTACTGGACCCGCTCACCTCCTGGCTGCCACTAGGCCCATCCTCCTCCTGGCTGCCACTGGGCATGGCCTACCCCTGGCTGCTACTGGGCACAGCCTCCTCCTGGCTGCCACTGGGCACAGCTTCCTCCTGGCTGACATTTTCCAGACCCTCCTCCTGGCTGAGCTCATCCTGTGTATAAAAAAGGGGCATAGTTTTAGTTTTTGGTTCATCAATCACACATCATTTTCAGCTCATGACTTGCAAATTGAATGATAATAAATAGAAAAGACTATCATTCTGACCCCAGCATTTTTCATTCTTGTCCCAAACATTTTTGGCCCCTACTGTCTAAAGATATGTATACATCACTTTCTTTTAAATCATTAATTTGTTAGCAATTATAACATCTAGTTAACATCATTAATATTAGGGCAATAAATATGTCTAAAAATAATATAACTGGCTCCAGCTGGGCACATCCACTTCATCCAGGATGGAAGGCCCAGGTTGTTCCTCGTCAGCCTCTGCTGGGGTTAAGGGAAGGGTGGAAGGAAGGCTGCAGGGAAGGGTAGAAAGAGATTCCCTGCCTTCAGTCTGGTCATCCAGAAACCACAGTTTGTTGAAGTACCATAGCCTGGGGACATACACTTGCGTTGCTGATGCTCCTGATCGGAGTGATTTCTGGATCTTATTATGCTCCTTCTTATACATGTTTCTCAAGATCCCAATTTTCTTTTCCAAGAACATGATGGTTGCATCGGAGATCCGAGTCTTAACACATTCCAGAAGTTTCTCCAGCATTGATCTCCTAGCTTGTTTATTATAATATAAGCTGTGTTTCACCTCCCACAAATTCCTCATCTCCCTGTACGGTACTTGTCAATGAAACTAGCCATAAATTCTGGGTCCTTAAAATGATTCATATTTTTTGTAAGACAATACACAAGACAAAAACACTAATGTGAGCCTAAAATCTCATAATCTTATCCTAATATAGACCTCAATCTTGAAGCTTTATAGGCCACTGATGTAACAAAGTTAAGATTTTACCTTTGTTAGAACGTTTGTCCTTCTTCAGCACACCGAACGTACTGTCACGTACCTGGTGGAAGGAGCCCGGAGTGCAGGGAGCGGCCTCTCGTAAGCCTCTGGCTCGAGATCCCCTGAGAGTGGGAACAGGGACTCTAGAGGTCAGAGTGCACAAGTGCCAAGCAGGTGATGGTAGGTTTGGCCCTGGAGCTGGCGTCAGACAGAGGCGGGTGCAGGCAGGTGGTTTTGGAACAGCTGGTGAGCAGTCAGCGGCTGGCAGCGGGTACAGGTGAAAGTACTGGAGCGGCTGGCAGGCAGGCAACAGGCAGCAGCGGTCACAGATGGCAGGCTGGATCAACAGTCAAACAGGAGGGTCAAACACGGGCCGGGTCGTCAACAGGCAGGCAGCAGAAGTACAAAGGAGAAGGCAGAAGCGTGGTCAGGCAGTCCGAGGGTCAAGGCTGGCAGCAAGCAGGAGTAGTCAGGAACAGGCCGGGTGGATCAGAGCAGGAACAATCAGGTTAGCAGAGGTAAGTCACAGGAACGCTGTAGACTGGACAGCACCGGGGCACTAGAACGGATTCCTTAAGAAGCCCTCTGGGCGCCAAGAACGGTCGCACGGCGTGCCCGCGCGCGCCCACGTGAAACCGTGCAGCCGTTCATGACCCCGCGCACCCGCGTGTGCACGCCCGCAACCTCGCGCACCGTTCGTACCTGCTCGCACCCGCGTGCGTCCGCTCGCGCCAACGCGCGCCCAGGGAAACCTATTAGCGCTCAACGAAGGATTTCTGTGAATAGGTCTTCCATGGGCCGCTGGATTTTGGGGACGACCATGACATTGCCCCCCCCAAGGGGCAGCCTCCGGATGCCCAACTGAGCCATTTTACCCGGATGGGCCCTCTCAAAGGCGAGAATCAGTCTTCTGGCGTGAATGTTAGATTCAGGTTCCCAAGAATTTTCTTCGGGTCCGTACCCCTTCCACTTCACCAGGAATTGAACTTGATTACGTCTACGCCTACAGTCCAGGATAGATTCCACCTCGTACTCGACTTCACAGTCAATGATCTTAGGTTCAGGTGGGACAACCCTCCGGCTGTCAAAGGGATCTGGGACGGCTGGTTTGAGCAAAGCTACATGAAATACGGGGTGAATCCGGAACGATTCTGGCAGTTTCAGCTCAAACGCCACGTCATTTATTTTCTTCACGATAGGGAAGGGACCCACAAACCTTGGCCCCAACTTCTTAGTAGGACAGGCCATCTTTAGGTTCAACGTGGAGAGCCAAACTTGGTCCCCGACTTTGAGTTCAAGCTCCCCCCTTCTCTTCCTGTCAAAGACCTCTTTATTATATCTCTGGGTTTTTGTCATGGTCTCCTGCAGCAGTCTGTTATTGGAGCTGAAAAAGTCGATACTCTCCTGAACCGCTGGTACCGGGCTTTCTGGCAGGTCATTGGACAGAAATGAGGGATGGAAGCCGTAGTTAGCGAAGAACGGGGACTGACTTGTGGCAGAGTGGATGGAGTTGTTGTAGGCAAATTCTGCTAACGGGAGCAAAGGAGCCCAGTCGTCCTGGGAAAATGACGAGAAGCAGCGCAGATACTGCTCCAGCGTCTGGTTCGTCCGTTCCGTTTGCCCATTGGTCTGTGGGTGGTAAGCAGATGAAAGACAAAGATCGATCTTCAGGGCCCTACAAAGTGCTCTCCAGAACTTGGACGTAAATTGCACTCCCCGATCAGAGGTAATATTTGCAGGAACGCCATGTAGCCTCACGATTTCTTTAATAAATACCTCGGCTGTTTCCGCAGCGGAGGGGGTGCCCTTCATTGGCAAGAAGTGGGCCATCTTGGTTAGCCTGTCCACTACCACAAAGATTGTGGAGTAGCCTTCTGATGGTGGTAGCTCTACGATAAAATTCATCGATATCATCCGCCAAGGCCTCTCTGGGACAGGTAATGGTTTCATCAGACCCCAGGCCCTGGACTTGTTGCTTTTGTTCCGGATGCAGGTGACACATGCCTCCACGTACCTTTTACAGTCAGATTTCAACTGGGGCCACCAAAAGGTTTGCTGAACCAATTCGGTGGTCTTGAGGGCTCCGAAATGGCCGGCCAGCGGGTGATCATGGCAAGAACTGAGGACTGGCACCCGGGTCTCCTGGGGAACAAAAATTTTGTCTCCATACCAGAGAAGTTCGTCTTTGGCCAGAAGTGTGACGTTAGGTGGTGCAGCAGTACCAGCGGAAGCCTGCTTGATTAGAGACAGCAGATCTGCTTGAAGGAGAAGAAAGTTCCCTGAGGTCAGAATGGTATCTGGATGTGGAGAAGTCTCTGGCTCGTTGAACATTCGGGACAGGGCGTCCGGTTTGGTATTCTTGGACCCCGGGCAATAAGTTATATGGAATGAAAACCGGGAGAAGAAAAGAGCCCATCTGGCCTGACGTGGCCTCAACCTCTTGGCGGACTTCAAATATTCCAGATTTTTATGATCTGTGTAAATAAGGATTGGGTGTGTGGCCCCCTCCAGTAGGTAGCGCCATTCCTCGAGGGCCACTTTGATGGCTAATAACTCCCGGTCTCCGACGTCGTAATTCGCCTCTGCTTCGGATAGCTTGCGGGAAAAGAATGCGACTGGGTGCAGACGGGACCTAAGCCCATGTCTCTGAGATAGAACCGCCCCAACCGCAATCTCAGAGGCATCAAACTCTAGGATATAAGGCCGGGTCGGGTCAGGATGCTTGAGAATAGAGGCCGACACGAACAAGTTCTTCAGAGTGGAGAAAGCTTCCTGAGCCTCTGGGGACCATTGGAACTTCAGACCCTGCCTGGTCAGTCTTGTGATGGGGGCTATAATAGCAGAAAATCCTTTGATAAATTTCCTATAAAAATTCGCTAATCCGACAAATCGCTGGACCCCTTTTCTGTCAGTGGGAGCGGGCCAGTCACGGATGGCGGAGATCTTCTGAGGGTCCATCTCGATGCCATCTACAGAAATGACCAGCCCCAGAAATTGAATGCTTTGTTGTTCGAAAGTACATTTCTCCGGTTTGGCGTATAGCTCGTGAAGTCGGAGTCGGGATAGTACTTTCCTGACATGTTCCCGGTGTTCTGCCAGGGAGGAGGAGAAGATCAGGATGTCGTCTAGATAGGTAATGACGAACAGGTCTAGGTAGTCTCTGAAGATGTCGTTGATGAAGTGCTGGAATGTGGCGGGGGCGTTACATAAACCAAAGGGCATGACCAGGTACTCAAAATGCCCAAAGCGAGTACGGAAGGCAGTCTTCCACTCGTCGCCATCACGGATGCGGACCAGATTGTAGGCCCCCCGAAGATCCAGCTTCGAAAATACTGCTGCAGACCCCAGTCTTTGGAAGAGTTCCGGCACAAGTGGCAAAGGATAACGATTCTTAATAGTTATCTTGTTAAGGGCCCGGTAGTCAATGCAGGGGCGCAAAGTTTGGTCCTTCTTCTCCACGAAAAAGATTCCCGCTCCCGCCGGTGAAGTATCCAAGTAAGTCTTCAAAGCCACCAACTCAGTCTCTGATAGTGGGAAAATTCTCCCAAAGGGAATTTCTGCCCCTGGAAGTAATTCTATAGGACAATCATATGGCCTGTGAGGGGGTAAGATCTCTGCACCCTTCTTACTAAACACATCCAGGAAGTCATGGTAAGCAGGAGGTACAGCTCGACGGGTTTCTGCGTCAACTTCCAGGCAGAGCAACGAGGAGGAGACCTGGTCGGTTCCCGACAAGCAGTGCTGGAGACAGTAAGGTGAGAGGAATCTTAATTCCCCAGTGGACCAGTCAATCTGGGGGTTATGTGCCCTTAGCCAGGGCATGCCGAGAATGATAGGGAAGAGGGGGGAAGTAATGACATCCAGACAGAGCAACTCTTGGTGGATCCCGGCAATAGAAGTCAATAAGGGCTGAGTCTCCTGGGTCACAGGACCGGATTTGAGAGTAGAACCATCGGCCAGATGTATAGAGAGTCCCTTTGCCCTGGGCCGAAGAGGAATGTTATGTCTCTTGGCAAAAGATAAGTCCATAAAGCCACTGCAAGCTCCCGAATCAATAATGGCGTTGGTCTGGACGTTCCCTCCTGGAAGCTGCAAGGAAATGGACACAGTCAGATGGGAGGTAGTGCTAGGAATGTCAGACGTAAGGGCAGGAGACACAGAGAGGCACTTACGGAGCTTGGCAGGGCAATTGCGCACAAAATGTCCAGACTCTCCACAGTATAAGCAGAGGTTTCCCTCCCGATGGCGTTGGCGTTCTTCTGGCGTCAAGGAAGGCCTAAGTAGGCCCAGCTGCATGGGCTCGGGGAGATCCTGATTCGTCGTGGTGACAGCGGGAGAGGCAGGATGAGGAGAGCTGGGGACCCGAGGAAGCATCCATACTGGACGAGGAGTAGTTGAGGACCGCTCCAGACGGCGTTCCCTTAGCCGCCTGTCAATTTGGATAGCGAGCTTCACCAAGGCTTCTAAAGTCTCTGGAATGCCCACTCGGGCAAGCTCGTCCTTCAAGGGTTCTGATAGGCCCATACGGAACTGATAGCGTAATGCCGCATTGTTCCAATCTGTGTCGGAACTCCAGCGTCGGAATTCCGACACATAGTCCTCTACAGGTCGGCGGCCTTGCTGTAGTGAGTGCAGGGCCGCTTCAGCGGTGGCGGTTAATTGTGGGTCTTCATATAACCGCGACATGGCCTGAAAGAAGATGTCCAGGGTTTCAAGGGAAGGATCCTTCTTCTCTAGTAAGCGGTGGGCCCAGGACTGAGGTTCGCCAGTTAGTAGAGAAATGACATATCCCACCTTGGTGGCCTCAAGGGAAAAGGTCCTGGGCTGGAGAGCGAAGAAAAGTTCACAGGAATTGCGAAAAGTCTGGAATTTTCCACGATCTCCAGAGAATCTCTCGGGTGTAGGCACCCTAGGTTCAGGAGGCAGCATCACTACAGAAGGGGTAGCAGAAGTCCCGGAAGCAGCTGGAGAGGAAGTAGACAGGGCCAGGACCCGTTCCTCCAGCTGACTATAGCCCTCCTGTAAATTCTTCACCGCTTGAGTGAGTCCTGCGAGGTGGCGGCAAAGTTCGTCCATAGGAGAGGCTCCCTGCGTGGGCTCGGACATGGCTGTCCAGTACTGTCACGTACCTGGTGGAAGGAGCCCGGAGTGCAGGGAGCGGCCTCTCGTAAGCCTCTGGCTCGAGATCCCCTGAGAGTGGGAACAGGGACTCTAGAGGTCAGAGGGCACAAGTGTCAAGCAGGTGATAGTAGGTTTGGCCCTGGAGCTGGCGTCAGACAGAGGCGGGTGCAGGCAGGTGGTTCTGGAACAGCTGGTGAGCAGTCAGCAGCTGGCAGCGGGTACAGGTGAAAGTACTGGAGCGGCTGGCAGGCAGGCAACAGGCAGCAGCGGTCACAGATCGCAGGCTGGATCAACAGGCAAACAGCAGGGTCAAACACGGGCCGGGTCGTCAACAAGCAGGCAGCAGAAGTACAAAGGAGAAGGCAGAAGCGTGGTCAGGCAGTCCGAGGGTCAAGGCTGGCAGCAAGCAGGAGTAGTCAGGAACAGGCCGGGTGGATCAGAGCAGGAACAATCAGGTTAGCAGAGGTAAGTCACCGGAACGCTGTAGACTGGACAGCACCGGGGCACTAGAACGGATTCCTTAAGAAGCCCTCTGGGGGCCAAGAACGTCCGCACGGCGTGCCTGCGCGCGCCCACGTGAAACCGTGCAGCCGTTCGTGACCCCGCGCACCCGCGTGCGCACGCCCGCAATCTCGCGCACCCGCGTGCGCCCGTTCGTACCTGCTCGCACCCGCGTGCGTCTGCTCGCGCCAACGCGCGCCCAGGGAAACCTATTAGCGCTCAACGAAGGATTTCTGTGAATAGGTCTTCCATGGGCCGCTGGATTTTGGGGACGACCATGACACGTACATACGACACACGTGTGTTACTTTATATACACTGCACATGCGTCGGCTGCCCCTGACCTTCTTTCTAGTCTATTCCCCACCCCTTCTCTTTGGCTCGCAGTAGGAGTGACATGGCGGAGACACAGCAAGTGTGTGATAATTGGAGTAACGAGGAGGAGGAAAGTCTCAAGGCCGAAACGTCCCGTTCCCGGAGGCAACAATTTAAGGCTACAAATATGCCCTTTCTGAGATGGTGGAGATGGTGGACATCTTGAGGAGGAACAACTATGATGGCAAGAATGGATTGTACATGAACCAGAATGTGAGAAAGGACAAAATCATGATGAAAGTTGTGAAGAGTCTGCACACAAATTTTGAGGTACGATGATCCAAGGAGCAAATAAGGAATTGCTGGTCAGACCTGAAATTGAGGGAGCTGGATCAGTACAGAAGAATCAAGAAAGTGTTTAGAAAAAGTAAATAGTTGTCGTGTGCTCCGATTCTTTATTATTGCTTGCATGCTGCGCCATGTGATTTTCTTTACTGTAGGACATTTTAAAATGGCAAGTTTCAGGTTAGTGGGCACAGTAATCAGTCGCAGTAAACATTGTTCGCTCATTAAATACGGTGTTTTGGGCAGATACAGGTCATGCCTAAATATCTGTGTGCTAAAGTATACCTTTTGTTTCATTCTCATAGGGGACCAAAGACTTGGGGGACACCACTCAACAGATGACACCAGGAACCCCCCACCTGACAAAGAAGGGGAACTCCCATAAACAACATACCCGAGGATCTGGAGGAAGGAGAGATGGAGGAAGTGGGTGAACTTGTCACCACAACAGATGAGTGTCTCACACCCCAGCTCCAAGCAAGCTCCAAAATTCTAAAGTGCAAGTGCACAACTCCTAATCCAGGATATCATGACATGGAATCGTGAAATTGACATCATAAGAAACAAACTAAACGTTCTTAAACAACAAATGCAACCATTTTAAGAATTGTTGTTCTAAAAACACTATTTTTTTGTAATTAGTAAAAGCCAAATTTTGAAGATGCACATGGTGTGTCAACATGTGCTATCTGCCATCAGGGGATTTCAATATTTCCTTTTTTATGGGTGCAACCCCTTCCTCCCAAATGAAGTAGGTGAGAGGAAGGGTTAAAACATGTCCATTGATCCCCCATGATGGCAGATAGCATATGTTGACATTAGGCATGGGATCAGGAGGTAAATACCCATTTTGACTCCCAAATTGTGTGCATCTTCAAAATTTGGCTTTTACAGGGGTGACATCAACCCATCTGATGAAGACATATCCAGACATTTAGGACATACTATAATGTCTGATAATGCCTTCTGGTTTTCTACGTTGAACTTTGTAAGTTCCAGAGTTTTGTATGTTATGTTATTAAACATGCCTATTTTGAACAAAAAACCCTAAAAATGTAAAAAAAAAAAAAAATAGAAAAAAACAAACAAAAAAAAATGTTTACACAAACATTTTATAACGCACATGTGTGAATGTGCACAGAGTAAAAACTTTGCTCATCAACAATGTGTGGCTTCTTCTGGTCAGTACTAGTAGATTTTATCAAGTTAAAAAAGAGAGGAAAAAACCGCGCTTATCAGATAAAAAAAAAAAAAAAACTATGAAAAAGCAGCAACCCAAATGTTATACTACATTTGGCATAAAGAGAAAAAGGGTGGGTTGCGCTAAAAAAATAAATGTAACTAAATAACACAAAAAATGCACCTATGTGAAAAAAACTAAGATACCATAAATAATAATAAATTGTCCTAATATGATGTGAACATTCAAAGGAAAAGCACAATGTGACAACCAATGACCAATTGCCTTAAAACATAAATAAAAACTCAATATATGTGAAAAAAAAATCATAACATTGAATATTAAAGTGTTCATAAAGTCCATGAAAAATATCTACTTCCAAAGTATTCCACGGTGATATGGTGACATCATAAATATCCAAAACGAACGTGAACCGTGCACAACCTCCACCACAGATATTACTGCCGCTTACCGAAGGTGTATGGTTCCTTATTACAGAGAATCATGCAGAGCGGATGACTGATTCCCCCAGTCCAGGGTTTTCACAAACTGATGCAAAGGAACTCTGGAACCCGTTCGCCTCCAAATACACTCCCTCTCACCGATTTACATAGAAGGTAATAAAACTCACAATAGTGTAAAACCCAAGTAAAATTTAAATCGAACCATCGCTCTGCATGGTTCTCTGTAATAAGGAACCATACACCTTCGGTAAGCGGCAGTAATATCTGTGGTGGAGGTTGTGCACAGTTCACATTCGTTTCGGATATTTATGATGTCACCATATCACCGTGGAATACTTTGGAAAAATATTTTTCATGGACTTTATGAACACTTTAATATTCAATGTTATGATTTTTTTTCACATATATTGAGTTTTTATTTATGTTTTAAGGCAATTGGTCATTGGTTGTCACATTGTGCTTTTCCTTTGAATGTTCACATCATATTAGGACAATTTATTATTATTATTTATGGTATCTTCATTGACAACATTGATATATATTTGAAATTTCCTTGCACTTAAAACTTCTCCGCATAGGATTGACAAATTATTAAGTTAAAGCTATTGGAGTTTTTTTTCACATAGGTGCATTTTTTGTGTTATTTAGTTACATTTATTTTTTTAGCGCAACCCACCCTTTTTCTCTCCAGATTTTATCAAGTGCCACGCATGCTCAGATCAAATTCCTACATCAAAGCTATTGGCTACTAGCCTGAATCTAGTCCCATCGTAACGAAATTACGTCATCACGTTCTGAATGATCAGATTTTTCGACAACTTAGTCCGACCGTGTGTATGCAACAGTTTCGGACAAGATCCGATGGACAAAATCCGACGGATTTGGTTGTCGAAAATCTCCGACCGTGTGTATAGGGGCTAAGGTATAATATGCACAAAAAGAAGCACAATCTTGCTTGTGCATAGGTTATTTTCAGCCTTATTAACACAGCTGTTAGAACTGAGGTCCTTTTAGTTCTATAACTAATCTAATGTCGCGTTCACACCTAAGCTGAGCAATGACAGTTGTACGATATACATTTATGCACAGAGTATATATAGTCTTATCTATTAACAAAGTTGTCAGAACTGTCTGAATTACACTGTACAACCAATCAAATCCAAAACTACACTGAAAGATAACAGTTGTATGATTTGAATTTGATTTGTTGCCATGGTTTTCATGTTCTCATTTGAGATAATGAACATCTCATGGGCTTACTCAATGAAGCAGTTAAAAGGTGGTAATATGCAAAATTCAGTAACACGTATCATGTAATTGACCAGTGAAATGTAATAGGCTCAGTTCACATAAGATACACATTTTTATTTTAGCCACGTCACTGTCATTTTTAATTCTCAGTGGAGCTGAAAGTAACTGTCACTTGTTTGGAAACACAGTCAGGGGAATTCAGTAAAGCATTGCTATCACTTTTCTGGTGGTAATGTCCTTTAGAACTATTTGCATCTAATTCAGACAAGCATTTGTGCTTATTTCGGTAACATTACCGACTAGTGTGCCAAATGTAGGTACTGTAGTTCTAACTACCACCACTTTAACCACTTACGGACCAGCCGCCACAATTTTACTGTGGCAAGTTTGCTCGACTGGGCAAATCTACCGTACCTTATGTTGCTTTTCCTTTCGCACACACTAGGGGCGCAAGTGACCAGCAGGCGTGATAACCACCGGGCACCCGCGATCTCTCGTGACAGAGCGAGAACCAGTAAATGTGTGTGTAAACACACAAATCCCGGTTCTTTTAGGGGAGAGGAGACAGATCGTGTGTTTATACTAAGTGGAACTAAACTCATTGATTTAGCGGTTTTACAAAACCGTTAAATTGAAGGCATGCTGAGAATGATAACTACCACATTCGCTTTTGCCCTCAGCCCAGCTGCCAAGCCATCAAATGGCTGGTGTCATAACTGATCACATGTGCAGCACTGTGGAATTTGCAAATCCAACAGAGGCTAAGATGGCAGCTTCCTTGGCTGTAAAGTATAGGCGAGTTTAGTTCTGCTTTAACCACTTGCCGACCATCCGCCGCAGTTGCAGCTGCGGCAGTATGGCACGGATGGGCGAAACAGTACGTAACGTTGCTTCGACCTGTGGCCACTGGGGGGGGAGCCTGAGACGCGCACGCCCCCCTGCTCGCCCACAGAGCCGATGTGAGTGCCCAGCAGTTGCAATCACTGCCGCGCTCCCGCTTTGGACCCATGGAGAACCGGGATCTGTGTGTGTAAACACACAGTTTCCGGTTCTCTGAGAGGGAGAACAGACAGATTGTCTGTTCATACAGAGTATGAACAGTGATCTGTCACCTCCCCTACACAGTCCCATACCCCCTTCAGTTAGAACACATAATAGGGAACACATTAACCCCTTGATTGCCCCCTAGTGGTTAACTCCTTCGCTGCCAGTGACATTTTTACGGTAAACAATGCATTTTATGGCACTGATCGCTGTAAAAATACCAATGGTCCCAAAAATGTGTTAAAATTGTCCAACGTGTCCACCATAATGTCACAGTCCCAATAAAAAATGCAGATCACTGCCATTACTAGTAAAAAAAAAGTAATAATAAAAATGGCATAAAACTATCCCCTATTTTGTAGACGTTATAACTTTTGCGCAAACCAATCCATATATGCTTATGCAATTTTTTTTACCAAAAATATGTAGAATACATATCGGCCTAAACTGAGGAAAAAAAACGTTTTTTATATATTTTTGGGGGATATTTATTATATCAAAAAAGTTAAAAATAATGAGTTTTTTTCAAAATTTACTTTCTTTTTTTGCTTATAGCGCAAAAAATTTAAAAAACGCAGAGGTGATCAAATACAACCAAAAGAAAGCTCTATTTGTGGGGAAAAAAGTAAATTTTGTTTGGGTGCAATGTCGTACGATCGCACAATTGTCAGTTAAAACTACGCAGTGCCGAATTGCAAAAAGTGCTCTGGTCAGGAAGGGGGTAAAATCTTTTGGGGCTGAAGCAGTTAAGAACATTTCACTATGACAAATTTCTAAAGAATTACTGCCAGTTTCCCAGATTTGGAAACTGGTGATAATTAAGGCCAGCTCTAAAATGGCATACAGAGGTATGCCAGAGCTCACAGTGGGGCATGTTTGTGCTGGGAAGCTGGGAAGTCCATACCAGACCCTTATCCGAGCATGCAGCCCAGCCGGTCAGGAAAGGGGGTGGGGACAAGCGAGTCCCCCCCCTCCTGAACCGTACTAGGCCGCATGCCCTCAACATGGAGGGGTGGGTGCTTTGGGGAAGGGGGCACCCTGCGGGCGGGGGGCTTATCGGAATCTGGGAGCCCCCTTTAATAAGGGGGCCCCCAGATGCCAGCGCCCACATTGTACCCCTACACATTCACCTGGGGGAAAAAGTGTCAATAAAAAAAACACACTCCACAGGTTTTTAAACTAGTTTATTAGGCAGCTCTTCTTCCGGCTTCGGGAGTCTCTTCTGACTTCTCTGCACTTTCCAGTTCTTCTCCCGCTCTCTGGCCTCTTCTCCCACTCTGCGGTTCTTCTGCCAGGCTCCTCTGCTATCTTCTGCTCTTTTGCCGCTCTTTTGCTAGCGATGGCCCGGCTTTCTCCTTCGTCGTCGCCGTTGCCGTCGTCTTCTTCTTCCTTCTTCTTCTGTTCTTCCAATGTTGACATGACACTCTCTCCCGCTGTAATGCCATGGACACGGTGCACAATGACTTATATACGCATAAGGGGCAGGGTCACCGGGTGATGTCACCCGGTGACCCCACCCCTTATGACATCACAGTCCCGGGGCATGTTGGGGGATTACAGCGGGAGAGAGCGGCGTGTCAACATCGGAAGAACAGAAGACGAAGGAAGAAAAAGAAGATGTTGACGATGCCGATGACGATGCCAGCGATGGCAACGACGAAGGAGAAAGCCGGGCCATCGCTAGCAAAAGAGCGGCAAAAGAGCACAAGATAGCGGAGGAGCCTGGCAGAAAACCGGTGAGTGGGAGAAGAGGCCAGAGAGTGGGAGAAGAACCGGAAAGTGCGGAGAAGTCGGAAAAGACCCCTAGAGCTGCCTAATAAACTACTTTAAAAACCTCTGTAGTGTGTTTTTTTATTGACACTTTTTCCCCCAGGTGAATGGGTAGGTGTACGATGTACCCCATACTTATTCACATAGGGTGGGGGCCAGGATCTGGGGGCCCCCTTATTAAAGGGGGCTCCCGGATTCCAATAAGCCGGGAGCCCGGTCGGGAAGAGGCCCTTGTCCTCATCAACATGTGGACAAGG
Organism: Lithobates pipiens; assembly: GCF_037356315.1. NCBI lineage: Eukaryota > Metazoa > Chordata > Amphibia > Anura > Ranidae > Lithobates > Lithobates pipiens. Next base: position 1,281,244 of record NW_027507755.1, on the reverse strand, counting down.
TGCTTTGGGGTGGGGTGGCCGCAGGGTGCCCCCCCTTCTCCAAAGCACCCACCCCCCATGTTGAGGGCATGTGGCCTAGTACGGTTCAGGAGGGGTAACTCGCTCATCCCCACCTCCTTTCCTGACCTGCTAGGCTGCATGCTCGGATAAGGGTCTGGTATGGACTTTCCAACTTCCCAGCACAAACATGCCCCACTGTGAGCTCTGGCATACTTCTGTATGACATTTTAGAGCTGGCCTTAGGGCCGGTTCACACAGCGAGGCGCGGCGAGGCGTCTCCGACTTGCCTCGCCGCGACCTGCGGGGACCTCAGCGGCGACTTGCAGAGGACTTCTGTATAGAAGTCAATGCAAGTCGCCCCCGAAGTCGCCCAGAAGTAGTACAGGAACCTTTTTTCTGAGTCGGAGCGACTCGAGTCGCTCCTCTCAGAACGGTTCCATTGTACAGAACGGGGGCGACTTGCGGGAGCGAGGCGAGGCGAGTCGTGTCGCCTCGCATCGCCTCGCTGTGTGAACCGGCCCTTAATTATCACTAGTTTCCAAATCTGGAAAACTGGCAGTAATTCTTTAGAAATGTGTCATAGTGAAATGTTCTTAACTACTTCAGCCCCAGAAGATTTTACCCCCTTCCTGACCAGGGCACTTTTTGCGATTTGGCACTGCGTCATTTTAACTAACAATTGCGCGGTCGTACGACATTGCACCCAAACAAAATTTACATCCTTTTTTCCCCACAAATAGAGCTTTCTTTTAGTTGTATTTGATCAAATCTTTTTTTCTATTTTTTTGCGCTATAAGCAAAAAAAAAGAGCGTAAATTTAAAAAAAAACTCATTATTTTTAACTTTTTTGATATAATAAATATTCCCCAAAAATATATAAAAAATGTTTTTTTTCCTCAATTTAGGCCGATATGTATTCTACATATTTTTGGTAAAAAAATTGCAATAAGCATATATTGATTGGTTTGCGCAAAAGTTATAACGTCTACAAAATAGGGGATAGTTTTATGCCATTTTTATTATAATTTTTTTTTTTACTAGTAATGGCGGTGATCTGCATTTTTTATCGGGACTGTGACATTATGGCGGACACGTGGGACAATTTTAACACATTTTTGGGACCATTGGTATTTTTGCAGCGATCGGTGCTATAGAATGCATTGATTACTGTAAAAATGTCACTGGCAGCGAAGGGGTTAACCACTAGGGGGCAATCAAGGGGTTAATGTGTTCCATATTGTGTGTTCTAACTGAAGGGGGGATGGGATTGTGCAGGGGAGGTGACAGATCGCTGTTCATCCTCTGTATGAACAGACAATCTGTCTGTTCTCCCCTCAGAGAACCGTAAACTGTCTGTTTACACACACAGATCCCGGTTCTCCATGGGCCCAGAGCGGGAGCGTGGTGGTGATTGCTACTGCTGGGCACTCGCATCGGCTCCGTGGGCGAGCAGGGGGCGTATGTGCCTCAGGCGCCCCCCCCCCCTTAGTGGCCACAGGGCGAAGCAACGTTACGTACTGTTTCACCCATCCGTGCCATACTGCTGCAGCTGCAACTGCGGCGGATGGTCGGCAAGTGGTTAAAGCAGAACTAAACTCGACTATACTTTACAGCCAAGGAAGCTGCCATCTTAGCTGCCCATGTGATCAGTTATGACACCAACCATTTGATGGCTTGGCAGCTGGGCTGAGGGCAAAAGCTCGCTCGTCCCCATCCCCTTTCCTGACCGGCCGTGCTGCATGCTTGAACAAGCATCTGGTATGGACTTTGGGGGGACCCCCACACAGTTTTTTCGGCCTAGGGGTTCCCCTTAAAATCCATACCAGACCTAAGGGACATTGCCACCTATCTCTCACGCTCGCTGCAATAGGAAAATGTGTTGGGAGATATACGGTATCCTGCAGCCAAGAACCAGCGCGATACGATATCTGGAAACATTCTCGCGGGCAGGTGCTGTAGCTGTGCTTGCGTCGTATTTGGTCTTTCGGACCAGCATACAGACAAACGGGCTTCCCGATAGGAACTGGGTCCGGTGGACTTCCAATGGCTATCACTGCTGTCTCAGCCAATGAGGAGGGAGAGTCCCAGGAGAGCTGAGGCTTTTGTGCATATCGCTGGATCGAGATGGGGCTCAGGTACGTTTTTGGGGGGGCTACTGCACACAGAGGAGGGCACTCATGTATGCTCACTCTCGGGTCACTTCTCTGTGTCTATATGACACACACAGCATGGATCAGCCCCACCGCCTGCTCCCTCCTCACTGGCTGTGATTGACAGTAGCGGGAGACAATGTCTCAGCTAATGAGGGGGGAGATACCTTCCTCATTGTAGCTTGTAATTGTGCCTCAAAACTGAGGTCCTCCAGCCCCCTTATTAGCTTTGTGGCCCTTCTCTGGACTCTTTCCAGTTCAAGGACTTCCTTTTTCAGGATTGGTGACCAAAACTGAACAGTATACCCAATTTCGATATAAAGGATGTCTGCAACGCTCTTTAGGAAATCCCAACAGTATGTTTTTCTATCCTGTTACATTTGTTTTCTGAATTTTTGTTTTGCATTATTGCAATTAGCACATTGATGCTTGCAATGCTGAATATGATCTCATACCAGTTTTAGCCATAGCATGTACATTAGCATTTTACTTCATTAAAGAGGGCTAAGTTAACATCTGTTTCCCACGTTTGCACAAAACATGGGAACTGTAGTACAAAAGCGTGCTTGGCCGGGCTGTGAATTGGTTAAGTCACCTGTGGCCATGCAAGGTGCACATCAATGTTCTAATCTGTTAGGGGACTGAGAGCCAGTGGTCTGCAATATTTGTTCAACAAACCAGTTACACTTCTTAGCTTTTATTTCATGCTTCCTTTCCAATCCTGGCATCTGATCAGATGGGAATGTGCCAACAATCAGCTTCACACCTGTCAGCTGCACACCGTGTAATGTCTGTTAACTATTCCCTGTCCAGACATTGGTTGGCCATAGCTTTTTCTCTGCAAAAGAACCGAACATGCAGATTAGAGATGGGGGATTGGTCGGGCCCAAGCATAAGTTCGGGCTGAACTTTCATTGTTTGGATGTTCAAATGGGTTGTTCCACCATTTGTTCACCCCCCCCCCCCCCCCCGAACCGACCACAACGTATTGTGGCGCTTAACAGTGCATTGCAAGCCCTGATTGGCTGAAGCAGTGAAAGCTTCAGCCAATCAGGGCACAGAGCACTGTCGGAGTCATGAGTGGACACTGTCATCATGGCTGTATTCAATCATGGCTCATTCCCACCCCACAGTATAAAAGTATTCAATGACAGACATTTTCAGTTTGATTTCGGTGTGGAGTGAGATAGAACAGGGCTCTGTTCAGTGCCTTTTAGTTAGTTAGTGTGCTATACTGTGTTATTTTGCTTCAATTGTCAGTGTAGAATATTAGTTTAGTGTCAGTCTAGGGATATAGTTGGAAAGGCAAAAATGTAGCGCTAACAAAAAACAATATTGATATGAGAGAGTGCAAAAAAGTGTTGTATGTAGTGAAAAACCTAAATCAACAAATGGGTTATCACTCAAATGAATAAAACATAGTAAGTGTCCATAAAAATACTATGTGATCCAAAAAGTAAACCAATAGTTCAGTCCCAAACTCCTATATGTCAATCACAGATGTAATAGTTCATATTATGGAGGAATGGGGAGACACCCAATAGGCATCCGAAGGCAATAACACCAAGTAGATAAATAAAGAATGGGTACTCTTACCAGAGTCTGTGGACCTGCATGTGGATAACACCAGGTCAACCAAGCATGAACAGGTGAGTCCTCGATCTCACAGGAACAATGGATGGGTCCTCAGTCTCTCAGGGACAATCCAGCCTATCACAATTGGTCCTTCAACTAGGAGTGGGCATACCTCGATGTCCTCAGGGATCACGACCTTCTCTCAATGAAGTCCAAAGATTGGGGAGCAGCCACCAAGCAATGGGTCTCCGATGAGTGTGGAAGAGGCTCACAGGGTGGATCATATATAAAACAAAAAAGGACAACCGCCTCCCATAGTGTAGTTCAAAGAGCACTTATGCTGTTTATTGGCGTAAAACCAACATACACAAAATATAAAAAATAGTAAAATAAAAAATCACAATGTTTAAAAGCAATATAGGGAACATAGAAACCAGCCCTACATAGGTAACTGTGGTAGCTGGATTGTCCCTGAGAAATCAAGGACCCATTTATTGTTCCTGTGAGATCGAGGACTCGCCTGTTCGTGCTTGGTGTTCATAAGAATTTTGTCACATTCGTGTGTAGCAGCTGTTTGTTTGTTGGTTAACAGGTTAGCGCAATAATCTTCCATATCGCACATTCACCTATAGGGATATAGTTACATAGTTAGTCAGGTTAAAAAAAAGACACAAGTCCATCTAGTTCAACCATAAAAATAAATAAATAAAAAATAATACCAAACAGTCCCATATACCCAATTCTATACCCACAGTTGATCCAGAGGAAGGCGGAATACCCCAGCAAAGCATGATCCAATTTTCTACAACAGGAGAAAAATTTCCTTCCTGATCCCCCGAGAGACAATCGGATTTTCCCTGGATCAGCTTTACCTATAAATGTTAGTACCCAGTTATATTGTGTGCATTTAGGAAAGAATCCAGGCATTTCTTAACGCAATCTACTGAGCTGTCCAGAACCACCTCTGGAGGGAGTCTATTCCACATTTTCACAGATCTTACTGTGAAGAAACCTTTCTGTATTGGAAAATGAAATCTCTTTTCCTCTAGGTGTAAAGAATGACTTCTTGTCCTCTGTGTTGACTGTAAAGTGAATAAAACAAGGAATGAGGGAAGGAAAGGGGAGAAGGGGCTGGAGGGTAACCAACCCCCGGGACTTTTAAATGGTACCAGAAATAGGAAAAAATCATAAATAATACCCACAGAAATAGTACATTCTCTTTATTAAATATTGAGTAAAAAAAAAAAAAATATTAAAAATTGAAGTCCATAGATGAACACATATACAGTCTTCAAGAGAATCAACTCATGGAAATGTATACAAGAGGGGTACACTTCAAATCACCATGAAATGTTACCAGTCCAACACATTTTCTTATGCTGCGATTTTCTTTTCTTTCTACATGTTTCGCTCTCATGAATTTTTAAAAACTGAAAAAAAGTACAAAAATTACAAACATGAAAAACTGTATTAAATGCAAGTTGTGTTTAACAAAACATAACAATAATACGCAGGTATTATATATCAATAGATATTATATCATAATTATTGTAGGAATTTTGTAGAGAGTAAAGTGAATAACTCAACACCAAGTTCACTATATGGACTACTTATATATTTGTACATGTTCATCATATCCGCTGTTAATCTCCTCTTCTCAAGAGAGAATAAATTCAGTTCCTCTAAAGCCCCGTACACAAGAGCGGACTTTTCGACATCCAAAGTCTGACGGAATGATTCCGTCAGGCTTTTCGATCGTGTGTGGGCTGCAACGGACTTTTGATTCGCAAAAGTCTGACAGACTTTAGAAAATGGAACATGCTTCAAATTTTTCCGACGGAACTCCGCCGGACCCAGTTCCTACCGAAAAATTTGCTTGTGTGTATGCTATTCCGACGGACTAAAACCGCCGCTAGGGCAGCTATTGGCTACTGGCTATGAACTTCCTTATTCGAGTCCAGTCGTACGTCATCACGTTCGAATCCGTTGGAGTTTGGTGTGATTGTGTGTGGCCAAGTCCGCTCATTCGAAAAGTCCTTCAGAACTCTGTCGGAACTCCAGGAGAACTCCGGCAGAACTCCTTCGGAAGTCTGTCGGACATAAGTCCACTCGTGTGTACGGGGCTTAATCTTTCCTCATAGCTGAGCTTCTCTATGCCTCCTATCAGTTTGGTTGCCCTTCTCTTCACTTTCTCCAGTTCCCCGTTATCCTTTTTGAGAACTGCTGCCCAAAACTGAACTGCATATTCCAGATGAGGTCTTACTAATGATTTGTACAGGAGCAAAATGATATCTCTCTCTCCGGAGTCCATACCTCTCTTAATGCAAGAAAGGACTTGCTTGCTTTGGAAACCGCAACTTGGCATTGCATGTTATTATTGAGCTTATGATCTACCAAAACCCCCAGATCCTTCTCCACTACGGATTCCCCCAGTTGTACTCCCCTAGTAGTTATGATGCATGCATATTCTTATCCCCCAAGTGCATAACTTTACATTTATCAACATTAAACCTCATCTGCCACGTAGTCGCCCAATTAAACAGCGCATTGAGGTTGCTTGTAAATTGGAGACATCCTGTAAGGACGTCGATCCACTGCACAGTTTGGTGTCATCTGCAAAGACTGGCATGGTACTTTTTATCCCAGACCCTATATCATTTATAAAGATATTAAAAGGTAAGGGTCCCAACACCTAACCTTATGGTACACCACTGATAACCATAGACCATTTAGAGTAAGAATAATTAACCACTACTCTCTGAATTCTGTCTTTTAGCCATTTTTCTATCTATTTACAAACTTATATTTCCAAACCTGTAGACTTTACCTTTCACATTAGCTGTGTGTGGGGAAATGTGTCAAACGCTTTTGCAAAATCCAAGTATACCACATCCACAGCCACCCCTCTGTCCAAGGATTTACTTACCTCTCTGCATAAAAAGAAATCAGATTTGTTTGACAACTTCTGTCTTTCATGAACCCATGCTATCTGTTACCTAAAATATTTTTTTCCAGCAAGAAACAACTCTCAAGTATCTCCCCGACTATAGAAGTTAAACTAACAGGTCTATAGTTACTTGGTAAAGAGTTTGTTTCCTTTTTAAATATAGACACCACACTGGCCCTACGCCAATTCAGCGGTACCATTCCCATCATTAATGAGTCCCTAAAAATTTGAAACAATAGCTTTGAAATGACAGAGCTCAATTCTATTAGGATCTGTGGGTGGATGCCATCTGGTCCAGGATAGTGTGAGTGTAGTGAGGAGGACCATCATTCAGCTTTGCATAGTGTGCAGCTGGACTAGGGACAGCTCAGATAGTTTCAGTGTAGTCTAGTGAGACAGTGTCAGTAATCTTGACATTAGTGTATAGCTATAGTAGGGACATCTCAGATAGCGTCAGTGTAGTGGCGGTTGAACACCGTCTATTTGATTGTTCTGTGTGCTATTCTGTGTGCGTTACTGCCAGTTTAACGCAATATAGTCCTGTGAATAGAGATGGGCGAATTTCCAATGGACGTTTCGCAAACACGCCAAAAGTTTGTGAGCCGCAAAGTTCGCAGCGGGCCCCATTGACTTCAATGGCAGGCGAACCTTAAAAACCTACAGGTCATATTTTCAGCCACAAAATACTTACTAGCTGAGCACACATAGTCCCACCACATGGCCACTGACATAACACATGTATGAAGTGAATCTGGGATCGACAACTACAAGCCTTCTTTTTTATCTGTGAAATTTTGACAATTCAGGACTCAGGAGCGCTTGAAGGCAATGGAGGAGAGGAAAGGTCAGGGTAGGCTATGAAGAGGGTGCAGGAGATGATCACCAGCACCATGATAGAGAGCACTGACACCAGCACCGTAATAGAGAGCACTGACACCATCACAGAGATAAAGAGCACTGACACCAGCACCAAGATAGAGAGAGAGCACTGACACCAGCACCATGATAGAGTGCACTGACACCAGCACCATGATATATAGCACTGACACCAGCACCGTGATAGAGAGCACTGACACCAGCACCGTGATAGAGAGCACCGACACCAGCACCGTGATATAGAGCACTGACACCAGCACCGTGATATAGTGCACTGCCAGCAGCACCGTGATATAGAGCACTGACACTAGCACCGTGATATAGAGCACTGACACCAGCACCGTGATATAGAGCACTGACACCAGCACCGTGATAGAGTGCACTGACACCAGCACCGTGATATAGAGCACTGGCACCAGCACCGTGATATAGAGCACTGACACCAGCACCGAGATAGAGAGCACTGACACCACACCAGCACCGAGATCGAGAACACTGACACCACACCAGCACCGAGATAGAGAGAGAGCACTGACACCAGCACAGAGATCAAGAGCACTGACAGCAACACTGATACCAGCAACTCGCTGCTGGGCCCCAAAAATATGACACCGCTCAACCTCTTCAAACAGGAGGGTACGGGCATATAGTACGGTGCGCTTTTTTTGTACAAGGAAGTGAGACAAATGTAGAAAAAAGGTCTGTGTGCTCTATTAAATAAATAGTTTATCGAGATATACATGGTCTACTGGTCACATGTGTTGAATTCCTCCCAGATCCATGCCTCATTCATTTTTATCTTATATCTTATATAGCTTATTGGTCACAATCCCCCTTGCTGCGCTGAACGTCCTTTCGGACAGGACACTGGACGAGGGGCAAGCCAACAGTTCCATTGCAAGATGGGCAAGCTCTGGCCAAAGGTCAAGCCTGCCCACCCAGTAGTCCAGGGGTTCATCACTCCTCAGAGCGTCCACATCGGCCATTAACCCAATGTAGTCAGACACCTGTCAGTCTAGGCGTTACCTGATGCTGGATCCGGATGAGACCTGTCATTTTTTTACGCTCGAACATTTGGCCCACGGAAGCCTGCCTTTATGCAGAAAAACGTGAGGATGGCATGATGGAAGGTGGAGTGGAGGACAATTGTGAGGAGAGAGGAGAAGGAGAAGTAGAAGACGAGGCTGGACGTTGAGAGCCTGGAGTGTGGCTTTGTGGGTTCCGTTGCTCCCACTGGGCTCGGTGATGACAGCTCATGTGCCTTCTTAAGGCGGTCGTCCCTAGATGAGTGTTGGGCTTACTGCGACTTATGCGTTGACTGCAAAGATTGCAGATGGCAACACTATTGTCAGCAGCGGAGACACGTTAAAAAAAGCCTGCGGAGCCATGTGCCGGCATCCTGGGAGCGCCAGATGTGACCGTACATGGTTGACGCCTCGCTCCTGATACATAGCAGTCTGCTTTGTCCCTCCTGTGCAATGTAAGTTCTTCCTCCCTGTCTGCTGGTCCATATCTCCCTCTGAACTCCTCTTCCTCTCTTGTAGGCACCCACATGACATCACTACACACGTCATCATAGACGTCACCTTCCCCACCGCTATAATTAGAGATCTCGGAGTAGGCAGCAACAGCGGGGACCAACCTCCTCCTTGGGCTGATCTGGTTACTGTCGTCAGACTGCTGAGTGGCGGTTGATGCTACCTCCTCTTCCTGATCCAATGTCAAGAGTGACTGCGCATCGGAAATGTCTTGATATGGATCGGAAAATAATTCCTGTGACTCAAGCGGAAGGTATATGGTGGTGGTGGTGTTGGTGGTAGTGTCTTTGGGGGTGCACATAGCAGAGAGTGAAGAAGAGGGTGCAGATCGAGAGGATGAGGAGGGTGCAGAAGAGTAAGGCTGAGTGAGCCACTCAACCAAGTCTGGTGCGTCCTTTGACGTAATTGCACGCACCTTCTGCAATTTGTCACTTTAGCTCAAGCCTGTTGCTCCTGCCCTACCCCTACCACCCCTGTGGTAGGGCCTGCCTCTTCCTCTGCCTGTCATTTTTTAAATGACCCTGTGACAAAAGTCTCTAGAGAAGTGCTGTATGTATGTGGAAGAAGGTATATAACACCCCGCTTCAATCTGTCATTTTTGGGGGCCACTGGTCTATCACACCAGTTATAATACTTTTTTTTATTGCGTTTGTCACTCTTTGTAGTATCGCTGCAGAACCGCTCAGCAGTCACAATGCTGCACAGTGCAAATGCTCGATACTATGCTTTCTATATGTGCAAGTATTTTATACATGTATTACACACCTATATACTGCACACCAAATAGTACACCTATACCAGTCCTTAAAAGGACCTTTGTGGACCTAGTAGCTAGTGATTTGCAGACTGTCCCTCAGTCCCCACACTGATAAAAGACAGCTGCAGAAACTAGCAGTAATCTGCAGCACAGCAGTGCACCAGCACCCTATATATTGTACACCTATACCAGTCCTTAAAAGGACCTTTGCGGACCTAGTAGCTAGTGATTTGCAGACTGTCCATCAGTCTTTACACTGATAAAAGACTGCTGCAGAATAGGGTAGCAGTCAGCAGCAGTGCATCAGCACCCTATATACTGTACACCTATACCAGTCCTTAAAAGGACCTTTGTGGACCTAGTAGTAATAGCTAGCTAGTGATTAAACTGACTGTCCCTGCTACACACAGCGTCCTGTCCCTACACTGACGAAAGACAGGCTGCTGCAGTCACCAGCATAGCAGTACACTGAACCCTATATACTGTACTACACCTATACCAGTCCTTAAAAGGGCTTTTGTGGACCTAATAGCTAGTGATTTGTGTCACTACAGTCTCTCCCTGCTGCACACAGCATCCTGTCCCTACACTGACAAAAGACAGGATGCTGCAATCACCAGTACAGCAGTGCACTGAACCCTATATAATGTACTACACCTATACCAGTCCTTAAAATGACTTTTGTGGACCTAATAGCTAGTGATTTGTGTCACTACAGTCTCTCCCTGCTGCACACAGCGTCCTGTCCCTACACTGACATAAGACAGAATGTAAAATGGTTGCCAGATCAGGTCTATTTATAAGGTAGGGGGTATGTCCAATTGTCCATGTGCTGAAATGTCTCAATTGGCTGTCCTGTACCCCATGATGGATGTGTCATCATGGGTCAAAGTTCTTTCACACTGTAAACACATATGTCCACCGGGCAAACAGCGGCAATAGTCCGCTGGTTTGGCGACTCGCGAACATGCAAAATTTGCCGCGAACCAACCGCCGGGCGAACAGTTCGCCCATCCCTACCTGTGAGTGTTACTGCCAGTTTTTTTTTTGTTTTTTTTGTTTTTTTATAAAAAAATAAAAATAAAAAATGTATATATTTATCCCACACACTTAAACCTAACACCCCTTATCCCTAATTTCCTCCCCACCCCCTAAATCTCTACTCCATTCGTTCCCCACCCCACTCACTCCTCATTCACTACCCTATAACTAATGACTTCAATAAGTCTAACTTACTTAATAAGTAAGGTCCCTATTAGGAGGGGAAATATCGGAACCACTGGTTTAGATTAGCTGTCCGTCAGTTTCTCCCATACCACTTATGCTACCTATCTATTCACATCTATTTCCGTACTTATGGCTTCTATTGCTAATCAACTTATCCCTTATTTCGTATCCCTAGGCCTCTCCTCTCTCTCCCCTCTCGCCCTTGATCTCCCAGTTATATTCTGGGAGCGGATGGCGCAAGGATGGGGCAAGGGGGAGGGAAAGAAGAGGGGGGGAGAGAAAGACAGAAAACATTTTTTTTTTTTTTTTAAGTTCTATATCTGTGTGTGTACACCCGTATATATATATTACTTTTAATAATCGTGTTTTATATAATCTTCAATTACTCTTTAGATCATACCCGCCCCCCTTTTATTTAATCTTTTACCTGTGAAAGAGAGAAAGAAAAAAAAAAAAAAAAAAGCTTTCATTTAGATCCCTTTTTCTTTCTTTTTTTTCCCTTCCTGTGCATACCCATATATGCATATATAATATTACTTTTATTAATCGTGTTTTATATCAACCTTATTACTCTATAGATCACCCCCATCTCTCTTTATTAAATCAATTAACTGTGAGAGGAAGAGAAAAGAAAGAAAGAAAAAAAAAATTTTTTTTTGCAATACTTCAGTATATCAAAAACCTCCTCATCCCTTTTTTATCTAATTGTGAAAAAAAAGAAAAAAAAAAACACCAAGTAAATAAATACATAAATAAATTGATGATAATTAACATATTAAAAACCTACTCACCCATAGTGGATAATAATAATAAAAAAATAAAAATAAAAAAAAAATAAAACCCTACTCACCACTATTACCCCTAGTTATAAAGGAAAAAAAAAAAAAAACTCCAGCTATTCTATGCACCCGATCGATCAACAGATCATCTATGGACAAATCCTCGTCCAACCCTTGGAAGATCCCCTGTAAAACCAAAGTCAAGTCCCTTGAGTTCACATTTTCATCCAGACCTCTGATTCTTATATTATTTTTTCTGCTTCTATTTTCATATTCATCTAAAGCAGTTCTAGCTTGTAATAATTATTTTTCTTGTTCCTGTAATCTTTCTTTTAGTTGAAACATCTCTTGCTCCATATTTGTCATTCTTACATCCAGTCTGCCCATTGACTCTTGCGTTTTTTGGGTGGATGTTTTAACCTCTTGTATTTCAGCTTTATAGGTATCCTCCAATCTGTGTACATATTGATCCATGTCCACCCTAGTAGGGAGGGAGCGAATATATGTCCTTATGTCCCAACTTTCATTATCTCCCTCCCTTTGTTCTGTTAATAATCCCGTTATCTCTATCGGTGAGCTGTTCCTGGGGTGACTTGTTGTTTCCTCTCCTAGTGTCCCCAAAGACGCTGATGTTTCTGTTTCTGTCATTTCTAGTACTTCCTGTGATATTTGTAACGTATGTCCTATATGTGATGTTTGTTGAGGTGATTGAGATTGAGATTGACCCTGTATCTCTTTCTGTGAATGCATTTGCTGAAAAAACTCCTTAATATCAGTGGTTTGAGTGGCTTGGGCCCCTGTGGTACCTTTAATTCCTTCTTTTTTGTCCTTTTTATTTTTTTGACTTTGTGGTGTTTTGCTACCCCTTTTTGGTGCCATATCTTATCCTTTAGTATTTCTATGGGGTTTTTCTGTAGGGATTTCAGCCTTTTTCTAGACACCGTTTTTTTTTTTTTCCCTCTCCTTTCCTTCCTTTTCTCTGCAATGTTTATCAGCAGTAGCCTTAAATAAATTATCGACCGTCCAGTATACCATCCAGCATATCTCAATAGTACTTTAGATATAATCCTCTTGTATGTATATCTGGTTAACCAATCCATTATGGGTCATACCTAAATTATACCAAGTCCTTTTATTTTGTATACTCTGTATATTAAACTCTTTTTTTTTTTTTTTGGTTTAATTGGCTTATGATTGAACTCCCATAACTAGATCATTAGACCCAACAGCAAACAACCATCTATGATTTTAAACACTTTTATGTTTAAGTGTACTCTTCCCTTTTCCTCTTTTTTTTTTAAAACTTTCCCAGGGTCTTTTCTCTTCTTTTTCTTTCTATTATTGTCTGATATTCATACAGTTCATTTATCTTTAAAGCCAAAACAAAAGAAAAGGTAGATAGAAAAAAACATTTTTTTTTTGTTTTACTGTGTCTTGCTGTGTCCCCGCTGTGTCCTTGGATCACTCTGGAGCTTTAATCATTCATCTGGGGCTCCTCTGAGGATCTGCGGCCTCTGCTCTCTGCCCTCCACCATGGGCACCTCCGCTGCTCCCCCTGGGGTCCCTCCTGGTCCCCGCTGGTTCCTCCGGGTCCGCCCCGCTGCGTGGACGGTCAAACAGCTATCGGCATCGGCCGTCGGCTTCCACCCGCGCACCGATGCCCTCGCCGGACCTCCTCCACCTCTTCGGCTCAACTCGGCTCGGCTCAGCTCGGCTACGCGCCGTTCCGCGGCGCTCTGCACGCTGGCGTTGCTCCACACGCTGGCTCCACAAGTCTCACAAGCAGGCTCCGGTCCTCTCGGCTCACTCCTCCAGAGTCCGCACAACCCCCCAAAAGAAGGCACAGACAGCCGCTGCTGGTCCACAGGTATGCTAGTGTCTGAGTGTCTCTTTCTCTCATCGAGGCATATTAGGGTAGTGTCCTTATCATCCAGCCATATACACCAGGCTTAAGCAGCAGCATCAGCAGCAGCAGCAATGGGTTCACTCTACGGAACAGCCATCTCCCCCAGCAGCTCGTGTTACTGCCAGTTTAACACCATATAGTTCTGTGTGTGTTACTGCCAGTTTAACACTATACAGTTTTGTATGTTACTGACAGTTTAACACTATTTACTTCTGTGTGCATTACTGCCAGTTTAACGCCATATCATTTTTTGTGTGTTACTGCCAGTTTAACGCCATATAGTTCAGAAACTATATCATGGTGTTTAAAACATGTTGTCTTATCAAGAGTGTTTTAGCATTTAAGCATGTGCATAAAATGGAAGAAATGGCTCTGGTGGTGAATGGGTTAATGAGTAACTGAATACAGCTGTTAACAAAAATGGTACTTAAGTAATTTAAGATTATATTATTTCATGAATGCTACAATCATAATTTTTGATGAAAGTATCCTCAACTTGCACAGTAAAACTAAACCTGTTTCAGAATTCCGAAATGTATTAACTGATAATAACTCTCAGTTCAATTGTAATCTGTATTACATAGTTGCAAAGGATCCTCTGTGGGATTTTCTTGTAATTAAAATCTTACTCAAGCTCCTTAAATTATTGAGAAATGTATTGTTTGTAGCAGTTAAAGAGACCCTGTCATTGCATAAAGGTTTCTGAAAAAGTGTTCCTGTAAAATAGAAATGTGAAACCCTCTCTTGCTGGCTGCACCACCAGAACACATCTTCATTAGAAAACCCCCTCTGGTGAGACATTTTCTAGTCTAATATGCAAGGGATTGTCAAATAAATGGCATGGGGGGCTGGCAACTTCCCTGATGGGCATGAACTAAAAAAAAATAATACCTCAATGTGGTTCTGTATTTCCGCCTGCAGGGGGCGCATGCACCACTGGTGGGCCACTTCTGCGGTGATAATTAACAGTAAAGGCTGATCTGCAGGGTCCAGGCACAGAGATCTGAGATATGCCATATGCCATATGTAAATCAGTTCTGACGGGGGGAAGGGTATCTCAGTTCTGACAGGGGGGAAGGGATGTATTCTGTGTCTCTACAAAGCGGGAGTTAGAATCAACCTCTTCCCCTATTGAAAGAAGCACACTGTGACTGTGACTGCCTTAGATGCTTAACCCCTTCCCAACCAGTGTCATTAGTACAGTGACAGTGCATATTTTAACCACTTCAGCCCCGGAAGAATTTCCCCCCTTCCTGACCAGAGCACTTTTTGCGATTTGGCACTGCGTCTATTTAACTGACAATTGCGCGGTCGTGCGACATGGCTCCCAAACAAAATTGACGTCCTTTTTTCCTCACAAATAGAGCTTTCTTTCGGTGGTATTTGATCATCTCTGCGGTTTTTATTTTTTGTGCTATAAACAAAAAAAGAGCGACAATTTTGAAAAAAAACACATTTTTTTTTACATTTTGCTATAATAAATATCCCCAAAAATATATATAAAAAAATTATTTTTCTCAGTTTAGGCTGATACGTATTTTTTACATATTTTTGTAAAAAAAATTGCGATAAGCATTTATTGATTGGTTTGCGCAAAAGTTATAGCGTTTACAAAATAGGGGATAGTTTTATGGCATTTTTATTAATTTTATTAATTATTCTTTTACTAGTAATGGCGGGGATCAGTGATTTTTATCATGACTGGGACATTATGGCAGACACATCGGACATTTTTAACACATTTTTGGGACCATTGTAATTTATACAGCAATCAGTTCTATACAAATGCACTGATTCCTGTGTAAATGACACGGGCAGTGAAGGGGTTAACCACTAGGAGGGCAGTGTAGGGGTTAAGTGTGTCCTGGGGCTTGTTTCTAACTGTGGGGGGGGCGTGGCTACATGTGACATATCCCTTATCTCTGCTCCGATCACAGGGAGAACGGGGAGATGCTTGTTTACATTAACATCTCCCTGTTCTTACTCCCCATGACACGATCGCAGGTACCCCCGCCGCGATTGAGTCCACGTTATCTGCGACCCGGCTCACGGAGCTTGCCACGGGCGCACGTCGCCGGCTGCATGCGTGTGCCCGCTGGCCGCCCCTTAAAGGGCAACGCACAGGTACATGATTCTGCCTGTACGAGCCCTTTTGCCAACATATATCGGTGTGAGGTGGTCGGCAAGCGGTTAAACACTGATCACTTTAGTGTAAAAAGTGTCAGTTTGTTTCTGATTGTCCGCCGCAATATTGCAGTCCTGCTGTAAGTCTCTGATTGCGCGCCATTGCTAGTATAAAAAAATTCTATAAATATATCCCATAGTTTGTAGACACTGTAACGTTTACATAAACAAGGGGTTCCAAACTGGCGGCCCTCCAGCTGTTGTGAAACTACAAGTCCCATGAGGCATTGCAAGGCTGACAGTTACAAGTGTAGCGGGGTCTCTTTAAGGACTATAAAACTACTGTTCCCAGAACCCCGCTGGTTCCCAGGATGTTTGGAGTTATGCCCCAGAGACTCATGGGGGAGGGCATATAAGGAGGGGGAGAGGCCTAGTTCGCTCTTTTTGGACACCCCCCCCTCTCCTAGCAAGAGGAGGTCTGTGCTGAACTGCTGGAGGCACAAGGCCTGAAGCCTGGGCCTTGTGCTCTTTTCCAAAGAGCCCTCTGCCAGCCTAGCTGCACCTGAGAGACATTTTCTCATCCTTGCTGCAGTACACCAGAAGGATTGAAGACTCGGAGGTCGTGGATTCCTGTTCCTAGACGAATCGGCGGAGGAAACGGACTTGGACTTGTCCGGGTGGTGAGAGCTATTTAAAGACAGATACTTTATCTTTATTATTCGTTTGGATTACAAAGTTGTTCTTCAAGTGCACCACCGAAAGATTGCTAGCGAATATTGTTTCACTGGACTTCCATCTAGATCAGTCAGGCCTGACTGCATAGGTAGATAGTGCTGGGTGTTAGTTTACCCATGCGGGGAAGTAGCTGAAAAAGGGCAGCGCTAGAGTTGCATAGCAATACTTTATTATGCTGATTACTCTATTTATCTTTATTACTGGTTACTGCAGGGACCTGCTTATGTGTTGCAAACCAAATGTTCGATTCATGTTATTCCTTTTATAAAAACAACAAGTAAAGTCAGTTATATACTTTCAAAGATTGTCTATGAGCTTGAGTTGACCACCCACGCACACACACCTATTTAGAGTATAAGCGATTTAATGTGTATTGCTAGATACTAACTGTGCCAGAGTGGGTAGAGCAGATTGCCGGGGGGGTTGGCGGAGCTGTGCTCAGGGCCAAAACCAAACTTGCGGCCCTCTTAAGTGAGGGTATCGCTATACAAGCATGACTCCCACAGGCAGAGACATTATTATTATTATTATTCAGGATTTATATAGCGCCAACAGTTTGCGCAACGCTTTACAATATGAGGGCAGACAGTACACTTACAATACAAATCAATACAGGAGGGATCAGAGGGCCCTGCTCGTTAGAGCTTACAATCTAGAAGAGACATCACAACAGCTGGAGGGCCGCCAGTTTGAGTCCCCTGTAACCGATATACACTTACTAGGATTTTTTTTTCTACCAAAAAACATAACAGAATACATATTGGCCTAAATCTATGAAGAAATTAGATTTTTATAAAAAAATGATTGAATGTGTTTTATAGCAGAAAGTAAAAAAAAAGTATTTATTTATTTATTACAAAATTGTCAGTCTTTATTTGTTTATAGCCTAAAGAATAAAAAACGTAGTGGTGATCAAATACCACCAAAAGAAAGATCTATTTGTGTGAAGAAAAAAATGACATCAATTTTATTTGGATACAGTGTTGCATGACCACACAATTGTCAGTTAAAATAACGCAGTGCCCTAATGCAAAAAATGGCCTGGATATAAAGGTGGGTAAATCTGGCATGGGATCTTGCCTTCTAAGAGTGTAATATATTTTGTATTTTTGTTTGTGTTTTTTCTTTTCAGGATTCACCAAGATCATCTATCAAGCCGCCGGAGAGTGGGTGCTGTAGATAGGCAGGAATTGGGTGGTATGTGTATAGTCTGCTAATGTAAACTGTTCTTATATGACAAAGTTAAATGTGTTTCATGTTTTCTTCCCCTCCCTTTCCAAACCTCAAAAGTTCAGGTTCTCGAATTTTTGTAGTGTTACTCGTTTTTTAGTCAGACAATGAGGTCATTGTCTAATTAACCTGGGGGAGTGTGTACGCCGGACTCCTGAAGAGCACGCGCTATGTTTTTGCCAATTTAAATGTTCCTAAGACAATAGTTTGGTTTCAGGGTTAATCGTGGTAAACGGTCTCAGTATCAGTTTGGCTGGACTGTATTGTGTTCTGCCTGTTCATGGGTGTGGGTGTCACCTTTGCCAGGCATTGAAACGCAGTCTGGTTGGACGCATTGGGTACCAATCTCTCTTTCGGAGCCAATCAGTGGGCAGGTTGTCTCGCTGAGTATTCAAGGAAAGGGTACTTAAGGTGCTGAGGTCACGTGGTTCTGGGTTTCCAGTCCAGAAGTATGTTCTGACTCCCTGGTCCTCCTGACTAGCCCCCAGAGGCTCTCATGGCCTGGAGTGCGGATCCATCCATTTTCGAGTCTCGTGGCTGGCTAGCCCGAGGCACAGTAACTGGAAGGAGGGTTCCAAGGTGGTCCGGTGCCGTCTCAGTTTTGGAGAGGCCCAGCAACTGAAAACGCAACCAGGGGAGGACTCTTCAGAAGAGGGCCACGCACAGGGCTGGCTGCTCGGTAAGAGCCTGGAAGCTAAGCTGGAACGGACACCAAGGTGAATCCAGATACTTATGGCATCGCCGGACTGGCTGCAAGATACTGGTACCATATGAAAGTTCCTAACTTCATCCTTCAGTTACAACCAAGTCTGTGGCAGAGACTTTTCTCATTCTAAAGTTCTACAACCAAGTCTGTGGCAGAGACTTTGCTTATTTGAATCACCTGTCGGTTGCTAAATCCACAAAAAGGGGATTTATTCTATAGTTGTAACATCCAGTTGCAAATGGCTATTCCCTGGATTGCATAGAGAGAGACATTCAAGTGTCAGCAGTTTCAAGAGTACCTGAGCTTTCCTACCCATACCCTCTATTCCTTACTGAGAGACTATGTTCCGTTCAACGTTTTGCAAATGAAAATCCCTAAAGTGGATTCAAGTGTCGGTCTCTATAGTTTATTGGGTCAGCAACCTCGGGAAACCCCTAGACGTACACGAGGTGAAGAAGGTAACGGTAAGCCCAAAAATAATCAGCCGCTCCTTCGGGGGTAAGTGCTACATGTGCATTACTGCCAGTTTAACACCATATAGTTCTGTGTGCGTTACTGCCAGTTTAACACCATATAGTTCTATGTGCGTTACTGCCAGTTTAAGGCCATATAGTTCTGTGCGTTACAAAGCGCTTCAATCACCCTGACACCATATCAACCACGGTGCCATGATGACTAAAGCGCCAACATCAACCATTGCCCATGAAAAATTGCTTACCACCAGTGTGCCCCCCCCCCCCCCCCCCCAGGCCTGCAAAAGGTTGGTGACCACTGCTACGGGCTCTAGCCCCAAATGGGCTGTGATTGGCCCTGGGATCACTGCGACCAATCACAAAACTTATCACAATAGTACACAATGAAAGGCATGAAATAAAGCCTTTAATCATTTACCATTGTCATGTGATCTGCTGTGATTGGCCACATCGATTACATGGTACTGACAGCAGTCTGGTACAGTGATATGTCATTGGCTGTGTTCAGTGGACACCTTGGGTGACAGTTTTGCACCGGAGTAAGGCCCATATGATGTTCTCCCAGGATAACTGGGCTCCCACAAACCTCATATTACAATAGGCTGGACGGGAGGGGGTTAATAAGCACTGTTTTTTTTGTTTTGTTTTTTACTATTTAAAGGAAAAAGAACAAACATGTTTGAAAAAGCGAACTCTCCCATACTTTCTAGCAAAACTATCACATATAATTCCCAGAACAGTAAGAACTCCCACCAACCCCCCAAAAAAATTACACCCCATGGTGATTGGAGGTGAAGAGGTTCATGTAGAGATGTGCAGGATAAGGGAGGTGATTGGGGACAGGATGGGGCTGGCATATACCGTGTAGGGGTCATGACAGTAGAGGGGTGTGTAACAGTGATCCTTGTACTGGTTTAATTTTTTTTTCACAGTATGCTGGCTATTATCAGAAACATTCAGGGGCTATGTGAGATGACAGTGAAAGCTACTGCTAAATTCAGCCAGTGTAAACAATGTGTGATCGCTGTGAATGGTCACACCAACCACATGGTACAGAGCCACTCTCATTTTATTGTACTTTCTCTATACTTTCATTTCTATCTTTTTTCAAGCTGCATTGTCCAGTGGAAATTGTGTTCACATTGTGGTGTATATGTACTCTCTATATGGTGCATATGATCTCTTACAAGGAAAGGTAATCTTGAGAAAACTGGACAACTACTAGTTAAATAACATTCCTTGTGCATGCCCTAAACCTGCCTGTGAAGTGTCACATCTATACAATTTATACCGCCTACTCCCAGTGTTTCCAACCATCAGTATTTTTACTGGCAGCCAGTACAAAACAGACACTTTTCTCCTGCCAGTAAATGCCAGAAACAGGAAAAGTTTGCCAGTAAAAAATATGGCTCTGATGCTCGGCTCACAGTTTTGGTCCGGAGCTGGCCAAGAGCATACATGGATTTAGAAAATGACCATGCAAGGGGAAAATAACTGTGTATGCATATGATACACTGTTATTTCTTGGTGATACAGGGGAAATCTTTAGTAGAAGCGATGGAATTTATCACTGAATTTGGATTTTTTTTGAGGGTTAAAAAATACATTGTTATACATATGGTTTCTTCCCCTTGTGACCCTAAATGTGATCTTCTCCACAAACAGCAAAGCAAATTAAAATTTTTAAATAAATGAAATATCTTGGTATCTATAGTTCAGCATCAGTGGATGATTATAGAATTAAACTTGGGATTACATTTAACCCTTTCGCCGTCCGGTCTGTATGTCGTATGGACCTGACAGTGGGGGGTATTACACACAATCGGGATTGTGTGTGAAACTGACAGGCAGACTCCTGCCTGTCAGGTGAGAGTATTCGTGACACCGCTCCCCGCCATGCTTACCAGGCTTCACTTGCCCATCTGCGGGGCTGGGAGCTCCATGGCGGGTGCCAGTAGCTAGAGGGGGAAAAGAGCGGACACACATCCGCTCTGTTCTTCTTATGACTCGAAAAGCGACATCTCTGACGTCACTTACGTGTCAAGCTTTCAGTGTCCTCGGCTAGCTCAGCCGGAAAATAATATTTTGCAATGTGAGCTGCATTGCAAAACATTTATTGGAGCACAGGGGAGACATGCAGGGTCTTTTAGACCCTGCATATCTCAATTAAGAGAACCTGTTGCCAAAAAAAAAAAATCATATGTGATGAAAAAATTAATTGCAAAAAATAAAGTTACACCCAAGCACACAAAATCCCCCCCCAGAAAATTGTGAGGGCCCCCCCACATATACAAACGCACGAACGTATGCGGGGAGCCTACACTCGAAAACGTTGATTGCGATACACATGTTACATATCGCCGTGCACGCCGGAGTGAGAGCAATAATTCTAGCACCAGACCTCCTCTGTAAAGCCTCATACACACGATAGGACTTTGTACAAACTTTCCCTTGGATTTTTGTACAAAGGGCGTCGGCCCTGAACTTGTATTGCATACACACAGCAGGACTTTTTCAGCCAACTTTCACCAAATCACGTGGTTTTTCTGCTCTTTACCGCCACCTTTGGTCAACTTCTGTATTGTTGTCTGATCTTTTGCATTGGTTCTGAGCATGCATGTTTGTAATTTGTACAAATGTCCTATGGTTTTCTGTACACAGGATCAGACTTTGCTCCATCGGACTTTTGTTGCCCGAAAGTTTGTCCGTTCGCACAGCCAACAAAAGTCCGATGAAAACCAAAAAAGTTTGTCCGATGGAGCGTACACACGGTCAGATGTTGCTCCAAAACAGCTAATTTGCATGTTTGTTGTCAAAAAGTCTGATCGTGTGTATGGGCCTTAACACTAAACTGATACCAATACGGGGATTTGAATTGGTGCCTATAGAACATATAGGGTACTAAAGTTTGACGCCATTTCAAGGGCGCACAGAAATTTAAGGTTTGGCATGTTGGGTATCTGTTTACTTGGTGCAACCTCATCTTTTATATTTTACCAAAAATTTGTAGTTTATTTATTAATTTATTGAATTTACGTTAGTGTGTTTTGTTACAAAAATTTTCCTAGACCTTTGCGGTAACATCATAAAAAATTGGAACTACCACTATTATTCTCTAGGGTGTCTGCTTTCAGAAAATATATCATATTTGTGGGTTTTGTGTAATATTCAGGCCATTTTTTTAAACATGTGTGCAAAAAATGAAAAAATGGCTCTGCCAGCAAAAGGGTTAAAAGGAAAAGTAAACGTAATAGGTGTCATTGTTTACGGTAATATTTTTTCAGTGGTCGGTAGGTTCAACCTAACTAAAGTGATTGTTAGTTGTTATGCTGCGTACACACGATCGAACATTCCGACAAAGAAATCCTGAGATTTTTCCCAATGGATGTTGACTCAAGCTTGTCTTGCATACACACGGTCGCACAAATGCTGTCGGAAATTCCAATCGCCAGGAATGCGCTGACATACAACACGTACGACGACACTATAAAGAGGAAATTCAATAGTCAGTGAGCCACCCTTTGGGCTCCTTCTGCTAATCTCATGTTAGTAGAAGTTTGGTGGGAGACGATTCACGCTTTTCAGCCTGGTGCTTTTCCGATAGTTACTGCTCTTCAGTTTGTGCTTGTGGGTTTGTATCTGGTTTTTAGTGTGTGTAGTCAGTTCGCATCTTTCAGTGTGTGCTATTTATAGTACGTATTTGATTTGCAGTGCGTTCCTGTCCGCTCCTTTCTGATTTTCAGCTCTTCTCAGGCATTTCTGATTTTCAGTGCATTCTGTTAGATTGTTCTAACCACCCGACCGTTTAGAAGCCATGTTGCGGGCACGTACTCATCGTACAGTTCGTGCTGTGCAGGGGCTTTGTGTTGGGGTTCTTACTTTGATCCAAGTCCAGTCCATGAACAGGGTGAGGAGGAGTTCATGGACGAAGAATTGGTTGCTCCAGAGTGACCAATTCTCTCATATGCCTTTGTTGCGGGAGATCCGTGAGAATAATCCTGATGATTTCAGGAATTATCTCCAGATGACGGACCCCGTTTTTCACCGTCTGTTGGCTTTGCTGTCCCCTTATATTACGAAGCAGGACACTTTCATGCACCAAGCAATCACTCCCGAACAGAGGCTCCTCGCCACCTTGCGGTACTTGGCGATGGGGAGAAGTCTGCAGGACATCAAGTTCTTGACAGGCATCTCTCCCCAGGCTCTGGGGATTATTATTCCAGAGACCTGTTCTGCCATCATTCAGGTCCTGCAGAAGAACTATATTAGGGCAAATTTTAACCTTTAACATCACATTATATGTATTTAAATAAATGTATTTTTAAAATAATTTTTTTTAAAAAAATGAAAAATGTTTTGTTTGATTTACTGCTTGCGTTTCTTTTAGCTGTCTCCTAGGTTCTCCAGTGGGCTTTTTTTTTTTTTTTTGCCCATTTTCTTCAATAGTTCCAATGTAATTTCTTTGATACATGAGGTGACAATCTCTTTTTCAGCTAACAATTATTTATGTTGTGGTTCTGCTACACACACACCTTATTTTTGTTATTAATGTATGTAATGCATTAACTATAATAATATTCATCTTTTTCAGAACCCTGAAATTATTTTTTGGAGTGACGATAATAGCCTGATTGATACAAATTATAAAGCACCTGGGTGTTATTTACGAAAGGAAAATCCACTTTGCACTACAAGCGCACTGCAAAACTGCACTGAAAGTGCACTTGTAGTGCAAAGTGGATAACCCCCATTGTCACTGTAAACACCAACTTAAGCAAAAAAAATGATATTGAGCATTGAAAGAAGAAGCCACACATTGTTGAGTAAAATTTTTTTTTTACTCTGTGCACATTCACATGTGCATTTAGAAAAGGGTTTCTGAACAAACCAACACATGTTTTCAAATGTGTTTTTTTTTTTTTTTAGGACAGTAGACATATCTTTTTTTGTGGTAAACAGGCATGTTCTTTCAAAACATAAAACAATACACAACTCAGGAACTTACAAACTTCAACTTTTATAAATTGAAGGCAATATTAAACATCAGTATGTCCAAACTGTGTTGATATTGCCTTCGTCAGATGGGGTGATGTCACCCCTGTGAAAGCCAGATTTTGAAGATGCACACAAATTGAGAGTCAACTCCTACACCTCCTGCCACAACTCCAACACCAGAGCTGCAGCCTGGAAGCAAGCGTGGAAGCAAGCATGTAAGGAATACAAGAGAGTGATGGCCTGGGTTCGGTCTGGTCTGGCAAAAAACGCAGGCTGTGGTAAGACCACAGCCTGGGGACATATATGTCATCTGCTGCTGTTCCTGATCTGTCAGAGTCCTGGATTGGATTGTGCTCCCTATTAAATGAACTCCTCAGGCTCCCAATTCTGACTGTCAAATAGTTGATTTATGTCCTGGGGTACAAAGGCTTCACTAATTTCACCAGTTTATCCAGCGTCGCCTTCCTCTTTATTTTATTAGGACCCCTAATACATCTATATTTTTTTCTTAAATCATTGGCTATGTGTTATAATTGAAAAAGGACAGTTTGTTTGTGAGTAGGCAGGTACATTTCAAAAATTCAATGTGAAATTAACAAGGGACACCAACACCAACCAATCTCTTTGAGGTTAAAAAAAGGTAATAATGGTGTTGTGGTAAGTTGACACACAAAACAAAAAAAAAAGATTATGGAGATCACTAGAAAAAAAGGAGATCTTGATTGACAAAAAAAAAGATATTACTATAAACAAAAATGAAAAACATTATTCTAGAGATCTGGCAAAAAAACAAAAAAATGTATCCATGAGATCACCAGAAATAATAAAGAAATCAGTTTGTCAGAACCCTGTGTGAATATCAGCTGCAAACAAACTTCATTATTAGCATTATAAAGAAGAAGAGAATGTGCTGCATTGAAAGATTACAAAATGTGCAGCGTGACAAATGTGCTATCTCCACTAAGAACGCTAGTTTTACCAGACCGAACGCTTCTGTCTTGTACTTGATTCAGAGCATGCGTAGAATTTTGTGCGTCAGAATTGTGTACACACACTCGGAATTTCTGACAACGGATTTTGCGGATCCAGTTCTCAAATTTTTGTTGTGGGAAATTCCGACAAAAAATGTCAGATGGAGCCTACACACGGTTGTAATTTCCGACAACAAGCTCACATCGAACATCTGTTGTCGGAAAATTTGATCGTGTGTATGCAGTATTATACTGTATATCTTGTTACACATATGTGGCTATCATATAAATGCTTTCATAAAATCCACTTGATATTTCCAGAACTGGTGTGAAAACAAGGTCATGCAAGGATTAAACTGAAAACAATGCCGCATGAGCAAAGTGATGCGGGCAAAACCTGGCTGTGTTTTTAGCAGCACAACTGCAGTATTTAGTAGATTGGATGGCCATGCAGATTTTTAAATTATGTTTCATAATAAATGATGTATTCTGGGATATCTTAAAGTGGAGTTACACCCATTGTATGGACTTTCTCTCTATGGAATCCCCTTTGCCCATACATTTACCAATGCAAAGCCGCTGACAGCACATATATCCCTTCCAAAATTCCAAAGCTTCCACTCTGTTTTACAGATGTCAGGCTAGCAGGCTGCCTCGCTCATCCTGGGATCACTTCTGGGACATGACGCTGATTATGTCAATGTGTGTTGCAAGGATGAATCACGTAACTTTGTCTGATTTTTGTAAACATCCCTAGTAATAGAAATAAGCATGACAGGTCCTCTTTATTGCGAGATCTGGGGTTAAGACCCCAGATGTCTCATTTACCTTTAAAAGTAAAAAATTCAAAACAAAAAACAATTTTGACTTTAAGATGAAAAAAATCCCTTTAAGGCTGAGAGGCAGAAGAGACCTCACCTCTTAGGGCATGGAGTCAAGTGGGGGCTATCCTGCCCTCACATGGCTTCCTGCCCAGGCATCAGAAGGAGCTGCTCCGGTAAGCTCAGAGACAAACGGGAATCAGCTGGAGGAGGGGGCCACCTCTCCCGCTGCCTATAAAAGTGATATTGTGGGGACTCCACTGCTGAGATCACTATCATATGAAAGACAGCCCCTGGCTGTGAATAAAGATACTGGGGTTTTGGCAGCCATAATTTAACATCAAAGTAATGACGTACATTTATAGTTAGGTGGTCGGCAAGTAAAGGGACTGTCAAAAACTAGCTCCTGCACCAAAGCACCCCCCCATGTTGAGGACATGTGGCCTGGTAGGGCTCAGGAGGCAGGGTGCTTGTTAGTCCCCCCCTTTCCTGACCTGCAGGGCTGCATGCTTGGATAAGGGTCTGTTATGGATTTTGTTTTTTTTGTATTGCCGACAATGGTATTGTATTTCTGACAATTTAAATGATCTTTTTTTTCTTTATAAATGTCAGTTTTGCTGCAGCAGGTTCTATATATGGTACAGATGTGCCACTTTACAGGCAGACTAAGGGGATCCCCCCAGGTACCATATTTCAAAGAATTTTAAATTTATATTGTTTCACTTTAAGCATTCTTAAAATCACTGCTCCTGTAAAAACAATCTTTTTTTTAAAAAAAATATTGCACTGATACATTTCCCTCAGGACAGTACCCGAGCCCCCATACCCTTTTTATGGCCAATAACTTGCATATACTCTAAGCCTTCAAAAGAGGGCACTTTTGATTTTTCAAGTTAGTGTCCCATAGACTTCAATTGGGTTCACGTTCGGGTCCAAACTTTGGCAATGTTTGAGAGTTCTGGCGCAAATCGAACCAGGGGGTGTTCGGTCCAACTCTATCCAACATGATAATGTGCAGGATTAAAAAAAACCTGGCAGAAGGTCTAACCTTTTTCAACTCTATAACATATTAAAAAAAAAAAAAAGCTGAAGCCCCTCTTTTAAAAACTTTTTCGAAGTTTGAATTCTTTTGTTTCACTTGAATAGAACTTGGAAAGAAAGAAGCGAAAGAAGAAACAGTTCTTGGTGTTTTTTTCAAAATGGTGTCTCCCAAAGCAAAAATCTCCTTCGGGTCACTATTGTAACTTCAGAATTTCTTGTCACCATCAAGGGAGAATGTATAGTGAAGTAGAGCTAAAAAGAGCATAAGTATTTTCTAAGGCCTTTATGAAGGGATAGTAAACAGCAATCTGAATTTTACAAGCGGTGTGAGGTTGGAAAATCTAAATGTATTTTTATCATATTAAATTACTTTAGTAAGATTATTTTTTTAATTTCCTGGAACATGTTTCTAATTGTTTATTTCCAAGTAATCATTGGAACTCCAGTTAACAGTACCATAAATCAGTGCAGCCAATTATCTCCTTTGGTGTCAAGTGGATTGAGACCCAGCTGCCAGTTATTTCATCACGTCAATGCCAACAAATTCAAACAGTATTAGCACTTAGAGTGATCTTAGTATGCTTGGAGGTGTTTTGTATACAATAAATAATGGGTGAAAATGTGCAATGACAGAAAAATAATCTAACCAAGGGAATTTCTGCTCAACAAGCCAACTTGTTTTGAAGGCTAAGATTATTGAACTATTTCTAGTCACACAAAGCACTGAGACGAAAGTGATATATATAAAAGTAGCACTACCTGCATGGAGTTTGCATGTTCTCCCCATGCCTCTGTGGGTTTCTTCCAAGTACTCTGGTTTCCTCTCACACTCCAAAGACATGCTGGAAGGTTAACTGGCCCCTGTCTAATTTGTCCCTACTATGTTATGTATGAATGTGAGTTAGGGGCCTTAGATTGTAAGCTCCTTGAGGACAGGGACTGATGTGAATGTACAATATATATGCAAAATGCTGTGTAAATTGTAGGTGCTATATAAATACCTATAATAAATAAATATATATAATGCACTGTTGTAAATTGTCATAAACTGTCTACAGAGCAATACACACCAGTGGGTTTGGTTTTTGACTGAAAACTGAACTTTCTGTCATCTTAAATCCTACTGTAATGGAATTACCATTATAAAAAAAGAGGTTATACTACTATACTACTAAACAAAATTATACCACTCAGTTGATTACCAAACATGGCTAATTTACAAGGTCCAGATGGCTAATAAGATGGCTTAGACCTCTTAAAAGAATAAAGCCTAAGCCTTGTATGTTACTTACGAGGTAAAATATGTATTTTTTGCTAGAAAATTGCTTAGAACCCCCAAACATTATATATATATATATACACACCTTTAGCAGAGACCCTAGAGAATAAAATGGCGGTGGTTGTAATATTTTTTTCCCATTGTATTTGTGCAGCGACTTTGCAAACGCAATAGTTTTGGAAAAAAAATACACTTTCATGAATCAAAAAAAGACAAAACAGTAAAGTTAGCCCAATTTTTAATATATTGTGAAAGATGATGTTACGCTGAGTAAATAGATACCTAACATGTCACGCTTTAAAATTGTGCACACTAGTGGAATGGTGACAAACAACGATACTTAAAAATCTCCATAGGCAAGGCTTTAAAACAGTTAACAGATTAGAGATACAGAGGAGGTCTATTGCAGAAATGATTGCTCTTGCTCTAACAATCGCAGCGATATCTCCCATGTGTGGTTTGAACACGGTTTACATTTGCAGGCGTGACTTACATATGCGTTTGCTTCTGCGTGCGAACACGAAGGGATTGGCGCTTTAAAAAAAAAAAAACATATTTTTTTTACACTGTCCCTTTCAATTTTTTAATTTTTTTATTACTTTTATTGCTGTGTAAACATCCCTTGTGAAAGCAATAGTCACATAGTCAGGTATTTTTTGGCGGAATCTGGGGTCTGTAAGGCCCCAAATCCCTCCTTTACACTTAAAAGCAGTTTGGCTGTTTTGAATACTGAAATTTTTTTTCAAATCTGGTGCCCTTAAGGGTCCAGAAAACCGGAAGTTATGTCATGACATGCTTCCGGGGTTACTAGATCTGAGACCCAATCAAAGCTGACTCTGGCTTTGTTTGGGTCTCTGACCAGCTGGCGGACATGCCGGATGGTCGCTCAGGCCTCCCTGTGGGCTATCCCCTCCCCCTACTTATAATAACAGCCGAGTGGCTGATTAGCCACATAGGTTGTTATTACAAGAAAACCAACCATCGGCTTTAAAAAGCGGTACCGGGGTGATGCCGACAACCATTTGAAGCAGAAGGCTGCATATATATATGCATTATATCGGCGTGAAGGGGTTAAAGTACAAAGTGTGTTCATGGAATAAAATGTTAAAATGTTAATGTAACGTGTATGTAAAGCCAAACCTTTTTGTAGGTTTGGCTAGAGAAGGGAAGGGTCAAAACCCCAGTCACTTTATTATTTGCGATCTAGAACTAAAAAGTTTGGTCGTGTATATACAATTTAATTTGCCAAACCTTTTTTATTGTTATTATTTAACAAGTATGGGCACTACATTACATACTCTCTGTGTATGACCCACTTTTGGAACCTCTCTGAAATTGTGTCAGTTTTCTGTGAAATTGAGTGCTTGTGAGGCCGCGTACACACGGGCGGACTGTTCGCCCAACCTTGTTCGGCAAACAGTTTCATCAAACAGTCCGCTCAAAATTTGCATGAGCGGACTTGCCCACACACGAGCGGACTGTTTGACGAACAAGGTTGGGCAAATAGTTCGCTCAACTTTTGAAATGAACGGACTCGCCCACGTAAGGCGGAGGCAAATCCGCCCATTTCGAGCGCGTGTACAGGTAGGCGGGGCCCGCGAAGGAGACGTCGCGGGCTCCGCCGCCTGGAATGGGCTTAAAGGGGAACCCCAACGCCGAAAAAAATCGGCGTGGGGGTTCCCCCCAAGTCCACACCAGACCCTTGTCCGAGCACGCTACCCGGCCGGCCAGGAAAGGGGGGCGAGCGAGCGCGCCCCCCCTCCTGAGCCGTACCAGGCCGCGGTCTTCTGTCGCCGCCGCCGCCTTCCGTTCTTGTTCTTCTTCTTGTTCTTCTTCTTCTCCTGGAGATGTTGACTCGACGATCTCTCCGGCCGGAATGCCAGAGCCGCGCTGTGCGGTCACTTATATAGTGACAATGGGGCGGTGTCACATGGTATATGTCACATGGGTTGGTCACATGGTGACCCCGCCCCCTTACGATGTCATAGTCCCCATGTGACATCAACCCATGTGACCAACCCATGTGACATATACCATGTGACACCGCCCCATTGTCACTATATAAGTGGCAGCGGAGCGTGTCCCTGGCATTCCGGCCGGAGAGCTCGTCGAGTCAACATCTCCAGGAGAAGAAGAAGAACAAGAAGAAGAACAAGAACGGAAGGCGGCGGCGGCGACAGAAGACCGGGCCACCGCCTGTAAAAGAGCTACAAGAAGGCGCGGTGGCCCGGCAGAAGAACCGAAGGCGGCGACAGAAGAACGGAAGACGGCGACAGAAGACCGGGCCACCGGACCAGGCGCGGTGGCCCGGCAGAAGAACCGAAGAGGGGGACAAGACCCCCGAAGTCGGGAGAAGAGGCCGGCGGCGGGGAGGAAGAAAGCCGGACTCCTCCGCTAGCAAAAGAGCTACACACACATAGCGGAGGAGTCCGGCGAGAAGACCCCCGAAGACGGAAGACCCCCGGAGCTGTGCAATAAAATATTTTTTCTCTGTGTTGTGTTTTTTATTGTACTTTAGTTCACAGGTGAATGGGTAGGGGTACATTGTACCCCATACTCATTCACATAGGGTGGGGGGCCGGTATCCGGGGGCCCCCTTCTTAAAGGGGGCTCCCGGATTCCGATAAGCCCCCCGCCCGCAGACCCCGACAACCAACGGCCAGGGTTGTCGGGAAGAGGCCCTTGTCCTCATCAACATGGGGACAAGGTGCTTTGGGGTGGGGGGGCCGCGCGGCCCCCCCTTCCCCAAGGCACCCCCCATGTTGAGGGCACGCGGCCTGGTACGGCTCAGGAGGGGGGGCGCGCTCGCTCGCCCCCTTTCCTGGCCGGCCGGGTAGCGTGCTCGGACAAGGGTCTGGTGTGGACTTGGGGGGAACCCCCACGCCGATTTTTTTCGGCGTTGGGGTTCCCCTTTAAGCCCATTCCAGGCGGCGGAGCCCGCGACGTCTCCTTCGCGGGCCCCGCCTACCTGTACACGCGCTCGAAATGGGCGGACTTTCCGAGCGGGAACAGTCCGCTCATTTCGAAAGTACAGCGGACAAGCCCACACACGGGCGGACTGTTCGCTCAAACACAGTTTCAGCGGACAGTTTTTCGGAATTTCCGAAAGACTTTGTCCGTCCAACTGTCCGCTGAAACTGTCCGCTGAAAGCCCACACACGAGCGGACTGTCCGCCCAAACACTGTTCAGTGGACAAGGTTGGGCGAACAGTCCGCCCGTGTGTACGCGGCCTTACTCTTTTTTGATATACCCTATTTTGCAAACTCTGATCAAATAGTGTTTTCTCATGATTAATCTGCCCCATGCTTAAACTACTGTATGTTCTCTGGATAATTGGGTTGGCAGATGAAACCAGAGGACTGAACTGGCCAACTGCATGCAGTTAGTCTTATGCCACTTCCTAACCTTCACCAGCATATCCTCCTCTTTCCCACCACACACAAAAAACCCTAAATCAACATAAAACATTATTTTGGAAATGTATCAAGGGAAGGAAATTTAGTAGTGGAATGGGTTTTGCCAGTGACCTACACTGCACCCCGATAGTTCCATTCTGTGGAGATCACTGTCCATCATTGGCAGCTGATTAAAGGTCTCCTAGACAAGTGCCATCATTGCGGGGTCATCAGGCATTATTGTAATAAGTAACAACAATGTCTGGGGAATGCCCAGGAAAAAAACTCAAAGCCTACTTACCACCAGCTCGCAGACAACCAAATTGACCTGTCTAACAGTATGCGTTAAAAACAGGGGTTTAGTCTGAACACTAAAATATGTGTCCCCCACAGTGGAGGCACATGCATTCTGATGGATAGATGAGAGCACATGGACTGAAGGGGAGCCCACCCCTCCTTAAAGGAGCACACCATACACCCAGCGATAGCCCAATGGCTGCAAAGGTGTTGGTGCACTGCTGGACCAATACAAACACACACGTGATAACAAAAACTTGCCATCACCCTCATCTATAGCTGGCTATCGCAGTAACCTACACTGCACTCCAATAGTACCATTCTGTGGAGATCACTTTCCATCATTGGCAGCTGATTAAAGGTCTCCTGGACAAGTGCCATCATGGCAGGGACATCAGGCATTATTGTAATAAGGGTTGCAAATTCAAAAAACATTGGAATTGTGCTTTAGCACTTTAAAGCTTACACAAGGTTTTAGTGATTGGGATTGAAACTGTTTTAAAGTGTATATGTAATTTTATGTAAAGCCAAACAGAGGACAGTATTACAATTAGACTTGGGAAACTTAACATTAATAAATCACCGGGACCAGATGGCTTGCACCCAAGGGTACTTAGGGAACTTGGTCAGGGGTGGGTAGTGGGGTCCCCCAGGGTTCTGTGCTGAGACCAATCCTATTTAATTTGTTCATAAACGACCTGGAGGATGGGGTAAACAGTTCAATCTCTGTATTTGCTGATGATACTAAGCTAAGCAGGGCAATAACTTCTCCACAGGATGTGTAAAAAGATCTGAACAAATGAATGGGGTGGGCAACTACATGGCAAATGAGGTTCAATGTAGAAAAATGTAAAATAATGCATTTGGGTGGCAAAAATATGAATACAATCTATACACTGGAGGGAGAACCTCTGGGGAAATCTAGGGTGGAAAAGGACCTGGGGGTCCTAGTAGATGATAGGCTCAGCAATGACATGCAATGCCAAGCTGCTGCTAACAAAGCAAAGAGAATATTGACATGCATTACAAAGGGGATTAACTCCAGAGATAAAGCGATAATTCTCCCGCTTTACAAGACTCTGGTCCAGCCGCACCTAGAGTATGCTGTCCAGTTCTTGGCACCAGTCCTCAGGAAGGATGTACTGGAAATGGAGCGAGTACAAAGAAGGTCAACAAAGCTAATAAAGTGTCTGGAGGATATTAGTTATGAGGAAAGGTTGCAATCACTGAATGTATTCTCTCTGGAGAAGAGACTCTTGAGAGGAATTATGATTTCAATATACAAATACCATACTGGTGACCCCACAATAGGGATAAAACTTTTTTGCAGAAGGGAGTTTAACAAGACTCGGGGCCACTCATTAAAATTAGAAGAAAAGAGGTTTAACCTTAAACTACATAGAGGGTTCTTTACTGTAAGAGCAGCAAGGATGTGGAATTCCCTTCCACAGGTGGTGGTCTCAGTGGGGGGCATTGATAGTTTCAAGAAACTATTAGATAAGCACCTGAGCAACCGCAACTTACAATATAATACTGACATATAATCACACACATAGGTTGGACTTGATGGACCTGTGTATTTTTCAACCTCACCTACTATGTAACTATGTAAAACTTTTTATTGTTTCGTTTTTAGATAAAGTACTCCTATTCGTTTTTTTTTTTTTGCCATGGTGCTGCTGAGGAAATTTGTCTTAATTTTCTGTCTTTGAGAAGCAACTATGAATACGGGGAAATCTCACCAAAGTGAAATTCATTTCTATCAATAAACTGTTGGATTTCCCCTCATTTTATTGAGGTTTGCTATAATAATAGACAACAGGACAAATAGAGGGGGCACAGACAGTAATAAATCTTTCCCAATTCTATAAAAAACAATTAAAAGTTAGCGGGTAAAATAAGCATTGAACGCATCACCATTTTTCTACATAAATATATTTCTAAAGGTGCTATTGGCATGACATTTTCACCACATGTTGGTAACAACCCATGCAATCCATACATACAAAGAAACCAAAACAAATAAGTTCAGACTGAAGTTATGTGTAATAAAATGGAAAGACACAGGGAAAAAGTATTGAACATGATAACTGAAATGTATTCATGACTTTGTACAAAATCCTTTGTTGGTAATTACAGCTTCAAAATGCCTCCTGTATAGAGAAACTAGTCGCATGCATTGCTGAGGTGTGATTCTGGCCCATTCTTCCACACAAACAAAATCTTGAAACAAAGTCTTCAAATCTTGAAAACAAAGTCTTCAAATCTTGAAGGTTCCATGGGCCTCTTCTATGATCTCTGATCTTTAGTTCATTCCATAGAGTTTCTGTTGAATTCAAGTCAGGTGATTGGCTGGGCCATTCTAGCAGCTTTATTTTCTTTCTTTGAAACCAGTTGAGAGTTGCCTTGGCTTTGTGTTTGGCATCATTGTCTTAGAGAAATGTCTATCCTTATTTCATCTTCCTCATCCTGGTAGATGACAGCAGATTTTTTACCAAGAATGTCTTGGTAAATTTTTCCATTCATCCTTCCTTTAATGACATGAAGTTTGCCAGTACTGAATACTGACAAATAGCCCCACACTGTGATGTTTCCACCTCCAAACTTCATAGTTGGTATAGGGGTGTTTTTGGGGTGATGTGCAGTGCCATTTGACCTCCAAACATGGTGTGTATTATGGCATCCAAAGAGTTAAATGTTGGCTTCACTTGACCAGACTATATTCTCCCAGTATGTTACGGGCTTGTCTAAATGTTGTGCAGCAAACTTTATATGAACTTCAACATGCTTTTTATTTAGGAAGTGGAGTCTTGGTGGAGATGTGGTGAGCTTGCACACAGGCCTTGGTGGTTTAGTGCATTACTTATTGTTTTCTTTAAAACAATCGTACCTGCTAATTCCAGGTCTTTCTGAATATCCATTTTATTACACATAGCTTCATTTTTTAACTTATTTGTTTTGGTTTCTTTGTATGTGTGGATTGCATGGGTTGTTACCGACATGTGGTGAGCATTGCATGTCAATAGCACCTTTAGAAATATATTTATCTAGAAAAATGGTGACATATTCTGTACTTATTTTACCCGCTGTGTATTAAAATCTGCTTTAATTACCAGATATGAAGCTTTGTTTCACAAGGACAATTTTTGACTTATATAAATAAAATCCAGGAAATGGCCTACTGAATGAAATTTCAGAAACTTTTACCAGTGGCAAGAGTGTATTTGAGTCTGTTCATTAAGATGACATCAGTATTGAACATTTGGTTTGTAATTTGTTTTCTGATGCTGAGCTGTAAAATTGAAAACCATCCCTGGTTTAAGTGCGGAAAATAAATTAATATGTAAACATTTTGGCTCTCTTCAATTGCAAAAAGTCTATAGACTGTCCCAGAAGTTGTATTACATTTGTATAATGAGTATTCCCTCCACCAATGAGTTTTTGGATGCCTTTTCTGAACACACAAGTGACAATAATTAGAGTGTCAATCAGAAAAACTGTATAATGGTAAATGGGATGAAATTCTTCAGTGAGAACAGAAACAGTGACAACAGACATAAAAATATTTGTTAGAAAAGTATATACATAGGCAACAGTATTTATTTTTATTTATTAGGGGTATTTATATAGCACAGACAATTTACATAATGCTTTTACACACACGCATGAATTGCAAGAATATTTTTTACATCACTTTGTAAAGACATAATAGTTTCCAATAGCCAAAGTCTACTAGCCTCTAATACGCGCAGTCATTTTGCACTACATCTACTGTATATCTACTATATGTATCATAACAGAAAACGTGCAAAATCACTCTTTATTGTATTCAAGCAAAATGTCCTGATCCATAACAAACTCTGACTTGCAAGGTTGGTTTGCTCATCCCTAAAGGAGATAATTGGTTACTAAATGTTGCCGTATTTTGTCTTCAGCTTACTACACGAGACTAGTAGTGGTTCTTGATAGTGGACCTGCATGCAAATTACAAAATGTGACTCAAATCCACATAGAGTGGAGGG
This sequence comes from Lithobates pipiens, assembly GCF_037356315.1. NCBI lineage: Eukaryota > Metazoa > Chordata > Amphibia > Anura > Ranidae > Lithobates > Lithobates pipiens. The sequence continues at coordinate 1,245,399 of NW_027507755.1, read as the reverse complement.
CTCTTGCCATACTGCACAAATACATGCAGCATGCTTATCTCATACCCTCAGCTCACTCCCTCAGTCTCCTATCACTAATTTACTAACAGATATAGTGTGACATCAGTCTGGATGTCACACCACTTCCTCAAACTCAATCTATCCAAAACAGAACTTATAATTTTTCCTCCCCACATGTCCCTTCTCCTGATCTCTCTCAAAATCGATAGGACAGCTATCAGTGTGTCCCCACATGCCAAGGTTCTAGATGTAATCCTGGACTCTGAATGCTCTTTTAAGCCCCATGTTCAATCGCTGTCCAAATTTTGTCACCTCAACCTCCGCAACATCACACCCCTTTCTAACCAATGACACCACAAAACTCCTTATTCACTCCCTGGTCATCTCTTGCCTTGACTACTGCAACTCCATTCTAATAAAAACGTATTACAAAAGATGTATTGCATACAAAAAAGGTTCTCAATATATATACATAAAGTACAACCAAATCTTTACTTAAACAACCAACATTATGGATCCATCCCCCCATTTGGACAAGAGTTTCCCTAAGTTGCAAATCCTACCTCTGTTCTCTGAAGAGGTAGAGTCACATAACAGAAAACTGAAGGTATGGAGTCTGTACGTGAGGGCTCTACACGCCTATCCAATAACAGAGAAAGAGATTGCCCACAAGTGCCACAGTCCTCACAAAGAGGAATGTGTAATCACATTAGGTATAGGATACAAGAGATACCTAAGATTCAATACAACACGTCATAGTGAGCTATTTTGCAACATAAAACTTATTCAAGAAGTATCCAAACATGATTACAAATCATAGTGTCAGGAACCATGAATCAGACTGAGACAGAAGTGCAGTAAAAATCACACTATTTAATAAAATGGTAAAATGGTATAAGCAGAGCAAATATAGTCAACACATAGCCAGAGTTTGGTAACCAGGACGGGTAGTCAGAACAAGCCAGAGACACAGGAGTCCAGAGATCAGTGAAGTCGGGTGCAGCAAACAGGATCACTAACCAGAAAAGAAGTCAGCCAAGCAAAAGTGTTTCACAGAAAAACACAGCAGAGAGAGTCCAAGGTGAAGGCACAGAAGATCTGATCCGTGCAGTTTAAAAAGCTAGCAGATTGACCCCACACCCCTTATGTATGTAGGTTCAATATTCAGTCATTACACCATCCAACAATGCCTCCAACTCCCCCACTATTTCTTCAGGGTCCTGCACTTCTTTTCGGTAATTTGATAGCCACTAGCAATTCACTAATGCATCCTTAACATGTAGCTCTATTCTTGCCACGCCAAGAATGCATGCTTCATGCAGTATACATTGGAAAAGAAAATCTGCAAGGAGCAGGGGGCATATCTCGGTTGTTCATTACCGTGTTACTTCAGCCCACTTAAACTTGAAACTTAACTGCATCAAAAGCACATATAGTATATAGTCCCATACACATCCAGACCCCACCAGTCTTAAAGTCCAACTCCAGGCAACTAAAAGAATATACCTTGACGTGGGGCACTCCTATTCAGCTCTATGAAGAGTAAAGCTGGCCATAAACTGAAAGATTTCTTTCATTGAGGGTGCAGGCTGAATAAAACAGGTTCATCTTTCCACACTATACAGTGTAATTGGATGAATAGGCAAAGCTGGCTATTGTATTCTGACAGCCAGTTCCAGCAGCTGTCAGAATACCTAAGTTGTGGTTGCATATGATCAGATGAAGCCACAGTTCATGTGACAATTTTGTGGCCAACTTCTTCAATTTTTCAATCAAAGGATAGCAGGTGGGAGGGTGCCAACAGGGCCACCCACAAAGACGAATTATGATTCATCAGGATCAAATTTGATCAGTGTATGGCCAACTTTACAATATGTATTTCCCAGCACATATACCAGCTAGCCAGCAAAAGAAAAAAAAAATCCAATAAAAACATTTGCAAAATAGTGTGGTCCTAACTCCAGTCTATATGCTAATAATGTAGTTTGTTTTTTCTACATTAGCACCAGAATTTTTCCTAATGAAGCATTATTCACAAAACACGTATAAAGTTCACATCTGGAGAAAAGAACCGTGTTAAAGATTCACCTTTACTTCTCCAATTTTGGAAGGTTTGTAATGTGTTATATATTTCTTAGATAATACTGGATGTGGGATGGAGTCTAATATTACATATGCTGTCTATGACATAGTAGCCATCTATGTTTTTAATGTCTATACATAATAAATAGTGGTGATTTTATTGGTTTAGTGTTGTCCATTCCTGAATATCATTTTTGCATCTAAAAAGTCTCATCATTTTACGATACAATTTTTTGGCTAATTGGCTATTATGCACAGCTGCACCAGATTATGTATGCACCAGTTTTAAAAAACATCACCTCATGGAAACTGAAGGAATATTGGGAAGAGGCCCCTCTGGCAGAGGTCTGGGAATATCCTTGTTTAACGTGACCTAAATTTATGGATGGAAACTGAACTAATTTGGTCGTTTGGAAAGGCTGTGCAAAACCTCTGGTTCTTGAAGAGATATAAGTGCGGATAAGTGGAAAATAAAGTTGGCAAAAAGCTTTGTTATGGAGCAATTTGTTCTGATTCAAGCAAAGCAAACAAAAAAGCAACTTGTGTGGGCAACCCTTTATTACAACAGATCCTCAGGTACTCGGAATGTGGGCTCCAGCTGAGAGAATGGAAGTGGCCCCAAAATGGAAGAATGGTTTCCTAAAAAATGTTTGTTTCCTTATCCCGCTCAAGTTCTGTTAGGAGTTAAATGGGGGCGGTATCCGGGGGGAACCGGGCAGAAAATGGTAGTGAATCCATGTTGTTTACAATCTTGTTGGGGACAGGTGAGTATACGAGTGGCAGGGGGCTGGAGGTGGAGAAAACTATCCAAAGTGTAAATGCACCAAAAAGTTCTCACAGGTATAGTTACTGTCATTGACAAGGGTAGACAGAAACTAACACAAAAAACACAGACTGGCTTTGTGCAATTGTTAAAATATAAATGGACCGATGCAATTTTGATGGAAAAACCGATTACAGAAGATATATTGACATGCATAGGCAGACATCGACAGGCTGGCTGATTAGTATTGAAGTGTACATTGACTGGCATGGATCAATAGCCTGGAAATGTTGGGGACAGAAGGTAAAGTTTGACATGCAAAGATAACGATAACCAAAAAGTGGCGGACAGCCTTCTTGGTGATGACACAGAAAGACACAGACAGACTTTAAGGGCAATACCAAAAAAGTGCTGTTTCTGCTTCTGCTGGGGGATACTTTTTTGGTGGTGCTGCTGGGGGATAATCTTTTCTAGAGCTGGTGGTGGGGGATTTTTTTTGGTGCTGGGCAGTGGTAGATATAACTATGGTTCAAGAGGTGGGGGATATTATTATGATGCCAGTGATGTGGGATATAATCATTATAGCTGGATTAATCAGGGCTGAAGGCAAGTAATAGCCTTGGGCCCTCCAACCTCACATTCATCATAGCTCTGCACCAGAAATGAGCATAAAACTGAGCAGGTACAAACAGGCATACAAGAACTTTCAGCATAATGAGCTCATGACCTCTGTGACAGAACATACATCTTTCCTAAGCCTCTGCCGCTCTGCTCAACCAACCAACAAGCAGGGATGTAGTTTTCTTCTTATGGGATTATGGTATGGGCTGATTACTATATCTTTAGAAGAGTCAAGGTGAGTGCTTGAGAGGATATCAGTCATGTCCCAAGGTGGGAAATGGGGAAACATTGCACATCTAGGGGATGGCTGTAAAACATAAAATGAATAATGATCATAAAAAATAATAATACAAATATCCCTTAAATACAATAAGCTCAATTCACAAAGATGATGAATAAACTTCTGTGCATGTTTTACATCAACCCAAGTCAGCCAAGCACAATGGTTGAAGACCCGTCACCTGGAAAAGCCAGGGAGAAGATGCTCACAATGGGAGCTTGCAGATGATGGACCCATTGGAGGTGAATATTTGTGGAGTTTAGTTCCATTTTAAAGGAATTTAAGCTTTTTTTTAAAAAGGGGAGGCATATACAGTTAGGTCCATATATATATTTGGACACAGGTACAATTTTCATACTTTTGGCTCTGTATGCCACCAGAATAAAAAAGAATTAAACAATCCAAATGAATTTAAAGTTCAGACTTTAAGCTTTAATTTAAGGGGCTGAACATAAATATCAAGTACAAATTTTAGGATCTACAATAATTTTTATACACAGCAACCCCATTTTCAGGGGCTCAAATGTATTTGGATGAATGAATATTATCATAAATAACATTTAAATTTTTTTTTTTTCCATGAAAATTTTTCTTTTATTAAAGATAATGGTAAACAAAACATGTGTAATTCCTTACAAGAACGCAACAGACAAGCATATATTGTAATCATTACAGAAGAGAATATGGTACATCATCTTCGGTCTGAGTACAAGCAACATGTACAAGTAATTTCAAAAGAACTACTTTTAGGCTTTATGTGTATGCCCTTTATTCATACAAGAAAAATCTATGGTATGTAGGGCAAGCATGGTGAAGTAAAGATAATCGTGTGGGCTCTTAGAAAAACCCCAACTTCAGTTGTACATTTCTCGTTTGGGGGGATGCCGACCGCAGGCCCATCTCACATTGGGACCCACAATCCTCACCCCTCCTTTGAACATTTTAATTTTTGATATTTTGTTGTAAATCCTTTACTGGCAATGACTGCCTGAAGTCTGGAACCCATGGACATTACCAAAGATTGGGTTTCCTCCTTTTTGATGCTTTTCCAGGCTCTAATTGCAGCTGTCTTTAGTTGTTCTTTGCTTGTGGGTCTTTCATCCATTAGTTTTGCCTTCAAAAACTGAAATGCATGCACAATTGGGTTGAGATCAGGTGATTGGCTCAGCCATTGCAGAATATTCCACTTATTTTCCATCAAAAGCTCCTGGGTTTCTTTTGCAGTGTGTTTTGGATCATTATCCATCTGTACTGTGAAGCACCGTCCAACCCAACTTTGCTGCATTTGGCTGAATCTGGGCTGACCGTATATATCTGTAAACACTGCAGAATTCATACGACTGCTTCTGTTTTCTGTCACATCATCAATAAACACCAATGACCCAGTGCCACTGGGAGCCATGCATGCCCATGCCATCACATCCATCACCATGTTTTTCAGATGACATTGTATGCTTTGGATTATGAGCTGTTCCAAGCCTTCTCCACAATTTTTTCTTCCTGTCATTCTGGTACAGATTAATCTTAGTTTCATCCCACCAAAGAATGCTTTTCCAGAACTTCTCTGCCTTTTTTTGATTTTTTTTTGGGCAAAATCGAATCTGGCTTTTCTATTCTTCAGGCTTATGAATGGTTTGCACCTTGTGATGAACCCCCTGTAGTTGCTCTTGTGAAGTCTTTTCTCGATTGTAGACATTGAAAATGATATGCCCACCTCCTGGAGAGTGCCCTTCACTTGTCTGGATGTTGTGAATGGGTTTTTCTTTACCATAGAGAGGATCCAGCGATCATCCACCACTGTTGTCTTCAGTGGACTTCCAGGACTTTTTATGTTGCTGAGCTCATCAGTGCATTCTTCTTTCCTCACAATGTAACAAACTGTTGATTTGGCCACTCCTAATGTTGCTGCCCTCTCTCTGATGTATTTGTTTCATTTTTGAAGCCTTACAATGGCCTGTTTAACTTAGCATGGACAGCTCCTTTGAACGCATGATGTAGGTTCACACCAATAGATTCCAAATGCAAATATCCCACTTAGAATCAACTCCAGACCTTTTACCTGCCTAACCTCTTCAGCCCCGGAAGGTTTTACCGCTTTCATGACCAGGCTATTTTTTGCGATACGGCACTGCGTTAATTTTAACTGGCAATTGCGCAGTCATGCGACGCTGTACCCAAATAAAATCAATGTGCTTTTCTCCCACAAATAGAGCTTGATTTTGGTGGTAATTGATCATCTCTGTAGTTTTTATTTTTTGCGCTATAAACAAAACAAGACTGACACTTTTGGAAATAAAACAATATTTTTTACTTTATGCTATAAAACACACCCAATAAAAAATGTAAGAAATCTCTTCATAAATTTAGGTCAATATGTATTCTGCTACATATTTTTAAAAAATCCCAATGAGCGTATATTGATTGGTTTGCGCAAAAGTTATACTTTCTACAAACTATGGAATATTTTTATGGAATTTAAAATTGTATTTTTTTTTTACTATTAATGATGGTTATCGGTGGTTTTTAGCGGGCCTGCAAGATTGGGGTGGACAAATTGGACACTAATTGACACTTTTTGGGAACCAGTGACACCAATACAGTGATCAGTGCTAAAACAATGCAGTGTCTCTGTACTAATGACACTGGCAGTGTAGGGGTTAACATCAGGGGCAATCAAAGGGTTAAATGTGTTCCCTGAGAGTGCTTACTAACTGTATGGGGGATGCTTTGACTGGGGGAAGACAGAGGTCTGTGTCTGCTTAACTTACCATCTTCCCCTCTCACAGAATGGCGATCTCTCGTGTTTACATATGCAGACCACCATTCTGCCTCTCTTGGGAACGATTGCAGGGTGCCAGTGAAAATCGGGTCCACTGGACCTGCTGATTGGCTCCTGCTGTGTCCAATCACAAAGGGAGTGGGTCGCCAGCAGCGCATGTGCGCGCCCCAGACCTAGAACTAGAAATCACGTACAGGTACGTGTTTTTGCCCAGGAGGGCCGCCCTGCCTCAGTATATATGCATGGGGTGGTCGGGAAGAGGTTAATTGATGAAGAAATAATGGATAATAAAGGATATGGCTTTTGATTCAATTGTCCAATTGCTTTTGGTCCCTTGAAAAAGGTGGCTATTCTTAAGAGCTGTAATTCCTAAATTCTTCCTCTGATTTGGATGTACATATACATATCTATCTATCTATCTATCTATCTATCTATCTATCTATCTATCTATCTATAGATAGATAGATAGATAGATAGATAGATAGATAGATAGATAGATAGATAGATATGTAGCGGCGGTGTACTTCGAGCATTCCAGGGGAGGACTCTTTAGAAGCATACCACGCGTGAGGTTGGTTTTCTTAACAAGAGCCTGGAAGGGCTGCAGTAACTGAGAGAATCCGGTGTGGTGGATATCGCCAAGTGGGCTGAAAGATTCAGGTATCCTATAAGTGTTCTCCCGCTTAGTTTCCCTACGTGTTCTGTAACAACATCGGTGATAAAGATTTTGTTCCTGAGTAAGCACCTTGTTGGCTGCTAGGCCTTGTGAGAGAAGGACTGTCCAACCCGAGTGCTCATCCAGCTGCGAATGGCTATTCTCTGGATGCAGTCAAAGTAAGCAAGTTCCTTAACGTTTATAGACTTTGACATTGAGAGTACCTGAACTTTCCTTTCCAACCCTCTGATCCCAAGTTAAAAGATTGTTCAATGGTTGACGTTTGCAAATAAAATCCATTCAACTGGATCTATTGTCAGTCTCAAGTTACTGGGCCATCTACTACGGGACATCCCCTAGACGTGTCATAAGGAGAACGTAAGGTAAGCCAAAAAATAACCAGCAGCTCCTTCGGGGGTTAGTGCTACAAATATATATATATATATATATATATATATATATATATATATATATATATATATATATATATATATATATGTATATATTGTTAGGAAGTCCAATGGCTGTAGGAACTCTTTGGCTACATTCCCACAGCATTTGATGAACTGGCTTACTTCACTTTACTTAGTTCATATATATATATATATATAGTGGCAGGGTGTGTCTGTGCCACTGTTTAATATGGCAGTCTGGGCAAGGTTTTCTCAGAAACAGGAGCACTAATGATGCAGGTGTGTGCTGGGTTTATGTTAGAGACTGAGTTAGAGGTCAGTGCCCTGCCCTCCCGAGGGGGTCAGTTTGGCAAAAGAGATGTGAGAGGTTGCACCATATTGTCGAGGACAGGACAGACTAAAACCTCATACACACGATCGGATTTTCCACAGACAAAACCTCTGACTTTTGTCCGAAGGCGTGTGCCTTGATTTTGTCTTGCATACAAACTGCAAGGAATTGTTGGCCAACAAACACAAACGTAGTGGCGTACTATGTGGTTTTTCAGTTCTTTAGCACCACCCTTTGGGCTCCTTCTGCTAATTTTGTGTTAGTAGAAGTTTGGTGAATGTTGATTCACGCTTTTCATTTCACACTTTTCAGTTAGTTTCTGGGCAGCCGTTCGTCAGCCAGACATGTTGCGGAATTGGAGGAGATAACGTGTTATTTATTATTGGCCTTGGAGTTATTGCTTTGACCCAAGTCCAGTCCAGGAACAGGAGGAGGATTTGGTTGCTTTATTAATAGGGTCCAATTATGTCATATGCCTTTGCTGCGGGAGCTCCAGGAGAATAATCCAGATGATTTTCGGAGTTATCTCCAGATGACAGACCCCCTGCTTTGTTTTATTTGTTTTCTTTTTAATGCACAATAAAAATATTGTGGAGAATAATAATACTTGGCTATGTGTTTTACTTCAAATGCCAGTTTGGGAGTAGGTAGTAACATTTAAAAAAATACAATGTAAAATTAACAAGGAACACCAACATAGTTTTTGTATCTTTGATCTTAAAAACTATGGGATAATGGTGTTGTGGTAACTTGCCAAAAAAAAAAGCATAATAATATTATTCTTGATATCACCAGAAAATAAAAGCCTTTTAAAATACGTTTGCCATCAGTATCACCAGCAAAGCAGCTTCATTATTATCCCATTAAAGAAGAAGAGAATGTGCGCTGCATTTCGATATTTCATAATTTGCCATGATACGAATGTTAATTCTCCATTACTAATACTAGTTTACAAGACCAACCACTTCTGGCTAGTCTTTGCTTCCAAGAATTAGTTTGTACTTTGGACTTTTGTCCAACAAACGCTTTGAAAATCCGACAACAGACATTTGTCTTTTAAAGCCTGCCATCCAACATTTGTCTGTAGAAAATCCGAAAACAATTGTCCAATGGAGCAAACGATCGGTCGGATTTTCCGCCAACAGCCTATCATCACACAATTCCCATCAGAGAATCAGATTGTGTGTACGAGGCTTTGGACATGAGCCAGAGAGAAAGAGAGACAGCCTGGGAGAGACGGAGCAGCTTATCATATTAAGGGTAAGAAAATCCTGGGAAGATATTCATGTAAATTTTTTTGTCACTTTTAAATAAAAGTGGGCAGAAAAAGCCCTAAAACATACTTTTGCCATGGAGTAAACGTCCTGTTTGGCACTACCAATGAGCCACAAAATCCGCACCTTGTAATAATATATACCATATATATCTACAATATACTGTTCCAACTATTCAGAAAGGTTTAACTGATGAAACCATTAGTTGTACCTTTCACCTTTTCTGTAATGACTCACTAATTTTAGTAGGACTGCGGATACACAAGTCTTTTCTGAACAGGGTGTGCAGGTTTTATAATAAAAAGGTTAATTACGGGGGCGTGGCCTAACCTCGGGACGGAATGGACGCTTGAGAGCTGAGCTCCTGCCGCGATCCGGTCCTACAGCCGTTAAGGAAGCTTCTTAACACCCTACAATACCTCGAAGATTATGGGAACCGCCTCAAGAACATCATCTGCCTCCCGTTCGCGATCCCCGAGGCGACAGCGCGGCGGCATTAGTCAAACTCTCCCGGAGCTGTTCCGCTCACAGAGAGACAACATGGCGTCTTCCCGCCACACTTCATCGCAGGCCCCAGCCTCCACACAGTCTCCCGCGCTTCACAGCGAAGCTGTTCAGGGTCAGGAGGTTTCACTACACGCCCTTCAACAACAACCGAGCCTCATGGACTTAAGATCAGTAGCAACGGACATCAAAGAGACTCTCACGGCAGCCATAGCGGATCTCCGACTGGATTTGCGCGCCATTGCTGACAGAGTAGTGGAAGTGGAGCACCGCACAACACACCATGAAACGGTCCTTCGTAAAGTTACCCACAAATTGGATGCTCACACGCTGCAATTGAGAGACCTCCAACGTCACCAGGAAGATCTGGACAATAGGGGGAGAAGGCATAATATTCGGGTGAGAGGCCTCCCCGAGTCGGTAGACGCGGATCAACTGGAGACGACAGTTATGGATCTATTCAACGATCTTTTGGACCGACCGGCGAGTACCCCGGTGGCCTTCGAGAGAATTCACAGAGCTCTACGACCCAGAGGCCGGGATACAGATCCCCCACGTGATGTGGTCTGCTGCCTGGTGGATTATAGGCTGAAGGAAGACATTTTACGAAAGGCCAGAAATAGGATCCAAATATCTCTAGGGAGTGCTACGATCCACATCTATCAGGACTTATCGGGCATTACCCTACAAAATCGCAGGGACCTGCGACCACTTCTTGATGTACTACGGGCGAAAGGCATTTCATACAAATGGAAGTTCCCGTTCGGCCTAGCGGCCACTTATCGGGGCCGAACGGCCCTGCTACGAGTCCCGGAGGAACTTCCTTCTTTTTGCGACGCCTTGGAGATTCCCTTGGTTGAAGTTCCCAATTGGTACGCAGCTTTTCGCACTTACAGCCAACCCAGCAGGGAACGAGACCACGCCGAACCGATGGATACTCAGCGCAGCAGGCACCGACGGCGTCGATGGAATCTAGAAGTCGATCCTATCGTTCTAGAAGAGATTCCCGCCCTGACCGTAGTCCGACGGATTCCCCGCGATCTGGCCGAGCCAGGCGAGACGCTGCTCAGCATCGGGATCGTTCCCCAGGAGTGAGACTCTTCAGCTAAGTTCGTTCATTTCTTTCTTTTGGGTGAAATACCCCTTCCTCGGAGAACTATACCTTCGGGTTTATACCTCTACGGGACGCTTAGTTAGCCTGTTCCAGTCCGGAGCTGGCCTGTTTCTTTCCTAAGTTAGCCAACATCGGTTCTGGAATTGGACCCCGCAGCCTATCGGTTTGAAGTTTTATATAGGCAAATTTTTTCGTTAGCCACGTATTCACGGTAAAGTAATTTTAGGTAGTATATTTTTACCGATAGGTAGAAACGTGCTGTAACTAGACTTATTACCTCCTTCCTGGAGAAATTCCTTCGGATGCACTGAACTGGTGAACACTACCTTATATTCACGAAATGTTGTATTTTTGTTGTTTGCAAGGTTCCTATTGCCTGTTATACGGTGGGAGGGTTATAGCTCACATTGCCACGTTCCTTTTAGTTATCTTATTACTGAATAGACGCCCGTACGCTTAGCTGATATTGACATCACTTTTAGGGGTCATTGAGGGTTATGGTTTGCAGACGTGGATGGCCTAATTCTGCTCGTCCCCCCATGCAAATCAACCCCATCGAGTGGCTCGTTCGGAGAGAAGAGACAGGCCTACGTAGCAATGTGCCCGTTCCTATAGTACATACTGAGGAACTCTTTCCTCCACTCCTTGCACAGTCCCGACTCTCCTTTACTAAGATCCGTAGCAGCAATCTTTGTATTAGTGATTTATTAGTTAATTACTGTTAACAGGGCGCTTCTACGAAGGATGTATATGAATATAGAAGGTTCCTCCTGGTCACCTTCTGTCCACCTCTATGCCTGTACATACTCTTTATGTAGTGAAAATGGCCCATGTATACTTGATCTGTTTTACTTGCACTGTTCGTAAGTGATACATCCTCTCAGCTAGGTGGGCGACTTGGTTTATATAAAATTGCAAGCCTTAGATTGAACGCAGAAGAGGTTGCGCCAGTCCGCTTCCTTTGATAGAATCTATGTATGTTTTTTTTATTATTGGACCGGATCGCGGTCGCATCTGGAATCTAGAGTATCCACCCTTACCGAGAGATTTGGTTCAACCCCACTGCGGTTGATCGTACGGTGGTGTCCTGTATTATTCCGGACGCTGTCCGCGCGCTCACCGCACACTTCCCGGACGTCTTCGCTTTGAGGGTGAGGCTGGTCCTATATCCTCACAGTGAACGCCTAAGGGTTTATCCCTGTTTCCCGTTATCCTTATTCACGTTCCCCGCTCTTCCCCTCCCCTCTCCCTCCCCTAGCCCTCACATCTTCTAGGACACTTTCAATTTGAACGACCTGTTATACGATCACTTGCACTAAGTAAAGAGGGTGATTTTACATCATGCACAAACGACAATCTCTTATCCCTGACTCTCAGGTTAAATTGTATTCGCTTAACGTGAAAGGCCTTAACAAGCCGGAAAAAAGATCGCAATTATTTCGACTTTTACGAAAAACTAAGGCGGATATAGTGTTTCTCCAGGAAACTCATTTTAGATCTGACAAAATACCTAACTTACGATCTTCACTTTATCCAACAGTATTTCATGCTACTAACCCATCAGCAAAATCAAAGGGAGTGTCAATTCTTATATCTAAGAATTGCCCCTTCCAGGTGAAAGACTCGTTGTTGGATACGGATGCACGCTTTGTTTTTCTGAAAGGCGAACTATATTGCAAAACTTTCACATTAGCCAACATTTACGCCCCCAACCAGCAACATGTCCAGTTCTTCAACTCCACGTTGTTGAAACTCACCGCCTTCTATCAGGGCACTCTGGTGGTCGGTGGTGACTTCAATGCAGCCTTAACTCCCGCATTAGATTCTTCAAACGGTACCTCCTCTTTGAAATACAGCGCGCTGAGGGCTATAAAATCCCAACTGACCGTACTGACATTACATGACACATGGCGAACGTTATATCCGACCGCCAGAGACTTCACCTACTATTCACCCCCTCATAACAAATACTCGAGGATCGACTACTTCTTTCTCTCTCAGGCGGACTTGGACTGCTTACTTGTAGCCTCCATCGAACCTATGGTGATCTCTGACCATAATCCAGTCTCGATCACCCTGTCCTTCCCGATCGGAACAGTTAAACCCTATATTTGGCGGTTGGACGGTTCTTTACTCAGCGATTCGGAAGTAGTGCGTTCTATCTCTAATAGTCTAACGAACTACTTTACGGATAATGCTTCCACAGAAATCCATCCCATAACAAGATGGGCAGCTCATAAATGCGTGATTCGGGGGGAGCTGATCTCCCTTGCAGCTAAGAGACGGAAGGATAGGGAGGCCAGACTTGATAAACTGTCAAAGACCATCCACTCGTTAGAATTGACGCACAAAAGAACGCTAGCAGAAAACACACTTCAAGCATTACAACAGGCCAGACTAGATCTCCTGGAGGAACTTAACATTCCAATTAGGAAGAAGTATACCCTTATGCACCGCAATTTTTACGAATTTGGCAACAAATCAGGGAAGTTTCTAGCAAGGGCAATCCAAATGCGAAAAGCAATGTCCACGATTCATCATATACTAGATCCGCAAGGTCTAAAGATTTCCTCACCATCTGGCATAGTGGAACAATTTAAAAAATTTTACTCGAATCTTTACAATCTCCCTAGACATTCTTCGACTACCACACAACACGACAGAACGCAACAGATAACAGACTTTCTTGCCGAGAACTGCCCCGGGACTATATCCGACGATCTTGCCACAGACTTGGAGAAACCAATTTAGACCGAAGAAATACTGACAGCCCTTAAACAGCTTAAACCGGGTAAATGCCCCGGCCCCGACGGCTTCCCCACTGTATATTATAAAACCTTTTCTGACTTGCTTATACCGCGCGTTACTGAACTATTTAATAATCTTCCTGACGCACCAGCACTTCACGCAGATCTCCATGAGGCACACATTACTATGATCCCGAAACCAGGGAAAGACGAAGCCTTGGTCCCTAATTATAGGCCGATTTCGTTGATAAATGTAGACATGAAGCTGTACGCGAAAGTCATTGCGAATCGTATTCTCCCCTTTCTGCCTTCCCTGATCTCCCTGGACCAAGTAGGCTTCGTTCCGGGTCGTGAAGCGCGCGATAACACGCTGAAAGCAATCAATGTCCACAAATGGCTCTCGGCCTCTCACAGTCCGGGCTTCTTTTTGTCGTTGGACGCGGAGAAGGCGTTCGACCGAGTGGCTTGGGATTACATGCTGGCTACCCTGAGGAAAATGGGTTTTAAAGAACGTACCTTACAATATATCACGGCACTGTATTCTTCACCCACAGCCAGAATTAAAGTTAATGGACATTTGTCGGACGCCTTCTCCCTGTCCAACGGTACGAGACAGGGTTGCCCACTATCCCCGATTTTGTTCATTTTAACGATTGAACCCTTCCTCCACAAACTCCGAACGAACATCAATGTCAAGGGAATACGAATACGGGGCGAGACTTTTAAAATAGCTGCATACGCGGACGATATCCTTTTATTTCTTACTGACCCACTTGTTACTTTACCCAATTTACTCAAGGACTTTGCTCAATTTAGGACAATAGCAAACCTGCAAATTAACTTCCACAAATCGAAGGCCCTTAACATCACTTTACCCGACGACGTTTTGACACACTGCCAGACGAACTTCCCCTTTGGTTGGGAAAAGCACGCTATCACTTATTTGGGGATTCAATTACCGACTAAACTAAAAGACCTATATCCTCGCAACTATTTACCACTACTTAATTCTGTCCGTTCTGATTTGTTGAAATGGAAAATACCCACTATTTCGTGGTTTGGGAGAGCAGCGATTCTTAAAATGAACGTCCTCCCACGGTTCTTATATCTTTTACAAACGATCCCAATCACACTTCCCCCCACCTTTTTTGCAACGTTTCAAACTCTATGCTCCCAATTCGTATGGGCGAACAAAAAAGCTCGCATCAAATGGGAGACCCTGACTCTCCCCAAATTGCGGGGGGGTCTGGGTATCCCGGACTTACGCAAATATCAATGGGCTTGTCACTTGACCAGAATCGTGGACTGGCACCTACATAGACAACACAAAGCTTGGGTGGCGATCGAAGAGGCGTTCGTACAAACACCGATACATTTGCTTCCTTGGATAGGCACAGCCCCAATTCTTCAGAATATCTCAGATCACCCTCTGATTAACACCACGCTTACTATATGGAAAACAGTCTGCCGGAATACTAAAATATCCTCCCCGCATGGCCCGCTCACATCCTTAGAACACAATCCGGACTTCGCCCCTGGTTTTCAAGCTCCACTCCCCACTGATGATATACACAAAGACTACGTTCGTGCAAGATCCTTCTTTGACAAAGGTAGAATGATTACATTTCAAACTCTACTGGCTAGATTCCCGGACAGAAAGATACCTTTCTTTAATTTCTTACAAATCCGACACTTTTTACTACAGGAATCTCCAGCCACTACGTGGTGCAGAGATCTGACCCCGTTTGAACAACTTTGCACTGAAACGACTCCACAAAGACATCTGGTTTCAGAACTCTACTCTGCTCTCTTTCCTACTACGAACGATTCAGTGACATCATTGCGCTCTAAATGGGTGAGAGACACGGGTATAGACCTAACACCAGACGACTGGGAACGGATACTAATAAATGTTCACAAAGGTTCTAGGAATGTATCAGTGCAGGAAAATGGTTTTAAGCTCTATTCCCGATGGTATAGAACCCCCGATATTCTGCATTCCTTCTACCCTTCGGTTTCTCCAGCTTGCTGGAGATGTGGCGAGACTCCGGGAACCCTCCTACATATCTGGTGGGAATGCCCAGCACTCCGTTTGTATTGGCAGACGATCCACCAAGCTATTTCTAATATAACGACTTTCACACTAGATTTTACACCGTCCCAATACTTACTTCATCATACGTCCTTATCTCAGCGCCACTACAGGAAGTCAGTTGTAATACACTTAGTTAATGCAGCCAGGATGTGCATCCCAGTTCATTGGAAGTCAACTACGACCCCTTGTGTCAAGGATTGGTTACGTAGAGTAAACAGAATAATGGACATGGAAGAACTCACGCATCGAATCCTTGACACATCTCCTAAGTTCACTAACACCTGGGCATGTTGGAAACACTTCCAAACAACCGATGATTACAAACGGTATATGGTAGATTAACGAAATACTCAGCAAGTCGTTGTTACTTGATGCCTCTATGGTCTTTATAGGATGTGATCGGATTAGGCAATATTCCTTACACACTAAAGTACACATGTCCTCCCCTTTCCTTTTCGACCCCCCCCCCCCCCCCTCCTTCCCCTTATGTTATGATGCTGGTCATCATATATTAGATGTAACATTTCAGACACTTACGATAGAGCAATTCAGAGGTACGGCAACCAATTATTAAACAGTTCGGTTATTCTTCCAATGTTTTCATTTAACTTTAGCTGACACATTCCGGTTATCACCTTTCCAGACCTGGTTCTGGATCACACGGATCGTGATGTGGAAGCCTTCGTATCCTCAATGAGAAGAACTATGTTAGATTTTCTTAACAATTATTACTGATGGTTTATTAGACATTGTACTGCACTTATAATGGCTTGTTTGTAACATGTTATATGTACCCGCTGTTTCTGATGTATGTCATGACTTCTTCAATAAAAAGATTTATCAAAAAAAAAAAAAAAAAAAAAAAAAAAAGGTTAATTACTATAGCCCTCTGCAAAAGCATCAGGTTTGACAAGCATAACTCAGGCTCCTATATTTACAAAAGAGCTGATAAGTACCAATCTGTAATCACAGCCAATCACAAACTCGAGCTTAAATATCCAACTTAAAAAAAACGGTATGGTATTCATTAAAAAAAAAAAAAAGTATCTGAGCGTCTCATTTCCATCACAAATACAACAAATGGGGTTGATTTCCTATTTTAGCACAGTGCACCCAAGGAGAGTCGTGATCTTATACCCTATACAAAGCATTAGTAACCTCATTTCATGTGTGCAGTTAAGATTTGGACATCAGCTTACAAAAGATAAAAATTATTATACTGGAGAAAGTGCAGAGAAGAGCAATAATTAATTAGGAATGGTAATAACATTTAACAGTAAGTTACTACAATAAAGTTTCTTGCCAACACTAGACTGCGTACAGTTATTAAAGCTGAAGTCTCCCACCTTTTTATTTATTTATATGTTATGATTTGTGACTAATTTGTTGCTTGGAAATGCTTTAAAATGTATTTTTCTTTCTCTGAAAATACTACTTCCTGTATACCCGCTCCAGTGCTCTATGTTGACAGAGCTGAGTAACAGACACACCCCTCATTGTCCTCACACAGGATTGTATTGCAGAGGGAGAGAGGGGTGTGTCAGATCAGGTCTGTGACTGAGTGCCGACTACTGGGTGCATTGGCCTTAACCACTTAAGGACCGCCGCATGGCAATGTACGTCGGGACAATGGCACCGACAGGCACAAGCACGTACATGTACGTGCTTGCCTTCCAGCGGGTGGGGGGTCCGATCGGACCCCCTCCCGCTGGCTGCAGCGGTCCGTTTCGCTTCAGGAGTGATCCGGGATGAGGGGATGGCCCTTGGTTTCTGGCCATCCCCACTCGATCGCTCCTGGTGAATGAGAAGCTTCCCCCGCCTGTGTAGTGTAAACACAGGCAGGGAGGAAGTGATGTCATTCTCCTCGGGGCGGTCTTTTTGACCGGACTGCGAGGAGAACTCATATTAAGTGCACCAAACACTACACTGACATGTAGGTACACATAGGCACACAAATCATATGTGATTTTATAGCGCTAGGTACCCCCATATACTACCCAATAAAGGTTTTAACCCCCAGATTGTTCCTAGTTAACCCTTTCACCCCCTTTTGCCAGTGTCACTAAGCAATAGTTTTTCTGATCGCTGCATTAGTGTCACTGGTGCCGCTAGGTAGCTAGTTATTTTTTATGTTCACCACCAGGTTTTTATAGCGTTAGGTACCCCCATATACTACCTAATAAAGTTTTTAACCCCCTGATTGCCCCTAGAGTTAACCCTTTCACCAGTGATCACCGTATAAGTGCCACTGGTGACGCTGGTTAGCCAGTTAGTTATTTAGGTTCCCCGTCAGGTTTTTATATAGCGTCAGGGACCCCCATATACTACCTAATATAGATTTTAACCCTCTGATTGCCCCTAGTTAACCCTTTCACCAGTGATAACAGTATACGTGTTATGGATGACTCTGGTTAGTTAGTTTGCTTTTTATAGCATCAGGGCACCCACCATTTATTACCCAATAAAGGTTTAACCCCCTGATCACCCGGTGGGTGATATCAATTAGGTTTTAGGGTCAGGGTCTGCATCGCCCCAGGCAGCGCTAGATTAGTGCCAGTACCGCTAACACCCACGCACAAAGCATACACCTCCCGTAGTGGTATAGTATCTGAACAGATCAATATCTGATCTGATCAGATCTATACTAGCGTCCCCAGCATTTTAGGGTTGCAAAAAAACGCATTGTTAGCGGGATCAGCCCAGATACCTGCTAGTACCTGCGTTTTTCCCCTCCGCCCAGCGCACCCAAGTGCAGTATCGATCGATCCCTGTCACTTACAAAACACTAAACACATAACTGCAGCATTCGCAGAGTCAGGCCTGATCCCTGCGATCGCTAACAGTTTTTTGGTAGCGTTTTATATTTAAATCCTGAAGGCGGTGCTTGGTTTTTGGGGTCCCGTACGCAGCTAGGCTCCCAAAAAGTCCCCCACATGTGGTATCCCCGTACTCGGGAGAAGCAGCAGAATTTAATTTGGGGTGCAATTCCACATATACCTATGGCATGTGTGAGCAATATATCATTTAGTGACAACTTTTTGTAAACTATTTTTTTTTTGTGTGTGTCATTATTCAAACACTTGGGACAAAAAAAAATATTCAATGGGCTCAACATGCCCCTCAGCAATTTCCTTGGGGTGTCTACTTTCCAAAATGGGGTCATTTGGGGGGAGGGGGGTTGTGTTATTTTGGCATTTTATGGCCTTTGAAACTGTGATAGGTAGTGAGGAGTGAAATCAAAAATTTGCACCCTTAGAAATCCTGAAGGCAGTGATTGGTTTTCGGGGTGCCGTACACGGCTAGACTCCCAAAAAGTCCCACATATGTGGTATCCCCGTACTCAGGAGAAGCAGCAGAATATACTTTGGGGTGCAATTCCACATATAACTATGGCATGTGTTGAGCAATATATCATTTAGTGACAACTTTTTGTAAACTTTTTTTTGTGTCATTATTCAATCACTTGGGACAAAAAAAAAATATTCAATGGGCTCAACATGCCCCTCAGCAATTTCCTTGGGGTGTCTACTTTCCAAAATTGGGTCATTTGGGGGGAGGGGGTTGTACTGCCCTGCCATCTTAGCACCTCAAGAAATGAGATAGGCAGTCAAAAATTAAAAGCTGTGTAAATTCCAGAAAATGTACTCTAGTTTGTAGACGTTATAACTTTTGCGCAAACCAATAAATATACGGTTATTGACATTTTTTTTACTAAAGACATGTGGCTGAATACATTTTGGCCTAAATGTATGACTAAAATTTAGTTTATTCGATTCTTCTTATAACAAAAAGTAGAAAATATCTTTTATTTAAAAAAAATTTCAGTCTTTTTCCTTTTATATCGTAAAAATTTCATTTGGGTACAACATTGCATGACCGCGCAATTACCAGTTAAAGCAGTGCAGTGCGAAATCGTAAAAAGACCTCTGGTCCTTAGGCTGACAATTGGTCCGGGGCTTAAGTGGTTAACTCTGGTACTACACAATCATACATGGACACCATGCCCAATTGCTGTAACAGGAAAGTGGAGCTTATTCTGTAAAATGGAGGCTGTTGGTATAATGTCTAGCTGACTGTGCGTCTATTTCTTCCGTTAAGTCTAAAATCCCCCAGGGCCCATGCATTCCCATGACTGATTTACCTAGTTTTTATCCCCTAGACCAGTGGTCATCAACCCTGTCCTCAGGGCCCACTAACAGGCCAGGTTTTATGTATTACCTTGGGGAGATGCAGACTAGAATACTGCAATCCCTGAGCAGAAAATTATATCACCTGTGATGTGTTTCAGTTATCTTGAAAACCTGGCCTGTTGGTGGGCCCTGAGGACAGGGTTGATGACCACTGCCCTAGACTATATGATGCACCAATGCCTTTTAGTTCTGAAGTGCAATATCTTTCATTTATACATGTTAAGCCCGAATTCCCACCAAGTATATTGCATTTATGCGCTTTAAACATGCTTTGACGTGCGCTTTTTGTACACATTTACATTATGTTGTGTTGTTTTTCTTCAATTTCACAGCAGGAGCAAAAGTTCCTTACTTTGTATTTTATTAATACATCCTACAAGTGCAGTATGTCCTCACATGATGTGGATGAGCCCTAAACCTTATTTCCTCTCTGTTAAAGTGGTTGTAAATAATCTTCAGTGTGCAACATCCCCCCAAATGCCCGACTAATATTTTCCTAAGCCCCGATCTTGATCCAGCGATGTGTAAGAGACCCCAAGGCTTTCCTGGGCCCCTTCCTCCTTGATTGGCTGAGATGCTACAGCAGCGGGAGCCATTGGCTCCTGCTGCTGTCAATCACAGCCAGTGAGGGCAGGAGCGGAGGGCGCTGTGTCTTATGGATGCAAAGATCCAGCTCAGGAGTGAGCATGCACGAGTGCCCCCACAGCAAACAGCTTGCTATGGGGGCACTCTGCAAGGGGGAGGGGCCCAGAATGCTGGCAGGGGACTCAAGAAGAGGAGGATCAGGGCTGCTCTGTGGAACAGGGAAGGTTAGCTATTAAGATGTAAATGGTTATGTGTTGGGTGCTAAAGTGTATTCAAAACCCAAAAACAAAAATGTTATACATTGCAGCTTACCATTCATTAGATGATATCGGTTCCGGCCATCGGACCATCCGGACGCTTAACAAAGCTGGAAACCAATGAAAAACATTGGAAATACAGAGGTGCTGCTCCAAATCAGCTTTTGGAACACAGAGGCAAGCCTATTGTCATCCCCCTGTTTGCTTTTATACTCCATCAGCTCTGCAAACCCCGTGGACTGGATTGAGACATGGATACATCCCTATTTCATTTACAAGCCTAAATCACTCTGACCTTTGTGAGTAGCCATTTGGCCGTATGTTTTTTATTTTAATAAATACTTTATCTTTTATAATGCACTTAGTCTGGCGCACCTTCTCCCTGTTCATTAGATGATATGCCTGTACTATTTTTTTCTTTTTCAAGCTTATATTAAAGTGGTTCTTTGCCTTGTTTAAAAAAAAATAAAAGTTAGCAGCTACAAATATTGTAGCTGCTGATTTTTTAAAAAAGGGCACTCACCTGTCCAAGTGTGCAGCGCTGTCCTTACCCAAACCAATCCTTCACTGGTCTTCAGGTCCCCAGCACTGGCATGTCTACTATGGCCATTTGGCTACGATTCCTTGCGGCTTCACAGCCGGCTGCGCGCTGCTCATGCGTGAGTTTCGCTGTGCTTTATGAATGGTCCTGCAGCCTTCTGAGACCTGTAACATGTCCTAGAAGTTTGAGGGCAGGGAGGGGAAGGGGCGGTGAACTTCTGGTAAATGTGCCACAGCAAGCCAACAGGAGGTGGAGGCCAGTACCTATCAAAACCAGACCCCCCCCCCCCCCACACACACACACACACACAAAAAAAAAGTCCCAAAAATAGTAGCGGATGGAGGGATGAGGGCACAAGGAGGCACTTCCCCTTTACTGTGAACTTCTGCTTTAAATAATGATTTCTTTCGTTTCTAATAGCCATTTCTGTGAAAATTGGCAGAAAAAAATGTGCTCTTCCAGGAAAATTTGCCATGTTTTGTCAGTATAAAAAGTTGTGGCCCTGATTACACTTGTCCTAAAAACATAAGTCAGTAGATAAAAAGGAAAGGATCAATCTTCCCCGGTAGAAACAAGGACATACTGTATGTTTTCAGTACTCTGCCCAAAACAAAAACAAGAAAACCTGAGAAAGCATGCAGGCTGCCATTATTTATGTCTCTTTCTGTAAATGCTAGCTGCCAGACTGTGATGCTGACCTGTATTTTCTTAAATACATTCGGTATATGACCTAGAACAAATTTACCAATAATGACTTTTCTCTCATTCTCCTGATCTGAACAATATTTCTAGGTTAAAACTGAAATATTGAATAGAGAAGCATGACATCCAGGAAATATGCAATTTTCAGAAATTAAAGCAATTGCAGCCTCTATCCTAAGACAGGTTACATCAAGGTTCACGTGCTATTGGGAGGTTACAGGGAAAATGTACCAACATATTTATATATTTTGAACAGGCAGTAAACAAGCACTTTAGAACAAACCCACATTCACCTATGTAACTACAGACATTGTGGAGAAATTCATCCTCAAAGTTTACAAAAGAAACAAGAGAAAAATATTGGCAGCCTTCCAGCCCTCTAAAGTCCTGTAAACATACAGTGGGTGTTTCTAAGGGACTTAAAGTGTTTTTTAACCCAAAACAAAAAAAGGTTCCTGCTCCTTTAAAACATTTTATACAGTACAGTGCTTGTGCTGTGTAATTTGGCCCACTGTACTAATTAAAAAAACCTGGCTGATCCTGCCAGTTTCTGCCATCCCATGTAAACTTACTGGCTGCTGAGCCCTGACACCATCATCAGTATACATGCTTCCGTCATCCGCAGCCTGCTATCTCCTCCCCTCTCTGCTCCGTGTCCATCTCCCCCCTTCTCTCTCTGCCTGTATGCTTGTGACAGTGCCACCCCCTCTCCCCTCCTGCTGCTTGCATTACACTAACCTGTATACACCATCATCACTGCCTCCTGTTGCAGTGTCCCGCTCTGTGTGTGATTTATAAATATAAATTATGCAAGTACCTAATTTCAGACCCGAGATTGCGATCACATGATAGGCCAGCTCCCTTCTCCTGTCCTCCTCCCATCCTCATCCCCTCCAGACTGACGTCAGCAGTGGAATCTCAGCCCCTCCTGCTGCATCTGTCAGAGGAGGAAAGGAGAAAGCTGGCCGGTCATGTGATTGTGATCCCGGCTCTGAAATTAGGTATTTGCAACACTGATTTTTATAAATCATACAAAGTTTTAAAAGTTTTTTTTTGGGGTAAATCAGCACAAGGGATGTTACAGTCAATGAGAAGTGTGCTTTGTGCTGCTGGCTGAGGTCTTAGTTGAAATATTAGGTTCTCTGGTCTCCCCTTAGCCCCCTCAGTGATATTCTTCAGGAGTTTATACAAACCAAGGGACCTTTCATGCATGTTCAGAGTTCCGACAATGCTCGCCCATTGCTCCCTCCTCCTTCTTCCATGCAAGCTGTACTCTAGCTTCCATAGTCGGTCCCCAACCTGGGGCTACAGCTGCAATACTAATCCTTTTTTCCTAAAGATTTACCCAGTCGCCTATCCATCTCCTCTTTAGGTTGAATTATGCCCAGTGCCATTCAACTCACTCCCTGTTAGCTCAGGGCAACAATGCTCCCCCTTCCCCATCCTGGACTTAGATGAGAATGCTGCAGAGAACCCGTATCAATTTATAAGGTGCCTCTGGATTAGATATTAACTATTCTCTGAACTCTGCCTGCCTTATATCCAGACTGTCATTGAACCACTCTGCCAACTGCAAGTACCTGTTTTACCTGGGGGCAACTGTGTACTGCTTGCCTTATGGGTGAAGACCACAGAAGCTAACTATAGGGTCTTACAACCTGTGTTGGGGGTAAGCATGACACTTTTTACTTGTTTTGATAAATAGGGCATTCAAGGAATTTTAAACCCCTCTGCTAGTCATTTCATCGATTCCCCCACCACAATCATAAAGATGTTGGCTCAGCCTTGGAGTAATGCTGTCATAACCCTTTTCTACAAAAAAATGTAACACAATATACATAAGGTAGATTGTGTCATCAGCGCATGGCAGTTGACAATCCATGGTTCAGCAATGGGCTAAAAGCATACTAGTTATGAAAGGACTCTTTTTTTTTTAAATATTGCATTTAAGTAATTGCATAAACCTATTCAAGCTAAATTGAACTTTCCATTTTAGTACATTGGCTAAATACAGTGCCTTGAAAAAGTATTCATACCCTTTGCAATTTTCTACATTTTGCCAATACTTTGTAGAACCACCTTTTGCTGCAATTATAGCTGCAAGTCTTTTTGTGTATTTCTCTACCAGCTTTGAAAATCTAGAGAGTGACATTTTTGCCCATTCTTCTTTGCAATAGCTTTAAAGCGGAGGTCCACCCTAAAATCGACCTCCGCTCATCGGAATCCCCCCCCTCCGGCGCCACGATTGCCACCTTTCAGGGGGGAGGGGGGTGCAGTTACCTGGATAATCCAGGTAACTGCACCCACTTCCGGGATAGCTGTCTGCGGAAAGGGGCGTAGATTACGCCCCTTTCTGCAAGTGCCCGCCACTTTGCGCAAGTGCCCCGCTGCCTGCTGGGAAACACACAGATCCCAGAGGCAGCGGGGACCGTCCTGATTGCGCCGCGCGCCTCGCGCATGCGCAGTAGGGAACCGGGAAATGAAGCCGAAAGGCTCCATTTCCTGATTCCCATACCCAAGATGGCGGCGGCAGCACCCGAGTGTCGATCTAGAGATCGGCTTCGGGTGCCGACATCGCGGGCGCGCTGGACAGGTAAGTGTCACTATTTTAAAAGTCAGCAGCTGCAGTATTTGTAGCTGCTGACTTAAAAAAAAAAAAAAAAAACGCGGAGTCCCGGCGGACTCCCGCTTTAAGCTCTGTCAGATTGGATAGAAAGCATCTGTGAACAGAAATTTGTAAGTCTTGCTACAGATTCTACATTGGATTTAGGTCTGGACTTTGATTGGGCCATTCTAACACATGAATATGCTTTGATGCAAACTATTCTATTGTAGCTTTGGCTGTATGTTTAGGATCGTTGTTCTGCTGGAAGGTGACCCTTCACCCCAGCCTCAAGTCTTTTGCAGACTCTAACAGGTTTTCTTCTAAGATTGCCCTGTATTTGGTTCCATCCATCTTTCCATCAACCCTGATCAGCTTCCCTGTCCCTGTTGAATAAAAGCATCTCCGCAACATGATGCTGCCACCACCATGTTTCACTTTGGGGATGGTGTGTTCAGGGTGATGTGCAGTTTTAGTTTTCCGCCACACATAGTGTTTTGGTTTTAGGCCAAAAAAATGTTGGTCTCATCTGACCAAACACCTTCTTTCACATGTTTGCTATATCCCCCACATGGCTGCACATGATCTGCAAATGAGACTCCTTATGGCTTTCTTTCAACAATGGCTTTCTTCTTGTCACTCTTCCATAAAGGCCAGATTTGTGGAGTGCACAACCAATAGCTGTGCTGTGAACAGATTCTCCCACCTGAGCTGTAGATCTCTGCAGCTCCTCCAGAGTTGCCATGGGCCTCTTGGCTGCTTCTCTGATTTGCAATTGTGCCATACTATTTCCATTTTAGGATGACCGATTGAACAGTGCTCCACGAGATGTTCAAAGTGTGGGATATTTTTTTTATAACCTAACCCAGCTTTACACTTCTCCACAACTTTATCCCTGACCTGTCTGGTGTGTTCCTTGGTCTTCATGATGCTGTTTGTTCACTAAGGTTCTCTAACAAACCTCTAATGGCTTCACAGAGCAGCCATATTTGTAGTAAGATTAAATTACACACAGGTGGACTTTATTTACTAATTAGGGGACTTCTGAAGGCAATCGGTTCCACTCGATTTTAGTTAGGTGTATCAGAATCAAGGGGGCTGAATACAAATGCACGCCACACCTTTCAAATTTTTTTTGTAAAAAAATTTGAAAAACATTTATCATTCCTTCCAATTCACAATTATGCACCACTTTATGTTGGCCTATCACATAAAATCTCAATAAAAATAAATTTACGTTTTTGGTTGTAACATGACAAAATGTGTAAAATTTTAAGGGGTACTTTTTCAAAGCACTGTACATTCCATGTGTCATAAAAAAGGTGTGCAAAAGACTTCCAGTTTGTTTCTTTTTTGTTTTTTTTGGAAAACAGCCACAGCCAGTAGAAAAACCGCAAAGGAACTTTGCACTGTGTGGAAGCAGTGGTTTCTCTGTAGACTTGCAACACGTCTCCTACCAAGTCAGCCCTATAGCTCTGGATTCAGCAAAGCTCATGCTCTCTGCTGATTGGAGAGCTTTAAGTCTAACTCAGAAGAGACAACTGATTCCACTGGAGAGCAAGGGTCCTTCTGTGCAGCATGTTGGCATGTGACAGGCTATTCTACTCAGGCTGTGTTTGCTTTCTAAGGAAAACGGAATATTCAGTTGGCATTTAAACCCACTGATTTAACTGTTTACCAAAACAGGTAAGTGCAAGGTATACCGTGAGCGATAAGTATCATTTGCTTTTACCATCAACCAAACTGTCAAGCCATCCAATGACTGGTGTCATAACTGATTTAATGGTCAACATCATGGCATCTGCAGGTTAAACAGAGGCTAGGATGGCTGCTTCCTTGGCTGTAAAGCATAGGAGGGTTACGTTCCACTTTAACTTTCTTTTACAATCAGCTTTGAACCATTTCCATTTGAATTTAACAGACTTTTCTCAAGCCTGTTTAGGATGAATGACCTAGATGTACTTCCGAAGGGTAGACTAGTCCATCATAATGACTACAGTATGCTATTTATATTATCTTCGTAAATGTATTTACTTCAGTTTTTTTTTGTTAAAAGCCTCAGCCCCATCATCTCCATCTGCTGTTCCGACCACAGAGAGCCATTCGTAAAACATCAGAAAGGACATTCAGCTACAAGAGAAATTGCCCCAAATAATTTTCTCTGTGGGAAAACACACAAAAGTGGATAGCAAGGCTGTTCACATTGAAAAGCCAGCATAATGAGGAGATAAAACTCATTAGTAACAAAACACAGTTCATTAATTCTAATTTGGGACTTTTTAATAATGCTATCAATTCATTCTAGGTGATGGTCAGGAGGCAGTTAAGCATTCTCATGCATATCAAACTGCAAGAAACTAAGCCCGGGGCAACTTCTGTCAATTGGAAACACAATATCACACTGTCTGTAAAAAAAAGTACTCGAAGAGGTGGAATTGAATGCACCATCAAAGACGAAAGATGGTCAAATCCACACGAGACACAAAAAGCCTGAAGGAGGGGGACATAATAATAGAATAACCTTATATTATTTTGTGTGTGTATTAGGTATACATGTGTATTTCCCCTGAGCAATGCAGCTAAATGAGGATATTACTCTCTTTTCGTGGGAAAATCCCACGATGCTTTGGAATATTTCATGGTATGCAATTATGTGATAAGGGACGTTGATGTCACGGGTGGAGCATAACGGATGCATGTAAACATTTGAAGAGTAGCAGGCCCACTCAAAACTGACTCAGGCAAGGTCTCCAATTAAATTAAATTCTATAGCAAGATTTTAAACTTAAGGTTGGTTTACACTTAGGCTTCATGTACACTGCTGCTGGTAAACAGACGTTCAGAGGCAGTTGGCTGCTTTTTTCAGCTGCCCCTGAACTCATCCAATGTTATCTTATGTGTACATGTACAGAAGTTTGTTTAATGTCATTTTTAGGCAGTTGAGTTTAGAGACTTTTTTTGGAAAGCAAAAGAATATGTTCAGACGCTGAGTTTAGAGGCATTTCAAGCATCCAACGCTTCTAAACGCGGCTTAACGCAATAATTAGCATTTTGTTTAGAGGCGTCTTTCATTTTTGGCTATTTAAAAATAAATAAATTGTAAACGCGGCAAAACTGACATTTTAGATGTGGGTTACTATCTGTCAGGTTAAATCGTTCAGGAGAGGTTGTAAAAACGTCCCATGTACATTAAGCCTTAAAGTGTGTTTCCGCTTTTGCTGCCAAATTGGGATAACACCTACTTTATATTTGTTACATGTCTCTATTAACATAGCAAAATGTAGTTTATTTTTTAATTGCTGGCTACTTTTTTAAGTGCTTTTTACGTAACTTAAAATTTTTCACGTGTTCTCCCTGCTTTGTGAAGTTTAGGAGGGGCCTGTGGAGTAATGTTTAAAGCGGTAGTAAACCCGCAAATTTTATTTTTATTTTTTAAACCTGCAAAGCAAAAGGCATAATGAGCTAGTATGCACCGCATACTAGCTCATTATGAAATACTTACCTTAGAACGAGGCCCCGACATCTGGCCCGATCCACGCCGAGGGAGCTGACATGCTCCCTCTGCGTTTCTTCCGGGTATCGCGGCTCCGGCGCTGTGAGTGGCCGGAGCCGCGATATCGTCACTCCCGCGCATGCGCGCGGGAGATTTCAGTCCGGCCGCTGCCGGATTTTCACGGCGAGAACCCCCTTGTGCGCATGCGCCGCTGCAATCAGCGGCGCATACCGAGGGGAATATCTCCTAAACCGTACAGGTTTAGGAGATCTTTTTTTTACCTACAGGTAAGCCTTATTATAGGCTTTCCTGTAGGTAAAAGTAAAAAAATTGAGCATACAACCACTTTAACATAACAAGCTCTGTCTGTACTGTGTTCACAGTTCTTCATTCTCAGCTGTAAACTAGATTTGAACAATGTCTGTCCTAAAAAAGGGTTAAATATTTATGTAGCACTTATTCCCACAGGAGTCTGCAGTTTAAAAGTCCCTAGGGTCTTTTCCTGTAGTTGCCCCACAGCTAGGGGCACTCACTTCTTTGGCTCAATGAGCAGTCTAAGTTGTATGCTTTTCTGATGCTTTATTGTTTAACTTGAACTTGGATAGGCTCAGGG
Source organism: Lithobates pipiens (assembly GCF_037356315.1). Taxonomy (NCBI): domain Eukaryota; kingdom Metazoa; phylum Chordata; class Amphibia; order Anura; family Ranidae; genus Lithobates; species Lithobates pipiens. The sequence goes on along the minus strand of NW_027507755.1, from coordinate 1,216,758 downwards.
TAACTGTGCGATACCATACCTCCCAACTGTCCCTGATTTTGAGGTACTGTGTCTGATTTGGGGCAATGCCCCTCTGTCCCTCATTCCTCCTCATTTGTCCCTCATTTTGGTCTGATCTATATAGTTGTATATAAAATGCACTTTTTATCTTTCAAAAAGTGTTTCCCAGTGCTAAACCTTTCACCTGATTTCTAAATTTCTGTATTTGTACATTTTAAAAGCCAATGTAAGGGAACAGTACTGGTAAAAAAAGCACTTGTTGATTTAATTAACCTTTTTGGGGGTTAATTCTCCTTTAATGGGGCGTAGCAGGGGGCGTGTCCTATGCCTACATACATTTGCTAGTAGTTGCCCTCATTCCAAACCTCAAAATGTTGGGAGGTATGCAATATTACAGTAACTTAGCAACTTGAGGACACTCTTCTTCCTCTTAAGATCTGAGCAGAGTCCTTGCACAAGCAAATAGCTTTGAAACAGCAACTTGAAGAAAAAAAAAATCTTCCCCAAAAATGTGGGCAGAGTCTTAGTTCAAGCAATTAGTGAATTTAACTTTTCAGGACACCAGACACAATGTCCCCTTTGAACAAAAGTGATTATAGAGATGACAGTAGCATACAATCTCAAGTATCTCTCATACCAGTCTGTTCTCACTAATATCCTTGGATAATTGGTTGCCTCCTCCCAATATCTTCCAGACAGTTTCCAAGAGATACCAAATTAAATCCCCAAAAGTCATCTTCAGTAGCTTTCAGTAGAGTAGGCCCCATACTAACCTAGCTGAGACCTCGAACAGCAGACACATGGATCTCCTCCTCAGGGACAAGATGCTTCTGCTCTAAGTGCCAGTTCCCACCACAAAAAAGTACTCCAGATCCCTTCCAGATGCATTTCTGCATGTGCGGTTTTAGCGGTTTTATGATGCATTTTACCTAGATTCCAGGACAGTTCTGTACCAGAAAAAATAAGCATGTTGTACTGGGACTGAAAAGCACTGGAATGCACGCCGCTGGTGTGAACTATGTCATTGGAACCCATATAACCTACTTTCCATTGCTTTGTTGATGTAGAAAAAAAAGCATCGCACTGCATGTGGTATGAATGGGACCTAAGTCTCAGCATATTTATACACACTCCCAGCCATCATCTGGGCACCTCCCCCCAGGGATTGGCCAGGGCTGCATAAAAACTCAGCTGCTGATTAGACTCTCACTGCCCCACTATCTTCCAGAATTTTTTCAGACAGACAGGGGGAAGCAGTCAACCATGCAGCCAGAGAAACACGAAACAGACCTGAATAAACACATGCAGCTACACTGATTACAGTGAGCCACAACTAAATTTACCTAACCTAGCACCTATCTGGGAGGGTGGTCCAATTAGAAATGGTCCTACTGCATTGTATGTTAATGAAGGATAGTTAAATCTGTGTAGGGGCTCAGGAATTCTTAGAATCAGCCATGACACCTTCATCTTCTTCTTTTTTTTTTTTTTTCTTTAGATATACGGTGTGATTTGGAACATATAGAGGGGTTTTTTCAAGTTTGACTGCAAAAGTGGAAATACCCTTTAGGCTAGGTTCACACTGCAGTGATGTCCGACATTGGATGTGATTCGCACCGCACTGCAGTGCAAATCACACGCAATGTCTGTGCGATGCAAACTCAGCCATACAGATTGTATGGCTGAATTTGCATCGCATTCAGACCAAAATTCAGACCAAACTTGCACCGGTCCCTTTTTTGGTCCTCACCAGAATCAGATCGCATGGGTGTTCACCCAATTCTTGTCCGAATTGACAGTTCGCACTACAATATGCAAACTGATTTGAGGGTGCCATTAACTTTCTATTGACACTCTCAGCAGTTCACATGAGGAGACATGCGATGCGGGACCCCGCAGTGGATTTGCAGGGTTTCCGCATCTCTGAAGTGTGAACCGAGCCCTATAAACAAAACTGCAGTTAGATTTTTTTTTTTTAATAAGTAGCCCAACATTGTGCTCCATTCAGAATTATATAACTCCAAACTCTGGAGTGCCACTTTGATGCAACTTTGGATGGGTGCAACTTGGATAGGACCTTGGCTTTGACTAGGGATGAGCCGAACACCCCCTGGTTCGGTTCGCACCAGAACATTCGAACGGACCGAAAATTGGTGAGAACTTTAGAACCCCATTGAAGTCTATGGAACTCGAACATTCGAAATAAAAAGTGCTAATTTTAATGGCTAATATGCAAGTTTTTGTCCTAAAATGGGTTTGGGGACCTGGCTCCTGCCCCAGGGGACATGGGTCAATGCCTAAAATGTTTTTAAAAATGGCCCTTTTTTCGGGAGCACTGATTTTAATGATGATTAAAGTGAAAAAAAAGTGAAATATTGCTTTAAATATCATGCCTGGGGGGTGGCTATAGCATGCCTGTGAAGTGGCTGTCCCTGTTTAGAACAGTTCCTGCACAAAATGACATTTAACAGAAAAAAGTAATTTAAAACTGCTTGTGGTTTTAATGTAATATCCGGTTCCGGCAATATGGATGAAAATCATTGAGAAAAATGGCATAGGTAGCCCCCCTGCCCATTACCAGCCCCTTTGGGTCTTGTGCGGATATTAAGGGGAACCCCGTACCCATATTAAAAAAAGGAAAGGCGTGGGGCCCCCAGACCCAATTACTCAGAACAGGTGTATACAGGCGGTGCAAACAAGACAGTGACTGTGTAGGTTTGTTGTCTGTTATCTGTTTGTAATTTTGAACTGGTACATTTTTAAAGTGTAGCTCCAAAAAAATAAATTTTGAAGCTTTTTGAAAAACATGGGGAAGGGTTATCCCCCCTGTATAATTTGTTTTGCCGTCCATCTTTTTTCATCTCGCTTCCTGTTGTCTCCTTCCGTTTGCAAGTAGGAGACATTTGTAAGTTGGATGTTTGAAAGTAGGGGCAGCTATATGCTCTGCATAAATTTGCATCTAAGGTGTTGGTGTTGCCACAACACTGTAAGCCCTCAAAGAGACTCTTGGTAGGCGCTGGAGAGCCCTGCTGTGAACAATTATATCAAGAATTGTAATTACATGCCATTGTTGAACAGTGGTAGAAAAATAGGGCCTTTGGTGGTTGTGATGGTGGTAGTGGTGCTGGTGCCACAACAATGTAAGTCCTCACAGTTACTCTCGGTGGGTGCAGGAACGGGCCCTGCTGTGAAATATTATTTCAGGAATTGTAATTACATGCCCCTGTTAAACAGAGGCTGAAAAATTGGGCCTTAGGCCCTGCTTGCTGGTGCCACAAAACTGCAACCTATCCCAGATACTCTAGTTGGAGTGCAGAAATGAGCCCTGCTGCAAAGCATTGCATCAAAAATTGTATTACATGCCCCTGTTAAACAGAGGCTGAAAAATTGGGCCTATACACTGCAACCTCTACCATATACTCTAGTTAGAGTGCAGGAATGAGCCCTGCTGCAAAGCATTGCATCAAAAATTGTAATTACACACTCCTGTTAAACAGGGGCTTAAAAATTGGACTGGTGGAACTGGTGCTGGTGCCACGACACTGCAACCTCTCCCATATACTCTATTTGTAGTGCAGGAATGAGCCCTGCTGCAAAGCATTGCATCAAAAATTGTTATTACGCTGGGCGTGGCTTGACCTTAGCCAAGATGGCAGCATAAGCTCAGAGCTCCGGTGCAGTGCGGGATAACGGAGCGGCTCACGGAGCACAGAGGCGTCGGATTGCAGCCCTATAGCGGCGGTTCGGTCCGGGCACAGCTTGCAGACATGTCCAGGAGGAAAAGAGCGGAGAGGAAGCCCCGCAAACTGACTGCATACTTCATGCAGCCGCCGAGACAGCATGGCCAAGATGGCGCCGGCGCGTCCTCCACTCCGCTCTCCACATCTAGAAGCCTGGAGCGATCCGCAGACAAAGCACAGACTAGCGGTGAACAATCCCCGGGAGACTCACAGGCATCCACCCTGCTGAGCAGAAGTCCAGCCAAGGCCAGGAGCAGAAGGGAAAGCTCTGATCCACACCAGCAGCACGAGGTGAGATCCCCCTTGACTCCCAGGATGACACCAGGGAACTCCCTGACTCCATTACTGCCTTTCCTACATCAAATCAACCTGTCCTTGACACCACCCTCAAAGACATGCTTATCTCTTTGCGCAGCACTATTCATACGGACATGATGTCTTGTATGAGAAGGTTTAGCTCTGAACTCAAGGAAGTGGGAGACAGGGTGAGTCATGTTGAAAACAAAATGGGGGAATATGCCACCACCATAAATGATCTCATTGATGCCCATGACTCAGTGGAGGAAGAGCAGCATTGGATTAAAGCTAAGCTGGCAGACCTGGAAGATAGGGCCAGGAGGAACAATGTGAAGCTCAGAGGCATCCCCGAGTCGGTGACCCCAGCAGACCTGCGCCCCTATGTTACCAATCTACTGACCACTCTTATGCCAGATCTTTCGTCTATAGAGGTATCTATAGATAGAATACACCGCATCCCCAAGCCTTCATTTATCCCTGAAAATATCCCTAGGGATGTCCTCTTTCGTATGCACTTCTACCAGACCAATGCAAATTACCAGGAGAGGGGAGCACCGCAACACAGAGTTTGCTAACATTCAGTTCTATGCGGACCTCTCACAGCACACTTTGCAGCTCTGCAAAAACCTGAATAACATCACCAAAGTTCTGAGGAACCACAGCATCAATTACAAGTGGGGTTTTCCCACCAAGTTGGTTGTGAACAGGGAGGGGTCTAATTATGTGATTTCTTCACCTGACAAGGGCCTTCAGCTTCTAAGGAAATGGAAGATCATCACCGACGACTCTCCCCCACCCTCTGACACACGCAGCCCACAAGGTCGGTCACAAGCTGAATAGCTGCACCAGGACACTGGAAGTTAGTCTGGCTGCTTGCTGGCGGCCACTGTGCAACTTTACCCAGCCCTTTCTGGGCCCCGCCTGACGGAGCCGTGCTCTGTTGGTCAATACAGACCCCACTTACCTGAGCAGATAAGATCTGCACACGGGTTATGATAACCCTCCTTTTACTCAGTTTTTGTTTTGGTTATTTTTCCCCCTTTCTGTCTTTCCTGCAGGAGCTGTCTGTGCTACTTCCAAATCCAAGTCTTTCCAAATTCAGGATTCCAACACTCTCACTATCTGGTGAGACCATGGCGGAGACAATCTACTCACCGTATCTACGGCACTACTATTCCAAGCTACACCCGGATGAGTTCGGCAGTGAGTACAAGTGTTTCCCCGTGAACAGCACCCCGTCCTATAGATGTCATGCCGCTTAACATTATGTCAGTCAATGGCCACGGGCTAAATCACCCGGCTAAGAGATTTTCTCTGTGGAAAGTGATGTGCTTTGTGTTCAGGAGACGCACTTCCATAAAGATTCCCCTCCCAAATGCACTTCAAGAGGTTTCCAACACTATTTTCTATCTAGCGCCCAGCAGAAGAAGAGAGGCACTATGATAGCTATTAGAGATACTGTCTCCTTTACATTGCACCAGGAACTGTCCGACCCTAATGGTCGATACATTATATTGGTGTGCGACATCAACAATACTCGGTATACACTAGTGAATGTCTATGTGCCTAATGTCCGTCAGATTCGCTTCCTGAACAGACTTATGAAGAAAATAGCTAAAGTTAGACAAGGAGCATTGTTGTTATGCGGAGACTTTAATATTGTACCGGATCCCAAGATGGATTCAACCTGTGCTTCCGTTAGGAAATCTCAATCTCTGAATAACTTCCTCAGAACCAATGATATTTTTGATGTATGGCGTTGTAGACATGCTGATGAGAGGGATTATTCTTTCTACTCTCATCGGCATCGTTCTTATAGTAGGATTGATCTCTTCCTCTCGGATAGGTGGCTCCTCCAGAATATTATGCACACTAAAATTAACTCAATCACATGGTCAGATCATGCATCAGTGCTGATCACCATCGCAGACAAAGATCCCCCTAACGCCGCCTATTTGTGGCGATCTAATTCCCAATTAATGCAAGACCCCACTACCAAACGCTTATTGGAGGAGTGCCTCTCTGAGTATTTTCAGATCAATTCTACCCCTGAGATTTCTCCTGTCACAGTATGGAATGCCCATAAGGCGGTTATTCGTGGAATTTTTTTTCAGCAAGGGGCGCGGTTAAAGAGGCAGAGGCAGAAGCAGACTGACGACCTTCTCAACCAGATTACAATTCTAGAAAATCTGAACAAAACCACTCCCTCTCCATCTTACCATGTAGCTTTAGGACGTTTGAGGCATGAACTCAGACTCGTGTTATTACACAAGTTTGAGCGTATGGAGCAGAGGTTAAAACTGTCCTTCTATTCTACGGGCAATAAGGCCGGGAAGGCCTTGGCGCGTAGACTTCAGGGACAACGGTTTAAATCGAAGATACCTCATTTGCTCAACCCCAAGACTAATACCAAGAAATATGATCCGCAAAGGATAGCTGATTCCTTTAGCGATTACTACGAATCTCTCTACAATCTGAGTAAAGATAGTTCTACCCCACAGCCTTCTAGGGAGGATATAGCGAGGTTCTTAGCAACAGCAAAGATCCCTACTTTAACTTCTGAACAGCTGGATAGCCTGAATCTGCCTTTCACGCTTATTGAGATGTATAGGGCTATAGACATATTACCAAGCAACAAATCCCCAGGTCCTGATGGGCTGACTGGAGAATACTATAAGATTTTCAAGGCTGTTCTGGTTCCCCATCTCCTCAAGGTCTATGAGAATGCTGCTGCCTCTGCCCTCTTCCCGCCAGAAATGTTGGAAGCAATTATTGTGACTTTGCCTAAACCGGGCAAGGCCCTCGAGGTTCCTCAAAATTTTAGGCCTATATCCTTGTTAAACAATGACCTAAAGATATATGCTAAAATGCTGGCACTACGCCTGATGCCGATGCTACCTACTATCATTAATGTTGACCAATCGGGATTCACTAAGGGGCGACAGACCTCGGACGCCGCCAGACAGATAACCCCAATGGACCCGGTCGAACGCCTTCTCCGCATCCAAAGCAAGGAGCAGATCCTTGCTTTGGATGCGGAGAAGGCGTTCGACCGGGTCCATTGGGGTTATCTGTCTGGGGTGCTGGGTGCATTCGGTTTTACCGGCCATATATTATCTGCCATATTGGCTCTCTATACATCTCCTTCAGCTAGGGTATACTCCTCTGGAATGATGTCGAAACCTTTCCAAATTACGAATGGCACCCGACAGGGGTGTCCATTATCCCCCTTGATCTTTAATATGCTTATTGAGCCATTGGCTGCGTGCATCAGACAAGACCCTAATGTTCATGGGTTCGAAGTCAATGGTCGCAAACACGTGATCGGCCTTTTCGCAGACGACGTGATTTTAATGCTTTCTAGGCCATCGGCTTCTCTGATGCATGTCACCAAGATTCTCGATAACTTTAGCAAAGTCTCCTATTACAAAGTGAATTCATCCAAGTCCTATGTTCTGGACCTGGGAATTCCCTTGCACGAAAGGAAACTCCTGCAGAATACTTACCCTTTTCTATGGCAAGACTTGGGGATCTCTTACTTAGGGATTACATTAACCCCCCATCCTAACCAACTCTTTAAAGCTAATTATATTCCCCTGGTGGACAAATTAAGGTCCGGTCTCCAAATCCTCAGTAAACATATTCTTTCCTGGTCAGGATGCCTTGCGGCGTTCAAAATGCAAATATTGCCCCAGCTGATCTATATCTTCCGGACGGTCCCTGTTCCGGTTACAAACCAATTTTTTAGTAAACTACAGACTATGCTATCAGGATTTCTCTGGGAGGGTAGGAGAGCTAGGAGCGCGTTCAAAAAATTGAGTAAATCTAGACAAGCTGGGGGTCTCGGCTTGCCTGTGCTGGCGGATTACTACAGAGCAGCTATCTTAGCTCGCTGTGGGGGGAAATAGAGCAGCACTGTGTCCCGGGTAACAACTTGAGAAATTTCGCCCTGGCATTCCCGCACCTGGCACGGACGCCGGCTGGTCTTCCGCTCCCGGTGTTGGCATCCCTGCGTTCATGGAAACTACTAGTTTCTACACAACCCCGGAGTGGTCTATCCTCCACAATACAACTGCCCATATCAATCTTAACATTACTAATCCCGGAGCTCTCCTTGCAAACTTGGTATAACTCGGGAATCCATTGGATCCACAACCTGTTTAGTGAATCCAAGCCTAAACCCTTTGCAAAAGTGCAAGAGGAGTACGGACTAGCGCACTTGGAATACTTTAATTACTATTGAGTCCAGTCTTACATTACAGGCAAACACATTACACCTTATAAAGTTCATTGGCGTGTCAAACAGTATCTTGATAGTGGGAGGGGGGAAAAAAGGCGGGATCTCCTTATTTTATAACACTCTCGATGACAAATCTTTGTTAGAAAAGACTGGGCCCATGTTGGCCTGGGAGAGAGATCTTGGTATCCCTATCTCCGAAGAGCAATGGAGCATAGTTATCCACCGCACATATTCTGCCACCAAATGCACCTCCCTTTGGGAATTAGCGCACAAAACTACGCAAAGATGGTATCTTACTCCGTACCGTTTAGCCAAGTTCAACTCTTCTATCTCTTCACTGTGTTGGCGGAATTGCTCCCAAGTGGGGACTATCCTTCATGTACTGTGGTCCTGCAGTAAACTAGCTGGGTTCTGGATGAGAATTTTTGCAATATTCCGTCAGGTCACCGGAATCATACTACCCCCCTCCCCTGCCTTGGCATTGCTTAATGTAGGGATAGAAGATATTCCGCCTTCACTTAGACAGTTTGTGACCCACTTGTTCTTGGCCGCTAAATTAGTACTTCTCAGGATCTGGAAATCCCCTCACCTTCCGGATGTCCCTGAGGTCATTCGGACTCTCGCTATTCACTATAACTATGAGCTAATCTTGGCATCGGCATCGGGCAAACATACTGCTTTTCTAAATAATTGGCAACCGTGGTGCGACTGGTATAAGGCTAATGTACCATAGCCAATTGATGTAATACACCTTACCTTTTTTTTACAACCAACACCTTTTGGCGAATGGCAGCATCCTGCTTTGGAACCTAGTTATGGGTTCCTCCCCCGTCCTCCCCCCCCCCCCTTTTTTTCCCTACTTGTTATGGTTTTGGTTATTTTTCCTGTTTATTTTCTGACTTTCTTTATGATGTGTAGTAGATATCATGGGGAGTCAGCACTGTTGCATTTTGAGTAATTGTTATACCTTCGGAGTAATGGAAATGCATGTTGCTGGATTTTTCCTTTTTTTTGCACAACACACGATTGCACAATGGATCTGTCCGGGCTCTCCTTTGGGGGTGCAGTTAGATCCCGCAAGGGGCACCTGCAGTAGGAGGGCAATACGGTCCTAGTTAATGGAGATAATATTTGAATAGAAATGTGTGTTTGTAATGTATCGCATTCTCCTGCTAATTTCGTACTTACTTTGTAAATGGGATCTGTCTCTATTGTCTCCTTCTGAAGCGGACTGTTAAAACAAAATGTTTTATGTACGAAAGTCAGTTTGTATATTTTATGCCCTGTGAAAAACTTGAATAAAAATGTATTGTTTAAAAAATTGTAATTACACGCCCCTGTTAAACAGGGGCTTAAAAATTGGACTGGTGGAACTGGTGCTGGAGCCACGACACTGTAACCTCTCCCATATACTCTATTTGTAGTGCAGGAATGAGCCCTGCTACAAAGCATTGCATCAAAAATTTTAATTACACACCCCTGTTAAACAGGGGCTAAAAAATTGGGCTGGTGGCATCACCCAGAACCAAAAATGTTCTTCCAAGATATTAGCGGAGGAGGAAGAGGATAGACAGGCAACATAACAGGACAGCCACTCAGCATCAGCATAGGCAGTCTTGAAGGGATGTGGAATTTCCAAAAAATGATTCGCTTACATCAGCTTCAGGTGCTTGGTAACTGTTGGTGATCCAAGACTGATTAATCTTTATGAAGGTCAGTTGATCAACCGAGTCAGTGGACAGGCGCACCCTGTGATCAGTTACAAAGCCACCAGCAGCACTGAAGGTGCGTTCTGAAAGAACGCTGGATGCAGGACAGGCCAGTAGCTCAATTGCATACTGTGCAAGCTCTGTCCAGTTATCCATCCTCAAGACCCAGTAAGCCAGAGGATTTTCGGTGGGAAAGGTGTCCAAGTCTGACCTTGCCCCTAGGTATTCCTGCACCATGTAAATCAGACGCTGGCGATGGTTGCTGGAACTGATCATACCTTGGGGCTGTGGACTAAAAAATTGTCTGAACGCATCGGTCAGACAGCCACGCTCCTTCTGACCGATGCCTCAGTAACACATTGTCCAAGACCAGGAGTTTGTAACCTCCCAGTCTCTGGGAACGCGTTGCACAGACCTTTCTGCAAAGCCTCCCGGAGATGTCTCATCCTCTGCTCCCTCTGTGTCGGCAAGATAAGGTCCGCAACCTTACCCTTGTACCGTGGATCAAGTAGAGTGGCCAGCCAGTAATGGTCCCTCTCCTTGATCCGAAGAATACGAGGATCCTTCCGCAGGCTTTGCAGGATCAGGGAGGCCATGCAGCATAGGTTAGCTGAGGCATTCGGTCCGGAGTCCTCTGGGTCACTAAGGACAACATGATCCGCAGCTACCTCCTCCCAGCCACGTACAAGTCCACGTGTTTCTTGGGACTGTAAATCATCCCTACAAGACTGCTGCTGCTGATGCTGAGTGCCAGGCTCCACCTCCATGCTGACACAATCATCCTCCTCTTCCTGTGTGATGAGTGGGACAGCAGGAACACTGTCTGGATAAAGGGGGCCTTGAGAGGCAAGGAAGTCCTCCTCTTCCTGCCTCTGTTCTGCCTCAAGTGCCCTGTCCATTATTCCACACAGCGTATGCTCCAACAGGTGGACAAGAGGTATAGTGTCACTGATGCATGCACTGTCACTGCTCACTATCCTTGTGGCCTCCCCAAACGTGACAGGACAGTGCATGCATCCCTGATCATGTCCCACTGGAGTGGTAAGAAAAAACTGAGCTCCCCTCACCCTGTCCTGGTGCTGTAGTCACACAGGTACTCATTGATGGCCCTCTGCTGTATGTGCAGCTGCTGCAGCATGGCCAACGTTGAGTTCCACCTGGTGGGCATGTCACATAGAAGGCAGTTCTTGGGCAGGTTCAACTCCTTTTGGAGCTCAGCCAGCTGAGCACAGGCATTAAATGCTATGCGGAAATGCACACAGACTTTCCTGGCCTGCTTCAGGACATCCTGTAAGCCCGGGTACCTGCCCAAGAACCGCTGCACCACCAGGTTAAGGATGTGAGCCACACAGGGCACATGGGTCAGTTGTCCCTGTCGGAGGGCGGAGAGGAGGTTGGTGCCATTGTCGCAAACCCCCAATCCTGGCTTAAGCTGGCATGTTGTCAACCACCTCTCGGCCTGCCCCTGCAGAGCTAACGAAATATCTGCCCCAGTGTGGCTCCTGTCCCCCAAACAAAATAGCCCAAGCACGGCATGGCATCGTTTTGCCTGCGTACTTGCGTAGCCCCTTGAACGCCTACGGAGCACCGCTGGTTCTGAGGACAGAGCACTGAAAGAGGCCATGGAGGAAGAAGAAGAGGAGGGGGTGGAGGAGAGAGGTGTGTCACAACCAGTAGTAGCATTTTGGAGGCATGGTGGCAGAACAACCTCCAACACTACTGCACCTTGTCCTGCATCCTTCCCAGCTGCCAGAAGAGTGACCCAATGGGCTGTGAAAGACAGGTAACATCCCTTTCCATGCCTGCTGGACCATGAGTCAGCAGTAATATGCACCTTACCGCTGATCGCCCTGTCCAGCGAGGCAAGGACATTGCCTTCCACATGCCGGTAGAGAGCCAGAATCGCCTTCCGTGAGAAAAAGTGGTGTTTGGGGACCTGCCACTGAGGAACCGCACATTGCACAAACTCACGAAAGAAGGCCGAGTCTACCAACTGAAAAGGCAGCAGTTGAAGTGCTAGCAATTTAGCCAAGCTAGCATTCAACCGCTGGGCATGTGGATGGCTGGGAGTGAACTTCTTTTGACGATCCAGCAGCTGGGACAGGGAAATTTGCCTGCTACAATCGGAAGTGGGTGTACTGCTAGCAGAGTGCCCGCAAGCTCTTGGCTTTGACACACCTAATTCTACACCTTCATTCCTCTCAGCACAGGTTTCAGAGAGGACTGAAGGCCTAGTGGGGTTGGAGATCCCAGCTGATAAGGTGCAAGGAGAGGTCTGCTTTGTTCTTTGGCGTGGGTCTTTGAGGTAAGCTTGCCAACAAGCTGCATGGCAGGTTAACATATGTCTGGTCAAGCATGTGGTGCCTAAGCGGCTGATGTTTTGGCCACAGGAGATACGCTTGAGACATGTGTTGCAAATAGCATCGGTGCGATCTGATGCACTCGTCTCAAAAAAAGCCCACACCAAAGAACTTTTAGAATAAAGCGCAGTATAAGGGTTAACGGCCGCCTGTCAAATGCCTTCCCCATCCGCAACGGAACGAGACAGGGCTGCCCGCTATCCCCCATTTTATTTATTCTGACACTGGAACCCCTGCTCAGATGTATTCAAGCAAACGAAAATATTAGAGGAATTCCAGTGGCTGGGCGTATCCATAAATTAGCTGCATTCGCGGACGGTATTCTGCTTTTTCTCAGTGACCGTTAGTAACGATCCCAAACCTACTCAAAGATTTTGAAACTTTTGGCCGTATCTCCAATCTCAAAATAAATTTCTCAAAATCCAGTGCCCTGAATGTCACCTTGCCTGGAGAGTTAGTCTCCCACTGCCAAAGCTCATTCCCGTTCTCCTGGCAACGGGAAGCTATAACGTACCTAGGAATCCAACTTCCCACACGCCTTAGCGATCTATTCTCTACAAATTTCCTCCCCCTCTCGCGTACCATAGCCGAAGACTTACGGAAATGGGACAAATCCCATTTCTCGTGGTTTGGTCGTGCAGCCATTCTCAAAATGAATGTTCTCCCACGAATTCTCTATCTTCTACAAACTATTCCCATCCAACTACCGCCCTCCTTCTTTCGACTTGTTAAACGCTTATCCACCCAATTTCTGTGGAAACACAGATGCCCTAGGATTAGTTACAATCAGCTCACACTCCCCAAAAGCGCAGATGGAATCGGCCTACCAGACCTCAAAAATTATTACCTGTCCTGCCATATGGTCAGAATAGTGGACTGGTCCACCCGCAAAGGGAATAAGGACTGGATCCACATAGATAACTCGCTCTCTGCCATACCCATCAAAAACGCCCCGTGGATCCACTCCGCCAATGTTCCCAAAACGCTTAAAGATCACCCCCTTGTAAGTGCTACTCTGAATAATTTCAAGGAAGCTTGCTGTAAATTCAAGCTCTCCTCCTCTCCAGGTCCCCTCACACCCATCCGATTTAATCCAGCCTTCCCCCCGGGAATGTCTAATAATTTTCTCAAGGATTGTTGGGTACACCAGGAAGTCCGAGCCCACCACTTTTACAGCAATGAGGGACTTTTGGAATGTAGTGCTCTCCCTACCAAGGATGACTGCCCCCCCCTGCCCTAAGTGGACATACTTCCAAATTCGCCACTTCCTTAGAGCGGAAAACGTAGATGGCAAGCTGTCCAGACGGCTAACATCATTTGAAAATCTCTGTTCCCAAAGCACTCTTCAACGACATTTAATTTCTATAATCTATTCCCTATTCTTTCAGTCCGCCTCCCCGAAGGACTGGAAAGCTTGTCAGGCTTGGGAGAGAGATTTACAAATAAACCTCTCTGAGGAAGACTGGGAAAGAATTTTAATAATCACACACAAAGGCTCGCTGAATGTTCACACCCAGGAGAATAACTTCAAACTTCTATCTAGATGGTATCGGTCGCCTGAGCTGCTACATAAATTTAAACTTGATGCTCCCAACAAATGTTGGAGATGCTTAAATGATGGGGGATCGCTCCTACACATCTGGTGGACTTGCCCCAAAATCCAAACCTTTTGGACACGGGTTCATAGAATATCTAGCACCATCACCAACAGCACGATAGAATATACACCGGTTTGCATGCTTCTCCACCATACCTCTATCCCCACACGACTCTACCTGAAATCATTGACCCTACATCTCCTTAACGCCGCCAAGCTCTGCATCCCAATCCATTGGGGCTCCCCCAATATCCCCTCCATTACTGAATGGCTAAACACGGTAGCGAAAGTAGCGGAAATGGAGGAGCTCATTCACATTGCCCGAGACTCCCCACAGAAGTATGCGCGGACCTGGGATAAGTGGACACATTTCCCGAGATTATGGCTGCCTTTTCTCCTCAAATAGCTCCCATAATTAAGTACGCATTTAGTAAACCCCTGATTGTTTTGCTATACGACCTGGTACTGGCCCAGGTGGTGCAAGTCTTATTTTTATTTTTTGTATTTTTCCTCCTTTCAAAGGAACTCGAGCGGACGGCCATACGCACCTATGCAACGGTGCATATTTGGTGGAGGAGCCCGGAGAGACGACACCCCTCCTCTCCCATGCCCCTTCCTTATCCCCTATCCCCCCCATACCTGTCCCATCCACATCCCCTCCATCTCCTAGTGCCCCACTGACCTCCCCCCTGTGGGGAGTTAGCCCAGACACAGATGACTTAGATCTCAGCTCGGCTGACTGGCTCCGGTTAGCCGCTTACCCACTTGTTCTGCCCCACATACCATACTATCGCCCGACATTCTTCCCATTCCCCCCGTACCTTCACTCAACTTAACAATCCCTTAGGGAGACGATAACGCCCACAACCAATGACATACCCCGGCAGCTTCAACTTTGGATTGTGTACAGTACACTTCCCAACCACCTGCAATGGGAACTTATCGGGCCAATCTCCGCGATCCTTCCGCTTACAGTCAATATTGTTTAAGGTGTAGACTGCTATATAAAACAAAATGGGTTCGAGACCACCCCTCAGTTTATACTGTTATCTGTGATCTCAATTTGTGCTATGTCTTTCCCTTTTTTTTTAGTACATTCTGTATCGCCTGTTATTGTACTGTTTAAAACTTCAATAAATTATTTATGGAAAAAAAAAAAAAAAATAAAAGAATAAAGCGCAGAAGCAGCGCCCTGCACAGGCGGAGCTCTGCGGTTTGATTCAGTCAGTGTGCTGCCCCTAAGTTGGCCCCCAGAGGGCATCCTGCCTCGTTGGAGATGTGCCTCCTCCTCCTCCTCTCTCCTACCAGGCACCCTCGTGGAGTCAGTGCGCTCATCATCCCCTACCTCTTCATCACTGGAGCAAACCTGGCAGTATGCTGCAGCTTGTGGAACTTGACTGCTAGATTGCTGTCCTTCTTGAGCTTACCCTCTCTCTGCATTCATGCTACTGCCTTCCTCTAGCTGGGTTTCATCATCAGAGCCGTCAAAACACTGGGAATCCTCCTGGAGAATGTACCCACTCTGTGCTCAAACATTTCGGGGGACTCCTCAGGAGGACGTGGTGGGTCTAGGGAAGGAGTCACTTATGAAGACATTGAGACGAGGGAAGAGGATGCGTTGGCAGCTGCTTTGCTAGTACCCTGAGCCTGGGTGAGAGAGGATGAGGAGGATGAAGAGGGCTTGGTCATCCACTCTACCAAGTCTTCGGCATGATGCGGCTCAACGCGTCCAGCTGCCGAAAATAAGGACAAGCGTGTCCCATGGCCACGTACTGATGATGATGATGCACCGCGTCCATGACCAGCACTGTTGTCTCTAGGCACAGAGCCTGCTTTCCCTCTTTTATTGGCTCATGCCTGTCTGCCTCTCCTTGTTGGTCTTCCAGACATGATAATGGCCTGCAGGGAGATGGGAAAACCAGCAATTGGGTAGTGTATATTGTGCTGGAGGCACAAAATACCCACTAACTCCTGCAGATGCCTTTATTATAGAACACCAGCAATAAAGGGTAGATATAGGTGTATACTGTGCTGTGCTGGCGGCACACAACACCCACTAACTCCTGTAGATGCCTTTATTATAGAACACCAGCAATAAAGGGTAGATATAGGTGTATACTGTGCTGTGCTGGAGGCACACAACACCAACTAACTCCTGCAGATGGTTAAATTAGAGAAGAGCAATATAGGTAGCTACAGGTATATACTGCGCTGGAGGCACACAACACAAACTAACTCCTGCAGATGGCAGATTGCTTAATTAGAGAACAGCAATGAAGGGTAGATACAGGTGTATTCTGCTGTGCAGGCACACAGACAACACCCAGTCGCCCACTAACTCCTGCAGATGGCAGATGGCTCAATTAGAGAACAGCAACAATGGGTAGATACAGGAGTATTCTGAGGTGCAGGCACACAGACAACACCCAGTCACCCAATAACTCCTGCAGATGGCAGTTGGCTCAATTAGAGAACAGCAACAATGGGTAGATACAGGTGTATTCTGCTGTGCAGGCACACAGACAACACCCAGTCGCCCACTAACTCCTGCAGATGGCAGATGGCTCAATTAGAGAACTGCAACAAAGGGTAGATACAGGTGTATTCTGCGGTGCAGGCACACAGACAACACCCAGTCGCCCACTAACTCCTGCAGATGGCAGATAGCTCAATTCGAGAACTGCAACAAAGGGTAGATACAGGTGTATTCTGCGGTGCAGGCACACAGACAACACCCAGTCGCCCACCAACTCCTGCAGATGGCAGATGGCTCAATTAGAGAACAGCAACAATGGGTAGATACAGGTGTATTCTGAGGTGCAGGCACACAGACAACACCCAGTCACCCACTAACTCCTGCAGATGGCAGATGGCTCAATTAGAGAACTGCAACAAAGGGTAGATACAGGTGTATTCTGCGGTGCAGGCACACAGACAACACCCAGTCGCCCACTAACTCCTGCAGATGGCAAATGGCTCAATTAGAGAACTGCAACAAAGGGTAGATACAGGTGTATTCTACGGTGCAGGCACACAGACAACACCCAGTCACCCACTAACTCCTGCAGATGGCAGATGGCTCAATTAGAGAACACTCAGAACAGCAATGAAAGGTAGATACAGATGTATTGTGCAGGTGAAGGCACACAGACAACATCCACCAACTCCTGCAGACAGCAGCCTTTTTATAGTGTGGGGCATGCACTACACAGCCTGAGCTATAATTGGCCACAGGCATCCTGCCTGTGGCCAATCATGGCTTTCCTCGCTGCCGGCGCTGTGATTGGCCAAGCATGCTGGGTCACAGTGCATGCTTGGCCAATCATGAGCCAGCAATGCACTGCGATGGCGCAGTGCATTGTGGGCTGTGAGCGTCACGCGAATTTGGCACGTACGGCCCACAGAGTTCTGGCTTCGCTGAACGGGCGAACAGCCGGTGTTCGAGTCGAACATGCATATATGTCGTGCATATATGAATGGTTATTACTGGAAAACATGGGGAACAACTTGTCAGGCAACTTTGATGTCCAAAGTTGTATGACAAGTCACACAAGTGTGAATGGAACCTAAAACTAACCTTTGCTGCAATTCTCACCTTCTTCCCTGATGTTGTCCCCTGAAGACTTACAATGCTGTGGTCCAGTGCTGGCCCTCTTTCTGAGACCCAACCAGTGGCTGCCTGCTCACTAGGGGCTCTGCCCCCCTAATTCCTGTGCCCAGCCCTTAATCTCTATGTAGGGCACCGGAAACATGGATTTCACTGTTATTTTTTTAGAAGCACATGATTAGAGCTTGGGGCTTGAATTGGCTTCAAAAAGTCTGGGCAGTGCTCTGTGCCCCAAGCCCACCCACTTGTGTGATGTGTGCAGCGGTAGTTGGAGCAGGTAAGCAGTGGAGAAGAGGAGAAGAGGAGTAGAGGAGGAGGAGGAAGTGGGGGGAGCTGGCGGCAGCCAATGAGTGTGCAGTCTGTTCAGAGGCAGAAATACCATGCAGCCTGAGCTTTGGAGAAGAAAGATGGCAATGTCTGTCGTTGGTGTGTGCCACAGCCTGGCTCTGTCTACCTGGCTGCTCTCCTACTGCTTCATCCTTCTGCTGTGTATGGACTTTACGGTGGCTGAGAAGGAGGGGAGTCCTGCAACTGTGGATGAGGTAAGTGCGGACCCAGCGGCAGGGGGTTCATTTGCCCCCCCCCCCCAAAAAAAATGGAGCACCAGCCGCCACTGCACCCAACATTATTCACGGACCTGCCTCTACATTACTACATAATACAAAGTTGAACAGTTGCTGTCTGTCAGTAGATCAGTGATTCTCTCTGCATCATTGTGGACCGCCAATCAAGAGGAGGAAGAGGACACTGCATGTCATGTGACAAGCTATTATACCCCTGGGAAAAGGATATGTATACAATAAAATAAATAAATAAATGTATTCATGGGCCTGAGGGGGAATGGGTTATTTGGCCTCTCAAGTTGAAGCTGGACTTTAAAAGAACAACTTTAGCAAAAAAGGGAAATAAAGTACATAGAGTTAACAGTCTTTCTAAATGTTATTTGTTAGTGCATGCAGATTGAAGATTTCACATTCTAGGCAGCACTGTAACTTTTTTAAAGTTTGTCATAATTACCTGTAATCTTTATAATTAACTGCAATCATCGCCTGTACATGAAAAGAGCACTGCTTTCAGAAATGAGAAAAGAGGCAGAGGATAAGAGTTGGAGGCACACATTAAAATCTGAAGTTCAGCTATAAGCCAGGAAATGGTATGAGACAAGCTGGATCCAGTATTGTGAGTCAATGGCCACCTTTCCTGCTCCAGTCTCATGTACGGTCATGGTATTCAGACTGTGCCTGCACTTGCAGCTTAAACTTGAATTCCAGGAAAACAGCAAAATTCACAGCTAAAATACTGTATAAATAAATTAAAAATGTTGCTAGTCTCTTTTTATCAATTAACAAAATATGTAGTAAATGACCAGAAGAGAAATCCAAATCAAATCAATGTTTGGTGTGACCATCCTTTGCCTTCAAAACAGCATCCATTCTTCTAGGTATACTTACACACAGTCTTTGAAGGAACTTGGCAGGTAGGTTGTCCCTAACATCTTGGAGAACTAAACACAGATCTTCTTAGGCTGCCTCAAAACCCTCCCTTCTTGTAATCCCAGATAGACTCAATGATATTGCGATCAAGACTCTGTGAGGGCCAAACCCTCACTTTCAAGACTGGAAAAAATTGTATAAATCCTTATTTTTGCAGGTCATGTTTTATTGTATTTATTTTTTATTAATTCAATGACACTGTGCCTTTAAGAATAAATTCAGATATTTTTTAATAAATTCACAATTAATGCTTTTATTTGGTGTTTTTTTTAATATATGCTAGGAATTTAACTTTAAAGTTCTCTTTTAGGGAATATTAGTCACTGCAACTAAATTTTTTGCATTAGCATAGGCACACCCTAATGCCGCATACAAACGATCGGAATATTGGTCGGAGAAAGCTCTGATGGTTTTTCGACGGGATTCCGCTCTTGCATATACACGATCACACACAAGTTCTCTGACCTTTCGACCATCAAGAACGCGGTGACGTACAACACTATGACGAGCCGAGAAAACGAAGTTCAATGCTTCCCGAGAATTGAATTGTTTCGGAGCATGCCTATGAATTTTGCGTGTCGGAATTTGTCCAGACAATCGGAATTTCCAATCTGAACTTTTTCCGACCGAAAAATTGAGAACATGCTCTCAATCTTTTCTGGCCGAAATTTCAGCAGCAATAGTCCGATGGAGTATACACACGATTGCATTTTCCATCCAAAAGCTCTCATTGGACTTTTGCTGGCGGAATTTCTGATCGTGTGTACGGGGCATTAGTCTCATACTTCAGAAAGAGAGAAATACCCTGCCCCCCCAGGATTTTTTAGGCAGTAAGTTAATAGAGTAATGATGGTAGAAAATATCAAATCAATAAATGTTATCCAAAAACGGTAAAAAAGGTGATACATGTCACAATGCAAATGGAAATATAACAATCCGATATTGCCCACATATACCATACATTCAAAGTGAAGGACCCCTGGATAGATCTATTAGAAGTATAAATACTCAAGCATGGGGTTCACGTTGACATATCCAACATGTTTCAGAATATAAATAAATTAATAAGTAATAAATTGTAAGTCTCTTACATTACAATTCTTGTAATTACTAATTTCACATTTGATTTCCAACTTTCAAGGTTGAGTTCATCGATTTACATCTTTTTAACTCTGATCTGTGATGTTTAGGTCTGAAAAAAATGCAAAAGGATACAGATTTTTTAGATTTTTTCATTATTTTATTTTTTTGGACTTCAGGGGTAATCAGAGAGATACTTGAAGGTAGTCGGAAATTAAAAGAAATGCATGTCTGTTTACATATGCCTGCCCATAGACTAACATTGAACTTTCGCTCCTGTGAAAGGACCCTGATGTGCTGGCAGGAGTTGTTTAATTTAACTTCTTCGCGCTGAGCGCACGCAAACATGCGGCCTCTCGGCAGCCAGGCCTTGGCACAGAGCGGCCAAATATTTGCGTGCAATAGTGCAGATAGAGCTGTGCCAAGAGCGTGCGCCATGCTAGCTGAAAGCTCCTGCTCGCTGCTTGCAATCGAGAGCTTTCTGATCATGTGATCACCATGGCAGCCAATCACAGTGGTCATATGACCATAAGTCCTGCCTCGCAGCATGCTAAAGCCCTTAAAGGGCTTGCAGGCGCCAGCTCAAAGGGGTTGACCTAATATAAATTTATAAGTTAGAACCAAAGGTAAACTTTTTGGTTTTTATTGCTGTCTGCATCTCTATCTGTGTTTAATTCTTTTGATCACCAATATTACCAGAAATGACAGTGAGGAAAAAATTCTAGTTGTTGGAAAAACAGTCACATTGGAAAAATATCTCACATTGGAAAAATATCTTCTAAATTTATGTTGAGTTTACAACAGAGAAAGTGAAGCGAAACAAGACTCAGATGGCACAATAAAAACAAAAAAAAAAAACTGTGATTTTAAACATCCCCTACTCTATCCAAGATTTCAAAAATAGTTTTGGTTTAGATTCAATTGAAATTTGCTAAATTAGTTAATAAGGTTTTACAGGCAGTCCCCGAGTTACGAACCTCCGACTTGCGAACGACTCCTACTTACGTACGGTAGACAGCGTGACCTTCTGCACATGCACGGCCACTATTAAACGGCGGGCAGCTTGGAAAACAGCGGAAAACGTCATCTGTGCATGTGTGGCTACTTGACAGAACATCAGAAAACATTGGAAAATGACGTCTTTGGCGTTCTGCACATGAGCTTGTGACTTACCAGCATTTCCGACTTAAGAACAAACCGGCAGTCCCTAACCCATTTGCAACTCGGGGACTGCCTGTATTTACAATAGGTCATTCATGTATTCGGTAAACCAATAAAGTACAGTGGCCTGAAGTTGTTTGCTCCCCACATTGCTATTGTTTTTTATGTATCACGTGATTTTATAATTTTAGTTCTGTTTATCAGAATTTTTTTCAATAAACCATCATTGGTTGTATTTCACCATGCGAGGCGTTTTCTATGCTTTGTTCCTTTTATGGTGAACTCTCACGAGACTTCTGGCACCAAGCCCTACAGCAGTTTATGGCACGGAAACCCTACTCACCTTTCCCATCTGGATACCGCAAGGAACCCTGAGAGGAAAACAACATCTGGTCGGTGTACTGGGGTGAGTGGCTGGAGCCCCGCCATTAGCTTGCAAGACACACTACTATAAGGTGGATGTGTCCAACCCATCTGGTAAGGGTATCTACTTTCTCTATTTGCCTACAACCCATTTTCAAGAGTTTCCGAGGTCTGGGAACCTAGCAGGATAATTTACCTTGAATGCCATCTGTGGACTTTTAACTAAGTTTTAGATGCACCAGAGTGATTAATTTTGGGACTGTTCTCAAGTATTGCATGGACTTTAAATAGGTGCCTTTAAGTGCAGCACTAATTTGTATATATGTTATGTGAACTTGGTTTGTTTGTGTGCTAGCAGCTGGGCTGTGTTTCCCACAGAAATTTTGCAGTTTTATTACTTTTTCTTCACTTTTTTATTTGATTTTTGAAATAGCGCTGTGTTTTTCTTTTTTGTACAGTGGCCTTTTGCCAAGTATTTTAGAATCTTTGATCGATTCATTTAACCACTTAAGGACCACCCCACATACATGTACTGCGGCAGGGCAACCCTTAAGCTCAAAATCACGTACATGTATGTGATCATCTTCTTTGGCTCCGCAGAAGCTAAGCAAAAACACGGATCTCTGTTTTCTTTTAGTCAAAGTACTCCCCCTACAGTTAGCAAGCACTCCCAGGGAACACACTAAACCCTTTGCTTGCCCCTGATGTTAAACCCTTCTCTGCCAGTGCCATTTATACAGTGACAGTGCATTATTTTTTTAGCACTGATCACTGTAGTGGTGTCGCTTGTCCCCAAAAATTGTTACTTAGTGTCAGATTTGTCTGCCACAATGTCGCAGTCCTGCTAAAAATCACTAATTGCTGCCATCACTAGTAAATAATATTTTTTAAACAGTCCATAAATCTATCCCTTAGTTTGTGGACGCTATAACTTTTAGGCAAACCAATCAACATAGGATTATTGGGATTTTTCTTTACAAAAAATGTGTACCAGAATACATATGGCCTAAATTTATAAAGAAATTAGATTTTTTTATTGGATATGTTTTATAGCAGAAAGTAAAAAATATTGTTTTTTTTTTCAAAATTGTCAGTCTTTTTTTGTTTATAGCACAAAAAATTTTAACCGCAGAGGTGATCAAATCCTACCAAAAAGAAAGCTCTATTTCTGGAAAAAAATGACATTGATTTTATTTGGGACGAGTGTCGCGCGACCGCGCAATTGTCAGTTAAAGCAACGCAGTGCCGTATCGCGAAAAATGGCTGGTCGGGAAGGGGGTAAAACCTTCCGGAGCTGAAGTGGTTAATAATATTTATTTTTGTAGTTGTACATGCAACATTCAATCCCATGAAGTATAATATGAAGACCTCACAGGAATGGAATTCCAGGTTTAAGGCTCCATGCACACTGGATGTTAAAATAACTTTATAAAAAACGTCAGTAGCTTTGCAGGGAGTCTTTCAACGTTTTTTAACATTTTTGCAATAGCGTTTATTAGCGTTCTTTAGCATTTTTCCACGTTAGCGTTTTTGTTTTGTTTTTTGCTTTCAATGGATCAAAAGCTTTAAAAATGCTGGTGAGCCACGTTTTTGAGCGTCTATCGATGTTTATGAGCATTTATGAGCATTTGGTGGTTTTTGTGGTTGGAAAAACGACTCCTGAACACAATTTTGTGGCGTTCAGAAAACAGCCCTTAAACTCCACTGCTGATAAACATCCAAAAAACATCCATGTGTGCATGGACACATAGGATAACATAGAGGGGAGTTTATGGGTTGTTAAAAAAAACGCCAAAACTCCAAAAAACGGGCATTTATGAGCTTCAGTGTGCATGGAGCCTTAAAGTTCACATGAAGGCCAAAAAGTTTTACAGATTATGGCAGCTAAACATTTGAAATATAACTAGAGAGCAAGAACTGTAAATTATAAGAACTTCTTAGAAGTAGGGAAATATTCAGCACATTGGAATGTCTGACTCTATAGACAAGATAAGCAACATGATGGAAACATAAGCACAGGGTGTAGCTGGAGATCTCATACACAAACATCCTCAGAGCCGTATCCCCAGGTCTCCTTGTCTGCTTATTTCTCTGTGCTCCCAAACCATCCTCCACTTCACATGACAGGTACAATGGCTGATGTTATCCTGATGGATAGGAGAAAAGAAATAAGACAAACAGACACACAGCGCAACATTGGCATGAGGCAGGCAGTGGTCCCGGTGTGTCCAGACATAGTGAAGGCAGATTAAAGGAAAGACACCCAGTCAGGGCCAACACAGCATGTCATAAGAACACCATGCTTCTCTGATGGGTTTTACATCTTTTCATTTGTCATTGCGTGACATGAAATATTACAGTATGCAGCTCAACATTGCCTGTGCTGAATTGATTAAAGGAGCTGTTCCATTGTCATAAGCTCCATTGGGAGATCCATACCAAAGCAGCCACAGAAGAGACAGATAAAAATCAAACAGGCTTTGCGTATTTCAATATTTTCCTCTCTTGGACATTTCTCTTTAAAGAGAGGCTTTCTGAGCCAAGCAGGAGACAAATACAAATGAATAGTGTGAAGCGCAACAGGAAAAGTTACGTTTTCAGACAAAAGTGAAATTAGTTTACACTGGCTAGGGCACTGCATTGACAATTGTGCTGAAAGGATTAGATTAGATTAGATTAGATTAGATTAGATAAGAGGCAAAGCGATAGTTTAGGTGAATAGGTAAATTGCCAAATAACCAGACAGGGAGTAACTGTACCTTGCAGTTTCCTGCAATAATGCAAGCAGGTTAAGGAAGCCAAAGAGTATGCATAAACTGCAGAATATTTCACACAGGTTGTGAAAGCTGCACAAACATGGCCTCTTCACACCAATGTCTCCTTGGCTTAGTGAGGGTAGCGATGCATAGCTTAGACTCTATAATGCCACATACACACGACCAGACTTTTTGACAGCAAAGGTCCGACAGAACAAATCCATCGGACAATTCGATTGTGTGTGGGCTCCATCGGACCTTTGCTGTCCAAAAATCCAACGGACTTTAGAAATAGAACATGTTTTAAATCTTCCTGCCGGAACTCCGTCGGACCCAGTTCCTAGTGGGAAACCCATTCGTCTGTATGCTGGTCCGACGGACCAAATATGATGCAAGGGCAGCTTGTCTGAGTCTGGGGGCGGTAGGCTTATCAGAATCCGGGAGGGCCCCCAGATCCCGGCCCCCCACCCTATGTGAATAAGTATGGGGTACATAGTACCCCTACCCATTCACCTGGGGGAAAGAAAGTCAATAAAAAAACACACTCGACAGTTTTTTAAAGTAGTTTATTAGGCAGCTCAGGGGGTCCCTTCCGTCTTCAAGGGTCTCTTCCGACTCCTCCGCTCTCGCCGGCCTCTTCTCCTGCTGTCCGGCCTTCTTTCCCTCTCTCCAGTTCTTCTCCCACTCACGGCCTCTTCTCCGTCATCTTCTTCCCTCTTCTCTTCTTCCGATGTTGACACAACGCTCTCTCCCGCTGTAATGCTGTGTACATGGTGCACAAAGACTTATATAGGCATGGGGCAGGGTCACTGGATGATGTCACCCAGTGACCCCACCCCTTATGATGGCACAATCCCAGCATGCCTCGGGACCCCGCCATTATGTCGTCACTGCCCGGGGCATGACCCCGCCCCATGCCTATATAAGTTGTTGCCCACCCTGTACACAGAATTATAGCGGGAGAACGTTGTGTCAACATCGGAAGAAGATGGTGGAAGAGACTGGGCCACCATTAGCAAAAGAGGCCCCCTGAAGCTGCCTAATAAACTACTTTAAAAACCTGTCTAGTGTGTTTTTTTATTGACTTTCTTTCCCCCAGGTGAATGGGTAGGGGTACCCCATACTTATTCACATAGGGTGGGGGGGTCGGGATTTGGGGGCCCTCTTATTAAAGGGGGCTCCCGTATTCCAGTAAGCCCCCCGCCTGCAGATCCCGACAACCAACAGCCAGGGTTGTCAGGAAGAGACCCTTGTCCTCATCAACATAGGGACAAGGTGCTTTGGGGTGGGGGGCCCACAGAGTGCCCCCCTTCCCCAAAGTAGCCATGTTGAGGGCATGCAGCCTGGTAGGATTTGGGAGGGGGGCGCTCGCTCGTCCCGACTCCCTTTCCTGGCTGGTCGGGCTGCACGCTCGGAAAATGGTCTAGTATGGACCTTGGGGGACCCCCGCGCCGTTTTTTCAGCATAGGGGGTTCCCCTTAAAATCCATACCAGGCGATGGGGCTCGCAAGGTGTCAATCTCGCCGATAAAAGCAGCGAGATTGACCTTCCTTTTCTAGTCCCGTCGTAACTCATCACGTTCAAAATTAACGGACTTTAGTCCGTGTATGGGCAAGTCCATTCATTTGGAAGTCCGTCGTAACTCAGTCGAAAGTCCGCCGGGAAGACCGGCGGAACTAGTCTGCCGGGAAGTCCGGTCATGTGTGGGCAAGTCCGTTCGTTTGGAAAGTCCATCGGAACTCTGCCGGAAGTGCGTCGTGCAGTCCGTCGGACCTAGTCTGCTGGGAGGTCTGGTCGTGTGTACGTGGCATAAGACTCTATCACAATGGAGAGCATAGCTGAGAATAACTACTTCACTTAAATTGTTCAGAACACAAACTCCAAGGAGGGTGGCAATGCATTTCCCCATTTTGCACTCTTGCAGCCCTGTAGAATATATATATTGTAAGGGATCTTCCCGGGGTAGGGTGTGTTTGGACACAGTTCACAGCAGACTTGGACTTTATAAAGCAGACCTTGGCGTTTATTCGTGGTACAAACAGTCCAACAAACAAAGTATACAGCAACACCGTGCTTCTTGTGTATAACAGGAACAAAATAATAACAAAAACAAACAACCTAGCCCGGCTGGGCGCTTACTAACAGGTTCTTCTCACCTATCTGACACTTATAAACACAGCGTCTTTCGCCTGGATATCGCAGGGTGGATTTTAGCTCCAGCAGTGGCTGTGCTTGCAGCTTCCTCAAACACACAGACTGTTCGTTTCCCTGGCTGAGAGCAAACACCTGCAGGCCCGCAGAGCCTTTACCTTCCCAGGCTAATTAGGATCAAAGCTCACCTGATCCAAAACCCAGAACTGGAACGAGGGATGGGGGGTGTGGAATGACAGGTCCCTCTACCAAACCTACCTGCCATTCCATATAAACCCAGGCCCAACAAGATTAAATAACAACTCAGCAGCATATTGCTGCTGAGAAACTGATCCATCCTGGATTTGCCATCTCACACTGTGTAGCAACCTAGGTGAGATGTACACCCCCTCAACCACTTCTCCAGTGACATGTCTACATATCCCCCCCCTCTTTTTCAGACCGGAGGGCTGAGCCTTTTGTCCCCACAGACAACTCACCCTCGACAATGCGTCAGCATTTGCCTGTAATTTCCCTGGCCTGTGTTCCACAGTGAAATTAAAGTTTTGTAAGGACAGAAACCATCTAGTCACTCTTGCATTTCTCTCCTTGTTTAACTTCATCCATGTTAGGGGGGCATGGTCTGTCACCAACTTGAATTTCCTGCCTAGCAAGTAATACTTTAAAGATTCTAGGGCCCACTTCACTGCCAAACATTCTCGCTCCACAATGGCATAATTTTTCTCGGCCGGGGTTAGTTTTCTACTCAAGTATGTCACCGGATGCTCCTCACCATTCACTACTTGTGAGAGTACTGCACCTAAGCCTGTGTTAGAGGCATCTGTCTGGACCAGAAATTCTTGCCTGAAATTGGGGGTAACTAACACAGGTGGTTGGCACAAGGCAGACTTAAGGCTTTGGAAAGCCTTCTCGGCCTCTGGGGTCCACGTGACCATTGCTGTCTTTCCGCCCTTTGTCAAGTCAGTTAGTGGAGCAGCAACTGAGGCAAAGTTCGGCACAAATCTACGGTAATAACCGGTAATACCCAGGAAAGCTCTAACCTGTTTCCTTGTCAGGGGTCTAGGCCAATTCTGTATTGCCTCAATTTTATTTAGCTGTGGCTTAATCAATCCTCTCCCAACAATGTAGCCCAGATATTTGGCCTCTTCTAGGGCTAGAGCACACTTCTCGGCATTTATGGTCAACCCTGCATCACTTATGGTATCCAACACGGCCTGTACCTTACAGAGGTGACTTTCCCAATCAGGGCTAAAAATGACCACATCATCGAGGTAGGCGGCTGAGTAATCCCGATGTGGTCGCAGAATCAAGTCCATCAACCTCTGGAAAGTTGCAGGCGCTCCATGTAACCCGAATGGCATCACTACATACTGGAATAGCCCATCAGGGGTGGAGAATGCAGTTTTCTTTTTAGCCTCGTCAGAAAGTGGAATCTGCCAGTAGCCCTTTGTGAGATCGAGGGTGGTTATGTACCTGGCGTTACCTAACTTCTCAATCAACTCATCTACCCTGGGCATAGGATAAGCATCAAACTTGGAGATCTCATTCAACTTTCTGAAATCGTTACAGAACCTCCAAGTTCCATTGGGCTTTGGGATTAGCACAATCGGGCTGGACCATTCACTCTGTGACACCTCAATTACCCCCAGATCAAGCATACATTTTACCTCGTCAGATACGGCTTTCCTACGTGCCTCCGGTATCCTATAGGGCTTTAGGTTTACTCTGCTTCTAGGCTCAGTTTCAATGTGATGATGGATGAGGTGGGTACGCCCTGGGAGGTCAGAGAACTTGTTTTTGTTTTTCTGTAAAAATTCCAGAGCCTCCTGTTTCTGTGACACTGATAGAGCATCACCTACTTTGACTGGAGGGGTTGGTGATGACAAATTATTAACAGTATTTGTCGCCACCAAGGATTCCCTGTCTTTCCAGGGCTTGATCAAGTTTATGTGATAAACTTGGAAAGGCTTCCTTCTACCTGGTTGGTGCACCTTGTAGTTCACCTCACTGATCTTTTCAACAATTTCATAAGGACCTTGCCACTTCGCTAGGAATTTACTCTCAACAGTGGGGACTAGTATAAGGACCCTATCGCCTGGGTTGAATGTCCTGATTCTTGCGGACCGGTTGTAAATTCTACTTTGGGCCTCTTGAGCTCTCTGGAGGTGTTCCCTTACCAGGGGCATTACAGTGGCTATACGGTCCTGCATTTGTGCTACATGCTCAATAACACTCTTGTATGGGGTGGACTCACTCTCCCATGTCTCTTTTGCAATGTCCAGTAGACCCCTAGGGTGACGACCATAGACCAACTCGAATGGTGAGAACCCTGTGGATGCTTGGGGCACCTCCCTAATAGCAAACATGAGGTAGGGTAATAAATGATCCCAGTCACGACCATCTTTTACCACCACTTTCTTCAACATATGTTTCAAAGTTTTATTAAATCTCTCCACCAATCCGTCCTTCTGGGGGTGGTATACAGAGGTACGGATGTGTGAGACTTTAAATAGTTTGCATAATTCCTTCATCAGTTTTGACATAAATGGCGTACCTTGGTCAGTTAGGATTTCTTTGGGGATCCCAGTCCTAGAGAACATATAAAACAACTCACGTGCAATTGTTTTAGATGCAGTGTTTCTTAAGGGTACAGCCTCAGGATAGCGGGTCGCATAATCTATGACTACCAAAATATACTAGTGTCCTCTAGCTGACTTTACCACGGGACCCACTAAATCCATGGCAATACGCTCAAAAGGCACCTCTATAATAGGGAGCGAAACCAAAGGACTGCGAAAATGTGACACTGGGGCACTAACCTGACATGTGGGGCACGACTCGCAGTATTTTTTAATGTCATCATATATCGCCGGCCAAAAAAACCTCTGGAGAACCCTCTCTCGCGTTTTGTCAGTCCCCAAGTGTCCCCCAAGAACATGGTTATGTGCCATGTCAAGCACCTGACGCCGGTACGGCTTAGGTACCAGAAGCTGTTCCACAATCTCATCCTTAACCTTATTGACTCTATAGAAAAGATCATTAGTCACCGAAAAATGTGGAAATCTTTTTTCAGCATCTGGTTCCTGAGGTACCCCATTCATAACAGCAACCTGCTCTCTCGCATTTTTGAGAGTGGGGTCCTGTAATTGTGCAGCGCCAAAATTATCCCTAGACACCTCTAAGTCTAGTATATTTTGCTCAGTGGGAGGAGCCTCCTCCTCCCCAGCCAGGACCTGCAAAGGAGAACAATCATTTTCATCCTGCACACTTCTATCATTCACAGGGGACAAAGCAACCCCCTTAGAGGTATCCCCACTCCTTTTGGGGATTTTTCTTTTTTCCCAGAGAGCCCAGAATAATGGAAAATCGCGCCCCAATATTACACTATGCATGAGGTTTTTTACCACACCCACTTCATATTGTACGGTGCCTTGTTCAGTCCCGACTTTAGCCAGCACTATAGGGTACACTTTTGTATCACCATGTATGCACACAACACTCATATGCTTTTTAGACTCTAAGTCCCCAGCCACCAGGCTAGCATGCACCAAGGTTACGAGGCTTCCCGAGTCCATTAACGCCTCAACGGGAAGGTCATTGATGGTAATATTGCAGATTTGCGGTTCAGTCTCTAGTCCAGGAACTGCAGCACAAGATGGTTCCACAAACAGCGACTGACGCCGGCTAGCGTCACACTCCATGGGTTCAGTGGTAAGAGGGCAATGGGCCGACACGTGTCCCGCCTCATGGCATCTCCAACACTGGATAGGGCCTGGTCTCTTTGGCAAGGAGTCCTTTTCAGAGCCCCTTAGCCACCCGGGACCATCACCAGTCTTTTGTCCCTGAGACACCACTTGAGCCCTTTTCCCTCCATCAGCACCCCTCCACACTCCCCCAATAGATGGAAGTCTCTTACCAGCTGACGGCACAGATCTGGCGCTCCGGGGAGGTGAAGATGCTGCAGGAACATCACGGAGGTAGTCCTCAGTCGCCTGGAACCTCTCCACAAGGTTGACAAGTTCGTTTGCATTCTTAGGATCACCTTGTCCCACCCAGCGTTGCAGGTCAGTAGGAAGTGCTCGGAGGTAGCGATCCATCACGACCTTCTCTAGGATTTGTGCAGGAGTAGAAGTGTCTGGCTCCAACCACTTTCTTGCCAAATGGATTAGGTCATACATCTGGGACCTCGCTGATTTGTCCAGACTGTAGCTCCAGTTGCGTACCCTCCGGGCACGGACTGCAGTAGTAACTCCTAGTCGGGCAAGTATCTCCTCTTTTAGCCGAGTATAGTCCTTAACCTCTTGCTCACTGAGGTCATAGTAGGCCTTTTGGGGTTCACCTGTTAAATAGGGCGCAATTACCTCTGCCCACTCAGGGGCTGGTAACTTCTCTCGCTCAGCCACGCGCTCAAATACTGTTAGAAAGGCCTCAACATCGTCCTCAGCAGTCATCTTTTGCAGCGCTTTCTGCACAGTCCTTCTCCCAAAAAAAATCTCTGGAGCGGCTCCCATCACTGTGGGTGGATTAGCAACCACAGGCGCCTCTCGATTTGCTATCAGGTGCTCGAGAAGTTGTTGTTGTGCAGCCATGGACTGTTCATGTCGTCTATTGGCCTCTGTCTGAGCCTGCTGTTGTTGCAAACTCACTTGCATAAACTGCTTCAGCATCTCCTCCATGTTGCTGGACTGTTCTTGGAGTGTAGTTGCAGCTTTCACCCAGGACATCAGCAGCTGTAGCCAAGTCTGTCCACACCGTTGCCCCTAGCAACCGTGTTGCCCGCTACCTCCACCAATTGTAAGGGATCTTCCCGGGGTAGGGTGTGTTTGGACACAGTTCACAGCAGACTTGGACTTTATAAAGCAGACCTTGGCGTTTATTCGTGGTACAAACAGTCCAACAAACAAAGTATACAGCAACACCGTGCTTCTTGTGTATAACAGGAACAAAATAATAACAAAAACAAACAACCTAGCCCGGCTGGGCGCTTACTAACAGGTTCTTCTCACCTATCTGACACTTATAAACACAGCGTCTTTCGCCTGGATATCGCAGGGTGGATTTTAGCTCCAGCAGTGGCTGTGCTTGCAGCTTCCTCAAACACACAGACTGTTCGTTTCCCTGGCTGAGAGCAAACACCTGCAGGCCCGCAGAGCCTTTACCTTCCCAAGCTAATTAGGATCAAAGCTCACCTGATCCAAAACCCAGAACTGGAACGAGGGATGGGGGGTGTGGAATGACAGGTCCCTCTACCAAACCTACCTGCCATTCCATATAAACCCAGGCCCGGCAAGATTAAATAACAACTCAGCAGCATATTGCTGCTGAGAAACTGATCCATCCTGGATTTACCATCTCACACTGTGTAGCAACCTAGGTGAGATGTACACCCCCTCAACCACTTCTCCAGTGACATGTCTACAATATATATATATATATATATATATATATATATATATATATATATATATACACACAAGGTGTGTCAAAAAAGAATGGTGAATGGTCCGATATCTCAACGGCAACATGGGCCAGGTGCACGTGACCATCAGGTTCACAGTACAATGGAGCAAACAGTGAACATCAAGTTCTGCTAGTTCTGCTACAAATTGGAGAAAACGGCAACACATGTAATGTTGGTGCAAGTGTACGGGATGGAAGCCGTGAGCAGAAAATGTGTTTACGACTGGTTCAAATGCTTTCATGATGGGAAGGAAACAACTGAGGATGAGCCATGTTCAGGTTGGCTGTCGACAAGCAGAACTTCAGACGTGATCAAGGGAGTGTGACAAATGCTGGCAAGAGAACAATGACTGACTCTACGATTGATGGTGGAGGAATTGGGCATCAGCAAGGACACAGTGCAGCATCGTCAGCAAAGGTTTGGGTAAGCGGAAGATATGTTCCTGGTTTGCGCCGTACAAGCTGACAGATGAACAGAAAGCAAACGAATGGAAACCTCTTGAGATTTCATTACCATGTGTGACCAGAATCCAACCTTTCTGTGAACTATCATCCCAAAGGATGAGACCTGGTGCTATCAGCTCAATCCAGAATCCAAGTGACATCCACTGTACTCCCCTGATCTGGCACTTGTGGACTTCTTTCTGTTTCCCTGCTTGAAGAGCGTTATGAAAGGTGCACTTTTTGCGGACGTGGTAGCAATCCAAGAATGTGTGACAACGGTTCTGCGATTGATCCCTAAAGAGGCCTTTGCTGACAGTCTCCAGAAGTTTTATGAACTTTGCCAAAAGTGTGTTGTGAGGAATGGTGGTTATTTTGAAAGATAATATAATTTTTTTTAGACACACCTACTGTATATAATTGAGATGGGAGTCACTTTGGGCAGGGGGCCCGTAGAACCCAGCTTACCTTAGAGGGGTCAGGAAACTCCTTGTTCAGTAAGGCACAGGGTGATCTGAGAAGTCCAGTCTGATCTGCACTAATTAGACTAAGTACAACCACACTGGACTCAGCTTTTCAATGTACTCCAGTACCAGCCAGGTTGTTTACTGACATTGGACATTTTACCTGTGTGTAGGCAAGCATGCCCATGTCATAGGAGAGGAGGAGCTCCTTTAACAGGTCTCTCCATGAAAGAAGTGATCTGCGCACCCAGTTACTTTTTTAAATAATTGTTGAAATGTTAAATGTTTCAGTACCACTAGTTTTTGGCTGCATGCCCAAATTTTGTTTATAGATGTGTCAAAAAGTTTGAATGTACCTGTGCCTGATGTTATTGGATGTTAAGTTTATCCCACCCTGTGTCTCTATGCCAACAAGGAGGGGGGATTGTCTCCGAAGATATATACTTGGGTCTGTTCTTCAAATAAAGTCATATGCTTTTATTCACCCTACTGTGCTGTCTCGACAAGTGACTGGGTGAGCTGAGGGATCATGGATCATGCTCTGGTACCAGACAATGGAAGGTCATGTATATTAGTGGTGTGGACATCCAGGTTCAGAGTAAGCAATAGCAGGAGAAGGGACCGCTTCTGGCTGTGTTGGCCACCATGGGACTGGTTGAAGCCTACTTGCTTAATATGTAGCCTCACCAGTGAGAGGTATTCCCCAGACTGGCTGAAGACAGCACTGGGCACTAATAACTATTTCCTGTTCACCAATTACAGCAGATCACATGTAAATGGACTTACCCATTATCGGCAGTCTTTTCCCCATGCGCTGTGTCTGTGTGAGGAAAGGAGTGCCGATAACCACCTGTCAAGCCTGACCGTACTTTCTTTACACTGATAATTAGGGCACTGATTATCAGTGCAGCCCCATCAGTGCCCATCAGTGCCACCTCATTAGTGCCTATAAGTGCCCATCACTGCTGCCTCATCAGTGCAGCCTTATCAGTGTCCATCAGTGCAGCCTCATCAGTGCCCATCAGTGCAGCCTCATCAGTGCCTATCAGTGCAGCGTCATTAGTGCCCATCAGTGCAGCCTCATCAGTGTCCATCAGTGCAGCCTCATCAGTGCACATCAGTGAAAAAGATTACTTATTTACAAAATTTTATGACAGAAACTAATATAAATATATTTTTTTCGGTCTTTTTTGTTTAGCAAACAAAATAAAATACAGTGGTGATTAAATACCACCAAAAGAAATTTCTATCTATCTAAAAAAAAAAAAAAGATAAAGACTTGGTTACAGTGTTGCATGAGCGAACAATCGTCATTCAAAGTGCGAATGCCATGTACCATGCCACGAATGCCCTCCCGGATTCCGATAAGCCCAATGCCCACAGACCCCGACAACCCAGGGTTGTCGGGAAGAGTCCCTCGTCCTCATCAACATGGGGACAAGGTGCTTTGGGGTGGGGGGACCGCAGAGTGCCCCCCTTCCCCAAAGCATCCACCCCCCATGTTGAAGGCATGCAGCCTGGTACGGTTCGGGGGGGTGCTCACTCGCCCTCACCCCCTTTCCTGACCGGTCGGGCTGCATGCTCGGATATCAGTGCCACCTCATTAGTGCCTCCTCATTAGTGCCCATCACTGCTCCCTCATCTGTGTCCATCAGTGCAGCTTTTCAGTGCCCATCAGAGCTGCCTCATCATTGCAGCCTTATCAGTGTCCATCAGTGCAGCCTCATCAAGGACCGAGAGTGCTGCCTGATCAGTGCAGCCTCATCAGTGCCCATCAGTGCAGCCTCATCAGTGTCTATCAGTGCAGCCTCACCAGTGCCCATCAGTGCAGCCTCATTAGTGCCCATCAGGGCAGCCTCATCAGTACACATCAGTGAAAATGATTAGGGATGGCCGAACTGTTCACCCGGCGGTCGGTATGCGGCGAATTTCGGCTGTTGGCGGTCCGCCCGATCGGCGGACTATTGCCGCTGTTCGCCCGGCGGACTTACGTGTTTACTGTATAAAAGAACTTTGACCTATGATGACACATCCATCATGTGGTACAGGACAGCCAATTGAGACATTACAGCACATGGACACTTGGACATTCCCCCTAACTTATAAATAGACCCGATCCGGCGGCCATTTTACATTCTTTCGTATGTCACTATAGGGAGATGTTGCTGTGTGGAGCAGGGAGAGACTGCAGTGACCCAAATCGCTAGCTATTAGGTCCACAAAAGTTCTTTTAAGGACTGGTATGTATAGGTGTAGTTCAGGATATAGGTTTGAGGCACTGCTATTCAAGTCATTGTTGCAGCAGCCTGTCTTTTGTCAGTGCTGAGAGAGGGACAGGACACTGTGTGCAGCAGGGACAGTCAGTTTAATCATTAGCTGTTACTATTAGGTCCACAAAAGTCCTTTTCAGGACTGGTATGGTAAAGTAGTACAGGATATAGTTTTGAGTGCTATTCAAGTTATTGTTGCAGCAGCCTGTGTTTTGTCAGTTTAAATAGGGACAGACAGGAAGCTGTGTGTGGCAGTGAGGGACAGTCAGTTTAATCAGTAGCTGTTACTATTAGGTCCACAAAGGTTATTTTTAGGACTGGTATGGTAATAGGGTTGTACACGTATAATATTCTTTCTTCCAAATATAGAAAGAATATTATACTTGACTGCTGCCCTTCTGCTGCAGTAGTCCTTTATTAGTATAGGGACTGAGGTACAGTCTGCTAATCACAACCTACTAGTTCCACAAAGGTCCTTCTAAGGACTGGTAAGGTATAGCGTACTAGAGTATATAGGGTTGAGTGAGGTACAGTCTGCTAATCCTTAAGGACTGGTATAGGTCCACAATATATAGGGCTGAGGTGCATTAATGCTGACTGCTGCCCAATTCTGCAGCAGTCCTTTATCAGTATAGGGACTGAGGTACAGTCTGCTAATCACAACCTACTAGTTGAACAAAGGTCCTTCTAAGGACTGGTAAGGTATAGTGTACTAGAGTATATAGGGTTGAGTGAGGTACAGTCTGCTAATCCTTAAGGACTGGAATAGGTCCACAATATATAGGGTTGAAGTGCACTACTACTGACTGCTGCCCTATTCTGCAGCAGTCCTTTATGAGTATAGGGACTGAGGTACAGTCTGCTAATCACAACCTACTAGTTGCACAAAGGTCCGTCTAAGGACTGGTAAGGTATAGCGTACTAGAGTATATAGGGTTGAGTGAGGTACAGTCTGCTAATCCTTAAAGTGGAGGTCCACCCTAAAATGGACCTTCCGCTCATTGGAACCCTCCCCCCTCCGGCGCCACAATTGGCACCTTTCAGGGGGGAGGGGGTGAAGGTACCTGTACAGTACAGGTATCTGCACCCACTTCCGGCGTAGATTCTGCAGAAGGTACGCCCCTTTCCGCAGAATCTACGCCCCTTTCCAGAGGTCCCCCGCTGCCTGCTGGGAAACACATGGATCCCAGAGACAGTGGGGACCATCCTTATTGCGCAGCGCGACTCACGCATGTGCAGTAGGGAACCAGGAAATGAAGCCGAAAGGCTCCACTTCCTGATTCCCATACCCAAGATGGTGGCGGCAGCACCCGAGAGACGATCGAGAGATCAGCTTCGGGTGCCGACATCGCGGGCGCGCTGGGCGGGTAAGTGTCATTATTTTAAAAGTCAGCAACTGCAGTATTTGTAGCTGCTGGCTTTAAAAAAAAAAAAAAAAACGGTGGACTCCCGCTTTAAGGACTGGTATAGGTCCACAATATATAGGGTTGAGGTGCACTACTGCTGACTGCTGTCCAATTCTGCAGCAGTCCTTTATCAGTATAGGGACTGAGGTACAGTCTGCTAATCACAACCTACTAGTTCCACAAAGGTCCTTATAAGGACTGGTAAGGTATAGTGTACTACAGTATATAGGGTTGAGTGAGGTACAGTCTGCTAATCCTTAAGGACTGGTATAGGTCCACAATATATAGGGTTGAGGTGCACTACTGCTGACTGCTGCCCTATTCTGCAGCAGTCCTTTATCAGTATAGGGACTGAGATACAGTCTGCTAATCACAACCTACTAGTTGCACAAAGGTCCTTCTAAGGACTGGTAAGGTATAGCGTACTAGAGTATATAGGGTTGAGTGAGGTACAGTCTGCTAATCCTTAAGGACTGGTATAGGTCCACAATATATAGGGTTGAGGTGCACTACTGCTGACTGCTGCCCAATTCTGCAGCAGTCCTTTATCAGTATAGGGACTGAGGTACAGTCTGCTAATCACAACCTACTAGTTCCACAAAGGTCCTTATAAGGACTGGTAAGGTATAGTGTACTACAGTATATAGGGTTGAGTGGGGTACAGTCTGCTAATCCTTAAGGACTGGTATAGGTCCACAATATATAGGGTTGAGGTGCACTACTGCTGACTGCTGCCCTATTCTGCAGCAGTCCTTTATCAGTATAGGGACTGAGAGTTTTGTCACAGGGTCATTTAAAAAATGACAGGCAGAGGAAGAGGCAGGCCCTTCTGCAGGGGTGGTAGGGGTAGGGCAGGAGCAACAGGCTTGAGCCAAAGTGGGAAATTGCAGAAGGTGCGTGCGATTACGTCAAAGGAAGCACCAGAATTGGTTGAGTGGCTCACTCAGCCTTACTCTTCTGCACCCTCCTCATCCTATCGATCTGCACTCTCTTCTTCACTCTCTGCTATGTGCACCCCCAAAGACACTACCACCAACAACACCACCACCACCACATACCTTCCGCTTGAGTCACAGGAATTATTTTCCGATCCATATCAAGACATTTCTGATGCGCAGCCACTCTTGGCATTGGATCAGGAAGAGGAGGTAGCAAGAACCGCCACTCAGCAGTCTGACGACAGTACCCAGATCAGCCCAAGGAGGAGGTTGGCCCCCGGTGTTGCTGCCTACTCCGAGATCTCTACTTATAGCGGTGGGGAAGGTGGCGTTGATGATGACGTGTCTAGTGATGTCACATGGGTGCCCACAAGAGAGGAAGAGGAGGGGAGTTCAGAGGGAGATATGGACCAGCAGATAGGGAGGAGAAGCAGAAATAACTTTGATGACGCCGGATAACCCTCTTGCCCAACAGTTGACGGCTGGCTTGTCAGAACTGATAGCCCGCCAACTACTGCCATATAAACTGGTGGACTCGGAGGCCTTTCGAATATTTGTGGCCATTGGAACACCACAATGGAAGGTCCCAGGAAGGAAGTATTTCTCAGAGAAGGGCATCCCAGAGCTATATGGCCATGTTCAGCAGCAAGTGAATGTATCTCTGGCACACAGTGTCGGTGCCAAGATACATCTGACCGCAGACACATGGTCTAGCAAACACGGGCAGGGAAGGTATATCACTTTTACTGCCCACTGGGTGAACCTTCTGATGGCCGTCAAGCATGTAACCCGTGGCACCCGTGTAGATTTGGTTTTACCCCCACGGATTGCATGCAGGCCTGGCTCTTCTTCTCCTCCTCCTCCTACTCCATCCTCCTCCCTCTCCTCCTCGGCTGACTCCTCCTTTTCCGCTGCTAGCGTCTCTTCCGCTGCGCCACCCAAGCTCCCCAGAACCTATTCGACATGCCAGGTGAGACGTTGCCATGCCGTGCTGCGTCTGTTGTGCCTGGAAGCCAAGAGCCACACTGGCCCGGCACTCCTTTCAGCTTTGCGTTCACAGGCAGATCAGTGGCTAACACCGCTCAATTTGACAGTTGGTAAAGTGGTGTGTGACAACGGTGCCAATCTGCTTAGTGCATTGAAACAGGGCAAAATTACGCATGTGCCATGCATGGCACATGTCTTAAACTTGGTCGTGCAGCGATTCATTGTCAAATACCCTGGGGTCCAGGACATCTTGCGGCAGGCAAGGAAAATCTCGGCCCATTTCAGAAGATCTTACACGGCCATGGCTCGCCTTGCTGACATTCAGCGGCGACACAATCTGCCGGTCAGACGTCTTATTTGCGATTGCCCGACGCGATGGAACTCAACCTTCTATATGCTTGATAGGCTGCTCCAGCAGAAACGTGCAGTTAACGTCTACCTATATGAACTCTGCGGCAGAACAGGTTCTGGGGAGCTGTTTTTTTTTCACAGCGCCAGTGGCTGCTCATGCGACGCATGCAGACTTCTGCATCCATTTGAGGAGATCACCAAACTGGTCAGTCGCAGCCATGGCGCCATCAGTGAAATGGTACCTTATGCCTTCTTTATGGAGCGTGCATTGCGTTGTGTCATTGATCAAGCTGTGGAGGAGCAGGAGCGGGAAGATGAGGAAGTCGCAATGCTGGATGAATTCCCGGGGGGGCTACTCTATCTGAGACAAGTCAACAACAGGAGTCTGAAGAGGAGTCAGAGGAGGATGGTGCCGAGGCGGATGAGGAGGAGTAAGAAGAGCATGCTTTAAACCTTTCTGGGATCCCTGTTGTTGTGCGTTGATGGTGAGAGGAGAATGAAGAGGACGACATTATCCTGGATGATGAGCAGGAGCCAGGCCACCACACCGCTTCCAGTTTAGTGCAAATGGGGGCCTTCATGCTCCAGTGTTTTAATAGGGACCCCCGTATAAAAAGCATAAGGGTCAAGGACCAGTACTGGGTGGCAATGTACTTAGACACCCGGTACAAACACAAAATGGCGGAAATGTTACCGCCGTCACAGAGGGCTGTCAGAATGGAGCACTTCCAGGCCTTGCTTCGAGAAATGCTGCATTCTGCTTTTGCGTGCACTGGCAGAGGAGCAATTCCCACTCCCAGAGAAGGAGTTGCGGGTACCAATCCAACAGCGCCTGCAAGAAGAGGCCGGTTTGAAGATGTGTTGGTGACTTCTGATATGAGGTCATTCTTTCAGCCGACCCATCGACAGGTGTCATCCGGATCCAGCATCAGCGAACGCCTAGAACGTCAGGTGTCTGACTACATCGGGTTAACGGCCGATGTGGAAGCTCTGAGGAGTGCTTTCACATATAAAAAAAGAATGTTTGTAGTTGTCGATCCCAGATTCACCTCATACATGTGTTATGTCACGGTGCTGGTGTTAGATCACTCTATCACGGTGCAGGTGTCAGTGCTCTATATCACGGTGCTGGTGATCATCTCCTGCACCCTCTTCTTTGCCTACCCTGACCTTCCCTCGCCTCCATTGTCTCAAGAGTCCTGAATTGTCAGAATTTCACATATAAAAAAAGAATGCTTGTAGTTGTCGATCCCAGATTCACCTCATACATGTGTTATGTCACGGTGCTGGTGTCATTGCTGTATGTCACGCTGTTGATGTCAGTGCTCTCTATCACGGTGCTGGTGTCAGATCAGTCTATCACGGTGCAGGTGTCATTGCTCTATGTCACGCTGCTGATGTCAGTGCTCTCTATCACGGTGCTGGTGTCAGATAACTCTATCACGGTGCAGGTGTCATTGCTGTATGTCACGCTGCTGATGTCAGTGCTCTCTATCACGGTGCTGGTGTCAGATCACTCTATCACGGTGCAGGTGTCCTTGCTGTATGTCACGCTGCTAATGTCAGCGCTCTCTAGAGGTTGACCAATATGGGTTTTTCTCTGGCCGATGCCGATGCCGATATTTAGAAATCGTGGCGGCCGATGGCCGATATATGATGCTGATTTTTTTGGGCCGATATGTTAGGCTGATTTTTTATTTATTCTTTCCTTTTTTTTTTTTTCCCCCTTCATCTCATAAAATCTAAGTTGGACACCTTTCACACTGGGGCATTTTTCAGGCGATTTTGGGCTAAAAATAGCGCCTGTAAATTGCCTTCAAAACGGCTCCCCTGCAGTCTGTGTGAAAGCCCGAGTGCTTTCACAATGAGGAGATGCGCTGGCAGGACGTTAAAAAAAAAATCCTGCAAGCAGCATCTTTGGAGTGGTGTAAACCGCTCCTCCACCACTCTTGCCCATTGAAATGAATGGTCACCACTGCTGAAGCACATGCAATGCGATTTTGCAGCAGTGCTTCACTGCCCCGCTAGCAGCCGAATAGCGGGGCTAAAATGACGTTAAATCGCTGCTAAAACTTGCAGCGTTTTACCGTCAACGCCTGCCCGATCCAGTGTGAAAGCAGCCTTAATAAGTGATGCAGAAAATTTCTTACACATTTATTAAACAAAACAAACCTCCAATCAGTTCACTTGTATGTATAATTTAGATTAAAAAAAAAACTATTTATTAAATACACAAAAACAGGTACTCAAAACTTTTGGACGAAAAAAGAAAAGGGCTAACTTGCGTTTGAAAGACCTCTGCGCAAATACCGCGTCACATAAAATATTGCAACAACCGCTATTTTATTGCCTAGGGTCTCTGCTAAAAAAAGATATATAATTTTTGGGGCTTCTGAGTGATTTTCTAGCAGAAAATACTGGATTTTTACTTGTAAGCAACAATTGTCAGAAAAGATTTAGTCTTTAAATGGTTAAACTGAGAACTTCTACACAGCCCATTGAAGAAGAAACATTGTATCACTTTGATCTTTTCTTGGCAGCCTGCCCAGAGAGGAAAGTCCTTCACTGATGTCTTCAGGCAACTTACATTGATTTCTATTACAGAAGTCTTTTGCAAGTCGCACTGAACATGTAATCAGCTTTTTTATCAGCGCAATCGGCCGATGCCGATTAATTAAAAAGTGCCAAATATCGGCCGATATATCGGTGCTGGTGTCATTGCTGTATGTCACGCTGCTGATGTCAGTGCTCTCTATCACGGTGCGGTTGATCATCTCCTGCACCCTCTTCTTTGCCTACCCTGACCTTCCCTCTCCTCCATTGCCTTCATGCGCTCCACAGTCCTGAATTGTCACAATTTCACATATAAAAAAAGAATGCTTGTAATTGTCGATCCCAGATTCACCTCATACATGTGTTATGTCATTGGCCATGTGGTGGCACTATGTGTGCACAGCTAGTAATTATTTTGTGGCTGCAAATTTGACCTGTAGATTTGTAAAGTTCACCTCCTATTGAAGTCAATGGGGCCCGCCGCGAACGTTACGGTTCGGGGACTATCGGCCGCGTTCGCGGTCCGCGTTCGTAAAACGTCCCGTCGGAAGTTCGTCCATCACTAAAAATTATTTCTTATTTACAAAATTTTATGACAGAAACTAATAGAAATATATTTTTTCAGTCTTTTTTGTTTGTTTAGCAAAAATAAATTTCTATCTATCTAAAAAAAAAGATAGAAACTTCATATGGGTACAGTGTTGCATGAGCGCACAATCGTCATTCAAAGTGCGACAGCGCTGAAAGCTGAAAATTGGTCTGGGCAGGAATGGGGTGAAAATAAATAAATTATATTTACATATACAATATATCTGATTTACAAATATCCAAACTACATCAAATACTCATTATATCGAGTTTCCCTTTTTCCTTCTTTTAATAATGGAGTTTAAAAAAATATTACTTACAGCATTTGTTCAGCTCTCCTCTGAGTATCCTCTTGTTAAAAAAAGTACTTTTCTTACAATTCCAAGAAAATGATCTTGCCACTGCATCATTTCTGCGAATCCCTCCCCCCACCCCCCCCTCTGTTTATGAATTACTGCCTTTGTCCTAGGGCTTGAAATCATTAGCTTCTACTAGATATGATCAGAGATTTCAAACTAATTCATTTTCTGGGTATGACAAGGCGTCATCACTTACCAGTAATTTGAAACAACTATAATTTATCTAATTTTAGCTTAACTGCCAACATTATCTTTCCGTTTTTGCACTCACTGACAAGGGCGCTTCATTTGCCAGTATTATTTACAAGGGTTCAGCTAGTGATAGACTTGTTAGGCTGGCATTGTCACTCTGGTTATTTTACCATCAGAAACTGATATTGCTTAATAGTGGAAAACATAAGAGGTCTTGCAGACTGCAGTCATAAAAAAAAAAAAAAGCTTTTTATATCATGATGAGTGAGAAATATGAAATTGTATTAAATTTTATCAACAAGGTTTGATCAAGTAGTTGAAGAAATAATGGTGTTTGTCATGGAGCAATAAAATATCTATAGACACATGTGCTTATACTAGATATACAATGGTTGTTTTGATGTAGAGCCTAATGTCGCGTACACAGGACTGGACTTTTCACTGACTAGGTCCGACGGTCTTCCCAACTGATTTTTGTCAGTGTTCCTACGGACTTTCCGAATGAACGGACTTGGCCACACACAATCACACCAAAGTCCGACAGATTCGAACGTGATGCCGAACGACCGGGCTAGAATAAGCAAGTTCATAGCCAGTAGCCAATAGCTGCCCTTGCGTCGGTTTTTGTCTGACGGACTAGCATACACACGAGCGGATTTCGCGATAGGAACTGGGTCTGGCGGAGTTCCGGCAAAAAAATTCGAAACATGTTCTATTTCTAAAGTCCATTGGATTTTTGGACAGCCCACACACGATTGAATTGTCCGATGGATTCGTTCCGTCGGACCTTTGCTGTCGAAAAGTCCGGTTGTGTGTACGCGGCATAACTGAATGATATTGAAGTACATGTAAACCCTGAGGCCTCATTCGCATGGGCAAATCGATCCATACACTGTACACCAGGAGGGCTCAACCTTTTGAAGAACGAGGGCCACTTAAAGAAGAGTTCCACCCACAATTGGAACTTCTACTTTAAGTGCAGGTGACTCCCTGACATGCTACATTTGGCATGTCATTTTTTTGGTGGAGGAGTGGGTACCCTGTTTTACGGGCACCTAGCTCCCACTTCCTCCCAGGGTTCCACAGCGGCAGAAGGAAGTTCATCTCTCCTCCCTCCCTGCAATCTTCCGGAACATGTCACAGGTCCCAGAAGATTGCCCAGCCATTCACAGCATGCAGCGCGGCTCACGG
Source organism: Lithobates pipiens (assembly GCF_037356315.1). Taxonomy (NCBI): domain Eukaryota; kingdom Metazoa; phylum Chordata; class Amphibia; order Anura; family Ranidae; genus Lithobates; species Lithobates pipiens. Next base: position 1,173,004 of record NW_027507755.1, on the reverse strand, counting down.
ATGCGCAGTGCATGCCCAGCTGTGAAGTCACAGCTAGGCACCCACAGTCAGAATGCCAGCGCCTCAGAGAGGAGGGGTAGAGGAGCAGGGCTTCGTTCCCCCGCATCGGCGGACTGTGGTGAGTGTCTGATTATTAAAAGTCAGCAGCCACACACTTTTTGTAGCTGCTGACTTTTAAATGGGTGGAACTCCGCTTTAAGTGATTTGGTAACCGGTTACAGGCAACAATGAAATGTAAATGTTTTATTATGAATAGCATAATGAACATTTTCCTCCTGCAGCCAACTGAATGCCAGCAGGATGGAGAACAGGAGAAACTGGCTTTCAGCGGTTGCAGGAGGAAAATGGAGAGGATCTGTTCCTTGATATGCTGCCCCCGCTGTCCCTTCTGCTCATGTGTTAAACAGAATGTGACAGAAGGCCATATGGGCCCCCTGGAGCATGGGACGGGTTCACCTGTGTGATCCCTGATGCTGCACCAGTGGCTGGGGTGTGTGGCAAAAACAAGTCTCAACTATTGGGTTTGAATTACCGGAAAGTTCCTCTAAATGGGACTTTGAAAGGGAGCAGTCATTAACTAAGAGGTCACAAGGGAGTACAAAAATATGATGTTTTCCCTCCTGGGCCTTGATGTGCCTAGGTCACAGTTTCCTCCTCCCCCTGTATTGGGACTTGGGTGGGCTTCTGGCTGCAGCCTGTTTTTAGCCATTTTTACTGGATGCAAGATACTCTGAATGTTTATGCAATTTATACGGTCAGTGAAAAATGTAATGTTTTATGCTTGTCTAACATATTGGTAGAATGCGTATATATAGATTTTTACACCTTTTCTTTTATTAATTATAGACGTATTCATGACCTGTTGCACCCCCCACCCTCCACCCCTGAAGAAGAGAATCAATATCACAAACTCAAAACGTTGGGTATTTCTGTTGTTTTCGCTATTTCTCAACAGATCAATGGTGGCTGTTAACAAATTGCTGTTATAATTGCATATGTATGTATTTGCATCCTGAATATTTTATGTGTTGTACATGAAATTTACTTCCCCCTGTTTTAAACCTTGAACAATTAAAACTTTATATTTTTGTACTCCCTTGTGACCTCTTAGGTACTCACTGCTCCCTTTCAAAGTCCCATTTAGAGGAACTTTCTGTTTATTCAATTAGGGATGTGGGTCAGTGCAGTTTCTGTCTTGTGACAATTAGCGCCATTTAATTAATTTGTTTACAACTATGGGGTTTTACAGCCCCCAAAACTGCAAATGTAAACAAGCCCTGTCCTGAGCCTCCTATAAGGCTGCATTCACACTGATGAGCTGTGGTTTAACTGGGTGTGGTGCACTTTCTGAAAGCGCACCCAATCTCTTAAATGTAGGAATTTTGGTGCGCTTTCCAAAAGTGCACCACACATGCAGGATATAATAGAAGTCTATGGCAAAGTGCAGCTAACCCATAGCAAAGCTGAAGGTGCACTGTGCTGCACCCATGGGTCAGTGTGAAAGCAGCCTAATAGTTAGCCCTTTTACAGGTGCTAATATGCCCATTGCAAAAGAGCAGTGTACAATATTTGTTGTTTAATACACTGACCTTTTTTTCCTCTTCCAGTATCTGCTGGCTTTGCTCTCCAGGGTGCTAGAGGCGACACAGGTGAGGTGCACTTGTTATCACTCCGTCTGGGACAGAGGAGGGTCGATGCACTCTGATGCTCTGGGAAGGTGGGTTGGCAAGCCCAGATTGCGATCAACGGCTTGCCGTCCCCAGGTAAGCGCTTCTCTGGTTTGAGGTTGAGGGCCACATCAGAGGGCACCACAGGCTACAGGTTGAGCACCCTTGCTGTACACATTTACATACACTGCATGTGATATTAAACCCTTCATTTTTGAGCATTTATAGTAGCTGATTGAAAACCCAACTCTGGGCAAATAAAACTGTAGCGCCCTCCTAGGTAGGTGCTAAAGTATATTGTTTTTGCCTTTTCTACTTAACAGCGAAGCAAATGCACATTTAGGTGCTGTCTGCTTAACAGAGAGCAGTAATTGATTAGTGAGGTCTACTCAGTGTGCTCTGATGCTGTTCATGCTGCCTTGATGTTTCACACTGATGCAATAGCAAGACTGTATATTGGACAGTGGGAGAGCATGGATGTACAGTAGATACAGCCCTGGCCAATTAGAGGGGAATGTGCCCCACTGCATGCTGGGTGACTGTATTTATATTGAAAAAGTACATGAGCTCGGGGTTCCAGTTCCAGCCCACTTCGGGGGAGAGGTCAAGGTAGGGAGGAGGCAGCTGCCTCTCCCCAGCATAGGCTGTCATTTGGCCTCAGGGGATTAACTTCAGGGTCTGAAGCCTGAAAGCTACAACCCAGGGTTCCTGTGCAAGCTGACTGATGGAGGAAGTCTATGGATCTGGTCTTACATAACTGGTATAGAGTGTCAGTTGCAAGGAGGCTACCAGCTGTACAGACCTCTGAAGGGATCCCTGAGACTGGGTGTGTGTTGCTAAAACCCCCTCTGGTCCTAGAAGTCAGCATACTGAGTGTGTGAGCTAAAGGAGACACTAGATAGTGTCTTGAAGACTTAAGTCCACTGACAAAGTCCACTGAGTCTCTCCTGCTACAGAGAGGCTCATTCTTCCATACAGGCACTGTATAGTTCAGCAGATAATCTGCTTCCCAGATCTACAGAGAGAGTGTTGTCCTCACTTGTGCATAGTTAATTTGGAGTATTCTACTAATTCCCTTCTCCTATCTAAGTTCTCCAAATAAAACATAAAAACAAATCCCTTAGACTGGTCATTGGAAGCATCGAGGGTGGGCTGCACCCCGGTGACACTCATCAGCAGGGCCCAGGGCAACACCACTGCACCAACAATCTGCAACTCTCACGGCTGCGGGCTGTCTGAGCTGTCCCCGCTGTCTCACTCCCCCTCCTCTCTGTTTACATCTACACAGAAGGAGGGGCACTGCTGTGCATGTCCCATGCTGATCTGAGGTATGTACAATATGGGTCTGTACTGAAGGGGGATCTGCACTGAATGGGGGTTCTGTACTGAATGGGGGTCTGTACTAAAGGAGGGTCTGTACTGAAGCGTGGGTCTGCACTGAAGGGGGGTTATGCACTGAATGGGGGTCTGTACTGAAGGCTGAGACTGTACTGAAGGAGGGTCTGTACTGAAGGGGGGTCTGCACTGAAGGGAGGTCTGCACTGAAGGGGGGGTCTGTACTGAAGGGGGGGTCTGTACTGAAGGGAGGGTCTGCAATAAAGGGAGGGTCTGCACTAAAGGGGGGTCTGTACTGAAGGGAGGTCTGCACTGAAGGGGGGGTCTGCACTGAAGGGGGGTCTGTACTGAAGGGAGGGTCTGCACTAAAGGGGGTCTGTACTGAAGGGAGGGTCTGCAATGAAGGGGGGTCTGCACTGAAGGGGGGTCTGTACTGAAGGGAGGGTCTGCACTAAAGGGGGTCTGTACTGAAGGGAGGGTGTGCAATGAAGGGGGGTCTGCACTGAAGGGAGGGTCTGCACTGAAGGAGGGGTCTGCACTGAAGGGGGGGGTCTGTACTGAAGAGAGGGTCTGCACTAAAGGGGGGTCTGCACTGAAGGGGTTCTGAACTGAATCAGGGTTCTGTACTGAATGGGGGGGGGGTCTGCACTGAAGGAGGGAGTTCTGCACTAATGAGAGGGGTCTGTACTGAAGGAGGGAGCTCTGCACTAATAAGAGGGGCCTGTGCTGAAGGAGGGGGGTCTGTACTGATGAGGGGTGTCTGTATTGAGGGGGGCTATAGTAGATGGTGGAGAGGGGTGACACCCTGTTTTTTCCGCACCAGATGACACCAACCCTAGTGACTCTACTGATTGGAGGTAACGAGCAGAAGAGCGTGTGCAGCTGGCTGCATGAAAATAACGTGTAACTGGCTCCAGGATAATCGGTGGGAGACCCAGATATAGATATTTCGGCAGTTCCTGCAGGAGAAGTGCTACAAAACATTATCCCTTGCAGTGGGGCTGAACTTACCTTGCAAGGGTTATTAGCTTGTTTTTTTCTAGAGGGGAGCAGAACCAGTTTACATACCTGATCCTCTTGGCTCCCCCACAATCCAGCGGCGCACTGTCCTCACTTCCAGTCCAGGGCTATGGACCCTGCTCTGGTCTAGATGACATCAGGACCCTAGACTGGTGAAGTACGGGGGTACAAAGACAGCCAGGACTAGTCTAGCTGTAGAAGAGGAGGATCAGGTAAGTAAATCTCCTTTTACTGTTCCCCTAGAAATAAACAAGAAAATGGTCAAACAGGCAGATTCACACATATGGTATGCAGAGACCAAACTGCTACGCTTCCCAAGTCCCAAGTGAGTCACCATCTGACGCTACTTAGGAGCCATTTTCTGCATATTTACATCTGGATTGAAATTATTATGCATACATCTGAAGTCGGTTATAGCTGACGATTGAGACTCCTGGAGGATCAAAATTGGAGATTGCCTTGTCTACACTTGGGAAGCGTAGCAGTTTGGTCTCTGCATACCATATGTGTGAATCTGCCTGTTTGACCATCTGAGTATTCAGAGGTCCATCCCAGCTGGTAAGAATTTACTAATACTGGTGGAAGGATTGGTTACACACAGGAGAAGAGTTTCCTCACTACGTGGTGTTTCTTCCTACATATTTCCTGCTGCTACACAATAATATGTGATCATTATTTGGACTTTATTTGCGCTGCACCATTTTTTATATTTTACCGTTCTATTGAGGTGTTTTGTGTATTGCTCCTTTGGGTGTTCAGCTTGCAATTTTTTTATTGGTATATGTGTGCGCTGATTGTCTTTCTGTTTACATATATGTGACGAAATACCTGCATTGATTTTTTATTTTCTCAGAGTTAGGCTTTAACCACTTACAGACCGGACCATTTTGCTGGTCAAAGACCAGACCACTTTTTGCGATTCGGCACTGCGTCGCTTTAACTGACAATTTCGCGGTCGTGCAACGTGGCTCCCAAACAAAATTGACGTCCTTTTTTTCCCACAAATAGAGCTTTCTTTTGGTGGTATTTGATCGCCCCTGCGGTTTTTATTTTTTGCGCTATAAACAAAAATAGAGCGACAATTTTGAAAAAAACGCATTATTGTTTACTTTTTGTTATAATAAATATCCCCCAAAAATATATAAAAAAACATTTTTTTCCATTAGTTTAGGCCGATACGTATTCTTCTACATATTTTTGGTAAAAAAAATCGCAATAAGCGATTATTGATTGGTTTGCGCAAAAGTTATAGCGTTTACAAAATAGGGATAGTTTTATAGCATTTATATTAATAATTTTTTATTATTTTTTTTTTTTACTAGTAATGGCGGCGATCAGCGATTTTTATTGTGACTGCGACATTGTGGGGGACCCATCGGACATTTTTGACACATTTTTGGGACCATTGTCATTTATACAGTAATCACTGCTATATAAATGCAGTGATTCCTGTGTAAATGACACTGGCAGTGAAGGGGTTAACCAGTGGGTGGCAGTGTAGGGGTTAAGTGTTCCTAGGGGTGTGTTACTAACTGTGGGGGGGTTGGGCTTTCATTTAGTGAACACTGATCTCTGCTCCAATCACATGGAGCAGAGATCAGCGTCACTAGTTGCTAGGCAGAATGGAGAAATGCTGTTTACACGACATTTCCTCCATTCAGTCATCCCGTGAGACGATCGCGGGTATGCCCGCGGTGATCGAGTTTGCGGGTCCCGTGACCGGACTCACGGGGGTCCCGACCAGCGCGGGAGCGCGCCGCCACCGGCGCGCTCCCGATGGCAGGGCGGCATTGAAGATTGGACGTACCTGTGCGTCAATATGCCTGCCCGTGCCATTCTGTCGACGTACATCGTCGTGCGCTGGTCGGGAACCGGTTAATCGCATACTGAGTATGCAACTTTATCTTCAAATCAACTCTTCTATGTTCCAGTTTAACCACTTAAAGTGGAAGTAAACGCCCCTATTGTTTTCAGCCAAGGAAGCTGCCATCTTTGCCTCTGTTTAATCTTCAACTGCTATGGTGCTGCACATGTGATTCGTTATGACACCAGCCATTGGATGGTTTGATAGTTTGGCTGAGAGCACAGCCAATGTGCAGTTAGCATTCCCGGCATGCCTTTTTTTTTTAACTGTTTAAATCGATGGGTTTACTTCCACTTTAAGCCTCGGACCAATTTGCAGCCAAAGGACCAAGCCCCTTTTTGCGATTCGGCACTGCGCCGCTTTAACTGACAGTTGCGCGGTCGTGCGACGTGGCTCCCAAACAAAATTGGCGTCCTTTTTTCACACAAATAGAGCTTTCTTTTGGTGGTATTTGATCACCTCTGCAGGTTTTATTTTTTGCGCTATAAACAAAAATAGAGCACTTTTTGCTATAATAAATATCCCCCAAAAATATATAAAAAAAATTTTTTTTCCTCAGTTTAGGCTGATACGTATTCTTCTACATATTTTTGGTTAAAAAAAAATCGCAATTAGCGACCATTGATTGGTTTGTACAAAAGTAATAGCGTTTACAAAATAGGGGATAGTTTTATAGCATTTTTATTAATATTTTTTTTTTTACTAGTAATGGCGGCGATCAGCGATTTTTATTGTGACTGCGAAATTATGGCGGACACATCGGACATTTTTGACACATTTTTGGAACCATTGTCATTTATACAGCAATCAGTGTGATTTAAATGCACTGATTCCTGTGTAAATGACACTGGCAGTGAAGGAGTTAACCACTAGGGCGCAGTGTAGGTGTTATGTATGACCTTATGTGTTTTTTTTATTGTAGGGGGCGTGGCATGTCATGTGACGTTACTGATCATCCTTCCCTATAAAAGGGAAAAGACGATCGGTGACAGCCACACAGGAAAGCAAGGGGAGAGGTTTGTTTACACAGACCTCTCCTTGTTCTTTAGCTCTGTGACCTGATCACGGGACACCAGCGGCGATCGGGTCCACTGGGCCCGCGGCCACGGTCACGGAGCTTAGGACTGGGTCAGGAGTGTGCCGCCTGTTGATCTAATCAGAAATGCAGTGCTGTCTTGTGAAAAGTGATCTATGAATGGAGGAGTTGAACCTTTCACTCATTTTCTTTACCTCTATTCATAGATCGATCTTCATGGAAACTTTATTACAACTTCTATAAATAGGGGTGGGGGTGGCAGAAGGGACCGGTATAGTTGGCACTCTTGATGAGTTCTTGTCACAGGTCCCTTGACTCTATTAACCCTCCCTGTGCCAGACGATTACTGCTAGGAGGGATCGGACGATGGAAGAGTTCAACTAAAGCAGTAGCCATCAGCCAAAGGGACACTATGGGGGTTATTTAGGAAAGGCAAAATCATTTTGCACTACAAGTGCAAAGTGCATTTGAAATTGCACTGAAAGTACACTTGGAAATGCAGTCACTGTAGATCCGAGGGGGACATGCCAAGAAAATAAAAAACATAATTTTAGCTTGCACATGGTTGGATGATAAAATCAGCAGAACGCCCCCTCATTTAAGATCTACCCTTCAGATTTACAGCGACTGCACTTCCAAGTGCGCTTGCAGTTCAATGTCAAGTGCACTTTGCACTTGTAGTTTGCACTTGTAGTGCAAAGTGGATTTGCCTTTCGTAAATAACCCCCTATGCATCAATTCTAAGTATTATCTCCTGTGCTGATTTTTTTTTTTTTTTTTAACACATTTGACTAAACTTAGGCTTTAATGTTCTGATATTAAGGTGGTTAAGTAATTAGGTTGTTGCACGACCAGTAGGTCTATAGCGGAAAAATAAAAATTGCTCTGGTCAATGTGGAGTATAGAGGTATAAGAGCTTAACTCAAGACTAAAAATTATATATATTGTATTTTTTTTTAAGAGATCTGCAATAAAAGTCCTTTTCTGGCAATTTAAACTGTAGATTTTGTATTTATTTTTTTGTAAATGTATTTTTTAGCTGTAGCACCTGCTACAGCAAAAATGGAAAAAGAATGCATAGAGTCCCTCCCAAAACACATACCAGACCCTCTGAGTATTTTTTAGGTTTTACCAATTAAGGACCGGAAGAATTTGCCTCCTTAATGACCAGGCCATTTTTTTGCAATTCGGCATTGTGTCAATTTAACAGATAATTGCGTGGTTGTGCGACACTGTATCCAAACAAAAGTGACGTCCTTTTTTCCCCTCAAATAGAGCTTTCTTTTGGTGGTATTTGATCACTCCTGCATTTTTTATTTTTCTTAGCGCTATAAACAGGGCCGTCTTTAATATTGATTGGACCCTGGGCAAACATTTTCTTGGGTGCCCCCCCATGCAATTTCCTTTTCCACCTACTCTGAGACATACAATAAATAGCAGCTAGACTTTAAATCAGTTTTCTGTATCAGATCAGGCAGCAATTGCGATTGGTTGCCAGCAGTTGCAGCATATCATTACTGCTTACTGACTAGTTGCTAGAGGTTACAGCACACATTATGGATCACTGATTAGTTGCTAGAGGTTACAGCACATCACCTCCTCACAGCAGGGGAGCATGATATACATAGGAATGCAGCCTTTATTTACATGTCAATGCCGCCGGCCGCAGCTATTTACTTAGTATTGTTACTGCTATTTACATACGAATTCCAGTTATTTACATGTAAACACAGGGTCTGCAGGTGAGTCATCTACACACAACAATAAGGCAGAGCTGGGCAGCATTAGTACCAGAACTTCACACTGAGATATTGGGACACAGCACAGGAATAAAACTTCAAGGGACAAGGGAATTTAAACCTGGATAGTTGGAAAGTATGAGGCAGCTGTTTTGGGCCCCCCAACAATGACAGGGCCCAGGGCAGCTGCCCCTTTTGCCCTGCCTTAAAGATGGCCCTGGCTATAAACAAAAAAAGAACGACAATTTTGAAAGAAAAAAAACAATATTTTTAAATTTTTGCTATAATAAATATCCCTCCTTTTTTTTGTTGGGGGGGAGCGCCCCCAACAAAAAAAAACGTAAAAAAAATTAATAAATGAATGTCTTCATCAGTTTTAGGCCAATAAGTATTCTTCTACATATTTTTTGGTAAAAAAACAAAATCGCAATAAGCGTATATTGATTGTTTGCACAAAAGTTATAGCGTCTACAAAATAGTGGATAGATTTATGGCATTTTTATTATTCATTTTTTTAAGAAATGTATTTTTTATTGCTCTTATACACAAACAATACAAACAACATACAGCCCATGTACATATTGAAATTAAATATCACAGAAACAAACAAAAAACAAAAAAAAAGGGAACACAATCCTCCCACCCACAATTAACCCCAACATTCCCCCCTCTCTCTCTAAAAATATATATTTTTCCCTAATTAAGGTTTCCCTTAATTGTGTTTGTTGGTGGTGGATATGGGGATACCCATTTTTGTGCTATAAGCTTACGGGCATGCAATAGGCTCCTTATTATTGATACCATGATGTCTCCTGGGATCCTGAAATCATCCAGGAAACTCAGAAGACATCCAACCAGCTTTGGAGACAACTTATGCCGCTTACACATGAGCAGAATTTCTATCGTAAAAATCTTGGATTGGTTTTCCACTGGAATTCAGCTCAGGCTTGGCGTGCATACACACAGTCACACAAAAGTTTGCTGAACTTTCGACCATCAAAAACACAGTGACGTACAACACTACGACGAGCCGCGAAAATGAAGTTCAATGCTTCTGAGCCTGCGTCAAATTGTTTCCGTGCATTGCGTAGGAATTTTGCGTGTCGGAATTGGTACAGACGATTGGAATTTCCAACAAAAAAATTGAGAACATGCTCTCAATCTTTTGCTGGCGGGAATTAGGCCTGCAAAAGTCCAATGGAGCATACACACGGTCGCATTTTCCGACCAAAAGCTCTCATCGGACTTTTGCTGGTGGATATTCCGATCGTGTGTACGGGGTATAAGTCCTAAAGAGGTTACTAATTGTAGATAGAACCCCATGCCAAAAGCAATGGAGTTTAGGGCATCTCCATAGCATATGTATTAAAACAGTAGGACTCCCTTTACATCTGGGGCATTGGGACGTTTCGCTACACTTCCATTTAAATAGTTTTCTCTGGTGTGTAATAAGCCCTGTGTAAAATAAATAGTTGTGTTAATTTTTTATTTATTTTTTTACTAGTAAAGGCCATGACCAGCGGTTTTTAAAAGGATTGCGACATTGCAGCCGACAGATCGGACACATTTGACACTTTTTTGGGACCATTGACATGTATATAGCAATTAGTGCTAAAAATAGCCAAAATGTCACTGGCAGGGAAGGGGTTAACACTAGGGGGCTATCAAGGGGTTAAGTGTTCCCCAGGGAGGTGTTTCTAACTGTGGGGGCAGTGTAGTGACTGGGGGAGAAGACAGATCGCTGCTCCTAATCACTAGGAACAGACAATCTGTCTATCCTCCCCTGACAGAACAGTGATCTGTCTGTTTACATTGACAGATTCCAACTCTGTCTCTCTCAGATCTCAGTGATCGCGGATGACCGATGGACATCACGGCTGGCGGCCAACATCACAGCCGCCGACAATGTGCCATCGGCTCCGGCGTCCATCCACAGCATGTGCCCCTAGTGGTCTTAAAATGGCCGACGTACAATGACGGTGATTCATCCAGGAGAGCCAACCTGCCGCAGTGCAACCGCAGTGGCTGCTCCTTAACTGGTTAAGGGGTACCTCACAAAAAAAATGTGATTTCCCCTAAGAAATCCATACTGGGTCTGGTATTTATTTAAGGGGGACTCCATTCAAATAAATACATATGCAAGGCACCTAGTCCCCTTGTTGATAAGGACACAAAAAGAGGTATCGCCTAGAAATAAAGGCACCCAAATGTTTGAAAGTCCTTTAAAAAAAAACAAAATAAAAATCCCAACCATTTGGCGTTCTGAACATCCAATCAGCCAGAACGTAAGTTCGGACTGGGCAAAAACATGTTAATGCTAACAATAGACTATATCATATAAGCCCCTTTTTTATGTTGACCATAATTCTACTATGAGTTTGCATCTCTGTTCAACTAAAACAGTAGATTCAAACAAGGAATACGCAGCTCCCGGTGAGCAGTCACTACAGTCCGAATGTGCTGGGTGCAAGCCACAGCCCACCACCGATGATCATTAGAAAGAAAAGAACGGCTGCACACCACAGGAACGTTCCAACGATTTTATTCCAAAAAATAGCAATAAACAGCCAACAAACACAGAGGGGGTAATTTACAAAAGGCAAATCCACTTTGCACTGCAAGTGCACTTGAAAGTGCAGTCACTCTAAATCTAAGGGGTAGATCTGAAATGAGGGGAAGCTCTGCTGAATTTATCATCTAATCATGTGCAAGCTAAAATGCTGTTTTTTATTTTTCCTTGCATGTCCCCCTCAGATCTACAGCGACTGCACTTCCAAGTGCACTTTCAGGGCAAAGTGGATTTTCCTTTAGTAAATAAACCCCAGAGTGTCCGAACCTAGGAGGTGACGTGTGAGTTTCACACTGACCTCAGTGCTTGTACAAACCGGGCAAAAACTTCTGTGTGAATGCTAACAATAGACTACCGTATATCATACAGTATATGCCATTTTTTTATGTTGTCTATAATTCCACTATGAGATTGCATCTTTGTTCAACTAAAACAGTGCTTTTGCCAACAGGACCCCCCACTAAGAAAATTTGGTAGATGGAACCAAAAGTCACACCTGTGCTGGATGCATTTTTGCATTTAAGCTCATGAGTACACGTCCTAATAGAGTTTTTTTTACAACCTTCTGGCATGTAGTGTGAAAATAAAATTAATATTATTCATATAATTTACTCCTCTGTAGTATTCCAGCATAAACGTACCAGTAAATCATAATGCAAGGCAGCAAGTGCTGTAACCTATGAAATACCAACCCATATGTTCAGTTTGTCAAACACATAAATTAAGCTTAAAAAAACATGTAAGCATTTTATAATTACTGGGTTCCCAGCACTTCATTTGAAAGCATGCTGTTTTGAATCCTAATACTTTTTAATTGGGGCAGATGTTATCATGGAATTAGTAAATTGTAGTATGGCTTTGCCTTTATATTTGATTGTATCTCAATGCTGTGTTAATGAAGCTAGAATTTTTACTTAATTTAACGGAGTGCATATCTAATTAGTAGATGTAAATAATCAATCATAAGGAACATGGCTCTAATAAATGGGGTTATGCAGTTTTTTTTCTCTTGCAATAATAAATGTCAGGATAAAGTATATTACAGAAACAATTACTTTGCCATCAGTATGGATTTTCCCAAAAATGCATTAACAATATCGCTCCACTTATAATTAAAACAAGATGTGACAAGGTCCCCTGCAGGGAAAAAGATTGTTTCATCTGGATAACAACTTATACACAACTTGATTAAAATAAAATTATAGATCAAAATAGGTCCAGTGTGCAACTGGTCATTGTACACTAATAAAGTTAAAGTTGTCACTCAGTACGCATGAGGACTATCAATTTGTAGCTCAAATAGCAAATGCTAAAATAGCTTATATATACATATATAAGTATATAAACTTTTTTACATCTGTCATTAAAGTGAACCTGTTGCTTTGCCCTGCATGGACAAAGCAACATGTTCCTAAATGGAAGCATGCCCTCACTGAACGCAACACAGAGTGCCTGACAATACCTATTTAGCTTTTTACCTTTGTATACATAGTTGTTTAGCTAAATTGTAATTGTTCAGTTAGCTGGCAGACTCTGCAGACTGAGTCTCAGTCACCACCCCCTGGATTCTAGAAGCTCCCTGAAGGTTCTAGAACTTAGTGGGCAGAGATCAGGGCCTGAATTTTTAAGGGATCCCTGTCAATCCCTGGGTAAGGACGGTCCAGAAGGTGGGTAGATGGCCCTTAAATATTGTGGAGCCTGGCCATGTGGAGAGAGATTCCAGCATCCAATGGCATGGAGGGAACGCCTGTGCCAGGGGACTTTGCCTCTAGGCATAAGTTGCCAGAAAGAGAGAGAGACCACACCCCCTTCAGCACTGCGCCCCACTATCCACCATGAGGAAGAAATCCCAGTGCAGAACCCCCAAAATTGGTGGGACTTTTGACAGGCTCTGGGGAGAGATGTACACCAATTCCGTTCCATGCTGACAGCTTTGTATTCCACAAGTCTCTGTACTACTGATAAATGCTGACAGCCCTGCGGTGCTCCTATCCAGTTTCCATGCTGACTATCATGGATTTATTATGCAAGTGTACTATTTTTCTTGTTGAATAAATTGTTAACATTTTACTAACAAGGATGTCACATTGCTATCTCTTTGTTATTAGAGAGAGAGAGAACGAGTGATCAGGAAGGAAGTTGAGAGGAGCCCTCACCCCCTTCAGCCTCAGCCAGGCTTGACTGAGACACCCTGGAAGCACATAAAACCTGTTCAACAGGAGGTCTGACCAGAAGTTACCATCCCTGCTACAGGACTTTGAGGACTGAATGAGTTACTTCTGTTCATTCATCGCCCACAACCTAAAGGGGAAGGTAGCCAGGTGCAATACCAAGCTAGAGCAGAATTTTTTGTATCTTTTTAATCCTCAGAAAAGTAACAAAATAAAAAAAAAGTGTTATTTTTTGTCCAGTGTTAATTTAAAAAAAAGTCCTTTTAGAAAAAAGGGTACATTTTATTCTGGGATTGACACGAAAATCATACAAAGTATTGCAAATTGATTTTCAAATGAAAGCTTTCTTTTCTTTCGATTTTGAACCTTTTTAAATGTGACACGAAAAAAATAAAGAACAAAATTAATAAAAACAAATGTATTAATGGTTAATACAACAGAAATAAACAAAAAAAAAAAAAATATCAGGAAAATAATAGTTAAAGGGAGAAGGGGAAGAAGGATGTAAATTAGGACTGATCAGAGTAAACTAATGGTTAATAGGAGGTTAGAGGCACATTTTGTAAAAAAAAAAATAAAAGAACCGTATTGGGTTGCTTAAATTGACATCATCTGCAGATTGAAGTTCATCCCTTCATCTGCAAATAAATGAAACAGAGTAGATACAAAAGTAGCAATGTTACTTTATATCTCTCTAAGGCCCCTTTCATACAAGTATGACTTGGGGCTGCAAAGTCGCATAAGTCATTCCCCATGATTTCTAATGACTACCATTCATTTTAGAACAAGTTCATTCCCTGAAATCACGGCAAAAATCATGCGCCTTTGAAATCGCACAAGTGTGAAAGGGGCCTAACCAGATGGCTTTTTTTTTTTTTTTTTTTACAGCAGCAGCTGCCCTACAGCTAGGGGTGCTGTATTCACAAAGAAATTTCCTGCTTTGATTTTCAGAGCTGAGAATTGTTGGGTACGGTGTGTGGGGGAAGGAGACAGCAGTAGGGCAGAAGAACTGGGCACACTGTGCAAGCACTGTGTATTTTCATGACATTTTTTGGAAGTGTATAGAATGCCCAGTGTCCTTAACAACATCCCATACAAAACACACCCAGATTTTGCGCATAACCACACATTTCTGTAGCATATTTATACTACCCCATCATATACATGTTTTAAGCCCTTCATTTTCTTCAGGGAGCAGCAACGCTTTTATAGGTATTTGTTTTCAAAGTCTACAATTTTTGGTATATTTAATACTGATCTGTTTTCTTAAATCTTCTTCTTTATAGGGAGATAGTGGAGGTCCATTGATATGCAGAACATATGTCACCAAGACCGTCTTCATGGCAGTTGTTACCAGCTAGACTCAGGCTAGCTCAGATGCCTACATGGTAACCCAACACTTTCTGCAGTGGATAATCATCAAGACAACTCCTACCTGGAAAAGAAGCCCTAGAATAAAAATTACTGAAATGAGATAAAGACTCACTTACCAAATGAAAAACCCTTAAAAAAAGCAGTCATATCTGGCGGACATGCCCGATCGTGTGGCAGTTCTGGGTTGAGATTTTGAGGATGGCCTCAACATTGCCTAATCAAACCTTGGAACTTGACTCAGCAATTAATCTATTAAACCACTTTGCTCTTGATTTCACGAGAGCTCAGACGAAACGTTTACAGCAACATATGACTGCCTCGAAACAAACCATAGCAAGAGCCTGGAAGACCACAGCATTTTGTTCCATTGAAGATCAAAAATAGATTGACCCAAGCTATGATCCATAGTAAAATAGAGGCCACCGCACTAGACACAATTGGTAAACACCGCAAAGTTTGGCAGCCCTGGGTAGACTGCTTCACACTACCTGGCTTTCACTCCTCTCTCCTCAAAGCTTTGGGTAATGTCAAGGCTGTTGATTGTGACCATGGCCCAGTTTGAGTGGCTGACCTCCTTCTTCTTCTTCTTCTTCTTCTTCTTCTTTTTTCTCTTTTCTCTTTGTTTTATTTTTTTTTCTGTTACTTTTTCAATATGTTCTTAGGGGTTTTCCCCTGTGACTTTTTTATGTCTCTCATTACCGGCTAACCTGTTGGCATTATATCTCCAGTTGCATGGACTTCTGTAAGCCCTTGTACACACGGTCTGACATTCTGACTTTGTCCGATCGTGTGTAGAGAATTTGGACAAAGTGCCACGCATGCTCAGATCAAATTCCTAGACCAAAGCTATTGGTTACTAGCCTGAACATAGTCCTGTCGTAACGAAATAACATCATCACATTCCAAACGATCGGATTTTCCGAAAACTTTGTCCGACCGTATGTATGCAACACCAGTTTCGGACAAAATCCGACGGATTTTGTTGTCGGAATGTCCGACCGTGTGTACAAGGGCTAATATGTGTCTTTGGAGGCCTTGAGCCTCCGTTCCCTTTTTTTCTAAGACCAATTGTTCTACCACAGCAATGTTTTGTTAGTTTTCACCTTCTATTGCTGTGACATTATATGCAGACTTTGTATATCTTTCATGTTTTCAAGCGCTTTAATTGCTTCTGTTATGTAAGCACTGCAATCTTTTTAATAAAAATATTGAACAAGAAAAAAAAGCACAATTTAACTACTTGCCTACCAGGCCAATTCTGACACTTCTCTCCTACATGTAAAAATCATATTTTTATTGCCAGAAAATTACTCAGAAGCTCCAAACATAATATATGTTTTTTTAGCAGAGACTTTAGAGAATAAAATGGTGGTCGTTGCAACTTTTTATTTTGCACGGTATTTGTGCAGCAATTTTTCAAACGTGTTTTTTTATGCATTAACGTTAACCCAATTTTTTTGCATAATGTGAAAGATGATGTTATGCCGAATAGATAGATATCTAATATGTTATGCTTTAAAATTTCGCACACTTGTGGAATGGCGCCAATTTTTGTTACTTAAAAATCCCCATAGGCGATACTTTAAACATTTTTACAAGGTTACCTGTTTAGAGTTACAAAGGAGTTCTTGTGCTAGAATTATTGCACTCACTCTAACGTTCATGGTGATACTTCACATGTGTGGTTTGAATGCCATTTACATATGCGGGAGTGACCTACGTATGCATTCGCTTCTGTGAGCAAACACGCAAGGATGGGAGAATTTTAATTTATTTTTATTTTTTTATTGTCTATTTTATTTTTATTTTATTATTTTGATGCTTTCTTTTTATTTATTATTTTTTTTTAATCACTTTTATTCCTATTACAAGGGATGCAAACATCCCTTGTAATAGAAATAGGGCAGGTCCTCTTTAAAGTGACATATGGTCCCCAGAAGAGGCAGACATTTAAGATATAAATGCAAAGTACACTCATTTCAAATAAAGTGTAGGAAGATATGCATGCATAGTTAAAGTGGATTCCAGGCTTATTAAAAGTCAACAGCTATAAAAAGTGTAGTTGCTGACTTTTAATAAACAGATACTTGCCTGTTCCACGGTCTAGCGATGTGGCGGAACAGGGTGTCACTCCTCTACCCCCCCTCCGCCGGCGCCTCCATTGCCACTCTGGGCACCCGGCCGTGACAGCTTTCGGCTTCAGGGCCGGGCACGCACGGCGCATGTATGAGTAGCGCTGCACTCCCGAAGTGGATAGGCGATCTCCTGGGACCTGTCGCGTGTCCCAGGAGATCGCCTAGAGGGAGGGGCCACCTAAGGCGAAAGGAGGAGCCGCCTTGGCGGTCCCTGGGCGGAAGGAGGAAGTGGGACAGGAAGTCCCCCTCCTAACGAAGCCCCCACTCCCCCCAAAAAAAAATGACATGCCAAATGTGGCATGTAAGGGGGCGAGGAGTTCTTAAAGCATTTTTGGGTGGAACTCCACTTTAAGATGAATGCCTTGAGAATATCAAGAACATTATAACTATATAAATCTCACTGTAAAAATAAAAATGTATGCTATCTTTTTAGCTTCAGTGAGAAATGTAGATTTTCACCTTCATTTAAAGTGCAGGGGTCAGGAGTAAGAAACAGAGTTCAAAGATCAGTAGCATATAATTCTGTGGTCAGATATCAATAGTATGTATCACAGAGTGCAGGGATTAATTAACATGGCAGAATTAAAAGGTCAGCAGTGAGTAACTCAGAATTCAGGAGTGTAACACAAAGTGCAAAGGTCAGGCGTAAGCATCGCCCCTTTCACACGGGCACCTCCGCTTAACGGAATCCGCTTGCTCAGCAAGGGATTGCTCCACTGATCCCCATTGAGCAGGCGGATAACAGGTCTGTGTCCGCCCAGCTATGTAGAGCAGGCACAGACACAGTCCCGCTCTCCTTTTTTGGGAAATCAGATGAAAACCGACCACCTGCCCGCTTTCCATCCGATCCTCCAAATGGAAAATAGTACCACCATCCGTATGTTTTTGGCGGACAGGATCAGATTGGATGGCGGTGGGTGTCAGCAGACATGTGTCTTCTGGCATCCGTCCCTCCGTAGAAGAGACTAGGGGGTCCAATCAGGTCCACATGAAAAACTGACAGGCAGACCTAAAAGGGCGTGAAATGTGAAAGGGCCCTTTTGCAGAGTTCAGGGGTGAGGAACAAGCATGCAGAGTTTTGAGGTATTGAGTGTAACACAGAGTGCAGGTGTCAGGAGTAGGAAATATAGTGTTCAGGGGTCAGGAGTAAGGAATGTAGAGTTCAGGGGTCATGGTTAGGTAAGCCAGAGTTCAGGGGTCAAAATTAAGCAATGGAAAGTTCAGGAGTGTTGCACAGAGTAAGTAATTCAGAATTTAGAGGTAAGGAGTTAGTAATGTAGAGTTTTGGCTTGTCATGATTAGGTCATGCAGAATTCAGGGGTCGGGATTGGGTAATTCAGAGTTTAGTGGTCAGGATTAGATAATGCAGAGTTCATTGTCGGTGCGAAAGTTAGTTTCCTGGTAAGAGGCCTCCCAAAACAGGGACAGTCCCCAGGAAACAGGGGCAAATGGTAAACTTTTGGGCAAAATAAAAAGTTACATATGATGCAATTTATCAATAGCATTTAGATGGCAGATTTGGTCTTAAGAGTCCCCTGCAACATATTTGTATTACCCGCTGTAATGGGCCAGGCTGTCCAACAAAACTTATAGTTATAGCTACAGGAACTCTCAGTCCCCGCTACTAAATGGTTACAGCAGTTGTCATTCAACAAGCAGGCGCCATTGACTGCAGGGGATTGCTACAACTGCAGAGAGCAGAAACTGGCAGGATAAACAGTTAACAGGACACACATGTATTCATCAAGCATTTATTTAAATTGTATAAATTTGTATATATGTTTAAAACTTTGCACAACTACATTTGCAATAAAAAGGAGCTATTTACACAACTTTATTGTTTGGGTTTACATACATGTTAAATCCTGGATCACATCTATGTAGTGCTCTTTAGGTGTGTTTTCGGTACATTACGATTGAACTCTACTTATGTGTTTTGATGAAATAGCTTCAAAGATGCAGCAGCAAGATTATTTACACAGTTTTGTGCACGCAAAACACACAGGTGTGAACCGGGATTATCTGATTTGAGTGACTCTAGAAAATGATGATCACATTCCTGATGATGTGCACGGCCTGTAAAGAATACTTGGTCATGAACCCTGTCCTCAGGGCCCACTAACAGGTCAGGTTTTATGTATTACCTTGGTCACTGAGCAGAAAATGATATCATCTGTGATGTATTTCAGTTATCTTGCAAACCTAGCCTGTTAGTGGGCCCTGAGGACAGGGTTGATCACCACTGCTATAAACAACTTCATGAAAATCTTTGCATAAAAAGAAAAAAGGTGTAATCTCTGCATATGGAAAGAGTTTTTTGTTACTGTTATGCACGTACACACAATCGGAAATTCGGCCAGCAAAAGACTGATGAGAGCTTTTGGTCGGAAAATGCGACCATGTGTATGCTCCGTCTGACTTTTGCTGGCCGAATTCCCTCCAGCAAAAGATTGAGAGCAGGTTCTCAATTTTTCGGTTGGAAAAAGTTCCAACCGGAAACTCCGATCGTCTATAGCAATTCTGACGTGCAAAATTCCTAAACATGCTCTTAAACAATTCGACACATGCTCAGAAGTATTGAACTTCATTTTCTTGGCTCGTCATAGTGTTGTACGTCACAGCGTTCTTGACGGTTGAAAGTTCAGCAAAATTGTGTGACGTTGTGTATGCAAGCCAAGCTTTAGCGGAATTTCTTTGGAAAAACCATCCAAGATTTTTCAGACGGAAAATCTGCTCGTATGTACGCAGGATAAGTGTACATATGGAAATATGAATCTTCCACTAGAATTGGATATAAAAGTTAAATTGCTTCAAAAAAGATTAGATGCATTCCTAAAAGCACAAAACATAAACAGCTACTTATATGAATTAAATAATAGATTTTGGTCAGAAGTTACCTGATTTTCTTTAGGGCCCAGGAAGGAAATTGAGTTAAAGTTAAAAGAAGGACCCCCAATTTTCTACGTTTTTTTTTCTTCCTAGAGGTAAATTAGCAAACACTTTTATTTTTGGAGTTTCGCTGGATGGCCCTGTGTCTATATTTGACAACATGAATGTGTTTTTCTACTGACAAGCACAAAACGCGCTCAGAAAAGTTTGGCACCCGCTGAAATGCTAAGTGCATTGATTGCCTGACATCTGGGATTAGTCCAGCAGTAAAATACAATTTAAAATAACAAAAAATAATTGTAGCACTTTCACCTGAACATCTTAAGTTCATTTAGGCCATGCAAATATTTTACTGAATATCTCTAAGGCTGCAGTTCAGATGTCTTTATAAGAGTGGAATTAATCATTGCAGTGTGGCTGTCATTCAGTCAATCTCTTTTATTTGATATTGTGGAAGAGAAGTTCCCAAGAGAGCAAATCGCAAATTACATTTAGCAGTGGCAACGAAATTGAACGTATTAACTATGTGCATAGCAAAAAGCTGACATCACTTGATGATGGATGGGGATTTTTCTTATAGAGAAAGTGTCAGACTTTGAGTGGCCATGTAATAGTGCCATGATTCCTGTCTTTGCCACTACTTCTCCCATGTTAGAATTGACATTATATTATATATTTACAGTGCCTTGAAAAGGTATTCATACCCCTTGAGATTTTTCACATTTTGTCATGTTACAACCAAAACGTAAATGTATTTTATTGGGATTTTATGTGATAGACCAACACAAAGTGTCACATAATTATGAAGTAGAAGGAAAATGATAAATGGTTTTCAAACTATATTACAAATAAATATGTGAAAAGTGTGGTGTGCATTTGTATTCAGCCCTCCTGAGTCAATACTTTGTAGACCCTCCTTTTGCTGCAATTACAGCTGCAAGTCTTTTTGGGGATGTCTCTACCAGCTTTTCACATCTAGAGAGTAGAGCTGCACAATTAATCGTTAAAAAATTGTGATCTCGATTCAACCCCCCTGACGATCTCTATTGTATAGTTTGACGATTCTTTCATATAACAAGTGGAGAGACTTATCTGCTCATCCAGCTGTAAAAAGAAAACATCCTGGCAGTCTGCCAAGTTTTTAACATGAAACATTCTAACTAGCTCTTCCTTCTTACATCAAAGGGCTAAACTTCTGAGTGTAAATAAAAAATCCAGGCAGTCTGCCAAGTTTTTAACGTGTAAATGTAGGAAGTTTAACCACTTAAAGTCTAAATCTTTTTTTCTGACACTTGTTTCTTAAGTTAAAATCAATAACTTTTGCTAGAAAATTCCTTGGAACCCCCAAACATTAAAATGTCAATTGTTGAAACATTTTATGTCACACTGTATTTGCCCATCAGTCTTTCAATCGCAAGTTTTAGGAAAATAAATACACTTCATTCAATAAAATAAAAAAAATAAAAAAAAACAGTAAAGTTATCCCAATTTTAATTTTTTTTGTTTTAATGTGAAAGATGATGTTACGCCAAGAGAATCGTGATCTATCTTCTAAGCGACAAAAATTGTGATTCCCATTTTAGCCAGAATTGTGCAGCTCTACTAGAGAGTGAAATGTTTGCCCATTCTCCTTTGCAAAATACCTTAAGCCCTTGTACACACGGTCGGAGGATCCGTTGGATAATCCGACTGTGTGTGGTATGCATCGGACTGATTCCGTCGGAATATCCGTCGGACCCAATTTTCCAACATGTTGGAAATATTTCCCGACCAACTGGGCCGATCGGACATACTCCGATCATGTGTAGAGAATTTTGATCGGACCAAGTGCCACGCATGCTCAGATGAAATTCCTACATCAAAGCTATTGGCTACTAGCCTGAATGTAGTCCCATTGTAACGAAATTACGTCATGACGTTCTGAAAGATCGGATTTTTCGCCAACTTTGTCCGACCGTGTGCATGCAACAGTTTTGGACAAGATCCGACGGACAAAATCCGACGGGCAAAATCCGACGGATTTGGTTGTGGAAATCTCCGACCGTGTGTACAGGGGCTAAGGCCTGCCAGATTGGATGGAGAATGTCTGTGAACAACAATTTTCAAGTCTTGCCACAGATTCTCAATTGGATTTAGGTCTGGACTTTGACTGGCCCATTGTAACACATGAATATGCTTTAATCTAAACCATTCCACTGTAGCTCTCACTGTATGTTTAGGGTTGTTGTCCTGCTGGAAGGTGAACCTCTACCCCAGTCTCAAGTCTTTTGCTGACTCTAACAGGTTTTCTTCTAAGGCCATGTACACACAGCTGGACTTTTCGGCAGCAAAGGTCAGACGGAACGAATCCGTGGGACCATTCGATCATGTGTGTGCTTCATCGGACCTTTGCTGTCGAAAAATCAGACAGATTTTAGATTTAGAACATGTTTCAAATCTTTCTGACGGACTCAAGTCTGGTTGAAAAATCTGTTCGTTTGTATGCTAGTCCGACAGATGAAAATTGATGCTAGGGCAGCTATTGGCTACTGGCTATGAACTTCCTTATTCTACTCTGGTCGTACGTCATCACGGTCAAATCCGTCAGACTTTGGTGTGATTGTGTGTGGCCAAGTCCGTTCGTTTGGAAAGTCCATCGGAATTGCGTCAAGAAGTACGATGGACCTAGTCTGCAGGAAAGTCTGGTCGTGTGTACACGGCATAAGATTGCCCTGTATTTGGCGCCATCCATCTTCCCATGAACTCTGACCATCTTCCCTGTTCCTGCTGAAGAAAAGCATCCCCACAACATGATGCTGCCACCACCATGTTTCATGGTGTGGATGGTGTGTTCAGGGTGATGTGCATTGTTAGCTTAACGCCATACATAGCGTTTTGCTTTTAGGCCAAAAAGTTAAATTTTTGTCTCATCTGACCAGAGCACCTTCTTCTGCATATTTGCTTTGTCGCCCACATGGCTCCTCCCCCCAACTGCAAACGGGACTTCTTATGGATTTCTTTCAACAATGGCTTTCTCCTTGCCGCACTTCCATAAAGGCCAGTTTTGTGGAGTGCACAACTAATAGTTGTCCTATGGACAGATTCTCTCACCTGAGCTGTGGATCTCTGGAGTTCCTCCAGAGTTACCATGGGCCTCTCGGTTGCTACTCTGAATAATGTTCTTCTTGCCTGGCCTGTCAATTTAGCTGGATGGCCATGTCTTGGTAGGTTTGCAGCTGCGCCATACTCTTTCCATTTTCAGATGATGGATTAAATAATGGATTGAGATGTTTAAAGCTTGGAATTTTTTTAAACCCTAACCCTGCTTTAAATTTCTCCTCAGGTTTATGCCTGACCTGTCTGGTGTGTTATTTGGCCTTCATTATGCCGTTTGTTTACTAAGGTCCTCTAGCAAACCTCTGAGGGCTTCACAGAACAGCTGTATTTATACTGAGATTAAATTACACATAAGTGGACTCTATTTACTAATTTGTGACTTATGGCGGCAGTTGGTTCCAATAGATTTTAGTTTGGGGTATCAGAGTAAAGGGGGCTGAATATAAATGCACGCCACTCTGTGGCATTTGGTGTATTACATAAAATCCCAAGAAAATAAATTTATGTTTTTGGTTGTAACATGACAAAATGTGGAAAATTTCAAGGGGTATAAATATTTTTTCAAGGCACTGTTTATACACAGTATATATATCTAGAGAGAGAGAGAAAAAGAGAGTGAGGGTGTGGGCACACAGCTGTACAGAGCTTTTGAGTTTGGGTGCACTCAGGTTGATGGAACCGATCACCCGATTCAACATTTGAAATTTCCTCCTGTTAAACTTTTTCATTCTCTTATCCTCCTACCTCACAAAATTCCTACTGGTCCTTTAATCTCAAAGAAAACATTACTGAGCAATAGATTCAGTGAGTGGGGCCCAACTTGACTTTCTTAGAAATTAAAAAATTCTTTACATATATAATGTTACCTGGCCATAATTACATGGATCTACATGTTGTTTTTAACCCCTGCCTAATCATTGTTCTAAATATATGCTTGGCTTTGTAAAAAGATTTTCATCAATAACAATTTAGTTAAAGTGTATCTAAAGCCAAACATTTTTTTGGAGTCCGTACACACAACCGTGTCTATGCTCCATCGAAAATTTGTTGGCGGACTTACCACCAACAAATGTTGGCTAGAAGGTTCTCAAGTTTTCTGCCAACAAATGTTTGTTGTCAGACTTTCCGATCATGTGTAAACAAGTCCGGCGCACAAAAGTCCACGCATGCTCAGAATCAATTATGAGCTGGGAGCGCTCGGTCTTGTAAAACTAGTGTTCGTAATGGAGATATCACGTACGTCTCGTACGACACTACGTTCGTAATTGTTGGCCAACATTTGTGTGACCGTGTGTACGCAAGACAAGTTGAAGCCAACATCCTTCGAACAAAAATCCACGATTTTGTTGTCGGAAAGTCCGATCGTGTGTACGGGACATAAGATATAGCAAGTAAGAACTAAAAACCCTATCACCTTTGGGGATATTTACCCTCTGTGTGTTAAACACAGGCCTCCTGTATAGAAAGGGAAATAAACAAAATTGTGATTGTCAATACACGGGAAATTTTGCAAGGAAGTCACCTATTTCAGTGACTGTCAAAGAGGAGAATTATCTTTACATTGGAGACACCCTTTAACTTCCTAACTTCCAGGGTTCAGAAAAAAAATAAAATAAATAAGATTAATTTTTTTCTATCCAAAACAGAAATACCTTAAAATGGAATTAAACATGAATAAATAAAAACCATCCCTGCCTATCA
Organism: Lithobates pipiens; assembly: GCF_037356315.1. Taxonomy (NCBI): domain Eukaryota; kingdom Metazoa; phylum Chordata; class Amphibia; order Anura; family Ranidae; genus Lithobates; species Lithobates pipiens. The sequence continues at coordinate 1,148,408 of NW_027507755.1, read as the reverse complement.
GCGTTTGTATATGCTGAGCCAAGCATGCACAGCTCAGCGTATAATTATGAAACGGTTCTGTGCTGTGATGATGTGACTCCTGTGCACATGAGCAGGGCATCATCGTGGCCTTGCCAATCAAGCAGCTGATGAGTCAGAACCCAGAAGGAGGACCAGGAGAAGATGGCCTTGTTTGTGACTGACAGCAGCTGAGCGCAGGAGAGGATCCCTAGTCAGATAGGTCTACCTAAATGCGCTAATACTGTATGCTGTGCATACTAGTACATTATGGCTAAAAGCTCCTGGGGCCCAATTTACTATTCTCTCTTTTTTTTTTTTTTTTTTGCAGAGTTTTAATTTTGCTTTAAGACTACCTTATTCTATAATCTTTCAGTCTGATCTTTGATTTGGCTATCACAATTCAGCTAGGTTTCTTTGCCTCTGAATGCCTGCAAAAATATATTCCTTCACATGTAATGGGTCACAAGCTACACTTTAGAAAAACTTGTTTTCTTTTTTTCCCTCTGCATACTATTAAAATCCAAAAGGCATTATTGAAAACTAACTGGGATAAAGTGCCATTAGCGTATGGTTATTACCTTTCTCTCAGCCCTGTTCTAGGATTCTTTATCTTTTTTCCTGGAACGTTATCATTTATATATGGAGGCTGAAAGGTTTTTTTAATGGACTGTGGTTCCACATCTTGTCTCAACATATGAGAATTGTTTTTTCCGTTTTATCATTTTTTATGTTTTTATTTGTTTATATTTTTGTGGCAATAAATTGATTTTTTATACAAATCACACTATGGAGACTACAATTTTTTTCCTATGAGGAAATCTCCCCCTTGGTTGCGATTGAGGAGCTGGACATCAGCAGGGACTGAAAAAACTCTCTCTGGATGCGAATGAAGAGCTGGTTATCGGCAGACTTTGATTCCAAGGCGAATTACCCCTGCAGGGGTGTATTCTTCTGGTGAGTGGGGGACCTTGTGGGGGAACACAGAAGTCACGTTGGAGATTGCACGAGAAGCACTTTAGTCACATCTTTTTGAACTTTCTGTAATTGCACTGTTGAAGAGATTTTTTGGAAATTTGGACACTATTTTTGTGATTTACCGTATATACTCGAGTATAGGCCGACCCGAATATAAGCCGAGGCCCCTAATTTACCCCCAAAAAAACTGGCAAACTTATTGACTCATGTATAAGCCGAGGGTGAGACATGCCTGTCCATCCCTGTGTGTGTGTCCGTCCATCCCTGTGTGTCCGTCCATCCCTGTGTGTCCGTCCATCCCTGTGTGTCCGTCCATCCATCCCTGTGTGTGTGTGTGTCCATCCATCCATCCCTGTGTGTGTGTGTCTCCATCCATCCATCCATCCATCCCTGTGTGTGTGTGTCTCCATCCATCCATCCCTGTGTGTGTGTGTCTCCATCCATCCATCCATCCCTGTGTGTGTGTGTATCCATCCATCCCTGTGTGTGTGTGTATCCATCCATCCCTGTGTGTGTGTGTGTCTCCATCCATCCATCCGTGTGTGTGTGTGTGTGTGTGTGTGTGTGTGTGTGTGTGTGTGTGTGTCCAGCCTACCTGTGTCCCGAGCCTTTGTCCCGAGCCTCCGTCCCGTGCCTTGCCTCCTTGCCTCCGTCCCGTGCCGTGCCTTGCCTCCGTCCCGTGTCGTGCCTTGCCTTGCCTCCGTCCCGTCCCGTGCCGTGCCTTGCCTTGCCTCCGTCCCGTGCCCTCTTCGTCGGCGCCTCGGCGGCCATTGTAAAATTCAAAAGCCGCGCCTCCGCCTTCGCCTGTGATAGGCGGAACACTGAATTTCCCAGCAGCCTGTGTTCCGCCTATCACGGACATCGTATCATCCTCGTCCGTAGTACGAGGATGAGACGATGTCCGTGATAGGCGGAACACAGGCTGCTGGGAAATTCAGTGTTCCGCCTATCACAGGCGAAGGCGGAGCCGGAGGCGCGGCTTTTGAATTATAGAATGGCCGCTGTCTGTCTGCTCGACACGCTGATCGAGCGGGCAGACAGCGATGACTCGAGTATAAGCCGAGGGGGGCACTTTCAGCCTCAAAAAAGAGGCTGAAAATCTCGGCTTATACTCGAGTATATACGGTATTGTTTATTTAAGAGACCTTTTGCTTTTTTATATATATATATATATTTTTTATATATATATTTTTTTTCTTCTTTTTTGTACACATTTCTTTGTCCTTTGTTTTTTCACCTGCACTTTTTTGATATATATTTTTGATATAATTTCTATATATTATTAACATTTTAGTTTTTTCATATATATATGCTTATATTAACAATTGCATGTATAGGTTGTATAATTTGAAATTTGGAGTGTGTATTTTAATCTCAATAAGGACATTTATATACACCTTCTACTTGGTTTTTTGCACATCTTGGCGATAATGCGACTTTAGGCAAAAAATTCTTTCATATGTATCTACATTAGCGTTTTACACTTACAGTTTGCATTTTTGGGATTATAAATTCACTAGCACATTTACATACGCCTCTTACTGGGAATTTGCCTACTCAAACCACACTTTGGCATTAATGCGACTTTAGGGAATACTGTCTCTTAGCGATACAGATACAAAAAATTCGTTTGGTTTCTAGTTTGTTGTTTGGTTTTAGTTTTTTCCTTTTCTTTTGCCTATTGGAATTATTTGTTAATCCCAGGAACTAATCTTTAGTAGGAACTTTGTTGTTTTTTGGGACTTCTGAGTAACTTGTGTATTTTAAATCGCAGACTGGTATTCTTTTGGGGTTATGCCTCCTTCTATTATATATATATTCTTCTAGATGAATACATGATATATTCGGAATTATATATTGATATACATACATATAAGGAGTTTTACTTGTAGGTAGCGCCAATTACCCTGGTTATCATATTGTTTTTATTTCTTGGAGGAAACTCCTTTTGGAGTTTCTTTCTTTTGTGGGTGGCAGCAACCTAATGATATAACTAGTATTTAGCCGTAGCTACTGTTATTACTATCCTCTCTTACTTCCCACCGTTGTCGAGCGCGGTTTTTTCCTTTATTTTTATTCCCTAGTCAGATAGGTCTACCTAAATGCGCTAATACTGTATGGTGTGCATACTAGTACATTATGGCTAAAAGCTCCTGGGGCCCAATTTACTATTCTCTCTTTTTTTTTTTTTTTTTTGCAGAGTTTTAATTTTGCTTTAAGACTACCTTATTCTATAATCTTTCAGTCTGATCTTTGATTTGGCTATCACAATTCAGCTAGGTTTCTTTGCCTCTGAATGCCTGCAAAAATATATTCCTTCACATGTAATGGGTCACAAGCTACACTTTAGAAAAACTTGTTTTCTTTTTTTCCCTCTGCATACTATTAAAATCCAAAAGGCATTATTGAAAACTAAAATTGACTGACATTTTGGATTACTCACATCATAAGCATTTTAATGATTTTTTTTGATTTATCATAAAGCTAAATCTTCAAATATTTCTATGTAATTTGCAAGCTATTTTCTCGTTATCAGTAGTTTATTTTTCCAGTTCTTTTTATTGCTGCTTAGGCTCTGTTATGTTTGTTGGGTTTTTTTATCATCAGATGTGATTCACCCACCCTAGCATTTTCAATCATTTGATTTTTCATGTGTTTTTGGACTCATAAATCCTGAGCAGTTCCAACTATTTTGCTTCTTTTGTATCAAACAACATGAGTACATTTTTGTTGGAGCAAAATCTATAAATATACCTCTTCAGTCACTGCCTGCCAAGAGTGGCCTCTCTAGAATACCGAGATTACATTTTTTTTTTTTTTTTTAAATGAATACTAAGACACAAAAAGCAAAAAGGTTTGGGGCTTTGAATGAAGCAATGACCTGGTGGGGTTATATGCCACCATCCCTATTAATATGAAAACAAAAAACAGGAGTGGGACTTTAAATGAAGTAAGCGGTTGCAAAAAAAGTTGGATAATGAATATATATATTATTGTTTATATTTATTTAATGTTTCTATATATTGTTTTACATATATATATATATATATATATATATAAAAAACAATATTTCGTAATAATAAAAATTCCAAAAAATTCATATAGATATATACATGTTGTATTAAACATGTGGCCTGTAATCTCCAATCCCTAACGTGACTGATAACACTGGAATAATATAATTAAAAACTATGTATTTCTATGGACATAAATGCATAAAAAACAGCATGATGTAAACATCTGATAATTAGTATTAAACACGGCATCTGTTGTCTCAACACATTTGGTGGCTCTTAGCCACTCTTCAGGAGCAAGCACGTGATGTATTTTCTGCAATGAGATGCATGAATGCCTAAATAATCTAGTATAATAAAAAACAACAACATCTATTGAGACTGGATTTGGGAGCTCCCCCCCCCCCCCCCCCCCACCATGTATTACTTACAAAAATATCTAGGTATAGATAGTATGTTATTGAAAATTGGGAGCCCCCTGAGAACATAATTTCTGGGAACTGTGGTGATACAGTATGTTCCATGACAGCAAACCCACACAAAAAACATCTAGGGTGGATATAAATCCATAAACAATTGATCCTCCTGTGTAATCAGCAATGGGGCCAGAACCCTTCTGTAAAAGATATAGATATATATATATTATTTAATCCACAATATACAAGTAATTGAAGTAAAGCCTATATACAAGGAAATACCATAGGATAAGTGAGAAAAAAAATATGCAAAAATGTAACTAAAGAAGGGGGAAACAAATAATAAACTAAACTTAAATAGACCAAACTAATTACCTGGTACTAAGACATAAACATTACGATCCAAAACAGTGCATAGTGTGTGGTCTAAGAAAGGAAAAAACAAGCTAACTAAACCACCTGGAAATGATGCCAAATGATGGCGGCAATGCGCAGTGCAAGCACACCCGCCCACCACACATCACAGAAGACGGAGGAGGAGGGGAAGCCCGCAATTGCACATCGCAGCTCCTGGATAAGATAAAAGATCAAGCAGCTCATGAGAATCAGAAGAACCCAACAACAACCACAGCCTAATTGAAGATTGGAGTAAGGGCAGTGAACCACAACCCATTCTGTATAGTATTATATAAAAAAACCCTGCTGGCAACAAGGGGCAAGGTGCGGGGGGGGGGGGGGGTACTATAAGGCCAGCTACTAGGAAATGATGATATTCAAGCTCAAATTAAATAACATAACCACATATGTCCATCACTAATCAGATACTAAGAAACAAAAAGCTACATTTAAAGTCCCACTCCTGTTTTTTGTTTTCATTTTCAATAAATACACAAAATGGGACCTTAAAAAAAATAAAGAGTTTCAAATGGTTAATGTGGTTCTTATGTTCACACCACCTAACATTTATACTTTGCAAATCAGTTTTCTTAGGTCTTAGTGTAGACAGGCAATATTTGCTTGCTTTTAGGTATATTTAGCATACGGGTGTATTAAGATATTTCTGATCCTTCTGATCGCCTCTTAAATTTCTCCTGACCTTCATCTGGATTTCTTCTCTTCTCACTACTATCTGACTTCCTTCTCTTTTGGGTTTGTTTTGAATTCTTCTGACTTCCATCTAGGTTCATTTTGAGATCTTGCTGAGTTTCTTCTGACTTCCATTCTGAGTGCCTTTTGACCTCCCTGTGAGTTTCTTTTAACCTCTATGTTTATTCTGATCTCTTTTTGAGTTCCTTTTAATATACTTTTGACCTTCTCTTGAATTTCTCCTGACCTCCATCTGAATTCCTTCTGATTTTTATCTGAGTTCTGTCAAAATACTCTCTGACCGCTATTCTGCTTTGCTTCTTACCTCTATTTTGAGTCTCCACTGACATCCTTCTGAGCTCCTGAGCTTCTCTACTCCTGATCTTTTCTGAGTTTTTTTTTTTAATGTCTATTGACCCAGTTTTGAGTAACATGTGACCTCAACTTGAATCCATTCTGACAGTCAGAAATTCTGTTGGAACTCCTTCTGACCTCTTTTCTGAGTTTTATCTGGCCCCTCCTTTTGATCTGAATCTGAGTTTATTCTGACTTCATTTTGAGTTCCTTCAAACCTCTGTCTGAGTTTCGTCTGATCTTTTGAGTTGACCTCCTTCAGACCTTTTTCTGAGTTCCTTATAATATCTTTCTGAGTTAAATAAAATAGCATCACTGTTTTAAAAATACCAATTACTGATACCTTTGCAGTGTGATTTTAGCCAATACAAAATGATTGGGCTCAAATTGACCTGCAAAGAATCCCATGTGATTTGAGCATGAATACAGTGCGATTCCTGTCTGGATCACATGCGGTTTCCTGTATCGTTCCTGTGTGAATCCAGGCTCAGTGTTAAAGTATCATTCAAACAGAATGCTCTACAGCTAACAGTAAATCTGGATAAGACAGTGTTGTATTTTGAATTCATAAAGTGGTTTATACAGACAGTGGCTGGTTTCCACAAAGCACATTTGTGAGATGTCTCGCTGGCCTGACAAGAGCACAACTTGTAAAGAGGGAATGTATGGACAGAAAAAGGAAGACTCAGCAGCCTGGGATCACACAGTTCTAGCTGGAACGTCACATGTGATTTGGACAGGAATTTAATTGCATTCCTGTTCAAATTACATGCAATTCTTTGCAGTGCAATTTGAGCCCATTAATTTTGTATTGGCTCAAATCTCACTGCAAAGGTATCGGTCTTAGGTATCGGAGCATTTGCCAAGTACCAAGTACTTGTGCAAATGCTTAGTATTGGTACTGATACCAATTTTTATTGTTGCGTTTATCTGGAAATCATGCTGATATGACATTAATTTTTACATATTTTGTTTTGCTTGCTGTGAATCCTTCCTAATAAAATGATTATTCACTGGAGGCAGTTGGCAGTTAGACAGAGCAGCAGAGATAGTCTGGGTTCACAGCAGGCAGAGTTCCAAAATAGTCAGAGTCAATCCATGGTCAAAAGGCAGGCATAGTTCTGAGTGTAGCCAAATCCAATCCGAGGCTTTCAACAAGGGAATCTATACAAGCCAGCAGGGTAGGGCTAAGGTAAAAGTCTAGGCATGGAGACAAGACAGGGAAACAGGGAGCTTGAAGCACGTTACAAAAAATTATCAATAGCAAGGCTTCGGCAGGCTTAAAATAGGTATGATCTCTACCCAGACACTGTTTCTGCATTAATCACCATGCAGGTGGGCAATAAGACAGGGAGAGTGCAGCTCATGCAAAAACCAGGATGCTGTTATGAGACCAGTAGCTGCCATGGAACAGAAGCACTACATGAGCCTGGCACAACCTGGCAGAATTTAGTACTCACTGTTTTTAGGTTTGCCAAGACGGCAAAGATTAATATATGTGACAATAATGTAGACTAGACTGTTTCCTGGGATAGGCTAATGTCAAATACTGTACTAGGCAGCCAATTGACAGCAGACAACAGCACTATTAAGTGCAACAGGGTAGAAGTGGATAATGTATTAAATCTGATTAAATGGCAATGATACTTGATTTGTACAAAGCAGTAGCTTTTAGTTTTCTGTGATTGACTTTGTCATTTATTTTCAACAACACTATGAGGATTTGGCACATAAGCTACTGTGGAAGCGTGAGGTGTTAAGAGACTATGAGGTTTCATGAAGATTTTACATTTAAAGCCCAGCTGAAGTCTCTCTGCTTTTATTGCTTTACAGTTACTAGTAGTCAAAACCCCTCAGTGTCTTCAAGGGTACTTGTACTTGTTTACAGCACTGGACTTTATGGCCCCTCTAAAGACTTTTTTTGTCATTCCTATTGTAAAACACTTAAGCAATGTTCCTTGATGTGGGTCAGTATTCTGGAATCTGATAGCCAGAATTCTCTTGATGACCTAACTAGACATGGTTGATGACCTAACCAGACATGGTTAGAGCTTTACACATGTCTAGTTTTGGTAAATATCAGTCACCAGCCGGAAAGACTGACCAGTTTAGATCCTTGCTGAAGCATTTTGCACATTCTGGCTCATTGGAATCTGTTCTAATATTCAATATAAACTCCCACTCTCTTAGGGTCTGCAGGGTGGTCTCTTCTCCCCATCATGAGTGAACTCCTATCTCAGGGTTGTCCTCATGTCTGAGATTGAGTTCTTTTTTCACCTGAGCACACAATATCTGATAATTGGGGGGTCCTGCTATGACTGGGCTTTTTACCTGGCCTTCGTTGATTGTCAGCTTGGTATTGTACGTTCAGGGTGAGGATCCTGGTTGCTATATAACATAATGTTGAGTATGTTACTCTCAACAGCATATATCTCTTAAGAGACAGCGTTTAGCCTTGGGGTCTGTATTTCCCATTCTAGAAACACTTAGCCCTTGTACACACGGTCGGAGATGCCGTCGGAATGTTTCCTATCGGAGCATTTTGTCGGATATTCAGACTGTGTGTGGTTTGCATCAGACTGTTTCCGTCGGAATATCCGTCGGACCAACTTTTCCAACTTGCCGGAAATATTTTCTGACAAAATGCTCCTATCGGACATACTCCGATCATGTGTAGCCTACTCCGACTGACAAAGTACCACGCATGCTCAGATCAAATTCCTAGACCAAAGCTATTGGCTACTAGCCTGAATGTAGTCCCGTCGTAACGAAATAACGTCATCACGTTATGTACAATCGGATTTTCCAACAACTTTGTCCGACTGTGTGTATGCAACATGGCTGTATTAGTCATTCCTACTCCTTCTTGGAGCCTTTCTTCTCTGATGTTCAGAAGTTTAAGGCTTAGGTATTTTATCATCCTTAGACCAGCTGCTCATCCTGTTGTCTTCCTGAACCTGTTGTAATTCATCTCTTAAAGATCTATTTTAGGGCTTGGAAACCTCCCATTGTATCCCTTGTTGACCAATTTTTGTTGGTATGTTTGGTCAGGTATATGACCCACCTGTTTGTTCCTTTCCTCATAGCTTCTGCTGATACAGAATCTGTGTCCACTGAGGTAGTCACTCCTTTTGATGGTGATTCTAGGCTTGGTCTGAGCAACTGTGGCCTCCCCTGGGTCCTTAGCAGTTCCCTTGGCATGTAGGAAGCGTCACCTCTTCTATTTTATATTTGGGTGTGAACATAAGATTTTTGTACTTACTATAAAACCTTTTTATTAAAGTCCACTGTGGGACACAGGTCTATGTTTATTGGTCCTATGTACTGCTTGCTCACAAAACTGAAGTATGATGGTTAGGGGGGGCCTTTAACATTTTTTTATGTTTGCCAGTGTCAAAACCTTCTATAGGCAAGATGATATAACTCATATGTCTGTATCCCTTAATGGACTTCAAGAAAAAGTTTTAATAGTACAAAAATCTTATTTTTTTAGAACACCTTGATAAAATGCTGCATTTTTTGTCAAGAGCATGCCATATAAAATGTTCTTTTTGCGGCGAGTTTACTAGAAATATGTATAATTACTTCCTTACCAGAGAAACTGAATTGAAAACTATCCCAGCCTTGACAGAGATGGATAAAGCAATGAAAGCGATTTTTACTTTTAAAAATGTGTCAAAACTGGCTGATTTAGAAAAATGAGCAGAGCAGATGAGCCAACTTTCCGTTTACCTTTTGACAATCTCAGTGTGAAAAGAATGGAAACATTTAAGATTCTTTCGAACATTGTTTTGCTGCAAAGCTAAGAATTTAATGTTTGCCTTGTAGAACAAGGGTAATGGCTACAGTATTGGAATATATCACTAAAGTATAGACAAATGTTTTTTTTTCCAAATAGGAATTGCTTACTCCCCACCAATTTATATTTTGTTTGTGTCCTATTGGGACAATTGAGAGGAAATCTCCCCACAGTGAAGTAAATGTGAAAAATGGTCTTTGTAAATTCTGACCCAAGATCTCTAGTACAGGATATTTTTGTATTGGTGCTGTTGATAATGTATTTGCAGCCGGCACTGCAGTGTTTACTGAATGAAACAGTGATCCTTGTCTACAGGGAGGCAATGGTTGCAAGGTTTCATCTACTTGTGTATGAATCAGACCTACCTAGAGTGAGAGTCAGAGGGGGAGCCGCAAATGAATGATGTAAGTTACATTTTTCAGCATCTCAGGAATATCAGGATCATGTGAACCCCCAAAAAATGTTTTCTTATAGAGAGGTCATGGTTTTTTATGAAATTGTAGTTAGATTTTTTTTAACGAGACAGTTTATATATCAATTGCCCTTTTCATACGTGTTCTTTAAAGTGACCCTGTCACTATAGCATATGATAGATCATAAAGGTCCAATGCAACATGTGACATCATCCCGCACAAGGGGACGGGCTACCCCGCAAGCTAAGGGTTCGGGAAGCCAGTCCTGGCCTCCGCAATGGACCTCATTATTAGGACAATTAGTGGGCACACCTGTGCCTAGCAGGATGACTGACCACTATCCTGTGTTAGTCCCCATGCAAAGGGGCTTTCTGAGTGTCAGTGAGACATCAATTTGCTGTTTTTTGGACACATATGTTCAGACTTACATGTTACAAACCGCTCCATCCAAGTGAGAACACATTGATTGTTTCATGAACACTACCTAATGAAGATACTTTCTCTACCTTTTTTGTCTCTTTTTTATGGGGGGGGGGGGGTCTCTATTTCTTTATGTATTGGCAGTTATCGTATGTTTAGAAAAAATATTGATCTGATGCCTGAGATGTCCCAGGCTGATATTTACTGTTGAAATTTGATGGATAAAGATATGTTCAGTCGTGGCCAAAAGTTTTGAGAATGACACAAATATAAATTTTCACAAAGTCTGCTACTTCAGTGTTTTCAAATCTTTTCATCAGATACCACTTATGTATACTGAAGTATAATTACAAGCATTTTATAAGTGTCAAAAGGTTTTTATTTCAAAGTACATTAACCACCTCAATACAGGGCACTTTCACCCCCTTCCCGCCCAGTCACGCTTTGAACGACAATTTTACTGTCATGCTACACTGTAACCATGTGACATTTTTATAATTTTCTTCACACAATTAGAGCTTTCTTTTTGTGATAAACAGAACCAAAAAAAAAATAGAAAAAATCTGCTCTTAGTAAAAAACAATAAAGAAATTAGCAGCTGAACACCATAACCAAGATACTAGGCACGAAAAAAAATATAAAAGAAAAAAAGTGCAGCGCTCAATAAATATTACTGTGACCATTGAAAAGGTGCAAAGAAAAAATACCAAAAAAAATGTGGAAACAAATATACAAAAATTGTTAAAGATGAATCAAAAAATGTAAATTCAAGTGTCCAAATATAACTACATACAAAAAATATGTAAAATATAAATTCACTTGAATCAGAATCACTTTATCAGATGGGCGGCACCAACGGGCACTGATGGGAATTGATGGGCAGCTCTGGGGGACACTGATGGGCAGCACTAATAGGCGGCACTGATGGGCACTGAAAGCCAGCATGACTGGCATCACTAATGGACACTGATTGGTGGCACTGGTGGGTATTGATTCCTGTCACTGGTGAGTACTAATTGCTGGCACTGCTGGTGCTTTATTGTAATTAGGGCACTGATGATCAGTGCCCTAATTACCTGTCTTGCTGTGCCCTGCGAGGAGTTGCTGTTGATTGGAAGCAACACACAAATGGTCTCAGGATGCTTTACTGTTGGCAAGACACAGAACTGATGGTAGCACTCACCTTTTATTCTCCAGGCAAGGTTTCTTCCAGATGCCCCAAACAATCGGAAAGAGGATTTATCAGAGAAAATTATTTTAAACCAATCCACAGCAGTCCAATCCCTGTACCTTTTGCAGAAAATCAATCTGTTCCTGATGTTTTTCCTGGAGAGAATTGGCTTCTTTGCTGCCCTTCTTGATACCAGGTCATCGTCCAAAGGTCTTCTCCTCACAGTGCTTGCAGATGTACTCACACCTGCCTGCTGCCATTCCTGAGGAAGCTCTGCACTGGTGGTGCCCCGATCCCGCAGCTGAATTAACTGTAGGAGACGGTTCTGGTGCTTGCTGGACTTTCTTGGGCACCCTGAAGCCTGATTCACAAATGCAGTGGAAATATTTTTTTTTATGGGATTACATTCCTTTTCATGGCAAAGAGGGACTTTTCAATTAATTGCAATTCATCTGATCACTCTTCGTAACATTCTGGAGTATATCCAAATTGCCATCATAAAACCTGAGGCAAGACTTTGGGAAAATGTATATTTGTGTCATTCTCAAAACTTTTGGGATGAGATGGCCAGATACCTCATCAATATAAGGTTTATTTTGCTTCATTATAATGGGGGTGGGTATTATGAATACTTTATGATTGTATTTTGCATACTCTAAACAAATGCACTTTTAATCTTGTAGATTGCATCACTCTTTTTTGCAGCACTATCTCTGAGGAAGGAGTCAACTGACCCTAAAATGTGTCGATGTTCTGCTACAAACCCCATAACTTTAGTATGGGATGTCAGTGATGTGATAGTGATAATGAACGTCCCCCTCCCAGCCTCTCTGGATTCACTCCCATCTCCTCTGTCTGTGTCTGTGGGGTGATACTGTCCCAAGTTACTCCCGTTCCACCACCATGATGTCCCGCACTGCCGCCGCTTTCGGTCCCCAAGTCACCTGCTGCCGCTCTCGGTCAGTGGAGATTGTCTGGTGCTCTGATCTCACACTCCCTCGCTTCCTCTCACACCACGCTGTCACAGAAACTGACCCCCATAACAAAAAATCTCTGCAACAGCCCCACCTAGCTGTAGCACACATGTACTTCTGATCCCTGCAGCTGTAATTGCAATGAAAGGTGGTTCATTTTCCTTCCACTTCACAATTAGGTTCCACTTTGTGTTGGACTTTCACATTAAATCCCAATAAAATACATTTATGTTTTTGGTTGTAACATGACCAAATGTGGAAAATGTCAAGGGGTATGAATACTTTTTCAAGGCACTGTAAGTAAGGGGCATCTACTAAGATGTGGAAAGAGAAAACATTTAGAAAAAGGCTTTTTTTATATTTTTTCCTAATATTTGTTGGGAATTTATACAGGTAATATGTGCAATTACACCCACTAGTTTAGTTGTAGTTTACAGTTTTTGTTTTTTTTTGGATTTTAAAGTTGCACTTCTATTTGTTAAAAAGCAATATTTTTGTTTGTTTATGAAATTTGGTTTTACTTATAAAGACCTTATCTGCATTTGTAGTGCATGTTCAAACCTTAATACCATAAATAATAACATATTATTAGATTTTTACTCCAGGAGTATATAATGAGTTTGGAAATTCTAGAGAAATGTTTAAATAATGCATTACAATTTATCTAAACCCATTTGATTTTAGTTGACTAAAATGTATGAGATTTTAGAAAAAGAAGAAATGGCTGCACATCCAAAGTTTCCAAAAGGGTCTTTTATTGTAGACGGTCAAAATACACCAGGGACACCACATGTTAGTCATGTAGACGCGTTTCCAGGGTTGTGGCAATCAGGATGATGTCATTCACACGTGGTGGATGTACCCAAGACTTATTCGTTTCCGGTGGCGAGTTTTGGCCTCCTTATCCCTTTATTCCACCTTCCCATACAAAGAGAAGCCAAGTTTGCCCTTCTATACTGCCAATTTCCAGGCCTGTTTGCATACCAACAGAAGCTCGCATCCTACCAATTTTTATCAGCCCAAACATGATTGCCCGAGCTTGCAAAAAAAACATCTGTTCATTTCCAGGGGGTAAGGCTGGGTTCACACCAGTGCGAATTTCCCCGCATCCAATTTGTATGACAGGAGAGTGTGACCGACTCTCAATGGTGCCAGTTCACACATCTCCGTGACGGTCGCAGAGCAGATTGCACAGGGGTCCTGTGTTGGCTCAGTTTCAGGCCTGAATTCAGACAAAAATGTGTGCCTGATTCATCCCTGAAACAGATAACAGGTAAATGCCGGACCCCTGCTGTAAGCCACATTCGCACTAAGTGTGAAACCAGCCTAAGAGATTGCATGACTGTGTTGATGCTTAACGAACAGGTGTCTAGCATCCGCAATGACACTCATGCTAAGTTTATGAAAGTTTGGGAACCATGGTGGTCTCATGCCTTTCCTACTCTCCCCCCAACTAGCTTGGGTCACCTATGACGGATGACCTTGATGCCCTTACCTCTTCCTCCTCTCTAGGCCTCTATACAGTGTCCTTTTTCCCATCTAGCTTTCCTCATTCTCTCTCTGGCTCATACTCATAAGGTGCATCTTCTCTCTTTCCTTAGTGCCCCCTTTCTATATACCTTCCGCCTGGTTTCTGATCTGTCTCTTCTTAGATCTGTATAGGATATAAATTGCACTATTGTGTGGATATTGGTGGGCCTAGTGAACACCCTGTTGTTGTAGTGGATCTCCCTAGGATCCCTTAGCCCTCATGGCCTTATAAAAAGGCCTATCTCTTGTTGTTATATCAGTTCTCGTTTCATGCTGCTACAGTTTATCTATCTTTGTTAGCTAACGTTTGTTACCACTATCAACACTAGGCACTCCGTGTGCAGAATGATAGCACGCTAGCTACTTGTTAAAATGAATAAAAATTATTGAAACAGAAAAATAAAGGACAATTTATTGAAAAATAGAAATGCACACATGAGTGTTCATGTATAGGGCATGCCATAAAGGTGACTAGAAATGCCCAAGGGACAGCCAGAGATTCACCAGCCTTTGCCCAAACTGGGGATCACACGTGCGGAAGATGGAGGAAATTGCTGTCACTGCAACCAGTGTTCAACTTGGGACTGGAATCCCCGACATCACTATAGACACATGCGCTAAAGACATGGGATGTGTTTCAAAGCCGGTTTGGCTTCTTCATCAGCCTGTCTATGCTGAGCTCTCCTGCGCTTTATATATATCTTGGAGCAGGAGGGACCCTAAGGACTCAAATGCATCTCATTCCTGGTAGGGCCCCTCTTTCAATTCATTTCCGACCTGCAGTGCAGAACCAATGGCTGCAGGAGTGCAGGTGAGCTGATCATCCAGCAGTTTGAGGTACTGAACCAGGTTGCAGGGCAGAGTGAGAAGGGACAGGCCAGATACTCCAGCCAGGCGTGGCTCTCCATGTCTCCATGTCATGGGAATGACTGGGGGCATGCTGTAGCAAACATGGCACATCCCTGCATTAGAACCAACCCCTGTGCTGTCATTACTGCGTCTCTACCACACATGCCCCATCTCTTAATCTCACCAATACAACTACATAACCCCTCCCTCCCCTCTCACCATCATGTCTACATTCCCTCCATTTAGATGCCGTCTTCCACCACTTTCACACTGATAACTACTGTACTCCTCTACCTACCTACTTATTGTAAACACTGCACCTGCACTATCATCAATCATCAACACTCCTCAGCTCTTACCACTGCTCCTGACCCATACACTCTCTCCCTTCCCCTTGCACACGTTCTCCCCCCTTAACCATTATGCCTGCCTCATGTCCCTCAATTTAGCACACTTGCCCTTATCACCGTGCTTGCACAGCCCCCTTTCACCTGCATCATGCAAGCAACCCCATTTCCACTTCCATCATAATGAGGTGCACTTTCTTACTCACCATGATTGTACCACCATGCAATCTCATTGCAAGTGTCCTGATGTCAACCTAATATTATTATTCCACTACATCAATAAGCTCAATACCCTGGCTTAAACTGCACTGATATATACAACCCTCCCTCAACTCCATTGCACTGATGTTTACAACCCTCCTTATCGACACTGCACTGATGCGATGCAGATGACCCCCGTCTTACTGCCCCTGCACCAACATGCCCTTATTGTAAAGTAGGTACTTCTGCGCTAAAAGGAATCTATATATATGGTATATTGAAAACTTAGGTGCTGCATACACCGTAAGGACCAAACTTGTGTCCAAGTGTGTAAGTAATCAGAAAAAAGGGGGGTGGTGTTGCGTTCCTTTCAGAAGATTATTTTTTTTCTGCTATATATAGTATATTATTAGAATTATCAAGTTATGTTTATAGGTAGCAAACATTCATCAGTTTAGCTGACCAAATAAAGTACAAATGTGTAAAGAGAGTATACTAAAATGTTACCATAAATTAATTAGCATACACGTTAAAGGGGACATGAGCATTCATCATAAAAAAATTCCTATTGTGCAGTAAACATATTTAAAAACATATATAAAACATATATCCGGCATGTGCAATATTACGTAAACAGGTAAGTAGTGTAACTACGTGTGGTTTCAAAATTGTGCAACATACGCAAAAATTTAATAATTCAGAAAGTGACTTATTTCATCAAGGAGAAACACAAATTATGTATATAAAACAAATTAAAGGTATATAAATAAATAAATAAAATTATTTTAACAAGCTGAGTGTATCAAGTCTCTAGTGCAATATTGGACGCTATTTCTGGTCCAGTGTGCAACAGTAGTGCAAATGTGCAAGTGTTTCACATGAACACTGTGTGCTGCTATACTGACATTCAGTGTTACTGTGCCTTTAAGTGCAAAGGAATGAGTCTTCAGTGTCACTGACACCCGTGGTTGTAATAAATGATTACCTTACTGCTGTAAAGTAAACAGCATGTAGCGAGGTTTAGGGGGAGGGATCTCTTCGGATCGGTCTGTTCCTAGGCATTCATACTGTGTATGGGGTAAAGCCAGGGGGGATCCTTTCCTTTCCTCTGTTTCCACTGGGTGGTAGTTACTTGGATCACTCAGATCGTTTAGATGCTCAATGTATCAAGGTATAAGAAAGATAAAAAGAGGCCTACCATGGTGCAGTATATTTGAAAAAGGGTTTGAAGTTTATTTGAGTAGAACCAGAAAAACTCACATTTCCATATGTAAGCTGAGCGATGTAAAAACGAGCGCCAAGCTCGTACCTGGGCATCTGTTCTGGTGTCTAGTTTGCCTCTCGTAACCTACACGTTTCGTCACAACACACGTGACTTTGACTGGGATGAGGCTTATGGGCAATGAAATGTATTTAAATAGGCTCAGGTAATTTCGTTATTTAGCGGCCATTTTCTTGTGGATCGTATGTAAACCAATGGGGTGGCCATTTTCTTGTGGATCATATGTAGACCAATAGGACGCCCATTTTTTTGTAGCTTATATCACGGACTACGTTCGCAGCCATTTTGTTGTGTATTTAACATTAGTGCAAGGGTGTCTAATTATGTTGTGGCCAAAAACCTCCGGTCTGGATGTCTATTGATACTCTCGGTGTCAGCAGAGTATGTCTAGCTGCCAGTGGGAGACCGTAGCCGTAATGATAATCTATGATGGATCAGACGTTATAAACTATATAACAGAATAATGTTCATTCTGAACCAGTGTGCTGCATGAATAACATTGCAAATTTTACGATGATACTCTAAAAGAGATTTATCAGGGGCCGCATTAATTGTAATATGAAGATTTAGAATAATATATACATTTATTGGAGAATATTTATTATATAATCGGAATTCATAGATAAATACACATATTCATATACATATATTTACATGTGTATATATACAGTGCCTTGCGAAAGTATTCGGCCCCCTTGAACTTTTCAACCTTTTGCCACATTTCAGGCTTCAAACATAAAGATATAAAATTTAAATTTTTTGTGAAGAATCACCAACAAGTGGGACACAATTGTGAAGTGGAACGAAATGTATTGTATAATTTAAACTTTTTTAGCAAATAAAAAACTGAAAAGTGGTGCGTGCAAAATTATTCGGCCCCTTTACTTTCAGTGCAGCAAACTCACTTCAGAAGTTCAGCGAGGATCTCTGAACGATCCAATGTTGTCCTAAATGACTGATGGTGATAAATAGAATCCACCTGTGTGTAATCAAGTCTCTGTATAAATGCACCTGCTCTGTGATAGTCTCAGGGTTCTGTTGAAAGCGCAGAGAGCATCATGAAGACCAAGGAACACACCAGGCAGGTCCGTAATACTGTTGTGGAGAAGTTTAAAGCCGGATACAAAAAGATTTCCCAAGCTTTAAACATCCCAAGGAGCACTGTGCAAGCGATCATTTTGAAATGGAAGGAGTATCAGACCACTGCAAATCTACCAAGACATGGCCGTCCCTCTAAACTTTCAGCTCAGACAAGGAGAAGACTGATCAGAGATGCAGCCAAGAGGCCCATGATCACTCTGGATGAACTGCAGAGAACTACAGCTGAGGTGGGAGAGTCTGTCCATAGGACAACAATCAGTCGTACACTGCACAAATCTGGCCTTTATGGAAGAGTGGCAAGAAGAAAGCCATTTCTCAAAGATATCCATAAAAAGTCTTGTCTAAAGTTTGCCACAAGCCACCTGGGAGACACACCAAACATGTGGAAGAAGGTCCTCTGGTCAGATGAAACCAAAATCGAACTTTTTGCCCACAATGCAAAACGATATGTTTGGCATAAAAGCAACACAGCTCATCACCCTCAACACACCATCCCCACTGTCAAACTTGGTGGTGGCAGCATGACTAGTGTAGTCTGAATGTTCCCCTTATACTATTCCTTACCTATTAGAAACGAGACCACACCATAGGTTGGAGTAAACTGGCCACAACAGCCTTTATTAAACATAACTCAAAATTACTCCAATAACTTGTAAATATGAAAATATATAAATATATAAATATATATAAATATATAAATATAAATAACTTTATTAACATTAAACCACATTTTAATTAACATTAACTGCCCATTCTGGTGATCTCTGACGGTGACCACACTTAAGCCAATACCCAATCACTGCGGTACACCTGACCAACTTCCCAAAGGCCTCCACCTGTGACCGGTCGGAGACAACTTCCGCCAGTGAACATAACCGTATTCCCTCCAACGTTCAGGAATACCCAGAGGGGCCGATCGTTAGATGAGCCCCCCACACCCTCAGATCCCTTCTGAGTACCTGTCTACCGTCAGAAACCACCAGAAAACACACCGCCAACACGAAAAACTTTCAGCTGCCGTGACAACCGATGAAACCTGCAAAAGAAGAAAAAGACCAGCAACAAAACACCACAAAACAAACACATAACAATAGGGCGGGAGGGTGGGAAAAACTGCCTCCTCTGTGTCACACTGGGCTCCGAATGATTCCTTAAAGCCACACCTCTCCCTTTTATGTGACCCCTCCCCTACACTGAACTTGTTTCCTGCAAACCTTTTCCTGAACTCCACCCATAAAGCTTAACCCTCTGTGTCCCTCATCCACACTGTCATGTCCAGCACTCCTTATATCATTTCATTCTTAATCCGTGCTTCTCTTGACTAGTGTAGTCTGAATGTTCCCCTTATACTATTCCTTACCTATTAGAAACGAGACCACACCATAGGTTGGAGTAAACTGGCCACAACAGCCTTTATTAAACATAACTCAAAATTACTCCAATAACTTGTAAATATGAAAATATATAAATATATAAATATATATAAATATATAAATATAAATAACTTTATTAACATTAAACCACATTTTAATTAACATTAACTGCCCATTCTGGTGATCTCTGACGGTGACCACACTTAAGCCAATACCCAATCACTGCGGTACACCTGACCAACTTCCCAAAGGCCTCCACCTGTGACCGGTCGGAGACAACTTCCGCCAGTGAACATAACCGTATTCCCTCCAACGTTCAGGAATACCCAGAGGGGCCGATCGTTAGATGAGCCCCCCACACCCTCAGATCCCTTCTGAGTACCTGTCTACCGTCAGAAACCACCAGAAAACACACCGCCACAGCCCGAAAGGGTGACCCCCTCAACCTTGAGGGCCGCCCCACACCCGAAGAGCTTTCTGTATGCCCTCCTGTAAGCCAAAGGACCAGAGGTCAATCCCCACATCCGATAGATGAACGCCATCCCGCCTAAGATAAAGCCCTACATTCACCTCCAATTCCCTGTGTCTCACCACAATGCCCCCGTTCTGCACTACAAACCGCCCAACAACCTTATTAACCCTAATCCTGGTTTTCTCAAGGCTGGCTAAAGACCTGGCCCCCCGCCACACCGTTCTGGCCACAATGTCCGACCACACCAAAATGGTGCCCGGGAAAAGGACTCGCATGCGCAACACATCAGCCTTGATATCCGCCAAAATGTCCTTCACTTTTCGAACTCCCAGGTCATTGCCCCCCGCATGAACAACCAGCACATCCGGGGGCCTATCCCTCAAAGCGAAACGCTCCACCTCCCTCATGACACGCTCCCACCTCATGCCCGGGAAACCCAACCACATCACCCTAGCTACCTCCCTGGGGATACCTAATTGCCTGCCTGCTGGTAGAGAATCACCTCTCCTGGCCCCCCAGCAGACGTACGAATGCCCCAGGATCCAAACGAGGCGTTGAGAACCTCCATCTGGAATGAAAACAAGAGAAATAACACAACAACCAAAGGAATGTTACAAGCACAGTCCTCCCCCCCATAAATCCCACAGCAAACAACCCCCAGCCGCACCCTCCTTACCCCAGTAGCAACTGCGGCCGGACATAGGACCGGAACCTCCGGGACTCCCATCTACCAATCCGGCGAACCACCGCCTCCTCCAGCCCACATCGAGCCGCTTCCGTGGCCGCCCCAATCCGAAAAGAGTGGGACGCGTAGTCCCGCTCATCCAAACCCACCGCCCTCAGGCATTGCCGAAAGACCGACACAAACTGAAAACGGGATAGAAAAGAGCCCTCCTCGTGCACCAAAAAGGGGCCCGCCCCCACAGGCCGCACCGCCCGGAAAGCCCGTACCGCCGCCACCGGGCACACAACCGAGCCCGGCAGGGCGAGCAGCGTAATCGCCACTCCCTTGCCCCGTTGATCAGTCTTAGACCTATGCAACCGTATACTCACCCGATCCGCAACCACCTGCACATCCTGATCCAACAGACCCCCAGCCACCCGTTTTGAGCGACACACCAACTCCCCAATCCTAAAAGCCCCATAAAACGCCAACGAAAACGCTGCCGTAAACAGAACGGTCTCGTAAGCAGACGAGCAAACGTCCACCAGCCGAGAACAAATTGCCACCAAATTGTCAAATGACACCGGCCGGCGCGCATCCCTACCCTTCCAATCCCTCCTGTACCCCTTCAACGTTTGCCTCACCCAAAAATCCTTTGTCCCGTCCGGCTCCCCCCACAGTTTGAACAAAAAGGCCAACCCCGCCAGCTTCCGCTCAATAGACGCGGGAGACAGGCCCGTCTCAATGTTCCGGGCAACCCAGTACAATACCACCCAGTGCCGGTCGGAGCCCCGACCAGCCACTCCAACCTCCCGCAGGAACGCCCACCATTCCGCCCACACTCTAGAATAAGCGGACCATGTAGCCTCACTCAACGACCTTTTTAACCAACCTGCGGCGATTCCAAGGGAAGTTCCCACATCCACCCGGGGCATGGCGCCCCCGACTCCTCCACTCCCGGCGCCAGCTGCCGGAACTTGTCCCACTGAAAACGAGAGAGCGAGTCAGCCAAAGAATTCTCCACCCCAGGTATGTGCACAGCATAAACGTAAACATTGAGCCGCAAACAGCGAAAGACCAGGTGTCGCAGCAGCCGGATGACCGGGGGGGAGGAAGCAGTCATCCGATTGAGGACCTGGACCACCCCCATGTTATCGCAATTGATGCGCAACTTCAAATTACGAAACTCCGCCCCCCACAGCTCCAATGCCACCACTATCGGGAACAATTCTAGCAAGACCAAATTGCCCAACAACCCCGCAACCTCCCATGAGCGTGGCCAAGGTTCCGCACTCCACCGACCCCGGAAAAATGCCCCATAACCCGTTGAGCCAGCCGCGTCAGTAACCAACTCCACATCGAAGTTGCTCACTGGCCCCGACATCCACATAGCCCGCCCATTATACGACTCCAAAAATTCATGCCAAGCCCGCAGGTCCTCCCGGTGTTCCCTTCGCAAACGCACGAAGTGGGTAGGGGCGGTTACCCCGGCAGTGGCCCCCGACAGCCGTCGGCAGAACACACGGCCCATAGGGATGATCCGGCAAGCGAAATTCAGCTTGCCCAACAGGGACTGCAGGGCCCGAAGCTGAACCTTCGGCCGGCCCTGCATGCCTGCCAACTCCGCCTGCAGATCCCGTAATTTATTCTCTGGCAAGCGACACTCCATTGCCATAGAATCAATCACGATTCCCAAAAAACTCAATTCCGTCACCGGGCCTTCCGTCTTATCCCCCGCCAACGGCACCCCGAACCTGCCCGCAATGTGCTGCAACGTGGACAGAAGAATCGCACACACATTGGAGGCAGGCGGGCCCACGCACAGAAAATCATCCAAATAGTGGATGACCGACTCCAGGCCCGAAACATCTCTCACCACCCATTCCAAAAATGAACTAAAAGCTTCAAAATAGGCGCATGAAATAGAACAACCCATGGGCAGGCACAAGTCCACATAAAACTTGCCCCGCCAATGGCATCCCAACAGCCGGAAGCTGTCCGGGTGGACCGGCAGAAGGCGAAACGCCGATTCCACATCCGCCTTGGCCATGAGAGCCCCACGACCATACCGCCTGACCCACCGTACCGCCGCGTCAAAAGACGTGTAGGAAACCGTACACGCCTCCGGGTCAATGAAATCATTGACCGACCCCCCTTTCGGAAAAGACAGGTGATGAATCAAGCGAAACTTCCCCGGCTCCTTCTTAGGAACTACACCCAACGGGGAGACCACCAGGTCCCCCCACGGCTGCACTTCGAAAGGACCACCCATCCGGCCCAGCGCCACCTCTTTACCCAATTTGTCATCCACAACCCCCGGGTGATCTAAAGCCGATCGCAAATTCCTGGCCAATGGCGGCACCCCTCCCAAAGAACAGGGAATCCTAAAACCGTCCCGAAAACCCAGAATTAACCCCCGCGCCGCCGCACCATCCGGATACCTATTTAGGAAAGGAAGCATCCTTCCCAGGTTCACCGGCGTCATCCCTTTTGTGACCGGCGGCACCGGCACGCTGACCTATTTTGAAACAGCGGGACAGGGGGTGGGTGCCGCCGCACCCGGAGCACTCATGCTTGAAGCGGCACGCGCCTCCGAATTTACAAGCCCCTTCATTAAAGGGCCAGCACACCCCCCACTTCTTTCCGGCCGGCAGTCCCGAGGAAGACGCACTCCCGGCCCCCCCCTGAAGAAACGGAGTGGGCGCCCGCGGAGCAGACATAAGCCTCATCCAGAGGCTTATGTCCTTGTGATCCCACCGCAGGTCAGCCCGCACTGCCTTACGCTGACGAAACTGCTCATCATAGCGCAGCCAAGCCAGCCCTCCATACACTCGGTGAGCCTCCCCAATCGCGTCCAGGTAACAAAATAACGCCGAGCAATGCTCGGGGTTCTTTTCCCCTATCACGCTAGCCAAGATAGCGAACGCCTGAAGCCAATTTGCAAATGTGCGCGGGATCAGCCAATACCTACGTTTCTCCTCGTCGTCCTTCTTGGAACTGTCCGGCTTAACCCTGTCCAAATTAAATTTCTCGAGGGGGAGCAAAGAGAAAATCTCCACATACTCACCCTTGCCGATCTTGTCCCGCACCTCCTGCTTCAAATGCGCCCCCAATGGGCCTTCGAAACAAACATAGACTTCGCACCGGGCAGCATCCGCGATCCTAACCAGGTCAGACCGCGCCCCCGGGTCCGCGGGCACCGGGGGGACCCCCGAGCCCACAGCCCCCGCATCCATGCTCCCCGACACCGCAGCAGGCGGTGCATCCCGCGCAGGAATGACCTCCGCCCCCCGGCCCCCCCCACAGTACCCATCCAGGGGGCCACCTGAGGCGACCCGGAGCCCCCAGCAAACTTACCAACCAGGGCCTGCAGCCCCCCCAACAGCTCCTGCAACTGACCTGATGGCCCCCCCGGGGCCACAGGCCCCGCCCCCTGCGCTGAACCTGCCACAACCCCCCCAATACGTCCCGGGATCCCGTGGGTACCGCACCCCCCTGTGCCACCCCCATCAGATCCCGCAAGGCATCCGCCAGCAATGTAGACTCCCGCAACTTACCCGGGCCCCCAGGGGCCTCGGCGACCGGTACCGGTCCGGGTGCAGAAAAGGACCCCTCCTCCTCCTGGGACAGCTCGCTCTCCGAACCGACCTCTCCAGCGCGCACCGGGGACGCGGCCATCCCCCTGTGCTCCGCGCGGTCCATCCGGTCCCTGCGATCCGGGACTGCAGGCAATGTCCTCCTCCCCCCGCCACCCCCGGCATGCCGGCGTCTAAAACCAGCCCTGCCAGGCACCTTGGCAGCCTTCTGCGACCCTCCCTCCCCCCCCTCCAGCATGCGACCCCCCCGGAGCGCCCCCCTCCCCCCCACCGAGCGGATGCTGGCCCCAGACCCAGCATGCCGCAGATCCCCCGCCACGTGCACCCCCCCTTGGCCTGCCGACCCAGAGCCATCCACACTCCCCCCCACCTCCACCGGGCCCCGTGCGGTCCCGGCGCCATTTCCATGCGGCCGCGAAGCCCCGCCCCCCTCCGGTCGGCGGTGCAACGACCGCCCGGACCGGGGGGAGCCGATAACCTGCCGTTTTGCCGGGGGGACCGATCGGTCCACCCCCGGGCTCCGGGAGTCACGAGGCGGCCGAGGAGTAGGCCCAGGAGAAAAACGCGCCGGAGGCCGAGACCTCCGCGCGCGCAGTGGAACCTCACCTGTCCCGCCGCCGTCCACATCGCCGTCCGCCAGGTCACCCACACGTTCCCGCAGCCAATCCGCACCGTGCACCTCCGCCGCCCGTCGCAGCCGCGCGAAGAGTCCCTCGAGGTCCGCCATAGCAGAGGAGCAGCGAAAAAACTGCCTCCTCTGTGTCACACTGGGCTCCGAATGATTCCTTAAAGCCACACCTCTCCCTTTTATGTGACCCCTCCCCTACACTGAACTTGTTTCCTGCAAACCTTTTCCTGAACTCCACCCATAAAGCTTAACCCTCTGTGTCCCTCATCCACACTGTCATGTCCAGCACTCCTTATATCATTTCATTCTTAATCCGTGCTTCTCTTCATGGTTTGGGCCTGCTTTTCTTCAGCAGGGACAGGGAAGATGGTTAAAATTGAGGGGAAGATGGATGCAGCCAAATACAGGACCATTCTGGATGAAAACCTGTTGGAGTCTGCAAAAGACCTGAAACTAGGACGGAGATGTATCTTCCAACAAGACAATGATCCCAAACATACAGCAAAATCTACAAAGGAATGGTTCACAAATAAATGTATCCAGGTGTTAGAATGGCCAAGTCAAAGTCCAGACCTGAATCCAATCGAGAATCTGTGGAAAGACCTGAAAACTGCTGTTCACAAACGCTCTCCATCCAACCTCACTGAGCTCGAGCTGTTTTGCAAGGAAGAATGGGCAAGAATTTCAGTCTCTCGATGTGCAAAACTGATAGAGACATACCCCAAGCGACTTGCAGCTGTAATCGCAGCAAAAGGTGGCTCTACAAAGTATTAACGCAAGGGGGCCGAATAATTTTGCACGCCCCACTTTTCATTTTTTTATTAGTTAAAAAAGTTTCAAAAATCCAATAGATTTTGTTCCACTTGTTGGTGATTCTTCTATATATCTATATCTTCTATATATATATATATACCTAGACTCAGAGGCTCGGGATATATAAATGTTATTGGAAAGATATGTAGTAAAAAATATTAAAAAATATTAAACAATATTAGAAAATATGAAAAAATAATTTTAAAAAAATTGTAAGAAATTTAAAATTATATAGGCAGACTCCGGAAAAGATGTTCAGGTAAAAGAGGCATATAAAATCAATATATAGATATAGAAGCAAATAATCATATCAAGTATTGGTATAGAGAACATTAATAAAACAATTGAGGTCAAAGTGTATCAAGGGTAAAAATCCATTTTGATTCCATTTGGCTGAGGGTCCTAACCTTATGTCCCCCTCGCCAATGTTTTTTGTACAGCTAAATACCCCAAAATTTTAAATGTGTGGGGTCCTTCCTGTGGTGTGTTGCGAAGTGTTTAGAAACACTGTGCTTATCAAAGCCTTTTATGATGTTTTGTATGTGTTCCTTAATCCTTATTGTAAGGGTTCTTTTTGTACGCCCAATGTATTGCAGGCTGGAGCTACATTCCAATGCATAAACTGCAACTTCTGTGTTTCAGCAGACAAAATCGCTAATCTCGTATGAATTTCCAGTGCTAGTAGATGTGAATTCGAATATTTTTTGTGCTGGCTTCTTTGTTTTGGTACAGGCAAAACAACGTTTGCATAAGTAGAAGCCCTTCCCTGTGAAAAAAGTAAAACCATTGGTTGGAGGATCCGGTACGTTTTTAACTATTTTATCTCTTAATGTCAGGGCACGTTTATAGATAAATTTCGGTACTGGAGGAAGGATAGGTTTCAGATGTACAGTGGTGTGAAAAAGTGTTTGCCCCCTTCCTCATTTCCTGTTCCTTTGCATGTTTGTCACACTTAAGTGTTTCGGAACATCAAACCAATTTAAACAATAGTCAAGGACAACACAAGTAAACACAAAATGCAATTTGTAAATGAAGGTGTTTATTATTAAAGGTGAAAAAAAATCCAAACCATCATGGCCCTGTGTGAAAAAGTGATTGCCCCCCTTGTTAAAACATACTATAACTGTGGTTGTCCACACCTGAGTTCAATTTCTCTAGCCACACCCAGGCCTGATTATTGCCACACCTGTTCACAATCAAGGCATCACTTAAATAGGAGCTGCTTGACACAGTAAGGTCCACCAGAAGATCCTTAAAAGCTACACATCATGCCGAGACCCAAAGAAATTCAGGAACAATTGAGAAAGAAAGTAATTGAGATCTATCAGTCTGGAAAGGGTTATAAAGCCATTTCCAAAGCTTTGGGAATCCAGCGAACCACAGTGAGAGCCATTAACCACAAATGGCGAAGACACGGAACAGTGGTGAACCTTCCCAGGAGTGGCCGGCCGCCCAAAATTACCCCAAGAGCGCAGCGACGACTCATCCAAGAGGTCACAAAAGACCCCACAACAACGTCCAAGGAACTGCAGGCCTCACTTGCCTCAGTTAAGGTCAGCGTTCATGCCTCCACCATCAGGAAAAGACTGGGCAAAAATGGCCTGCATGGCAGAGTTCCAAGGAGAAAACCACTGCTGAGCAAAAAGAACATCAAAGCTCGTCTCAATTTCTCCACAACACATCTTGATGATCCCCAAGACTTTTGGGACAACATTCTGTGGACCGATGAGACAAAAGTGGAACTCTTTGGAAGGTGTGTGTGCAAGTATATCTGGCGTAGAAGGAACACTGCATTTCATAAAAAGAACATTATACCAACAGTAAAATATGGTGGTGGTAGTGTGATGGTCTGGGGCTGTTTTGCTGCTTCAGGACCTGGAAGACTTGCCGTGATAAAAGGAACTATGAATTCTGCTGTCTACCAAGAGATCCTGAAGGAGAATGTCCGACCATGTGTTCGTGTACTCAAGCTGAAACGAACTTGGGTTCTGCAGCAGGACAATGATCCTAAACACACCAGCAAGTCCACCACCGAATGGCTGAAGAAAAACGAAATGAAGACTTTGGAGTGGCCTAGCCAAAGTCCTGACCTGAATCCTATTGAGATGTTGTGGTATGACCTTAAAAAGGCCGTTCATGCTCGAAAACCCTCTAATGTAACTGAATTAGGACAATTCTGCAAAGATGAGTGGGCCAAAATTCCTCCAGGACGCTGTAAAAGCCTCATTGCACGTTATCGCAAACGCTTGGTTGCAGTTGTTGCTGCGAAGGGTGGCCCAACCAGTTATTAGGTTTAGGGGGCAATCACTTTTTCACACAGGGCCATGATGGTTTGGATTTTTTTTCACCTTTAATAATAAACACCTTCATTTACAAATTGCATTTTGTGTTTACTTGTGTTGTCCTTGACTATTGTTTAAATTGGTTTGATGTTCCGAAACACTTAAGTGTGACAAACATGCAAAGGAACAGGAAATGAGGAAGGGGGCAAACACTTTTTCACACCACTGTATATAGTTTAGCAGAATATGCCAGTGTTTTTTGATGATACTCTCGACTTTTTTATATTGGGCATTGTAGTCCAATATAATGGCTGCATTATTGGGCTTCAAGTCTGTTTTATTTTTGTCCTTAATTAACTCTTTTCGGTCCATTTCGCTCACTTCACGGATTGCGTCTTCAATGTGGTTAGTCTTGTAGCCCTTTTCTACGAATCTGTGGCCTATTTTCTTGGCCTGGTCCAGAAAGGTCTCTTTTTTACTACAATTTCTTCGTAGTCGCATAAGTTGCCCTTTTGGTATATTCTATAGCCAGTTGAGGTGGTGACAACTCGTCATGGGTAGATAACTATTTCTATCAATGTTTTTAAAGTGCGTTTTCGTGCTCAAGATATTTCCATCTTGTATAATATCTAAATCCTTGTTCATATGGGCAATTGTAGGTCTGGGGTGGACCCCAGTGGTCTCTATCTCTATAGTTATTCTCTTAATATGGTGCATTGTTTCTAGTTTGAGGGCCTTGTGTGGCGTATTGGGGTCCTCTCTGCTCGTATGGTGGTCTGTTCCAATTGTTCCCATAATAAGGTTTCTTGTTATTCTTCCAGTGAGGTTTTTTCCATCTATTACATGGTGTTTGGTTATGTTGGGGTACTCTCCTCTCTGGTTGGGGTGTTGAATGTTTGGGGTTAATGTACCCCCCCATTGGATTTTGTGCGTCGCGGAGATTCGCTTCTGTTTCCATTTACTTGTTCATTTGGCTGGAGGGGTTTATATGTAACATTACGATTAGGAACTGTATCTTTTGGTATGGTCATGTTCTCTGATCGTGATGTTTTTTTCTGGTGTAGAGTAGGTAGAGATAGGGTCAAGTTGGCCTAGTTTGCTTTGCCATTTGAATACCTGGTCATTCTTAAAGTCATTAGTATCTCTAGCATATTTCTTACTCTTTCTGTTTTGGACCTCTTTATCTTTTTTTGTCAGATCTTTGTTTAGCTGTGTGGTTAATGTTATAAATTCTGTGGATTCTTTGTAAATCTCAAGTTCCTTTTTTATTTCTCCTATTTTTTGCTCTATTAGCTTAATTTTCCTATGTTTTCTTTTTAGTAAGAATTGTATCAGCTCAAGTCCCTTTTCGTTAAAAAATTGCCCCAGTTGAAGCAAGTTTATTGCGAAACATGTCGGGTACATAGCCTGCATACTTTCTACGCTTTTTTTTATTGATATCTGTATTTTTGTACCCTTCTTCATTGAGGGTTTGTACATACATGTTTCTTGTTTTTTTTTAATTTGTTTTAATAAAACATTTCTTATCGGATTAATCTGCTCTATGAAGAGGCTTTTTGTTTTTTTCCCTCTTTTTCTGTTTGCATTTTTTACGCACCTATTTGGGATGTGATTGTTCTTTTTACCACCTTGGAGCCGAAAAAACGTCCCGGATTGGATACCCCGAGATTGGATGGTGTATTGGCATAGCTGAGGTTTACATCACCTGGATGGAGGAATTGCTATCTATCGCAATTTGATGTCTGAATGACTCACCACCAAGGTGTGTGGGTCCACACCTTTGGGTAAGCATATCCATTACCTTTCCTGTTTATAACGTGGTATCTGTATGAAGGGTGACATCCAGCTGCTGTCTTCACCTCTGGGATATTTTGACTTGGGGCATTGCAACAGATCCTGACTACTCTCTACCGTGAAGTGATCATCTAGGATTATAGAGACTATTGTCTTTTCTTATGTAGGGTCTTGGTATAGTCCCAGGCCACTTGGTACATCCATTATTTGAACTTTTTTCATGTCACGAGTCACAAAGACTTTTTCACACATGTGTAGTTATACTAAGTCCACTTGCCTTTATTTGGTGTACCTTGGCTACGCTATCTATTACATTTATATTTTTTGTGTGTTATAATAACACTTCTCTCCACGAGGTGTTTTCTATTTTAAGCGCTACATTTTTTGGTTTTTATACTAAAATGTTACCATAAATTAATTAGCATACACGTTAAAGGGGACATGAGCATTCATCATAAAAGGCGGTTTTTGGCCACAACATAATTAGACACCCTTGCACTAATGTTAAATACACAACAAAATGGCTGCGATCGTAGTCCGTGATATAAGCTACAAAAAAATGTCCGTCCTATTGGTCTACATATGATCCACAAGAAAATGGCAACCCCATTGGTTTTCATACGATACACAAGAAAATGACCGCTAAATAACAAAATTACCTGAGCCTATTTAAATACATTTCATTGCCCATAAGCCTCATCCCAGTCAAAGTCACGTGTGTTGTGACGTAACGCGTAGGATACGAGAGGCAAACTAGACACCGGAACAGACGCCCAGGTACGAGCTCGGCGCTTGTTTTTACATCGCTCAGCTTACATATGGAAATGTGAGTTTTTATGGTTCTACTCAAATAAACTTCAAACCCTTTTTCAAATATACTGCACCATGGTAGGCCTCTTTTTATCTTTCTTATACCTTGATACATTGAGCATCTAAACCAGGCATGTCCAAAGTCCGGCCCGCGGGCCAATCGCGGCCCGCGGTCCAGTTTTGAACGGCCCGCCTGGTTATTTAAACATATACATCTTTTGTGGCCCCCGGCGATCTCCCAGCGCCGGGGTCACAAAAGATATATAGTCCAGCTGCCTTGGAGGGAGGAGGCAGGACGAGTGCCGTGCACACAGGCTGAGAATTTCCTGTGTACATGGCAGCTGTAATAGGAAGTCCCATTTCTGCCATTGGACGACTGTTCTGTCCATCAGAGGAGGCGGGACTTTCTCTTAAAGGGGCCGTTGTGTAAACAGGAAATTCTCCTGTAAGATGTCTTTGGCGCTCGTCCTGCCCTCCATGGCTGCACTGATGGTAATGGTGGCTGCATTCCTGGCAATTGCAATTGTGGGGCTGCATTCCTGGCAATGGTGAGTGAATTCCTGGCAATGGTGGCTGCATTCCTGGCAATGGTGGGTGAATTCCTGGCAATGGTGGGTGAATTCCTGGCAATGGTGGCTGCATTCCTAGCAATTGGGGGTGAATTCCTGGCAATGGTGGCTGCATTCCTGGCAATGGTGGCTGCATTCCTGGCAATGGTGGCTGCATTCCCGGCAATAGTGGGTGCATTCCCGGCAATGGTGGGGCTGCATTCCTGGCAATAGTGGGTGCATTCCCGGCAATGGTGGGGCTGCATTCCTGGCAATAGTGGGTGCATTCTGTGCAATGGTGGGGCTGCATTCCGTGCAATGGTGGGGCTGCATTCCATGCAATGGTGGGGCTGCATTCCTGGCAATGGTGGGGCTGCATTCCTGGCAATGGTGAGTGAATTTCTAGCAGTGGTGGGTGCATTTCTGGCAATGGTGAGTGAATTTCTAGCAATGGTGGGGCTGCATTCCTGGCAATGGTGGGTACATTCCTGGCAATGGTGGGCACTGCATTCCTAGCAATGGTGGGCACTGCATTCCTAGCAATGGTGGGCGCTGCATTCCTAGCAATAGTGGGCGCTGCATTCCTAGCAATGGTGGGCGCTGCATTCCTAGCAATGGTGGGGCTGCATTCCTGGCAATGGTGAGTGAATTTCTAGCAATGGTGGGGCTGCATTCGTGGCAATGGTGGGTACATTCCTGGCAATGGTGGGCGCTGCATTTCTAGCAATGGTGGGCGCTGCGTTCCTGGCAATGGTGGGCGCTGCGTTCCTGGCAATGGTGGGCGCTGCGTTCCTGGCAATTGTGGGTCTGCAGATGGGCACTGACCCTTATTTTGCTTCAGTTCTTTATTTAAAATTAAATTTTTTTTTCCTGAAGCTTCCCTCTTAAAGTGAAGGTGCGTGTTATACCCCAAAAAATACGGTGTATCCAAATAATACACTTGAGTTCATCTCTTCACCACACACAGCCACAAAGGCATGAGAATTCTGGTTGGGTAGTGTATTAGTATTCGGCCGAACACACTTAGACCGAATTTTAATGGTTCAAAGAATGTCAGGCAAAATGGTCGGCCCTCGAGCATGTTCAGTTCATCAAATCTGGCCCTCTTTGAAAAAAGTTTGGACACCCCTGATCTAAACGATCTGAGTGATCCAAGTAACTACCGCCCAGTGGAAAGAGAGGAAAGGAAAGGATCCCCCCTGGCTTTACCCCATACACAGTATGAACGCCTAGGAACAGACCGATCAGAAGGGATCCCTCCCACTAAACCTCACTACATGCTGTTTACCTTACAGCAGTAAGGTAATCATTTATTACAACCACGGGTGTCAGTGACACTGAAGACTCATTCCTTTGCACTTAAAGGCACAGTAACACTGAATGTCAGTATAGCAGCACACAGTGTTCCTGTGAAACACTTGCACATTTGCACTACTGTTGCACACTGGACCGGAAATAGCGTCCAATATTGCACTAGAGACTTGATACACTCAGCTTGTTAAAATAATTTTATTTATTTATTTATATACCTTTAATTTGTTTTATATACATAATTTGTGTTTCTCCTTGATGAAATAAGTCACTTTCTGAATTATTCATTTTTTGCGAATGTTGCACAATTTTGAAACCACACGTAGTTACACTACTTACCTGTTTACATAATATTGCACATGCCGGATATATGTTTTATATATGTTTTTAAATATGTTTACTGCAGAATAGGAATTTTTTTATGATGAATGCTCATGTCCCCTTTAACGTGTATGCTAATTAATTTATGGTAACATTTTAGTATACTCTCTTTGCACATTTGCACTTTATTTGGTCAGCTAAACTGATGAATGTTTGCTACCTATAAACATAACTTGATAATTCTAATAATATAACGTGCCCTTATTAACTTGTCGCCAATACACTGATACACAGTTCCATATACAGTTTGGAAAGGGGATTACCACTCCAGGTGGATCAATGGAAATAAACCTCTCCTTGAAGCAGCAGGTGCAGGCAATGCATATAGCAATTAGGTAAGAGAACGTTCTGGACAGTCGCACTCAAAAATGAGCTTGTCTGTCCTATTTTCTGCTGTGGCATGTATTTTTGATATCTTTTTACAAGTGCGGCTGTCCAGAACGTTCTCTTACCTAATTTCCATATACAACTTGCTCAAGCCCTGAAAACTATTTTGAAATGAACACTTCTGACGAGGTATCTGCTCAAGCTATATGATATGGGCATAAGGCAGCAATATGGGGAGAGCTGAAAAACAACAGTTTTTCAAAAACAGAGAAAATTGCATAACTCTAGCTTTTGAATAAATACTGGGACCTTGAACAAAAACTGAAATGATATCTATTACCGCAAGATCCTGAAAGACTGACTGAACTGCACACAAAACGGAAGTAAGGAATAAACTTAGATCATATGCAAAAACCTTCAGGAGACATATGCCCTGAACTTCTGCGGAAAGCTCAGACCCTTCTCCATACATGAACTTTAGGACTCCATTCATGGTTTGGCAGTTGCAATATAATAAAAATGACAATTCTACCTAAATTTCTATATATACTTAATTCATTACCATCTGCATACCCCTTTTTCAGCAGGGCAGCTAGACTTTTCTCTAAATTTATCTGGGTCGGCAAATGCCCCTGTGTGCCTCACATAGGCGTGCGCAGGGTGTGTGCCGGGTGTGCCTGGGCAGATCTTAATGCCCAGGCACACCACAGGGTTTTTTCACTGTCACAATGTTCGGCACCCCTGCTAACTTAGGGTGATCAGACATTCCCGGTTTCTGAGGACAGTCCCCGGATTGAGGATTCTGTCAGGGGGAGTGCCTATACTTATTGCTAACAGCCTAGCCCTAACAGGACATGCAGCAATGTCAATATCCATCCAGCGTGGTTTGGATTGGTGGGCAAGCCAGGAGCGTACGGCCTCAGTGACACTGAGAGTGAGTGGAGCTGTCAAAACCAAGCTCTGATGTCGGGGATGGGCGGGGCGGATATGCAGAAACACCAGTCTTGATGTAATAGAAGGTGTGCAAGACCACTCATTCAGCAGCTGGGGAAAATGGCTCAAGAGGGCATAGACGGGGGCCAGTCTGGACAGTAATAAAAAAGAAACACTCAATACACTACCAAAATATGAAAACTATACTCTTATCAATCAAGCGGGTGCATAGAAGATACCTTTAAATAAATAATGAAACCTATGCACGGACGGTGGATTTGGAGGGAGGGTAAGCGCCTCTTTGGGGTTCTGGGTGTGGAGGTTACACCAATGTGTTATATCAACATTGTATGCATTAAACATATTTTGTTATGGATGTATTGATTGTAATTAATTTTGTGTTTTTGTTGTTATTAGCTTGTATTTCCCCCGAAGAAGCTATTGCGAAACATGTCGGGATAATCAAGTACAAGCATTTCAATTTTTTTGTTATGTGGACCAGTCACTGTTTTGTAATTTTCCTATATGTAGATATCTACTTAACACATGTCATGTGTTAATTTTACTATATGAGA
Source organism: Lithobates pipiens (assembly GCF_037356315.1). NCBI lineage: Eukaryota > Metazoa > Chordata > Amphibia > Anura > Ranidae > Lithobates > Lithobates pipiens. The sequence continues at coordinate 1,113,969 of NW_027507755.1, read as the reverse complement.
ATAAAATAATTGTTTTTATATATTGTTTTTCTTTTTGTTGTATTTAAGCACCATAAAAATCCCCTCTTCCCTTGGTTCTTCTATTTATTAAAATCAACTAAAGACATGGTTTCCACAAAATACCAGCACTAGATGGGAAGAACTTGAAAAGATTCAAACGCAGGGAAATAATCAATACCACTTCCTCTTTGCTAGCCAATACAGCTCTCCACGAAACAAGACTTGGGGGGTTATTTATGAAAGGCAAATCCACTTTTCACTACAAGTGCAAACTACAAGTGTAAAGTGCACATGAAATTGCACTGAAAGAGCACTTGGAAGTGCAGTCGCTGTAAATCTGAGGTGTAGATCTGAAATGAGGGGAAGCTCTGCTGATTTTATCATCCAATCATGTGCAAGCTAAAATACTGTTTTTTATTTTCCTTGCATGTCCCCCTCGGATGTACAACGGCTGCACTTTTAATGCAATTTCAAGTGCACTTTGCACTTGTAGTTTGCACTTGTAGTGCAAAGTGGATTTGCCTTTAGTAAATAACCCCCTCTGTCCCCTACTATAAGAGCCTCCCTTCAGGCTTTGAGAACCCTCCTAAACACCTCTTATCAGGACTCCACACCTTCTTCACTTCCTCTACCTCTCCTAAGCTTGCCCACCATCATACCTGGCACAAATATAACCAGATGGGTGGAAAAAGGGATACAGGGATTACATACCTTACAACTTTTTGAGATGGGAATGAGGGACACCTATCAGAAAAAGTATGAAGGCATAGGACACATCCCTGGTCACGCCCCCTTAAAGGAGAATTGTACAAAATAAACAAGATTGGTTAAACCCACAAGTGTTTTTTTTTTTTACCACTAATATTCAAATGCAGAAATTTAGAAATCAGATGAAAGATTTAGTGCTGGAAAACACTTTTTGATAGATAAAAAGTGCATTTTATATACATCTATATAGATCAGACCAAAATGAGGGACATTGCTCCAAATCAGGGACACTTGGGAGCTATGGGATTAGAAGATATGATGATAGGTCCAGCTCCCAAAACCTTTAGATCCCTACAGATAGAATATGACTTGCCTAACTCAGAATATTACACCTATTTACAGATAGCACATTTTATTTGTTCCAACTTAAATACCTCCATAACACTACTATGGAGAGTAACTCAACACTACACTACACCTAACACCAGGATTAAAAGGATACCATTGGCCAGACTGGACTATATTTTCAGTACGCCCATATTATTAGCTAATTCGTCTTTTATTGACCCTTGCCCCTGCTCTGATCATGACATCACCTCATTAGAAACCTCACACATAGGTCTTGCACCATCTCCCATTAACTGGAGACTAAATGACTCTTTGTTATCAGACCCATCAATATTGCAATCCATTTCTACACACATAGAGAACTACTTCATAGAAAACACAAATGACGAAATTCCTCCCACAACACTTTGGGTAGCTCATAAAGCAGTCCTTCGTGGACATTTAATCAGCCTAGCGGCGAAGAAAAACAGAGAAAGACTAAAGCCCCATACACACTATCAGTTTTTCCTTCAGGTTTACCAAACCATGTATTGCAACGGCCTGCCTGATTGCATACAAATTGAAACTCCTAATGTTTGAGCTCATATTATATGGTTTTGGTAAATCTGAAGGAAAAACTCAGCAGAAAAACTCATAGTGTGTATGGGGCATTACAGACATTAGATGTCTTGCTAAAGACTTAAACTATTTATACAACAAATTACAACAAAACCCATCTCAAGAGCTTACCAAACAAATCCAAGACAAATATGCCAAGCCTTATACCTGATCCTATCAGTAAACACAGAAAAATCCCTTAGATTCTCAAAAGCTAAATTCTTGCTCCATAGTAATTCTCCCTCAGCAATATTCACCAGAAAACTCTACCAAGAACACAAATCTCTATAAACTTAGAGATCAGGCCGGCAACCTTGTCACACACCCAAGTTTTGAGTATCTTCTCTTCTTTTTACAGAGACCTTCTCTCTGGCCCTCTACCCTAACCAGATCAAACTTCAAAATCCTGGCTAGACGACATACAATTACCCTCTCTTAATGCTCAACAAATAGAATCTCTTAATGCATCTTGCTCAGACTCTGAGATAATCAAAATAATTAAATCCCTCAAAACCTCTACAGCACCAGGATCCGATGGTTTCTCCTCCACATACTACAAAAAATATGCTTCTCTCTTAGCCCCTAATCTGTCCAAACTTTTTAATCACATTCTCAATGGTAATCACTTTCCAGATGAGATGCTCCTAGCCAATCTATCCTTAATTCCTAAGCCACTTAAAGACCATTCCCTCCCGCAAAAATATTGCCCTATAACGGTCCTTAACAATGACCTAAACATTTTTGGAAGACTGCCAGCCGACAGACTGGCAGCAGTTTTTACAAACCTGATACACATAGACCAGACAGGTTTCTTCCTGGTCGTCAGATAGTCAATAACATTAGACTGGTAGCCAACATTATCCAAGAGACGCCAACCTACACTCTCGCCAGCTTTGCCTGCTAAGCCTAGATATTCACAAAGCCTTCGATAGTGTCAACTGGTCCTATCTTAACCACCTTTTGTCAAAATTTGGCATCTCTGATAATTTCCTGCAAGGCTTTAATGCATTATATCATTCCCCTCAGACCAAAATTAGAATTCCCGGATACAATTCAGAATTCTTCCCTCTTAGCAGAGGGACTAGGCAGGGCTGCCCTATATCCCCTCTCCTATTTGCACTAGCACTAGAACCTCTGGCCCAAAAAATCTGAAATAATATAGATATAAAAGGCTACCCCAAAAGAGATGGAGAGTTCAAGCTTAGCTTTTATGCAGATGATGCTCTCTTATTTCTCACGGAACCTCTCACCTCTATCCCATCCCTCCTTAAAGAACTTAATATCTTCCATGACATCTTTGGCCTTAGAATTAACATGAATAAATGTTCTGCACTAACTATTAATCACATTCATCACACATGTGCCCTCCTATCAAAAATGTTTCCATTTATATGGTGCTCTTAATCATTGAAATACCTGGGCATTGCGGACACTTCATCTCATAACCTCTTATATAAAACCAATTACCTCCGTCTTTTCTCCCATTTCACTTCCCTTCTCAAATCCTGGTCATCTTTCCATATCTCTTTCCATGGTAGATTATGTGCCATAAAAATGACAATCCTCCCTAAACTTCTTTATTACTTCCGAGCCCTCCCCATCAATGTTTCGAAAGCTAAACTTGCCTCTCTCCAAAGAGAACTCAACAAATTCATATGGGCGGAGACAGGGCTGGTGCAAGGATTTTTGACACCCTAGGCGAAACCTGATTTTGCTGCCCCCATTGGCCCCACCCCTGACTCCACCCCCTTTGCCCTGCCCATTTGACAGAAGGTGCCGCTATACAAGAAGCATCGGCTCTGCTTCCTCTAGCACTGGCTCCAGTGCTGCGTCTCTAATTACACTGCTGTTCGACTGAGTTAGTTACATGCTGCAGCCTGCAGAGCATGCAGACGTGGAGGGAAACCAGCGTCCGGGCGCCTCAATGCAGCAGTGTGCCCTAGGCGGTTTCCTAGTTTGCCTAGTGGTAGCATCGGCCCTGGGTGGAGAAAAAAGCCAGATGAAGTTATGCCCTCATGCACAGATCACAATCTAAGGGTGGACTGAGCCTTCCTAGCCTCTGGCTCTATTTCCTTGCTGCTAAACTGACGCAACTTTCTCAATGGTTCACACCTACCCAGGGAACTCCATGGAAACAATTCAAAGCCACCTCAATTTCCCCATTTTACTTACAGGGGATCTTGTGGTCTAAAACCACCTCCTATAGCAAACTTATTAAACATAACATAGTTGTAGCACAAGTTACCAACTATGGCTCAAGATCAAAAATGCCTTCAATCTAGTCTCAGATACTCCGTCACTAACCTCTTTTCTAGGTGACCCCAGATTCTCCTTGGCCTATAATAATAACCACTCTTTATCCCTCTGGATCAGTAAAAAATGAACCACTCTATATTCCCTACAGATAAAAGGAGAATTCTTCCCATTCTCCACATTGCAAGCTAGATATGATCTCCCTTCTTCTGAGCTACAACACATCCTCCAAATTAGAGCCTTTTATGCAAAACATTCCTCGCTCTCCACTCATTCCTCTAATACTTTCTTTGAAAAAATCTGTGTATTTTCAACTAGAGACAAAGGCCTCATATCACATCTATATTGCTACCTCAACAACCTTGATATACCTGACAAATCTGGACCAATGCTCCACTGGGAACTGGATCTAGACTGCTCTTTGACAGTAGATATGTAGCATACCATGTCAGATAATCTTCACAAAAGCAACAATACACTTGGTGTATCATTACTGTGGAGGAGTGCGGGGTGTAACAAGATGGCGTCGGCGGAATGTCACTTCCATTACCAATTCTGACGGGTCACCACATTTGACAGAACACCTGCAGCTACAGGCATGATCTCGGTATCAACTTTTTCCCTGAAGATATTCTTTAAAGTAAAACTGATCCTAGTGGCTAAATAGCTGCTGGATAAGATTTACATACAGCGGAAAGGGGTACCACTGCTTTCTGGTGCCTTTCCAGGCTCCTATCCCATCGGGGGGAGCCTGGGACTGAAGCCAACTTACCATAGGGATGCCCCGAGGCCCAGATTTCCTTGTTCATTTCTATGGTCTAAGGAACCAGAAGCGACAAAGATTGGGCCACTGCAGTTTTGCTCAGATGTAAGCAAGCAATTACTGGCTTGTGAAATCATCTGATCAAACTGATCTTGGCTTTAGCAAGGAGGAATCCCCCATCTCAAACTAGCAATACTACAACAGCCATGGGGAGAGGGGGGGCTTGCGGTTCCTAATTTTCAAAAATACTTTCTGGCTGGGCAGTTGACGGTGGCACACCGCTGGCTGACTGCTCCTCTGGATGATGCCTCTGTATCCCTGGAAGCGGCCTGTGTGGGCTCCTACGAGGCACTGTCTCATTTGGTATACAAGGTTCTAAAAGCTTCATACCCACTGACATCCTCCATGCGCTCAGTGATGAAGGCATGGGTCATGGCCCATGATCACCTAGTTCAACCAGACTTTCCCCTAATACCCCGCTGTGGAGGAACCCTAATTTAACTCACTTTTCTGGTTACCTAGACCCAGTGGTATGGACCAAATATGGTATCAAAACCTCGCTCCACATTGTATCAAACAGTTCTTTATTGTCATTTGATGAATTAAAACTAAAATATGATCTGCCAAACTCACACTTTTTCAGGTACATTCAACTGCGGCATGCTTTTTGCTTGCAATTTGGTGGGGAGCCCCTTGACCTTGAGCCCTGTGACCTAGAGCTACTGACCCTCAGGGAATCACTGCAAAAAACAGTTTCCTGCCTATATAAATACCTATTCCATGAGACGGCACTCCTGTTGGGGCCTTGCAGTAGAGCTTGGGAGGCTATAGCTCCGGGGCTGGACAGAGACGATTGGGAAGATATGTGGGGGACCGCGTTCCAGTATCTTGTATCTAGCAGAGACAGATTGATTCATTACAAATTCCTACAGAGAATTTACCTCACCCTGGCTAGACTGGCAAAGATGTTTGGGAATCAGCACTCCCTGTGCTGGAGATGCGCTGCATCCTTAGCTAACTTCATGCATATTTTCTGTGAATGCCCACTAATTAAATCTTGGCAAGCCATCACCTCCTGTATAAGGTTGGTCACCTCAATTTCTATCCCTATGTCCATCGAAGTATGTCTTCTACACTTAGTGGAGCCCCTGGCCACTACCAGGGCAATACGGACCCTTCTTACCCTGTTACTGTTTTACGCTAAAAAGCGCATTATCCCTTCATGGAAGAGCTCTGTGTCACCGACATTGAAATCTTGGAAAACATTGGTCAACAAGGCAGTACCCTTTTAGAAGGCTACATACGTGAGCAGAGGGGCTCTGAACAAATTTGAGAAGGTTTGGGGGGGGGGGGGTGGATGGCTTCCATGGACACGGTATCAGATTAACCACACTGGGACATAACCTAAGATCCTCTGTAGATAAGATAAAACGAAAGAGCGATTGTCTTGAAGGGCTAGAAGATTAGTGAGTGATTGAAGAATTTGCACACTGCACAGTTGGGGATGGGTATTTTTCCCCTAATTAAACCATGTCACTATGGGGTGGGGGGGAGCGGGGGGTCAAGAGCGTAACCATTCCACGGAGGACATCTGATAAAACACGGGGGAGCCGCGGAATTGTATCCTTGTGTCCATTGCCTCCGGCTGGAGGTAGGAACATTTGTGTACCTGTCTGGGCAAAGTTGGGGGGGGGGGGGGTGTACCACAAGTTTCTGTGAGAACTTTTATGCTGTATTATTTTTCTGTAGTGTAATGGCATGTTTGTGGCCGGTTGCAGCCCACGTTGTGTGGCTTGTTATAATATGTATTGTATAAAACAAAATAAAATAATAAAAAAAAAAAACTTATCTTGGCTTGGATAAGATTATTTTAAGGGCAGATGAGGGATCTGGGGTCTAATAGATTTCCACCAATGTCTCAGTAAAGAGAACCTGTCACTGCCCATGCTATCACAACGGATGTTGTCCCTTGTGATGGCATAATAAAAAAGCAAAGAATGTAAAGCACTCCCACCCTCGTGCACAAAGGGGCATGCATACATAGGTGCCATACACATAAGTAAGGTATTACCACAAACGTCAGAGTGAGAACAATAATTTTAATGCCAGACCTTTGTAACTCTATACTGATAACCTGGAAAGACTTCTAAAGCATAACTTATGGAGATTTTTAGGTATCATAGTTTGGTGCTGTTCCATGGGCCTACGCAATTTTGAAGCAAGATATTTTTAGTGTCTATTTACTCAGCAAAACATAATCTTTGGGATAGACCAAACAACCCCCTGTTCAGTTTGCACGAGAACTTTCGAACATTGTGAAAGTTTGGAACCGAATAACAAACTGCATTGAAGTCTATGGGATCCGAACATGAAAAAAATTGGCCATTTTGAAGGCTTATATGCAAGTAATTTGGCATACAATGGTTATGAGGGTCCGGGTACTGCCCTGGGAGACATGGATCAATGAAAAAAAAGTTTGTAAAAAACGTCATTATTAAACTAGCAGTGTTCACTATTGTAGGAGCATCCTCATTACTTGCAACATGGCTTTACTCATATATTCCAGTCACATTATTTCAACTACCTTTTTTTTACCTCAGGGCCCATTACCCCTCAGCAATTTTCTACACAACACACCATTACATCGTATTCACGCTCAGTCTTAAGCCCCATACACATGATCGGACTCTAAATAAACTTTGCCGTGGATTTCTGTACAAAAGGCATTAGCCGTGAACTTGTTAAGCATACACCCGATCTGACTTTTTCAGCCAACTTTCACCAAATCACGTGGTTTTTCTGCTCTTTACTGCCACGTTTGGTCAACTTCTGTATTGTTGTCTGATCTTTTGCATTGGTTCTGAGCATGCATGTTTGTAAAGTCTGATGGTTTTCTTTACACACATACGATCGGACTTTGCTCCATCAGACTTATGTTGTTGAAAAGTTTGTATGTTTGCACAGCCAACATTTGTCCGATGAAAACAGATAAAGTTTGTCCGATGGAGAGTACACACGGCCCGATGTTGCCTTAAAACAGCTAATTTGCATGTTTGTTGTCAAAAAGTCAGATCGTGTGTACGGGCCTTTAGATGTGCTAGGTGACATTAACACGTGTAATTATTGATCCTAGGGTGATGATCACCTTTTGGTTTACACTCATGCTTCCCTGCATTGCCGCATGCTGTGCCGTCTCAGCTCCCATGCCAGACGATGTCCCCAGCTACCTCCACACCTGCTACCGCGCCTCCTTTCACCACCTGACCCGTAAGTATGAGCGGTTGGCTTCTATACATTTGTTTCCTTTCCTTCCCTCATTTTTTAGGCACTTCTGAACAATTGTTTGGAACATTACTTTTCGTTCTATAGATATCCATCATACATCAGCTCCTGATAAGTGGCAAAATAACCACAAAACGCATTGAGCTTCACATGCAACATTTACATTCAACCATGCAGTTTTATATACTCTGTATTGTTTTTACTCAATTAATTTGAATAATTTTTCTAATGTGCATTATGTCAACATATGAATTCACTAATTGTGATGGATGAGCTTCAGATGCTACAATTACATTCAACCATGCAGTTTTATATACTCTGTATTGTTTTTACTTAATTTGTTTGAATAATTTTTCCAATGTGCAATATGCCAACATGTGAATTTACCAATCATGATTGATTACAGATTATGGAATGTGTAATAGTTAATAAAAATCCACAATATCTGAATCACATCACTCTTTTTTGCTTCCAAATCATATGCTTCTTTTAAAGTTCCATATTCTGTGTGAGTTTACAATAAAGTAAGTTCCAGTTTGCACCTACAGTAAGCTAGTGTTGTCTAGTTTGTGGGTGCAATATTCAGCTATAATACCTGGTTCCTGGTTCTAGAGTGGAGGAAGCTGCATCTTGATAGAGGCACCCAGGCTGGGTGCCAGGCAGTTCATTGCACTATTAGATACAATTATGAAAATATTCTTTCTATAATGGTGTGCTTTATACAATAACCAACTTCAGTCACAGGGACAATAAGTGAGATGAAATCACCCTAATAACTGTGTTTTGGCTGAAGATGTGCCCATGCATTTGGTCACTTTACCAGCCATCAGTTCCCCATTTTATAACCTTTTCTGATTATAGATGGCTGGGTAGGCAGGGTAGGTTGAGAAAGCTTTCACTGCAGTTTCAAAGTAATACACAGAATATTCTAATACAAATTAGACCAGGATGCATAGCAGAGAGAAGTAGATGCAAATGTAGATGGAATTCAGCAAATTAAACATTGTTGCATAAACATGTTAACCTTTTGCAGCCCATGTAATGCATACCGTATGTGCAACAGCAAAGGGAGCATGCTTTAACACTCACAAGCAGTTCATATGCGTCCATGGGTGGCAGACTTTTCTGTGCTCAGAGCGCGCTCACTGCACTTTCCAAGCACAGTGACCGAGTTCTCAATGACAGGCCCCTGGTCTCTAGTGACCACAGCTAATTGCAGAGGTCATGCGATCAGGCCACCAACTCGCCCCCTGGCATAATAGCCTAGTTAAAGGGTCACTAGGGCTAGGTGTGAAGGGGTTAAAACTTATATGAGATTTTAATGATTGGGTTTACATCAGTTTTTAAAAGCCTTTTTGAAATGGCATTAACATTATATGACATTAAGCTTCAATGAGATTTTTAGTGATTGGGTTTATATCTACTTTAAATTCTTTCTTTTATAAACCATTCCATTAATTTCACATCTTTCCTTTTCCTTTTGTAACTGTATATCTACAGTACATTTGAAGAAATTGGCAGCGTGATCTTGCTTGCAGATTGTACAGAAAGACAAGACAACCATGTTTTTATTATACAGATATGTTTCATGGTCATTTCATAATGTTCACTCAACACAACAGAAGTAGACATAATATGTTATTGATTGTTGAGTATAATGCTTTACTGTGATGGTTGCATATTGCCTGAGTTATTTTCAGTCATTGAACCTGATACTTTCATCTTCTTCTTTTGCAATATAGAAAATTTCACATTCATTTATTAAAAGAATAATACTGTATATACTATAAATAAATAAATTCCTGTTTTATACAGGCAGAGGGAGCTGGAGTACAGTAGACCCCAGAAATTCTCAGCACAGTACTTTAAGCCAATGGAAAACCTTTAAGGTCCAGTTTACCCTTGTGGTTAGGGCGTGGTAAAAATAAGCAGTTGAGTTGCTATTTTATTGCCTACGTTAAGCTGTAAAGACAACCAGAGAGGGATGTACACATGCCGTAGACACAATGCTCAGCTGCAGTGAAAATGAAAGCCCCTTTGTGTTCGGTGATGTGGAATATGGCTGCTTGTACGAGGATGTTGGGGGAGAAAACAGGCATGGCTAATGATCCACTGATGCATGGAAAGATGACCAATAGTTGCAGTGGCAGAAAGAACGATCGGCTCACGCATTTACAATACGGAGAGCAAAAATAAAAATACAAAATCCAATGATCAGTTGGTTAGCAGACATCATATATACAAATATTAAAAGATGTACCCATAAATGATGAAGGAAAATGGGGAGTGGGGGGACAGAAGAGGAGGGGGGCAAAATAATGGAAAATAAAATAAAGAAAAGGGTTCTCTGATCGGCCGGACGTGTGTCTATCTCTCTGTAGCTCATAGCCCTTGTACACACGGTCGAACATTCCGACCACAAAATCCGTCGGATTTTGTCCGAAACTGGTGTTGCATATAAACGGTCGGACAAAGATGCCTGAAAATCCGATCGTTCGGAATGTGATGACGTTGATCTGAGCATGCGTGGCACTTTGTCCGATTGGAATTCTCTTAAAACAATCGGACAAAGTCTGATCGGATCATGTTGTCGGAAAATTTTATATCCAGCTCTCAAACTTTGTTGGTCGGACATTCCGACAGAAAAAGTCTGATGGAGCCCACACACGGTCGGATTATATGACAACGCGGTCCGATCGGACATTTACCCATCGGAATTTCCGACCGTGTGTACAAGGGCTTACAGGTGTGGACTTGTTCTTTGAGCTTGGAAATAATGACCACCTGGCTTCATTACCAAAAAACGGACTCAGTACTATCTTCAGTTTGGACTATGTCGGTGCAGTGATTTTCTGCACTATACAGTGGTCCCACTGATCCAAGTTCCCATTTGGAGTTATATCCATCTTCTATCATCACACAGTCCCTGTCTCTTCAGACTGCATCCTGGGGGAATCTCTGTGGGCCTGTTCCGAGTGTTCACATCTGTCAGTCTCTGGGAGCACTGGCAATCGAGAGCTGATGGAGAATTATGTGTAAAGCTGCTTTCTTTTCAGGGTAGTTCCTGACAGGGTCCCTTTACAGCCTTAGTTGAGCTAAAATAAAAAAAAATCAACACAAGGGACATAAATTACAGTTAATCTGATGTGTCCCTTCTGTTGCTTCTTTTTATTTTAGGAGAACTCTTCCTCCATCCTACCCCCAAAACCCCAAACACATGCCTCTGTAATCTTCCAGTGGAGTAAGGGAAAATATAACTAAGGGGTGGTCAGGAGCTCCCATTAGGAGAGCTTGACCATGCCTACCCTTTCCTGTCAGATCCACCTTACACAGAAACCATACTACAGTTTTTATAAATGAATGTCACATGTTCTGTGAATGGGGGATAGATGGATGATTGATAGGTCCCCCCTCAATTCATAGATCTTGTGCTATTCTTAAACGCTGTAGTATAGCTTTTGTGAATGGTGGATCTGGCAGGGCCCCTTTCACTTGAATGGGTTGCATTTGACAGCAGTCTTGCCCACCAAACACAAAGGGAAATGGAGAAATCCCTCAAGGGGTGGGTCTATAATGGCACTGGTAGATTGAAGTCAAAGAGGTAGTAAGAATTGTAAAAATATAACATTTTATTACAAACTGTACATATACAAAACATCAAGTGAAAATAGTGTGTGACAACCATACATGAATATTGGAAAGATTAGATACAGACAACTAATGTGTTTCGAGACTCCTTCTTCAGAGGTGTCTTCAATATACAGTACATACAACTGTAAGGTGTAAGGGAACAACAACGCATGGCCTGCTGATGCATGTTCTTAAGCTTCACGATATGATTTATCACTCAAAAATCTGGAAAGTTGTGCTCAGAGCGGGGAAGAGAGCTCCAGCGGCTCACGGTGGCGCTAAAACTGAGGTATTTGGCACAATTATATTACAGAAACACACACATTGTACATTATATAATACTGTAATAGAGTAGATTCTAGGATTTTACAACCACTTTAACTCGGTTCACACTGGGGATTGCTGACAGGCAGGGAGGGAGAGGGGGAGAGAAGAGAATACATTACATGGTAAGACCTACCTAGAAAATAAGCCCTACTGTGTCTTTTGTTGGCAAAATTAATATAAGACCTGGTCCTATTTTCTGGGAAACACAGTATATCCCAAAGTTTGTAGACGCGATAACTTTTGCACAAATCAATCAATTGTGCTTCTTGGGGTGTTGGCCTAAATTGATAGCAGAATATATATTGACCTAAATTGATGAAAAAAATAGATGTTTTAATTTTTTTTATTAGATGTGTTTTATAGCAGATAGTAAAAAACAAAACAAAATTGTGGGTCGTTTTTTTGTTTATAGCGCAAAAAAAAATAAAAATAGAAAAAAACAGAAGTGATCAAATACCACCGAAAGAAAACTCTATTTGTGGCGAAAAAAGGGCAACAATTTTATTTGGATACAGTGTCACAAGAATACGCAATTGTCAGTTAACCACTTGACGCCCACCATATAGCAAAATCATGTCGGCAAAGTGGTTGCGTTATCCTGACTGGACGTCATATGATGTTGTCAGGATATCAAACTGCTGTGCACCCCATTCTGACACCGCAACTTCGATCTAGGTAAAGAGTCTCTGACAGAGACTCTTTACCATGTGATCAGCCGTGTCCAATCATGGCTGATCACGATGTAAACAGGAAGAGCTGTTGATCGGCTTTTCCTCACTCGTATCTGACAGACGGGAGTAGAGGAGAGCGATCTGCTTCTCTCCTGACAGGGGGGGTCTGTGTTGATTGTTTATTAGTGCAGCTCCCCCCCTCGGATGCCTGCCCAGGACCACCAAGATGCCGCCAGGACCACCAAGCATAGCCACCACACTGGACCACCGGGTATGCCACCCTAGACCACCAGGGAAATGCCAATCAGTGCCCAGGCAGCTGCCAATCAGTGTCCAGGCAGCTGTCAATCTGTGACAATGAAAAATGCCACCAGTAATGCCTATCAGTGAAATCTATCAGTGCCAGCCATCAGTGCCCATCAATGCCCATCAGTGCCACCTTTCAGAGTCCATCAGTGCTGCCTATCAGTGCCCAGCAGTGCCGTCTTTCAGTGCCACCCATAAGTACCCATCAGTGCAGCCTTTCAGTGCCCAGTGTCGCCTATCAGTGCCCATCAGTGCCACCTATGAGTGCCCACCAGTGGCACCTATCAATGCCCATAAGTGCTGCATATCAGTGCCACCTATCAGTTCCCATCGTCAGTGCCCATCAGTGCCACCTCATCAGTGCCGCTTTATCAGTGCCCATCAGTGCGGCTTATTAGTGCCCATCAATGAATGAGAAAACAAACTTATTTACAACATTTTATAAGAAAAACAAAGAAAAAAATTATTTTTTCAAAAAAAAATTTTGGTATTTTTTTATTCGTTAAGCAAAAAATAAAAACCACAGAGGTGATCAAATACCACCAAAAGAAAGCTCTATTTGTGGTAACAAAATGATAAAAATTTAGTTTGGGTACAGTGTAGCATGACCGCGCAATTGTCATTTAAAAAGTGACAACGCTGAAAGCTGAAAATTGCCCTGGGCAGGAAGGGGGGGAAGTGCCCGGTGTTGAAGTGGTTAAAGTAACACAGTGCCGTATCCCAAAGAATGACCCGGTCATGAAGGGAGGTAAATCTTCCAAAGCTGAAGTGGTTAATGATGGCCGTAGTTCCTCTTCAAGTCTCCAGGGTCATGTATGCAAAGTTACTTTTATTGTGAATGGCAATTTCATTTCTCTGACTTGCAGGAAGGACTTTCCTGCTTCCTACCTTTTAATAACTGTATCCAGAAGAACTGGATACACTGCAGGTTGGCTAGAAAACCCTTGCAAGAGAACATGTCGGCTGCGATTATTTATATCTTGAATAATGAACTACACAGGAGATTCATCCACATCTAGACTACCAACTACAGTATATCTATCTGCAGCACACGATGCACTGCGATTCCTGAGCCTGAAGTCACTGCATCCAGCATATTGTGCGTGCTGCAATGTGACCTCTAGTGGCTAATCATTTTCCACATTATGCAATTCACCACGCTCGAAGAAACCCTAACAGCACATCTGTTAGGACAGGCGTCTATAAATATCTGTTTAAAAACAATCTCTCCCTGCCATATATATTCAATTATTTATGGAGTTTGCAAGATGTTTGATTGTGTACTTATTAATGTACATTATCAACATAACATTTGTAGATCAGCCAAAAAACTAACAGTAGTCTGTGGACAGAATTTCATGCCGCCGTAGTGTTACAATGTTTATTCGGAGCTGTTTGCTCCTAAATTATGCAAGATCTTCATCACTTGAATGTTATGTACTATGCAGTGAGAGTTTTCAATCCCGTGAAACCGCTATATGTGCAGGAATAATGTGTTCTGCCACGTAGATTAGCATCTACCTATTTTTCTCTGCAACAAGAAATGTTTTATGTATTGAATTCTATTTATTTTTATTTTGTCATGCGAAGTGGGTGCTGAAATGTCACAGACGAAGCCACCTGCCCCTCAACCTGCAAAACATGTCCTTAATGAAAGGACCCAAGTGCTCCTGAAAAACAAGAAATCGGGCTCATGCTTAAAATATCACTCTTGGCTTTGCCGGCAATGTCTCCAGAGTTCTGCTAAATTGATTTATATTTATAAGTTTAGTGGGCCGCTTGTGTGTTTTTGGAAATACCTTGTTTCTCAAAATTGGAAAATTAATACTATTACGGTTACTGTTTATATAAACGCCCATCTCCAGGTAAAGTTAAGGAGGTTCTTCACGCTGTTTGAAAAAATGAAAAGTCAGCAGCTACAAATACTGTAGCTACAGGCATACACCACTTTTAAGTACACAATGGGGTCTATTTACTAAAGCTGGAAAGTGCAAAATCAGACTCACTTCTACATAAAAACCAATGAGCTTCTAACCTCAGATTGTTCAATTAAGCTTTTGTAATAAAACCTGGAAGCTCATTGGTTTCTATGCAGAAGAGAGCCTGATTTTGCACTTTCCATCTTTAGTAAATAAACCCCAATTGTGTACTTAAGAGTGGGGTATGCCTGTATTGACTTTTATAAAAAGGACACTTGCCTGTCCAAGAATTTTGAACTGTCCTCACCCAGGCCAGTTCTTCGCTAGTATTCAGTTCAGGTCCCTGGTGCCAGCATGTTTAGTGTAGGAAGCCAACTGCGACTCCTTGCAGTTTCCCAGCCAGCTTCCCACTGCATATTTGCGAGCCTCTCTGTTCTATGTGAACGTTCTACAGCCTACAAGGACATGTGACGTGTCCTAGAAGGCTGTGGGCAGGAAGGGGGGTTTCAGAACTGTTGGTTGAGTCACCTAGGATCCGACCGGAAGTGGGAGCGTGTACCTACCAAAACTAAAACAAAAGTTCCAAAAGAAGAAGAGGAGGAGGTAGGAGGACATAAATCAGAACTTCCCCTTTAGAGTGAAGTTCTGCTTTAACCCCCCTGGCGGTGTTCCCAAGTCTGGCTCGGGGTGGAAGTTTTGTACCAAAAGCGGTAACCCCGAGCTATACCCGGGACCGCATCGCTGTATGCAGGAGGAGGTTTACTTACCTTCTCCCTTGGATCCAGCGATGTCCCACCGCTGTACGAGCGGCTCGTCTTCCGCTCGATTCATAACGGAGCCAATCTCCTTTCCCTGCGAGCGTTGCGACGCACGGGGACGGAGATCGGCGCCAGATTCAAAAAGTGAAACACACAGTATATATACAGTATAATGTAATCTTACAGATTACATTGCTGTATGTAATAATTTCACATCCCCTTTGTCCCTAGTGGTCTGCCCAGTGTCCTGCATGCAGTTTTATAATATAAAAACTGTTCTTTATGCTTGGAAACTGGAGATTGTCCATAGCAACCAAAACTGTCCCTTTACATCAAAAATGATTTTAGACCAGCTAGAAAAGAGCGATAATAAATTGGAATCACTCGCAGAATTGAGCGATAGCGATTTGTGGGGAGATCCGTCATCAAATACTGAAAAGTAATGACAGTGACAATTCTGCAACTGAGCAAATTTCAGTGATTTTGATTTGATTACATTATTGAATCATTTTTATTATTGTTATATTATTATTTGGTACAATTATTTATAGTTATTTATTATATTATAATTTATGATTTCATTTTTCAAACTTTATCATACCCGGGATGTCTGCTAGACTCTGGTTTGGACAGATTTAAGTGAGTTATTCCTAAGAATTACAGGACTACAATATAAAACGCCAAATTTTCATGCAAAATAATTGTACCGCTTTCAGTACCTAAAATCCGAAATAATCGTACCGCAAGGGAGGTTAAACCCTCTCTCACCCGTCCATCCCGACCACTTTTATCACTCATTAATAATTTTTTTAGTTTATTGACATCTAGAACCAAAAACAAAAAATGTACCTGTCCTTACTGTAGATATGGCAGCTACCTTAGTTATGATTTTCAGGATAATATATTTTGGTTTATACAAGAATACAGTATGACTTGTTGAACCTGCTAGAAATATAGTGTTC
Organism: Lithobates pipiens; assembly: GCF_037356315.1. Lineage (NCBI taxonomy): Eukaryota > Metazoa > Chordata > Amphibia > Anura > Ranidae > Lithobates > Lithobates pipiens. The sequence continues at coordinate 1,097,445 of NW_027507755.1, read as the reverse complement.
TCAACACTTCCTGTGAGATGAACTAAAAGCATAAGTAATGTTACCTTTCTTTTGTAAACCAATAATCCTATCATCCCCCATCTAATGGAGATGATAAGAGGAAAACATGTCTAAAGCCTTGTACACACGGTCGGAGAATCCGTCGGAATGCATCTTATCGGACTGTGTCGTCAGATAATCCGACTGTGTGTGGTATGCATCAGACTGATTCCGTCCGAATCTCCGTCGGACCCAATTTTACAACATGTTGGAAATATTTCCTGACCAACTGGTTTGATCGGACATACTCCGATCATGTGTAGCGAATTTTGATCGGACCAAGTGCCACGCATGCTCAGATCAAATTCCTACATCAAAGCTATTGGCTACTAGCCTGAATGTAGTCCCATCGTAACGAAATAACGTCATCACGTTCTGAAAGATCGGATTTTTCGACAACTAAGGCCGCGTACACACGTGGGGACTGTTCGCTCAACTTTGTCCGCTGAACAGTGTTTCGGCGGACAGTCCACTCGTGTGTGGGCTTTCAGCGGACAGTTTCAGCGGACAGTCTGCTGAACAAAGTTTTTCGGAAATTCCGAAAAACTGTCCGCTGAAACTTTGTTTCAGCGAACAGTCCCCTCGTGTGTAGGCTTGTTCGTCAAACTAAGTTCCGCGCATTGCTCAGAAAGGATTTACACGCCGAAGTTTGCATTGCAGTGTATAGGACGTCGTATTTTTCGTCCCGTCGTACGTGCCGTTCACGTCATCGCGCACGGTTTCAGCGGACTGTTCGTTCGTCGTGTGTGGGCAAGTCCGTCCATGCTAATTTTGAGCGGACTGTCCGCTGAAACTGTTTGACGGACAAAGTTGAGCGAACAGTCCCCGCGTGTGTACGCGGCCTTAGTCCGACCGTGTGTATGCAACAGTTTCGGACACAATCCGTCGGACTAAATCCGACGGACAAAATCCGACGGATTTGGTTGGCAAAATCTCTGACCGTGTGTACGTGGGCTAAGTTTCAGTTGTCAATCATTGTTTACTCCAAAGATGCAGTGGATATGCTTTGAATAAAAAATGTAAAACCTTGTTTTTCTACCCTCTATCTGCCATCAAGTTTGCCTCACTAGAACCTCTTCTAGTGGTGATCCAGTGCTGTAGTTTGTGATCGGTCCCCTCTCTGTGATGTTATCACGCCACTAAAGTCTCTTGATGACTGTGAGAATCCCACCAATGGAAAGGCAAAGGGAAGTGTCCGTGTCACCCAAGCAGCAACATAAGCACCCAAAGGGGGACTCCTGCTCTGTGCTGTCCAGATAAGAGAAGACTTGGGATTAAGTGCCTCACATGACTGAAGATTTTTTTTTCTTTTTTTTGGATATAGTAGGGGAGCTTTAGAATCCCTGTAGGTGTTTTTCATTATCTGTGTCCCTGTTGGGGAGATTCACCTTGGTGACCATTGGTAATGGAGGCAGTACATGATGAGAAATCCAACATTTTACACCTGTTACCAGAAAAGGAGTAGAGGACAGTGCTGCCAATGGGGACACATGCTCTGATGACCAATAGCTTAGAGGATTTGGAAAAATCTTCCACTTGCTTCCTGCTGAGGTTCCAATAAAAATCAGACCTACCTCAGATGGCTGAATAGGAGGAATAGACAGAGAAAGTGGACACAATTAGAAAATTAGGAAACTATTATTGGTTGGGTGATTTTTATTTGTATATGTTTATGTTTTTAATAAATATTTTATATATATTTTTTTTACATGCAATCTTTGTTTTACATACAATCTTTGTTTTTACAAATATGTTGTACGTGATGCACTATTGGCAGTGGATTAAAAAAACACTGTGGGACTTCTAAAGAGAAATTGTGACAGTAATGCCGCGTACACACGATCAGACTATCCGGCCGATCTCCCCAAAAATCAAACCTACCTCAGATGGCTGAATAGGAGGAATAGACAGAGAAAGTGGACACAATTAGAAAAATTAGGAAACTATTATTGGTTGGGTGATTTTTATTTTTATTTTTACTCCGAATGAGTGGACCTGCTCACACATGACCGGACTTTTCCGGCGGACTAGCGGGAGTCCGCTATACTTTTGAAATGAACAGACTTGACCACAAACGGAGGAAAGTCCATTCATTTTGAACGCGGCTCCAGGTACCTGGGACTAGTTAAGAAAGTCAATGCGCGGCGCCCCCTTCCCCAAAGCACCCCCCATATGGAGGGCACGTGGCCTGGTACGGCTCAGGAGAGGGGGGCGTTCGCTTGTCCCCACCCCCTTTCCTGACTGGCGGGGCTGCATGCTCGGATAAGGGTCTTATATGGGCCTTGGGGGGGACCCCCACGCCGTTTTTTCGGCGTACAGCTTCCCCTTTAAGTCCATACCAGGTGACGGGGACAGCGACGTGTCAATCTCCAAAGGCGGCGACATTGACTTTCTTCGCTAGTCCCGGCTACCTGGAGCCATGTTCAAAATGAACGGAATTTCCTCCATGTGCGGGAAAGTCTGTTCATTTCAAAAGTCCGGCGGACTAGCACACACACACAAGGCCAGATTGTGCGCCGGACTCGCAGTCCGGCGGACAATTTTGGAGTCAAAATTACTTTCTAAGTCCGCTGGACTTTTGGGGAAAAAAAGTCAGCCGGAGCCCACACATGGGCGGACCAAGTCTGCCAGATAGTTTGATCGTGTGTATGGCCATTACTGTTTCCACTCAGACTTTCTGTCTCTTTTTCAAACTTTGTAGCTGCGCTATCTAAAAAGACATGCAGGGAGGGGGAGAGTGATGGAGGGCAACCACTGTTCAGACTAATTCAGATGGGTGTATACATTTCACCTTAAAGGGGTTGTAAAGTTTCAGATTTTTTACATAAAAATAACAAACATGTTTTACTTACCTGCTCTGTGCAAGGGTTTTTCACAGAACAGCCCAGATCCTCCTCTTCTGGGGTGCCCCACTGGGACTCCTGGCTCCTCCCCTTCATTGAGTGCCCCCATGGAGAGCATCATCACTGACTGTGGAAACTTCACACTGGACCTCATGCAACTTGGATTCCATGCCTCTCCACTCTTCCTCCAGACTATTGGACCTTGATTTCCAAATCAAATGCAAACTTTTCCACCGTCCGTGATGATGTGGGGAGCCATGTCATCTGCTGGTGTTGTGTTTTATCAAGTCCAAAGTCAGCGCAGCCCTCTACCTAGAGCACTTCATGCTTCCCCCTGCTGACCAGCTTTATGGAGATGCTGATTTCATTTTCCAGCAAGATTTAGCACCTACCCACACTGCCAAAAGTACCAAGACCTGGATGTATGATCATGGTGTCACTGTGCTTGATTGGTCAGCAAAACTCGCCTGACTTAAACCCCATAAAGAATCTGTGTGGTATTGTCAAGAAGAAGAAGAAGCAACCTGGGCTTCCATAACACCTCAGTAGTGCCACAGGGTGATCACCTCCAGGCCACGGCGCATCAATGTAGTAATTCATGCAAAAGGAGCCCCGACCAAATATTGAGTGCATACTATACTGTACGTGGACATACTTTTCAGTAAGCCAACATTTCTGTATTAAAGCGGAGGTCCACCCTAAAATGGACCTCCGCTCATCGGAATCCCCCCCCCCCCTCCGGCGCCACAATCGGCACCTTTCAGGGGGGAGGGGGGTGCAGTTACCTGGATAATCCAGGTAACTGCACCCACTTCCGGGCTAGCTCTCTGCGGAACGGGCGTACGTTACGCCCCCGTTCCGCAAGCGCCCGCCCCCTTCAGCAAGTGCCCCGCTGCCTGCTGGGAAACACACAGCTCCCAGAGGCAGCGGGGACCGTCCGGATTGCGCCGCGCGGCTCGCGCATGCGCAGTAGGGAACCGGGAAATGAAGCCGAAAGGCTCCATTTCCTGATTCCCATACCCAAGATGGCGGCGGGACCCGGCAGCCGAGCGAGCGATCGGCTTCGGGTGCCGACATCGCGGGCGCGCTGGACAGGTAAGTGTCACTATTTAAAAGTCAGCAGCTGCAGTATTTGTAGCTGCTGGCTTTTAAAAAAATAAAAAAAAAACGCGGAGTCCCGGTGGACTCCCGCTTTAAAAATCCTTTTTTTTATTGGTTTTATGTAGTATTCAAGTTTTCTGCGATACTGAATTTCGAGTTTTCACTAGCAGTAAGCCATACTCTTCAAAATGAAAAGCAATAAATGCTTGAAATATATCACTCTGTGTGTAACGCATCTATATAAAATATATGATTTTAACTTTTGAAATGAATTACTAAAAAAAATAAAAAAAATAAATAAGTTTTGATGATATTCTAATTTTATGAGATGATATATTCTCTGAAACATACATCCCTTGTATGCTGTCCATTTCTGAATATACTCTGAATAAACAGGATTTATATCCATCAAAACTGCAGGTAAAGTTTCTGGGTCTATTTGTTCATGTTTTTTTTTTAACCACTGTTGTTTTTTTGCTAGAAAATTACTTAGAACCCCCAAACATTATATATTTTTTTCAGACACCCTAGAGAATAAAATAGCAGTCATTGCAAGACTTTATGTCACACCATATTTGCGCAGCAGTCTTACAAGCGCAATTTTTTGAGAAAAAATACACTTTTTTTGACTTAAAAAATAAGACAACAGTAAAGTTAGCCCATTTTATATATATATATATATATATATATATATATATATATATATATAGTGAAAGATAATGTGAGATCTGGAGTCAAAAAGACCTCAGATCTAACATTTACACTAAAATGCAAAGACATGCAGGTAGGTTAATTGGCTTCTGTCCAGAAATAGGCCATAGTATATGAATGGGGACCTTGGAATGTGGGCTCCTTGAGGGTAGGGACCAATGTGAGTGTGCAATGTACAGGGATAGGGACAATTGTAGACACTCACTCAATTTGAACTGGATGGACTGGTGTCTTTATTTAACCTTACTGACTATGCAACTAACTAAATGTAAAATTAAAAATTCCCCTTTAAGACCATTGGTGACGTTTGACGTTGCTTCCACCATTCAATTTAATGGAGCCAAGTGGTGCCTATCTTTCCCTCACTCTGCTCCATGTCTGTCAGGGGGAAGGACGCGATTATTTCTGGAGCCGTTGGTGATGGTGGAGATGACTGGTAAGTGGCGGGAGGAGGCCAGTCTCCCGGCCCCAATAAAAGTGATTTAGCAGGGAATCCGCCGTTGAGACCACTTTTATCTGAAAGTCAGCCGCTCGCCGTTGAAACAACCAGGGTTATGGCAGCTATCTGTTGCCGAAAATGTATCCTTGCTTAAAGTGTTACTAAACCCAAGACCCTGCATTCATTATATCTGGTCTCCCACAGTACACAGAACATGGAAATGCAATTTTTTTAGTAAATATAAACTGATAAATGCCTTTTCTCAGCAGTATACAGGCATATCCCACCTTTAAGTACACAATGGGGTTTATTTACTAAAGCTGGAAAGTGCAAAATCAGGCTCACTTCTACATAGAAACCAATGAGCTTCCAGGTTTTATTACCAAAGCTTAAAGTGGTTGTAAACCCTTACAACACACTTTGACCTCCAGGTAAGGCTAGATTAAGGCTTACCTGTAGGTCCAAGAAATATCTCCTAAACCTACACGGTTTAGGAGATATTTGCTGAAAGACAAGCACCGCTGTCTACGGCGCATGCGCCGTAGACAGCGGCGCGCAGGCGCACTGAGCGCGCCACTGTCAACGGCGATATGCCGCGCGTGGCGGCTCCCGTGCGCAATGCGCGGGAGTGACGTCATCGTGGCTTCGCAGAATGACAGTAGCGGAGCCGCGAGACCCACCGAGAAGATGGATGCGCCGGACTACAGGGGACAGCGGTGACTTCGCTGGCTCCTGTGCCAGGTAAGTGACACATAATGGACTACTATGCGATGCTTTACCTTTGCAGGGAATGAAAGAGGAAGTAAACTCATCAGGGTTTACTTCCTCTTTAATTGAAGAATCTGGGGTTAGAAGCTCAATGGTTTCTATGTAGAAGTGAGCCTGATTTTGCACTTTACAGCTTTAGTAAATAAACCCCTTTGTGTAAAAGTGGGGTATGCCTGTATAGCAGTCTTCTGACTTCTATCAGTGTCTTGCTGGGCACTGGTTAAAGCTTGTAGGAGGAGTTCTCATTCTTCTCTGACTGTCCTATGAGGCTGTATGACCCCTGATCCTCTGTCTGGACAGTGCTGATTGGCCCTGTGCTAATCACAGGCATCCTCCCCAAAAAAAAAAACAACTCTCTACCAATACACGCTAAACTGAGCATGTGCAGAGTGCCCCCAAGGATCTGTACTATTAGGAGATAGATTGGGGACAGTGAAAGAAGAAGTCAGAATCAAATAGCCTTTTTCTACAATGTGCAGGATTAACCCCTTAGGTTTCGCAGTGAGTATAACAAGCATGCTTTACTGCATATACACACTGTTTTGACTGTTGTGGGTTTAACACTTCAAGAAAAACCCTTACCTATGTGATTTTGATTGCTGTCCCTTTAAAGGCTGACTACCCAAGTACTGGGCATGCCAGCTGACAGTAGAAGAAGAAGTTGATGAGGTGAGGGGCCACAAACAGGCATCCAGGATATTAGTGAGTAGCAAGAGACGGTCCCTCGGAAGCCTAACCTTCAGACGACCTGCAGACACAGAAGACCATTCTATGAACAAGTGACTTCTATGTAGCGGACCAAAACACTAGGCTGCTTTTTTAAATAGTTTGAACACAAAATGGCATAACATGGAAATACCCTTTTAAGAAAAGTCTGGGTCAAATGTTCTCCACAATATTAATCTTTTTAAACTGCTACAGAAATAAAACAAATCTATAAAATACAAGAGAATAATAATCATTTTCTTAATGCATGAAAAGATGACCTAATTACTAAAGGGAAGCTAAAGAAAAGGGATAAATTAAACGCATGTAGAGTTAAGACGCATTAAATGCTGAAAAAGAGTTTGCAACTGACTAACAAACAAAAAAGGCCATAAAAACAGCCTGGATCCTGAGGGTGGCTATTAAAATCACATACTGAGTGTATATTAGGTATATGGATGGATTGAACTTAAAGAAGGAACATTAAAGGAACACATAAAAAAAAATCTAATTTGAGTTACCAGGAATGCAGTAATACAAAACATTTCTTGTTGACACTTAAATGTATCAAGACAAGGAAAAAAATCATACAGCATGATGCTTTTTGTGCTAATTAGACCAAATCCAAATACCGTCTTGAGAATACGCGAGGCAGAAGCAGCAGTACATTGCCCTCTGAGACATACTTTAGTCAGCTAGCATGTAAGGATGCATAAAAAAATGAGAATGCGTTCTGTTTAGTTGAATAAGGCCACTGTTTGTAACTCTTTACCATAAACCTGTCATCCTGTTTCTCTTGGCCATGCTACTGCTTTAAAGAAAGTATCCATTAGATTAGTAAAGAATATAAGGAGCAGCAGGATTTGTATGAGCACACAGGGTTTAAAAGTTGCTAAACAGCTGGAGAATGGCAAATTGACCATTGCTACTCTAGGTGACCTGAGCCACAAAGTGATTAATAGTGTTGCCTGTATTAGATGGGCCAGCATTTTTTTTTTTAAACCTGACTCGAAATCCATACACCATTAAAGTGGTTGTAAACCCTCCCCCACAACTTTGTCCCATGTAAATCAGCATAAAAAAACCCTAATGAACACTGTAGTTATCTCCTTACTTGCTTAGTATTGTTGTAATGCTTGTTGTTCTGTAGAATGAAGTCACTGAGCATGCCCAGATCTCCCCTGATTTAAGGCACACCCTCTATGTCTTATATATCTGTTATCAGGACTTCCTACGGCACAGCTCTGAACTCTGCTAATCACTCAGAGCTAGCTCCTACACAGCATGTGACCTCACATACAGTCTAAACTTGGCCATTACTGCAGTCTTATCAGCTGAAGCTGATAAGTCTGACAAAGGAAACATTAGACATCAGCACAAGTAAATACTATGCAATAAACAAGTAAGCTATGAACAGGGAAGCAGGGTTGCCATAGAAACATTGGATTGAGAAGGAGGCTTGGTTAACAGTACAGGAAGTGCTCAATGCAAGGGCGGAAATACATTCCACTGTGCACTCAGAAAACAATACTTGGTGCTGCCTAACCCCTGGAAACAAGTTTTTTAAAGTTTCTTTAAACAGTAAGTAATATGCGATTTGGGCTGGATTACAGTGGCTATAGTCTGATAATGACTTATTATAATGGACTAACTGAAAAGAAGCATCAGAGTGGGAGAGTTTACTTCCTCTTTAAAGTCAATGTTGAAAGAATTTAGATGAGCTGTTCAGCAGGCTTGACGAATGCCACAGCCTTGTATGAGGTCTTCCAGCAGTTCTGAAGTGATCCAAAGCATCACAGCAATCTTGGTGGCGGTCAAAAGGGCGCTTTTGGAATTTTTATAACTTTGATAACACTAGGGGTAGGCCTTCAAAGAAAGCAAAGCCTCTGATTGACCAGCATTTTTTTTTAAAAACTCGACCCGAAATCCATACACCATTAAAGTCAATGTTGAAATAATTTAGGTGAGCTGTTCAGCAGGCTTGAAGAATGCCACAGCCTTGTATGAGGTCTTCCAGCAGTTCTGAAGTGATCCAAAGGATCACAGCAATCTTGGTGGCGGTCATAAGGGCGCTTTTGGGAATTTTTATAACTTTGATAACTTTATAACTTTGATAACACTAGGGGTAGGCCTTCAAAGGAAAGCAAAGCCTCTGGTTGACCACATTATTGACAACCCAACCACTGACTGGCCAAGATTCCAAGTCACCATGTTAACACGTAACAACAAGTTACACTTTCCACTTAATGGGGGCAAAACTGAGGTGATCACCTTCAGCGATTTGGCCACCCCCCCCCCAGATATTCCACCTTGGCCTCCCTCATTTGGTCCTGCTCCAAAGGCCGCCCCCCAGGTCCGTGATCTGGGATTCGTCCTAGATTCAGGTTTAACTCTGGCTCCTCAGGTAAAAAAGGTTGTCAGTGCATGTCACTGGCAGCTAAAACTCCTGAGGGGCTGCTTAAATATCTGGATATCTCGGACAAAAAAACTGTCAACTGTGCCACGATAGGTAGCTTCCTAGACTACTGCAGCTCTCTTTATTTGGGATTGCCAAAGATACTAGTGCAGAAGCTTCAACTTATTCAAAATGCTGCTCATGGATGTCCCGTTGAGGGATCATATCACCCCTGTCCTCTGTGCCTTGCATTGGCTCCTGGTCCACTATTGCACCTTATTTAAGGTAGGATGTATTATGTTTAAGATTATGAGAGGCCTGGCCCCAAGCTATCTCTGCTTGCGTTTTCATAAACAAGCTCTTGTCAGATCACTCAGATGTATCGGCAGAGATCTCCTCTACATTTCGGTGCCTAAGAAGACACGGCGTGGTGGATAGGCCTTCTCACACCCGGGTGCCATACTATGGAATAGCCTCCCTGGCTTTTCACGCAGGCATTTCCTGCATAGTCTTTTTTTTTATACCCTTCTGCCGTTCTGTTCTGCTTCTGGTCCCTGGGCCCTTTCTTTCCAGGATCTTTGCTATGCACTTCAGGACCCTTTGGGGTAAGACCGCGCTATATTAAGATTCCTCTCAACTCAACTAAACCTAAATCACTGGCTAAAACTAAAAATGTTCAATGCGGTGTAAAAATGGTCAAAAATCAGATCAACACTCAATTGTGAATCCAGGTTTAGGTATAAGGTATAGTAGTCAATAGTCCTAACAATATCTGAAAAACAACAACAGGATGGGGGACTTTGGCCGCTGTACTTCCCTAAAACTACCCTGCTTAGCTAAAATCTAACCTTTGGTATAGTCACCAGGCAGGGGAATTGCTAGGTCTACAAAAGATCTGGGGCTAGAGCCCATAGCAACGTAGTAAAGAAAGTCATGGACATGGGCAGGCTTACACATGTATATAAAGTAATATACGTGTGTGTGTGTATATATATCCCCAGAGAGCCAACCAATTACATCAAGGTCCCCAGAGAGCCCCCCTTACATCAGGGTCCCCAGAGAGCCGCCCCCCTTACATTAGGGTCCCCGCAGAGCCTCCCCCTTAAATCAGGGTCTCCAGAGAGCCTCCCCCTTAAAATCAGGGTCCCCAGAGAGCCTCCCCCTTGCATCAGGGTCCCCAGAGAGCCTCCCCGCCCCTCCCCTTGGGGACCCCTGAAGAGACTCGGGGCTATGGGGCCCAGATTTGGGGCTATAGCCCCAAAAGCCACCCCCTAGTGACTCCACTGTCACCAGGGTTAGAGTTTAGATGACCAATATATAACCCAGCAGCTGGTGTGCAGTCACAAAGACATCTCATAAAGTTAAATTGCTGGCTGCGAGGTGCAAGGCATTGGATTGCCTCACAGTGGGGGTTATTTACTAAAGGCAAGTGCACTGCAAGTGCACTTGGAAGTGCAATAGCTGTATATCTGACGGGAAGAACTGAAAAAAGGGAAGCTCTGCTGATTTCTATCATCCAATCATGTGCAAGCAAAAATGCTGTTTTTTATTTGCCTTGCATATTCCCCTCAGGTCTACAACGACTGCACTTCCAAGTGCACTTCCAAGTAGTAGTGCACAGTGGATTTGCCTTCAATATATAAACATCATTGTGTTGTACTGAAAAATTACTGCATGCAGTGCAGTGTAAACTGAGCACAAAAGAGACACAGCACTTTTTGTCGGGACCCCCGTGAGTCCGGTCGCGGGACCCGCGGACTCGATCGCCGCGGGCATCCCCGCGATCGTCTCACGGAGCGGCCGAATGGAGGAAATGCCGAGTAAACAGCATTTCTCCATTCTGCCTAGCAACTAGTGACGCTGATCTCTGCTCCATGTGATTGGAGCAGAGATCAGTGTTCACTAAATGAAAGCCCAACCCCCCCACAGTTAGTAACACACCCCTAGGAACACTTAACCCCTACACTGCCACCCACTGGTTAACCCCTTCACTGCCAGTGTCATTTACACAGGAATCACTGCATTTATATAGCAGTGATTACTGTATAAATGACAATGGTCCCAAAAATGTGTCAAAAATGGCCGATGGGTCCCCCACAATGTCGCAGTCACAATAAAAATCGCTGATCGCCGCCATTACTAGTAAAAAAAAAATAATAAAAAAGTATTAATAAAAATGCTATAAAACTATCCCTATTTTGTAAACGCTATAACTTTTGCGCAAACCAATCAATAATCGCTTATTGCGATTTTTTTTACCAAAAATATGTAGAAGAATACGTATCGGCCTAAACTGAGGGAAAAACATGTTTTTTTATATATTTTTGGGGGATATTTATTATAACAAAAAGTACAAAATAATGCGTTTTTTTCAAAATTGTCGCTCTATTTTTGTTTATAGCGCAAAAAATAAAAACCGCAGGGGTGATCAAATACCACCAAAAGAAAGCTCTATTTGTGGGAAAAAAGGACGTCAATTTTGTTTGGGAGCCACGTCGCACGACCGCGCAATTGTCAGTTAAAGCGACGCAGTGCCGAATCGCAAAAAGTGGTCTGGTCTTTGACCAGCAAATTGGTCCGGTCTGAAAGTGGTTAAAGTAGTGCACAGAGCTTACTTTACTCCTTCCAGGCTACACAATATGAATTTATCTCATTCCCCTGAGTGTTGGAGATGCGGCCAATCCCCAGGTGACTTCACCCATATGTTCTAGACCTGTCCGCCCATTGTTGAGTACCGGAAGGACGTATTGTCCACCATCAATGTGTTCACTCAGACCCGATCCCAATAGCCATGTAAGTCTGTCTACTGGGCCTGATAGATAAACTCATCTCTACTAGAGTGGGGAAGACCTTAGCTGTTCTCCTTCTTCTGTTCTATGCTAGAATGGCTATTGCCATGCACTGGATGAAGCCCCCCCCCCCCCCCGTCTCCCCTTTTGGAAACAACTCATAAACAATAGCCTTCCGCTCTACAAGGATACATCTGCCAACCGTGGCTGCCCAGGAAAATATGATAAAGTGTGGTCCAAGTGGATCCTTCCTCTACCTCCTGATGCTTTGATATGCCATATGGCCTTATGGTACTGATATCCACTAGATCTTCATATGTAACTGAGCCCCCCAGTTCCAGACTCCCCTGAAGGTGAGACAGGAGGAGTCGGGCACAAAGTAGCACAGGTTGCTTGTGGAGCTGCTTGCAGAAAACTCAGGAATACTCAGGAATACTGCTGTTGTAATTAACAGAGTCTGCAGGCAGGTAGCACCTGTGAGGTGTCACAGGTCTGTAAAGTCACATAATAGAGATAAGAGAGCAGTCAACACAATCCAAGATCAGAACCAGGTGGAAAGCAGAGCAGACAAAGTCAGGTGGAAGCCGGGTCAAACACGATAAGCAGGCGGAGGGTATCCATGAGACGAGCCGGGGTCAGGGACTAGAGATAGGCAGACAGGTCGGGAACAAGCCCAGTCAGAAACTAGGGATCACAGGAGCAAGGTATCACAGGAACACAGGTAACAAGCTGAGATCAGTCAGCAACTTCAAGCACTGATACACGTCCTTATAAAGGCTCATGTGAGTAGCACCTCCTCTCAATATGCTGCTTTAGGCTATATAATGCCACCTGGAAATTGCACCAAATTCATCTAGATGTTACTCAGGTAAATGTGGTAATTAGGCTACTCATTATTCACCCCTGCGTGGCTAACACAACACTGATTTTTTTGGGTTCTTTAGTTGGTTGTTTGTATTGTACTTTGTAAATACAATAAACAAACTAAAAAAACTCAGAGGGCCCAGACAGGCAGGGTGGGGACCCCACCTAGGCCTATCCCAGCCACCCAAGTTTCCAGTTTTACCTACACAGGGTGACATGGCATGCCCTTTCCTCCAGAAGTGCACTCTCTGTTTAGCTCTCCCCCCCAGCCCAGTACAGCGACTCCCTCTTTGCCCTGCTCAGCCATGCTCGTGTACACAAGGTGGGGGCAGGCAGCCAACACTCTGAGTTGGCAGGTGAAAGCTGTGGGCTTGTGTGTGTGAAGCTGGAAGTCAGAGGACTTTCACATACAGTGCAAGCCCACCATATAGCTCAGAATGTGACCTGCCTGCTCCTACCTTGTGTACGCGTGCAGCAGGAGTATTTTGTGTGTGGTGGAAGCAGCGGGCGGTAGTAAGAGGGCCTTAGGTCAAATTTTGCATTACAGCCCACGCATTTCAAGCTATGCCTCTGGATGCAGCGACTGGAGGTCACTGCCCTCCTGAAATATGTTTCTGACCTGGCCGCCGCCATATCTATTCTAACCCTGGTGACTAGAGCAAAGGTTAGCGTTTGGCTAAACATGGGGATTTTAACAACAATAGGGAGTCCAGCATACCAGTACAGGGGCCCAGGCTACTACAATTTACTCCTGAGCCTGGTATCACTTTTGAGTGTGATCATGTTCTTGTGATTTTTTCATTTATTTTCACGCATTTTAGTTGTGGCCAATGGAAAGTGTAAAGCCTCGTACACACGACCGGATTGTTGGCCAGCAAAACCATGGACATTTGTCCGAAGGCCGAAGGGCGTTGGCCCAAACTTGTCTTGCTTACACACAGCACACAATTGTTGGCCAACAATCACTAACGTAGTGACGTACTCCATGTTTTTTTAACTCTTTAGCACCACCCTTTGGGCTCCTTCTGCTAATTTTGTGTTAGTAGAAGTTTGGTGAGTGTCGATTCACGCTTTTCATTTTGCGCTTTTCATTTCGCACTTTTCAGTTAGTTTCTGAAGGGCCGTTCTTCAACCAGACATGTTCTGGAATCGGAGGAGATAATGTGTTATTATTGGCCTTGGAGTTATTGCTTTGCCATTATTTTTTTGGTTGAATAATGATTTGATTTAGTATATTTTCTATATTTTTGGATGCATGGAATGCACTTTTTGGTTAAGTTCTATTGGCAGATAGCATGTCTAATTTTATTTTTATTTTTTTAATGCACAATAAAAAATTGTGGAGAATAATACTTGGCTATGTGTTTTACTTCAAATGATAGTTTGGGAGTAGGCAGTTACATTTAAAAAAATACAATGTAAAATTGACAAGGGACACCAACATAGTTGTATCTTTGATCTTAAAAACTATGTGATAATGGTGTTGTAGTAAAAATATTATTCTTGATATCACTAGAAAAAAAAAAAGCCGTTGAAAATAAGTTTGCAATAACTTCATCAGTATCACCAGCAAAGCAGCTTCATTATTAGCCCATTAAAGAAGAAGAGATATGTGCGCTGCATTTGGAGATTTCATAATGTGCCTCGTCACAAATGTTAATTCTCCATTATGAACGCGAGTTTACAAGACCGACCGCTTCTGGCTCATCCTTGCTTCCGAGCATGCGTGTTTGTACTTTGGACTTTTGTCCGACGGACTTGTGTGCACACGCTTGGAAAATCCAATAACAGACATTTGTCCGTGGAAAAATTTAAAACCTGCTATCCAACATTTGAACATTTGTCCATGTAAAATCCGACAACAATTGTCCAATGGAGCGTACACACAGTCGGATTTTCCGCCAACAGCCTGTCATCACACAATTCCCATCGGAAAGTCAAATCGTGTGTACGAGGCTTTATACTTGTTTTTTACACATTCCTATTGAAGTCTGTTGGGGACAAAATAAAAAACATTCCCCAGAGAAGCTCCTTTACTTTTTACAAGCAGTGAGGATGTGAGTGGACACATTAGAATAACACAAATATCCAATGTTGAGCATTAAAGAGCTTCTGGAAATACAATTTAGATTGCTCAGGTTGTAAACAGGGGCTCAAAGTGTAAAGGAGTTTACTCCTTAGCTGCTCAATCTGTCATGACCTAGGTTTACCGGTTATTTATCTCAACTGGGACTCTTCTGTGAAATCAGACAACACATTTATGCCAAGATAATAGCACAGCAAAAGCAACTGTACAAATCCCATATAGGGTTTTGCTGGAAACAATGACAGTAAACCTGCCATCCAGAATTTACTGCACGCTTTATATTTTCCAATTACAGCCATGATGATTTAATACCCAAAGTGGTTGCCGCCATGGAAAGATGATAAAGCCTACACTTGCTTTTAATTATGACAAGCCACGGCCATCACGTTAAAAAAAATAAAAATAAAAAAAAAAATACAATAAAGTTTCATCAAAAGCTTAAACATAATTAATGCACTACAGAAGTGTTGTGTATTCTCCAACAAAGGAAAAAAAAATGAATAAATAAAAAATCTTTTGGAAACCTAAGAAACTGAGACTCCGCAAAGGAAAAAAAAAAGCAAGACTTCACATTCTCCAGTTGAATTATAAATGGGGAGATTGTCGACCTTAATATGTTATGTGCCAGATAGTTTGCTGCTTTGACAGCTGATTACACCTTGGAGAAATCTATTGCTCTCTTCCCTTGCTCCCCTCCCCTCCCACTTGTCATGGACTCTCCCAGGCTCTCAGACTCTTGGTCTCCCTGTGCAGTCTCAGCTCAGACTCCGAGCTGCGCACGGGGGAAGCAAAAGGCTGCCTGTCTGCCTGCATCTCCTTCGCTGCTGCCCTTGTCATTTGCTCACATATGACCGGCCATTAAATGCCATGCATTGCAAGCTGGTGGTGTGCGTGTCATTCACTGAGCAGCAGATTCATGCCTAGAGGGCTGGCGGCTCAAAGGATCAACTGGATGGCAGCTGTGATTGGCTGCAGAGGAATAAAAAATAATGTATCATGATATAAATAAATGAAAAGAAAAATAAATATAGGTTAAATCTGCAGTTCTGTTTTGCTGCAATAGCATCTGCAATATCAAGTATGCATATTAAATAAAGATGTTATTATTATTATTATTACTACTATTGCTATTATCATTTTATTGTTGTTATAATATTGTTTTTGTTATATTATTATAATAATATTGTTAATATTATATTAATTATTACTACTATTATTTTCTTATAGTTATTTCTTCTTCTTCTTTGTTTGTCTCCCTTCTTCTTCTTCTTTTGTCTTCTTCTTTTTCTTCTTCTTCTTCTTAATTATTCTCCCTTCTTCTTTCTTCTTTCTGTTCTTCTTCTTCTTCTCCTTCTTTTTCTCTCTTCTTCTTCTTCTCTTTTCTTCTCCTCACATTTTCTTCTTCTCCTTTCTTCTTCTCCTTCTTCTTCTTTATTCTTCTTCTCCATCTTCTTCTTTTGTCTTCTTCTTCCTCTTCTTTCTTCTTCTTCTTTCTTCTTCTTCTCCTTCTTACTTCTTCTCACTTATTCTTTCTGTTCTTCTTCTTCGTCTTCTTCTCCTCCTTCTTCTTTTCTCTTCTTCTTCTTTTCTCTTCTTCTTCTTCTCCTTTTCTCTTCTTCTTCCTTCTTCTTCTCCTTCTTTTTCTTTTTCTTTTTCTTCATGTCACATGGTGACCCCGCCCCCTTACGATGTCACAGTCCCGGAGGATGCTGGGACTGTCGTCATGTGACATCAACCCATGTGACATGAACCCATGTGACATCCACCGAAGACCCCGCCCCTTGTCCCTATATAAGTCGCTGCGTGCCCGTTCCCTGTCATTGTGAGCGGAGGACTCGGCGAGGCAACATCTGAAGAAGAAGAAGAGAAGAACAGAAGAACGGAAGGCGGCGGCGGCGACAGAAGACCGGGCCACCGCCTGTAAAAGAGCTAGAAGAAGGCGCGGTGGCCCGGCAGAAGAACGGAAGAGGGGGACAAGACCCCCGAAGTCGGAAGAAGAGGCCGGCGGCGAGGAAGAAAGCCGGACTCCTCCGCTAGCAAAAGAGCTACAAGAAGATAGCGGAGGAGTCCGGCGAGAAGACCCCCGAAGACGGAAGACCCCCGGAGCTGTGCAATAAAGTATTTTATCTCGTGTGTTGTGTTTTTTTTTGTACTTTTATTTTACAGGTGAATGGGTAGGGGTACATTGTACCCCATACTCATTCACATAGGGTGGGGGGCCGGTATCCGGGGGCCCCCTTATTAAAGGGGGCTCCCGGATTCCGATAAGCCCCCCGCCCGCAGACCCCGACAACCAACGGCCAGGGTTGTCGGGAAGAGGCCCTTGTCCTCATCAACATGGGGACAAGGTGCTTTGGGGTGGGGGGGCCGTGCAGCCACATCCTTCCCCAAGGCACCCCCCATGTTGAGGGCATGCGGCCTGGTACGGCTCAGGAGGAGGGGCGCTCGCTCGCCCCCCCTTTCCTGGCCGGCCGGGTAGCGTGCTCGGACAAGGGTCTATTGTGGACTTGGGGGGGACCCCCACGCCATTTTTTTTCAGCTTTGGGGTTCCCCTTTAAGTCCATACCAGGTGGCGGGGCCGGCGATGTCTCCTTCGCGGGCCCTGCCTACCTGGAGACCCGCTCGAAATGAGCAGACTTTTCTCCGGGCGGGAAAAGTCCGCTCATTTCAAAAGTACGGCGGACTGGCATACACACGGCCGGATTGTCCACCGAAATGCGAGTCCGGCGGGAAGATTGGAGTGTAACACGGCATTCTAAGTCCGCCGTACTTTCCGGTCAAAAAAGTATGCCGGAGGCTACACGCGGGGGGATTGTCCGGCGGACTTGAGTTTGCCGGACTTTTCCACCCGCTTGTCTGATCATGTGTACGCGGCATAAGAGACATGGGCCACCAGGTAGGTGAGCATGAGTGCTTAAGCACTGTATATCTTTGTTTCATAAAATCCTGGTTTTCATCCTTTTGCATCTCAGCGCTGATGTTCTTCTCCAGGCTCTTTGCAGCTACTTCCTGGCTCCAGTGACCGTCGCATGGCCTTTCACAGTGAGGTTGAGAAATGTGGTCCATGACTGCATTATGTGTGTAAAAACAGCCACTTGTAGTCTCCATGGAAAGCCTTTGTATGTAGCCTTTGTAGCCTTTGTATAACAACACAGAAGGACGATTTGGAGGCAGGGATAGAGGGTTGTCACCCCATAACATGAAGTGCTCATATAATGACCCTTATAGTAGAATCAGTAGGTAATATGTTATTGAAAAATGCTATGTGGTTTTCACTTGTATTTGCAAGGTTTCTTTGATAAGCGTGCTCCCTAACTCTAAACTATGGGAAAAAGTCTATCAATGCACAAACAGAGGGTGGACTTACCTGGAGGCTCTGTAGTGCCTCCGTAGTCCCTCTGTAGTCCCTCTGTAGTCATGATGCCATCCAGCCATTACACACAATACAGTTTGATTCAACATTTACTGCCTTCCTCTATTCCTCCTATTTTCGCACTGCTGATAAGAAGCATACATTCAGCTGAGAGGAACCTTCATTCATTCAATTCACATTCAAACAAAAATGAAAAGCATATCATGTAAGCTTGTGTAAATTGACTGTAGATGTGTATGCTGAATGCAGTTCTTTACTGACAGCTCTCATTGACTGCTGGATCAGCTGCAATACTAAATTCACCATTAGATGGAGCTGTGGGTCATTGGAGACTGAGGATCTCACATTCCTTAAAGGAAAACTACAGTTGATAAAAATCATATGACAAATATCATTGTACCACAATCCATTTGGAAATTTACCTGGCAAAAAAAAAAAAAACAGTTTAGCTGTAGACAATACTTGTCAGAATGCTCATCCCCTGATCTTATAATTCATTGACTGCCTCTCCCACACGTCTTCTGCAGAGCATAAGGTCAATTGACAGACACATGTGTGGGATATGACATCCTGGCAGGTATTTTCTAGATTTGTGAAGGTTTAGAGCCTACTTATATCAGTCTTTATTTTTAATTAATATTGCTATGGCCCCAACATATGATTTATCTAATGCTGCATACACACGACCGGACTTTCCAGCAGACTAGGTCCCATGGAATCATTCCGTCGGATAGTCCGATCATTTTTCTTTTAAAAAATCAGATGGACCTAGAAATAGAACATGTTTCAAATCTGTCCGACGGACTCAATTCCTATTGGGAAAACCGTTTGTCTGTGTGCTGGTCCGATGGACCAAATATGACTCAAGGGCAGCTATTGGCTACTGGCTATTGAACTTTCTTTTCTAGTCCTGTCATACATTATCACGTTCAAAACGAACAGACTTTAATCCGTTCGTGTGTGGGCAAGTCTGTTTGTTCGGAAGTCTGTCGTAACTCCATCGAAAGTCCGTCGGGATGACCATCGACCTTTTCTGCCAGAAAGTCCGGTCGTGTGTACGCGGCATAACTCACTGCCCTGGTGACTATTGTTCTTGGAAAAGAAAGTGATGGGAAAGCCAAATAGAAAAGTTGTTAGGAATGGGGGAGAAATGTATATAGGGAAATCTGTTTTGGGGCTGACTGTCAAAGGAGTTAATTTGGGGAAATTTATTCTAACTTCCCATTGGGTCTCCAAGCCAATGGGAGACCTGAATGCCGCTGAAGACATTGTATGTCCAGAGTTTCTAATGTAAGTTCCTAATACAGATTCCTCTGGTTTTATTATTATTTTTATTATGATTATACAGGATATTATTTTATAGGATTGCGCCAACAGTTTGCACAGCGCTTTATTTTACTTAGATGTTTGAGTAATTTTTAAGTCTTCATACCTCTGTTCCAAGCACGAATGAACGTAGAGTTTTGTTCCCCATTAAAGTGGTTGTATAGTCAAAATTTGAACTTTTACCTACAGGTAAGCCTATAATAAGGCTTACCTGTAGCATGTAGAATGCGTGAGTTTTTGCGTGTCGGAATTGCATACACACGAACGCATTTTCGGATAGGAACTTTTTCCGACCGAAAAATTGAGAACATGCTCTCAATCTTTTGCTGGCCAAAATTCGGCCAGCAAAAGTCTGATGGAGCAAACACACGATCGCATTTTGCAGCCAAAAGTTCTCATCGGTCTTTTGCTGGCCGAATTTCCGATCGTGTGTATGCAGCATTACAGAAGTGAATTTCCCTTCCTAGGGGTAGATGTCGGATGTTTGTAACACGGGGAACGCTTGTATATAGTCGGGCTCTTAGGGTTTTTCTTCTTTCTCAACAAAACTGAAATGTTTACATTGTATCTACCAGTGGTTTGGAGCCCTTGGAAAACATAGGTAGATGGATCTAAATTAGCTAAGGGAGTTGTTGTAAGGTAGACATTCCTGTTTTATTTACAGCTTCCATTTAAATATATCTCCAGGCAGAAAAAAAAAATTATTCATACCGGCCGCTCACTGTGTCCAAATCCGAAAAAGAAGGGGCCAGTAAATGACATATTTACAGGCTCCTTCTCCCACTCTCCACCCACCTGTGCAGGAGAGAAAAGCTGGCGGTGCTGTGGGGAGACAAGGGGGGCCCGGGCACACTGGAGATTCAGATGTGATCAGCACAAGGACAGGGATCGGTGTGGCAGGAGAGGAGGACAAATACAGCACAATGCACTGTGTCTGCGTTTCTCCCTCCAGCAACTGAGAGCCAGTGGGCGGAAGAGGGGGAGAAATCAGCTTTCAGCTGCAGGAGGGAGAGACACAGATAGAGTGCATTGTTCTGTAATTGTGCTCCCATCCCACCACACCGATCCCCCTGCTGTCTGAGCCCCCCTGTGTTCCTGGGATCCTTACAGGACTCCTGGTGGTGCCCTCTTATCAGCAGTCCTGCCTACACCTCCTGTATTGGTGACATTGTTGTCACCAGGGCTGGAACAGGTGTAAATCCTTTATGGTAGTCCTAACCATTCTCTTTTGGTCTAACAGAACTACCAGGGCTGGCAACACAATTATTAATGCAGGAAAATTACATTCTTTTTTAACATAATCAGGTACATTTAAAATCTGGGACTGTCCCCGGAAACTGGGAGAATCTGGTCACCCAAAGTAAAGGTCCCTCACGCCTCCTGCCTTGGTGACATTATTGTCGCCACTGCAGGAACAGTAGTAAACCCCTGACAGTATCACTAACCTTCTCTTTTCTAACAGAGCCACCAGGGATGGAAACACTATTAATAAGCTGAAAAGAAATCAGAAACATATTATTTTAACCAGGAACGTAATTATGGACATTTAAAATCTGGATAGCAGCAACACAAATACTCTTGCACACAAGTGTATTGATTGGGAGATCTAATGTTCAAAAGAATAATTTGTCAGGCCTTGCTGCTCTCCAGGACAGGGGCATCCTAGCAGAAAATAGAAAAAGTGCACCGACCTTGTATATTATACTTAGAAATGTTATTTATAAAAACTTCTCACAAACATATGAAGAACAACCGCTTTGTGAATGCCTTCAATTGGTGGCAATCGGTCTAGGTACAACAGTCTCCAGATGGTAAAGGAGAGAACATGAGGACCACTGCTGTCTAACGCGTTTTGAAGGGATACCTTCTCCCTCGGAGCCTAGCAGTGATAACTCTTTCCTAGGCTTTGAGGAAGAAGGTATCCCTTCAAAACACATAAGCCGGCAGTGGTCCTCTCCTTTACCATCTGCAGACCATTGTACCTAGACCGAACGCCACCAATTGAAGGCATTCACAAAGCGTTTTTTCTTCATATGTTTGTGAGTAGTTTTAATCTGTTTTTATACATACACTTACTAAGAATAATGCACAAGGTCGGTGCGCCCTCTTTTTCTATTTTCTTCTCTTGACTTTTAAAATCTGGGACTGTCCCAGGAAACTGGGAACTTCTGGTCACCCTAATTATAGTTCCCCACATCTCCTGTCTTCATGACATTACCAGGACAGAAGCAGGTATACATCCATGATGGTAGCCATAACCATTCCCTTTCCAACAATTGCAGCTGGAGTAACCTTTTAACAATCTAGTGGATCAGTAGGATAGCTATAGAGAGTCAGGCAGTATGTCCTCTGCGCACCAGCTGAAAGGAACGTACAATCCCAATCACACATTTCCCTCCTACGTAGGTAATTTCCAATGGTGATTATGTAGTTATCGTACATTTCATGCATAGTTAAGCCAATTGTGCATATTTATCAGGGCAGTCCCTGAGCAACTTTTCTGTACATTTCTCCCTATGAGAGTCGGAATTCAGGAGGAAGAGAATTCCAGCAAGCAGGTGAAGCACAGACTATCATCTCAGAACAGGTGTACCTTGAAATAACACAGTGATATAAATATGTCCTCTTTCTATCATGTCAGATAAAAGGGTGCAAAGAGATTTCACTTCCGAGGGATTCTGATAAACACACGCTGCTTTACTTCACAAAGGAAGAAATAGACTAGGATGGAGCAAAGTGCAATAACCCCCCGGCTATTAGTCATTATCTGCCATTTCTCTGCCTGCTTTGAGCCGGTGATGGGGAATCTGGTTGCAATGGGTTACTGAATATCATCGCCGCATGCCCTACCTGCCGCTAACAATATGTACCTTGCTGCAACTGACGACAACCAATCTAATGCTTCACATTAATCTCAAATCTGGCATTGGGCTTACAGCGTCAAAAAGGTTAAAATCATATATTGATTTCCATATTTTGTTTCAATTATTTCTAGCCTACTTCTATAACTGAATGATCTTGACGTTTGTAAACTTTGTGAAGATCCCCAGACTTTTACTTCCCTGAATTCCGTGACATGTAGTCACCATGCCCTGTGGGTAGGCACTGCCGTGCCACACATTTCACAGAGCCTGCCTTCTGAACTACAGAGGGGAGGGGTTTCAGGAGGCGGAGTCAGCACAGGAATCACTGCTTGCAGGTTGCAAGGTAGCATGGGATATGTAGTCCTTAGAGACTGGGGAGAAGGCGCAAAGCATGCAGGGAATCCAGGAAGTTGTGGAAAGAGACGGCCTGCAGACAGGCAGAACTCACAACATAAAAGGAGATTTCTCCTGCGTGGGTTTCCTTCGGGTACTCCGGTTTCCTCCCACACTCCAAAGACATGCTGGTAGGTTAATTAGACCCTGTCCAAAAAAATTGGCCATAATATGTGTATGTGTATGTCAATGTTGGAAGTGTGTCAGGACCCTACAGGTTAAAAGGACCGCATAAAAGCTGCAGATGGACACCGGTGGCAAGAAAGCGCCCTGAGGCAATTCAGTTCGCATAGGTAGCGCTATACAAGTCACTCATTCATTCATTCAAGTAAGCTTATATTTTATTGTCAATGAGTGTATTACTATTACAACGCAGGTGTTATAAAATGATAGTGTATGCTTTGACCAGAGAACATTTTCATTAACCCCTTCGCCCTGGGCATTCACTGTGATTGGCTGTCACAGCTTTCACATGATTGGAAAGCTCCTGATCAGCTGACTACCATGCTCTCAGCACGGTAAGTTGTTTTAACAGGGGTGGCATATATGCGGCCACTCGGGGTTAAGGCCTACCTGCTAAGTGGGTAACCAAGAGGTTAACCACTTAGGTTTTACCCCCTTCTTGACCAGCACATTTTGTGCTATTTAGCGCTGTGCTACTTTCTGTCCCTCAGCTCTCGGGTGCTGCCACCGCCATCTTCGGTAAGGAAATCGGGAAGTGAAGCCTTGCGGCTTCACTTTCTGGTTCCCTACTGTACATGTGCGACTCGCGCTGCACAATTCCACTGGTCCCTGCTTTTTCCTGGGACCCGTGTGTCTCCCAGAAGACAGCGGGGGGGGGGGGGGGGTAAGGCGCCGGAAGTGGCGTAGATACCCATGGGTGGCTCGGATATCTATGCCCGGAGGTGGTAGCAAAATACCTGTAATTTCCGGTTCCTATTGGTGTCACCTCCGGTATCGTAGAACGCACACCTTGAACTGCGTTTTTGTATTCACAACACCATGTTTATGCCTGATTTTATCTTGCTTCTTGTAAGTTTCCTTTTCCATGCGCAATAAATCATTTTTTTAGCCGGTACTTCACTATTAGTCCTTTCCTTTTCATTCTGGGTACCTGTTTTTCTGGCGGAGCATCTTTATAAGGAAGCTTTGTCTGATGATCTGATGCCAAACCTGCCATTCCTGGCAATCACTATTAAGCCTAAAGTGACCCCTAGACTGAAAAGCTGGGGGTCCATTTGATCCGGTGAGTGGGGACACAGGAGGGGGTGTATATCTTGAAAATTCTGGAGCACTTTTTTGCACTTTTTGGATTGGAGCACTTCAGTCACTTTATATGGACTTTTATGGTTATTATTAATAATTTGTTTTTATTTTCACTTTATTGTGTTTGCTAGCGCTGTATTGCATATATCTGTATATGCTCCCCCTCCCCCCTGCAAGGTGCCAAATGTGACCCTGGAGGGGGGGGGGGGAGCGAAAAAGTGGAAGTTCCATTTTTGGGTGGAACTCCGCTTTAAACATATCCAATAAAATCAAATGTCAGCATACATTTAGGCCAAAATGTATTCTGCTACATGTATTTGATAAAAAAATAATAATATTAATTGGTGTGTGTGAAGGTTATGGTGTCTAAAAACTATGGTATATACTGTATATCTGAAAATTGATCAGTCCTGATGTACTGATAGCCTATGTCATTTCTCGAGGTCCAAAAATGCCAGTACAGTACACATTCTCCCCAAATTGCAAAATGGGATGGTTCCCCCAATGTTTTTTTTTTTTTTTTTTTTTTTGCGGCATAATGCAAAAAATATGGAAATATAGTAAAATCTTTTACTGTACAAAGAATGACATACATGCTACTAATGGATTTTAAAAATATGAGCTCTGGTTACAGGCATGTCTGAAGAATATTCTATCAATACTAGAGAATGATAAACAGTACATTGTATACATTACAAAATTGACATCCACATGAATATGCCGACGCGTTTCGACCTATGCTATCACAGTCTTCATCAGGGGGATTTATATTCTGGTGAGATATATCAGAACGATTCATGATTCTGACACTCTATAAAATACTGTCATCTATGTATATAAAATAATGGTATATTTACCGCTCAAAAGGTGGAATTCAAAAACGATGTCTCATAACCAGACATTTAAAATTAAATGCAATACTCCAGGGATCTCCATATGCTGTTCCCCACTCCTCCAGGCGAAAAAACAACTCCAAAGGACTTACAAGGAGCCACACACTTGGACCTCCAGAGAGGGAAGGGATGTATTTTAATGAGTAAATCAGTAAAGATTGTATGGAGTAATAATATGATTTGTCAGCACTATCCTAGCACCAGATTGGCTAGTCCCCACCTGTATACATCTGTTTGTTTAAATATTAACCTCAACATATCTTAAGAATAACATATGTTAAGTAGAATAACCTTTATTATAGTATATTATTATTGCTATATCTAAGAATCTTTTTATTGATATACCACCCAATGAAATGTGTGGTAGGTGAAGTTGGTAATGATATGTGATCAAATAGCACATTGGGATGTAAGGAATACATCATAAAACCAATACAGATTAAAATAGATGTGACGTTGTGATATGGTGCATGTTTTGTGAGTGAAATATCAATCACAAAAAATGTATATATATTAAATAACCTGTTATAGGCTCATATGTGAGTGTGTTGGAGATGTGTGTGTGAAATGAGCACTGCAATATAACAATGTACAAACTGAAAAAAACTAAAGGGTGAAAATTAGTAAGGTGATAAATTCAAAAGAAATAGAAAATACCTAGTTCTCCCCAAATAACCCATTTTTGGAAAGTAGACAGTGTGAGGTATTTATTAAGAGGCATGGTGAGTTTTATGAAGTTGTAATTTTTTTGTCACAATTTTTTTGAAAATTAAGAAATGAAATACATTTTCTTTTCACGTTTTTTTATTGCTAAAATTATTATCTCCTTCAGATCCGCGATATAGCAGAAAGACAGCTACAGTGCGGATCTACTTTGCTGGGAGGCCATCAATAGACCTCGCGCTGTGATCACAGAGTCAATGAGACTTGGGTGGTCACCGACCCTTTACCACATGATCAGCTGTCAGCCAATGACAGCTGATCACGTGATGTAAACAGAAGATCGGTAATGGGTTTTTTTCTCCTCACGCTGACAAAGTGAGGATAAAAAAAGCCGATCACCGGCTTCAGAGCAAGGGACATCGGTCCCAAAGAGGAAGAGGTGAAGCTGCCTCATCTGTGCCCACCAATACCGCCTTCCAGTGCCACCTGCCAGTGCCCACACAGTGCTGCAAATCTGCAAAGTGCCAGAAATCAGTGCCACCTATCAATGCCCACCAGTGACGCCAATCAGTAGCTCATCAGTGCCACTTAGCAGTGCTGCCTACCAGTGTCACCTACCAGTACCACCCATCAGTGCCCATCACTGCCACCTATCAGTGCCCATCCCAGCCACCTCTCAGTACCCATCAGTGCCAGATATCAGTGCCACCTATCAGTGCCACCTATTAGTACCCTTCAGTGCCACCTCCCAATGCCCTTCAGTGCCGACTATCAGTGCCACCCATCAGTGCCCACAAATGCCACCTATCAGTGCTCCACCTGTGCCACCTTGTCAGTGCCCACCAGTGCCGCCTATTAGAGGATATCAGTGTCGCCTTATCAGTGCCCATCAATGCAGCCTATCGGTGCCCATAAGTGCAGCCTATCAGTGCCCATCAGTGATGCCTCATCAGCGTACATCAATGAAGGAGAAGAAATACCAGTCTGCAAAATGTATTAACAACATATAAAACGGTTTTGTTTTTTTTTGTTTTTTTACATTTTGGTCTTTTTTCATTTTTTTAACAAGAAATAAAAAAAAACAGCGGTGATCAAATACCAGCAACAGAAAGCTCTAGTTGTGGGAAAAAAAATTATAAAAATGTCATTTGGGTACAGTGTGGTATGACCGCTTGATTGTCGTTCAAAGAGTGACAGCGCTAAAAGCTGAAAATTGGTCTGGGCAGGAGGGTTTAGGTGTCCAGTAAGCAAGTGGTTATTGCAGCTGCGAAGCACAGCATTGTGTTTATGCAGTTGGTCGGTAATACCGCGACTCCTGGTTTTCCGGCTGCCCTTAGAGAGGAGGCAAGTATAGCGGCTTTAGTTCCACTTTATTGCTGCGGCATGTGTACAGCTTGTGCATGATCGTCATTAGGGGCCATGCACGTTAGGCAGCAGAAAAAATGCCAGAACTGCTGGCAGAATAAAGCAGAATAAAACACACAAAAGCAGCATTGTACACACGTTTAAGCATGCGTATGCGTGTTTGTGTTTATGAGCATTCTTTTCCCCAAAGCACCAGAAAAATATGTACACAACGCTTGACATGCCCAAACACCATATTTAGGTGCATTCTGTGTTTTTTCTGTCTAAAAACTGCTCTCAAAAACACACTTATCCAAATGTGCATGGACACATAGGCTAACATAGAGTTGGTTCTACAGGCTGGAAGAAAAACCACCAAACACCGGTATAAACTTTTTTTTTTTATCCAGCGGGCATGAGACATAATTGTCAAGGGCAACCCCACGCATCAGAAAACACGGCAAAAAAGGGTCAGGGACGTCATAGCAACCAGTCCCCTATCACCTCTCTATTGTGTACAGCGCAGTAACCCATAGCAACCAATCCCTTATCACTCCTCCTCTATTGTGCACAGCATAGTAATCCATAGCAACCAATCACTTTGCTATTGTGCACAGTGCCATAACTGATAGCAACCGATCCCTCATCACCTCTCTATTGTGCATAGTACCCTTATACTCCCCCTTCATTGTGCACAGGGCAGTAACCCATAGCAACCAATCCCTATCACCTCAACCGCCCATTGACTCTCTATTGTGCACAGTGCAGTCGCCCATAGCAACTAACCCATCACCCTATCCCCCCCTATTGTGCACAGTGCAGTAACCAAAGGCAACACATCCCCCATCACCTCTCTATTGTGCATAGTGCCATAACCCATAACAACCAATCTCTTACCCCCCCCCCCCCCCCCCCTCTATTGTGCATAATGTAGTGCAGTAACCCATAAGAGCCAATCCCTCATTGACGCTCTAGAGTGCATAGTGCAGCAATCCATGGCAATCAATCCCCCATCACCTCTCTATTGTGCACAGTACAGTAGCCCATAGCAACCAATCCCTCATCACCCCCCCTCCTCCCATTGTGCACCGTGCAATAATCCATAGCAACCAATCCCCATCACCTCTCTATTGTGCTTAGTGCCATAACCCGTAGCATCCAATCCCCATCACCTCTCTATTGTGCTCAGCGCGTATCAACCAATTCCCATCACCTCTCTATTGTGCAGAGTGCAATAACCCATAGCAACCAATCCCCATCACTTATCTGTTGTGCACAGTGCAGTAACATGTAGCATCTAATCCCCCATTGACTCTCTGTGCACAGTGCAGTATGTTCTATTGTGCATAGTGCAGCAATCCATAGCAACCAATCCCTTATCACCCCCTCCATTGTGCACAGTGCAGTAACCCATAGCAACCAATCCCCATCACCATTCTATTGTGCACAGTCCGGTAACCCATAGCAACCAATCCCATATCACCTCTCTATTATGAACAGTGCCGTAATCCATAACAAACAATCCCCCATCACTTTGCTATTGTGCACAGGGTCATAACCCATAACAACCAATCCCCCATCACCTCTCTAGTGTGCACAGTGCAGAAACCTATAGCAACCAATCCCCCATCACCTTGCTATTGTGCACAGTGCGGTAACCCATATCAGCCAATCCCCATCACTTTGCTATTGTGCACAGTGCAGTAACATAGCAACCAATCTCACATTGACTCTCTGTGCACAGTGCAGCAATCCGTAGCAACCAATCACTTATCACCCCCTCCATTGTGCATAGTGCAGTAACCCATAGCAACCAATCCCCCATCACCTCTCTATTATGAACAGTGCAGTAATCCATAGCAAACAATCACTTTGCTATTGTGCACACAGTGTCATAACCCACAGCAACCAACCCCACCACCTCTCTATTGTGCACAGTGCAGTAACCCATAGCAACCAACCCCCATCACCTCTCTATTGTGCACAGTACAGTAACCCATAGCAACCAACCCCCATCACTTTGCTATTGTGCACAGTCCCATAACCCATAGCAATCAATCCCCAACATTCTCTATTGTGCACAGTGCAGTAACCCATAGCAACCCTTCCCCATCATTCTCTATTGTGCACAGTGCAGTAACCCATAGC
The DNA here is from genome assembly GCF_037356315.1 of Lithobates pipiens. Taxonomy (NCBI): domain Eukaryota; kingdom Metazoa; phylum Chordata; class Amphibia; order Anura; family Ranidae; genus Lithobates; species Lithobates pipiens. Next base: position 1,068,435 of record NW_027507755.1, on the reverse strand, counting down.
AACCCTTTCCCATCAGTCCCTATTGAGCACAGTGTCATAACCCATAGCAACCAATCCCCTGGATTATGCCAGCTGTGGTTGCTAGGGGTAACTGCTGTCTTGTCTGAGTCAGGTAGCAGAATGACTGAGCAGATCTCAGAGGGGTCCTCTCCTCCAGCATAGCAGAAAGGAGATCTCCCCGTGCAGAGGAGAGAGGAGAGAATGGTGAGGAGGAAATGAGAAGGGAAGAATGAAGAAGGGAGGAGGAGGAGGGAGGAGAGGGAAGCAGAGAGCTGACAAGGAGGACACAACCAGTGAGCGGCGCCCAGCTGCACAGAAAAGGGAAAGCATCGCATGAGAAATTGTTCTACACAAACCAGCCAGCAGAGAAGGTGCATCACCTCTCCTCCAGCCTCATCACACACAGAGGGTGTAGGGGGGGATGGACATGGACATTGCTTCTAACTGAACCCCTGTCTGGGATTTCTCCACCTGGATCTAAGGATTGCCACACTACAAGGGAATGCTGGACAGCTCCTCCAGGACATAGCCAGCAAACTCCTATGTGCCTGGAGATCACAGCACTGCCTGGGCTAGAGGATGCTAGCAGACAAGGAGCTCCTATGGAAGACAAGGTAAGGCTGGGGGGCACCTACCTCCCATCTCATGGATTGCCAGGCTCATACTTTTATAGGGGGGGAACAGATGGATTTAAAGGTCCCTGAGTAGAGCTGGTGGTGCCTGGGGGGCACCAGCTGAGATTGCATGTGGTCTACAGGCACAGGAACTTCATTCCTGTAATAGAAGTGTGCGATCAGCACAGGGGATCAATGATGGTATCGATCAGGAATAGGGGGGAGCTACAAGTCCCAGCAGGCTCTGGTAGTACTATGTTTGCAGTGTAGTTAGAAGTGGGTAATCAGCACAGGGGGTCAAGTTATAGATAAGAAGCAGAAATAGAGGGACTACAAGTCCTAGCATGCACTGGTAGTACTATGTTTGCAATGTGGTTAGAAGTGTGTAATCAGCACAGGGGATCAATGATGATATCGATCAGAGATAAGCAGGTAGAGGGGGAGCTACAAGTCCCAGCATGCTCTGATAGTACTATGTTTGCAGTGTATTTAGAAGTGTGCAATCAGCACAGGGGGTCATGTTATAGATAAGAAGCGGCAATATAGGGACTACTAGTTCCAGCATGCTCTGGTAGTACTATGATTGCAGTGTAGTTAGAAGTGTGCAATCAGCACAGGGGGTCATGTTATAGAGAAGAAGCAGCAATAGAGGGACTACAAGTTCCAGCATGCTCTGGTAGTACTATGATTGCAGTGTGCAATCAGCACACGGGTCATGTTAGAGGTAAAAAGCAAAAATAGAGGGGCTACAAGTCCCAGCATGCTGTGGTAGTACTATGTTTGCAATGTAGTTAGAAGCATGATATCAGCACAGGGGATCAATGATGATATAGATCAGCCATAAGCAGGAATGGGGGGGGGGGGGGGGGCTACATGTTCCAGCATGCTGTGGCAGTACTATGTTTGCAATGTGGTTAGAAGTGTGTTATCAGCACGGGGGATCAATGATCATATAGATCAGAGATAAGCAGGAAATGGGGGGAGCTACAAGTCCCAGCATGCTCTGGTAGTACTATGATTGCATTGTGGTTAGAAGTGTGCAATCAGCACAGGATCAATTTTGTTATAGATAAAAAGCAAGCAACATTGGGTGCAACTTGCATGGGGAGCTACGAGTCTCAGCATGCTCAGGTAGTACTGTATTGCAAGTGTAAAATCAGCACAAGGGGTCAATGATGCTATAGATAAGAATCAAGCAACAATAAGTACTGTTAGCTTGGGGAGCTACAGGTCCCAGCATACTCTGGTATTACTATGGTTTGCAAAGTGCTTAGAAATGTGGAATCGGCACTGGGGATCAATGATGTTATAGAACAAATGCAAGCAACAATAGGTGCAGCTTTCATGGGGAGCTACAAGTCCCAGCATGTGCTGGTAGCACTATGTTTGCACTGTGGTTAGAAGTGTGCAAACAGCACAGGGGATTAGTGGGGCTATTGATTAGAGATAAGAAGGGATAGGGGAGCTACAAATCCCAGCATGCTCTAATAGTGCTATGTTTGTGATATTGTCAGAAGTATGAAATCAGCACAGGGGATCAAGGATGCTGTAGATTAATGATAACAGGTATTTTAAGCTTGGGGAGCTACAAGTCACAGCATGCTCTTCCTAGTACTATTTGTATAATATGGTTAGAAGTGTGTAATCAGCACAGGGGATCAATGATGCTATAGATCAAAAGCAAGCAACAATACGTATCGCAAGCCTGGGGGCTACAAGTCCCAGCATGCTGTGGTAGTACTATGTTTGCAATGTGGTTAGAAGTGTGCAATCAACACAGGGGATCAATGTTGTTATAGACCTGAAACAAGCAACAATAGATATTGATAGCAAGGATAGCTACAAGTCCCAGCATGCTCATGGCAGCTGCATAAGCAAGCAGGGTGCCTATGCTGTAATTTTATCAGGAGCTAAACGTGTGTTGGCTGGTGCACCTGCGCTGTGTGTGGGATCCAGGAGGTCTTGTAACAATTTGTACTTCAGTCATGGCAGAGCTTGAGTTATGAGCAAGTTCATGAATGTCATCCTGAGTGCTGCTGTCTGTGATTGCAACTTATCACTGAACATTAAGTGAAATTATGTTACATTGTCGGTGCAGAATAGGCAATCAATTTATCTTATCTTGCAGGGAGTGTTAGTAAAGCATAGTTAGAGATGGTCATTCCAGAGCACTTGGGTATGAAGTGTATTAATAGGTGTGTCTGCATTCAACAGGGCTGACAATGACTATAGCATCACTTGCAAGATAATCCAAGTAATTACAGTAGCCATTGCTAACCCATGTGCCTTTGGCAAACCAAAATCTGGTTTCTGTGGGTTACAGCTGTGCTCAAAATAATATTTTATTGGACAAGCTGGAATTATTTTATACATGCAAACTTACTTATTAAGGCTATGCAAAAGGTAATTATGATGTGCAATATACCCAAAAGCAACTAGTCAGTGAGGACCTCCTAGCGTACTACAGGAAACTTAATTCTGTTCGGTGACTTTGAGTTTTTGCATGTTACGACTAAGCAATTCTCTTGCAAGACCATACAAAGTATACACAATCAATAGATTTAAATAAGGCAAGCCTTTCTCAACCTTTTTAGCAAGAAGGAACCCCTGAAATAGTTTTCAGGTCTCCAAACCTCCATTAAATGAATTATACCTACAGCTCATGGTACATTAGCTTGAGCAGTAGGTTGTAGAGAGTTTTAAGTAGAGGAAAACAGAATTGAGCTCATTTGATAATCAAGTAATTGAACAAATGATACCGAGAAGGAACCCATGAATTCGTTTTCGGGTCTCAGAAGCCCCGCTAAAATGATTACACCTACAGCTCATGGTACGTTAGCTTGATCATTAGGTTGTAGAGAGTTTTAAGTAGAAGAAAACCAAATAAGCTTTACTTGATAATCAAGTAATTGAACAAATAATACCAAGAAGGAGACCAAGAAATAGTTTTTAGGTCCCAGAAGCGCTGCTTAAATGATTAGACCTACAGCTTATGGTACAGTAACATGATCAGTAGGCTGTAGAGAGTTTTTAGTAGAAGAATAAACAATAAGGATTTACTCAGCAATCAAGTAGTTCAACCAATAATAGCAAGTTGGAACCCCCAAAATAGTTTTCAGGTCTTTAAACCCCTACCAAAATTAGTAGACCTTTACATGATACATTAGCGCAATTAGTAGGTTGTAAAGCATTTTAAATAGATTAGTAAGGAATGGAGTTTTTTAATAATCAAGACATTGAACAAATAAAACCAAGGAGGAACCCATGAACCAGTTTTAGGTCTTAGAACCCCATCTAAAATGATTGGACCTACAGTTTATGGTACAATAGCATGATCAGTAGGCTGTAGAGAGTTTTTAGTAGAAGAATAGGCATTAAGGATTTGCTCAACAATCAAGTAGTTTAACCAATAATACAAGGAGCAACCCCCAAAATAGTTTTCAGGTCTTTAAACCCCTACTAAAATTATTAGACCTACACATGGTACATTAGCATAATCAGTAGGCTGGAAGAGTTTTAAATAGATGACTAAAGATTGACGTTTACTTAATAATCAAGACATTGAACAAATAATACTAAAGAGGAATTCATGAAATAGTTTCAGGTCTTGGAACCCCAACTAAAATGACTGAACCTGCAGCTCATGGTACAGTAGCATGCTCAGTTGGCTGCACAGAGTTTTTAGTAAAAGAATAAGCAATACGGATTTACGCAATAATAAAGTAATTAAACCAATAATAGCAAGGAGGAACCCCAGAATAGTTTTCGGGTCTTTGGACCCCTACCAAAATGATTAGACCTATACATGATACCTTAGTGTAATCAGTAGGTTGTAGAGAGTTTTAAATAGATGACTAAGGAATGGGGTTTACCTAATAATCAAGACATTAAAGAAATAATACCAAGGAGGAACCCATGAATTCGTTTCAGGTCTTCGAACCCCAACTAAAATTACTGTACCTACAGCTCTTGGTACATTAGTGTGACCAGTAGATTGTAAATGGCTAAATAAAATAATAAAGAACTGGATTTAATTAAAAATCAAGAAATTGATCAAATATTAAAAATGGCCAGAAAAATCACAGAAAGTCAACCTCACATTAGTGGTCAGTGTAGGCAGGAGATCAATCTTCTCAAGGAACCCCAAGCAACCTCTGCAGTAGGGTTTCTCAACCAGGGTTGCATGGAACCCTGGGGGTACCCCTAGAGGATGCTAGGGGTTTCTTGAGCAATGAGCAATTATGCCTCTTAGATAGGCTCCTACTGACACCATGATCTTTTTAGCAATTTGTAAGAAGGTAATTCTTCCCAATGACCACGAGTGTAATGCCCTGTACACGCGGTCGGACTTTCCGACAGAAAATGTGCGATCCGATCGTGTGTGGGCTCCATCGGCCTTTTCCGTCGGAATTATGACACACAAAGTTTGAGAGCAGGATCTAAAATTTTCCCACAACAAAATCTGATCGTTTAAATTCTGATCGTGTGTAATTCCAACGGACAAAGTGCCACTCATGCTCAGAATAAATTACGAGACGAAAGCTATTGGCTACTGGCCCGTTTACAGTCCTGTTGTACCCGTTCTACGTTGCCGCGTTCAGAACGATTGGATTTTCCGAAAACTTTGTGCGACCGTGTGTATGCTAGACAAGTTTGGGCCAAAATCCATCTGAAAAAAATCAGGCGGATTTTGACGTCGGAAAGTCTGACCGTGTGTACAGGGCATTAGAAGTATACTTCCCACTGACCATCAAACAAATGTATCATGAGTTGTAGATAAGTATTGGCAGGGGTTCTCTGAGAGCAGAAAGTTATTTCAAGGGATACTCTTTGTTGAGAAGGTTGAGAAAAGCTGCTCTGGAGGAACCCAAGGGTAGCACAGAACCCTGGTCGAGAAAGGCTGAACTAAGAGGAAGGTCCTGATGTCAAACACAACTTTTGCCTATGATGCAAATGATGAGTCAAATACTTGCTGGTTGTTTGTATAATAGTGCCATATATCAAGCGATAATGAAATGTGGAGTTTGCTACAGTGAGTAGACTTCTAATGAGCCCGTTACACATGATCTACTTAATTAGGCTTAAGATACACTGGTGTTAGCTGTGAATTGTTCAGATCTCTTGTTTGTGAAAACATCATGCAGGCTTGTTTTCTTTCAGCCTATCCTCCGGTGAGGGAATGTAATTGTCAGACATAATGCTAGAACACAATTTTGTCAATATTCTCTATTTATAATATACAAACTGTCCTCTGGATAAATAAATGAAGAAAGCCAGAACATAAACACATGCTGAAGACATAAAACAAAAAACACATCTATTTTTATATATAGTTTGAAATATGGAACTTTGGACTTTTATCTGCCCCTGTTTGCTTATCTGAGCATTGTTCTATCATGATATGATTTGTACTATATGAACGTGATTGGGTAACTTTTAGCAAACCTAAAATAACCACTGGAAGCTAAAATTGTCCCCAAGTCCTATAATTTAAAGCAGGTAAAGGAAAAAAACAAACATTGGCCAACATAGATTTCACTTGGCATTTCAAGTTGAAATACTTTTTTTACTCATTAGGACTACTGTATGACATATTTATCTATAACAGTCTTTCTCAACCATTTTTTTTGACATGGTGGAATTAAATAACTTTTCTGTCTCAGGGAACCCCTACTAATAATTACTATATTACTATCTACAAATCACTGTATATTGTGTGTTGATCAGTGGGAAGAATGTTTGTTAAATTTGTGGTCAGTGGGAAAAATGCCCTTACATTGGCGATCACTAGGGAGAATGCCCCTCACATTGGTGACCAATGGGAAGAATGCTCCTTAAATTTGTGGTCAGTGGAAAGAATGCTCCTTACATTGGTAGTTAGTGGGAAGAATGCTCCTTACATTAGAGATTACTGGAAAGAATGTATCTTATGTTTGTGGTCATTGGGAATAATGATCCTGACATAAGTGGTCAGTTGGAAGAATGCTCCTTACATTGGTGTTCAGTGGGAACAATTCTCTATACATTGGTGATCACTGGGAAGAATTGCCCTTATGTTGGTGATCATTGGGGAGAATGCCCCTTACATTAGTGTTTAGTTGGAAGAATGCTCCTTACACTGGTGATCATTGGGAAGAATGCTCCTTGCGTTGGTTGCCTTTGGGAAGAATGTTCCTTACATTGGTGATCACAAGGTAAAATGGCCCTTATATTTGTGGTCATTGGTAAGAATGCTTCTTACATTAGTGGTTAATACTTTGAAGAATACTGCTTACATTGGTGATCATTGGGAGAATGCTCCTTACATTAGTGGTTAGTTGGAAGAATGCTCCTTACATTGGTGTTCAGCGAAAATAAGTCTCTATACATTGGTAATCATTGGGTGGGAAGAATGGCCCTTATGTTTGGGGTCATTGGGAGGAATGCTTCTTATTTTGGGGGTCATTGGGAGGAATGCTTCTTACATTGATGATCATTGTGAAGAATGCTCCTGGCATTAGTGATTCCTTTGAAGAATGTTCCCTATATTGGTGGTTATTGAGAAGAATGCTCCCTACTTTGGTGGTCATTGGGAAATATGCTCCTTACAATGGTGGCCATTGGGAAGAATGCTCCTTACATTAGGTGGCCAGTGGGTACAATGCTCCTTACATTGGTGGTCAGTGGGAAAAATGCTCCTTACATTGGTGGTCTGTGGGAAGAATTATCCTTACATTGGTGATCAGTGGGAAGAATACTCCATACATTGGCGATCAGTGAGAAGAATGCTTCTTACATTGGTGGTCTGTGGGAAGAATTATCCTTACATTGGTGATCAGTGGGAAGAATACTCCATACATTGGTGATCAGTGGGAAGGATCCCCCTTACAGATAGCTATAAAGATCATTGGTGCCCATGGAAGCTTATATTAGAGGCAGACATTTCTCCTTCCTCAAGGAATCCCCAGCAACCAATTAAGGGACCCTAGAGTGCCCTGGAACCCTGGTTGAGAAAGGCTAATTAATAATATTGTGTTATATTTAAGTTCTGAAATGGGAACCAATAGGTCAGTGCTTTACAGGCAAAGCCATTTAAATAATTTTTGCATATGTTATTCTAACTGTATTAGGCGAGTCTCTAATTTATTTCAACTTAAATATTTAGTAGAGACAAAATTAATTGTGGCTCAATTTCTGGAGAAACTGTTCTGATTATCTAATAAACTGTCACGGTTGCCGATTCATCCATTCAGGTTTCATCATTCATTTAATAACATAATAAATCAAGGAATTGGATAGGCTGCTGCAGAAAACAGCTCCATGGTATCTGTAGTTTTCTTTACTCCATTCTTCATGAATCAGCCCCAAATGGCAGAACAGATATTCGAAAGCCTGTAGAGATTATAGAAAGTTTTACTTCAGACATATAACGTTACCATATAAGTTCCTTCTAAGGTTTGGACACGTTCAGTAGGGGCTGTATGTTGGATAATGTCAATAAACAATGAGTGTATCCATCATTGGTATCTTAGAACTATAAAAGTTTGTATCCTTTGAACCTTCTCTATTATTTTTATAAGAATTTATGTGGATAGTGTTGTACAGTCCAAGGAGGACAATCAAGTCAGTTATGGTAACATGTTGGCCACTGAACAATGATGCCCAAGGCAAGTGCTTAGTAAGTATTATAAATCCAGTGTGACATAAAACAAATCTTTACATAGACTGTAGATATTATTTAGTACAAATACATAAAAGTGGTATATTCTTTGACGTCTTTAAATCAACTATTGCTTTTCTGGGGAATTTCATAAGGCAGAACAGTGAAGCATTCATCTGTGTAAATAGTTGTTATGACCTATTTTGTTCCGTTTTATCTGTTCCAGCTTCAGAAGTAGCCTTGTACCTAGTGAGAAATGTTCAGATTGTGCTTGTTGTCATAGTAGAGTTGTAGAATGCTGTCAGTGCGGACACTCGGTAATTGCAGACAGCTGTAGACAGATCGCTGCAGCATTAATCAAAATGTGATCACCTACTGGGTACAACATACTGTATACTTCTAAAAGCTGTAGAGGTATAAGGGAACAAAACAAAGGCTTAAAGCAAACCTTTCATCTAACTAAAGAGGGCAAACGGAGCTCATCATCGGGATAGTGGCCACCCTAAAATAGATGAAAACACTAACTGAATGACATTTAGTTTGCCGAAGCATACACTGGAATTAGGTGCCAGCACAGCCATACTGCATCTAGGTGAATGGAAACTGAGTGCTGCTGAGCCACTTCCTGTCTATATGCACTTGCTCCTATATCATCTACACATCATTGCTTTGGATTCCTTTCCCGATAATGGGAATAGTGGACCACATTTGCTCAATGTGTGTTGGCACAGTTGCTTCTAATTTCCACCAGAGACACATGTCACAGGGTAACAATGCAGTAGGGCAATTGAGAGACAGTTGTCACTCCATAAGTGCCTGTACAAATACCACTGCAGGATCACCAGGTATACATTTAACAAAATTCGGCAATTTAAAAAACATTGAGAACAACTTAAAAAATTACATTAACATGTTAAAGTTAGTTTACTTTAAGGTTCTGCATCTTCCCAGTGCCATGGCGACCTGCAACAGGTCATTTTCAGATCTTGACTTTCAATAAGTTGCTATTAGAATATGCTTAGGTACAAACCTCTTTGAATAGTCAAGTTCCCTAATAAGTTGCTCAGTCATGAAGCACTGTCATAGTGGGAGATGGAAGGAGGCTTGCTTCCTTTCTCTATGCTATTGAAGTTGAGGAAGCTCTAAAGACACTAATGCCGTTTTCACACGATTGGAATTCCAGGCAGAAAAAGACCGATGAGAGCTTTTCATTAGAAAATACGCCCGTGTATATGCTCCATCGGAATTTAACTGTCCGAATTTCCTCCAGCCAAAAATTTATAGCATGTTCTCAATTTTCCAGACGGAAAAACTTTCTATCGGAAATTCCGATTGTGTGAATGCAATTCCGACACGCCAAAAACTCACGTATGCTCAGATTCAACTACGAGACGGAAGCTATTGGCTACTGGCTATTGAACTTCCTTTTTCTAGTCCCGTTGTACGTCACCACGTTCTAAACGATCGGAATTTGGTGTGACCGTGTGGAGGCAAGACAGTTTAAGCGTAATTCCGTCGGGAAAACCATCAGAGCTTTTTCCGATGTGAATTCCAATCATGTGTACGCGGTATAACAGTAGGGAAACATGGAACCTATCAGTATCCACCTGGCACCAGTTGGCTCATTTTCTTTTTAATAATTAGATGATAGGTTTGTTTTAGAACTGTTAACAAAATTGATTCATCTCACCGTCCTGCCTGGCACTCCAAGGCCCCTTTCACAACTCAGTGTTTTGTAGCTTGAAGTTCCAAACTTCTCAAGTAGAAGGAAAGAGTGGATGGCTGCACACTTTAGTGGGACACCTTCTATATGCAAAAGGCGCTAATCCAATGAAGAATCAGTAAAAGACATCAGAGCACAAAGGATACAGGAGATTCTGTTGATGCATTTCACAACACAAGGTGCTTGCTCATAGCCCAAACTTCTCAACATTCAAAATCTCATGTCTTAATCATTATTTATTTATTTATTTTTTATACATTTTATACCTGAATGTAGTGCCCCCTGAAGCTTGAAGCTCGTAGTTTCAAAAAAGTACATGAATTTCTTCTGAGCTACAAGCTCCAAGAGTATTTTGCCCCAATGTAGTGCCCCCTGAAGCTTGAAGCTCGTAGTTTCAAAAAGTACATGAGTTTCTTCTGAACTACAAGCTCCAAGAGTATTTTGCCCCAAATAGACTAGGAGTACCCCAAAAGTACATGAAAATCCTTTTATTTTACCCACATTATTTTCCCTTGGTAAATAGAGAAAGGCTCAAGCCTGGAACACCCACAATAAATGCTTAAAAACACGTGTGCAAACTCTACAAAGTTACACTTTAAATTTGTACAATAACTGCAGAGCGTAAATATGTAACAGTCAGTAGGAAAACAACCTGGGAACATCAACAGTGAATTAAGCTGAATGTCAAAGTTAGATGCCTTTACTCTGATTTAGAGGAGATAATATTGTGCTAGCTCAAATAACAGTTAAATCACATGTGTTCAGGGAATGATCCAAAGTACAGCCATAAACATGGGATGTCCAATGTATTATCTACGCACGGGTTGAGTAGACTTAGCTGTGCGGTAAACCACTGTAATTTATAATTAAATGTGTAAGTCAACTGTACATTGCATCAAACAATTCCAGATAGTGTATGAAACTATTTTTAGGGGAAAACACATACATTTTCTAAAGATTTGGTCGAGAATGAGGGATTCCATCTCTGCAGGATACATAATAGTTTTATATATTTGAAGCATACAGTGCCTATAAAATGCTAATTACTTTTTTAGTAGTAACAGCGCTTTCATGTTGTGTAATAGGAGCATTGCATTTGTGAGTCTCATGGGGCTCGAAGAAGCAAATGTCAAAACTTGCAGTAAAGTCTAGTAAAGGGATACAGTTTGCTCATTTCTGTACACTGAAGCTTTCTAGTTTTAATGGGATGATACAGTATTAATTTTATATTCTGCCCCAGCTTTGTTTTTTAAAGATTTCTTGTACTCTTGTCGAATTCATTGATAAAAAAACATGACTAAAGAAACAGGATCCCATTAACCAAAGACATAAATTACACTTGTATAAAACTCCTCACCTGCTCTGTTCTCATCCTCTCATACTCTCCTGCACATACTGCACGTTGTCATACCCTCATTGCTTATCTCTTACACGTATTGACTGCTTTCCTACTAGAGGTCGACCGATATGGGTTTTTCTCTGGCCGATGCCGATACCGATATTTAGAAATCGCCATGGCCGATATATGATGCCTATTTTTTTTGGGCCGATATGTTAGGCCGATTATTTATTTATTTTTTCCCCTTCATCTCATAAAATCTAACAGACACTGGGGCGTTTTTCAGGCGCTTTAAAATAGCACCTGTAAAGTGCCTGCAAAACGGCTCCCCTGCAGTCTGTGTGGAAGCCCAGAGTGCTTTCACACTGAGGAGATGCGCTGGCAGGACATTAAAAGAAAGTCCTGCAAGCAGCATCTTTCGAGTGGTGTATACCCCTCCCCCACCACTCCTGCCCATTGAAATGAATGGGCGCCGCTGCCGAAGCGCATGCAATGCGTTTTGGCAGAGGCGCTTCACGGGCACATTTAACCCCTTCCTGGGCTGCTAGCTTACTTCTTTCTTACACATATTGCCTGCTGTCATACCCTCCATATATTCTCTTGCACATAGTGAAAGTATATCTGCAGGGGCAGCAGTTCTTCTTCCTTTAAGATTTTTTTCATTTTTTTTCCTGTGCGCAGATTTATTCATAGCTTTTTCTCATATTGCCCATTGCCATACCCTCCGTACTATTCTCCTGCACATACTGCTTACTGTCATGTCCTCCTTCTCTCCTACGCATGCTGCCCATTGCCATACCCTCCATACTATTTTCCTGCACATACTGTGTAGGAGAGAAGTAAGGAGGGTAAGACAGCAGTCATTATGTGTAGGAGAGAAGCAAGGAGGGTATGACAGCAGTCAGTATGTGCAGGAGAGGAGCAAGGAGGGTATAACACTGCCCATTGCTATATCCTTCATTCTATTCTCCTGCACTTACTGCCCGTTATCATGCCCTCATTCTCTCCTACACATACTGCCCATTGCTATACCTTACAATTCTCCTGCACATACTTCCCAATGTCATGCCCTCCTTACTTCTCTCCTATACATACTGTTTGCTGTTCTACCCTCCAAACTATGCTTCTGCACATACTGCCCACTGTTATACCCCCTTGCTCCTCTCCTGCACATACTGACTGCAGTCATACCCTCCTTACTTCTCTCCTACACATATTGCCTGCTGTCATACCCTCTATACTATTCTCTTGCACATTGTGCCAACTGTCATGCCCTCCTTACTTCTCTCTTACACATACTGCCCCTTTCTATACCCTCCATACTATTGTCTTGCACATACTTCATATTGTCATACCCTCCTTATTTCTCTTGTACACATACTGCCCGCTGTCATACCCTCCATACTATTCTCCTGCACATACTGCCCGCTGTCATGTCCTCCTTCTCTCCTATACATGCTGCCCATTGCTATACCCTTCATACCATTCTCCTGCACTTACTGCCCGCTATCATGCCCTCATTTTCTCCTACACATACTGCCCATTGCTATACACTTCATACCATTCTCCTGCACATACTGCCCACTGTCATGCCCTCCTTACTTCTTTTTTACACATAATGCCTGCTGTCCTTCCCTCCAAACTATTCTCCTGCACATACTGCCCAGTGTTATATTCTCCTTACCTCTCTCTTGCAAATAACGACTGCTGCCATACACTCCTTACTGTTCTCCTGCACATACTGTCAGTTGTCTTTCCCTCCTTACCACTCTTCTACACATACTGCCTGCTGTCATACCCTCCTTACCTCTGTCCTACACATACTGCCCGCTGCCATACCCTCCATACATGTGCAGTCTTAGGCTGATTGAGGCACCCTAGATGCTGGCAAGAAAGTCTGCTGGATGTAGGGAATGAGCCCACATTAACAGCTGATCTTATCTCACTTTTTTAAAGTTCTGAAAACTCTTGTTTCTACTCTTGTTACGTGTTGCTAAATGTTCTTAATCTTGCCTAAATGTGAATTGAATTGTAATAAGGATTGACAGTCTGTATTCCTAGTTAAATTATTAATGAAGTAGTCTTAATATTGTGAAGGACATTTGAGAATTGTAGCTTTGTTTGGAATGCATCAAAGTGAAAGTAACATTTTCAGCTTCTCTACAATAGACATCAAGTTATCATTTTGGCAGCAAGTGGGGTTATTTATCGATTTTCAGAATTGATATGCGTTTGAAATTCCAAATACGAGAAGCTGCGAACCCTAATATTGGCATGGTAACAGTGGTCGTCTAGAAAAGACAGATACTTTGAGAGGCCACTAGAGGGAGATTAAGCTTTTATCCACCGTGGATTTAATATAGTGTTTGTCAACCTGATTCCATTATGTACCCCTTTATAACGGCAAACCTATTTAACCAGTTACTACATTGTAGTGTCAGTCTTTCTTATCTGTCCTTTATAGGGAATACTTTATAAATGTTTCTAAAGCAACACAGAGTTTACAAAAATAAGTGAACTCTAAAAACACACTGATTGCCTTGATTTATCAAGACTTATCAATTATATTTGCAGATAGGCCTTTTTTTTTACTTTTATCTTCTTTGAGAGGTCATTTTAATCAGGGGCATTGCCAGCACAAATGTCATTGTTTATTTCCTAGGTCATCTGCAGATATCTTAAAGACACACTGAGAAATGTGTTAAAATTTGGAAGGCACCCAGGGATGGATTAAAGGGGTTGCACACCCTCGTGTTTTTTCACCTTAATGCAGGGACATGGCTAGGTCTACAAAAGATCTGGGGCTAGAGCCCATAGCAGCGTAGTAAAGAAAGTCATATGCTTGGGCGAGAATACACATGTATATACAGTAAAATACCTGTGTGTGTGTGTGTATGTATATACCCAGAGAGCCCCCCACTTACATCAGGGTCTCCAGTGAGCCCCCCCTTACATCGGGGTCCCCAGAGAGCATCCCCTTACATCAGGGTCTCCAGAGAGCACCCCCTTACATCAGGGTCCCCAGAGAGCACCCCCTTACATCAGGGTCCCCAGAGAGCTCCCTCTTACATCAGGGTCCCCATAGAGCCTCCTCCTTACATTAGAGTCCCCAGAGAGCCCCCCACTTACATCAGAGTTCTCAGAGGGCCCCCCTTACATTAGGGTCCCCAGAGAGCCTCCACTTACATCAGGGTCCCCAGAGAGCCTCCCCTCCTCTTGGGGACCCCTGCAGAGACTCTGGGCTATAGACCCAAAAGCCCCTCCTAGCGATGCCACTGCCTTAATGCATCCTATGCCCCCCAGCCCCATCCCCGTTTTACTTACCTGTGCCCCTTCATCACTTTGCCGGACACACACACACACACTCCACAGGGTCCTGGCTCTTGATTGGATAGATTGATAGCAGCGCAGCCATTGCCTCCTGCTGCCGTCAATCAAATACAATGACGCAGGTGCTAGGAGGTGGGGCCAAGTCCGGCATTTGTGTCTATGGACACAAATGATGGACTCGGGAGCGCGCCCACAAGGTAGCCCCCCGCGGGAGAGCGCTTCTTCTAGGGGGTTACCTAAAATGGGGAGGAGCCGCCGTGGACCCCCGAAGAGGATGTTCGGGGGTACAAAACGAGCTGCACAGTGGAGGTTAGTATGACATGTTTGTTAGTTAACAAAAAAAATCCTTTACAATCACTTTAAGGGCAACTAATTCTCTAAGTACAGCCCAACAGTGGTGTCCTCTTTGGCCCCTCCTTTGCTTAAAGTGACACTAAACTCTGGTTTAAAAAAAATAAAAAAAAATAAACTTAAAATGTCCCCTTTGTTGCTCTCAGCCTCCTGCAAATCTCCAATTTTTTTATTTTTTTTGCTGCTGTGATCCAACGTCCTGTTAGAAGGTGTCTAGGTTTGTTGTCGATGATCCCACTGTATGTAGGAATGTAGCCACCCTCTTATGCTCGCTCCTGAGATAAACTATGGGCTATGGGATTTTCAGTGTGTATAAAGCAGTCTACAGGATTGCAGCTAATGCACACCGTTTGGTCCATCAAGTAGTGAATGTGTATTGATTATTTTTGTAAAATAAGGACGTGGTTTAGTGTCACCTTAACTGACAAGACATTTAAGGGGTTGATTTACTAAAAATGGGGAGCACAAAATCTGGTGCACCTGTGCATGGTAGCCAATCAGCTTCTAGCTTCAGCTTGTTCAATTAGAGGAACTGCAGTCTACTCACATAATTTGTAATAAAAACATCTTTGCCATTCTAAAGCTTCCCTCCAACCACATTGTATATTATTTTATATATACTGTGATTCTGTACTTGGCAAATATGCTGCAGAAATCTCCCTCCACTGAGTCTGGCTGCAACCATTTTAACTGTGGGTAGCTGAAGCTGCTGCCTGTTCACTTCCTGGATTTACACAGACACACAGAGGCACAACTCCAGCTCTGCAGCTCTCATTGGTCCTCTTATGACTCACCCCTCCACCTTCTTGTCAAACTCTTACCAGAGTGTGAGAGAGAGAGAGCTGTGCATGATGTTATAAGCCTAGGCCAGGGGTAGGCAACCTTGGCACTCCAGCTGTGGTAAAACTACAAATCCCATCATGCCTCTGCCTCTAGGAGTCATGCCTGTGATTGTCAGCGTCTTGCAATGTCTATCAAAACAAGAAGAAAGTCTGGACAGCCGCACTCCAAAAACGTTTTTGCATTTTATTCAAAAATTATTATAAACAAAAATACAAGCCATAGCAGGAACAGACAGGAGCTAATGCGTTTCAAACTTCGATGTAGTGCATAGACAGACTTAGTCAACTATGACTAAGCACTACATCGAAGTGTGAAATGCGTTAACTCCTGTCTGTTCCTGCTATGGCTTGTATTTTTGTTTATAATCATTTTTGAATAAAATGCAAAAACTTTTTTGGAGTACGGCTGTCCAGAACTTCTTCTTGTTTTGATTGCTATATGCATAGCCGGTGTCCGATCAGATAGTGTCCCCCATCACATAGTGTCCGCCCTGTACTGCTCTTGCGCAGTACGGGGGACAAGAAGCAGCCAAACATCTCCGCAGATAAACGGTGTCCAGGTTCAAGCCCCACCATCCAAGTGGAAATAGAGTTAGAATAAAAAAGAGCCAAGTGAAGCGAGCCCGTGCCCAAAGCGCGGTGAGCGTAGCGAGCCCGTGCCCGAAGTGTGGTGAGCGTAGCGAGCCCGTCCGCGAGGGGCCCTGTTACTATGAGCAACCATATGTCCACTTGGATGGTGGGGCTTCAACCTGGACTGCGTAGGTGCCGTTCTTCTTCTGAAACGTTTGGAGTCTCCTTGTCCCCCGTACAGCGCAAGCGCTGCGCCCCCTATTAGGGTGAATTAATCCCCTCCTGGAGACACAAGTTCTGGTGACAAGTATGGATTGCCTAATTTGGAGGGATTTCCTCTCATTTCAGGGGTTGATTTACTAAAGTCAAATAGACTGGGCACTTTGCAAAGTGCTGTTGCCCCAGAGCTTAGTAAATGAGCAGAAGCTCTGCTGACTTCCATCACCCAATCACGTGCAAACAAAAATCTTGTTTTTTATTTTCCTTGCATGTGATTGGATATTCTTTGCAAAGTGAATACAGTGGAACCTTGGTTAATGAGCAACGCGGTTAACGAGCGTTTTGAAAGACGAGCAACTTTTAAAAAAAAATTCTGTCTCGGTTTGAGCATTAGAATTCAAGCTATTGGGGTATTCGGTACCGCATTTGGCCAGAGGTGCGGAAGAGCCAGTGACTCTCGGAATGGTTCGGGAACCGTGCGGAAATACTCTGAATCACTTGGAAATACTCAGTTCCCGAGTGCTTCCGAGGCTTTCCGAGTTCAGCCAAGCTGTCCCTGAGTATTTCCAAGGCTCTCAGGCGCCCCCCCCCCCCCCCACACCTCTGGCCACATGCAGTATTACTTGCAACAGAAGTTAATGCGGAACAAATTATCTTTGTTTCCATTGACTTCTGTGGGGAAACTCGCTTTGATATGCGAGTGCTTTGGATTACAAGCATTCTCCTGGCACAGATTATGCTCGTAATCCAAGATTTCACTGTACCTAATTTACTAAGATGTGGACCAACTGTACTTGCAGAGTGCAACTGCACTTTGCAAAGTGCACAGTCTAAGGGGTTGATTTACTAAAGGCAAATAGACTGTGCATTTTGCAAAGTGCAGTTGCACTCTGCAAGTACAGTTGCTCCAGAGCTTAGTAAATGAGGTAAAGCTTCACTTTGTGAACTATACCCAATCACGTGCAAGGAAATTTGAAAAAAAGGCATTTTTACTTGCACATGATGGAAGTCAGCAAAGCTTCTGCTCATTTATTAAGCGCTGGAGCAACTGCTCTTGCAGAGTACAGTCTATTTGCCTTTAGTAAAGGCAGTGCTGTGCCCATTCATTCCTAGAAGATGATCCCTGGTGACTGAACATTCACCCTTTTATTGCTGGCAGATGAGTTGGAAATGTGTGATTAACCCTTTGTTTGCTAGAAGATCTGTGTGTTGGAAGTCATGATTATTAACCATTTTGTTGCTAGCAGATCCCTGGTGGAAATGAAACATGATCCCTTTAATAGCTAGATTAAAGGGTTAATTGTGCATTTCCACCAGGACTCGGCAATGAAAGAAAGGGTTAATCATGTACTTCCATCAGGAATCTGACAGCAAAGAAATAGTTGATCATGTCCAGCCATCAGGGATCTGCTAGCATTGAAAGGAATGTGCAGCCAGCAAGGATCTGCTTACAATAAAAAGGTTAATCATGTTTTTAGCCTCCAGGGATCTTTCTAGACTAAGATCCCTGGTGGCTAGAGCCATAATTAACCATTTTATTGCTGTCAGATCCCCGATGGAAGCACATGATTAACCTTCTTTTAGCACCAAGCCCTAATTGAATGCTCCTCCCCTAATTAAAGTACATGCTCTACCTACAGCAGTTTTCTGGACACAGAAAAGACGATGTCCCTGAAAAAGTTTTTGAAATGTTGGCAACCATGGGTATGGACTCAACTAGACCTCTGAAGGTATGCTGTGGTATCTGGCACCAAGCTGTCAGTAGCAAATCACTGCCTCTTTCGGCTTGCCTTCTTTCCATAATGCATCCTGATGCCATCTCTTACCTAGGTAAACAACACACATGTACCCGGCCATTCACATGATGTAAGAGAAAACATGATTCATCAGACCAGGCCACCTTCTTCCATAGTCAGTGGTTCAGATTCGATGCTCACGTGCCCATTGAAGATGCTTTTGGCTGTTGAAATGGGTCAGCATGGGCATCCTGACCGGTCCGCGGCTACACAGTGCCATACACAACAAACTGTAATACTGTGAGGGGGATTTACTAAAACTGAAAATCTGGTGAAGCTCTGCATAGAAGCCAATCAGCTTCCAGGTTTTATTTCCAAGGCCTAATTAAACAAGCTGAAGTTAGAACCTGATTGTCTATTATGCACAGTGGCACCATATTCTGAGTGCACCAGTTTTAGAAGTTCTGATGCCTTTCTATTCTAAACAGCAATACATTTTTCAACAATTTGAGCTACAGTAGCTCTTCTATTGGATCAGACTACACGAGCCAGCCTTCGCTCCCCACATACATTAGTGAGCCTTGGCCGCCCTTGACAGGGCCGGATTAAGAGCATCATGTGCTTGGTGATGAGGATTTTGGTGGGTCTTTTAGGGGGCACCCTTCTGTGTTTCAAAGAGCCTGTGTTGGCATGAGCCCAAACTCTAAAGGGCACATGCAAACAAGGGAAGCCTGGCATTTGATTTGCCAGGTTGCCGTAAGGGCCGTGCATTGGCGTGCACTCTGAGCTGAAAGAGTGCAGCCGAGCAGGGCTAACACTATGGAAGCCCCAGATTTCTGCAAGAGCCCTGCATTGGCGTGCACCAGGCTTCCGTTAGGACTGCTCATGTGGTGCCTATTATCAATCTCACCACCCTGCCCAGACGGTGCATGCATAATGCAGGGCCCGTCAGGGGAGAACTCTGTTGGCCCATTGCTTTTCATGAGCAGTGTGTTCTTTTTGGGTGGCTGGGCCTATATTAAGGTAGGGGCCTGGAGCTGCAGCTCCAATAGCCCCTACGTTAATCCAGCCCTGGCCCTTGACCCTGTTGCTGGTTTTCCTTCCTTGGACCACTTTTGGTAGGTCCTGACCACTGCAGACCGGGAACATTCTACAAGAGCTGCAGTTTTTGGAGTTGCTCTGACCCAGTCATCTAGCCATTACAATATGGCCCTTGTCAAAGTCGCTCAAATCCTTACGCGTGCCCATTTTTTTGGCTTTTGACTTCAGGGACAAGTTTATTTTCTGCCTCATATATGCCACCCACTTTCAAATGCTATTGTAATGAGATAATAATTATTCACGTTACCTGACAATGGCCATTATGTAATTGTTGATCGGTGTATATAGTCAATGATGGGCATTAAATATTGCAACTATCATAGGTGTGCATAGTACCTGTGACACCGTTGGTAGAACATTTACAGTATTTAGCTTATTCCTTATTGTTACCCAAGTGGAAAGTGACACCATGAGTGTCTTAATGCCACATAAACATGAATGCTTGTTTATAACATGTTTTTGCATGTTTATGTGCTTGGTGGGTGTTCTGTTGAATTATTTAATTAGACCACAATTCAGCCTTGGGAGACCTTCGTAAAGGTGGATATTACAGTGTCAGAATATATGACATTTTAGTTTCTCTTCTTTACTTAGACCTGTAGATTAGAGATCAGTTTTCACGAACTAAGGCCTAAGGCTAGGTTTTAATGAATGCAATAGGGTGATGGATGGAATGTCTTTGAGTGGATCTTGTGTCCAGACACTGGATGTCTAGGGTACTGTTAGAAGTGGGATTTTGTGAATTCAAGAACCATGTAGCGCTTCTTACATCTAGAACAGTTGTCCAAAATTTCAACATGGATAACATTTGTAAATCTTGACATTTCTATCTGTTGATAAAACCTGGTGCCCTTGGGTATGAGGGCACATGTGTTCCCACTTAAGGTTCACGTGCCACCATGTGCATAGACAAATAACACCTTCCAGAAAATAGGTACAGGCGGTCCCCAGGTTACAAACAAGAAAGGGGATCTGTAGGTCTGTTCTTAAGTTGAATCTCTTTTTAAGTTGGAACAGGTACATTTTTGAAGTGTAGCTCCAGCAAAAAAAAAAAAAAAAAATCTTTTTGGATAGCATAGGGAATGGTTAACATCCTGTATCATTTGCTTTCCTGTCTGTGCCCCTGTTCAGAAGATTTCACCTCACTTTCTGTCTCAATGACAATTGGATTTTGAAAATGTTGGGTTGTTGTGGAAAGAAGCCTTGGTGATAAAGCTTCAGTGGAGGTACCTTTTTCCCATAATAACACTCACAGGAGTGAATTTCCCTTCCTACGGGTTGATTTCCTCTCACTTCCTGTTGTCTCTCTCTCCATTTGTAAGTAGGAGTTGTTTGTAAGTCGGATGTTTGTAACTAGGGGACGTCCTGTATATGCAAACGTTTTTTGGAATCTTGTATCATTGGATTTGGGTTGTGATGGAGGCTGTAAAAGTTAAAGCAGAGCCTGAGGGTTCAACATTTGGCCCGTGTGTACAATTTGGCCAGCTTCTATCGAAGGGGTATGACCAGGGGCGGACTAACCATTGGGCCACTCAGGCACTGCCTGAGGGCCCCGTTCCACTAGGGGGCCCCATCAGGGTTGCCAGCCTCAGTAAACCAGGGACAGTATGTAAAAATTTTTTTACATCTTTCTCTTACCGACATCCTTTTGGTCTAAAAATCCTGAGATTAAACTGCCCCGCCTCTCCAGTACCTTCTCAGCCAATAGAAACATGTCTGTGTATACTGCGTGATTGTATACTGTGTGTGTGTGTGTTTGTGTCTACTGTGTGGCCCCATAATCTCTGATTGCCTGGGGGCCCCATAATCTCCTATTGCCCGAGGGCCCCATGAGTTGTCAGTCCGCCCCTGGGTATGACCGAAAAAGGTCACTGCTCTCCGCCAATTGCGTGTTCTGGTGGGGGGCATTGGATAGATAGCACAGCCACTCTTCCTGAGCTGTTATTCTTTTTTATTTCAGCCCAGTAGGTTGAACGAAAAAAAAACTAGTAAAGTGTACCAGGCTTTAGTTAGGTAAACGTGTACTGGTTATGTTAGTACCAACCCATTTGCAGTTGAATGGAGTGCCTATTCCTCACAAATGCACAAATGTGTATAATTTATTATCTATTTAGGTCCGCTCATTCACTGTTGCCTTTTCCCTCTACAGAGATAAACTCTGATTTATCTTTGATAGGTGCTTATAATATTTTACGGGGGGGTATAAAAAGGATTCCGCTCTTCGGTAAATAACTCATAGATTTGCCACAACAAGATGTACGGCTTCCAAAGTGACAAACCATTGGGTTGTTTCTTTAATTCTCCTGAACACGGTGATCCACGACTGGAGAAATGACACTTGTAGTCTTCAGCCGTTCAATCAATAACATATTCCTGCGTTTCACCTGCTGTCTATAGGAATGCCGGTGCTGTATGTTTCAGAAACGTTCTGTCTAATTAGCTTGTCAACGTAAATGGAGCCTTAGCCGGTGCATCTGAACGATTGTTTTAAATGTTTCTGCAGAACTGGGAACAATACTGGATGACTTCCAAAAAGCCCCTTTCTTTGATAGCGTAGAAGCGCGGAAGCCGGGCCTCTGAGTTTACGATTTCTAAAGAAGTGATAAAAATATAACCACATACATTTTATTGTTATGAGGATATTAAAGTGTAGTCTGTTCTTCTCAAAGTGCCATTTACTGTAGTGGTTATGCAGATGGATAATTAGTAGGCTTAAGCAGATAGAGTGCCGTGTAAAATAGTATCTATGGCAAATTAGATATTTTTTTTTTTCTCAAAGTGGTTGTAAACCCTTACAAACCACTTTGACCTACAGGTAAGCCTAGATTAAGGCTTACCTGTAGGTCCAAGAAATATCTCCTAAACCTATACAGTTTAGGAGATATTTGCCTGAAGACAGGCACCGCTATGCGATGCATAGTAGTCCATTATGCTTTGCCTTTGCAGGGAATGAAAGAGGAAGTAAACTCATCAGGGTTTACTTCCTCTTTAAGGTTTGCGTTGTTTGCTTTTATTTATAATGGTTTAACCTCTTCGTAAATGGAGAACGTGACAAAGAACATTGTTAAAGAGCAATTCCAGGCAATGAGTGAAGACAATCAGTCAGCTGTTAATGCCATCCAGTAACACCGCAACTGGGCTGAAGTCAGCGAGGTCAGTCGTTCTACCTCCATTCGAGTTCCATGGAATGCTTGTAATCACTTGTAGGCTAAGGCAGGTTTGAATCTGATTGGTGGCTGA
The DNA here is from genome assembly GCF_037356315.1 of Lithobates pipiens. Lineage (NCBI taxonomy): Eukaryota > Metazoa > Chordata > Amphibia > Anura > Ranidae > Lithobates > Lithobates pipiens. The sequence goes on along the minus strand of NW_027507755.1, from coordinate 1,045,731 downwards.
GAAGCCAACCTACCAGGTTGAAATTTACTGACACGACCTGCAAAATTTACTGGCACGGCCAAGTTTTTACTGACATTTTCAAAGGTTACAAAATTCCAGTTTTAAGTGCACATTTCAGTATTTAATCACTTCCGGACTGCCCACCGTCATTATACATCCGTACTTTGAAGAGGAATATTGTTATGGCAGCAGCTAGCTGCCATAACCCCGGTATCCTCTTCTTCAGCGGGTGGTCCACTTCAAGATAAAGGTGGTCTCTGCGGTGAATTCGCTGCAAGATTTTTTTATTGGTGGTGGGAGAGGACCCCCCTCCCGCCATGCTCCGGTGCCCTCCGTCGCTTACCGGAGCCGTCGGTAACGGCGGAGACGATCGGATCCTCTCCAGCGAGTGAGGGGAAGATGGCCACCCACCCATCTCATTGCAGGGCAGAAGTGATGTCAAAACTTCACTTGCACCCATAGCTCTTAAAGCGACATTTTTTTTTTTTAATAAAAAAAAAAAAGGGAAAATATATTGCGCTAACCCCAAAAGTAAAAATTAGTGCATAAACCAGAAAAGTAAAAATTTGGTTATGTTTGTATGTAGCTGCTTTTTTTTTTGAAATGACAGATTTTTTTTTTTTTTATTATTGCATTTTAGTGTAAATATGAGATCTGAGGTCTTTTTGACCCCCAGATCTCATATTTAAGAGGTCCTGTCATGCTTTTTTTGCTATTACAAGGGATGTTTACATTCCTTGTAATAGGATTAAAAGTGACACAAGTTTTGTTTTTTAAAAGAGCAGTGTAATAAATAAAAATAAAAGGTAAAATAAATAAGAAAAAAAAAAGTTTAAATGCATCCCGTCCAGCCGAGCTCGCGTACAAGAGCATATGTGAGTAGCACTCACATATGAAAACGGTATTCAAACCACACATGTGAGGTATCGCCGCGATTGGGAGCTCAGTACGATCTCCTCCAATGATCAAACTTGTCCTGACACGCCCCCCTCGGTGTGCTGCTGCTTCTCCTTCCCCAGCTCTTATGCAACTGAGAACAGGGAATGTGGTCACTTATATAAAAGGTATTTATAATGTTTTTTTTTTAATCTATATGAAATATTTCTATTTTAAACTGAGTAGGTTGTTTTACAAGATGATTATTTACAACCCCTTTTTGCTAATCTTTTTCACATAAGATATTCAGTATGTGACAGGCAGCAAGGAGAGCGCTCCAGCATCACTAGCAGGTGTGCTCTCAGATCACCAGTTTATGGAAAAAAGGGAGTGCGGTGGACTGCTGTAGTACAATGTCATATTATCTAAAGGGTTAAACTTTTTTCACTCTATGAAAAGAGAAACGGGCTCATATACAAATCAAAAGGATAGATTTAATAAATAAATTACATATGAAAAAGAAATAATTGCATATTAAAAACAAAACACTTAACTCATGAGTTCCGGAAGATTTTACCCCCTTCATGACCAGGACATTTTTTGCTATTTACTGCTGCGCTACTTTAACTGGCAACTGCATGCTGTACCCAAACAAAAATTGTATCATTATTTTTTCGCACAAATAGAGCTTTGTTTTGGTGGTATTTGATCACCGCTGTTTTTTTTTGTGATATAAACATAAATATTTTTTACTTTCTGCTACAAAACATATCTAATAATAATAATAATAATAATAATAAACTAATACAACTTCTTTATACGTTTAGGCCAAAGTGTATTCTGCTACATATTTGTGATAAAAAAAATCCAAATGAGTGTTTATTGATTGGTTTGCGTGAAAGTTGTAGCCCCTACAAACTATGGTATATACACTAGAATTTTTTTATATACTACTAATGGTGGCGATCAGCGACTTAGATAGTGCGGCTGTGAATCTGACACTAACTGACAGGCACTGACTAACTACCACTGACATCACCAGTGACATTAATACAGTGATCAGTTATAATACTATACACTGTCACTGTACTAATGACACTGGCTGGGAAGGGGTTAACATATAGGGCGATCGAGGGGTTAAAAGTGTGCCTAACTATGTGTAATGTGTGTACAGTGGGCTGCTTTTCATTACAGATCTCTCAGTTTCTCTTCCCTTGCCGGCAACAAACACTTAAAGTGATTGTAAAGATCTTGATCCAGCGCTGGGCCCCAGAACAGCGGCTCTCTCCACTCTCCTCACTGGACATGGAGGCAGCAGCGGGAGCCTCCAGCAGGATGTGTATGTGCTTATAACATTGTGATTACATTTTTTGTATTGTTTTATTTGTTTGTTGTTGTTTTTTTTGATTATGTTAAATGCATGTAGATATCAGTGCTGTACTTCATTATAGTTTTTTAGTATCGGTGGGGGCGAATCCCTTTTTATCGCTGGTGAGTTGTTTATACGTTAGTATTATTGGGTTGTGCACAGAGTTTTGGTATTAGTTTAAAGTGGAACTTCAGTCATTTTTTCAACTTTCTATCAGTTAAATCCTCTCCCCTTGTTGTTTTAACTTTGGATAGTAAAACATTTTTTTTTTCTGCCAGTAAATCCCTTATGCATTCCACTTCCTGTTTCTTGTCTGGTCATCAGCCTAGGCTTATGACATCTTACACATCTCTCTCTTTCTCTCTCTTTCAATCTTGTGAGAGTTTGCCAGGAAGGGAGGGGGGTGAGTCATTAGAGGGCCAATAAGAGCTACAGAGGTGTGCATCTGTGTGTCTGTGTAAATCCAGGAAGTGAACAGGCAGCAGCTTCAGCTGCCCACAGTTAAGATGGCTGCAGCCAGACTTAGTGGAGGGAGATTTCTGCAGCATAATTGGCAAGTACAGAATCACAGTATATATAAAATAAAATGTAAAGTGGTTGGAGGGAAGCTTCAGAATGGCATATATGTTTTTTATTACAAATTATGTGAGCAGACTGCAACTACTAGAGCTGCCAGGAAGATTGACAGTGGACTATAAGGCCCGTGTCCATATAACTGGACTATAAGGCCCATGTTAGACAAACAGGCCCATCATTGGTGGCAATTAACAATGGGATCACTAAATAGAACATTCACCACTTTTGCGTCCACCACTGCTCTCTCATTGGCTAGATCAGCAACGTTTCACTCCATTGCTGCTGCCTCACTAGCAAGTGATATTTCAGACAGCCCTCAAAGATCCTTTGATTTTATAATGGATCTTTCTAAGAGCAATACTAAATGTAGTACAAGTAAATTTTAGGGTGACTGTGGGGAGCACGAAGGTGAAAGCTTTGACTTGAAATGGGGCTGTTATAGCCATAAACTTTAACAGTCCCATGTGCGTGTTTTCAGTCTATAGCTGCCTGATGAAGCATGTCCCCAGTCTCTGACCATCTCCCACAGCATGTATCTAGTCTCCCACCATCTGCTGTAGCATGCCTATAGTTTTTGATCATCTCCCATATAGCATGCCTATAGTCTTTGACCATCTTCTGTTTCATGTCTAGAAGTCTCTGACTGCTTTATGTGGCATTACATTAGCTGAATATTATGTGCCTAGAGTTTTTTTGCTAATTACACAAGATGTTCTAAATATAACACACAGTTATAAGCCATGCATTGCAGAGTAATTGTGTCTTCTATGCATTCATAGTTGTAACTTTCCTATGATACGGTGCCAACATTAACCTAGTTATAGTTACATTTGTCTGTAATCTTCTGCTTCTCTTTTGCAAGCCAAGTCCCATACTGACATCTTTTCTTCTTATGGCATCAAGGCATCTGCTATTCTCTCAGAGAGCCCCCCCGATGATGCACATGTGTAGTATGGTGTAGATATGTGAGTATCTGAGGAGGCTTTCAGCATAAAGGGGGACCTCATTCTTGCCTTTCCTTTCATGGAGCGCAGCATGGTCTGCACTCCACAAAAAAAAGGTATTTAAAAAAAAATAAGTTGCATCTATGCTTTATGAAAGAAGTAGGAGAAGGAGCAACATTGTTCAAGAAGAAAGGGGAGTGAAGGTCCACTTCAAACTCTAACAGCATTCAACATCTCATACCAAGGCAACCTTGGTGTTAGATGTTGTATTGCATATTAATTGTGTCTTCTATGTATTCATAGTTGTAACTTTCCTATGATAAGGTGCCAACATTAGTCTAGTTATAGTTACATTTGTCTGTAATCTTCTGCTTCACTTTCGCTTTTGCCATCTTTTCTTCTTATGCCATCAAGGTGTCCGCTATTCTCTCAGTGGGCCCCCCGATGACGCACATGTGTAGTGTGGTGTAGATACGTGAGTATCTGAGGAGGCTTTCAGCATAAAGAGGGGCCTCATTCTTGCCTTTCTTTCATGGAGCGCAGCATGGTCTGCACTCCACGAAAAAAAAAAGGTATTTAAAAAAAAAAAAGTTGCATCTATGCTTTATGAAAGAAGTAGGAGAAGGTGCAATATTATTCAAGAAGAAAGGGGAGTGAAAGTTCACTTCAAGCTCTAATAGCATTCAACATCTCATACCAAGGCAACCTGCTTAGTACTACCTTGTTTAACTAATTTAACTAAGGCCCTGGAGGGGCCTAGCCAGTCTCCGGACCTTCATACCGTAAAAAATATGTGAAGGGAGCTAAAGGTTCGAGTTACCAAACGTCAGCCTCTAAACCAGGGGTCTCAAACTGGCGGCCCCCCAGCTGTTGTGGAACTACAAGTTCCATCATGCCTCTGCCCATGGGAGTCCTGATTGCAACTATCGGCCTTGCAATGCCTCATGGGAATTGTAGTTCTGCAACAGCTGGAGGGCCACCAGTTTGAGACCCCTGCTCTAAACCGTAATGACTTGGAGAGGATCTGCAAAGAGGAGTGGGAAAAAATTCCTCCTGAGATGTGTGCAAACCTGGTGGCCAACTACAAGAAACATCTGATCTCTGTGATTGCAAACAAGGGTTTTGCCACCAAGTCATGTTTTGCGAAGGGATCAAATACTTATTTCACTCATTAAAAAAATCCACAAAAATGCATTTCAAAAAAGTTATAAATTGATTTATAAATCAATTTATAACTTTTTGAAAATGTGTTTTTGTGAATTTTTTTTGTTGTTTTTTTGTCTCTCACTGTTAAAATAAACCTACGAATAAAATTATAGACTGATCATTTTTTTGTCAGTGAGCAAATGTACTAAATCAACAGGGGATCCAATACTTTTTTCCTCACTGTACTTTCGCGTTTTTATTTGGCATTTTTATTAATAATTTTTTTTTTTACTAGTAATGGCGGTGATCAGCGATTTTTATTGTGACTGCGACATTATGGTGGACACATCGGACATTTTTGACACATTTTTGGTACCATTGTCATTTATACAGCAATCAGTGCTATACAAATGCAGTGATTCCTGTGTAAATGACACTGGCAGTGAAGGGGTTAACCAGGGGGTGGCAGTGTAGGGGTTAAGTGTGTCCTAGGGGGCGTGTTACTAACTGTGGGGGGCTGGGCTGTGTGTTAGTGAACACTGGTCTCTGCTCCAATCACATGGAGCAGAGATCAGTGTCACTTGTTGCTAGGCAGAACGGGGAGATGCTGTTTACATCGGCATCTCCCCGTTCAGCCTCCCCGTGAGACGATCGTGGGTATTCCCGCGGCGATTGAGTCCGCGGGACCTGTGACCGGACTCACGGGGGTCCCGATGGCAGGGCGGCAAATACAAATGGACGTACCTGTACGCCAATTTGCCTGCCCGCGCCATTCTGCCGATGTACAACGTTGTGCGCCGGTCGGGAAATGGTTACTATAGGAGTGGGAGACTGGTACTGGCAGTTGATGGGAGATTCAGAATCGGACAAAATAAGAATGTTTGTTAATATAGTTTTATTATTGTCATAATAATTACGATTATTCATTATGATGAACTTAAAAACCCAGGAAGTCAGCACAGCACAGGGATGCTGGGAGCCCCTCATAATGAGCATAATGAGTCGACGACTGCCATATTGAGAAAGGTATTTTTTGCTTTTTAAATTCATCATAACGAACGTTCGTAATTGTTACGAAAAGTTAACGAACGAAAATTCGTATTTCATACAAATCCAAATAGAATTTTGGACAAAAATTATGAAATACGAATTAACCACTAATACAAAATGGAACGCAATGAAACAAATTTATTAATGGCGCACATGTCTAAAAGCAAGAAAAGCTGGGAAATCTCTCCATTAGAATGTCACAATAATGAGTAATAATAATATGTCCATTTAAAGGCACACTTTAGTCAAAACTTGGAAGTTCTACATGGCGATTTGAAGTGCACTGAAGCAAACATGTGTTCATTTCAATCATCCAGTTATGTGCAAGGGAATTTGGAGAATGAGAATACACACATGATTGGGCGCTTAAAGGAAAAAAATATAAATTGACTTCACCTTCCTCCACAGGTTAATAATTCAGGCCCATTGTGTGAGGTCAAAACAGCAGAGCAGCAACTGTCAGATCTCAAGTAAATTCTAATTCTCAAGGTCAGACTTAAAGTAAGTAAAGTTAAATAAAAGATGAAATAATAAAAAACCTTTCCAAGTCTGCACCTTTATAATATTTTTAACGTACATAGTCATATTTTTCCATACTTCCAATTCTGACTCACTATAAGGTGACCCCATCAGCTCAGGGTCACTTGTATATAAAAGAATATCGGCTAAAATAAAAGGAAATTAACGTACCTTTCCAATGGCTCGTGTTATAAAACACACTTGCATCTCGGCTACCTGGCTGCTGCAAGTATTTGACACTTCCGAGTGTGTGGAATGATTGCTCCCCCACCACATGCTGTGGTTCCTACCGCCAGCTCATACTTCACTACAGGTGGTACAAGCTGGCAGAAGAAACCACTGCATGTGGTCTGGGGAACGAGTATTTGACCCAACCAGCCAGTCAAATCGTTTTATTGGCCAGAAGCAGTGAAGCAACGTTGTTTCAAGAGGGTGTCAACCAGAAAGGTAATTATATTCCCTCCTATTATAGAAAATATGCTTTTAGAGCCAAGTTACATAGTTAGAAAAAAATCACAAGTTCATTCCATTGAACCAATAGGAGGGGCAAAAAAAAATATGCAATCCTATATACACAATTGTATACTGCCAGTAGATCCAGAAGAAGGCAAAAAAAAATCCAATAACCGCTTGCGGACCAGCGCATGCCAATGTATATCTGCACAATGGCATGGCTGCGCAAATAGGCGTGTCTGTACATCCCCTTTAAATCACAGGCTAGTGAGCGCGCGCGCTGCCGGCGGGGCACGCCAGCGCACACCGCGTGAGTGTGCCCACGGATCCCGCAGTCTCGATGTCCGCCAGTGGCCCACGATCGTGACACGGAGAGGCAGAACGGGGAGGCATTTCCTTGTTCTGCCTAGCAACATGACAGGGATCTACTGCTCCCAGTGATCGGGAGCAGTGATTGTTGTCATGTTCTAGTGAGCCCACCCCCCCTACAGTTAGAACACACCTAGGGAACACAGTTAACCCCTTGATCGCCCCCTAGTGTTTACCCCTTCCCTGCCAGTGTCATTTACAGTAATCAGTGCATTTTTATAGTTCAGATCGCTGTATAAATGTCACTGGTCCCAAAATGGTGTCAAAAGTGTCCGATCTGTCCGCCGCAATCACAATAAAAATCACAGATCAAGGCCATTACTAATAAAAACAAAAATAATAAAAATGCCAAAAATCTTTCCCTTATTTTGTAGATGCTATAACTTTTGCACAAAACAATCAATATACGCTTATTGCAATTTTTCTTTACCAAAAATATGTAGAAGAATATGTATAGCCCTAAATTGAGGAAGACATTTTTTTTTTTTGGGGGGGGGGGGATATTTATTATAGCAAAAAGTAAAAAAAATTGCTTTTTTTTTTTAATTGTCTCTCTTTTTTTGTTTATAGCGCAAAAAATAAAAACCGCCGGGGTTATCAAATATCACCAAAAGAAAGCTCTATTCGTGGGGAAAAAAAGGACGTCAATTGTTTGGATGCAACTTTGCATGACCGCACAATTGTCAGTTAAAGCGCCGCAGTGTCGAATCACAAAAAGTGCTGTGGTCAGGAAGGGGGTAAATCCTTCCAGGGCTGAAGTGCATAAAGCATGATCCAATTTACTCCAGCAAGGGAAAGAAATTCTTCCTGATCCCCCAAGAGGCAATTGGGCATTACCTGGATAATGCCCCAAGGGCTGGGTAAAAGCAATAAAAGGGCCACATCTGGCCCACAGTTTGGAGACCATTGTTATAGACCATCAAGCATCAGTGAACATTAGAAAATCAGTAATAGCTTCTAACCTTTCTCTATTTGTAGTTTTTGAATGTACTCTTAGACAGAAGAGCTAACAATTCTTTTGGGATTTCATCTACATGTAACTGTTTCTTCAGGATTGTGCTAGCAATCAGTGGCAGGCTGACATGTAGGCATTGTAGGTGGCTGCTTGGTGCAGTTTGGTCAAGGGGGTGCGGTAAAAAGACCTTTGCCAACTGCCGGCAAAGAATCTGGCCCGGTGCAGAGGTAGAGATAAGAGTCGGTCCCGGTTCAGAAGGAATCCAGGTGGCTGCCATTTTTTTCCTCAGTGGAAGGTGCAGATGACAGCCAGCTGCAATAATTCTGCAATAGTGCTGCTGGGAACCAGAAGAGACTCTGCAAAAGTATTGATACATTTCTTGAGTTGAAACTTGGAAAAATAAATATTGTTACATAACCTGATATGTCCGTTGATTACTCTTGTCTTGGCTGAGGCTCTTCTATAAAGAAGATGGAAGAGACAACAAAGGAAGTGCTAGATGCGGATCCCGTGATTCAAGTTTTATCAATCAATAAACCCAACCATGAAACTATAATGACTGATGAACAGAGGATTGATTCATAATGAAATATCAGATGAAGCCTGCCATGTTTTTCATTAATTCCCAGACTGATAGACAGCAGCAGGGGGAGTCGATATTTGGTTCATTATCAAAACTTCTCTCTTCTTTCAACAGTCTCATCTGCTACAGATTAAGTGCTATTCAAAAAAGGAAGATCCTAAGCCTCACTTAAAAAGTCATATGTTCTACAAACACTAGTTGGTTGTGAACTATACTAAGCTAAGATCCATGATTATATCCATTAAAAGAATGTTTAGCCCTTTTGAAGGCACCTCCCTAGTCGGAACAGAAAATAAAGCTTTGAGGTATGTCTAGGGACACTCACCTCCTACCTGCACTAGGCTGTCATTTTTTTCTCCAGATATAGTGTGCTGCAGTGGTTCATACAATTCCCATTTGTCAGTGACCTAGGAACTTCCAAATTAGCCTTTTTTGCTAACTGCTTGACCACCACTCCCATTCTCAGTCCTAAAATGATGTCAGAACCAGACTGCACTAGTAATACTTGTATTATTAACAATAATCAGTGAAAATATCAATCCAAGTATAGTTAAAATTGGGCTTTTAAAGGCCTTTGGAGACACTTTTACCATAAATACTCCTTGCATCTGCCTAAATAAACTCAGCCACTTCACACCACCTTAGAGACAACTGCTAAAAAAAACACAGATACAGCCCATGATATCAAAGATCAAGTGACTGTATAGAAAGAAAACCATACCTAAGAAGGGTCTTCACAAGGTTTAGATCTTCATCTATACATGGTAGGTACCCATCTTCTTCAAAACTTCAAAATTTCCAAAAAGGAACCTAACTGAGGATGGGAATTCGGACAGTGGCAACTTATTTCAACTGGAGGTCACTTTTCTCCTCCACTCAGACCACCTCCAAAATCCCTCCTGCCATCCCACTGTTCATCCAGTCAGGTACAGTAGATGCTATATCCCAGGTACTTAGATTGGCACAATATTTCTTCTACTTTTCTCCGACTTTTTTGTCTGGTAGACCTCCTTTAAAGAGGAAGTAAACCCTGATGGGTTTACTTCCTCTTTGTTTCCCTGCAAAGGTAAAGCATAATGGGCTACTATGCATCGTATAGTAGCCCATTGTGTGTCACTTACCTGACACAGGAGCCAGCGATGTCACCGCTGTCCCCTCTTCCACGGAGCATCCATCTTCTTTCCAGGTAACGTGGCTCCGGCGCTGTGATTGGCCGGAGCCGCGATGATGTCAATCCTGCGCATGCGCACGGGAGTCATCACTAACGGCATATCGACATTAGCAGCAGCATGCTCAGTGCGCCTGTACAGCGTTGTCTATGGTGCATGCGCCGTAGACAGCGGTGCATGTCTTTTTGCAAATATCTCCTAAACCAGGGATATGCAATTAGTGGACCTCCAGCTGTTGCAGAACTCCAAGTCCCATGAGGCATAGCAAATCTCTGACAGCTACAAGCATGACATCCAGAGGCAGAAGCATGATGGGACTTGTAGTTTTGCAACAGCTGGAGGTCTGCTAATTGCATATCCCTGTCCTAAACCATATAGGTTTAGGAGATATTCCTTGGACCTACAGGTAAGCCTCAATCTAGGCTTACCTGTAGGTCAAAGTTTTCTGTAAGGCTTTACAACCACTTTAAACCCAGTTATATGAGCCCCGTACACTTCTAGCCTATTTTGTGCCGGGCCTATGTTTTTGATTGCCTGTCTGTAACGCAGAACAAAAATGAGAGCTCAAAAAAGCTCAAACGCCTGTAGGAGCAATTTCTTTAAGCTGCAGTGTGCATGAGCCCTAACTGTAACTATTCCATATCCCCATCCTCCTACCTATCCTGCCTAACTTTTATTTAAAAAATATGTGTATACATATCAATTTTTAATCCACTCCAGTCCAATTACAGTAAATGATCGCACAGCTCCAGCTCTCCTGTGTTACTGAGTTGCTGCTGCAGGGAAGTGGAGGGAGCCTCAACAGCGGCTGGGTCACGGGAGCCTATTGGTAATGTCACGGTTCCCAAGGTCGTTTTCAAGCACTCTCACAGAGCTGCAGGAGAACATGACTGGACCAGAGCAAATTGAAAATAGGCACAGTAAGTACACAGATCTTTTTTATACGGGTTAGGAAGGATTGGTAGAAGGAGGGAGAAAAGAAAATTTTTAAGAATTGTTATAGTTAGGCCCTTTTTCCACTTTAAGGATAGGGGTTAAACCCATTGAGTATGTATATATGGTACTCTTCATAGCTAGAGCTTCAAGAGTGGAGTTCTGCTGTTCAGTCCTGTTCAGTTCTTGGCTTTTTGAAAGTTGTAAGCGCCCTACTCTATTGGAATATTCCATGTTAGCAGAGGCATGGCGTTACTGGACAGAGCTGTTTGAATGTAACATCTAACAACCTATTAGTGCTAACAAGAACTTCCAGCTTTGGCTCCGTTAATTTGCACTCGTGTTACAGGGTGCAGACAGCCATGACATTGTGCAGACAGATAGCATGCACTTTGCAGTATTTTAGGGTAAAATGCTTCACCTACAAGAGGAATTATGTCAACTTCTGTCTACACTGCAACATTAATGAGAGATACAATCTATGGGGGTGTACGATTTCTAGGCCCCCTCTCCTGTCAAACTGCGGTCTTTTTATGTCAGTGTCCGCCTTCTCCCTGCGCCCATTGTGGCGTTATGCAAATGGCCAGACCTGTTAACGTGCAATCTCACTATATGGACAAAAGAAAGACACTCAGAACCACAAGATTAATAAATATCTACAGTACGTACGTTTATTTGCTTTTTCTGTGGTGTTTCTTTGCTGCCCCATGTCAGAATTCCATGTTATCTAAATAGCAGTTTTACAAACATTTGTTTCAACTTTGAAAGTATTTAGGGCTCTTTCACGCAGGCATTGAAAATAGATGATTGGGGCGCCCAATGCTAATCAAAATGGTTAAAATAGGGAGAGGATGGAGGTGTACACGCTGCCGCGGTAATGCTACCTTGCGCATTGCAAGTACAAAGGCCCTGCAAACGCATCAATGATGATTAGAGTGTTTAAGGCACAGTTTCAAAGTGACCATTTCCTATTTTAGCCATTTTTGTTTAGCCATTTTTCGTATTTTTTTTTGGGGGGGGGGGAGATATGGTATATGTAAATAAGATGTTGGAAATGCTATACAATGTGGAACTGCTTTTTTTTTTATTAATAACATTTTATAATAAAAAAAAAAAAACACTATAGGTCGTTAATGCACATTAAAAGGCTGTCCTTAGGGTTCATTTACACTTCTATCAAGGATTGCCCCGCCTCTAAAAAGTGATCTGGGATTTGACAGGCAGTGAGGTGGCAATATATCAACTCCCCATCTCATTTAACCCCTTAAACGCTGCACTACCAAAATGCAACTGCATGCACTGAACGCAACAGCGGTGTATTTCCTGGCACAGCCACTTTGCTTTGCATGTCTACACCCCTGACCACTGGCTTTGCAGCTTAGGAGGGGAACACCCCCTCCTCCTGAATGCAAATGTAAGCGAGTCCTTAGATAGCATTAATCCTTAAAGCTGAACTCCATGGAAGTTTTAAAAAATATACCCTTGGGTACCCAACACTGTATGGGTTGCCTTGTTTTTGCCTTGGGTACCAGTTAACCACTTACTTACTGAGCACTTAAACCCCCTTCCTGCCCAGACAAATTTTCAACTTTTAGCACTGTCACTCTTTGAATGACAATTGCGCAGTCATGCTACACTGTACCTAAATGAAATTTTTATCATTTTCTCCCCATAAATAGAGCTTTCTTTTGGTAGTATTTGATCACCTCTGGGTTTTTTATTATGAAAAAAGACCGAACATTTTGAAAAAACAAACAAAACTGTTTTATATTTTGTTATAAAATTTAGCGAACGGGTCATTTTTCTCGTTCAGTGATGTACGCAGATGAGGCTGCACTGATGGGCACCGATAGGTGAGACTGATGAGGCGGCACTGGTAGGCACTGATAGGTGGCACTGGTGGGCAATGAGAGGTGGCAGTGAGGGGTGGCACTGATTGGCATTGATAGGTGGCACTAAAGGGTAGGGATAGGTGGCACTGATAGCTGACACTGATAGCTGGCACTAATATTTGTCACTTATGAGTGACATTGATGGGCATTGGTAGGTGACACTGATAGGCAGCACTGCTATGTGGTACTGATGAGGCACCGATTAGCACCACTGGCGGGCATTGATAGGTGGCACTAAAGGGTAGGGATAGGTGGCACTGATAGCTGACACTGATAGCTGGCACTAATATCTGTCACTTATGAGTGACATTGATGGGCACTGGTAGGTGACACTTATAGGCAGCACTGCTATGTGGTACTGATGAGGCACTGATTAGTACCACTGGCGGGCATTGATAGGTGGCACTGATATGCACTGGTGGGCACTTGCAGGTGGCACTGCTGGGCACTGACAGGTGGCACTGGTGGGCACAGGTGAGGTGGCTGCACCTTTTCCTCTTCGGGACCGATGTCCCTTTCACAGTAGGGGGTGATCGGCTTTTTTCTCTCCTCACACTGACAGAAAAAAAAACGATTACCAATCTTCTGTTTACATCACGTAATCAGCTGTCATTTGCAATAGCTCTCCAGTGCACTAAGGCAATACCTTTGTGTGTTGGGGCAAACATTTTATGGCATGTCCAATAATTGGGACTTTTTTGTGTGCATTGGACACCTTAATATAACACGCGTTAATCTGTGACCTAACACGCGTTAACACATGTACATTAATGCACCACACAAATGTAAATGGAGCCCACTGTGTCTATGATATGTACTTTTCAATTAAAAAATAAAATTTCTGGATTGATGATCTCCCAAGAGACTAAAAAAAAATAAAAAAAAAGATTGTCAGGGAAACATTTTTGCGTTTTCTCCAGTGCGAAAGCATAAAGGATTTTGCTATAGTGCATAGTATTCTTGCAAAAATTCAAGCAGCCCAGGTATGGGGGTGGGGAGAGGTTCTTGTAATCGTTTTCATATGTTAAAGAAACCATTTAAATACTAAAAATGCTAAGAAAATATAATTTCCATCCCTGTCGAAATGACTCGAGCAAAAAAAAGGAAGCCTATAGGGCATAGCGCTCTTTTGTATATTCCGTATGACTAGGTGAATCTAGAGCATGCTGTTCTTACATAGGGGGGAAAGGGCAAGTCTTCTACGGAGACTACAAACTGAGACATCCCTGGCAGATAGCAAGGAAAGATGAAAATACTTGGTAATCTATTACAAGAGCAGTCAAGCTTGTGCTACTGTGTATCATGGATGACTGTGTCAAAGAACCTTTGTAGAACGGAGAAAAATGGGCCAGTTAATTATGCCCAGTCCATTGCACAGTGTGTATCATTACATAGGATTAGCCGTGCCGCCAAGGAAGAGCCAGATCCACGCTTTATTTTATGATCGGAAGACTATTGAAGTGCGGGAAGAATGGCAGCAGGTTTTTTAATCAGTTGGCCGGTTTCATTCCATCTGAAATGTCTTAGAAGTGTTTAGGCCTCATGCACACTGGCTGTTTGAATTTCTCCTCGGAACACCTTTTACTGCTGGCGGAAACAGAAACGGAAGCTTAAAAAATGTGCCTAAAACGCCGTGTATTGCGCACATGTTAAACGTTTGAGCATTTAGGGATTCCATTGGCCAGAATATTCATTTATTTTGGCAATTGGAATGAATGAACGGTGAATCGCTTAAGGCTGGCTCGCACCAGATACCTTCCAGTGTGTTTTATAAAACATATCCAGAACCTGTGTACAGTAATTGCCATGTATTCCAATAGCCCTAGTTCATACCAGTGCAGTCAGTTCCAGTGCTTTCAACAAAAGTACCACCTGCTGCAGCTATTTCACGTGGGATGCATCAGAACACATCTAAACACATGTTTATGCATTGGAATTCACATAAGAAATCATTGTCGTAAAACACATATGTCAAACAAAAGGCCTGCAGGCCAAAACCGGACCTTTTTTAGGCCATGTCATGTAGACCTCACACTCAGTTTTTCAGCTGGAATATGGCCAAACTCTATTCCGCCACCTCTGGCTCTCAATGTGCGCTCCTCGCTGTCACTTGTAAACAGAGAGGCCTTCTATATTTACAAAGACAGCTTTGCTCTGGGCGGTTTTCGGCTTTACCAGATCCTTGCAGGCGGGGCAAAGCCAGACAGATCTCTAGAATCTAACAGACAGAACGATCTCGCTGCAGGGTAAGGCAGAAGCACCTACACACTGGTAATAGAAATGCCTACACTGGTACCAGAGCCACCTACACTGTTACTCCTGAAATCTTCACTCTGTTTGGAACGTACCCCTAAACTGTGTACTCTGTATGTAGCGTACCCCTGACTTCTGCACTCTGTATGCAGCATGCTCCTGACTCCTGCACTCTGTACATAATGCACTTCTGCACTCTGTACATAATGCACTTCTGCACTCAGTACTTTATGCTCTCCTCAATTCTGCACACTGTATAAAGTGCACTCCGCAACGCTGCACTTTCTACGCCGTGTACTCCTAAAATCTCCAATCTGTACATAATAAACTCCTGAACTCTGCACTCTGTACGTAGCACATTCCTGAACTCTGCACTCTGTATTTAGCATACCCCTGAACTCTGCACTCTGTATATAATGTACTCCTGAACTCTGCAATCTGTATGCTGTGTTCTCCTGAACTCTGCACTCTGTATGTAGCACACCCCTTAACTCTGCATTCTGTACTTAATGCACTCCTGGACTCTGCACTCTGTAGCGCACTCCTGGACTCTGCACTCTGTATGTAGCACATTCCTGAACTCTGCACTCTGTATGTTGCCTACCACTGAACTCAGCACACTGTACATATTGTATTTCTTAACTCTGCACTCTGTATGTAACACACTCCTGAACTCAGCACTTTGTACATAGTATACTCCTGAATGCTGAACTCTGTATGTAACTTACTCCTAATCTCTGCACTCTGCACATAGTGTACTCTTGAATACTGCACTCTATGCATAATACCCTCCTGAACTCTGTGCGTTCTATGTAGCATAATCCTGAACTCTGCACTCTGTATGTAAAGCACTACTGAACTCTGCACTCTGTACGTAGTGTACTTCTGCACTCTGTAAATAACACACTTCTGAACTCTGCACTCTGTGTATAACACACTTCTGAATTCTGCACTCTGTATATAACACCTTTCTGAACTCTGCACTCTGTCTATAAAACACTGATGAGCTCTGCACTCTGTACATAGTGTACTCCTGACTCTGCACTCTGTACATAATGCACTCTTGATTTCTACACTCTGTACATAGCGTAATCCTGAACTCTGCACACTGTACGTAATGCCTCCTAAACTCTGCACTCTGTACGCAGTGCACCTCTAAACTCTGCATTCTAGTTATTACTTAAGTTATTACAAAAAACAGTAATAATCGTATGCAGAGGCAATTATTTAATATGGTAAAGATTAGATACAAAGTCCTACAGATACAGTTAGCCCGTCAGCCCTTTGAGGGCAACCATACTGCTGTGAGCCGCAATGAAATAGAGTTTGACACCCTCATCCACACGCATGTGCTAAAACAACATGACCATGTGAATGAGCCTTAAGTTATATCTACAGGTAGGTATTTCAACAGAAATATTTGCCTGTGTTTGAAGGAATCTGTATAAAGTGACATCTGTGCTGAGCCATATATATATCAAATACTACATGATAAATATACACCAGAAGATGAACACGCCAAGTCTAACGGACAGAACACCAGCTCTTCTATGCTAATAGAACATTTAACATCTTTCTCATGTTTCTGGCAAGTGTCGGTGTTAATCTGACCAGAAAGAGAATTGTTTATTAAGTGTATACGACCCGCGAGACCACGAGCTCCCTTGTAATATAAAAATTTGAATATAATTACTTGGGCATGGCGCTCCGTATGAGTTGTCCCAGCGCTTGAATGTTAAGTGATACATTAAGAATGACATCTAAAATGCAGATTTCACAAAATATATTTTTCGCTGTTTCCAAAAAAAAAATGGAGAATGCGATTAAAATGATCTAGCGGGTTGTGCCACTGAACATTTTAAATCAAATCAAATCAGCCACCCTTTCTGTTGTTTAAAACTGAACTCCAGGCATAAAACCTTTATTTTTAAACACATTTCTCAATAACCACGGAGGATTTACAGTATATGCTCTTTATGTGCACCAAATGTCGTTGCAAACCCAGATATTGTCTTGCAAAAGCAGTGACATCATCAATGTGCTTTACATGAGCCTGAGTGGAGCTGGGGGAGGGACAAGGTGGGCTGTCTGCAGGAAACCACAGGAGGGGGCGGAGACAAGACCGATCAACCTGCACTAGGAGAGGGAGCAGCAGTGAGCGGTCTTTATTACAGGAAGCTCCTACACAGAGGGAAAGTTTCACACTGGATTACTGCACAGATCTAGAAGACGTACACAAAACACACCGGGATTCAAGGAAGAATACACATGACGAATTAATTAGGACAATATTTGCTTATCCTGGAGTTTAGCTTTTAATGAATTCAAAAGACAAAAATGAATACAGCTCTGTAATCATCATAAAATGTGTTTTTCTTACCTTAGTATCTGATATCACATCTTGCAGTCACTATACAGCAGAGCTTAGGGAGGGGAGAAGCAGCACCAGGAGCCAATCAGGTGGGCTGCGGTAAATCTTCAGGGCTCGTTTACACTTGCGGTTGGGGGGAGGCGGTAAAGCATGCAATTTTACAACCTGCTCAACCACTTCCCCTCAAGTTAAAAAGGCAGCTGCTAGGGATGTGCACATGCCGTGGCTGCAATGCTTTGCTTCAAGGCCACAGCAGGAATGTGACATCTTGTCGGTGGGCACTACAGCCTGCAAAATGCGACTTTTTCAGGTGAATAGGGCTGCGCTGCAACCACCCTGCAATCATGTGCAATGCATGCGGTTGTGGTGCAGTAGTGCAGCATTTAGGGGATCACTTTTCAGAGGAGTGGCAGTTCTTGCCGCAAATATAAATGGGCCCTAAGGCAGGTAAAACAGCTCCTTCATATGTATGTAATCTGTGTATTTAGATGTTTGCTTGGCGTTAAAGGGGCGTTCCGGCCAATAATTTTTTTTTTTAAGTCAGCAGCTACAAACACTGTAGCTGCTGACTTTTAATAAGGACACTTACCTGTCCAATGATTCCGCGATGTCGGCCGCCCCAAGGCCGATCAGTTTATCGGATCGGCTGCCGGCGCCTCCATCCTAACGAAGGGAAGTAGGCGGTGTAGCCTTGCGGCTTCACTGCCTGTTTCCTACTGCGCATGCGCGAGTCGCACGACTCTTTGTGAATGGCCCCATTGTTTCTGGGACACACACATGTCCTAGAAGGCAACGGGGCCGCTCACCAAAGAGGAGGAAGACCGCAACGCGGAATAGGAAGAGGCAGATTAGGAAGACTGCCTAGCAACAGCGTTTCAGGTAAGTGGAAAAAATATATATTTATTTATTTTTTAAATTTTTTTAAATTTTTTTAATGCATTTATTTTTTATTCTTTTTTGGGGGGTGGCCCTCCACTTTAAGCTTAAAAAGCAACCGATATGTAGAGGAAGATTGCATATATTGCATCTACTTCCCACACAGAAATGTAAATCCTTCTGCCCATGCATTCCTTGGCTGTGCTCACAAATATCTGACGCAGATCAACCTCGGCTGCAGTCTCTCACCTTGTGACTTCTGACAAAAGAACAATGTACAGGCATACTCCACTTTTAAGTACACAGTGGGGTTTATTTACTAAAGCTGGAAAGTGCAAAATCAGGCTCACTTCTGCATAGAAACCAATGAGCTTCCAGGTTTTATTACCAAAGCTTAATTTAACAAGCTGGGGTTAGAAGCTCATTGGTTTCTATGCAGAAGTGAGCCTGGTTTTACACTTTCCAGCTTTAGTAAATAAACCCCATTGTGTATTTAAAAGTGGGGTATGCCTGTACAGTCTGATTACTGGGGGGGGGGGGGGGACTGAGGAAATGCTTCCCCCTGCCTGCAGCAGGCTGATGCCATCCCAGGCTAGGCAAAGTCACTGACTGGAGCTCAAAGAATGTTTTTCAGTGGCAAAATTTAGAGAACGGATACTATTGCGGTATATTCTGACGTGTTGTTTTTATAGCAATTATAAAGGTCCACTTTAATGCAGACATTGCCTCCATATACGAACAGCCGACATGAGAAAATAGCTTTTCAATTGACACATTTATTCCAGTCCTATGTTATCCCTGAAGTTCTTTCATGGTATCATTTTCACCAATTTCAGCAATTATATAAAATACAGTTTGCTCAGCGTGGAAGAGAAATGATTACAGAAAAGGCAGGAGGAGATGAAAGAGGCAATAAGCAAAGGTGACAAGAGGTAAGGGAAAGTTCCGAGGGGCTTTGTTTTAATTACAGGGGGCCAATGGAGGTGAATTGGGTCTCAGTTGCAATTTTCTAAGCTTGGGTCCTCTGCACATGAATCCTGTGCCTGCAGAGCCCTCCATCAGCGGGTTCCCCCACTACAGTAATATGTGCGGAGGCTCACATGTACGTAAGTGATGGTGGTGTCACTCGCAAAACATGATGACATGAACTTGCCGTACTGTGTATTTGCTCTGCTCGGTGACCCATAACAACCAATCAGAAGTTGAAAGATGACTGCTGAGCGCATTATTGGATATTGCACTGATGTACCGGTACTTAATGCCTCGTAGTGACAATTTATTCAAATAGGCAGAGGAAATAAGAATGGCAGTGTGCAGGAACGTGTTGTAAACAGCTCTTATTACTATTCAGATCAGTGAAAATGAATTCTGTTTTTCTGGGTTGCCATGCATTATAATACATTTTTCTATTAGGATAGGGTCCCTGGCCAATAGCAGCCGCTCATACAGGGAGCACGGTGCCACCCCCCCCCCCCCAATCCATGTGCCCGGCCCCTAAGATACATGCAAAGCGCCTGATGCATGGATTCCAAAGAGTTTTATTTTTTTGGGAGCATGTGATTAGAGCCTGAGGCTCTAATTGGCTTCAAAAAAGGGTTAGCACACCCAGTTGCAGGACATTAAAGATTTAATATTCCATATGTCTTCCTGTTTCTCCTCCCGGCCAATCAGGAAGCGGGTCCTAAGACCCGATTAGCCTGGAGTCCTAAGACCCTATTGGCCGGATTCAGGGACTCTTGATTGGCTGGCAGCAGACCACCAAGACTTGGGGCTCTCACGGAGAGAGTCACAGGGATGAAGTTAAGTGTGGGGCTGGTGGGCAAGTGAGCGAGCGGGGGTTGGGAGGTGAGTCTGGTGGTGGTCGGGTGGCTGGCTGGTGTGGCTGGTCGGGGGCCGGGGGCCACCACCCCAAGAAATGTGAGCACCAACCCCCACTGCCCCTGGAAGAGGTGATACTAGGACGCAATCCATGGGCAATGCAAGGTCCCAAAGGACCTGGTGCACTAAGGATGAAATTCTGTGAGGCTTACACTAATGCATTAAAGGGTTACTTTTTTTAATAACAAACATTATACTTACCCCCTCTGTTACAGTGGTTTTGCACTGAGTGGCCCCGATCCTCCTCTTCTGGGGTCCCTCAGTGGCACTGGTGGCTCCTCCTCTTCTCGAGTGCCCCGTCATAGAAGTGCTCCCCTTTGGGACACCCATGCAGGCATGCTCCTGAGTCCTGCTGCTGCGTCTATTGACATGGACAGCAGGACTCGGCCCCGCCCCCGGCGCCCACATCATTAGATTTGATTGACAGCAGTGGGAGCCAATGGCTGCGCTGCTATCAATCTATCCAATGAGGATGCAAGACACCGGTCGGAGCTGGTTTGCTCATCCCCATCATGGGAATTATGTAAAAGGGGGGCTCGTGGGGGGGGTTCCTGCATGACAGGAGGTTTTTCACCTTAATGCATACAACCCCTTTAAGAAAAGTGGATGTTTTCCCTGGTATTATCTTCCTACTTCTTTCTCTTATCCTGCTGCACTTCTCTAATCCTGAACAGCCATGTGCATGTTGGGTGTCAGTGCTTTAAACAATTGCAATTTTTTTTTCTTCAAAAACTAGTATAAAGGAAAAGCAGTGATGGAAAAAGTCCCTTTGAGTTTAGCCAATTATATTTTGAATATTAATGCTTCATGTGTAAGCGTCGTTTGCTTGCATATGTTGTGCTAAAAAGTGTCCCTCTTTGTCATCTCAGAAGGTTGGCAGGTATGGTTAGTGGTTAGTTCTTGTGCCTTGCAAGACTCCCTGGGGTCCTTGATTCAAATCTTAACCAGGACACTACCCGCATGGAGTTTGCTTGTTCACCCTGAGTTTCCTCAAACATGCCAAAAAAGGCTGATAGCTTAATGGACCCTAGTATGTGTATGTAAGGGGTGTAGGGACCTTAAACTGTAAGCTCCTTGAGGGCAGGGACCGATGGACATGGACAATATGTAAAGTGCTTCATAAATTGTTGGCACTATATAAATAACTATTGTAGAAAACATTTCTTTCAAAAGTGCAGATTGTTTAATTTGCTAAATGATCTACCCAAAGATATTTTGAAATAAAAATTTGATTACTAAAAAAATCTCAAAACCAAATTTGTTGTCATACTCTGGACGAGAGCAACATTTACTGCTAAGAAAACTTGGGAACGTAATAGAAGACCCAGGAACGTGTTCTGGGTACCAAGGTCTACCGACTGATCCTAGTACTGTAAGGCCAAGGAGTTGAGCCAAGCAGTCTACACTCACTGATCCATGACAAGTGTGAAAGGAAATGTGTAAACTGAAATAAGATTGGAAAACATAATACACACCAGAGGGCTGGTAATATCTGACCTTGTCAAATGGATTGTAGGGCTGGATTTGGTGCATGGCCTTGAAGTGGATCTCTAAGCCCTTGTACACACAGTCGGAGATTCCGACAACCAAATCCGTCAGAGTAATTCCGACGGATTAATTCCGGAAGAGGTCCAGAAGTGATGTTGCATACACACGGTCGGACTAAGTTGTCGGAAAATCCGATTGTACATAATGTGATGACATTATTTCGTTACGGCGGGACTACGTTCAGGCTAGTAGCCAATAGCTTTGGCCTAGGAATTTGATCTGAGCATGTGTTTCACTTTGTCCGTCGGAGTAGGCTACACATGATCGGAGTATGTCCGATAGGAGCATTTTGTCGGAAAATTTTACCGGCAAATTGGAAAAGTTGGTCCGATAGGAAACATTCCGACGGAATCTCCGACCATGTGTACAAGGGCTAAGTATTGTCTGCTTGTCATGAAAGCACCCTACTGCTGTGATCCTGGGTTTGAGTCTTTCCAGGGCTCTGTTATGGATATTGTATGTTCTCCCTATAGGTTTTTTTCGTGTGTTCTCCAGAATTCGACTGTTTCTGAATCATACTGATACTTTATTTTATTTTTCTTAAATGAGTTTTAGTGCTTTTCATTGTCTGATTGTGCTTGATGCTTTACAATGCATTGTCCATTGTGACCATGGGACCTTTGCTTTGCCTGCAATTAGAGACAAAGGAAGCAAGTACCTCTTTCAGGTCAAGGGATGGAATTGAAGATACTCTCAATGTTGACCCCCCAATAATTCCGTACATGGAATGTTGAAACATTTGTTTGATTTATAAAGGGCATTTAGGGTCATGATTCACAGACCTATTCACCCCTTCTAACAAGATTTACCTACATCTAGTTTTGTTCTTGGTATGATTTTAAAGAGGCCTAACACTCAACCTAGGCCAAGTCGTTCTTCGTACTCCCAGCTAGAGAGATAGTTTGCTTGTTGGTCACTTACACCATGTAACTTGGCCTACTGCTCTTGTTTATGAGAGAATCTTCTCTTTTGGTGGTGAAAGTATTTGCCTCACAGTTTCAACTCTTGCACTGGTCTCTGGAGGGGTAACTTAGTTGAGTTTTTTTACCAACACATATGGATGTAGAAACCAATGGTCTGATGATTTTTACATCTAAATTTTAAATAAAACTTTGGGTAACATTTTGATTTAGAAGTTGGTTTCTATAATATTTATGACATTGTTTCATTTGGCAGCACTATTTGCCCAGATAAATTTGTCAGCCTGATCTGGCCAATGCAACAATTTTCTATGGATTTTAACATTGTTTCCATGACCTCACATTTCCTGCAGATTTACCAGTGATTCACTCCACATACTTAACATACCACATGCTGCTCCAGGTGAGATTACACACCACACTATAGTTATATCTCTGGTGCTGGCTCAGCTTGTCTCCACTGAAGCAATCAGTTGTACCAGCAGCAGAAACACCGCACACTGAGATCCAAAATAATATTCTTACTTTATTAAAATAACCAGCAGGAACAAGTTTTACTGACGCGTTTCGCTCTAGACACAGCACTTTTTCAAACTGCACATGCAGTCAGTAATTCTTTGCATTCACCTACTGTAACTTTTGTCCGATTTATGAACCTAGGGAAATATTGATGCATCCAAGCAAACAATTGCGGCTGAGATTCAACCTTTAGAAATATAGAAAAAAACAACAGACTTACGAAGCACAGTGGAAAGATATTTTGCAGTGGAAAAATAAATCAACTTGCTTAAAAAATCACTAGAAAATATAAAATCCAAACTCCAGACAGACAGTTAAATACACAGTTTAAAGTATAAAAAGAGATAGGTGCAGCACTCAAAATAGAATGTCCTTAAACCCCTCGGTTCTCAGATGTTAGTAATGGCCAAACACTTCATGGGATGTATTTGTAGAGTGAAAGAGGGAAGATAACCACCACCGGCACCCAAATACACTGCCTCTTACCCTCCTCTTTGGACCCTCATCACAGGGGTCAAATTAGCATTGAATGGAGTGAACACCATCGTTCCCGATCATCCACAATCAATCAAATAAAGCAGATAAAACAGGATGGATACAGGTATCCCAAACTCCACACTCCGTCCCAGAAGTCACACCATTAGATCCACATATAGTATCATCCTATAAAATATAAAGGAAGAATCCTCATGGTGTAGTAATCCTTATACAAGTTTAATTTATAAAAAAAGGGAATATTGCACTCACATTTCCAAGTAAAAGATAATAGTTTGTTGCTGGATACATACTCACAGCTCCTGGGTAACACTGCCAACAAAATGGCTGCCACATCCTGGCATACACTCGTGTCACATCTCAAGCTCCTCAAGCTTGAGACATGATATGACACATTGAATGGAGCATTCAACAAGATGGCTGCCATGTTCCGGCATACCCTCGCGTCATATCACGTCTCAAGCTTGAGGAGCTTGAGATGTAACGTGAGTGTATGCCGGGACATGACAGCCATTTTGTTGGCAGTATTAGCCGGGAGCTGTGAGTTTGTATCCAGAAACAAACGATTATCTTTTACATGGAAATGTGAGTGCAATATTCCCTTGTTTTATCAATTAAACTTGTATAAGGATTACCACACCATGAGGATTCTTCCTTTATATTTTATAGGATGATACTATATGTGGATCTAATGGTGTGACTTCTGGGATGGAGTGTGGAGATTGGAATACCTGTGTCCATCCTGTTTTACCTGCTTTATTTTATTGATTGTGGATGACCGGGAATGAGGGTGTTCACTCCATTCAATGCTCATTTGACCACTGTGATGAGGGTCCAAAGAGGAGGGTAAGAGGCAGTGTGTTTGGGTGCCGGAGGTGATAATCCTCCCTCTTTTACTCTCCAAATGCACCCATGAAGTGTTTGGCCATTGCTAACATCTGAGGACCAAAGGGTCTAAGGACAATATATTTTGAGCACTTCACCTATCTCTTTTTATACTTGTGTTGCTGTTCATCAACATTGTGCTGGCTACTTGAGAGACGTTTGTATTATTCTTTATTTTATTGTAGGTTAATCAGCGCAGCAAACACTCACCATTGTTACACTTTTTAAAGTGACTGTTTTGCTAGTAGACTTGACATCTTGCAAAAGAGTTATAATTAATAGCAGTCTAGTGGGCGGTAACTCCTATCTTCGCTGTCTTGATGAGCTAGATCAGCCTCAAAGTCTCCAGCATACAGCACATTTCCATGAGCTGAGCACTAAGTTGAGAGCATGAAATTTCCCAAAATGTCTTGGTATGCTGAGGCCTTAAGAGTTCCCGTCACTGGAACTAAGGGGTCAAGCCCAACCTCTGAAAAACAACCCCACACCATAATTCCCCCCTCCACCAAATTATTTGGACCAGTGCACAAAGCAAGGTCCATAAAGACATGGATGAGGGAGTCTGGGGCGGAGGAACTTGACTGGCCTTCACAGTCCCAACCTCAAACAGATAGAACACCTTTGGGATGAATTTGTGCGGAGACTGCGAGCCAGGCCTTCTTATGCCTGACCTCACAAATGCGCTTCTGAAAGAATAGTCAAACATTCCCATACACACCCCTAAACCTTGTGGACAGCCTTCCCAGAAGAGTTGAAGCTGTTATAGCTGCAAAGGTTGGGCCAACACAATATTAAACCCTACAGACTAAGACTTGGATACCATTAAAGTTCATGTGTGTGTATAAAGGCAGGTGTCCAAATACTTTTGGTAATATAGTGTACTTCAGTAAACAAACTATGGGTGGAAATGGGTTAAACACGTATGTGTCAACTGCATTCCCTATAAAAGGTTTTGTAATTCTCCTCAGGCTTTTAAATAAAAAAAAGGATGTAGATGAGATTTTTTTTCACATAATTCTCACTGAATTGTGTGCCTTGTCTGCAGCTCTCCTTTAAACTCCATCCAATGCCTTTTTCTGACATCAAATGGAGTCGTTTTTTAAAGTGTATAAAGAATCTAATATGTAAACTATATAATCACAACCTTAATGGTAGTTTTCCTATTCTCCATTTGTCTATAGTAGTTAGCATTTTCTCCACAACAGAACAGTAATCCCCGTGTGACAGCAATATTTATTGTATAGAAAATGCAAAATGCCATCTTCTATTCATTGCAGATAACTAAACATTGCAGATGCCAAATTACAGTGATTGATCATAAATTACAGAGCCTGCGCTCAGCACAGTGGTATCTACAATACATAATAATGCCGAGCCTGGAAAGTAATGTTTACATACTAAATCTAATGTGGCACATCAACGAAAATGTGAAAATTTGCCACAATGGAAATTTTGTACTCTGTTAATCCTTTAGCCTTGTGAGCAGTGTGCCATTACGCTACAAAAAAATATTTTTTCTTTGTTTTTTTTATGTGCTTTGGCCTAAATGTTTATTCAGAATCAGTAATTCTCTTTTTTTTGCTCCACCATGCTTTTTTTTTCTTTTAGACACAAGTAAATAACTGTATTTCACAAATCAGTCGAACTACACATTTTTTTATTCCATGGAATATACAGGCACAAAAATGTAGGCAGCGCGCAGGCATAAAAACTGATAGTTACCAAGGAACACAGGTGGCACATACATAATGCAGGCTAGTAAAAGTGGCTTCTTGTGGAGTGAAAGAACACCAAACTTGCATCTAGTTGGCAGATCCCATGGAGAAGAATAACAACACCACTTCAACTAAAATATATAGAGGCTAAATTGGGTACTCTGACAATGTAAGGGCTTAGGGGTTAGCATTTATGCCTTGCAGCGCTGGGGTTCTGGGTTTTAATCTTGGCTAGGACACAATCTGCATGGAGTGTGCAAAATTCTCCTCCTACACTCCATTGATAAGGGAATTGGCTCTTGTCTAAATTGGCCTTAGTATATGTGTACAAATTGGCTATGCACATGTACATTTTGCATGCCAGCCTCAAGCTGAATAATTGGGGAGGGTTGCCAAAAGATCGGGTGACCTGCATTAGCTACACACTTTTGCTCTGCAATGGCTTACCCTGCTCTGCAGTGGTAATAGCGGACTATGACTGGGCTTATAGTCTAAATCAGGGGCACACCTGACAAGGTGACAACACAAGACTTGGAATTGGAAGACAGTTGTCAACCTATCGTTTCTTGACCTTTTATCTAAGATCAAGTATAGTATCTGTTCTTATCAGTTTTTAAGAACAGAACTCCAGTTCCCCTTCCCAGTCTGGGGCACTAGTTAATAATTCTTGATGTAATGAGGTGGAAACGGAGGGCCTTGGGGGCTCTTTTCACCCCAGGTTGAATCCAGCCTGGGTTACCGGGCTTGTCCACAGTTAAAGGCAGAGCTCTCTCTGAGTACTAATGTCTTTCTGGTAGGAATGGTGCTTTTGTTTGACCAATGGCTAGGGAGAGGCGATGAGGTAATTTGGCCCTTGGGGTGGTGTCCCGGGGTGCCAGAAAAACACTATATGTTTGGAACCCCACTGCGATTTACTGGCACTAGGTTCACATCACCTTTGCTTTTCTTGCACATGCTTCCTAGGCAGACATGTTGGCTAGCTTGGAACAATTTATACCGGCTGAAAGGTCTGCTTGGGGTATTGCAATGGCACTTTTTATGTTTTATTTATTTATTGCACATGTTTATCAAAGGGCATGTGTGGTTTGTTTTTTGATACAGGGTGTTAAAGGGAAAGAGTATGCAGATTGTTTGGGACCTGCCTTGATGTTAGGTGGAGGATCTGGGGACTTCAGGTCTTTTTCAGGTCTTTTTCCTTTCTCCAACTGGGGATATCTCATTGAGGGAGC
This sequence comes from Lithobates pipiens, assembly GCF_037356315.1. Taxonomy (NCBI): domain Eukaryota; kingdom Metazoa; phylum Chordata; class Amphibia; order Anura; family Ranidae; genus Lithobates; species Lithobates pipiens. The sequence goes on along the minus strand of NW_027507755.1, from coordinate 1,018,208 downwards.
CCTCACCAAGTACTTGGACCTTTAGTAGGCCCCTAAGGCACAGGATCTACCTGGTTTCGGCTCAGATAGACCATAGAGTACCTTGCCCTTTTTAGAAGCCTTGCACCCTGGGGAAGGGGGGGTCAGGGATGCCGGGTCCTCATCTTTGGAAGATGGACCTATTCTGTACTTTGAATTCAGAGTTCACTTTTGTTGACAAGCTACACGGAGATCCAAAAATTATTAAAAATAAATGGTTGTCACCCTATAGCGCAAAGGGATTGATGTACTAAAACCAGAGAGTCCAAAATCTGATGCAGCTCTGCATGGAAACCAATCAGCTTCCACGTACGTCCACACTGGAAACCACATTTGAATCACACAGGAATCTGAGCCCATTTATTTTTGATGGCTCAAATTGCACCACATCTGCATTAAAAAGGTGCAAGCACCTTTTTCCTAGCCGTACTGGAATCGGGTGTTTATAACCATGCGATCCAGTTCAGGAAAATGCATTGGGCTTGTGACCTGCTTTTGGGGTGTCGTTAACTTTTAATTGGCACCCACAGTGTTTTTCAGAACACAGCGTGATTGCGATGTGGGGCGGGAAATGCACAGGATTCCCTGTGGTTCCCGCACCACATCAGTGTGACCCAGAGCTTCAGGTTTTTTTTTTCCAAGCTTTATTTGAACAAGCTGAAGTTAGAAGCTGGCTATCATACACAGCTGCACCAGATTTAGCACTCTCCAATTTAGTAAATCAACCACAAATTGTCTGAACAAAGACCTGCATGACTTCAGAACAAACAGCTTTAATACCTGGCTACAGGAAGTGGAAAATCCAAAAATAAACTGGCAGGATCAAAAAAACAAACAGAGGGGCCTTGGAAAAACAAACTACTATGTTAATGCAAATCCCCGAATCCTCTTCTTCTGGGGTGCCCGTCGGTGTTCCAGGCCCCTCCTCTTCATCAGGTTTCCACGGGGGCATCCATGCAGACTTGATCCCGAGTACCACTGTTCCGTCCATTGACACAGACAGTGGGACTCAGCCCCGCCCTCTGCTCCCGTGTCACTGAATTTGATTAACACCAAAATGAGGAGAGAGACAGTGGCTGGAGTTGCTGCGCTTTTACAAATCGCTGGATCAGATCTGGCTCAGGTAAGAAAAAAAAAGGGGGAGGGGGATTCTGGGGTGAGCTGCAGCACAAAAGGTTTTGCATTCTATGCATTAAGGTAAAAAACCTTGAAGCTTTACAAACACTTTAAACCGGTTGTAAACCGCTGATGTTAAAAAAAAACAAAAAAAACCCTGTAAGGCTGTAAGGCAATGGCATAATTCATCACATACTAGCACAAACTTAAATACTTAGAAAGAAGCCCTTCAATGCTGTAAAGTCACCACTGAGAGAGCTGACATGTCCCCTTGTCTACAAGCAGGTTTGTGAGCTCCAGCTATGTGATTGGCCAGAGCTGCGAAGACATCCCTCCCACGTATGTGCACACGGGGGCCGCCGTTTTCGGCACGGGCTCTGAAGATCTGGCACTGTAAGCTGGACCAGACTTGATCCCGAGTACCACTGTTCCGTCCATTGACACAGACAGTGGGACTCAGCCCCGCCCTCTGCTCCCGTGTCACTGAATTTGATTAACACCAAAATGAGGAGAGAGACAGTGGCTGGAGTTGCTGCGCTTTTACAAATCGCTGGATCAGATCTGGCTCAGGTAAGAAAAAAAAAGGGGGAGGGGGATTCTGGGGTGAGCTGCAGCACAAAAGGTTTTGCATTCTATGCATTAAGGTAAAAAACCTTGAAGCTTTACAAACACTTTAAACCGGTTGTAAACCGCTGATGTTAAAAAAAAACAAAAAAAACCCTGTAAGGCTGTAAGGCAATGGCATAATTCATCACATACTAGCACAAACTTAAATACTTAGGCCCCTTTCACACTAACGTCCCGTTCAGGCCCGCCTGTCAGTTTTTCAGGCGGACCTGAACGGGTGCTCCATAGAGCTCTATGGAGCGTCGGATGTCAGCGGTGACATGTCCGCTGACATCCGACCCGCTCCGATCCGAAAAAGTGTGACGGAGGAAAAAGCTATTTTTCCATCCGTCTGCGGATCGGATCGGGTGACGACGGGCACTGCGGTCCGTCGTCATCCGATCTCCCATAGGGGAGAGCGGCGCTGTGACAGGTCCGTCCCTGCGCAGTGTGCGGAGACAGACCTGTCATTTCCCTGCTCAGCGGGGATCGGCGGAGTGATCCCCGCTGAGCAAACGGACATCCACGGGGCGGATCAGAACTGATCCGCCCCGTGTGAAAGGACCCTTAGAAAGAAGCCCTTCAATGCTGTAAAGTCACCACTGAGAGAGCTGACATGTCCCCTTGTCTACAAGCAGGTTTGTGAGCTCCAGCTATGTGATTGGCCAGAGCTGCGAAGACATCCCTCCCACGTATGTGCACACGGGGGCCGCCGTTTTCGGCACGGGCTCTGAAGATCTGGCACTGTAAGCTGGACCTTCAGAGAGCATGCGCCAATGATGTCATCGGCTGCATACACTCTGAATATCTCCTAAACTGTGAAAGTTTAGGAGATATTCACTGTACCTACAGGTAAGGCTTATTACAGGCTTACCTGTAGGTACAAGTTGGTAGTACAGTTTACTACCACTTTAAGACATACAGCATTATACTGTATAAGTCTTTTTTTTTGCTCATAGTTTTAATTTAATTAGTATGTAGTTTTGCTCAGTCATGAGTGGGTTGCCGGATTGCTGTACATGATACCCTAAGTATATTCTAGTGCTCTATACCACATTATAAGTGTTCATTGTCTCCCAGTAATAGTAGCTGTTAGTCATTCTTTGTTACACTTGGGGGGGAAACTGCCGGTTGTGTAATTTAGAAACAAAAAGAGGATGCAAATGTGTGTTCTTTTTTGTAAGGGGATATTTTAAGCTGCAGCTCAAGCATCAGCAATATCAATACCACTGGGGATAAAATATTTCTTTGCTGTACTACTTTGTTTTCCAGGCCTGTGCATTACAAATTCGGAATTTCATCTCTTGGTGGCATAATAAGGATCTGTAAAAGGAACATAGAAAGTAAAATATTATCTCCCGGTGACACAATAAGAGTCCGTAAAGGGAACATATAAAGTTAACCGGCTTAGTCGGCAAGGCGGTGAAAACACAAAAATGTTAGAACTTTAGCTGCAAACTTGATTTCATTCTACTGAAAGGTGCATGTTCTACTCAGAGACAATGGACAAAAAAATTGTAATTAGCATCCCAGCAGTACCACGAGCATAGCTTCCAAATGCCCCTGATTTCTAGGGACTGTCTCTGATTTGGAGCAATGTCCCTCTATCCCTCATTCCTCCTCATTTGTCCCTCATTTGGTCTGATCTATATACCGTATTTATCGGCGTATAACACGCACTTTTTTCCCCTTAAAATCAGGGGAAATTGTGGGTGTTATTCGGCGATCCCCCGCTGATTGTGAGCGGAGGAGCGAGCGACGCCGAGATACACATAGCCGAGTAGGCTCGGCTCCTCTCGGCTCTGCTCACAGTCATGCTCAGCCCTGCCCTGTGATGGACATAACACAGGGGCTGGGCGTGAATGTGAGCGGAGCCGAGCCTAGCCAAGTACACTCAGCTATGTGTATCTCGGCAGCCCTCGGCTCCTCTCGGCTCCACTCACAGTCCATCATGTCCATCATAGGGCGGGACAGCGAGAGGAGCCGACAGGAGCCGAGCCTAGCCGAGTACACTCGACTTTGTGTATGTTGGCGGCGCTCGCTCCTCCTCTCACAGTCAGTGGAGATCGACGCCAATTTTAAATAATCAGCTTGCAATGAGGCTGGGCAATGCTGCAAAGAGACTGAGCAAGGCTGCAAAGAGACTGGGCAAGGCTGCGGATGGACACTGGGCAAGGGTGCAATGATGGACAAGGCTGCAGATAGACACTGATAAGGCTGCATTGATTGGCATTTAAAGTTATTTTCCTTAAACTTCCCTCCTAAAAGTTTTTTTTCCTTAAAATTCCCTCCTAAATTTGGAGTGCATGTTGCACGCCGGCTCGTGTTATACGCCGATAAATACAGTAGTTGTATATAAAATGCGCTTTTTACTTTCAAAAAGTGTTTCCCAGCGATTTTCACTTTTAAAAGCCAATATAAAGGAATATTAGTGGTCAAAAAGCACTTGTGGATTTAATTAATATTTTTTTGTAGTTATTTTCCTTTCAAGGGGTGTGTCCTATGCCTACATACGTTTGCTAGTAGGTGTCCCTCATTCTCATCTCAAAATATTCGGAGGTATGCATGAGCATACTCTTTGCAAGTAAACTCATTTAGGACAAAATGGGTAGGGACTTTGGAAACGCACCCCCCCCCCCCCAACCCACTGGAGATTGGAGTGGAGATCTAGGAAGCTGAGTATTATGGGTAAGTGGGCAAAATACAGTAATCCTTAAAGTGCAACTCCGAGATAAGCAATTGTTGTCTAAATACAAGCGACATATGTATTGGGATTTGAACCTTGGTGTGTTTTGTGTATTTCTTCCAGATCTGTGCAGTAATCCAATGTGAGACTTTACTTGCCGGAGCTTCCTGTAATAAAGACTGGTCTTTGCTGCTCTCTCTTCTTGTGCTGGTCTTGTCTCCACCCATTCCTGTAGTTTTCTGCAGGCAGCCTATAGTGGGTGGAACTTGTAGGGCCCCTCCCACAGCTCCACTCTCTGCCCTAGCTTAGCATAGCACAGTGATTATAGTCACAGTGATAATTTTATAAGGTTTTAACTGGATTTGCAAAGGCATTTAGTGCAAATAATGTAAATTTATATAGTTTGTGACTCGTAAGGAATATATGGAAATCGACGTTTTTGTGGCTGGAGTTCAACTTTAACCACTTCAGCCCCCGAAGGTTTTACCTCCTTAATGACCAGACCATTTTTTGCGATATGGCACTCCGTTACTTTAACTGACAGTTGTGCAGCTGTGCGGCGTTTTACCCAAATAAAATTGATGTATTTTTTCCCACATATTGAGCTTTCTTTTTGGTTGTATTTGATCACCACTGCGGTTTTTATTTTCTGCGCTGTAAACAAAAAACGACCGACAGTTTTGAAGTGTATATTGGTTTGCGCAAAAGTTATAGCGTATAAAAATGATGGGACGGGAAATTATGAATGGCCTCTACCAACAGTATTCATGAGTAGATAGGGTCAATTAAAAATTGTACCATCATCCAGAAATTTTTAGAGGGGGGTTGTTCAAATTCATATATTGTCTAAAACATTGTTTTTTCTTTTATGTGATTAAATGCATTGTTGTTGATCATGTGCTAATTAAAATTCAGATATTTTCCTGATGAAGCAGCTCAGTCCGCGAAACTAGTAGAAACATTGTCCGTGACCCATTATCCCACTGTGGTCTTCCCCATCAGGGGGAGTATTATCATGGACCATCATCTATTTTTCATTTATTATTGATATTTTTGTCATGTATTGTGTTTCAATAAACTTGCATATATACTTTTACTTGATTGTTTCTATATTTAAGATTACCTAAATGTACCGAGATAGTCCAATCGCCCTCTAGCTTTTTGGTGAGTACCTGGCTGGGGATCGGGTTCCCAACCCCCTTATCTCTGCAAATGATGGGATATTTTTATGGAAGCTTTATTTATTTATTTTTTACTAGTAATGGTGTTGATCAGTGACTTATAGCGGGACTGCGACATTGCGGCAGACAAATTGGAAACCTAACTGACACTTTTGACACTTTTTTAGGGACAGGTGACGCTAATACAATACAGTGATCGCAATACAGTGATCAGTGGTAAAAATATGCACTGTTACTCTAATAATGACACTGGCAGGGACGATCGAAGGGTTAAGTGTATCCCTAGGGGGTGCTTGCTAACTGTGTGTATGGAGATGGACTGACCGGGAGACTGACTGCACAATATCTCTTTGTTCTCCCATGTCAGAACGGCGCTCTGCCTTGTTCTGCCTCTCTAGGGAATGATCACGGGTGCCCAGCGGATATCGTGTCCGCCGGACCCACTGATTGGCCTCCCTGCTGTCCAATCAGCACCCCCAGAGGCTACTGCACGAAGCAACGTACAGGTACGTTGTTTCGTGCAGCCTTGCCACCTTGCCGGAGTAAACGCGCGGAAGGCGGTCAGGTCCGGAAGTGGTTAAATTGGCACTGAATGATATTCTTATTCTACAAAAATAATCCATACACGGCCCTGTAGTCTATTTTTCTTACTGTGTTTTTCTGCCTCCTCGTTATGTCTTCCATGAGTTCCTAAACCTCTCCTTTCCCCCCTTACTTCCATTTCTGTGAAAAGAGCAGTGCACATGAGTTGCACTCATGTGCACCACTCTGTGCGCACTCCAAAAGAGGGCGGCCTCATGCCTACATAGAGTTGGACCATAAAGAACGAACTTAGCCACCATCAAACAGAAAGTTGGACTAAACAACAAGAATTTGGAGGTTTGGATGAGGCTAAGAGCAATCAAAGTTTCCTTCTTGAGTTAAAGTGGTTGTAATCAATGTATAATGTTTGGGGGATTTCGAAGTAGTTTTCTTTAAAAAAATACTGATTTGAACTTGTAAACAAAAATTGCACCCGCGATTGCCCAGGAACACAGCAGGACCATGGATCTGTGTGTGTAAACACACAGATCCACGTCCTGCCAGTGGAGAGGAGACCAATGGTGTGTTCACAGTACAGAGGAACACCGATCGGTCTCCTCCCCTTGTGAGTCCCCTCCCCCCACAGTTAGAATCACTCCCATAGGGAACATATTAACCCCTGCAGCGCCCACAGGTGTTAACCCCTTCCCTGCCAGTCACATTTACACAGTAATCAGTTCCAATTTTATAGCACCGATCGCTGAGTAAATTTGAATGGTCCCAAAAATGTGTCAAAAGTGTCCGATGTGTCTGCCATAATGTCGCAGTCACGAAAAAAATCACAGATCGCCACCATTACTAGTAAAAAAAAAAAGTGCCATAAATCTATACCCTATTTTGTAGATGCTATAACTTTTGCACAAACCAATCAATAATCGCTAATTGCGTTTTTTTTTTGGACCAAAAATATGTAGAAGAATACGTATCAGCCTAAACTGAGGAAAAAATTATTATAATTTTTTTTAAATGGGATATTTATTATTATTATTATTTTTTTATTTAGCAAAAAGTAAAAAATATTGTTTTTTTTTCAAAATTGTCGCTCTTTTTTTTGTTTATATCGCAATAAAAAATAAAAAATAAAAACCGCAGAGGTGATCAAATACCACCAAAAGAAAGGTCTATTTGTGGGAAAAAAAAGGACGTAAATTTTGTTTGGGTGCAACATCGCACGACCGCACAATTGTCAGTTAAAGCGGTGCAATGCCAAATCACAAAAAGTGCTCTGGTAAGGAAGGGGGTAAAATGCTCCGGGGCTGAAGTGGTAAAGAATACATACATACATATCATTTTTTTCAAAACTGGAATTTTGTGTCACTATAAGTAATCTTCGGTCCTAAAATGTGCATTTTAACAGGTCTAAAAAAAAAAAATTTAAAAAAATGACAATGAAAAGTTTAAATATACTCACTCTTATTTCATTTATAAACATGATTTGAAGCCTGCAGGATAATTCTCAGCAGAAATATAATGTATATTTGTTAGAATTAATCAGCGAGTAGCAGTTTGAGGTGTGGGCATGTAGAGTACAACACTGAGCTGCCTCTGATATGGAGAATTCCTGCCATGCTAACTGAAAGCCCTTCACTTGGATCATTCAGTTTATTTCCCAGCATTAGTCAATGGAGCCGCCTGTGCAGCTGTCCAGGGTCCTGAATATTCCGATGCTGGGTACTTGCATCTGCTGTGGCCACATAACATGTACACATCTCTACACAAATGGACATGCTGCGTGCTCTGCGCCTGCAGCCAGATGTTAATGAAAAATCTTTCTTTAATATTATAATTAAATGCAATCCCCTTCTAGAGTGGATAAATAGGAATATTATGTGCACCCTAATTGTTCCATTTATTTGGATACTTTGGATACTTTAAAGAAGAAGTAAACCCTGATGTGTTTACTTCCTCTTTGTCTCCCTGCAAAGGTAAAGCATAGTGGGCTACTATGCATCGCCCATTATGTGTCACTTACCTGACACAAGAGCCAGCGATGTCACCGATGTCCCCTGTAGCACAGAGTGTCCATCTTCTTCCGGGTACCTCGTCATTCTCGCGCATGGGAGCCGCCACTAACGGCATATCGCCGTTAGCAGCGGCATGCCCAGTGCGCCTGCGCGCCGCTGTCTACGTGGTATCTATGTAGCCACGCAGCTAAATATACAGTTACAATTCATATTTGTAATTTTGTTTGTTATAATGCACATTTTAGGCCTGAACATTAGTTACCCCCCCCCCCCCCCCATATGTCATATATTTTCTGAAAACAAAGACCATGAAGAATAAAACGGTGGTAGATGCATATATATTTTTTTTATGTCGTATGACATTAGCACAACAGTTTATCAAAATCATAATTTTGATAAAAAGTGTAAAAAGAAAAAAGGAGCTGCGCTACAAAAAAAGGAAATGTACGCAATAAAGTGAATAAACATGTGTCAATCATATAAACACATATGATACTAAGGCTTGAAATTGACCTGCAAAGAAAACAATATAAGTGTATATGGCATTTTTAGAAAAAATATTGAGTGAAAAATAGTCCAATATGACAAGTGATTTAAATAATGAGCAAATATTCAATAACGATTAACCTGTGAAAAAAAATTAACATAAAAATCTTTGCAAAGTTGCCCTGTTACTGTACTAATGACACTGGCTGGGAAGCGGTTAACATCAGGGGGGATCAAAGGGATAACTGTGTGACTAACCAGTGTTTATGTGTACTGTGGAAGGTGCTTTTACTAGGGAAAGAGGTGGAATTTATTCCCTGCTTTGCAGGAACACAAACTCCATCCCTTTCCTCCTGCCATAATGGTGATCTGCCTTGTTTACATAGGCATATTGCAGTTCTGTTTCTCTGCCTGACGATCAGCAGCTACCCTGCACCTGCCAATTGGCTTCTGCTGTGTGTAATTACAGCAAAAGCGAGCAGCTGGCTGCACGCATGCGCACTCCCTACCTGGAAGTGTTGAATCATGTAAATATATGTGATCCGGTGCACTGGTGCCACCCTGTAAAACTAAGTGGTAAAACATAACTTTATTGCTACCACATAGGGGACCAATAGTCCCCTATGTGATACCATATAGGTTGTGACAGGTTCTCTTTATTGAGACATCAGGAGTCTATTGGGGCTGGGGGACATGTTTCAGCAGCTGCTATAACCCCGATATTTTTTTTGTACTGCAGGCGATTTTGCATCTGATGAAAGTGGTCCCGACAGCGGATTCACAACGGGATCTCTTTTAGAGGCGGCAGGAGAGGTGCACCCCTTTCAGGTTGTCTCTGGGCTTTACTGGACCTGTCAGTAAGCCCAGAACCAATCCGATGTGTCGAGTGCCTGGGCAGGAAGTCCAATGGGGGGAAGATAGCCCCCACTCAGCTCTATGCCCTTGGAGGACCGGAGCGTCAGGGCAGTGAGAATGTGGAACTCTCCTCCACAAGTGGTGGTCAGCAGGGAGTATGGATATTTTTAAAATACTCTAGGACGTGCATTTCAAAGAACACAGCATACAGGGATATGGGAAATGATTATAGACGCTGACTTACGTACACCTACACAAGTTGAACTGGATGGACTGTTGTCTTTATTCAACCTTACCTACTATGTAACTATATGTAACTATGACATCTGACATCTATGTCGTCTTTCGGCCTTAAAGGGATGCATTTTTTCTTCTCTTAAAGGCAACATTTTTGCTTTTCAAGGTAAATGGGAAATCTGAGGTCTTTTTGACCCCAGATCTCTCAATAAAGAGGACCTGTCCTGCATATTTTTATTACAACGGATGTTTACACATTCCTTGTAATAGGATTAAAAGTGATCAGAAAAAAAAAAAATAATTAAAGGGACAGTGTGAAAATAAAAATAAAAATAAATACTTTTTTTTTCTAAAGCACCTTGTCCCTCTGTGCTCATGCACAGAAGTGAACGCATACCTAAGTCGTGCCCACTTATGTAAACGGTATTCAAACCACACATGTGAGGTATCGCTGCAATCGTTAGAGCAATAGCAATAATTCTAGCACCACCTCTGTAACTCTATACAGGTAACCTGTAAAAATGTTTAAAGCGTATGGAGATTTTTAAGTACCATAGTTAGTTGCCATTCTACGAGTGTGCGTAATTTTAAAGCATGACATATTAGGTATCTATTTACTTGGTGTAACATCATCTTTTACATTATAGAAAAAAGTGGGCTTATTAAAAAAAAGGGTATTTTTTACTAAGAAAATTAGTTTGAAAGACTGCTACGAAAATACAGTGAGACATAAAATATTGCAATGATTGCCATATTATTCTCTAGGGTCTCAGCTAAAAAAAAATATATAATGTTTGGGGTTCTAAGAAATTTTCTAGCAAAAAGTACTAATTTAAACTTGTAAATAATGCACACACGACCGGTTTTCCGGAATAAACTCAGAAGGTTTTTCCAACGGAGTTACGCTGAATATGTCACATACGACGGGACTAGAAAAAGGAAGTTCAATAGCCAGTAGCCAATAGCTTCTGTCTCGTACTTGCTTCAGAACATGCATCGTTTTTGGTCCATCGGAACAACATACAGACGAGCGGTTTTCCCGATAGGAATTGGTTCTGTCGGAAATATTTAAAGCATGTTCTATTTCTAGGTTCGTCAGACTTTATACGATGAAAAGCTTCCATCTGACATTTTCTATCGAACATTCCGCAGCAGCAAAAGTTCCAGAAAAGGCCTGGTCGTAAATTGGTTAAAAGTTTGCAACACAAAGGTTCGTATGTAGGGGATTTACTGTAGTTGAAACTACACAATAATTTGGCAAACACTGCCAAACCTACCGGGATTTACCAAAATAAACACTCCCTACTAAGAAGTTGTGGAGGGATATATAAAAGGTTTTCATATGAGACATTAATAATAAGCAGCCCTCCCAATGACATCCTATGGTCGGGATTAGGCTTGACCTTCAGCAGTTGAGGTGACACACTTAAATAAGGGGGAGTTATTATAGAATGATGGCTTACCAAACTGATTACATCTATTCATTTTAATTTAGGAGAGTATGTTTTAAGCAGATTACAGAGAGGGCAATGTACATCTTTTATCATTAGTTTTGGTTTAAAAGGGAAATATAATTAATCACACCATTTCCATGTTTTTTATGGTCCTGTGTGGATATCAAAATTGATGCCTTTACATCAGATATGCTGTAATTAAATGGTGCTCCCTCTCTGTGTTGTGATCTGCAGGTACTGTGATCGCTCTGAAGGCCATAGTTAATGAATATTTGCACACTTTAAAACTCAGTGATCCGTATTACAATCTTTAAACATGTCTTCATATAGACATGACCTCTTACCACCCTTCTGTCTTCTGTCTGCTAAAGAAGAGGGCAGTTAACATCTATGTATTTAATGTATTTACCATGGAGACCTTTGTGAAGATATTGTAAGAACCTTGTACTCTCTATTTGCCATAATATCATTCTGTACAATGCTCTCTGGGAAATGTAATTTTTTTTTATGTTTTCAAGATATGTCTGATACTAAAGGGGACCTTGCACTAAAATGCAAGGCCTGCCTATGTGGCTTCAACAACCCCCCACCCCCATCCTATTCCTATCAAAATGCTGTATTACTGAAAAAAATAAAACATAAATTAAATACATTTAACAGAAAAACAAATTAAAAGTCAGCAGCTACAAATACTGCAGCTGCTGATTTTTAATATTGGGATGCTTACCTGTCCTGGGAGCCCGCGATGTTGGCACCCCAAGCCGAATCGTCAATAGGCTTCAGGTGCATTGTAAGTAAGGGGGAAACTGGCAGTGAAGACTTCAGGCTTTACAGCCAGTTTCCTACTGTGCATCTGTGAGTCACGCTGCGCTTTCTGAATGGTCCTGCCATCTTCTGCGACCTGTGTGTGTCCCAGAAGGCAGCGGGGGGAAGGAGGTGGGGCCGCAAATGCTCGGAGATCGCCGTAGCGATCTTACCTGGAAGTGGAAGTGGGTACCTGTCAAAACCAGGTACCCACTCCCCAAAAATATGGCAAATGTGGCAGTGGAGAGGGGGAGGGTGCGAACAAGCGGAGCTTCCCCTTTTAGATGGAGCTTCGCTTTAAACTGGCCTATACACATTAAAAATTCTCTAGTTCAGCCCACTGGGTTGCCCCTTACATGCTAAACAAAGTGCATTGGCGAATCTGCAGTGACGGCTATTATACTCTGACAGCCAGCACCCATAACCATCAGCAAACCCTGTGTGGTCACCAATTTTCCATTTGGCTCCTTCAACAAAAGTTGATTGAAAAACAGATTTTGGTTGAGCCAAGAGGTGCAAATAGGGCTGTACATTGAACAAATTTCATCTGACTAAGCAGGAATGTGCCAAAATATGATCTGTTTATGGCTAGCTTTATCTTCCTTCCAATCTTCCACCCAGTTGGCTTAGGCACAGTGACATCAGCGGGTCTTTTTGAAAAGTAAGAATACTAAATCTCTCAAGAATCTCTCATGAGAATAGGTAACCTGAGCTTTCCCAAGATCATCCCTCTGTGAGGCCCAGTGACACCAGTGGCAGGAAGCTGCTGGAATCTGTAAGAATAGAGAACATTTTTATTACATTTTCTTTCAATGTGTTGCTGTTTTTTTTATTTTTCATTTTTGTAATGCAATGTTTTGTTAACAGGTTGGGGGGGGGGGGGGGGCAGCCCTTTTAAATGACCCTTAATTTCAAAGCTTCAGGATCAACCTAAAGTATTAAAAACAATAAAAAAGAAAAAACATAGGGGTGTACTCACTTTTGTTGCCAGTGGTTTAGACATTAATGGCTGTGTGTTGAGTTAATTTGAGGGGACAGCAAATTTACACTGTTATACAAGCTGTACACTCACTGCTTTACATTGTATGAAAGTGTAATTTCTTCACTGTTGTCATATGAAAAGATATAATAAAATATATACAAACATGTGAGGGGTGTACTCACTTTTGTGAGATATTGTATATCTATATCTATCTATCTATATCTATCTATCTATATCTATCTATCTCTATATATATACATATATATATATATATATATATATATATATATATATATATATATATATATATATATATATATATATATATATATATATAATGTGTATTTTTCCTAGAGTATAGGCTTTAAAGGGGGGCTCTAAAACTGGCCATACATTATATAGTTTTCTTTTTCCATTTCCTTTAAATTTACCTTCAACTATTTAGTGCCTGCCTTGTTAGGATGGACCTCATATTATATGGTTCAATATATGGCCAGCCTCACAAAGTAGGCACCACAGTGCAATGTGGGCATCTCAGGGGAAAACAGAGAAGTGCCCACCTGCACTGCAAGATGGTGGGAGGGATAGTTTACATAATGCAGCAACATCTACACACATGCGTTTTTTTCTTCCAAAGCTAATATACCTTTGCACACTGATACTCATTAGTATTCCAATGTTTCTCTTCTCCCTCAGTTTCTCTCCCTCAATCAGCTAATGTGACAGAGCCGGGCAGACGAGGAGCAAATGAGGATGCTTTGCAGGCCTTTGACATCCTCATCAACTGATGAGGTAATTGGATGTTAGGAAGGTTGCAATGGTGCACAATGAAAACCTTGTGTAACTAAAAGACAGGCTTTGTTTACCCTCTGGCTTGTATAGAATTTTTTAGCAATTTTTAGGCATTTTGTCAAGACATCCGTTAATAAACCTAAGGGCACCCTGGTTGAAAAAGGCTGCACTTCCATACTTAACAAATACATGGTCTTGTCCAAGACTGGGGCACTTCTGGAGGGAAGTACGGCAGATAATACAGAAATTTACTGAGTTCAACCTTCCAGAAGACCCAGCCCTATTCTTGTTAAATGTTTCAAATATACCAAGGAAAACATATTGTAAATCAATTTTGCGCCATCTTATTAATGCCACTAGATTGTGTATTACACGACAGTGGCTGGATACGAGACCACCAACGATCTTTTTGTGGTTCACACGAATCGAAGAGGTGAATAGGATGGAAGAGTTGCTATTATTGGCTCATAACCGATATGAGACTTACCTAGAAACAATGGAATATATTTAAATCTTCAGAGGAAGGGAAGCTCCTCTTTGTACCCTGAGGATATTGGAGAGCAGACTGGGGCCTCCGCCTCTCCTGTCAATGATTAGACCTGGATAGATCTGCTTGTGACTCAATCTTATAATTTCCCCTTTTTTTTTGCTTGTTTGTTTATATATTGTGTTGGGTTGGGTTTTGCTTTTTTTTTAGTTTGAGGCTACTTTATTTAGAAGAAAAAGAGTTGTCTAAGTATAAAGGGGGAAATAGGACATACAGAGGACGGAATATGGTTTACTTTAATATAAAAGTTGTTGGTGCACTTAAGATAGGATGAATCCTGTATTTTTGATTACGATTGGATCTGATTGGTCTCTATATGTCCGAAATATATGATTAATGAATTTTTATGTATTTGTATACTGGACAAGTTAAAATAAAGAAATTGAAAAAAAAAAAAAAAGGCTGCACTTAATATACCTGTTAGCTGAGTGAGTTTCTTTGAGTTACGATAATAAGAGATTAATTGATATTATGTATATTTATAAAGCCAATTATGCGCTATTTATTAAATGCAAATGGCCCTACTCATTGGCAGTGCCTGGCTTGCCTAAATCTATGACCATTGTGTCTTATCTCTGTCTCTTCTTGAACATCACTATTCTCAATGGTCTGCCCTACTCTGTTCTTGTATTGGATTCCCAGGGCTGGGTCCCAAACCTAATGAAAGATTGCAAAAACTGGTAGAGGTTTGGTCCTATTTAGGGCAAAGTGACAGAGTCCCTTGAAAATCCACCCCCAAAGCTACTTATACTTACCTTTGCCCATCCGTATCCTTTGACCCATTGCTCCCTCAGAACCTTTGGAAAAAAAATAGGTGTTTCTGGGTATGCGTGACCTCTCACCAGAATTCAATGCTCAGGCATAAGCTGTCAGTTTGCAGTCCAGAACTCTGTCACTTAAGTAGGTTGGCATCAATTCTGTGTAACCTCCAACACAATCTGACACTGAGTATACACAGTACACTCTGATTAAGGAATGGTACTGCAGGGGAGTGCGGCAATGTTGACTAGGATCAGCAGGTGAGCTTCCAAGACACTTTGTCACTGTAAACATTTATTCTATGTATTTACTTATGTATTTATTTGTTTCTTTTAATCTTTTGCATACTTTTGTATGCAAAAATGCAAATCTATCTAACATTGCATCACAACAGGGGTTCTTAGTTGTGCAGTATGTTCCAGCTGGCCAGCTACATTAGATTGACCCTCACACTGGCCACTACTAGCACTTCTACCAAACATTAAATATTTGCAAATTAAATATCAGATGAAACATGGATCTTTCTTTTCTCATTTGATGCTATGGAAACTTGTGATTCCTTGATACGAGTGCATCTATTAATACAACAAAGTGATGACATTAATCAAATCTCACGCTATGGGTGCGTGGAACAATGATGACATTATTTTAAGGTCATTTCGTCTTTAAAGCAGCATTAACCTTTATGATGCAATTAGCAAAAACAAGTGTTTTGTAAATCACATTAGTCAATCAACCAGCTACCCAAGGGAATTTCTGTTCTGGAGAAAGACAAAGACAAGTGAGGGAGGAAAAAACTCATACGTACCATGAAAATTCCATCATGCCATCTAGTGACGCTCCTATGATGCTTGTCAATTTCATGATTCCTAATGTAAGTTTTTATGGGGCCCCTCATCAAACATAAAGGAAAAAAAAACTGAACCATTGAACAACACACTAATTACCACAGTCATGTGGCACAGATCCTAACCTACATCATATATTCATTTCTACCATGACACATTTTGTGTACAACCACTTCAGTCCCGGAAGTATTTACTCCCTTAATGACCAGGCCATGGCTACGGCAATACGGCACTGCCTTGTACTGCATTTGTTTGGGTACACTGCATTGTACCCAAACAAAGTTGATGTCCTTTTTTCTCCCACAAATAGAGCTTTCTTTTGGTGGTATTTAATCACCTCTGAAGTTTTCATTTTTTGCACTATAAACAAAAAGAGAGCGCCAATTTTGAAAAAAAACAAAAACATTTTTACTTTCTGCTATAATAAACATCCCCAAAAAAAAGTTAAAAATCTAATTTCTTCATCAGTTTAGGTCCAATATGTATTCTGCTACAAATTTTTGGTAAAAAAATCCCAATAAGCGTAATATTGTGTGGTTTGCACAAAAGTGATGGCATCTACAAAATAGGGGATAGATTTAGGGACTCATTTTTTTTTCTATTATTATTTTATTGTTTTTACTGATAATTACAGCGATCTGCGTTTTTTAGTGGAACTGCAGACAAATCTATCCCTAAGTGACAATTTTTGGGGATCAGTGACATCAATACAGTGATCAGTGCTAAAAAAAACGCAGATCAATTTATAAATAACACTGGCAAAGAAGGGGGTTAACACTAGGGGGCGATCAAGGGGTTAACTGTGTTCCTGGGGTGTGTTCTAAATGTGTGGGGGGTGGACTCACTGGGACAGTGATCACTAGGAACAGCAGATCCCTGAGTTGTCCCCTGTCAGAACAGGGATCCGCCTCTGTACTGCGATCGCGGTTGGCCAGTGGATATCGAGTCCGTCGGACCCGTGCGTGCGTGCCCACACTATCTCATGTGTGGACTGACTTACAGATACAGTACATCTGTGGAAGGCGGTCAGCAAGTGGTTAATGTCCAGTTTTACTGGTGGCCAGAAGAACGAAAAAAATGTTTCTTTGCATTTATAGTGTAGGGAAGAATATCACATTTACATCTGTTGTCAGTAGGTTTAAGAATGTCTTCTTATATTGGTGGTCAGTAGGAGGAAGAATATCTTCTTAGATTGTTAGCCAGTAGAAAGAAGTTTGGTGGTCAGTAGGAGGAACAATGTTCTCTTACATTGGTGGTCAGTACAAGCAAGAAAGTTCTTTTACATTGGTGGTCAGTAGGAGGAAGAATGGTTCCTTACCTTAGTGGTAAGTAGGAGGAACAATGTTCCCTTAAGTTGGTGATCAGTAGGAAGAGACATTGTTTCCCTTATGTTGGAGGTCAGTAGGAGGAAGAATGTCCCCTTACATTGATGGTCAGGAGGAAAAAGAACATGCCCTTACATTGGTGGTCAGCTGGAATTAAAATGCCTCATTACACTGATGGTAAGTGGGTAGAACAATGTGCCCCTACATCAGGGCATCATAGTCGGTAGGAGTAAAAAATGCCTAATGCCGCGTACACATGACTGGACTTTTGACGGAATTATTTCAACGGATATTCTGATCGTGTGTGGTCTTCATCTGACTTTTTTTTTCAAAAATTCTGACGGACCTAGAAATAGAACAAATTTCTCCGATGGAATCAATTCCTATCGGGAAGGCCGTCTGTATGCTATTCTGACAGATGAAAAACAACGCAAGGGCAGCTATTGGCTACTGGCTATTGAACTTTCTAGTCCCGTCGTACGTCATCTAAACAAACGGAATTTGGTGTGATCGTGTGTAGGCAAGTCTGTTTCAGTGGAACTCCGTCAGAAAGACCATCAGAGTTTATTCTTATGGAAAAAATGGTTGCGTGTACACGACATTAGGGGGATAATTCTTTCCATTGATCACCAACATTCTTCAGCACACTGATCACCAATGTGAGGAGGAATTCTCCTTCCCACTGACTACCAACTACATGAGGTTGGTGGTAAGTCAGAAGGAAAATAACCCTGATGACTTGGTAGTCAGGGAGACCTTTTCCCCTGGTGTCAGTGGGAGCTAAGTTGAATTCTTGTCAGCAGAAATGTAACTGACAACCGTTCTTGCATTGGTATCTGACTGGCAAAGAAAGTTCTTTGAAGAGCCACAATCAGTATAATAGTAAGAAAACCAGAGCTGCAATCAATATCACTAACACATATGTTAAGGCTGATTTCATGCTAGTGATCCTGTTCCTGGTGACATCTTGCCCTATACGGATAACAGGAAATCTCCCCTGGTTCCATGCATCATTACCTGGCTGGACATATTAGCAACAAGTGACATTCTGTATCAACTTCATCAGTGATGCAATGGAGGGGAACACCACATGGAGCCAGATGAGTATTTCCTGCAGTTTGCATAATCATCCCGTTCCCAGTGAGTTGTAACAATCAACAGATGGACTTGTAGTTCTCAATGGAACAGAAGCCAAGTAATTGTCTCACACCTAGTCCATTGACACCTCCAATGAAAAGCCCATACCTCGGTACAGACAGAGCTAGAGGAAGAGTCTGCTGGAGCCAGGCATTGCGCCCGTGATCAACTGATCATGGGTGCGATTATTTTCTGAATACTATGGAAAAAAATAATAGTTGCAAATTATAGCGGACTTCGCCTTTAAATACATTGGTCACTCCTGTTTTTCTATATGTACATGTTAGCAACTTTTCCTCCCCAGGCAAAACAAGCATAATTCTTTTTGAAGTGGAAGTATCAGACTTATAACTCTAACCTCTGGTCTGGCAGGTCAGTGTGGTTCATAAACAATTGCCTTTGTTGCATCCAGTGCTGCTAATCCCTTCCAGCCACTTCCAACCTACATGCATTCCAGTGATTGCTGCATGGCATTTTTCAACATGAGTTTCCTGATGGTGAGCATACCTGTGTAACGACCACTTGTAGTCGGCATTGGAAGCCCGTGTAACAAGATGGAAACACAAGAGCACAACTGGGTGATAGAGACAATAGTGCCACCTAATAACTGGTAGTGCCTAGAACAGGGACCTTCATGGCAAGATGGTATTATTTTAATGAAAGCTGCAAAATTACTTTTCAAAATACATTAACTTATTCAAAGTTCTATGAGATTTTAGTGCTTGGGTTTGCACCTAATTTAACTGCCTTAAATGGATCCTTGCAAAAAGGATGGTTCAGAAATGATGTCAAATAAACGATCGCTTCTGAAAACTAAAATGAGTTAGAAGAATGAAAAGAAAGACGTGAAAAAGCAGACAAGCCAAGGACTTGACAGAAAACAATTACTAAGTGTCTGATCAGTATTTAGTGACAGCATAAATATTGATTTTCTCAAGCTACCCAGGGATTTGGAAAAAATCTCCCCTGCTGAAGACTGCTGGAATATTGAACAAAAAGCAGCCCCTCATTATTTTATTGTTTGCAATTTACATTTCATCACCCAATTAAAACATCTTTATTTGCTCCGCTAAATCTGAACTACAGATGGAATAATTCAGAGGTTGGCACAGCCAATCGACCATTAATTTCCATGGAAACCTAGAAAGTATTACAATAAGCCTTTTTAAGGGAAATGTCACTTAAAATCAAACACTCCTCAAAAAAGTGCAATGTAATATATAAATTTATTGCTGTTGTGTAGCAGAGGAGTACATCCGTTCTATAATCCATCTCTTCCAGGACCCAGGGGCTGTAACCTTGTCTTTGCATTGTACCATGGGCATGTCTAATGCCCCGTACACACGTTCGGACTTTCCGACAACAAAACCGTGGATTTTTGTTCGAAGGTTGGGTGCTCCAACTTGTCTTGCATACACACGGTCACAGAAATGTTGGCCAACGATTACGAATGTGGGAACACGGGGACGTACAAGACGTATGACAAGTCGATAAAAAAAGAAGTTCAATAGTCATGTGATATCTCCATTACGAACACTGGTTTTACAAGACCAAGCGCATCCGGCTCGTACTTGATTCCAAGCATGCGTGAACTTTTGTGCGACAGCCTTGTGGACACACGATCGGAAAGTCCGACAACAAAGTTTTGTTGGTGGAATTTTTGAGAACCTGCTAGCCAACATTTGTTGGCGTAAAGTCTGACAACAAATGTTCGATGGAGCATACACACGGTCGAACTTTCAGCCAACAAGCTCACATCCAACATTTCCGACCGTCTGTACGCGGCATAACTCTTCATTGCACATGGTGACCTGTCCTGGCTTAACTGGTGCCTCTGCCCTCCTGTTTCAGGCCTCACGCTTATGAACCCTGCCCTAGACCTTGGGACAAGTTTCATTCTAGGAGGCATCCCCATTTAAAGGTTAGAAGAAAGAAGTCCACATCTGGAATGCCTTTTAACAGTTTGCTGAATCAGTAGTAGCAGATATATTTACATACTACAGCTATCCCTGTACAGTGGTGAAAATGAGCTTATGAACAGCCCAGCACACTTCAGAATG
The DNA here is from genome assembly GCF_037356315.1 of Lithobates pipiens. Lineage (NCBI taxonomy): Eukaryota > Metazoa > Chordata > Amphibia > Anura > Ranidae > Lithobates > Lithobates pipiens. The sequence continues at coordinate 997,769 of NW_027507755.1, read as the reverse complement.
ATCTGGAATGAGAGGAAAGGGTGTCCCAGAATCCCAAAACATAAACCAGTAGAATGCAGCTAGTCCCGTAAAATACATACAGTCCTTCTACTACTTTAGGCTTTCCACCTAAGGGGAAGCTACATGATATAGGCTCCCTGCCTACATGTTGAGGCAGGGAAAAACATTAACAACTCTCCTCATGGAAAAAAACCCAGAAAGCTCCTTCATAATATACCCTTACCCAAGGGGCTTCTTTCATAGGAAGAGCAGGACTGGCATTTAAACCAATCTGAAATTCACTGGCAAGTAGAGATGAGCTTGGGCATTCTCTGAGGTCATCTTTATCCGAACTGCCAAGTCATGTTTTTTTTTCCCTCCATTTAGCCATGGGCCGGGTCATTCTCTGCCCTGCAGCACACATAAACAAAGGGATGGGATGCTGGTGAAGTCAGTGCCCTTATATGGACACATGCCCATATTTAACCAATGACATTACATTCATATAAAGACACTGACATCACCAGCATCCTGCTCCATCCTGCTTACATGTGCTGTGGGGTAAGAAATGACTCAGGTATGAAGTGTCGTAAGCTAGAGTTGTACACACCTACAACAGCCTCTAAAACCCTACTGGTACAGTCAAAGGCTAAGTTTTGACAAAGTTACATAGTTACATCATAATTAATCTGGTTGAAAAAAGACCCACAAAAAAAAAAAAACAACACACACACACGCACAAATCTAAAAACCTCCTTATACTCAATCCTATACACACAGTTAATTCAGAGGAGGGCAAGCAAAAAAAAAAAAACAATAAAGCAAGGATAAGCAATTAGCAGACCTCCAGCTGTTGCAGAACTACAAGTCCCATGAGGCATAGCAAGACTCTGACAGCCACAAGCGTGACACCCAGAGGCAGAGGCATGATGGGACTTGTAGTTTTGCAACAGCTGGAGGTCCGCTAATTGCATATCCCTGCAATAAAGCATTATCCAATTGCTTCATTGGGGAAAACAAATTATTTCCTGATCCCCCAAGAGGCAATCCGACATTCCCTGAATCAACTTCATCTTTAAATAGTATCCAGTTATATTATGTGCATTTAGGGATTGCAGGGTTACATTTTCTAAAACAACCTACTGAACTGGCAAAAAGCAGCTCTTGATGGAGTCTTTTCCACCTTTTACTGTGAAGAAGCCTTTGAAGATGAAATCTGTTTTCCTCCAGATGTCCTCTGTGATGACCTGTAAGTGAATAACTCTGTACCAAGTTCACTATATGGACTTCTTATGTATTTATACATTTATACATTATATATTTATATCCCCCTTATTCTCCTCTTCTCAAGAGAGAATCAATTCCATTTAGCGAATCTTTCCTCATAGCTGAGCTCCTCCATGCCTCTTATCAGTTTGGTTGCCCTTCTCTGCAATTTCTCCGGTTCCCCCGATATCCTTTTTGTGAACTGGTGCCCAAAATTGAACTCTAGATGAGGTCTTACTAATGATTTGTACAGGACCCCACCCACAACCTCCCATTTTATGCATTCTTATCGGCCCATCACTATAATGGACAAGGCCACAAGGAATTTGCAGAATAGAAGAAGGGGTGAGCATAGTTTTGCCTGTCAGAACAGCCCAGCGCTTATTTTTATTTTCATTTTGATTAGAGTAGTGGAGGGTAGTAACCCTTGTGAGATTTTTTTCTCACCCTCTCTGTCCCATTGGGGAGATTTCCCTTCACTTCCTGTCCCATAGCCAAACAGGAAGTGAGAATAAATCCCTGCTAATTAAGGGAAATCCTTGGGGACCCCCAGCTTACCAGAACTAGTGTCCCCATTGGAAAAAATTCCCTCTATTACTTTTCTGGGGACAACCCAAAATTTGGGGATTTTATTTTACTTTCACTTTTAATGATCATGGTAAACAGGACAATTAGAGAGGTTGAATCTCGTTAACCACTTCAATACCGGGCACTTATACACCTTCCTGCCCAGACGAATTTGGAGCTTTCAGCTCTGTCGCATTTTGAATGACAATTGCGCGGTCATGCTACACTGTACCCAAGCTAAATTTTTATCATTTTGTTCCCACAAATAGAGTTTTCTTTTGGTGGTATTTGATCACCTCTGGGATTTTTATTTTCTGCTAAACAAATAAAAAAAGCCGAAAATTTTGAACATTTTTTTTTTTTGTTTCAGTTACAAAACTTTATAAATAAGTAAGTTTTCTCCTTCACTGATGGGCACTGACGGGGCCGCAGTGACTGGCACTGATAATGCGGCACTGATGGGCACCAATGATGTGGCATCAATGAAGTGGCACTGATAGACGGCACTGATATGCGACACAGATAGACACTAATAGGTGGCACAGATAGGCACTGATAGGTGGCACGGATTGTCATGGATAGGTGGCACGGATTGGCATGGATGGGTGGCATGGATAAGCGACATGGGTGGGCATGGATGGGCACTGATAGGTGGCATGGATGGGCACTGATAGGCGGCATGGATGGGCATGGATGGGCACTGATAGGCGGCATACATGGGCACTGATAGGTGGCATGGATAGGCATTGTAGTGTACAGTATTGTATAGGGATGGATGCCCATCAGTGCCAAACAATAATGCATGCCAATCAGTGATGCCTATTCTGGGCACTGATTAGCATCCATTATGGGCATTGATTGGCATCCATTGTGGGCACTGACTGGCATCCCTGGTGGTCTAGGGGGGCATACCTGTTGCTGGGCATCCCTGGTGGTCTGGTGGCATCCCTGGTGGTCCAGTGAGGGCATCCTCGGGGGGGGGGGGGGCTGTGCTGATAATCGATCAGCACAGACCCCCCCTTTCAGAGGAGTAGCTGATCGGCTCTCCTCTACTCGTGTCTGACAGACGTGAGTAAAAAAAAAGCTGACCACGGCTCTTCCTATTTACACTGTGATCAGCCGTGATTGGACACGGCTGATCACATGGTAAAGAGTCTCCGTCAGAGACTCTTTACCGAGATCGTAGTTACGGGGTGTCAGACTGACACACCGCAACAACGATCGCCGCGATGCGCGCCCCCGGGGGGGGGGGCTTAATATCCTGATCATGTCATATAACATCCGGTCAGGATATTAAAACCACTTTGCCACCGTCATTTTGCTATATGGCGGGCGGCAAGTGGTTAAACCCACAACTCACCCAGTATAAACTAATGGCACAGTATTAATGTATATATACATGCAAGCCTCCTGCATGTATCCCTACCTTGCAAATGTCACTCCTTCAGCAGTAGGAGCCCCACAAAACTCTGGAATCGGTGGGTGGGTCTCTTTGCCGGAGCTTGGTGGGCGGAGTGGTGATGTCACATGACTCCCTGCCCACCTCTACACTCTACTACTCTTTCTGCTGGCTCTGGGAGCTGACTGCACCATGAATATCCTCCTCAGTTACACTGATCTTCTGCTGATCTTGAGGATCACACTGTCAGGGCTGGGCTCAGCCCTTCCTTCTCTCAGCTGGTCACTCAGCTGTCGGTTAATTGCCAGCTCTTATCTCTCCACAGTTACTCAGCTGTTGATGATATCCTGCTCGTCAGTCCTGCCTACTTAAGCCATCCAGTCCAGAGGATCTCTGCCTTCGCCTTGAGCAACATCACAGAAACTATCACTTTGCTGAAATCCCTTTGGGCTCCAGATCCTGCTTGCTGTTCCACTATATTGATCCCTGACTTCTGGCTTGGCTGACTATCCATTCCGGTTACTGAACTTTGGCTATGTTTTGTCTGCGTTTGTTCTTTTTACTTTTATTATTAAACAAGTGTGATCTAACTGTACTCAACCTGATTTCATGATTTCTGACACACACCCCATGATGAGTAATATTCAATCAAAACTCAGGAAAGGCCCCACATGACTTCAGCAGGCCCAATCATGCTGCGGTATGGAGCAGCTAATCCTGGGAGAGCTGGAGAAGAAAGGAGGATGGATGTGAAGCTGGAATCTTAGATACTATCTTCTCTCATGCTCGTTCATGAGATAAAGAAATCAGATGTCAGTCACAGCAGTGGGGGATGTGGCGACACACTGTGTGCCCTTTTTTATCTTACTAAAAAAAAGACAAGAGGATTGCTCAGAGCTGGAATACTTCTTTGTGGCAAGACTGCGCACAGATGACTTGACATCCTATACTGTACTAGGTAGAAGTCTTTATTAAATAAAAAACATTTTTTTTTTCAGGTTTACATCCACTTTAATGGGGACACAGACAGCAATAAAAACTGTCAGATACACACGACCAGACTTTCGCATAAACACGACCGGACTTTCCATCAGAATAAACTCTGACGGTCTTTCCGACAGAGTTCCGACCAAACAGACTTGCCTACACACGATCACACCAAAGTCAGTTTGTTTCGAACGAGATGACATGACTAGAAAAAGAAGTTCAATAGCCAGTAGCCAATAGCTGCCCTTGCGTCGTATTTGGGCCTTCAGAATAGCATACAGACGAATGGTTTTCCCAATAGGAATTGATTCCGTTGGAAAGATTTAAAACATGTTCTATTTCTAGGTCCATCAGAATTTTTGAAGAAAAAAGTCTGATGAAGCCCATACACGGTTGGAATATCTGATGAAATAATTCCGTCTGACCTTTTCTGCCGGAAAGTCCGGTAGTGTGTACACGGCAGAGGTGCCTGCAGTTCTTACCAACAGTTTGTTGGGTTTTTTTGCCCCCATAATTGAATTTCTTTTTAAAAAGCTGTAAAATTAATTTTTGCAGCCAGTTGCCAAATAAAAGGCTTTTTTTTAAGTTCATCTGTGTTTTATTTTTGTGCTATTGGTTATCGTATGTGTTTTTGTATAACTCTGAATGATCCCTGCAGATGCCCCCTAATACTTTTATATTGGGAATTCTCAGACTCCACAATACACACAGTGTTTGATCACGAGCCCCGAAAATTCTAGCTATAGTGGCAGTTTTTTTACGTTTTTTTTATTGGAAATGCAGTGACTAAATCAAAGAAGTGTATTTGATAGAGGAGGTCGGATTCTTATGAGACTACCGCATGGCCAGAAGCAAGTATATGCAGCTGCAGTCTTTTCTTGAAGTAGAATAAAGGAAACCTGTGAAGTATGGGAGCTGCCGATGCATACTTGGTTTTTAAAGATGCAGTTTAAACGCTATCTTACTGATCATGGCCCTATTTCCAAGCAAGTTACTGACCTGAAACATGTATGTGAAAAAGGAGTTTGTAGTTTTCCGACTCTCTTGTTCAAGGTCAGTGACTTACTAGGTAGTGAAACAAAGATCTAAAAGACTGCCCCTAAAAATGCACTTTTAAATACTAAGGGATCCATATTTGAAACAGTGGTATGGCCTTACTATGGCCTAGTTAGGATTGTCAGCTGTCATGACTTAGCAGGTTTTCTTTAACAACCAAGGGGAACTGGCACAAATCAGATGTGGGATGGGAATAAGGCTTGGTTTTTTCTGCTTCATTTCTCTTTCTACTTCTCATGCTCTTACCTATCTGGTGTTTACAAGAGATACCTTCCCTCCAGCTTCTGTAGTGTAGAGGATGAAGTTATCATCTTGCCGTCAAGATCCCGGGGCAATGGTGAGCACTCCAAATCTTACAGGAATACGCTGCAACATAGTGCAGCAAAGTATGGAGTATTGTACATTCACCAGATATCATCCTTGCTTAGGCTCCTAGGCAGAAGCTAGGAGAAGTAGAAGTATACTATGTAAATTTCTTGCCCCTATAAGTTTTTTTTTAATGTTTATGTTATTTTTCAGCAAGGGGAGGGGAAGCCTGCTTAAAATGTGCACCTTTCATTTTAGGAGCAAGGTCTGCTTTAACCTCCCTGGCGGTATGATTATTTCAGATTTTAGGTGCTGAAAGCGGTACAATTATTTTACATGAAAATTTGGTGTTTTATATTGTAGTCCTGTAATTCTTAGGAATAACTCACTTAAATCTGTCCAAACCAGGGTCTAGCAGACACCCCTGGTATGATAGTTTGAAAATGAAATCATAAATTATAATATAATAAATAACTATAAATAATTATACCAAATAACAATATAACAATAATAAAAATGATTCAATAATGTAATCAAATCAAAAACACTGAAATTTGCTCAGTTGCAGAATTGTCACTGTCATTACTTTTCAGTATTTGATGACGGATCTCCCCACAAATCGCTATCGCTCAATTCTGCGAGTGATTTCAATTTATTATCGCTGTTTTCTAGCTGGTCTAAAATCATTTTTGATGTAAAGGGACAGTTTTGGTTGCTGTGGACAATCTCCAGTTTCCAGGCATAAAGAACAGTTTTTATAATATAAAACTGCATGCAGGACACTGGGCAGACCACTAGGGACAAAGGGGATGTGAAATAATTACATACAGCAATGTAATCTGTAAGATTACATTATACTGTATGTATACTGTGTGTTTCACTTTTTGAATTTGGCGCCGTTCTCCGTCCCCGTGCGTCGCAATGCTCGCAGGGAACGAAGATCGGCTCAGTGATGAATCGAGCGGAGCACGGCTAGCTCGCACTGCGGGGAGATAGCGCTGGATCCAGGGGAGAAGGTAAGTAAACCCTCCCTGCATTCAGCGATGCGGTCCCGAGTCTGGCTCGGGGGTTACCGCTTTTGGTATAAAATATCCACCCCGAGCCAGACTCGGAAATACCGCCAGGGGGGTTAATGTGTGGGGAACACTGCCTCTTCCACCTTGCAGACTCGAATGCCCCGTACACACAATCGGATTTTCCGACAACAAATGTTGGATGTTAGCTTTTTGGCTGAAAGTCCGACCGTGTGTACGCTCCATCAAACATTTGTTGTCGGACTTTCCGCCAACAAATGTTGACTAGCAGGTTTTCAAATTTTCTGCCAACAAAACATTGTTGTCGGAATTTCCGATCGCGTATACACAAGTCCGACGCACAAAGGTTCACACATGCTCGGAATAAAGCAGAAAGAGCCGCACTGGCTATTGAACTTCCTTTTTCTTAGTGGATTCCTTTGGAAACTTTATGCAGTAGACTGAATATGAAATTTTGATTTAAAAAATAAGGTTTAAAAGAATGATTTTTGTTATCTGATCACAGAATAGCTGTGTTTGTTCAGTGCCCACGCGTAGAGAACAAAAAAAAAAAAAGAAGGAAAACATTAATCTCCTATTCTTGTTGTTACATGGAATAATTAACCTGTAGAACAGCTGTCTCTCTGTTGTGATGGCACTGTAATTGGATCAGAAACGTCATTGCTAAGATCCTGGTGATAAAAGTGTTTCTGTTTCATTAACAAACTGGTTGCTGAGCGGATGCACATGTTCTCTTGGGATAATATGTCAACTTTGATGCACTTGTTTCTATAATTTCTCTATAGAATTGAGTTTGCTGGGGAACGTGAAGTATTGAAGAGGTCTTGTTAGACAATGAAGTGATGAATTGTTAAGGTTTAAAGTACATATAGTCATTAGTGAAAGCCTGATTCTATTGTTTATGGCAGAATTAGAAATGTATGTGGTTGCAATCACAACTCCAGAGAAAGGGTGTAGCTACTACACTCACCGGCTACTTTTATTAGGTACAAATTGCTAGTACCGGGTTGGACCCCCTTTTGCCTTCAGAACTGCCTTAATTAACCACTTGCCGCCCGCCCTATTACAAATTGACGGCGGCAAAGTGGTTTCATAATCCTGATCGGCCGTCATATGACGTCCTCAGGATTATGAGCCGCTGTGCGCCCCCGGGGGCGCGCATCGCCGCGATCGTTGTTGCGTGTACAATCACGGCTGATCACAGTGTAAATAGGAAGAGACTGTGATCGGCTTTTCCTCACTCGCGTCTGTCAGACGCGAATAGAGGAGAGCCGATCGGCTGCTCCTCTGACAGGGGGGGCCTGTGCTGATCGATTATCAGCACAGCCCCCCCGAGGATGCCCACACTGGACCACCAGGGACGCCACCAGACCACCAGGGATGCCCAGGATAAGGTATGCCACCCTAGACCACCAGGGATTCCAGTCAGTGCCACAATGGATGCCAATCAGTGCCCATAATGGATGCCAATCAGTGCCCACAATGGGCATCACTGATTGGCATGCATTATTGTTTGGCACTGATTGGCATCCATTAGTACAGTATATTATAATACAATGCCGCCTATCAGTTCCCATCCGTGCCGCCTATCAGTGCCCATCCATGCCACGTATCAGTGCCCATCCATGCCCACCTGTGCCGCCTACCCATGCCCACCTGTGCCAACTACCCATGCCCACCTGTGCCGCCTATCCATGCCCATCCATGCCGCCCATCCATGCCCATCCATGCCAGCTATCAGTGCCAATTTGTGCCACCTATCAGTGCCCATCCGTGTCGCCCATCAGTGCCACCCATCAGTGCCGCCTATCAGTGCCCATCAGTGCCGCCTATCAGTGCCACATATCAGTGTCCATCAATGCCACCTCATCAGTGCCACTTCATTGGTGCCACCTCATCGGTGCCCATCAGTGCCACCTTATCATTGCCCATCAGTGTATCCCCATCAGTGCCCATCAGTGAAGGAGAAAATTTACTTATTTACAAAGTTTTGAAACTGAAACAAAAAAAAACATTTTTTTTTTCAAAATGTGGGGTATTTTTTTATTTGTTTAGCAAAAAATAAAAACTGCAGAGGTGATCAAATACCACCAAAAGAAAGCTCTATTTGTGGGAAAAAAATTATAAAAATTTCATTTGGGTACAGTGTAGCATGACCGCGCAATTGTCATTCAAAATGCGACAGCGCTGAAAGCTTAAAATTGGTCTGGGCAGGAAGGTGTTTAAGTGCCTGGTATTGAAGTGGTTAATTAATGGCATAGATTCAACGAGGTGTTGGAAACATTCCTTAGAGATTTTGGTCCATATTGACATGATGGCATCACGTAGTTGCAGCAGATTTTTCGGTTGCACGTGCATGATGCGACTTTCCTGTTCCACCATATCCCAAAGGTGCTCTATTGGATGAGATCTGGTGAGTGTGGAGGCCCTTGGAGTGCAGTGACCTCATTGTCATGTTCAAGAAACCAGCGGTGAGATGATTGGAGCTTTGTGACACGGTGCATTATCCTGCTGGAAGGAGCCATCAGAAGATGGGTACACTGTAGTCATAAAGGGATGGACATGGTCAGCAACAATACCCAGGTAGGAAGTATGAATGTAGGGAAAGTGGGATTATTGCGGTGCCAATTTAAATATAGAATTATGTCATAAAATGACCAGTTCTATTTTTAAATTGGCACCGCAATAATCCCACTTTCCCTACATTCATACTTTCTATCTATAACTAGGAATGAGGTGCCCCACCCATTAAATTCTCTTGCCAAAACATTCCTTTCTAAACAATACCCAGGTAGGGTGTGGCATTTAATCACTTACAGACCGGACCATTTTGCTGGTCAAAGACCAGACCACTTTTTGCGATTCTGCACTGCGTCGCTATAACTGACAATTGCGCGGTCGTGTGACGTGGCTCCCAAACTAATTTGACGTCCTTTTTTTCCCACAATTAGAGCTTTATTTTGGTGGTATTTGATCACCCCTATTTGATCACCCCTGTTTTTATTTTTTGCGCTATAAACAAAAATAGAGCGACAATTTTGAAAAAACACATTATTTTTTACTTTTTGTCATAATAAATATCCCCCAAAAATATATAAAAAAACATTTTTTTCCCTCAGTTTAGGCCGATACATATTCTTCTACATATTTTTGGTAAAAAAAATCGCAATAAGCGATTATTGATTGGTTTGCGCAAAAGTTATAGCGTTTACAAAATAGGGATAGTTTTATGGCATTTTTATTAATCATTTTTTATTATTATTTTTTTTACTAGTAATGGCGGTGATCAGCGATTTTTATTGTGACTGCGACATTGCGGCGGACACATGGGACATTTTTGACACATTTTTGGGACCATTGTCATTTATACAGTAATCACTGCTATATAAATGCAGTGATTCCTGTGTAAATGACACTGGCAGTGAAGGGGTTAACCAGTGGGTGGCAGTGTAGGGGTTAAGTGTTCCTAGGGGTGTGTTACTAACTGTGGGGGGCTGGGCTTTCATTTAGTGAACACTGATCTCTGCTCCAATCATATGGAGCAGAGATCAGCGTCACTAGTTGCTAGGCAGAATGGGGAAATGCTGTTTACACGGCATTTCCTCCATTCAGCAGCCCCCTGAGACGATTGCGGGTATGCCCGCGGCGATCGAGTCCGCGGGACCCGCAACCGGACTCACGGGGGTCCCAACCGGCGCGCTCGCGATGGCAGGACGGCATTGAAGATTGCCTGCCCGTGCCATTCTGCGTAGATTGGCGTGCACCGGTCGGGAACTGGTTAAATGATGCTCAATTGGTACTAAGAAGCCCAAAGTGTGCCAAGAAAATATCCCCCACACCATTACACCAACACCAGCCAGACCCGTTGGCACAAGACAGGATGGATCCATGCCTTTATGATGATTACGCCAAATTCTGACCCTACCATCTGAATGTTGCAGCTGAAATCGAGACTCATCAGACCAGGCAATGTTTCTCCAATCTTCTATTCTCCAATTTTGGTGAGCCTGTGTGAATTTTAGCCCCATTTTCCTGTTCTTAGCTGACAGGAGTGGCACCTGGTGTGTGGTCTTCTGCTGCTGTAGCCCATCTGCTTCAAGGTTGGATGTGTTGTGCATTCAGAGATGGTATTCTGCCTACCTTGGTTGTAATGAGGGGTTATTTGAGTTACTGTTGCCTTTCTATCATCTCAAACCAGTCTGCACATTCTCTACTGATCTCTGATATCAAAAAGTCATTTTCATCCACACAACTGCCACTCACTGAATATTTTCTCTTTTTGGACCATTCTCTGTAAACCTGAGAGATGGTTGCGTGTAAAAATCCCAGTAGATCAGCAGTTTTTGAAATACTACGACCAGCCCGTCTGGCACCAACAACCATGCCATGTTCAGAGTCACTTAAATGCCCTTTCTTTCCCATTCTGATGCTCGGTTTAAACTTCAGCAAATTCACCACATCTGGAAGCCTAAATGCATTGAGTTGCTGCCATGTGATTGGCTGATTAGCAATTTGTGTTACCAAGCAATTGAACAGATGTACCTAATAAAGTGGACAGTGAGTGTATATATCTGTATTTGATAGAGTAAGGTCTTTTTTTATTAAAGCTGATCTCCAGGGAAAACAAAAATCCTCCCCTCCTGCAGTCTTTTCTCCCCTACACTCCAGTGATCACAGGTCCTCTGACGTCATCAAGTGCAACACAGGGCCTGGTTCTGGAGTCCTCAGCGATAGCTAGGAACAATGTGACTGATAACAGTTAGTAGAGACAGAGCGTGCAGGAAGTTATCTGCTAAGAAGATTTCTGGCAAGATCGTTAGGCACTTTGGCACACATCAAACTGATTTTTTTTTTTAAATGTCAGTGGTACAGGTAAAGGACCAAAATAGGTCAAATAAGAGAAGTTCATTGTTAGAGTTTATATACACTTTAATTCATAACTGTACCTCTGCTTAGCAGACAACATTGTCTGAAGCAAATGAAAGTCCAAACGCTATACACCGAACAAAAGCCCAGGTAAGACAAGTGAAAGCAGTTTCAGCCTGGTTCCACCTGGGCCATGGCCACCAAAGCGTTTCACCCCACCCACGGGGCTACATTGCCTGAAAGAGGACAATAGAGAAAAGTCTCCTGCACAAGTTAGTTTGATTCCTTTGACTGTTTGCTTTTATTCTGAAACAAAGTGATATTAAAGGTAAAACTTTTTTTTTTTCACATTGGATAGTTTTATCTGTCAGTTTTATTTGGCCATCTGTGTTTCAGGGCTGGGCTCAGCCCTTCCTTCTCTGAGCCGCCCGCTCAGCTGTCGGCTAATTGCCAGCTCCCATCTCTCTCCACAGTTACTCAGCTGTTGATGATATTCTGCTCGTCATTCCTACCTATTTAAGCCATCTAGTCCAGTGGATCTCTGCCTTCACCTTGGTCAACATCACAAGAAATATCTCCTGCATTCCTGTTTAAAGACTTGCTTTGCTGACATCCCTTCTGGCTCCAGATCCTGCTTGCTGTTCCACTACATTGATCCCTGACTTCTGGCTTGGCTGACTATCCGTTCCGGTTAGAGCCGGTTCACACAGCGGGCGAGGCGACACGACTCGCCTCGCCTCGCTCTCGCAAGTCGCCCCCGTTCTGTACAATGGAACCGTTCTGAGAGGAGCGACTCGAGTCGCTCCGACTCAGAAAAAAGGTTCCTGTACTACTTTTGGGCGACCTCGGGGCGACTTGCATTGACTTCTATACAGAAGTCATCTGCAAGTTGCCGCTGAGGTCGCGGCAGGTCGCGGCGAGGCAAGTCGGAGTCGCCTCGCCTCGCCTGCAGTGTGAACCGGCCCTTACTGAACTCTGGCTATGTTTTGACTACTTTTGTTCTTTTTACTTTTATTATTAAACAAGTGTGATTTAACTGTACGTCTGTCTCGGTCTGATTTCATGGCTTCTGACACTGTGTCTCATAGGGGAGATTTAATTTCCTGACCTATTGCCAAAACAGGCAGTGACAAGAAATCCCTACAAAGTGAGGGAATCCAGGGGCATCACCAAAACCAGTGTCTCCATTGGAAGATTTCCCCTCTATTACTGTTCTGGGGACAACCCAAAATTTGGTATTTTTACTTACACATTTGATGATAACAGTAAACAGGACAAATAGAGAGAAGAAATCTCCCTAATGGGGACACAGACAGCATTAAAAACTGACAGATGTTCTAACCCATGGGTGCTCAACCTGTGGCCCTCCAGCTGTTGTGGAACTACAAGTCCCATCATGTCTCTGTCTCCGGGAGTCATGCTTGTAACTGTCAGCCTTGCAATGCCTCATGGGACTTGTAGTTTCACAACAGCTGGGAGCCCCGGGTTGAGCACACATGTAACACCCCTCCCCACTCTATTCATAAACTAAAAAGAAAGTTGAACAAAGCATATCCTTCTATAGTGTGTAATTGTCTCAATTAACTACACTGAAGGGTTGATTTACTAAAAGTGAAAAATCTGGTGTAGCTGTGCATAGAAAGAAATCAGCTTTCAGGCTTGATTATGAAAGCTTAATTCCAAAAGCTGAAGTTAGAAGCTGATTTGCTACTATACACGGCTGCACCAGATTTTGCACTCCCGAGTTTTATTAAATCGACCTCATGGTGTAATTTCTGTCTGCTGCTTTGTTCCTTTACAATCGGCATGAATCACTTCTAACAAGTTTCCCAGTCAAGAGAAGCAAAACTAAAAAACAAACATAATACGGTTACATAAGTGTGCATACCCTTAAACTAATGCTTTGTTGAAGCACCTTTTGATTTTATTCTTTTTGGGTATGAGTCTATCAGCATGGCACATCTTGGCAATATTTGCCTACTCTTCTTTGCAAAAACACTCCAAATCTGTCAGATTGCGAGGGGCATCTCCTGTGCACAGCCCTCTTCAGATCACCCCACGGATTTTCAATTGGATTCAGGTCTGGGCTCTGGCTGGGCCAATCCAAACCTTTAATCTTTATCGAATCTGCCGCGGAGATCACTTTTATCTTAAAGAAAAATGCACAGCGTTCCCGAAAATACCGGGGTTATGGCAGCAAGCTGCTGCCATAACCCTGGTATTTAGCGTCAAAGTACTGATGTAAGGGTACGCCGTTTTGCGTGAAGTGGTTAACTTTTACGACATTGATTTACCATTTAATTTTTCGATATGCTCAAGGTTTTAAAACACTAGAAATTTTAAATATTTTTCAAAACTCCCTCGGCACACCGGCAAACCTCTGTGCCGCCACACACAGTTTGAGAATCACTGCTTCAAGAGGAAGTCAGATCATAGCAGCAAAAAAGGGAATTTGGAGATTTGGAGGAGGCTGAGAGCAATAGAAGGGGCTTTTCTGTCACCATTTAGCCTATAGTTTTCCTGTCTGTGTAATTCCTACCTCTTTGCTGCAATGATTCTCCTAGACCTCTGCTTCCTTTCATATGTGTTGTTTGGCTTCTGTGCTCACCTATGGGCATCACCTGCTATTCTCTGGGTTTATATTCCTTTCCCTTCCATAAGCTATTGGTCCTCCTCCCAGTTTGCTTCCCTATATAACACATGATCAGCACTGCCTGTGTTACCTGAGCAGCTTGAAGTGGTTGTATACTCATTTTTGGTACTTTTACCTACAGGAAAGCCTATAATAAGGCTTACCTGTAGGTAAAAAAAATATCTCCTAAACCTGTACGGTTTAGGAGATATTCCCCTCGGTATGCGCCGCTGACTGCAGCAGCGCATGCGCACAAGGGGATTCTCGGCCTGAAAATCCGGCAGTGTCCGGCCGGCCAGATTTGAAATCTCCCGTGCGCATGCGCGGGAGTGACGATATCGCGGCTCCGGCCACTCACAGCGCCGGAGCCGCGATACCCGGAAGAAACGCTGAGGGAGCATGTCGGCTCCCTCGGCGTGGATCGGGCCAGATGTCGGGGCCTCGTTCTAAGGTAAGTATTTCATAATGAGCCAGTATGCGGTGCATACTAGCTCATTATGTCTTTTGCTTTGCAGGTGTAAAAAAAAATAAAAAAATAGCGGGTTTACTACCGCTTTAACAGCTCTCTGAGCTCCCGCCTTGCCTATTATTATACTGTTTGTATTGTACTGACCCTGGCTTCTCGTCTGTTCCAGCTTACCTCCTGCCCTGACCTTGGCTTGTTTCCTGGATTTCCTTATGTTTCCTTTTGTACTTTGCACATGCTAGTGGTTTCCGCATCCTTAGCTGGACGCACTTGGGAACTGTAACCTGGTTCTAGCTTGCAGCAAGTCCATCCCCACCATCAGAGAACCTGGTAAAAAAGCAGGCTGGGGCTTAGATTCCACGATCTGGGGAACACTGAGTTGGTGATCTAAAACAGGGCGGATTTGATTTAAATCAAGTCAATTTAAATCACAATTTAAATAACAATTTAAATCATTAGTAAAAAGGCTTGATTTAAATCAACTCGATTTTAAATCATAATTTTTAAAGAGCAACTGTCATCTCTGTCCCGCAGCAGCTCCTCCTCTGACTCATCGACAGTCCCATTCACTTTAATGGGACAGCTGGTGATGTGGCAGTGACACAACAAGGTGTGGGACGTAGTGGCAGCAGGTAAGTGGATGCCCGCTAACAGGCGCTGCCATGATGGATCTGAAATGACAGGTGCTCTTTAAATGTAAGGACTCATTTTTGCTGGTAATTATAATCTTTAATATTTGCAAACAAAATTAAGGTTTCCTATTTAGAATAAAAAGGTGTCAGGTTAGTAGAACAGCGATATCAGAACCCATTCAATCATACAGTTTGTAGTGTACATAAATTTGCAAAACTAGGGGGTAAAGTAATATTCCAGAACTTTGGTTTATCTCATTGTTACTGTGAATTGATTGTGTGACTACATCAATGCTGTGCATGTTATCTTGGCTTGCAGAGCTTGGATTCACTTGAAATTGCATTGAAACTTGGAAGTGCAGTCGTTATGGATCCGAGGGAGACATGCAAGGAAAATAAAAAACAGCATTTTAGCTTGCACATGATTGGATGGTAAAATCAGCAGAGCTTCCCCTCATTTCAGATCTACCCCTCAGATTTACAGCGACTGCACTTCCAAGTGCACTTGTAGTGCAGAGTGGATTTGCCTTTCGTCAATAACCCCCATTGTGCATATATATGCCCAGAAAGACATGCAAGAAATCCAGCATGTTAATAGAAGTGTTGCTGTTTAATATATCCTTAACAGTTACCAACTGCACAGGATATCGGCACAACCAAGACGTGACACAACAAAGTCTGCAATGTAATGGCACCACAGGCTATGTGGTGTCACCTCTTGGTTGAGGAGGTGTCCCGTGGTGTTGGTGGCTGCTAAGAATATATCCAACAGCAGCACTCTAATTAACATGCTGAATTCTTGCGTGAGTTTCTGTATATATATATATATATATATATATATATATAGAGAGAGAGAGATATAGATATATAGCAATAGATATAGATATATATATATATATATATATATATATATATATATATATATATACACCGGTATACACTGGAGAGAGACAGATATATCTATCTATCTATCTATCTATCTATATATATATATAGATATTTTTTTTTTTTTTTTCTAAACAATAAATCGACTACTTTAATTACTTTATTACACTAGGCAAATGCAACCTATTCATGAGCTGCTGGTCAAAAAGTGGTTTTGGGAATAGCAGAACTTTTCCATGCATCTTTCCATGACCGTGAATCTTTCTTAGATCTATAATTGATCATAACATCTTAGTGCATACATCTTAGGAGATACGTTACTGCAAATACATACCATTTCCATATTTCATCATCCTACTATGTCTGAAAAAAAAAATCCATAGATCTATGCAATACATGCACAGTTCACACTATGTTTTCTCACTTTAAAAATCCCTTCAAGTACAGAAAAGTACAGTACTTATTGTTAGCATTTTCTGCATTTAGGGCAACTTCACACTACAGTGCATATAAAATGGGGTGAATGGGCCCTAAATCCCAACCAGCATTATCCCTCCTGCCTGCTGAACTACAGAACTAAGCCTATCCCTGTCCCTCTCTCTACATAGAATTTTTTTCCAACAAAACAATGCGGCCTTGGCACCCCAAAGCTTGTCCATACATGGTGTATGGAAAGGGCTCTTGGGACATGTAGTCCTGGGAGGCATGTTTACATCAAAAGGAACTGAGATCCCAGTAGTTGCCCATGCATCAATTGAATGAGCTAGGTAATGATGTTCCTTCTTGCTGTAAGAACAAAATAAAAAGAAATAATTAAATAATGCTGAAACATGCTCTAGAGTGAGTGTGGGAAAAGACAGGCATGGGTTAAGGGCAGCACACTATATAAATAGTTAGTACTTCTGCCTAGCAGCACTAGAGTCATTAGTTTGAAACCCAACCAAGCACTACCTTCATGGAGATTGTTGTTCTCCCTGTGCCTGGGTGGGTTTCCTCCTACACATCAAAGACATGCTGGTAGGTTAATTGGTCCCAGTATATGTGTGTATGAATTTGAACTAGAAACCTTAGATTGTAAGATCCTTGAGGGCAGGGACTGATGTGAAAGTACAATCTACTGTATATGTAAAGCGCTGCATAAATTGACAGTGCTCTATAAGTAGCTTTATTAAAATAAATAATAATTTTGGGTATCAACTAGAAATACATTTTAATGCATTTTCACTCTTGGATCTGTAGTTGATCATATAAACTTACTACAAACATCTTCACAAATACTTGGCTTGACCGTGAAGACATTCCTTTTTCTGATATGAATAGACTTTACCTTTATTATTTTGTGTACTTTAGTGGGATCGGCCTTTATAGTATCTAAGCCCTTGTACACATGGTTGGAGATTTGGACGGAATGTGTCCGATCGGACCGTTTTGTCGTATATTCCGACTGTGTGTGGTCTCCATCGGACTGTTTCCGTCTGAGTATCTGACGGACCAAGTTTTCAAACTTGTTGGTAAAATTTTCCGACAAAAGTCTCCGATCGGACATACTCTGATCATGTGTAGAGAATTCCGATTGGACAAAGTGCCACGCAAGCTCAGATCAAATTCCTACACCAAAGCTATTGGCTACTAGCGTGAACGTAGTCCCGTCGTAACGAAATAACGTAATCATGTCGGATTTTCCGACAACTTTGTCTGACCGTGTGTATGCAACAGTTTCGGACAAAAGATTTTGTCCGACGGATTTGGTTGTCGGAATCTCCGCCCGTGTGTACAAGGGCTTAGACCCAGCGTGGCATTACTCATGAAATGTCTAGGCCAATCACCTACAGATAAAATTTGAATTATGCTTTTATTAATCAACAGGGAATAACAGAGGGAATATATTTATTTTGTGATGTTCTCCTGTGAAGGTCAATGCAGAAAGTTTCACTATATCTTAACTTCTATGCTGTGCTGGCCCCCAGCACGATACCATTCCAACAAATATTAAAGGCTCAGATATTTTCTAGGACGATGCGAAGGGCAAGCAGGATTATCAGGGACAATAAAAGAAAGTGGTTTTGGAGTAAAAGTATAACTAAAGGCAATTTTTTTTTTCTTTTTACTTTTGAATAGAGTGGAGAGGGAGTAGAACACCTGTCAGGCCTTTATTGCTGTCTGTGCTCCCCTTAGAGAGATGTTTCCTCACCATTTATCCTGTTTATCTGTGAAATTGAAAGAAAATCACAAATTTTGGGTTGTCACCAGAACAGAAATAAAGGAGAAATCTTCTAACGGGAACACTAGTTCTGGTAACTTTGGTGACAACCACAGATTCCCTGACTTCTTCTCACTTCCTGTTTTGGCTGTGAGAGAAGAAGTAAAGGGAAATGTCCCCAACTGGACACAGATGACAAAATGACTCTCCGTTCCACTGTCTAAATGTTTTTTTTTTTTTTTTTAAAGTTTGCCTTTTGTTCTACTTCAATAGAGAAACCATTATGATGTATATATATCTTTAGGGGATTGTGCCTCCCACTCATCACTATTTTAACCACCCCCTTCTCAATAGATTATGCTTAATAATACATCGCACAGCTTCCTGACGACGCTCAAATGCGAAACGCGTAGGGGTTGTGGGAAACATACTGTCCTTGAACACAAGCCAGGAACAGGTCGGCCCAGTGGAGGGAGACTATCACCACCTGCGGAACATCAGTGGCTTGCCCGATTTTAGAATGGGTTTCTCATTGCTGGAAAGGCTTGGTGTCGGCCAATAGACACATTGAAATGTGAGTGCAATACGTATTTTTATTGATTTAAAGTTAAAACGGTTTTACACTATATTGGTTCCATTTAATTTTGTATGAATATACGGACATTGAGGAATTGCTAACGGAAGGAATGCGTTGTGGATTGGTTATCCGTTGAATGAACCAAAGGCTTACCGATTGGGGACATCTGGTGAGTGGCCATTCTGCTTGGTGACGGTGGCACAGATTTGGTTATTTTAGTTGACACAAGTGGACTTTTGATTAGAAGATGAACGGTGATTAAGACGGCACAGTTGGAGCAATCGAATTAAAATATCGCACAATAAGGACGCTATATAAGATATATATATACATCATTTAATTACCCTGGTTTTTCTGGGGGGAGGACTAGGACTGGGATTGCAGCGGACCCTTAAGCACAGAAGGGGGTAGGTTGAGCACTGGTACAACTTTTTTTTTTTTTAATAGAGAAACCATTGACAAAACGTGGTTTGATAGAGGTGTTATGATTGTGTGACTTGGGCAACCATTTTTAGACTCAGCCTTTGCCAGCTCCTTAAAGTGGACCTTCACCCTAAACTTTCAGAGGTTGAGATCTACCTGGATAACATAGAGGAAGGCAAAGATCCCTAGGGTATGTACTGTTTGGAACCTATAATTGTACTGTTTGGAACATATAATCTGTGATGTTAATACACTTTTTACATGTATGACATGTTAATAACCTAATAAATATTCCTTCTGTTAAAAAAAAAAAGATCCCTAGGGTAGGAGGATACTAGCAGCGCCCTTTGAGGAAAAATAAATTAATTAAAAGGCACCCAATAAAATACTGCATGAAGAACACATAGTGTGTCATAGTAGTGTCCACCTAGTACCCCCCCTCCTCCACTGTGGTGTCCTCTGTTCCCCCCTCCAACTGTGTGTCCTCTGTCTCCTTCACATCACCCCTCCTCACATACACTATACATATACATTTGAATATACAAGCAATAAATCATAAAAAGACATCCCCTAGACCAGGGGTCTCCAAACTTTCTAAACAACGGGCTAGATCACTGCCCTTCAGACTTTAGAGGGGCTGGACTGTGGCCATTGGGAGTAGAAAAGTTCCAGACATCAGCAGGAAAAATCAACTTTGGTGCCATTGGTAGGAATTGTGCCCTATTGTTGGGTGTCATTAGGAGAAATTGTGCCAGATCATTGATGTCATTGGGCCCAATGGTTAGTGTCATTGGGAGGAATTGTGCCCTATCTTTGGGTGTCATTGGGAGAAATTGTGCCAGATCATTGATGTCATGGGGTCCAATGGTTGGTGTCATTGGGAGGAATTGTGCCCTATCTTTGGGTGTCATTGGGAGAAATTGTGCCAGATCATTGATGTCATTGGGCCCAATGGTTAGTGTCATTGGGAGGAATTGTGCCTCATTGTTGGTGTCACTGGGGGGAATTGTACCTCTTCATTGGTGTCAGTGAGGGGGTAATTATGCCCCATTGTTGGTATTAGTGGATGAAACAGTGCCCCAAGGGCGGGATGAAAGCCAGCAAAGGGCTGCAGTTTAGAGACCCCTGCCCTACACTGTTTAATGGAGCCACAATAAATGGACTGTTGCTTGTGTGATTGATAGCCTCTGCACTGTTCTGGAAGAAACTAGTCAAATGCAGAGGCTCCTTTGAGGGTAGTGATCCATGTGTTTTAACATCCCTCTGGCGAGAATAATATATCATATTTTTGAGTGTCATATTGAGAAATCTGAATATTTCTGCCCTTAGAATTGGAAAAAAAAAGCTTTAAAAGGGTTTTCAGCAGACAAGACATCAGCTTAGACAGTCCTAAAGGTAATTTTCAAAACAAAAACGAAAGCATGCTAGCAGCATGATTGTTTCGAAACAATGTATTAAAAGCTATTTAAAGCGTAATAAAACCATACTTATCCTATCCATAATGTATCTGTCAGCACCCAACCTGTCAACCTTTTGCTGCATTTATGTTTTTGTATGTGTGTGTTTCTTTTGTGCTGAAACACTTTTGTATCCCAACTTCAAATAAGCTCCGTATTCATCCCAGGCTCCATCATGTTCTTTGTTAAAAAAAAAAAAGAAGAAAATCTGTAGTGGTCTCCGGTTATCACTTTACCTTTTCAATCTCAAGGACTTAATGCACATTCTTTCCAAAAGCGGTGTCCGGTGTAACTCATCGTCCAAGCTACAGCGATTTTATGTTGTAGATTTGATTCCATTCATTCTCGCTATCGCAGGGTTTGTACACTAACCTCTGGTTTATCTGTCTTTCCATCAGCACTGAATCAGTGTTTTCTGAAATGTCGGCTCCTTTCAATCTATTATCTAAAAGGTTTGCACCTTTCAAAGTGATGATATTTTAAGTGATTTTTGTTCCTTTTGTCCTTCTCTCTGTTCCTTCAAAGTAGAGTTCTGGTATCCAGTTGCGGAATGCTGCACTTCCGAAAAATGCTACATGCTTGACTTTTGTCCATTTTGGTGTGTTAGGCAGCTACCCCAACTTAAAGCACACTAATAATGGCGACAATCGGAAGGATTTACTAAAAGTGGTGCACACTGTGCATAGTAACCAATCAGCTTCCAACTTCAGCTTGTTCAATAAAGCTTTGGCAATAAAACCTGAAAGCTGATTGGTTACTATGCACAGCTGCACCAGATTCTGTATGCGCAAGTTTTAGTAAATATCCCCTAATAGGCCTTAAACTATACGAAAAAAATCGGCCAAACCCATTTTCGAAAAACGAACATTCAGCCGTGAACGCAAACTATAGTGCCATCATGTAATGACCGATAACTCATTCAGTGGACATAAATGAATGCATTTTTTTTTTTTAAATATACCTAGTGCAGACAGTTCGGATGGGAAACACATTAAACTTTAAATTTAAATGTTTGGCAGAAAATTTCCAAACTTGTCCTTTGTTTTTCAGCTCAAAAACGTCCCAACGATTATCAATTTTGTGGCCATTAACTGTCCGAAAAACAAACAGACTGTCTAAATGACTGAATTTCAGCTGATTTTTCGTATAGTGGATGGCCAGCATTAGACTAGCACATGTTCTAAAAAGAGATCCACGGTGGATTGTGAACAGCAATTTACAATGGGGCTAATGAACCACAAACGAGCGCCAAGGGTTTGGCACGTGGTTGTGTTGTCGCCACATTGACCTGAATGGCCAGGTTTGACAGACTGTGCCAACTGTGAACAGTATCCTCCAGCTGCCCTAATGCTGGACACCATACGTGTTAGTTTAGGGTCTCACTAGCCCATGCCCTGAAAGGTGGTGGATGGCGATCAGCAATTTACAGTGGGGCTAAAATACCGCAAATGAACAACAAGCTTTTGGCTGACGGTTGCATACATCGATTTGAATGGGTGAGTTTGACAGGCAGTGAGTGCCACTTATCAGCATTAAATTAGCCGCGGCCGAGACACAAAGCATCATGGCTGCCACGTGTACAGCCTCCTCCGGCTGTATTTTACATTTTAGGTGGGTGATCAGGGGGTGCCTGTTTTTATCAAACTCCTCTGGGCGCCCATGTGAAAGAGACCTTAAAGTGATCACCTTGTAAAACAATCTATTCAAGCCTCATACACACTATCAGATTTTCTGCTGATTTTTGCCTTCAGATTTACCAAAACCATGTAGTAGAAGGGCCTGCCTGATTGCATACACATTGAAACTCCTAAGGTTTGACCTCATATTATATGGTTTTGGTAAATCTGAAGGAAAAAATCAGCAGAAAATCTGATAGTGTGTATGAGGCTTCAGTGTAAAATAGAAATGAAGGGCAAAACATTTATGTATAGATATAAAAAAAAAAACATTATATTTTTTTCCCTTTTGTACAAGTGATCACATTCCCTCCTCAGCTGCATAAGAGCTGGGGGAGGAGAAGCAGCAGTGCACTGAGCTTCCCAGTGAATGGCTGTTTAGTGGGGGGGGGGTGCCAGGACAAGTCTGATCATTGCAGGAGAGCACACTGGGTTCCCAGCATAGTTAGAGAACTGACCACAATTTGTTTTCCTGCTTAGTGTGGTCAGTTTTTTAATAGGAAAGCAAGGGGACTAGCAGGAACACCAGAGATTTCACATAAAGGAAGCAATACAAAGAGAACAGGATACTTTTTCATACAAGTACATGGCACAGCAGGCACACATCAGGACTATGAAGGGTTGGGGTAACAAATGCTTTAAAGTTATTGTAAATGTTTTTTTTTTCCTTAATGCATTCTACGCATTAAGATAAAAAGCCTTTGGTGTGCAGCATCCCCCCTCAGCCCCCCTAACACTTACCTGTGCCCCATCTAGATCCAGCAATGTTGTATGAGAGTCTCGGTTGCCCAAGACTCCCCTCCTCACTGGCTGAGACAGCAGCATGGCGCCATTGGCTCCTGCTGCTGTCAATCAAAGTCAGTCAGCCAATGAGGAGAGAAAGAGGGAGTGGCCGGGCTGCGGCTCTGTGTCTGAATGGATACAGGGAGCTGCGGCTTGGCTGGAGTGCCCCCATAGCAAGCTGCTTGCTGTGGGGGCCCCAACAATGTCTGGGGAATGCCCAGGAAAAAAACAAAGCCTACTTACCACCAGCTCGTAGACAACCAAATTTACCTGTCTAACAGTATGCGTTAAAAACAGGGGTTTAGTCCACATGCATTTGCAAACGCATGCGTGAGCCACGTCACGGCACCCTGGTAACTGTGGTCCTAACACTAAAATATAAGTGTCCCCGCAGTGGAGGCACATGCATTCTGTTGGATAGATGAGAGCAGGTGGACAGAAGGGGAGGCCACCCCTCCTTAAAGGTACAGGAGCACACCAAACACCCAACGATAGCACAATGGCTGCAAAGGTGTTGGTGCATTGCTGGACCAATACAATACATTGCTGTGGGGGCACTGAACAGGAGGGAGGGGCCAGGAGCGCAAAATGGGGACCTGAGAAGAAGAGGATCCAGACTGCTCTGTGCAACACCACTGCACAGAGCAGGGAAGTATAACGTGTTTGTTGTTTTAAGTAAAGAAAAACTAGACTTTAGCATCACTTTAAAGTGCAAAGACTTAACTCCAGACAAAGAGCTAGAGCTAGAGTATATAGACCAGAGTTTTTCAACTGCAGTGCTTAAGGCGCCCCAACAGGTCGTGTTTTCAGGATTTCAAGCGGATGACACAGCTGTGGTAATTACTAAGGCGGTGAAACTGATCAAATTACTTGTGCAAAATAATGGAAAGCCTGAAAACTTGACCTGTTGGGGCACCTTGAGGACTGGAGTTGAGAAACACTGATATAGACAGAACAAATATATATATATGTGATTTATATTTCTGTACATCAAGTCCTGAAATGAACTCAGTCAGACACAATTCACAGCCAGGTGGATGATATAACTTTCTCTGTTGTAATTGTAGAATAGATACAGATAGTAATGCTCTGTCTCCACTCCCAGCTAACTGACTAGTTAGTAAAAAGAGCAGCAGCAGATGGAGCAAGTGATCCCTCTGCTCGTTCATCCTATCGGTATTTTTTCTTGTCGCACATGTGCATGCAGCAAACCGACCAGAGATGCCCCTCCTACTTCCAGTCGGAGTGCTTTCTGTACCAGGATGGTAAGAAGCTGATACCAAGTCCGGTCCAGGTACTTATAATAGTGACATTCCAAAAATACATTTAATAAATTATTAATGACTTCTTAGCCTTATCTTTTATATCTGCCTGGAGTTCAGCTTTGGCAGGAGATATTTTAAAAGCGTAACTCTGGGCAGTGTCATTCTCCAGCCGATGAGGAATATATTTCAGTTTTTTCTAGAAGATCATTTTGCAGAGTGTTGTACATACCATGGCCCTGCAGTCTTCTCCCCCCGTTGGTTTTGATTGTGATATTCTGGTCACCCAAAGTCACTGTTTTTGTCAGTCTCCAACCAGTTTTGTCACCGCCCCACTCTCACTGACATCATCACGTACAATGTGGTGGCTGCTGGTCCTGCATTTTACGTAAAGAAAGGCCCGGAGTTAGAAAAGAAAAGGAATGAAAGCAGGGCCGACATGACAGCGTTAAAAGGGGTTTAGTATGGGGAAGGCGTTTCTGGGCAGTTTAGCATTATTAACCCCTTCAGGCCTGTGCTATAGCCGAATGACGGCTACAGCACGGGTCTGCTTTGCCGGGAGGCCATCAATAGACCTCCTGCCCTTTGCAAGCTGGCCACATCCCCCTGAAGGGCACGCGCGGCGCATACTGTGATCACCTGAGTCAGTGTCGATCCCGACCCCTTACCAAGTGATCAGCTGTCAGCCAATGAGCAGAAGATCAGTAGTCGTTTTTTTTGTTTTTTTTTCTTCTTCTCACGCTGACAGGGACATTGGTCCCGGAGAAAAAGAGGCGAAGATGTGCCATGAATCAGTGCCCAAAGTGCCCACCAATCAGTTTACACAGTGCCCACCAATCAGTGTCCACCAGTACATAAATGAAAGCAATCAGTGCCACCTATCCATGCCCATGAGTGCCACTTATCAATGTCCACCATTTGGCTTGTGACAATCTGTCTACTGATAGCAGCCTCCAGATCCTGAAGAGAGGACGTGCGAACCACTCCCTGCTGACGCGTTTCAAAGGATCCGTAGGCTCTGAGGGAGAAGGTAATCCTTCAAAATACATCAGTCAGCAGTGGTTGGCACGTCCTCTCTTCAGGATCTGGAGACTGTTATCAGTAGACGGATTGTCACAAGCCAAAGATTGTTACAGTGTGGTTTTCTTTCTACCTTTGTGAGTAGTTTTTAAATATTTTTTCTTCTAAAGAATATATGAAAGGATAATTCACAAGGCTGGTGCGCCCTCTTTTTCTGTTCTCCTTTTTGTCTGCTAGGCTATCCCTATCCTGGAGGGCAGCAAGGCCTAAAGATACTATCCACTCTAAACTTTGGATTGTCTGGTTAACACATTCATGTGCAAGAGCATTTGCTTTGCTGCTATTGAAAATAACCTTCCTAAGCCTGGTCTCTGAATATCCAACACTGACTGAGGGAATATAGAAGATATAGGGAGAGTCAAGCTAAGCCCTTGTACACACGGTCGGACATTCCGACAACAAAATCCGTCAGATTTTTTCCGACGGATTTTGTCCGAAACTGGTGTTGCATACAAATGGTCAGACAAAGTTGTCAGAAAATCCGATCGCTCGGAACGTGATGACATTCGTTTGTTACGACCGGACTACGTTGTGGCTAGTAGCCAATAGCTTTGGTCTTGTAATTTGATCTGAGCATGCGCGGCACTTTGTCCGATCGGAATTCTCTACAAACAATCGGACAAAGTCTGATCGGATCATGTTGTCGGAAAATTTTATATCCAGCTCTCAAACTTTGTTGGTTGGACATTCCGATGGAAAAAGGCCGATGGAGCCCACACACGGTCGGATTATCCGACAACATGGTCCGATCGGAACATTTTCCGTTGGAATTTCTGACCATGTGTACAGGGGCTAAGACTAAACTACTGTATTTATTGGCGTATAACACTCACTTTCACCATGAAAATTGGGTGCAAATAGCGTGTGCGTGTTATACGCCAATATTTTAATATTAGCTGCCTCAGAGGGGGCAGAGAGGGGGCGGGACGAGCGCCATCAGATTACATACAGTGAGAATTTCCTGTTTACTTGGCGGCCTCTGTAATAGAAAGTCCTGTCTCCTGGGCTGCCATTGGACCACTGTTCTGTCTATCATAGGAGATTCTCACTGTATGTAATATGTCGGTGCTTGTCCCGCACCCCTCCCTGTCCCCTCTAGGCTACAGATGGGCATTGATCAAGCTGCACTGATGACAAGGGTAAGGCTGCTGCATTGATGGCAGTGGTGAGGTTGCATTGATGTGAACTGGTGAGGCTGCATTGATGGCACTTGTGAGGCTACAGATGGGCAATGACCCCTATTTTGCTTGAAAGTTCCTTATTTAAAATGTATTTTTTTTCCTGAAACTTCCCTCTTAAAATGAATGTGTGTGTTATATGCCTGTGCGTGTTATACGCCGATAAATACGGTAACCCTCTGACGCATTTCAAAGGATCCGTAGGCTCTGAGGAAGAAGGTAATCCTTCGAAACGCGTCAGCCAGCAGTGGTTCACACGTCCTCTCTTCAGGATCTGGAGACTGCTATCAGTAGACGGATTATCGCAAGCCAAAGATTGTTACAGTGTGGTTTTCTTTCTACCTTTGTGAGTAGTTTTTAATATTTTTCCTTCTAATAAATATATCAAAGGACAATGCACAAGGCTGGTACGCCCCTTTTTTTTCTATTCTCTTTTTGTCTTCTTACATTTCAAAAGAGTGGAAAAACATCCTCTGTACTGCAATTAGCAGGAAGTAGAATTGCGTTGGATTCATCTTCTGGGTTTTATTGAAGAGTTAAGCTGCCTATGGATGGTGCCAAGTCAGCAGGTGGCCATACGTTCAGACTGGGTCTAAAGAGATATGAAAGTGCATAATGCCGCGTTTGAAACAAAACAGACAGCCATTCCACATTACTGGTAAATATATTTCTGACTTCCACTTCCATGAAGGCGACATAAGTGGCATATTTGTATTTGGTGCTCGCTGAGCATTTGAAAAAAAAAAAAAACCTCCCTAGTTCTTCTCAGTGTCTCAGTGAAGTCTTTGAATATCAACAAGTTCAAATGATAGGTTGTTTGTATTATTATTTTCATCCCTCTCCAAACAGAATTAAAGAGCTCACATCTGATTTATCTCCCTGCAAAGAACTTACAAATTCTAAGAGCGACCGCTTTACTGCAGCTGAATAATCTCCGGCGTAATGACGCCTCGGAGTCCGCATTGTTGGGAATAACATTGCTGCCTAATAATACATTTTAAATATCTTAAAAGCAGTCTTTATTTTTTTTCTTTGCGGATTTGGATGCCAAGGGTCTGTTTATATAAAGACTGTTCTGTGAACGGTAATTTATTATAATCTTGTGTTTGGTGACAGTCTTTTCTCATCTGGGTCTTAAAAAAAAAACTATTGGGCTTTTTATCCTAATGAGTGGTATGAATTCAGCTTGAAAGCATTAGGTTTTATTTGTTGCATTAAAGCAAATTTCTATATATACTTCAAATTTTAATTCTTATATATATTTAGGCCCCAGAAATATATTAGAATCCCCATCTGCATCCATTCCCATTATTCCTGTGTCTAGAAAGTGTAAGCGATGATGAGCCCGAGTGACAGAACATATTCCCGACACCCATTTAGACAAGCATGTTCTTCTCTACTAGCCACTGGATGCTGTAGATATTAGCTCTGCTGTGCTGACCGGTTGCTTGATTACTGTTTCTGAAGCAGGTCTGATACAATGTAATTAAAGTGGAGTCCCAGCCAGAATATAGTTACATAGTCAGTAAGGTTGAATAAAGACACCAGTCCAACCTGAGTGAATATCTACAATTGTCCCTATCCCTGTACATTGCACACTCACATTGGTGCCTACACCCTCACGGAGTCCACAATCCAAGGCTCCCATTCATATACTAGGGCCAATTTTGTACAGAAGCCAATTAACCTACCAGCATGTCTTTGGAGTGTGGGAGGAAACCGGAGTACTTGGAGGAAACTCACCCAGGCACAGGGAGAACATGCAAACTCCAGGCAGGTAGTGTTGTAGTTGGGATTTGAACCAGTGACCCTTTTTACTGCTAGGTGAGAGTACTAACCACTACACCACTGTGCCGCCCTTAAACAATATGACTTTTAAGATTTTCTATCAAGTTTTATATCTGTGCAGCATTGTTTCTTACTTTGCGAAGTTTCTGCTCAGAGCGGCCATCTCCAGTGTGGGCATGCACAGCCATGCCAAGCTGGCCAAGATTTTCCATAGACGCCAATGTTAAATGTTACTGGAGCCGTGCAATGCCAAGCTGGCCAAGAATTTCCATAGAAGCCAAGCTGACCAAGATCTTCCAGGAGCCAATGCAAAAGCAGAACAAATTACACTCTTGTGACCCAGAGGAGGAAAAAAAAAGCTCAGGCTGGACTTCTCCTTTCGGTAGCTCACCAAAAATTAAAATTTTCTTCCAGGGGATGCCTGAAATCTGACTTGTATATAAGGCTCCTTTCACACATGTGCGACTTGTCCTGCGACTTGGTGCTGTAAAAAAATAATAATAAAAATAAAGTTACTGACACAATACTGACACCATCCTGCACATACTACTCACCGTTGTACACTCCTCACATGCACATCATACTCACCTACATGCACATACTACTCATCGCCATATACTCCGCACTCCTCTCCTGCACATACTGCCCATCGCCATACACTCCGCACTGTACATTTCCTATTTAACATTACTACATTCTGCCCTATGAGTGTCATCTCAGACCCTATAAAACGACCCCCCTTTTAAGCCACGTGCAATATGAAAAATGGTTTAGGCCACGCCCACCCCCCTGAAATTAGTT
The DNA here is from genome assembly GCF_037356315.1 of Lithobates pipiens. Taxonomy (NCBI): domain Eukaryota; kingdom Metazoa; phylum Chordata; class Amphibia; order Anura; family Ranidae; genus Lithobates; species Lithobates pipiens. Next base: position 968,469 of record NW_027507755.1, on the reverse strand, counting down.
TTTGCAGCTTGGGATGTCTACACGTGATGGCTGTGTTTGGACACAGCCATCATGTGATCAGGAGGGCCAGTCACAGTGCCCTGCTGCTGATCTGAGATGCGCCATGTCAGGGTGACACAAGGGCATCGGGATCGCGCCGCTGCATGGGAATGTGCATGAGAGGTGGTTAAGGACATGTGTGTTCCAGTGCCTTTTTAATGCATTTTACTGCGTTCCTCTACATTAGAATCCCCATCTGCATCCATTCCCATTATTCCTGTGTCTAGAAAGTGTAAGCGATGATGAGCCCGAGTGACAGAACATATTCCTGACACCCATTTAGACAAGCATGTTCTTCTCTGCTAGCCACTGGATGCTGCAGATATTAGCTCTGCTGTGCTGACCGGTTGCTTGATTACTGTTTCTGAAGCAGGTCTGATACAATGTAATTAAAGTGAAGTCCTGGCCGGGAATATAGTTACATAGTTTAGTAAGGTTGAATAAAGACACCAGTCCAACCTGAGTGAATGTCTACAATTGTCCCTATCCCTGTACATTGCACACTCACATTGGTGCCTACACCCTCACGGAGTCCACAATCCAAGGCCCCCATTCATATACTAGGGCCAATTTTGTACAGAAGCCAATTAACCTACCAGCATGTCTTTGGAGTGTGGGAGGAAACCGGAGTACTTGGAGGAAACTCACCCAGGCACAGGGAGAACATGCAAACTCCAGGCAGGTAGTGTTGTAGTTGGGATTTGAACCAGTGACCCTTTTTACTGCTAGGTGAGAGTACTAACCACTACACCACTGTGCCGCCCTTAAACAATATGACTTTTAAGATTTTCTATCAAGTTTTATATCTGTGCAGCATTGTTTCTTACTTTGCGAAGTTTCTGCGCAGAGCGGCCATCTCCAGTGTGGGCATGCACAGCCATGCCAAGCTGGCCAAGATTTTCCATAGACGCCAATGTTAAATGTTACTGGAGCCGTGCAATGCCAAGCTGGCCAAGAATTTCCATAGAAGCCAAGCTGACCAAGATCTTCCAGGAGCCAATGCAAAAGCAGAACAAATTCCACTCTTGTGACCCAGAGGAGGAAAAAAAAAGCTCAGGCTGGACTTCTCCTTTAGGTAGCTCACCAAAAATTAAAATTTTCTTCCAGGGGATGCCTGAAATCTGACTTGTATATAAGGCTCCTTTCACACATGTGCGACTTGTCCTGCGACTTGGTGCTGTAAAAAAAAAATAATAAAAATAAAGTTACTGACACAATACTGACACCATCCTGCACATACTACTCACCGTTGTACACTCCTCACATGCACATTATACTCACCTACATGCACATACTATTCATCGCCATATACTCCGCACTCCTCTCCTGCACATACTGCCCATCGCCATACACTCCGCACTGTACATTTCCTATTTAACATTACTACATTCTGCCCTATGAGTGTCATCTCAGACCCTATAAAACGACCCCCCTTTTAAGCCACGTGCAATATGAAAAATGGTTTAGGCCACGCCCACATCCCCTGAAATTAGTTTTTGCAGCTTGGGATGTCTACACGTGATGGCTGTGTTTGGACACAGCCATCATGTGATCAGGAGGGCCAGTCACAGTGCCCTGCTGCTGACCTGAGATGCGCCATGTCAGGGTGACACAAGGGCATCAGGATCGCGCCGCTGCATGGGAATGTGCATGAGAGGTGGTTAAGGACATGTGTGTTCCAGTGCCTTTTTAATGCATTTTACTGCGTTCCTCTACAGTTCAGTGCAGAAAAAATGCAGCATGTTCTACTTTTTTGTCTGGAACTGAAACACACTGGAACTGACCGCACTGGTGTAAACTATGCCATTGAAAACCATATAATCTACTATCCATGCATTTTTTGAAGCAGAAAAAAATGCACTGGACTGCATATGGTGTAAACCAGCCCTTTAAAGCCAATTTATTTTTTCTGGAATTCTGCTTTAGGAACCTTTCTTGCCCTCTTTAGTATTTGAATGTAGAAAGTCCACATCAGTGATAATGAATAAAGAGAAGGCGCGTTGTCCTTAGAAAACAATAAAATACCATTTCTTCTAAAGCACTAGGAAAATGAACAACATTTGGATAATTTTCTCTATAAAACTTTGTCCTAAAAATAAAATATCTGTTCTTTCTAAGAAAACACTGGAGGGCTTGTGTACAGAGGAAGAAGGAAAATATTAATTTCCGTGTAATGTGATGAAAAACATTAACAAACAATCTGTGCCCAATTTATTTAAAAATAGCTGGTGTCTACAAACAGTTCATTAGTAATATTTGTATCTTATTTTTATCTTTTCTCTGTGGGTTGAACTGGATAGACTTGTGTCTGATTTCAACCAGACTTACTTTGTAACTTCTATGTTATTTCTATAAAAATTAAGGGTTGGTGTACTGTAGATGAGATGTCGTGCAGACCGACCCAGTGTTTAGTGCATGGCCTCTGAAACCAAGCCCCAGTAGGCTGGGCGAAACGCGCCAGTAGGCGTGGCCAGGAGCAGCGCTGGCTGAGGCCATACACCTCGTAAACACTGCGTTGGTCTGACTGTCATCTCATGTACGGTACACCAACACTTCTGGATCAGTGAACTCAGACATCTGCTCCCACATTCTGAGCATTGGCAGGGAAACACTAAAGCCTCCAGCTTGAGTTCTGTAAAGATTAAGTGCAACCAAACATAAATATTGTGCATTAGAATTTAATTTGGAACGTAGGGTTCCTCCTAAGAGTCTACACTTTTGGAGAGTAGCTAACTAAACTTCTGTGGTCTCCCCATCTTCTGAATGGTCCTCTAAAGCCGGCCATAGATGGATTTCTCCATCCACAAAAGCAAAGAATCAGCAGGAATCTCCATTGTCAGAATACATTGACTGTACTTACACAGAATGCACTTGGCTGATTAAGAAAAAATTTACAAGAAGCCCATTCAACATTTGTCTGATCGGGAGCGGCTACACATGGATCGAAACTGCTGAGGCAGCCAAATTTTGATCTATCTATGGCCAGCTTGAAACCGTGAAAAAATATTTCATTGTGTTCCCTGGTTCCAGGACCACCCATTGTCTAAGTCCACTGTAGTCCACATATATTAAGTGAATTTTAGTGCACACAAAATAATATCCAATTTTTGTTAAAATATAAAAGATAATATTATATCAAGTAAATAGATACCAAACATGTCAAGATGTTCATACCTGTGAAATGACGTCAAACTACGCTACCGAAAATTGTCCATAGGTAATGCTTTAAAAACCTTTACTTTTTTTTACTTTTACTCCATCTATCTATCTATCTATCTATCTATCTATCTATCTATCTATCTATCTATCTATCTATCTATCTATCTATCTGTCTGTCTATTGATCTCTATCCTTCCAATATCCATCTAGCTATCTTATCATCCATCTATGTGTCCTCCCAGGATTTATCTACCTATCTCTTGTTCTATCTATCTATCTATCTATCTATCTATCTATCTATCTATCTATCTATCTATCTATCAATTTTTTTTTTCAGACATTCTATACTTTCCAGAATCGATCTCTCCAATGTCTTTGTGTCCAGTCCCATACAGTAAATGCAGTATGTATCTAATCATCCATCTATTGATTTTTATGTGTACTTCCACGATCAATATTCTATCTTTCTATCTATCTATCTATCTATCTATCTATCTATCTATCTATCTATCTATCTATCTATCTATCTATCTATCTATCTATCTATCTATCTATCTATCTATCTATCTATGTGTCCAGTGGCACACAGTATTTCCTATTTATGGCAATGAAGGATGTTGTTGAATATTGATTCATTCTCTTTCAATCAGATTAGAAAGGTCCTGGGTCATCATGCCATTTAACGCATTAAAAGAATAAAATAGGAAAGACTCCATTAAACTCAGCTGCTGCATAGAATCACATTTGCAGTGTGCTAGGATTGGAGGGAGTGACAGGTAGACTGGTGACGGTCTGACACTTTGCTTATTTAGAAGGCAATTAGATGCTGTCTTATAGGACAACTTTGTGTTTTGACATATTAAATGGCACATTCTTTACAGACATATTTTTTTATCTTGCATATTCATCTGTGAGCATTCAAGCCAGCGATATTTCTGAATTACAATCCTGGCAGGGACTTCATTATGGCATTTTGACATTTGCTGGAAGTACAGAATTAGAATTTGATAGACATAAGTGTTTATGAACATTAATGAGATGTGACAATTCATGTCATGGTCTCCTGAGAACCAGCTCAAGTCGGCATTCACTTATTTTGGGTGGGATGCCAGATGATGGCGCGTCACCTTCTAGTGAAAACATATGAATCTTAATAAGTCAGTCTGTTAATGATCATCTTCAAATAAAAATGTCCTAATATGACATTTTAACTCTTCAGCTGAACTCCACGCAATTGAAGATTTTCATGTAGAGTCCTGCGATTCCTTGTAGAGTAGATTCAGTGAAGTCAATTGGAAGACCAGGAAACACATCCCGATGCTTGTATTGTGTATGATCTCCTGGTTCTGGGACAGGACTAAAGTGACCTGAGTGAAGAATAGAGTAAGTAATGGTTACATCCCTGTCAAAATTTTTGTCATTGGCGTCCCATTAATATGATCATTTTCTGAAATCTCTCCAAAGTGAGAGAAATACCCTCTCAGTTACAAGTGCAGTAGGTGTCCCCACTGGAAAATGTCCACTCTATTTCTGTTATAGCGACAATTGAAAAAGTTGGGTTTGTCCTAACTTTCTTTACTGATGACAGAGGTAATCAGAATAGAATGACAGGGTGAATCAAGTTTTGGATTCCATACACTTAAAAACGTATCTAAACACAAAAACAAAAATATAATATATAGCAGTAGAGCTGCACAATTCTGGCTAAAATGAGAATCACAATTTTTTTGCTTAGAAGATAGATCCCGATTCTCGCGTTGTAACATCATCTTTCACATTAAAACAAAAAAAATAAAAAATTGGGCTAATTTTACTGTTTGGTTGTTTTTTTTATTCATTGAAGTGAGTTTTTTCCCAAAAAATTTCATTTGTAAGACCGCTGGGCAAATACAGTGTGACATAAAATATTGCAGCAATTGCCATTTTATTCCCTAGGGTCTCTGCAAAAATATATGTTTGGGGATTCCAAGTAATTTTCTAGCAAAAAAATATTGATTTTAACTTAAGAAAGAAGTGTCAGCAAAAGATTTAGACTTTAAGGCTGGGTTCACGCTGCTGCGATGCGGGAACGCTGCAAATCTACTGCGGATTCCCGCATCGCATGCCCTATGCGAACTGCTGGGAGTGTCAGTGAAAAGTTAATGACACCTCCAAATCTGTTCGCATATCGCAGTGCGATCTGCAAACTCGGACAGGAATGGGATCGAATGGTGTGAACACCCATGCGATCCGATTCTGCTGCAGACCAAAAAAAGGGTCCTGTGCGAGTTTGGGCCGGATGCAATGCGAATTCAGCCATACTATCTGTATGGCTGAAATCGCATCGCACAGAGATTGCATGTGATTTGCACTGCAATGAGGTGCGAATCACATCCGATCTCGTACACAGCAGCAGTGTGAACCCAGCTTAAAGCGGAGGTCCACCCTAAAGTGTACCTTCCGCTCATCGGAACCCTCCCCCCCTCCGGTGCCACAATCGGCACCTTTCAGGGGGGAGGGGGGTGCAGTTACCTGGATAATCCAGGTAACTGCACCCACTTCCGGGATAGCTCTCTGCGGAAAGGGGCGTAACTTACGCCCCTTTCCGCAAGTGCCCGCCCCTTCCCGCAAGTGCCCCGCTGCCTGCTGGTAAACACACAGATCCCAGAGGCAGCGGGGAGCATCCTTATTGCGCAGCGCAATTCGCGCATGCGCAGTAGGGAACCGGGAAATGAAGCCGAAAGGCTCCATTTCCTGATTCCCATACCCAAGATGGCGGCGGCAGGACCCGACAGACGACCTAGAGATCGGCTTCGGGTGCCGACATCGAGGGCGCGCTGGACAGGTAAGTGTCACTATTTTAAAAGTCAGCAGCTGCAGTATTTGTAGCTGCTGGCTTTATAAAAAAAAAAAAAAACGCGGAGTCCCGGTGGACTCCCGCTTTAAGTGGTTAGACTTCCTTCATTTACACGGTGTTGAAAACTTGGCAGTCTGCCCGATTATTTATTTACACAAAAGTTCTCTCCCTTTGATCTAAGAAGGAAGCTTAGTTACAATGTTGCAAGTTAAAAAAAAAACTTGGCAGACCGCCCGAATGTTTTCTTTTGACAGCTGAGTGAGCAGATAGTTTCTCCAGAATTGACAACCTCTGCAGGAGAGATCGACAGAGGGGGTGAATCGAGATCACAATTTTTTAACGATTAATTGTGCAGCTCTATATAGCAGTTTACCAGTCCTTAGATGTTCCGGATGTATTCATTTTCTATTTTTAGTCTTTTTCCTTTATTTTTACTTGGTGATCATGTGAATAACACGCTTCCTTGCTAGGGTGGCTACACTTACTCCTACACTATATCTGTGGATGGAGCCATGATGGTAACCTAGGCTTAACTTCAAACATGTCTTCCTTTCTTCACCTCTATTACATTGGGTGGAGTATTTTACAGAAGGAAGATAACTATGTTTTTGCTTTCAGTTTCAACACACAGAAAGCAACAAGGACACCGCAATTGGTAAGATAACAGGTATGTTCTGTACTTGCTAAAAATGCTCCTAGCCTGAAAAAGGAAACAAATGCAACCACCACGGTTAAGGAGATGCTTTTACAGTATATTTTAAATTTTTGTTTTTGGGAATAGTTATCCTTTGGGTAAACATATTGATTTGCTCTAAGTGCCGGTTCACACAGGGGCGACTCAGATCCGACTTCAAGTCGCCCCAAGTCACCTCAGGTCGCACAACATGTAGAAATCAATGTAAGTGAATGAGAGCTGTCTTAATGCACGCTACTGAAGTCGCTCCGACTTCAGAAAAGGTTCCTGCACTACTTCAATCCGACTTGTAGGCGACCGGTACCCATTGATTTCAATGGAGGTCGCCTCCAAGTCGGATCTCTGTCTATACAGAGGTGACTCTCAGAGAATTATCAGCTCTCAAAAGGAGTTCCCCCCTGAGAGCTCATTCTCTGATTGGCCACGGCAAGTCGCCTGGCCTGGAGTAGTGTTGTAAGTCGCGTCCAAGTCACGTCAAGTCACATCAAGTCACGTCAGGTCAAGTCACGTCAAGTCACGTCCAAGTTGCCTCCAAAAGTCGTGTTGCCCCTGTGTGAACCGAGCCACTAAAAAGCTATCTGTGGTTGATTACATTTCAGAGGGTAGTATAGCAGCAGCTCGCTGGCGTACAAGAGGCACTACTTCCGCTTCCTGATGTCTGTTTTTTTTTTTTTTTTTTACTTTTTTAAATTGCTGAACAGCAATTTTTACATTGCAGGACTGTGCTGCAACTGTGAGCCAAGCGGTTGCGGTTGTGGTGCTGCCCACTGATCTCCAGGTTGAGTTTGACATTGCCACCTTAACATGTGTACAGTCCTCTCAGGCCAAAAGGGTTTTGTTTTTTTTCTTCGTTTTTTTGTGTGGGGTGGGAAAAGTTTGATACCAAGAGCTACTATGCTGTAATTAATGAACATAACCTTTGCACACCTATATATATATATATATATATATATATATATATATATATATATATATATATATATATATATATATATATATATATATATATATATATATATATAAGAGCAATATAAGGATCACAAAAAGAGAAATGGGTGCTGAAAATCTAAGACAGTGTTTCTCAACTCCAGTCCTCAAGCACCCCACCAGGTCATTTTTTCAGGCTCTCCATTATTTTCACAGGTGATTTGATCAGTTTCACTGCCTTAGTAATTACCACAGCTGTTTCATCTGAGGGAAATCCTGAAAACATGACCTGTTGGGGACCCTTGAGGACTGGATTTGAGAAGAGAAATCCTGTTCTAAGAAAAAGATAAATGGAAAGCAATGAACTAGCACACCGTCAATACATTTTTTTTTATGCTAATAGGTCTTTGCAGAAGAAAGGGTCATGGTCCCTGATACATCCCTATTTTTGAGACATCACCTTCTCCTTACCCCTGTGCTGTTATCTGTCTTAATAACGTTTTATATTTTGTATTTCTTTGTGACAATTTGCTTTATGCTGATGCGTATGCTTATTTGATTGATGTCCTACATTTTGTATGTATGATGTGGCCACTTTGCCATATACTGCATACACACTTTCTTGTCCTTTGAGTACATTAAAGTGTTTGTAAGACTCAGACATGGAATATGAACAACGCATAACCCTCTGCAGCGTGTTCTTGATTGTTCTTAATCCAGAGCACTGAGTGTCATTTCTTTCCACTGCCTTGTTCCTCTGCTATAAAATGAGTCACTTCTGACCAGTTTTCCTGACACCAAGAGAACAATGGTGACAGGGGAGAGAGCTCCAACTGATTAACAACCTCAGCTCTGTTCCTGTGTGCTTTGTGAAGTGGGTGTGTCTCTTCCCTCCAATCAGCTCTCAGAGCTCTCCTCACTGATGTAGATTCAGCTCTACACCCCCGCTTTTCAGAGCTGAGAGATCCTGTGTAAATTCTGCAATTTGAATAACTATAGAAGAAAGACAGCTGTAGATAAACAGGTACAATTGATGTAAGAGGATTTATTTAATCTCTGTGTATCACCTGAGGCCAGATACTTTAACAATTAAAAAGTATTGATGGTGTGCTAATCCATTGGCTTCCAAGAACTACTGTGCTGGACTCTAAGCACCTAAAACGAACATGTTGCCGTAAAGAACCTACAGTAAGATACAGCTGTCCAGTGTTCACACCGTAACCCACTGTAAACGTTAGCCTTTGTGTTATCCCAAACACACACTATTTTTTGTGTACTGAAATACAAATGCATTGTGCCACCACAGTGCAAGATGTGGATGATCTGTGTTTTGTGCCACACTAAAAAAGGTGTAACATGCAACATCATTGATGCATTGCGTCCTTTTCAAAATGAATGTGCTTCCTAACGCAACGCACGTAAATGCACATTCAGTGCACATGTGTTAGTGCAACACTTATACCATTCATTGCCTTATGTCCTCCTGCTGCTCCCTCCTTGCATCACCAGTAACACTGTCAGGAATTTCATGATGCTTGTTTAAATTGGAATACAAGTAGCTTCAAAGGTTACCCAATACATATTGATAAATCTCTCCAAAGTCAATATAAGGATTGGGCGAACAACTTTTTTTAAAAATTCCAAGTACTGTACAAAGAACACGAGGACATCAGCAACATAGGGAGAAAAGACTGTATTACTTTCAGTATAGAAAAGGGATTTCCATGGTGAGAGTGGACTGAAACTGAATAATAATCCCACATTTTGAATTTTACCAATTGTTCTTTAACCTCCCTGGCGGTATGATTCAGGCTGGTTTTAGGTGCTGAAAGTGGTACAATTATTTTGCATGGAAATCTGGCTTTTATTTTGTAGTCCTGTAATTCTTAGGAATAACTCTCTTAAATCTGTTCAAACCAGAGTCTAGCAGACATCCCGGGTATGATAAAGTTTATAATATAATAAATAATAATAAAAATTATTCAATAATGTAATCAAATCCTAAAACACTGAAAAAGGCACACTTTTTGGTTGCTATGGACAATCTCCAAATTTCAGGCAGAAAAAAACAGTATTTATAATATAAAAGTGCATGCAGGGCATTGCACAGACCACTAGGGACAAAGGGTGTGTGTATTTTTTAATACAGTACTGTAATCTGTAAGATTATAGTGCTGTGTGTGTTTTGTGTCTTTTTACTTTTTTGAATTTGCCGCCGTTCTCCGTTCCCGTGCGCCGTAACACCACAGGGAGCAGAGCTTGGCGGCATTCGGCACTGTGAATCGAGCGGAGGACAGCTCGATCACACAACGCGGAGGACATCGCTGGATTCAGGGGAAAGGGTAAGTAACTCTCACTGTGTCCTCCCCTGCATCCAGCAATGTGATCTCGAGTCTGGCTCGGGGTTACCGCTCCTGTTAGTAAAATCCCAACCCGAACCAGACTTGGGATTACCACTAGGGGGGTTAAAATGGTTGTAAACCCTCCCCACAACTTTGTCCCATGTAAATCAGCATAAAAAACCCTAATGAACACTGCTTTTAGATATCTCCTTACTTGCTTAGTATTGTTGTAATCCTTTTTGTTCTTTAGAATGCCCAGATCTCCCCTGGTTTACGGTAGACTCTCTATGTCTTATCTATCTGTTATCAGGACTTCCTTTTAACACTGAACTCCCTGGAGACTTCAGACTCATTCAGAGCTTCCTCCTACATACCATGTGACCATGTGACATGACATACAATGTAAACCTGGCCATTACTGCAATCTCATCAGCTGATAAGACTGACAAAGGGAAACATTAGACATCGGCACAAGTAAATACTATGAAATAAACAAGTAATCTATGAACAGGGAAGCAGGGTTGCCATAGAAACGTTGGATTGAGAAGGAGGCTTAGTTAACAGTACAAGAAGTGCTCAATGTAAGGGTGGAAATACACTCCACTGTGGACTTAGAAAAGAATACTTAAGATGGTGCTACCTAACCCCTGGAAACAAGTTTTTTAAAGTTTCTTTAAACAGTAAATATGTGATTTGGGCTGGATTACAGTGGCTATAGTCTGATAATTACTTATTATAATGGACTAAATGAAGAGAAGCATCAGAGTGGGAGAGTTTACTTTTTCTTTAACGTTGAGGAATTTCCATAGCTCATCTAAGCCACTTCTTCATTTCTAATATGAAATCATATGGTATCATGAAGCTACCCTAGCATTTAAATCATGAAGATATCCCAACATTTAAATCATGAAGATACCCCAGACTTTATAGCCACACCTTAAAGGATAAGTTTACCTTCGGGAACATATAACATGCTCCCACTCTTGCAGTGGCTTGGCGATCCGAGCACCTCGTGTGATAGCAGTAGGGGGGGATTTCCCCTGTACCAGCTGTCACTTTTTGAAAAGAGTGCAGCTATGTGCATGTGAGTGAATGAACTACAAGTACCAACATCCTTTGCGGCTGTTGGCTTGTAGTTCTCAATGAACCACCATGATGTTGTTGAGCTCTGGTTGTTCATTGATTCTTCCTGTCAGTGTGAAACTACCTAATAACGATGTACGGGCAGACATCTTACACTGACAGTCTTCAGGAGACCTGCATGGCACCAGCGATCTGCTGATTGCTGGTGTAATGCTTTCCAGGCTCATAAAATAAAAAAGTAAAAAAATGTGCAATTATAATTTTTTTGTAAAAATGTGAACTTATCCTTTAATGCCCCGTACACACGAGAGGGATTAAGTCTGACAGACCTCCAAAGGAGTTCCGCCGGAGTTCCGACGGAGTTCTGGCGGACTTTTCGACCGAACGGACTTGACCACACACCATCACACCAAACTCCGACGGAGTCGAACGTGATGACGTACGACTGGATTCGACGTAGGAAGTTCCTAGACAGTAGCCAATAGCTGCCCTAGCGTCGGTTTTAGTCCGTCGGAGTAGCACACACACGAGCGGATTTTTCAAAGGGGACCGGGTCCGGCGGAGTTCCGTCGGGAAAATTTGAAGCATGCTTCATTTCTAAAGTCCGTCAGACTTTTGCGAAGCTAAAGTCCGTTGCAGCCCACACACGAGCGGATAGTCCGCCGGACTCAGTCCGTCGGAGTTTGGATGTCGAAAAGTCCGCTCGTGTGTACGGGGCATTAGACACCTTAATCCAATCACCATGGAATGTGATGATGTTAATTGTCCAAGAACAGGATGGGAGGTGTGAAAGTTGTGGAACCATTCTGTTCTAGTTACATAATTCCATAGTCGTGACATCGGTGTCAGTTGCTTGATTTAACATGTCTAAAGGTGTAAATTGACAGATGTTTGAGGTAGAGATCTTAATCTGGTGTTATATGTGGAAGAAACATGGTGTCAGAGGCCACCACCCCTGTTCAGGGATGGTTGTTCCATTATGACATGGATGGACTCTTTCACACCTCTTTTGAGTCAGTCATCCATTGTTTACAAAATGTGCCCTTCACTGTCCTTGAAAGAATGTCTCTTTTACTTTAAAGCAGGGCTCTCCAAACATTCCATACAAAGGGCCAGTTTACTGTTCTTCAGATATAAGTGGTCCAGATCGTGGCCCAGCATAATTAGGAAAAAACATTGCCTCAGAATTGGTGGTCAGGTAAATAGCACCTGTAGTCAGTAGGAGGAGGAATAGTGCCCCATCATTCGTGTTACTGGGAGGAATAGTGCCCCTTCACTGGTATTAGTAGGAAGAATAGTGTCCCATCATATATATTAGTGGGAGGAATAGTGCCCCATCGTCAGTGTCAGGAATTATGCCCCACTGTTGGTGTCAGTAGGAGAAATAGTGCCCCATATCATTGGGAGGAATACTACCCCAAGGGCCTGGATAAAGGCTAGCAAAGGGCCACTGCTTTAAAATTTAGGAAGACTGCTGAGTCTTGGCCTGTAGAATTAGTCTTGAGTCTTGGGCCATTTATTTTTTTTAGAGATAGTTTTTTCTCCCCAATGTACAGGACTTTTTGTCTCAGCGTATTGTTGGGCTTGAAGGACACAAGGATGCAATGTTTGGTAAGGATCTTTCTAAGTTTTTCTGGCACATTAGCTAGATATGCATGGGCTTTTTTAACAACACAAGGCTTTTTTAACAATGCAGTGCACCACAACACACAGTATATTAATTGTGGTGTACTGCAATGCATTGTGGGTTGGGCTTGACTGAACAATAAATTGGAGTGTCATTCGCAATGAATGGTATACAAATGAAGAGTAGTGACAGGAATGACCACTCTTCATGGAGCTACACTGGGTTCACTATCTGCCAATTATTGCTAGAATTATATATATATATTTAATATTTTGTTCCCAGATCCCCCTGTCTGAAGAGCCATATATCATTGTGTGCCACATGGAGACTATCCCCACATTCATGCATCTCTCATCTGCTCACCCTGTGCCAGTGACCACATGCCGCATTTACTGCCTTTGTCAGTAAGTGTGGTTGGTTAACCATCTATATAGAAGTATTATCTACCTTCCCTCTCTGTATAGAGTGTGGTTCATCACATTGATATATTCCATAGGAATCCTGTCGCATTTGCTCCTGATGAGTGGACATATCCACGAAACGTGTCAAGCTATATTTGATGCTACAGTTACAACATATATGGATTGCTATTTACTCAATATCCATCATGTCCTACGATGTCACTAATATACAACACAGTATATCACCACCCATCATGGGAGCACAGATACAAATACCGGGCATGCTGCCGTTGACATTTTTGGTCATACTATCATATGTATTTACATCAATTACCATGTATTCACTATGTTTATGTGTTATATGTATGTACCTATCTATTCATCACACTCATGCTTTTGTGCAGGCCAATGTATATATGGAATTATTCCTTTACGTGTCTTATTTACATGTTATGGTTTAAACTACTTTTGATCATTTTTACCACCGTATTTCATTTGCTTCATCTAAAGTCCCAAATTCCTTTCTCTTGTCTACACAAATAGAAGATACATCGCCATGTGTTGTGGCACATGTTGGGGCAACACACAATGGTGAATGGACCCTGAAACAATTAAAACTTGACTTTTTGATTCAACCTGATTTCATTTCTGTAGCTTATGGGGCTTTAATGTTACAGTCGACCCCCAAAATTCATGGAAGTTATGTTCTTTGAGCACCGCGAATTGTGAAAATCTGCGAATTTTGGATATGTTAATAAACTATAAGTGCCGATTCACACAGGGGCGGCTTCAAAGTTGCCTGACTCCCATCCAACTCTGAAGCCGCCCCATACAGTGCGACTTTAGCCCGGTTTGCAAAGCGATTTCTGTATAGAAGTCAATGCAAGCCACTCTGAAGTCACTCCCAAGTAGTAAAGGAACCTTTACTAGTCGCTCTGACTTAGAACGGTTCCATTGTACTGCATGGTGGCTAACAAGTCGCCTGACAGGTCGCCTCTGTGTGAACCGACGACTTTGCAGGTGTCAACTTTGCAGAGGTCGACTGTACAGTGAAAAATCAGAGCAGAGCCATTTTAAAGCATTATCGTCTCTATTCATACACAAAGCAGCCACAAGAGCTCTGTCTCTATGCCACTTTCCATAGAAGTATCAGACAATGTAAAAAAGAATGCCACAAAACTGCTTATTCTCAACTTGTGAATCTTTGGCAAAGCCGGCACAAATTTAAAAAGCAGTATTGATGTCTGCAGAGGCTTGGTTTGCTGTGTGATCTTGTCATACATGTGGTGAATTCATTTTAAACTAAATTACAAATATGATGTGATTTTCCTGCCTTAGAATCCTAGCAATTCTGAAATGTTAAAATTACAATGCAACGCTTGCCATTTTGTATCTAGCGTTGCCATGTATCTCGGAGGCCAAAACAAGTGATAGAATTTGCATGGGAATTTACATAATTATTCACATTTTCTCCAAACATGCTTTTAATGAATCTGCTGATTCAATAGTAGCTAATTCTTGGATCTTGTGCAGGGAAAAGAGAGAGAAATTAGCATGCAGAATTATGACTAAATGAAAATTTATGTGGGTCTGGGCTTGTTGGGTTGACCATTAAATTTCTTTCTTCCGAATGCAGACACTAATTGTTGAATCTGTGATAAGGATTCTAGGATTGTATATGTTATTTTAAATTAAACAGGAAGGAACTCAGGTGCACTTTGTAAGTATAAATTGTCTTGAAGAGGCGTGAGTTTGTATATTACGTTTTTCACCTTCAAAGTATGGCTGCAAAGTCATCAGATACGGGAGTCCCTGAATTGTGTGAGGTTAGTGGTCTGAATCACCATTGTGCTGCTAGCATGGGGTATTTAAAGAGACTCTGTCACCGAAGGGCCTGACACTGCACCTGGCCACCAGCAGGAGACTGCAGTCCTGAGAGGTCAGCATGCTTAAAGAATATCTTCAGTTATTTAAAAAAAAAAATGTTTTACTTAAGCAGCTGAAAATACTAACGCTTCTGACTTTTTATAAACAGGCACTCACCAGCCCATATGCCCAGAGCCTGTCTTCGTCCAGGGCGGTCTTCATATTTCTGGTACTGCCGTCTTAGCTGTGGGAGCTGGCTGTGACTTCCTACTGTCTTACAGCTGACTCCCCACAGCGCATGCGCTAGAACGCACTGTCAGATCACGCAGCTTCCCTGGACATGTCTCTGGAAATTGCGGACAGGGGGCTTTTTAGCCAACCGACTGTAATTCATGTCTAGGCAAGATATACAGAAGTTGGAGCAGGTACCTGCCAGAAAAAAGGTACCTGCTCCAAAAAAAACAACAACTTTCAAATATGAAATATGATGGGGCGAGGCAGATTCGTTTTTTTGGCTACCCACTGATAGGGGTGCTGATGTCTCAGGGCTCTAAGGGACTTATATCAACTCTATATCTCCATTTGTTATCTGCTGGTGGTCCGCACTAAATGGCAACAACTTTTCCCTGATTTATCTGATGAGGCCTGGGAGGAAGCATGCTCCTCCCATTTATCTGTATCTCCGGCTGTTAATAATAAATTGATCTACCTTGACATGTTACATCAACCATATCTGACCCCAGTTTGATTGCACACAATGCACCGTATACCTACAGTCTACCTGCACTAGGTGTACCCGTCCACGCACGGACTTTGCACATGTTATGTGGCTTTGCCCAGTCATAGCAAGGTACTGGCAGCAGGTGATGGAGATATTGACTGCAGTTTTGTCAATTCCTGTTCCATGTACCCCACTGGTGTGTTTACTAGGGGTCCTTGATGAGGAACTGTGGCCGAGACATATTAGGACCATGTTGACGGAAACACTGTTTATGGCTCGTAAAGCTGTGGCACTTAATGGGGGTCCACCCTAAAGTGGAACTTCTGCTCATTGGAACCCTCCCCCCCTCCAGTGTCACAGTTGTCACCTTTCAGGTATTTGCACCCACTTCCAGGCATAGACTCCCACGGGAGTCTATGCCTCTTCCTGTCCCGGCGCACTGTCTGCTGGGACACACGGGTCCCAGAGACAGCGCAGACTATTCCTATTGCGCTGCGTGACTCGCACATGCGCAGTAGGGAACCGGGAAGTGAAGCCGCAACGCTTCACTTCCTGCTTCCCTCGCCTAGAATGGCGGAGGCAGCAGCCGAGAGCCGAGCGATCAATCAGTCTCGGCTGCCGGCATCGCTGGACCCTGGGACAGGTGAGTGCCCATTTATTAAGAGTCAGCAGCTGCAGTATTTGTAGCTGCTGGCTTTTAATATTTTTTTTTACAGTGAAATCCCTCTTTAGGTGGATTCAACCCACCCCTCCATCTATATGTACATGGCTTTGGTTGGTAAATCAGGTATTGCCTTTTGAAAAAACGTATTTTTTGAACACAGAGGTTGCCCAGCGAAGTATAATAAGGTTTGGAATGCATGGTGTTCTTCAGATCTCACTGTAACCAATGCTTGAGACTATCATTGGGGGTATTAGGTAGCAGTAATCAATCATTTTGTGTTTTTCTGTTATTAAAGTGGTTGTAAACCCTTACAAACCACTTTGACCTACAGGTAAGCCTAGATTAAGGCTTACCTGTAGGTCCAAGAAATATCTTATAATATAATCTTGTAATATAATTACAAAAAGACAGCCACCGCTGTCTACGGCGCATGCGCCATAGACAGCGGCGCGCAGGCGCACTGGGCAGGCAGCAGATCACAGCGATATGCCGCTTGTGTCGGCTCAGATGCACGTGCACGGGAGTGACGTAATCGCGGCTCCGGCGAATCACAGCGCCGGGGCAGCGAGACCCGTAAGTCATAGCGGGATACATGGCAGCGGCGAACATGAAGACGGAGGACCGCTTCGGGGGCTTCGTTCTCAGGTAGGTTATTCATAATGAGCTAGTATGCTATGCATACTAGCTCATTATGCCTTTGCCGTAGCCTTTACTTCCTCTTTAACCATGTATATCAGGAATGGTTTGAATGGGAATGTTGTATAATTGTAATTATGCTAAATATTTCCGCACTGTAAATGTACCTCATGGTTCTATGTTGAGCGCATTGATTATTGTCAATTTTATACATTTTCAAGAAAAAAAAAGAAAAAAAAAAGGGAATGGGTTGTTAAATACCACCAAAAGAAAGCTGGGTCTAACTAGAAAACATTTGTGTACGTTGTTGCATGACAGAGTAAATGTTAGTCAAACTATCAAATGAACAATGTCCTAGTGATGAAGGGGTTTTACAGGCTGGTACTCAAGTGGTTAAGATGCAAGCAGAACTTGTGACACGGGTCTGCTTAGAGGGGTACCATTGTAGTAACATCCATCCCTCCATCCTCCTTCCTGGTAGATTATGGCAGCTCTGGAAACAAGTATCTGGCCTCCAGTTTTATCTGCTGGGTCTTAGAACATTTCTAAACAGTGTGTGTAATAAAAGCTAAGAGATTATAAAAAGGCGCTTAGTATACATGTGCGCCTGGGGCGGTATGAATGCTAAATACAACCCTGTTGAAAGTAGGTTTTCATTGAGTGTCTGAGTCCTGCTCTGCGTATTCAATGTGTTCTCCAGGAAAGAGTTTCCTCTCTTTCCATTGACTTACATAGGAGGGCTTTGACGGGATTTAGAGCCCACAGCTTCGTCTACTGAAGAGCCAAGGGTCATGCAAAGTCCGAGCACTTATTTCAAAGCTGCTGAGATGGACTGACTGTTAAAAGAGGTGTTGCCATAGATACCTCTTAAAGTGGACCATTCAATACCTTTAAAGTCTGCGTGAATTCCTGACAGGTCTCAATACAAAGTATTAGTATTATTTAAAAAAAAAAAAAAAAAAGTGCCTTTTTATCAAAAGCATTCCTTAATGCTGATGTTTAATCTACTCATATCTTACCTTCCCTAGTTCCTCCTTTTCCCTTTCTTTAACATGCTGAAGAAACGTATAAACAAAGCCTTTCCCTTTCCATTACATACATTATTTTAGACCCAATTATATAATTACATAGCTTCCTAAAGACATCACAGCGCTCCCCCTAACCCATGAACTTCCAGGTCTGATGCAAACAGTGGGCTGTTTAGTAGAAGAAGTTATGCAAATTTTAACACCTTCCCACCCCAGCCCCCAATTCTGACATTTCTCCTACATGTAAAAATCATATATTTTCTTTTTTGCTAGAAAATTACTCAGAACCCCCGAACATTATATAATGGAAAATAATGGAGGCCACACAAAATATTGACACTTTGAGCCCAATTTGGACATTTTCACTTAGGGGTGTACTCACTTTTTTTGCCAGCAGTTTAGAAATTTGTGGTTGTGTGTTGAGTTAGTTTGGGGGGGGGGGGGGGGGGGCAGAAAATTTACACTGTTATACAAGCTGTACACTCACTACTTTACATTGTAGTAAAGTGTAATTTCTTCAGTGTTGTCACATGAAAAGATAGAATAAAATATTTACAAAAATGTGAGGGGAGTACTCACTTTTGTGAGATACTGTAATTCTCTATAACATGATAGAATCATCACAAATTGATAAAGATAATATATGTAGCTACATGTTTCACTGTAGTGCTTTTTCATGGAGCTGTAAGGCATACATTGGCTATCATATATGTGATAATTAGTTATATTGAACTCCTATTGTTCAGATAAAAAAGCAGATAAGGGAGCATCAAAGTCCAGCATAGGGATCACAGGGTGAGCACCAGAAAAAAAATATTTCAAGGAAGTTCCTAGTATCCAAGAATGCAAGTAAGTCCAGAATGCAGGTTTGACATCACATCATATCACAAACATGTGATGACAAGCGGGAAATCACAGCTTGTTAAAGAGAACTACCAAATCTGGAACCGATAAGAACTCCCAGACAGTGCAGCCAGGGTGCATTAAAGCTCCCAAAGGACTAGCAAGACCGAATCAGGTAGCCCACCAAGCGAACAAAATTACGCCGTCCCTTCTTTGTGTATAATAAAAAATGTTTTATTCAAAAACATATATTACTTGTATATCTTTGTGGCACCATTAAAATCCCCCTTGTCCTTTTCTTTACCTGCATACTCACTTTTGTAAGATACAGTATATATACACACACACACACATATATATATATATATATACACATATTTATAGAGATTTTCAGAATGCTTCAATTTCAGACTGTTGCTTCTTAATAATCATTCTGTGCAACCTCTCTCCTTTTGTCTCTTCCTGTAGACTGCACAGTCCAGGTAGAAAAGAAAAGTAATCAATATCTGTTGGAATGATTAAATCCCAATTAGTCACTGATATACTAACAGCCTCAATTTTCCTAGATTTACCTCCACTTTCCTATTACAACAGCTGTGCAGAGCGTTTAAAGTGGAACTAAATCCGCAATACTTTTCCCCGTTTCTATGGTCCAAGGTACCTCAGACAGGGCTCTGTATGAGCAGATCGTTCGGGAGTTGCAGCGCTATGGGACCATCCTGACCGAGCACATTTCCCGACCGAAGATCTCTGAAGTCGGGGAAAACACTTTGGAGAAAGGAGACAGGTTCATCCATGACAGAGAGGTTGAGTGGCTTCAACAGACCGATGTGATAGTTGCAGAAGTGACCCAGCCGTCACTCAGTGTCGGCTATGAGCTGGGCCGGGCTGTGGCAATGAATAAAAAGATCTTGTGCCTATATTTAGACTATCTTGTGGATGAGAAACATTTATCCCAGGCAACGCCAGTCTAAAGAAGATCCACAGGGGATGCCCCACATGTGCGTTTGACCATACTAGCGATAGTTGGTCCACTTTGAGGGGTGAATTTACAATGGGGGTAACTTGTCTGAGCACATATCAAGTATGGTATCCTGCATCTATCTCTGAGCACGAGCACTTCATTTGGGATTTGGAATATTCACCGTTCAACGGTTTAAGTAACACGAGCACTTTATTGGGACTTTGAATTTTCAGCGACCATACTTTCAGGTCGCTATAACACAATGTGGTTTATGTTTTTTTATATATCTTATATATATTTATAATATCTATAGTATATATATATATATAAATATATATATATATATATATATATATATATATTAAGCGAATATAATATAATAAACAAATATAATATAATAAGCTAATATAATATCTATATATATAATATATATATATATATATATATATATATATATATATATATATATATATATATATATATATATATATATATATATATATATAGCATAGAGAGCGTTTTCTGCAATTTCCCTCACCAGCATTGTCTGCTCAGCTTCTTCTGGTTGCTGGTCTTCGGCCATCTTGATTGGCCGACACAGGATAACATCACTCCTGCGCATGCACAAGAGTACAGTACAGTCATTCAGACACACAGCCGCTGCGCCAGAATGTAAACTGAGCTGCTCATGTGCAACTCTGCAATAGGTTCACATTTGTGCATGCACAGAAATGCATTACACTTTAGCATACAAACGATGGTGCTATTAATTTTTAAATGGCACCCCCAGGCATCTGATAACGTGCATTTTCACATTTGCCAAAACACATGGCTCGGTGCAGCGTGATTTTGCAAATGGGTCAGAGACTACTTTTGCATGTTTCTCACACATAGGGCAGCCCATTGAAATGAATGGGCTTCCCTACATGCAAGGCATGGTGTGAATATTGCACCTGCATGGTGTGAACGGAGCCTAAAGAGCTTGCCTGATCACAGTTTTTTATTTAAGAACCTTTAATAAGTGGGTGCAATACAATAGTGTAGGTTCAATGGTTAAACCTTGTGCGCTCAGTAATCAGTAGACATGTGCAGAGTAAAATATTTCGTTTCGGAATTTTGTTTTCGTCCGAAAACGTAATTTATTTAGTTACTCCCGAAAGTCGTTTTTATTTATTTCGTTTTCGTTCAAAAATTGCATTCGTCCGAAAATCCACATGAATTACGTTCGAATCTGTTTTGGAAGGCTTATGGTGTCTGTCAATGTATAAAGAAGATTTGACGGAGCTAACTATATAGCATACTTTAGAACCCTATTAAAGTCTATGGGACTCCAACGTTCAAAATCTAAAGTGCTAATTTTAAAGGCTAATTTGCAAGTTACTGTCCTAAAAAGTGTTTGGGGACCCGGGTCCTGCCCCAGGGGACATGTATCAATGCAAAAAAAAGTTTTAAAAACGGCCGTTTTTTCGGAAGCAGTGATTTTAATAATGATTAAAGTGAAACAATAAAAGTGTAATATTCCTTTAAATTTCGTAGGGGGGGGGGGGGTTGTCTATAGTATGCCTGTGAAGGGGCGCATGTTTCCCGTGCTTAGAATTGTCCCTGCACAAAGTGTCATTTATGCAGGAAAAAAAGTCATTTAAAATCACTCGCAGCTATAATGAATTGTCGGCTCCGTAATACAGAGAACACTCATTGAAAGTCATTGATAAAAAAATAAATAAATAAATAAAAAAAAAAAGCGTGGGGGTCCCCCAAATTCAATTACCAGGCCCTTCAGGTCTGGTATGGATATTAAGGGGAACCCTGCCTCAAATTTAAGAAAAAATTTGACGTGGGGTTCCCCCTAAATATCCATAACCAGACCCTTCAGGTCTGGTATGGATATTAAGGGGAACCCCGCGTCAAATTTAAAAAAAAATTGACGTGGGGTTCCCCCTAAAAATCCATACCAGACCCTTTATCCGAGCACGCAACCTGGCAGGCAGCAGGAAAAGAGGGGGGACGAGAGAGCGGCCCCCCTCCCTCCTGAACCGTACCAGGCCACATGCCCTCAACATTGGGAGGATGCTTTGGGGGTCTGTGACCCCTCAAAGCACCTTGTCCCCATGTTGATGAGGACAAGGGCCTCATCCCCACAACCCTGGCCGGTGGTTGTGGAGGTCTGCGGGCAGGGGGCTTATCAGAATCTGGAAGCCCCCTTTAACAAGGGGACCCCCAGATCCCGCCCCCCCCCCCTGTTTGAAATGGTAAGGGGGTACAAAAGTACCCCTACCATTTCACAAAGAAAATGTAAAAAATGGTTAAATAAAACAAACACACTTTTGAAAAATTCCTTTATTAAAAATAAAAAAATAAAAAAAAGATTCCAGCGGCGGTAATCCACTCTTGCTATCCAGCGACGGACGATCATCTCTCCAGCGATGTCTCATCTCATCCAGCGCAGCGATCCATCCTTCTTCTGTCTCCTCCACGGAGACACTACAGGCATTCCGGCGGCTGACGTTTCTTATATACGGAGGGCGGGGCCACCCGTCACCTGACCCCGCCCCCTCTGAGGCAAGGGGAAACCCAGGGTTCCCCGTGACGTATGGGTGACCCCGCCCCCCCTCTGATGTAACGGAAACCTGCCTGTGTTACATCAGAGGGGTGCGGGTCACCCCTACGTCACAGGGAACCCCGGGTTTCCCCTTGCGTCAGAGGGGGGCGGGGTCAGGTGACGGGTGGCCCCGCCCTCCGTATATAAGAAACGTCAGCCGCCGGAATGCCTGCAGTGTCTCTGTGGAGGAGACAGAAGAAGGATGGATCGCTGCGCTGGATGAGATTAGACATCGCTGGAGAGATGATCGGCCGTCGCTGGATAGCAAGAGTGGATTACCGCCGCTGGAATCTTTTTTTTATTTTTTTATTTTTAATAAAGGAATTTTTCAAAAGTGTGTTTGTTTTATTTAACCATTTTTTACACTTTCTTTGTGAAATGGTAGGGGTACTTTTGTACCCCCCTTACCATTTCAAACAGGGGGGGGGGCGGGATCTGGGGGTCCCCTTGTTAAAGGGGGCTTCCATATTCTGATAAGCCCCCCGCCCGCAGACCTCCACAACCACCGGCCAGGGTTGTGGGGATGAGGCCCTTGTCCTCATCAACATGGGGACAAGGTGCTTTGAGGGGTCACAGACCCCCAAAGCATCCTCCCAATGTTGAGGGCATGTGGCCAGGTACGGTTCAGGAGGGAGGGGGGGCGCTCTCTCATCCCCCCCTCTTTTCCTGCGGCCTGCCAGGTTGCGTGCTCGGATAAAGGGTCTGGTATGGATTTTTAGGGGGAACCCCACGTCAATTTTTTTTTAAATTTGATGCGGGGTTCCCCTTAATATCCATACCAGACCTGAAGGGTCTGGTTATGGATATTTAGGGGGAACCCCACGTCAAATTTTTTCTTAAATTTGAGGCAGGGTTCCCCTTAATATCCATACCAGACCTGAAGGGCCTGGTAATTGAATTTGGGGGACCCCCACGCTTTTTTTTTTTTATTTATTTATTTATTTTTTTATCAATGACTTTCAATGAGTGTTCTCTGTATTACGGAGCCGACAATTCATTATAGCTGCGAGTGATTTTAAAGGACTTTTTTTCCTGCATAAATGACACTTTGTGCAGGGACAATTCTAAGCACGGGAAACATGCGCCCCTTCACAGGCATACTATAGACAACCCCCCCCCCCCCCCTACGAAATTTAAAGGAATATTACACTTTTATTGTTTCACTTTAATCATTATTAAAATCACTGCTCCCGAAAAAACGGACGTTTTTAAAACTTTTTTTGCATTGATACATGTCCCCTGGGGCAGGACCCAATCTCCTATTCTATATCGAACTGTTGTAACAACGAAAACGAACGAAAATAAAGCATTTATTTATGTCGGATCTTTCGTTTTTCGGATTTTGTGCTTTCGTTATCGTTTGTCAAAACGAAAACGAAAATAGCTGAAATTCGGACGAAAATGCGTTCGGACGAAAACGAATGCACATGTCTAGTAATCAGAAGCTGGCCATACACTGTTCAAATTTCTTAAAGGAGAGGTCTGGCCTGAGCTCATTTGGCTGGGCTTCTCCCTTACAGGAGTGCAATTCGTTTTGCACTCCTGTGGCCTGTTTTCAGCAGAGAGCGGTCTGAAGTCTGCTCTCTGCTGATGTCACTGGAATCAGCCCAGGCACTGCTTCATCCCAAATCCGGGAGTCTGGATCCACCAGGTGCCTGGACAGATAGCTGTCTCAGCCTCTCAGCAAGCCATTGAGAGGCTAAGACGACCAGAGCAGGAGAGATGCTGATTGACAGACAGCAGCTCTCCGCTCCAGGGGGCTGAGAGAACAAAGACATTGGCGGTGTTCAATCGCTCGGTTCTCAGTGAAGAGGCACCAGGGGACCGATGCTGCATCCACCTATGTAAGTATGGATCTGCAGTAACCCTGATTCCCATACTTCTCTTTTAATGAACTGGACAAAATTTGATCATGGGTGGCCCTATGCAACCACTGCTTGGGTATTTTGATAGCTGGCAAGGCCAACTGATAAAATACAACAGCCACGGTGGAAGATTCATCCATCCACACTATATAGGCACCATTATGTGGGAGATCAATTAGTACCAGCTCAAGGCACCCCTAGAGAACTGTGAAGGAACCCTAGGGTTGGGAATGGCTGCAGGTTGACAAGCGTATCAAAACGAAAAAAGAATACAAAAACCAGGATGTAAAACAAAACATGCAGGCCAGGTAGACTGCTACTTCTATTTTGATGCAAAACTCACTTTGACCGAAGGATGAATCAATCCTTCCAAACCCTCTTGGCTTTTGAGACTCATCAAAGCCTAAGCAGTGTTTGGTGGAGTGGAGAGAATCCTTGGAAATCTGATTTCAAGAGCGATTAGACCTCAGGACAGGTAGTTATATTGTAGATGTTTGGGAAAGAAATTTGATTTAATTTTTTTTCAAGGAGAAATGACCTCTGGAAAATTTTCAGTTTTTTTTAATTTACCATCAAGAGCTTCAGAGAGCCATAGTGGGTTGTGCTCTCAAGGGAGTCTCCAGGGAGGAGGACTTTTTTTCCGTTCTGAAAGAGGGGTCAGCACCTACCAAAGTCAATCAGTCTGCGTGTGGAGTGAAAATGCTGTTTACTGTGCATGCTTAGCTGGAACTATTCCAGATGAAAAGAAACTAGTTCAAAGGAAAAAACAAAGGGCTTAGCGCCAGTCCGCCTCTGCACTCTCCTCGTTTAGAAAAGGTAGGGGAATGCTCTCATCCAAGATAATATTTCTTTTAGAAAAAAAATGTATAAAGGAAAATTATACTTCGTCGGTCTACCCAGTTCAAAGTTTTTATTTCACCATTATGAAATTAGGTTATTAGTAATACACAAAATTTTCAAAGGTATTGGGACGCCTGCCTTTACACGCACATGAACTCTAATGGCATCCCAGTCTTAGTCCGTAGGGTTCAATATTGAGTTGGCCCACCCTTTGCAGCTATAACAGCTTCAACTCTTCTGGGAAGGCCGTCCACAAGGTTTAGGAGTGTGTCTATGGGAATGTTTGACCATTCTTCCAGAAGCGCATTTGTGAGGTCAGGCGCTGATGTTGGAGTTGCACAGTCTCCACTCTAATTCATCCCAAAGGCGTTCTATCGGGTTGAGGTCAGGACTCTGTGTAGGCCAGTCAATCCTGATTGGCTTTTGGCAGAAGCGGGAGCCATTGGCTCCCACAGCTGTCAACCACAGCCAGTGAGCCAATCAGGAGACAGAGGGGATGGGGTCAGGCCGTGGCTCAGGAGCGCGCCTGTTTGGTTGCTGTGGGGGCACCTGGCAGGATGGAGGAGTACCAGCGAGGGACGTGAGAAGAGGAGGATCCGGGCTGCTCTGTGCAAAACCACTGCACAAAGCAGGTAAGTATGACATGTTTGTTATTAAAAAAAAAACAAACAAGGCTTTAATATCACTTTAAGATGGCACTCATTGAAATAAATTTGGACTTGACATTAATTTGGACTTGACATGCGACTTTCTGTGTCACACATTGCCGCTGGTTGCAGCAGTGTGAACAGGGCTAAGTCTAGGGATACGGGTTTTCTCCAACACTGTTGTGTTGTTCTGGATGGGCTCTTGCTGTACAATGCAGGACTGCTGATTCTGCATTGTATGTTATGACGCCAAAGTACTACCTCTGGTCGGACCGCATTTTTTTTTGGTACCAGTCGCATAACGTGGTGAAAGCTTACTGGAGCGAGGGGTAAGGTGAGTTTATTCCCCTTGCCCTAGACAAAATGAGTAGTTTAAAGCTAAACGTTGAGGCTGGGGTTAAATGCTTGAGAGATGCTGGACCGCATCAGCATTATGGGTGCCCTCAAATCTGTAAGACCATAGAAGACTATATAAATGTATCTACTCTTTATCATATTTAATAATTGCCTCTGCATTTGATTATTATTGGTTTTAGTAATAAAGACTGTGAAGGACAGATGCAGATCCGGCATGCAGCCCACTCCCACTCCTGTAGCAGAAGATGCAGGTCTGAAAAGGACGGTCGCACCCCGATGGTATCAGCCACAAGAAACTTTATTGGAGACTGCTCAGACCAGGGGCGGATCCAGAGTCTAGTCTTGGGAGTGACGCTGCCAGAAAATACTTTTTTTGGGGCGCAATTTATCGGGGAAATAGCTGGTGCTGGCGCTTCAGTCATCACGGCACCATGGTTGTTATGGTGTCAGGATGATTGAAGCGCATTATTTATATTATTGCATTGTTATATAAAATGAAATAGTTCAATTCACCATAATGCAGAATCAGTGGGAGCCCTGAGCGCGTCACTTGCCACGTCGCCTGCCACCAGATGCGGATTGTCACTTGCCACGTCGCCTGCCACACGTTGTGGACTGTCACTTGCCACGTTGCCTGGCACCGGATGCAGATAGTTGCTTGCCACATCACCTGCCACACGTGGCAGATTGTCACTTGCCACGTCACCTGTCACCAGATGCGGATTGTCACTTGCCACGTCGCCTGCTACCAGATGCGGATTGTCACTTGCCACGTCACCTGCCACACATTGCGGATTGTCCTTTGCCACGTCACCTGTCACCAGATGCGGATTGTCACTTGCCACGTCACCTGCCAGACATTGCGGATTGTCACCTGACACATTGCGGATTGTCACTTGCTGTGTCACTTTCCTGCTAAGGTGGTCTCTTGCTGTGTCCCAGTGTCAGGTAGCAGATTACCAGTCAGGCAGCAGAGAGATGATGTACTCTCTCTGCTGCCCGCGGCTGCCTGCACAGTGAGGGCAGAACATTAGGGATGCAGGGCGGGCAGTGAAAGATTATGTCATCTCTCTGCTCCCCTGCCCGCTGGTTCCCTGATTGGCCAGCAGCCCGCTCACACACCAAGCCGCTCAGGTGCTCGCCCGCTCTCTCACCCGCCCGCTCACCGACCAAACCTCCCGGCCTGCCCGCTCTCTCACCCGTAGAGCCGTCTGCGCTCTCACCCGTGCAGCCACCCGCCCACTTACTCATCCGCATTCTTGGAGGGGGCAATTGCCCCCCCCCCCCTTGGCTCAGACAGAGCATGGTTCTGCCATGGTATTTTGTCTGAGCAGTCTCCAATAAAGGTCCTTTTGGATGACACCAGCGATCTGTGACCCTCCTTTTCAAGTGGCATAGAATTATATTATTCTCACAATAATTATAAGCAGATGTCCAACCCCCCCCCCATACATCAGTTGACATGTGTCAAGATCCCCCCCCCCCCCACCATCAGAAGTCAAGAGTCCCCCACCCTCCCTGTCATCACAGCGCACCACCCCTACCTTGTGTTGCTGCCAAAATGAAGCTGGAGGAGGAATTGGGAAGCAGAAAGTGCAGGGTCTGGAGTAGGGCCAGAGGAAGACTGAAGTTAGCTGTCAGAGTCTTCTGAATGCTGAGACCAGGGGAGGAGGAGACAAGGGAGCACTGCAGATGAACAGAGAGAATCTGTAGGAGGAGTTCTGTCCACCTCTCTTCTGCCAACTGCTGAGATATGGTGACTTCTGAGTGAGACAAAGGGGGGGGGGGGGGGTGCCGCAGCTGCAGGAGAGGTGTGAGGGTCTGGCGGCTGGATTAGGCCTGGGGGCTTTATGTTTTACACATGTGATTTACCCTTTGCAGTGCAGGAGGGCCCTGCTGCAAGAGTAGATTTTTACTCATTCCCAGGGTTCAGCTTTAAAGTAAACTTCTAAAATAAAGAAAGGTTGTTTTTAGGGGGTTGTGTTTTTTTTTTTTGTAGATGTTCTAAGATTATAATATGCTAACCACCTCACGACCGAATTTTGTAATTAAACGGGCAGCTGGGACACCTGTTCTAAGAACGTCCTTGTATGTAATGCACATGTGCGGACCACGCCCATTCGCTGTAGACAGCGCAAATCACAGGCACAATTAAAAAAAGCACCAATCAGAGTGGTCTGTGTCTTGTGTCTTAGTATCACTGCCCTAAAAATAGAAAAAGTGGGGGGTGGGGTGTAACATGCTGGTATTGAGGGGGTTAAAAGATATATAAAGACCCCATTTTAGATACAAACAGAACTCATCAGTTTTCTTAAACTGAAATCCTTATATACCATGAGACATAAACATAAAACAAGAGCATTTGAATTGTCTGTCCCATTTTCATTAGAGATCCCCCTGTATTTACTGACAGTTCCCCAAGGTAATCATGTGCTATTATCACCTTCCCTGCGGTCTATACATAGAGGGTATTGATCTGCATTGAGAACACAGAACGGTTTGATACAATGTTATTTAGCTATGGACGGGGTTAGGGCAGTTTGCTGCAGAGCAGTTGACTATTGCTGTTTGTTCTGATTGACTTGTTCAGTTCTATTGCATTTTCTGATTGATTTACCAATAGAACATGTAACAGTACATCAGTCGGGCGACATCTCACCTCCCAGACAGAGCATTAGCAGTGCAAGTGCAGTGTAATCCCAGAGACAGGACTCTAGTGCAGTGTAATCCCAGAGACAGGACTCTAGTGCAGTGTAATCCCAGAGACAGGACTCTAGTGCAGTGTAATCCCAGAGACGGGACTCTAGTGCAGTGTAATCCCAGAGACGGGAAACTAGTGCAGTGTAATGCCAGAGACAGGACTCTCTAATGCAGTGTAATGCCAGAGACAGGACTCTAGTGCAGTGTAATGCCAGAGACAGGACTCTAGTGCAGTGTAATCCCAGATACGGGACTCTCTAATGCAGTGTAATGCTAGAGACAGGACTCTCTAATGCAGTGTAATGCCAGAGACAGGACTCTAGTGCAGTGTAATGCCAGAGACAGGACTCTAGTGCAGTGTAATGCCAGAGACAGGACTCTAGTGCAGTGTAATCCCAGATACGGGACTCTCTAATGCAGTGTAATGCTAGAGACAGGACTCTCTAATGCAGTGTAATGCCAGAGACAGGACTCTAGTGCAGTGTAATCCCAGATACGGGACTCTCTAATTCAGTGTAATGCTAGAGACAGGACTCTCTAATGCAGTGTAATGCCAGAGACAGGACTCTAGTGCAGTGTAATGCCAGAGACAGGACTCTAGTGCAGTGTAATGCCAGAGACAGGACTCTAGTGCAGTGTAATCCCAGATACGGGACTCTCTAATGCAGTGTAATGCTAGAGACAGGACTCTCTAATGCAGTGTAATGCCAGAGACAGGACTCTAGTGCAGTGTAATCCCAGATACGGGACTCTCTAATTCAGTGTAATGCCAGAGACGGGACTCTCTAGTGCAGCGCTTCTCAACTTTTTTTTCAGCAGCTGTACTCTTTAAAAGTGTGCAAAATCTGAGCCTGTGATGATTTATACAGCCTCCTTCTTGAAATAAACTTTGCAACAGCACGCAGCCCCTTTTCACATTAGAGCCCCCCTATCACATCAGAACCCTCCCCCATCACATCAGCACATCAGAGCCCCCACATCACATGAGAGTCCCTCTTTACATCGGAGTCTTCACATCACATCAGAGCCATCCCACATCACATGAGAGTCGCCCATCATATCAGAGCCTTTTCATCGCATCAGAGTCCCCCTTTTACATCAGATTCTCCCCTTCACATTGGAGTGCCCCTTTCACATCAGAGCCACCCCATCACATCAGAGTTCCTACATCACATCAGTGTCCCTCAATCAACAAAAAAGTATCTTTATCACATCAGATTCCCCCCCATCACAGAACTCCAAGTCACACAGGCCTCCCCAATCACACAGTCTCCCCATCGCAGCACCCCTACAATCTCAGTCTCCTCAGGGCCATACCTTTTGACTCCAGCAGAGTGGCAGTGGGAAGGGGGTCAAGGAGGTCTGGAAGAGACAGTCTGTATTCTTGTCCTGAAAGCTGGGGACGGCCCTGCATGCCTCCTGCCCTGGATCAGAGCCATGTGCCGCCATGGTGTGGGCGAGGTAGCCGACATCACCAAAGCAACAAAGGGCACTGTGCGTCCTGGTCCATTGGTTGTTATGGTGCTGGCGGTTAGCCCATCCACATCATGTCAACTCATGGCACTTATTCAGGGCAAAGAGGGTTCTTTACTTGTGGCATCCCGGAGGCAGTGTTCATTTTGACGTCAAATTTCAATTTAGTTTTAGTCATATTATTTTGACTAAAATGCTATTTTAGTTTTAGTCGTATTTTAGTCATCTGAATTGTTTTAATTTTAGTCATATTTTAGTAGACTAAAATTGAATGGATTTAGTTACATTTTAACGCATTATTTAAACATTTCTTTAGAATTGCCAAAATCATTATATACTCCTGGAGTAAAAATCTAATAACGTTATTATTTATGGTATTAAGATTTAAACATGCACTATAGACACAGATTTAGCCATTGCAATATATAACGTCTTTATAAATAAAACCAAGTTTCATAAACAAACAAATATATTGCTTTTTGACAAGTAGAAGTACATCTTGAAAATGTAATAAACCCAAAAAACTGTAAACTCTGTTGGGTGTAATGCCATTGCACACATTACCTGAATATTTTACATTAAATATTAAGAAAAAAAATAAGGAAAAAGGCTTTTTCTTTTTTTTCATTTTTTTTTCATTTAGCAGTTTAGTAGATATTCCCTACACATTTTGATGTAACATTTTATTTTAGTTTTAGCCATGGTCTTTTGATTAAAATGACATTTTAGTTTTAGTCGTATTTTAGTCATCTCAATTGTTTTAGTTTTAGTTGTATTTTAGTCATCTCAATTGTTTTAGTTTTAGTCGTATTTTAGTCAACTAAAATAGTATTCATTTAGTTGACTAATTTTATTTTAGTCTACAAAATTAACACTGCCCGGAGGGAACCCAGATGGCACCCAGATTGAGAAACACTGCTCTAATGAACCTTTTTTATGCAATATTCTCTTTTGAACATAAACAAATTGCAAAATGCTTATAGTCACAAAATATCTGTAAACTGAGTTTGATTCCAATGCAGTGCATAGCTCCCAACTGTCCCTGATTTCGAGGGACTGTCCCTGATTTGAAGCAATGTCCCTCTGTCCCTCATTTTGGTCTGATCTCTATAGTTGTATATAAAATTCACTTTTTATCTATCAAAAAGTGTTTTCCAGTGCTAAATCTTTTATCTGATTTCTAAATTGCTGCATTTGTAAATGCCAAAAGCCAATATAAAGGAATAGTAGTGGTAAAAAAGCACTTGTGGGTTAAACAAATAGTTTTTTTTTGTACAATTCTCCTTTAAGGGGTGTGGCAAGGGGTGTGTGTGCCTGAATACTTTTGCTGATAGGTGTCCCTCATTCCCAACTCAAAAAGTTGGGAGGTATGGCAGTGAACTCTGTCTGAAGCAGTAATGTCAATCACTGGTTCAATGCAGAAGAAGTACCGTATTTATTGGTGTATAACACACACTTTTGTCCCCTTAAAATCAGGGAAAAATTGTGGGTGCGTGTTATATGCCAATCCCCCGACAAATTGTTAGCTTCTCTGCCGTTCTCGGCGGCTTTCGACTATTTTCGGCCGCACTTGGCCGTTCTCAGCGGCTTTCTGAAAGCCGCCGAGGACGGCCGAGTGCAGCCGAAAATAGCTGAAAGCCGCCGAGTGCGGCCAAGAGCTACCGAGCGCCGCCGAGATACACAGGACATCTGCTCTGTATTTCGGCGGCACCATTTTTAAATGGCAAGCCGGCAAAGACACTGACAAGGCTGCAATGCAAGGCTGCAAATGACACTGACATGGCTGAATTAATGCGCGTGTTATACGTCGATAAATACGGGTATACAGTCTGGTTATGGGAAGTGTAAAATACACACAACAGTGAACCTGTTTGTATATATACAGCTTCATGCTCCTGCATGAGTGTCCCCAAATGTACTTTAAGCCACTTTTATTATAATGCTGATCAACTCCATGATGTGTCAATGTCAAAGATCAGCTCTTAGCTTTTGGGATTAAAACAGAACCGCAGCCAAAACACTTCCTTTTTGCCCTGGGTGTTAGAACCCATGTTAGGTGTTTACTGTCATCTGTGCTCTCACTGGGAACATTTTACTGTTGTCCTTGTTTACACAGTTGTACTACAGCATAAGCCCATGTGATGGCCGTGTTTACCCACACAGGTGTTCCCGTGCATCCCCGTGCAGACAGTCCCATTGATGTCAATTGGGATGCAGCGGTTGCACCCAATTAGATATCCATATGGGTGCACTGCCCCAAATGCAGACAGTGGGGTTGATTTACTAAAGGCAAGACTGTGCACTTTGTTAAGTGCAGCTGCCCTCTGCAAGTATAGTTGCTCTAGAGCTTAGTTAATGAGCTAAAGCTTCACTTTGGAAAGAATACCCAATCACGTTCAAGGAAAATAAGAAAAACATAATTTTTGCTTGCACATAATTGGACGATGGACGTCAGCATCACTTCTGCTGATTTACTAAGCTCTGGTGAGTACAACGGCGCTTTGCAAAGTGCACAGTCTTTTTGCGTTTAGTAAATCAACCCCAGTGTGGGTTGGGGGTTGTGCACCTGCATGGATGTCAAACACGGCGCTTGCACCGGACGTACGCTGTAGTACACCCATGTGAATACGGCCTCACCGTTCAGAGGTAAAAGTCACCTGAATCTATACTACTATATAGCTGGTAGTCAAAAGGCAAACAGCTGCTATAGATGCTAAAAGTTTTATTTACATGCAACACCTGGCCACATAATGCCACGATAAGGGGGTAGAAGCATATGTGCAATGTTTGTTGTGAGCATCAATGGCTGAAGCATCAGAGCAGAGTCTAGCAAGGGACAGGACAGGGGAACCCTGACTCTGGGAGTATTTTTGGCAAGCTTGTGTAGCGCTATCCCCGCAGGAGCTGCTGATTCACCAATCACCCAATCAACAGTCCAATCTGGCTCTAAACAGTCTAGAGTTTGCCTTTTTATAATTTATTGCTTCCAGGACTTGTAACAGGAGAGGGGTTGGGGTGGTGTGGGATACTCCAGAAATACAGGAGGACACACTTCACTAGGCTTGGCTTCTTTGAGCAGTCTTTGGGGCACGGACTAATAGGGATTGCCAGCACTGGGACTCTTTAAGAACCGTCTTGATAAGAGCCACCACTGGTACTTATCTCCCCAAAAGTAACACATGACATGGTCTCCAGG
Organism: Lithobates pipiens; assembly: GCF_037356315.1. Taxonomy (NCBI): domain Eukaryota; kingdom Metazoa; phylum Chordata; class Amphibia; order Anura; family Ranidae; genus Lithobates; species Lithobates pipiens. The sequence continues at coordinate 934,962 of NW_027507755.1, read as the reverse complement.
ATCATGAGCTCAGGTCAGAACTCACAATGTCACAGGACAGCTAAACACTTCCCAGTATCCACAGGACATCTCTATGTCACAGGACATCTGCACAGTTACTAGCTTCACCAGACAATCTTCAGTGAAGCAGGGGCTAATACTCACAATGCCACAAGACAGCTACGCACCTTTCAGATTCCACCAGACACTCTTCAGTGAGTTCTCCACACCAGATCCTTAGATGAAGTCACCTAATTAGCTCCGATACTTGGGAATAGGCCCCCCAGCTCTGCTAAAGCTTGGACCTCAATAAACATCAGCAAACGCCAACAGGACTCCCTCAAAGGGGCAGCAGCCTATGAGGCTGTGGAACTCCTCTAGTAGTACAAGAACCTATCTGCTCCAGACCCTAATCTATGCTCTCTCATGCCACCTACGGGACACACCTCCCCAGGGATTGGCTGCAGCACAATAAATATTTAGGCTGCCCATTTGACTGTCCCAGCCCTTATGTTCTAGAAGTCTCAAGAAGGCAGGGGGAAATAGTCAAACCTGCAACCCGTGAGGTCCAGAACAGCCAAAGAAATCAATAGCTGCTCCAATGATTACTGAGGAGCAAACAACAACTAAATGTACCTATCACCCTAGCAGACTATCTAGGAGGGCATTACACTTGTGTAGGGGCCAAAATGGCCTACAGCAATAGCAGATAATTTATTCAATATTGTTCATAGCAGCACAGTTGTTTTTTATCTACCAGCACCCCCTAACTGCATAGCCATTTTTTTTTTTTTGCAAAGTTGAACTAACCCTTTAAGCCCCATTCCCGTGAATACTGCACAGGATGTTATCATAAAATCCCGCCAGCACCATAAATGAGCTGATGTTTAGGAAGGCTCAGATGGTCTCAGATTCGCAATCTACACTTACATTGCTCATGGAACCATGCTATTCCTAATTTATTTATATCCCAATTGTGATTTCTTTTTTTTTTAAACTTGAAACTCATATAAAAATAGTGCCTCTCAATCTAGCTTTTAGGGAACAATGTACCAAATAGTCCAAACATTTATAATGAATGATGCAATCCAACGTTATTAAATACTGCATACAAAAGTAGAAAACAAATGGAGGAAAAAAGCAGGTCCTGCTGTGCCTGTAAAAAAGAATATTAACTTGCTTGTGCTACATAAAGTGATTGCTAGAAACTCATTCTATTCTCTGCTTTATATTTTTCAATTTTTTTTCCTTGTGCTGTATAAAAAGTTTATTAATGCGGCCCATTGTTATTCATAGACACCAGGCACAGGCTGAATGTAGATACACAGAGAGCATTTTGGAAGCAAACACATAATCGCACCTCACCGTGCGTGCCGTATTGCCTGGCAGTCCAACCCGGAGTGTGTAATGCTCTATTTCCTTTATATCGTATTCATTTGTACTTTTGTTTCTGCTTATGTAGTGCTGATTGTGTATGAATTGCTGTTTATCGACCTGTGCAGGGGCAACCACTGATTTTCCCTGGGTAATGACACATCTCGATTATGGCAATCTCATTTTTACCAGATGGCCTGTTTGATGAGTGATTTGATCCTGGCAAACTTTGACCCCAAATGCTCCGCTATTATCTATGTGATGTACTGTAGGAGTGCTTATTCTAGCTGGGCTTTCTTTCAGATGATACTAGAAATCAAAATATAAAATAAAATAATATAAATATGAATTATAATTATACATTTGGGTTGAGTTTTATTCCATTTTATTTACAGTGGCGTTGCTAGGCGGGTGCGGGGAGTGCGGGCCGCACCCAGGTGACACCCGCCGGAGGGATGACATCCGTGGGTAGCGGCACCGCTAACACCGCCTGCTGCCCCATGTCCCTCAGCGGAGCGGAACAAAGCCGCCCCCCCCCTCTCTGTTTACATCCACAGAGGAGGGGGAGCCCTCAGTGTCTGTACTTTTATATTGATGGAGGGTGGTCTGTACTTAGTGGGGGGGGTCTGTACTGAGGGAGCGTGATCTATACTGTGGGAGAGGGGTCTGTAGTTAGTGGAGGGGGGTCTGTACTGAGGGGGGACTATATTTGGTGGGGGGGTGACACCATTTATTTTCGCACCGGGGGACACCAACCCTAGTGATGCCACTGTTTATTTATATTATTGAGTCCCCGGGCCTTTTTGCCCAAAATCCTCTTGAGCCCCAGAACGTATTTTTAGTTTCAGAGAAGTCTCAGTTTCACACATTATACTTTTTAGCATGTGCCACTTATCCTAACACAATGTTTTTTTTTGGGTGGACAGGTATGGCTTTAATTATATTGCACATTTGGATACATATTCATTTATATTTCCCTGTTTTTTATTGGGAACAAATAGTACACATACAGCATATGACAAAAGTGAGTACACCCCTCACAGTTTTGTAAATATTTTATTATATCTTTTCAGGTGACAACACTGAAGAAATGACACTTTCCTACAATGTAAAGTAGTGAGTGTACAGCTTGTATAACAGTGTCAATTTGCTGTCCCCTCAAAATAACTCAACACACAGCCATTAATGTCTAAACCGCTGGCAACAAAAGTCAGTACACCCCTAAGTGAAAATGTCTAAATTGGGCCCAAAGTGTCAATATTTTGTGTTGCCACCATTATTTTCCAGCACTGCCTTAACCCTCTTGGGCATGGAGTTCACCAGAGCTTCACAGGTTGCCACTGGAGTCCTCTTCCACTCCTCCATGATGACATCACGGAGCTGGTGGATGTTAGAGACCTTGCACTCCTTCACATTCTGTTTGAGGATGCACCGCAGATGCGCAATAGGGGTTTAGGTCTGGAGACAATGGTCATCTTGGAGGTGTGTTTGGAATATATAAGTAAATAAATAATAAATAAATAGGTATATCTTGGTCTCATCAGGCCACAGAACATGGTTCCAGTAGTCCATGTCCTTAGTCTGCTTGTCTTCAGCAAACTGTTTGTGGGCTTTCTTGTGCATCATCTTCCTTCTGGGACGACAACCATGCAGACCAATTTGATGCAGTGTGTGGCCTATGGTCTAAGCCCTGACAGGCTGACCCCCATCACTTCAACCTCTGTAGCACTGCTGGCAGCACTCATACGTCCATTTCCCAAAGACAACCTCTGGATATGACGCTGAGCATGTGCACTCAATTTCTTTGGTCGACCATGGTGAGGCCTGTTCTGAGTGGAACCTGTCCTGTTAAACCGCTGTATCATCTTGGCCACCATGCTGCAGCTCAGTTTCAGGGTCTTGGAAATCTTCTTATAGCCTAGGCCAGTGATGGCGAACCTTGGCACTCCAGATGTTTTGAAACTACACTTCCCATGATGCTCATGCACTCTGCAGTGTTGTTGAGCATTATGGGAAATGTAGTTCCAAAACATCTGGGGTGCCAAGGTTCGCCGTCACTGGCCTAGGCCATCTTTATTTAGAGCAACAATTCTTTTTTTCAGATCCTCAGAGAGTTCTTTGCCATGAGGTGCCATGTTGAACTTCCAGTGACCAGTTTGAGAGAGCGAGAGCGATAACACCAAATTTAACACACCTGCTCCCCATTCACACCTGAGACCTTGTAACACTAACGAGTCACATGACACCGGGGAGGGAAAATGGCTAACTGGGCCCCATTTGAACATTTTCACTTAGGGGTGTACTCACTATTGCTGCCAGTGGTTTAGAAATGAATGGCTGTTTGTTGAGTTATTTTGAGGGGACAGAAAATCTACACTGTTATACAAGCTGTACACTCACTACTTTACATTGTAGCAAAGTGTCGTTTCTTCAATGTTGTCACATGAAAAGATATAATAAAATATTTACAAAAATGTGAGAGGTGTACTCACTTTTATGAGATACTGTGTATGTGCGTCTATATATATATATATATATATATATATATATATATATATATATATTTTTTTTTTTTTTTTTTTTTACAGTATATACTATATATACAGTACTGTGCAAAAGGCAGTAAATTAAGAATACTTTCAGAATTAGACATGCTAGTTTATTTTTATCAATTTACAAAATGGAATGTAAATGAACAAAAAAATACAAATCAAATCAAAGGGTGACCACCCTTTGCCTTAAAAACAACACTGATTCTTTTACTTGTACACAGTTTCTGAAGGAAATCGTCGGGTAGGTTGTTCCAAACAACTTGGAGAACTAACCACAGATCTTATGTGGATGTAGGCTGCCTCAAATCCTCTGTTTCTTCATGTAATCCCAGACAGACTTGATGATGTCAGGATCAGTGGTGTCCTCAATGCTGAGAAATACAGGCAGATACTTATCGACCATGCCATACAATAAGGGAGGCGTGTGATTGGCCCAAATTTATTCTGCTGTGGGATAACATCCCCAAACATACAGCAATGTCATTAAGAATTATCTTCAGCATCAAGAAGAACAAGGAGTCCTGGAAGTGATGATTTGGCTCCCACAGAGCCCTGATCTCAACATCATGGAGTATGCCTGGAATTACATGAAGAGACAGAAGGATTTGAGGCAGCCTACATCCACAGAAGATATGTGGTTAGTTCTCCAAGACGTTAGGAAAAACCTACCTGCCGAGTTACTTCAAAAACTTCAAAAACTGTGTGCAAGTATAGCTAGAAGAATTGATGCTGTTTTGAAGACAAAGGCCGCGTACACACGGGCGGACTGTCTGCCCAACTTAGTCCACCGAAACACATTTGAGCGGACAGTCCGCTCGTGCGTGGGCTTCAGCGGACTTTTTCAGCGGACAGTCTGGCGGACTAAGTCTTTCGGAATTTCCGTAAGATTGTCCGTCCAAACTTGGTTTGAGCGGACAGTCCGCCCGTGTGTGTGCTAGTCCGCTGTACTTTCGAAAAAAGTCTGCTCATTTCGAGCGGGTATCCAGGTAGGCGGGGCACGTGACGGAGACGTCGCGGGCCCCGCTGCCTGGTATGGACTTAAAGGGGAACCCCAACGCCGAAAAAAATCGGCGTGGGGGTGCCCCCCAAGTCCACAGCAGACCCTTGTCCGAGCACGCTACCCGGTCGGCCAGGAAAGGGGGGCGAGCGAGCGCCCCCCCCCCTCCTGAGCCGTACCAGGCCGCGTGCCCTCAACATGGGGGGTGCCCCCCCACCCCAAAGCACCTTGTCCCCATGTTGATGAGGACAAGGGCCTCTTCCCGACAACCCTGGCCGTTGGTTGTCGGGGTCTGCGGGCGGGGGGCTTATCGGAATCCGGGAGCCCCCTTTAATAAGGGGGCCCCGGATACCGGCCCCCCACCCTATGTGAATGAGTATGGGGTACAATGTACCCCTACCCATTCACCTGTGAAAAAAAGTACAAAAAAAAACACAACACAGGGTTAAAATATGTGGCCCGGCAGAAGAACCGAAGAGGGGGACAAGACCCCCGAAGTCGGGAGAAGAGGCCGGCGGCGGGGAGGAAGAAAGCCGGACTCCTCCGCTAGCAAAAGAGCTACAAGAAGATAGCGGAGGAGTCCGGCGAGAAGACCCCCGAAGACGGAAGACCCCCGGAGCTGTGCAATAAAATATTTTAACCCTGTGTTGTGTTTTTTTTTGTACTTTTTTTCACAGGTGAATGGGTAGGGGTACATTGTACCCCATACTCATTCACATAGGGTGGGGGGCCGGTATCCGGGGGCCCCTTATTAAAGGGGGCTCCCGGATTCCGATAAGCCCCCCGCCTGCAGATAAGCCCCCCGCCTGCAGACCCCGACAACCAGCGGCCAGGGTTGTCGGGAAGAGGTCCTTGTCCTCATCAACATGCGGCCCCCCCTTCCCCAAGGCACCCCCATGTTGAGGGCACGCGGCCTGGTACGGCTCAGGAGGGGGGGGGGCGCTCGCTCGCCCCCCTTTCCTGGCCGGCCGGGTAGCGTGCTCGGACAAGGGTCTGTTGTGGACTTGGGGGGGACCCCCACGCCGATTTTTTTCGGCGTTGGGGTTCCCCTTTAAGTCCATTCCAGGCGGCGGGGCCAGCGGCGTCTCCTTCGCGGGCCCCACCTACCTGGAGACGCGTTTGAAATGAGCGGACTTTCCTCCGCGTGTGTGGGCGAGTCCGTTAATTTCAAAAGTAGAGCGGATTGTATGGCGGACTTAGTCCGCCGTATTAGTCCACTCAAAAAGTGCCGTGTGTGGGCAAGTCCGTTCATTCAAAAGTTTGGACGGACTGTCTGTCAGATTGTCTGACGAACTTAGTTGGGCAGACAATCCACCCGTGTGTACGCGGCCAAAGTGTGGTCATACCAAATATTGATTTGGATTTCTCTTCTTTTCATTTACTTCATTCACACCTGTCTAAAACTTTTGCACAGTACTGTGTATATACAGTATATATATATATATATATATATATATATATATATATATAATGTTTTCTCTTTTCTTTATAGGGCATCTAAGGCCTGGTTCACACTAGTGCAATTTCAAATGCAATTTGATTCGCACAAGTCAATGTAATAAAAATAAGATATATCTGTGCTCAAATCCCAATAGCTTCTACATTTATAAAATCCATCAGGAGCTAAAGCAGTGTGACCACATGTTAGCACTAAAAATTCTGAATGAACCCTCTGCACACTGCTATATGCTCTTTTTAGCAAAATCTGCAGAAAAAAATAGGGATTTTTAGTTAACATTTATTACAATACATGTTTAAGCTGGCCAACTCTGTCAAAGTAATTCCTCTCTGGCTAGTCTCTACTCTGCTCTGCAAAATCTAAATACTTCAGTGGATATAGTGCCAATATAGGGTAGATAGACACAAGTTGTAGGAGAGCTACAAGGTTCAGGTCTGGCCCCTGCAATGCAATAGAAGTAAGATATACAGATCAACTTCTGTTCATACAACCTGTTGGAGCATTTCTGCTTGATCAGCACTGCGGGCTATAGACTGCAGCACTGATCTATGCATTCTGATGGCAGGGAAGTCTCCCCATTGTCAGAATACAGTAGCTCAGTTGGGTCAATGTACCTCTGTAAAGAAAAATAGGAGATTTGGGACTTTGAATGAGGTGTGTAGCTCACAGTAGGCATATGGTGTGGCACATGAATGCCATTTTGATCCATATACAGAAAGATAATAGTAATAATAATAGTAAGTATTTAATTAAATAGCCTCATTGGGAGATTGTAAAAATTGTAAAAATTGTACTTCATGATTGCAGGTAAAATATATACATCAAAAGTACAATTTGAGCCACTAACGTGGGGACATAGAATTGAGAGCTGATTACACACAAGATCACAGTAGGGCAATAGTATATAATGGCCAATTGTAAACATAACATTCTGAACACATGATTATATAAAAAAAAATTGCGTCCTGTGGTGCTCGACGTGTTTCGTGAAGTAACATCACTTCTTCAGGAGAAGGTGCAATTTGTGTATAAGTCGGCTCAATATATTAACATGTGGTGCTAAGGACTGAGAGTTGTCTGGAGACATCTCCAATGAGAACTGTGAGAGTGATACCCGCCAATGTTAGGTATAAATGCGAGGACTGCAAAAAGGGTGCTGAGCTCCATTGTGCAAGCCTCCATTGTGGGATCAATAGTAGCTCGACTAGCAGACCAAAAAAGATGATTCTTATGCTGTCTATAGTGTTCATGATCCAGAATGTAGTGCCAAATGTCCCCAGGGAGAGTACAAGAAAACAGATACTATGTAAGTCTATGGAATTTCATTCTAGTATATACTGAATATTATATGTGACACTTTGGTGATGTTGGGGGCCAGAGTTGAGGCCCCCTATATTTTATAAGTGGACCACAACTGTTCTACTGTATGAAGCCTGTGCTTATCATGTTTCCTATACCAGTGATGGTGAACCTTGGCACCCCAGATGTTTTGAAACTACATTTCCCATGAAGCTCATGCACTCTGCAATGTAGTTGGGCATCATGGGAAATGTAGTTCCAAACATCTGGGGTGCCAAGGTTCGCCATCACTGCCCTATACTATCCAAAACCACAAAAAAAAAGAAGACGTTTGGGCTGGGGATACACTTTCTGGAGTATTATGGTACCTGATGGAGTGAGTCATGTCAGAAGACCTGCTTTGATTGCTGATTTTCTTCTAAAAATGCTAATTGCCTGGCTGTCATGCTTTTCTATTGGCTTACTTTATGACAAAGAACATATAAAATGTTTGTGCATGTGGGCTTTCATTTGTTTGATTTACAATAATAGAATTGCACCCAGAGTAGGCCAAGATTTATTTCTTTTAGATAAATATAAGCACAATCGTCCCATGAGGATATTTGCACACAAAGAAACGATTGCTATAAAATAGTATTTTATAGAAAATAACTGGACAAATACTCTGTGGGCAGTGGTAGGTGCAGAGTTATTTTCTGTTGATTTCCAGCCACCATTGAAAATAACATAGAAAATGGAATCTCAGATAAGCTTGGTGAGTCTTTTATAAATGCGAGTCGCAATTTACCATTTTCTCTCGTCCATTATATTCTTTAAAGTGTGTGTTGTGGGGAGATACGCAGCATTCTAGCCAGGTTTCGATTTAGAAGTTCTATTTTTAGGCACTTAATGAATAGAAATTCTTACCTTCTATCGGTGGAAAACCAGCTGCTGTTTTATGTGTACCTGAAAAAAAAAAAATGCGAAAAGGTGGGAATATTTCATTTAAAGAAAAAAAAAAAGAAGATAACTAAATAAAAAGTATAAAGCCACAAGTTGGTTTTTAAGGCCATGGAATATATAACAGGATCCTTTATTGTAGGCTACTTAAAGCTGGGATAATCTTCCCTTGAACACTCTACCCTCCCATGCCCCTTTATCTGATTGGAGAACCTATCTAAATGCCCTTTTTACCTTATAGTGTCCTTATTCTCCAAAAATATTCCATACACATCCACTTCTCAAAGTAGGACTTCACTTTCTCAATCAATGTTGACTATTTTTAATCCTTATGCTGCTAGCATTAGTTAATAGATAGGAAAGTATATCATATTTACTTGTTTACTTGCTTTCATTTTTTATTCTATATTTCTTCAGTTACTTCCTAGCCTAAGCAATACATCCCTGAAGTCATCGGGAGTGGGGGGGGGGGGGGGGGGGCTTTCACAGCTAAGCACAACCTCATCAGGAGTGAGGCTTTCACAGCTAAGCACAACCTTCTGCCTGCATGCCTGTGCTAAGGACAGATGGATTCCAGTAAAGTAATAAAACATGAATCACCTGCCCTTACTCAAAATGGCCATGGCCAGAGATGCTGGAAGGTGTTTTTCTTTGTGATTTCTTAGCAAAATAAAGCATGGAGACATGGATGGATGGGGCGTTTGCTTTGATTATTAAAAATGATTTAATTAGCATTTTTGGTGCTCAGATGCAGCGTAGTTCCTCTTTAATGTCCCTGAATTTTTTTTATTTTTTTTATGAAATGCTTTATTACTGTGTTTTTCTGCCTCCTTGTAACGTCTTCTGTGAGCTCCTGAACCTCTCCTCTGCCTTCCCACCCCGCTACTTCTGACTATGTAGAATGAGCAGTGCATGTAAGTTACAGTCATGGACACTGCTCTCTGCACACTACAAATCCCATAGTCCATATCCCCAAGTCCATCTTAGGAGTGAGCTAGAGAGGGTGGCTACCTTCCTACATACAGTAGGACCACAGGGAAAGAACGTAGCCACACAGGAAGTCAGATCAGCAGCAAAATAAGGATTTTTGAGAGTGGGAGAAGGCTGAGAGCAATATGCCCTGTACACACGGTCAGAAATTCCGACTGAAACGGTCCAATTGGATTATGTTGTTGGAAAATCGGATCGTGTGTGGGCTCTATCGGACTTTTTCTGTATATATATATATATATATATATATATATATATATTCATAAATAATTGTATTATATTCAACTTTTTAATTATTTAATTGTTATTTTTTAATTTTCTATTGGGCGAAATTTCGGTATATCACTACTTGTTTTATAATAGATTTGATAAAGACCCGAGAGGTTGAAATTTGTCGTCTAGAGAAACGTGTTTTTTGTACCTTCCTTGCATTCCTTTTGTTTTTAATTCTTTATTTTTTGCATTTTATATAAAATGGTGGAGTAGGGAACACAAAAAGAATACACTCTTTCAGCGGTAAAATAGGCGCTATAGGAATACAAAAGAGCATACTTGTAAAGCTCTTTTGCTACAATGTATGACTGATTATTAGGAGGATTATTAGGAGTTAATATAGTCAAATTTATATTCACTGTTTGAGAAGGATTCCAGCAGGCTACTACGACTGCCGATCTGGGGTGTCCTAAAAAGAGAAAAACAAAAAAAAAGGGGGGTTGAACAGGGATGGTAAAAGACTGGTAGGCCTAGGATAAGAGGCCTTGCAGAGGTAGGGGTGTAGAGTTGTAGAGTTACGACTGGCATTCCCTCTGACATCTAGAAAACACATGTTGGTAAAATAAATAATCTTGCACTGATACGTAAGGTATATACATAGACAATTACATGATTGACGTAAAATGTAACTGCCAAAAAGTCTTGACGTCTTAGAACTCTACGCGTTTCATGGATCCTGTCCACTCATAAATACTTAAGTCAGCTCAAGATAACATTCAATCTCTCAGATTAGTGAATTGGTAAAGACAGGTTCAAGTTAATTTACAGATCTTAGGATATGGTTATATTCAGTAGTGCACATGACTTGGGTCCAGTAGAACCATGTTTTCCAAAAAGCGTTCCTCCGTATGATTCAGACCATCAGTTCTTCCAAGAGTTGAGTCTTGGTAATTTTAGTAAACCACAGAATTATGTGGTGCTGACATTTGTTTCCAACATGCAGTGGATTACAATATAGGATCTTGTTTTTTTCTGTGGTAATGTCAATCAGCTTTTGGCTTTATACACAGAGGAACACACAGACTGTGTTCCCTATATATATCAATGATGACAACATATTACTTGCTTGATTTGAAATATTTTTTTTAGCTTTTGGTTTGCAAATGCCTGAAAATCATGTTAGTCTTTTGCGTTTTGGTGTTGCTCATATATTATGCTGAAGGCTGTTTTTGGAGATAGGAAAAGTTGGCTGTATATATGATCATGTGATGTTACTGTAGAAAGCTTTGATTTACAATTTACACTGGTGCCGCTTAGAAGGTTTGATGTATTCCTTTATGGAACATCTGGCAGTCGTTCCTACGGGAGTGCAACCGATTACAGTAAACATATTAATTGCTGATGGAACGCATTCTGAATCATCAATGCATGTACATTTGATTTCAGTAGTGAAAATGACAATAAATATATTTTTACTATCTATCTATCTATCTATCTATCTATCTATCTATCTATCTATCTATCTATCTATCTATCTATCTATCTATCTATCTATCTATCTATCTATCTATCTACCTTTTTACTTGTGGTAAAATCCTACCTAGCTTTCCCTTTCTGTGTAATGTTAAGGAGGGGCTGGGGAGTTATGCTTACCATAATTAACCCTCTCTGTTTTGTACTGCCAGATCTCGTTAGAAATCTGTAAACTAGATATACACAGTGGGAGAGATTTACTAAAACTGGAGCATTCAGAATTTGGTGCAGGTGTGCATGGTAGCCAGTCAGCTTCTAACTTCGGCTTGTTCAGTTAGAGTGGTTCTAAAGGCAGACATTTAAAAAAAAAGATAGTTATTTTGAAAAAAACTCCTGTGTGCAGCAGCCCCCCTCAGCCCCCTAATACTTACCTGAGCCCCATCTTGATCCAGTGATGTTGCATGAGAGACTCGGCTGTCTGGGACTCTCCCTCCTGATCGGCTGAGACACACAGCGGGCAGCCGAGAAGGGATCCGAGAAGAAGAGGATCCGGGCTGCTCTGTGCAAAACCATTACATAGAGTAAGTATGACATGTTTGTTAAACAAAAAAAAAAAAAAAGACTTTGGTATCCCTTTAAGCTTTGACAATAATTATGGAGGCTTCTATGCAGAGCTGCACCAGATTTTGCACTTTCCAGTTTTAGTAATTCTCCCCCACTGTCTGTTGTAATAAGGGAAAAAGGCCTCAAGGTTTGGGCGGCACATTGTATATTCATGCATCTTCACATTATCATTCTAAGCAATAAACTTGCCTATAGTGCCCTATGTATAAACTTGCTCTAAAGCAGTGGTCTCCAACCTGAGTCCCTGGGGACAGATGTGGCCATTTGCTTGCCTTTATCTCTCCCTTGAGGCAATATTCCTACCACTGACACCAACAATTGGGCACTATTCTTTCCACTGACACCAATGATGAGACATAATTCCTTCCTCTGACAACAAAACTGGGGCACTATTCTCCCCCTAAATTATGAAGGACATAAAACTGGGTCTTTCTTTAGAAATGTATTTGTTGTAGTGGTATCCATCAACCCAATTGTCACTGATATAAACACTGGATAGTGTGATCAATCTTTCAGTACTCATCGCAGCGTCTTCAGCGCCTCCTTATTTTATTTGTTTGTGTTTTCTTTAATTGGTATGTTATAGTGAAGGCCATGCTGGCCTCTATATATATATATATATATATATATATATATATATATATATATATAGTGTATATCATAGTCTCTGGTTTATCCATATTGGGGTGCTTTTTTTTTAAGTCACCCCTATGTGGATCCCGTGAAACTCACTCACTGTTTTTCTTTTTTGATTTTCAGTTTTTATGAAATTGCCCTTTATACCCCCTATAGCTACACTGAGGTGGACTTTGGTTGATCGCTTGTATACATGATTTGCGCCCCGCCCGCCGGTGCTATAGGGTGACCCCGGGGTAGGTACTCGACCTTAGGCGAGCATAGAAAAAATTATAAAAAAATTTTTTCTCTCTCTCAAATTTTCCAGGGTCCTGTCTTGGCTCATATGTATTCTTATGCAGCTTCTTATGCAGCTTGTATACATTTTATATATTTTTTCTTTATTGTAGAATTGTTGTCTCATTGAATTTATACTCCACTACCCCTTTGGAAGCCATTTTTATGGTGAAACATGTAGGGAAGGATTGATCGAATAAGCACTCTGAGGCTATTATCCTCTTGGCCTATTACACTACAAATTTTGTGCTTTCTGGCAATGGGAGAGAACAATATTATTTTCCCTTTATGTATCTGTATATTTATACATTTGTTTTTTTTTTCTTTTGTAAAGGTACAATTTTATTTTTTATTTTTATTTTCCTTTTCTTTTTTATACTTAATAAACTTTGCAGACATTTTTAGTATTCTTCATAATTGTAGCACCGTGATAATCCCCTTCTCCTCTTCTGGAATTTTTTTCTTTAGAAAGTTTGAAGACCCTTGTTCTAAAGAAACAGCTAGAAAGGTGAGACATTAAAAATATATTTTTAGATGTGAATGGGAACACATACCAATGGGTGAATGGGAACACCGAGTAAGCATATAGTGGGGGTTTCTCAAATATTACTATTCATTTCTATAATAATCTTAAAATTAAATGAATAAAAAATAGAAAGATGCACAGACAGTAAATATAATAATGGTAATGGTCAGTGTAGACATGCCCCCTTCATCAGTATACATGGGAGGTCAAATTGTCACTACTTATTGTCTAAGGAACCCCTAGTAACCTCAAGAGGAACCCTAGTCGAGAAAGGCTGGCCTAAATGAATTACAATCATTGGCTTAGCAGGCATGATACAACTTTCTTCCAGTAGCACAGCCAAGCTTTCATGAAGTCAGTGATGGGGTGGGGGTGTAATAATAGCTGAATATTGTTTATTTCAGGGGTTGGGGAAAACAGAGTGTTTATCCAAACAGATCTTCACATTCTAGGTATTCTAGATTACTTCCCGCTAACTGAGTTACAGAAGGGAGCCGCCAACTCCTTCTGCAAAAGTTGAAATCAGACAGGACCCCCACCCACAAAGAGTGGGTTGTCTACATAGGGGATACCATTAGACTAGAAAAATCTTAAAGGCATAGAGGGAGTCCAGGAAAGTTTGATAAACTGTTGAGAGACGGGTTGGCAATTCCAGGCCTTACACCTCTTGACTTAGTAATAGATAACATTTTGGGTTGAGAAATTGTTTATCTCTTTTTTTAGGAATGTTGGAACTTCTATCTTAAGTGGTCATGTTTTTGTTGCTGTTTGTACTTTTCTTCCAATGCTCATATCGATGGCTCCATTTTTTATGGTGGGCGTTTTCTCTGGGTGATCTGTTCTCTGGCTCTGTCATATTCCATGTAGCTTTTAAGAGCTTTGGAACACCACTACTGCTGTTTGTCTAGGTTGTATGTGCTCTGCTTATTGGTTGTAACTTAATACATTTTATTTCCAATTTTATAAAAAAAGAACAGATCTCCACTGTGCCCAATCATTTTTTTAAATTTGTGAATGGCCATCTTCAATTATCTGTCTACGTATAACTATAATCTCATACAGTATCTATGGGCTTCTCGTGTTTTCATTTATGCAGTAAGTACTGTTTGTATATGTTCTGCCTTTTATCTCTATCACTGGCAAGCAAGATGTCTCCAAGAAAAAGTTGTATAAAGTTCAAGTTATTGGAAAAGGACAGCTGACGTCTCTAATTCAACCGTTTCTCTTCAAGCCAGCAAATAATTAAAATTACATCAATACTGTATTTAAAGTTGCCTTTGTTTCAGGATAAACAAACCAATTCCCATTAGATTTTTGAGAAAAAGTTGCAGGAGTTCTATTTTCATTTGCTGTATTTGCAATTAACTGCCTGGAAGTCTGCGTTCCTTAAAATCTATTCCTACTGTCTTTGGTCTGTTCTTCACGTGTTTATGAGCAGTGTTAGTAGAGTTTGCTTCTCCAGTTTAACCACTTTCAGACCGGACCAATTTGCTGGTCAAAGACCAGACCACTTTTTGCGATTCGGCACTGCGTCGCTTTAACTGACAATTGCGCGGTCGTGCGACGTGGCTCCCGAACAAAATTGACGTCCTTTTTTTCCTACAAATAGAGCTTTCTTTTGGTGGTATTTGATCACCCCTGCGGTTTTTATTTTTTGCGCTATAAACAAAAATAGAGCGACAATTTTGAAAAAAAACGCATTATTTTTTACTTTTTGTTATAATAAATATCCCCCAAAAATATATAAAAAAACATTTTTTTTCCCTCAGTTTAGGCCGATACGTATTCTTCCACATATTTTTGGTAAAAAAAATCGCAATAAGCGATTATTGATTGGTTTACGCAAAAGTTATAGCGTTTACAAAATAGGGATAGTTTTATAGCATTTTTATTAATCATTTTTTATTATTTTTTTTTTACTAGTAATGGCGGCGATCAGCGATTTTTATTGTGACTGCGACATTGTGGGGGACCCATCGGACATTTTTGACACATTTTTGGGACCATTGTCATTTAAACAGTAATCACTGCTATACAAATGCAGTGATTCCTGTGTAAATGACACTGGCAGTGAAGGGGTTAACCAGTGGGTGGCAGTGTAGGGGTTAAGTGTTCCTAGGGGTGTGTTACTAACTGTGGGGGGGTTGGGCTTTCATTTAGTGAACACTGATCTCTGCTCCAATCACATGGAGCAGAGATCAGCGTCACTAGTTGCTAGGCAGAATGAAGAAATGCTGTTTACAACGGCATTTCTTCATTTGGCCGCTCCGTGAGACAATCGCGGGGATGCCCGCGGCGATCGAGTCCGCGGGTCCCGCGACCGGACTCACGGGGGTCCTGACCAGCCGGCGGCGCGCTCCTGATGACAGGGCGGCAAATTTAAAGGGACGTACATGTACGCCCATTTGCCTGCCCGTGCCATTCTGTCGACGTACATCGTCGTGCGCTGGTCGGCAAGTGGTTAAAGGGCATAAGGCTTGATGTCAATTATTACACTTAGTCCTCATGTACACTGCTGCTGGTAAACGGATGTTTTGGAGCAGTTGGGAATTTTTTCAGCTGCCCCTGAACTCTCCTCTGTTATCTTATCATTACATGTACACCGAGCCTTTTATAGTAATTTCTAGGCAGTTTAGTTTAGAAGCATTTTTTGGAGAAAGAAACTGTGTTCAGGACGGATGTTCAGAGGCATTTGAAATGCCGAATGCCTGTAACAGCTTGTAAATGCATGTAAACTCGTGTTTAGTTTACAGGTGTTTTTAATGGAGATACATTTTTGACTATTTGAAAAAAAAAAACTCTTCTTTAATTTCTGGAGATCAAGCACCATAGAGGTTATGGATACTTCATGATGGTTCTGCCTGAATCATCCCAATCTATTTCGCTATATTTATTTATTTGTCAGGGGTGACGGGAGTGACGAGTGGTATATGGCATTCATGTTCATCTCAAAAACTAGAGCTGATGGGTAAAAATTGGCGCCATTTTTTAAGTCAGTGAGTCAAATATACCCAGGGACAGGTCTAACAGAGGCACCAAAATGTGCGTTGGCCTGTGTATTCTATACACATCTACTATTAAATGGCTGTGCAATCTATTTTTCCATGAAATAGGTTTTTCTTTGTTTTTCTGTTTCCTTGTAATGTCCTCCATGAATCCCTGAACCTCTCCTTTTCCCCCAACTTTCATTTATTTGGAATGAGCACGGCACATTAGTTGTGGTCATTGCACACTACACATCCCATGGTCTAAAGTCTCTAGTCGATCTTAGGAGCAAGTAAGAGAGGATGTTCCTACATACATTGGGACCATGGAGAATGAACGGAGCCTCCTTCTAAGCCCACGTACACACGGTCGGAGATTTTGGCAACCAAATCCGTCGGATTTTGCCCGTCGGATTTAGTCCGACGGATTGTGCCCGAAACTGTTGCATACACACGGTCGGGCCAAGTTGGCGAAAAATCCAATCTTTCAGAACGTGATGACGTAATTTAGTTACGATGGGACTACATTCAGGCTAGTAGCCAATAGCTTTGATGTAGGAATTTGATCTGAGCATGCGTGGCACTTGGTCCGATGAAAATGCTCTACACATGATCGGATTAGGTCCGTCCGGCCCAGTTGGTCGGGAAATATTTCCAACATGTTGGAAAATTATGTCGGACGGAGATTCGGACGGAATCAGTCCGATGCATACCACACACAGTCGGATTATCTGATGAGACGGTCCAATAAGACTCATTCCGACAGATTCTCCGACCGTGTGTACAAGGGCTAACAGGAAGTCAGATCATGGCAGGCTAAAAACAATAGAATAGTCTTTTTTCTTTTTTTTCTTTTTTTTTATTTCCAGTGGTACTTCACTGCATCTGAGCACCAAAGACCCAAAACACAATTTAGTTAATTTTTATTATTCAAAGCAAATTCCATCTATCCATGTCTCTGTGCTTTGCTGAGAAATCGCTTTGAAAAACAACCCCCTAGCATTTTTGGCGGTGGCCATCTCAAGTAAGGGCAAAAGATTAATGTAGCATTTACTTCATGGAATCCATCAGCCCTAAGCTCAAGCATGCATGTAAGAGAGTGTGCTTAGCTGAAAGGAGCCAACCTCACCTTGTGAAGACTCCAGGGATGTATGACATAATTTGCCTGGGCAAGAAATAGGGCAGTCAAAGGAGAATGAAAACTCCTAATACAAGCTTTAACCAGCCATTGATAGAAGTCACAAGACTGCTATATGCTGCTGATGAGAAAAGGTATTTAGCAGTTTATATATACTAAACTAATTGCATTTCCATGTTCTGCTTACTGTGGGAGACCAGATATAGTGAATGCAGGTCCCAGGTTTAGTAACACTTTAAGAATATATAATTACATTTATATATTATGGGAAAATTCCCCCAAAGGGTTTTTTTTAGCAGTGAGGTAGATGAATGCAGTAATTCAAGAAGAGTGGTTCTTTATACAAAACTTATTAACATACAAAAGTTTACATGAAGGTTAAAATATGAGCTCTGAAAGGGGCATATCCACAAAATGAAAATATCGCAATTACAAAAATGTACATACCGTAGCATTACATAGCAAACATGTCTAATATATGACAAAACTGACGTGTTTCAACCCTTTTTGTTAGGGTCTTCTTCAGAGGGTAAGTTTGCTGCAAAGAGACTACATTTAGTATATTAAATTTGGAAAAGTGCACAATCGATTATATATATGCAACAATAGCCATCTCACATGTCACATATGATGGAGACCTCCCAGCCGTAATGAATGCCAAAAATGCCCCAGGGTGGGACAGCACCACATTGAGTGCGGCTTATAAGGAGTCACATGTTGATACTCCCAGGGCCCACTGGGCTGGGTGGTGTCAACACCTGTGGCAGAATTCCAAAGCATGAGTCCAAAAAATGTATATAATATAAATAAAATATTACTGTAGCGTTTTTTAGTATTAGAATATAAGCTTATGTGCAAAGGTTGGGAGGCTCCACTAGGGCAGTTCGCTGGATATTATATAAATCAATTGCACATTAATACATTTTTTTATAAAGAACCAGTCTTCTTGAATTACTGCATTCATCTACCTTGCTGCAAAAAAAACCCTTTGGGGGAATTTTCCCATAATATATTATTCGGGGTGCACAGCCACTTTATCTCTCCCTGTATGTGTCTTTCCCATGCTATAATTAAATATATATATATATATATATATATTTATTTTTAAGCCAGAGTTTAGTGTTACTTTAATGCCACTCTTTGATTATTACCAGACTAATAATTATTAAATTATGAATTAAACTAATTTTTTTATATTAATTTTGGATAGAGTAGGGAGTAGTTAAAACCCTCTTGTTTTTTTTCCCCCTGCTATCTGTGTCACATTGGGAAATGTTCATTTCCAGTCCTGTAAATATGATCTGTAGCAAGAGGAAAGCTCTACAAACAATAGCCTTGGAAAGTAGTTGAGTAATGCCCTGCACACGCGGTCGGACATTCCTACGACAAAATCCATCTTGCATACACACGGTAGCACAAAGTTGTCGGAAAATCCAATCTTTCAGAACGAGGTGGCTTAAACCACGTACGACAGGAATATAAAGAGGCCAGTACCCAATAGCTTTTGTCTTGTAATTTATTATGAGCATGCATGGCACTTTGTGCGTCTGAATTGTATACACACAATCGGAGTTTAAATGATCGGATTTTGTTGTCGGAAAATTCTAGATTCAGATCTCAAACTTTGTGTGTCGGAAATTCTGACGGAAAACGTCAGATGGAGCCCACACACGATCGGATTTTACGACAGTACAGTCTGATTGCACATTTTCCATTGGAAAGTCCACAGGGCATAACTGTTCCCATACAAAATGGTGACAGCTAAAAAAAAAAATGGATTCTCCCATCACTCTTTGTCTGATATAAATGATCACTAGGGTAAAGAGAGTGAGAGAGAAAATCTCCCCAGCAAAGAAGACAGCAAAAATGTAATGGAATAAAGGACCCCTTCCCTTCCTTTCTGTCCTACTGTCTTCCCTACTTTTCCACCCCTTACCATGCCCTCACCCTGTCCTCTTATCTACATGTAGATAACATGATGCAATAATTGTCATACTTTATACCAAACATTGATTTAGATGTATCTGAATATATTATTTTATTAAGTGTATTGAATTTGGAAGCAGAATATAAGGCTTTCTTGTAGTCATCTTCCTCGCTGCGCTATTATATGTGATTGTAGGACAATACTGTTATCTTCTCTATGCATATGTCTTCACAGTATTGTAATACATATAGGTCATAAACACAGTGAAATTTTGCACCTTTATTAAATAACACAGTTATTAGCTCACAGAGGGAGTTTAAGCCTTAAACTAGATATGCACATGGAGCAGTATTAATGCATTTGTGTATTTATGCTCGCCAGCCCCAGTAGACTGTAAACACATGGATTATGGAAGGCTTAAGCTTCATTAGAGATATTGTTACTGGCTTCCTACTGTAGGTTTTCTGAATGTAAATTTATTACATATAAGAAATTATGAAGAACGCATCTTAGTGCTGTAATGCTTAGTGTTTTTGTAGCAGTACCCATGCAGGATCTTGGAAATCCATCAATGTACCAGAACAAACATAATGTATTTCTAAATCCAAGAACATGAAGGTTATACGAGTCGTATTCAAGTCAAACTGGGACTTTTCATTTTACAGGTATAACAAGGGATGCTAGCATGGCGGTACTACAAACAGTAGAAAGTGAAAAGTGTGTCCTATTAAGGCTCATGCACACTGCAGCTCAAAAAAAGCTGCTTTTCCAGGCATTTGAGCTTTCATTTCTGCTTGAAGAACCTTGTACTTTTTTGTGTTCTTCTGCACGTTTTTATTGAGCTTCTTCCAACTCCTTTGAGTTTTTTTGAGTATAATGCCCCGTACACACGATCTGACTTTCTGACAACAAAACCATGGATTTTTGTTCGAGGGATGTTGGCTCCAACTTGTCTTGCATACACACGGTCACACAAATGTTGGCCAACAGTTACGAATGTAGTGATGTACAAGACGTACGTGATATCTACATTACGAACGCTAGTTATATCTCCAGCTCGTACTTAAATTCCGAGCATGCGTGGACTTTTGTCTGATGGACTTGTGTACACACGATCGGAAAGTCCGACAACAAACATTTGTTGGTAGAAAATTTGAGAACCTGCTAGCCAACGTTTGTTGGTGGAAAGTCCGACAACAAATGTTCGATGGAGCATGCACACGGTCGGACTTTCCGCCAACAAGCTCACATCTAGCATTTTTTGTCGGAAAATCCTATTGTTTATATGGCGCATAAAGCCCCATACACACTATCAGTTTTTCCTTCGGGTTTACCAAAACCATGTAGTGCAAGGGCCTGCCTGATTGCATACAAATTCAAACCCCTAAGGTTTGACCTCATATTATATGGTTTTGGTAAATCTGAATGAATGAATGAATGAATGAATGAATGAAATACTTGTATAGCGCACAATGCAAACTGAATCGCCTCTAGGCGCTGTGGCAAGCTTTGATTATCTGCTAAAAGAGGAAGGTCTTGAGTTTTTTCCTAAAAGCCAGGTGATTTTCTTCCAGGCGGTTGTTGATTGGTAGAGCATTCCATAGCCGAGGCCCTTGGACAGCGAATCTCTGATCCCCCTTGGATTTATACCGGACTTTGGGCACGAGGAGGAGGTTTTTGTTGGCTGATCGAAGACTGCGGTTTGGTGTGTAATGATTTATTTTCTCCATTAGGTATTGCGGAGCTTCTCTATGCATGCATTTGTGGGTGAGGCAAAGGGTCTTGAACGTGATCCGATTTTTTACGGTTAGCCAATGTAAGCTCCTCAGCGAAGGAGAGATGGATTCCCAGGGGTTTTTTCCTCCTATCAGCCTTGCCGCCATGTTTTGAATCAGTTGTAATCGCGCAAGTTGATATTGTGGTAATCCTATGTAAAGCGAGTTTGCGTAGTCCAGTCGTGAATTAATGATTGTTCCAACTACCACTGCTTTGTCATTCTTTGGGATAAAAGGGATGAGTCTGCGAAGCATGCGCAGCAGATGGTGAGATCCACTGACTACGGATCCTATTTGCGCATCCATTGACATTTTTGCGTCTAAAATAACCCTGAGACTCTTCGCTTTGGTCTTTGGGGAGATAGTCTGCCCAAAGACGGTTGGTGGAGACCAGGAGGTTTTGGTTCTGTCTTTGATTCGTTCAGCTGGAGGGAGTTAGTGGTCATCCAGTCCTCTATTGATTTGAGGCAGTTTTCATGTTGTTGTTGGTGATCTTTTTTTCCATTGATCCGGAAATAAAGTTGCGTGTCGTCAGCATAAGAGTGGAAGCAGAGATCTGAGCATCTGTTGATTTGGA
The DNA here is from genome assembly GCF_037356315.1 of Lithobates pipiens. NCBI lineage: Eukaryota > Metazoa > Chordata > Amphibia > Anura > Ranidae > Lithobates > Lithobates pipiens. Next base: position 913,224 of record NW_027507755.1, on the reverse strand, counting down.
GGAGTGGGTGAATGTAAATGTTGAAGAGAACGGGTGATAAAGGAGAGCCTTGAGGGACTCCGCAGGTGACTGCCCGAGTTTCGGAGAGGAATCTTCCTAGTTTCACTGTCTGTGACCGATTTCCTAGGAAGAACGCGAACCATTGGAGATCTATGTCTTGGACTCCGGCTACTTCTGTGAGTCGGACGAGTAGAGTATTGTGATCTACTGTATCAAACGCTGCACTTAGGTCTAGCAGTACGAGGAGACACGGCTCTCCGTCATCTGCTGCTTCGAGGGCGTCATCCCAAATCTTGAGGAGAGCTGTTTCTGTTCCATGACCCGGGCGGAAGCCTGATTGCAGCGGGTCCAGGAGTTTGTGAGTATCCAGGGGAAGTTGTAGCTGATGTACTACAGCTTTCTCCATGATCTTAGAAATGGTGTTGAGGCTTGTAATTGGCCTACGGTTGTTTGGATCCTGAGGGTCCAGGTTTGGTTTCTTGAGTAGAGGTTTGACGATGCCTTGTTTGAGGATGCTGGGAACAATCCCTTCGTGGAATGATCGGTTTATGAGGTGGGTTATGGTTGGAGCCAGGATGTCGGAGCATTCTTTCAGTAGTTTTGTGGGGATGATGTCAATAGGTGAAGTACTGTCACGCAGTTTATTAATGATGTTTTTTGCGGTGTCTACGGTAATTGGGGATAGTGAAAATTTCGGCGGTTGCGGTATGTTGGTGCAGACATCCTCTTTATGTATTTGCTGGCTGAGGTTGGATGTTTTCTTCTGACAAATTGTTTCACTGATGGTTTTGACTTTATCGATGAAAATATCAGACAGTTTGTCACAGTAAACCTGGGATTCGCTTTCTGGGGGTTCTAGGCACACCGGATTCATTGATTGATTAACCAGTTTAAACAGTTTCTGTGGTTGGTTTGCGGCCGTTGAGATTGTATATGAGAAGTGGTCCTTTTTGGCTTTGAAGATTGCTTTCCGATAATTCTCTGTGAGACCTTTGTAGTTAAAGTGGTTTTCCTCTGTGGTGTTTCTTCTCCATGTTCTTTCCGCTCTTCTGCGTTCTTGCTTTAGTACGGCGAGGGAGCTATTAAACCATCCAGAGTTTTTCTTCCTGATGAGAGCCCTGCGTTTTGGTGCTACCGAGTCTGCTGATTGCAGCAATGCCCTGTTCAGGGAGTTGAGTGTTTCCTCCGTAGAGTGGTTTAAGGTTATTGTAGTTATCTTGTTGGACAGAGTGGATTTGAAGGATTCGGAGTACAGTTTTTTATGTGATCTGGTCCAGTGCGTTGTTGTTACAGGTTTCCGTTTTTCGTTGGTGATGTTGGTAGCTATTTTGAATTTGATGGCGTGGCGATCCGTCCATGGCAGAGTTATGTTGTCGAGTATGTTGACGTCAATGTTCTGTTTGAAAATGAGGTCCAGGGTGTGTCCTGACCCATGCGTGGGAGTCTTTATCAGTTGCTGGAGACCCAGTTCTTCTAGTTGATTGATGCAGGCAGTCGCGATGGGGTCTTTAGGCTCGTTTGCCCAAAGGTTGAAATCTCCGAGTGCCAGGAAATTTTTGAATTTTAGGGTGTGCATTGCAAAGGATTCCGTGAGGGGTGAAAGAAGATTGGTCTTTGGTCCCGGTGGTCTGTAGCACAGTAGAATATGAGTGGTGTCATGGGGTGTTGGTTGAAGATGTAGCGTCAGGGTTTCCATAAAAGGCACTGGGTTCTGAGATGATGGTTTAGGGAGATCCAGGTGACCTTTAAAGATCACTGCTAGGCCTCCTCCTTTTTTCCCTATCCGGTGTTCGGTTAGGATCCTGTAGTTTTCCGGCACCAATTCGGTGAGGATGGTGTTGCAGTCAGAGGTTAACCAGCTTTCGGTGATGAAGAGGCAGTCTACATTGTTCTCGATGATGAAGTCGTGTACTTCCAGTCTATGTTTGACTGCAGACCTGGCGTTAATCAAGGCGCAATCTAATTGTAGTGGTTGAGTAGATGTCTTCCTGTGGTTGGGAGCTGCTTGTCGTCCGGTTTTTAATAGTTGTTCTCTTTGAAGTATATTTTGTATGGAAGATGGCAGTGTGGTGTTGATGTTCCTTAGTCTGTGCAGAACTTCAGCTGAGTATTTGAAGTAGCACATGGTTTGTGGATGCTGTTGATGGTACTATGGGCCTAAGATGAGGATCCTGATCAGGGTATTGATCCTGAGGAGGGGCTAGGTATCAGACTTGCCGCCGTGCTTGAGGCTATTAGCGCGCAAGTTGATCAGGGGATGCCTATATGGATGCAGAAGGAGTTGTTGTATTCGGTTGCTGGCTGTTCCGGCTACCTTTACTTAAGGTGAAGGTCTCCGCTCAGAAAAGAAATCTGGCTGTGATCTGAAATAGTCGTCCTAGGATAGCATGAAAAATGGAATGGAGGCCGGAGGTAGGGGTATGCTAACCTACGGTTGTTCCTGATTGTTCCAGAGGAAGGTGAAAAACCCCCTGACAGTAGCAGCCAAACGCACCAGTGGGGAAAAAATTCCTTCCTGACCCCCGGTCGGACGGAGTCCCTGGAACAATCACTGGGGGGGGGGGGGGGGGGTGGAGGTGCGAGCTTACCTGGCTGTGGTGGTCCCCGTTAAACACTCTGGTTCTGGTGAATCTGGCTTGCTGTCAGCCTGATGTTTCCGGAGAGCTGTCTGGTTGCCCCTTGCAGTGGGATCTTTAAAATGGAGGGGAGGATGGAGGTAGGATAGAGGTTAGAGACTCCTGTCTTAACTCCTGTTTTCAACTCCTGGTTATTAACTCTCCACTTTAGTTAAAAAAAATCCACATGCAAGCCACCATCAGGGAGCAAGCTCCTGGAGGAGTTTGTATAACTACCTTTATACACCTGTGAACAATTAACCCCTCCCCTAAATTGGCAGGAAGAAAGAGGAAAAAAAAATGCTGTTTAAAAAGTGTTAGAAAAAAGGTCTTTTAAAAACTGCTAGCAAATGTATCAAATAAAGGAGGGGAGAAAAATAAATAAAACACCCCCAAAAACAACACTTGCAAGCAGAAGCAGTCAAAGCACAATTCCTGGTTATTAACTCTCCACTTTAGTTCAAAAAATCCACTTGTGTTCACAAAATCCACATGCAAGCCACCATCAGGGAGCAAGGAAAAACTCAGCAGAAAAACTGATAGTGTGTATGAGGCTTAAGAGTTTTCCTGGTGCATCTTCATGACAGCATACACAAGGGTTGTGACTCCGCCCCCACAACCTGATAGGACTGGTTATCTATAAATCAAGACAGACCCGGCTCACAGCATTCTCCTTTTTTTCCTCATCTGATTAGGACTGGAACCGCAAGGTATCCCTTACTGTTTGTCGCCCAAGCCAAGTTAAGCCTCTACTGGGTGGAAGTCCTTCCTGTACAATCTCTAAATGAGCTATATGGTTGGAGCCCTGTTCTGGGGGTCTGGGGGGCATATTTTAGCCTCTCCTGTGTAGAAGTCCTTCCTCTACAGTTTCTAAATGAGCTATATGGTTGGAGCCCCATTCTGGTGGTGCTCAAGAAAGCTTTAAACAAGCTTTGATGTAAGTTTCCCATTGCTTTCCATATGCTTTTTACTTCTTTTTTCTGCGTTATGGGTGTTTTCCATTTCCAAGATGGTGGCAGCAGTCCAAGTATACTCTGAGCATGAGAGGCAGGAAGCTTCTGTGATCAGTTTCCTGGCTAGAGCTTTTCCAGGATGGCGATCTGAGCATGCTCAGACACTGATATCATCACTGATGGCAAATGTGAGTTTTAAATGGTTTTATGGCATTTTTGGCACATTGTGGAGCTCTCTACTCATGCATGCTGGCTGCTTATGCAGTCATTGTTTGCAGGTATGTTTTCCCTTTTTATGGCATTCACCAGGGCTTTTCCTATCTACTTCTCAGTGTTGCGTTAGGATCATTGTGCTCTTTATGACATCACAACATCACAAGTTACCAGCCCTAATTAAACAACTAAAGGTCAACCTGCAGCAGTCTCCTCTGATGGTGCATGCATCATTAATGTAGCTGGCATGGGGTGTCTTTCTCCTTCCAATTTAACCAGGAAGTCAATTTACCATCTTTCTTGGTTGAATGAGAGAATCATATCCCCTGTATGCTGAGCTAACTCTGGTGACCTGCTTGGCAGCTACCTTTTCATCCAGGAAAGCTGAAATCTGTACTTGGTTCCAGTGTGGCTTAAGACACTGTCAGTCGGCATCAACACATACAGTCACCTCCTAGATTGTTAAGACAATTAAAAGAGCCTACTCTTCACAAGACCTTCCTGTTTCATAGGTCTTAAGAGCACATTCAACTAGGGCAGTGCCAGCTCTGTGGACAGCTCAATGCTGAGTCTCCTGAGGTTTACAAGTCAGCAATATGGTCCTCCCAGGACACCTTTATTACACTTTAATAAGTGAACCTGGCTCAGTAACATTTGGGAAATTCATAGTGCACAATTACGCTACTGATTAAAAAAAAATTCTTAGACCCTCCCTTATAGCGAGCTAGTTCCCATTTTATGCTGCCATGATTCACCAGGAAAACTGAAAATTGTATACTCACCTTTCTGTAATTTTCCTTTCCTGGTGCATCTTCATGGCATCATACAGATGCCCACCCAAATGGTGAGAGTTACAGAGAATGCTATGAGCCGGGTCTGTTTTTGATTTATAGTTAACTAGTCCTATCAGGTTGTAGGGGCAGAGTCACAACCCATTGTATGCTGCCAGGAAGATGCACCAGGAATGGAAAATTATGGAAAGGTGAGAATACAATTTTCTTTCTTTTTTTTTCACAAACCATCCCCTCAGTTCATTTTATATTTTTTTTCATTTTCGAGCTTCTTTGAGTTTTTTCATGAGTTTTTGCATGTTTTGGGGCACTTAGATGTCTTTTTCTGCTCAAAAGCTCCTCTTAAAAACATGAGTTTGGTAGGGTTTTTTTTCAGACTGTTGGAGCACATGCCTAAAAAAGCCATAGTGTGCATGGACACATTGGCTTACATGGAAGGGCGTTTCCAGACAGAAAAATATAAGAGCTCATAAAAGCTCAAAAGCCTGTAGAAGGCGCTTCTTTTAGCTCCTTTGAGCTGCAGTGTACATGAACCCTTACTGATAGACAGCGGGCCAATCCAGAGACTGTTAATCAAGATGGCAGATGACAGCATTAGTGCATGCATGGAACAGCTTGTGGTGATGAAGTTTCTTGTGAACAAAGGCGTAAAACCCATGGCTATCTACAGAAGTCTTCAAGCACAGTGCGGTGATGAGACGCTCAGCTGCAATGAGACATTTGAATGGTTTAAAAGTTTCAAAATGGCTGTACAGTACATCTATCAGTTACAATCCTGGCCATGGTGGTTCCCAGCCCACAGCAGTCATTCTTGTGAACATTCAGTGTGTGGAATATCTGATCCTGGATAATTGACGCGTACAGTAACTTGTGAAATTGCACAAGAGACAAACCTTCCTGAATCTTTCTGATGACAAAGTGAAGTAGGCTTTCCTAGGATGGTTAAGGCATACTGACAGATCTTTTTATGCCAAAGCTTTCCAGGCATTAGTAAAATGCTGGGATAAGTGTATAAATATAGCAGGGGAGTATGTCAGGAAAAAACGTGCAGTTTCCACTCCTTTAAATGTGTTATTTTATTATATAAACTCAAAAGTCCCACTTTGATGTGAAAGTTTGTCTTCTTGTTTGACTTGAATGTTTGACCCCTCGTATATTGCAGGATACCAGTCTTTTTTTGAGTTTAATCTTCCTTTATTTTCATCTGTTATTATTAAATGTGCCTGTCCAAGGGTTACAATTCTTAATATGAAGGAGCAGGTTTGTCACCCTAGGACAGTGATGGCAAACCTTGACACCCCAGATGTTTTGGAACTACATTTCCCATGACACTCAACTACACTGCAGAGTGCATGAGCATCGTGGGAAATGTAGTTTCAAGTGCCAAAGTTTGCTATCACTGCCCTAGGACAAGACATGAATTGTGTGCCATTGATTAGTACTCTGTCCCTTTGTATACAAGTATCTGATGAAAACAACCTCCTACATTCCCCAAGCCTTCTGTCTGAGATGATGATGGATGATGATGATGATGATGCATTTATGTAGCACCAACCATGTTCAGGGTGCTTTACAAAATAATGAGAGACAATACAGTTTCAATACATTCCAATAGTAGAGGGTCCTCTACTCGTGACATCTCACAATCTAAAAGGGAGGGTCAAGTAACACAAAGTAAATAATTGTGAGAGATGAACTGATGGAGAAAGTAAAAGTTAGGTAGGGAGTTCCAGAGGATGAGAGAGGCTCTGGAGAAGTCCTGGTGATGAGCATGGAAAAAGGTGATGAGGGAGCTAGAGAGCAGGAGGTCTTGGGAGGAGCAAAGGGGACAGTTTGGATAACATTCTGAGATGAGATTGGTGATGTAGCTTCTGATAGAGTTGTGGATGGCTTTTTATGTTGTTGATAGTATTTTGAATCAAACTCATTGGGCAAGCAGAAGATAGTGGAAGGATTGGCAAAATTATTAGTCTGGCAGTAGCACTTATTATAGACTTATTATTAAGGGGGTATAGTCTATGTATGGGTAGGTCAATGAGGAGAGAGTTGCAATAGTTGGGGCAAGAGACAACCAGAGAGTGATGACCAGCTTTGTTGTGTCCTTAGCTGAGAAGGGGCATATTTTGGAGATGTTACAGAGGTTAAAGGGATTGTAAAGTCAGAAGTTTTTTTTTTTATCTTAATGCATTCTATACAATAAGATAAAAAGCCTTCTGTGTGCAGCGACCCCAATCAGCTACCCTAACACTTATCTGAGGTCCCTCTCTGTCCAGCATTGTCCACGAGTGTCTCAGCCATCCTAGATTCTCCCTCCTTATTGGCTGAGACATTAGCTGCCGCTGCTGTCAGTCAAAGTTAGCTAGTCAATCAGGAGAGAGAGGGGCCTGAATTGGGGGTTCAATTTGGCAAGATTTGGAGAGTGATTGGATGTTATGCCAAAAAGAGAGGTCAAAGTCTAGGATTACACCTAGCACCATAGCATGGGGGGGGGGGACTATTTGTGCCATTATTCTTGATGGAAAAGTCTTGGGGGAAGAGGGGGGAGGAGCAGGGGCACAGAGGTGGGATGAAATATTGTAAGCTCAGTGTTGGAAAGATTGAGTTTGAGGAAGTGGTTTGACATCCATACCGATATGTCAGCTATTATTTTTTATGTGCAAGAAGACTAAGATGATCAAAGGAGTCAAGAGATATATATTGGGTGTTGTCAGCATAGAGGTGGTATTGCAAGTTGTAGGAGGCTATTGGCTAACCCAAGGCAAGGGGTGTAGATACTTATTGGTATTAAATATTCAGTTATCTTTTAATTCTACAGCCGATACTTGATGAGGATGAGGTCACTTCTCAATGGCTTTTCCAGATGTTAAATCTGTTTGTTCAGGAGAAAAAGGAGGTAGTAGATAAGTATTTTGTATTAAGCCAGCAAAGGACACAATCTAAACACTGCCCCCCTGGCTGGAAACGCAATCCACAATACCAAATAAATAAAACCTTATAACACCTTTAACAAATTTCCTATAGTACACTGATACCTGTTCATGGGAAAACTGTATAACTATGAATAAAGATACATGTCCTTGCTCTCAACACAGATTTATTATCTATGTTAACGGTAACATCATTTTCTTCATATGTATACAGTATATTGTATCAGATGGTATTCATATTGGATGACACTTGGAATATGCTTTGAACCTCAAACATTTTCTGATATATGATATATGACTAGTGGTGTCTTGATGTATGGAAACACTTTGCTAAATGAATATTTGTTATTCACTGTATTTTCTATGCTTATTCAAGTTGTACGGGTTTGTACGTTACTGTAAATTCAAAAAAATCAGCACAAAAAAAGCACACAATCCAATCTAACTACACAATTAGTTAAGGATTAAAGCAGATCTTTCCTCTTCTCGTCCCCCCCCCCATTTTTTTATTAACCCCAGCTTATGGGGGGGGGGGTGACTTCTGCACAGTTCAGATACTTACCCACCCAGCGGATCCAGCTTTGTCCTGCTGATATCCTCTTCTGTTTTGCCACCACTTCGTCCAATGCCGCCATTTTTTCAGTGATGTTAGCCGGTGGACCTACCGATGGCACACCATTAGGCCTGCCCCCTCCTCCTTTACTGAAAGAAGGACAATGCCTCCTGGGATATGTGGCATGCCAACCCAGGAGGCAAAGGGACCACAGTGCACATCTTTTGCATAGGCGAATGATGTGCACCTAGGGGCAGCCCAAAAACTTTTTTTGTTTTTTTTAACCACTTCATTACCAGACACTTTTGCCCCTTCCCACTCAGCACAATCTTCAGCTTTCAGCGCTTTTGCACTTTGAATGACATTTGCCCGGTCATACTACACTGTACCCAAAAATTTTTTTAGAATTTTGTTCCCACAAATAGAGCTTTCTTTTGGTGATATTTGATCACCTCTGCATTTTTTATTTTTTGCTAAACAAACTAAAATAGAACAAAATATTTGAAAAATTAAGTTATTTCTTCATTTTGGTTATAAAATTTTGTTTTCTCCTTCACTGACAGGCACTAATGAGGTGGCACTGATGGGCACTGATGATTTGACACTGATGGGCACCAATAGGTGGCACTGATATGCAGCACTGATGGGCACTGATAGGCAGCACTGATAGGCGGCACTGATGGTCACTGACTGGTGGCAACTGAACTGTGGAAGATTGAGTTGCCACCTCCCTTTTTTTCTCAAGTTCTGCATGGGTGTTAGAGAGACAACATAAGCCAGAGCACCGACTGCTCACCACCTCGGGAAAGTAGACCAGGTGTCATCTCTCTATACATAACCACATATTATGGGTGTGACTAGAAAAAAGAGAAATTGGGTACAAGGGTCAGATCATGAAAGGTGCTCCCCCATGTCGTGGTATGCTTTGCAAAATATATATGGCATCCCCTATCTTGTGAGTTACTAAAACTCAGACTTCAAGTGACACTGTGCATACATTTCTAAATTTGCCATATTTTCGATTTTACACTTGTTGGCAGACATTTATTTAAACTCTGGAGAAAAAAAACCCTGCAAAATACATACCACCCAAGTATAATAGAAGGTACAATTTAACAGACGGGGAATTACTAGATAAAGAAAGTGAGTCCCTTTCTACCATCATCATAATCTTTGGATCAGTGTTGCCAGATCAGTGCAATGATCCAGAATTGAGATGAGGTCAGAGATGAGGTCAGGACTCTGGGCAGGCCAGTCAGGTTCCTCCACCCCAAACATGCTCATCCATCTCTTTATGGATCTTGCTTTGTGCACTGGTCCAAATCATTTGGTGGAGGGAGGGATTATGGTTTGGGGTTGCTTTTCAGGGGTTGGGCTTGGCCCCTAGTTCCAATGAAGGGAACTCTTAAGGCACCAGCATACCAAGTCATTTTGGACAATTTCATACTCCCAACTTTGTGGGAACAGTTTGGGGATGACCCCTTCCTGTTCCAACATGACTGCGCACCAGTGCACAATCAAGGTCCATAAAGACATGGATGAATGAGTTTGGGGTGAAGTAACTTGACTGGCCTGTACAGAGTCCTGACCTCAACCCGATAGAACACCTTTGTGATGAATTAGAGCGGAGACTGGGAGCCAGGCCTTTCCATCCACATCAGTGCCTGACCTCACAAATGCGCTTCTGGAAGAATGGTCAAACATTCCCATAGACTACTAAACCTTGTGGACAGTCTTCCCAGAAGAGTTGAAGCTGTTATAGCTGCAAAGGGTGGACCAACTCATTATTGAACCCTACGGACTAAGACTGGGATGCCATTAAAGTTCACTTGAGATTTTAACTCTCTCTCAAAAAAATACCCGGGTCATGGATGATCGCTTTAGCCATAAAGCCAGTAAACCACTTCAAGGCCACAACGTATATATATATATATATATATATATATATATATATATATATATATATATATATATATATATTCCTATTGCAATCTTGACGTGAATAAAAGCTTTTGGTGAACATTGTTAAATAATAGGAATCATTTAATTCATCTGCCACAACTACAGTCCCTAGTGCTTCAAGTGTTTACGAATACAGTTTCAGCACCATGGAGAGCGATTACTGGTTGTGTATTTTTTTTACATTATTATTACATTATATCGCTTACCCACATCTACTGGTAAACTGGCTAGGGAATAGGAAGTGTTGTGAAATCTCCAAATTCACATACAGCGTTAAAGCATCTGACAAAAGTATTTACTCTTCTCAAGTTTTTCAAAAACGACCAAAAGAATTGTGTGGAATTGGGCTAGAAAGGTAAGAATTTTAGAAGTGGTGAAGAGGTTTTAATATATTAGTGTTCCTTTCAATCTTAGGCCCTTTCACATTAATGCATTTTTGCTGCATCCTTGCTAAAAAAAATGTAGCAAAAATGTTTCCCTTTAAATCCTATGGGACTTTTCACACCACTGCAGGTGCGGTGCATTTTACAAAGTCCTGCATCTTTGGTGCAGTTTTGGAACCACAGGTCTCCATTGACATGAATAGAAAATGCAAAAAAATTTTGTCTTTGACCTGCTTTGCCTGTGGTTTAAATACACCTCAACAGGACATGTTGCAACCAAAAAAGTAACACAAAGAAGCTCAAACGAACATCTACACTACTTCATTGAAGTTAGGAGAATCTGCTAACCTGCATTTGACATGCATGGCCCTAACTAATTAACCTGAATCTGACTTTATTACAGACTCATGCAATCTGTACTGCAGCACTCCTTTATCCTCTGCTGCTGTTCTTTCCCTGTCCAATCAGCAGGCTGGGGGTAGAGAGGTGATAGTGCTATATTCCTGGACAGTAATGCCGCATACACACGATCAGACTTTCCGGCAGACTTGGTCCGGCGGACCGGAATCTGTCAGACAATTTGATCGTGTGTGGGCTCCGACAGACCTAGGAATAAAACATGTTTCAAATATATCCGACAGACTAAAAATCGCAAAAAACGTTCGTCTGTGTGCTAGTCCGATGGACCAAATACGACACAAGGGCAGCTATTGGCTTATTAGCTATGGAACTTCCTTGTTTAGTCCCGTTTACGTCATCACGTTCAGAATGAACTGACTTTTGAAACAGACGTAGTCCGGTCGCGTATGGCCAAGTCCGCTCATTCAGAAAGTCCGTCGGACCTCCGACTAAAGTCTGTCGAGAAGACCGTCAGACCTAGTCCGTCGAAAAAGTCCGGTCGTGTGTACGCGGCATAAGTGATATCATCCACCTGGCAGTGCTGTGAGAGGAGGTTGTGTAAATGACATACATTTTATGGTATGCCTGGAGGTTATCTTCAAAACAGAAGGTAGGCAATCTTAAAGTATTACTAAAGGCCTCATTTTATTATTATTATTTTTTTAATAAAACACAAGGTACAGGTGCATCTCATAAATTTAGAATATTATCAAAAAGTTAATTTATTTCAGTAATTCAATTCAAAAAGTGAAAATCATATATTTTATATAGATGCATTACACACACAGTGATATATTTCAAGAATTTCTTTCTTTTAATTTTAATGATTATGGCTTACAGCTAGTGAAAACCCAAAATTCAGTATTTCAGAAAATTAGAATATTACATAAGATCAATAAAAAAGGATTTTTAATACAGAATGTTGAATTACTGAAAAGTATGTCAATGTACATTATAGTATGCACTCAATACATGGTCAGGGCTCCTTTTGCATGAATGACTTCATCAATGCGGCGTGGCATGGAGGTGATCACCCTGTGGCACTGCTGAGGTGTTATGGAAGCCCAAATTGCTCTTCTGCATTGTTGGGTCTTGTGTCTCTCATCTTCCTCTTGACAATACCCCACAGATACTCTAAGGCCGCGTACACACGGGCGGACTGTCTGTCCAACTTAGTCCGCTGAAACACATTTCAGCGGACAGTCCGCTCGTGTGTGGGCTTGAGCGGACTTTTTCAGCGGACAGTCTGGCGGACTAAGTCTTTCGGAATGTTGGAAATACTGTCCGCTGGACTCGCATTTCGGCGGACAATCCGCCCGTGTGTGTGCCAGTCCGCCCTACTTTTGAAATGAGCAGACTTTTCCCGCCCGGAGAAAAGTCCACTCATTTCGAGCGGGTATTCAGGTAGGCGGGGCCCGCGACGGAGACGTCGCTGACCCCGCCGCCTGGTATGGACTTAAAGGGGAACCCCAACGCCGAAAAAAAATCGGCGTGGGGGTCCCCCTCAAGTCCACAACAGACCCTTGTCCGAGCACGCTACCCGGCTGGCCAGGAAAGGGGGGCGAGCGAGCGCCCCCCCTCCTGAGCCGTACCAGGCCGCGTGCCCTCAACATGGGGGGGTGCCTTGGGGAAGGGGGGGCCGCGCGGCCCCCCCACCCCAAAGCACCTTGTCCCCATGTTGATGAGGACAAGGGCCTCTTCCCGACAACCCTGGCCGTTGGTTGTCGGGGTCTGCGGGCAGGGGGCTTATCGGAATCCGGGAGCCCCCTTTAATAAGGGGGCCCCCGGATACCGGCCCCCCACCCTATGTGAATGAGTATGGGGTACAATGTACCCCTACCCATTCACCTGTAAAATAAAAGTACCAAAAAAAAACACAACACACGAGATAAAATATTTTATTGCACAGCTCCGGGGGTCTTCCGTCTTCGGGGGTCTTCTCGCCGGACTCCTCCGCTATCTTCTTGTAGCTCTTTTGCTAGCGGAGGAGTCCGGCTTTCTTCCTCGCCGCCGGCCTCTTCTCCCGACTTCGGGGGTCTTGTCCCCCTCTTCGGTTCTTCTGCCGGGCCACCGCGCCTTCTTATAGCTCTTTTACAGGCGTTGGCCCGGTCTTCTGTCGCTGCCGCCCGTTCTTCTTCTTCTTCTTCTCCTTCTTCTTCTCCAGGAGATGTTGACACAGTGGACCAACACCAGCAGATGACATGGCTCCTCAAATCATCATTGACTGTGGAAACGTCACATTGGATCTCATGCAACTTGGATTCGGTGTCGCTCCACTCTTCCTCCAGACTCTGGGACCTTGATTTCCAAATGAAATGCTAAATTTTCCACAGTCCATGATGGTCTGGTGAGCCATGTCATCTGCTGATGATTTACAGCAGCTTCTGTGTCTGAGCCAGTGAGGTGGCAGAGAACTGGGAGAGCAGCCGCTCTCTTGCACATAGCTGGATCATGATCAGACTCAGGTACATATTACGGGGTTTGCTGCATACTGAAATATTTTTATCTTCATGCATAGTATGCGTAATAGTAAAAAACATTCAGGCTTTGCAACTAATTTAAGTTGGATATATTGTGCATGCATAGATTTCTTTTGTTCAGCCTATGGACTGAACAAAATAAATCGAATAGAATTCCATCCACCCACGCTAAACAGCATGGATGCAGGACTTGTCCCTTCTGGCTATTGTATTCCAGATGCAGGCAATGTTCAGCAGACAGGTTTCCACCCAGCTCCTTTGATTTTTCAAAGACAGGGCAGCCCGCTGATTAAATGTAGTCTGTTTTCAAAATTCACTCAGTGTATGGCCAACTTTAGGCATCATAAGGTGGCCTGGAAACCTAAAATTACAATTAAAAGCTCAGAAAATTAGCAACCATAATGATTTAGATGTCTACAATATCTTGGCTCATAGGAATTGTCCAGTCCTGCTGTTGCAATACATTTCCATGACCGATATCATTTCTGAAGACAAATAACGTTTAAAACCAGATATGGCTATTTTAAAGTGTATCTGTTACTTGGATATGTGTAGGTTGGCTCAGCCTAACATATAAACTATTATTACTTGATTACTGGTTAGACAACAAAGTATTATTTGCAGTACAATAACATGTAATAGCTATTGTGAACAGCCACGATAACAGCTGCGGCTGCTGAAAGTAACTCAGGGAAATTGGAGACTTTGTGCAAAATCTAAATATAAACTAGACATTATTTTAATGATAGTGTTGGTGGAAATCCATAGAGATTGCATAAATTCAACAGCAGACCGAGGCAGTAGACAGTCCAAAGAAAAACATCAATAGACAATTTCTTTTGAACTTCTTTTTTCGTTAATCTATGAGTAATCACTGGCTTAACTGGGGGAATGACAAAAAATGATATATTATGTTAATACCAATTAAAAGTACACTCCAGTCTAAACTGAAAATTATACCACTAGTTTGGTACTTTTGTATCCAAGCATCACTGGTGTTCCAGTCTACTTCAGTCCCTTCTTTCGTGATGACCTAAGAACCCATATTTGTACAGTGCCTTGCGAAAGTATTCGGCCCCCTTGAACTTTTCAACCTTTTTCCACATTTCAGGCTTCAAACATAAAGATATAAAATTAAAAATTTTTGTGAAGAATCACCAACAACTGGGACACAATTGTGAAGTGGAACGAAATCTATTGGATATTTTAAACTTTTTTAGCAAATAAAAAACTGAAAAGTGGTGCGTGCAAAATTATTCGGCCCCTTTACTTTCAGTGCAGCAAACTCACTCCAGAAGTTTAGCGAGGATCTCTGAATGATCCAATGTTGTCCTAAATGACTGATGGTGATAAATAGAATCCACCTGTGTGTAATCAAGTCTCTGTATAAATGCACCTGCTCTGTGATAGTCTCAGGGTTCTGTTGAAAGCACAGAGAGCATCATGAAGACCAAGGAACACACCAGGCAGGTCCATAATACTGTTGTGGAGAAGTTTAAAGCCGGATTTGGATAAAAAATATTTCCCAAGCTTTAAACATCCCAAGGAGCACTGTGCAAGTGATCACTTTGAAATGGAAGGAGTATCAGACCACTGCAAATCTACCAAGACCTGGCCGTCCCTCTAAATTTTCAGCTCAGACAAGAAGACTGATCAGAGATGCTGCCAAGAGGCCCATGATCACTCTGGATGAACTGCAGAGAACTACAGCTGAGGTGGGAGAGTCTGTCCATAGGACAACACTCAGTTGTACACTGCACAAATCTGGCCTTTATGGAAGAGTGGCAAGAAGAAAGCCATTTCTCAAAGATATCCATAAAAAGTCTCGTCTAAAGTTTGCCACAAGCCACCTGGGAGACACACCAAACATGTGGAAGAAGGTGCTCTGGTCAGATGAAACCAAAATCGAACTTTTTGCCCACAATGCAAAACGATATGTTTGGCGTAAAAGAAACACAGCTCATCACCCTCAACACACCATCCCCACTGTCAAACATGGTGGTGGCAGCATCATGGTTTGGGCCTGCTTTTCTTCAGCAGGGACAGGGAAGATGGCTAAAATTGAAGGGAAGATGGATGCAGCCAAATACAGGACCATTCTGGATGAAAACCTGTTGGAGTCTGCAAAAGACCTGAAACTGGGACGGAGATTTATCTTCCAACAAGACAATGATCCCAAACATACAGCAAAATCTACAAAGGAATGGTTCACAAATAAACGTATCCAGGTGTTAGAATGGCCAAGTCAAAGTCCAGACCTGAATCCAATCGAGAATCCGTGGAAAGAGCTGAAAACTGCTGTTCACAAACGCTCTCCATCCAACCTCACCGAGCTCGAGCTGTTTTGCAAGGAAGAATGGGCAAGAATTTCAGTCTCTCGATGTGCAAAACTGATAGAGACATACCCCAAGCGACTTGCAGTTGTAATCGCAGCAAAAGGGGGCTCTACAAAGTATTAACGCAAGGGGGCCGAATAATTTTGCACGCTCCACTTTTCATTTTTTTATTAGTTAAAAAAGTTTCAAAAATCCTATAGATTTCGTTCCACTTCACAATTGTGTCCCACTTGTTGGTGATTCTTCACAAAAAATAAAAATTTTATATCTTTATGTTTGAAGCCTGAAATGTGGCAAAAGGTTGAAAAGTTCAAGGGGGCCGAATGCTTTTGCAAGGCACTGTAGTTCAAAAAATGAGTTTTTAATCATGTTCTTGCATGTCCCTCATATTTATAAGGGCAGATGGAAAAAAAACAGACCTTATAGTAGTTCAACACACTCAACGAGACTTTTATAAGGAACAAGACATTTTTCTACTAATCTGGTTCAATGGAACTGAGAAAACATCTTCAACATAACAAAACAAGTCTAATTGAATGTGGTTTGCTACTACAAGCTATATCTTGACCTGGATAAATTTAAACTCTTACAGACAAAGTCTCTGGAAGACAGGAAGTTAAAGAACATATTCTTCAGGAAGTACACTCCCAGCGGCACTGTGGGGTGCTGTCTGCATTATGGCTAAAGTGGATTACAGAGAATTGTGACATTTTTTTCAGATTCAAAGCCTAACTCTGGGAAACGTGAAAATGATATCTTTCAGTAGGGCTGTGCCCTGTCGGCAAGGATTGTTTGCTTGTTTATGAAAAAAAAAAAGAAGGAAGGAGGAGGCCTCCCAAGAAGTTCACAATAGCTGGACACTATGGTTAATATTAAATTTTAATGTAGAAAAAACACACCATGATATCAAATATAGCAGAGATAACAATCTAAGTAATACCTTCCAAGGTAATTTAAAAAGACAACTTTGTCATTAAAAGGGGGGTGGGGGGATCGCAGCTGCACATACGTCCATTCAATCAGACAGACAAACAGCTCTAAGAGTTGGGATTGGTTGAAGTACTGGTTTAAAACAAACTGCACATATCATCCCACTTCCTAGTTAAGAAGTAAATTGTGACAAACCCATAGCACCTGTGCTTTGATGAACTTTGGACTGTAAATTCGGAATAAGAACACAGGGTGGCCCATGCAACACCTACCTGCTCAAATAAACGCATCCATATCTTAGTAACTAACTAACTCTCAGCTAACAGCTATACATCCGCCTATGGGTTAGCCACAATTTACTGCTTAATTAGGACGTGGGATGATAGTATGTGCAGTTTGTTGTAAACCAATACTTCAACCATTCCCAACTCCTGAAGCTGTTTGTGTGCCTGATTGAGTGGATGTATGCGCAGCTGCGACCCCCCCCCCCCCCCCCCCCCACACTTTTTAATGACAACGCTGTCTTTTTCAATTACCTTGGAAGGTATTACTTAGATTGTTATCTCTGCTATATTTGATATTATGGTGTGTTTTTTCTATATTAAAATTTAATAAAATGAACCGTAGTGTCCAGCTATTGTGACCTTCTTGCAAGGTCTCCTCCTTCCTTCTTTTTCATATGTGTTTTTTTGATTGCATGGACTGCGCCATGTAGTTGATGCTGCATGGTGAAAGGTTGAATATTTATTTTACATTTATTAATCAGGTCAGTTGTATACTAACAGAGCAGTACATCCATTTTTTTTTCTCTGTCCTGTTCTGACCAATAACAATTTTGGATTTTCCTTCACTTACAGTCCCAGCAGCAATGGTCACCATGACAAATAGGGTAATTTCCCCTAAAAGGAACACAGACAGCAAGTCCTGTTCAGGGTTCTAACCCCTCACCATTCTATCCAAAACTAAAAAAAAATGTTTTACCTTATACTTTAAGTAGAGCTGCAGCCTTTGCTGGCAAACATTAATAGCTCAGTGATTAGTTTACCTTGCTGCCTGGAACTGTTCTCTAATAGAGAATGGATGGCAATTCCAGATTCTGATCTAGACTGGAGATTTATATTTCACAGTTCCAAAGATTGATCTCGGTCTTCAAGTCTTTTCCAGAATGAAAAGTTTTTAGTCTATTAAAGTTTGCAGGAAAACAGACTTAATCAGCACTTAGAACTCCATCTATAGCTTATCGATGTCTCATCACTTGTCTGAAATTCAACTTTCGGTTCTAATGAAGAAACTACAGGAAGGAATTGATCTAATTTTAAGGACAGATGGTGTTCAGAAGTTAAGGTGGACCTGTCATTGGGCACAGTAGGAGCATTCATTTATTGGCTTGGTCAATAGCCTTAAAAGAATGCAGCCCGGCAATTAACTAGTGTGAAGTGACCATGCTGAGGCGGGAATATAAAACTTCCCATCCCTCATAGAATTTAATAGTTGTCAGGCAAAAGACATAAGGAAATTCCCCTCTCACAGTTCACTGATTGTAAAGCAATTTCTAACTGTGGATATTAAATAAAAACTATCCACGTACTTGAGAACTGCCTTTACTGAAACACTGTAGCAGTTTTCCTATAGCCTTAATAAACTACCGGGCATTTTATTTTCTCCTGGTGGTAAAATGAAGGGCGGGCAGGGTAGGAAAAGTGGGTATAGGCTGCTGGGAAGGGGGCATTCAAGTGAACCTGTTACTTTGCCTAAATTTGTATATTTTTGAATTTATATTCTTACTTTATTATATTTAGTACAAAAAAGCTAACAGGCAGAGTTCTAATGTGCTTTTTTACATGTTTGCCAGGCTAGTAAATAAAGATGACTTGTATTGTGTTAAGATATGGCCAAAAAGGCAACCAGAAGGCAAAAGACTGGTTGCCAGTATTTCCTGTAGTCTCTCTGCAGATTATCATTCCCATTCCTGAAATACCATGCCTTGTTTTGCTCAGTTTTTCTGTTTGGAGGAGGCCATCTTTGTAGAGGAAGGACATGATTCCTCAGAGCTCAGATCCCCCCCCCCCCTTTTCCCCAGTGACCTGCTGATCTGATAACTGGTTGAGTTATTGAGTTTTCATAAAGCAGTAGGAGAGGACCACAAAACATAAATCTACAGACTGCATGAAGCAGGAGCTGGAGGATCCTTGCATTGCAGGTCTTAAGTTACAGCTCCCTCTTTAGCAAGGGAAACAGCGATCAGCACAGTAGCTACAGTACATCACCAAATCTGCAGAGAGTTAGATCTCACACTCGGTCCGATGCTGCATCTGTCCCCCGCCACTTCCTAAATGAGAACAGAGCCACCGAACACCGCCGATGGCTCGGTTCTCTCACCTCCCCCAGCGGAGAGCTGCTGCCTATCAATCAGCAGCTCTCCTGCTCTGCTCCCCCATGCTCACTGGAGCAATGAGCTGTGGAGGGGCAGGGAGTGGCCATCTCGGCCTATCAGTGGCCTATCAGTCCAGGCACCTGGTGGATCCAGACTTTCAGAGTTGCGATGATGAGGTGCCTGGACTGATCTTGGTAGCATCAGCAGAGAGTGGACTTCAGACTGCTCTCTGCTGAAAATGGGTAACAGGAATACAAAACAGATGACACTCCTGTGACCCATATGAAAAGCCCGGCCGAATGAGCTCAGGCTGTACTTCTTTAACATTTTCAGATCTTTTCTATGAGATAGCAATCTTCTCCTTTTAAGTTCAGGTTAAGTTCAGGTTAAGGTTCTGGTTAAGTTTTACTTTTTTCCCTGAAACAAAAAAATACATGCCGTTTACAGAACTCAGTAGCTCAAGCTGGAATTTTCACACAGATTTGAATAGCGAGAGCAGCAACCACCACTCTTTCCCTCTCTACCTGCTCTGCTCAGATGGGTTTAACTTATAGAAAAGGATGGTGAGTGAATGTTAACATCTTGGGACAAGAATTAGTTGTCAGTGGCAGGATCAGCAGGTGAAAATAAAGGAGACTGGTATACCGCATTCTGTTATTTTATTTTTGAAATTTAGATGCACTTTAATGGACTACATTTTTTTAACTACATACGTGTCACTGAAGTCCATTTGTGGGCTTGTTTTTTTCAGGATGGCTTTGAACATTGGAAGCAAATTAAAAAAAGATAAAGAGCACTTATTACTTAACATGGTTAATAATGAATATTGTACTTTGCTTGGGGTTCTCCTTTGCCTTTGAATCCACCCCCCATTTTTTTTTTGTTGTTATAGCTTTTTTGCCATTTATGGGTAAATATGTCTAAATTATGTTCCAAACCTTTGATTAAAAATTTGTGAGCAACAACCTCAGAACTTTGACAGTTGCAAAAGAGTTAATAATACGTATCCTCCCCAGTTCTTTAATATTAAAGTGTTCTCTCCAGTTACTTAGCTACAGTGCTTTGAAGTGCATTTGACGCCACGCTATGCTCCAGCTGAATTGACACGTTTACCAAATCCCTTTAACGTCTGTTTAAAGAAATACTTATATAAGTCTCATATTGTGTATCTGAAACACTCCACACACCACCTTACTGTAATAAAAAGATAAGCAGTCCCATAAGATGATAATAGGTTGACGTGATTGATAAGGGAGATACCAGTTGTTTTTTTTGCACAGCTCAATTTTTGTTTTTTTATTGAGGGAACTGTAAGACAGTGTTGCCCCCCCCAACAATTCTTTTGTAGATCTACTTATTAGAGAAAAATGATGCTTGGGTCTACAGAAACCAAGCATAAACATTATCAGATTTACGAGGGGGATCAAGGGGCAATTGTCTTGGACCCCCTTCCAGAAGGGTTTCTTCTGCATACAGAAAAATAATAATTATGAACATTTTTTCTTCATTAAATTTAATCTTGGGAGACAATAATTTATTTGCATTCTTCTGTAAGGGTTGTTACTCTGATATATTACATCTCTTTAGTAACATTTTTATGGTACTAGCATACCACGCATAAAAGAACACCCTTAAAGTGGAACTGAAGGCAAAAATATTTGTCTTAGCCCTTGTACACACGGTCGGAGATTCCGACGCAATGTGCCCGATCGGACCGTTTTGTCGGATGTTCCGACTGTGTGTTGTCTACATCGGACTGTTTCCGTCGGAGTATCCGACGGACCAAGTTTTCCAACTTTTTGGTAAAATTTTCCGACAAAATGCTCCGATCGGACATACTCCGATCATGTGTAGAGAATTCCGATCGGACAAAGTGGCACGCATGCTCAGATCAAATTCCTACACCAAAGATATTGGCTACTAGCCTGAACGTAGTCCCGTCGTAACGAAATAACCTCATCACGTCGGATTTTCCAACAACTTTGTCCGACCGTGTGTATGCAACAGTTTCGGACAAAATCCGTCGGGCAAAATCCGTCAGACAAAATCTTCAATCTTCTTGATTGGCCAGCTTAGGATAATGTCCCTCCCGCACACGTGCATGAGTATAGTCATCCTGACACACAAGCGGTGTGCCGGAGTGTAAAACTGAGTTGCAAATTA
Organism: Lithobates pipiens; assembly: GCF_037356315.1. Classification (NCBI taxonomy): domain Eukaryota; kingdom Metazoa; phylum Chordata; class Amphibia; order Anura; family Ranidae; genus Lithobates; species Lithobates pipiens. Next base: position 892,145 of record NW_027507755.1, on the reverse strand, counting down.
TACAGGGGATTTGCGAAAAGGTAGGAAAGGAGTAGTTTATTGCAGAAGAGACATTGCATGTGCATTGCTCTTCTGTAATAAAAAGCCTGCCTGCTCACAATTTATTTTTTCAACTTTTGTTTCACTTTAAGGAAGGTAGATTACAATTGCGTTTGTGCGTGAATGCGTGACCCTATAGTGATGATGTGCCACACATTTTTAAAATGTGTAACTGTCATGGAGAAATTAAGTCAACTCCATAGTAATAGATTAGTTAGTGAGAAAAATTGAATACTAAGGAAAATTTGGTGTAGAGGTAGGTCTCATCAGCATTGTCAGGATAGACCTACCTCTATATTGTTTTTCACATTTAGGTGGATAGTTAATTTAGATGTACTTGGAGTTTCATCGGCATGAATTTTCAAGTATACATGTATTTAATTCAGATATACAGTATAACTCATTTAACTTTTTCGATGTATGTATAACTTGTCACTTCCAATGAAATGCAATAAACAGATTTGGATGCAAAACTTTAATGATTTGCTGTGTACTTTAGTTCCAGTGTATGGAGACCCTTTGAACCTGAAGTGCCAGCCCCCCACCCCTAAGGTCCAAACTATGACTTCTATGAAAAAATGTCACTGTGTGCTTGTGTGTGTAAAGATCACATCATGGATGTAACTGGGCTAGTTGGAAAAGCTCCTTTAGGGTTCCTTTAGACTTAATGCATGCATTTGTTTTCTGCTCCTAGAAGCTAAATAGTGTTATCCTATGTGTCCATGCACACTACTTCAAGCAATTATCATTTTTTTAAGCTTCAGCCTCTAGGAGCAGAAAAAAAATTGTTTTTGTAGAGATTCTTGGAGAGTTTTTCCAGCAGAAAAAAAATGCTGACTGCTCCTAACTGCTTCTAAATGCTCCTAACTGCTTCAACTGGGTAGTTGATGCTTGGAATAAACTACCAGCAGAGGTAGTGATACAGTCAACAGTAAATGGTTTCAAACATGCTTGGGACAAACATAGATCTATACTCAGACAAAAAACTAAACGGAAAAAAAAACGACAAAGCTAAAAACACACACAATTGAAAAAAAAAAAAAAACTGCATGGGCAGACTCCTCGATCTTTTTCTGCCATCACTTTTCTGTTTTTATGTCTCCATTTTGCACTCTCCAGTTTTAGTAAATCAACTCCGGTGTCACTAATAACTGCCTGGGGCGGAGCTGTACAGAGACCCATTTTGACTCCCAGCCATTTTTATTCTCCTATTGGATTGTCCTATTAACCCATAGGGGTCAATAATCCCCACTTTGGGGGATCATGTATTAAATGGACATTCACTCATATTTGCAGCATAAGCTGAGATCTTCAGGCCTTTAGATCGTACAATTGCCTGACAACCTATTTATAGGATTCTTACTTTCCAGCATGATAAAGAGCAGCTGTGCATACAGATGACATGTTTTAAATGTGAAAGCGGGAGAAACTATTAAACACAAACATTAAGCATTACAAATGAATTATTTAAATGCTTTTATACAAGAGAGATTGTTTCAAGGCATGAAATATATTCCAGAAGGTAAATCTTCCTTTGTTTCGCCTCCTTACTTGCAATATAAATATATTTATATTAACACTGAGAAGATAACAATTTGATAACCAAACAATGCCTTTTTGGGTAATTAAATATGTTTTTGCTTTCATAAGGAATTTACGTTTACAATTGCTATCTGTTTTAATCTCGCCTGTATCATCTGATTACCAGTGTTATTAGCTAACAATGCAATACACCAGCTGTATAAATTGTTTTCTTTAGAGCTGTAAATTCATTTTTATATTGTGGCAATTATTTTTTGAAAAAAAGAAGCATCATTTTTATTTGAAGGTTCTTTCGTGTCATAAATGAGATGGGCTTCAGTTTTATAAATGGAAATTCAGATAGCAGGTACATTTTTTAAAGTGTGTGTAGAACTGTAAACTCATTTATTTATGTCAGTAAGATTGCCCTCCCATATGAACATGTTAATGTTATTTCAAAGAATACTTTTAAATCTGCTTCTTTCATTAATATAATACCTGGTGATCCTGCCATAAAGGTCCTTCCTCATCACACAGGTTTCCAATGCAAACTACAAATGGCCATTATAAGATAACTTACGCAGGAATGGTCCTCTGTTGTTGTCATTATCAGGAGCTGAGACTTAGGTGATTTCAAAGCTGTTTCAAAGTTATGAACTTTCAAGATGAATTTCTCCTTGATTCTTTTATTTGAATCCCTTTTAATTTTTTTTTAATGGACTTGGAAGGACTTGGAGGTAAGCAGGTGTAAACAGACACAGATTTGTTTACATCTGCTTGTCCTTAGATTTAAAGCAGAAGTAAACCCATCCATAAAACAGTTTCATTTACGGCACGTGTCGGAAATGTAACACTCCCATTGGTTGTACTCTCAACCAAACTGTCAAACCATCCAATGGCTGGTATCATAACTGATCACATGTGCAGCATCATGGCAGTTGTAGATTAAACAGAGGCAAAGATGGCAGTTTCCTTGGCTGAAAACAATTAGAATTTAACCACTTGCCGACCAGCCACTGTCATTATACTGCGGCAGGTCGGCACGATCCCGTGAACTGTCATAGCTGTATGTTGGCTCCTTTAAGCAGGGCAGCACGCGCCTGCTGAACTGCGGGGGTGCTGATGCTCATGACTGCCAGACGGGATGACCGCTGGCCACCAGCGATCATGGGCACGAGAGGCAGAACAGGGACGTGTGTGTATAATAATAATAGCTGGGAACCGCAATCCTTCATCTCCTATAGTCAGTGCCATCCCCCTACATTTAGAACACACACATAGGGAACACAGTTAACCCCTTGATCGTCCCCTAGTGTTAACCCCTTCCTTCCCATTGACATTTATACAGTAATCAGTGCATTTTTATAGCACTGATCACTGTATAATTATCAATCGTCCCAAAAATGTGTTAAGTGTCCGATGTGTCTACCATAATGTCACAGTCACGATAAAATTCGCAGATCACCACCATTACTAATAAAAAAAATTATAATAATAAAAATGCCATAAATCTATCCCCTATTTTGTAGACGCTGTAACTTTATATACGCTTATTGCGATTTTTATTACCAAAAATATGTAGAAGAATACATATCGGCCTAAACTAAAAAAAAAAATTGGGGATATTTATTATAGCGAAAAGTACAAAATATTGTTTTTTTTTTTCAAAATTGTCGCTCTTTTTTTGTTTATAGCGCAAAAAATAAAAACCACAGGTTGCGAACGCGCAGTTGTCAGTTAAAGTGACACAGTGTTGTATCTCAAAAAATGGCCTGGTCATTGAGCAGCCAAATCTTCCCATGCTGAAGTGGTTAAATAGAGGTTCTGATCAGGTATGCCTCAAAAACTGACAGACGGACCCTATTGGAAAGCCCATGTGAAAGGACCCTAATAGTGACACTAAAATAAGATTGTTTTGTAGTAGTTAATGCTTGGAATAGGTAATGAGTCAGTCAACAGTAAGTGGATTCAAATATGCTTCGGACAAACATACAGTAGTATCTATACTCAGACAAAAAGTAAAAAAAAACAAAAATGAGGCAAATTCAATGGACCACTTGGTCTTTTTTCTTCCACCACTCTTCAATGTTTCTGTTACTTGTGCAGAATGGATGAATTTGTCTTCAGTCAAATAGATGGTGTGGCAAGAGCCATGGAACAAAGAAGTATACATTTTATCAAACCATTAGGTTCTTTGTTTTATCAGACCATAAGGTATTCAGAAATCTCTAGGGCTTTAGCTAGCAGGACAGTCAGCAGCGAAATATGAATACCATTATAAAGATTAGAGCTGTTCAGCAGATAGCTATGCCCCTGGAGTCAGGCCTGTGTTCAGAGATGCCCTTCTGCACATCACTATTTTGAGAAGAGGTTATTTGAGAAATTGAGCACCTACCCTGTCTGCATGAGTAAGTCTGACCATTGTCCTCTGAAAAGACATCGTTCTCCTACAGAACTCACATACTGAATTTTTTTGATTTTCATGTCATTCTTGTTAAATCACTCTAGAGACTGTAGAGTGTCAAAAATGCCTGGAGGTCAACAGTTTCTAAGATGATACAACCACAACATCTGGAGTCATCAATAATTCCTTAGCCAGAGTTAGAATCTTGTATCTTCCAAAGTGTAATCCAAATATTTAATATAAGATCCACGCTGTGATAAAGGAGGCTGCTAGCAGAAAGGTTGATATACAAAAACCCTATGGAACCATAAAGATAATCACCTGCAGCGCCACGCAACCAGAGTGCAACAATTAATCACAGAGTGGAATTGTTAGGCCACTTTCACACGGGCCTGTATGTCAGTTTTTAAGGTGGACCCGATCGGTCCATCCATTGCCCTTTATGAAGCAGCGGATGTCAATGAATATGTGTCACCCACTGGCATCCTATCCACTAAAAACAGATGGATGGGAACCTGTTCCCCATCCATCTAGCAGATTGGAACAGACAGGAGTCCATTTACATACGACCACCTATAGAGGACAGTAGGCTGTGTCTGCTCGGCATAAGCAGAGTGGACACGAACATGCCACCCACCCGTTCAGCGCAGATCAGATGACAGATTCCCTGGCAGAGTCTGCCCCATGTGAAAGGGGCAATAGTCACATATCTAAATAAAGTGCAAAAATCAACATAAATATAAATACCTCAATCCTAAAGTACAGCATAACATCACAGTAAAAATAAAGTATAGCTGACCCCAGAATCTGTGACCTGTAAACAATGACCACTAATCCCACCTATGCCCCATAGAAAAAATGAAACAAAACAGTATACATATTGAATAAAGAATAAAAATAAATATAAACATAATTGCTGGTACTTTAAACTTTGCATAATATAAATACAATTCACCTAAAAGAACTCTGACAGGTAAATTGTGGCGCTAAGTGAATCTATAAACCAAGTGAAAAATCTAAATGAAGATGAAGCTACCCATTCCTCAAAGAAATGTATACACATATAAATCACCCAGTGTTAAAATAGTGAATAAAAAATATAAAACAAAACAGTCTATAAAAAGTCCATGTGAAACTCAAATTTCAATATTTGCATGAGATGAAATTATATGAAAATCCGGTTTAATAGTTTAAATAAAACATGTGTTATACTTGCTACACTATCGGAGCTTTCATCTTTGTTCCCTTATATCAGTTATTTTTCTGGGTTTACTACATATGAGTTGGAGATCGCCACTGAGGGATTAATTAACCCTATGGTTATACAACCTATTTTCCGAACATGAGAATGTGAGGCAAAACCATCTGGTGAGTGTAAACCTAACGGAGAAGTAGTGGCACGCTCTCACATGGTGTGGTGTGAAGATAGTTAGATGCTATTCAACTGGATTTTCATCTAATTTTATCTCTATGGAATATTGAAATTCTGATTTCCACATGGATTTTTTTGTAGACTCTTTTATTTTATATTTTTTATTCACTATTTTAACACTGGGTGATTTATATATGTAAACATTTCTTTGAGGCACTTGTACCTTCATCTCCATTTTGATTTTTAACTTTATGGTTTATATAATTACTTAGCGACACTATTTACTTGTCAGATTTCTTTTAGGTAAATTTTATCGATGTATAAAAGTGCAAAAAGTTCTGTATAGTCCAAAAAACACATGTATTATAATTTCTCCACTGACAACTCAGATTGTTGCCAGACTCTTCCCACTGTAAAGAAGTACGAGCCACCGAACACATGAAATTAACACTCACCAGAAAATGTGCTACAAAATGTATAGCAAGCTTAGCATGTCGCTTTAGATTAATGGCGTATCAAACAAAGGGTGGTACTGTGGATACACGACATAGTGAAACATGCCTCGTCCCGATATTTGGAATAGAACCATTAATGAAGGTGATGGACTTTATAGGCATAAACACAGTTTTTTTTTTTAAAGAATTTATAACAGAATTTATTTACAAAAAGTAGTGCAAAACATACATAAAATTGCATGAAACACTAATTGTCTCAGAGCATACAGATTACACTGTCAGTGTGGTCTATTTAAATCACAATTGAATAAAAGACTCATACATTTCCATGTTTCTATAACAAATATATAACATAGGCAAAAATAAAAAAAACAGTAATATGGACAGTGTATCATAGATAACTCAGCTCGAAATTGTCCTACATGTTACGCGTTATACAAATGCTTCATCAGGAGATTTTGGCGTTTTTATTCCCTAATATAGGTAAAGGGATAGTGTATATGTGAGTGGCAGTATAAACCTAGGCATGCAGCCAAGGATAAAGAATACTTCATACAAAAATAGGAATCATTTTAAGATTTTACCCGGGAGTCCTCCAGGGGTAAAGTCCCCCAAATGCAGTCAGTCCTGGGATACCCCAGAAAGTAGGAAATCATATAGAATTGGATGGTTACAAAAAGACCATCATAATCTTAAACATCAAGTGGTTAAAAATATTTCCCCGCTCTGCAACAGCACTACACACACTCAGGGGCTGACTCCCGGGTAAAATCTTAAAATTACCCCTCTTTTTGTATGAAGTATCCTTTATCCTTGGCTACATGCCTAGGTTTATACTGTCACTGCCCGCTCACATATACACGATCCCTTTACCTATATTAGGGAATAAAAACACCAAAAGCTCCCGATGAAGTGTTTGTATAACGCGTAACATGTAGGGCAATTTTGAGCTGAGTTATCTATGATACACTGTCCATATTACTGTTTTTTTTATTTTTGCCTATGTTATATATTTGTTATAGCAAAATGGAAATGTATGAGTCTTTTATCCAATTGTGATTTAAATAGACCACACTGACAGTGTAATCGTTATGCTCTGAGGCAATTAGTGTTTCATGCAATTTTATGTATGTTTTGCACTACTTTTTGTAAATAAATTCTGTTATAAATTATTTTAAAGAAACCTATGTTTATGCCTATAAAGACCATCACCTTCAACAATGGTTCTATTTAATAAGCTTAGCATGTCATCATACAGTAGGTCTTTATCATCCCAGGTATCCTCTGCATCCATCCACAATGTTCTCCTCTCCAGTTCCCAGCAACAATCTAAGCTGCAGCAAATAAAGCTCACATTGGAGCCAGCAAAGATGGTAACAGTGTAGTACTTATTGCACAATGGGAATCAAATACTTTACACAGCATGGCAAACTGATCGATATATCAATGCAAAACCTCTGTAACTCACATAGAAAGCAGCTGCTGACTGATATCATGCAGGGGCGTGACGTCCACACTAAAGTTTCTGCCTGTAATGTTTGGTTGAACAAAAATTAAATTTTTGGAATCTTGACCATGTCTGCGTGTTTTAACCACTTGCTTACTGGGCACTTAAACCCCCCTCAGTCCCAGACCAATTTTCAGCTTTCAGCGCTGATGCACTTTGAATGACAATTGCGCGGTCATACAACACTGTACCCAAATGAAATTTTTATCATTTTTTTCCCACAAATAGAGCTTTCTTTTGGTGGTATTTAGTTACAGCTCGGAGTTTTATTTTTTGCTAAACAAACAAAAAAAGATGCAAAAAAAAAAAAAAAAATCATGTTTTAATAGTTTGTTATAAAATTTTGCAAACGGGTCATTTTTCTCCTTCATTGAAGTGCGCTGATTAGGCGGCACTGATGGCTGCATTGGTGGGCACTGATGGGCTGCATTGGTGGGCACTGATGGGCTGCATTGGTGGGCACTGATAGGCTGCACTGGTGGGCACTGATAGGCATAGTTAAGGCGGCACTAATAGGCACAGATAAGGCGGCACCGATGGGCACAGATAAGGCGGCACTGATGGGCAAAGATGGGCACAGATAAGATGGCACGGATGGGTGGCACGGATAAGTGGCACGGATGGGTGGCACGGATGGGCACTGATAGGTACCACAGATAGATGGGACTGATGGGCACTGATAGGTGGCTCTGATAGGTGGCACTTCTGGGCACTGATGGGCCGCACTGCTGGGCACTGATGGGCGGCACTGCTGGGCACTGATGGGCGGCACTGGGGTGCAGCACCTTTGAGGCAGATTGGGTGGCACTGTGGGTGGCACTGTGGGGTGGCACTGTGGGTGGCACTGTGGGTGGCACTGTGGGCACTATGGGCACTGACGGGGGGCACTTACTTTTGCTTTTATTTTACTTCAGGATGGCACTGCGGGAGGCAGGTGGGCACAGGCAGGTGGCAGGTGGTCCCTTGTATTGATGGCCGTGATCGGGACTGATGTCCCGATCACGGCCGCCGGTGATCGGCTTTTTTTTTCTCTGCTCGCGCTGTCAGCGCGAGGAGGAATAAAAGCCGATTACCGGCTCCGTTCTATCACATGATCAGCTGTCATTGGCTGACAGCTGATCACGTGATAAGGGGTCGGGATCGACCCCTTACACGGATCGGTGATCAGGCGAGTCTCACGGACTCGCCGATCACAGAGCGCGCCGCGCGCGCCCCTCAGGGGGCGCGCAGGCCGCTCGTAACCGGGACTACGTCAATAGACGTAGTCCCGGAAATGTAGGTCCGCGCTAATGCCGTCATTTGGCAATAGCGCGGATCTGAAGTGGTTAAAGCAGAACTCTGCCCCCAAAAAAGATCAAAATGAATAGCCAAATATAACTTAACCACTTACGCACCGCTCGCCACAGATTTACGTCGCTACTTTGAAGAGGAATATCGTTATTATGGCAGCAGCTAGCAGCCATAACCCCAGTATCCTCTTCTTCAGCAGGCGGTCCGCTTTCAGATAAAAGTGGTCTCTGTGGTGGATTTGCCGTGAGATCACTTTTATCGGCGGCCTTAGAGGGCCCCCCTCCGCCACGCTCCGGTGCTGCTTACAGGAGTCGTCGGCAGAGGTGATCAGATCCTTCTTCCTGCTAGGCATGGAGACGGAGATGAGTGAGGGGAAGATGGCCCCCACCCGTTCCATATCATTGCAGGGCAGAAGCAGCATCAAAATGTCACTTCCGCCCACAGCTCTTAAAGGGCCATTTTTTTTCAAATGACCACATTTTTTTATTGCATTTAATGTAAATATGAGATCTGAGATCTTTTTGACCACAGATCTCATATTTAAGAGGTCCTCTCATGCTTTTTTTCTATTACAAGGGATGTTTAAGCTCCTTGTAATAGGAATAAAGGTGGCACCATTTTTTTTTTTTTAAAGAACAGTGTAAAAATAAAAGGTAAAATAAATAAGAATTGTTTTTTTTAAATGCGCCCCATCCCGCCGAGCTCGAGTGCAGTAACGAACGCATACGTGAGTTTGCGCATATGTGAATTCCAGCCCTAGACCTCCTTTGTAACTCAAAACATACAACCTGTAGAATTTTTAAACGTCGCCTATGGAGATTTTTAAGGGTAAAAGTTTGTCGCCATTCCACGAGCGGGTGCAATTTTGAAGCGTGACACGTTGGGTATCAATTTACTTGGTGTAACATTATCTTTTACAATATAAAAAAAAATTGTGCTAACTTTACTGTTGTCTTATTTTTTTATTCAAAAAAGTGTATGTTTTCCCAAAAAAGTACTGCACAAATACGGTGTGGCAAAGTATTGCAACGATCGTCATTTTATTCTCTAGGGTGTTCGAGAAAAAATATATAATGTTTGGGGGTTCTAAGTAATTTTCTATTAAAAAGAGTTCTAAGTAATTTTCTAGCAAAAAGAAACTAACTTGTAAAAAACAAATCCCAGAAAGAGGCTCGGTTCTTAAGTGGTTAATATTACAAAACCAGCATTTGATCCAGTATTCAGTTTCAGTCCAGACATTTTCCTCCGTTTTTTTTCTGCTAGCTATCCACTGTTTGATGACAAGCATTGATTAATCCACATCCTTTGAGCCCAGGTTGCCCTGGACCCACCCCAGCCTGTGACTGGGATCTGTAAATGAGAATACTAAAAGGCACATCTTCTACAGTAAAAGAAAATGCCTCTAAGGATAATAGATATAAAATTTAAGACAACAATTTGTAAAATCATCCAAAATTTGAAGCAATAGAGGTTTGGGAACCTGATCCCCAACCAAGGTTCACTGGGGGCAAAGGAGCAAGTGGACTATCTCCGTACAGTGTGGGAAAAATACAAAATAGAGTATAAAGACAATCGTAAACATTACGGAAAATGTATTAATACAAAGTACAAAACAATAGATTTAAAACAAAAGTGACTTGGTCATACATAATACTTCTGCATTGTGGGATTCTTGACCCCATGACACCTTACTCCAGCTTAGACCGGCATAAGGTTAAGCCGTGAGGTTGGGAGACATAAATAGTAGGCAATAGCCTGTTGATCAAAAGGCTGGATGTCGGACCGGGAGGAGGTTTTGATGCTTGCATTCTAGGGTAAGTCTCCAGCTCTGGATGCCTCCATGTTCCCAGTATTACCTTATACAGCACATTGGTTACCTTGCTTGATTATCCCCTTTTGATTTGATTATGTCATTTTCTCCTCATAGGATAGGCATTTGCAATTTGGGCACCTATAAGACTGTGCACCTCTCACACTCTCCATCTAGCACTCTTTCTATTGCCACCATTGGTATTTTTTGACCATATTAACAGTGGAACATCTCCCTCTGGGTACCAGTAATGTGGTACTTTGCCAACTAGGTACATATCTTATCACCAGTCACCCTGGCACTTGAGTTCGCCTTCACTTTTTTTATTTTGTACCCTCAGCGACACTTCCCTCTTCCCCTCCCCTTTGTCTACAGTTTCACTTTTTTCCTTCAAATTGCCCCCCCCCCCCTCTTCTTTCTTCACTTTTCTCTTTATCTCTTCCCTTACCCCCCCTTCCCCTCCCTTTTTCGGCTCCCCTCCCTTCCCTTTCCCTTTCTCTTGTATGTTTTTTCCCCTCTTCTTGTATCCCTCATCTACCTCAATCCCCCTCACCAAAAAACCCCCTCCCCTTTTTCTCCTCCCCCCACTCACACCCTCCCTCCCCCTCCCCTTTCTCTTCCTCCATCCCCTCCCTCCTTTTTTTGTTCTCCCCAGTAGTGTGCCTCATTTGTTGTGTTTTTTAGGTTTTTTGGTTTTGGGTCACAGGTTTTTCTTTCACTTTTTTTGTTTTTCACCAACTATTCACTGATTGCACTACCTCTCTTGCTCACTCACTACCCCACTCCAATTTAACTGTTCCATCACCTCACTGGGATACTCCTTCCCCTTGATACAATATAGTTCTGACATTCACATCTTTTGTACTTCATTCCACTCAGACTCCAGCCCATTGACTTGTTACATCTCCCCCAGTCTACACTGGAGGCCCCACTGGGTACGTCCTGTGCTTTAGCTGCACCGGACTTGGGTAAGCAGCCCTATACCTTTACTACTTTTCTCCCCCTTTTCACTCTATTGTACAATTTTTACTAAAGTTATCTATTTCTGATGATATTGTCATTGGCCCTGTGTCTATTTACAGATGTATTCCCTGATTAAACTAGTCAAAGTTCTATGTATGACCAAGTCACTTTTGTTTTAAATCTATTGTTTTGTTCTTTGTATTAGTAAATTGTTCGTAATTTTTACGATTGTCTTTATACTCTATTTTGTATTTTTCCCACACTGCACCAAGATAGTCCACTTGCTCCTTGCCCCTGGTGAACCTTGGTTGGGGATCAGGTTCCCAAACCTCTACATCTTCTACAGTGCCGAAGGGACTCAGCAGATGGCACCAGCGGTAGGGCAGTGATGTCACTGTATCTGTAGTCCATTGATTACGTCCCCCAGCCCCATAGCAGAATGCCCATACCTCCTGGACAGTGAAAAGGAGAAGCAGTAGGCCAATGAGCTTGTCACTCTGCCTTTTCCTCCTATCAGCCTGCATCTTGCCAGCACATAAACTCATTGGCTCCTAGTGCTGCTTTTTTTTCTCATACGCCATCTCTGCTTTTAAGGGACTGCAGGAGGCTAATATTTAATCAAATTCAGTTTATTTCACTGCTTGTTTAAAAAAAAAAAATCAAATGATATATTATAGATTTCAGAGTTGCATTCTTGTGTTTCTTTCTCTATCTGCCTAGATTTAGGGTCTAAATATTAAGTGACAGCTACATGATTTTTATTCATGTCAATAAGCAAGTGTACTCATTTAAGAGGCCAATTATTGTACACCAGTGGCTACTTCCATTCTGAATTCCGTGTCGCTTAGTAGAGTGCTACTCAGCACTAATAACTTAATAGTGTTGTGTGTCCGATTTAACCATAATAACCACACTATAAGTCAAATATTGGAGAAGTAGGTTTCCCTATTCCCTATTGCTGGAAAAAACACATCAATATTTCCATCTCTTGTTAAAGTTCACCAATGATTTACATCACTTCTAAACTAGAAATGGGGCTCCCCCATCATAGCTTGCAGTTTGAGAGTATAATACACAACTAAAACAACAACAGCAAACAATCTCTTTTATGTGCTGTGTTTTCCTTCCCATGAATCAATAAGCTATCACTGAATGGATGATGTGAGTCAATTCGCTAGAATCTGGATGATGGTGGGATGCTGTTTGCTGTAATGATTAGACTGTTCACAGGTCGATACTAAACAACAAAGTCAACAAAGGTGCCATGTTAGGTAACTAGCTCCTCCATAGCAGTGAGCTTATTTAGTATCATCTTTAACCAAGTAAAGTCTATGTTTATTTGACTTTAAAACGGCTAATTATGGTGTCCCAACTCTGTAAAAATGCCCGTAGATTGACTTTACCTTCGATACTTTACCTAAAAGTGATATTAAACCTTTTCAGCAGCTGATAATCACTTACTGAGTATGCAGCTTATTTTCTTTTTAATCCTTGCCTATTTTCCTGTCTAAGCTCATGTTAGGATTGCTGCACCAGATTTCCTGTTTCAGGGGGGTTCCTTACTTTTTCAGCATCCTAAGGAGCACCCTTGCATGCAGGGACCAGAGTTGTGTCTTCCAATGCTGTGTGCATCAATAGAAACCTACAACACATAGCCTAAGATGACAAGGCACTCTCCTGCTCCTCCCCCCCCCCCCCCCAACTTCAAGCTGAAAGACTGACTGGAGACTGCACTGTCTGCTGTTAAATCTTTCCTGTGAAGACCAGAAGTTCAGGGAAGCAGCACAGAGAGAGCAGTAGCCACAGAAGTAAAAGTTGTAAGTGCTGGTGGTAAGAATGTTAACAAATAGTTTACTGGGGAATGTTTATGTAGCGGTACCCCCGATGTGGCCCACCTGTCACCCTGCCAGCCCGGCATTTACTTCTCAGACACTCCAGGACAATGAACAGTCCATAAGCTTTGTTTCTTTGTATTTTATTGAGGGGATTGAACTTGGATGGGGTAAGGGAATTATGGGATGCCCAATGAAATTGGTAGCGATTCCTTGGGACAAACTATATACACTCATGTATATACATGCTAATCTCACTCCAGCACAACTCTTGCTACAGACTATTACTCCTCAGCTCCTCCAGCACATGCTTGAGCTTCCAGGCACAGCTAGCACTGCATGGTTGGGTTTGACACTGGCTCAGCCAGGCCTTAGCAACTGCCTTATGCAAGCAGGGACAGTGGGCCCCTATAGTGTAGCAATAGAAAGTTCCTGCTGCTACCTGTCCTAATTTTGCCTACTGAGCCCAGTAACCCATTTTCTGGCCCTGCCAGCCCTCCTGGCTGCAGCTGCCGTTCTCCACTGCCCATGCAACCACAGTTTACTCCACTGGCACCCATCCTAGACTGCATGCTCCCAGACCTCTCAGGGGTGCTTTCCCAGTCCTCCTGTCTATACATGTCACTCACCAGCCCTCCTGGCTGTGACCTGTTGTTCCTCTCCTGGAGACTTGACCGAAAATGCTCTCTTCTGCTGTCCTCTTTTGCTTCTCCTGTGCTTCCTGTCCAGGACACCTTCAGGATTTCTTGAAGGCCCCATTTTCACCCAAGCCCAGGCCCAAGGTCAGCCCCCCCCCCCAGACTTGGTGGCTCCCTCAAAGGTTCCTACAGCCTAGCATTCCATCTCCAAAGCTCTGAACAACTCCAACTCCTCCTCAGCTGGGCTAACCCTGAGTATTTAAGGAGGCCGCTGCCTGCCAATCCAAGTTGGGGATTGGTCAGGGCTCCTTAGAGTACCACAGGCAGCTCCATCTTTACTCTCCTTCTCTCTTTACAGAATCTTCTTGAAAGAAGAGGGAGGTCTCAGTGATGATGCCTGTGACTCACCAGATGCTACCCTGAGCCACTCCCAGCCCAGACCAAATCAAAACAAACAGCCAGGCCTGCCTAAATTTACCTAATCCTAACCAAAAATCCCCACATTAGCACCTACCTACCTAGAGGGTGCTACATTTGTTTTATTGAGTACAATTGGGTTGATTTACTAAAGGCAAATAGCCTGTGCAGTTGCACTCTGCACTCTTTTTCCTTACCCATGATTGAGTATTCTTTGCAAAGTGAACATTTACCTCATTTACCAAGCTCTGGAGTAACTGCACTTTGTGACCTGCACAGTCTATTTGCCTTTAGTAAAGCAACCTCCGAGATTCTATTACTACTTTAAATAGTATCACCTCTTCCTGTTTCCAGTGGAATGGGATCACTGTAGAGAAGACTTATGTAGGCACTCTCAGAAGTTCTATAAGTTCGAGCCAACTCCACACAAAACTATAAGACATAAGACACTAGGGAAAAAAGACAATATATCTGTGACACTCCCTTTTCTCAATATATGCAAATACAAGCTTACAGATCTGTAATTACAAGACACACTAAACACCCTTCATCATCTAAGCCATCACTCTAACTTGAAGCCCATATAGGGCTACTTAAAGCTGACATTGAGCTGCTTATATTTTGCCTTTGCTGGTTCCTCCATCATTCCTTCCCTCCACTTAACAAGCTACTGTGCCAGGCTTTGGGACCCATCAGAGACCTTTGGCACATCTGCACATGCATAGGTTTCCATGCATAAGTGCGTGGGGAAGGTGCAGTGAGGGAGGTCTGGGACCTAATTTCCTGTGCATGCATGAGCACAGCTCGGCACATGCACAGGTGCGCTGCATTGCTCTGCCCAGTCCCAAAGGCCAGACAAAGCCCTTTGGGGCTTCTGCTAATGCTCCAGATTATCAAAAAGGGCAGGGCCGGTGGAGGGGGTGGAGCCACATTCAAGTCCATATTTAAGAGGAGTGATTGCAAAGTGATTAAATAAAGAATTGTGAAAAACAGTGCAGCGCTTAATGTGTAACACGTGACTGAATGTAGTGAAACAATAAATCAGGAAAAAAACTTTCAAAGATGATGTTTCCAAAAAGTAAAACATCAATGATAAACAATACACATGTGCATATTGTGCAATAAACAAAAAATGGGTTATTAAACCAAAAAAAGGGTAAAAAAAAACACTTTTAGAAGGACAAAAAATAATTATTTAAACTACAGCTTAGTGCTGTGAAGCACAAACTTGTGATTAAGTGAAAAAAACAAACAACAAAGTTGAAAAACAAATCAAAACAAATCCCATGCTTTGGATAAATGAAGTGATTTACAAGGCCCCATAAATGTGAAGATATAAGTTCATTAGATGGAACGTGAATGGAACTTTATAGTTGAACGTGAATGAAGCTTTAAAATTGGTCCCAGGTGTCACTGGTATAGGTGCTTGACCACGTAAATTCTTTCACTCTACAGTTTAAGTAAGTAGTAAAGGCTTACCAGAACCACCTTTAGTGTGCGCAAATACGAACTCCCCAAGTGTTGGGATCGGACAAGATCGTTCCTCCGACACTCCTCGTGTGAATGGATGACTCGAATCACCTTTCCGGATAGGAAGGTAAAGAATGACCCACACCTTCGGGTGTTCCTTGAACGTCGTCCGTTCCGGTCCGTTCGAAAAATGTTGGCGTGTCACCAAATGGATGAAAAAGGAAAAAAGCGCCCAATCGTGTGATAAAGTCTAAAACATATGTACTTTATTTTCCAACCAAATAGGCGTTGAAAGATACAAATGACTCAATGGAGTCGTATAAAATTGAACGAAAAAAATTGCTAGCAAAAATATAAAATAAAGCGGAT
The DNA here is from genome assembly GCF_037356315.1 of Lithobates pipiens. NCBI lineage: Eukaryota > Metazoa > Chordata > Amphibia > Anura > Ranidae > Lithobates > Lithobates pipiens. Next base: position 876,058 of record NW_027507755.1, on the reverse strand, counting down.
AAAATTAGCACGAGGTGTAGACGTATCTACCCGACGATCGTTTCGTCACAGATTGACGTCATCAGGGGTACGCCCACACCCTCGTGCTTAAGGTTTAAATAGCCTATGGGTGAGGTAGGGAGCCCTGCCATAGGTGCAGACCAAAACGTCCGTGCTTAATGGGATTAACCCACAAATGACCAGTCCCTTCGGAATGGTTACCACACATGGAAAAGAGGAAAAAGGGAAAAAACGGTCAACGACCAGTTAATTCAAATAAAGTTTGAGTACCATCATAACTAAATGGTGGGACTCAAATATACAATAGACTAGTAAAAGTGACCACTGAAAAAAGCAAACAATGAGTTCTGTGATAAATCACCTTTGTTTGACAGATGGCCAAATACAATAATGGTGGCTGTCTCACTGTGTGTATGTCCCAAAAAGGGTAACTTGGTTCAAAAAATATACGAAATGTATATGTATGCAATACATGCGTATAAATTACCATAAAAAGAGAGAGAGGAGAATAACCATAATATTGAGGCGGAGGCCTAAACAGCATTAGCTGCCCACCATCACCCTTAGTCCAGTTAAAGAAATACATGGATGAGACATAACCAACAGGTTTAGAAAGAACATTACAATCACTCTATTATCATAAATATAGTTTACATAAAAATCATATGAACTACCTAGCAAACATTGCTACAAAAATACAAATAATAATAGTGAAAATGGTGTATGAGACCCAGACTGAATACAAAATCAGTACAAAAAAAGGAAAAAGGGAATATTAAATCAACTGTTGTTAATAAAACAATTAATGTCCCACTCGACGTTGAGCCCCCCAGGGATATGTGTCCCTAATTTGTGGATCCAGTTTGTTTCTGCCCTGGAAATAGTGCGCTTAGCGTTACTGCCGCGCCAATGTGGGGTATATTTTTCTAAGGCCAGAAAGGTAGTGCCTCTTGGGTCCCGATTATGTTTAAGATCGTAATGTTTACTAACGTTATGTTTGTCAAATCCTTTACAAATGTTAGTGATATGTTCCCCCAGGCGTACATGTAACATGCGTACTGTGCGTCCCACATACTCCAAACCACATGGACATCTAAGTAAGTACACAACGCACTTAGTGGTGCATGTGATGAATGTTCGTATGGGGTATGTAAGTCCATTGCTAGACGAGGTGAACTCAGTAAATCTCCTACCTCGTAGAGCATTTAGCCTACAAGCTCTACATTTCCCACAGGGGTAGAAGCCCTTCAAATCACCAAAAAAAGTGGGTCTAGTTGGGGGGTCCGGGACATTTGGAGCAATCATATTTCGCAAGTTAGTTGCACCCCTAAAGATCACATTTGGTCTATCAGGAAGTTCAGGGCCCAAGATTCGGTCATTTTTGATGACCGACCAATGTTTCTGTAAAATTCTTTTCACAGCCCAATGCTGGCTGGAAAACGTTGTAAGTAAAGAAACTCCATAGTTGTACATGTTATCAATCCTGGGTGGTCTCTCAGCTAACAATGTTTGACGTTCCCTACTGTTGACCTCCATTATAATGGAGTCAAGGGACTCACTGTTGTAACCTTTAGCCAGGAATCTCTCTTTTAAGATTAGTGCCTCCTTAAGAAAATCATCATTAAAAGTGCAATTGCGTTTTAAGCGAAGAAACTGGCCCTTGGGGACCGCTGAGAGCCATGACCTATGATGGCAGGAGTCAAGTGGAATATAGCTATTCCTGTCAGTTTTCTTGAAAAACGTTGTGGTAGTTATATTATTATCCCGGATGGAAATATTCAAATCCAAAAATTGGATATTAATGGGGCTTGAGACATAGCTGAGAACTATCCCACGGTTGTTGTTGTTTAAATGGGACAGGAAGAGCTCTGCCGATGAACTGTCACCATCCCAGATAAACAAGATGTCATCGATAAACCTTTTCCAGGTGACTAGTTCCGGAGGTTTGCCACTAAAGACTATATCCTCCTCCCACTTTGCCATGAAGAGATTGGCCATACTAGGAGCAAATTTTGCCCCCATGGCCACTCCCTTCACTTGCAAAAAATGGGTCCCATCGTGCCAAAAGTGATTGTGCGTCATGGCAAACAGAAGTAATTCAAGAATATAGTTGCACTGAGTCACCGAAATACTACCATCCTGGGCCAGAAAGTGATGGACCGCTTCATAGCCCAGTTCTGCAATTGATTGAATGGAAACCTACCTATCTCCTAGTTACCGCGGATGTAGCTTCACTGTACACCGCTATCTCCCATCAACTGGGCTATGAAGCGGTCCATCACTTTCTGGCCCAGGATGGTAGTATTTCGGTGACTCAGTGCAACTATATTCTTGAATTACTTCTGTTTGCCATGACGCACAATCACTTTTGGCACGATGGGACCCATTTTTTGCAAGTGAAGGGAGTGGCCATGGGGGCAAAATTTGCTCCTAGTATGGCCAATCTCTTCATGGCAAAGTGGGAGGAGGATATAGTCTTTAGTGACAAACCTCCGGAACTAGTCACCTGGAAAAGGTTTATCGATGACATCTTGTTTATCTGGGATGGTGACAGTTCATCGGCAGAGCTCTTCCTGTCCCATTTAAACAACAACAACCGTGGGATAGTTCTCAGCTATGTCTCAAGCCCCATTAATATCCAATTTTTGGATTTGAATATTTCCATCCGGGATAATAATATAACTACCACAACGTTTTTCAAGAAAACTGACAGGAATAGCTATATTCCACTTGACTCCTGCCATCATAGGTCATGGCTCTCAGCGGTCCCCAAGGGCCAGTTTCTTCGCTTAAAACGCAATTGCACTTTTAATGATGATTTTCTTAAGGAGGCACTAATCTTAAAAGAGAGATTCCTGGCTAAAGGTTACAACAGTGAGTCCCTTGACTCCATTATAATGGAGGTCAACAGTAGGGAACGTCAAACATTGTTAGCTGAGAGACCACCCAGGATTGATAACATGGACAACTATGGAGTTTCTTTACTTACAACGTTTTCCAGCCAGCATTGGGCTGTGAAAAGAATTTTACAGAAACATTGGTCGGTCATCAAAAATGACCGAATCTTGGGCCCTGAACTTCCTGATAGACCAAATGTGATCTTTAGGGGTGCAACTAACTTGCGAAATATGATTGCTCCAAATGTCCCGGACCCCCCAACTAGACCCACTTTTTTTGGTGATTTGAAGGGCTTCTACCCCTGTGGGAAATGTAGAGCTTGTAGGCTAAATGCTCTACGAGGTAGGAGATTTACTGAGTTCACCTCGTCTAGCAATGGACTTACATACCCCATACGAACATTCATCACATGCACCACTAAGTGCGTTGTGTACTTACTTAGATGTCCATGTGGTTTGGAGTATGTGGGACGCACAGTACGCATGTTACATGTACGCCTGGGGGAACATATCACTAACATTTGTAAAGGATTTGACAAACATAACGTTAGTAAACATTACGATCTTAAACATCATCGGGACCCAAGAGGCACTACCTTTCTGGCCTTAGAAAAATATACCCCACATTGGCGCGGCAGTAACGCTAAGCGCACTATTTCCAGGGCAGAAACAAACTGGATCCACAAATTAGGGACACATATCCCTGGGGGGCTCAACGTCGAGTGGGACATTAATTGTTTTATTAACAACAGTTGATTTAATATTCCCTTTTTCCTTTTTTTGTACTGATTTTGTATTCAGTCTGGGTCTCATACACCATTTTCACTATTATTATTTGTATTTTTGTAGCAATGTTTGCTAGGTAGTTCATATGATTTTTATGTAAACTATATTTATGATAATAGAGTGATTGTAATGTTCTTTCTAAACCTGTTGGTTATGTCTCATCCATGTATTTCTTTAACTGGACTAAGGGTGATGGTGGGCAGCTAATGCTGTTTAGGCCCCCGCCTCAATATTATGGTTATTCTCCTCTCTCTCTTTTTATGGTAATTTATACGCATGTATTGCATACATATACATTTCGTATATTTTTTGAACCAAGTTACCCTTTTTGGGACATACACACAGTGAGACAGCCACCATTATTGTATTTGGCCATCTGTCAAACAAAGGTGATTTATCACAGAACTCATTGTTTGCTTTTTTCAGTGGTCACTTTTACTAGTCTATTGTATATTTGAGTCCCACCATTTAGTTATGATGGTACTCAAACTTTATTTGAATTAACTGGTCGTTGACCGTTTTTTCCCTTTTTCCTCTTTTCCATGTGTGGTAACCATTCCGAAGGGACTGGTCATTTGTGGGTTAATCCCATTAAGCACGGACGTTTTGGTCTGCACCTATGGCAGGGCTCCCTACCTCACCCATAGGCTATTTAAACCTTAAGCACGAGGGTGTGGGCGTACCCCTGATGACGTCAATCTGTGACGAAACGATCGTCGGGTAGATACGTCTACACCTCGTGCTAATTTTATCCGCTTTATTTTATATTTTTGCTAGCAATTTTTTTCGTTCAATTTTATACGACTCCATTGAGTCATTTGTATCTTTCAACGCCTATTTGGTTGGAAAATAAAGTACATATGTTTTAGACTTTATCACACGATTGGGCGCTTTTTTCCTTTTTCATCCATTTGGTGACACGCCAACATTTTTCGAACGGACCGGAACGGACGACGTTCAAGGAACACCCGAAGGGGTGGGTCATTCTTTACCTACCTATCCGGAAAGGTGATTCGAGTCATCCATTCACACGAGGAGTGTCGGAGGAACGATCTTGTCCGATCCCAACACTTGGGGAGATCGTATTTGCGCACACTAAAGGTGGTTCTGGTAAGCCTTTACTACTTACTTAAACTGTAGAGTGAAAGAATTTACGTGGTCAAGCACCTATACCAGTGACACCTGGGACCAATTTTAAAGCTTCATTCACGTTCAACTATAAAGTTCCATTCACGTTCCATCTAATGAACTTATATCTTCACATTTATGGGGCCTTGTAAATCACTTCATTTATCCAAAGCATGGGATTTGTTTTGATTTGTTTTTCAACTTTGTTGTTTGTTTTTTTCACTTAATCACAAGTTTGTGCTTCACAGCACTAAGCTGTAGTTTAAATAATTATTTTTTGTCCTTCTAAAAGTGTTTTTTTTTACCCTTTTTTTGGTTTAATAACCCATTTTTTGTTTATTGCACAATATGCACATGTGTATTGTTTATCATTGATGTTTTACTTTTTGGAAACATCATCTTTGAAAGTTTTTTTCCTGATTTATTGTTTCACTACATTCAGTCACGTGTTACACATTAAGCGCTGCACTGTTTTTCACATTTCTGTTAGTTGGACCTAGTATCTGGTTTTTTGTGCTCAGCTGCTATTTTCTTAATTGATTTTTCCCATATCAACTATTTCTTTACCAAGCGCAAGTTTCACTCCTTTTATTAAATAAAGAATGCAAAGCAGTCTCTCATTGGAGATTACTGCCACGCCTCTCCGCTTCGTCCAATCAGAGAATACTTTGCATTGTTTAAGAAAATAAAAAGCAGTTTGAATGGTGCCTGTGCGAGTGGATGACTTCCTGTGTTCACAATGCAGCAGGGCAGCCACTTAACACGGGACATACTACAGTGATTTCCAGCTTTTAGAGGGATCCCACAAATATACCATATACATGGTTATATTGGTCCAAGCTGGAGCAATGTAACTTTGTAAAAATATCAATACCTGGAATTCTATTTTGAGTGGAGTGCCTGTTTTGAGTGGAGTGCGGAACAGTTCATTCCCCTGCCCGATCTTTACCGCTACATGGCTGCACAGCTAAATACAACGCATACATACTATCATCCAGCCTGAATACAGTTAAAAAGGAACCATACAAAGACTCTCCCTATGAACTTGATGGATGACGCTACATAGCCATTAGTGCTATGTATTTGACTCACTACAGGTGAGCAGTATTGTGTTTGGACTGTTTCCAATAACGATGACAAGCAATGTGATTGGACTGTGGTCATCTGACCAAGGAAGGAACTTGCTACATGACCATGAACCATGAGCATAGGTGGTGCAGCACGACACCCCTACGAAAGCCTCCATATCCCCAGCACTGTCAATATCATTCCAGAATATAAAGATGAGTAAATAAGCTCAGCTATCCATCACAAAATCAGACCTCAAAATAATATATAGAAATATTCTTGCACATATCATCTACCCGTCATCTTTATTTTAGAAGAAAAAAAAAAAAAGAATATTCCCCCCCATTCTCCTATAATGACTAAAATCTGTAAATAACACTTTCTTGCCTTTAAGAGTCTGACATTAAACAAGAAAAGTCCAAAGAGATTATGATTGACAATACCATTTCATTGTCAGCTGGAGATGTCCCTATTCCTGTCATGAATGATGAATCTCCATGATGAGATTCTGTCCTCTAGTCTACACAGCCTATACAATGCTTATTTCCAGATTAAATGGTGGTTTCTAAAGAACCTGAATAAGAAGCAGCACTTAAAATAATCCATACATCAGCATATGTTAACGAAGCATGCACTGATATGAAATGGCAAGAGACAGCTAAATTATTCTGTACCATCTTATCCAGGAGAAGATTCCATAAACTGGCTATTCAATGAAGCTTAGGTTATTGTAGACCAGTGAACTGTTTATCATTGTATACAAACCTAAAAAAAAAGCTAATTTAGAAGGCATCCGTATGACCCATGTATACCGTACTTTCTGAAAAATGTCAGATTAAATATTTCCACCTTTGTGGAGGATATACTATGGGGAAGAGCTGTTACACTGAGCTGCCTGCTACTTTTTTAGAACCAATCAAATGTATTTAGTCTATTCTAGGAGACTGCTTGGTCAATTTTCTCTAAGGCTAGTATCAGTAAATATGTTCCCCCATGACTTATTAAAAAAGCAATTCCAGGAAGAAATGTTTGAGAGGCACTGGGATTCTTATGTTTATTCAAATGATCAAACTTCTTTTTTTTTTAAATAAGCTCACTGAGTTGGTGAGGCAATTGCCAAAACAAACAGGCCTCCCTCAATGGGTGCCAGAGAATGACTCTATACATAAATCAGGGATGAACTAGGTTTGGTTCAAAATGTGGCCATATTATGGCCATGACGTTGACCAAATATGGCCATGTGGCCATAGTAGGTCAATTATGTCATAGGCATATTAGGTCTATGATGTTATTGCCCCTTTGTGTATATTACGGTGAGGGGTGGGGAATGCCCGGGGGCTGTTGATTGGGTCAGCAGGAATGTCATCATCACCTTAGGTGCCAGAGAATGATTTCATGCGTAAATCAGGGACGAGATGGATTTGGTCTGAATATGACCATATCAGGTCTATGACATGGACTAAAAATGGCCATATGGTCATATTAGGTCAATAATGTCACAAGCATACTAAATCAATTAAGTTACCCCTTTGTGTATGTAAAGCAGCAGGGCGAGTAATACCCTGGGTGCTACTGATTGGCTTGGATAGGATGCAATCCCATGGGTTCCTTTTGAACTGGGCTTGGACCACATATTAGGACCCAACCCAGCTCATCCGAAGGGCACAGACCATAAGATGGAAGGTTTTAATAATTTACAACTTGACCATAAAAACAACAACATGTTTCGGGGGTAACACATCTTCTCCATCAGAACTACAAAACCAACATACATCATGAAAAAAGGATAAGCTCTTGTATTCATATGAATTAAAAGCATACTATTGAAAGTGTCTCATCTCATAATAAACCATAAAAAGTTTGATACATTGACCAGATGAATTTGTATAATTGTGTAAAATATTACAAACATAGACCATAAAACTACTCCTATTTAGGTACTGCCATAAGCACAACTGTATTTATATCATGGCTTTCCAAATAGGTTCAAATTCAACATCAACATAGCCTAATATATAAAAATAAGAGAGGCAAACTGTTTAACAGTCATACATATCACTATTAAGAGTAATTTATGACTAAGAAAGCTATACTTGTATCTAGATGTTATACTCAAATACCAGTGTTTGTCCTTGTACTTAGGCAACAAAAGCAAAGGCGATGTAAGTATTCTCAATGGATTACACCACCCATGGAAAATAAATTACCTTATATTTATTTGAAAATGAAAATGTCTGTTGGATAACATTTTGGGGTTTGCTATGGAAATATCACATTTACCAAATACCATAGGGCTCATTCACACTAGCGGTTGGGGGGTGGTAAAACCCGGTGGTTGTGTCACCATTTAAGCACCACAAACCGCTACCCCCCTTAGCTGCAGAAGCAGGGGTGTACACGTGATAAGGCCATAATATGTAGAAGGTACATTTAAAGATACATGAAATACATGACTAAAGACATGGTCTGTTAAGATATGTTGATATTAAGTGGCATTCAGTCCTATTGACACAAAGTATTTCTATGGATCTTCCAGGGTCCCCATCTACGATCATATAAATACAGTTTATCCTGTAGGGTATACAAAATTCTCTCCATAATCATATATACCCTATCTCAGATGGAGGGTAGGGGCACCACGGGGGTCTTCTAGTGAAGAGCTATAGCCCACAGGGCTGATATACATATAGCATATATAAGACATTCCTCTCTACGGGGGATCCCTGGAATTGACGCTCCGATTAAACTCATGGAGATTGTGAGCTGCAAAGGAGTTCCGACAATCGCAGAGGCCACAGCCGTTACTCCCTTCCACACTGGGAATAGCACGCACCTTTTTAAAAGCACAGGCACAAGGAAATCCTGCATTTTCTGCACCTGCAAACAAGCTGCATTTTTAGATGCATGTTTTCAAACAGCAGTTTTTTTTGGACTGTGGGTGGTTGTGGGTGCGGGAATGGCTGCGATTTCCACACCCACAACCACCTAATGCCTTAGTGCAGGAGGGAACAGAATGGGATTGAACATATAGTGAAAGCTGTCACATGGTTGATAGGTGGTGACCATGCTATTGGGTTTTAAGATATTTTTGTAAAACGACATCACTTTGCCCATTCAGGGCAAAAATATCCCACCCTTCTCCAACTACAACACTCAGTTCTATAGCTTGGGTTCAAACCCTGTGTAAGCTCTATGTCAGATGTGTCAGAGCCTACACAGGGTCAATAACATCCTCCTCTTCCTCATAGAACATTTTATGGGCCTTATGATTTGCAGCTTGAGCCTAAGCATTGCATTCTGGGAAGAGGACACATGATCCTACATGATAAATAATTTTTTTTTTTTTATACATATCAGCACTACTGATCTCCTCCAGCCTCTTTTAGCAACATCATGTCTGCATGCGCTCAGTCTAGAACAGCCTTCCTCAACCTTTTCAGCACAGAGGAACCCTTGATATAACTTTTTGGTCTCAGGGCACCCCTGCTAAAAATTATGATACATTAGTGTGATGGTTAGTGGGAACAATGTTCCATACGCTTGTGAACACTGGGAAGAATTACCCCCTTACAGATAGCAAAAAAGATCAATGGTGGCAGTTGGAACTTATCTGAGAGGCAGAAATTGCTAATTTCTCAAGGAACCCCTAGCAACCACTGGAGGAACCCTAGGGTTCCATGTAACCCTGGTTGAGAAACCCTGGTCTAGAAGCAGATTCATCGTATTGCTCAGAACAAGTTTCCTGGTGAAGACAATGGCCACCTATAATCTCCATCTAAATCCCATTGGATAAGGTGACAATATAACTGGGAGACAGGGACAAAGCGTTGTCACCCTATAACAGGAAGTGCCTGAACAATGCCTAGATCACCAGGTATTATTTTAATGAGAGCTGCAGATTTTAGAAGGTTGAAAATAAATTTTGTAATTCCGTAAACATGTTAACCACTTTCAGACCGGACCATTTTGCTGGTAAATGACCAGAGGTCTTTTTACACTTTGGCACTGCGCTGCTTTAACTGGTAATTGCGCGGTCATGCAATGTTGTACCCAAACAAAATTTGCGTCCTTTTCTTCCCACAAATAGAGCTTTCTTTTGATGGTATTTGATTGCCTCTGCGATTTTTATTTTTTGCGATATAAACGTAAAAAGACCGCAAATTTTGAAAAAAAATGATATTTTCTACTTTTTGTTATTAGAAAAATCCAATAAACTCAATTTTAGTCATACATTTAGGCCAAAATGTATTCAGCCACATGTCTTTGGTAAAAAAAAAGTCAATAATTGTATATTTATTGGTTTGCGCAAAAGTTGTCACATCTACAAACTAAGGTACGTTTTCTGGAATTTACGCAGCTTTTAGTTTACGACTGCCTATCTCATTTCTTGAGGTGCTAAAATGGCAGGGCAGTACAAAACCCCCCCAAATGACCCCATTTTGGAAAGTAGACCCCCTAAGGAAATTGATAAGAGGCATGTTGAGCCCATTGAATATTTTATTTTTTTGCCTCAAGCGATTGAATAATGACAAAAAAAAAATTTTTTTTTTTTTTTTACACAAAGTTGTCACTAAATGATATATTGCTCACACATGCTATGGGCGTATGTGAAATGACACCCCAAAATAAATTCTGCTGCTTCTCCTGAGTACGGGGATACCACATATGTGGGACTTTTTGGGAGCCTAGCCGCGTACGGGGCCCCGAAAACCAAGCACCGCCTTCAGGCTTTCTAAGGGCGTAAATTTTTGAGTTCACTTCTCACTACCTATTACAGTTTTGAAGGCCATAAAATGCCAAGATGGCACAAAACCCCCACAAATGACCCCATTTTAGAAAGTAGACACCCCAAGCTATTTGCTGAGAGGCATGTTGAGTTCATGGAATATTTTATATTTTGCCACAAGTTGCGGGAAAATTACAAACTTTTTTTTTTTTTTTTTTTTTTTCACAAAGTTGTCACTAAATGATATATTGCTCACACATGCCATGGGAATATGTGAAATGACACCCCAAAATAAATTCTGCTGCTTCTCCTGAGTACGGGGATACCACATATGTGGGACTTTTTGGGAGCCTAGCCGCGTACGGGGCCCCGAAAACCAAGCACCGCCTTCAGGCTTTCTAAGGGCGTAAATTTTTGAGTTCACTTCTCACTACCTATTACAGTTTTGAAGGCCATAAAATGCCAAGATGGCACAAAACACCCACAAATGACCCCATTTTAGAAAGTAGACACCCCAAGCTATTTGCTGAGAGGCATGTTGAGTCCATGGAATATTTTATATTTTGCCACAAGTTGCGGGAAAATTACAAACTTTTTTTTTTTTTTTTTTTTTTTCACAAAGTTGTCACTAAATGATATATTGCTCACGCATGCCATGGGCATATGTGAAATGACACCCCAAAATAAATTCTGCTGCTTCTCCTGAGTACGGGGATACCACATATGTGGGACTTTTTGGGAGCCTAGCCGCGTACGGGGCCCCGAAAACCAAGCACCGCCTTCAGGCTTTCTAAGGGCGTTACAGTTTTGAAGGCCATAAAATGCCAAGATGGCACAAACCCCCCCCAAATGACCCCATTTTGGAAAGTAGACACCCCTAAATTTAGGGGTACACTAGTGAGACTAGGTAATAAATGGCGGGTGCCCTGAAACTATAAAAAAATAACTAACCAACCAGCGTCACCTGTAACAGTTATATGGTGATCACTGGTGAAAGGGTTAACTAGGGGGCAATCAGGGGGCTTTATGCGGTAGTATATGGGGGTCCCTGGCGCTATAAAAAGCTGCGGCGAACCTAAATACCTACCTGCCTAACTAGCGTCACCTGTGACACTAATACAGCGATCAGAAAAACGATCGCTTATTAGGCTGGGTTCACACTGGAGCGATGCGGGAACGCCACGAATGCGCGGCGGGTTCCCGCATCGCATGCCTCCCGGCGGCAGTTCACACTGCCCTATGCGAACTGCTGGGAGTGTCAGTGAAATGTTACTGACACCCCCAGATCAGTTCGCATATCGCAGTGCGATCTGCAAACTCGGATCGCATGGTGTGAACACCCATGCGATCCGATTCTGCTGCGGACCAAAAAAAGGGTCCCGTGCGAATTTGCGGCGGGTGCGGCGGGTGCGGCGAATGGCTGAACTCGAATCGCACAGAGATCGGATGTGATTTGCACTGCAGTGCGGTGCGAATCACATTCGTTCTCATAAACCGCTGCAATGTGAACCCAGCCTTAGTGACACTGGCGACGGGGGGTGATCACGGGGTTAAACCTTTATTGGGGGGGGTTAGGGGGGCACATTAGAACTAAAGGGGGCTAACTCTAACTGCCCTAACAGTTATTACAGTCACAAATGACACCAATGCAAAAAAAAAAAAAAAAAAAAAAAAAATGACATTGGTGTCACTGTGACTGGGGGGCAGGGGTAATTGGGGGGGTGATCGGGGGGTAAAGGGGGGGTGTGAGTGTGCCTGGCATGTTCTACTGTGTGTGTAGAGTGTTGGTGCAACTCACCGATCCGCTCTCCTCCGTGTCGGAACGAAAAATACCGACACGGAGGAGAGAATACATCACTTCCTCTCCTGTGTTTACATTACAGGAGAGGAAGTGATGTCACCGGGGATTTCCATTCGTCGAGAGCGATCGCGAGGGGGTGGCCATGAATGAATGGCCGCCCCCTCATCCCGGATCGCTCTCGAAGGAATGCCGACCGCCGCAGGCACCGGGGGGGGGCCCGATCGGGCCCCCCACCCGCGGGCAGGCAGGGACTTATATATACGCCCATATGCCTGCCCGTGCCATTCTGCCGACGTATATCGTCGTGCGGCGGTCGGCAAGTGGTTAAAGCTTATATGAAATCTTTTAGTGATTGGGTTTACGCATACTTTAAGCTTTAGAGGAAAAAAACGATTTAACAAAACCGCTGTGATTCAGCTGGGAAGTGAACGGGAATTGGAGCTATTCATGTATTAAACAACTAGAAAAGAAAAAACACTTCATTTGATTAGTATTTGCTCTCAGTAATCAGTAACGAAAGCCATTGAATGTTGCTAATTGTATTTGATTGCCTCTTGGTATAACACAAACACATTTGAGCCCAAGCAAATTGGTGTAATATTTAGGGTGTTTGTCCCAAACATGAATGAAACATAATTTGTTAGTCATTTCCTGAGCATCAGCCTGCTTGGAGGATGTATACAGCAAGATTGAGCTATTTAGTGGGTGGTACGCCTCAACGGCAAAAATACAAATCGTGGTAAGTCATTTTTGGCTTTATGATTATGCCGAAATTTCAGACTTTTTTTGGTAATGCCAAGTTATTTGGCATTAGCAGGAAGGAACAAGTAATCACAAAATGATGGAGGGAAATGATATTCCGTCTGAAAAATGTTTGGCCAGGATTTTTTATTTTTTTTTGTAGGTGAAATTCAGTGTGGAAAAAGCCAACATTGTTTTTAGAGTTTTCATTACTCAGCAAGTTGTTTTCCTACAAGTGTCCTTCTGGGAGCCCCTTCATCTTCTACATTTTTAGAATTTTTTCACAGTTGTTTAAAAAAATAATTTTAGGCCTGAAAGTTTTTAAAACCCCCCCAAACATATATGTATACACCCTGTGGGATACATTTTTTTTTATGTTGCACAATATTTGCACTGTGATTTATCAAATGCTAAATATAAGGTCTTGTAACACATTTGACAATTCCAAATCGTACTGCAATAGTGGCAAAATGTATCACGCATGTTTGAGTGTCATTGAAACACGGTTTGATTTACAGCAATTGTCGGAAATAAATCTTTTGGGTGATTGGCTTCAAGTAATAAGTGATGAAGATTCTTTTGGGTGACAAGCTTCACACAATGCAGTTTAATGTCACCATGTTTACGGTGCCATTAAAAATGAATGACACCCAAACACGTGTGGTGCCTTTTGCCGCTATTGCAGTGTGATTTGAAATCGCGGGCAGAATCGTTGCGATTCTCCCCCAATCCTAAGTCTCCAAATATGAATGGGGCCTAAAAGATAAGGTTATGCTGATTTAATAGATGTCCAACAGCGCTTTTGATCTCGGGGGGCGGCAGATGGTGGCTTTGAATGTGGAGGCTATGATAATTTAGAGCTACCAGAGTATTCATGGAATCTTTATCTGGATATTCCTTGACCCTATGAAACATGGACCCTTGTATAATTTAATTGTGTTATTGGCGCCTCATCACCAACCGCTTCATCATTGATAGCTCATCTGGAACCAGTTTTATCCAGTTACTACACCTCTTTAGTTTTTATCATGCATCTTTGAGGATGTGGACCTTGTTTATGCCTCTATGTCTGCCCACCAGTCAAGTTTAGGGGTGCTCAATCCCTGATATTGCTTTCATCTACTCACCCTCTGTTGTCCTGATGAAGCGACAGTAATGTGAGACATGACATACTTCTGGTTCTGGCACAGCCTGGTTGAACAATATACTGCTATATTTATACACATGCTCAAGCTTCTGAGTAGGGATGGACTTTATGTTTGGGTCGAACATCAGTTTCGACTCACACATTGTCTGTTCGCCAAATAGCGAACAATTTGGGGTGTTTGGGGACCTGGGTCCTGCCCCAGGGGACATGTATCATTGCAAAAAAAAGTTTTTTTCGGGAGCAGTGATTTTAATAATGCTTAAAGTGAAACAATAAAAGTGTAATATTCCTTTAAATTTCGTACATGGGGGGTGTCTATAGTATGCCTGTAAAGTGGCGCATGTTTCCCGTGTTCAGAACAGTCTGACAGCAAAATGATATTTCTAAAGGAAAAAAAGTAATTTAAAACTACTGGCGGCTATAATGAATTGTCGGTCCTGGCAATACACATAAAAGTTCATTGATAAAAATGGCATGGGATTCCCCCACAGGGGAACCCCGAACCAAAATAAAAAAAATATATGTGGGGGTTCCCCCAAATTCCATACCAGGCCCTTCAGGTTTGGTATGGATATTAAAGGGAACCCTGCGCTAAATTTTTTTTTTTTTTAAATGGCGTGGGGTCCCCCTCAAAATCCATACCAGACCCTTCAGGTCTGCGCCAAATTATAAAAAAAAATGGTCCCCCCAAAAATCCATACCAGGCCACAGGAAAAGAGGGGGGACGAGAGAGCGATCCCTCTCCTGAACCGTACCAGGCCACATGCCCTCAACGTAGGCCCCCAGAGCACTTTGTCCCCATGTTGATGGGGAGAAGGGCCTCATCCCCACAACCCTTGCCCGGTGGTTTGGGGGTCTGCAGGCGGGGGGATTATCTAATCTGGAAGCCCCCTTTAACAAGGGGACCCCAGAGCCCCCCTGTGTAAATTGGTAATGGGGTACAAATGTACCCCTACTATTTCACAAAAAAAGTGTCAAAAATTTTAAAAAATACGTTTTTTGACAATTCCTTTATTAACGTCTTCTTCTTGCCCCGCTTCTTCTTCCATCTTCTTCTGGTCTTCCTTTGGTGTTCTTCTTCTTCCTCCATCTTGTTCTTCCCCCGCTTCTTCCTCTATCTTCCTCCGCTTCTTCCTCTGGTCTTCTCGTCTGGCATCTTCCCCTGGCTTCATCATCTCTGCTTCGTCCTCCGGACGATCCGCCTCAATGGGAGTCTCCCACTGTGTGACGCCTCTGTTCAGGTGATAGCTCTTATATAACGGAGCGCAGGGCCACCTGGTGACCCCACCCCCCTCTGACATATGGGGACTTCCCTATGGCTTTCCCCATTTACATAACACTCCCCCAGCTGTCTTCGCTATCCTTACTTACAATGTAGGGCTATTGACCCTGCATTGTATATGATTATGTCATCGTACGACCATAAGCATTTAAACCCTGCAGTGCGGAGTGGCCCCACTACAAAGCAATATTTTTCTGATGCCTAAAGTAGGGTTTTAAAACATAAATGTAATTTCCAAAATAATTTTTAGTATTTTAAACCTGCAGCTTGCTTTAAAATAATATATAGTTGCCCTGCTATGAAACCGCTTGTTCAGGCACTTCCTGTTATAGCCGACAACTCTCTGTCTCCCAGTGTTGGTCCTGAGTTGTCACTCATCACACAGGCTTCAGGGGACATTTCAACACACTTTAATGCAAGCATGGACCATTGTCATCACTATTAGGGAACCCACTCTGAGAAATGCTATGCAGCCATTGCTGGATGGCAAATAGAAAGGAAGTGGCTGCAAAGATGCGGTGGGAGATCAGCAACACTGAGGATGAAAACGAGGTAAGAAAAAGTCATTTGTTTAAAAAAATGGACAGAGTTTATGATACACAGTACTTTAGCACACACATTTTTCAAATTGGATTCAAACATTTATAACTAGACCCCTATATGTCATTCAGTTAGAGTGTAGATCTACTATAATGTATTTCATTTGCAAAAGCTTGGTTCTGCAGAAGCTACTAAAGGCAGATCTTCCAGGTAACTACAAGTTCTTGGCAGCCTTCAAGCTGCATAAGAGATGCAAGGCTATAAGATCTATAGATACAGGTGGAACCCATGGGGAATAAATGAAATATTAATTTTTTTTGTCAATCTCCCGGTTGGTCCATATCTCCGTCAGCAGTTATTCTCCTTCCAGGGATTATCTTTAATATTTAAAGTGTGCAGTATGTTTTCTTTTATCCACATCCTCCACTCAGCAGGACAACCTCCCAATACATGGCAAGATGTACAGATAACTGTCTGTAACCTGCCGTCACTTAGGGTGAAACTCCGGCTTTGTAGAGAAAACGAAGGAGCTCAGGTCAACGGTATTCACCGCAGGGATTGTGGATGGAATTACTGCATGTTCCTACCTACCTTCTTTCTGTTTTGCAGGCAATGAGTATAGCAGTTCATTTACTGAACATTTTCATCATGAATAGCAAGTGGAAGGCTCTGTATAAACACATGACGAGTCCCAGTATTGCATGAAATACTACAAACAGCACATTCATCCATAAATATTAGTATTTCATGTGAGTATCTAATTGGGAATTTAGGTGGAGTTACCATCATATATGATTTTTCATGTAGAGGATTATTGAAATGATTGTAAAGTCAAATTTTTTCCCTATAAAAATAACGAACACGTTAAACTTACTTCCTCTGTGTAGTGGATTTGCACAGAACAGCCCAGATCCTCCTCTTCTCGGGTCCCTCTTCTGTGATCCTGGCCCCTCCCTCCTGTTCAGTGCCCCCACAGCAAGGAGTTAGCTATGGGGACACCCAAGATGAGTCACAGCTCCCTGTGTCCATTTAGACACATTAGCCTGACCCGCCCCCTCTCTCCCCTGATTGGCTAGCTGACTTTGATTGACAGCAGCAGGAGCCAGTGGCGCCGCTGCTGTCTCCCAGCCAATCAGGAACGATCATTTCGGACAGCTGAGACACTCGTGGACATTGCTGGACAGAGAAGGACCTCAGGTAAGTGTTAGCGGGGCTGAGGGGGCTACTGCACACAGAAGGTTTATAGAATGCATTAAGATAAAAAACGTTCTGCCTTTACAATCCCTTTAAGTAATGTGTTACATTTACATATTCAGTTGTACCTTGGATTACGAGCATAATAATCCTGCTAAGAAACATTTGTTGGCAGAAAGCCCGACAGCAAATGTTCAAAGGTCGGACTTTCTGATAACAAGCTCACATCCAACATTTCCCGTCAGGAAATCTGACCGTGTGTATGTGGTATAAGAGTGGCGACCCTCACTCCAGGCTCCACAAGTCACCCAGCAGAATTTTGCTGATGACAAAAGGCAGATATCAATACATATTCAGCTATGCATGCTGCTGACTCTTTAATCTGGCTTATCATCAGAATTGAGAGATTGCGTAAATTTTTACGGGTTTTGGATATAAAAGTGACATATTGGTAAAAAATATTTTCTTTGAACATTTAGCAAATCTGTTTTCTATTCTTTGAGTATTCACAATGTTCTACTGGCTGAACCAAACAGACAGGTGTTGTGTATCATTTATCGGATAGCAAATGAAGCTCTAAGAATTGAGTTGTATTGACCAGTCTGGTTGCTGTAGGCAGGGGGAGTTAAAGATTGCTTATGCAAATCAATGCTAGAAAATGATGTGTCTTGCTCTGTCTACAGATTATCTGAGCATCCCTGAAATAGAGCTCCCATTATGCTCAATAGAATTCAAGGCAAGGGAATAAATAAGCATTTAAAGGCAATTTAAAAGTGTTTCCCACTTTAGATAGTTTTAATTGATTGGCTTGTGCATAATTTTGCTAATTACATTATTTACTGTCACTATGGTATACTTGTCATTAAATGTTATTTCGCTTTTTGAAAGTTAAATAGCCTTTAAACAAACGTCTGTCAAATTGAGAGAATCAAGGGAAAGATTAGAGTGGGATTCTCTAGACCAAGATTCTAAAGAAGACGGGGAGATCTCTTAAGCTGGGTTCACATCTATGCAGTTTTAGTGCTTTTTGCATTTTGCAGATTTGTACTACAGTCCATTTAACATGGTTTCCTATGGAACACGCTCTGTAGTGTAAATCTGCAAAATGCAAAAAGCACAACAAATGCATAGGTGTGAATCCAGCCTTACTGCCTATCACTTTTGGCTGTTCTTAACTGAGTGACTGCAGGTACTGAGGCTTACAATTTCCCTAAAAACCCTAAACACCAACATTCCCTCCCCCCAAATGACCAGATGACAACCAATAACTTTTTTGGAGTCAAATGGCCACCGCATCCAGTTTGTTAAAAGTAGACGCAAACAAAATGAAATACAAAATTAAACCATATTTAATACTTAAACATGTTGTAAAGGCAGAATGTTTATAATCTTAATGAATTCTATGCATTAAGATAAAAAGCCTTCTGTGTGCAGCAACCCCCCTCATACTTACCTGAGGTCCCGCTCTATCCAGTGATGTCCACAAGTGTCTCAACCGTCCAAGATTCATCTTGCTGATTGGCTGAGACACAGTAGCGATGCCATTGGCTCCCGCTGTCAATCAAAGTCAGCTGGCAATCAGGGGAGAGAGGGGGTGGGGCTGGGTTGGGGCTCCATGTCTGGATGGACACAGGGAGCTGTGACTTAGCTCGGGTGCACCCATAGCAAGTTCCTTTTGCTGAAGTTGGTGACATTTGCAAGGTAGGGATGCAAGTAGGAGGCTTGCATGTATATATATATAAATTAATACTGTGCCATTAGTTTATACTGGGTGAGTGGTGGGTTTACATCCACTTTAACCACTTGCTTACTGGGCACTTAAACCCCCCTCAGTCCCAGACCAATTTTCAGCTTTCAGCGCTGATGCACTTTGAATGACAATTGCGCGGGCATACAACACTGTACCCAAATGAAATTTTTATCATTTTGCTAAACAAACAAAAAAAGATGCAAAAAAAAAAAAAAAAAAATCATGTTTTAATAGTTTGTTATAAAATTTTGCAAACGGGTCATTTTTCTCCTTCATTGAAGTACGCTGATAAGGCGGCACTGATAGGCTGCATTGGTGGGCACTGATGGGCTGCATTGGTGGGCACTGATAGGCTGCATTGGTGGGCACTGATAGGCTGCACTGGTGGGCACTGATAGGCATAGTTAAGGCGGCACTAATAGGCACAGATAAGGCGGCACCGATGGGCACAGATAAGGCGGCACTGATGGGCAAAGATGGGCACAGATAAGATGGCACGGATGGGTGGCACAGATAAGTGGCACGGATGGGTGGCACGGATGGGCACTGATAGGTACCACAGATAGATGGGACTGATGGGCACTGATAGGTGGCACTGATAGGTGGCTCTGATAGGTGGCACTGCTGGGCACTGATGGGCGGCACTGCTGGGCACTGATGGGCGGCACTGCTGGGCACTGATGGGCGGCACTGGGGTGCAGCACCTTTGAGGCAGATTGGGTGGCACTGTGGGTGGCACTGTGGGGTGGCACTGTGGGGTGGCACTGTGGGTGGCACTGTGGGCACTATGGGCACAGACGGGGGGCACTTACTTTTACTTTTAGTTATACTTCAGGATGGCACTGCGGGAGGCAGGTGGGCACTGGCAGGTGGCATGTGGTGCCTTGCATTGCTGGCCGTGATCGGGACTGATGTCCCGATCACGGCCGCCGGTGATCGGCTTTTTTTTTTTCTCCTCGCGCTGTCAGCGCGAGGAGGAATAATAGCCGATTACCGGCTCCGTTCTATCACATGATCAGCTGTCATTGGCTGACAGCTGATCACGTGATAAGGGGTCGGGATCGACCCCTTGCACGGATCGGTGATCAGGCGAGTCTCATAGACTCGCCGATCACAGAGCGCGCCGCGCGCGCCCCTCAGGGGGCGCGCAGGCCGCTCGTAACCGGGACGACGTCAATAGACGTAGTCCCGGAAATCTAGGTCCGCGCTAATGCCGTCATTTGGCAATAGCGCGGTACCCAAGTGGTTAAGGTAAAAAAAAAAAAAAAAAAAGTAGTACTATACATATGATTAAACGTAACACTAAACTCTGGATTCAAATGAAAAAAAATGCTATTGAAGTATGTGTTCTTAACTTTAAAAAAGTCCCTTGTATTGCTTTTAGCCCTTTCAAATCTTCAAATAATTTTTATTACTATTATTTTTTTTTCACTGCTGTAATCTGACTTCCTGTTAGAGGGTGGCTACGTTTGTTCACCATGTTCCCACTGTATGTAGGAACCTAGCCACCCTCTCTTGCTCACTCCTGAGATGGACTATAGACTATGGATGATGGGATTTGTAGTGTGCGTAGAGCAAAGCACATGACCTCAGGTAACGTGTGCTGCTCGTTCCAAAGGAACAGAAGTGAAGGAGTAAAGAAGAAGTTTGGAAGCTTATAAAGGATTTTACAAGGATGCAGATAAACACAGTAAGGAAGCATGATAAACAGATTACAGGATCATTAAGTAGTAGATGTGTATGGATTATTTTTTTTTAAATATAGATATCTTTTAGTGCCACTAAAACTTTTCCCCAGCTCCCATACTGCAGAGTGAGAAAATCACGCAAGATGTTGATTCACAGTGGAACAGCATCTTCTCGTGAGGTTTTAGGTGCTCTTACCATGATCTCACCAGAAGTAGTGTAAAGCCACCCTGGCCTTGGCACAAGGAGTGAAAGCAAGGAATAAGGTAAGTATAATATTTACTTTTTTGCCTGCTTTTTTTTGTACATTTAAAGCATTTATTCTTGATGTGCAAGGGATTAATTAAGTGGACCTTGCATTTTTACAGTAATTAGTGACTGTGTGTACCCCCGCACCTCAGTAAGGTAAGATATAAAAAAATACATTTCAAAAATTGCCAGAAAAATTGTAAGCCAGCTGCCACCTGAAAAAAAAGTGTGATCTCACACCCAGAAAAGTATATAAAATATATAGGGGGCGCTAATAAGCAATGTATTACCCTCTCGTGGCTTACGTTTCTATACTAAACAAAAATACAATACATATTCCACAAATAAAAAATAGGTCATATCTTCAAAAAGTGCCAGATACTCTTCCACCATGCTGTGTTACTTCACACCAATGTGCCCATGTAAATGGATCCCTCACCAGATGATGTTGACCTCTTTAACCAAAAAAAGATCAATACAGGCTCTATCTTATTAAATCTTTGCGCTCTCCTCACACCACGCCGGCTCCTCAGATATAGGTAAACGATCCTTTAAAACATACTCCAATTGGGGCACAGATTTCAAATCTGTCCTCTGATATCTCCTCCAAGTTGAAAGTGCCCATCCATCGGCACTGATTTATCCCTCCAAATACCAATATTAATAAGAAATCCACCGATCCCCTCGTGTCTAGGATTCGGCGTGCGTTCCACTGACCAGGAAGTTGGGGACCAGATGTTGCACACCGGATGTTCCGCCTCTATGTATGTTTCGTCAATCTGACATCATCAGGAAGCTCTGATATCTTAGATATCAGAGGATAGATTCAATATCTGTGCCCCAATTGGAGTATGTTTTGAAGGATCATTTACCTATATCTGAGGAGCCAGCGTGGTGTGAGGAGAGCACAGAGATTTAAAGAGCTAGAGCTTGTATTAACCTTTTTTTGATTAAAGAGGTCATCATCATCCGGTGAGTGATCCGGTGAAGTAACACAGCATGGTGGAAGAGTATATGGCACTTTTTGAAGATATGCACTTTTACATTAATTGGACATTAATAATTATGAACACTTTGTTTATTAGTTATATTTAATCATTACTTATTTCATATTTTTAACCTATTTTTGATTTGTAGAATATGCATTGTATTATTGTTTAGTATAGAAGGCTCAAGCCACAGAAGGGTAATACGTCACTTATTTGCACCCCCTATATATTTACATACATTTTTACTGTAATGTCCTCTTTAAAAGAGTATGGAATGGCCACTCAAAAAAATTAAGCTGTTGTTTACTTTAAATAACCAATAATATGGGAAATTAATAAAAAAAAAACTAACAGCTTCACTTTGCAAAGTAAATTTTTCTGATTAGCAACTCTACTTTGTAAATACGGCTAGTTATAAATCATTATTTTTCTACCTTATTTGCGAGCTTTTATTGAAACCAGGTGCATATATCTGAACCGCTATTCCTATGATGGACAAGAACCTCTTTTATGTGCTGTCTTTCCTTTATGGTTTCTTTCAAAGGAATTCAATTGTTTTATGTGAAAGTGACGAGCTTGTAAGTTCTTCAGAAAGGATTCTTTAATTTTCAGCCTTGAGCAAAATATGTTTGAAGTCACAAATCGTAATTTCTTAGGAGTTTTTTTTTCCTCCTTACCGGAACAAGTCTTCTCCTCTTCTGATTTATATTCACAGCTGAAGACATCATGTGATGGCTTAGGTGAGTTTTAACCTGCGTTTAAAATAACTTCTGATCTGCACACCACTGCGGACGCCAAAATGAATGAAAGCAAGCCTTATTTTGAATAATTGAGTGATAGATGTCATGCTGATTTTTTCTCACTTCTTAAGAGATGGAATTTGTGATAAAGCCTTGAATATTAATAACATCTCTTTAGCATGACAGAGCTGCACTCTTCTGGCTCAGCTGCTTGACTATTTAGATGTGGGCTTGTTTAGTCATTTAGTGGGGAGCGGTTGGTGTGAGATGAAACCAGAGGAGACGCTGAGACAACCTGAAGTTCCGTGGCTTACTTCTGAGTCTAGATGAAAAACGACACACTGAGTTGACAGAAAATTAAGAAGTAGCATGCAGACAAGGTGGATTTATCGAAGGCATTGACTAAATATACTTTATATAAAATTATTATATAGAACATACCAAGGGTTCCGTTTCTTTTCAAATAGATTTGTGGTATTGTATAAAGTGTGGACATTTTCAATAAATAGGTAAAGGTAAATATTGTTAATTCTAGTTTTTAGTTGTGATATTGGTAACGATGAAGATTTCCAATGGTAAGCTATAAGCCAGTGGATGGAAACACAAATTGTGTGATCTAGTCTTAATTGATGAGTGGTTAGACCTGTGATTGGGGAGGGTTTTATGTTGTTATCTGAAATTATGGAAGACAATTTTTAGAGTTGCTTCCATATTAGAGATATTTTTTAACATTCCCAAAAAATGTGCGAAAAAGATGCAATGGAAATGCAACCTCTGAAGCATGTTTGGGGAACTGAAGATAAGAGTTTTGCTAGTGTATAATGCCATCTTGTAAATACCTTTAGTGCAGTTTCTCTAATTGTGAGTGATCTTGTGCATCTGAAAAGTTTGTCAGACCATTCTTCAGAGGGGAGTGAGATATCACATTCTTGCTCCCATTTGTGCATGTAGGGCAATTTGTCTTGTTGTAATGTCTTTTAAGGTACGATACAAGTCTGTATTACCTCAAAGAGCTAAGACTTATGAAAAAGGAGGTTGTTGGTACACTGTTTATCTTATTACATTTCTATTTTTATGACTTCGGACTTTAAAGTACTATACCCTTGTACAACCCACTGTACAGATCCATTGAAAGCCACACAGCCTTTCTGCTCATATGGGCCAGTTATTCTTTTGATCAAGTCATACTCTGAACAGTCACTTTAGGCTGCCCTGTGTGAGGCTTTGCTATAGGAGCAAATAAGGCTGCAGCATGCATTCACAGTAAAAAGCAGCCATTTTTGGCGACAAATTCATGTTCAGCCATTTAATCTCTTCAGCTGGGACAAAAACACATTTTTAGCAGGGTGAGGAAGATTAAAATTTCTGACAGTGTTTTAATTACTCTGACAACTACATTTCAATTTCTTGTATGTGTATCACTGGGACAGTAAGTAGGGGAAACCCTTCCTAATGAGGTGGGGGTTCACAGACAGAAAGAATCGGACAGCAATTTAACTCTTGCCCATTTCACTCATAGCTAAAAAAAATTATATGGCTGAAGATAAGCACTAACATGCATATCAGTGTATTTAACTAATGGTTCTGGATGTACAGTTAGCCAGTGGGGCAAAAAGGATGGATTAGCATGGCTATTCATTATCCCGAATAGAGGAAAATCCCCTTATTTTATTTTTTTAGATATGTAAGTAATGGAATAAGACAAGTGAATACCTTCTGTTAGGAGAAGGCTCTACTGAGCTTCTAAGTGTTTGGTGGAGACTTTTTTGAGTCCCTCAATACCAGAACCATCTTGGTTTTACTTGCTTAGTGGGCCTCAAGCAGCCATGGTCTCCATACACTGCACTAATGATGACCAACAATCATAAATCAGGTTTATGCAGCTTGGAATAAATGGATAAAACATCAGGCTGTGTATATGTGTTGTACATTAGTGATTCCTGAAGTAGTTACTTAACTGTCACGTACCTGGTGGTAGAGCCTGATATCCGAGAGGACCAGAGAGAAGGCAGGTACAGGCAGGCTGGGTCTTACACTGGCGAGCAAGTCAGGAACGGATGCAGAGGCTGGAACAGAGTCAAGGTGCAAGCCGAGTCGTTAACAAGCTGGCAGCGAGGTAGCAGAGGGAGCAGGCATGTGCAGAGTCGGAGACAAGCCAGAGAGTCGGATGCAGACAAATAGCAGGGGAAGTCAGGAACAAGCCGGGTCAGTGAACTGGAACAGGTATCAGGCAAAAGATAGCAGGGACACACGGGAAAAGCTGTAGAGCAGACAGCATTAATTCTGGGTGCTGACCCAGTTCAAATAGCCCATTTGGTGCCATGTCATAGGGAACTCACACGTGCATTCACACACACTGGCGCACACAGGCGCACCTGTGGTGATCTTCTCACGGGAATTGGGAGCTCAGGATATCTTCTGAGGCCACCATCTTCACTACTGGCATGCCCTTCCTGACACCAATGGGGCAAAAAAGGAATTATTTGCATTACTCAGTTGATTTTAGGGTGAATGATGGAATCAGATGTGAATACACTCTGTTTTAAGAAGGCTTTACTGTAATATGAATGTTATGAGCAATTCATCCACAGAAAGGTAATTTTATATTTTATGTAATTATGATCCTTTAATAGTAGAGTTTAACAATGAACAACCACTGTGACAGATTAAATATATTACCACTAAATCCGACACATTATGTACAATCTGTTTCGGTGGAATGGTCTAATATACGAAAGGCCAGTTTCTCAAACAATAGCAAACCCGGAAGGCGTCAGAAAGTTTTTAAATAATAGAAAGAATTTGTGCTTCCAGGAGGACGTTTAGCCATAGAATGGTTTGAGATCTGACAAATGTTTTCTGAACCTACAGGAGATTTGATGACATTATAGAAGGTGTCGAAGCCACAATGGATTGATTGGCACTATTTTCCCTGACAAAGAGGGGGAAATATACTGAATTACTTTCTCAGCTTCCATGCATTTAACGCACAACAAAAAAGGGTAATTTACTGAGCTCCGTTCCACATTTCTGACATGTTGTTTGTTTTTTTAATGGACTTTGAAATTGCTAAATACTGGGGCAAACTGGTGATCTCAGCTTTACAAAGACTTGCATTCTTTGAATCTGCAGAAACCAATTAAAATAGGCTTTCTGGAATGTAGTCTGTTCTAATGTAACATGCTGTGGAAGTGACTGGAACAGATATGTTCTACCATCAAAGGGCACAGCTGATAACAAGGTTGAAGGAACGATTTATAGCAGCCAACTAAATCTCAGCATGCTTGTAATGTTAGTCTGACCTGAGTTGGTGTAACACATGTGCTTTAAATTACATGTTGCCTTGTTAAAGCAGAACTAATGTAAACGTCATAGTCCATCTTTCTAACATTGTTTCATTCTAATCTCATATCTATGGTACACTATGAAACATGGTGCCATTCTACGCCCTCTCCTCCCCCTAAAACTGTTCCCCCTGCTTCCTGAATTGCAAGGTGCCTCTCCCTGCTGACTTCTGTTGATTTCTGCATTTGCAACCTCTGTGCGGGGCTCTGCCGACAAAGCCCCATCACCCATTCACAAATCTATTCACATGGAACTGTGAATTCAAGACTATGAGTCCCATCCACCACCTCAGTTCTGAGTGGAGCACAAGTGACGTCACTGCACTTGTAGTCCATTATTTGATTCCTCTAGCTCCTTAAACAAAGGTCCATATGGAATTTGTTAGTAGGTAGAGATTTTACATAGAAGATTAAAAAGTATTATAGGCAAGAGGCATACAGAGGGAGGTGGGGTATGTTAGCCAACTATCACTTTGCTTTGCTCTAGCCGGTTGCTTGCTTTCGGCAAGTACTGGAAGCTGGAGACAGGTGATTACTATCAAAGCAGCCATCTTTTTTCTAGTTGCGGGGGGCACTCAGTCTATGGGGGCGTTTGCATGCCTCAGCATTTGTGTGTGGCTCTGCCAACAAAGCCCCATCACCCATTCACAAATCTGTGAATCTGTGAATTAAAGGCGATGAGTCCCATCCACCATCTCAGTTCTCAGTGGAGTGCAAGTGATAGAAGTGGTAAAGATTTTGCATAGAAGATTAAAAAGTATTATAGGCAAGAGGCATACAGAGGGAGGTGGGGTAGGTTAGCCAACTATCACTTTGCTTTGCTCTAGCCCATGCTTGCTTTTGGAAAGAATTGGATGCTGGAGACAGGTGATCACTATCAAAGCAGCCATTTTCTTTCAAGTTGCGGGGGGCAACCAGTCTATGGGGGCTTTTGCATGCCTCAACATCTGTGTGTGGCTCTGCCAACAAAGCCCCATCGCTCATTCATAAATCTGTGAATCTGTGAATTAAAGGGGATGAGTCCCATCCACCACCTCAGTTCTCAGTGGAGTGCAAGTGATAGAAGTGGTAAAGATTTTGCATAGAAGATTAAAAAGTATTATAGGCAAGAGACATACAGAGGGAGGTGGGGTAGGTTAGCCAACTATCACTTTGCTTTGCTCTAGCCCATGCTTGCTTTTGGAAAGAATTGGATGCTGGAGACAGGTGATCACTATCAAAGCAGCCATTTTCTTTCAAGTTGCGGGGGGCAACCAGTCTATGGGGGCTTTTGCATGCCTCAACATCTGTGTGTGGCTCTGCCAACAAAGCCCCATCGCCCATTCATAAATCTGTGAATCTGTGAATTAAAGGGGATGAGTCCCATCCACCACCTCAGTTCTCAGTGGAGCGCAAGTGACGTCATTGCACTTGTAGTTCATTATTTCTGAAGAAAGAGTATACAGGAGAATGTGCATTGCACTCGTAAACCACTGATCACAGTTGCAATGCTTTGCAGACTCCAATGCAAAGAAACAAATACCTTTATCTTTTTTTTCTTTTGCCAATATTATTAATTATTGATTGCATTCATTATTTATTTTTTTATACAAAGGGTAGATTATGCCTTTAAAAAATGTGCTAGTAGGTAGAGATTTTGCGTAGACAATTAAAAAGTATTACCACCACGAGGCATACAGAGGGAGGTGGGGTGTGTTAGCCAACTATCACTTTGCTTTGCTCTAGCCGGTGCTTGTTTTGGTAAGTACAGGAAGCTGGAGACAGGTGATCACTATCAAAGCAGCTATCTTCTTTATAGTTACAGGGGGAACCCAGTCTATGGGGGCTTTTGCATGCTTCAGCATCTGTGTTTGGGCCATATTCCAAATGTCTTTAGTCTTGGGGTATTGCCCCACTCAAGTTGCATCTGTTAATTTCTCTTGATACAGGTCCATGTCTTTGCATATGAGCCCTTATAGCCCTGGTGCACAACCTGCAGCCTGAGGGTATATGATGTGTGGCCTTTGGACTTCAGCAGTCTGTAGTGCACTACTAGAACACTGATTAGGTTAATAGTACAGATCTCTACAAACCTCATGTAACTTGTTTCCAGTGTAATAATTGTCTTCTGCAACATATCCCCAGCCAAAAGTGCAGCATGGAACAGAACAAGGGTGCACACACCTTTCGGGCAAAAAATGGACACACCCGATCCAATGTGCTAATCTCGGCTCATCACCATAGGCAATATTAGGAAGAGAAGAAAAGTTTGATCGCACACTTGAATCCAAACTGTAAAAATGTATTGTCATGAGTCAGACAAAATTGCAATGATGATCTGTTGACGCGTTTCACACGAAAAGAACCACGCTTGTGAAAGTTATTTTCGTGTGAAATGCAACAACTGATCATCATTGCAATTTTGTCTGACTCATGACACTGAAGACATTTCTACAGCATCTTTTAGATTCAAGTGTGCCATCAATCTTTTCTTCTCTTCTTCAAAAATGTAGCATGTCTAGACTCCTTGACCCTCATTTCCTCTATATTAGGTCTGCAGTTTCTGACAGTCCTCTTAGCATTACATATATTGGACATTATGAGCGGCCCTATGGTGATGCCAAGGGCCGTATTTGAGGATTCCTTTAGCTGAAAGGTTGGCAACCACTGTCTTATAGCATACAAATTGTACAGCGGTTAAAGCTAACAGGTTGTTGCAAAAAACACCTGGAATTAGGATTTAACTTTTTGCATCCATGTGTCATAATTGCATCCCTATTACCCTCATTAAAAATGCATCATTAACAAACTAATGATGGGAAAATGTTTTTTAAAACATTAACCACAACTCATAAAGCATACATATATTACCAAAAGTATTGGGATGCCTGCCTTTACACACACATGAACTTTAATGGCACCCCAGTCTTAGTCTGTAGGGTTCAATATTGAGTTGGCCCACCCTTTGCAGCTATAACAGCTTCAACTCTTCTGGGAAGGCTGTCCACAAGGTTTAGGAGTGTGTCTATGGGAATGTTTGACCATTCTTCCAGAAGTGCATTTGTGAGGTCAGGCACTGATGTGAACGAGAAGGCCTGGCTCGCAGTCTCCACTCTAATCTATCCCAAAAGTGTTTTATTGGGCTGAGGTCAGGACTCTGAGCAGGCCAGTCAAGTTCCTCCTCTCCAAACTCGCTTATCCGTGTCTTTATGGACCTTGCTTTCTGCACAGGTACACAGTCATATTAGAACAGGAAGGGGCCATCCCCAAACTGTTCCCACAAAGTTGAGACCATAAAATTGTCCAAAATGTCTTGGTATGCTGACGCCTTAAGGGTTCCTTTCACTGGAATAAGAGGCCAAGCCCAACTCCTGAAAAACAACACCAAGCCATAATCCCCCTTCCACCAAATGATTTGAACCAGTGCACAAAGCGAGGTCCATAAAGACATGGATTAATGAGTTTGGGGTGGAGGAACTTGACTGGCCTGCACAGAGTCATGATCTCAACCTGACAGAACACCTTTGGGATGAATTAGAGGGGAGACTGCGAGCCAAACCTTGTGGACAGCTTTTCCAGAAGTGTTAAAGATGTTATAGTTGCAAAGAGTGGGCCAACTCAATATTGAACCCTACGGATTAAGACTGGGATGCCATTAAAGTTCATGTGAGTGTAAAGGCAGACGTGTCAATACTTTTGGTAATATAGTGTATATGTATATATCTAAACAGCTGATAAAAAGACATCTTCCCATAGACAGAATATTCTGCTTGTTAATTACTTGAAGAAGAGTTCTAGTAGCTGAGGCTGCTGGAAAAAAAAACAAAGCCCTCAATAGCATACATAATATTCACAAGCAAATTACATCTTAACAAGCAAGGTGGAAAGCGAGTGGGAGCACAAATGAAGACACGGATCAGATTTTCTATCTGGATGAATCTTAACCACATCGTTTATGAAAGTTGAACTCCAGGCAAACCACTAAATACATACTTAGGTGGCATATGTGGGAGCTGCTTTACCAGCTAGAATTTTGTCCTGAGTCTTACATTCATGTGTTCATTTTGTCCTGAGTCTTACATATCCCTGCCAGACACTACAGTCAGGTCAGTGACCTATTTCTCTGCTGCAGTTTAGCATTGCAGCCTGTGACACATCCCTGTCCCCAGACTGTGATTGGACAATGAAGTAGCAGCAGCATACTGTTTGAGTCATCACTCTTCTCTCTCCTGATATATGACCCTAATAAAATCCCACATTCTCCCTGATTGGCTACTGCTGTACTGGGTATTCAGAAAGCCTACAATCAAGTCAAAATTGGAAATTTAAAATAGAACTCTTTTATAAGAAAACATTGGGTTTGATTTACTAAAACTGCAGAGTGCACAATCTGGTGCAACTCTGTGTGGTAGCCAATCGGCTTCTAATTTCAGATTGTTCAATTAACCACTTGCCCAGCGCTGCCATTCTGCCGACGTATATCGGGGTGCAGCAATGGGCAAGTGGTTAATCGAACAATCTGAAGTTGGGAAAATGGGCGAACCTGCACATCCCCTTTAAGAGCCGGGGATAGCGTGCGCCCGCTGCATACAGTGTGACTGTGCCCGTGGGACCAGCGGACTCATTATCCACTATATCCAATATCCAATATTCTCCTGGCGATCGTGACACAGACCCTCAGAACGGGGAAGTAAAGCAAGGCATTTCCCTTTTGTGTCTTGTGACATGATAGAGATCTACTACTGCTTGTCATCGGGAGGAGTGATCGCTATCATGTAAGTGGAAGCCCACCCCCCCCACAGTTAGAACACCTCCCTAGGACACACTTAACTCCTTCATCGCCCCCTAGTGGTTAACCCCTTCCCTGCCAGTGTCATTTACACAGTAAGCAGCGCATTTTTATAGCACTGATCCCTGTATAAATGACAATGGTCCCAAAATAGTGTCAAAAGTTTTCGGTGTGTCCGTCATAATGTCGCAGTCCCGATAAAAGTCACAGATCTCCGCCATTACTAATATAAAAAAAATTTAAAATAAAAATGCCATAAAACTATCCCCTATTTTGTAGACGCTATTCCGTTTGCACAAACCAATCAATATACGCTTATTGCGTAGAAAAATACATATCGGTCTAAATCGAGGAAAAAATACATTTATATATTTTTTGGGGATATTTATCATAGCAAAAAGTAAAAAATAATGCATTTTTTTCAAAATTGTCGCTCTTTTGTTGTTTATAAAAAAAAAAACTGAAGCGGTTAAGCTTAGACAAAAAAACAACAACCTGGAAGCTGATTGGCTTCTATGCAGAGCTGTACCAGATTTTGCACTGTCCAGTTTTAGTAAAAAAAACTGTTTTACTTTTTTTCATTTTAATTAAGATTTTCTCTTAACTTTTCTCCTTACTAGTTTTATCTTTTTTTCCTTTGAGTTGTGCACCCCCTGTTTGTTTGTATGAACATTCTGTGGACATGTGCAAGCTCCAGTGAGGCCAGAACCTCCCAGTTTTACTGCGGTGACTATGGCAAAACATTGTGTGCCTACATGGCTGCTCACAGTCCTGGGAATCAAGCAGGAAGGGTTGTTGCAGCTGAATTGAGTAAGAAATGTCACTCTAGAAAAGGACATGCGTGTGGATACACTTTGTCTATAGGATCAACTGGTATGATTTAATTGAAAGGAGGTTCTATAAAAAAGATCACACATTTTTGACATTACAGGAAGTTGGGCAAAAAAATATTTGATTTAAAGTGGCTGTAAACCTTCACATATACCCAGTGAAGTGAACAGCCTCACAGATACACAGAGATGAAAAAAATCCTCATACAAGTTATACCCGTTTATCTGCAGCCCTCTCTTCTCTGTAGCATTCTAAAACATACATTGTGCACAGCATTTCTCAGCAGCAAAAAGCAGAGGGTGGTGATCTGACATCACATACACCACAGATATAGAGCACAGAGCTGAATGTAATCTGACTGCTGATTAGAGGAAAGTGACACACAACCCTCTTCACAGGCTCAGAGAAACATAGAGATGAGGGTATGGGTCATCTGCTGTTTGCTGGAGGGGGTGGGGGCTGAGGTGTTGGCGTAAAGCTGAATTCCGGGAATTTAGCCACTTTGTAAAAAGTGCAGGCTCACTATATGTTGAAGTGTAAGTAAGCCCTCCTATCGTTTTCAGCCAAGGAAGCTTCCATTTATGCCGCTGTTTAATCTTAAACTGCCATGATGCTGCACATGTGATCGATTATGACACCAGCCATTGGATGGTTTGACAATTTGGTTAAGAGCACGACTAATGGGAGTGTTAAATTTCTGGCATGTGCCTGAAATAAACATTTTTATGGATGGGTTTACTTCCGCTTTAAGTCCAAGGAGGTGCATTACATCTCCTGAACTTATCTCTCTTATTTATATCTAACAGGTACAGTGGTGTGAAAAAGTGTTTGCCCCCTTCCTCATTTCCTGTTCCTTTGCATGTTTGTCACACTTAAGTGTTTCGGAACATCAAACCAATTTAAACAATAGTCAAGGACAACACAAGTAAACACAAAATGCAATTTGTAAATTAAGGTGTTTATTATTAAAGGTGAAAAAAAATCCAAACCATCATGGCCCTGTGTGAAAAAGTGATTGCCCCCTAAACCTAATAACTGGTTGGGCCACCCTTAGCAGCAACAACTGCAACCAAGCGTTTGCGATAACGTGCAATGAGGCTTTTACAGCGTCCTGGAGGAATTTTGGCCCACTCATCTTTGCAGAATTGTCCTAATTCAGTTACATTAGAGGGTTTTCGAGCATGAACGGCCTTTTTAAGGTCATACCACAACATCTCAATAGGATTCAGGTCAGGACTTTGGCTAGGCCACTCCAAAGTCTTCATTTTGTTTTTCTTCAGCCATTTGGTGGTGGACTTGCTGGTGTGTTTAGGATCATTGTCCTGCTGCAGAACCCAAGTTCGTTTCAGCTTGAGTACACGAACAGATGGTCGGACATTCTCCTTCAGGATCTCTTGGTAGACAGCAGAATTCATAGTTCCTTTTATCACGGCAAGTCTTCCAGGTCCTGAAGCAGCAAAACAGCCCCAGACCATCACACTACCACCACCATATTTTACTGTTGGTATAATGTTCTTTTTATGAAATGCAGTGTTCCTTCTACGCCAGATATACTTGGACACACACCTTCCAAAGAGTTCCACTTTTGTCTCATCGGTCCACAGAATGTTGTCCCAAAAGTCTTGGGGATCATCAAGATGTGTTGTGGAGAAATTGAGACGAGCTTTGATGTTCTTTTTGCTCAGCAGTGGTTTTCTCCTTGGAACTCTGCCATGCAGGCCATTTTTTCCCAGTCTTTTCCTGATGGTGGAGGCATGAACGCTGACCTTAACTGAGGCAAGTGAGGCCTGCAGTTCCTTGGACGTTGTTGTTGGGTCTTTTGTGACCTCTTGGATGAGTCGTCGCTGCGCTCTTGGGGTAATTTTGGGCGGCCGGCCACTCCTGGGAAGGTTCACCACTGTTCCATGTCTTCGCCATTTGTGGATAATGGCTCTCACTGTGGTTCGCTGGATTCCCAAAGCTTTGGAAATGGCTTTATAACCCTTTCCAGACTGATAGATCTCAATTACTTTCTTTCTCAATTGTTCCTGAATTTCTTTGGGTCTCGGCATGATGTGTAGCTTTTAAGGATCTTCTGGTGGACCTTACTGTGTCAAGCAGCTCCTATTTAAGTGATGCCTTGATTGTGAACAGGTGTGGCAATAATCAGGCCTGGGTGTGGCTATAGAAATTGAACTCAGGTGTGGAAAACCACAGTTATAGTATGTTTTAACAAGGGGGGCAATCACTTTTTCACACAGGGCCATGATGGTTTGGATTTTTTTTCACCTTTAATAATAAACACCTTCATTTACAAATTGCATTTTGTGTTTACTTGTGTTGTCCTTGACTATTGTTTAAATTGGTTTGATGTTCCGAAACACTTAAGTGTGACAAACATGCAAAGGAACAGGAAATGAGGAAGGGGGCAAACACTTTTTCACACCACTGTATATGGCTCAGCCAGTGCTTACATTTATATTGCCACATTGGGCTGTGAGAGAGGAGAGAGATGCACACAGAGCAGCTATGCCCACACCTTCCTTCTGCTGCCCATTCATAAAACAAAGGCTTCTGTAATTGGACAGGAGGAGGGCAGGGGCAGGCATGGCAGCTTCACCGACTCTAATGCTAAAGATGCTTAGACCTGAAGCATCGGCGTCAGGCTTCCAGAAAAACAGCGATAGACGTCTTGTGAGAGTACAATAGAACTGTCAGATGTAAACATTTGAGATAAGCCAAGGAGATGTCATGCATCTCCTTGGACTAAACTCATAGTGTGCCTTCACTTTTTGAAAAGGAGCCGTATTCCTGGGATTCAGCTTTAATTAATTACGAGTGACTCATACAGATAGCAGAAAGAGGCGAGATAAGAGAGGAAACAGACTTGGTGCTTTGCAGTGGCGGCTGGTGCTGTCTGCCAGTCAGTCCAGCACTTACCCCATCTAGGTGGCAGGTATTGAGCCGTGCACAGCAGGCAGTGCCCATTGGGCAGCGGCTCCTGTGTCCTTTCCTCCATCACCGGGGCCATGCATCTCCTCCCCTCCTCCTATGAATCCAATAGGATCGCCTGTCCTTTCAGCCAATCGGGTGATGTGTCTCAAGACCTGCTTCCTGATTGGCCAGGAGGAGGATCAGTGTTACAATAGCGAATATTCTTTCACTACTGTAACACACCTGGGTGGGCTTGGTTCGCATTCTCTGTGCCCCGAGCCCACCCTATTTTGAAGCCTAATCAGGTGCTTCAACCCCCCCCCCCCCCCCCCCCTCCCCACTGGAATCCATGCATCTGGCATCATGCAAGGGGCCGGACGCATGTAAAGATGGGGATTGATACACACTACAGAGGGATATGCTTTTTTCTTTTCTTTTTTCATGTCTGTGGTTTACAACCACTTTATATGAAATTTCATATATATTTTAACTTTTTAAAGCTGAATTCCAGGTATCATTGGTCCAGCTTGGCACAATGTAAGTATGCATATATCATCCCTGAGGAGCCACTCAGAAAGCTGACAATCATTGTAGTAATCAGCACTACTAAAGTGATCGCCATGATCTTTTGGGTCTTATGCAGTGAGCGCCCTATCTACACACTGATCACGGGGGGGGGGGGGGGTCACTTGGCAATACTGCCATTTATAGAGTGCCTCGTATTTTTTTTTCAGTAACATTTGATTTGACAAAGTAGTTAATACCCCAACGCTCCACTTTGTTCAATCATCAGGTATGAGATATGCATATTTACATTGGTTAAAGCTAGATTAATGTAAGGCAGGCTGCCTTTCCCAGGCTCCCCCGTCTGATCGGGAGCCCAGTAGGGATGCAACCAGTGGCATCAGCTTCCGGGCACACAGTGGGAGGAACTGTTGTTGTTCCTCCCACTGTGTGATGCAGGGACATGTGGTGAGGTGAGTGGCTGGAGAGTAGGGATGAGCTTCGTGTTCGAGTCGAACGTACGTTCGACTCGAACATTGGCTGCTCGGCCGTTCGGCGAACTCCGAACGTTTGGGCCGTTCGCGTCAAAATTCGAGTGACGCGCGCGCGGACCACAATGCACTGCGGTGGCGCAGTGCATTGCTGCCCCATGATTGGCCAAGCATGCACTGTGACCCTGCATGCTTTGCCAATCGCAGCGCCGGCAGCGAGGAGAGCCATGATTGGCCACAGGCATCCTGCCTGTGGCCAATCATAGCTCAGGCTGTGTAGTGCACGCCCCACACTATATAAGGCCGCCTTTGAGGCGGCCTCGTGTAGTGTGTTACTTAGCATCTGAAGCAGTGGGTGTTCTGTGTACCTTCAACACAGTACACACCAATCGTTTTTGGCTGATTTCCTATCTTGCTGCTGTGTAGTGGTTGATGTCTGTGCCCTGACTGCAGTATACACCACTATATTCACCTCACCTATATAGCTAGTGATCTAGCTTTAACCACTTAACAACTGCCCATTGCCGATTAACGGCTTCAGGGCGGTTGTTTAACTCTGAGAGGCCGTTAATTAACAGCCTCCCAGAATTCTGCTCTCGCGTGCCCCGAGGTGCGCGCACTCGAGAGCATCCGTGACCGCCGGGTCCTGCATCACGGATCACGGTAAACGGCCGCTCATAGCGGCCGTTTACCACGTGATTGCTCCGTCAAATGACGGCGTGATCACTTGGAAACAAACCGGCGTCATGTTATGACGCCGGTTCCTCCCTCCCCTCTCTGTACCGATCGGTACAGCGGAGGGGAAAGAGATCGGTGTCAGCAGCGATGTGGGCTGCATCTGCAGTGCCCACATCGCTGCTCACCGAATTTAACCCCTCAATTCCCTGCCAATACTCTGCAATACCAGTGCATACTCTGCAGTACCCTGCCATTACTCTGCAGTACCCCGCCATTACTCTGCAGTACCCCGCCATTACTCTGCAGTGCAGTACCCTGCCATTACTCTGCAGTACCCCCCATTACTCTGCAGTAACCCCCATTACTCTGCAGTAACCCCCATTACTCTGCAGTACCCCCCAATACTCTGCAGTACCCGCCATTACTCTGCAGTACCCCCAATACTCTGCAGTACCCTGCCATTACTCTGTAGTACCCCCCAATACTCTGCAGTACCCTGCTATTACTCTGTAGTACCCCGCCAATACCCCGCCAATACTCTGTAATACCCTGCCATAAATTGCCATACCCAGCCATACTCAGAGATACCCAGCCATACTCGGTGATACCCTGAAATACCCAGCCATAGACGCCCCCCACCCCTCACCGCCCTCCGGTGCTTCTACCAACTCGCCAGTACGATCAAAGCCAGAATCTTTTTTTTATTTTTTATTTCAGGCTTCCCAGCCTAGAGGTGAGATGTGGGGTCATATTGACCCCCCAGATTTCACTGTAAAGAGGACCTGTCACCCCATATTCCTATTACAAGGGATGTTTACATTTCTTGTAATAGGAATAAAAGTGATCAAAAATATATTTTTGGGGAAAAAAATGTCAAACTAAAATAAATAAAGTAAAATGAACAATAAAAAAATAAAATAAAAATTAAAGCGCCCATGTCCCCATGTGCTCGCATGTGCCACACATGTGAGGTATCGCCGAGAATGTTAGAGCGAGAGCAATAATTCTAGTCCTAGACCTCCTCTGCAACTCAAAACATGTAATCAGTAAAAAAAAATTTAAAGCGTTGCCTATGGGGATTTTTTAAGTAGCGAAGTTTGGCGCCATTCCACGGGCATGTGCAATTTTGAAGAGTGACATGTTTGATATCTATTTACTCAGCATAACTTCATCTTTCACTTTATGCAAACATTGGGCTAACAAGTGGTTAATAATAGAGCTTGCAGTCAGTAGTGTTAGGAGATAGTGCGTGCTGTCTGCGTGCTCTGTACCCAGTACATACCGCTATAATATAGGGCAGGCCCCTACTTTCAAACATCCAACTTACAAACATCTCCTACTTGCAAACGCAAGGAGACAGCAGCAAGTGAGATGAAAAAAGATGGACGACAAAAGAAATTATACAGGGGTGATAACCCTTCCCTATGTTTTCCAAAAAGCTTAAAAATAGTTTTTTTGACTGGAGCTACACTTTAAAAATTTACCGGTTGAAAATGACAAACAGATTCAACTTAACACAACAAACCTACACAGTCCCTGTCTTGTTTGCACCGCCTGTATACTGCTGTTCTGAGTATATAGGGCCTGGGGGCCACACGCATTTCCTTTTTTTAATATGGGTACGGGGTTCCCCTTAATATGCGTACAAGACCCAAATAGGCTGGTAATGGGCAGGGAGGGCTACCCATGCCATGTTTCTCAATGATTTTCAACCATATTGCAGGAACCAGATATAACATTAAAACCGCAAGCAGTTTTAAATGGTGTTATTTCCGTTTAATGTCATTTTGTGCAGGGACTGTTCTAAACACGGGAAACACGTGGCACTTCACAGGCATACTACAGACACCCCCCAGGCACCATATTTAAAGGAATATTTCACTTTTTTTTTTTCACTTTAATCGTCATTAAAATCAGTGTTCCCGCCAAAACGGCAGTTTTTAAAACTTTTTTTTGCAGTGACCCATGTCCCCTGAGGCAGGATTCAGGTCCCCAAACCCTTTTTAGGACACTATCTTGCATATTAGCCGTTAAAATTAGCACTTTCCATTTCGAACGTTCGAGTCCCATAGACTTCAATGGGGTTCTAACGTTCGTACCGAACGTGGGGGTCGTTCGCAAGTTCTGGTGCGAACCGAACCGGGGGGTGTTCGGCTCATCCCTACTGGAGAGGCACTGGCTAGTATCAGAGCCAGATACACACAGCTTACATACTCCATGAATGCTAGAGCGAGAGCAATAATTCTAGCACTAGACCTACTCTGTAACTCTAAACATGTAACCTGTAAAAACATTTAAAGCGTCGCCTATAGAGATTTTTAAGTGCTGAAGTTTTGCGCCATTCCACAAGTGTGCGCAATTTTAAAGACATGTTAGGTATCTATTAACTCGGCTAACACCATCTTTCATAGTATGCAAAGAAATCTGGCTAACTTTCGTGTTTTTGTTTTTTTTTTTTTATTCATGAAACAGTTTCTTTCCAAAATGACAGCGCAAACCCTGTGTAACATAAAAAGTTGCATTGACCACCAATTTTTTCCCTAGGGTGTTTGCTAAAACAATAAGGTTTAATAAGGTCCATTGGCATGGACCATAGAGTCAGTACATGCACTGAAACCTGGCTGTAAGACCCCTTTCACACCACGCCGCCCATAGCGTTGGCGGTAAAACTGCGCTATTTTTAGCGGCGTTTTCCCGTTGGATTTGCTGTGCATTTCAGCCACTAGCGGGTCGCTTTTACTCCCGCTAGCAGCTGAGAAAGGGTTAAAACTCCCGGCAATATGCCACAATAGCGACGTTTTGCCGGCGGTATTACAGCGCTGCCCCATTGATTTCAATGGGGAGCAGTGGTGGAGAAGCAGTAAACACACCGCTCCAAAGAAGCTGCTGGCAGGACTTTTCCTGACGTCCTGCCAGTGCACCGCTGCAGTGTGAAATCCCTCGGGCTTTCACACTACAGACAATGGTGCAGCTGTTTTAGGGCGGATTGCAGGCGCTATTTCTAACGCTATAGCGCCTGCAAAACGCCCTGGTGTGAAAGGGGTCTAAAGGCTTTTAAAAGCGTTCCCTATGGATGTTCCATGGGGGGTACTCAATTTTAAAGCTTGATATGTTTGGTATCTATTTACCTGGCTTAACATCGTATTTTATTTTTTACCCGAAAAATGGGTATCATATTGTGTGTGTTCACTAAAACTTTATTAAAATGTATTTTTGTTTAGTTCTCTAACAAAAAAAATGCAGATTTGTACAGAATTGGCTTGGGCAGCTAGTGGTTAATGATTTAATGAATTTGCTCATTATTTTATTGAATTGTTTATTAAAGCTGGCTAAAGATGACTTGAATTTCATCTGATTCAGCAGAAATCAAAAATTCGGGGTTGGGTTTGCAGGACTACCAGGCTCACCAAAATTGGAGGTAAAAATTGACTGCATCAAATTAGATGGCAGTGTCATTGTATTCAGGCAGCCTCAGGTGCTGCGGCTACCTTAATATAATAGCCGGCAGTGGAGATGCCTCCATCCAAGCTATTTAGCAATTGACTGTTTTTTGGGCTAAACAAGAGAAAGGGAGCTATGCATGGCTAGCATAAGAAGAACCCTCTTCTAGCAGAAGCCTATTTCTCTCCCAACACTAGAAAACACATTTTTAGCCTCTTTAGCGTCCAACAAGACGCCCAAAATGCGCACCATCCTGTCATTCTGTCCCAGCCAGTTCTTCAATTTGGTCTTGAGGTTTCAGTGTTTCACGCAACAAGTCCAGCAGGAATTGTGTCAGTGGAAGCATTTTCCAGTCGCTGCTTCCAAGGGTGGCAGTCTGGCCATTAATCTTTAATGAATGCCGTCCTCTGTGTGATATTGAGCAAATCTACTTATATTTTTAATGGGAAAAATTGCATTATTGAAGATGAAAAATAGCTCTGCTCTAAAGAAAAATAGGCCAAGAAAACAAGACAGTCACTTTGGACTTAATGACCTTTCCTGTTCATGAAATGGCTTATAGACTTTAATTGGAAAAGCTGTCATTTCATTAGCAATATGTAGTATTGCTGCATATATTGATTGGAACATTGTCATCTCCCCGTGCTGGTGTGCGCAGATTTAAAATGAACATTTAATTGTGCCGTTTATATTAATAGCTTTTATTTGGCAGCCTTTCAGGGTTTATGCATGAATTCATTTCTTTGGTTTTTCAGGAGAATAATTGCTGTAAACTATAAAGATTATACAGCGATGAAAGCATCATGATGTTTTCAGGAATGTGATTGGAAGAGGGGTCTGCGCACAAGTCACTGACTGCAGAAAGGTTAGAACTCAGCTTCAAGCAAAAAGCGTTATATGAAGTTGAAATATGAATTTATCTGCCTTTCCTACTGCTAAGAATGTGTAGTTCTTTAAAGGCGGTCTTGTAGTTTAGGCACTCCAGAGACAAACACTGCCAGGTCCCTGACCTCCAGTGGGGTAACCAGTACAGCTTGGTAAGGCTCGCGCCCTTGGAAACAAATAGCATAATATATAATAATTAATATAATATAATACATCAAAATAATAATATATATTAAAATATTATTTAATATAATAATACAAGTGTTGTTTATTTTTTTTATTTTGTTTTGTTTTTTTTGAAAATGCAAAAAGTCAAGGGTCATGCATCTTATTTCCCTGTGTAGAAAATATATTGCCGTTTCTACTGCTAAAAATGGGGGATTTTTTGGGGGCTTATATCAAACAGGTGCCACATTCTATTTAGAAGAATCATATAGGAAGAAAAATCGACATATACATGCCAAACAGACTTTTAAGGCACCACTCAAAAATTTATAAAAAAAAAAAAAACATTATTTTATTTAAATTCGCATGAGCTATTTTAATATTTTAATATTTTAATGAAATAAAATAATCCATTTTTTACATATTTTTTAGTGGGTATTTGAAAGTCCATTTAGCATGTATATATTTTTCTTCCTATATGATTCTGCAGTTTATAGTAGTTGACTGCCAATGACCAAAGTATTTTACATTTTTAAAAGGAGAGTGCGGCCTACAACCTGTTGCCTTAGGTCCCCTGTATGATTTGTCATGCGTTGTCCATCACGTGACAATGTGAAACAAGTGAGTCTCATTATTTTCTGTGAAACCCGTTCATGCCTATGGAATACGCATCTGAGCAACTTAGAAAGAGGTGCCGGCGCTTCTTTTTTTTGTGCTTTTCTGGCCATAATGTAAGCGCCTGAAAAATGCATTAATACTATTTATTTATTCATTACAGCGCCATCAATTTATGCAGCACTTTACATATATAGTGTGCAGTCACATCAGTCCCCTCCCTCGAGGAGCTTACAATCTCAGGTCCCTAACTCACATTTACAGTGGGGAGAACAAGTATTTGATACACTCCCTGATTTTGCAGGTTTTCCTACTTACAAAGCATGTAGAGGTCTGTAATTTTTATCATAGATACTCTTTAACTGTGAGAGATGGAATCTAAAACAAAAATCCAGAAAATCACATTGTATGATTTTTAAGTAATTAATTAGCATTTTATTGCATGACATCCGTATTTGATACATCAGAAAAGCAGAACTTAATATTTGGTATAGAAACCTTTGCTTGCAACTACAGCGATCATACGTTTACTGTAGTTCTTGACCAGGTTTGCACACACTGCAGCAGGGATTTTGGCCCACTCCTCCATACAGACCTTCTCCAGATCCTTCAGGTTTTGGGGCTGTCACTGGGCAATACAGACTTTCAGCTCACTCCAAAGATTTTCTCTTGGGTTCAGATCTGGAGACTGGCTAGGTAACTCCGGGACCTTGAGATACTTCTTATGGAGCCACTCCTTAGTTGCCCAGGCTGTGTGTCCAACACAAATCCCCCCCCATCACCTTGTGGCACAACCGCCCCCCCCCCCCCACCCCACACACACACACACACTCACTTGATACCACAATACCCAGGGCAGCCACCCCCTGCCCACCCCTTGTCCCAGCCCTGGTGCCCAGGTTGGAAAAGAAAAGCACAAAAATACATAAAAAGTAACTTGAAAAAACATCTAAATGCATAAAAAAACCTGCAGAAAATGCAGAGGCACAAGTGTGAACCCATCCTAATACTGTACAAAGAAAAAATGTTTGACACTCATTTTTAATGGCAATGCTTGTGCAAAGACTCCGTCTGAAAAAAAGCTTTCCTTGGAGAAATATTGAGACTCAATGCAATTATTCCTCCCTTTGAAATTAAGAAGCTTAACAAATTACAGCGATTGCTCGTGATGTGAGGAATTTTGAGCATGACCTAATGGTCGATCGCGGGGCTAATATTGCACATGTGCTTGTTTTAATTGGCTCTCATGTGTTCAAATGGATTGGTACACTTTTAGGTCTCATACACGAAGGGCACCTGTTTCTGCCCCTCTGAACATCAGGATTCCTGGCAAGAAAAAGTAAAAAACAATACAAAAAAAAACACTAAAAGCCATATGTTATACACGCGTTAAGACGCATCACGCGTTTGAGCATTAATGCATTCCATTGGCCAAAATGTTCATTTGTTCTATTACTATCTATTATTGGAATTAACACTCAAAGGCTTAAAGCGGGATTCCGCTGCGGTTTTGTTTTTTTCTTACCTGTGTCACTGGTGGGCGATTCCTACCGTCTCTTAGCATTCACGATCGGTGTGTTTTTGACCCCCGGCGTGACGATTTTTTTGCTTTGGATAACTTTTAAAAAAGCAGTCCGGCGGTTTCCATTTTTACTGTGGGCATCTGAAGCCCACAGGCATTTACTTCCTGTATACGATGACGCTGGGCTCCCAGCATCCACCGCTCCATCTCGTGCATGCTCACTGATAGCTATAGTGGTAATGGCAGATACAGCTGCTTGCCCACTTTGAAAATGGCA
Organism: Lithobates pipiens; assembly: GCF_037356315.1. Classification (NCBI taxonomy): domain Eukaryota; kingdom Metazoa; phylum Chordata; class Amphibia; order Anura; family Ranidae; genus Lithobates; species Lithobates pipiens. The sequence goes on along the minus strand of NW_027507755.1, from coordinate 832,900 downwards.
ATTTCGGACACGCCCTCGTCACGTGACCGGCTTCCACCTTCCGAAATCTCACGAGATTTTGGCATTACTATGTCCCCCATGGATTCTTGGGAAATAGCTTAGAAATTTCCCAGGTACCATTGCGAGGCCGATAACCACGCCTACTCCCACGGGAGGACAGCCCGGAAGTCAGCACAAACATCAGAAATATAAGGTAAGTACTGAATAATATTTTATTTAAGTGTTCATTACTGTAAGTATGTTAGCATGTGCTTTAAATAAGAAGAAGAAAAAAATTTAGGTACAGAACCGCTTTAATGTGCCTAAATGCGTTTAGGCATGTCAGGCACTTTTTCTGCTCTTTAGTTCCTCTTTTGAACATGCCTTGGTGGGTTGTTTTTTTTTCAGATTGTACACACTCCTCTTCTAATACACCTTTTGGATGGAGACCTACATTATATTGTCAAAAGTATTGGGTCACCTGCCTTTAAAGGCAACCCAGTCTTCATTCGTAGGGTTCAATATTGACTTGTCCCACCCTTTGCAGCTATACAAGCTGTAAAAGAAAAGTGAGAAACAGAAATCCTCTAGTTAGGTCTCATGCACGATCATGCATGATTTAGACCAGTGCACAAAGCAAGGTTCATAAAGACATGGATGAGCGAGTTTGAGGTGGAGGAAATTGACTCGCCTGCACAGAGACCTGACTTCAACCCCATAGAACACCCTTGGGATGAATTATTGCAGAGATTATGAGGCAGGCCTTCTCATCCAACATCAGTGCCTGAACTCACAAATGCTCTTCTGGAAGACAGGTCAGACATTCCCATAGACACGCTCCTAAACCTTGTGGACAGCCTTTCCAGAAGAGTTGAAGCTGTTATAGCTGCAAAGGGTGGGCCAACTCAACATTGAACCCTATGGACTAAGACTGGGATGCCATTAATGTTCATTTGCGTGTAAAGGCAGGCATCCCAATCAGAGGCGGCTCTCTAATTAGGCATATTAGGCGGTCGCCTTAGGCCCCGCACTGCGAGCCTGATCTGTCTAATTAGAGAGCCACTTCTGAGGCTGACAGCTCCGGATCACAGAGAGAGACACTCAGCAGGGCTGGCCACTGGCGTTAGTATAAGGCCACCTTAGGGGGGCAGGAGAGGGGGGCACTGAAGCTGATGGTCCTTCAAGTGCTTATGCCGGCACCGCCCTGCTCAGCAAAGCAGACATCAGACCGGTAACATGCAGCGCCGGGCACTGCAAGCTTCAGCTTCCACACTAACTTTCATGAGCTTCCGCGGCCCCTCCTCCTCCCACATGAAAGGCAGATGATGGCCTTTCATTTCAGCACATCGATCAGTTGCTGCTTCTATCCAAGAGAATCTCCTCCCACGTGGGCGGTACACTGAAGTCCGAGCAAATCCTTTGCAGTGGGTCTGTACACGTTTATCACAGCACAGTTTTGTTGGATTTTTTTGTGTGACATGTATGTTTTATGCTTATTATTTATTGTACCAGCACTTCGGAATGTACATATATTACTTATTCTTGATATCTCTATCACACTATATAACATTTTACTGTGGTACAAACTTTTATAATGGATGTTCTTTTCTTTCTTTCCCCAGTGACAGCTTGTCAGAATAGCTAGGATCTGTGAGAGCAGCTCTGTATTATACATTACTGTCCCTATACCATACTCTCCTGCCCCCTGTACTGTGCCCCCTTACCCTCCCCTTGTACTGTACTCTCCTGCCCCCTGTACTGTGTACACTTACCCTCCCCCTGTACTGTACTCTCCTGCCCCCTGTACTGTGTACACTTACCCTCCCCCTGTACTGTACTCTCCTGCCCCCTGTACTGTGCCCCCTTACCCTCCCCTTGTACTGTACTCTCCTGCCCCCTGTACTGTGTACACTTACCCTCCCCCTGTACTGTACTCTCCTGCCCCCTGTACTGTGCCCCCTTACCCTCCCCTTGTACTGTACTCTCCTGCCCCCTGTACTGTGTACACTTACCCTCCCCCTGTACTGTACTCTCCTGCCCCCTGTACTGTGTACACTTACCCTCCCCCTGTACTGTACCCTCCTGCCCCCTGTACTGTGTACACGTACCCTCCTACCCCCTGTACTGTGTACACTTACCCTCCCCCTGTACTGTACCCTCCTGCCCCCTGTACTGTGTACACTTACCCTCCCCCTGTACTGTACCCTCCTGCCCCCTGTACTGTGTCCACTTACCCTCCCCCTGTACTGTACCCTCCTGCCCCCTGTACTGTGTCCACTTACCCTCCCCCTGTACTGTACCCCCCTTCCCCCTGTACTGTGTACACTTACCCTCCCCCTGTACTGTACACTCCTGCGCCATGTACTGTGTCCACTTACCCGCCCCCTGTAGTGTACCCCCCTGCCCCCTGTACTTTGTCCACTTACCTTCCCCCTGTACTTTGTCCACTTACCCTCCCCCTGCACTGTACTCTCCTGCCCCCTGTACTGTGTCCACTTACCCTCCCCCTGTACTGTACCCTCCTACCGCCTGTACTGTGTCCACTTACCCTCCCCCTGTACTGTACCCTCCTGCCCCCTGTACTTTGTCCACTTACTCTCCCCCTGTACTGTTCCCTCCTGCCCCCTATACTGTGTCCACTTACCCTCCCCCTGTACTGTACCCTCCTGCCCCCTGTACTTTGTCCACTTACCCTCCCCCCTGTACTGTTCCCTCCTGCCCCCTGTACTGTATCCACTTACCCTCCCTCTGGACCCTCCTTATACAGTTAATTTTTAGTGCTTGAATTTTTTGTCCTATTATGGGCATGAGGGGGGTCTCATGTTTAAGTTTTGCCTAAGGCCTCACAAAGCCTAGAGCCGCCTCTGATCCCAATACTTTTGACAATATAGTGTGGGTTTAAAAGTGTAAAAGTGGCATTTTTTTAAGCAGAGTGTGCATGAGACCTAACGAGAGGACTTCTGCTTCTCACTTTTCTTTTAATTCTTTTATTATTTTCAATGGAACAAAATATTGAACACTATCAAAAACAGAGGCATTGGTGGAGAGGGTATTAAGTAATGGCTAGTCTGGGTTTTATATGAACTGAAGGACCTCATTTAAAAGAAATAAATGCCAACTTTTCATCAGAAGATATTTTATTAGTTTCCAGCTCATTTTAGTCTTGAGGAAGATTTCTCTTAAAGCAGAATTGAAGTAAAAAACAGCCTATTAAAAGATTAAAGAGAAAGTAGCATATGTTGCAATACTCTCTTAAATCCAGAGCTGTCCCTTGCTTACCATGACAAGATGCCCTCAGTCATCCAGATCCAATGACATGTATTATTTTAAATAACAAACCTGTCATACTTACCTTCCCTGTGCAATGGTTTTGCACAGAGTAGCCCCAATCCTCCTCTTCTGTGATCCCCTGCTGGCGTTCATGGCTCCTCCCCCACGCCAAGTGCCCCCATAGCAATCTGTTTGCTATGGGGGCACTTGTGCATGCTCAATCCCAAGTTGCACTCTGTGTCTCCACCCTGTCCCTTGCTCTCTGCTCATTGGTTGTGGCTGACCTCCATGCCCAGTGAGGAGAGAGAGGAGAGAGTCGCTGCTCTCTGGCAGAGGATTGGATGGAGATCAGGCTTAGGTAATTATTTGGGGGGGGGGGGGCCCTGTTTACACTAGTTTTTTTTACCTTAAAGAAGATGTAAAGTCACAAGGTTTTTTTACCTTCATGCTAAAAATCGCTGATCGCCGCCATTACTAGTCAGTTAAAGGAACGCAGTGCCGTATCGCAAAATATGGCGTGGCCAGAGGGGTGGGAACCTTCCAGCGCTAAAGTCGTTAATGCAGAGAATGCGACTTCTGTACTCTTCTGGAAACTTGTGGCAAAATAATCAAGAGCACTTTAGAATGAAGGGGTTTTGTTGGATATTGAGAGTCAGTAGGCTCTTTATTGTACTGTCCTACTTACAGTATATGCATTTTTTTCAGTGTTGTATTGAACTGCATCAGTTTATTATTGTTCTGTAGTGTGCTGATATCTACTGGCAGTTTATAGCCACTGCAACTTGTTTATTTATGTGATTTGGTATCGTCCTCTGACCTCACCTCCTGTTTAGTGCTAGTTAGTTCAGTCCTAACTAGACCCTCCCTGTTTGTTCAATGTTCCTTTACTTAGTGATAGGTTCTTTGCAGAGAAGATCAATGTCTTAAGCCCCATAGACACGATTAGAAATTCTGCCAGCAAAAGTCCGATGAGAGCTTTTTGTCAGAAATTCCAGCCGTGTGTATGCTCCATCAGACTTTTGCTAGCAGAATTCCAGCCAGCAAAAGATTGAGAGCAGGTTCTCTATTTTTCAGTCAGAAAAAGTTCCGATCGGAAATTCCAATTGTCTGTACAAATTCTGACGCGCAAAATTCATACGCATGCTCGGAAACAATTTGACGCATGCTCAGAAGCATTGAACTTCATTTGCTCAGCTAGGCGTAGTATTGTACGTCACTGCGTTCTTGACGATCGAAAGCTCAGAGAACTTTTGTGTGACCGTGTGTATGCAAGGCAAGCTTGAGCGGAATTCCATCGGAAAAAACATCCAAGTTTTTTCAGACGGAAAATTTGTTCGTGTGTACAATGCATTAGGCTCCATTCACACCTGGGTGTTCTGGATCACGGGTGGCAAGACGCTCAAGTAAAAAAACCTAAAAAGCTAAAAAAAAATATCGCTGCAGATTACTCAAGTGGGAATGAAGCCTAATGCCCTGTACTCACAGTCGGACTTTCCGATGGAAAATGTGCGATCGGATCGTGTTGTCGGAAATTCCGATGGTGTGTGGGCTCCATCGGACTTTCTCCGTCGGAATTTCCGACACACAAAGTTTGAAATCTGGATCTAAAATTTTCCGACAACAAAATCCAATTGTTTAAATTCTGATCGTGTGTATACAATTCCCACACACAAAGTGCCATGCATGCTCAGAATAAATTAAGAGATGAAAGCTATTGGCTACTGGCCTCTTTATAGTCCCGTCGTACGTGGTTTATGTCACCTCGTTCTGAACGCTCTGATTTTCTGACTGTGCGACTGTGTGTATGCTAGACAAGTTTGTGCCAAAATCCGTCGGAAAAAATCAGACAGATTTTGTCATTGGAATGTCCGACCGTGTGTACAGGGCATTATGCCGCGTACACACGATCAAATTTTCCGACGGGAAATGTTGGATGTGAGCTTGTTGGTGGAAAGTCCGACCGTGTGTACACTCCATTGGACAATTGTTGTTGGACTTTCCTCCAACAAATGTTGGCTAGCATGTTCTCAAATTTTCCACCAACAAATGTGTGTTGTCGGACTTTCCTCCAACAAATGTTGGCTAGCATGTTCTCAAATTTTCCACCAACAAATGTGTGTTGTCGGACTTTCCGATCGTGTGTAGACAAGTCCATGGGACAAAAGTCCAAGGTACAAACACGCATGCTCGTAATCAAGGACGAGCTAGAATCACTCGGTCTTGTACAACTAGCGTTTGTAATGGAGATATCACATGACTACTGAACCTCCTTTTTTATCAGCTCACCATACTTCTTGTACTTCACTACATTCGTAATTGTTGGCCAACATTTGTTTGACCGTGTGTATGCCAGACAAGTTGGAGCCAACAACCTTCAAACAAAATTCCACAGTTTTGTTGTCGGAAAGTCGGATCATGTGTACAGGGCTTGACACTTGGATTGGAAAAAACATCCTCTAAACTGCAATTATCTGTAAAGTAAAATTGTGATGGGCTCAATTTTTGTGTCTTATTGAAGATGTAAGCTGCCTGTGGATGGTACCAAGTCAGCAGATGACCATAATTACTGGACAGACTGGGTCTAAGGAAATAGACCAATGCAAATAATAGAATTTGAAACATTTATAGTTTGGGGCAGGGTTTCTCAACCAGGGTTCCTCCAAAGGTTGCTAGGGGTTCCTTGAGCAATTTTTCCCTCTCAGATAAGTTCCCAGTGACGCCAATGATTTTTTTAGCTATCTGTAGGGGGGGGAATCTTCAAGACCATAGATGTAAGGAGCACTTTTCCACTGACCATTACACCAATGTATCATGAGTTGTAGATATAGCCATTTTTAACCGGGGTTCCCTGAGACCGAGGTTTTTTTTTTCAAGGGTTCCTCTGTGTTGAAAAGGTTGAGAAAGTCTGGTTTAGGGAATATAAAGTGATTCTACTTTTCTCTTGTTTGGCAATCTATACATTTGAAAAGCTGCCCCCTTTCCACCTCTAATATTGCATTTTATCGTTAGCTTTGACTAATATTATCACAGGATAGGTAAGTGGGAAGAATTGTGCAAAAGGTCATCATTATTCAAGTATGCATAGGGTAGCATGATGTCTAAATACAGAACTCAAGGTGATCCTTTAAGAATAATAAGCCCTAAAATATTAACTATTCTTAGAATAGATTTCCTGTTTAAATCTTTTGTGATGTAAATGTTGTAAAAACTTTTTTTTATGCTGTCTCTGAGACGTATAATACCCTCTCACATTGTATCATATGTGCTACTTGGGAGAAGAATGTATAATTAATTTATGCAAATGAAATCGCTGTATTCACCTAGCCCGACAATGTACAGTACATTTGCTACAAGTGATGCAGAGGGAGATATTGTTCTAACTTAATGACATAGACATAATCCGAGCAGTGATATGCAATAATAGAATACCTTGACTGCTGCCAAAATAAATTAAGAAATAAATGTAAGACTTTTTTTTATTTTATTTTTACGACAGGTGCGTTGTAGGCAATTGATGTGTCAGTCTCCAAGGAAATAACGTTATAAATAACGGGATATAGATATTAGACATTGGTCAAGGGTGTGGATGTGATTCAACTGCTAAAATAACTTTTTTATATAATATAAATTCTCAGTTCATCCAAGCATGCAGGTTTATGTCAGTAGAGGAGAGTAGGTAGGGAAATGCAGGATCTAGCTCAGTTATTGGGACAATTATTATCCAGAATGTTCAATTACTAGCTCCCCAGAGTATGGGTAGCTGCCCATTCTCTAGTGATCAGGTGGCATTGGTAACACCAATCAATTTTTTTTATTTTTTTTGGTGCTGTTGTGACAGTGCGAGTCCCTGCCACTATGTGAATATAGGTTTTGAAGATAGAAATGACACAGGACTCTTAAAAAAGTCAGATTGAGATGCTCCAGCATGTGTTTTGTGAGCAAAGAAAACTGTGTCTTAACCACTTTCAGACCAGACTATTTTGCTGGCCAAAGACCAGACCACTTTTTGCGATTCGCCACTGCGTCACTTTACCTGACAATTGCGCGGTCATGCGACGTGGCTCCCAAACAAAATTGTCATCTTTTTTTCCCACAAATGGAGCTTTCTTTTTGTGGTATTTGATCACCCCTGCGGTTTTTATTTTTTGCGCTATAAACAAAAATAGAGTGACAATTTTGAAAAACAAACGCATTATTTTTTACTTTTTGTTATAATAAATATCCCCCAAAAATATATAAAAAAAAAATTTCCCTCAGTTAAGGCCGATACGTATTCTTCTACATATTTTTGTTAAAAAAATCGCAATAAGCGATTATTGATTGGCTCGCGCAAAATTTATAGCGTTTACAAAATAGGGGATAGTTTTATGGCATTTTTATTATTTTTTTTTACTAGTAATGGTGGCGATCAGCGATTTTTATTGTGACTGCGACATTATGGCGGACACATCGGACATTTTTGACACATTTTTGGGACGATTGTCATTTATACAGCAATCAGTGCTATACAAATGCAGTGAAGGGGTTAACCAGTGGGTGGCAGTGTAGGGGTTAAGTGTTCCTAGGGGTGTGTTACTAACTGTTGGGGGCTGGGCTTTCATTTAGTAAACACTGATCTCTGCTCCAATCACATGGAGCAGAGATCAGCGTCACTAGTTGCTAGGCAGAACAGGGAGATGCTGTTTACAACAGCATCTTTCAGTTCAGCCGCCCCGTGAGACGATCGCGGGTATGCCCGTGGGCGATCGAGTCCGCGGGACCCGCGACCGGACTCACAGGGGTCCCTCGCGATGGCAGGGCGGCATTAAAGATTAGACGTACCTGTACGCCAATATGCCTGCCCGTGCCATTCTGCCGACGTACATCGGCGTGCACTGGTTGGGAACTGGTTACAGTGATATTAAAGTGGATAAAAAAAATAACAAACATGTAATAACAAACTTACCTGCTCTGTGCATTGGTTTTTCACAGAGCAGCCCCAATCCTCCTCTGTTTGGGTCCCCCAACGGCGCTCCTGGCCCCTCCCTCCTGTCAAGAGCCCCCCGGAGCAAGCAGAGATCCATTTACACACAGAGATGTGGCTTGGCCCCGCCCCCTTGCTATACTCATTGGGTCACTGGCTGTGATTGACAGCAGCGGGACCAATGGTGCCCTCTGCTGTCTCAGCCAATAAGGAGGGAGAGTTCACAGACAGCCGCTCCTGCACATCACTGGAACGTGCTGGGGCTCAGGTATGTATTAGGGGCCGGGGGGGGGGGGGGAACTGCTGCGCACAGAAGGTTTTTTTTATCTTAATGCATAGAATACATTAAAGTGGTTGTGAAGGCAGAAGTTTTTATTATCTTAAAGGGGTTGTAAAGGTTCATTTTTTATTTTCTAAATAGGTTCCCTTAAGCTAGTGCATTGTTGGTTCACTTACCTTTTTTTTTTGTGGTTGAACTGGATGGACTTGTGTCTTTTTTCAGCCTGACTAACTATATGTAACTATGTAACCTTTTCCTTCGATTTCCCTTCTAAATGTTTTTTTTTTCTTTGTTTGCTTTGTCTGAATTTCTCACTTCCTGTTCCTCCTCAGTAAGCTGTTCAGTAAGCTGTTCTTGCTGACTAAACACCGCTCAGATGATGGTGTAAAGTTTACTGAGGAGAAAGAGGAAGGGATAAATTCAGACAAAGAAAAAAAACATTTAGAAGGGAAATCGAAGGAAAAGGTAAGTGAACCAACAATGCACTAGCTTAAAGGAAACTATTTAGAAAATAAAAAACAAAGCTTTACAACCTCTTTAATGCATTCTGTGCATTAAGATAAAAGCCTTTCTTTGTGCAGCAACCCCCTTAAGCCCCCTTAATACTTACCTTAGCCCCATCTCAATCCAGCAATGTGCACGAGTGCCTTGGCCATCCAGGCAATCCCTCCTGATTGGCTGAGACACAGCAGCCCACCATTGGCTCTCTCTGCTGTCAAAGTCAGTTAGCCAATGAGGAGAGCTAGGGGGTGTGGCTGAACCGTGGCTCAATGTCTGAATGGACACACAGAGCTGTGGCTCGGCATGGGTGTCCCATAGCAAGCTGCTTGCTGTGAGGGCACTCAACAGGAGGGAGGGGTCAGGAGCTCCGGCGGGGCACCCGAGAAGAAAAGGATCTTAGCTGCTCTGTGCAAAACCACTACACAGAGCACGTAAGTATAACATGCTTGTTATTTTTAAAGAAAAAAAAAAACAGACTTTTGTATCCCTATAAGATAAAAAAAACCTTCTGCCTTTAGAACCACTTTAAGTTTCCTCTAGGTTTGGCAGTTCAGGATTGGAGCCTGGATTATGAAGGTTCTAAAATAAAATTGAGTCCTGTCTTCCTGAGAAGTGGGGGAGCCCAGGATGCTGGGAGAACCTTATTCAGTGAGGCCAGGAGTGGGGCCTGAGCAGTAAAATATTATAATCCAAGACGGAGATAGTCTGAGGAGCCCATGGTCGGGCAGCTCGGGGAGACCCAAGCAAGCAGCAGTGCTGATGACTAAAGAATCAGGTGGCTCGGCATTTGTTGTTAATGCTGTTTTGTGTGATGCTGAAACCCCTGAGTGGGCAACCTGTTGGCGCTGTACTTTTTCTTTGTTTTTCCCTCTTTAATAAAAGAGGGCTATCAGGCTATTAAACATAGTTTGGACTAACGTGAACTCACTTCAAATCTACCATGAGAGCTAAACATTCCCCATCCCATATCACACTGTGTATTGGTTTGTCATCATGCACTTTCTCCCCTGCAAACAAGATATAGCCCTCCCATTGCCATAGACTGGCCCCTGCAATGAGTAGGCCTGACATGCAGGGTTTTCTCATTGTAAGTCTGAAGGAGGGAGCCGCTGTATGCAGGATGGCAGCTGGTGCTAGAGAATGATCTTCTTCCCAAAGGTGCCTGTATAGTCTCGGCCATGATGTCACTACAAGAAGCAATGGGGGGAATGGAGCCTTCAAGGTAGGTGACCACTAAACACCAATGATGGGGCACTCTTTCCAACTGACACCGGGATCATTAGTCCTCTCAATGACACAGGGGCACAATTTCTCTCTCTGACAAATAGATATCATTCCTTCCACTAACACAGGGACATCATTCCTCCCACTAACACAGGGGAATCATTCCTCCCACTGACACAGGGAACCATTCTTCCCACTGACACATGGGAACCATTCTTCCCACTGACACAGCGGAATCATTCTTCCCACTGACACAGGGGAACCATTCTTCCCACTGACACAGGGGAACCATTCTTCCCACTGACACAGCGGAATCATTTTTCCCACTGACACAGGGCAACCATTCTTCCCAGTGACACAGTGGAATCATTATTGCCACTGACACATGGAAACCATTCTTCCCAGTGACACATGGGAACCATTCTTCCCACTGACACGGGTGAACCATTCTTCCCACTGACACATGGGAACCATTCTTCCCACTGACACATGGGAACCATTCTTTCCACTGACACATGGAAACCATTCTTCCCACTGACACGGAGGAACCATTCTTCTCACTGACACATGGAAACCATTCTTCCCACTGACATGGAGGAACCATTCTTCCCACTGACACGGAGGAACCATTCTTCCCACTGACACGGGGGAACCATTCTTCCCACTGACACGGAGGAACCATTCTTCCCACTGACACGGGGGAACCATTCTTCCCACTGACACATGAGAACCATTCTTCCCACTGACACATGGAAACTATTCTTCCCACTGACAGGGGGGAACCATTCTTCCCACTGACATGGGGGAACCATTCTTCCCACTGAGACGTTGGAACTATTCTTCCCACTGAGACGGGGAAACTATTCTTCCCACTGACGCGGGGGAACCATTCTCCCCACTGAGACAGGGGAACTATTCTTCCCACTGACATGGGGGAACCATTCCTCCCACTGACACATGGGAACCATTCTTCCCACTAACACAGGGGAACCATTCTTCCCACTGACACATGGAAACCACTCTTCCCACTGACACAGGGGAACCATTCTTCCCACTGACACAGCGGAATCATTCTTCCCACTGACACAGGGGAACCATTCTTCCCAGTGACACAGTGGAATCATTATTGCCACTGACACATGGAAACCATTCTTCCCAGTGACACATGGGAACCATCCTTCCCACTGACATGGGTGAACCATTCTTCCCACTGACATATGGGAACCAATCTTCCCACTGACACATGGGAACCATTCTTCCCACTGACACAGGGGAACCATTCTTCCCACTGACACAGGGGAACCATTCTTCCCACTGACACATGGGAACCATTCTTCCCACTGACACATGGGAACCATTCTTTCCACTGACACGGGGGAGCCATTCTTCCCACTGACACGGGGGAACCATTCTTCCCACTGACACATGGGAACCATTCTTCCCACTGACACATGGGAACCATTCTTCCCACTGACACATGGGAACCATTCTTCCCACTGACACGGGGGAGCCATTCTTCCCACTGACACGGGGGAGCCATTCTTCCCACTGACACGGGGGAGCCATTCTTCCCACTGACACGGGGGAGCCATTCTTCCCACTGACACAGGGGAACCATTCTTCCCACTGACACATGGGAACCATTCTTCCCACTGACACATGGGAACCATTCTTCCCACTGACACAGGGGCACAATTTTACCACTAAAAGGGCCATTTATTATAACCACAGTCAAACGTTACCAGGGCAATTTTTGTTCCCACTGACCACCAATTTAGAGGACATTTTTATTCCCACTGACCACCAATGTAGGAACAATTTTTATTCCCACTGACCACCAATTTAGGGGCAATTTTTATTCCCACTGACCACCAATGTAGGGGCATTTTTTTACTCCTATTGACTACCAATGTAGGGCCTTTTTTTTTTTTTTGCTACCATTAATCACAGTCCAACATAACATGTTGAAACGTGTACTTAGTTTAAAACGTTTAGGCACCCCTAAATTATAACCACCAGTAGCAACTACCAACAATAGTACCACCACTAGTAAACACAAAATATATGCAAAGGATACATAGTGACTGAAAATTTTAGTTGCTTTTATATTCTTTAGTAAATACTCCACCCCAAGAGTATATAATATACATACAGTAACTTTTCTAACATTTACATCCATTCACAGATATCACAGGGCCAACTATAACATTAAAGGGCCTGCCACTCTAAAGCCGCGTACACACGGGTGGACTGTATGGCCAACTTAGTCCGTCGAAACACATTTCAGCGGACAGTCCGCTCGTGTGTGGGCTTCAGCTGACTTTTTCAGCGTGCAGCCTGGCGTACTAAGTATTTCGGAATTTCCGTAATACTGTCCGTCATACTTTGGTTTCAGCGGACAATCCGCTCGTCAGTAGGCTAGTTTGACGGACTAAGAATGGCGCATGCTCAGAAAGGATTTACACGGCGAAAGGTTGCATTGCTGTGTATTGGACTTCCTATTTCTAGTCCCGTCGTACGTGCTGTACACGTCATCGCGCAAGCTTTCGACTGACTGTTTGTGCATCCATGTGTGGTCAAGTCCGTTCATTCGAAAGTATGACGGACTGTCCATCGGATTGTATGACGGACTAAGTAGGCCATACAATCCGCCCGTGTGTACGCAGCTTTATCTGCCAATCCCTCCACTGACTTCTACTCACCAAACGATTAGATTTCAAAATACTAGCAGCATAGAGTAATTCACAACTCTGCCCTAAGCTACATAACTAAACTTGTCTTGAAATGTCACCCAAACCAACCTTTACCCCTCTCAATACTACCGTCTAGGTCCCTCATCACCTGCAGGACTTGTCCAGAACCTCTCCCATTCTCTGGGACTCCCTACCTCAACCGTTTCTGCTATCTCCTACTCTGCTTGTCTTTAGAAGATCCTCATCTCTTCAGGGAAGCCTACCTCACCTCTCTTTAAAAATGTACTTTCCCCGCCAACTCATCCGCCACACAGTTATTGCCTTTTTGTTTGTCTCCCTTGCCCCTCCCTTTTGGATTGTAAACTCACCTAACAATCTTGTCTTGAATTGTAGTATAACTGTTGTACGAGATATACTGTCTCTAATCAGAAGCAAGCAAAACTTTTGTAGGAAATGTTGAGATTTGCATATAACTTAAACTGTCGTTTAATATCACAATCTGAAATTTTACTACTACTGTGGCTGTCTCCGGACCATGTTTTGGGGATTTTTAACTTATTAATAGATACTTTAGTTACTCTAGTTTTTTAGCCATTATTCAGAGTGTTGGGGTTGTTTCTCTGAAGGCAATTTTTCTTGATATGCTTAGTCTGAAGTGTCCACGTTTGTGACAAGTTTTTGTAAAGGAAAGCAAAGTGGACTTTTATTGAAAATTTGTCTGCTAGGTTTACTGGCTAATTAACAGTTTAGTGATTGATTTCACTTGCTGCCTAGAATTGCTCTTTAATGTAATTACGATAAATTGCTCATTATAATGCTGTTCCCTGTATGCAAAAGAAGCCATCAGAGAACAGAGCAGATTATATGGGTTCCGGTCCCTTGCTTAAAGCTTAAGTTTAGTTGTTTTTTTTTATTCACACAAGGGATATTACGTACAGTCAATGCAATGTGTCAGCCGTTTTGTGGATGTGGATTTAGTTGAAAACCTCTTCCTCTATCCTTGCCACCACAATCTCCCGGTGCCGCAGAGGTTAATAAAACAGAGGGATCTATCACATGCACTTATTAAGAGTGTCGACTATGCCAGACTATTCTGCCTCCCTCCTCCATTCATAGAAGCAGTACTAAAGCTTCTATGAATGAAAAATGATCTATGAATGGAGGAGGGGGCCTTTCATGCATCTGCACAACTTCAATTCAATTTAAATTTCCATTAATGGAACCTAGAGTACAGCTTCTATGAACAGAGGAGGCGGATGGAAATTGCAGGCATAGTTGGCACTCTTGATGACTCCATATGGCAAGTCCTTCTGCTTGATCAGCCCCTATGGCTTTAAATACTATTTCTCATACAAAACCTCATTTGTGATGATTATTATACTTCATTTGGGAAATGTGTGGTTGTTGTTTGAGTTGGGCTGTTTCACAATGGATAACGCCCAGTCAGGCAGATAGACAGTCCCTGGAAACCTCACGTGTCATAACTGCTAGTATCCAGTTGGGAAACGTGGGGGTATTCTATGTGTTGGACTTTTTCACAATGGATTACGCCAAGTCTTGCTGGGAGACCCATCCTGAAAACCTCACATCACCATTGATAGCTTCCAGTTGGGAAATGTAGCGGCATTCTTTGCGTTGAACTGTTGGACAATTTATGAAGTCCAGGCTGGCAGAGAAAGACTACTCCTGTGCCTTCAGTTGTCCTACTGTATTTATATAACATCAAAAGCTATTTCCAGAAATGATTCCCATCATTCTGTAGCTACAAAATCACTTGCACACTACAGGATCTGTTTAGATGAAAGCCAATTAAGCTCCCATGACGCCCTCACAATATGTCCTTCATGAGTCCTTCATGAGATGTAGTACCATGAAGTAAGGAAGAAAGTTTTTGAATTATTAGGGAGAACTTAAAGTGGTTGTAAAGTAAGGGCAGGATAACTGCCAGCCCCTTTGTTATACCAAGGTATAATACACAGTGTAAATGTTTGTGTAAAATGATGTTGATAAATACCTTATTTCAGATCACCTCTATGTATTCATGTGGCCTCCCGCTGCTCTCCTCCCTGATCTAAGGGCTACAACGGGAGGTCCTGAGATCCTCCTCTTATGTCAGCCAGGTGGGGAGGGTAGGGGAGGAGATCGCTCACACACAGGAGCTGAGAGGCGTACTGAGGGGGAGAGGGGGAGAAAGGAGACTGCGGGATGACAGAGGCAGATAAACTGACCACGGTATAATGGATCATCAGCCATGATTACTGTGGGCAGTTTACATAGGGGGGGGGGGCACAGGAACAGGCAGGATCAACCAGGTTTTTTTACAGCATATAAAGGGACAGCATGGTGTGTGAGGGGATGAGGAGGAGGCGGAGAGGAGAGGAGAGGAGAGGAGGGGAGCATCACCGAGAGAGAGAGTGAAATCTGATATGGCCAATACGCAGTAATTTCATGGATGAATTACAATTTTTGTGAACTAAACAATCTTCCTGACATTAGCTCGGTTTCCAGTCCCTGTTTGTGGAACCCTCAGGAATCGGTAGCTGTTCTCGTATTCTATTCTGAAACGTGAATACACTTTATGGTCGGGCACGCTGCTTGGAAAATTACAGACACTTGAACCAGATTTCCGTTGCTTGGAAGCTTTGATACAATTGAAAGCCTTTGGGAGGAGTTTTCTGTCCTATTTGATGGTCCATCCGGGAGATTAAGTGGCATTGATTGTGAGCTTGGAATTGCTTCTGTCTGGTAAGCCGCATTTATATTGGTGACCAGCACATCGGTGGTGAAGGAAGATTGCATGGCGCACTGAAATCTGTTGAAGGAGTCACTTTCTTTATTAATTTAAACGGATCGTTGCACTTTTTTGGCCTGGAGCACTTTCTTGGTCACATTAATTTATTCATTAAATCACGTTTGGACTCTAAGATTTAGATTATTATTCAACCAATCATTTTATTTATTTATTTTTTATTTTTTTATCACTATCACGATCTTAATTAATTTAATAATATTGATTTATTTAAAACATTTTAGGAAGTCACGATATCAAATGTTATATTTATATATTTTTCTATTAATTGTTATATTTTATAATTTATGTCACTTTCAAAAATAATTATGAGTTGCGCATGTATTTATTTATAGTATTGATTGATCAGTATATATTTTCTCACTTATCATTGCTTAGAGATCATTATATATTTTCTTACAAAATATTGCAGGAGATTATATGGCAATATATTGATACCTGATACGGTGTTGGAATACTAGTAGGGTAGAGATTAGTGAGGTAGCGCAGTTACTTTTTGTTTTTATCGATTTTTGATGTGTATCACATTTTAATAATTGCGGCTTATATCAAATAGGGTATTTCTTATATTTTTTATTAGTTGATATTTTTAGGTTTAAGCGCAGTATTTTCCCGTTTTTATAGAAAGGGACAGATTAGACAGCAAAAACACTATGCTGTTTAACTTGCTTTAAAAGGTTACAACCTCTTTAAGAACCTTAAAGAACAGCACATAAATACAGACAGTACACAGAAATTGCAAAAAAAGTGGTAATAAGGTTTCAAAGTGAACCAAGGTGCTGCGATGTATCAGTGCTAACCACCCTTTTATAGGATCCAATGGTCTCCATTTATGTTAATCCTGTACACTCACCTCATTCCAACAGTGATTCTTGCTGAACCGTACCTTCTGTTATACGTACTAATTTATTGATTAATGAGGATGAGTACCAAAAGGCCTAAAACCAGTGGTTAACTCCCACTGGTCCTGTAATCAGCTTCACTCTTCATTTTTTAGCATCTAATTTGCACCTCTTGTGTTAGAATGATCTGGCCTAACAGCGGGAGATCTATTCCTGTAATAAACACTGTTGTGTCTGTAGCAATTATCTCAGGTATATGTAACATCCCACTGTACTGTTATCTAAATCAACTCAGCACTGTAAAAAAAAGAAAGTGTACTTGTGCAATCTGGGCGACTAAATGCGCTCTTTATCTTTGTGATCTTTGTCAGTAATTACGTGTTTGTTATGTACAGTAGCAAAGAATAGAAAGCAATGTAAGGTACAGGAATTAAAGTGGGATATGGCAGCTGCCATTGATTACTTTTTCCTTTTACAAGTGTGGGCATCCTCTGCAGCCCTAAAAACAGATTGTTAGGCCGCGTACACACGGGCGGACTGTCTGGCCAACTAAGTCCGTCAGACAATCCGACAGACAGTCCGTCCTACTTTTGAATGAACGGACTTGACCACACACGATGAACAGACAGTCCGCTGAAAGCTTGCGCGATGACGTGTACAGCACGTACGACGGGACTAGAAATACGACGTCCAATACACTGCAATGCAACCTTCGGCCGTGAAAATCCTTTCTGAGCATGCGCCATACTTAGTCCGTCGAACTAGCCTACTCACGAGCGGACTGTCCGCTGAAACCAAGTTTGGACGGACAATATTACGGAAATTCCGAAAGACTTAGTCCACTTAGACCAAGTCCGTCAGACAGTCCGCCCGTGTGTACGCGGCCATAGTTTGCATGTTGCTTGGAAAAAAAAATAAAAAATACATTAACTATTTTTTCCTCTTTTTATTCTAAAAAAATCTGTAAAATTATTTTTTTTCTAATACTGCTTGCTGCACATGGAAAATGCATACTTGCACATTATAGCAAGTGCCTCCTTTGGTTACATTGACCTCTGAGAGAGGTAGTACACCTCTATGTAGTAATTCCAGGTCAGTGATTTACAAGGTAAGCTCAGGGTAAGGATAGAAGCCAGGGAACCTACACATTTAAACTCAAATATTTATCTTAGCTTAAAGGGTAACTCCACTTTCATGGACAAAAAAAATATAGCATATCCAATTGTGACACAAGTCATATTGTAATTGAATGTTATTAAACATTACCTTTCCTTTTCAATCCCCAGCAGGGCTGAACAAAATAAAAAACCTGACAGCGCAGGAAGAGCCGCTGTACTAACTATCCATTGTTAGAACAGCGATTTCCCCCGCTGAACTATTATGGTCTGACAGGGGAACACCCTCCCACCAGAACACTCCAGTTTTGGCAGAGAGCGCTGATCGGGAGCCGATCGGCAGACCTTTTTTGGTCATGCCCCTTCAACAGAACCTAGCCGAGTAGACGACTTCTGTCGGACCAACTGCAGTACACACGGTCCAAATGCCGGGCTGCCAACCTCCCGCAGCATTTTTTACTGACAAAACATGGAAAATTTACTGGAGGAGCAAATTTTTTTACTGGCAACTTGAGAAATTACAGAACTCCCTTTGAAAACTAACACAGTGAATATTTAAAGAGTATAAACATGATACGGAAACACTGACAATACATATAACAAATTCATTTGCTTGATTTACACCTAAAAAGTCAGCACAGCATGAAATTATTAGCCCCTGATATTTACTGAAAGTTGTAAAAAAAATCACTATGGTAATGCCATTTCAGATGTCATTTTCAGTATTTTTAAACCACTTCCGGACCGCCCACCGTCGTTATACACCAGTACTTTGAAGGAAGATATCGTTGTTATGGCTAGCTGCCATAACCCCAGTATCCTCTTCTTTAGTGAGCGGTCCAGTTTAAGATAAAAATGGTCCCTGAGGCGGATTCACCGCAAGATCACTTTTATCGGCGGCGGGAGAGGGCCCCCCCCCACCTGCTGCAATCCACTGCCTTCTGCCGCTTACCGGAGTCGTCGGCAGGATCCTTCCTGTGGCCTGACATGGAGACAAGTGAGGGAAAGATGGCCCCCACCCGTCTCCATATCATTGCAGATATCAAAACGTCCCTTCCGCCCATTGCTCTTAAAGGGCCATTTTTTTTTCTTTTCATTTTTTTTAAAGACAATTTTTTTTTATTGCATTTTAGTGTAAATATGAGATCTGAGGTCTTTTTGACCCCATATCTCATATTTAAGAGGTCCTATCATGCTTTTTTCTATTGTACAAGGGATGTTTACATTCCTTGTAATGGGAATATTTTTTTTTAAAACAGTGTAAAAAAAATAAAAAATAAAAAGGTAAAATAAATAAGAATAAAAAAAAAGTTAAATGCGCCCCATCCCAACGAGCTCACGTGCAGAAGCGAATGCATACGTGAGTAGCGCCCGCATATGAAAATGGTGTTCAAACCACACATGTGAGGTATCACTGGGATCGGTAGAGCGAGAGCAATAATTCTAGCCCTAGAACTCCTCTGTAGCTTAAAACATGCAACCTGTAGAATTTTTTAAACGTCACCTATGGAGATTTTTAAGGGTAAAAGTTTGTCACATTCCATGAGCGGGTGCAATTTTGAAGCGTAACATGTTGAGTTTCAATTTACTCAGTGTAACATTGTCTTTCACAATATAAAAAATTGGGCCAATTGTCTTATTTTTTAATTAAAAAAAGTGAATTTTTTTCCAAAAAAAGTGTGCAAATAAAGTGTGACAGAAAGTATTGCAACAACCGCCATTTTATTCTCTTGGGTGTTGGAAAAAAAAATGTATAATGTTTGGGGGTTCTAAGTAATTTTCTAGCAAAAAACAAACAGTTTTTAACTTGTAAACAACAAAGAAAAGAGGCAAAGTCCTTAAGTCGTTAAATTATTATTATTATTATTATTATTATTATACACGATTTATATAGACAGTTTACGCAGCACTTTACAATGTATAGGGGGGGGGCAACATAATTACAGTACAGTTCAATACAAAAGGTACAGGAGGACCCTGCTCGTAGAGCTTACATTCTAAAAGGGACGGGGTGGTGGTACAAAAGGTATTATGTTACCTTTTAAAGGTAATAGGTAAATGTTTAATGATCATTAAAAAATATAGTCCTGCCATAAAGCTCTTCAAACATCCCTACGGTATCACACAGAAATCCAGGGTGGGCAAGAGGTGCCAGCACATGTTTTGCTATCATAGTCTATTGCCACAATAAGAAAACCTGAGAAATGCCATGCAGCAATAACCAGAGCACACAGGGTTTTATAAGAAATGTCTGCAAAAAGGGGACTTTTGATGTGGAGACCCCTGTTCTAGAATATACATGTAATGAGTGTAATCACATAGGGGTGTTTGCTATGCATTGAGCGTGTCAATTTAATAGGACATTGTGCCCAGAAGTAAACTTTAAACCTTAACCTTATTGCCTTTTAGGGCCAGTTCACATCAAAACGTGGTGCAGAAATGGTTTGTTCTGTGCGTATTTCCCACACTGAAGGTGAACGCGCTGCCCTTCCAATCTGCATGTAGGCGCCAATGATTTTGTAATGGCATGTCAAACGCAATGCATTTGCAGCCAACAAAATGCATTTGTGTTCAACAGATTGCATGGTACTGCAATTGGTGAAGTACATTCCAAAAAAGTTGAGGTTACATTACTTTTTCCAAGTTCCAGTGCATTTTGAAGAACATTTAAATGAATGGGCTTGCAAAACCAGACCGATCTGTAATGTACGGGAATACACAAGAACATGTGGGAACGTGCACGTTCCAACTGAGACATTGTACACTGATGGCCAGTGGGCCATCCCATCATTGTGATGGGCCAATTAGAAATGTGTGGGCACCAGGAGGTAGCGGCAAGCTTCAACACTACCCAGATGATCAGAAGCTCCCACTTCCATCAGATGCTTCTAGCTGTATGCCTGTTTCAGGTCACACATAACACGATTACTATTTTCACACATTTTACTTTATAAAGCTGAGGAAGCGTTGTAAATGATTATGTTAAAGTGTCATGTTTTCCCATTAAGGGCGATCTGTCCCAGAAAAAGTGTGCTTTGACATGCAACAGCATGAGTCCAATTGTAATGATGAATTCTGTTTCAATTGTGAATAATGATTTCCAGTTCCCAAGGCCTCAGAGACAGATTTGAATTTTGCCACCTTTGATGCGACTTTTCTGTGCCCATTACCGATACTGTATATATAAATAAAAGGAATTTGTCTTATTTTTATGCTTATGATTTAGGGCCAGTGTCGAAGGCCTTTTGTTCGCTTCAGAACCTCTTTTCTTCCCATACATTTCCATGTATTCTATGATAATGTAAAAGTAGCAGAAGCAGATCAACTGCACTTACCGTATCGAATTCTGAATGATCTCAGAAGCATTTTAAGCTGATGCCAAAAATATGCTGCTTTGAAGGCCATTCACACAAGACCTTAACCACTTCAGCACCGGAAGGATTTCGCCACTTCCTGACCAGGCCATTTTTTGAGATATGTGCTGCGTCGCTTTAACTGACAATTGCGCGGTCGTGCGACGCTATACCCAAACAAAATTGATGTCCTTTTTTTCCCACAAGTAGAGCTTTCTTTTGGTGGTATTTGATCACCTTTGCAGTTTTAATTTTTTGCACTATAAACAAGAAAAGAGCGACAATTTTGAAAAAAAAAACAAAAAACTATTATTTACTTTCTGCTATAAAACATTTCCAAAAAAATGTATAATAATGCATTGGGTGGTAAAAATATGAATGCAATCTATATACTGGGGGGGGGGGGAACCTCTGGGGGAATCTAGGATGGAAAAGGACCTGGGGGTCCTAGTAGATGATAGGCTCAGCAATGGCATTCAATGCCAAGCTGCTGCTAACAAAGCAAACAGAATACTGGCATGCATTAAAAAGGGGCTCAACTCCAGAGATAAAACTATAATTCTCCTGCTCTACAAGACTCTGGTCCGGCCGCACCTGGAATATGCTGTCTAGTTCTGGGCAGGAAGGATGTACTGGATTCCTCCGCTATCTTCTGCTAGCTCTTTTACTAGCGTAGGAGCCCGGCTTTCTTCTTCTTCGTCGCCGCCGCCCGGGGGTCTTCTTTCGACTTCGGGGGTCTTGTCCCCCTCTTCGGGGGTCTTGTCCCCCTCTTCTGTTCTTCTTTCCGGGCCTTTGCTTTCTTCTCCCATCTCTGTTACTACCGGTGGGCTGGTCTTCTGTCACCGCTGCCTCTTCTTCCAACTTCGGGGGTCTTGTCCCCCTCTTCGGTTCTTCTTGCCATTCCTCCGCTTTCTTCTTCCAGCTCTTTTACTAGCGGTGGCCTGTTCTTCTGCCGCTGCCTTCTCTTCTTCTCTTTTTCTTCTCTTCTTCCTTGAGATGTTGACTCGACGCTGTCTCTGGCCGCAATGACAGGGACGCGTTGTGCGGCGACTTATATAGGGACAATGGGCGGGGTCACCATCTGCTGCTAACAAAGCAAACAGAATATTGGCATGCATTAAAAAGGGGATTAACTCCAGAGATAAAACAATGATTCTCCCGCTCTACAAGACTCTGGTCCGGCAGCACCTGGAGTATGCTGTCTAGTTCTGGGCACCAGTCCTCAGGAAGGATGTACTGGAAATGGAGCGAGTACAAAGAAGGGCAACAAAGTTAATAAAGGGTCTGGAGGATATTAGTTATGAGGAAAGGTTGCGAGCACTGAACTTATTCTCTCTGGAGAAGAGACTCTTGAGAGGGGATATGATTTCAATATACAAATACCGTACCGGTGACCCCACAATAGGGATAAAACTTTTTTGCGGAAGGGAGTTTAACAAGACTCGTGGCCACTCATTAAAATTACAATTAAAGAGGTTTAACCTTAAACTACATAGAGGGTTCTGTACTGTAAGAGCAGCAAGGATGTGGAGTTACCTTCCACAGGCGGTGGTCTCAGTGGGGAGCATCGATAGTTTCAAGAAACTATTAGATAAGCACCTGAACGACCGCAACATACAGGGATATTTGATTTGATGGACTTGTGGCTTTTTTCAACCTCAACTACTATGTAACTATGTAACAAATATATTCATCAGTTTAGACTGCTACTGTATGTATTCTGCTACATATTTTTGGTAAAAAAAAGAAAGGGTATATTTGTTGGTTTGCACAAAAGATATTGGGTCTACAAAATAGGGGATAGATTTATATCATTTTTGTTATTATTATTTTATTTTTTACCAGTAATGGCGGCGATCTGCCATTCTTATCATGACTGCGACATTATGGAGGAAACATCAGACAATTTTGACACCTTTTTGGGACCATTGGCTATAAAAATGCACTGATTACTGTATACATGTCACTGGCAGTGAAGGGGTTAACACTAGGGGGGCGATCAAGGGGTTAACTATGTTCCCTGGTAGGTGATTCTAACTGAAGGGGGAGGGGAATGATTAGAGGAAGTGACGGATCGTGGTTCCTAGCTAATAGGAACACACGATCTGTCACTCCTGTTAGAACAGAACAGGGAAGTGTGTGTTTACAAACACTCATCCCTGTTCTGTGTCTCCTGTTCATGATTGCTCATGGCCGGCGGTGCATCGGCAAGTACAGCTACGACGGTTCGTGGGATCGTGCCGACCTGCCGCAGTATAATGACGGTGGCTGGTTGGCAAGTGGTTAAAGTTTGAGTACATACTGATATGAAGTATATCATCTCTATAATGGAACAAGTTGAATATTTCCATTACTAACTGAATAAGTCATCACACAGCCAGCTCATTCATTGATCCCTATAAAAGGTAATGCAGTTATACACTAATTAATTATGAAGGGGAATGGTTGTACCCAATGCAGATGGGCTTTAATAATAAATAGCTGGAGCTAGTACAAAATACTAAAGCCAAAACTGATATTCCTGAGTACGGCCCCATTAATTATTAGACTTAGACTTAGTAAGATCAGGGTATAGACTTAGGCTGGGTTCACAATATGTCTTACCTGCAGCTGTCAGAATATCTGAACCACATCTTATCGGAAGTAATCACTGTTCGGCTGACACGTTTCCACATGGTTCCTTTGATTTGGTTCCAATATAGTGGAAGAATATGAAGCATATTTCCACCAAGAGAAAAAGGTGTTCTAAAGTATTTCCAAGGAAAATTAAAGTTATAAACCCATGTACTATTAAATAAAATGTAGAAGCATACTTTGTATAATTGTAAAAGGATTAGTAAAAGGAAGTGACACATTATGGCCTTGGTAAGAATAAACATCTTGTACGTAAGACGACCTAGCTACATTATGCAATGGTCAGAGCCCATATAGTCCAGAGCTACAGTAGATACATTGAACTCAGATGCAGTTTGTTACTTGCCACGTCACCTGCCTTCAGGGCCAGATTAACAGCATCATGGGCCTGGTGCTGAGGATTTTGGTGGGCCTTTTTTACGGAAACAAAATGAAAATGCAAAAATGTTTTGCTAAAACAAATTAAATATACTTTCACCAGTAATATCGGCCGTGCAGCCTTTGAGCAGCAGGAACACCCCCAATACCACCTGCTATGCGGTCTCTCAACAGCAGCAACATAGGAGACCACATTTCCAAACTGCCATTCAGAGAGATCCCCCCCTTCCCCCCAAAAAAAAGAGGGGGGATGTAGTCTCGGGTTGATGGGGAAATAGGTGGCGGGGGGTGATTTTTCAGGCAAATGGCACTTAGCACTTAAAATCATCCTGACGCTATGCTTGATATGGCATCGGGATGATCAAATTCCATTATTTCTATTACTACATTGTAATATATAGTGAAATAGTTCAACTCACCATGATGCATTATCAGTGGGAACCTGAGCTTGTCACTTCCCACCAGATGCAGTGTGTCGCTTGCCACCGTTGCCTGCTGCCAGATGCCACCCGCAGCCTGCCACCAGATACAGTGTGCCACTTGCCACCAGATACAATGTGCCACTTGCCATCAGCATGCCACCAGATACAGTGTGCCACTTGCCACCAGCAGCCTGTCACCAGATACAGTGTGCCACTGGCAGCCTGCCACCAGATACAGTGTGCCACTTGCCACCAGATACAGTGTGCCACCAGATACAGTGCCACTAGCAGCCTGCCACCAGATACAGTGTGCCACTTGCCACCAGATACAGTGTGCCACTTGCCACCAGCAACCTGACACCAGATACGGTGTGCCACTTGTCACAAGCAGCATGCCAGATAGTGTGCCACTTGCTACCAGCTGCATGCCACCAGATTAAAGCGGGATTCCACCCTAAAGTGGAACCTCCGCTGATCGGAACCCCCCCCCCCCATCCGGTGTCACAATTGACACCTTTCAGGGGGGAGGGGGTATTTTCACCCACTTCCGGGCATAGACTCCCACGGGAGTCTACGCCATTTCCTGCCCTGCCGCGCTGTCTGCTGGGACACACACGGGTCCCAGTGACAGCGCGGAGATTTCCTATTGCGCGGCGCAGCTCGCGCAGTAGGGAACCGGGAAGTGAAGCCGATTCGCTTTACTTCCTGATTCCCTCACCTAGAATGGTGGCGGCAGCAGCCGAGGCACGAGCGGTCGATCGGCCTCGGCATCGCTGGAACCCGGGACAGGTGAGTGTCCATTTATTAAAAGTCAGCAGCTGTAGTATTTATAGCTGCTGGCTTTTAATATTTTTTTTTGGGCGGAATCCCTCTTTAAGTGTGCCACTTGCCACCAGCAGTCTGCCACCAGATACAGTGTACCACTTGTCACAAGCAGCCTGCCACCAGATAGTGTGCCACTTGCCACCAGCAGCATGCCACTTGCCACCAGCAACCTGCCACCAGATACGGTGTGCCACTTGTCACAAGCAGCATGCCAGATAGTGTGCCACTTGCTACCAGCAGCATGCCACCAGATACAGTGTGCCACTTGCCAACAGCAGCCTGCCACCAGTTACAGTGTGCCACTTGCCACAAGCAGCCTGCCACCAGTTACAGTGTGCCACTTGTCACAAGCAGCATGCCAGATAGTGTGCCACTTGCCAACAGCAGCCTGCCACCAGTTACAGTGTGCCACCTGCCACAAGCAGCCTGCCACCAGTTACAGTGTGGCACTTGCCACAAGCAGCCTGCCACCAGTTACAGTGTGCCACTTGCCACAAGCAGCCTGCCACCAGTTACAGTGTGCCACTTGCCACAAGCAGCCTGCCAGATATAGTGTGCCACTTGCCACAAGCAGCATGCCAGATACAGTGTGACACTTGCCACCAGCAGCATGCCAGATACAGTGTGCCACTTGCCACAAGCAGCCTGCCACCAGTTACAGTGTGCCACTTGCCACAAGCAGCCTGCCACCAGTTACAGTGTGCCACTTGCCACAAGCAGCCTGCCAGATATAGTGTGCCACTTGCCACAAGCAGCATGCCAGATACAGTGTGACACTTGCCACCAGCAGCATGCCAGATACAGTGTGACACTTGCCACCAGCAGCATGTCACCAGATACAGTGTGCCACTTGCCACAAGCAGCCTTCCACCAGATACAGTGTGCCACTTGCCACAAGCCGCCTTCCACCAGATACAGTGTGCCACTTGCCACAAGCCGCCTTCCACCAGATACAGTGTGCCACTTGCCACAAGCAGCCTGCCACCAGATACAGTGTGCTACTTGCCACAAGCAGCCTGCCACCAGATACAGTGTGCTACTTGCCATCAGCAGCCTGCCACCAGCAGCAGTGTACCACCAGATACAGTGTGCCACTTGCCACAAGCAGCATGCCAGATACAGTGTACCACTTGACACAAGCAACATGCCACCAGATACAGTGTGCCATTTGCCACAAGCAGCCTGCCATCAGATACAGTGTGCCACTTGCCACCAGCAGCATGCCAGATACAATGTGCCACTTGCCACCAGCAGAATGTCACCAGATACAGTGTGCCACTTACCACCAGCAGCCTGTCACCAGATACAGTGTGCCACTTGCCACCAGCAGTGTGCCACCAGATACAGTGTGCCACTTGCCACCAGCAGTGTGCCATCAGCAGCCTTCCACCAGATAGTGTGCTACTTGCCACCAGCAGCAGTGTGCAACCAGCAGCCTTCCACAATATAGTGTGCTACTTGCCATCAGCAGCCTGCCACCAGATACAGTGTGCCACTTGCCACCAGCATGCAACCAGATACAGTGTGCCACTCGCCACCCACAGCCTGTCACCAGATACAGTGTGCCACTTACCACCAGCAGCCTGCCACTGCCTCCAAGACTCTCCCCAATTGGATAGAAGAGACAGGGCCTGCATAGTCAATCAAATCCCTGGAGCCCCCACCCCTCCTGAGCTGGGATGGTATGGCTGTATGCCAGGAGTTTTGTTTAGACCAAGTTGTACAGGGTTGTGTGTGCAAGCTTTTGGGCTCACACTGGTGTGCTGCAGTTGGCTGCACTGCTCATGTATCTGCAGTTTTAGCTGCAGTCCTATTGATTTATATCAGGTTGCAGGTTTTTGCTGCATTTTCTGACAGTGTGCCAAAGATGCAGCATGCAGGAATTTTGGTGCGCTTTCAGAAAATGCAGAAAAAACAAACAACCTAATAGAAATCTATAGGACTGGGGGTAAAACGCAGGAAAACTGTGGATACACCAGCAATGGGCCAAAACACAGCAAATCAGTGTGAACCACCTAAAAGCACAAGGGGCCACCAAGCACTGCCACAGGCTGATGACACAATTCTAAACACTTTGGCTGCAGTTATAACAGCTACTGCTGGAGAAAAAAGTTAAAAACGAGGGAAAGGGATATAAGAAACCAGTCACTGAGCTCACATGTGGACGGTCCCTGGAGGCTCATCACTCAGAGATATCCTGTTCACCTTCTATCTGCCGGTGTTTCCCACCCACACGGCTCCTTCACTGCACAGACTTCACAGAGGGGGAGGGGAAAGGCAGAGCCGACTCAGCCTCTCCCATTTGTGTAGGGGGGGAACTGTGCACTGTGACATTGTAATAACCACAGTGAGCAAACACAGATGCAGCTAGACACCCCTACATTTACACACACTTCTCCTGTCCCATAGAAGTTTATGGACAGGAAAAAAAAAATCGGGCTTATGCTGCTGGCTGGGTGGGCCTATTTTAAGGCAGGGGCTTGGTGCTGCAGCTCCATCAGCCCCTATGTTAATCCGGCCCTGCCTGCCTTCAGACACAGCTTGTCACTTGCTGCATTACTTGCCACCAGATTCAGCTTGTCACTTGCCATGTCACCTGCCACCAGATGCGTATTGTCACTTGCCACGTTGCCTGCCACCAGATGCAGTTTGTTACTTGCCACGTCACCGGCCTTCAGATTCAGCTTGTCACTTGCCACATCACCTGCCTTCAGATACAGCTTGTCACTTGCCGTGTTACTTGCCACCAGAGGCAGATTGTCACTTGCCATGCCACCTGCCACCAAATGCAAGTTGTTGCTTGCCAGTGACTGTGTTGCCTGCCACCAGATGTGGATTGTCACTTTCCAGTGGCTCTGTCCCAGAGTGAGGACAGGCAGTGAGAGATGATGTAATCTCTCTGCTGCCCGTGGCGGCACAGTGAGGGTGGTGTTCTGTCAGAAGCTGAGCTGCGGTGATGCAGGGCGGGCGGTGATAGATGATGTAATCTCTCTGCTCGCTCAACTGTCCTCTCACCTCACCAACCTACGCTCACTATTTTTTGGAGGGGGGGCAACTGCCCCATTGCCCTTTCTCCCCAGATGTGCCCTTAATGTGTGCTAATAATGTTAGTATATTTTCAGGTCAAATATCATTTTGATAAACATTTGTGCAACTGCCACTAAACCTAAAAAAATTGTAGCACCATCTCTTTGTTCTACCAGTCCTGTGTGTGTTCAGGAAATGTATGGTTTTAGAGGGTCTTTTACAAATTCTTTTACAAAGCAAAACGTTAAAAATGTGAAAAAGTTTAAAAAATTGTCCAGCCATCTGATGTTAAAATTTGGAGCACAGGACCTGACAGTGAAATGGTTAATACTAATTTAAGAAATCATACTGCGGTAATGGACTATAAATAAACGAAAAAGGCTTTATTTAGGTTGAAACTATATTGTAAAAGACTTACTTTTTGTAACCAGCAAACCCTCACTATATTACTAATCAGTTGTGGGCTATCCCACGTTCGATCGTGCCCATGCAAGAAAAAACTCGCTCATGTAGCTGAGCCTTTACATTTATTTATAAAAGCACATCACATTTTCATGGATATAATATCCATTTTTTTCTCAGTAGGATTCCAACAAGGAGTCTCCTGAGATACTTAAATAATTAATACCCTTTACAATTAATATGTTTGGGCAGAACATTCAAGATTTCTTGTTAATACTAATTAATCACGACTTCCTCTGTCAGGAATGATAGGGTTTAAATTAGCATGACCTGGGGCTTATCTCAAGACAGGCAAGTGTAAAAGTAAGACATCAGCAGGAAATAGTCAGTTAAGGCAATAGAACCCCGGTTCCCCTCACTGAGAATAAGTTCTTATTAAAACCTTCTTATTTATACAGTGTGATTGTGTTTCAGGAAACATTTGCAAATGTGAAATTATTATTTAAAGTGCATGCAAACTCAGAGCTCCCCACAATTTATACACTTTCCTTCAATCATTATGATAGGCGATACATCACAAATTTGGTCAAAAATACCTTCTTTCCAAAGATTTTTTGGTGATCAAGGGACATGAGCCTAGTATTGACGATCTGCTTTACAAGACGCCTGTGACACAAATGGCACTTGTTCATGGGTTCCGGTTGCTAAACTGGCTTGCCTGTAGTCCCGATCTTTCACCAACTGAAAATATTTAGTGCATCATGAGACAAAAAATATGACAAAGAAGACCCAGGAATGTTGAGCAGTAATGCCGCGTACACATCCGCAGGGCCCCCCTTCCTCAAAGCACCCCCCAATGTTGAGGGCACATGGCCTGGTACGGCTCAGGAGGGGGGCGCTCGCTCATCTCCACCTCCTTTCCTGACCGGCTGGGCTGCGTGCTCGGATAAGGGTCTGCTATGGACTTTGGGGGGACCCTCATGCCATTTTTTTGGTGTAGGGCTTCCCCTTTAAATCCATACCAGGTGACGGGGCTAGCGAGGTGTCAATCTCGGCGGCGACATTCACTTCCTTCACCAGTCCCGTCTACCTGGAGCCACGTTCAAAATGAACGGGCTTTTCTCCGTGTGTGGACAAGTCCGTTCATTTCAATAGTTCGGCGGATTGTCCGCGGGAAAAGTCCGGCCGTGTGTGGACAGGTCCGCTCGTTCGGAAAGTCCGGCGGACCTCTGCTGCAAAGTCAGGCGGGTTGTCCGCTGAACTAAGTCCGCCGGATAGTCACGTGTACGCGGCATTAGAGTCTTATATCGAGCAAGAATGGAACAACATTCCTTTCCCAAAACTCCAGCAATAGGTCTCCTCAGTTCCTAGACGTTTCCAGAGTGTTGTTAAAGAATATGGGTAACTATGAATTTATCACAGCTTTTTTAAAATGTGTTGCTGCCATCAATTATTTTTTTCTTAAAATAGTACATTTTTCCAGTTTAACCATTTATTAGGTTTTCTATTGTAAATAAAATATGGGTTCATGACATTTGAAAATCATTGCATTCTGTTTTTAACCACTTACGGACCGCCGCACGCAAATATATGTCCTAACTTTGAAGAGGAATATTGTTATTATGTCAGCAGCTAGCTGCCATAACCCCGGTATTCTCTTCTTCGGCCGGCAGTCCGCTTTCAAATAAAAGTGGTCTCTGTGGCAGATTCACAGGGAGATCACTTTTATTGGCGTAGGAGAGGGCCCCCCCTCCCGCCGCACTCCGGTGCCCTCTGCCGCTTACCGGAGCCATCGGCAGGGGCGATCGGATCCTCTTCCTTCCTTGGCATGGAGACGAGTGAGGGGAAGATGGCCCCCAACCGTCTCCATAACATTACAGGGCAGAAAACGTCACTTCCGCCCATAGCTCTTAAAGGGCCATTTAAAAAAAAATTTTAAATGACACTTTCTTTTTTTTAATGCACTTTAGTGTAAATATGAGATCTGAGGTCTTTTTGACCCCAGATCTCATATTTAAGAGGTCCTGTCATGCTTTTTTTCTACTGCAAGGGATGTTTACATTCCTTGTAATAGGAATAAAAGTGACAGAATTTTTTTTAAAAGAACAGTGCAAAAAAGAAAAGGTAAAATAAATAAGAAAAACATTTTTTAATTGCGCCCTGTCCCGCCAAGCTCTCATTCACAAGCGAACGCATACGTGAGTAGCGCCCACACATGAAAATGGTGTTTAAACCACACATGTGAGGTATCGCAGTGATCGGTAGAGTGAGAGCAATAATTCTAACCCTAGACCTCCTCTGTAACTCAAAATATGCAATCTGTAGAATTTTTTAAATGTCGCCTATGGAAATTTTTAAGGATAAAGGTTTGTCGCCATTCCACGAGTGGAAGCAATTTTGAAGCATGACATGTTGGGTATCAACTTACTCGGTGTAACATTATCTTTCATAATATAAAAAAAATTGGGCTAACTTTACTGATGTCTTATTTTTCAATTCAAAAAAGTGTATTATTTCCAAAAAAAGCGTGCTTGTAAGGCCGTTGCGCAAATATGGTGTGACAGAAAGTATTGCAGCGGCCGCCATTTTATTCTCTAGGGTGTTATAAAGAAAAATGTATAATGTTTGGGGGTTCTAAGTAATTTTCTAGCAAAAAAAATAAATAATGTTTTTAACTTGTAAACAACAAATCTGAAGACGAGGCTTGGTCCTTAAGTGGTTAATGTAGATTTTACACTGCATCCCAACTTTTTTGAATTGGGCTTGTAAAAAAGTCATAAAAAACATCAGGGCTTAAAAGGGGATACAACTTGTATGAACTCAGAGAAATCATTACTTCAACAGATCTATATTAGAAGCAGTATTGAACTTTCCTCATGGAGTAACAACTTGACAGCAGTTGCTGTCAGGGAGCTCCATTGCTACTGAGAAGTTGCTGTCAACCAATCATCTGGTTTTGGTCTGGCGCTACTTTCACAGGTTGCATTAAGTCCCTAAGAGGCCCTCTAGGCTTTTTTTTTTTTTTTTTTTTTTTTTTTTACAGTGGATTACAATAGATAAAGAGATTTTTAATAAAATATATAAAAGTGTACTTATTTTGAATTGATAAGCACATGCAAAGTCCCAAATTATAATTGATATTTTTATATTCAACCAGACTTTTCCCACAATGCATGTGATGATTGGGGTATGTATTTAAAACACAAACCTTCACAACTCCTGTCATGTTCTTGTCAATCGAAATCTATCTTTACACTTGGTACTTGGTTGAGTGGTGAAATGTCTTCAAAACTACAGAAAATTAGATTTGTTATTATTGGGGAGGTGCTGCTACAGCTAGATAGATAGATAGATAGATAGATAGATAGATAGATATAGATCTCTCTCTC
This sequence comes from Lithobates pipiens, assembly GCF_037356315.1. Taxonomy (NCBI): domain Eukaryota; kingdom Metazoa; phylum Chordata; class Amphibia; order Anura; family Ranidae; genus Lithobates; species Lithobates pipiens. The sequence goes on along the minus strand of NW_027507755.1, from coordinate 800,794 downwards.
TCTCTCTCTCTCTCTCTCTCTCTCTCTCTCTCTCTCTCTCTCTCTCTCTCTCTTTATATATATATATATATATATATATATATATATATATAGACAGTATATAGTCCAACAAGACGTCTCATAACTTCTCATCAATTTCAGTACCTTTGTGTTTACAAGTTTAAAAAGATAAAAGGATGTCAATGTAAAAAATAACAGTCTCTTAAAACTACTATAACATGTTTTTTCCTATAGAGGCATCAATCAAATTTTCTTTATCACATTTTGTTTTCTCCGGGTCAATAGTTACAGCTATTTTTTTTTTTTTTTTAACATTCTACAATAAACCTATTAAGAGTTGCAGTTCATCTTGTCCAATTGTCTCTCAGACAAAGCAGCAATATTTAGGTCACATTTTAAACGCAGTGTGAGATAGCCCCTCTGTTCTTCACTTCAGTTATGGATTAGAACAAGTAATTTGTGGTTTGGCTCCGGGCCCGTTCCCAGTGTCCACATCACCAGCGAGTGAAAGCGACTGCGACCATTACTAAATGCTCCCGAAAACCCTAATGGAGAAAGGCAATATGAATTTGTCAGCTTCTCTCCTGCTGACTTGCATATCTTTGCTGAAACTTACACTTTAATTGACCTGAGTCAGAATCCAAACTAGGTGACAGTCAGTCTACCCATCACGGTAATCATTAAGAAGTAACATTTAAAAAGTTTGAGCAGCGAGAAAGTTCACAAAACTTTTTGATAAAAGTTAACTTTCCATTCAGATTCAATAAAATGAAGTTTGTCTAAGAACTGGAATGTCATTTTCTGGACTTGCAGAGTTACCTAGGAACCAATATATAAATTAAATTATACTTACTGTACCTGAAGCAGTATATCATATATGATATACAGTATATATATATATATATATATATATATATATATATATATATAGATATAGATATAGATAGAGCGATAGATAGATAGATAGATAGATAGATAGATAGATAGATAGATAGATAGATAGATAGATAGATAGATATTACTTATAATAATAATAATAATATAAAATAATATATATTATTTTTATATATATATATATATATATATATATATATATATATATATATATATATATATATATATATTATTATATATATATATATATATATATATACATATATATATATATATATATATATATATATATATATATATATATATATATATATATATATACATTATCTCACAAAAGTGAGTGCACCCCTCACATTTTTGTAAATATTTTATTATACACCACTACAACTACAATACAACCACAACACTGACGACTGGCAACAAAAGTACTCACTTTTGTTGCCAGCGGTTTAGCCATTAATGGCTGTGTGTTGAGTTATTTTGAGGAGACAGCAAATTTACAATGTTATACAAGCTGTGCACTCACTACTTTACATTGTAGCAAATATTTTTGAACATGAAAGATATAATAAAATATTTACAAAAATGTGAGGGGTGTACTTACTTTTGTAAGATACTGTATATATATATATATATATATATATATATATATATATATATATATATATATATATATATATTTTTTTTTTTTTTACAGTACTGTAGAGCTCTCTAATGACCATAGGTAGGTGTGAAACAAATGCTGTAAATTAGGAATGCTTTCGTAAGTAGAAGTGTTAATAGTTTATTTTATCAATTAACAAAATGGAAAGTAAATGGACAGAAGAGAAATTCAAATCAAATCAATATTTGGTGTGACCACACTTTGGCTTCAAACCAGCATCAATTCTAGGTACACTTGCACAAAGTTTTCAAAGAAACTGGGCAGGTAGGTTGTTCCAAACATTTTGGAGAACTAACCACAGATCTTCTGTAGATGTAGGCTGCCTCAAATCCTTGTGTCTCTTCATGTAATCCCGGACAGACTAAATGATGTTGAGATCAAGGCTTTGTTGGGGCCAAATCATCAGTTTCCAGACTCATTTTTCTTCTTCACGCTGAAGATAGTTTTTAATTACATTGGCCGTATATTTGGAGTCATTGTCCTGCTGCAGAATAATTTGGGGGACAGCCACCCAGATGGTATGGCATGATGAATAATTATTTGGCTGTATTTCTCAGCATTGAGGACACCACTGATCCTGACCAAATCTCCAACTCCATTTGCAGAAATTCAGCACCAAACTTGCAAGGAACCTCCACCATGCTTTACTGTTGCCCAAAGACACTTATTATTGTACCGCTTTTCAACCCTTCGTGGACAAACTGCCTCCTGCTACATCCAAATATTTAACATTTTGACTCATTAGTCCAGAGCACTTGCTGACATTTTTTTAGATCACAATTCCTATTTTTTGTGCATAGTTGAGTTGCTTGGCATAATTTACATGTCGGTGGCATGGCTTTTTTGGCTGCAGTTCTTTCTTGAAGAAGCCTTCTGGTCAGACTTCTCTGGACAGTAGATGGGTGTACCTGGGTCCCACTGGATTCCCCCAGTTCTGTGCTAATGGCACTGCTGGTCATCTTTCATTGTTCAAGGGAAGTAAGCATGATGTGCATGAGTGTGATTTCGTGCTTTTCTCTCCTCCCTCTACATGTGCAAGAGTCACTTCTGATCATTTATCTCAACACCAAGCAACCCTAAGAGATGCTCCTGGAGTGTGTCTGTGAGAATTTGTGCCGATTCAGGCAAAAAGAGCATCTGGGAGGTAAGGTATCAGTGGCCTGAAGATCTGGCTTGCAGTCGGTGTTCCAGCCTTTCCCAAAGGTTGAACTCAGGGCTCTGAGTAGACCACTTGAGTGCCTCCATATCAAACTGGTCAACCTGTGCCTTTATGTAGCTGTCCTTGCACACAGGGGTATTTTATGCTACCACAAGGAAGACCTTTACCAAATCATTTCCACAAGGCTGTATATGCACAAATGTCTTGACATTACCCTTCACTTGAAGTTCCTACATTTATAGAAGCCAGTACTACTTCTTTGAAACGTGAGCTATGAATGGAGGGGGCGGACCTTTCAATCACTCCCCATCATCAATTCATAGATTGTGTTTCGCTTAAAAAAAAGTCGTAGTACCAGCTTCTGTGAATGAACAAACTGGGCAAAAAGGGTGGGCATAGCTGTGCTCTCTTGAGGAGTGCCTGTGACAGCTCTCTTAGTTCTAATAATCCCTGCTGCACTAGAAGCTTAAGGTAGCGGAGGTAGGAGTAGTGCATTGAAGGAGGGAGATCTCTGCTAAACAAGGACACAGTAGCACAAGGGACACATCTCAAGGGGAATTATGCCCGTTGAGAATTTTTAAAATGTTTAATAAACTTATGATCTGTACACATAATCAGACTTTCCGACAACAAAACCGTGGATTTTTGTTCAAAGGATGTTGGCTCCAACTTGTCTTCCATACACACGGTCACACAAATGTTGGCCAACAATTACGAACATAGTGACGTACAAGACGTACGTGGTGTCTCCATTATGAACTCTAGTTATATCTCCGGCTCGTACTTGATTCCGAGCATGCGTGGACTTTTGCTCGGTATCTACAAAACAGAATCAGATGAGGATCTACAGTAAAGTTTACTCATAATGGATGTAATGACTGGAAGATCATTTCTCTTTAACTTGGTACATGACAACAGTTTGTGTTAAAACGTGATGTGCTCGAGAAAAGCTGAGCCATTAAAGGCTTTCAGCAGTGAAAACAGTCAGAAGAAGCCAATAACGGGTTTGCCCTTGCAGACACTGATTAATTTACTGTGACAGCAATTAGTAAAATAAGCAAGAAAATGTCATATTTACAGATCTTGCCTGAACTTAAAGCAGCACCATACTCTGATTTTAAATGGCATTGTAGCATAAGTAAAATGATTATGGCTAAGCATTATGGTCATTAGAGAGCTCTAGAATAGCCCTTATTATGTCATCTGAATCATGTTACTGGTATATTAACCTTGCAGAGGGAGTCTTAAAGTCTACAGGCATTTACACTGAAGACATTAAAACTGCTATGAATGAGAAAAATGAAGCTAGTGTCTTTTTTTTTTTTTGTGGTCGCTAGTTTTTATTGCAAGAACAGAGAAAACGTCTACATTGAGAAACTGAATAGATGTCATTTTTTATATCTGCTATATTAACTTTTATTACAATCCTCTTTTTCTTTTTTTTTTGTTCTTTTATAAGGAAAAGAACGCGTTCGATCATTAAAAATGACAACTAGAAAAAGTTCAGTCGCTATTAGATTTATCATCGGTCAAAGTTTGCTTGTTGGAACATTAAAGTAATGGCATTTGCACGCTCTCATGTCTTTTTTTGGAGAATCTTTAAATGTCATGGATAACATATTAGAATGCTAACATACAAAATCAATGGACCCATTAGAATGTGTTTTTGTTGTTACGGGTAAATGCCAAATAATATTGGTGATTGCCACATTGTGTTTAACTTATAGAGTGCTTTCACTAATGAGACATTGTGGATTAGGACTGTAATGTTCAGCTAACAGTCATATTTCATGTGACTTTTAAATTTGGACTTGCTGTCATATATTGCTATTGTGCCTGACGTATACATTTGCAAATGCTTCTGCTAGGTAGCTAGTGTTTCATAGGCAATGTCCAATGTTCCTACTTAAAGCCCAGCTCCAGCTTGACAAACACCCTCAGCCCCCCGGTCTCCTCAGCCTGCCAACCCCTCCTTGAGTTCCCCCATCATTTTTTTAATTGCTGTATACATAAATTTTTAACAAGTGTTTTTGGTCAAATCATATGATCCGAGGGGTCCTCTTCCTCCTGTTCTGTCTACAGTGGTGAGCGGGTCCTGAAATGTGGTACTGTTCTCTATGGTATTTTTCTGTATTCCTAGAGCTAGGGGTGGACACCTCAAGGGGCAGATCTATGACTCCCTGGGCTCACAAGATGTCTGATGAACAACCCTAAAGAAGTCCAGTGCAAGACTGCAGAGTATTGAGTCTTCAAGGGAAACCGATGGAGAGGAGATTGTTATTGCAGTGGGAGCTTGTATTAAAGAAAACAAGGGGCCATTTAAAAAAATGAATAATACGATCAGGAGCACACCAACAACAAAGTTAGTTTAATCAGCTTCAAAGTTAATAATAAAATGCATTCACATGGTAAGAAAAATGATGCTTATCAGTGACCCAAAATTTCAGTCTTCTAGGAGTGTAACTGTTAGAAAGTCTGTATATAGCCCTACAAAACAGAGAGTGCACAGTCCACATGGACTTTGCTGCTTAACTGCACACAGGAGACAGGAACTTTATTTAGGAAGAAGACATAGTTTATTACCATAGATGCAGCTGCAAACCTGTAAACGCTGCCATCTACTGGTTGAAGAATATATCTCAACTGAATACTGATATTGATGTAGTTGCTTAAAATACAATTCTGTATTACAACAATAACACAGGTTGTGGCCAGTGGCGGGGTTAAGCACTGGGACTTATCCATGAACACAAGGATCACAAGAGATGAGAGAAACAGGACTTGATGTTACCCTTTTCCAGTGCAGCATTCTGCAGCCAAAATGGTTGGCTTCTTCCCCCCTTCACCAAGAGACATGACCAATGCAGACCCAGTAAATGATGAGGATAATAAATCCAATGCTCTACATCAGGGGTCTCCAAACGTTTTAAATAAAGGGCCAGTTTGCTGTCCTTCAGACTTTAAGGGGGCCAGACTGTAGCCATTGGGAGTAGAAAATGCCCATCATAAGTGGGAACAGACAATGTCTCAGGCTTGGTGGTCAGTGGGAGTAAAAAAATAAAATAGTGCCTGTGGTCAGTAGGAACAGGTGTCCATCACTGGTATTAGTGGGAGTGTTAATGCCTAGTTTTTTTTATATCAGGAGGAAGAATTATTCCCCATCTTTAGTGTCAGTGGGATGATTAGTGCCCCATCATTGGTGTCAGTGGGATAAATAGTGTCCCAATGTTGTTGTCAGTGGAAGGAATGGTTCTTGTATCAGTGGGAGAAACAATGCCCTAAGAGCCGGATAAAGGCAAGCAAAGGGCCACATTCAAACTGCAAGCCACAGTTTGGAGACCACTGCTCTATACTAAAGGATGCTGAACTGGAAAAGATATAACAAAACATTTTCCAATGGTATATTTAACAGACCAACATTGAGTGAATAAAACAAGCTAGGGTTTACATACACTTTAATGCAGAGTAGACATGCATTAGTGTGTATATCAGCTTGAAGGGGCTTACTTTGGATTATTTATCATTAAACCTAATATCAGCACATGCATTTAGCTTTATTGGCATGCATTCCATTCTGGTGATTTAGCATGGCAGATGCTATTATCACTTACATTTTAGGAAAATTATGTCATGGAGTGGGAATTATCACCCCATAACCTTGCATAACATCAAGTCCTAAATTCTTTTTGCACCCATACAGGGAAAAGTGACAATTTACTCTCAAACCTACCTCCACCACTAATACTCACCTTTACCACACTCCCCTGTCAACTCTTTTCCCTGCCAAGTGAAAAATAAAACTTGTTCAAGCTCAAAATCTCGCTGTTCCCTAACCAGAGGCCACGGATGCCAAGATGTCAGCATGCATCAATTAACTTTTGACTATAACTATGTGACACATTTGTCTACCTAAATATTTTTAAATACATATTAAGCTTTTATTTGGTACAAAGGCCTGCTCTATTTTTTATTTTATAGGCTGAAAAATGCATGGCAGAGTGTCCTTACTTGTGTTAGCCTGCTGATTTCTCTTGTGTTGATGTGCATCGCACTGCATTGACGTGTGAACCATTAATTGCGTTGCATTTTGCTGAAAAAAGTAGGGGTTGCTCTACTTTTTTTCCACAACAAATCAGGCCCTTGCGTTGGCATGCATTGAACATAATGTGCACCTCTGGTGTAAATGGACTAGGGGCAGATGTAGATATTAATGTACCCTCAAAATGGGCATTGTGCAAGGAAATGATTATCATTAGATTGTGTTCAGATAGAAGTTATACTTTGTAGAGAACCTTACCATAATCCTCATGTAACAGCGCTTTGCTCTAATGTTTGGCACCCAAAGCTGCATCATGGTGGTAAGGGGAGAGGGTAAAATGTTTCATGTAAATGTTTACTTGGCTCTACAAAGTACACATTTTGTGCTGCATCAATACAACATTTATCAGCTTAATATGAAAATAAAAAAATATATTTTTAAAAAGAGGCTTTGAAAACTTCAGTCTAGAATCGCCAAATTTCCATTTTTCTTGAATTTATTCTTGTTTGTGTATGAAAAAAAATAGATTTTTTTTTTTACTATTTAACATTAGTTTTATTATAGTTTATGTGATTATTGAATGATCTTATTTTTGCACTGAACTTGGTAGCATCCAATGAAGCTCACAGCTCCCCTAAAGATGCAGCAGGCATGTTGAAATCTTCCATGAATTTCATAAGCGCTAAGCCGAAACATTGCAATCTTGGGAGCTTTTGTTTCTCTGCTTAGTTCTTATTCAAGGCTTTTTCAAGCATGAAAAAAGTTTCTACTTTGAGAATAACAAACATATTTCTAGAAAGAATGGGGCCTGAACAATGAGCCATAGAAGAGGTCTTCTATATTTAATACATATTTTAATGTGGTTTATATGGTTACTTGATATTCATACACTCTCAAGAAGCACCGAGGGAAACAATACATTATAATATTGCATCAAGGTTGTGTCATCTCGCATCCAGTTGGGGGAGATCTGTGGAAACTTCATGCATTATATACATTCTGTACATGTTTATGTGGGCCTGCTCCTGTCAGTCACAATATTTTTTTTTACCCAGATTTTTAGACCACCAACATACTATACATAGTACATCTTCTTCTCCAGAGGAGCTTACAATCTAAGGTCCCTACCATAGTTATATATGCTGGTTTGTCAGAAAGGCAGAAAAGGGGCTTATCTTGGAAACTGTTCCTTAGTCCTGTGCACCAAACCCATATTATAACTGCGGGTTGCAGTGTGAGATAAGTAGGTTTTTGTGCAGTGTCAGCTGCATGTGTATCCAGAAGTCTGTGCTGGGTGCAATACTGGTAGGGTTGGGGTCGACTGATGCTTCTTAGGCCTAGGGAGAGGAGATTTTGTGTAGGGACAAAGTAAACAGTCATCAAGCCTCCACCCCTCCTCCTGTGTTTGGATTGCTTACTGCTTGGCTAGACACACTGCGGTGTTTGAATTTGGTCACTCTCTCACTCAGTACACTAGTAGGCTCTCAGTCAAGAATTACTGTAGGTTTCAGTAGAAGACAACCACATACAGGCATACCTTACTTTTAAGTACACAATGGGGTTTATTTACTAAAGCTGGAAAGTGCAAAATCAGGCTCACTTCTGCATAGAAACCAATGAGCTTCTAACCGCAGATTGTTCAATTAAGTTTTGGTAATAAAACCTGGAAGCTCATTGGTTTCTATGCAGAAGTGAGCCTGATTTTGCACTTTCCAGCTTTAGTAAATAAACCCCAATGCGTCCCTAATCGTGGGGTATGCCTGTAATCCACCTTCTGCTTGCAATTGCATTTATTTTTATTTTCCATGTGGCCAGTCGACTGAGCACCTGACGTCAACGTTTTTAGAGATAATACAAGCATCACACCAGTGTTTCAGAGGCCTAAGCGTGTTTGTTCTATTAAAAATACAACCCATTTTGGGAACTTTAGAATACCCTCTTCATCTAGGCTTGGTAAACTGGTAGAAATTGAGGAGGAACTCTGGAGATTAACCACTTCAGCCCCGGACCAATTAACAGCCTAAGGACCAGAGGTCTTTTTACAATTTCGCACTGCACTGATTTAACTGGTAATTGCACGGTCATGCAATGTTGTACCCAAACGAAATTTGCGTCCTTTTCTTCCCACAAATAGAGATTTCTTTTGATGGTATTTGATTGCCTCTGCAATTTTTATTTTTTGCGATATAAATGGAAAAAGACCGAAAATTTTGAGAAAAAAATTATATTTTCTACTTTTTGTTATAAGAAAAATCGAATAAACTCAATTTTAGTCATACATTTAGGGCAAAATTTATTCAGCCACATGTCTTTAGTAAAAAAAAATGTCAATAAGCGTATATTTCTTGGTTTGCGCAAAAGTTATAGCGTCTACAAACTAGAGTACATTTTCTGGAATTTACACAGCTTTTAATTTACGACTGCCTATCTCATTTCTTGAGGTGCTAAAATGGCAGGGCAGTACAAACCCCCCCAAATGACCCCATTTTGGAAAGTAGACACCCCAAGGAAGGTGTGGAGAGGCATGTTGAGCCCATTGAATATTTTCTTTTTGTCCCAAGTGATTGAATAATGACATAAAAAAAAAAAAAAGTTTACAAAAAGTTGTCACTAAATGATATATTGCTCACACATGCCATAGTTATATGTGGAATTGCACCCCAAAATATATTCTGCTGCTTCTCCTGAGTACGGGGTTACCACATATGTGGGACTGTTTGGGAGTCTAGCTGCGTACGGCACCCGAAAACTAATCACTGCCTTCAGGGTTTCTAAGGGTGCAAATTTTTGATTTCACTCCTCACTACCTATCACAGTTTCGAAGGCCATAAAATGCCAAAATAGCACAAACCCCCCCCCCCAAATGACCCCATTTTGGAAAATCGGCCCCCCTAAGCTATTTACTGAGAGGCATGTTGAGTCCATTAAATATTTTATATTTGCCGGAATATTAAAATAATATTTTTTTTTGCACAAAGTTGTCACTAAATGATATATTGCTCACACATACTATGGGCATAAGTGAAATTACACCCCAAAATAAATTCTGCTGCTTCTCCCGAGTACGGGGATACCACATGTGGGGGACTTTTTGGGAGCCTAGCCACGTACGGGACCCCGAAAACCAAGCACTGCCTTCCGGATTTAAATATAAAATGCTACCAAAAAAAACTGTTAGCGATCGCAGGGATCAGGCCTGACTCTGCGAACGCTGCAGTTATGTGTTTAGTGTTTTGTAAGTGACAGTGATCGATCGATACTGCACTTGGGTGGGCTGGGTAGAGGGGCAAAACGCAGGTGCCAGCAGGTATCTGGGCTGATCCTGCTAACAATGCGTTTTTTTGGAACCCTAAACTGCTGGGGATGCTAGTAAAGATCTGATCAGATCAGATATTGATCTGTTCAGATTCTATACCACTACGGGAGGTTTATGCTTTGCACGTGGGTGTTAGCGGTACTGGCACTAACCTAGCGCTGCCTGGGGCGACGCAGACCCTGACCCTAAAACCTAATTGATATCACCCGCCGGGTGATCAGGGGGTTAAACCTTTATTGGGTAATAAATGGTGGGTGCCCTGATGCTATATAAAGCAAACTAACCAGAGTCACCCGTAACACTTATATGGTGGTCACTGGTGAAAGGGTTAACTAGGAGCAATAAGGGGGTTCAAATTTTTATTAGGTAGTATATGGAGGTCCCTGGTGCTATATAAAAACCTGACGGGGAACCTAAATAACTAACTGGCTAACCAGCGTCACCAGTGACACTTATACTGTGATCGCTGGTGAAAGGGTTAACTAGGGGCAATCAGGGGGTTAAAACCATTATTGGGTAGTATATGGGGTACCTAGCGCTATAAAAACCTGGCGGTGAACCTAAAAAAATAACTAGCTACCTAGCGACACTAGTGACACTAATGCAGCGATCAGAAAAATGATCGCTTAGTGACACTGGCAAAAGGGGGTGAAAGGGTTAACTAGGGGCAATCAGGGGGTTAAAACCATTATTGGGTAGTATATCGGGGTACCTAGCGCTATAAAAACCTGGCGGTGAACCTAAAAAAATAACTAGCTACCTAGCGACATCAGTGACACTAATGCAGCGATCAGAAAAACTAACACTAAGCGATCATTTTTCTGATCGCTTAGTGACACTGGCAAAAGGGGGTGAAAGGGTTAACTCTAGGGGCAATCAGGGGGTTAAATCTTTATTGGGGGGTGGTAGGGGGCTACCCTGGACCTAACACTAACTGCCCTGACAGTTTTTACTTTTACAACTGACACTGAATGCAGTGATCAGTAAATAAATGATCACTGCAATCAGTGACACTGTGACTGGGGGGGGGGGAGGGGGGCCGGGGGCGATCGGGGGGGGGGTTGTGTACCTATGTGTACCTATGTGTTAGAGTAGTGTTTGGTGCACTTACTTGTAGTCTTCTCCTCGTAGTCCGGTCAAAAAGACCGCCCCGAGGAGAATGACATCACTTCCTCCCTGCCTGTGTATACAATACACAGTGGGAGGAAGCTTCTCATTCGCCAGGAGCGATCGAGAGGGGGTGGCCAGAAACCAATGGTCATCCCCTCATCCCGGATCGCTCCTGAAGCCGTATCCAGCGGGAGGGGGTCCGATCGGACCCCCCACCCGCTGGAAGACAAGCACATGTACATGTACGTGCTTGTGCCTGTACGTGCCATTGCAATGACGTACATTGGCAATACGGCGGTCCTTAAGTGGTTAAACACATCTGAAGTTTTTAAAATGGTATGTTCCTCAGCAGCTAGCTTATTCCACTTGTAAGCTGCTTCCCCAGAGTCAACACACTCGAAACATGTTACATATTTGCACGAAGTGGTAGATATATTGTTGTCAGGGTGGATATTATACTGCATAGTTGAACAGATGGCTTTAGGAAGATTGAAGTGGATATATGTCCTTATCTGTGTGACCCCTCTACATAGTTGGCCTGAAAGACTTGACCGCACAAAAGTAATATGGTATATTTAGGTGTAATAGAACTGAATGCATGCAGTGTTAGCTAAATGTTGGAGTGATATTCTGCGATTGCCTAATCTACAGTTGCCTATTTAGTCATGCCCTCTTTTAACTTTTTATCTACTCCTCAATTCACAAAAGTTTGCAACAAGCACACCATTCTTTCCCATTGCACAACCAGGCTTCTAGTTCACCACGGATCACTTAATGTGGGGACATAAAATCTATGTATGGGTTCTTTGGTCTATTTACATGCTTGTAGGCATTTTCCAACATCCTCTGACAGAGTTTGGCTAAACGGTCCGTTTAACAGCTCTCCAGGATGAATCTTCAAGGCCAATCACATTTTTTTTTTTTTTTTTACATAAGTACTCTCATTTCCTCTTGTGTAAGCCAGGATGTGGATTTTCATCCAGTGGGAACAGGCATATTTGTACAATAATCTTTCATTGGAAAGAGTATTCATTGGGGCGATTGTGTAAGCATGGCCAGGCATTATGCAAAGTCTGTAGACAGCTTTAGCCACAGTTTGTTGTTTTGAGAATAATTGTACTGCAATATAGCCCAATAATTAACTATAGAATTCCACAGTTTTCTTTAAGGCATGTTTAAAGAATGCTGATATAAGTGAGAAAAACATGTGTATGCTTCTTAAACAGAGAAAACCATTCTTTATTAACGCAGACAAACAAAACCTAATTAATTATCACTTCAGAAAATGATTATATCACTCACACATATAAAAACACTAGAATAAGCAACACATCTCTTCTCAATAGCTGCACCTTTCTTTGTTAAACTCAATACAATGCAAAGTTGTCATAAAGATTCACTATTTCTGTGCTCTGTGCAACTACTGTAGTGCAGACAAGATTAGTGGTCCCAAAAAGAACCTTGCTTGCCTTTACTTAGCAGCTCTAAAGCTGCATTATTTAATTTTCTTGGTTCTAATATTCCTGAGGCTACATGATAAATAGTAAAAGCCTTATTTTACATACTGTGCATTCTATAAAATTCAACTAAAGACCCAAGCACTGTTCTATACCCAAAAGCACCATGTACTGAGTGCTGCAATAGAACAGTGAGGGAGGGCTGGTTCGGTGAGTATAACTCGGCTAGGGAAGCTTTCTTTACTTTTATAATATTTGTTAGATGTAACAGGGTTCATGTCCATTCTGCATTCCATCCTTTATATGTAATTACTATTCTTCATATGTTTGCATTTTTCTGCCTTTACCATCTTCAAGAATTATTTTCATGTATTACTGCTCAGTCTTTTTTTTTTTTTTCATGGGTGATTGGGTTAACAGATAAATGTCTTCTGGAATCACCTCATCCTGTTTTTAACTGTCAGACATGTGTAATATACCAAGGGACGAAACAGGTAAACCTCAGAATTTTCTGGTTTTAATTTAAATCTTAAAAATTGTTTAGAAAAAAAAACAATACTTAATTTAGGTATAATTTTAGCATTAACAAAGATATCCATCTTTGCTTATGGTTAAGTATATTTAAAGCCAGGAATAGCTAAGGCCCCTGTCAAGTTTCTTTTTTTTTTTCATATTCTTTTTCCTAAGAAGTGAAACTCTCAGGGTGTGTATTATCCACCAGATAAAATGTGCCACCCTGAAGTGTTATTCCAATTTAATGGGCCCACTTCTTCATTTGAAAGTCTATCTCTTATTCTCTCCACTGATACAAAAGCTCCCAAGTAAAACATATGTTAAATGCAGCTAAAGCCGGTTCTGAAAAAAACACTTAGTTTCATCTGTTATGGCTAAGGCTTTGTGAGATTCACCATATACATTCCATGGAGGGACACTGGCAAAGTCAAATGACCACCTGGCTCAAATCATAAAACTTGAAACGCTTGGTTTATTTTATATATATATATATATATATTATACGTATTCTACCAGGCGTAGGTTGCAGTCAAGTTCGATTTCCATTTTTTTATTTATTTTCTTCTTTTTGCAGATCATCTCCCCAGATCATTTTGACCTTGCTTATTTTTTATCAGAGACTTATCAGAGTCTGAAATCTCCCCGCGGAGTTTACATTTGATTTGATGTATTTCATCTGATGAATATATGAATATAAGTTGCTAATGGGTACCCAAGGAGATACATGTTGACAGTATATTAGACCATACCGTACTGATCTTCAGTTCTATCGGTACAAATGATCCTTATGTACTTATTGTATTGTTATTGGACTAGCCTCTAGGGCCTAATATTGTCATACCTATTTGACCTGTAGTCTTACCTACCCCACCCCTTTTTTATTTTTTTATTTTTTGAATGGATTCTAAGTGAACTGCTATAGAGACTTTCATAATAGTTCACTTTTACTAAGGATTGAACTGCTTTATACCTTGTAAATTGCGACTTTATGATATGATGTTATATGGTTGCAGACCCCTATATCATTTTATGTTACAAACCACACCTTGTTCCATTTACTACATGATCATACTTCTTCAGACAAATTTGTCATGGTACATGGTACATTGTACCCCATACTCATTCACATAGGATGGGGGGCCGGTTTCTGGGTGCCCTCTTTTTAAAGGGGGCTCCCGGATTCCAATTAGCCCCCCGCCCGCAGACCCCGAAAACCAACGGCCAGGGTTGTCGGGAAGAGGCCGTTGTCCTCGTCAATATGGGGACAAGGTTCTTTGGGGTGGGGAGGCTGCACGGCTCCCCTTCTCCAAAGCACCCCCCATGCTGAGGGCACGAAGCCTGGTACGGCTCAGGAGGGGGGGGGGGGGGGCGCTCGCTCGTCCCCACCCTCCTGACTGGCAGGGTAGCGTGCTCAGATAAGGGTCTGATATGGACCTAGGGGGGACCCCCACACCGTTTTTTCGGCGTAGGGCTCCCCCTACCAGGTGACGGGGCAAGCAACGTGTCAATCTCGCCGCCAAAGGCGGCAACGTTGACTTCCTTCGGTAGTCCCTGCTACCTGGAGCCGCGTTCAAAATGAACAGACTTTCCTCCGTGTGCGGTAAAGTCTGTTCATTTCAAAAGTCCGGCGCACTAGCACACACAGGGCCGGATTGTCCGCCAGACTCACAGTCCGGCGGACAATTTTTGAGTCAAAACTACTTTCTAAGTCCGCCGGACTTTTGGGGAAAAAAAGTCCGCCGGAGCCCATGCACGGGTGGATTGTCCGGCGTACTATTAGAAACCCTTCTAGCCTTTTTTTTCATCTACAGAGTTGGGTAAATCTAGCTCCTGGCAAAGTATATTCCACATTTTCACAGCTCTTACTGTAAAGATTCCTTTCCATATGCAATGGTAAAAACTTTTTCTCCAGCTTCAGAGTGCCCTTTTGTCATTTGCATTGTATTTGCATTGCAATGTGTTTAAAATCACCTCACTGTTAAAGAGTTTATTGTTCAGGGGTTGAGTAATTTGACCTCATGTGGTTGGTTATGTTGATGAGTCTGCAATGCCACAGCTAAAGACCACATTACCTGGCAGCATGATAGTTTAATCTATACAGCACATCCATTATTTTCACACAGAAGAAAGGTCAGCATACCATGTTTTATCAATAGAACAGTTTCAGATCACTCTCAGCTAAGCCAAGTCTCGGTGGTGAGCATTCTGTATTCATTTATCATAGTATCCAAGATTTTTTGTTTGAATTTTCAGCCATCACCTTGCCTTTTTTCCCCATGTTTTTCTCTCTAAATACCGAGTTCAGTTTAGTTTCACTGAACAAATTGCTTTCTTGTATCATTTTTCATGTTTTGAGCATCATATCTTCATTAGATGTGAAGTGGTCTCATTATATAATGATTGGAAATGTCAGTATGCAATAATAGGCTCTGAAATTTGATAAAAAATTGCTGGGTGACAAGCTTGGATATCACTTTAGTGCTATTTGAACAAATGCCAACCAAGACGAAACTTTACATTACAGTCTGCTAAAATGACTTTAGGTCTATCAAGTGCATCTAGTGTATGGCTGTTCTAGTGAATTGGCGTCAGCTTTTTATTGGCATTCAGAAAGATAAGTAAGCGGTATGATAGTAGTATAAGCAAAGGGGTTTTCCACTTGTATGAACTTTTTGGAGCATTCGAAGATAAAAGTGAAAGGTTCTGCAAGATTCAGGTTTGCAGTCTCAGGTCTTGGTCCATTTGCTAGAAGTAATGATTAAGAGCAATTTAATGGTGAGCAAGAAATGTAACAACATTTTTAAAGGCAGAAAAAAACAATTGAGAGCTGCAGCTACCGGAGTCCTTGAAAAGGGCATTTACAGAATGAATGCAACCAATCAAAGGGTGATAGGGGTGGGCCAAAAGGGTATTGAAGTGTTTTATTATGTTCAAGGAGACACACCCTTAATATCAGTTATTCTGAATATATCTATACTTCCAGATGGCAAGGTTTCACAACCTAACAAACAACAGATTATTGACCGTATGAAATTTCAGTTTTATAGACACTAAATATGATATAAATAGAATACATGTATCACTTAAGATATTTAATGTGATCCTAGCTAAATATAGCACTATAAGCATGCTTAGTGTCTAACTAATTGTTATTTTATTATACATTAGTATAACTTTTTTAAGAACATAGCTCCATTACACTAATGCCCTGTACACATGAGCGGATTTTCCTTCCAAGTTTTTTCCGACGTTTACTGTACAAAATAAAGTCCCTTGGCATGGACCATAGGGTGAGTACATGGATTGAAAACTGGCTACAAGGGCAAGTTCAGAGGGTTGTGATAAATGGGGAGTACTCAGAATGGTCAGGGGTGGGTAGGGTTCTGTGCTAGGACCAATCCTATTTAATTTGTTCATAAACGACCAGGAGGATTGGGTAAACAGTTCAATCTCTGTATTTGCAGACGATACTAAGCAGGGCAATAACTTCTCTGCAGGATGTGGAAACCTTGCAAAAAGATCTGAACAAATTAATAGGGTGGGCAACTACATGGCAAATGAGGTTCAATGTAGAAAAATGTAAAATAATGCATTTGGGTGACAAAAATAGGAATGCAATCTATACACTGGGGGGAGAACCTCTGGGGGAATCTAGGATGGAAAAGGACCTGGCGTCCTAGTAGATGATAGGCTCGGCAATGGCATGCAATGCCAAGCTGCTGCTAACAAAGCAAACAGAATATCGGCATGCATTAAAAAGGGATCAACTCCAGAGATAAAACTATAATTCTCACGCTCTACAAGACTGGTCCGGCCGCACCTGGAACATGCTGTCTAGTTCTGGGCAGGAAGGATGTACTGGAAATGGGGCAAGTACAAAGAAGGGCAACAACGCTGATAAAGGGTCTGGAGGATATTAGTTATGAGGAAACTTATTCTCTCTGGAGAAGAGACGCTTGAGAGGGGATACGATTTCAATATACAAATACTATACTGGAAACCCCACAATAGGGATAAAACTTTTTCGCAAAAGGGAGTTTAACAAGACTCGTGGCCACTCATTAAAATTAGAAGAAAATAGGTTTAACCTTAACCACTTAACAACCGCCCATTGCCGATTAACGGCATCAGGGCGGTTGTTTAACTCTAAGAGGCCGTTAATTAACGGCCTCCCAGAATTCTGCTCTCGCGCGCCCCCTGGGGCGCGCACACGAGAGCATCCGTGACCGCTGGGTCCAGTGGACCCGGCGCATCACGAATCACGGTAAACGGCCGCTCATCGCGGCCGTTTACCACGTGATCGCTCCGTCAAATGACGGAGTGATCACTTGTAAACAAGCCGGCGTCATGTTATGACGCCGGTTCCTCCCTCCCCCTCTCTGTACCGATCGGTACAGCGGAGGGGGAAGAGATCGGTGTCAGCAGCGATGTGGGCTGCATCTGCAGTGCCCACATCGCTGCTCACCGAAAATTAACCCCTCAAATCCCTGCAATTACTCTGCAATTCCCTGCAAATACTCTGCATTACTCTGCAATTCCCTGCAAATACTCTGCATTACTCTGCAATTCCCTGCAAATACTCTGCATTACACTGCAATTCCCTGCAAATACTCTGCATTACTCTGCAATTCCCTGCAAATACTCTGCATTACTCTGCAATTCCCTGCAAATACTCTGCAATTCCCTGCAAATACTCTGCAATGCCCTGCAACACTCTGCAATGCCCTGCAACACTCTGCATTGCCCTGCAACACTCTGCATTGCCCTGCAACACTCTGCATTGCCCTGCAACACTCTGCATTGCCCTGCAACACTCTGCATTGCCCTGCAACACTCCGCAATGCCCTGCAACACTCCGCAATGCCCTGCAACACTCCGCAATGCCCTGCAACACTCCGCAATGCCCTGCAACACTCCGCAACGCTCTGCAATACCCTGCAACACTCTGCAACACCCGCCAATACCCTGCAACACTCTGCAATGCTCTGCAACCCCCGCCGATACCCTGCAACACTCTGCAATGCTCTGCAACCCCCGCCGATACCCTGCAACACTCTGCAATGCTCTGCAACCCCCGCCGATACCCTGCAACACTCTGCAATGCTCTGCAACACCCGCCAATACCCTGCAACACTCTGCAATGCTCTGCAACACCCGCCAATACCCTGCAATGCTCTGCAACGCAGTACTCTGCAACACCATGCTCTGAGATACCCAGCCATAGTCGGTGATACCCTGCAATACCCAGCCATAGACATCTCCCGCCGCCCTCCGCCCTCCGGTGCTTCTACCGAATCGCTAATACGATCAAAGCCAGAATCTTTTTTTTTTTCAGGCTTCCCAGCTTAGAGGTGAGATGTGGGTCTTATTGACCCCACATCTCACTGTAAAGAGGACCTGTCATGCCATATTCCTATTACAAGGGATGTTTACATTCCTTGTAATAGGAATAAAAGTGATCAAAAAAATTATTTTTGGGGAAAAAAATGTCAAACTAAAATAAATAAAGTAAAATGAACAATAAAAAAAAATGTTTTTTTTAAAGCGCCCCTGTCCCCATGTGCTCGCATGCAGAAGCGAACGCATGCGTAAGTCCCGCCCACATATGAAAACGGTGTTCAAACCACACATGTGAGGTATCGCTGCGAACGTTAGAGCGAGAGAAATAATTCTAGCCCTAGACCTCCTCTGTAACTCAAAACATATAACCAGTAAAAAAAATGTAAATCGTCGCCTATGGGGATTTTTAAGTAGCGACGTTTGCCGCCATTCCACGAGCGTGTGCAATTTTGAAGAGTGACATATTAGGTATCTATTTACTCAGCGTAACTTCATCTTTCACATTATGGGCTAACTTTACTGTGTTTTTTTTTT
Source organism: Lithobates pipiens (assembly GCF_037356315.1). Lineage (NCBI taxonomy): Eukaryota > Metazoa > Chordata > Amphibia > Anura > Ranidae > Lithobates > Lithobates pipiens. The sequence goes on along the minus strand of NW_027507755.1, from coordinate 781,768 downwards.
TTTTAAGCACAAAACAGTTTTTTTTCCAAAAAAAAGCATTCGAAAAATTACTGCGCAAATACCGTGCGAGATAAAAAGTTGCAAAGACCACCATTGTATTCTCCAGGGTGTTTGCTAAAAAAACATATATAATGTTTTGGAGTTCTATGTAATTTTCTAGCAAATAAATTATGATTTTTACATGTAGGAGAGAAATGTCAGAATTGTCCTGGGTGCTCCAGAACACCTGATGGCGCTCCATGCATGTTGGGCCTCTGTATGTGGCCACGCTGTGTAAAAGTCTCACACATGTGGTATCACCATACTCGGGAGTAATAGAAGAATGTGTTTTGGGGTGTAATTTGTGGTATGCATATGCTGTGTGTGAGAAATAACCTGATAATATGACAATTTTGTGAAAAAAAAAAAAAAGTAAAAAGAATCTTGATTTTGCAAAGAATTGTGGGAAAAAATGACAACTTCAAAAAACTCATCATGCCTCTTACTAAATACCTTGGAATGTCTTCTTTCCAAAAAGGGGTCATTTGGGGGGTATTTGTACTTTTCTGGCATGTTAGGGTCTCAAGAATTGAAATAGGCCGTCAGTCCTTCAGGTGTGATCAATTTTCAGATATTGGCACCATAGCTTGTGGACTCTATAACTTTCACAAAGACCAAATAATATCCACCAATTTGTACTTATTTTTACCAAAGATATGTAGTAGTATAAATTTTGGCCAAAATTTATGAAGAAAAAATTACTAATCTGCTAAATTTTCTAACAGAAACAAAGAAAAATTCGTTTTTTTACAGAATTTTCGGTATTTTTTCTTTTATAGCACAAAAAAAAAAAAACCCAGCGGTGATTAAATACCACCAAAAGAAAGCTCTATTTGTGTGAAAAAAAGGACAAAAATTTCATATAGGTCCAGTGTTGCATGACTGAGTAATTGTCATTCAAAATGCGAGAGCACCGAAAGCTGAAAATTGGTCTGGTTATTAAGGGTGTTTAAGTGCCCAGTGGTCAAGTGGTTAAACTACGTACAGAGTTCTTTACTGTAAGAGCAGCAAGGATGTGGAATTCCCTTCCACAGGCAGTGGTCTCAGCGAGGGGCATTGATAGTTTCAAGAAACTATTAGATAAACGCCTGAACAACCACAACATACAGGGATATACAATGTAATATTGACATATAATCACACACATAGGTTGGACTTGATGGACTTTTGTCTTTTTTAAACCTCACCTACTATGTAACTATGTAAATTCCGCTCAAGCTTGGCTTGCATACACACGGTCTCACAAAAGTTTTCGGAACTTTCGACCGCCAAGAACATGGTGAAGTACACTGCTACGATGAGCTGAGAAAATTAAGTTCAATGCTTCAGAGCATGCGTCAAATTGTTTCCGAGCATGCATAGGAATTTTGCACATCGGAATATGTACAGACAATCGGAATTTCCGATCTGAACTTTTCCGACCGAAAAATTGAGAACCTGCTCTCAATCTTTTGCTGGCCGAAATTCCGCCAGAAAAAGTCAGATGGAGCATACACACGATCGCATTTTCCGACCAAAAGCTCTAATCTGACTTTTTCTGGCAGAATTTCCGATCGTGTGTACGGGGCATTAGAATTGCAGATTTTGGATATTGGTGACAAATTGTGATGTAGTAAAGTTCCATATAAGTTCATATAAGTCCATATAATACATGAAAGACGTACAAATGTGTATTACGTATAGGCTGTTTTTATGGCCAATTTAAGAGACTTTGATAATACATGTTTATGACATTCTGCTTTGCATCTAGCTGGACTGTTTTAGTGGGATTTCATGAAATACCTATTTTATTTGCATCTGTGTGCATACGGCTAGACTGTCTGCATTTCTTCACATGTACCTCTCTGGCCTAGCACTGACATGAGATTTAAATCTGACCTTCAATTACCTACTTGCGCATTTTGGACAAAAATGAGGGGGACACTGTGTTCAACATAACTATCCCCCATTCAGATCCCATTATCGTCACACAAAACATCTTACACTCCTGTTGCATCCATCCGTCCATCCAGTTCAACCCGTGTAGGTGTGCATGTTTTATAATCATTTCCCATGTCCCTGTAAACTGTGTTCCCTAAGATACACATCCAAGAGTATTATAATACTATCAACACTTCCTGCTAATACCACCAATTGTGGAAGTCTATTCCACATCCTTACTACCCGCACAGTGAAAACCCCCATGCACAGTTTAACGTGGTTGTAAAGGCACAATGTTTTTTATTTTAATGCATTTGTGGCAGCACGCAGGTAAAGTCACCTGGTTGTATCCAGGATGGGAAATATGTGTGCCCTAGATTCAGGCTTTATGCAGACTTTTACAATTAGAGGGGAAGAGTTAATGAGCCCAGCTGAAGTAAGTGGGCTCATTAAGACCTCTACAAAAAAACCCCAGCATGCTTAGGGAGATGCTCCATCCTGGAACCAGTTTTGTGTGTATAGACTGGGGAGTGTGATACCTGTTCTGTGCGGTGAGTTAACGCCTGTGTGGCAAACCTCTACAACAGAGACAGGGACTGGTGCAGCACAAGGCTGCACTCAGTTGTTAGACAGGGAATCTAAGTGTGTAATTAGAGGTCAAGCTGACCAGGATTTATTTTCATGTTTTATTTTTGTTTGGCTGTTATATGTTTCACTGCATGTAGCATAAATAAACCGCATCTTTTGTTATTTGCACCTACAACGCTGTCTGCTGTGCCTGATTTTGTGTTGTGAACCCATCCAGGGGGGTCACACACACCCGCTGCCGAGCTAACCCCTCACACATTCTATACATTAAGATAAAAAAAAACCTTCTGTGTACAGCAGCCCCCCTCAGCCCCCCTAATACTTAGCTGAGGTCCATCTAGATCCATTGATGTTGCACAAGAGAATTGGCTGTCTGGGACTCCCCGCCATTAGCTCCCGCTGTTGTCAATCAAAATCAGTGAGCCAGTGAGGAGAGAAAGGGGGCGGTGCGGGGCCGGGCCACTGCTCCATGTCAGAATGAACACAGAGGGCTGCGGCTCTGCTGAGGTGCCCCCATAGCAAGCAGTTTGCTGTGGGGGCACGCAACAGAAGGGAGAGGACAGGGGCACGAAAAGGGACATAAGAAGAGGAGGATCTGGCTGTTCTGTGCAAAATCGTGAGACTTTAGTATCACTTTAGGGTTAAACTGCTTGTCCTCCAGTTTCATTGAGTCGCCCTGTGTGTTCTTACACTCTCTGAGACTGAATAGTTTATTCCCAATGCCAGAATGGCCATTGAAGTATTTGTATATTGCCATCATATCTCCTCTCAATTGTCTTTTCTCCAGAGAGAATACGTTTAGTGCTTGTAGTTTTTCCTTGTAATTGGTCCTCCAGTCCCTTTATTAACTTTGTTCTCTCCAGTTCCTTCACATTCTGAGGATTGGTGACCAGAATTTGATGGAAAATTCCAGATTTGGCCAAACCAGAGTTGTATAAAGTGTCAGAATTATCTTTTAATTCCCTTTTTTTTATGCATACTAATATTTTACTTTGTGCTTGCTGCCGCTTGCCATTGCATGCCTTTGCTGAGTCTGTGATCTACTAGGACCCCCAGATCTTTATCCATCCTAAATTCTCCCAGAGGTTTTCTCCCTAGTGAGTAACTTGCATTAGCATTGTTAACCCCCATGTGCATTACATTACATTTTTTAACATTTGCCATGTAGTTGCCAAGCCCATTATTTTAATGAGGTCCTCTTGTAAAGTTGCTATATCTTGCTGCGAAGTTATTTCCCTATTTATCTTTGTGTCATCAGCAAACACTGAGATTGAGCTATGTGAATAGAGGCAAGTGACATAGGGCAGCAAAAGATAACATATTTTTTCACTAAACAAGTAAGTACCTCAGAGATGGGATTTTTAAGGCAATTTTGAAATACAAAAGACATATATATTCCAAAAAGTTTAATTATTACAAAAAACATCAATATGATAAAAGATTTACAAATAAGGGTAATACAACAGAGAAAACACATGTACATGTGTCCTAATATTGCATAGTAATTATCTAAAGTGGTAGCACTCCACTAAACATGATTAAACCATCCATACGAGTTCTAAAGGATGGTGAGTAGTGAGAATACCAACGCGTTTCAAAATGTGTATAAATTAAATTCTTCTTCAGGGACTAATACCACTTCTGAGAGTATAGAGTACACATGCAATTTAGAATCCAAAAATAAATACCATGTGAACATTTAGACAATTATAGAATATCAAAACTTACATAGCCACTAATGTTTTCTCTGTCGTATTACCCTTATTTGGGAATCTTTTTTTTTTTTTTTTTTATAATAATAATTTTGAATATATATATCTTTTGTATTTCAAAATTGCCTTAAAAATCCCATCTCTGAAGTACTTACTTGTTCATATATATAGGGATGATGGCAATTTACACACCAAGCTGCATGAGTCCTTCAATATAACATATTTTTTCACTTTTCCAAAACTTTAAAATGAAATTGATTACGGTTATCTTTCTATTTTAAATACATATTTGGTTCTTTTTGAGACCAGCAGTAATCCAAGTGATCCTGATTCTTATAATATTTAAGTTGTCTTCATTATACTCAACATTCAATCAATATTTCCGTTTTCTCTCTAATGTTTTTATGATTATGAGGCTGTTAGCCGCCTACATACCATTTGCACAGCCACATAAAAAAAATGTTTGCATTAGTTTTACTTCATTTTGGTAGCTGCTGGCTCCATTAAACACATTAGCTGCATGCATATTATCAAAACTGGTTAATTATTATAATGCAGCTTATGCTTTTAGATCAGAGATAACCATTACCAAGAGACATTCTACCTGGGAGCACAGGGCACAAGTGGTTGTGATAAAAAGCAGTTATTATAGCTAATAGTGGAAAATTTTAACTTTCTCAAGTATTATTGGATTTATTGGGTGATACTATGAATGCAGATTTTTTAAGGCTATTATGCTATTTTAGAGGATAATAAAATGGAAAACTACACAAGAAGAATGGCACAGACATATTTTAAAGGAGTTTTCAACTTAGAAGTGAATGTAAAGTGGCGTGGGTGTGTGTGTATATATATATATATATATATATATATATATATATATATATATATATATATATATATATATATACGTATATATATATATATATATATATATATATATATATATATATATATACATACATACATACATATATATATATATATATATATATATATATATATATATATATATATATATATATATATATATATATATATAGTGAGAGAGAGAGAGAGATAGATAGATAGATAGATAGATATACATATATACTATATTACCAAAACTATCATGACGTGGACGCCTACCTTTACACGCACATAAGCTTTAATGGCATCCTAGTCTTAGTCCGTGGGTTCAATATTGAGTTGGCACACCCTTTGAAGCTATAACCACTTCAACTCTTGTCATCTGCATTACCTACAACTGACTCCTGAAGTTGCATTACTTACTCCTGACTAGGGGTCAACCGATTATCAGATATTCACTTTTTTTGAAGAATCAGTATCGGTCACAAATTTACCGATATTGCTTGAAGGGGTTGTATGGGGTGACCGTACCGGTACCATTCTTTAGAGCGGACAGTCAGCTTTCTTGTAATGACAACCAATGCGACTAAGCAGCCGCTTATTACAAGCAGCAGGAGGGGACATCCACCCCCTTTCTGCCGATCTGCCCGAGTCTCCTATCCCATCAGGAGGCCAGAAGCGACCAGCCCACACACGCCCAACGGCTGGCCGGAAACGGCGATCTGCCTGAGTCTCCCATCCTATCAGGAGGCCTGAGTGACCAGCCCAAACATGCCCGCCGGCTGGCCAGAAACAGCTTTGTTCAGGTCTCAGATCTAGTAACCCAGAAGCGATGTCATGAGCTCACTTCCGGATTACTGGCATCCTAAAGGTGCCAGTTTTAAAAAAATAAAAAGTATTCAAAAACTCCAATCTTGGCGTTTTGAATACTTTAAAGTGCAGAGGAGGGGTTTGGGGTCTTATAGACCCCAGATCCCTCCTTAAAGAGTACCAGTCACTGCCTATTACTGTCACAAGGAAGATTTACATTCCTTGTGACAGCAATAAAAGTGATACAAAATAGAAAAAAAAAAAAAAAAAACTATTAAAAAGACAGTGTAAAAATAAAAACTTTAAATCTACAAAATATTGGCACCTGATATCAGCTATCAGCCTGAAAGGCATTCAAAAAATTGGTACCGTTATCGGACCTAAAAAAACTATATCGGTCGACCCCTACTCCTGACCCCTTCACTCTATTTCATAAATTATTGACTTATGAACTCCGCATTACTTACTACTGACCCCTGAACTGCATTACCTACTACTGACTCTTGAAATTGCATTACATACTCCTGACCCCTGCACTCTGTTTCATAAACTATTGACTTGTGAACTGTGCATCACTTACTTCTGACTTCTGAATTCTGCATTACTTACCGCTGACCCCTAACCTAGTCATACTTTTGTTACTTTTATTAATACTTATAATTACTTATATTACTTTGTTAATGGGGCCTTGCCAGGTTATCGCCTTAAAAAAAACATGCTTCCCCCTGGTGATTTTTCATCTCTTTTATGTTGTTGCGGTAGATCTTCACCTCTCCAGGATTGCCTACCCCGATCCTAAAGGAATCAGATTCTGCCTGGATCAACAATTGACAGGGTTTCTACTTATATATAGCCAATTCATTTCTGTGCCTCCACCTTTTTTTCTTAAATCTACGGATTTAAAATTAGCTCTGTGTGTATTTGTATAATTGTACATTGTTCAATTACAATTTGTATCATTTGTATTTCAATTATGTCTAGCCTACTCCTATTAAGCTGAATGATCTTGAAGTTTGCAAACTTACTTTATGAAGATCCCCACACATTTACTTCAATGAATTCACTACACCCTGTGAGTAGGCGCTGCTATGTCACACATTTCATAGAGCCTGCCTTGTTCTGAGCTACAAAGGTGCTGAGAGGAGGAGTTTCAGGAAGTCAGTACAGGAATCACTGCTTGCAGGTAGCAAGGTACCATGGGATGCGTGGTCCTTAAAAATGTAAAGTAAACAGCAGCGGAATAGCTGTAAAGCAAGCAGGGAATCCAAGAAGTTGTGGGAAGTGACAGGCAGAACTCGCAGCCTGAAAGAAGATTTTTAAAACAGTGTTCCGCCCCCCCTTCCAAAAATGAAGTCAGCAGCTACACATAATCATAGCTGCTGACTTTTAATATTAGGATACGTACCTGTCCTGAAATCCAGCAATGTCAGCACCCCAGACATTGTTTACATCAGCTGTCGGGTGCTGTCACCGCCATTGCTGCTAAGAGTCCCTACTGGCCTGGCAGCAGGGGAAGGCGGAGGAGGGGGTCGAACTTCTGACGGACCTCGCTGCGGTGAGGTCGGACAGAAGTATGGTCAAGGAGGGAGGGAGGAATCAGATGGGCGGAAGTTCTACTTTTGGGTGCTTTAAAGTAAGTTTTTATGTGCTACCATTAATTTGCATGTCACCCACTGTACTGCACTTGTATTAGCTCCTTTATAACAAACCACTCTGAACTAAGCATGAAGATAATAATGGTTGCATTGAGAAGACCAGCATCTAACTCATCATGCATTTTACATGTGTTAAAAGATGAGAGTGCAGAGGTGTAAGTGTATCCTAATGATAGTGCATGCTTCCTTACCTAGAGAGATTGTCTGCTAGAAAAAAACAAAAAAAAAACAAAAAAAAACTGATGGCTATATATTGTGATTTATTACATGTATATATTTTTAATGTGTAGCACTGAATTATAAATAGTTTTTTTACCCATACATACTGTATAATAAATATTGCATATGAATCATTAATATCTATATCTTGCAGCCAGCAGGTGGTGTGCTGACTTACTGTTCTGTTATGAATTGCCTGAGTAACAGGAGATCAAACATGACTGTTGCCTAATATTGGTCAGCTAGTGTGATAATTGGCTTCTGCCTTGCTGGTGTATTAGTGACGTGAAAGGTACAAACCTAAGGCAATTACCGCAGTTGTATACTGCTGGCCTTTTTGTTTTCTCCCTGCAAGGTAAAGTCATAATGTGCTAGAATTGCATCGCATACTAGCATATTATGTGAAACTTACCTAGAGATGTAAAATTTCTGGAAATATCCAAGCTCGGAAAAAAAAACGTTTTTTTCCGGGAAAAACTGGAAACTATGTGTATTGTCATCATTGTTGTCCTCTTCACTTCGATCCATGAAGGATTTTTTAATATCTACAGGACACTTGTTACATACAAGAATGTGTTTTGTCATCCTGGTAGCATTTGGAAATGCATATTTCATCTGACAATATTTGCAAATCACATTTTTCTTTTCAGAAGAACTTGTAATGTGAAAATGCCTCCATATGCTAGATGTTGGTCTCACCATTTTTCTGAGGGGAGTAGGAAACAAAAACAAGAAAAAATAACTACTTTGCAAGAAGACACTAATCTATGGTTGTGTGTGGGGGTGGGGGTAGAACCAGATTACTGGTAATTAAATTATTATTTACACAAAAGTTTATAAAGATAAACTAATGCAGCTAAATGATTCAGTTTTCTGGATTCAGAATCAGATAAATGTAAACTCTTACCTTTTTTAATTAAGTATATACTTTCAGGTCCTTTTTGTTGCTCTGTATTTTCTTCCAATGCCTTTGAGGCCTAGTGAAGAGGACAGAACAAACCAAACACACCCGCTAACATGCAAAAGCAAAACTGAAATCTTTTTTTCTTGTTACAATAGCAGCACAGCACCTCCTATAAGAAGAAATGCATACTGTTCTTGGAATGGAGGGTTCAGTTTGTTACCTCACTCAGTACACAGAAATTAGAATAATCTAATATCATACAGTTTTTTTAGAAATGATTTGGAAAATATTTGAACAACCTGTGTTAAAATATTTTATTCATCATGTTAAAATAAAATATTCCACTTTTTTTTCCAATTTTTCCAATTTTTGGGAAAAAAACAAAAAAGCCTTCAGGAAAAAAACAGGAAAAAATGTTTTGTTCTGAATTTTTCAATTTTTTTTTGCAGGCCTTCCCATCTCTAAACCTACTCTAAAATTAAGCTGTTCCAGTGCCCCGATGTCAGTGGTGCAGCCGCTTCCATCTTCACTCGTCTTGCTTCCGGGGTTCCGGGGTTCGCGGGCTCCTGCTCTGTGACTGGCCGGAGCCGCGATGACGTATTGCCGCTGTTCATGGCACAGGGCTCGGAAAGGAATGACATGGGTGACCATTCCTTCAGAGCGCATGCGCCAGTGATGTCACCGGCTTCATTTAATGTAAATGTCTCCTAAACGGCACACGTTAAGGAGATAATTACACTACCTATAGGTAAGCCTTATTATAGGCTTACCTATAGGTAAATGTCGGCAGAGGAAATTTACTTCCTCTTTAATAACAAATAATTACAGAAATTGTGCACATTTTAGGTGAATTTTTTTTTTTTTGTCTGCCATTGGTGCCCATCACCGCAAACCTCCTTGTACTTTGGTTAAGCAATTTGTAGTTAAGAATAGCTGTGATTTCTACTTTCGGAGAAAAATATTTATGTGTTATGATATAACTCCGCAGTCACACACAGCCTTACTAACCCATGCCATGTCTCACAGAGTGGATAAGTTCCAACTGTGTTCTATTTAACAATCCTTTGACACAATTCACCAACCTGCTGTCCGGCTGTCACTACCTCGGTGAAATGTGTGACATGTCTGCTCAGTATGGTACTGGAGTGGGAACGGAAGGCTCTAGACCTGACAAATGGCTGTTAAGCAGATCGATGGCAGGCATGGCATGGTGTGTACAGGGAACAAGTGTTTCTTGTATGTGGTTTTCTCAGTCCTTCACTAAAAATTGAGAATTAGGCTCTAAGTGACTCTGTTGTTGCTTACTTCAAAGGTGGAATCCCTGCATAGCAAGCAATTAATATACTCATCTGTCCTGCTGCTCAAACTGTGGAACTCTGCTACACTAAAAAATAATAATTTAGCTGAAAGATTTTCTACCATTAACATTTTCGAGGGTGTTAGATGCTGGCACCCCCTGCCGCAAGCTGTGTTTTCATCCATCAGCCCCTACATTACTACCAGAAAAGGGCCAGCGGGAGAAACCACAGAATGCAGCGGGGGGGACTAGGCATCTTACACACTTAGAAATGTGCCAGATGCTTACGATCTTTCATCAAAATCCCCATTGAAATTTGTCAGGGCAGAGAGCAGGACTTGCGTCCAAGTGTTTCTATTGCAGGGAGCTGTTCTTTTCTGAGCGGCTCACAGCATGGGGTGCGGTTCATCCCTGTTCACCATTTCAGGTCCAATTTCAGCACGGATTTTTGGATTGAATTCAGACCTGTAACAGACCAGAAGACGCACAGGACTCCTATGCAATTCGCATTGCAGCTACTCCGGAGATGTGTGAACCGGCATAGAGAGTCGGTCACAATCTCCTGACATGCAAATTAATGATCTGGAAAGTCAATTTTACTTACTTTTTAACCATTGACATCCAGAAGATTTCATGACCAGGCTTCTTGTTTTTTTTTGCATTGCGGCACTGCCTTACTTTAATTGACAATTGCACGTTCGTGCGACGCTGTACCCAAATAAAATGTACCGTATATACTCGAGTATAAGCCGAGATTTTCAGCCTCTTTTTTGAGGCTGAAAGTGCCCCCCTCGGCTTATACTCGAGTCATCGCTGTCTGCCCGCTCGATCAGCGTGTCGAGCAGACAGACAGCGGCCATTCTATAATTCAAAAGCCGCGCCTCCGGCTCCGCCTTCGCCTGTGATAGGCGGAACACTGAATTTCCCAGCAGCCTGTGTTCCGCCTATCATGGGCATCGTCTCATCCTCGTACTATGGACGAGGATGATACGATGTCCGTGATAGGCGGAACACAGGCTGCTGGGAAATTCAGTGTTCCGCCTATCACAGGCGAAGGAGGAGGCGCGGCTTTTGAATTTTACAATGGCCGCCGAGGCGCCGACGAAGAGGGCACGGGACGGAGGCAAGGCAAGGCACGGCACGGCACGGGACGGGACGGAGGCAAGGCAAGGCACGACACGGGACGGAGGCAAGGAGGCAAGGCACGGGACGGAGGCTCGGGACAAAGGCTCGGGACACAGGTAGGCTGGACACACACACACACACACACACACACACACACACACACACACACACACACACACACACACACACACACGGATGGATGGAGACACACACACACACAGGGATGGATGGATGGATGGAGACACACACACACACAGGGATGGATGGATGGATGGAGACACACACACACACAGGGATGGATGGATGGATGGAGACACACACACACACAGGGATGGATGGATGGATGGAGACACACACACAGGGATGGATGGATGGATGGATGGAGACACACACACACAGGGATGGATGGATGGATGGACACACACACACACAGGGATGGATGGACGGACACACAGGGATGGACGGACACACAGGGATGGACGGACACACAGGGATGGACGGACACACACACAGGGATGGACAGGCATGTCTCACCCTCGGCTTATACACGAGTCAATAAGTTTGCCAGTTTTTTTGGGGGTAAATTGGGGGCCTCGGCTTATATTCGGGTCGGCCTATACTCGAGTATATACGGTATGTCCTTTTTTTCCCACAAATAGAGCTTTCTTTTTGTGGTATTTAAAAAAGAAAATTTGTTGCGCTAACATATAAACATCAAATAAAAGAAAATAGCTGCTAACACAATATTGCTGGATACAATAGTTAAAATAGGGGGTAAGAGGTGTAGCGCTAAAAAATTTGGTGGGTCAGTGGAAAAAGGACTTCTTGCTGTAATCAAGTGGGCTGTGTGATGAGTAGGAGGAAATTAGAATTTGACCAATCTTATATCCATTTATTGTGCATATCCAATGCGCTGGCGGTAAGAGTCAGTGATATCGGGTGTTGGTGGCGGTCTTTCCTCTTTAGCCTTTTTGAGCAATCATGATGGACTCTGTTGTGATCATTACAACAATTTAATATTATCAATGAACTTTTTGTTTGTTACTACAATTTTTTTAGCGCTACACCTCTTACCCCCTTTTTGTGGCATTTGATCACCTCTGCGTTTTTTATTTTTTGCGCTATAAACAAAAAAAGACCATAGTTTTTTTTTTTTACTTTCTGCTATAAAACATATCCAATAAATAAATGTAAAAAATAAAATGTCTTCATCAATTTAAGTCAATATGTATTCTGATACATATTTTTGGTAAAAAAATCCCAATAAGCGTATAGTTATTGCTTTGTGTAAAAGTTATAGCCTCTGCAAACTATGGGATATATGCTGAAATATTTATTTATTTTTACCAATAATGGCAGCAATCGGTGACTTATATTGCGGCAGACAGATTGGACACTAACTAACACTTTTGACACTTTTTGGGGACCAGTGACACTAATACAGTGATCAGTGTTAAAAATATGCACTCTCACTGTACTGATGACACTGGCTGGGAAGGGGCTAACATCAGGGGTAATCAACCTGTTAACGCTGTGCCTAGCCGGTGCTTGTGTACTGTGGGGGATGTGCTTTTACTAGGGGAATGCATTGATCCATGTTTTTGCAGGAACACAGGATCAATGCCTTTTCTACTGACAGAATAGGGATCTGCCTTGTTTACATAGGCAGATCGCCATTCTGGCCCTCTACCTAATGATTGGTGGATGCCGGCTGACATTGAGTTTGCGGTATCCGCATTAGGAAGCAAGCTCTCTTATTCCATGGATCAGGAGCTTTGTGGGCGATGTTAAGTTGACGTTTCGCAGAATGCAGAAAATCAATACTGTTAATTTAAAAAAAAAATGCAAATGCACTACCTCTAAAAGAAGAGTGTTTACAGTCATTTGTCCCATCCGTCTGTCTGACCTTCATTGTGTTCAAGTGCAACAGCTAAGATGCTGCATTGTACTGCAAAAATATAAATACAGGGTGAAATTGCTGTAGACTCTCTTCTTACAACCCTGGTATCCTTAGCAACTTAAAAAATGAGGGGAGAGGTTTGAAAGATGGACAGCCCCTTTAAATTGATTGTAAACCTCTGACAAAAAGTGAACAAAGCATATCTTTTTATAGTGTGTACTAGCCTCAATCAAAAGCACTGAGTGTGACTTCTGTCTGCAGTTGCGTTGCTCCTCTATCTGCATGAGTCATTTTACAGGCTATGCTGACTCCAAGGGATCAAGAGGAATGGGAGATGTAGCACACAACATGGGATTGACAGCGTCACCTGTGCAAGTTTCTCTGTGAGTGCCCATTGTCTCCTCTCAGGTCTCATATTACACTCAGCTCTCAGCTCTATGGTGTGCAGTTGTGACATCAGATCCCTGCCCCCTGTCTGTGGAAGCTCAGGAAAAGCTGTGTGAATTCTGGACTGTAAATGAATGTAGAGAAGAGATGACTGCAGATAAACAGATGAAACCTACTGTATGTAGAAAGATTTATTTCATCTCTGTGTCACCTGAGTTAGTCACGTTGTGGGTATACAGTAAGTAAGGGTTTACAACCGTTTTACATGACTGTCAGTCACTCACACAAAACACTTGGTTCTTTTGAGAGAAAAACTCACCAAAGCTCTACCGCTATATAGTATAGTTGGTGTGTAGAGCCGCCGGTGCTCCTGGCTAATTAAGCTCACAAAAGATCCATAGAAAATACATGCCGGCAACTCGACAGCTTCTCCATAGAAAATATTTATTTGAGTGTTACAACAATAACATCATCCTTAAAGCGGGGTTCCACCCTAAAATAGAACTTCCGCTCATCTGAACCCTCCCCCGATCCGGTGCCACAGTTGGCACCTTTCAGGGGGGAGGGGGGTGCAGATACCTGTCTAAGACAGGTATTTGCACCCACTTCCGGGCATAGACTCCCACGGGAGTCTATGCTGTTTCCTGTCTCGGCACTCTGTCTGCTGGGACACACACGGATCCCAGAGACAGCGCGGACCATTACCATTGCGCTGCGCGACTCGCGCATGTGCAGTAGGGAACCGGGAAGTGAAGCCGCAATGCTTCACTTCCTGATTCCCTCACCAAGAATGGCGGCGACAGCAGCCGAGAGCTTAGAGATTGATCGGCCTCGGCTGCCGACATCGCTGGACCCTGGGACAGGTGAGTGTCCATTTATTAAAAGTCAGCAGCTCTAGTATTTATAGCTGCTGGCTTTAAATATTTTTTTGTAGGTGGAATCCCTCTTTAACATCATGCTTTTGATGAAGGCCTTCATCAAAAGCATCAGAACTTGGTTATTTTGCATACCCTATCTATGCAATCATTTAATTACTTCAAAAGGCTCCTTCTTTTCTTCTTTTGTTTTGTACTTATATTGAGCTAAGAATTTGTTACTATATTTATGATTATTATTTTTTTTTACTTTAACTTTGTATTTATGATCTAAAACATCCACAGAGCCCATACAAGTTATAATAGAAAAGTAAAACTCTCACTGTAAACAGTCTTTTCTAAATGTTAAGAATGGAGTTGTCAATACGTTTTTCAAGACACCATGAAAATTTGATCTAGAATCCGGAACAGTGTAAAATGAGGGAAGTCTAGACACCTGAACTTCAAGGAAAATCACAAAAGGCAATTTGTAATTGACCTTTCCAGGTTATCTTATTAAACAATGTATTCAAGCATGTAGACTCACCACATATTGCAGAATCTCTCTACTATGTATGGTAACTTGAGCGTAAAAAGGTAGAAAAAAAAAAAAACCTTTCTCTTTTACTGAAATAAATGGACACTTTAAACAGAATACTGACATCTAATGCCCCATACACACAGTTGGAAATTCTGACGGAAAAAGTTTGATCGGATTATGTTGCTGGAAAATCCGATCGTGTGTGAGCTCTACCAGACTTTTTCCATCTGAATTTCCAACGGAAAAAGTTTGAAAGCAGGATCTAAAATTTTCCGACAACAAAATCCAATCAGATTTTTTTCCGATCGTGTGTAGAGAATTCTGACGCACAAAGTGCTACGCATGCTCAGAAAAAATGTGGCGACGGAAGATATTGGCTACTGTACTCTACGTAGTCCCGTTGTACGTTTTTTACGTCATCTCGTTCCGAACAATCGGATTTTCCGACAACTTTGTGTGACCACGTGTATGCAATACAAGTTTTGGCCAAAATCTGTTGGAAAAAATCCAATGAATTTTGTGGTTCGGAATGTCCGACCGTGTGTATGGGGCATAACAGTCTTAAAGTGAACCTGTGTCCATGGCGGGCAGAGCAACGGGTTCACTTTAATCTCCCCACTCTGCAGGATTATACATACATACATGCTTTAACTTCACCATAGGCTGCTGTGAACAGGAGAAGTCGCCATTTGGAAGCTGTGAGTCACTCAAGTTAAAGCTTGCACAGACCTATAGACTCTCCCCTTTTGACAGGGCTGGAGCTTGGTGATTGGCTCAGTGCTGTCACATGAGAGGAAGGGGAGGTCAGTTTTAATAACATTCAATTACAATATAACTTGTGTCACAATTGTATATACTATATTATTTTTTATTTTTTTTCATTTGTTATTTTTATTTCCAATGAAAGTAGAGTTACCCTTTAAATCTTTTGAGTCACTATTCAAAACAAAAAAATGCCTTGCTTTCAAATTAAAGCATTATCGCCTACTGTTCTTCTGTTTGCACTGCCAAACTTACTTCTTATATATAGCTAACATTTCTAAAGAATTTTCAGCATGGGGCACAGTTCTAGTTGGATCAGATGCCAGGTCTTCTTCTTCAGGCTCTGTGGTGGTTCTTTTCTCCAACCCAAACCATACCGCTGTGTCCTGTAGTAACATAGGCACTGGTGTATGGAACCAGAGAACACAGAGGGCATCTTAACCTCCCAGAAGTCTGTAGAATGCTGAACATTGTTAAGAGGGCTTAGCTCTTCAAGACAGTGAAGACCTATGGTGCAGGCAGCAAGGCAGTAAGTATTGATTATTTGGTTTGGTGTCACTATAAAGCAAACCTGTGGGGGGGGGGGGGGGGCGGCAGAAAATAGGAAAATAACATTTCTGATATCTTAGTCTTGGTCTGACCTTAAAGCGGTAGTAAACCCGCACATTTTTTTTTCTTTTTTAAACCTGCAAAGCAAAAGGCATAATGAGCTAGTATGCACCGCATACTAGCTCATTATGAAATACTTACCTTAGAACGAGGCCCCGACATCTGGCCCGATCCACGCCGAGGGAGCTGACATGCTCCCTCGGCGTTTTGTTCCGGGTATCGCGGCTCCGGCGCTGTGAGTGGCCGGAGCCGCAATATCGTCACTCCCGCGCATGCGCGCGGGAGATTTCATTCCGGCCGGCCACTGCCAGATTTTCAGGCCGAGAATCCCCTTGTGCGCATGCACCGCTGCAGTCAGCGGCGCATACCGAGGGGAATATCTCCTAAACCGTACAGGTTTAGGAGATATTTTTTTTACCTGCAGGTAAGCCTTATTATAGGCTTTCCTGTAGGTAAAAGTTAAAAAATTGAGTATACAACCACTTTAAAGTGTTACTAAACCCTGTAATATGAAAATAGTTCATCCCTTCACAGTGCCCACAGCTTATAAATACTCTTTTCACATTGAAATAATGCCACTATATACCTTTTTAGATGATCTGTATACCACGGTTACATGATAAACTGCACAGTTTCTCCAGTGCTGAGAGATCAGAAAGGAGGAGATTTTCACTGCAGCCTGTATACATGCGGACATGTGTGATGTCAATATCATGTGACCTGGCTCTGACCTATCTCTGAGAACAAGTAACTGTTCTCTCTAGCATAAAAGACACAACTGAGCATGTGCAGGTCAGCTACTCTGCCTGTGTTAGCTGGCCTTCCCCAGGTAGACAGTGCAGGGAGGGGAGGATTTAATCATACAAGATAAAAGAGCCTTTTTACACAAGGCAGAGGATTAACTCCTTAAAGCGGGAGTAAACCCGCTGACATGTTTTTTTTTTTTTTTTTTTTTTCAGACCTGCAAGGGAAAAGGCATAATGAGCTAGAATGCACCGAATACTAGCTCATTTTGAAATACTTACCTTAGAACGAGCCCCCGACATCTCACCCGATACATGCCGAGGGAGCTGACATGTTCACTTGGCATGTCTTCCGGTTATCGCGGCTCCGGCGATGTGAGTGGCCAGAACAGCGAAATTGTCACTCCCGCTCATGCACGTGGGAGATTTCTTTCCGGCAGGGTCCGGCGTCTGCCGGGCTTCCAGCCGAGAATCCCCTGTGCGCATGCGCCGCTGCAGTCAGCTGCTCAATGCAAGGGAAATATCTCCTAAACCTTACAGGTTTAGGAGATTTTTTTAGCTACAGGTAAGCCTTATTATAGGCTTACCTATAGGCAAAAGTAAAAATTAAGGCTATACAACCGCTTTAAGTTCCACAGTGAGTATAACAAGCATTCAATGCTGCTTATAAAGACTGATTTTACTGTTGTGGGTTTAGTAACACTTTAACTTAATTACATATTGTAATTAGGGCAAGCACATAGTGAGCAAAGCCTGAAAAATCTAAACTCTAATCCTGCTTTCTTGTTCCAGGTCCATTAGGTAGTAAATCTAGGATAAGGATGATATGCCAATAGCCTGTGCATTTAAAAACAAGTCCACAAAGACAGTAAGACTATGTTGCAGGTCCAGTGATTTTTTTCCCAAAACTGTCTTTAACAGCCTTGTGGTTAAATATATATACTGTATCTCACAAAAATGAGTACACCCCTCACTCACATTTTTGAAAATATTTTATTCTATCTTTTCATGGGACAACACTGAAGAAATGACACTTTGCTACAATGTAAAGTAGTGAGTGTACAGCTTGTATAACAGTGTAAATTTGTTGTCCCCTCAAATTAACTCAAAACAGCCATTCATGTCTAAACCTCTGGCAACAAAAGTGAACATTTCCAAATCGTGTCCAAATATTTTGTGTGGCCACCATTATTTTTCTGCACTGCCTTAAACCTCTTGGGCATGGAATTCACCAGAGCTTCACAGGTTGCCACTGGAGTCCTCTTCCTCTTCATGCATCGCCAGTCCATTACCTTTACCCTCAGCTTCTTTAGCAAGGTAGTGGTCATCTTGGAGATGTGTTTGGGGTCGTTGTCATATTGGAATACTACTCTACGACCCAGTCTCTGAAGGGAGAGGATCATGCTCTGCTTCAGTATGTCACAGTACATGTTGGCATTCATGGTTCCCTCAATGAACTGTAGCTTCCCAGTGCTGGCGTCACTCATGCAGCCCTAGACGATGACAATCCCACCATCATGCTTGACTGTACACACTTGTCTTTGTACACTTCACCTGGTTGCCACCGCACACGCTTGACACCATCTGAACCAAATAAGTTTATCTTGGTCTCAGCAGACCACATGACATGGTTCCAGTAATCCAAGTCCTTATTCTGCTTGTTTTCAGCAAACTGTTTGCAGGCTTTCTTGGGCATCATCTTTAAAAGAGGCTTCCTTCTGGGATGACAGCCATGAAGACCAATTTGATGCAGTGTGTAGCGTATAGTCTGAACACTGACAGGCTGACCCCCCCCCACCCCTTCAACCTCTGCAGCAATGCTGGCAGCACACATACATCTATTTCCCAAAGACAACCTTTGGATATGACGCCGAGCACGTGCACTCAACTTCTTTGATCGACCATAACAAGGCCTGTTCTGAGTGGAACCTGTCCTGTTAGACCATCTTGTTTTATATTTTTTACTTTCTGGTGGCTGGTGAAGGATATATTGGATGGTTTATGTACATTTTACTTTAATCTAGGTTTGTCCCTTGTAGCATTTTTTAGTGGTGTGTTCTTGTTTTAAGGTTGTTCAATTTAAGTTAAAGAGGAAGTAAACCCTGATGGGTTTACTTCCTCTTTCATTCCCTGCAAAGGCAAAGCATAATGGACTACTATGCATCGCATAGTAGTCCATTATGTGTCACTTACCTGATACAGGAGCCAGCGAAGTCACCGCTGTCCCCTGTAGTCCAGCGCATCCATCTTCTCGGTGGGGTCTCGCAGCTCCGCCGCTGTCATTCAGCGAAGCCGCGATGCGCACAGGAGCCTACACAGCTCCGTTGTTGGAAATGCCGTGCTCAGTGCGCCTAAACCGTATAGGTTTAGGAGATATTTCTTGGACCTACAGGTAAGCCTTAAGCCTTAATCTAGGCTTACCTGTAGGTAAAAGTGGTTTGTAAGGGTTTACAACCACTTTAAAGTTCCAGTCTTTTTTCAGTTTATTAAAAGTCAGCAGCTACAAAAAGTGTAGCTGCTGACTTTTAATAAACACACACTCACCTGTCCCACGGTCCAGTGATGTGGCCGCCCGAAGCCTTGCTCCTCTTCCCCTCCTCTCCACGCACCGTCATTGCAACTGTGGGCACCCGGCTTTGACAGCTCGCGGCTTCACAGCTGGGCGAGCACTGCATATGTGCGAGCTGCACTGCACTCTCCTAGTGGCCAGGCAATCTTCTGGGACCTGTGACGTGTGCCAGAAGAATGCAGAGAGGGAGAGGTCGACTAGAGGGAGAGGAGGAATGACCTAAGTGGCCAGAAGATGGAATTAGGAAGTGGGACAAGCACCTGTCAAAACCAGGTACCCACTCCCCCCCAAAAAAAGTTTTATGCCAAATGTGGTTTGTAAGGGGGCGAGGAGTGCTTAAGGCGGCAGTTCCACTTTTGGGTGGAACTCCGCTTTAAGTCACCACAGACTCTGAAGGGGTAAAGGACTTTGCTATGCCTTTAGTTTGCTCTTAATCATAATAAAGCCCCAGACTCAACTAACCTATACAGATCACCTCTAACATTATTTTCTACCTATTCATACCAGGTACAAATTTCTTTTCTGCAACCATGAGTCGCAGGAAAGAAATTTGCACGATTCCACCATCAACATGGATAGTGCATGGATAGTCTCAACGGGAGGGCTGGAGGCCGATGAGGGAAGCCGTCTTTGCTGAGAGAAGACAGTGATTATTGCTAGCAGCTGTAGCAGCATGACCGATCAATCAACTTGGTACATTTAGCCTGCCCATTAATGGTTTGAATCTTGGGTGGTTCCTGCTGAACCGGCCAAGATTCAAACCGTGTATGGCTGGCCTTAGTAGTAGATAACTAAGCCCCTTGATAGGGCAAAACATTCCAGAGAATAGGAGACTGGCAGAGTTGCATGCACTGTTTTAACCACTAAAGTTCATTGAATGGCATTATGGCAGTGTTTGGCTGTCTTGGCTTTGTAACTTTTATTCCACACAGAATCAGAAATTAATTAAGAACAGTAGAATGCTCATCTGACCAAAGGTCAAAGCTGTTTTAAAAGGCTAATAGAGGTATGGGAAACACTACAGCAACGGAATCTGGGATTGTTGGACATTTAATATAAATTTTCTGTACTATATTTGACTTAAATATCAATTTTTTGCTAATATTCTTAAATAGAGCTGATTATGTATAATGCTATTATTGTGTTCTTAAAGACCGACAATTAGGCTCTGTAGGAACTATAAGTGTTGATTACTGGAAAATGAACAAAGAATGAATTCCCTAATGAATAAATCAGGATAAAAGGAGATTTACAGTGTCTTTTGTGATCTGGTTGGCATCCATGGAAGTTAATTGGTAGCTTGGTGGGTTGAAACTTAAGTGATTAATTAAGAATAATTGCATTTCTATAACGTTAGCCGTTGACATAGAATATAGAGGATCTCATATGCTTAAGGGGATTTCTTTATTCTATTTTCTATTTCTATATTCTATACAATTTTGAACCAGCATGGTTTAAATCTTACAAGAACTGTATGTTGTCTAGTATTAATGCATAGGTGATTAACCAAGAGTGAACAAGCATTGGGATCTACGAAAGTACAAGACACTGTGCTGTTATAGTAAAATATTAATTCAAGTCTGGATTTAATATACATTATGGTTTAATAATCACATCCTGTCTGGTAGGTATGGCCCATTTATCAGGACTAAGCAATTTGGGCTTTGACTATTTTCTATTTTGTTGTCTACATAATGCTAACAATACACATTAGAGGGTGTTCAGACATGCGGGATAATAACACCACCCGCATCATCATTTGAGTGGATGCGAACCCTAACCTAAATTACATTTAGGCTGGATTCACACCTATGCAGTTTTTGTGCATTTTGCAGATTTGCACTACAGAACGTGTTCCATAGGAAACCAGGTTAAAGCGGGATTCCACCCTAAAGTGGAACCTCCGCTGATCGGATCCCTCCCCCCCTCCGGTGTCACAATTGACACCTTTCAGGGGGGAGGGGGGTGGAGATACCTGTCAAAGACAGGTATTTTCACCCACTTCCGGGCATAGACTCCCATGGGAGTCTACGCCATTTCCTGCCCTGCCGCGCTGTCTGCTGGGACACACACGGGTCCCAGTGACAGCGCGGAGATTTCCTATTGCGCGGCGCGGCTTGCGCTTGCGCAGTAGGGAACCGGGAAGTGAAGCCGATTCGCTTTACTTCCTGATTCCCTCACCTAGAATGGTGACTACAGCAGCCGAGAGCCGAGCGATCGATCGGCCTCAGCTGCCGGCATCGCTGGAACCCGGGACAGGTGAGTGTCCATTTATTAAAAGTCAGCAGCTGTAGTATTTATAGCTGCTGGCTTTTAATATTTTTTATTTTTTTTTGGTGGAATCCCTCTTTAAATGGACTGTAGTGCAAATCTGCAAAATGCAAAAAGCACTAAAACTGCATAGGTGTGAATCCCGCCTTAGTTCATGTGTATCAGTAGCACATTATTGCTCTGGACCAGCTTCATCATGGTGACAATGGTGGAACTTGTTTGCCCAGTGTGCATTGGCATAGCCACTTGGAGTCTCCACCAACACCAAGGTTTTTTTAATTGAAAGCTGCCAATTTAAAAAAGATTGAAAATCATTTTTGACATTACATTAACAAAAGATTTTATTGATTGTGGTTTATGTTTATTTTAAAGTGTTACTAAACACAGGGCCCTGCATTCATTATATCTGGTCTCCCACAGAACACAGAGCATGGAAATGCAATTATTTTAGTAAATATAAACTGCTATATACCTTTTCTCATCAGCAGTATATAGCAGTCTTGTGACTGTGTCTGGTTAAAGCTTGTAGGAGGAATTTTCATTCTCCTTTGACTGTCCTATGAGGCTGCAGGACCCTTAACCCTCTGTCTGGACAGAGCTGATTGGCCCTGTGCCGATCACATGCACCCTCCTAAGAAAAAAAGAAAAACTCTCTAGCAATACATGCCAAACTGAGCATGTGCAGAATGACTCCAAAGGCTCAGTTTTTTCAGGAGATTGATTGGGGACAGTAAAAGAAGGGGGGATCAGAGAAGACAGGATCATACAGCCTTTTTACACAATGAAGAAGATTAAGCCCTTAGGTTCCATAGTGAGTATAACACGCATGCTTAACTGCATTTACATACTGATTTTACTGTTGTGGGTTTTGTAACACTTTAAAGGGGTTGTAAACCCTCAAGGTTTTTCAACTTAATGCATTAAGGTAAAAAAAACCTTCTGTAGTGCAGCAGCCCCCCAATGCCCCCCTTTTACTTACCTGAACCTGATCATTCCAGCAACGGGGACCAGCACAGCAGCTCCAGCTCATTGGATAGATTCATAGCAGCGAGAGTCACTGGCTCCCGCTGCTGTCAGTCAAATCCAGTGACATGGTGGTGGTGGGAGGGGCTGAGTCCTGCTGTCTTTGTCAATGGACGCAGCAGCAGGACTCTAGAGCGTGCTCGCACGGGTGCCCCCAGGGAATGCGGCTCTCCGTTGGAGCACTCAAGAAGAGAGGGGACCAGGAGCGCTGCTGGGGGACCCCAGAAGAGAACGATCGGGGCCACTCTGTGTAAAATCCTTGTACAGAGGAGGTAAGTATAACATGTTTGTTATTAAAAAAAAATATATAACCTTTACAACCCCTTTAAATTCACAATGCATACAAATCAGGGGGATACATACCAGCATTACCTAACAAAGTACCTCTTTCTTGTCAGTTATGAAAATCCTATGTCTCTTAGCCCACTAAGATGATTTAAAACCTAGGCAGCTTAGATCACAAAATAACGAAATATAGACTGTACATGATTCCTTCTATGGACATATAATTAAAAAATATACATAGAAATACGCTAAAAAAACAAAAACATTACCACACTCATTCATATCATCTGATCTTTTTTACAAATATAACATCCAAAATGTAAAAATAAAAATACATGTTTGTCTTTAAAGGATAACTAAACCTAAGAACAAAAAAGTAATATATTGTAGCTTACAGCCCTAATGTGGTACCTGCATTCATTTTTTTTTTTAGGCTAAGAATATTGTCAGCAAGTACGAAAACACCTCTTAATCCTGCTAGAAATGCCATGACCTTGTCACTTCATGTGAGATGAACTGAAATTATAAACAATGTTATCTTCCTTCTGTAAACCACTAATCCCCCCATCCCCTATGTAATGGAAATGAACAAAGGCAGACACGATTGAAGTCCAGCCTGGGTGCCAACCATAGCTTCCTCCATGGATGCAGTGCATGCAGAGTGTAGCCACCCTAGGCCCTTGTACACACGGTCGGACATTCCGACGGAAAATGTCAGTTCGGACCATGTTGTCGGATAATCCGACCGTGTGTGGGCTTCATCTGACTTTTTCCATCGGAATATCCGACCGACAAAGTTTGAGAGTTGGATATAACATTTTCCGACAACATGATCCGATCGGTCTTTGTCCGATCGTTTGTAGAGAATTCCAATCAGACAAAGTGGCACGCATGCTCAGATCAAATTCCTAGACCAAAGCTATTGGCTACTAGCCTAAACGTAGTCCCATCGTAACTAGAAAACGTCATCACGTTACGAATGATCGGATTTTCCGACCGTGTGTATGCAATACCAGTTTCGGACAAAATCCGTCGGGAAAAATCAGATGGAATTAGTTGTCGGAATGTCCAACCGTGTGTACAAGGGCTAAAACAGTAAGTGATCTGCGCAGGATAACATTTTTTTTTTTAAAAGCCTGAAAAAGTGAATGAATGTATCTACTGCATCTATAGACTGATACATTGCAATATATATTACATTTTTGCTCTTTGGTTTAGATACATTTTGAAGGATTTTTCTTCTGATCCATTGCATTGTTTTTCATAAAATAATATAATTTAAAGGAGAAGTAAAGCCTGAGCTCGTTTGGCTGGGCTTCTTCTATGGGTTACAGAAGTGCAATACATTTTGCACTCCTGTGACCCGTTTTCAGCAGAAAGCGTTCTGAAATCCATGCTCTGCTGACATCACAGAAGTCGGTCCAGGCAACGAGTCATCCCGACAGTGGAAGCCGAGATCCACCAGGTGCCTGTACTGACACTCAGCTCAGCCTCTCGGCGAGCCGCTGAGAGCCGGAGTAGGCTGCTTCCCGCCCTTCCACAGCTCAGCACTCCAGTGAACGAGGAGGGGGGCAGAGCAGAGAGCTGCTGATTGACAGTCAACAGCTCTCTGCTCATAGAGCTGTCAAAACCGAGTGATCGGCGGTGTTCGATCGCTTGGATTTCAGTGCAGAGGTGCCAGGGGACAGATTCAGCATCAATCCGATGCTGCATCCACCTAGGTAAGTATGATTGGGTGAACAAAAACTAAACCCATACTTCTCTTTTAAGTTGTAATAATATAATTGTTGTGACTCTGTAACTACATCTTTTTTTTATTGGGAGGATTGGGGGAAATACTATGTATTTTTTTTTTTTTTGATGCCTCTATGGCCTTTTAAAATATTTGCTGTGCCCAGTAGAACATAATTACATTTTGCGTGCTGACATAGCATTAGTGTATATACGTTTGTTTACTGGTATCTAGAGTTGTCTAGGGAATGTTGATACTGACATAACAATTCCGTGGGGAGCTTTTCCAAATTTTTTTCCAGGCTGAAAACTGGGCAGTTTCTGAGCATTTTTGTTCTAAGCTGTATATTAGTAATAAAGCATTGCTGCACACATTTTATGGTTTTACAACATAACTTTAGTAGGTTTATACTTTTTTTTTTTCTAAACTCTTTATGACATTGTGCATAGAAAGAAAGATCTAGGCCTGTATGACTTTCTACTACACACACATTGAAATACAACATAAGGGTAAAGGCAGACAATATTAGCGTATTGTTGTTACATATAGCCATTACATTACAGGAATGGAAGACAGATAGACACACAAATTACAGACACTAAACCAATGTCTAGACAAGGCATAGGCAACCTCGGCCCTCCAGCTGTGGTGAAACTACAAATCCTATCATGCCTCTATTTCTAGGAGTCAAGCCTGTGATTGTCAGGGTCTTGCAATGTCTCATGGGACTTGTGGTTTAAAAACAACTGGAGGCCCGAGGTTGCCCACCCCTGGTCTAGACCAGTGTTTGTCAACTCCAGTCCTCAAGGCGCCCCAACAAGTCATGTTTTTTAGGATTTCCTTCAAATGAAATGGCTGTGGTGATTATTAAGGCAGTGATATGGATCAAATCACCTGTACAAAATAATGGAGAGCCTGAAAACATGACCTGTTGGGGTGCTTTGAGGACTGGAGTTGAGAAACACTGGTCTAGACATTGTCTAACCATTTTCAAAAATAGCTGAATCCAAATGTGTAGTATAGTAATAAGACCTACGTAACCAGACCAGTGCTACATATATCTGGAGGAAATAAAGCAGCTGACCATTGGCTTGCAATGTCCATAGCTTTGAAAAATTTTAATGGGTTGCTTGTTTAGAGTTACAGAGGAGGTCTTGTGCTAGAATTGTTGCTCTCGCTATAACAATTGCGGCAATACCTCACATGTGTGGTTTCAACACCATTTACATATGTGGGCGCAACTTACATATGCATTTGCTTCTGTGCACGAGCACAGACAGATGGGATGCTTTAAAAAAATAAAAATAAAAATTTTACTTTTTTTTCACTTCTTTTTTTGATCACTTTTATTCCTATTGCAAGGAATGTAAACACCCCTTGCATCCCTTGAAATAGAAATAAGCATGACAGGTCCTATTTTTTTAGTGATCTGGGGTCAAAAATACCCCAGATCTCTCATGTATTTTTAGAAGTAAAAGAAAAAATAATTTTTTTTGCATTTTAACTTTAAAAAAATAAATAATTTGTTTTGGGCCAAGTACCCTTAGTGGTGTCAGATGTCGCTCCGGTCCTCCAAGGGCATAGAGATGAGTGGCCAGCAAATGGCTGCATCAGATCGTTCACGGGCTTTGCTAATGGGTCAACTAAGCCCGGTGTTTCGTCAGATTAGGTGACCTGTCAGAATTTGTAACAGAAGTGAAGTTCCATCGCCCGCCATCTTGCTACACCCTACACTCCTCCATAGTAAGAAGGGGGCAAGCGGACATCTTGTTCCACCCAACAGAGTTTTGAATTTCACACTTTTTTTAACAGTAAACAGAGCTTATAAGGTGAAATACAGTATTTAGAAATCCGACAGACTGTTTAGATGTTGAATTTTAAAAGCAGCGGCAAACCTGCTGATCTCACAGGTTTGCTAATCTGACAGAACACTGCTGCTTTTATAATTCAACATGTAAACAGTCCGATGGATTTCTAAATACTGTATTTCACCATATATGCTCCATTTACTGTTAAAAATAGCTGAGAAATGCAAAACTCCGGTGAGCGTAACAAGATGTCCATTTGCCCCCTTCTCAGTGTATCCTTACTGTGAACGAGTGCGGGGTGTAGCAAGATGGCGGACGACGGAACATCACTTTTGTTACAAATTCTGAGGGGTCGCCAAATCTGATGAAACACCGGAAACTAACAGAAAGCAGTGGGAGGGGGCAACAATCCCCATGCTTCTAAGATTGATCTCGTGGCCACTCGGACCACTTTTATTAGACGCAGAACCGGTCATAGTAAAATATGATACCGGGGTTTATGTTAGATAGCTGTTGCCATAAAACCAGTATTAAAAGTAATGACATCGTTTTACCATGAGCCATTTGGAAACTGGCTAATAAGGGGCCAACTTTTGGTTACAAAATAAGGGAGAACAGAAAAAAAATGTGAGGGTGTTGGGATATACTGTAGAGGTCAACTGCCACTCACCAACAACAGGTTGCCAGGGTGAAAGGTATTGAGTACCAGTCCACAATGGATCACTGAGGATCCAACATCTCAGTTTATTGTACAGTATGGATTTTATGTTTTAGTTATTGCACAGAGATTCTTTGTTTTCTGCATGCTCAGGTTTTATTAACATTGACTTTTCAGTATACAAGTCTGCATGAATACATTACTGGCGTGTCCTAATATAAAGCAATATGATTTTAAAAAACCTTGACCTTTTACATACCTCCCAACATTTTGAGATGGGAATGAGGGACACCTACTAGCAAATGTATGTAGGCATAGGACACACACCCCTGCCACACCCCCTTAAAGGAGAATTAATAATAAAACAAAAGGTTAATTAAATCCACAAGTGCTAATTTTACCACTACTATTCTTTTATATTGGCTTTTAAAATTGACAAATGCAGCAATTTAGAATTTGGATGAAAGGTTTAGCACTGGGAAACACTTTTTGAAATATAAAAAGTGCATTTTATATACAACTATATAGATCAGACCAAAATGAGGGACAAATGAGGAGGAATGAGGGACATTGCTCTAAATCAAGGACAGTCCCTCCAAATCAGGGACATTTGGGAGCTATGCTTTTATCATGAAAATGCAGGTCATAATCTCCAATCAGTTACATTGCCTAGACTCAGATGAGATCATCAGTCTGCTGCAGGGATAAGAAGCATTTCCTCGGTCTTCTCTCCCCTAGTGATTAGAAGGCAACATTACAGCTTTGCAGCAAGTCAGAAGGTGAGAAGCTGCAGCAGGAGGCTGATCTGTTTCACATATTTGAGAACACAGCCAAGAGCCGCACAGGTACCACAATTTACAGAATAACCTTTAGGAAGTAATGGCTATATTATCACTTAGTACTATATTAAATAATATTTCTGATATTTTATATAATTATTATTTTTTTTATTATTATAGTAAATTATATAAAATATCAGTTTATAAATTTGAATACATTAAATTAATGTAAGATAAAACAGACCATAAATATGATTTTGTGAAAAGAGTAGACTTGGTGTTACACATTAACAATGCAAAAATGATGGTTGTTTTGTTGTTTGGCATGCAAGGATCACAGACACTCAACCTACGTGCTGCCCAAGGCTTACAGGCCTGTAGGCATCTGCTCAAAAAAAAAAGAAAAGTGTTTTCCTGGATCACAAGAAGAACTCATGTTTATTAATAGGTTTGTCATCTTACAGCTCAGCAATGTAAATTACCCTCCTTCTACACTAATGCCTGTACACAAAGTCGGAAAATCCGACGGAAAATGTCCGATCGGATTATATTGTCGGAGTCATGTGTAGGCTCTATCGGACCTTTTCCGTCGGAAATTCTGCCGTAAAAAATTTGAGAGCAGGATCTAAAATTGTCTGGAAAAAAAATCAGATCGGACTTCTTCTGATCGCTTTTAGAGAATTCCGATGGACAAAGCGCCACGCATGCTCAGATTAAATTATGAGACCAAAGCTATTGGCTACTAGCCTGAACGTATTCCCGTCATACGCAACGAACGTCATCAAGTTCCGAACAATCGCAACACCAGTTTTGGAAAAAATCTGATGGATTTTGTGTTTGGCATGTCCGATCGTGTGTAGAAGACATAAGGGTTATTTACTATGGGTACTCCTACCTCTTGAGGTATGGGAATCTAAAAATTAGGATATGGCACAGAGTCTTTGAATAATTAAATTAGAATTTTCCGCATTTACCTTGAAATCAAAGTGAAGAAATGATGTGCCAGATGACATGCAAGTATCATGGTAGGTAACTGGACTTCCATTCCGTGGTTTGATTGTACAAAGCAACTGCAAACATCTCAATAGTTGTAGATAGTACTTGTGTTTTTATGATTTGCCATTTCTGTTTAAATACATATGTTCAAATCCTTATGAATTTCTTTCAGCTGTTTTTTAATAGTCAACAGTGGACAGTGACGTTTATAGTCAGCCCTTTAGCTTGGCAGGAGAGTGCCTTGACAACCTAGGCTATGTCGCTGGGTGTTTCTATTGATGCACACAGTGTTGGGAGACACAGCTCTAGTCCCTGCATACAAGGGTGGCTCCTGGGACCCTGGAAGAGAAAAGAACCACCCTGAAACATGAAGCCTGGAGCAGCGGTCAAGGCACCAGTATAAAGGGGAACATAGGCAAGGGTTGAGATAAAGAAGCTACATACTCAGCAAGTGATTAAATCAGCTTCTGAAAGTGCTTAAAAAAATGAGGGCTTAATATCACTTTAAGGTTTCTTGCACATGGGAGGTTTGGCCTTTACAGAGTAAAAACCAAGTGATACTCCCATTTAAGGCCATATACAGTGCCTTGAAAAAGTATTCACACCCCTTGAAATTTTCCACATTTTGTCATGTTAAATCCAAAAATGTAAATGTATTTTATTGTAGTGATGGATTGAACAGTGCTCCATGAGATGTTCAAAGCTTGGGATTTTTTTTTAGAACCTAACCCTGCTTTAAACTTCTCCACATCTTTATCCCTGACCTGTCTGGTGTGTTCTTTGGCCTTCATGATGCTGTTTGATCCCTAATGTTCTCTAACAAACCTCTGAAGGCTTCACAGAACAGCTACATTTATACTGAGATTAAATTACACCCAGGTGGACTCTATTTACTAATTAGGTGACTTCTGAAGGCAATTGGTTCCACTCGATTTTAGTTAGGGGTATCAGAGTAAAGGGGGCTGAATACAAATGATTGCCACACTTTTCAGATACAGTGGAACCTTGGATTACAGGCATAATCCATTCCAGGAGAATGCTTTTAATCCAAAGCATATCAAAGAGAGTTTACCCATAGAAGTCAATGGAAACGAAGATAATTTGTTTCGCATTGACTTCAATTGCATGCAGTACTGCATGTGACCAAAGGTGGGGGGGTGCTGGAGAGCATTAGAAATACTCAGAGACCCTCGAAAAGGCTTGGAAACACTTGGGAACAGAGTATTTCTGAGTGTTTCAGAGTATTTCCAATTGATTCCGAGTATTTCTGAATGGCTCCAAACCGTTCCGAGTGTCACCGGCGCCCCCTGAACCTCTGGCCAAATGCAGTACTGCACACCCCATTGGCTTGAATCCTGCTCGTTCAGGATTCAAGTTTCGTTGCAAACCGGGTCAGGATTTAAAAAAAAAAGATGCTCTTCTTTCAAAACTCTCATTAACTGCGTTACTCGTAAACCAAGGTTCCATTGTATTCATTTGTAAAAAAAAAAATTGAAAACCATGTATCATTTTCCTTCCACTTCTCAATTATTTGCCACTTTGTGTTGGTCTATCACATAGAATCCCAATAAAATACATTTATGTTTTTGGTTGTAACATGACAAAACATGAACATTTTTCAAGGGGTATGAACATTTTTTCAAGGCACTGTATGTTAATGGGGGTTATGCCCCTGAGTGGCAAACTTCTGCATTCAGGGCACACGTCCCTTAATGCACACGACCCTAACTGCAAGTATTGCTCAGGACGGCTTTCAGCCATGTACAGCCGAGGTGTGTTTCAGACTGCCATTGATTGTGGCAGGCCGTGCATTGTACCTGTGCCTCCCTTGTGCCCAAAAAAGCCCAGTTCTTGCATTTTAGGGCCAAACCACTTAAGGCCCAAGAATCCATGTTCTAAACCAGTGATTCTCAACCAGGGTTCCTCCAGAGGTTGCTAGGGGTTCCTTCAGCATTGGGCAATTTCTGCCTCTCAGATAAGTTCCCACTGACACCATTGATCTTTTTAGCTATCTGTACGGAGGTAATTCTTCCCAATGACCACAAGTGTAAGGACCATTCTTCCCACTGACCATCACACTTATGTATCATGAGTTGTTGATTTCTAATTTTTAGCAGTGGTTCCTCAAGACCGGAGAACTATTTCTAGGGTTCCTCTGTGTTGAGAAGGTTGAGAAAGGCTGTACTAAACTATAGTCCAGTTTTCTGTCCAAAAATCCAAGTGCATTCCTCTTCATATAAGTACTTGGATAACGCTATACTACAACATCTCCCGGAAATATAACACGCTCTGCTCAATCTATAAAAGTTCCATCTCCGTTCTATGTGCTTAATACTGAAATGTGCCAGCTATCATTCACTTGAGAAGCTGCCCATGTGTTGCTGTGTTGAAGCAGATGGCTCTTTAGTTGTACATTTTAAAATAGCGTGTTTTGCCCTATAATGTTCGTCAACTTATTCCTTGATTGCAAGGCCAAAAATGTCAGAAATAAAATGTACAGCGTAATAAAACATCTGTTCAGTTCCCTACACTGAGTTCTTCTTTAATAATATATTAATTAACTGCCGTTAGTAGCAAACCGACATCTTGTCGTGGAAACTGTTAAGTAGATTCTTGGAATTAATCAGTGGTTAACCTGTTGCTCACTGATTTCACGAATACGGGAATCTGCAGTTCTTCAGCTAATTTCGGCCAGTGTATTAATTCTGGCATGTGGCTGGATTGGATAGTTTTCTGATGGGGTGATATAGCTGCCAGCTGTCCCTGTATTCTAGGGACACTTGCAGATGTTCAGAATTTTTAAACGGTTAGGTTTTTCACGGCAAATGTCCCTGATTTTCTATATTGACCAGCTGAACCAATTAAAGTGGTTGTAAACTCTTTAAAAAAAAAAATCCTAAAAAAAACAAAAACTGCAAGACAAAGGCATAATGAGCTAGTATGCCTTATGAATTACCTAAGATCGAAGCCCCCGCAGTGGTCCTCATTCACCGCTCCGGCGGCCAACATCTCCCCAGGGGGTTATTTCGTATTGTGACTCCAGCTCTGCGATTGGCCTGAGCCCCAATGACGTCACTTCCACGCATGCCCTCGGGAGCCACCAGTAATGGCACAGTATAACTGAAGCAACGGCATGTACGTGCCATTGCTTCAGTTTACTTCCATGTGCATATTCTGATGACATCGGCACTTGCAAATACAGGGATATCTCCTAAACCATGCAGATTGAGGAGATATCCAGTGTAGCTACAGGTAAGCCTAATGTCCTAAAGCCACGGTCAGGCTTTCCGACGGAAAATGTGGGATCGGATCGTGTTGTCGGAAAACTGATCGTCCATCGGAATTTCCCACACACAAAGTTTGAGAGCTTGATCTAAAATTTTCCAACAATAAAATCCGATCGTTTAAATTCCGATCGTGTGTAGACAATTCTGACGGACAAAGTGGCACGCATGTTCAGAATAAATTACGAGACGAAAGCTATTGGCTACTGGCCAATCCCATCGTACATGTTGTACGTCATTGCGTTCGGAACGATCGGATTTTCCGACAACTTTGTGCGACCGTGTGTATGCTAGACAATATTGGGCCAAAATCCGTCTGAAAAAATCAGACGGATTTTGTCGTTGGAAAGTCCGACCGTGTTTACAGGGCTTTATTGTAGGTTTGCCTGTAGTACAGTATTAGATGGTTGTAAAGGGTTTACAACCACTGTAAGGCTTCTTTTGGACACGCAGTAATGCTTACTGCTCTCTGAAAAGTATAGGGGAGACTGGAAGATGTTCAGTGTAGGTGTTACTGCCTCCTCCTGATGCGCTTTTTTTTTTTTTGTTTTTGAACTGGATCATTTGTAAGTGTTTCAGTTACTCCTGGTCAAATAGCGTAGGTGTGATGGTTGGGAGCCTCCAAACGTTTGTCTATATATTGTATATAGCTCTGTGCAGTACTCCAAAGTAATGTGTGCGCATTCACTTCCATGGGTGCAAGGGCAAAGTAAGGCTCTGCCTGGGATCTTATAAACCTTGCATACTAAAAATTCCTTTTTGGTGAAGTGCTCTACGCAAATATGATAGTTTAAACCAGGGGCCTCCATACTTTCTAAACAAAGGGCCGGTTTACTGTCCTTCAGACTTTGAGAGGGCCAGACTGTGGCCAGTGTAAGTAGAAAATGCCCTGGTGTCGACAGGAGTAAACAATGCCCCATCAATAACATTAGTAGAAAAATAATGTCCCATTGATGGTATTAGGGGAAGGAATAGTGCCTCATCATTGATATCATTGGGAAGAATACTGTCCCATCATTGGTATCAGTGGGAGAATACTGCCCCATCATTGGTGCCAGTACAAGGGATAGTGCCCCATCATTGGTGTCAGTGGAAAGAATAGTGATCCTATCACTGGTGTCATTGGAAGGAATAGTGCCCCGTCATTGGTATCATTGGGAGAATACTGCCCCATCATTGGTGCCAGTGCAAGGAATAGTGCCCATTCATTGGTGTCAGTGTAAGGAACAGTGCCCCACCATTGGTATCAGTGGAAGGAATAGTGTCCCATCATTAGTATCAGTGAGAAGAATACTGTCCCATCATTGGTGTCAGTGCAAGGAATAGTTCCCCATCATTGGTATCAGTAGAAACAATATTGCCCCATCATTGGTATCAGTAGAAACAATAGTGCCCCATCATTGGTATCAGTGGGAAGAATAGTGCCCATCATTGGTATCAGTGGGAAGAATAGTGCCCATCATTGGTATCAGTGGGAAGAATAGTGCCCCATCATTGGTATCAGTGGGAAGAATAGTGCCTTGTATCATTGGTATCAGTGGAAAGAATAGTGCCCCATCATTGGTATCAGTGGGAAG
Source organism: Lithobates pipiens (assembly GCF_037356315.1). Classification (NCBI taxonomy): domain Eukaryota; kingdom Metazoa; phylum Chordata; class Amphibia; order Anura; family Ranidae; genus Lithobates; species Lithobates pipiens. Next base: position 747,872 of record NW_027507755.1, on the reverse strand, counting down.
AATAGTGCCTTATCATTGGTATCAATGGGAAGAATAGTGCCCCATCAATGGTATCAGTGGGAAGAATAGTGCCCCATCATTGGTGTCAGTGTGGGGGGGGGGGGATAGTGCCTTGTATCAGTGGGAGGGATAATGCCCCAATGACCAGATAAAAGCCAGCAAAGGGCCGTATCAGGCCCTCGGCCGCAGTTTGTCGACCACTGGTTTAAACAAATATGGGTAGAGGTTGGTGGATTGCAGAGTTCAGCCTGTACAAAGAGCAAGCTTTAACCACTTGCTTACTGGGCACTTAAACCCCCCTCCTGTACAGACCAATTTTCAGCTTTCAGCACTGTTGCATTTTGAATGACAATTGCGCGGTCATACAACACCGTACCCAAATTAAATTTTTATAATTTTTTTTTCCCACAAATAGATTTATCTTTTGTTAAAAAAATGTAAAAAGACCGAATTATTTTTTATATTTTTTATATTTTGTTATAAAATTTTAAAACAGGTAATTCTTCCCCTTCATTGATGTACACTGATGAGGCGGAACTGATGGGCACCCATAGGTGCCAGTGATGGGCACTGATGGGTGGCAGTGATGGTCACTGATGGGTGGCAATAATGGCCACTGATCGGTTACACTGATAGGCAGCACTGCTATGTGGCACTGATTGGCACCACTGGTGGGCATTGCTAGTTGGCACTTGTGGGCATTGATAGGTGGCACTGTGGGCTCTGGCAGGTGGCACTGGCAGGGGGTACTAGTGTGCACAGATGAGGCATAATTGCCTCTTCCTCTTTGGGACCGATGTCCCTTGCAGATGAGTCGTGATTGGCTTTTGTTTCTCCTCACGCTGTCAGCACGAGAAAAAAAAAAGATTACCGCTTTTGCGTACATCATGTGATCAGCTGTCATTGGCTGACAGCTGAGCACATAAGTGGCTGGGACTGGCCCTTTACTCTGATCGGTGATCACCGAGTCTCAGTGACTTGGTGATCACAGAGAGCTCCATGTGCGCCCTGCAGGGCGTGCTCAGGGAGCGTGCACAGGGGAGGCCATCATATGACTGCCTCCCGGAAATTCAGGTCCTTGCTTCGGCTATAGCGTGGACGTCATGTGGTTAATATCAGAAAAAGCAGTTAAAAATGGGTTTGGGGGTTTTCTCCCCATCATACTTACCTTAGTGGATGCAGCATGTGTCCCCCGGCGCCTCTACACTGAGTACCGAGCGATCGAACATTGCCGATTGCTCAGTTCTCTCACCTCCCTGAGCAAACAGCTGCTGACTGTCAATCAGCATCCCTCCTCTCTTCTCCTCCATGCTCACTGGAGCGCTGAACTGCGGGGATCGGCCATCTCAGGCTCTCAGTGGCTTGCTGAGTGGCTGAGTCGGGTATCAGTCCATTTTCTGTGACGTCAGCAGAGAGCGAACTTCAGACCACTCTCAACTGAAAACAGGTCACAGGAGTGCAAAACGAACTTCACTCCTGTGACCCATAGGATAAGCCCAGGAAAACAAGCTCAGGTTGGACTTTTCCTTTAATGGTAATTTATTTCACTGGTGGTGCCATAAACACCTAATAGAAGGAGTTTATTATTACTTTATTATTATTTATTTATATGTTCTGTTTTAGCTGTTATTTATGCCAAAACATTTCCATTAGGAAGAGTTTGTAAGTTATCCCTGTCACTCAGCTCATAAACCTGTGTGAACTGCCCTGTATGAATTACCTTCCTGCTCTTGGAATAAAACAAGATTTTCTTTACAAACTATTTGGAGCAGCATAGAGATGTCAACAGCCCGATGAATCATGGAAATGTACCAGTCATGTGCAAACAATCCCTTTTTGATTGAATGCTGCAGTCAGCGTTTGCTCCCACTGTTCACCTGCAATGATCAAGGCTCGGCATCCCACCAGCTGTTCCAGTGAAGATTTAATCCTGAGCTGAAAGTGAACGTGAGATTTGTGTGTAAATAGAGGGTGAAAAAAATAATGTGAACACCAGTATTAAAAGAAATCAAAAAGTTTTATTGTTAACTATTAATGTTTAAAAATAAGGACCATATTATTGCTGACACATTGGCCTCCATTCATGAAACGTTATCTACCGCTTTATCTCCTTGGCACCAGCTGCGTGCAAATATGCGACCTCTTGGCGGGTCTTGGCACCAAGCTCCTGCATATTTGCATGCATTAGTGCAAATAATGCTGTGCCGAAAGCACGCACCCTGCTCGCTCCCGCCACAGATACTGGGACCTAACGGAAAACTCCCAATCACGGCTGTCACATGAACTTAAGCCCCACCTCCCAGCCTCCCAGCATTCTAAACCATCATACAGCAATCATGGCTCAGGGAGACTAAGTCCATACCCCACACTATATAAGGATGCTTACACAGTGGCCATGTGTAGTGTTGTTGGCATTACTGCCAGTTTAACGCCATATTGTTTTGTACGTTACTGCCAGTTTAACGCCATATAGTTCTGTGTGCGTTACTGCCAGTTTAACTCCATATGATTTTGTGTGCATTACTGGCAGTTTAACGCCATATAGATTTGTGCGTTACTGCTAGTTTAACACCATATAGTTCTGTGTGCATTACTGCCAGTTTAATGCCATATAGTTCTGTGTGCACTACTGCCAGTTGAACAGCATATAGTTTTGCGTGCGTTACTGCCGGTTTAACGCCATATCGGTTTGTGTGTCTTGCCAGTTTAACACCATATAGTTCTGTGTGTACTACTGCCAGTTGAACACCATATAGTTTTTCGTGCGTTACTGCCAGTTTAACGCCATATCGTTTTGTGTGTCTTGCCAGTTTAACGCCATATAGTTCTGTGTGCGTTACTGCCAGCTATGAAGCCCCTAATGCCAATGTCACTGATTAAGTCTTTTTGGAGGACTTCAAGGTTGCCTAGCTTTGAGGTTGTTCATTTCATCTGGAAAATGTTTTTGGTATAGGTTTCAGGGGCACAATTAACACCCAAAGACCAATTTTTCAGCACTTGTTTGACAGGTGCATATCATTGCTATTTTTGTGCATGTCATTGTTATTTTTTACAGCAAGGCCAATTATTGCTTTCATCAAGAGTACTACTATAGGGTTATGGTGGGAAGGCACCACCAACACCCAAAGACCAATTTTTTAGCGCCTGTTTGACAGGTGCACATCGTTGCAATTTTTCACAGCAAGGCCAATTCTTGCTTTCATCAAGATTGCCTCTATAGAGTTACGGTGGGAAGGCACCACCAACACCCAAAGACCAATTTTTAAGCACCCGTTACTTCTATACAAAGCCAAAGTGTCACCAGAATGTATCCAAAACATCTCTAATATTGTTCCCAGTGCACTACTTTGTGGCCTCATCATACACACTGGCTTCCCAGCTGTTGCTGTACAAAATAAAGGCAGCTTAAAAGGAAAATGTCATTTTTTTTTGGCATAAGTGCAATTATTGCTGCAGCATATTTTAGACATGATACAGATCTGCCACTTTACAGGTAGACTAAGGGGACCCCCCACACACTATATTGGAAGGAATTTTTCATTTTTTTGCTTTCACTTTAAAAATCAAAAAATCGCTGCTCATTCACAAACTTTTTTTTATTGATATGTGTCCCCAGGGGGTGGACCCGAACCCCTATAACCATTGTATGCCCAATTACTTGCATATAAGCCTTCAAAATGGTCACTTTTGATTTTTGACGTTCGGGTCCTATTGACTTTAATGGGTTTCGCGGTGTTCAAAAGTTCTGGTGCAAACTGAACAGGGGTCTGTTCAGCCCATCCCTAATTATGACCTCTTGATATGCAAGATAAAATTGAATCATTTAAAAAAAAAAAAACGATTTTATATCAATTGTCATACATAATGAACATGTTTTTTAACATTCTGTAAAAAACATTTTCATAAAATAATTTTTATGATACATTTCAGTGTAGCTGACTATCAGAGGCACATATAAAAAGTCCCATTTAAAGATGTGTCCCCTGGTGTTATAATTAAGGGATTGGAGAATGGTAAGGGCCGGTTCACACTGCGGGCGATGCGAGGCGACACGACTTGCCTCGCCGCAATCTGACAAGTCGCCCCCGTTCTGTACAATGGAACCGTTCTGAGAGGAGCGACTCGAGTCGCTCCGACTCAGAAAAAAGGTTCCTGTACTACTTCTGGGCGACCTCGGGGCGACTTGCATTGACTTCTATACAGAAGTCATTTGCAAATCGCCGCTGAGGTCGCGGCAGGTCGCGGCGAGGCAAGTCAGTGTCGCCTCGCATCGCCCGCAGTGTGAACCGGCCCTAAGTAGGAGTGCTTCTGCTGGAAGAGTCCTCCAGGTGCTATATAGACTCAGGATCAACAGAGTTAGCAGGATAGCAAGCTACAGAGAAGGAATGGAAGGCTGCACATCGGAGCAATAGGAAAGTCCTTTTATTGTAAATTCTATAAAATATGAGATGGCACCACAGGATGGTAGCAATGGTGATAGCAGGTAGCAGGTAAAGGTAGACACGTTCCCCACAGTGACACTGTGCCTATTCATGAATAAGCACAGTGTCACTGTGTGAAACGCGTCTACCTGTACCTGTTATTGCCATTGCTACCCTTCCTGTGGTGTCATCTCATGTTTTATTGAATTTACAATAAAGGGACTTTCTTATTGCTCTGATGTGCAGCCATCCATTCCTTCTCTGTACCTGTTGCACGGCTGGCGAGCCGAGGCTTGCACTTGTGATAGGGCTCCGCCCCCAGCTCACCTGGAATCCATCACTCACCTGGAGCAGATTTTTTTCTTCCCCCAGGATAGCAAGCTGACAGGCACTTGAGCAGCACTTACAGGAGCGAAGCAGACTCTGGACAAAGATATGCATAGATAGGCGATTCTAAGTGCAGTATGTCGGCAATTTTATTGAGAGGCAACAGTTAAAAACACTTACAGGAGTAAATAGGCTCATCAGGGTATGACGTCCTCCTGAGATGGTCTTCCCTGTCACTGTGCTGACCAGCAGCTGCAGGAACTGAGAGTCTGGAGGAGCAAGATGGCCACCATACTTCCTGAAGCCACGGGGGGGGGGGGGGCGGACATGACATCAGCAAGGGGGAGGTGACCAGTTTCCGAGCATGCTCAAAGGCTCCTTTTTCAAAACCTTCTGTTTTGGCGGCACAATGACAGGGAAGACCATGTTCATACATTGATAAGCTCGGTAATCTTGTAAGTGTTTTTCACTGCTGCCTCTTAATAAAATGACTGACATAGTGCACTTAGAAGCGTCTTTCTCTGGATATCATTATAATTAAGAGACAATGCCTCTCATAGCAGACATTAAAATATTAATATTGCAATAATTAAATAAGAAAACGAATACAGCCGCTGCATCTAAAGGCTAGTAGCTTGCACTGTATTACATATTTTTCATTGGGTTTGCAAACCCTTTAAGTGACACTTTTCATCTGGCATTGATTCCAGGGAATTATTACTAAATAAATAGCAATTAAATTTGAGACACCGGGATTACCCTGCACAGAGTTGGATTAGCAAAGCGTACACATTTTGTGATTTATTTTTCTAAATCCGTTACTTGCCTGAGAAATTTTTCAGCAAGATGTTGTGTGTTTGACCTCCCATGGAGCTGTATCCATTGAAAGATCCTCCAAATACTGTAAGACTGGCAGAGCTTGATGTGTCTGCTCTAGGTTGCCTTCCCTGCTGCGTATATCCTCTACGTAGCCCGCTATGATGACTCGGAGGCTAGAAAAGGAGGAGGATGGAAATAGGATTACATACTAACAGCAAGAGAAATAGAACCTAACATATAAATAGCCACAGGGAGCTGGAGCACATTCAGGAATATTGTATTATAAATTATTCCGTGTTAATACATTTTTAAAATTAGGAGGATCACCAAGTGAACTTGAACAAGGATGTAAGAGTAGAAATCTTTGTGACAACATTTTCTGGATTGAATCATACATTTCTAAAATTGATGAAGCGAATAATACAGTGGATTTATTTTCAGGTAGCAATCAGGAGATGAACAATATGCAATGTCCTGGCAGGGACCGGTGGAGTACTCATCATGATGTCCCTGGTTCTACAGCCAACTTATTAACAATAACACGCTTAAAATATTCAATTAATAAGCAAGTTCTGAAGTATTATGATTCATATTGTTCGGTTCCTCCACAGTCTTTTAATGTAAACCTGTCACTATTGTGTTTAGTTCAAGCTGAGTGTATGATGAAAAAATCCTCAGTGAAGGTTATGTTTGGTGAAAACTGTACGTTAAAATGTTAGTCAAGAAAAATAGGCAAGTGAAAATTTTCAGTAACAGTCAAGCTTGGTCCCACCATTCCCACCTTCTGAGGCATCCTGGTTCATTAAGTTAATGAGCAGTTTCATTTGCCAATGGGAAAGTTTAGATTATGGAAATAGGTGGGGCCAAGCATAACTTTTTTAAGTGTGTTTTTTTATGTGTACTTACGATTTAACTAATCATTTTAACTTGAATTTAGCTCAACCTAATCTCTTTTTTTTTACCAAATGCTCAGTTTTGATTACCCAGGTTTCAGATACTGGAGTTGTAATTGGATGATGTAGGGTTCTACAAGATCAAATCTATATTTATTCCTGATGTAGTCACCTACTTTGCATGCATGATATTATTAAGTAGAATTCCAGACGTCACCTAACAAATCTTAAAAATGCCTGCTCCCCTCTTCTTACACTTATTCTGATGAACCTCCAGTCTGGTCACGTGATCTGACTCCCCTCTGTAAGCCTAGCGCCAAGCAGAAGGGAAGAGGCAGTGCCGACAATGGTTGGGCCATTGAAGCCTATGGGTGACATTATGCTCCCACGCATTACTAACTGTTGTCAGAGCACTCTCTCCTCTCCTCTACTCATGGCCCTGGCTGACAGAGGGGAGATTTTCTGATCAGCAGAAGCAGTCTGACAATTAGTAAGTATACAGTTCTTTCTTACACAGGTTAGTTAGAATAGGTGTTTGGAGGGTGGAGGAAGCGTTTTTAAGATTAATTAGGTGGTGCCTGGAATTGCAGTTAAACTGTTCATACAATTCATGCAAAGAAAACACACCCGGTATGCCATTAGACATACATGTTCTCTTGGCTCTTGATTGGCTGGAAGGAAAGAACAGAGGAACACGTACATCTAAGTCAGTGATTCTCAACCAGGGTTCCGTGGAACCCTAGGGTTCCTCCAAAGGTTCCTAGGGGTTCCTTCAGCATTGGGCAATTTCTGCCTTTCAGATAAGTTCCCACTGACACCATTGATCTTTTTAGATATCTGTAAGGAGGTAATTCTTCCCAATGACCACAAGTGTAAGGACAATTTTTCCCACTGACCATCATACTATTGTATCATGAGTTGTAGAGTTCAAATTTTTTAGCAGCGGTTCCTCAAGGCCAGAAAACTATTTAAAGGGTTCCTCTGTGTTGAAAAGGTTGAGAAAGGCTGATCTAAGTGATAGCTGAGCATGCTTTCAAACACTTCATGAGATTTATTGTGGCCATTTAAATTGGCTGCTTTAATGCAACTTCACGCAATGCAGCAGTGTGCACCCAGCCAAAGACTTATGTGATGCTATAAGAAAATAAAATGTATTGTTTTTCTAAAAGCAAATTTTTCCTTTAAGATATATTTTAATTAATGCTAGGGAATGCAGGGACATATAGATAAACCCATAGGTCAATCGCAACAAGCAGCTTGGATTAAAAGTTCTCGGCCTCTCGTGATTTGCTTGGGTCCTACACAACAGGGAAGATCCCATTGGGGGATCAAGCTCTACCAACAATAGCCAGCCAAGGTAAACTTGATTTTGGGGTTTGTAAGGTTGCATAAGGATCGAAGTTGCATACTTACCCTACTCCAGAGGCAAACTTACCTGAATCAGACAGCTCCAGCCTACAGGAAGCTTCAGAGCCTCCCTTTTTTTTCTCCATATCAGCATAATTGATGCTCATGGATTTCTAAGAAGCTGTTTCCTGAGTGTCTCAAGTACTGTAAGTAAAACTTTTTTATCTGCATGGAGTCCAGTTTTAAAAGGTTAAACTTTCCCTTTATCTTGGGGGGAGAATACAGGGTGATATACTTAGTTTATTCCGCCTCCTGTAGGAGATATGGGTAGGCCTTTAGAGTCCTCACGCTCAATGCAGAACATGTGGTCCTGTATTTTGTTTGCAGATGTTGAGGGTCCACCCATATCATATATACATGTATGTGATGGAGATCTGGGGGGCCTTACAAAGAGGAGGAAGCCTGTGGAAGCAAGGAATAAGGCACGTATTTAATTTTGTTCATACCAGGACTAAGCAAGCATTTAATCTTTACAGTAACAAAGGGGGTCTCGCTGTAAAGAATGGGTTTTCTTTAGCCCAGACTTCAGATTTAAATATGTATTATAGAATATAAATAAAGCACAAAAAAATTGAAAATTAGTGGACAGCTTGTTACCCCAACATGTCATATTCCTTATATGTATCTGTGGTACTATGCACTTGTATGAAAAAGTATCCTGTTCTCTTTGCTTTGCCTCCTTTATTTTAAATACCCAGTGATCCCACCAGTCCCCCTGCTTTCCTATTTCAAACTGACCACACCAGGGCATGGAAGCACATTTATCCTAGCGTAGTCAGTTTTCTACCTTGCATTGTACTTGGGAAAACGACCTGCCTGTACTCCAATGGTCAGACATCTGCTGACACGCCTCCCTGCACAGATAATTACTGGGAAGATCAGTGTTCTGCTCTCCCTCTGCCTCCTGCAGACACACCCGGGTATCCCAGCGTTCACTGGGAAAATCAGTGTACTGCTGTTTCTCTGCCTCCTCTTTACACTCCTCCCTGCAGTCTCCACTCCCAGATCCCTGGGCCCATTATGTACATGAGTACAGAGGTTAAAAAAAATTAGTTATAATATATATACACAAATATTTTGCATTCCTATCTTAAACTGATAAACTTCACGTCCTTAGCGAACATTTACATTAATGATTTATCTAAGCACACCTTATTACTATAGCAGTGGTTTCTAACACTTTGATAGATCATGGTCCCAGTTTTATTTATCCATCATCACCCTGAGGACACAAGCCGCATCTCAAACTGACCCAATTCTAGCTCAAAAGAAATGATCTGTTTGTTTCCAGACCAATCCTGCATGGTTAAAATATCCATCTGAACATCAGTCTTACAATCCAAAAAAGATTATGTGCCTTTGTGCATCCGCAGATAAGAAGAGAAATCTATAGATCAGGCTGGTAATGTTTTGTCCATTGACAGTTATTAAAGCTGCTGGAGGAAAGGATAAAGCCGTTTTCTCTTCTCTGTGAACATTAGTGTGTAACATCTTAAGGTTTTCTGGCTAGCTTACCTATCGTAGAGAGGGAGCTGTTGAGACAAATAGACATTGCAGACACATTATTACCAACAGTCGCTGGTTTTTAAATATTTGTCCTCAGAAAATGGTATAGCCGGAAATGTCACTGGTTTTCAAAATTAGCCAGCTGTATTATAGAATCCCATTTCTTTTCTCGATGTCAAGTTCAATATTGGTCTCTTAAATTTAGGAGCATTTAAAACGATTTATGTGGAAGCAGCATTTAAAGTGGTTGTACACCCTCTCTAAAACAACCACTTTTACCTACAGGTAAACCTATATTAACCTCCCTGGCGGTACCATTATTTCGGATTTTAGGTGCTAAAAGCGGTACCATTATTTTGCATGAAAATTTGGCGTTTTATATTGTAGTCCTGCAATTCTTAGGAATAACTCTCTTAAATCTGTCCAAACCAGAGTCTAGCAGACATCCCGGGTATGATAAAGTTTGAAAAATTAAATCATAAATTATAATATAAGAAATAATTATAAATAATTGTACCAAATAATAATATAACAATAATAAAAATTATTCAATAATGTAATCACATCAAAAACACAGAAATTTGCTCAGTTGCAGAATTGTCACTGTCATTACTTTTCAGTATTTGATGACGAATCTCCCCACAAATCGCTATCGCTCAATTCTGCGAGTGATTCTAATTTATTATCGCTGTTTTCTAGCTGCTCTAAAATCATTTTTGATGTACAGTGACAGTTTTGGTTGCTATGGACAATCTCCAGTTTCCAGGTATAAAGAACAGCTTTTATTATATAAAACTACATGCAGGACACTGGGCAGACCACTAGGGACAACGGGGATGTGAAATGTTTACATACAGCAATGTTATCTGTAAGATTACATTATACTGTATGTATACTGTGTGTTTCACTTTTTGAATTTGGCGCCGATCTCCGTGCCCGTGCGTCGCAACGCTCGCAGGGCACGGAGATCGCCGATGTGATAGATCGAGCGAGACACGGCTCGCTCGTACAGCGGGGAGACGACGCTGGATCCGAGGGAGAAGGTGAGTATTCCTCCTCCTGGATCCAGCGATGCAGTCCCGAGTCTGACTCGGGGATACCGCTAATGGTATAAAAAATCCACCCCGAGTCAGACTCGGGAAAACCGTCAGGGGGGTTAAGGCTTACTTGTAGGTGCTTGAAATATCTCCCAAACCTCCACGGTTTAGGAGATATTTACTAAAAAGCCGAACGCATGCTCCCTACAGAAAGAGCACAGCATGACGTTTCTAATAAGGGTCATGCCGTGACTGGCGGCTCCCACGCGCATGCACAGGAGTGACGTCGCGCGACTCCGGCCAGTCGCAGAGCTGGAGTTTTGCATCCCCGGAAGGAAGAGGGGTGAAGATGGACGCTCCCTGTCAGCGGGGACAATGGGGATATTGCGGGCTTCGGTTTCAGTTGCATATGCATAGTAGCCCATTAGGCTTTACCTTTGCAGGGAAATAAAGAGGAAGCAAAACCCACCAGGGTTTACTTCCTCTTTTAAAGCTGAAGATATGAAAATACTATTTAACCCAGTTATGAATTATCATTCATATGATCAAATATGTATGTTAACATATAACCACCATAAGTACTGGATAGTGTCTGGATATTGGCTTCCTGTGATCTCCTGCAGAGACTCACACTAGTTCATACAGTCCATAAAAGATTATATTCTGCAACAAAAGATTTCGAGGGCTCGACACTGCACCTTCACCAGGGCTAAAATCACAATGACAATAAGGAGAAGTATATAAAAAAAAATACTTGAACATGTTAAAAATACTATCTACAGTGCCTTGAAAAAGTATTCACACCCCTTGAAATTGTCCACATTTTGTCATGTTACAATCAAAAAGGTGAATGTATTTTATTGGGATTTTATGTGATAGACCAACACAAAGTGGCACATAATTGTAAAGTGTAAATGGTAAATCGTTTTCAACATTTTTTACAAATAAATATATGAAAATGCATTTGTATTCAGCCTCCCTGAGTCAATACTTTGTAGAACCCCCCTTTCTCTGCAATTACAGCTGCAAGTCTTTTTGGGGATGTCTCTACCAGCTTTGAACATCTTGAGAGTGACATTTTTGCCCATTCTTCTTTGCAAAATAGCGCAAACTCTGTCAGATTGATAGAGAGCATGTATGAACAGCAATTTTCAAGTCTTGCTACAAATTCTCAGTTGGATTTAGGTCTCTACTTTGATCGGGCCATTCTAACACATGAATATGCTTTGATCTAACCATTCCATTGTAGCTCTGGTTTATGTTTAGGGTCGTTGTCCTGCTGAAAGGTGAACCTCTGCCTCAGTCTCAAGTCTTTTGCAGACTCTAACAGATTTTCTTCTAAGATTCCTCTGTATTTAGCTCCATCCATCTTCCCAACCACTCTGACCAGCTTCCCTGTCCTGCTGAAGAATAGCATCCCCGCAGCATGATGCTGCCACCACCATGTTTCACGGTGGGGATGGTGAGTTCAGGGTGATGTGCAGTGTTAGTTTTCCACCACACATAGTGTTTTGCTTTTAGGCCAAAAAGATACATTTTGGTCTCATCTGACCAGAGCACCTTCTTCCACATGTTTTATGTGTCCTCCACATGGCTTCTCACAAACTGCAAACGGGACTTCTTATGGCTTTCTTTCAACAATGGCTTTCTTCTTGCCACTCTTCCATAAAGACCTTGTGGAGTGCATGACTAATAGTTGTCCTGTGGACAGATTCTCCTACCTGGGCTGTGCATCTCTGCAGCTCTTCCAGAGTTACCATGGGCCTCTTGGCTGCTTCTCTAATTAATGCTCTCCTTGTCCAGCCTGTCAGTTTAGGTGGACGGCCATGTCTTGGTAGGTTTGCAGTTGTGCCATACTCTTTCCATTTTCGGATGATGAATTGAACAGTGCTCCATGAGATGTTCAAAGCTTGGGATATTTTTTTTTTATAACCTAACCCTGCTTTAAACTTCTCCACAACTTTATTGCTGATCTGTCTGGTGTGTTCCTTGGCCTTCATAATGCTCTTTGTTCACTAGGGTTTTATAAAAACATCAGAGGGCTTCACAGAACAGCTGTATTTATACTGAGATTAAATTACACATAGGTTGACTCTATTTACTAATTAGGTGACTTCTGAAGGCAATTTTTTCCACTAGATTTCAGTTAGGGGTATCAGAGTAAAGGGGGCTGAATACAAATGCACGCCACACTTTTCACATATTTATTTGTAAAAAAAAAATTTGAAAACCATGTATCATTTTTCTTTCACTTCACAATTATGTGCCACTTTGTGTTGGTCTATCACAAAACATCCTAATAAAATACATTTATGTTTTTGGTTGTAATGTGACAAAATGTGGGAAATGTCAAGGGGTATGAATACTTTTTCAAGGCACTCTATCTATCTATCTATCTATCTATCTATCTATCTATCTATCTATCTATCTATCTATCTATCTGTCTGTCTGTCTGTCTGTCTATCTGTCTGTCTGTCTGTCTGTCTGTCTGTCTGTCTATCTATCTATCTATCTAACTATCTATCTGTAAGTACAGATATAATTACCCCAGTGTACTCTTATTGAAGCTTGGGGAGTATACAATGTAGTTTATATACAATCTGGTATTCATGAACAGATCCCAATAGAATCGACTTTCAAGTTGCTGGTACCATTATGAGATATGGATTATATACAAGCAAATGGGATAATAAACATTGATTATGAACGGAGTGGAATGACACTGGGAGAAGGTGGAATGGCACTCAGAGCCAATTTAGGCTCTTATGCATTTCACAGCGATGTCACACTGCTTGAGGGTGTTGCTCCTCTGTGTTCAATTAGCAGGCTGATAAAGGTTGGAGACCAATCTATATTACTAAACTGTAATGGAAAAAGTAAGGTTGTTGATCTAGTTATACTGTCTAGCAGGAATATCCAATTAACAAGAGCGAATTAACAAAGTTACAAATATTTTGGCAGGTACTGTATTTTAAAAGGTCCTATATATGTTTCTAAACTTGTCTGGAGTGTGGCTTTTAAATATTAAAATATTCTGAGATTTTATTTAAAAGAAACCAGAAAGTTAATTCTGTCTTCTGGTAAGAACAAAGTAGTAATTTGGTATGTCGTGTTATCCTTTGCAACAGGAAGAGATAGTACAGCCGACACCTATCTTTCCTAACTGAATACATTTTATAAAGGTTTTAAGAGTATTTAGTTCTCTTCTCAGGCATGGTGTCATATCAATAAGTAGAGCTGGAAAGGATTAGGACTTTTGGGGGTGAGGATGATGTTGTGTCTGATCCTTAAACCAGGCAATCTGCTTGAAATTAAAGTTTGTTAATGGAAGCACAGAATTGCACAGCTGTGCCGTTTTATTTTTCAATTTTCAAAACTTCACATGTGAGGTTTTCCTGGCAGAAGGACCTGATGAACATGTAGTTTTCGTTTTTTCTTCACAGAATTGGATGTTTTTGTCATTATATCTCAATACGACTATATATTATATATACACTTACCGGCCACTTTATTAGGTGCACCTCACTAGTACCGGGTTGGACCCTCTTTTGCCTTCAAAACTGCCTTAATTCTTTGCGTCATAGATTCAGCAAGGTATTAGAAACATTTCTCTGAGATTTTGGTCCATATTGACGTGATAACATCACACAGTTGCTGCAGGTTTGTCGGCTGCACATCTATGATGTGAATCTCCCACAACATCCCAATGGTGCTCTATTGGATGAGATCTGGTGAGTGTGGAGGCCATTGGAGTGCAGTGATCTCATTGTCATGTTCAAGAAACCAGCGGTGAGATGATTGTAGCTTTGTGACATGGTGCATTATCCTGCTGGAAGGAGCCATCAGAAGATGGGTACGCTGTAGTCATAAAGGGATGGACATGGTCAGCAACAATACTCAGGTAAGGTGTGGCGTTTAAATGATGCTCAATTGGTACTGAGGGGCCCAAAGTGGGTCAAGAAAATATCCCCCCAAACCAATACACCACCAGCCTGATCTGTTGATAGGATGGTCCATGCTTTCTTATTCTTTACGCCAAATTCTGACCCTACCAACTGAATGTCATAGTTGCAATCAAGACTGATCAGAACAGGCAACATTTTTCAATCTTCTATTGTCAAATTGTGGTGAGCCTGTGCGAGTTGTAACCTCAGTTTCCTGATCTTAGCTGGCAGGAGTGTGGACTTCTGCTGTTGTAGCCCATCTGCTTCGATATGTTGTGTGCTCAGAGATACTATTCTGCATAACTTGGTTGTAGCAATTGGTTATTTGAGTTCCTTTTGCCACTGGAATGTATTAACTGATTTATACTGATGGTTCAGTTAGGCTTTAAATAAAGACCTGTAGGAAATTAGATAGATGAGACAGATCATTGTCAGTCAGATGGTATACAGTATACACTGCAGTGCATTGTCTGTAGCTGGCCTCCAATCTTGCTGGTATTGTAGTATTATGTCACGATTTCATTATGAATACAGTCATTTAACACAGGGCAGCCTCAATTCAAATATAGTTACCTAGTCGTCTTGCTACAACGCATACACACATTTTAAGTCACTTTTTTTAATCTTCAAGGGCTTAAAATATGGGAAATGTTTTATGCCTAAAGATTATTGTTGTTACTTTGTCATTTAATTAAGTTAAACACAAAGTGTGACTATTCTACCATCCAGTAATATTTGTTCTGACAAGTATTAAAGAGAAAGGTCATCAGACCATGTAGATAATGAAGGCGAGGAAAGTATGAAGTTAATTGCCTTGCTCAGTTCGCAGAAAAGGGCATATTAACACGATTGTGCTCAAAAGCCATTGAGAAAAATACTCCAGTTTTGCTATTTTCTACCTGGAATCCTTAGCTCTGTTTTTTTTTTTTTTTTAAAGGAATTGCATACAGTGTCCTTTGTGTACTGCACACAAAATATTTGCATAGTCTTTTCATGGTCTGTCCACTGTAGAGAGATATTGAGAGATATGCTTGGTTTGCTGGTGAACCTTCATATAGTACCTCCCCTATCAAAAAGTGTATGCAGAATGTGTGTGCCAACAACAAGGCATTTCTGAAAATTTAGAACGGCCTTATAGAACAACCACACCACATTCCTTGTTTCAAAATCTATCCAAAGGGGTTGCTTTACTAAAGGCAAATACCCAGTGCACTCTGCAAGTGCCCTAGAGCTTGGTAAATGACTAGAAGCTCTGCTGACTGTCATCGTCCAATCATGTGCAAGCAAAAATGCTGTTTTTTTTTTCATTTTCCTTGCATGGGATTGGGTATTCTTTGCAACGTAAAGCTTTACTTCATTTACTAAGCTTTGGAGCAACTGCACTTACAGAGGGCAACTACAATTTGCAAAGTGCACAGTCTATTTGCCTTTAGTAAATCAACCCCAAAGTGCTAGCATTGGGGCCTTATAGGGACCAAATCAAATATACAACCAACACACATTTCTCTCTTTACTATTTTTCATTTAACAATGTATTGTAATATACATAATCTGCGCATACACTTGCGTACCTTTTTTTCAGTTGAACCATCAACCAAGTATTAGATTGCTGGTTTTGGAGAGGTGGAGGCCTCCAATACTTGGCTGATGGTTCACCTCAACTGACGTAATTAAGAAAATTAAGAAAATATATGCATGGATCATGTATATTACAATACATTGCTAAAAAATCAATGTATTGAAAAAAACTTTTTGAGTAGGGGGTAATTGTTTGTTTTATGTTCCTGATGAAGCCGGCCCAATGAATGATCTGCGGAACATTTTGAATTTACCTGGACCCCATCATTTGACCAGCGTGCAAGATACTATTGACACAATGGGGGTTATTTACGAAAGGCAAATCCACTTTGCACTGCAAGTGCACTTGGAAGTGCAGTCGTCCTAAATCTAAGGGGTAGATCTGAAATGAGGGGAAGCTCTGCTGATTTTATCATCCAATAACATGCAAGCTAAAATGCTGTTTTTTTTATTTTCCTTGCATGTCCCCCTCGGATCTACAGCGGCTTTACTTCCAAGTGCACTTGCAGTGCAAAGTGGATTTTCCTTTAGTAAATAACCCCCACTATCTATAAAGATTTGATCTATTATGCTGTATATACATACAATTTTGTATACTTTGTATATGTTTGAAAGAAAAATCTCTGTTACATGGCAGACTCAATAAGCTCAATAATAAACTTTAAATATATCAAGCGTGTGTTTCTTTAAATATATCAAGCGTGTGTTTCAGGAAGGCAGCATTTTCAGTATGAATTCAAGACCAAGAACACGGAGGCATGACCTCAAACTAGCAGGAAGAAGGTTCAAAATTAATCTTAGTATTATTTTACTAAAAGGGTATTTGATTCTTGGAATAGACTTCCAACAGAGGTAGTGAGTCAGTCAACAGTAAGTGGATGCCTGGGACATGCCTGGGACAAACATGGATCTATTCTATACTCAGTAAAAAAAAAAAAAAAAAAAAAAAAAAATATATATATATATATATATATATATATATATATATATATATATATATATATATATATATATATATATTTATAGTCAAAGCCCTATGGCCGATACGGATATGAACAAGTAGACTTACCATAACATTAACAACATGAAATGGACCTGAAGTGTGCCCTGGTCTGATGGTCGGTATACCAAAATAAGGGGGCATACCCTAGATTAGAAATTAATATTTGTGAAGAGAAATGAATTTAAGAAATGCCCTGAAAAGGGGATGGGAGGGTGGGTGCCGCGCACCGGAAACCGACAAGGACCACAGGCGAGCGGGCTGGTTAAAAACCCCCTGGGCTCCTCCCATAAATTCAGGCCACCACACTGGCCTTCCTACTTATGGTCAAAGCCCTATGGCCGATACGGATATGAACAAGTAGACTTACCATAACATTAACAACATGAAATGGACCTGAAGTGTGCCCTGGTCTGATGGTCGGCATACCAAAATAAGGGGGCAAAAACATTCAGGTAGGGGTGTAGTTTTATTAGTTTTAGCTTAATTAGTTGAGCAAGTTTGGTGAATGCTTGTGCCATTTCCATCCGAGGATTGGGGATGTACCGGGCGAGGTAGGCAGGGTTCCAACTGCTAAGTCTCTCAATGACGTGACTTGGGACCCATGCCAACATGCTGCCAAGGGTGCTCAAATACTAAAGAGTGACCACGGTATGGACCGGAGTCGAGGTGTAGGCTGCGTAGAAGAACCCCATGTGTTTGGGAAACTGGCAGGTACACAAGTGATAGCACGGAAAGGCAATAGGGAACTAGAGTTTACGCATTCCGGTAGGAGTGACAGAAGGTAGTTGAGTATGGTTACTAGACACCAAGCACTGCCTTTTCTATAGAAATGGACGTCTATCCTGGAGCCAGATTGCTGGGTTTTAGACACTGCCAGGTGGAGGATGAAATGGTGTTGGTAGCGAGCCAAGTGACGACTATGCAGAACTTGGCCTGCGGGATTGCTGAGGGCCTGGAATGCCCATACAATGGACTTTAACTAGTGCCATCAAGATAACTGCAGCAGTCTGCACAGGAAGGACACAACGGAGAGCGGCCAGACCTGGCTTCATCAACAAGGTGAGCCTTGGCCCAGTTGTCAGTGGTGAAAGCCACACCCTGTCCTGACCTGACATAACCCCAGATTCGAGAGGCTGTCATGACCGGGTATAGCTTGAAGAGGGAGAAAGTCCAGGTAAACCCGGGGTTTAGGAGTATCCCTGCTGCCATGGTTCTGTAACCAGTGGTGGCCAAAAATTGCAGCGAAGCCTGTGGAGGCTGTGGCATCTGTCACTACCAGGGGTGACAGGGGCATCGTAGACGGTCTAAACATCGCTACACCAATCCATGCAGTAAGAAACCTTCCGACATCGATGGTCTGCTATTGCCACGGCATCTAAATTAAGGGTCTGAGAAGGGTCCTGTGTCCGAGAGAGGAGGACCAGGAGGCGTGACAAAGATCAACCCTGGGGAATGGCCCGCATTGCTGATTTAAACGTTCGTCAGGTAGTGTCTGTGTAGAACCTGGCTGCCAGGCCAGTGTTACCAACAAAAAATTGGCTAGGCCATGGAAAACCACAAAGGGCCAGGTAGATGGCCGCTTGGATGACTAGACTGGGGAATATGCGAGGATTTTATATGTCCTTAAAGATGGCAGTTGTGATGGGCGAGCGTTTGCCGTTAGCTATGGGCAATGCCTCTGGATGCCTCGTAGTGGGGATCTTGCTGTATGGGCCGTAAAGACAGATGGCTCTCCGGGCCCTGTAAGGATAAGAAATGCTGAATGCTGGCTAGGTATAGCCTGAGCGTGTTACAGGAAGAAGCCAGTTGCGTGTGTCAACATGATCCTGGTGCAGGACGGAAGTTGAACTCAGCTGTCCTAAGGGATAGGCAGACAGACAGGAAATGGTGAGTGGCTTGTAAGAAAGCCACAGGAGACAAATAGTCAATTAAATGCTGCTGAAAACGACGTGTAGCCAGTTTGTGTGCCACTGAGAATGTGATTGCAAAAGAATGATTGCAAGAAGTTATGCTAAGTCGCGAGCCTTGGCATGATAGCAAAGTAGTGTTTAAACGCGTACTTGCGACAATTGCGCGGGAGTTTGTCACTGGAGATGTGTTGGTAGTGACTGTGAGAAATTCGTGTTACCGCATGTGCTTTGCGAAGACTGCAGGAGTTGTGCTTGAACATGTGTTTGGATGCGTGGTTGCAACGATTGCAAGATGTTATGCCAAGATACGTGCTTGCAACGATTGCAAGATGTTATGCTAGGATGCGTGCCTGCAACGATTGCAAGGAGTCACACCAGGATGCGCGCTTGCCATGATTGCAAGATGTTATGCTAGGATGCGTGCCTGCAATGATTGTAAGGAGTTATGCCAGGATGCGTGCCTGCAACGATTGCAAGGAGTTATGGTAAGATACATGGGTAGCCAGGTTGGAAAAGACAGACGTGCATCCAGTCCTAACCATAAATCAAACAAATAAAATACCGCACAACCCGACACACCCAATTCTACACCCACAGCTGATCCAGAGGAAGGCAAAAAACCCCAGCAGAGCATGGCCCAATTTGCTACAACAGGGAAAAAATTCCTTCCTGATCCCTCGAGAGGCAATCGGATTTTCCCTGGATCAACTTTACCTATAAACCTAAGTACCCCGTTATAACGTACATTTAGGAAAGTATCCAGGCTTTTCCTAAAGCAATCTATTGAGCCAGCCAGAACTGCCTGCTAGCAATGATTGCAATAAGTTTGTGCCTGGACATCTGCTTGCAATGATTGCAAGAGGTCTTATGCTCAAATGCGTGCTTGCAATGACTGCAAGAGGTCTATGCCCGAATGTGTGCTTGCAACGATTGCAAGAAGTCTATGTTTTGGATGCGTGCCTGCAACGATTGCAAGAAGTCTACGCTTGGATGCGTGCTTGCAAAGACTGCAAGAAGTCTACACTTGGATGCGTGTTTGCAATGATTGCAAGAAGTCTATGCTTGTATGCGAACTTGCAACGATTGCAAGAAGTTTATGCTTAATGCGTGCTTTGCAACGATTTGCAAGAAGTCTATGCTTGGATTCGTGCTTGCAACGATTGCAAGAAGTCAACGCTTGTATGCGTACTTGCAATGACTGTAAGACGTCCATGCTTGAATGCGTGCTTGCAACGATTGCAAGAAGTCTGTTTGGATGCGTGCTTGCAATGATTGCAAGAAGTCTACGCTTGGATGCGTGCTTGCAGTGACTGCAAGAAGTCTACGTTTGGATGCGTGTTCGCAACCATTGCAAGAAGTGTACGCCTGTATGCGAACTTGTACCAACTGCAAGATGTCCATGCTTGACTGCATGCTTGC
Organism: Lithobates pipiens; assembly: GCF_037356315.1. Taxonomy (NCBI): domain Eukaryota; kingdom Metazoa; phylum Chordata; class Amphibia; order Anura; family Ranidae; genus Lithobates; species Lithobates pipiens. Next base: position 727,608 of record NW_027507755.1, on the reverse strand, counting down.
AACGATTGCAAGAAGTCTATGCTTGGAAGCGTGCTTGCAACGATTGCAAGGAGTCTATGCTTGAAAGGGTGCTTGCAACGATTGCAAGAAGTCTACGCTTGGCTGCGTGTTTGCAATGATTGCAAGAAGTCTACGCTTGTGTGCGTACTTGTAACGACTGCCGTGACTGTGACTGATGATGAACCGGACTCTGGAGCATGCACTAAAATGAGGCTGAAGCACTGGGGCACACCGTAACGAATCGGTGCATGTATGCGACTGGATTTGAAACGAAGCGCGGTACGTGGCGGTGAATTAATTTTTATTTAATTTTTTTGCCATGACAGAGGCACGAATCGATCATGCCGCTGATGCGACTATCCGTTAATCGAGCATGCTCTGAAGCATGTACTGAAATGTGGCTGAAATACCTGGGGCGCGCCGAGACGAATTAGTGCACAATGCGACTGGATTCGTATCGGAGCGTGATACGTGACAGTGAAAATGATTTCCCATGACAGAGTCATGGATCAGAGAACCGAAACCTGCAACCAATAATGAATCCTGACTCTGGAGCATGTACTGAAATGAGGCCGTAACCAACTGGGGCACATCGAAACGAATCGGTGCATCACGGATGCGACTAGATTCGAATCGGAGCGCGGTAAGTGACAATGAAATGAGTGACAAAAGTTTGCCATGACAGAGGCCCGAACCGGTCGTGCCGCGATTGCGCTTGACAACGAACGGGACTCTGGAGCATGTACTGAAATGAGGCCGAAAAATACCTGGGGCACGCCGAGACGAATTGGTGCATCGTAGATGCGACCGGATTTGTAACGGAACGTGATACCTGAGAGTGAAATGATTTCTCATGACAGAGACACAAATCGGTGCGCCGCAACCTGCGACTGACAACGAACGGGACTCTGGAGCATGTACTGAAATGAGGCCGAAAAATACCTGGGGCACGCCGGGACGAATTGGTGCACGGGGGTGCAACCGGATTCGAACTGAACGTACTATGTGACAAATGAAATGCTTCCCATGATAGAGCTACGAATCGGAGAGGACGCAACCTGCGACCGTCAACGAACGGGCTCTAGAGCATGTACCGAAATGAGGCCAACGCAACTGGGACACGTCGATCGAACCTGTGCGTTTTGAGAAAAGCGACTGGTTTCGATTCGAACGTAATAGGTGAGGTGAAATGACTCCCATGACAGAGACCCGGGTCGTTTTAACAACGAGCGGGCTCTGGAGCATGTACCGAAATGAGGCCGAGCAAGTGGGGGCACACCAGAACGAATCGGCGCATTTAGCGGATGCGACTGGATTCGAATCGGAGCGCCGTGCGTGACAGAAATGAGTGAAATGATGAAATGACCTACGTGAGCCAGCTATGGCAGAGGTACGAGTCGTTGTGCCGTGAGACACGACTGGCAACGATTTTGACTGTGGAACACGGTAACGAGACTACATAACAAGTACTAAAACAGTGCAGTTTTTTCTACCAGCAATATCTACCGAAATGACACCCGTGAAATGAAGGGCGCTGCGAAATTAGAGCGTATTGAGTGATAACAACCGGTATCATAACGAACGATTCGATATTTCAGGTTTTAACGACACTCAAAATAGTACAGGAAGGTCAATCGAGACCCTTACCTGCGGCAGTCGAGCCGGCGACGTTGTACAGAGCCGGCGACGTTGTACAAAACGAACGGGAAAGAAAACCACGAGAGAGACGTTTATCCGAATGGAAACGAAACACGAGCCGTCGGCCTAGTGACGTAGTGCCGCGCACCGGAAACCGACAAGGACCACAGGCGAGCGGGCTGGTTAAATACCCTCCGGGCTCCTCCCATAAATTCAGGCCACCACACTGGCCTTCCTACATATATATATATATATATATATATATATATATATATATATATATATATAAATGGGGCAGACTCAGTGGACCACTTGGTCTTATTATTGCCATCACTCTTCTATATACCATTGGTTATTTGTTATATTACATTCAATATTTGTTATATTCCATTGATTATTTGTTATTTTACTGTTTGCTCTGTTGTCAGTTTTTTGCCTCATATATCTTATCACACATTCCGACCTGTTTCAGCTCAGCTTTCAATTCACATTAAATCACCTAAGTAGCCATTGTGATTGTGTATTAATGATCTGTTTTTTGTTGATCAATACACGTTTTGATTTTAATAGGTTTTATATGGGATTGTTCTTTTTGATATGTGGTTTGTATTCCAGTGTAATGTAAAGGAAATGTATAGTATAGAATATTGTTTCTGAAGAAATATTTTCTTCTTTTATATGTTTGATGACTGTTGTTTTCACTTATTCTTGCGCACTCAGTGATGCAGGCTATCAAAGCAGAGTTCCAGTCCCCCAAACACTTTTTTTTTTTAAAAACTGCTTTGCATTTGTTCAAAAATGTACATTAACAATTGCAACATGTCATATGTGTTGCAATTTTACTTTCTTCAAAAATAGTTTTTTACCTACTGATCTCAAAAGCAGGCAGGTTCCATTTAAGCTGTGGGCATCTGAAGCCCTCCTGTCTTCATTTCCGGGATTTCCTCGCAAATTTTGCGGATGCGCAGTAATGCCGCTGCATGGTTCTCCAACTTCCTAATAGCAATTGCAATAGCAGTGTCAGCGTCTGCAGGAGTTCCCGCCCCATTGCTATAGCAACCTGTCAATCAGACACGTTTGTATAATTTACTGTCTGTAAATAACGCAAGATTTCATCAGTAGGCGATTCGCAAGGACTCCTGGGATACATGATGCCGCTATTCCAGGAGCCCTTGTGAATCGCCTAGTGACGTAACCTAGGCGGGGAAATGCCGGAAGTGTGGGTAAAATCCTAGATGAAAGGTATTTACATGCCAGAAAAAAAAAAATGATTTCCATTAGTAAAAGCATGATCAATGGGTATGCAGGTGACATCAAGTATAAAAAAAATGGGTAGAATTCTGCTTTAATATGTATTGTTCCTAGGGGCAAAAATGTAGCAGAGGTTCTACTCCTCCAACTGTGGCTGAGGCAAGGTTTTTAAGTAACTCTGTCACTATTTACAACAGAAGTTCATAATAGGCGCCTAGAGGTGCATGTACTTGCCGTAGTTTCCTTTGTATATGCTTCCCAAGAGCCAAACCCCAAAATCCAGGACACTCAATGAGCAAACTGAAACTTCCAATGTTGAAGCGTTGGATCTTTGACGAATCTCTTGCAATGTCTGGTTCTCTGGGGAAAGCACTTTCATCGAGAGATAAAGGAGATGGTGGGCTAAAGCTTCACCGTCAGAGATAAAATCATATATTAGCATAATGAATGCCTAGGAGCCAAGGGCGGGTACATAATATAAATACTGTCTGTCCCTGTGGAATATAGACTTCGTAATACCAGCACTCTAAACATAATAAAGGCACTACAGCACTAGAGCAGCAACGATTGTTTGCTGTAAAGGTCTCTCCCTCCAGTTAATTACAAGTCTAAAACACATCAAGCCAGAATCAAATGCATATATTTTTGCTTCCTATGAACCATTAGAAGTCTGGGTAAGCAGGGTGAGTTAGGTCTTTCAAACGTCAACCCATTCCAACCCAGTTTTTTATTACCAGTACACTATGAACTGAGAAAGAGAGGTATTTAGGGTTTGTAATATCAATACAATCAGAGTTAGAAATTTTATAATTTAAAGTGGAACACTTATACTAACTACCCTGTAGAGGGAAAATACGTATACTTACCTATTCTCAGAGCACACTGGTCCGGTCACGTGGTTCAGGGGAGAGGAGAGAGCGCCAACAATGAATGGAATGCATAGGTGGTGATGTCAGCCATAGGCTTACAATGGAGCATCCATTGTCCGTTGTCCCTTCTCTCCCCTGAAGTCGGCCTCTGGCAGCCAGGAATATGTAAATATATGCCTCTTCCCTCTACAGGGTAGTTAGAATAGGAGTTAGGATGGGGTGATAGCCATTTTAAGCTTAGTTAGATCTAGCCTGGACTTCTACTTTAAAGAAGAATTCCAGGTATGGATCTTTTATATATAATTACAATAGTTCAGCTTGGACCAATGTAACTATGTATATACCATAACTGGCCAATGCTCTTGGAAGCTGTAAATCACTGTAGAAAACACTGCTACTCCAGCCGTCTCCAATTGCTTCCCATGCCATGCTAAACACAAAAGGTTGGCTGCTCGGCACCATTGAGAGAAGTCTGCATTTTATGCATGAATGTTTCAACGTTCTGACTGAACAACGTTCACCCCCCCCCCCTCCCCACCTTGTCCAACTTACAGGGGGATCGGCCAGATATGGTATATACATAGTTACACCTTCCTGCCCAGACCAATTTTCAGCTTTCAGCGCTATCTCGTTTGAATGATAATTTCGTGGTCATGTGAGGCTGTACCAAAACAGAATTTTTATCATTTTTTTTTCCACAAATAGAGCTTTCTTTTGGTGGTATTTGATCACCACTGAGGTTTTTATTGTTTGCACTACAAATAAAAAGAGACCAAAAATTTTGAAAAAAAACCCCAAAAATGTTTTTGTTTGTTTCTGTTACAAAACTTTGTAAATAAGTACATTTTCTCTTTCACTGATAGGCACTGATGATGCAATACTTATTGGCACTGATGAAGTGGCACTGATGATTAGGCACCTATATGCATCATTGATAGGCACTGATAGGTGGCACTGATATACAGCACTGATGTCCACTGACAAGTGGCACTGATGGACAATCATAGGCAGCACTGATGGGCACTGATAGGTGACACTGATAGACACGCATAGGTGGTACTGATAAGTGGCACTGCAGGGCACTTATATGTGGCACTGATGGGCACTGGTGAACACTGATGAGTGGCATTGATAGACGGCACTGATAGGCAGCACTGTTTAGGAGGCACTGGCAGGCATCACTGATGGGCATAGAGTGCCATCCCTAATGGCCACTGATTGGCATCCCTGGTTGCCTCTAGTGGGCATCCCTGGTGGTCATGGGTGGGCATCCCTGGTGGGTACGGGTGGGGGTGATAATCAATCAGCGCAGACCTCCCTCTTACATGAGAGCCACCGATCATCTCTCCTCTATTCGCGTCTGTCAGTGTGAATAGAGGAAAAGCTAATGCAAGGCTTTTCCAGTTTACACTGTGATCACCTGTGATTGGACACAGCTGATCATGTGGTAAAGAGCCTACATCATAGGCTCTTTACCTCGATTGGAGATGCAGTGTGTCAGACTGACACACCACACAATTGATCGCCATGCTGCAAGCCCCCCGCAGGAGCGCGATTGTGGCTTGCCCTGCTGGGCGTCATATGAAAGGTCATATGACGCCCAGTCAGGATAACTGAGCCACTTTCCGGCCATCATTTTGCTATATGACATGTGAGAAGAAGTGGTTAAATAATAGTTCTGCATAATTATTATCATTTATGAAGACATTCCAACACATACTATATATCTCTGTCACATAGAAATTTTAATTAAGGATGAGTGAAGTGATTGCCACAAATTGAATGACTTTGCTACCTAGGTGAAATGTGCTTGAGAAAAAAACATTGTACTTTATTTAAAGGGAATTCTCAAGCAAATTTCACCTAAACTGCTCAATGAGTGAAATTGAGTTTTGATTATCATCGATGGAAACATCGTTAATTTTGTGGCAAAGTCACTCCACTTATCCCAAAATCATAAATTCTATTTGTAAAATATATATGTGCTAGCATGTCTTGAAAATTAAAGGCCAATGTTCATCTAAACCAGTGATTCTCAACCAAGGTTCCGTGGAACCCTAGGATTCCTCCAGAGGTTGCTAGGGGTTGCTTCAGCATTGGGTCATTTCTGTCTCAGATAAGTTCCCACTGACACCATTGATCTTTTTAGCTATCTGTAAGGAAGTAATTCTTCCCAATGACCACAAGTGTAAGGACCATTCTTCCCACTGACCATCACACTAGTGTATTATGAGTTGTAGATTTCTAATTTTTAGCAGGGGTTCCCCGAGACCAGAGAACTTTTTCAAGGGTTCCTCTGTGTTGAAAAGGTTGAGAAAGGCTGGTCTAAACTATCAAAATTGATATTTAAGAAGGCAATGATTCCCTTCCCGATTGGCTCATGTTTTTCCAAAATCTCTCAAAGAAATGAAATCTATCAATTACACTCACCCAGAGTTATTACATCTGTGTAGAGAGAATGTAAAAAATTCTGAACCTCGTCACTACTAATACACATGAGAGCACACGGCCAAGTCATCCGGTGGAGCTCAAGTCTTATCGATGAAAATAAGAAAACCTGTTTGGTGTTAATGTGCTATCGCCGTCTTCCCAGACATTATATATTCAGCTGGTTAAACCTGTACAAGCTTTTGCTTAATCTGAAACTAATTTGAGTGTAGGAAAGAAAATTGACACTTTTTCTAAGCTCCCGACTGCGATTAACAGTTTTAAATATCGGGTATCACAAAACGACGTAAACTGTACTTAGAAAATCAATTTAAAGATTACCAGTGAAATATATTTTTGCAGCATTATCTCAGCTCATAAACATTTTATGTTATAATAATGACTGCAGCTTTGGGAACCGATAAGAAGCAATTTTAGTCAACAGTTTACTTTAATGTGCTTATTTTTTAGTGGAAAACCAATATGTTTAAGGCTCAGTGTATATTATCATTAGATTTTTGAAGAAACGCTAATCAGCTGTCATAATAATAATACTATTTATTGCCATCACATCATGCCGTCTAGTGTGGTGACAGCGGATCTGTCAGTTGTAGACAATTATTATATTTTTGGGGTCTCAAATATGGAAAACATAATCTCATAGAAATGTAATTGTTGTTTTTTTTGTTGTTGTTTTTTTAACACCTCTATAGGCGTAGTTTACAAAGCTTAAACACTTGAATAAGGATCATTATTATTAAAATTATTATTAAAACAGTGACAATTATTTTTAACTGAGTCTGCTGAGATTTGAAAAGTTTGATCCAATGACAAAAAATAAGGATGAAAAGATCCTTATCTTTGTGTTACAGCTTTGTAAATTAACCACATCGGCCCCGGAAGGATTTACCCCCTTCCTGACCAGAGCACTTTTTGCGATTCAGCGCTGCGTCGCTTTAACTGCGCGGTCGTGCGACGTTGCACCCAAACAAAATTGACGTCCTTTTTTCCCCATAAATAGAGCTTTCTGTTGATGGTATTTGATCACCTCTGCGGTTTTTATTTTTTTGCGCTATAAACAAAAAAAGAGCAACAATTTTGAAAAAAAAAAAAGAATTTTTTTTTTACTTTTTGCTATAATAAATATCCCCCAAAAATATATAAAAAAAAATATTTTTTTCCTCTGTTTAGGCCGATATGTATTCTACATATTTTTGGTAAAAAAAAATTGCAATAAGCGTATATTGATTGCTTTGCGCAAAAGTTATAGCGTTTAAAAAATAGTTTTATGGCATTTTTATTATTATTTTTTTTTTTTAATAGTAATAGCGGCGATCTGTGATTTTTACCTGTGACATTATGGCGAACGCATCGGACACTTTTGACACTATTTTGGGACCATTGTCATTTATACAGCGATTAATGCTATAAAAATGCACTGATTACTGTGTAAATGACACTGGCAGGGAGGGGGTTGACCACTAGGGGGCGATGAAGGGGTTAAGGGTGTCCTAGGGAGTGATTCTAACTGTGGGCTTCAACTCACTGCTCCCGCCATTACTAATAAAAAAAATAATAATAAAAATGCCATAAAACTATCCCCTATTTTGTAAACGCTATAACTTTTGCGCAAACCAATCAATATATACGCTTATTGCGATTTTTTTTTAACAAAAATATGTAGAATAATACGTATCGGCCTAAACAGAGGAAACATTTTTTATATATATATATATATATATATATATATATATATATTTTTTTTTTTTTTTTTTTTTGGGGGATATTTATTATAGAAAAAAGTTAAAGATAGTTTGAGTTATTTACGAAAGGCAAATCCATGTTGCACTGCAAGTGCACTTGGAAGTGCAGTCGCTCTAAATCTAAGGGGTAGATGTGAAATGAGGGGAAGCTCTGCTGATTTTATCATCCAATCATGTGCAAGCTAAAATGCTGTTTTTTTATTTTCCTTGCATGTCCCCCTCGGATCTACAGCGACTTTGCTTCCAATTGCACTTTCAGGTTTTTTTGTTTATAGCGCAAAAAATAAAAACTGCAGAGGTGATCAAATACCACCAAAAGAAAGCTCTATTTGTGGGGAAAAAGAGAACGCCAATTTGCTTTGGGTGCAACATCGAACGACCGCGCAATTGTCAGTTAAAGTGACGCAGTGCCAAATCGCAAAAAAAGTGCTCTGGTAAAGAAGGGGGTAAAAAGTGCTCTGGTCAGGAAGGGGGTAAAATCTTCTGGGGTGGAAGCAGTTAAATACTCAGACCATCATGTCTGGCCCCTTTCTTCCACATTCTGATGCTTTGTTTGAACTTCAGCAAGTCGTCTTCACTGCGTCTAGCTGCCTAAATACATTAGGCTTCTGCCACGTAATTGGCTGCTTAGCAATTTGTGTTACCAAGCAGTTGAACAGGTATACCTAATAAAGTGGCCGGTGAGTGTATATTCCTGGTTATGATCTGATAGGGTTCCCTTAAGAAATAGTGGGAGGCCTCCTGATCTTTTTTTTTTGTTGGCCTTTTCTTATCTTCTAAATAAGGTTGACGAACGAGACCTAACTCATCATATCTCCTGTGACACCCCGTTTCCAGCACAACCCTGCAGATTAAAATTGTATGTGTCGGGATGTGTCACGTGACTCCATTATATCCATTGAATGTAGTCACTGAACTGTTACAATGACTAAGATTTCCCTTCCTGAATCTCAGCAGAATTTATTCATGGAGGAGAGAAAGTACGGGGAGCTGCCTCGCAAATGACATTGTGAAAGTCAGCTTAAAATGAGTTCATCTGCACATCAGCACAAGTTAAGATCACGCTCTGATCTCTGCACTTTATTCTCTACTTATTGAAGGGTGCGATTCTCTACACATCACTGAATCTCACACACTGATGTCCCGACCAGCAGTTCCATGGGTTTCCAAAATATATGACGACAATTAAACATTTTTTTAATGAATCATACACCAGTTTATTTAATAATTTGTGATAACCCAGATCAACCAATCACCAATTTACCTTAATTTTGTGACAGCTTTGAAATATAAAAATATTTTGGGATTCCACATCTCTGAGAAACAAGCTATGCTCACAACATGTGGTTGTTTCTTATGGATGTGGTCTTAAAAGAGGCGTGTCTCATTATCACATAAATCGTATTAAAATAAGCTAAAGCATGTCAGCTTATTTAATACAGCAAAGTGTGATAACCCACAACCATCAATCACCACTTACCTTAATTTTTTTGACAGCTCTGAAAAATAGAAAAATATTTTGAGCTTTCTCCTCCTTGAGGAACAAGCCGTGCCCCCCTGGGTACTGTGGACATGGTTGTTCCTTAGGGATGTGGTCGTAAAAGAGGTGTGTCTCATCATTACAGAGTTAGAATTTAACATTATAGATTTTTTATAGAGTGTTTTTCTTTCAGAGAACAGGTGGAGGAACTCAACGAGCGGGGTAGACTCCCTACATCAAATGGTGGGTTTGGCCAAATTGCAGTGGAAGGGTCTTACAGGGGCATTATATTGGTATTAAATGCACCTGTAAGACTCTCCCTCTGCAATTTTGGCCACACCCACCAAAATCTTTACTATGTGTAGTGCGTCATAGAAAAAAAAAAAAATCTGGTATCTGAGAAACACCGGCACCACATCGCACACAGCATCAATGAATAGAAGAGGTTTAAAACGGGCCTGCAAAGGTGCCAACACAATTAGTAAAAAATACAAGTATCCATATGATCTGATACAATGATCAGGCAGTATTTTCTCTCAACATGTTTCACCAGACTATGGCTTCTTCAGGACATTGAACGTTTATACTGCATATGGAATCACTAAAGATTCAAAAATCAATATATTTGTTGATATAGATATTGAAAAAGCAACAACAAAAAATAAAACCACACAAGGACAAACAAAGCACCACATGAAGGTGATTTTACATTCAATATTGAAATATATTCAGTATAAACAGTATCCTTGTAAATATTTAATGTACAATATACATATATTGTTATCATATGCAACACAAGCTGCTGGTAGCTGGATGTGTGACATTAGCAGAAGATTACATTTCCTGAAGAAAAGTTCCGCCCACAGGCTTAAATTCTTTAAAGTGGTTGTAAACCTCTGATCCTAACATAGGAGTTGATTTACTAATGACAGATAGACTGTGTACTTGCACTGTGCAAGTTCAGTTGCTCCAGAGCTTAGTAAACGAGGTACAGTAGCTGCCGCCGATATTGTGTTTCCACCGCGATGGGATTGCGCTGAAAATCGTCGCTGCGAGGCTGTGCTTCTTGTGCTGGCACTCGCCGCCCCGGCGAGATGCAGCGTATCCATAGGAATCCATGAGCGGGAGGAGCGACATAGCTCGGTGCTGGCTCACGTGCTGGCTAACAGCGGTGAGATTGACACAATATCGGCGGCACCCGCTGTAAGGCTTCACTTTGCAAAGAGTAACTAATCACATGCAAGGAAAATGAAAAGAACTGCATTTTGCTTGCACATGATTGGATGATGTTAGGACAGCTTCTGCTCATTTACTAAGCTCTGGAGCAACTGCTCTTGCAAAGTGCACAGTCTATTTGTCTTTAGTAAATCAACTCCATAGTGTGTACTTGCCTCAATCAATATCATTTACTGTGGATCCTGTCTGCTCTCCTTTTTCTGCTATTTAACTGAGCCACTTCTGACACCAGGCAATCCTTGGAGAAGGCTGACCCCCCCCCCCCCCCTTCTTTCCGAATAGTACACAGCAGGTGGTTGACAGCCTCAGGTGTGCATGTTTCCCAGTGAGACATTGTAGAGGAGGGTGTGTCCTTTCCCTCCACTCAAGTATCAGATTACACTCAGCTCTGTGCTCTGTGCTGTGTAGTGTGTGACATCAGATCCCCACCCCCCATCTTCTGGAAAGCTACAGAGGAAAAAAGGCTGCATATAAACAAGTACAGCATATGTAGGGGGATTTAATTAATCACTGTTTATCATCTGAAGCTAGTCACTTCAGTGGGCATATGTAAGGTGACCTGTGAAAAAATTCAAAAAATAGGATATTTTAGTTATTGCTTTTAGTTGCTTTTATGCACTTACGTACATGATGATTTAAATTTTTATATAGATCGTTTACATATGCTTTAAGTGTATTAAATCAATAAGGAAGGCTGGGAAAAGATAGCAAACGTAAATTGCAAGCCACAACTAGGGAAAGCAAAGCTGTCAGACTCAGAGTATGGCACTGAACAGCTACATATGATGTGGTTTTACCAGGAGGTTCACTCACTTACCTCATAGTGGCTACTCACACTGCTTACAGGCTGTCCTCATAGACTCCCATGGGGCAGGCAGCCTAGTGCAATTGGTAGGCTTGCTGAAAAGGCAGGATAAGCAAACTAACTGGCTCTACTTGCTGGTCCCATACTTAATTGTGACTGCATATTGTAGGTTTGTTGGCGGCACAAAAAAAAGAGAGAGAGAAAGATCCAGTACTCCAAATTATTAATAATAGAGACCTATGCTGTAAAGAATAATCACGTAGAAGGGTGCCAACAGCTTTCTTAAACATAAACAAAGCTGGCCATACACTGATTTTGGCTGGTTCCTAACAAACCAGTTAAAGTGTACTCAGTGGGTGGCCCTGTCTGCCGCCTCCCGCTTGGCATCCCTTGATTAAAAAATCTAAAGAACAGACACATCACATCTCCAGGCAGGGCTCCGACAATTGATTATCTAAAGATATGACATTGTTCGGGACCAATGGTCCTTCATTTCTATATCATTGTTTATTTTTAAGTAACAGTAGAGAGAAACTCCTCCTTCACTTGTTCATATTTCCGCATAGTATTCTTGGCTATACGACTATCTATTGTTCTTTTCATTTCTAAAAATAACAGCATTCAAAAGAAAGAAAACTCATTAATACTTGAGATAGATGGCTGGTCTTGCCCCCATCCGGACACAGCTTGCTCCTAAAAAGGGTGTCCGGATGTTCTGGGGGCATGACCAACATCACCAACACGTGAAAGAGTTCTTCATACTTATTATTCTTATTGTTCTGTTTTATTTGTCCTGTATTGTTCACATTGGCTATGTTAAAGCGGGAGTCCACCGGGACTCCGCATTTTTTTTTTTTTTAAAGCCAGCAGCTACAAATACTGCAGCTGCTGACTTTTAAAATAGTGACACTTACCTGTCCAGCACGCCCGTGATGTCGGCACCCGAAGCCGATCTCTAGGTCGTCTGTCGGGTCCTGCCGCCGCCATCTTGGGTATGGGAATCAGGAAATGGAGCCTTTCGGCTTCATTTCCTGGTTCCCTACTGCGCATGCGTGAATCGCGCTGCGCAATAAGGATGCTCCCCGCTGCCTCTGGGATCTGTGTGTTTCCCAGCAGGCAGCGGGGCACTTGCGGGAAGGGGCGGGCACTTGCGGAAAGGGGCGTAAGTTACGCCCCTTTCCGCAGAGAGCTATCCCGGAAGTGGGTGCAGTTACCTGGATTATCCAGGTAACTGCACCCCCCTCCCCCCTGAAAGGTGCCGATTGTGGCACCGGAGGGGGGGAGGGTTCCGATGAGCGGAAGGTCCACTTTAGGGTGGACCTCCGCTTTAAGTCACGCACCAATGTACTTATCCTTATACAGGCATACCCCACTTTTAAGTACACAATGGGGTTTATTTACTAAAGCTGGAAAGTGCAAAATCAGGCTCACTTCTGCATAAAAACCAATGAGCTTCTTACCCCAACTTGTTCAATGAAGCTTTTGTAATAAAACCTGGAAGCTCATTGGTTTCTATGTAGAAGTGATCCTGATTTTGCACTTTCCAGCTTTAGTAAATAAACCCCATTGTGTACTTAAAAGTGGGGTATGCCTGTATTGACAGACAATGGATGATGTCCTATCTGGATGCTTGTATTTTTATTTGAAAATCATCAATAAAAACGTGGTAAAAGAAAGAAAAATCTAAAGAACCAGGTGGAAAATGGTTGGCTGAATAGGGAATTGGCAAAGTTGCCTGTCTAGATACAAAAGCCAAAGCAAAAGATTGTCTATCTGTAATAAGTAGTACAAATGAAAGAAATATGTTAGAAAAAAATCTGTGTGTATGGCAAGCATAAGGATGGGATGCTTTTATTTTATTTTAAAAAAAATCTTTATTTTGTTTCCAATGTACAATAGGTATGAAAATAACAATACCAAATAAAAACATAAACTTTCCCAAGAAAAATAAACAGTAAAAATAGTCCTCTTTAGGACTCCAATGCTTTTAAAACCCAGTTCTGCTAAATTCAACTAAATACATTTTAGTTGCATCAAAAAAGTGTTTAAAGTCTTACCTCAGCCCAATCCGATCCATAGATGTGCACCAGCGTAGCGGCTCCGGCACTTGTCTCTCTCTCTCTTAATTGGACAGTTTGATAGCAGCGGGAGCCATTGGTCAAGCTATTGGTCAAACTAATCTAATGAAATGGTAGCGGGGGGCAGGGCCGAGTCCCGAGGACTGTGTCCATGGATGCAGCAGCGGAACTCGGGAGCAAGCCCGCAAGGGTGCCCCCATGGAAAGTGGAGTTCCATGGGGGCACCCAATGAAGGGGAGGAGCCAGGAGTGTCGGCAGGGCACAGCAGAAAAGAGGATTGGGGCTGCTCTGTGCAAAACCCTTGCACAGAGGAGGTAGGTATAACATGTTTGTTATTTTTATTAAAAAAAAAAAAAAAAAAAAAAAAACCTTTAAGCACCTTTTTGTTTTGATGCACCTGCAAGTATTTAGCTGATTTACACTGAGAGTTCAATTTGACTTCAAACTCACATTTTTTATCTTTTAGCTTCAACTCAAATATGTCTATACTTCCAGTTTTTGACATTTTGCTTTTAAGCTGACCTCTATCAAAAACACTTATTCCTAAAACCATAATGTGTTCTGAATTATAGCAATACTTATGTCGTGAGGGGTGCTTGGTGGGGTGTCCATACACTATAATCATAGAATTGTATGAACCTAACATTCCTTTACCCAACATGTGTGGCACAATAGCTATTTTCTGATCCTCTGCTTATTTACAAACCTGCTGTCAAACACAGCTCTAGTTTTTATTCCCTTCTCCAATTTTCTGATAACACCCATCCTAGTAGCAAGCCCAAATTGTTTCTGCTTCACTAAAGCATACATTTAAACTGTAGAAGTAAATGTGTGTATGTGGCCCAGCACTGCAAGGGGAATTTTTTTCTTTCCACTGACCACAAATGTGTGTATACTTCCTGGTGACCACTAATGGGACGGGCAACCAATAGCCATCACTCTTCTCTGAAGAGCTAGCTGTATTCATCTTTTTTTGCTCCTGTTTCTCTGAAAATTGTTGTGATTTATCAGCCTCATGGAGCGGCTTCAAGCATCCTTCACAACTTCTCTGACGGAGTACCCTACTTTTTTTCCTCTGAAATACCCACTATTGTTCATTATGTTAATACCAGCACCCCAGCCACCTCTCAACATCTCAACTTAACATCATCTTTTGACCTTACACAATAAACACACGTATACAAACTATGATGGCAGCACCATTGACCTTGTGTTCTCTCTGCACTTCTTGCAACCTCTTTACCACCCCGGTTCCTCACTCTGATCACAACCTTATCAGATTCATACTTGTCGTAAAAGTGATTGTAAAGTTAATATTTTTTTTAATAACAAACATGATATTCCTACCTGCTTTGTGCAATGGTTTTACACAGAGCAGCCCCAATCTTCCTCTGGGCCTCTGCTGAGGCTACTGGCTCCTCCTTTTCTTTGTGTGCCACCAGAGGAAGCTGCTTCCTATGGGGGCCTACATGTGGCTTCATCCCGAGTCAGACTGTGTGTGTCTATAGGCAGTGCGGCTTGGCCCCACCCCCTGCTCTCTCACCACTGGCTGTGATTGACATCAGCAGGAACCAGTGGCTCCTGCTGCTCTCTCTGAGCCAATGAGAAGGGAGGGAGCCACTTCACTTGTGCACAGCACTGGATCGAGATCAGGCTCCAGTAAGGGTTTGAGGTTGAGAAGGTAAAAAACCTTCAGCCTTTACAGCCACTTTAACCCTCTATTTCTTCAACCAGCAAACATTTACCTGCAGATCTTTGCCACTTTAATCCTTTTCTTCTCTATTTTGCTACTGATTACCTCTATCAAAAGCTTACCTCTGACCCGACCACTTCTGTCTAAAACGGCTATCTCTTATCCTCCTTGGGCACACCTGTTCCTTTCACTAAACACAGAATTCATCCCTGTATGCATGACCCTGACAAACAGACAACCCCAGAAGTCCCCATTTGAATACAGGATTACCCAAATGTACATATACAATCTGTTTAATTTCTCCTTAATTTTATTTAAAGTAAACAAACCTTCACCATATTTGCTAAGCTTTGAAAAGTGAACATTCTTTACTCTTGTAATAAATCAAGTGCAATGTTTTTTTAAAGATTTACAATTGCATATATTGCTGCCCGAGATAAAATGTTCACATTCTATAAGCTGTAGATGCCTAATGGCATGTATTCAAAACACACTGTTGTTAATAATGGTCATTAAGACTGATATATATCTGTCTGTAGGCCTTGACTATCTTTTGGAGCCTTTATAAAATATCTCTGCAACCTAGCTATGTCTTGTAGGGCGTCCTTTGATTTCCTATTAGCTACCTCTTGGACTGTGAATGGGCCTGAATAGCAAGAATTAGCTGACCAAGGATCCAACCAATATAAGTATACGTTCATACAAGTATAAGCACAGTAGTGGGTAAAATGTTGGAATAAAAAACTAAGATCGATCTATTTTCAGACTATCATTATAAAGTGGGAATCGGGTTATATATGTCACAGCAGCAAATATGGAAAAAGAAAATTAGACTTTAGACTAATAACTAATAATTGTGATTACTTGCATTGTGCACAATTGTGGAGAAAAATGTTCACTGATTGGCGATGCATTATTTTTGTGATTTAGGTGGTTGTTGAAGTGGCAGATAATAACATATGGACTTTTAAGTTAATGTTTGTTTGGCTGATATTTAATGGAGTAGAATTTGTTATGAAATTTAGACATATATTATTAGATTGTGTTAAAAAAAAAAAAAGTGGTATATGTCGGGGGCCCTGATTGCTATATTTATAACATATTTATGTTCAATATAATGTTTTAATTTTTTTAAATTTATGAAAGTTGAATTGTGATGATGTACTTCAGTAATTGCAGAATCTTTAGTTAATATATTGCAATATACAGTAACCTTCTTTATCGGGATTATGAACATGGCTGGGGTTTGGCGTAAGCTTGGTTCTGTGAACCAAGCGGGAGGTCTGTGAACCTTGAATTTAACGGCGACTCCATTAACCTCCCTGGCGGTACGATTATTTCGGATTTTAGGTGCTAAAAGCGGTACCATTATTTTGCATGAAAATTTGGCGTTTTATATTGTAGTCCTCCAATTCTTAGGAATAACTCTCTTATATCTGTCCAAACCAGAGTCTAGCAGACATCCCGGGTATGATAAAGTTTGAAAAATGAAATCATAAATTATAATATAATAAATAATTATAAATAATTGTACCAAATAATAATATAACAATAATAAAAAATATTCAATAATGTAATCAAATCAAAAACACTGAAATTTGCTCAGTTGCAGAATTGTCACTGTCATTACTTTTCAGTATTTGATGACGGATCTCCCCACAAATCGCTATCGCTCAATTCTGCGAGTGATTCTAATTTATTATCGCTGTTTTCTAGCTGGTCTAAAATCATTTTTGATGTACAGTGACAGTTTTGGTTGCTATGGGCAATCTCCAGTTTCCAGGCATAAAGAACAGTTTTTATTATATAAAAGTGCATGCAGGACACTGGGCAGACCACTAGGGACAACGGGGATGTGAAATATTTACATACAGCAATGTAATCTGTAAGATTACATTATACTGTATGTTTACTGTTTGTTTCACTTTTTGAATTTGGCGCCGATCTCCGTCCCCGTGCGTCGCAACGCTCGCAGGGCACGGAGATCGGCGATGTGATGCATCGAGCGAGACACGGCTCGCTCGTACAGCGGGGAGACAATGCTGGATCCGAGGGAGAAGGTAAGTAAACCTCCTCCTGGATCCAGCGATGCAGTCCCGAGTCTGGCTCGGGGATACCGCTTTTGGTATGAAAAATCCACCCCGAGTCAGACTCGGGAATACCGTCAGGGGGGTTAAAATGGTAGTAAATTCTGTAAAATGACTTATATCTACAGGTAAGCCTATAATAACACTTACCTGTAGGTACAGGAAATATCTCCTAAACTTGCACTGTTTAGGAGATATTTAGAGTGCATGCAGCTGGTGATGTCACCGGTGCATGCTCTCTGAAGGACCGGCATACAGAGTCTTCAGAGCCTGTCCTGCATGCAGGCGCACTCATGTACCCAGAGGCCGCAAACCCAGAAAGAAGACTGGGAGAAGATGGAAGCCTTCTTAGCGGTGACTGCAGTGCTGGGGGGCTTCATATTGAGGTAAGTCTCTCATAATGTGCTAGTATGCGATGCATACTAACACAATATGACATTGCCTTGTAGGGCATTTTTTTTTTAACTGCAGTTTACTATCGCTTTAAAGCCAATGAGAGGCAAAGCTAGCTATTTTTTCTTGCCTTTTTTAGGGATAATTGGCAAGTAAATTTTGAAAAATGGCATGATTATGGTTTAATGGGAAGAGAGTCTCTTTATGCATATAAAAAGGCAACATTGATAATACGCATGCAACCATGGTGATCAGGAAAGAGAAGGTAGTGAGCATGCAGCCCCCCATTTCTGCCCCATTCAACATTGAGGGGGGTAGCTTCCAAGAATGTTCAGAAACAAGGGCTTCTTCCCCTCATCCAGATCCTCGGAACTCAGTACTGTACTCATTACAACAGTACTGGGAGTTTGGAAGGGTGATTGGCCACAAGTGGCCATAATAGTTTGGCGGGTCTGTCAATGGTGAACAGGCTGGATTCGCCTTGAACCCAGGTTATACCTGAACCCTAGTTGTATCCCTATATGTTTACCTTTATTATCAAACAGTAAATCCAGTAAAGAACAAAAGAAAGCTCCTGAACCCCAAAACATCCCAGAAAGTAGATTTATTATTTATTTATTATTATAGACAGAAATGAGGGAGAGTGTGAGAGTAAGACATTCATATACCTTATTCATATTCATATACTCTATCACTCTGTGTATAGAAATGTTAATTTACTTTTCCCAAATACACATTAAATATACAGTAACCAAACCACACAAAACCATTGTTCTTTTAGTAAAATAGTTATAGTTTTCGGCCGCCGAGAAGGGCCGAAGGCGGCCAAAAGCCGCTGAGAAGGGCCGAAGGCGGCCGAAAGCCGTCCAGAAGGGCCGAAGGCAACTAAAAGCCACCTAGAGGCTCCAAAATGGTGGAGGATCGGTGTATAACACGCACCCGCGATTTTACCCTGGTTTTAAGGGGAAAGAAGTGTATGGTATACGCTGATAAATACGGTATACTGTAACTACTGTATAAATATGTGTATATATATATATATATATATATATATATATATATATATATATATATATATATATATATATAAGAGAAGAGATTAAAAGAGAGGGAAACGAAGGGAAGTTGAAGAAAAGTGGAATGAGAAAGATAGAAAGGGTTCGGAAGGTGATAGAAGAAGCAAAGGAAAGGGGAAAAGAAGGAGTAACCCTAGGTTCACACTTCCGCGTTTTGTGAGGGCCGTGTTTTCGCCAGCATGGCAGCTCATTCAAATGAATGGGCTGCTGTGCCCGCTTTTTGGGGGGGAAAAAGGCGCATTCACCTTTTCAAAAACGCGGCCACAGGAAATCTCCTGGTCTTTTTGACCAGGTGATTTCCCTTTGGTTCTCACGCCTGCAAATGTGCTGCGTTCTGAGATGCGTGTTATTCAGAATGAATGGCAGCCCTGCGTGTCTCCTAAGAGCAGTGCGATTTGGCTGCAGGTGGTTGTGGGTGCAAGAACAGATGTGATTTCCGCACCCACAGCCACACGCATAGGTGTGAACCTAGCCTTTTAGTAAGTACTTTTCATTTAGTGTGAGGTACACATCTGGAGCAGGCATCAGTTTGATCCTTCAGCCTGTTGCCCGAGACATTGAAGTTTATTTACTAAAAGTGGAGACTGTAAAATCTGGTGCGCACTGCTTAGAAATCAATCCGCTTCCACATTATTATTTTTTGTCAAAGCTTAATTGAACATGCTGAAATTAGAAGCTGATTGGCTACCGTGTACAGCTGCACCAGATTTTGCACTCTCCAGTTTTAGTAAATCAACCCCAATGTGTCATCATGTACTAGAAGTGTACAGAGGAAAGCACCACACTATTGTATTGAGTCAAGAAAAGTTAATTCAGCTTCAAAAAATAGAAACCCAATTCATTTTGGGGGTTCCTAGAACCCCCCTTCATCAGAGCTAGAAGAAAGAATATATAAAGGAAATCATAAATACTATTATTATTATTATTATACAGGATTCATATAGTGCCAACAGTTTGCGCAGTGCCTTACAACATGCTATGCTCTTTATGAGCTTTAGGCTGGGGTCACATCTAAGCTGTATGCGGCTCACGGCAGGGGTCCGGTGTGTCCCTGTTCCCCCATTTCAGGGACAAATCAGGCCCGAATTTTTGCCCGAATTCGGACCTGAAACAGAGCCAAAGACGCACAGGACTCCCGTACAATCCGCTCAGGAGCCGCCATGGAGATGTGTGAACCGGCTCCATAGAGAGCCAGTCACAATGTCCTGCAGGGAAACTCACATCCAATTCACACTAGTGTGTACCCAGCCTTAAACAAAATATAATATATAGAAGAATTCTTATAACATAAAACATAAAAAAAACACTGGCGTGCGTAAAAGCTATAAAAGCGTAAAAGCTATGCTGAATAAATAATGTGGTAGATATATTTATCATGAATTGTAATTGTGTCTTATATGTAATTTATTTATAAGTGATATGACTAACAGGCATCAATTGTATACTCATGTAGAATAATGAAATCATAAATAATAGCAAAGAGAACATATACAGACCTAGCTGCTGATGTCATCAAAATACCGATGTAATTAATCAGAGTCTAGACAAGAAATATACCTTGTCGGGGTCTTGCTTAAACAAGTTTCATGTATATTATAATAATTAATAAATAAATAAATAATTATCCAAACTTGTATCACATACGTTATTATCTATGGAATTATGAATGTGTGCCTCCATATAATGTACACATTTACTGCATTGTATAGTGCAAAAGTAAAGCATTTTTTTTATAAAACAACTATGCAAATCCTTAGGGCCCCTTACTGTATCTTAATATATACAGATCTATACATGAGCTATCTGCACTATTGCCTATTGTAACATAATTGGATCAATCTTGTCTGTTTAATTTATTACCACAATATTTCAATTCCAAAAAAATCAACTCTTCGTTCTTTAATAAGATTGTTTATCAGAAACTCATAAATAGTTGTACTAGCCAACTACCACTAGGATGTGATAGTTGGTTAGTAATTGTTTACATTGTTTGAGATCCCCCATTTCCTGCGGTTAAGACTTGTGTTTAGTGTTTGGAATCTTTCTACTATAACTGAAACTGCATTCCGGCAGAGCAAATGTGCAAATTATGCGTCAATCTGCTGTGTTAGAGCTCAACCACACAGGAGGTTTGTAATTGGGCATTAGCAAGAGATGAGCCAATTGATAAACAGGGTCAATAATTGTCAATACACCATAAATATAGGCAACTATAGATAAATCATGTGCCACTAAGGAACTTAAAGCAGAACTAAACTTTCTCAATCAACATTAATTATATTTAAAATTATTGTTAAGTCTTGTTTTTTTTTTTTGTTTTTTGTTTTTTTTAGGTAAAAATAACAGATGTGTTATACTTACCTGATCTGTATAATGGATTTGCACAGAGCAGCCCCGGTCCTCCTCTTCTCGGGTGCCTCTTCAGTGCTCCTGCCGAGTGCCCCCACAGCAAGCAGCTTGCTATGGGGGCACCTGAGCCGAATCACAGCTCCCTGTGTCCATTCAGACACTGAGCAGCAGCCCGGTCCCACCCCCTTTCTCTCCTCATTGGCTGACTGACTTTGATTGACAGCAGCGGGAGCCAATGGCACCACGCTGCTGTCTAAGCCAAAGTGGAAGGAGTCACGGCAAGCTGAGTATCACTATCGCTGTAGCAAGATGGAGCTCAGGTAAGTATGGGGGGAGGGGGGCTGCTGCACACATAAGGCTTTTTTATCTTAACTACTTGCCGACCAGCCACCGACATTATACAACGTCAGGTTGGCTTGTTCCCATGAATCAGTGTAGCTGTATGGCGGCCCTTTTAAGAACTACATCCAGTGTGCCCGCAGCACGTCGGGGGAGCCTATTTGCGTGGCTGACGGCCACCAGCGATCGCTCCACAGAGATCCAGAACAGGGATATGTCAAAGTAAACAGTTCCCTATTCTGACAGGGGAGTTCCCAATGATCAGGAACAGCAATCTCTCTCTACTCCCAGTCAACCCCCTTCCCCCACAGTTATAATCACTCCGTAGGGAACACACTTAACCCCTTGATCATCCCCTAGTTTTAACCCCTTCCCTGCCAGTGACATTTTTACAGTAATCAGTGCATTTTTAGAGCATAAATGCCAATGGTCCCAAAAATGTATCAAAAGTGTCCGATGTGTCCGTCGCAAAGCTGCAGTCCCACTAAAAATCGCTGATCACTGCCATTACTAGTAAAAAAATAAAAATAATAAATGCCATAAAACTATGCCCTATTTTGTAGACGCTATAACTTTTCGCAAACCAATCAATCTACGTTTATTGTGATTTTTTTTTTACCAAAAATATGTAGAAGAAAACCAATTTGGCTAAACTGATGAAGAAATTAGTATTGTTTACATTTTTTGGGATATTTATTATAGCAAAGAGTAAAATATATATATATATATATATATATATATATATATATATATATATATATATATATATAGATATCTATATCTATATCTATATATATATATATATATATATATATACAGTGGTGTGAAAAAGTGTTTGCCCCCTTCCTCATTTCCTGTTCCTTTGCATGTTTGTCACACTTAAGTGTTTCGGAACATCAAACCAATTTAAACAATAGTCAAGGACAACACAAGTAAACACAAAATGCAATTTGTAAATGAAGGTGTTTATTATTAAAGGTGAAAAAAAATCCAAACCATCATGGCCCTGTGTGAAAAAGTGATTGCCCCCCTTGTTAAAACATACTATAACTGTGGTTGTCCACACCTGAGTTCAATTTCTCTAGCCACACCCAGGCCTGATTATTGCCACACCTGTTCACAATCAAGGCATCACTTAAATAGGAGCTGCTTGACACAGTAAGGTCCACCAGAAGATCCTTAAAAGCTACACATCATGCCGAGACCCAAAGAAATTCAGGAACAATTGAGAAAGAAAGTAATTGAGATCTATCAGTCTGGAAAGGGTTATAAAGCCATTTCCAAAGCTTTGGGAATCCAGCGAACCACAGTGAGAGCCATTATCCACAAATAGCGAAGACATGGAACAGTGGTGAACCTTCCCAGGAGTGGCCGGCCGCCCAAAATTACCCCAAGAGCGCAGCGACGACTCATCCAAGAGGTCACAAAAGACCCCACAACAACGTCCAAGGAACTGCAGGCCTCACTTGCCTCAGTTAAGGTCAGCGTTCATGCCTCCACCATCAGGAAAAGACTGGGCAAAAATGGCCTGCATGGCAGAGTTCCAAGGAGAAAACCACTGCTGAGCAAAAAGAACATCAAAGCTCGTCTCAATTTCTCCACAACACATCTTGATGATCCCCAAGACTTTTGGGACAACATTCTGTGGACCGATGAGACAAAAGTGGAACTCTTTGGAAGGTGTGTGTCCAAGTATATCTGGCGTAGAAGGAACACTGCATTTCATAAAAAGAACATTATACCAACAGTAAAATATGGTGGTGGTAGTGTGATGGTCTGGGGCTGTTTTGCTGCTTCAGGACCTGGAAGACTTGCCGTGATAAAAGGAACTATGAATTCTGCTGTCTACCAAGAGATCCTGAAGGAGAATGTCCGACCATCTGTTCGTGTACTCAAGCTGAAACGAACTTGGGTTCTGCAGCAGGACAATGATCCTAAACACACCAGCAAGTCCACCACCGAATGGCTGAAGAAAAACAAAATTAAGACTTTGGAGTGGCCTAGCCAAAGTCCTGACCTGAATCCTATTGAGATGTTGTGGTATGACCTTAAAAAGGCCGTTCATGCTCGAAAACCCTCTAATGTAACTGAATTAGGACAATTCTGCAAAGATGAGTGGGCCAAAATTCCTCCAGGACGCTGTAAAAGCCTCATTGCACGTTATCGCAAACGCTTGGTTGCAGTTGTTGCTGCTAAGGGTGGCCCAACCAGTTATTAGGTTTAGGGGGCAATCACTTTTTCACACAGGGCCATGATGGTTTGGATTTTTTTTCACCTTTAATAATAAACACCTTCATTTACAAATTGCATTTTGTGTTTACTTGTGTTGTCCTTGACTATTGTTTAAATTGGTTTGATGTTCCGAAACACTTAAGTGTGACAAACATGCAAAGGAACAGGAAATGAGGAAGGGGGCAAACACTTTTTCACACCACTGTATATATATATATATAAAAAAATGTATTGTCGGTCTTGTTTTGTTTATAGCGCAAAAAATAAAAACTGCAGAGGCGATCAAATACCACCAAAAGAAAGCTCTATTTGTGGGAAAAAAGGAGGTCAGTTTTTGGGTACAGCGTCCCACGACCGCATGATTGTCAGTTAAAATAACGCAGTGTCATATCGCAAAAAATGGCCTGGTCATTAAGGGGGCAAATCTTCCTGTCCTTAAGTGGTTAATAGAATGTATTAAGATAAAAAACCTTCTGACTTTACAATCACTTTAACCACTTTAACCATTATGCTGCCAACATTAGTAAATAGATAGGAAGGTATATTAGATTAACCTGTTTTATTTATTTTTTTGATAATCCCACCTGCCTTGATCAGTTAAGACCAGGTGGGTACCAAATTCAGAGGAATCCCAAGCATCCCATATCTTGTTGAACTTGGTTACAGCATCTCCCACCTGAGCAGTCATACAGTCCATTCTACATATTTCCAAAATCACCTTCAAATTTGATGCAGTTTTTGAGTCACATGACCTATGAAAAACACAACATAAACACAGTAAATCATGATAAAATTGGCCCAAAATTGCTGTGAATTCGCAGTAAAATCGTGGTGCGTTTTCGGTGCCACTATTGGCTTATCCGCATTCTGCCGATAACACCACACCATTTTCAGCCGAAATGTTTCGGAGGCAGAAATTTTGGTGCATCTCTAGTTCTCTTCCCTCCTATCTATGTTCTTTGTGACACATAAGCACTTCCAGTCTGAGCTCTGCTTCATAGGCTATTGCAAGGGGCTGATACCAGGTCAAATTCAGGTACCTAAACTGCTTCTAATTAAAAAAATAAACACATTTAATGATGTAATAATGATTAATTAATCATTAATTAATCATTAGTGCGGCTCTTTAACCATGTGACTGGCTGTGTCCGATCACATGTAAACACGGAGATGCCGGTAATCTGCGCTTTTCGCCCTCACAGTGACAGAGTGTGAGGAGAGGAGAGCCGATCAGCTGCATCTCCTCACAGAGGACAGGTAGGGATGTAATCAGGGCACTGATCATCAGTGCCCTGATTACAATAAAGTGCCAGAGATGCCAGCAATGCCACTGCCAGCAATCAGTGCCAACCAGTGCCCACAATTGGCACCAATCTGTTCCCACAAGTAGCAATCAGTGCCCATAAGTGGCAGCAATCTGTGGCCATCCGTGATGCCAGTCAGTACTGGCTATCAGTGCTGCCCATCAATGCCCATCACTGGTGCCCATCAATGCTCATTGCTGCTGCCCATCAATGTCCATCAGTGCCCATCAGTGACTTCCATCTGTGCCACCTATCTGTGCCCACCAGTGCTGCCTATCTGTGCCCAGTCCCCACCAGTGCCACCCATCAGTGCTGCCTATCAGTGCCACATATCAGTGCCACCTTTCAGTGCCCTTAAGTGTGGCATATTTGGGCCTCTGCATCAGTGCCACCTAATCAGTGCCCATAGGTGTGGCATATTCATGCCATCTAATCAGTGACCATAAGTACTGTCTCATCAGAAGGAGAAAAATTACTTACTTACAAAATTTACTGACAGAAACTAAGAAATACTTTTTTTTTAGGAAAAAAATAAAGAACCCAGGAGTGATTAAATGCCACCAAAAGAAAGCTCTATTTGTGTGAAGAAAATTATAAAATATTCACATTGTTACATTGTCGCATGACCGCGCATTTGTCATTCAAAGTGTGACGGCGCTGAAAGCTGAAAAATGGCCTGGGCAGGAAGGGGGTGAAAGTGCCCGGGATTGAGGTGGTTAAAGAGCTATATTAATTTGTCTTTTATATTTGCCTATAGTTTCTTTTTAAAACTGAAGAAATAGAATAAGCACAGAAGTTGAATTTTAGTGGCTGGCAGAGATCCACATGAATTAGAATTCTCTATGAATGCAACCTCAAATGTTCCCAAGTAATGAATGACCCACAGCATTGCTATCTGTGTGTTTTTTGCATCCATGTACACATTTATTGTGGCATTGGAAGGCCAGCCTATATTCACCAGAATCTACTCTAGAAGCCAATCAGTTCATAGGCATGGACCCTTTTCTATATAAAAGCCAAGCCAATGACACAATCACAATTTGCCATGCATGAAGAGAGAGGGGGTTGTGTGGCATCAGATGGTAGAGCTATCAGCGATGAGAGATAATGGTCCTATGCTGAGATCTGGGCACCAAAGGCTCCTGATGCGATTGCAATTAGAGCTTGTTAGTGCAGAATCGCTTCACTGGCTTGGTGTGTGTGAGACAACGTTACACTGATGAGGGCTGATGAGACCAAATGGCTATGATTTGCATGTCTGGCTTTTGTGATACACTATTAGGCTTTTTACTCTATTCTGAATGGAAACTGTATTTAAAAACATTAACAATAAAAATGCAGCTGCCAGTAAAATGGACGTACACTCAAGCTTTCCTGTTTGCCTCCCGCTGTGCTGTAACCTATAATAATAATAATGAAAATCTCTGTAATATTGCAACATTACAGCTCTGGTTACAGAATGACTTTCAGGCATAGCTGGCCAATGCCTTAACCTACTACCTGTCTTTGAGAAAGAGAATGTGTCTTGCCGATGTGTCTCGGTTTGGGTGGCAAATAGATGGAGTCTGGGTTAGGACCAATGTCAGTGGGCTTTGGGCTGTTTCTACAGTTTCAGATGCTTCTGCGATCATTCTGAAATAATTTACTGGTGAATTTGACCTGCAGTTCATCTCCTGACCCGCGTCAAGCTACTTTTGAATCCCTCGTAGAGTTGTATGGAGAGAAAAGCCTTTCAGCACAGGCCCTTATGAAGTTTGTCTCATCAGTGTAGGTCATGAGCAGGCCATGGAACTTTCACGTGTTAGCCTTTTTGCCTTTGGCTAATCGATATGTTTACTGAGTCTCTGATTCCCAAATTGTTGGATTCAGTCCAGCTTCCTATTGGCCGACTTGAACGGTGATATCAGCATTACTACTTATACACCAAGCTGGAGGCTGATGGATGAGCAGACTGTTTTGCCTTCTCCTCCACCACATCCCTTGAGGCTAGGGGTTGCCACCTCATTCTCATCCTTTAAAACCGAACACATATTAATTACACAGGTTCTGTTTAAGGGGTAGGTGGACTCACTTGGTGTCTTATCTGCATTAAATTAGCCTCAGAACCTGTGTAATTAATATGTGTTTGGGTTTAAAGGTTTAAAGGGGTTGTAAAGGTTTGTGATTTTTCAACTTAATGCATTCTATGCATTAAGGTGAAAAAAAATCTTGCAGTGTCTGGATCCCCAGCCCCCCCCCCCCCCCGTTTTACTTACCCGAGCCCGAATTTCCGTGAGCGAGATCCCGTGTCTCCATAGCTTCTCAGCTCTTTATTGGGTAGATTGTTAGCAGCACAGCCATTGGCTCCCGCTGCTGTCAATCAAATCCAATAAAATGGGCGCCGGGAGCGGGGCCGGGTCATACACTCAGTGGCTATGGACACTGAGTGTATGACACAGGAGCTCGCTCGCAAGGTAACCCCCTTGGGAGAGAGCTTCCCAGAGGGGGTTATCTATTGCGGGGAGGAGCCGCGAGAGCCACAGTGGGACCCACAGAACAGGTGGTTCAGGGCCACTCTGTGCAAAATGAACTGCACAGTGGAGGTAAGTATGACATGTTTGTTATTTAAAAAAAATGTGTGCTTGATGCATTTTCCAGGCATGTTTTGCAGTGCATTTTGCATTTTTAAACCCTAATTTTTTTATGCGTTTTTGCATGTTGTTTTCATGCAGCCGCCATCTCCTCCCACCGCTGTCTCTTGGTGCTGTCTTCTCCCTGATCTGTCTTCTGCCTCACCACCATTTACCCACTAAAAAAAAAGCTCTCTTCTTCTGTGGCTGTCTTCCTCCATTGTGTTGTCTCCCTCTGTGTGGCATCTCTTATATAGCCACGGGACGTGGCCATCCAACGACGTCACCCAGAGAGCACACCCTTGCACAGCCCTCCTCAGCACCCCTAATACTTACCTGAGCTCCATCTCAATCCAACAATGTTGCACGAGAACCTCGGCTGGCCGGGACTCTCCCTCCTGATTGGCTGAGGCACAGCAGTGGGTGCCATTGGCTTCCAATGGTGTAAATCAAACTTAGTAAGCCAATGAGGAAAGATAGGGGCAGGGCCGAGCCATGGGTCTATGTCTGAATAGACATACCGAGCAGCAGCTCGGCTCGGGTGCCCCCATAGCAAGCCGCTTGCTGTGGGGTCACTGGGCAGGTGGGAGGAGCAAGGAGTGCTGGTGAGGGACCTGAGAAAAGGGGGATCTGGGTTGGTGAAGACTTTAATATCACGTTAAATTCAAGTTTATAAATCCAGCACTTTGAATGAATGCAGAGAAAAAAAAAGACTGTAGATAGACAGATACTTCTAGGAGGATTTGTTTTATCTATGCGTATCACCTGAGGATAGTCCCTTCACTTGCTTACAAACGCTTTAAGAGGGAGTGGACTAGGCTGCCATTATAGTGCAATAACTGCCTCTGTATTTTATAGCCATGTATGTCCAAAGATACCAGTTGTTAGCCCATGTATTGCCCCATTTGTTTATTTGTTGCGGCTGCCATGACTGAGCATTTGGTAATTTACGTACATCTGTCTTATGCCCATGGATTGCTACTATTGTCCGTTGTTATCCAGATATTGTCACAAGAACCTTTGTGTTTCCCATGTGTGTTAACAAATGTGTTGCCAAAAAAATGTAATTCCTTGTCTGTTGCTAGTTTAATGTTATGGTGCCATTCTTGTGAGTGTGTGACAAAGGTTTGAGGGACTTTATCACCACGATATAACTTGCGTAGACCTCTCCCCGTAAAGACACACCCCCTAAAAATGCTTTCTGGTCACATCTTTTTTCTCAGCTGATAAAATATCTGCCTCAATTACTGTTTGACATTTTAGCAGAGGGCCCATAACAACCAATCCTATTGCTCCTTTTATTACTTACCTGTCATTTACCGAAATCTTGCCCGAATGAGCATGCAATGTACAAAAATGGACACAATAAAGCGTGAAATAAGAACCGTTTGTGTTGTTCTATAGCAATATTTTAGAGCCAAAATAGCACTGGATAAAGTTTTGGATAAAGAACATGTGTATGATTGATGCTGTGGGTAGCACTGTCAGTTATTTCAAACATTTTGATGATCACAATTGTAATTTAGCAGACACTTAAAGCTTCAAAATGTCATACATTTATAAGGCAAATCACGGCATAACAGTTTCTGGAGCACAAAACCGACATGTTGTTTTCTTTCAAAGTGACCGATTTCTGCATGGATTAGTCAAGTCAAATGAAAAATAAATTAATGGAAATTAATTTTTGTTTGTTTGATTAAAAGATCTAAAACCCAGAAAGAATTAATCTGTTCATTAGAACTCATCACATGTGTCGGGCTTCATGAGTAAAACTCAGCCGTGTGGAAGAATAGATAAAAGGGTCATAGGAAAGAAACTTTTTATATTTTATATTCATAGAAAAAAAAAACAGATTAGATATTATATTTTTGGGAGGAGGGGGCTATTGTATCACTAATCTTTTTTAATGTCTCAACCCCTTTCATGGACGGGCAAAGGCTTCGATGAGTTAGATTCACGTGTGATACTAACCAGTGCCTCACCAGCCACTGACCTCACCGCATGTCCCTGTTACAGGCCTACTTGCTGCAGGAAAAAAAAAACACCAAAGAGCTAAATATTCAGTTGGAATATACACTATATTGCCAAAAGTATTGGGATGTCTTTATGGACCTTGCTTTGTGCACTGGTCCCAATAATTTGGTGCAGGGGGATTATGGTGTGGAGTTGTTTTTCAGGGGCTGCACTTGGCCCCTTAACGCCTCAGCATACCAAGACATTTTGGACAATTTCATGCTCCCAACTTTGTGGGAACAGTTTGTGGAAGGCTTCTTCCTGTTCCAGCATGGCTGCACACCAGTGCACAAAGCAAGGTCCATAAAGATATGGATGAGCAAGGAACTTGACTGGCCTGCACAGATTCCTGACCTCAACCTGATGAATTTGAGTGGGGACTGTGAGCCAGGCCTTCTCGTCCACATCAGTGCCTGACCTCACAAATGTGCTTCTGGAAGAATGGTCAAACATTCCCATAGACACACTCCTAAACCTTGTGGACAGCCTCCCCAGAAGAGTTGAAGCTGTTTTAGCTGGAAAGGGTGGGCAAACTCAATATTGAACCCTACGGACTAAGACTGGGATGCCTTTAAAGTTCATGTGTGTGTAAAGGCAGGCGTTCCAATACTTTTGGCAATATAGTGTATGTACGAGACCTGTTTTACCCAAAACATTATTAATAATTCTGCTGTGTCAATCATGTGATTCGTGTACCACTGCTTTACTCCACGGTCTGGAAGATTACTCAACTATATCCTAATTGAGCTCTAACTAATGTTGCATTCTGGTTTATACTGACATCCTGAGATCAGTTAGATCCAGTCGATCTGATGTCAAAGTAAAGTTTAAGAATTAGTGATCAAAAAACGAAATTCCGCACACATAGGTGCAGTAACTTCAATTGCCCTTGCTGCACCATTTTAGTAATCCCAGTCAAACAAAGCTTTGGCGATCCCTGGTTGGGTCAAAGCTTACTCTGGCCCCTTACACCTTATTTGGCCAGTTAGGCAGCCCATCATAGTGATGTGCTAATAGAAATATGAAGGAAGGGTCTGCGTTTTGTCTGACCAGAATGACCCACAAACTGGGCACTGTCAGCAGATTATTTTCCCTGTCAAAGTCCAACCAAAAAGACTTCCACTGACCCAGGTAAAGTACATAATGCCTCCCTATAACGGAATGGGCACTGGTAGTCGGCACTGATGGGCACTGGTAGGCAGCACTGGTAGAGCTGTACCTGACATCACTTCCATATTAAGCTTTATTTGTCCCATAAACCATTAGTTCTAGATGCACAGTTGGTCCAGGGTCATTAAGAAAAGAACCTCCATGACTCTGCCCCCCATCCAAAACTAAGAAATTCTTAACTAAGTACGTGAACACATAAATAAAACATCATTCTGAATTAGCCACTCAAATAACAAGCACTTTTTTCCAATAGCATGTAAAAACCCGAACAACACTGATGTGAAATCAACCATTGCACAAAATAATTGTCTACATCCCACCAGTGTAATTTCTTCCACTAATAAAAATACACATTTTCATAAACGTTTTCATTAAACAAGGTTACTGGCCCTTTAATTCCCCAGGACCGGCTTGCCATGGTTCACCGCCGCCGGCAGGAATAGGGTGACACAGGGTAAAGTAATCTTCATTGTCTATTCAGAGCAGAAATGAGATTCTAGAGTCACCCGTAACAAAACAAAAGACGAGAAAAAGGATTACTTTGCTTCCTTTTAACTAAAGAGCTAATATCTCCCAGCCTGGCTCCCATCATGGATTTTCTGTTCAGCGAGCTGCATTTATTCAGAAGGCACAATATATTTATTTTCCATTTCTAGTGGGTTTTCCAGATTTTCCCCCTCTTTTATTTCATCTTCCTTCAATTTCACACACACACACACTATCCTTCCAGTTCATTGAAAAACAAAGTAGATTATCGGCCCTGCTTCAGATTCCCATTGCAGTCAACGTGCTCCACTTGGCTTTTTAAAAGAAAAAAAAAACGTCTCCAGTTTATTTATCATGCTTTGCTGGAGGACACTAAGCACAACTAATATTGTATTCCATTGTTTGCTTATATCCTGAGCCATACATCCATGGCTTCATTTAATGCAGGGCAGCAAATCGAATAAAAGCAAGGCAAAGCAAAATACAAAATAAGTGCGGAGGGCTAAGTGCATCCTTACATTCAACTTTGTAAGGAGAACAAGTAAAAACACTTGCAGGGTTTAACAAATATGCAATATACAATTTTGTTTATGGTTCCTGTATTATTGTGTTCCAGAAAGCATGACCTCCCGGCATTGCTCTTTCCTTCCTAAGTGAAGAGTACATGATTGTTTTAAGAGCGGTCTTAAATCATGAGATATAGTGGAGCCCAGTAATGTAGGCAGAATATAACATGCCTGTGTGGGCTTTAAAAAATTGCTTTTAACATGTTTTCCCAGAGAGCTTCACTTTAGGAATACTGCAGGGGATTTAAAGCGTGCCTGTGCTTCACCTATTCAGGTCAAAATAAAAGGACCACTTTACCTCCAAAGCATTAACCCCACACATTACTCCAATTCAAAATTCTATGTATAAACAGTTATTAATTTGTGTTACGATTTTCATGTCCCAATCTTGAGTAACACATAGGGGTAACACCAAGGATGTTGTATTTCAGAACGATAGGTCTGTTCACTCATCCTCCTACTTTTTTGAACCTGGAAGTGTTCAGCTCTGAGCACTTCTGTGTTCACAGCTATCAGATTATGGCTGCCTTTTTAGGGTAGGATAAATAAGTCTAGTGTTACCGGTAAATGACACAATGGTCCCTATGTTTGTTATAATTCCATTATTTAGTCTATAGCTTGCCTCGTGGGTTTGAGTTGGTAGGTGCTGTCCTGCTTGACCCCTCTATCAAATGTGAAAAGTTGGCCTGATGTAAGGCCCATGGGTTGTTTGACCTATTTGTGGACTATAAATGAATATGCTTCTCAATACCAGTCTTCTTATAGTTGACTACACTGTTACTGTTCCTAATTAAGGATGAGCCAAACATCCCCCCTCCCGGTTCGGTTCGCACCAGAACTTGCAAAGAGGCAAAAAAATATTCAAATTTTTCTCTGATGTGTGCTGATGAGGCTGCTCCGATGGGCACTGATGACGCGGCACTGATGGACATTGATGGGCACTGATGAGGTGGCACAGATGGGCACTGATGGGGAGGCACTGATGAGGTTACACTGATAGGCAGCACTGATGGGTAGCATTTGTGGGCACTGATAAGTGACACTGATGGGCACTGATAGTTGGCACTGATGGGCACTGGTAGGTGGCACTGATGGGCACTGGTAGGCAGAACTGATAGGTGACACTACTTAGGAGGCACTGATGGGCACTGATTGGCCGAACTTATGGACACTGATTAGCAGCACTGGTGGGCACAGATTGGCAGCACTGGTGGGCACTGTTGGGACTGCACTGCTAATCAGTGCCCTGCTTATTAGTGAACATGTCCCTTTTACAGAAGCTGATTTTCTCATGCTGTCAGAGTGAGGAAAGAAATGCTGAAAACCGGTTTCCGTTTACATCATGATCAGCTGTGATTGGACACAGCTGATCATGTGGTAAAGAGATGCTGATTAACTCTTTACCTCAATATGTGATCAGCAGTGAATGGAGGACTCTGTGATCACAGAGCGTGCGGCTCACACGCCGCAGCAAGCGTGTGGCGGGTGCGAATATGGCTGGCTGTCCATGCTGTAGCTGTCATTCAGCTATACCACAGTCGGCAAGTGGTTAAACACAAGTCAAAGCATATATCACCAGCACACATGCATCTTCAAAATATAATTCAAAACTTTATTAAAGCAATCACATCACAATAATACATTTTGATGTTTCAGGACCACCCAGGACCCCTTCCTCACATGCCTAATGCGCTGACAGGTCAGTTCTATTTGAGAGTAAATAAAGTTAGGTGAAAAAAAATACATTTTTAAAAATATACTAAGCTCTGGAGCAACTGCACTTGCACAATGCAACTGCCCTTTGCAAAGTGCATAGTCTATTTGCCTTTAGTAAATCAAACCCATTATGTTTACTGCACAGATAGGTTTGAAAAACAGTTGCGCAAATCTCGTGCAACATAAACATTTGCAACTCAATTTTTTTTTTTTTTTTTTATATATGTTCTCTACTTTCAGACAAGATAGAGAGGCAATTATGTAAGGCTCCTGACTACATATACTGATAGTGTGTATCTAGTGAGAAACCTTGCACCAAATTCAGGAAAACTCAGTGACATTTTTATTGTTAGTATGGTCATGTGACAACTTCAAGTACTTCCTATTTACTTCCTTCCTATTCTAATTGTATGGTGCTATTGCAGCAACAGATTCATAAAACAATACTGGCATACTTGTGATAAGGTATGCATACAAAAAAGATCTAATAACCTCTTAAAGTGTTACTAAACCCATAACAGTAAAATCAGTCTGTATATGCAGTAAAGAATGCTTGTTATGCTCACTATGGAACCTAGGGGGTTAATACTCCTTATTGTGTAAAAAGGCTGCTTGATCCTGTCTTCTCGGATCCTTCTCTTCTTTCACTGCCCCCAAAACATCCCTTGATAATACAGAGCCTTTGAAGTCACTCTGCACATGCTCAGTTTGGTGTGTATTGCTAAAGAGTTTTTCTTTTCTTGGAAAGGTGCATGTGATCAGCACAGGGCCAATCAGCACTATCCAGACAGAGAATCAGGGTTCCTGCACTCTCATAGGACAGTCAGAGGATAATAAAAAAATCTGCCTACAAGCTTTAACCAGACACCAATAGAAGTCACAAGACTACTATATAATCCTGATGAGAAAAGGTATTTAGCAGTTTATATTTACTAAAATAATTGCATTTCCATGTTCTGTGTACTGTGGGAGACCAGATATAGTGAATGCAGGGTCCTAGGTTTACTAACACTTTATTGTAGATACGGCCTGTTCCGTTTTGAAGCAGATTGTATTTTATTGTGTTATTATGAGAGACTTACTTTAGATCGAAGCCCTCCAGTACCATGCTGTCACCGATGAGAGGGCTGACATCTTCCCCAGTCTTCTTTCCGAGTTTGCGTCCTCCTGTTACATGAGTGACTGGGGCGCGATGACCTCACTCCCGCACATGCACGTGGGAACCACCGATTTTGGCACAGGCTCTGAAGGTCTGGCACTGTATGCCGGACCTTCAGAGCGCATGTACCGATAATATCACCAGCTGCATGCCCACTGAATGGGGCAGCACAGTGGTGTAGTGGTTAGCACCTTCACCTAGCAGCAAAAAGGGTCACTGGTTCAAATCCCAACGATGGCACCATCTGCCTGGAATCTGCATGTTCTCCCTGTACCTGCGTGGGCTTCCTCCCATAC
The DNA here is from genome assembly GCF_037356315.1 of Lithobates pipiens. Taxonomy (NCBI): domain Eukaryota; kingdom Metazoa; phylum Chordata; class Amphibia; order Anura; family Ranidae; genus Lithobates; species Lithobates pipiens. The sequence continues at coordinate 692,573 of NW_027507755.1, read as the reverse complement.
TCCAAAGACATGCTGGTAGGTTAATCAGATCCTGTCTAAATTGTCCCTAGTATATGTATGAATGTGTGTTAGGGACCTTAAGTTGTAAACTCCTTGAGGGTAGGGACTGATGTGAATGTACGATGTATACGTAAATTGACAGTGCTATATAAAGTACCTGAAATAAATAAATATCTCCTAAACTGTGCAAGTTTAGGAGATATTCAGTGTACCTACAGGTAAGCCTTACTATAGGCTTGTCTGTAGGTACAAGTGGAAGAACAGAGTTTACAACCACTTTAAAGCTGCCCCTTCTGATCCTAGTTCCCTAGAAACTGACACATGAATGCCATTATAGTAAATACAGCCCTAAAGCAAAATCAAAATGTTTCTGTTTGCATTCTAAAGTTTCAAATACATTAATTCACCCTGATTAAGTACACATTTGTTTAGTTCATTGTTTATGATCAGCAGATTTTTTTCCCCACATGTCCTAAAATAAGGAACGGGAATGCCATCTGCAGTGACTTGAGAGATGTAAGCAGAAGCAGATCAGCCATAAATGAATCGGCTCAGCAACAAAAGGAGAAGATATTTAACTGTGCAAAGGCATTTTGCAATTAATGCAAATCATACATAATGTGGGACTATAAGTATCAAAGAAAAGATCAATAATATTATTTAGAGATAAGAAGCTATAGAGAATGTGTCAGTAGAGTCTGCATATCATGTCATTTTTTTGTAGCAGAAATCCAGGTAAAATAAATAAATAAAAAACCAAGAACAAGTAAGATTAAAAGAAAAGCTTTTACTGTGCACTTTAAATGTACCATTGTGCCCCACTCTAAGTCCACTAGTTGCCTCCAGGTTGAATTAAGGCCATCGTCATTTAACCTATTTCCTCTGGGCTCATGGACACACCATATGAGGTGCATCATCACGCTACTCTGGAATTCATCTGGAGCAGTCAAAAGATCCTTGAAAAAAAAGGCATATACTGTATATATATATATATATATATATATATATATATATATATATATATATATATATATATATATATATATATTTACCTTTATTGGGTCGGGGTAAGGCGGTTGATTTGTGCTGAATGCATTACTTGCATTAAAAAAAAAATTAAAAATAAATGTAATTATTGTTTAATAAATAAAAATATAACTGCATTAATTGGTGTTATACTATGTATGCCTGAAGTTTAGCTAAGTGAAAAGACTGAAGGTTTTCTTCTATGCATGAAGGTAAAAAAATAAAATAAAATCTGTGTGCTGCTCCCCCTAGTACTCACCTGAGCCCCCTCCCCATCCAGCGATGTGAACAGGAGCCTTGACTGTCCCAGGTTTCTCTCTCTCTCTTCATTGGCTGAGACACAGCAGTGGGAGCCATTATATATATAAAAGTGGGGCAGGGTAAGGCAGGTGATTTTTGGAAAAGCTGGAGGTTATAAGGAGACATAAGGTAAGCCTCTGTGCTGAATGCATTACATGCATTTTAAAATACATTTAATTATTGTTTAATAAATAAAAAATATAACTGCATTCATTGATGTTAACTATTGTATGCCTGAAGTTTAGCTTTAAAGTGGTTGTAAAGGCCAAAGGTTTTTTACCTTCATGTTTTCTATGTATGAAAGTAAAAAAAAACCTTTGGTATCTCTACCCTCAGCCCCTCCTTATGTTCACCTGAACCCCCTCTCAATCCAACGATGCACACAGGAGCCTCAGCTTTCGGGGTCTCTCTGTCTTCATTGGCTAAGACACAGCACTGGAAGCCATTGGATCCCACTGCTGTCAGTCACAGCCAGTGAGCCAATGAGGAGAGAGCAGGGATGGGGCCGAGCCGCAGATCTATATGCTTAATGGACGCATAGAGCGGGGCTTGGGAGCAAGGATGCAGCAGTGCCCCCATAGCAAGCGGCTTGCTATTGGGGGACTGGTCAAGGGGGAGGAGTCAGGAGCGTCGGCGGGGAACCCGAGAAGAAGAAGATCTGGGCTGCTCTGTGCAAAACCATTACATGTTTGTTATTTTTTTATTTTTTTTTTTAAACCCACAAAACCTTTAATATCACTTTAACCCCCCTGGCGGTATTTCCGAGTCTGGCTCGGGGTGAAAATTCAGCACCATTAGCGGTAACCCTGAGCCAGACTCGGGACCGCATCGCTGGATCCAGGATGAGTTTACTTACCTTATCCTCTGGATCCAGCGATGTCTCCCCGCACTGCAAGCGACTTGTCCTCCGCTCGATGTATCACATCGCCGTGCTCCGTTCCCTGCGAGCTTTGCGATGCACGGGGATGGAGAACGGCACCAAATTCAAAAAGTGAAACACACACTATACATACAGTATAATCTTACAGATTACATTGCTGTATGTAAATATTTCACATCCCCTTTGGCCCTAGTGGCCTGCCCAGTGTCCTGCATGCAGTTTTATATTATAAAAACTGTTCTTTATGCTTGGAAACTGGAGATTGTCCATAGCAACCAAAACTGTCCCTTTACATCAATAGAGGTTTTAGACCAGCTAGAAAACAGCGATAATAAATTAGAATCACTCGCAGAATTGAGCGATTGCGATTTGTGGGGAGATCCATCATCAAATACTGAAAAGTAATGACAGTGACAATTCTGCAACTGAGCAAATTTCAGTGTTTTTGATTTGATTACATTATTGAATATTTTTTATTATTGTTATATTATTATTTGGTATAATTATTTATAGTTATTTATTATATTATAATTTATGATTTCATTTTTCAAACTTTATCATACCCAGGATGTCTGCTAGACTCTGGTTTGGACAGATTTAAGTGAGTTATTCCTAAGAATTTCAGGACTACAATATAAAACGCCAAATTTTCATGCAAAATAATTGTACCGCTTTCAGCACCTAAAATCCGAAATAATCATACCGCCAGGGAGGTTAAGGACTGAACATGTAGCAACCCATATGAACTAGCCAACCAACCTATCAATTTATCAGCCAACCAACCAACTGTCACAAGCGATGAAAAAATAATTGCTGTGGATTACTGAACTTTGGGACAGTTTATTACATAAATCCAGAAAGGGCTTTTGTTTTTTCTGATATTGCACATTATTTGTGACCAGGTTACATCCAAATTGTGCATTTTCTTTTAAATTACAATTTTTAAACTGTGTGTTTGCCTTCTCTAACAGAAGATTTTATTTTCATTTTCATTCATTTTTATTTTAAACGCATTATTTCAAGGAGATTCAAGAAAAAGAAAAGAACAAAGCAAATTTTTACAACAGGGACAACAATAAGGTCACAATAATTACATAAAATTATAAATAAATCCAAAATAATTAGATACCGAGCTGAACTGAAAGTAGACCGATAATATTTCTTTATGTTTAATATTTAATGTAGCTGTATAAAGATATTAGGTGCTAATTGATGCATTTGTTTGCTACATAATTTCAAAGCCTTGCATCAGTAGCTATTATATTACAGACATTGAAGCGGAATATTTTAAACCCAAAGTCATTAATCATACATTTTCACCTTTTACTAAGGGCAGTAAAATCCAATAGAAGGTGAATTGCATTGCTAACAACACCGGTCAAACTAGAGGAGGGGAAATGAACAAATCTCTACATTTGAAAAAGCACACCGGAATAAAAAAATGTATTTCCAGTAGATTTGTCTTTTAAAAGCAGCCCTTTATAGTCCTCATTATTAAGCTGCTTTTATGTATGACTCTTACTTGTAATTGTGCTATTTGTTGCAGTGTGCTCAATAACTTGGTCCATAACCAACCGATCATTATACATAACAACGGAACACTAATACACCTTGTTTACCAAGACTGCTATTTGGAGCACTTAAAAATATTATCCCTATAGAAAGATAATAGTTTTTTTTTTTTTTTCCTACAGATCGCTTATTTTTTTTAAATGAACTTGTGCCCAGACTAAGAATAAATAAAGTACTTTTTTTTAGTCTGAAAAAGCAATAAATGCACTTTTAAAACAATCTTTCATTCCAGTGGCGTAATAACAGCCATGGCAGCCAATGGAAGGGGCTCAAACAAAACAAAAAATCAGTCTGAGCTCAATGTGGCCCACTATCAGCAGTGGCCATATCATCAGTATCAGCCCTACAGCACTACTATCACTATGAGCCGAGTAATCAAGGCAATCACTCAAATGACCACCTGACCACTGCCGAATCTGCAAGCTGGGTCAATCCTGGTACAAGCTCCCCCATCCTTCCCTCCTCCTCATCCCGAACGCCCCATGAAGGGGCACTGCTGCAAAGACAAAACCAAACTTTCTTTCCTCTCGAGACACCTTGCCTGCCTCCACATTGACTGGCACCTGCCAGCCAAACAACATTCTGCTGAGTGGGAATGAGACTCACCGAGAACGGTCCAATCACATGAGACCAAAAACACAAAAGAAACATTGATTTGCCAAAATCATACGTGGGAGGGCTGGGGACGCAGTGCTCTGCGCCCCAAGGACAATGCGAAACAAGCCAACCAGAGCTCAGCCTCAAATCACATGCCCTTCAAAAGTCTACGGACCCCAATAGACACCCATTAGTCAGGCGCCCCGCAAATAACTGTTTCCATTCCTCTCATTTTTTGAATAAATGACTACTTGACCTATATATATATATATATATATATATATATAACCAACTTTCAACATGTCAAAGCAGCTCTCCTCCCCGGCAAACCCCCGGGAGGGCAGTGCCCCTGCATCCCTTATTGACCGGCCACCATTGCCAGCTACTATGGGGCCTGTGTGTGAAAGAGGAACCCATGAGAAGGGATCTGGAGGCAAATAGAACATAGAGTCTGTATGAATATGAAAGCAAATACTGTATTATTAAGGATTGCAGAAGTTGCTGTTGACACTGACCCAATACCCTCTGAGTTTTCTTTTCAAGAACACATGACATCAGACACGCTGGAGGAGACTTCAGAATTGCTGTCATTACTCTCCCTTTGTGTGTTGTCCAGTCAAGGGAATTTGTTTAGCTGGCTTAATAGAGTAGATGCCCCCAGAGCTTCTGGTCATTCTCGCCAGCGCTAAATTAACCCTGTATACCTAAAGTAGTCTTCATTAGGCTGTAAAAATCCAGGCATGTCTCCTCAGCTGAAAACTGACCGCTGTTAATAGTTTACAGTCTGTATTACCACTTGCCGACCAGGCTTTATCTTGCACTTTTTGTTTACAAGTTTAAATCGGTATTTTGTTCTACTTATAACCCCCCAAAATTATAAATTTTTTAGCAGAGACCCTAGGGAAAAAAATGGCCATTGTTGCAATTTTTGCTATCACACGGTATTTTCTCAGCGATTTTGAAAATTACATTTTTTGGGATAAGATATACTTTAGTGAATAAAAAAAAAAAATAAGTTACCCTGATTTTTTTTGTATAATGTGAAAGGCGATGTTGCACTGAGTAAATAGATACAGTGCCTTGCGAAAGTATGCGGCCCCCTTGAACTTTTCAACCTTTTGCCACATTTCAGGCTTCAAACATAAAGATATAAAAAAAAATATTTTTTGTGAAGAATCACCAACAAGTGGGACACAATTGTGAAGTGGAACGAAATCTATTGGATTTTTGAAACATTTTTAACTAATAAAAAAATGAAAAGTGGGGCATGCAAAATTATTTGGCCTCCTTGTGTTAATACTTTGTAGAGCCACCTTTTGCTGCGATTACAGCTGCAAGTCGCTTGGGGTATGTCTCTATCAGTTTTGCACATCGAGAGACTGAAATTCTTGCCCATTCTTCCTTGCAAAACAGCTCGAGCTCAGTGAGGTTGGATGGAGAGCGTTTGTGAACAGCAGTTTTCAGCTCTTTCCACAGATTCTTGATTGGATTCAGGTCTGGACTTTGACTTGGCCATTCTAACACCTGGATAAGTTTATTTGTGAACCATTCCTTTGTAGATTTTGCTGTATGTTTGGGATCATTGTCTTGTTGGAAGATAAATCCCCGTCCCAGTTTCAGGTCTTTTGCAGACTCCAACAGGTTTTTATCCGGAATGGTCCTGTATTTGGCTGCATCCATCTTCCCCTCAATTTTAACCATCTTCCCTGTCCCTGCTGAAGAAAAGCAGGCCCAAACCATGATGCTGCCACCACCATGTTTGACAGTGGGGATGGTGTGTTGAGGGTGATGAGCTGTGTTGCTTTTACGCCAAACGTATCGTTTTGCATTGTGGGCAAAAAGTTGGATTTTGGTTTCATCTGACCAGAGCACCTTCTTCCACATGTTTGGTGTGTCTCCCAGGTGGCTTGTGGCAAACTTTAGACGAGACTTTTTATGGATATCTTTGAGAAATGGCTTTCTTCTTGCCACTCTTCCATAAAGGTCAGATTTGTGCAGTGTACGACTGATTGTTATCCTATGGACAGACTCTCCCACCTCAGCTGTAGTTCTCTGCAGTTCATCCAGAGTGACCATGGGCCTCTTGGCTGCATCTCTGATCAGTCTTCTCCTTGTCTGAGCTGAAAGTTTAGAGGGACGGCCAGGTCTTGGTAGATTTGCAGTGGTCTGATACTCCTTCCATTTCAAAATGATCGCTTGCACAGTGCTCCTTGGGATGTTTAAAGCTTGGGAAATCTTTTTGTATCCAAATCCGGCTTTAAACTTCTCCACAACAGTATTACGGACCTGCCTGGTGTGTTCCTTGGTCTTCATGATGCTCTCTGCACTTTCAACAGAACCCTGAGACTATCACAGAGCAGGTGCATTTATACAGAGACTTGATTACACACAGGTGGATTCTATTTATCACCATCAGTCATTTAGGACAACATTGGATCATTCAGAGATCCTCGCTGAACTTCTGGAGTGAGTTTGCTGCACTGAAAGTAAAGGGGCCAAATAATTTTGCACGCACCACTTTTCAGTTTTTTGTTTGCTAAAAAAGTTTAAAATATCCAATAGATTTCGTTCCATTTCACAATTGTGTCCCACTTGTTGGTGATTCTTCACAAAAAATTAAAATGTTATATCTTTATGTTTGAAGCCTGAAATGTGGCAAAAGGTTGAAAAGTTCAAGGGGGCCGAATACTTTCGCAAGGCACTGTACCTAACATGTCACGCTTTAAAATTGCACACACTCGTAGAATGGCGACACACTACGGTACTTAGAAATCTCCCTAGGCAAGTTTAAATGCCTTTACAGATAACCTGTTACAGAGGAGGTCTATTGCTAGAATAATTGCTCTCACTGTGACGTTTGCAGCGATATCTCACAGGTGTGGTTCGATCACCGTGTACATATGTGTGCATACTTATGTATGTGTTCCCTTCTACACACAAGCACAGGGGGGTGGGGTGCTTTCATTTTTTTTATTATTATTTATTTTACTTTTTATTTTATTTTTTTACACTGTCCCTTTAATTTTTTTTTTATTTTTTATTTTTTCTATTACTTGTATTCCTATTACAAGGAATGTAAACATCCCTTGTAATAGAAAAAAGGATGGCATGTCCTCTTCATGGAGAGATCTGGGGTTAAAAAAAACCCGAATCTCTTCTTTAACTTTAAAGGATTTAAAAAAAATTTTTTTTTGATCTTTCACCTTAATTACTTAATTTTTTTATCCTCCAGCCTGGACTGGAAGTGACGTCATGACATCGCTCCGGTCCTCCAAGACCATAGAGTCGATTAATAAGTGTTAACTCTTTGAACGCCTTTGGGAGCAGCCGGCAGCACTGTAGGATCGTTTCTCGGGTGAACCGGCGGAAGCGGTAAGCCTAAAAAACACTGACAAGCGGCGGGAGTGGGATGTCCCCTCTCGCCACTTCGGAAACCATTCCAGTGGCTCGTGAGCTACTCGGACTAGTTTCATGAGAAAGCTGTCCTGGGGTTATGGCTGATATCTTCCCGGTAAACCACTTGCAGGTTGGCAAGAACTCCAGGTTTCCTGTCACTTTAATCTGAACCAAACAAACTTTTTCCTTCATTAAGTGTGTGTGCTTCATCATATTATTGTAGCACCATCTACATACAGTGTGTGGCACCTGTAGCAGTACAGGTGACTTCTGGTCTGCTGCACGAACAAAATCTAGTTAGCCTGAATGCTTCTTAGCCACTCAGAGGAATCCATGCATTTTAATATAAGGCTTCTACTGATTGGCCAGGGTTGAAAGGTTGGCAGATGTTGGTTACAATTTCCACTTGAACCAATCAGAGGAGGCCTCTATAAAGTGACAGGAAGCCTAAAACTCAGCTTAAGGCTAGGTTCACATTTTTGCATTTTATGTGTGCCACGTTGGTGTGCCCACATCAGCCCAATCATTTGAATAGGTTGCTGTACTTGCAGGAAAAAAGGTCCTTGCACCTTTTCAAAATTGCAGCCGCATGGAAACCTCATGGTGCTTTTGCACCATGTTGTTTCATCACCCAAAAATGCGCTACATTTTCTGATCTGTGTGGGGTACCATTAGGAGTGTAAAAGAACTTGTGTGTGTCTACAAAAGAGCAGCGCGCTCGTAGGAATGTGTGCAATTTACATGTTGTCCTGCACGCACCACCACCCCCAACATTGCAAACCTAGACTTAGGCCATACATTATACAATTTTCTTGTACAATTTTGCTTTAGATTTACCAAACCATATTATTAGGTCAAACCTAAAGACTTTCAATTTGTATGCAATCAGGCAGACCCTTGCACTACATAGTTGACGTTAAATCTAAAGGAAATTGAATGAGAAAATTGTATAATGTATGGCCAGCTTAAAAGAAGTTGTAAAGGCAGAAGTTTTTTTTTTTTTTATCTTAATGCATTCTATGCATTACGATAAAAAGCCTTCTGTGTGTAGCAGCCTCCCTCAGCCCCCCTAATACTTACACAAGCCCCATCTCTATCCAGTGATGTGCATGAGTGCCTTGGCCGTCTGGGACTCTCCCTCCCGATTGGCTGAGACACAGCAGTGGCGTCATTCTGTCAATTAAAGTCAGTTAGCCAATCAAGTGAGAGTGGGGGCGGGGCCGAAACCACAGATCCATGTCTGAATGGACACACGGAGCTGCAGCTCAGCTCGTGTGCCCCCATAGCAAGCTGCCTACTGTAGAGGCACTTGACAGGAGGGAGGGGCCAGAAGCAAGCGAATGGGACCCGAGAAGAGGAGGATACCCATTGGAAGATTTCCTCTCTTTTAGTTTTCTGATGTCAACCCAAAATGTGGGATTTTCTTTTACTTTCACTTTCGATGATAAGGGTAAATAGGAGAAAAAGAGAGGGTGAATCTCGCTAACAGGGGCACAGAAACAAAAAAGTTTTGCTTTTAGTCACATTTTAAGGCTTGGGCATAGCGGTGAGTGGTTAGAACCCCTATTAGGTTCTTATTGCTGTATGTGTCCCTGTTAGGGAGATCCACTCTTTTTCAAATCTGTCCGACGGACTCAATTCCTATCGGGAAAACCGTTCGTCTGTATGCTGGTCCGGCGGACCAAATATGACACAAGGGAAGCTCTTGGCTACTGGCTATTGAACTTCATTTTTTTAGTCCCGTCTTACGGCATCACGTTCAAAACCAACGGACTTTCGAATGGAATTAGTCCGTTTGTGTGTGGAAAAGTCAGTTTGTTTAGAAAGTCCGGTCATGTGTATGCGGCATAGGGTAGAAAACAAAGTTTTGAGTTGCCACTAAGAGAGAAATAGCTGGGGAAATCTTCCAGTGGGGACAGTTGTTCCAGTGACAACTGTCTAAGCCCTTGTACACACGGTCGGAGATTCCGACGGAATGTGTCCGATCAGACCGTTTTGTCGGATATTCCGGCTGTGTGTGGTCTCCATCGGACTGTTATACTCCGACGGACCAAGTTTTCCAACTTGTTGGTAAAATTTTCCGACAAAATGCTCCGATCTGACATACTCCGATCATGTGTAGAGAATTCCGATCGGACAAAGTGCCACGTATGCTCAGATCAAATTCCTACACCAAAGCTATTGGCTACTAGTGTGAACGTAGTCCCATCATAACAAAATAACATTATCACGTCGGATTTTCCGACAACTTTGTGCGACCGTGTGTATGCAACAGTTTCGGACAAAATCCGTCGGATTTGGTTGTCGGAATGTCCGACCGTGTGTACAAGGGCTCAGAAGATTTTTCTGTTTTGGATAAAAAAAATATTTTTCACTTCCTCTTGTGTCTACACAACAAGTGAAGCACAATTTCCCCAATTGGGCATAGATGGGGGAAAAAGTAGATTTAATTATGCTTTAAGATTTTGGCTACATTTAGGCTAAATGTGTTTACATGTCTTATGGGCTCAGTGATCTCCAGTACTATACTGTACTTTTAGTCTGTTGTTTCTGTAGATCAGTGGTGGTCCCATATCTGAACTGTCCATCTTTACAGAAAAAGGCAGGAAGAACATCAAGCTATTTTTAAAAGATGAAATGAGCGTATTAGCGCAGTTCGGTCTACTGTAACATGCACTGATGATCTTCCTAAATGCTCTTGAACTGGTCATAAAAGTGCTCGGGAATGTAATGTGTTCATCAGTCTTGTAGTGAGATTATTTTTCCTACTGAAGATAAATGTATATTTCTATGTCCCTGGCACAGTTAATGCTCCTCATAGCTTCACAGTCCACCTTGATGAATATGAGTTGATGTCTTCAGAGCTGCTTTCTCTCGCTGCTCAGGATTGCACTCAGCTAGGGTACTTAAAACTGATTGCACGGTAGAAAATTCATTGCAGTTCATCTAGACCAGCTCTGTGCATATATTACAGCCTCATCTTGCCGGGCATTTCATATCTCAGGAGAGGCTTCGTTTATATTGTTTTGTCTCCATCATTTATTTGACATGCTTGAGTGTATTTAAAGTGAATCTGTACTGCAGTAACCACACAGAGCCTCATTTGTTAAAGTCAGGCTCATACACCCAGATAGGGTTAAAGCCAATGTCAACAGGATTTGTTGGACCAAATGCAGCATGCTTTTGGCATCAGTTTGGGGTGCTTCTGAGATCATTATGAATGAAATGCAATTGCAGCTAACCTACAGTTCACCTGCATTTACCCTGTTTTAGCTGATTTTGAACTCCCATAGATTTACAGGTATAAGGGGAGAAAAGCAGTTCTGAATCAATGCAAAAACCCAAATAGACACTACCCCATATGCAGGGCCAGATTAAGGGCCTGGTGCTGAGGATTTTGATGGGCCTTTTTATGGAAATAAATAAAATGAAAAATTCACACTGTATGTGCAAGAGAACCCATGTGAATGAACCCTTCATTTTTTTAATTATTTATAAAAATTTTCTTCATTTATTATTCTTTGTTGGAGTTTTTTTTAAATATTTTTTACCTTTTTTTCCCAATACTTTTTTGGGAGAATGGAGCAGTGGAAGGTGTCAGTACTGCATACACAGGGGGGGGGGGGGGGGGGGCAGAGCAGGGAGAATCTAATGGACAGTCTTGGGTGATCAGTACGGGGGGGGGGGGGGCGCAATTACAAGCACCGATAGTGCTTGTGATTGCCCGCTGCACCGATCACCCCCGACTTTCAGATTCCCCTTGCTGCAGGAGGTACAAGGAGCATCTCATGCAGTGCAGTATCCAAATGGTCAGTCCATCCCTGCTGGGCCTATATTAAGGTAGGGGCCTGGAGCTGCAGCTCCAATAGCCCCTGTGTTAATCTGGCCCTGCCCATATGGTAAGCAGCGCTTACTCTCCTACACCAACAAAGGGATGCATCAAGCACCACACAGAGGTGTGCACCACCATGGATAGTATACATTCGCTGTCGATCATTTGAAGATGTCACTCTTTGGGAGTCAAATTCCACTGTCTCCCTTTGCTCCTCAAATGTTTGTCCCTCTAATAACCATACTGTTTATTATCAAATGTATTTCATTTCTCTAATGCTGCTTACACACGATCAGAATTTTGGTTGGAAAAAGCTCTGATTGTTTTCCCGACAGAATTTCATTGGGATTTCGCTCAAGCTATCTTGCATACACACGGTCACACCAAATTCCAACTGTCAAGAACGTGGAGACGTACAACACGTACGACGGGACTAGAAACATGAAGTTTGATACCCAGTATCCAATAGCTTCCATCTCCTAGTTGAATCTGAGCATGTGTGAGTTTTTGCGTGTCGGAATTGCATACACACGATCGAAATTTCCGATAGAAAGTTTTTTCATCGGGATAATTGAGAACATGCTGTCAAATTTTTGCTGGCTGGAATTCGGCCAGCCAAATTCTGATGGAGCGTACACAAGTGCAGTTGCACTCTGCAAGAGCAGTTGCTTCAGAGCTTAGTAAATGAGGTAAGCCTTCACTTTGCAAAGAATACAAAATCATGTGGCAGGAAAATAAAATAAAAAACAGCATTTTTGCTTGCACATGATTGGATGACAGAAGTCAGCAGACCTTCTGCTCATTTACTAAACTCTGGAGCAACTGCATTTGCAGACTGCAACTGCACTTTGCAAAGTGCACAGTCTATTTGGCTTTAGTAAATCCACCCCATAGGCTCTTCTCTGCTGCTGGAGAAGGGACATTAAAGACAATCTTTTTCTCTGTTCTGCATTGGCAGATCTCTGGGTTTCATTAACCATTCTTACTACATCTGATTTCACTACTATGTCGGGGGCAGTAGGAACATGTAAATAAACTCATAGCCACAATAGCAACTGTGAGTATGTGTAGATTTTTAGAGCAGACTGTATTGTAAAAGTTCTCCCACTTTACACCCTCCTTATCCCTTCTATTGTGTTTGGTCCAAGCATTGTTCTCCCTCCTTCCCACCTCAACCCCTGAGCTCACCTGCTTCTCCTGGGAGCCTGAGACTGAAAAAAAGAGAAAACAATATATTAAACATATAGAGATGGAGAACTAACAATTCCTCCATCTCTCCTGTGAAATGTAAACCCTGAAGTTGTATCACAAACATGATAATAATATAGTTAAGTGAAAAAAAAGTGCAAACAAATTTAGAAAAAGATGAAAGCCCCTTGCACACACACATATGCACGGATAGGTGTACAAAAACCAACATTACCTAACATGTGTTGAGTACTGCCGCACACACCAGAATGAGAGCAATAACTCAATAAGGCCATTATTTATGGTTTACTCTAAGTTGAGGATCTGTAAAGGCTTCTAAAGCATCACGGATGGACAGTTTTGGGGAAAGTAGTCTGTCGCTGTGTTGGGGTCGTGCAGTTTCGAGTCCTGATATATTTGGTAGCAATTTAGCTAACTATGTCTCATCGTTTATATTTTACAGAATATCTGATTTTCGCCCCAACGAGAACAGAGATAAAACCCTGATATAGATGCTAATGCTTCCCTTTTCTACTCAAAGCAAACAGAACAAAAGTTGTAGATGGAGCTCCACTTTAGCAGTGAAAACTTTTTTCTCTAACAAATAAAAATAAAGTAGATTTAGCAATGCCAAGTCACACAGTTTTATTCTTAGTACTGTCTATGAACTGTGGATGGCTGGCACCATTCTGTTGTATGATACATGCTGCTTCAGCAGCGGGACATACACAAAGAACCGTCATTTGAAGGGTGTATTATGACAGATCATGAAATGCTTTTTTGTGATTGTCTAGTGAAACGTGTTTTAATTACATGTGTGGTGTTTATTTCTTGTCACAAATGAACTCCGGTAGGAATGGTTCGATGTTGTGAAATTAGCCATGGCTAAATAATAATCACTAATTATAGTATTTGTCACCCTCGGATTTCTGAATTATATAATGGATTCCAGTGTCTAACTTGAAGAGAGATTCTTACTGGAGAACAGAGAATGTAGCAATTTTTTTTTGTTCACGGCTGAATCTCACAGTAATTCATACCATAATTATAGTGGAGAAATTAGGCATCATGCTGGTCATACACGTGGCAGTTTCTGTCTTTTTTTTTTTTTTTTAATACAATTGAATGGCCCATGGGAATTTGCCATCTGCAGTTTCAATAGTTTACCAGTTATGAGTAGCCAAATTATAAAAATTAGGATGACACCAATTGAAGGTGCCATCGTCTTGTATTATGGTGGCTCTGATTGATTTTGGTTGGTCGTTCTAAAACAGAAAACCTGTGAAATTATGAGAATCAGATTGGTATGACCTGCACTTGTCAATTCTATGGGCTTGTTCTAGTCATAACCTGTCCAATAATTCAGGTTATAGCACACATTACTACAGTGCACAGGAATCCACTGTATATATGAGGCGAGGTATGTTGCAATTCATTCTTAAAATGTGTTGTATCTAAGCCAAGAAGATAAATGTAATATACTGCAGCTTACCGGTCTTTAGTTGTAGTGTGTTCTTTTTTTCTTTTACGTTTTTTTTTTACCTGTAACACACTTCCTATCCAATATGCATTAACATGTGAATGAGCATGAAAGGAACATTTCTTGAGCTGTTACATCTGTGCCCTCTATCACTGTACATATAATGTGGCTGATTTACTAATTTATTCCAAAAAAGTTGGGACACTGGGGTTCATTTACTAAAACTGGAGAGTGCAAAATCTGGTGTAGCTCTGTATAGAAACCAATTGGCTTCTAGGTTTTTTTATTAAAGTTTAATTGAACAAGTTGGAGTTAAGCCCCGTACACACGAGAGGACTTATGTCCGACAGACTTCCAAAGGAGTTCTGCCGGAGTTCTGCCGGAGTTCCGACAGAGTTCTGACGGACTTTTCGACTGAGCGGACTTGGCCACACACAATCACACCAAACTCCGACGGATTCGAACGTGATGACGTACGACTGGACTCGAATAAGGAAGTTCATAGACAGTAGCCAATAGCTGCCCTAGCGTCGGTTTTAGTCCGTCGGAATAGCATACACACGAGCGAATTTTTCGGAGGAACTGGGTCCGGCGGAGTTCCGTCGGAAAAATTTGAAGCATGTTCCATTTTCTAAAGTCCGTCAGACTTTTGCGAATCAAAAGTCCGTTGCAGCCCACACACGATCGAATAGTCTGACGTAATCATTCCGTCGGACTTTGGATGTTGAAAAGTCCGCTCGTGTGTACGGGGCTTTAGAAGCTCTTTGGCTACCATGCACAGCTGCACTAAATTTTGCACTCTCCAGTTTAAGTAAATCACCTCTAATAAGTAGATCTGCTGACTAAATTCTAAATTTGATCCCATTTTCCATTGCAGAGATTAGTATAGTGCTCTTGCATCAGGTCTTTGATGTGCATTGTATAGTGAATTCAAGGAAGGGTGGGGGAATCCGGAAGTTTCACTTTAAAGTCCAACTGCAACCAGAGTGGGGAAGGATTAGAATTTCTATCATAATCTTATTTTCGATTTCCCCTCAACTTCTGCAAAAGCTATATGGCTCAAATTTGGATCCTAAAGATGGCAAAGGGCTCTAACAGCTTGCTTTTTTTTTTTTATATTACAAGGCCTTTAGGTCTTGTACGCCTGTGCTATAGCCCTTCCTTAAATTGACTGGGAGCCAAAATCCTCACAATGGTATTGCATACACGTTCCAACTTTAGAACATGAGAAAAAAGGGAACACTTTGATGTTTTGACTAGACAACATGCGCTGAAGGAAGCCACCTGAATCAGTGGGGGGAAAAATGCTCTGGTATCGGTGGGAGGATAAAATGCCATGGCGTCAGTGGGAGGAAATCATTAACTGCTGGTCAGGGGGAGAAAAAATGTCCCAGCATTGGTGGTATGTGGGAGAAAAAATACCACGGTATTGGTAGGACAGCCATGCAAGTGCAAGAACCCTCAAACTGCTTTGCCGACAGCCGATCAGTGACTCCAACTTAGTCTAGCAGCATCCCCTTCCCTTCTATGGTGGGATATGTTGCTGATCCATGGGACACTGTTTAAGTACTGTGTTCGTCCTGCAGTATCTTGCACAGTTTGGGTTCATGGTCTTGTACTCTAATTCAGCTTACACAAAAGCTTTTCTACCTGCAAGCTTAATCTCAATGTGCAGCTAGTTTATTGCGTATATACAAAATAAACCAGCTAAAAGAAAATGATGATGAGGAACAAATAGCTGCAGGTTACTTTTGTTTTTATATAAAACTTTCAAATTAAAATTTTGTGGTGTTTGAATTAGCACAGAAAATGGTGGACATGAATATGATTATGAATATGGAGAGATCTCCAAACCCAGGAACAGTCCTTGAATTTAGGAATAGGATGCTAGCTTCCAGTAAGAATTACCAATGAGAAGAAGTAGAACCAAATTATTCAGGCAGAATGAGTGAACCCCCTTAGGACTCTCTCTCTGAGGGGTACAGTAATGAGCATTATAATAATTGTATCATACACTCATAATCTATATGCTCCTTGTAGAGGCTTTTCTTACCATCAGCTGGATTCCCATCTGCAAGCACTTCGCATAAAACAGATACTGTAGCAGTTAAATCATACATTTGCCAGGAGTCTAAGAGCCTACAGGTAATAGATTTATAAACACCTGAACTCCACGGACTCCTATACGCCTCCATTTGCTTTTCATCTCTTATTGATTTCTTGATTTACTGTAATAACAGCGATACTATTGCATTCAGCACAACAGTGCATTATTTTAAGGGTTGCGGGCTGGTCAGAGAAGCAGAACACACTGCGGTAAATAACTTCATCCACTTCACTGTGCATTTTGACATGTCATTCCTCTCCTGATTGGTTTCCCAACCACTTAATTATAATGACAGTGCAGAGTAAGAACACCAATCTTTGAAAGTATGTTTGCAATCGGACATAGTCTGTTATCCATTCATCTACCCACCACCCATTCATCGTCAGGCCACATAAAGTGAACCTGTGTTCTATTTTAACCTTTTGGAAGTAAAAAGTCTACCTAAAAGGAGACACCCCAAAATTCCTGCTATTACCTTTTATAACCTGTAAATAATCATTTGTGCCCTTCTCAGATTTAGTTACACTGTGATACTGAAGACTGACTTTTCCTGACTTCATGGATAAGCTCCTCCAGTTGCAATACCCCTGACAGAGAGTGGTCTTATTAGCCGCTGGGACATTCTTACTGGGCAGTGAGCCTTCCTTGGCATCAACGATAAGTTCAACCTACTACCACCCCCTGTCCAATCAGAGTGTACTTATTGGTCAGTTAGTCTTAGTGGAAATTGTGTCTGACTTCATGACTAAGCTCCATCTGTCTCCATGTCAATGTCCAGTAAGATTGTCCTTATTGGCCTCAAAAGCAGTCTTAGTTGAAAGTGGGCCTGATTTCCCTGGCTTCATGACTAAGCTCCACCAGCTGCCATTGCCATATCCAAAAAGAGTTCCCTTATTGTCCACTCAGGCAGTCTTTTTAGACATTAGCAAAAAACTGGCCACTGCCCACACCCATAACTGGCCTTCACAGTCTGCTGACCAACCAAATTAACCTATTTAACTGTCTGTTAAAAGCAGGGGTTTAGTTAGCACACATTTGCAAATGTATGTGAAAGCTGCAAGGCCTCGTCACGGCACCCTGTGTTGCTTGCAGTCCTAACACTACAAATTTATAAGTGTCTTCACAGTGGAAGCACATGCATAGAATGGATAGATGTGTTTTGTTTTTGTCTTTTTAGACATTAGGCCTCACTTTCCCTGACCTCATTTCTAAGCCCCACCAATTTCTAGTTCATATCCAGTAAGACTATCTTAGTTAACCAAGAAAGGGAAAACAACTGAGCTCCCAGCAGCAGCTGCACCTGCAAGGATTTTACAAGCTTGGTGATGATGGCACAGGGAGAAATAAAAACAGTTTCTAACTGCAGGAACCAGGTTAAAGAAAAATGAATGGGTTTGGGGTAAATTTAGGTCCTCCCTATGCAAATTGTTTAACTATTTCTGTGGTGGCATCCCACACCGAGGAGAAGATAAACAAAATACAAGACTCTTCACAGCTCGTCCAGCATTTGCATTTTAAAGTATAAAATTATTTTAGCTGTGACCCTTCCTGGACCCTGAACAAAAAAAAATCACTGCTTCCGAAAAAAACATGTCCCCTGGGGCAGGACCCAGGTCCCCAAACACTTTTTATGACAATAACTTGCATATAAGCCTTTAAAATTAGCACTTTTGATTTTTCATGTTAGTGTCCCATAGACTTTAACGGTGTTCCAGTGGCTTTCGAATTTGCCCTGAACACTGCATATTGTTCGGTGTTCACAGAACATCTGAACAACCAAATTTCGGCCCAAACTTATGCTCAGGCTGAACTGTTCGCCGGTTCCTACTGGCATGTAATGAACTGCTGTAGATTGTATAAAACAGCTTGTCAGGCTACAATATTCTACAGTAACATAGCAACCGAATGCACACAGGACGCCAATTAATTGTGACCGAAACCAGGTAATGTAAGATGTCTCTACCCACAGGACATATTCCTCCCTGTTCAGGCAGACAATGATTAAACCCACCAGGGAGAGAAATCCATCTGAGGGACATCTCCTGCAGGGGAAGAGCAGTGCTGAAGCCATCCTAAATTACCTGCTTTAGTTGGTCAAAGGGAGTTGGTGTCCTGTGTACAATTTTGGTGTCCTGTATACACTTGGTTGCCATTTTTCTGTAGCATACTCAGAATCTCCCTACACATGTAAGGACCTTAATATCGAGAAACTATTTTTTTTTAAAGAATACAATTTTATTTATCTATTGTCAAATAGAAAAGTACATACAAAAAAAAGCAAGTAGGGGGGATCACCACATGGTGGTCCCCACGAGGGTCTCCATGACATATAGCCAAGAAAAGGAAACTGGAACAGCAACATCTTTCCAGATTAAGGCATATGGCTGCATAAACAAAATAATAAACAAGAATGACCATCCAAGGACTGTGAGCATGTTAGGAGGTCATTGATAAATAAACACAAACAACGTTAATAGTAATGAGCGTGGACAAAGTTGGGGTCCAGAGGTTCCTATGTAAGTGTGTTGCAGAAGTCTTTTTGTGGCTAAGATCCACGGCCTAAAGTGAGTATGTTGAAATAAACAGTGTTTTGTAGAAGATTGAGATAGTTGGAGAATGAGCCTAAAGGCAATATAACACAGAGAGAAGAGATGGCGGATATAGGAAAGATAATAGTAGATAGTAGAAGAGATAGAGGAAGGGGAGTGGCCACTGATAGGGGGGACGTACTGTAGCTCAGGTCTGGGGCGTGGAGAGTCCACAATCAGGTGAAAATGGATTGGAAGCAAGGGGAGTCCAAAAAGAAAACCAGATGCATCATTTAGCCATTTAAGTAGAGAATCTGTCATGATGTTGTGCTACCAACGCCTCAAGGGGTTGCATACGAGTGAGTTGAGCAATCCTTTCTGTTATTTAGAAACATATTATTATAATTGCTAGCTATGATGTTTCTAGCCACATTTAGAAAGAAGCGTAGTAATCCCCTTTTAGTGGAAGAAATAGAGCTTGGGAGTAATGAGACAAGAGCAGTTGAAGGGGACATAGGAGTGAAAATCAACTACTGTACAGTATTTTAAATGCTGGAAACTATTTTACCAAAAGTTGTGAATGGTTGGACATTCCCACCAGATGTGTGTATCATGGAATCCTGAGAATGGTCACACCTCCAGCAACTCTGAGAGGCCGACCTATACATCCAGTGAAGTATCGTAGGGGCAAAAGTACCATTGCATAAATACTTTATAGCTCTTCTTCTGAAAGGCTGTGGATTTATAGGTGAGAGTGTAGATTTTATCAAAGTTAGGACCTGGGAAACTTGTGCCAAAATCCTCTCCCATTCTTTTATTTAGTAAGGAGTCACTGAGTGGGAGTGGTTCAGGAGAATGGCACTAGTATGTACAATGATGCGTGAGAAATCCTTGTTATTAATAGGGACCAGAAGGCCGTTACCTGAAAAAAAAGAAAATACACGAAAAAGGGCAGAAAGACCTAAGAGAAGGGAAAGAAAAGACGAAAAGGAAAGTAGGAAAACAGAGAGACCTAGAGATCGTCTTGAAAAGCTGGAAATGAAGTGGGGGAAGAAGTTGGCTGGACTTGCACATTATGAGTCTAATGATCCCAAGTCTTCTCAAATTGCTTTGCTGTAACATTGAATGTACTGACCCTTGTTTAATTTTTAGTTAAAGTTCTACTTTAACTTACTGCACTGTTTTTAATAATGCCCCGTACACACGACCGGTTTTCCCATCGGAATAAACTCTAAAGGTTTTTCTGATGGAGTTTCGCTGAAACTGTCTTGCGTACACACGATCACACCGAAGTCTGATCGTTAAGAATGCGGTGGCGTACAACATGTACGACAGGACTAGAAAAAGGAAGTTCAATAGCCAGTAGCCAATAGCTTCCGTCTCATACTTGCTTCAGAGCATGCGTCGTTTTTGGTCCATCGGAACAGCATACAGACGAGCGGTTTTCCCAGTAGGAATTGGTTCCATCGGAAATATTTAAAACATGTTCTATTTCTAGGTCCGTCAGAATTTTCGTAAAAAAAACAGTCCAATGAGGCATACACACGATCGGGAATATATGATGAAAAGCTTCCGTCTGACTTTTTCTGACGGACATTCTGCTCGTGTGTACGTGACATAAGCCTGTTAACCAGTAGGCAGGTAGCACTTCAAACCACAAATGACAGTCTGTTAAACAACAACGACAGTATAATAGGCAACAGACTGAGTTGAGTATAATTTTACAAGTAAATTAGGCATTTTTATTTTGTAATAGAGTGAACAGCTGACAGTATCAGTTAATGCTCCGCCAACGTAACCACTTTATTGCTCCTAAACAATGTTTTCTGATGTACAGTATTTACTTGACACTAGAAACCAACATGCAAATGTATGTACCAAGTTCTGAAGTTTACATTAGTCTCTGTGCCCAGGGCACATTTTGTTTCTGTCTGCTTGAAATAGATTTGTTTTATGAAATACTTTCATTTTCTTTTCTTTTTTTTTTTGTCTTTTTTCTTTTTTAGCATTCGCCAGTGTTTTCTGATTTGAAATCCATGTTTATTTACTGAGAGGAGAACAATCTTGCGCTGGAATTTTGCCTACGAGAACAGACTAATACAGTACACACATTTATTGGTGACAATAAAAGTCAAATTTAATCAAGGAAGTTGAAGAAAACACAGGGAACACAAAACTGTATCTGCCGGCGAGTGGATGTTGCTAAGTGAGGTAAGCTAAAAATAGTTTGTAGAATAAAAAAATGTAAAAGCTCTGCGAGTTTTATGTGCTTTTAATCAGATAGCGGTGTAACCTGGGGCTAGTAAGCTGGCAAGGGACTAAAAGTTCCAGCATGTGGCCAGTAAGTGCCCATTCCTATTTTAGAATAAGGTTGGCCCACTTGCAGAATGAGCTTCTGCTACTGTTGAACTGCAAGTCTCAGCACCCCTTTAGCTGACAGATCACTTGGGACCATTTAAAGCAGAAGTAACCCCATCCATAAAACGTTTTAATTTCCGGCACGTGCCAGAAATGTAACACTCCCATTGGTTGTGCTCTCAACCAAACTGTCAAACCATCCAATGGCTGGTGTCATAACTGACAACATGTGCAGCATTATGGCAGTTGTAGATTAAATGGAGGCAAAGATGGCAGCTTCCTTGGCTGAAAACGATAGGGGGGTTTGCTTAGACTTCAAGGGCTTGTTTTTCACAGAATGGGGCATTTAGCAGGTGTTTTGACTTCTATATGGCAGGCAAGTTGTAGTGTGGTGTGGCATAGTAGTCCAAATGCTATGTGCCTGTTAATTGTGTTGCTGTTTTGGTTGCCCTGATTCAGGAGAAGAGCCCCAAAAACATGAATGCAGGTTGCATTCTACACCCAGTCACTAAACAGATCTTAAAGCAGCTCTGCAGCCCACCCCCCTCCCCCACAAAAAAAAAAAAAAACATTTACAGCTACAAATACTGCAGCTGCTGACTTTTAATATTAGGACACTTTACAGTTTCTCAAAAAAGTGAGTACACCCCTTACATTTTTGTAAATATTTTATTCTATATTTTCATGTGACAACACTGAAGAAATGACACTTGCCTACAATGTAAAGTAGTGAGTGTACAGCTTGTATAACAGTGTAAATTTGCTGTCCCCTCAAAATAACTCAACACACAGCCATTAATGTATAAACCGCTGGCAACAAAAGTGAGTACACCCCTAAGTGAAAATGTCCAAATGGGCCCAAAGTGTCAATATTTTATGTGGCCACCATTATTTTCTAGTACTGCCTTAACCCTCTTGGGCATGGAGGTCACCAGAGCTTCACAGGTTGCCACTGGAGTCCTCTTCCACTCCTCCATGATGACATCACAGAGCTGGTGGATGTTAGAGACCTTGCGCTCCTCCACCTTCCGTTTGAAGATGCCCCACAGATGCTCAATAGGGTTTAGGTCTGGAGACATGCTTGGCCAGCCCATTACCTTTATAATATAAGTAGCACAAATGAATAAAGCTCTGTAATCATTAATACATCATTAAAATGCAAGCAGTTTAAGTACCTGAGTTTTATCTGGTAATATCCTCTTTAAGTTCCTATATAGAAGGGCTAAATTGTAAGAGGATGAATCAGAAGAATGCTGATAGGAAGAGATAATCTCATTGTTCTCCTGCTTCTCCTTACAACTGTGGGGAGTCCAGGATGACCTGGGCTCGGAGGAAGAGGGTTGAATGATGCAGGATATCAGACTGAGGACATCAAAGTGGCAGAAAAAAAGTACTGTTCAGAAAATATCTAGATTTAAGCTGAATATTGTAGATATTTTATGTATTAATGGTTTATACATTTTTATCTTTTTATTTTTGGCTGGGTTTTTTTTTTCTGTAAATCAATACAATAAGCTGTTATGATCAAGTGGCAATTATAAAATAATGGTATTCAGCGTCTAATGTTTGCTTGATTAAAAATAAATATATTTAGTACGGAATACATTAAAGAAAATGTGTAAAAAAAATGAGTTCCGTTTAAGCTGATTTTTCCTTACGTTGGACACCAAATAGACTACAACGACAACTTAATGAGGTTGAATACTAATTCTTCAGCAGTGCATGTTTTAGCATTTTTAGCAAGGAAATAGTCTATATAGAGACCGGCAGAGAAAGTTAACTTCAACCACTTAATGACCAAGCCTGTTTCTGACACTTGTTGCTTACAAGTTAAAATCAGTATTGTTTGCTAGAAAATGACTTGGAACTCCCAAACATTATATATATATATATATATATATATATATATATATATATATATATACTTTTAGCAAAGGCTCTGGAGAATAAAATGGCAGTCATTGTAATATTTTATGTCACATGGTATTTGCGCAGCAGTCTTTCAAACTCAATTTTTTGGGAAAAAATACACTTAACTGAATTAAAAAAAAAGAAACAGTAAATTTAACCAAATTGTTTTCTATATTGTGAAAGATGATGTTACGCTGAGTAAATAGATACCTAGCATATTACGGTTTAAAATTGCGCACACTCGTGGATCTGCGACAAACTACGGTACTTAAAAATCTCCATAGGCGACGCTTTACATTTTTTTAATGGTTATCTGTTTAGAGTTACAGAGGAGGGATTTTGCTAGAATTATTGCTCTCGCCATGATGATTGTCGCAATACCTCACATGTGTGATCTGAACACCATTTACATTTGCAGTCATGACTTACGTCTGCATTTTCTTAAGTGCGCAAGCACGCAGGGACCGGTCACTTAAATTTTTTATTTTTTTTGCACTGTCCCTTAAAAAAAAAAATCTGATCACTTTTATTGCTATCACTTTTATTGCTGTCACAAGCAATGTAAACATCCCTTGTCACAGTAATAGGCAGTAACAGGTACTCTTTATGGAGGGATCTGGGTCTAAATGACCCCAAATCCCTCCTTTGCACTTAAAAGTATTCAAAACGTCAAAATTTGCATTTTTGAATACTGACTTTTTTTAAATCGGCGCAATAGGCACAGTCTGGGCTGTCCACTTCTTCGGACCACCCCTAGCCCCACTGTGACATTTCTGTTCCCTTCTCCACAGAGAAAGCGCTCATGCCACCCTATGTCCACATTGAGAAGCCTCACTGATACCTGCCTGCTGTGGAGGAGGAGGTGAGAACCGGACAGAGCTCAACTTAGCTCAGGTGAGACCCCCATACAGGGCACGCCAGACAGGCACCTTAACCTTAACTTGCATTTGCAGGAGTGTCACTGCACTTTGCACTGATTTACTATACCAGGTGCATTCCATTCTAATTTCACCCTACAATAGGAGGGGCCCCTGAACTGGAGGTGACAGTCCCTCTATGGTGGGGCCCCTGGACTGGAGGTAGCAGTTCCTCCAAGGAGGAACCCCTGGACTGGAGGTAGCAGTCTCCCTATGGAGGGGCCCCTGGACTGGAGTCAGCAGTCTCTCTATGGAGGGCCTCCATAGAAAGACTGCTACCTCCAGTCCAGGGGCCCCACCATAGAGGGACTGTCACCTCCAGTTCAGGGGCCCCTGCATAGAGGGATTGCCACCTCCAGTTCAGGAGCCCCTCCATAGGGAATTAAACAAAACAGTAGTGGGACTTTAAATATGCCAAATGAGAACAAAGTCAGAATAAAAATCTATATACATTGTATTACTTATAAAACGTTATCATAAACGCAATATTAAATACATAGATATGCATAAAGAAACTTTGCAATAAATACAATGCTATGTAAATCTGATGGATACATGTACTAGTAACTGGTCTACGTGTTGCACAGGATCCCCCGCTTCCCCCGCTTCTTCAGGACCATACATATATTGTGTGCTAAATACAGAGTTTCTTACTATAAAAAAGAACAACAAAAAACAAGTAAATACAAATATACACGATGAACATATTATCTGATATAATTACAACTATAAATTACCCTCAGCGAGTGGACGTAAAAGAAAGAGGGGTGGAGAGGATGGGAGAATGAAAAAAAAAAAACAATAATATTAATAGTTGTTTTATTACCTCAATATCATAAATCATCAAAACAACAGAGGAGAGGAATACAGGATCTGTCTGCCTCTGATGTTTTGCCTACCGGCCCATAGGATATAGTTTGGACCTGAAAGATATATTAAAGGCAGGGTGTGATGCCATATAGAGGATATTAGTGAATAAGCAACATCTCTTATCTATAAAGGCAGAAGTAAACATAAATATCTAAGAGGGGGAAATATCCGGTGTATAGCGATATACTCCGAACGATGTGAATCCCAATATCTATTTAAGACAGAGGGGATAAATCCAAAATACCAAGTAAACCAGGCATCTCTGTGAGACCACCTTAGAGGATAAATGGATAGACATGTGTATAAATGAGGTGGAAATATACATACCAAACAGTATATCACTGATATATATATATATATATATATATATATATATATATATATATCAGTGATCCGAATATTGGGTCACAGAAGATGGTATTAAATAGATAAAAGTATATAAAAAATCCTCAGGTATAACTTGCATATGCTGGTATTCTGGTAAGTACATATACACCTTTCCTCTGGCGAAGTTTGCAATTAATGACTTCCACAATGAATGTAAATATAGGATCCAAAATGATCCAGGAACTGCCCTCATCTGTGGAGGCGTTTCTACAAAAGTGGAACAGATTGCCCCCACTTGTGGCACGGAGTATCCCCTCCAATGAACGGACGCCTTGAGGATGTTATAATGGCGTCAGCGAAAAGACAGAGCATAAAAGCCACATTGCACAGGAAATTCCGTCACGTGCGGTTCCGCATTGCCCACGGACCACAAATGGCAGTGGACACATGTCCCCCAAAAAGTAAATAAATAAATAATAAAAAAATAAAAAAATTAAAATTTGTTTTTTTCTTTCTCTATTCTCTTCCTTCCATCTCCCACTCCAAACATGTCCTGTCGCCTCTCTTTCTCTCCTCCTCCACATAACAAAGGTTTACAATACAAACACATATCAATAATTTGTTCAACATGCATTGTCCAAAGAAGCAAAAAAAGACCTATTCATATACTACTATTATCCAATATCATTATGTAAACCCTAATTACTGGTCAAATAAACTAAATTTTATCTAGAAAGGGAGCAAAACGAATGAAGTCATTCAGGCCTGGGGACACTGGAGCTTTTAATTTGTAAATCCACCTGGATTCCACTTGTAGGATGATGTGATCAAAGTCGCCTCCTCTAGGTGGAGGATGTATCCTTGCCAAAGCCATACATTAAACAGTATCTACATTATATTTGTGTCTGGCGGCAAAGTGTTTGGCTATGAGACTATCCAAAATCCCTGTCGTAATATCTGTTACATGATTGTATATTTGTTGCCAGAATTTCCTTTTGGATTTACCCACATAGAAGGATCAAAAAACGCAGGTTAAAAGATATATAATGCCTACTGTATTACAATTTGTAAAGTGATTGGGTCGAAAAATCTCTGAATTTGTGAGTATTATCCATTTACCCAATAGTCACAATTTCCACATTTACATGTGCCATTTGGCAAACGTACACATGGGTCACACCCCCTACGGGGTGAAAAATGTCTCGATGTAAGAGTCTCTAATGGCTTTATTCCTTCTAAATGTTAGATGTGTTTTTTCCTCAACAAATTTTCTGATGATCGGATCTTCGGTTAATATGTGACAATGTTTATTAAATATTTGTCTAATTCTATCAGCCTGGTTATTGAATTTAAAGACGGGGCAGATATTGGGTAAATCCTTTGTTCACCCTGAAAAAGAAGAAGATCCCTTGGACTATCCTTAGCTCTTTTATATGTCCCTCTATAGGGAGACTGCAACTTTTAGTCCAGGGGACCCTCCTTAGAGAGATTGCAACTTCCTGTCCAGGGGCCCCACCATAGAGAAATTACTACGTTAACCTCTAGCAACCAATAAGTAAGTGGTAATCATGAACAGTAACCAATAGCAACTAAACAGTGAGTGGTAATGATGTGCAGTAACCTCTAGCAACCAATCAGTGAGTTGTAATGATGTGCAATAACTCTAACAACCAAGCAGTGAGCGGTAATGCTGTGCAGTAACATCTAGAAACCAACCAGCAAGCAGAAATGTGCTGTAACCTCTAACATTTAATCAGTGAGCTGTAATGTATGCCGTAGCCTCTAGCAACCAATCAATGAGCGGTGATGATATACTCTAACCTCTGGCAACCAATTGCAATCATTGCCTCATCTGCTGCAGTAAATTGATTTTGAGCCTAGCTGC
Source organism: Lithobates pipiens (assembly GCF_037356315.1). Taxonomy (NCBI): domain Eukaryota; kingdom Metazoa; phylum Chordata; class Amphibia; order Anura; family Ranidae; genus Lithobates; species Lithobates pipiens. The sequence continues at coordinate 665,399 of NW_027507755.1, read as the reverse complement.
TATTTATGGTATGTCTCAGAGCAGGTGGAGAGCGAAATTGCATATAGTGGGCCCCAAGAAAATGTTTACCCAGGGTCCAATTAGTATTAAAGACAGCCCTGACTTGAATTAGCAGTCCTCTACAGGGTCTTGTGGCCTACAGGTCATCTTATACTGCAAGCCACTAAGTTGGATAGTCCAATAATGAACACCCAAAGAATCAGTACAGTTGAGCGGCTTATATGCTGCACAAACCAAGACAAATCAAGATTTTTAGTGCACTGTACCTTCCAAATTTGGGAATATTTTCAATATTCCCATCACACACATTCCTGGATGAGAAATTGGCTGAGAAGTAAATGGCTACTGCAGCAACAGCCAGCTGGAAACTGATCACAGATCAATGAACATATTTGGCAGCACACTGGATCTTCAAGTAACAGCCAAAAGTGATCACATCACTGTGGAAGAGTGCAATGTTCTGGGGCCACGCAGGGCCCCTTCATTAGCCCGATGAAGACAAAAGGCCCCCGTGTGGCATTGCAGTCTCGAGCTGTGATCACCTTAAACCTAGGTTAAAACTTGTGCGTTGCGGGAACCAGCGCGATTACAGCGCCGGTTCCCGTATTGCATCTCTCCTGCAGGCAGTTCACACTCCCCTCTGCGAACCGCTGTTGGTGTCAATATAATGTTAATGACACCCCCCAGATCAGTTCACAGATCACACTGCAAACACAGGAATTAGATTGCATAGGTGAGAACACCCATTAGCGATTTTAGTGCGGGGGGGGAAACAAGTCCCTGCACTTTTTTTGTGCGAATCTAATGCAAGTTCAGCCATACAACTGTATGGCTGAACTCACAATCGCACAGACATTGCATGTGATCGGCACCTGCGGTGTGGGTGCAAATCACATGCAGTGTCTGAGATCGCATATGTGTGAACCTAGGCTGAATAAAACATTTTGGACGATACATGAAGATGCATGGTGTGCTGGCAAATGTGTACGTTATTCTGAATTTTGGAGGCACTCCAAAGGCTTAATATACCACGGAGCTGAGTTGTTAGAGCAACTGCTAAAAATTGTGCTCCTCTGTAGTCAGTTCCTCTATGAATTCCATTTTTGGCTGTTATTCAGTCTAAGCTTATATTTTATAGTATCAAAATAAAATATCAATTTAGTATTACATGTACTGAAAGTCAGACTCGCAAACTGAGATAGTTAAGGTTCCACGACTGTGGAGATTTTCCAGACTACTTCAAGAAAGAAATCCCCACAATGTTGCCCCCATTACAGGAGAGGTGAATGAAGGTGCATCTTGTCCTTTTTCCTTTTGTGCTGCGTCTTTTAATGTGCATATTCTTTATACTCATTTATTGACTGAAACGAGGACTGATGTTCTCAGCCTAACAATGCCACACACTATTTAGCTTACAAAAAAAAAAATAGAGAGACCCGTCGCTTATCCTAGTATATGATTATTAGGTCACCACACAGTCCAACCTGTTCATTCCTTTACTGACATGGATATTTTCACTATGTGCTATTAACTACTGAAGCTCTTGGGGTGGATTTACTAAAGCCAAATAAACTGTGCACTTTGCAAGTGCAGTTGTGCTCATTTTCCCCCAGAGTTTAGTAAATTTGGTAAAGGAAAAAATAAAAGGTAAAAATGTTGCCGCTACGGACAAAAAATCCCTAACAAGGCACACAGGTGCAGGCTCTGCAATCGACGACCACATACCAATACAACACCTTTATTGGTAATTTAAAATCCAACAGTCAGTCCATATAATGTAGAGCCAGAGATGGATATCTAACGTGTTTCACACCGTATGTTGGTGCTTAATCATGATTAAGCACCAACATATTGTATGAAACGTGTTAACTATCCATGTCTGCCTCTACATTATATGGACTGACTGTTGGATTTTAAATTACCAATAAAGGTGTTGTATCAGTGTGCGGCCATCCAGGACTCCTTTAAATGTGGTAAAGCTTTGTTGATTTACATCATCCAATCATGTGCAAAAAAAAAAACTATTTTATTTTCCTTGCAGCTGATTAGGTATTTTTTACAAAGTGGAGCTGCGCCACATTCACTATGCTCTGGTGAAAATGAGTGCAACTACACTTGCAAAGTGCACAGTCTATTTGCCTTTAGTGAATCCACCTCAATGTTTTCTCTCTTATTCTGTTACTTGATGGATATAGCACATAAAAACTAAAATTCGATTATTCAGAATAAATACTTTTTTTTTTTAGATATACATAGTCAAGCCTGGATAAATTAAATTTATATTTTAAGTATTTGTTAATACTTTTAAGTTTAGTTTGTGACTATATGTGCACCATGGGGCACCATATTTTTTTTATTTTATTTTATCCAAAGGCTCTTTTATCTACTGTAGGGGTTGCTTTATTAAGTGATTAAAGACTGAGCTAAGCAAATAATGGAAAGATGTGCTAATTTTTATTGGCCAGTCATGTGCGACCAAAACTTTTTTTTCTTTTCTTTTACTGTGAGCATAGGTTCCTTTATTTATCAAAGTTCACTGTGCTAACTGAACAGATCCTACTGCTATAGTAAATTTACCTAATCGGTTCTTAAAGAAACTTGGGAGCCTAATTCCTAGTTAGGCTACCAGGGAGGGCAATTGGACTATCACGGTACAATAAAAAACAATACAGATGAAAATCATAACAAAAATGTACAAACATTTACAGAAGATTTTATTGATGCCAACAGAATAATCATCATTTACAAAAATAAAAGTGTAGTAGCGGTATATGAATTATCACCAATAGGTAATCACAATAAAGCAGTTTTTTTCCTCAACTAGTTTCGCGGACAATAATAACCGCTTCATCAGGAGGTCATCTGTGATTGGATCAAAAAGCATTGTCATAATCAAAAGGTAAAAAAATCAAATCTTTTCATATAGCATCAAACATAAAAAAAAATCTAATAAAAATGAAAAAGGGGGGGGGGGGGGGTGGAAAGGAGCTGAGCTAAAGTATGGTCTCCCCCGGCGACTCGGGGGAGCCACAAATTGGCGACTGGAGTCTAGGTAAAAGGTAAAATAAATAGGTATGTTGTAGACTATAGACCCAAATTATAAAAGGTGAATATATGAATGGATTGAGAATGTGAATGTGAAGAACATAAAAAAGGGGGGGGTATGTGAAAATTATATATCAATAGAGGGAAGTGAGAAACGTGAGCATGAGCAAAGTAATTGCAAAACTAAGGTACAAAATATAGTGTGGGTTAGTGAGTGAAGCGAAGAAACAACAAAGTGATCCAAGTGAGGACAAGAGATGACGTGAGGAAAGTAAAGTGAGGAGTGAAGGGAAAAATGGGAAGGGAGGAACGGGGCAGGAAAGATATAAGAGCGGAAGGGAGGGGGAAGGGAAAAGGCAAAGGGAAGGAAAGGGGAGGGTAAGGAAGAATAGTAGGGAAAAAGTAAGGGAGGGGAGAGGGAAGGGGTAGGAAACCAGAACTGAAGGTGAAGGGAAGAGGGGAAGAAGGAGAGAGGTAAGATAAGGAAAGAAAGGGAAAAAAAAAAAATTTAAAAACGGAAAGGAATGTGAGAAAAAAGACAGAGGAAAAGAAGAAGGGGAGTGGAAGAAGGAGGAGGGAAGAAGGTAAAATAATATCATGGAGGAATGGTGAAAGAAGTGAAGGTAATTGAGAGAAAGTAACAGTAATACCTGATAACAGTGTATAAGTGGACCCAGGAGGGATGGTGCTCTGAAAGAGGTAGATCTAGGATAGGGCCGTAACGTGTAGCCAATAAAGCCACAAAACACAGGCGGGAGCATGGTAAGGCTAATCCACCTGTGTTTATGTCACCTAAAACAAAGATGAGTGATATCACGATTAAAGATTGACCAATACTGGTACCAAACAGTAAAAATTGCATCGGAAATGACAAAGGGGTAAAGTGTTAGAATTCCTTACTAAAGACTATCGTAGGATCCCCAAACCCGGATACCCAGGTCCAGACCGTCAAAATACAGGCAACCGCCCGTCATTTATAGCTCCCAACCACGCGACGGTACCAGTATTGGTCAATCTTTAATGTACTGACCATTTACCTTGCTATGAGAACAGTCTTTACTCCTTTTGTAAACCAAATCCACTGACTTGCACAGGGAGGAGTAGCACCCGTTGCCAACTGGCTTACGCCAATATACGTTGGCAAAGTGGCACGTTCACGCAAAACGAAATATGGATACGCCATCCCCTTTGAGAGCCGCCGGAGGCACTCGAGCGCCCCCACTGCACTGTAAGGTACCCGATGCGTGTGGCTGGCGGGCATGATCCCCACTGACCACCCATGTTTGCGTGCACGAGAGCCAAAACCGTTGTCAAGGGAGAGGAAACAGAACGTTTGTTCCTAGTAAGTAGGAACAGTGATATGTCTCCTCCCCCAGTCAGTCCCATCCCCCCACAGTAAGAAACAGTAAGAAACACTCAAGAGGGAACACATTTAACCCCTTGATTGCCCCCTAGTGCTAGCCCCTTCCCTACCAGTGACATTTACACAGTAACCAGTGCATTTTTATACCACTGATCGCTATATAATTGTCAATGGTCCCAAAAATGTGTCAACAGTGTCCAATCTGTGCTCCGCAATGTTGCAATACCTCTAAAAATTGCAGATCATCACCATTACTAGTAAAAAAATAAAATGCATTACAGTAAAAAAAGCAAAAATAATATTTATTTAATTACTTATATTTTTGGCACACAAATGGAAGATTGTATTGAACACAGCTTTGTTTTATTATTTAAGCTAAATGAAGATTTAGTAGAACAGAACATTCTCTTTTGCTTTAATAAATCTACCCATGTGAGCCAGTTAACAATGGAAAACAATGCACTTCCAAGGTGACCAGAACATTTGTCCTCATTTAAACTACACTATATTTACCCTTAAAAATAATGTCATGCAACTCTATGGTGAAAGTAAACAACATAAAACCTATGAAGTGGGACATGTGAAAAATGTGAAAGAACCATTTTTTTTTCAGTTTCGTGTCCCCGTGGGACCTAGTACACGTGGTACGTTGTTCCATGTTACTAAGTGCTGCCATGAGATTAGACTGGGTGCAGCCCCCGACAACATTCCCAACCCCTCATGCCACCACTGAGACAGTCCAACAACATTGGACGGGCTACTTAAAAACTACTCATTGTCTCAGCTCAGCACACTTTCCCAAGATGAGTTGCGGCAAGAGGAATGCCTCCACTCCTTCTGCATCTCAGGAGGACAGAACAGTGAAAAAAATTAAAAAAAATAATTTAACTTTCAGGTCCACATTTCTGCATGGCCAACATAAGCCAAGAGCTAGAGCAGAAAGTCTGGCATGAGCAGCACACTTACTGTTAACTGTCACTAAAACATTCCCATTGGAAGTAAGACCCCTTTCACACGAGGGAATTTTGCAAGCGTTATAGCGTTAAAAATAGCGCCTGCAATCCGCCCTCAAACTGCTGCTCAATTGTCTCCAGTGTGAAAGCCTGAGGGCATTCACACTGGAGTGATGCGCTGGCAGAACGTCAGGAAAAGTCCTGCCAGCAGCTTCTTTGGAGCGGTGAAGGAGCGGTGTGTTTATCGCTCCTCCATCGCTCCTGGCCATTGAAATCAATGGGGCAGCACAGCTATACTGCCGGCAAAGCTCCGCTATTGCGCGCATTGTGGGGCGGTTTTGACCCTTTCTTGACTGCTAGCAGGGGTTAAATGCGGCCCGCTAGCAGCCGAAAAGCGCCACAAATCCGATGGTAAAACGCTGCTAATAATAGGGGAGTTTTACCGCCGACGCAAGTGCAGTGCACTTGTTGTACAGAGTGGATTTGCTTTTAGTAAATCAACCCCTTTGTCTTGGTGTTTGATGGTACATTTTTTGCAACGCATGAAATAGCTAAGAGGGGATGCTTAGTGGGAACAGATGTCCAGCACATTTCTAAAATGTTGTATATGCTGGGTATTGTACCAGACCTCCGTTATAAAGGTATTTTTTTATTCAAATCCAGAATACAGGCATACCCCACTTTTAAGTACACAATGGGATTTCTTTACTAAAGCTGGAAAGTGAAAAATCAGGCTCACTTCTACATAGAAACCAATGAGCTTCCAGGGTTTATTACCAAACCTTAATTGAACAAGCTGAGGTTAGAAGCTCATTGGTTTTTATGCAGAACTAAGCCTGATTTTGCACTTTACAGCTTTAGTAAATAAACCCCATTGTGTACTTAAAAGTGGGATATGCCTGTACTATAACAGTTTCAAGAGTCTTTGTAAAATAAGGCCAGCGTAAGCAAAATGCCAATGAGTTGTTAAAAGTTATTTCTGGCTAAATAACTCGGTACTAATATGCAAAGTGCAGAAAGATGAATATGGTTGGTGTGTGTTTATGAAAAAAGCTGAATAAATACCCTGAGGATTAACCTTGGGCTAGAAGCGATAATTGCTTTCAAAGTAATTAAAATGACTTTTCTCTACAGAAATGACAAATAGGTGTGATTTTGCTTCCTGTGTTCAAAAGGAAATAAGTTTTCAAATAAAAACAGCTCTGTGCATGGATGGTTACATGTTTTTTCCTTACAGAGTTTATCCCTTTTTTAGTGCTGCTGCCAGAATATATATATATATATATATATATATATATATATATATATATATATATATATATATATATTTAGCACTGACCCCTGTTACCTCCTCGTTACCTCCTCTTTTGCTTCTCCGTCTAGGAATTCCCATGGTAGATGGCCCAAAGAATGTGGAAATTGACACTGAATCTTCTTTTGGGTTATTTATTTGGAACAGAAACAGAGTCTTTCAATAAAGGGTAGAGGGTTAAGAGTAAGTTCAGGTACTTTAGACTGCAAAAAATAATGGCAGTCCTTATAGAAAATCCAGAGAATTAAGACCTCCTTTCACTAGGCCTAGCAGCAGGTAGGGTGTTCGACAAAGTCTCTGCCACAGACTTGTGATGTACACTTGAGCGTTACTGAGGGATGTAGATAAATTTAAAGAGCTATCATACGGTACCAGGTTCTCTCAGCCGATCCGGCAATACCATATGTGTTTTGATCCAGGATGCATCCTTCAATTAAGCCTCCAGGCTCCTTCAGAGAAGCCAGCCTTGCGCACGGCCTTCTCCTGAAGAGTTTTCCCCTGGGGCTCCTCAGTTGCTGGGCCTCTCCCTTCAGATGAGACGGCACTGGACCACCCTCAGATAAGTAGGCCCTGTAATCCAGTCAGGCCTGTCCCTGCAGTTGCATCACGTCGGGCCAGCCGGCCCAGAGGCTAGCATTGTTTCGCACCCCAGGCAAGGAGGACCATGGGGCTGGGTTAAGAGGACCACCAGAACCGAACAGACAGAATAGTAAAATGAAACTACGTGGCGTCCCTACCTTAAATACCACCTCCCCGAATGCACAGCAGGAAACACTCCCACTGGGCTGGTTCCGAGAAAACAATGGCATTCAATACACCCAGCTAGACTGCGTTTCTACTCTTGCCGGCGGTGACAGCGACACCTGCGTTCAAGGAGAACCCAGTGCAACCCAGCTGGACTGGTACTGAAACCGGAAATTTAGAAAAATAGTCCTGAAACCCAACTGTGGTTTCAGGCAAATTAAATTTTCAATATATATATATATATATATGTAGCGCTGACTCCTGACGAGCAGACGGTGTTTTTTTGTATGTGTGCAATTAACTTTAATGGCATCCTAGTCTTAGTCCGTAGGGTTTAATATTGAGATGGCCCACCTGTTGCAGATATAACAGCTTCAACTCTTCAGGGAAGGTTGTCCACAAGGTTTAGGAGTTTGTCTGTGGGAATGTTTGACCATTCTTCCAGAAGCTCATTTGTGAGGTCAGGCATTAATGGTGGACGAGAAGGCCTGGCTCGCAGTCTCTGCTCTAATTCATCCCAAAGCTGTTCTATTGGGTTGAGGTCAGGACTCTGTGCAGGCCAGTCAAGTTCCTCCTCCCCAAACTCACTCATCCTTATATTTATGGACCTTGCTTTGTGCACTGGTGTGCAGTCATGTTGGAACAGGAAGGGGCCGTCCCCAAACTGTTCCCACAAAGTTGGGAGCATGAAAATTGTTCAAAATGTCTTGGCATGCTGATGCCTTAAGAGTTCCCTTCACTGGAACTAAGGGGCCAAGCCTAACCCCTGAAAAACAACCCCACACCATAATCCCCCCTCCACCAAATGATTTGGACCAGTGCACAAAGCAACAGTATTAGACTCAACCCCCTGTCAATTAAATGTTACAAAGAGTCTGTTTAAGATGCATGTCCGGCCAAACCTTTTTAACACTAGGTTTTGGATAGAACAAGGAAGGCTTAGAACCCCTGTCAGGTTTCCTGCTATCCAGGACTCTGTTAGGCTGGATTCACACCTATGCATTTTTAGTGCTTTTTGCATTTTGCAGGTTTGCCCTACAGAATGTGTTCCATAGGAAACCATGTTAGATGGACTGTAGTGCAAATCTGCAAAATGCAAAAAGCACTAAAAATACATAGATGTGAATCCAGCCTTAGAGAGAGTTCACCTCATTCCCTGTCCTAATGACAATGTCGTACCAGGCGGGAAATAAGAGGAACTCTCCACTGATTGTACTTTTGTTGGACATTTCCCTTCACTTCCTGTCTGGCAAAACTGCTGTCAAAAGGATAGGAAGTGAGGAAATATCTCTGTTGTGGACATTCAAATGCCAAATCTAAACCCAACTGAAGTCGATGAGGGCCAAATCTGTCAGGGCCAGTTCACACTGCTGCGTGGTGCAAGATTGCATGTGATTCGCACCACACTGAAGTGCAAATCACATGTGATGTCCATGTGATGCAAATTCAGCCATACAGATAGTTTGTCTGAATTTGCATCGCATAGGACCCTTTTTTTGGTCCGCAGCAGAATTGGATCGCATGATTCCTGTCCGAATTTGCAGATTGCACTGCGATATGCAAACTGATTTGGGGGTGTCATTAAATTATAATTGACACTCCCAGCAGTTCACATAGGGCAGTGCGCACTGCCGCCGGGAGACATACGATGATGGAACCCAAAGTGGATTTGCAGGGTTCCCTCATCACAGCAATGTGAACTGGCCCTGAAATCAATTTTCTCCATTATTAGGACTAATAGCCAAGGGATTGTGCACGCGGGGCTGTGTATTGCCCCAGGAGATATACAAAGGATATCATTTGAAAAATGTAATAATGTTGAAAGTGCAACATTAAAAATACACCTAGAAGTGACACATTCCTAATGTAAACAAAGTAGTAAAGTGACTTTTTACAAGGAAATACATGCTATTAATTCACATTTCCTTACAAGCTTTTTTTTATTTTTGGAGCCCCCAAAATACATACTAGACTATCAAGAAGGATGAAAGTCATATGTATACTTTTGAGGTCCCCGTTGCTCTATTTCCAAAAAAAAATCTAGTTTGCAGGGAAAAGTGAATTTTTTTTATTAATATACCTCACTCTTGTTATACATCTAAAAAAAAAAATCACATGTGCCCCCCCCTCCCAAAAAAAAAAATCAATATGAGACCGTTCAGATCGTTTATGGATTTTGGGGGAGGGGGGCACAAAAAAGTCACATAGGACCACCCCAAAATTAATAAAATCCATACCAAACACGTTGTATATAGTATGGATTATAATGGGGAACCCTGCAAAGGGGCATGACGGAAAAAGTTCTGCTGATCAGCTCCCGATTAGAACTCTCAGCCAATGGCAAACAGCAGATAGAACAATAGAACACAATAGCACAGCAGTAGAGATTGTTGTACTAACATTGGATAGTTAGTATAGTGGCTCCTCCTGGGCTGTCAGTTTTTTTTTTTTTTTTGCTGCGTTAAATGAAAAAAAAACGAAAAAAAAAAAAAACGACTTATGTGTACTAGGTTTTAATGTGGAACTAAACTTCCATCTCTGACATTTATCCATAGGTAAGCCTATAATATGGCTTAACTATAGGTAGTGTAAATATCTTCTATACTGTATTAGGGTGGCACAGTAGTGTAGTGGTTAGCACTCTCACCTAGCAGTAAAAAGGGTTGCTGGCTCAATTCCCAACCATGACACTACCTGTCTGGAGTTTGCATGTTCTCCCTGTGCCTGCGTGGGTTTCCTCCGGGTACTCCAGTTTCCTCCCACACTCCAAAGACGTGCTGGGAGGTTAATTGGCTTCTGTCCAAAATTGGCCCTAGTATATGAATGGGGACCTTGGATTGTGGGCTCCTTGAGGGTAGGGATGGATGGGAGTGTCCAATGTACAGGGATAGGGACAATTGTAGACACTCACTCAGGTTGCACTGGATTGACTGGTGTCTTTATTCAACCTAACTATGTAAATGTAGCCAGTGACAGAGCCCTGAGCTGTAAACGACAGCTCCCACACATATGCATGGAAGTGATGTGATCATGGCTTTGGCCAGTCACACAGCAAGAGTCCATGAAGCAAGATGGGTGAAGATGAGAGCACCTGTAGTGCTGACATCTTGGCGTCGGAGGGCTTCATTTTAAGATAAGTTAAACATAGTATGTGATGCATACTAGCACCAGGCATGTACTGGCCATCGGGACTACCGGGAGATTCCCGGTGGGCCGATGACTCAGTGGGCCGGTCTGGTGCAGTCCTGGAGCCGCTCCTCACTGCTAGTGAGTGATCGCGATTTCACTCCTGTCAGGAGGAGCAGTCTCCGAGATATGCTGGAGAGAGCATTAGGCTTTCTGCTCCCTCCAGCCTGCAGGGGGAGATAGACACGGTCAGCAGACTTTCCTTCCTCTCTCCCCTATCGCTTGTTATCACATGACTGGAGAGAGGAAGAAGAGAGGCTGCCTTTAGAACTGTGAGTACATGTGGGAGGGGGACACTCTGATGTAAGGAGCTGGTGGTGGGACTCTGATGTAAGGAACTGGTGGTGGGACTCTGATGTAAGGAACTGGTGGTGGGACTCTGATGTAAGAAACTGGTGGTGGGACTCTGATGTAAGGAACTGGTGGTGGGACTCTGATGTAAGGAGCTGGTGGTGGGACTCTGATGTAAGGAGCTGGTGGTGGGACTCTGATGTAAGGAGCTGGTGGTGGGACTCTGATGTAAGGAGCTGGTGGTGGGACTCTGATGTAAGGAACTGGTGGTGGGACTCTGATGTAAGGAGCTGGTGGTGGGACTCTGATGTAAGGAGCTGGTGGTGGGACTCTGATGTAAGGAGCTGGTGGTGGGACTCTGATGTAAGGAGCTGGTGGTGGGACTCTGATGTAAGGAGCTGGTGGTGGGACTCTGATGTAAGGAGCTGGTGGTGGGACTCTGATGTAAGGAACTTGTGGTGGGACTCTGATGTAAGGAACTTGTGGTGGGACTCTGATGTAAGGAACTTGTGGTGGGACTCTGATGTAAGGAACTGGTGGTGGGACTCTGATGTAAGGAACTGGTGGTGGGACTCTGATGTAAGGAACTGGTGGTGGGACTCTGATGTAAGGAACTGGTGGTGGGACTCTGATGTAAGGAACTGGTGGTGGGACTCTGATGTAAAGAGCTGGTGATGAGAATCGGATGTAAAGGGGATGCTGATGGGACACTCAAAACGTAAGTGGGCCGGTCTGGATGACGTCCAGGGCCGAATTTCTGTCCCAGTCCAGCCCTGACTAGCACATTATGACAGTACCTTGCAAGTACAAAAAAAAAATGTCCAGTGGTTTACAACTGCTTTAATCCAAGTTGGCCAGGAAAGGGAGGCGGAGGGCAGGCCAGGAAAGGGAGGTGGAGGGCAGGCCAGGAAAGCCTGGCAGGCCAGGAAAGCCTGGCAGGCCAGGACAGGGAGGTGGAGGGCATCAACTCACACCATACTCCTGCCACTAATGACAGCTCTCTAGAGCTAAATATAGTCCATCTGTATAGAGAAACTCAAATGAGTAATAAAGAGGGGTCTATGTTTAATGTACTTATTTGTGATTAATTGTGTGTTTGTACTTAAAGCGCACATTTATGGTGACAAATCCCTTTACAGCCAAGAGGTAATGAAATGCGGGGACATGCTTTGAGCCCATGGTAGTATTTCATCGTGCTGGAGTAGGACTCCACCTGGGAATAGGACTTTAGATAAACACACTTTTTACGCACACTCTACCTCTCGTCTGTCTCCTAACTTTGTTGTGACATTTGGCCAGATGTGCATCGAGCTTGTAGAATTTATTTAGAATCATTGAAAGGAATATTTATTAGAAAACCATGGGATATCTTTGTTTGATAAGCCTATAATTTATCATCTAAGGTGCTGTCCTAGTTTTGCAAACAACACAATGTAAAAAAAAATTGTGCGACAGTGCGCCTGAGGCTGTTGTATTTCTGTGTCTCGTCTCAGTAGCAGATTTTCTTAGGCCCGTTATGCTTTGGGGGAACGCCAAACACAACATAAATTTCAGAAACTAAAAAACTGTTTACCTGAATCTGCTCTTTTGGCTTTGGTTCCTCTGCTTGGAATTAATATTTATTCTAGGTATTTTTATAGCACAATTAATTTACATGTTGTATGTGCATATCAGTCCCTGCCCTTAAAGTGATTGTAAAGTTTTAGTAAAAAAAACAAAACAAACATGTTATACTTACCTCCTCAGTTGCAGTAGTTTTGCACAGAGCAGCAGGGATCCTCCTCTTCTCGGGTCCTTCTTCGGTGCTTCTGGCTCCTCCCTCCTGTTGGATGCCCCCACAGCAAGCGGCCTGCTATGGAGGGTACCCAAGCCCAGTCACAGCTCCCTGTGTCCATTCAGACACGGATCTGCGGCCCGGCCCTCTCCTCATTGGCTGACTGGCTTTGATTGATAGCAGTAGGAGCCAACGTCGCCGCACTGCTGTCTTAGCCAATGAGGAGGGGAGTCCAGGGAAGCCGAGACAATCCTACAACATTGCTGGATCTAGATGGGGCTCAGGTAAGTATTAGAGGGGGCTGCTGCGCAATTTTATCCTAATGCATAGAATGCATTAAAGCGGAGTTCCACCCAAAAGTGGAAGCTCTGCTTATCATTCCCCCCCCCCCCCTTCGCTGCCAAATTTGGTACCTTTAGGGTGGGAGGGGGGAGCGGGTATCTGTTTTTGACAGGTACCTGTCCCCACTTCAGTCGAATCTTGCTACGGGGAGGTACGTCAGAAGTTTGGACCCCTCCTCCTTCCCTGCCGTCGGGCCATTCAGAAAGCATAGCACGCTTAATGCATGAGGAGTAGGGAATCCGCTGTGAAGCTGTGAGGCTTCACTGCTGGTTTTCCTTACAGGCCATGGTGGCAAAAGCACCTGAGAGCCGATGGAAACATCGGCTAGGGTGCTGACATCGCTGGATTCCAGGACAGATAAGTGCCCTAATATTAAAAGTCAGCAGCTGCGCGGCGGGGGCGCGCAGTGCTGCGATCATGCCTTGTTGCTAGGACGTGACACGCCCGCAATCTCTGTAAAGAGCCGAGTTTGCGGCTCGTTAACCATTGAATTGGCTGTGTCCAATCACAGCCGGTCACATGTAAACAAGGAAGTGCCGGTAATCGGCTCTCCCCACCTCACACTGACAGAGTGTGAGGAGAGGAGAGCCGATCAGCTGCATCTCTCACAGGGGAACATCTAGGGATGTAATCAGTCCCCTGATTACAATAGTGCAATACAGTGTCACCAATCAGTGCCCATCAATGCCAGCTATCAGTGCCCACCAGTGGCAAAAATCAGTGCCCACCACTGCCCACAAGTGCAACCAATCAGTGCCCATTAGTGGTGCCAGTCAGTGCTGGCAATCAGTGCCACGTATCAGTGCTGCCCATCAATGTCCATCACTGCTGTCAATCAATGCCAATCAGTAATGTCCATCAATGCCCATCAGTGCCCATCGGCACTGCCTATCCATACCGCCTGTTAGTGCCCACCAATGCTGCCTATCAGTGTCCACCAGTGCTGCCTATCAGTGTCCATCAGTGCCACATATCAGTGCCCATAAGTGCGGCATATTAGTGCCTCCTCATCAGTGCCACCTAATCAGTGCCCATAAGTGCAGCCTCATCAGTTCCCATAAGTGCATCAATGCCCACCAGTTCAGCCTATCAGTGCCACCTCATCAGCGCACATCAGTGAAGGCAAAACATTACTTAGTTACAATATTTACTGACAGAAAAAAAGTAAAAAACAGAATGGCAAAGATGCTTTTATTACAAATTATGTGAGCAGACTGCAGTTCCTCTTTAAAGCGGTTGTATACCCGCTGAAGTTTTTTTTTTTTTTTTACTCACCTGCAAAGGCAAAGGCATAATGAGCTAGTATGCACCGCATACTAGCTCATTATGAAATACTTACCTTAGAACGAGGCCCCAACATCTGTCCCAATCCACGCCGAGGGAGATGACATGTTCCCTCAGCGTTTCTTCCAGGTATCACGGCTCCGGAGCCGCGATATTGTCACTCCAGCGCATGCGCGCGGGAGATTTCTTCCCGGCGGGGTCCGGCGTCTGCCAGACTTTCAGACAAGAATCCCCTGTGCTCATGCGCCGCTGCAGTCAGCAGTGCATTGCGAGGGGAATATTTTTTTATATTTATTATATATAGGCTTTCCTGTAGGTAAAAGTACCAAAATTGACTAAACAACCACTTTAAGACCCCTTTCACACCACACCGCACCTTGCATCGGCGGTAAAACGCTGCTATTTTTAGCGGCGTTTTACCGCCGGATTTGCGGCGCATTTCGGCAGCTAGCGGGGCGCTTTTACCCCCGCTAGCGGCTGCGAAAGGGATAAAACCGCCGGCAATACGCCGCAATAGCGGCGTTTTGCCGGCGGCATCACAGCGCTGCCCCATTGATTTCAATGGGCAGCAGCGGTGGAGGAGCGGTAAACACACCGCTCCTTCACCGCTCCAAAGAAGCTGCTGGCAGGACTTTTTTCTGATGTCCTGCCAGCGCACCGCTGTAGTGTGAAAGCCCTCGGGGCTTTCACACTACACACAATGGTGCAGCTTCTTTAGGGCGTTTTGCAGGCACTATTTCTAACGCTATAGCGCCTGCAAAACGCCCTGGTGTGAAAGGGGTCTAAGTAGTGGATTTGTACAGATCACTTTTGGAGAATAAGGGTATTGTTTAGTGTCACTTTAATGAGCAGGCAACAAAAGAAACATGAACACATTTAGGAGGGGATTGTGGGGAAAAAAGGGTTAAATGTGGAGTTTTTGTATACTTAGCCGCAGCAGCACAAGGCAAAGAGGACGACACTTTCTGTACTGCACTTAGGCTGTAAACAGGAAGACTGTACTGGTGTCAATCTACCTAACAGCCATGTATAGATTTACTCATAATGAGGTTGTCTGTTCTTCATTTAAAAGCATAATGGTTACTCGCTGCCACAACATTTGCGGGTAATGGGTTATACCGTTTTATTACAGGCTGAATTAAAGAGAAACATTTCCCTGTTGTCAGCCTTTTATTGTGAAGACTTTAAACTGTTTTATACATTTCATAGTGTTCAGCGGAGAGCTGTCCAAGGTGCTGACTTTGTTTTTTTTTTTGTTGGTGGTTATTTTGTGTAAATTAAAATGGTAGTAAACCGCTGGAAAAAAAAACCTGCATTGCATACTAGCACATTATGAAATACTTACCTTAGAAAGAGGCGCCCACAGTTCACCCGGTCACCCCTGAGGGGGCAAGGTATGGCACAAGCCTCCGGACCTTTGGCGCGCATGCGCCGGTGATGGCAGCGACTGCATTAAAAGTGAATATCTCCTAAACCGTGCAGGTTTAGGAGATGTTCATTTTACCTACAGGTAAGCCTTACTTCTCCCCACAGTCCTCCAGACTGACAGTCACCAGCCCACCCAGCTGACTCTCATGAGATCACCCAGATATGTTGACCTTCTCCTGCTGTCCTCTCTCCTTGCTCCTCTGCCGCCAGGAAGGGCTTCCTTTGTGTGTTTTGGTAGGATCCTTCCAGCACCCGAGCCCCAGCCCAATGTCCCCATCCCCCACAGACTAGGGGGCACCCTCAAGGGCCACCGACAGCCTCCTCAGCACTCCATCTCCATTTTCAACATCTGTCCCTCCTGGCATGACTCATGCCTATTTATGAGGTGGCCTGCCCCCTGCCAGCCCTTTACTGGGGATTGGCTGAGTCCCTTATAAATAATCCAAGCAGCCCCTCCTTACTTCCACCCACTATGTCTGGAACATTCTCCCATGTCCCAGAAAACAGAGGGAGGCACCAGATAAGCTGCTAGGATGAGTCACCCAGGCCTGAGTTACTAAACCCTGACCCAGATTCATAGCTCAGGCTTAGCCCTGAGCTAAACTTACATATCCCTACACTAACAGCTACACTAAACCCAGCACTACTATAGGGTGCTACAGGCATACCATGGGTCAGCTACTACATGTTGGGAAGATGAAGTGTACATTGAATATCAAATTACACTCAATAAAATAGTCTGCATACATAAGCTGTGGCCTGTGCATGGTCCTTCATACTAATCTTGGGAGCATCTGCATGCATGAGCCAGCCAGAAAGGTGTAGAGTGAGTAAAGTTTATTATCACATTGTGTGATATCCAGGCCTCAATGAACTATTCTAGGATCTTGTGGTCACATTCATTGCTCTACAGTGGAATACATAGGCCCAGTAAAGATTCCCAAAACACAAGGTCTGGGAGCTCACTGAGTATTCACTAGAATATTATAATTATAATACTAATAACAATTAATAATAATATTATTAATAATAATCCACCAGAGGATAGCTTTGAACTTTTAGTGCCATATTTTCATGTGTTCTACTTCACACTTACATTAACAGCTTCATCTACTGCACATATTGCTCGATGTCTCCAACCTCTTTGTTTTGAAGGCAAACATAACACATTTTTATTTGTACATTCTAACAAATTATTTGCTATTCTGATTAGATAGAAACCATCTGTTCCAAAGGACGGCTTATTCCCCCTACCCAAGGCATGCATGACTTCTCCAGGAATGTGACTGCATCAGCCTGACGACAGAATGATAAAAAAAATCAACGCATCTAGTCTCCTTTTACTCTGTTTGTTGTTATGGAAGGAGTTTAAGCAGAAGTTTCAAAGTGCCTGGAATATATAGAAGTACAGTAAATAACATCAGGTCTGTTACAGAAGACAGAAGGTTTTGCCAAGTCGGAATCTAAGGGTTTCTTGAAGTATTATGGGTAATAATTCTTGTTTCTGCCATTGGTTCAACCCTTGTTGTCTTCCATTACTAAACTTGATTTCAAATTGCCAAGCAAATTAAAGAAAGCTTATTTGATAGAAACATGAGGCTGCAATTCCTTTCCTCCTGTGAATATATATTTACATATTGACCTTCTTGCTTCAGAGCCCCTAACTAGCATGCAGATTTAATTTCCTGATTTGCATACTTTTTATCATCATTATATCACGTCACCACAACAGGCAGGCAGCTTGCATTTTTAGAAAACAATGGAAGCCTCTATTAACCTTTTCTCAGTGCCTCAAGGTGGCCCTTTAGGTGAGTCTTAATGTCAGCAGGTAAGATGGACTTTACGATTATGTGATGACTGTGATCAGGGGGTCATATGATCACAGTAATCACAGTGATTGCTGGCTCAGAATCTATCTGTGAGATCTTAGTGACCGTGCTGGAAACCTTGGCCCCCATGGATACATATGTCTGGCATGTGGGCAATAAGACCCACCAGCCCTTCTGCTGCAATTATGCCTGTGGTTGACCAAAGGTAAATTGTTCATTAAGGGTCAAAGGAGAAGTATTCTTGAACCTTGGGTTATACTGGGGTGGACAACTACATGGCAAATGAGGTTTAATGTCAAAAAATGTGTGGCAAAAATATGAATGCAATCTACTCTCTAGGGGGTAAACCTCTGGGGGAATCTAGAATGGAAAAGGACCCAGGGGTCCTAGTCAGCAATAACATGCAATGCCAAGCTGCTGCTAACAAAGCACAGAATATTGGCCATGCTTTAAAAAGGCCATTAACTCCAGGGATAAAGTGATAATTCACCCGCTCTACAAGACTCTGGTCCAACCTCACCTGGAGTATGCTGTCTAGTTCTGGTCACCAGTCCTCAGGAAGAATGTACTGGAAATGGAGCCAGTACAAAGAATGCTCCAATTTGCTACAGCAGGGGAAAAAATTTCTTCCTGATCCCCCGAGAGGCAATCAGAATTTCCCTGGATCAACTTTACCTATAAATGTCAGTACACAGTTATATTATGTACATTTAGGAAATAACCCAGGCCTTTTTTAAAGCAATCTACTGAGCTTGCCAGAACCACCTCTGGAGTGAGTCTATTCCACATTTTCACAGCTCTTACTGCGAAGAAACCTTTCTGTATTTGGAGATTAAATCTTTTTTAACCTCTAGACATAAAGAGTGCTCCCTTGTTTTCTGTGATAACCTTAAAGTGAATAACTCAACACCAAGTTCACTATATGCACCACTTTTATAGTTGTACATGTTGATCATATTCCCCCCCCCCCCCTTAATCTCCTCTTCTCAAGAGTGAATAGATTCAGTTCCTCTAATCTTTCCTCATAGCTGAGCTCCTCCATGCCTCTTATCAGTTTGGTTGCCCTTCTCTGCACTTTCTCCAGTTCCCCGGTATCCTTTTTGAGAACTGGTGCCCAAAACTGAACTGCGTATTCCAGATGAGGTCTTACTAATGATTTGTACAGGGGTAAAATTATATCTCTCTCTCTGAAGTCCATACCTCTCTTAATACAAGAAAGGACTTTGCTTGCATTGGAAACCGCAGCTTGGCATTGCATGCTATTATTGAGCTTATGGTAGTTACATAGTAGATGAGGTTGAAAAAAGACACATGTCCATCAAGTCCAACCTATGTGTGTGATTATATGTCAGTATTACTTTGTATATCCCTGTATGTTGTGGTTGTTCAGGTGCTTATCTAATAGTTTTTTGAAACTATTGATGACCCCAGCTGAGGCCACCGCCTGTGGAAGGGAATTCCACATCCTTGCCGCTCTTACAGTAAAGCACCCTCTACATAGTTTATGGTTAAACCTCTTTTCTTCTCATTTTAATGAGTGGCCACGTATCTTGTTCAACTCCCTTCCATGAAAAGGTTTTATCCCTATTGTGAGGTCACCAGTACAGTATTTGTAAATTTAAATCATATCCCCTCTTAAGTGTCTCTTCTCCAGAGAGAATAAGTTCAGTGCTCACAACCTTTCCTCATAACTAATGTCCTCCAGACCCTTTATTAGCTTTGTTGCCCTTCTTTGGACATTTCCAGCACATCCTTCCTGAGGACTGGTGCCCAGAACTGGACAGCATACCCTAGGTGCGGCCAGACCAGAGTCTTGTAGAGCAGGAGAATTATCTTTTTATCTCTGAAGTTAATCCCTTTTTTAATGCATGCCAATATTCTGTTTGCTTTGTTAGCAGCAGCTTGGCATTGCATGCCATTGCTGAGCCTATCATCTACTAGGATCCCCAGGTCCTTTTCCATCCTAGATTCCCCCAGAGGTTCTGCCCCCGGTAGATTGAATTCATATTTTTGCCACCCAAATGCCTTATTTTACATTTTTCAAATCTAGATACACCACATCTACAGGCCTTCCTTCTATCTAGATGGCAACTCGCCTCCTCATAGAAGGTTAATAGATTGGTTTGGCAAGAGCGATTCTTCATGCATCCCTGCTGATTACTGCTAATGATACCGTTTTCATTACTAAAATCTTGTATATAGTCCCTTATCATCCCCTCCAAGAGCTTGCATACTATTGATATTAGGCTAACTGGTCTGTAATTCCCAGGGAAGTATTTTTGGGCCCTTTTTAAATATTGGTGCTACATTGGCTTTTCTCCAATCCGCTGGTACCATTCCAATCAGTAGAATGATCTACCAAAACCCCATGATCCTTCTTCACCATTGATTCCCCCAGTTGTACTACTCCTAGTATGTATGATGCATGTATATCTTTAGCCCCCAAGTGCATAACTTTACACTTATCAACATTAATACTCATTTGCCACTTAGTTGCCCAATTAGACATTGAAATCGGCTTGTAAATTGGAAAAATCCTATAAGGACGTTATTCCACTGCATAGCTTAGCGTCATCTACAAAGACAGAAATTGTACTTTTAATCCCAGACCCTATATAATTCATAAAGATATTACAAAGTAAGAGTACCAGCACGGAACCTTGGGGTACACCACTGATAACCTTAGACCATTCCGAGTAAAAGTCATTAACCACTACTCTCTGAATTCTGTCTTTTAGACAGTTTTCTATCCATTTACAAATTGATCTTTCCAAGCCTGTAGACTTTACCTTACACGTGAGCCGTGTGTGGGGAACTGTGTCAAATGCTTTGGCAAAATCCAAGTATACCACGTCCACAGCCTCCCCTCTGTTTAAGGTTTTACTTACCTCCTCATAAAAAGAAATCAAGTTTGTTTGACAACTTCTGTCTTTTATGAATCCATGCTGACTGCTGCTTAAAACATTTTTTTTCCAGGAAGAACTCCTATATGGTGTTTTATTAAACTCTCCAGTATCTTTCTGACTATAGAAGTTAAACTAACAGGTCTATAGTTACTTGGTAAAGACTTTGATCCCTTTCTAAATATGGGCACCACATTGCTCCTGCACCAATCCAGTGGTACCATTCCAGACATTAAGGAGTCCCTAAATATTAGAAACAATGGCCTTGAAATGACAGAGCACAATTCTTTTAGGATCCGTGGGTGGATGCCATCTGGTCCAGGTGCTTTATCCACCTTTATTCTGTCTAAATATTTCTGGACCATATCACTTTTGAGCCAAATTATATCAAAAAATACCACTGTTATTGCATAATCAAGGGGGCTTGGTTGCTTGATGCGTTTCATAGGCATTATGTCCACTTCCTGAGATATAAGGATGTATTAGTATATACATACTGCACTTTATCCAATGAAAAGTTAAAACCTGAATCAAATTCTTCTGTGGGACTCTTACTCCCCTCTGCCCTCCACAGGGGCCATAAAAGGTTTCAAATAGGTGTTATCCATTGCATTGGTGTAATGCCAGAAAGACCACTTGATTTCACTCTTCTGAACACTACATGATATCCTAGCCTCAATTAACTATTCTAGGATGTTGGGGTTACATTCACTGCCCTACAGTGAAATACATAGACCTAGCATAGATTCTAAAATCACAATGTCTGGAAGATCACAGAGTATTCCCTGGAAGACATTGTATTGTATTGTGAAAGTATACCACCAGGATTTCCAGGTCTTAGTCCCCACATGTAGAATGCAGAAAGCTCTTGGAGGTCTCGAGGCTCCAAAATTTGTGTTTGATAATACTCACCCCCCCCCCCCCCCCCACACCCTGGGGGTCACAAATAGTTTCAAATAAGTAACTATCTATTGCATTGGTGTAATACCAGAAAGTCCACTGGATTTCACTCCAATGAATGCTATGTGATATCCAGGTCTTAATTAACTATTCTAGGATCTTGGGGTCACCTTCTCTGCCCCAAAGTGAAATACATAAGCCCAGCAGGCCGGATTCTCAAAGCACGATGTCTGTAAGCTCACAAAGTATTCCCTGAAAGGCAAATACCTCTATTGTGAAAGTATCCTATAAATATATCTGGGCCTTAGTCCCGAAATCCAGAAGACAGACAGCACTTGGACATCCCAAGTTTCCAGAATACTTATCCTATGTCTGGTAATGTGCGATTAGGAAAATGTTTGCCTTACCTGTTGATTCTTGTAGTACATTAAGGGACATAGCTCTCTGTTTCTAGCTTCTCTAGCTACAAAACTGAGCCTTGCTGGGAGTTGGAAGGGTTATACTAGGATGCTCTTACAGATCTTGTTTGCCAGTATTCAAAATTTTGAAGACAGCAGCATACCCCAATGTACCTGAAGACTTCTCTTGTGTCCTTTTAATGTACTTCAAGAATTTTACAGGTACAACAAAAATCCTATTTTTGCCATATGACAGATTTACTTTAAAACTGAATTCCAGCTTTGGCAAAAATACATATATGTATAGCACAAAACCTCTACAAAGAAAACAAAGACAGCAATTGTGAAGTTTTGATGTAATCTTTTCTGAGCAATCAACAGGATGACTGAGAGAGTTGTTTATAGCTCTATGTTTACAAACTGAAGCCAGGCAGGTCTAAAGTTGGCCATGTACGAGTAGATTTTTGAACGAATGTTAATGTGAACATTCATGCAAAGATTCAAACAAAGATTCTCATCAGTATATTTGATGACTTGAAAAGGGTAATTTGAAAGTACTTAAAAAAAAAAGTTTGGCTTTAATATTCGATTTCAGATTGACTTAATTAATTTTTTGAAGAAAAAATTTCCATCCTGCTGTTGAAAACTAACATTGAATTAATGCCACTAAGAATTAGAAAATCAAACAAATGTTCTTAAAACAAAAATTTCAAACAAAATTATACTAGTGTATGGCCAACTATAGCCAGGAAGCCGGAAAAGTGTTGATAATATGATAATCATCTGCACCCTGGTCTATAATTTATCTAATATCTTATCAAAGCTTCAGGCAGTTAAAACATATTAATTACACTTAAAAAAAAGGGAAGTTTGGGACTTTAAATGAAGCACTTGGATAGTAAAAGACAGAGATATATCATTGGACCATATAAATTTATTTAGTTGAATGTTCAAAAGAACTACTCATTATAAATAAGTCCAATTTATGATATATATACATATCGATACAATAAAAACATAATATATGACATAATATATAGTATCCACATATAGTTATACATAACAGTAATACATAGATTAATTAAGTAATGTGGCAAAATAGTGCCCATGACAGCATGTCCGACATCGCAGATCTATGCACATGATAGATATGCATCCCATAAATGAGGACAAAATTAAATTTGTAATGAGTGGTCAAGGACTTCTAAATAGGTAATTAAGGACTTATAGATGTGGTTCCGTATACAGGTATAACCCGAGCATCAAAAAGCAGAGCTCGACGCGTTTCGTGGGTGTCTCCCCACTCATCAGGAGCAGATGCTACCACAAAGTTTCTATAAAAAATAAAAAATAAAAATTATACAAATAATATACTGACCAGTAAATTAAGATAGTAGATTCATAAAACTATATTATGAATAGATAGTATGGTTAGAGTGGACTCACCAGTCCAGGCGTCAAATGCAACGCACAGCGGTAGGCGCCGGGCGGGCCAGGGACAAGCTCCCCCTACGGGCACTGAGGCGGCAAATAAATGGATACGACATATGGCACAGAAGGAGTGTATCAGCATGAGAAAGTGTGCCGAAATTTTTTTATGTGCATTAATTACCGGGATGGAGGTACTTAACTGTACTTCATTTAAAGTCCCAAAACTCCCCCTCTTGTTGCCTATATATACATATAAACCGGGATGGAAGCACTTGGATAAAAGGGTTTGGTAGTGTTCCCCTACCTTCCCTGGGTCTAAATTGTCAATATAATGTTATTCTGAAATCCACATACATCTATTATATCTTTTTATTCATGTACATACTGTATAATGACAGCATTTACCGACACCGTTTAATATGCCTTAGATGGATATTTAGTCATTATGGTTTGATGTGTACCCACTGGCCGGCCGATTGTGCTCCGGGCGAGGCGATTGGGCGGTTGGGTCAGTATATTATTTGTATAATTTTTATTTTTTATTTTTTATAGAAACTTTGTGGTAGCATCTGCTCCTGATGAGTGGGGAGACACCCACGAAACGCGTCGAGCTCTGCTTTTTGATGCTCGGGTTATACCTGTATACGGAACCACATCTATAAGTCCTTAATTACCTATTTAGAAGTCCTTGACCATTCATTACAAATTTAATTTTGTCCTCATTTATGGGATGCATATCTATCATGTGCATACATCTGCGATGTCGGACATGCTGTCATGGGCACTATTTTGCCACATTACTTAATTAATCTATGTATTACTGTTATGTATAACTATATGTGGATACTATATATTATGTCATATATTATGTTTTTATTGTATCGATATGTATATATATCATAAATTGGACTTATTTATAATGAGTAGTTCTTTTGAACATTCAACTAAATAAATTTATATGGTCCAATGATATATCTCTGTCTTTTACTATCCAAGTGCTTCATTTAAAGTCCCAAACTTCCCTTTTTTTTATGTGCATTAATTACCGGGATGGAGGTACTTAACTGTACTTCATTTAAAGTCCCAAAACTCCCCCTCTTGTTGCCTATATTAATTACACTATTTTGATAAAGCCACTTTTTACTGGTGGAAATTAACACAGTATACTCAGTAATTCCCATTTAATAAACAACATTATTCCATAATTCAGATATGTAATGCTTATTCATAACTTAAATACAGATTTGCTTATTGCCCGCCAGATATGTTTGTATTACAATGATACAGTAAGCTGTTATAGTCTCTTGACCCGTTAACTCCATACTGGTTTAATAAAGCTGGCAACAAACATCATCATGCAAGCTGGAAAAATCCACAAATTAATTGCATTTTCTTTGCTAACAAGTGTTAATCATTGGTTTAGCCTCAAGTGGTAATTATGTTTATTTATTTTTGCATATTGAATAACAAACTGTAAATTATTGTTACCTGGGTCATTGAGTCCATTTATATATGGTTATGAACTGCATAATATGTTGTGTGATGCTACATTGGAATGCGCTATAATATGTTATGCAATGATGTATATTCTTTTTATACTGTTATTTTTTATTCTGTTGTGTCATATTTTATGCTATATTGCAGTCTTTCTTTATAGTTTCATAGTTAGTAAAGTTGAATAAAGACACCAGTCCAACCTGAGTGAGTGTCTACAATTGCCCCTATCCCTGTACACTGCACACTCACATCAGCCCCTAACCTCAAGGAGCCCACAATCCAAGGTCCTCATTCATATACTAGGGCCAATTTTGGGCAGAAGCCAATTAACCTACCTGCATGTCTTTGGATTGTGGGAGGAAACCAGAGTGCCTGGAAGAAGCCCACGCAGGCACAGGGAGAACATGCAAACTCCAGGCAGGTAGTTTTGTGGTTGGGATTTGAGCCAGTGACCCTTCTTACTGCTAGGTGAGAGTGCTAACCACTACACCACTGTGCTGCCCCTTTTTAACCAGAGTTGTATGGAACCCTTGAGTTCTTCCATAGGTTGCTTGTAGTTCTCTGAGCTGTGCTCGGTTGACCTCCCATGAGTGGAGTCTGCACAATTCCAGGTCCAGTGTCACTTGACAGGGCCAGTGACATGACACCAATGATCTTTTTTTTTTTTTTAATGGCCTTCTGACCACCAAAGTGGGCATTATTTTCACTGACCGCCAATGAATAAATCTTAGCAGGGGCTCCCTGAGACCTTAAAATTATTTTGACGGTTCCCCGGGGGGTAATCCGTTAAAAAAAAATTGTTATTTTCATCCCTGTTTATATAGTGCATTATAGTATATGATATAACATAATTGTCTTGTTTATTCATATATTTATCCGTTGTAGTATCCCAGATCAGTATACACAGAATATCAATTATACCATCATGGTCTGGTTTTTTTTTAATCATGTTAAATCATGCTGTTATTTATAAACTTGTCCTTGATTCAACTCTAAAGCTAAACTCCGGGCAGATAAAAAAAAAAAAAAAATTTTTATGCAATTCTATATTCATTAATAAATCATTAAAGTCTTACTAAACCCAGGACCCTGGATTCACTATATCTGGTCTCCCACAGTACACAGAACATGGAAATTATTTTAGTCAGTATAGGCTGCTAAATACCCTTTCTCATCAGCAGTATATAGCAGGCTTGTGATTTCTATCAGTGTCTGGTTAAAGCTTATAGGAGGAGTTTTCATGCTCCTCTGACTACATGACCCTGACCCTCTGTCTGGACAGTGCTGATTGGCTCTGCGCCCCCCCCCCCCCCAAAAAAAAAAAAACCTCTACCAATACACACCAAAATGAGCATGTGCAGAGTGCCCTCCAAAGCTTTGTTCTATCAGTTATTGAATTTGGGACTGTAGAAAAAGGGGAGGATCACAGAAGACAGGATCAAACAGCCTTTTTACACAATGCACAGAATTAACCCCTTAGGTTCCACAGTGAATATAACAAGCATGCTTTACTGCATATACAGACCGATTTTACTGTTACTGTGGGTTTAGTAACACTTTAAATAGATTTTTTAATGTAAACAGTGTAAGTACTTGAATGTGACTTGGTAACAGCCCCTTGCACTCCCCGTACAGCAGAGCTCAGAGTAAGGGGGGGCGAAGCAGCCGAAGGAGCCAGCCAGGTGTGTTATTGTTCAAGGAGCTTGCTGATAGGAAGAGAGATCACAGTGACAGAGAGATGAGCTTCTCAGTATACAGCTTCTCTTTTCACTGTCCAGTCACAGGCTGGGGAAAGGGCAAGATCTGTAAGTGATACTGAACTGCAGCAGAGAAAAAATGAGGTCTCCTGTCCTGCGGGACTCTTCTATGTGGCAGAATTATGTAAAACTCAGATTTTTGCAAGCTGTTTAGCTGTCTTATACGTATTTCATCTCTGTATTTAGCTATTTGCCTGGGGTTCAGCTTTAATTTTATCCCACGCATGGCATCAAGTTTTCATTAATCATTTCATCTACTTGCTGTATTATTAAAATGAATCACATCAATTTATGGTAATACTGAAATGTCACTTCACTCGCTCTGTTAACTTAGCTACGGTGAAATGCAAGACCTTAGCATTATTTATTAAGATCTCTTTAATGACAAATAGAAATCTTCAGTACTAGTGATGGGGGATGAGCTTGGGGTTAGCGGTCTTTGCTGGACCAATGAGCTGTGGGTGGGAGATTCCCCCACTCTGATGCCCCATTTATATACAGGAGCGGAGATGCCTGTGACATCATGGGCCTAATATGACCACATGACCATATTAGATCAATGACATTGACCTAATATGGCCATGCGTCCGTAATAGGTCAATGATGTCACAAGCATCCTTTTTCTTTTGTGTACGTCAGCTACGGGTTGGGTGAATCTCCCGCCCACAGCTCATTGGTCCAACAATGACAGCTAATGACAGCTAACACTCATATAAAACAACGCACTTAAAGTGGACCTTTCCCCCCTTTCACTAAAAAACAAATGAACATGCAGGTTCTTCAGGCTGATATAAAATCATCTTACAGTGATTGGGTAAATAAAATATTTTACCAGTTACTTACCTTTAATGTGTTCCCATGTTATTTTTTTTTAGGCACTGGGAATGTAGCCAGGGCCTCACAGCTGCCCCCTGGGAGGGCAATATTAGCAGTGCCTTCAGGGAGATGTCATCTCTATTAATTGTAAAATATCACAAGATTCCATTAAATCTCTTGAGATCTTGGGAGGGGAGGCTTTTTTTTATTTTACAATTGATTATACAGTGCCACTATGTTGGCAATGTAGGTGTTGGGTATCTTGATGCCACATACATTGCCATAAGGTGTCAAGTTTTCAATAATCATTTCATCTGCTTTCTGTATTATTTAACCACTTACAGACCAATGTAAGTCCTAAATTTGAAGAGGAATATTGTTGTTATGGCAGTAGCTAGCTGCCATAACCCCGGTATCTTCTCCTTCGGCAGCGGTCCACTTTCAGATAAAAGTGGTCTCTGCAGCGGATTCGCTGTGAGATCACTTTTATCGGCGTTGGGAGAGGGGCTCCAGCCGCTTACCAGAGGCGATCAGAAACTTTCACATGCTGGGTATGGAGACGAGTGAGAGGAAGATGGCCCCGACCGTCTCCATACCATTGCAGGGCGGAAGTGACGTTAAAGCGCTCTTTTTTTTTGCATTTTTGACCCCAGATCTCATATTTAAGAGGTCCTGTCATGCTTTTTTTTCTACTACAAGGGATGTTTACATTCCTTGTACGGTAATAGTAATAAAAGTGACACCATTTTTTTTTTTTAAAGAACAGTGTAAAAATAAAAAATAAAAGGTAAAATAAATAAGAAAAAAAAAATTAAACATGCCCCGTCCTGCCAAGCTTGTGTGCAAAAGTGAACATATACGTGAGTAGCGCCCGCATGTGAAAATAGTGTTCAAACCACACATGTGAGGTATTGCTGCGAGCGGTAGAGTGAGAGCAATAATAATAGCCCTGTAAGGCAAAACATGCAACCTGAGGAATTTTTTAAACACCGCCTATGGAGAGTTTTAAGGGTAAAAGTTTGTCGTCATTCCACGAGCAGGCACAAATTTGAAGCGTGATATGTTGGGTATCAATTTAATCGGCGTAACATTATCTTTAACAATATAAAAAAAATGCGCTAACTTTACTGTTGACATATTTTTTAATTCAAAAAAGTGTATTTTTTTCCAAAAAAAAGTGCACTTGTAAGACCGCTGTGCAAATACAGTGTGACAGAAAGTATTAAAACGACCGCCATTTTATTCTCTATGGTGTTAGGAAACAAAGTATAATTTTTGGGGGTTCGAAGTAATTGTCTAGCAAAAAAAAAAACAGTTTTTAACTTGTAAACGACAAATCTCAAAAAGAGGCTCGGTCCTTAAGTGGTTAAATGAATTACATCAATTTTTGATTAATACTGACATTTCCCAAAAACAACAAAGTCAGATCTTGTACTGTGCATGTGTGAGATCCTGATCATACGTCATTGGTGGGCCTTCACAGGGAACAAAGAAGAAGAAGCCAGCCATTATTTTTAAAAATGGCGGTGTGGGAATGGGGAACAGGAAATCCAATGTAAATGTTTCATGCTAGGGACAGTAAGGTTTTTATATATTAGAGCAATGGTTTTGCTGAATACTTTTGCATAGTGTTGACGACCTCTTAACTAGGTGTGGAACAGTCCACTTCAACATTGGTTAGGGTCATGCATACTGTAGATCCATGACACAATCATTACATAAAGCTCTTGCTATGCAGATTTCCATATTGTGTTTCTTGAAATTCTTCTTTTTAAACGATCCCCAAAAAAAATTGAAATGACAAAAATAATCTTGGATTGTGTTGATTAAATTGCTACCAAAGCACCTTAACCACATGTATAGAGTACCTCAAACTCTTCATACAGGCAATGCCACTAGATCTGAGGAACTTATCCAGCATAGGGAATGTAGAGAAGTCCTCACGATAGATCCCCATAAGGGGAGCCATTCCACCCAGTCCCAAAACTGCCCATTGCCTTAGAGAATAAATAAATAATCCATCAAAGGATTCCTGCTAAGGTGTCCAAGCCACATTGTGGGGTTGATTTACTAAAATGGTAGAGGGCAAAATCTGGTGCAGCACTGCATGGTAGCCAATCAGCTTCTAACTTCAGCTTGTTCAATTAAAGCTTTGACAAAAAAAAACCTGGAAGCGGATTGATTTCTATGCAGAGCTCCACCACATTTTGCACTCTCCAGTTTTAGTAAATGAACCCCTTTGAAATCTGTTTCGGATAGAGTTCCTCTTTACATTACTTTTTCAGTTACTTCTCTTTCAGATTTTTGGATATAATCTATCACATCATAGAATTTTTAGATGTCGTATTTTATTCTCTTTCAAGTGTATTACCATATTCTCTCTCTTTGTTCTAGTTGAACATGTAGTTACTCTCACTTTCAACATATTCATTAACACTGAAACTGTCAGATTCTGTGTCTTTAATTTTTAATGGTGTGTCTTTGGAGACTTAGCTGGACAGAGGGAGTGCACTTTTTCCATTGTCTCCTTCAAAGGGCTTATTATCGATCTATCGCAAATGGAGATATGATGATTGATATTTACTTAGCATAGTAATAGTTGCATTTTTTCACCAGGCTGCCATGTCAGTCAGCATTTCTGAGTGGAACATACAGAGTTTTAGTCATTATTCATATTTGTGTTAAATATGAAAATTTAGCTTCCTTGCCTTGAGATTCTCATGAACTGTATTGTATATTATTTGTATTGTATTTAACCTCTTGCTAACTGGCAGGGCCAGATTAAGAACATCACGGGCCTGGTGCTGAGGATTTTGGTGGGGCCTTTTTTAAACAATAAATACATAAAAATGCAAACTATTTTTTGTCATAACAAATTAAATTAAAGAGAGAGAGGGAGGATGAGAGAGAGAAAGGGAGAGAGAGAGAAAGAGAGAGAGAAAGGGGGTGAAAGAGCTGTGATGGGTAATGGAGGGGGGATGACAGAGAAAGGGGGATGAGAGAAAGAGGATGCACATGAGCATGTGTGGGAATGACATCAACGCAGCCTGGCCAAGGAAAGTGACCAAAGGCACAGAACCCAGAAGGAAGACCGGGTGAAGATGGAAGTGCCCGGGCCCCGCCGGATTGATCACAGCACAGCACTGGAGGGCTCAGTTTTAACAATTTTTTTGTCAAAGTTTTTGACAATTTAACTGTACCCTAATGTGCTAATATGCTGTGCATACTTGTACATTATGGTATAACCTACCTCAGGGTCTCTAAAAAGTAGTAATGTTAAAAAAGTTTACTACCGCTTTAATATCACAGGAGCCTCTCATGGGACCCCCTACTGACCCTGTGGTCCATAGTTGTCAACATTTCAAAAATATTTTCAGGGAGGCTTTTTTTACAAGTGCTATACTTAGAGTAGCTGACATCCCCCGTGTTCCTCTATACATCACAATAGTAATTACAAAATTAAATAAGTAACAATAAAAAGTATATAGTGTGTATCTAACACAGGGTGGTTCTGTGGA
The DNA here is from genome assembly GCF_037356315.1 of Lithobates pipiens. Taxonomy (NCBI): domain Eukaryota; kingdom Metazoa; phylum Chordata; class Amphibia; order Anura; family Ranidae; genus Lithobates; species Lithobates pipiens. The sequence goes on along the minus strand of NW_027507755.1, from coordinate 634,628 downwards.
TACACTGCAAAACAAAAATTCAAAATGCCACGTCCTTTCAATAATTTGAAATAAAACAAAGAAAAAAGAAGACAAAAATGGGAAAAACAGGTGCACAGCGGTTCCATTTCCCAACTGGAGGAAGACACTGGAGGAGCTAGATGGTCCCCCTCCCTTAAACCTTCAAACTTTTAACCATCTAAACAAGTCTATCTACTCCTTGTTCCACTGGAAAGGTTAAAGGAATTGAGAAACCGGCCACTCTAAACTAAGAGATTATGGTGCAAAATCATCGTCCCCTCCTGTTTTACACTACAATTATTTGAAGCCTTTATGCTAATCGCAGGCTCCTATATAAGTAAAAGTGTGATGTCGATGTGAAAATCGTCCTATCTGCGTAAAAAAATCCTTCCTTATTTGCTATTTCTGCCCTCTGGCACAACAGTTTTTTGGGATTTCTCTTTCCCATTAAGAAAAAAAATTGATAAAATCTCCTGAGGAAGCGTTGGTATTAACGTGAAACATGTAGAGCGCCAAAGTATTTCTAAGATCGGTTCTGTAATTAAAACCCTGTCCACTGTACCCCCTTCTTCTCTGTATGCTAAGTATTAATGTATATTTGTTTACCTTCTGGATATATATATCTGATGGAAATAGACATGGATATGATGTAAAACTGTATGAAGATAGACAGGTTATATAAAAACAGTACTCAATGTGTTTTATAATTATCTTTTTAAATAAATATATTTTTTTACGTTTAATATATATATAATTTTTTCTTCATTATTTTTTATGCTGTATATTCAATCACAGTAGTATGCCTAAAAAGTCCAACGCAACCAACATTTTTTTTTTTTAATTAAATAAGTACTAATAATGGGGCAGAACAAATATGAAGACTGTGAGATTTACTTTAGTTGAACTAACAAAAGTGCCCATTCTAGAGCTGGTAACATCGAGGATATTCAGTATAATTTTAAGAACAGGTTTTGTGGGTAAGGGGCATAGGGGAGGAGTTTGGATGGTATAAAAGTGGGAAGTATGTGCAGGCGAGGGAGAGAAATGTGGAGGGTCTAACAGTGGGCACTATATACATGAGAGGAGTGCAGAGGGTATGGCAGAAGGCACTATGTACAGGAGAGGAGTGTGAAGGGGTGAAGGGTATGACAGTGGGCAGTATGCACAGCAGAGGAGTGTAGAGGGTATGACATTGGGCCCTATGTATAAGAGAAGAGTGTGGAGGGTATGACAGTGAGCAATATGTACAGGAGAGAAGTGTGGAGAGTAGGACAGTAAGCAGTAATTACAGGAGAGGAGTGTGGAGGGAGGGTATGACGGTGGGCACTATGTATAGGAGAGGAGTATGGTGGGTATGACAGTGAGTAGTATGTACAGGAGACGAGTGTGGAGGGTATGACGGTGGGCACTATGTATAGGAAAGGATTGTGGAGAGTACGACAGTGGGCACTATGTACAGGAGAGAAGTGTGTAGGATATGACAGCGGCCGTTATGTATTAGAGCTGCATGATTCTGGGAAAAATGAGAATCACGATTCTTTTGCTTAGAATGATCACGATTCTCAAAAAACTGTTTTATTTGAAAAATTTACAATCTCTGAGAACATTAGGTTATCAGAGCTTTGTTAGTTTAATGTTGTCCATTAATGTTTGCAGATATAGTAATGAATTTGCCTCGGAACAGAATAGATCTGCACATTTTATCCAAACACTTATTTGTTTGGCAGTGCCATGGCATGGTTACACTGGCTGCTGATTTATGCAGGACCAGATGTCAATTTGTTTTTGAAAAACACTTCCACTTTCCTAAATGTGTTTTTATTTAATCCATGTGTGTAAATATGTCCTGATGACTCAATAATGGCGTTGCAAACCCTCTGGAGCCTTGTCCTATCTAGGTTACCTTCACGGGAATACTTAATCTGTGATCTTGCCTATCTTTTATTACTGCTACTGTGTATAGCAGTGCGTAATCACACTGCTGTTTCCCGGCCACTGTACCCGCCCACAACCAGGCAGCGGCACGCCACATCGCACGCTCCAATGACTGACGTCAGTCCCGGTGGCTGACGTCAGTTCCAATATCCGCCATTTGCGTTCCACGCTGGTTATGTGGAACCGGCTGCGCTAAAAGAAAATTGAGGGTCACCCAGAACTTATATCGTGTGGGGGGTGAATCGAGATCGCGATCATTTCGCGATTTATCGCGCACCTCTATTATGTATAGGAGAGAAGTGTGGAGGGTATGACAGTGAGCAGTATGTACAGGAGAGAAGTGTGGAGAGTATGGCAGTGGGCACTATGTATAGGAAAGAAGTGTGGAGAGTATGGCAGTGGGCACTATGTATAGGAGAGGCGGATGAAGTAATCTGGGAAGGAAAAATGTAAAGGTTTGTGGAAGGATGTTTAGGGACTGCGTAGTGCTTTAGCGGGCCATACATAGATTGAAATTACATCAATTAAGCAGAGACCAGCCATAGTCGATCTATGTATGGGCTAGCTGGTTTTACACAAGTCAACCTATTAACCGACTTGAGTACAACCAGCCTGTCAGGTTTTCCCCAAAACAATCGGTGCTGCCAGCTATAGTTAGCAACACTAATCATTGTATTCACTGACGGAACACAATAACACTGCGGGAGTGATTACCCCATTCACAGGTCAGCAGGTGAGAGGGTGTGTGGGTACAGGCTAGGTAGAGTTACTAGTCAGTCCCTGGGTAGGCACTGGTTAGTATCAGAGCCAGATACACACAGGTTACATACGCCACGATCGTTACAGCGAGAGCAATAATTCTAGCACTAGACCTCCTCTGTAACTCTAAACATGTAACCTGTAAAAAAATGTAAAGCATCACTTAGTACACAACAAAAAATCGTGCTAACTTTAGTGTTTTTTTAATGAATGAAACAGTTTCTTTACAAAAAAAGTTTGAAAAATTGCTGCGCAAATATCTTGACCACCATTTTATTCCATAGGGTGTCTGCTAAAACAATATATAATGCTTGAGGGTTCTGAGTAATTTTCTAGCATAAAAAAATTATGACTTTTACATGTAGGAGAGAAGTCTCAGAATGGGCCTGGGTGGCAAGGGGTTAATTATCATAAGTAATATACAAATAATTATTATAAGCACTGTGAGGTCATCCTCTTAGTCTGCTGCAGAGTGTTCCAGCTTGTATTTAAACTGGCCGCTCTGTATGTAGCTTATGACAGGCTGTGCAAGCAGCCCCGTATCTCCGGAACCATAGATGATAGCAGCCCCATATTTTAACCAGTGCTGGGGTGGGTTTTTAGCTATCTACCCCCCAAATGTGGGGTCTCTGTGACTCCTTATCCTCGAACTACAATCCTCGAAGTCTATGTTTTTTTTTGGGCTAATGGGCCTATCTTGAGAAAGGGGCCTGGAGCTGCAGCTCCAATAGCCCTTATGTTAATCCGGCCCTGCTAACTGAGCAGTTAAACCCCCCTCCTGCCCAGACCAATTTTTTTTTTTTTTTTATCACACAAATAGAGCTTTCTTTTGGTGGTATTTAATCATAGCTGGGATTTTTAGTTTTTTGCTAAACAAACAAAAAAAATGGAAAATTAAAAAGAAAAATCATGTTTCGTAGTGTTATATAAAATTTTGCAAACAAGTAATTTTTCTCCTTCATTAATATGTGCTGATGAGGTAGCACTGGTGAGCACTGATAGGCTGCACTGGTGGGCACTGATAGTCTGCACTGATGGGCACTGATAGGCACAGTTAAGGCGGCACTGATGGGAACAGATAAGGCAGTACTGAAGGCCACTGATAAGATGGCACTGATGGGTGGCATTGATGGGGGGCACTGATAGGTACCACTGATAGATGCCACTGATGGGCACTGATGGGTGGCACTGATGGGCACTGGTAGGTGACAGTGATGGGCACTGGTATGTGATGCTTATGGGCATCACTGTTGATGAGGCACTGATTGTGGGCACTGACATGTGGCACTGTGGGCACGATAGGTGGCACTGTGGGCACTGGTAGGTGGCACTGGTGGGCACTGGTAGGCGGTACTGTTGTGTACTGCTAGGTGGCACTGGCAGGTGGCACAGGCAGGCACAGATGTGCTTGGGGCAATCTCCTTGATCGGGACAGATGTCCCTCTTGCAGCTGCCAGTGATCGCTGTCAGCGCAAGGAGAAAAAATAGCCGATTACCAGCTCTGTTTACATCACATGATCAGCTGTCATTGGCTGGCAGCTGATCAGGTGGTAAGGGGTCGGGAACGATCTGTGATCCAGTGAGTCTCATAGACTCACTGATCACAGCACGCGCCCTGCAGGGAGCGTGCAGGCCGCTTGGGCATGGGAGGACGTCAATAGACATACTCCCGGCAAAGTAGGTCCACGCTGTAGCCGTAATTCGGTTATAGTGTGGATCTGAAGCAGTTAGGGATCTATTTACCAAAGTGGTAGTGAACTCGTTTTTTTTTTTTGTATTTGGACTCCTGCTACTTTGCTAGTATGTACCACATACTAGCACATTATGACAGACTTATCTTTTAAATCGAGTCCTCCAGTGCTGAGCTCTCACTGCTCCCAGACCTTCCATCTTCTCCCGGTATTCCTTCTGGGTTTTCACTATCTGGCCATTTGAATTGGTCGAGTCGTGATTATATCACTCACGCACATGCAGGCAGGAGTCATGACCCCAGCCCACTTACATTCAGTGACGTCATCATCTGGAGCCAATGTGAGCATCTCCTAAACGGTGCAAGCTTAACCACTTCAGCACCGGAAAGGATTTGCTCTCTTAATGACCAGGCCATTTTTTGCGATATGGCACTGCGTCGCTTTAACTAGCAATTGCACGGCCATTTTAACCAAACAAAATGTATTTCCCTTCTTCCCCACAAATAGAGCTTTCTTTTGGTGGTATTTGATCACCTCTGTGTTTTTTCTTTTTTGCTCTATAAACAAAAAAATGGACAATTTTGAAAAAAAAGCTATATTTTTTACTTTTTGCTATACTAAATATCCAACAAAAAATGTAAAAAACAAAATGTCTTCATCAGTTTAGGCTAATATGTATTTTTCTACATATTGTTGGTAAAAAATAAATACTGTAAAAATGCATTAAGCGTATATATTGATTGGTTTGCGCAAAACTCATAGAGTCTACAATATAGGGGATAGATTTATGGCCTTTTTATTATTTATTTTTTTACTAGTAATGGTGGCGATCTGTGATTTTTAGTGGGACTGCGACATTGAGGCGGACATATCAGACACCTTTGACACATTTTTGGTATCACTAACATTTTTACAGCGATCAGTGCTATAAATAGCCACTGATTACTGTGTAAATGTCACTGGCAAGGAAGGGGTTAGCACTAGGGGCGATCAAGGGGTTAAGAGTTCTCTAGGTGTGTTTCTAACTGCGTGGGGAAAGGACTGACTAGAGGAGGAGCCAGATCGTTGTTCCTACTTAGTAGAAACAGATAATCTGTTTCTCCTCCCCTGTTAGAACAGGGATTTGTGTGTTTACACACACAAATCCCGGTTCTGTCTCTCGTGCCTGCGATCGTGGGTGGCCAACGGCAATCGCGGCCGCCTGGCCACACGGATCGGCTCCGGGGACATGCTGCGCGCGTGCATGCGCTCCTGCTATGGAGCTTTGAAAAGCCTACATACCATGATGGCGATTTGCACAGCCATGCCAGCCTGCTGCAGTATAACTGTGGTGGCTGGTTGGCAAGTAGTTAAAGTGATTGTAAAGTCTTGTTTTTTTTTTCTCTCTAAAAATAGCAAACATGTCATACTTACCTGCCCTGTGGAGTGGTTTTTCACAGAGCAGCCCGGATCCTGCTCTTCTCAGGTCCCTCTTCGTCTCTCCTGGCCCCTCCCTCCTGTTGAGTGCCCCCACAGCAAGCAGCTTGCTATGGGAGCACTCAAACCGAGTCACAAACCAGGCCATTTTTTGTGATACGGCACTGCGTTACTTTAACTGACAATTGCCCGTTCGTATGACGCTGTACCCAAATAAAATTGATGACTCTTTTTCTCACAAATAGAGATTTCTTTTGGAGGTATTTGATCCCCCAAATAAGTGACAATTTTGAAAAAAAATATATATATTTTTTACGTTCTGCTATAAAACATATCCAATAAAAAAATGTATAATTATAATAATAATAATCAATCAATAATTTAGGCCAGTATGTATTCTGCTACATATTTTTGGTAAAAAAGCCCAATAAGCGTATATTGATTGGTTTGCACAAAAGTTATCGCGTCTACAAACTATAAGATATTTTTAAAGTCCTTGTAGGTATTATTTTCAGGGTAGGGCTTATTTTCGGGGAAACAGGGTAGGACTTATTTGGGTGGTAGGGCTTATATTGCAGCCATCACTGACAATCACGCTAGGTCTTATTTTGGGGGAAACAGGGTAGTAATGGAGGCGATCAGTGATTTTTAGCGGAACTGCGACATTGCAGCGGACAGATCGGACGCCTAACTGATATTTTTGACACTTTTTTGGGGACCAGTGACATTATTAAAGTGATCGGTTCTAAAAATATGCACTGTTGCTGTACTAATAACACTGTCAGGGAAGGGGTTAACATCAGGGGCAATCATAGGGCTAAGTGTGTCCCTAGGGGATGCTTTCTAACTGTGTGGGGGATGGACTGATTCAGAGAACACAGAGATCCGTGTTCCTGTTTAACAGGAACGCAAGATCACTGTGTTCTCCCCTGTCAGAATGGTGATCTGCCTTGTTTACATAGGCAGATCACCGTTCTGCCTCTCTGGGGAATAATCAGCGGGTCCTGGTGGACATTGTGTCAGCCAGACCTGCTGATTGGCTCCCCCATCCGTCTATCTATTACACAAAATGACATACAGGTACGTTGATTCGCCCAATAGAGCCGCCCTGTTGTAGTATATCTGCAGTAGGCAGTGTTTAACTAGTTAAGAGATATTCATGGTACCTGCAGGTAAAACCTTTTTATAATCTTACCGATGGATACAAGTTTTAAATGAGAGTTTACTACTACTTTAATGGCCGAGCACAGTGTACTTTCTGAAATTGCTAGCTAGAGAAGCCAGAGACTGACAGCTCTGGAGAATGGATGTGTGCTGATTTCACTCTCAAGCCACTTGCAATGGAGGTCCTGAGCACCAAGGAAGGACAGGAAAGTCCAGAACATGTGTTGGTGGGAGGGAAGGGGGCATCTTCGTTCACATGTAGAAGTGATCCCTTCTGCTACAGAGCTGGCAGCCAGAAGTAAAAATGTAAAAGACAGACATCTTCATAGCAGTGTGTCTACATGCCGGTGCTTCCACCGATGTAATACTTACAACCATGTCAGTGAGACGATTAATGAATCAACCCCATAGAGTTGTATTGTGATACGGAGTACAAACATTGTCTAAAGCTGCAAAACAGAAAGCAGAGCCTGCATATATAATGAGCAAACCACTTTAGTGCTGGCAGGCAGAAGTACTAACCACTTAGACACTATTCTGCCCCTGGCCTAGCCCTCTCTACCATCTCAACATTAATCAAAATACTTACATTCTGGCACAGAAGCCGCTACATGCCATCTTATGCCAAAGACGTCCTTTTCAACCTTGCGGCCCCATAGGTTGTAATAATTTTTTGTATAACCTGTAAGCGTGATGGGAATCAATTTCATCCTATGGCCTGTGGGGTGCATGCTTAAAGTTGAAGTCCAGAGATTGCTTTTCCATGAAAATCCGATGGCGGAGTTGCCAGGTGGTATGTAAATAGTTTTGCATCAGAAGGTATTTTGGGCTCTAAGATGACAGAGATGGTGAGAAGGGAGCATATTTGTTTTTTATTTCGTTGTCTTCCCCTTATCATTTAGGGCAAAACAAAGGCATCTTTTTTTTTATTGCAAATTTGTTATACCTTTTGCATCATCTCTTTTGAAACATTTTAGTAGGATTTAGAAATAAATACAGGAACAAAATTAGAATAGAATTAGAGACAAAAGTAGAATGAACAATAATAATGTATCCACAAAGAGCTACAAAATATTTCTAGGTCTTTAGTAACACTCATTTTAAATATTAGAGTTATATATCCAGCTTTCTTCACACCCCGTACCATGTGCTAAATTTAGGAAGGCCGCACTTTGGACATTTATTGCTATAGTTCAGTGATGGCGAACCTTAGCACCCCAGATGTTTTGGAATTACAATTCCCATGATGCTCTCGCACGCTGCAGTGTAGTTGAGCATCATGGGAAATGTAGTTCCAAAACATCTGGGGTGCCAAGGTTCGCCATCACTGCTATAGTTGGATATCAAACCGCGTAATAGCCTACTGACACATTTCACAAATGTTAAAAAAATAGAAAAACTTTTTTGAGTGTCTAAATGTATTGGTACACTTTTATCTCTTGACTGTTTTAGTGAGGCTTGCTTAACCACTTACAGACCGGACCATTTTGCTGTTCAAAGACCAGACCACTTTTTGCGATTCGGCACTGCGTCGCTTTAACTGACAAATGCGCGGTCGTGCGACGTGGCTCCCAAACAAAATCGACGTCCTTTTTTCCCCACAAATAGAGCTTTCTTTTGGTGGTATTTGATCACCCCTGCAGTTTTTATGTTTTGCGCTATAAACAAAAATAGAGCCACAATTTTGTAAAAAACGCATTATTTTTTACTTTTTGTTATAATAAATATGCCCCAAAAATATATAAAAAACCTTTTTTTTCCCTCAGTTTAGGCCGATACGTATTCTTCTACATATTTTTGGTAAAAAAATCGCAATAAGCGATTATTGATTGGTTTGCGCAAAAGTTATAGCGTTTACAAAATAGGGATAGTTTTATGCCATTTTTATTAATAATTTATTATTATTATTTTTTTTTCTAGTAATGGCGGCGATCAGCGATTTTTATTGTGGCGGACACATCGGACACATTTTTGGGACCATTGTCATTTATACAGTAATCACTGCTATATAAATGCAGTGATTCCTGTGTAAATGACACTGGCAGTGAAGGGGTTAACCAGTGGGTGGCAGTGTAGGGGTTAAGTGTTCCTAGAGGTGTGTTACTAACTGTGGGGGGGTTGGGCTTTCATTTAGTGAACACTGATCTCTGCTCCAACCACATGGAGCAGAGATCAGCGTCACTAGTTGCTAGGCAGAATGGAGAAATGCTGTTTACACGGCATTTCCTCCATTCGGCCGTCCCGTGAGACGATCGCGGGTATGCCCGCAGCGATCAAGTCCGCGGGACCCGACCAGCACGCGAACGCGCCGCCGGCGGCATGCTCGTGATGGCAGGGCGGCATTGAAGATTGGACGTACCTGTACGCCAATATGCCTGCCCGTGCCCTTCTGCCGACGTACATCGGCGTGCGCTGGTCGGGAACCGGTTAAAAGAATACACCTTTTGAGAACTTTTGATACATGTATTTTAAGTCAATAAGTTAATAAAATGTAATGACAATTAACTATATTAACAGTATATTCTTTGAAAAAAATAACAATAAAACATGAATCTACTTGGTATATTTTGTTTAAGCTGAATCAATCCAAACCAAGAGTGGTTGTCAAAATTAATAATGAGAGAGTAACAACCCCTTGGTCCCAACTAGGTATAGATTTAATGAGCCTGTTATACAGTTACCAGGGCCGGATTTCCCAGTAGGCAGTGTAGCCATGTGTCTACAGATGCCCCTGTTTCCCACAGTGGCGTAGCATATGGTGGGGGGCAAAATCTAGACTTGCACAGAAAAGTGCACAGAGAGTGTGCTCACTGAGCCTCAGCCTGTCACTCCAAGTTGTGAGTGCTGCCACTCTCCACTGGCTCAGCATCAGTGATAAGTGCCCTGTCACTGTGATTGGCCAAACTGGCTCTCGCCCGGCAGCCCACCTTGCTATGTGTGACTGTCCAGACCTCACCGCTAGACAGGGCCTTGCTTGCTCCGCTCCAGACCTCATCCGACTAATGTCTGTCTCCTCACGCCTGACATGGGAGACAGTCACAGAAAGAGTACCAGGAGTGAGTGTGTCGGGGAGGGGGAGGGGTCTGTGTGGTGGACTGGATCATGAAGGATGGAGCATGTGGTCTGGATGGACTGGAGCAGGCGCACACAGCACTGCAGAGGAGGAGAGGCAGCCACAGGCCCATGGTGGCTGGGCCCATGCGGTGGAACTTATGATGGATGGAGGCTGCCTGGATGAATGGAGCACTGTAGATGAGGAAAGGAGGGCTGACCCACGGTGACATGGCACTGTGGGAAGGAGGATTGGTCACTGGCGTGTGGTGAACGGATGGATGGTAGTTGGGGGGATGAAGCACTGCAGACGAGGAAATGATGCAGTGGCTGGCCCACACAGCCAAACTGCCCTGTGTAGGGGGTTTGTCAGTACGATAGGGTTAATCTGCAGGATTATTATGGCATAAATTTACAATTGTGGGGGCTTCATAATTCTCTGCCTATAGGCTCCTGAGATGTAAATTCAGCCCTGACAGTTACATAGTTAAAGTGGTTATAAAGACACAAGGTTGTTTACCTTCATGCATTCTATGCATTCATAAAAAAACCTTCTGTGTGCAGCAGCCCCCCAGCCCTCCCTGCTAATACTTACCCCTTTCGATCCAGCGATGTCCACAAGAGCCTTGTCTTTCCGGGGACTCACACTCCTGATTGGCTTTTGGCAACAGCGGGAGACATTGCCTCCCACTACTGTCAATCGCAGCCAGTTTCCCAACCAGGGGGTGGAGGGGGCGGTGCCAAGCCATGGCTCTGTGTATGAATGGACACACAGAGCTGGGGTCACGTGCGCGCCTGCTTGGGCATCCGGCAGGAGGGAGGAGCCAGGAGAGCCAGCGTGGGACCCAAGTAGAGGAGGATCCGGACTGCTCTGTGCAAAATCACTGTACAGAGCAGGTAAGTATAACATGTTTGTTATTTAAAAAAAGACAAAATCAAGGCTTTAATATGGCTTTTAGTTGGAAAAAAAAGAAAAGAAACACAGACAAGTCTAGTTAGTTCAACCAATTATATATATAGCTTAAAAAATGTATGTATATGTTTCTATGAAGCACAAGTAGTAGATTTTGTTTAATATCAAAAGGATTCGATTTCCAGTCTATATGTAAGAAACTAAAATTGGTTTAATGCACTTTCTGAGTTATCCCCTTTATTATATCAGCCACTTGTTACCTGTTTTAACAAATTCAGCCTTCTATCAAATGAGTCGTGAAAGCACAAGATAGGAGGCATGTTGTTCTATGCAGTGATAGAATCTGTTCCTTATAAAAATATTGGAGCATAATGACATTGGAAAATGGAAGGTATGGAAGTCTTATGATCGCTGAGCTGTGCAGCCAGAAGAGCTGAAACCAAAAGGTCATAAGGAATTTTGGTCCTTCAGTGCCCCTGCACAGCAGCTAGCGTGTTTTCTAGAAAAGCCAAAAGACTTGTTTGACCAATATCAATATATTAATACTTAACAATATTATATTATATGATTTAAAAAAAATATTATTAAAATGTTATTTGCTCTATTTTTAATTTTTAATTTTATAAATTCTGTATTTTATTTTTTCAGCATTTTTTATACATATAAACAAACACATTTTAGTTGCATGTGTATCACAGAATATATATTAACATAAATCAATTCTATTTCCAGCAGATAAATTCTAGCATATATATATATATATATATATATATATATATATATATATATATATATATATACACACACACACATATATATATATATATATATATATACATATACACACACACACATATATATATATATATATATATATATATATATATATATATATATATATATGTCATTATATAAAATAATAATTAAACATTGATGTACATTTTTTCCCTTCACGTCTCACTTACTGTATTTTCTGGCGTATAAGACTACCTTTTACACTTAAAAAAAATGCCCAAAAATCGGGGGTCGTCTTATACGCCGGGTATAAAATGCTGCCCAATGAATGTCAGCCCCCAAATGTCTTCTAATACTGTATGTGGCTTCAGCTACAAACAGCATACGCCGTTGAGCCAATCCCGGCGAGCGATGTATTCTATTAATGAATACAGAGCCTGCTTGGATTGGAGTAACAACCTCTGTCAAACCGAGCAGGCTACATAGAGTAGCCTGCTCGGATTGGCTTTGAGAGAGAGAGAGAGAGAGGAGGAAAGGGAACATAATGCTACAGCCTCTGCCAATCCAAGCAGGCGTTGTTTTCATTAAAATAATACACTGCTCACCATACTTCCCTTGGTAAATCCATTCACTGATCTCCTACTACTATACATCCTGCTGTTTGCCTTTGAGGTCCCAGGCACCCAAGAGGGACAGGTAAATCTGGGACATATGACAGGGGGTTTATTAAATGCATTTTGGTGGACAATTCCCAAAGAATGTAACCCAAAAGTGGTATAAGTTTGGTTAGTGAAAAATTCTACTTTCCAGAGTTGTGGCATTCAATAGATCTTTGTAAATGTTTGTGTTATTATTGTTTGATTTACTTTATGACATATCACAACATTGCGGATGAGTAGTTGGCATTCTTGCTTTGTGTTTTTTGATGGTTCTAATGTTTTTTTTTAAATGGTGTTGCCTCAGAAGGGGGGTAGTCTTATACCGCGAGTATTGCCTAAAATCTATGTTTTTACTTGAAAAATAGGGGGTCGTCTTATACGCCCAGTCGTCTTATACGCCGGCAAATATGGGTACTTACTTTTTTCCCTTCACGTCTCACTTATACACAGATATAATGTATTAGATATATGGAAAAAAAATTCACTATTTTTAACTTGCAGTTTCGGAGAATTCTCCTTAAAAATGTGTTCTTCTTTAAGAACTGTACATATTATGAAAGCAACATATAATGTAGATATGAAAAAAATGCCCCGGAAGGGTTAAACAGCAAACAATTTACAGCACAAACCTCTATTTTCTGGCACTTAGGCCAACACGACATGAGCTGTGGCATTTTTCATATAAATTACAGAGTAGCGCAGAGATTTGTCAAGTGAATGGCTTCCAGTTCTTTGAGCAACTCTCTGAAATCCTCAGAAATGCTAAAGAGAGCCGGAGCGCTGATAGAAAATTCGCCTCCCAGCCATTAAAATAAAACTGTTATGCCACAGAGAAGCAATTGTATGGTAACAGCTTGCTGAAACTTTCTCTTATTTTCACTTTTTTATTTTATTTTAATCTTCTTTGTAATCTGTAGAGCGGGTTTTACTAGGATCCCGATCTCAGTTAAGATTGAGGTTTTCTCACTAGAGACACTTCATCGGGGCTGTATTTTGAGCTAATGTCCTGAGTGATACACTTTAAATTTGTATTAAGGCTCCTCACAATCTCTTGCTGCCAGCATTCCAAGCCTGATTTATTAAAACAGGATGAAAATAAGTCCATTCTCTTTGGCAATCAATCAAAAGTCATATGTAATTTTACTTGTGCAAGGTTGACAGTGAAGCCTGTAACATAAGTGGCTGTTACATCCTTTTTTCCTTTTCACCCCATAAATGTTTCTCTTTTTGAATCTTATGTGCGGATCTAAATGAATAAATGTAGTGTTTAAAGAGACCCTGTTACTAACCTAAAAATTTCAGGTAAATGCACAAAACAATTCATTGTTTTAAATTCTTATTTATTTAGTGTTTTTCTCTTCTATAAACAATGTTTTATTGTACCTGAATATTTCTAGCAATATTAATCTTGTACTATTGCTAGCAATATTAACTATTTCAGAAAAAGTCTATTCTTTAGCAAACCCCTCTTCTCTTCTGCGGGTGTCTAATTACTGTCTATGCTGGCCTTGTTTCTCTCCCTTCTTTTTCATACCTAACTTTTACATACAGTAGTTGCCAGGAGAGGAGTGAAGGAGAATACTATAGAGCAGTGGTCTCCAAACTGCAACCCGGGGGCCAGACGTACCCTTTGCTTGCTTCTATCTGGCCCTTGAGCCGCTATTTTCATCCACTGATACCAATGGCCTATAATTCCCCCCCACTGACATAAGTGAAGAGGCAGTATTCCTCCAAATGATGCCAACAATGGGGCACACTTCCTCCCAATGGTGAAGATATTTGCCAGCACACCATGGAACGACACAAGTAGCGTCCAAACAGGTGATTTATTGCATGATCACAACACAAAGATAGTGCAACATTTCGGAGCCTCCGAAATGTTGCACTATCTTTGTGTTGTGATCATGCAATAAATCACCTGTTTGGACGCTACTTGTGTCGTTCCATGGTGTGCTGGCAAATATCTTCACCGTGACTTGAACCAGTATCCAACTGGTTGTTGCTACAACACCCAAATCTGAGAGTACATCCAGGAACGTGTGGGATGGGAATATGAAGTACTACAGTTCCTCCCAATGACACCAATGATGGGGCACAATTCTTCCTCCTGACACTAACAATGGGGCATTATTCCTCCCACTGACACCAATGATAGAGCTTTGTATAATCCTACTGATGTTTGGGACTTTTTCTACTCCCAATGACCAGTCCGGCCCTCCTTAAGTCTGAAGGACAGTAAACTGTCCCTTTGTTTAGAAAGTTTGGAGACCTCTGATATATAGAGTGACAGATCTAAATTTGCTAGGGGTGCTGACATCACATTCAAGATGGTGGCACCCAACAAGAGTCTCGGGCCTTTTGGATGTCTATGCAAGGCTGGCATATGTTAAAGGCACATATGATATTTTGAAAAGTGTTTTGTTTAAATTAATGGTTTTGCAACATGGTCTCCTTAAAGTAAACCTTTTATATGACTACTTGAATTCGGAGACTACTATTGATAGTTGAAAATACCAGTCCACTGGCTGCTATCCTGACCCTCTAGATTCAATACTTTATAAGTCACTGACTCAGGGCATGTAAGCAGATCTGCGCCAGCAATCTTTAATTTAATTCTAGTACTTTTTGATCCATTTTATTCAGCATTCTAAGCCCTAATAAAGGCGTGTGATCTTTATTTGCTATGATGAAGTAAACCCTTTTCTAAATACTAGAAATATTGGTGCAGCATCAATTTACCTTATATGTTTTGGACTTTATTTGTGGCACCTGAATATGCCATCTTAAATTTGAGGGCATCCCAACTGGAGACATTGGACTATTTTTGTTGATTTTTGGTAGACAGTTGGCAAAACAAAGAATACAGGCAGCAGAAGTAAATTTTTCACATAAACAATTGTCTATATATAGTATCAGATGTATCAAATAACGAACTGAACATAGTTCAAATTGCACCATAACCAGTGGTAGTATGATAGAAGATAGGAAGCAATTCCATCATTCGGAACCTCATATAATAGCCATAACTGGAATATTTCCTGAGTATGGGTGAGGAGAATGTATTTGAATAGAGACACTTTAAGTTTAAACTTCCTAAATAATGGACTTTTAATTCCATCCCAGATGTAACCCTAGATCTAGCACCTCATAGCTACATCTTCTGTTAGGTCAACATTATCACTTCTGATAATTTAATGCAGATCTGAAAGTCTACCCACACCTTATTTTTGAATTGTAGCAAATCATTAATACCCCTTTCACACCAGGGCGTTTTGCAGGCGCTATAGTGTTAGAAATAGTGCCTGCAATCCGCCCTAAAAAAGCTGCACCATTTTTTTTAGTGTGAAAGCCCGAGGGCTTTCACACTACAGCGGTGCGCTGGCAGGACGTCAGGGAAAAGTCCTGCCAGCAGCTTCTTTGGAGCGGTGAAGGAGCGGTGTGTTTACCGCTCCTCCACCGCTGCTCCCCATTGAAATCAATGGGGCAGCGCTGTAATACCACCGGAAAAACGCTGCTATTGCATCGTATTGCTGGCGGTTTAAACCCTTTCTCGGCCGCTAGCGGCCGAAATGCGCCGCCAATCGGGCGGTAAAACGCTGCGTTTTACCGCCCACACTGTGGGCGGTGTGGTGTGAAAGGGGTCTTATAGTTTTCTTCTTTTTCAAGCATCTACATGTTGTTTCTGTGATGTCACGGGTCCTTCTTCATCCTCTCCTCTGGAAGTGTGCGACCCTTACTGTTATTTAATGCAATAATGCGCTAAAACCAGAGTGGTTTAATGACACAAATGTTGGCCATCACTTAAACCAGAAGGGGAGCACCATTTATTGAATTAGGTTGATTTTTTTTTTTTTTTTTAGATGAGGTCCCCTTTGCACCTATTATTTATGTTTCCCTACACTCTCTTTAATTCTGCAGTGTCTTTTTTGTAAACTAGTGCCTCAAACTAAACTGCATTATTAGGTCTTACTATTTCTTTTTACATTATTTGATATAATTCTTTATGTCTCTCTTTTATGAGTTTATACATCTTTAATGCAAGAAAGTATATTGCTTGCTCTAGACACTGCAGATTGCATTCAATGCTGCTATCAAGTCTATGATTTACCAGAGCACCCAAATCCTTCTCCATCATTGATTTCACCCAGTTGTACTCACCCTAGTTTGTATGATGAATGCTTGTTTTAAGCCCACAAGTAACTTTGCACTTGTCAACATAAAACTTAGTTTGCCATATGTTATCCTAATTAAAAAGTACTTCCAGGTGAGGTTGAAAATCAATGACATCCTGTAAGGACTTTACTCCATTACATAGCTTTATATAATCATCAAACGCAAAAATGCCGCTTTTAATACCAAATTCTATAACATTTATAAGTAGTTCAAAAGTAGCAGTCCCTATACTGAACCTTGGGAAACACTACAAACAACCGTAGACCATTCAGAGAACAAATGAATAATCACTACTCTAAATATGGTCTTTATGGCATTTTTCTATCGAATAAAACATTTATTTTTAAAGCTTATAGACCTTAATTGAAAAATTACCCATTGCATAGTCCAACTATACTATACTATATCCTCAGCCACTCCTTTACTTCCTCATAAATAGAAAGTAGCTTTGTTTGACAAATTCAGTATAAACTGTATATATGCATTTATTTATTTTGTGAGTTACTTTTGTATGTGTTATTTTAAGCCCTCCAATACCTTTCCTAGTATAGAAATGAAACTTGAACTTACATCTCTGTAGTTATTGGCTAAAGACTTGTAATCCTTTTCTAATAATAGACACCAGAGTGGAGATAAGGGCGCTCTGGTGGAGGTGGATAGCTGGTTAGATGGATGATAGTGATGAGGAGGTACTTCTGGCAGCACTTTGGTTAGAGGAAAAGCAACTCTTAAGATATAAAAAAGGAAAATAAAAGCGCCTCTAAGTGCAGTATGCAAAATTTAATAAAGTGCACAAAGTGTTAAAAGCACTTACAAAATCGTTGAGTGTTAAAAGACATGAAAAAATCAGGAGTCCTCATCTGTGGCAGAGAGCAGTGTAGAGCCGTCCGGCAGCTGTAAAGCGTTCTCATACGTGTTGGAGAGAGGAGGCAGCAGGGAAGCCTATATTCACTGCGGGACACACAAGGCAGATGGGGTCAGTGGAGAGAAGGGTAACACGCTTCGGAGCATGTGCGGCTCCTTCGTCAGGGGTCTGTTTAGTCCAGTGTCTGACTTATCTTCCCCCATTGCCTGTTGGGGAATTGGTATCTAGATTGTCTGTATGATACCTCCTCAAAGGCTAGCGTTATATCGTTAGGTCCATATTAGATGCTGTGGTAAGCTCTGTATAGCATATTTTTTTTTATCTTTGATGTAAATTGTCGGGGTAAAATTTATGATTTTGTGTGTACTGTCAAAATTATTTTCCAACCTTTCAGATATTCCACTCCAAAGACATGCTTGTAGGTTAATTGGATCCTGTCTAAATTGTCCCTAGTATGTGTATGTATGAATGGGAGTTAGGGACCTTAGAGTGTAAGCTCCTTGAGCGTAGGGACTGATGTGCATGTACAGTGTATATGTAAAGTGCTACGTAAATTGACGGCGCTATTTAAGTACCTGAAATAAACAAAATATTCCCTTGGTGCTCTTGATGAAGCAGTTGAGAACTGGAAAACGTGTTGGAAATTACCAGTATCTGTATTGGTTTTAATATTTGTTTATGATTACATGTGTAGAATTTATATGGTGACTAGGTTTTAGTCTACCATTTATTTTAACGTTATTGGATAAATACATTATTTTATCTGAGTTGTTGACTTTAGTATGGTGCCTCAAAAGTCCCTCTATTTCTGACTTCTTTTGAAGGCAATCCTTCTAATAATGTTTCAAACATTCAGAAAGCCGAGAAAGCATTGTTACTCCTCGGCAGGATGTCTGTTACTGGCAGGATCATTAGGTGAAAATAAAAGGAAAAATAGCCTGAAAATAGAGCTATAATGCAGACAATACATCTTAAGACTTATAAACTGCAGTGCATTACATTTTCCATCTTTTATTAAGATACACTTTATTACCATCCTTCTTTTGTACATCTGCTCCACTATTTTCTTTTGTATATACAGAGCTGAGGAAGGTATTTAGTAGATTCTCTTTTTCTTTGTCCCCAGCATCTTGTAAAAGGCCTACTTATTCAGATTTACTATTAATATATTTAAATAAAACATTTTAAAGCATATTATATGAAAATCTTGATCTGTAACAGTAATCTCACTGCCATTTACGGGATCTGGAAAGCATTCAGTCTCGCTTGGTTGTTGGTACATTCTTTGGGACCAAGAATGCTACGATTTCTGAAAGGCTGACCTTGGCAGTCAGATATCTTTTTTTTTAAATACATGTAACTATGGGGCATTATATTACTTTTCTTCAGTTCCACATCAGTACATTTTTTTCTTTTTTTACTACTGCAGCGTTTTTATTTCTTGACAATGTTAACCTTTTTAACTTGACAAGGATCAAGGCCATGCAGAAAACCGTTTAATGATTGTACAATACGCATGAATATCAGTGAACCATTTTTACCAATGGTTGCTTCTGATATCTCCCGCAGAACAAAAGAACTTCGACCCACTAGTTGCCTTCTATAATTGCTACACTTACATAAAGACATCACACACAGACTGGGTGTAATTGTTTTCATAATTGCCAGTGCTGCAACCTCCTAATCCTATTCATCAGCCAGACAACGAAAGCCAGTCACTACATAATTCAGCGACATACCTTGATGTATCACTATTGATGCCTACAGATTTCTGCATAAATAACTGATCTTTTGCATGAAGTGTTTTTGTGATATAAAATAAAATGTGCAATATATTTATGTAACAGTTAAGGTGTGAATCTTGAAGTGATAAAATTAGAAAATAAATATTATTATTATTATTATGCAGGATTTATATAGCGTCAACAGTTTGCGCAGCACTTTACAATTGAGGCTGCATTCACACCTGAGCGTTTTCAGCTTGTAAAACACTCATTATCTCAAAAGTTCCAAAACACCCAACAAGCAAAATCCCATTCATTTAAATGGCCCCTGTTCACATCTGAGTGTTTTGTCACCTGAAGCAAAACGCCTGAAGTTTAAAAAAGTACATGAACTTCTTTTTTGGCAGATTCCAGGGATTTTTATGCTTTTTACATTGGTAACTTTTTGACCTGTACAAAAACACTGCAAAATCTCAGCAAAAAAGCGCGACAAAAAAAACACGGTAAAAATCACAGCAAAATTGTGGTAAAAACATGGGACTTTCTGCCTGAAAACAATACGCTCAGGTGTGAATGCAGCCTTAAAGGGAGACAATACAGCAACAATTCAATACAACAGGGTGGAAGGGCCCTGTTCCTGCGAGATTACAATCTAAGAGGGGAGGGCTGGTGAAACAAAAGGTAGTAACTGTAAGGGATGAACTGATGAGGGAAGTAGAAGATTTGTTTATTAGCTGAAGGCAGGATAGGCTTCCCTGAAGAGATGAGTTTTCAGGGATCGCCTAAAAGTGGACAGAGTAGAAGATAACCAGACAAATTGGGGTAGTGAGTTCCAGAGGGCCGAATGGAAGAGGCTGGGAATCTAGGATGGAAAAGGACTTGGGGGTCCTAGTAGATGATAGGCTCAGTAATACCATGCAATGCCAAGCTGCTGCTAACAAAGCAAATAGAACACTGGCATGCATTAAAAAGGGGATCAACTCCAGAGATAAAACGATAATTATCCCGCTCTTCAAGACTCTGGATGGGTTCTGGGTACCAGACCTCAGGAAGGAAGTACTGGAAATGGAGCAAGTACAAAGAAGGGCAACAAAGCTAATAAAGAGCCTGGAGCATGTTAGTTATGAGGAAAGGTTGCGAGCACTGAACTTATTCTTTCTGGAGAAGAGACGCTTGAGATGGGATATGATTTCAGTTTACAAATACCATACTGGTGACCCCACAGTAGGGATAAAACTTTTCTGCGGAAGGGAGTTTAATAACACAAGTGGCCACTCATTAAAATGAGAAGAAAAAAGGTTTAACCTTAAACGACATAAAGGGTTCTTTACTGTAACAGGCAGTGGTATCAGTGAGGAGCATTAAAAAAACTATTAGATAAGCACCTGAACAACTACAACATACAAGGTTATACAATGTACTGACATATAATCACACATATAGGTTGGACTTGATGGACTTGTGTCTTTTTTAACCTCACCTACTGTGTAACTATGAGGCTCTGGAGAAGTCCTGGAGAGGAGCAAAGGAGGAGAAGATAAGGGAGCTAGAGAACAGGAGGTCTTGGAAGAAGCGGTTTGGGTGATATTTGGAGTTAGGATTAGTGATATAGCTTGGGGCAGAGTTGTAAATGGCTTTGAATGTTATTGTTAGCGTTTTGAATTGTATTCATTTAGCAATGGGAAGCAAGTGAAGGGATTGGCAGAGAGGGGTGGTGGACACTGAATAGTTGGTAAGGTGGATGAGTCTGGCAGCGGCATTCATGATAGACTGAAGAGGGGATAGCTTGCAGAGAGGTAGGCCAATGAGGTGGGAGTTACAATAGTCAAGGCGAGAGATAACAAGGGAGTGAATAAGTTGCTAAGTGGTTTCAACAGTTAGAAAGGAGCACATTTTGGAGATGTTACAGAGGTAAAGTCTGCAAGATTTGGACAGCTATTGTATTTAGGGCTGAAAGGACAGGTCAGAATCCAGGAATACATCTAGCACCGTGGCATGAGGGGAGAGACTGATATTTTTATTATTGATCTTGATGGAGAAGTCAGGGAAGGGGGCACAGGCCGGAGGAAAAATTATGAGCTCAGTTTTAGAAAGCTTGAGTTTGAGGAAGTGGTGTGACATCCATGCTGATATGGTGGTTAGTAAGTTATTAATGGGACAGGAGACAGAGGGAGTGAGGTGAGGAGTAGAGAGATAGAGTTGTGTGGCATCATCATAGAAATGGTACTGAAAGCCATGAGAGTTTATTAATCAACCAAGGGAGGAGGTGTAAATGGAGAAGAGGAGGAGTCTGAGCACAGAACCTTGAAGTACCTCTACAGGAAGAAGAATGGAGAGGAAGAAACAGAGTTATAGGTAACATTGAAGGAGCAGTGTGATAGATAGAAGGAGAACCAGGAGAGAGCAGAGTTTTGAAGGCCAAGAGTACAGTATCAAAGGTTGCAGAGAGGTCTAGTAGTATGGGTATGGTGTAGTGGCCATTGGTTTTAACAGTTAGTAGCAAAAGAAGCAAAACACATGCAATGATGATATGTTACAGGTTCTAACATTTTTTCTAAAACTTTCAGAAATTAATAGAATCTACAGGGGGACTATTTATGCTTTTCCATCTGCCATTTTCATTGTAAACTCCAAAAATTCCACATTGCATCCCACAATACCTCAAAACAATTTTATACTTAAAATAAATAAATAAAACTTAGGTTGATAGTTGATTAAAACCATAGTTTAAAATAAAGGGTCAGTTCTTTTATTGATTTTGTGGGTGCCAGTGGATTCAATTATTCATTGGTTCCTTTAGGTGGCCTTTTTTCTTTGTCCATGTAGGGCAAAGTAAAAGAGTAATTTGATGTATCCCCAACTCTAGAAACCTATATTCACCTTTCCTTTCAATTTACTGCTATGTATCAGTGAGAACGTGACTCGCCATGATGTAATGTTGAGACTTCATGATTTGCCCACATAGTGCAGGAAACAAACATTCTTTACCCAGTTCTAGAAAATCAGTAGTGGGGAAAGGTACGTACATCCAGCTTTGGGAGAATAGAGAGGTGAGGTATGTGACCCTTTTATTTTCCCCTGCATGGACAAAAGCAGGAATCTGAGTTTGACTTTATTTCTTTATTGAGCTGCTATTAAACTATTTCTGAATGGAATAGTGAAGGGTTAGAACCGTTGGCGAGTCCCAGACTGACTCAATATTTTGGTTCTGATGAACAGTGTCACAGGAATAAAAGTAACAGGGTAAATTTTCCAATGGGTACAACCAGCATGACCTAAAGTGAGGGGCCATGACCTAAAGCCTGTCCAGGAAGTAATGCAGAAGTAATGGAGCAGTGTTTATTTAACAGCCATGAAGAGAGTGAGGTAACGTGTAAAATAAATGGAAAGCTGTTTTATTTTTGCAAAAAAACTTAGAAAAAAGATTAGAAAATTTAGAAAAAAAAAAAAAAGTTAACTTAGTATATCACTTTAGAAAAATAGCACTGCATATTAAAAGTTTCTCAGTAAGTAAACAATGAGTAAATAGATCCAATGATCACATATTTTAAGTCCATGTATGTATTACACAACTTTTACCACTTAAACTGCATTATATTTCAAAGTACGAATAATAACCAGTGGCAGAGAAAAATAAGTATCACACTCTATGGAAGGCCTTTTTAGAGCTGTTATCACAATTCTGCATATATAAGTAAAGCTGCTTTTAGTGAGAATTTGAAAATTCCATGATTCAGAAATCCAGAGTCTGTATATGAAGGGAGTATTTTAAATAAAAGGCCAGTACATAGTTACAGAAACAGTCAGGTTGAAAAAAGCCCATCGTAGAGAAAGGATCAGGGGTAGATAATATGACGGTCACATGCTTAACATTTTGTGGCAAACCTGCTTTGTAACAAGCTAAATATATAGAACTAAGGTACCATATTTTTTAATGATAGAAGAATGCCACAAAGATCACATGATCTTTTTACATGGTTTCAGATTTAACCCTGTCATGCAAAATATACAATAATATGGGGGAGTGGAATGTTATTGTTGAATCTAATTTAGTTGCCAAATTACAGATTTTGTGATCTGCAAAACTAATCCAAAATGTAAATTCAAATTTTTTCATTAAGCTGCCTAGGTGACCTTTGCTTGAAAAAAAAATAATGTAGTCCATTTTATTTTACTTTATTTTGAATGTGTTTTTTTTTATTTATTTTTTTTGAGGAGTGTGAGTCTGGCAGGTTTATGGTTTATTTTATTAAATTTTTCTTTGACTTTTTTACTTATTTTTATTTTACTTGTTTTATTCTTATTTTTGCACTGTCCTTTTTTTCTCCTTTCTTTCTTTTTTGTTGTTCTGACTTCGACCTGAGATTGCAGCATGCTTGATGCAGGGCAGTGTCCAAGATACTACTAAAAGCCCAACTCTAGCCAAATTAAAGAAGAGGTAAAAAAAAAAAAAAAGCCAGGTATTTTTTTTTTTTTATCTGTGACTCTATTGGAAAGATTTACTCTGTCCTTGTGACTTCTGTAAAATAAATAAAGGAGTCAGAAGTGCTAACCTCTTTGCTATACTAAAAAATGTGTGTTTGTTTTTATCCATTTTTATCCATTTTGTCCATTTGTCAGCTTTCTTATCACATCCTTTCCTTTTTAACCACAGTATATATATGTCAAAGTAGGGAAGCAGTTATATCGGGATCATGGTTGAGGCTACAACCATGATCCCAGTGTAATTTTTTCGAGCCGGTGATTCTCTTTCCAAGTAAAAGTATTTAGAACGGCTGGGTAATCACTGGAATACTTTTACAGGTGGTGGAAGAGGGTCCCACCCAACTCCCACCGCCACCATTACTGGCCTCTCCAGAGTGATCGGGAAGCCCAGCAATGATGCGGCCGATGGCATCCATGTCCGGCCTCATAGTGAGAGGAACTGAAATTGTCCTACTGTGTGAGGTCAGAACCCGACAAGCGACAACTATTATGTCACTTCCGGTTCCGGCTCTGTGTTTACTGGTTGCATAGCGGCCAGTAAATGAGTCGATCAGACCAATCTGTTCTGATCGGCTGCATTGATAGACCCCCCATCTCTCCAAGATGTACCTGTCATTGCTATTGCTGTCAAAATGAATGTTTAGAGTGATACTTTTTATTTATTTTTTTAAATCACTGAAAAAATAAAATAAATAATAATAAAAAAAATTCATGCATCCTAGTCACCCTGTGCTCACATGCAGTGGCGAACGCACACGTCAGTCTCGCAGACACATATGTAAACAGTGATCTCACCATACATGCAACACGATCATCAGAGCAATCATTTTAGCACCAGATCTCAGTGTAAATCAACTGGTAAACTCTAAAGGCTTTTAAAGCATCACCTATGGATAATTTAGAGTACCGTTGTGTGTTACCATTCCATGCACAGTTTAAAGGTATGACATGTTAGGTACCTATATACTGTTTTTTTTTTATTATTGAATAAAGTGTATTTTTTCCGCCAAAAAAATACAGTGTGACATAAAATATTGCATTATTCTGCTTACAATATATATATATATATATATATATATATATATATATATATATATATATATATATATATATATAAAATGTTTGGGGGCTCTAAGTAATTCTCTAGTAAACAAAGTAGATTTTCACATGTATGTGAAAAGTGTCAGATTGGACTGGTATTCTAGTGGTTAAAATAAACTTGTTGAACTTGGCGTTATGTTATGCTTAATTTGTCTTGTCTCCTGCATACTGTTACTGGTCACCCTGTGCCCTGTATTGGCTGCTTATTGACGTGCACTCTGATGTCATATTTGTGTCTTCTGATTTTGATAAATAAAAACGTTATTGTAAAAAAAAAAAAAAAAAAAAAAAAACTTGTTGAAAGACAAAAGGCCTCCAAGAGGACAAAAGAAAGAAGATTGTGTATTACAGAGTGCGTTGATGGAATATTATGTGTTAACTGAAAGAAAAATATTACTCGTATATACAAGGTTGGTCTTGTAAAACTCAAAGACAACCTTAGATCGCACTTGTGGTGAATTTATCTGTTTTCTCATAGACCTTCAGCTGAGGGCCGCTCTTGATGCAGAAGTAGTAAGCATTGTAGACTTTAAGATGTCCTTGTTTGACATTATCAATAATGTCTAGGTGAAGACATGCCCCTATGTGGAAGAGGTTCTAAGTATTTCGTAGAATTTTAGAGAAATAACTTTAAGAGTGTAACACATTTAAATACAAAATTCACTTTTCCAGTTGTATAAAAATATAAAAAAAATGTTAATTAATAAATGAACTATTACAGAAGAAGGAAAATAGTAATGCAAAGAATAGATAATAATGTCAAAATCTTTAAAAAGAAGAGCATACTTTGTGTATATCAATGTAAAGGATTTAAGAATGAAATGTAATAAAAATCTAAAATATGTTTATTAGAAAAATATAACAAAAGAAGGAAAATAATAATGCTAGGCATAAGGTATAGTAAGGTTTAAAGAAGAAATTTCTTTGTGTGTCTATGAGTATGTCTGCATAGTCCTAGAATATACAAGATGTATCATGTACCTTGAGTCACCTTGTCTACCTTGTGCTGCACAAACAGTAGGATAGTCTACTTTTTGTCTACTATGTGATAGAATGTTACTGCTTATACAGTATCAGTCATTTGTAGACATGTGCACACTGAAATATTTTGTTTCGGAATTTCGTTTTCGTCTGAAAAATAAATAAAGTTTGTTACTTTCGAAATTTGTTTTTATTTATTTCATTTCGTAAAAAAAATGCATTAGTCCGAAAATCCGAAATAATTAAGGTCGAATCTGTCATTGAAGGCTTATGGTGTCTGTCTAATGTTCTAAGAAGATTCAACGGAGCAGCTAAACTGTACGATGCCGCAATCGTACTTTTCCAGTCAAATGTTCCGCCTACAAGCTATAGTAGAATTCTAATGTTGTATGACACTAGTAATAATTATATTTATTAATTATTATTACTAGTCAACTAACATTAGAATTCTTCTATAGACTATGGATGGAGCATTTGACCATAAATGTCGGCTCGTGGCGACTGCTTCTTCGAATCTTCATGTCAGATCTTTTCTTGGACAAATAGAGTTAGGTTAGGCACATTCAACCTTTTTTTGCTATTGTCTCTATAATGTCGAATCTTTTCTCTCTATGTCGAATCTTTTCTCTATGTAGAAAAATCTTGGACTAATAGAGCTAAGGTTAGGCACATTCGACCACAGGTTCGATGGACACAGATCGCTATTGTCAGCATCATATCGAATCTCCTATCTATATCGAACTGTTGTTGCAACGACAAGGAAAATAAAGCATTTGTTTATGTCGGATCTTTCGGTTTTCAGATTCTGCACCTTCGTTATCGTTTGTTAAAACAATAACAAAACTACCCAAAATTCGGACAAAAATGCATTCGGATGAAAACGAATGTACATGTCTAGTCATTTGTATTAAACATTATCAAAGTGGTTCTAAAGTCTAAACATTTTTACCTTGATGCATTCCCTGCATTCAATTAAAAAATGTTCAGGTAGTAACCCCTTACCCTCCCCCATACTAACCTGTGTCCTTGCTCATTGCAGTGATGTGGCCATATATAGTGGCTCTCCCAGCTCTCACAGACTTTGCTGAGGCAGCATGAGCCATTGGCTCCTCCTGCTGTCCGGAGTAGCCACACTGTCTCTTTCTATGGATACAAGCACTGCAGGTCGGGAGGAAACCCGTAGGTGGTACCCAATAGGAAGCAGCTTCAGCTTCTATTGGGGAACCGAGGAGAAGAGCAGCCAGGAGCGCCAACAGGGGGACTCAAGAAGGGGAGGATCAGGGCTGCTCTGTGCAATCCCATTGCACAGAGGTGTTAAGTATAACATGTTTGTTAATTTTACAAAAAATTCACTTTAAATACACTTTAAAGTACAACCAATGGCTTCTTTATGACCAAAAAGGTATACTTTATTCATGTCGCTGTACAGCAGCCCTACGATAAAAAAGTCAGCATATCTGCATTTTATTGCAGCATGCTGCAAAGTTGCAGTACGAATGGAGCACACAGAAAACAATTGTGAAGCCCCATACACACTATCAGATTTTCTGCTGAGTTTTTTCCTTCAGATTTACCAAAACCTTATAATATGAGGTCAAACCTTAACAGTTTGAATGGGGGTTATTTACGAATGCAAATCCACTTTGCACTGCAAGTGCACTTGAAAGTGCAGTCGCTCTAAATCTGAGGGGTAGATCTGCAATGAGTGGAAGCTCTGATGATTTTATCATCCAATCATGTGCAAGCTAAAATGCTGTTTTTTATTTTCCTTGCATGTCCCCCTCGGATCTACAGGGACTTTACTTTTAAGTGCACTTTCAATGCAAAGTGGATTTTCCTTTAGTAAATAACCCCCAATGTGTATGCAATCAGGCAGGCCCTTGCACTGCATGGTTTTGGTAAATCTCAAGGAAAAACTCAGCAGAAAATTTGATAGCGTGTATGGGGCTTTACGGTGCAGTAAAATGCCTGTCACTGCACCATGTGTGAATTCAGCCTTAATTGCTGCATATACAGTAAGTGGTCATGACTTTGAAATCTTTGAAATATGTAGAATGATATTGTATCAATGGTAAACGGTCTAAATACGTATTTACAGGTGTCTTAAAGTGGTTGTAAAGTATGACTTTTTTATCTTAATTCATTCTATGCATTAAGATAAAACACTTTGTGTGCGGCAGCCCCCATTAGCCCCCCTAAAGCCCCGTACACACGAGAGGACTTATGTCCGACAGACTTCCGAAGGAGTTCTGCCGGAGTTCCGACAGAGTTCTGACGGACTTTTCGACTGAGCGGACTTGGCCACACACAATCACACCAAACTCCGACGGATTTGAACGTGATGACGTACGACTGGACTCGAATAAGGAAGTTCATAGCCAGTAGCCAATAGCTGCCCTAGCGTCGGTTTTAGTCCGTCGGAATAGCATACACACGAGCAAATTTTTCGGAGGGACCGGGTCCGGCGGAAAAATTTGAAGCATGTTCCATTTTCTAAAGTCCGTCAGACTTTTGCGAATCAAAAGTCCGTTGCAGCCCACACACGATCGAATAGTCTGACGGAATCATTCCGTCGGACTTTGGATGTTGAAAAGTGTGTACGCGGCATAACACTTATCTGAGGTCCATCTAGATCCTGCGATGCTGCAGGAGTACCTCCACTGCCAGGGACTCCCCTCCTCATTGGCTGAGATAGCAGCATCGTGCCATTGGCCCCCACTGTTCTCAATCAAAGTCACTCAGCCAATGAGGAGAGAAAGGGGCAGGGGTGCTCCGTGTCAGAATGGACACAGGAAGCTACAGCTGAGCTTATGTGCCCCTATAGCAGGCTTCTTGCTGTGGGGGGCGCGCAACAGAATGGAGGGGCCCGAAAAAAGAAGGATCGGGGCTGCTTTGTGCAAATGCATTACACAGAGCAGGTAAGAATAACGTGTTTGTTTTTTATTAACTAAAGAAAACACGTGACTTTATCACTTTAAGTACTATGTATTAACCTGTATGCCCAGATTAATGACGTTACAGCATATATAAACCTAAAACAAAAATGCAATATTTATGCAGCTTAAAAATCTTTTGAAGTGATGGCTATCTTTATTTTCAGCTTGTTATCCAGCCAGTAACACATCTCCTGTTAAGTGACTACAATCATGCTTCTACTGTAGCATGAGCAGCATTGTCAACCTGTCAGGAGAGTAGTGTTAGAAGTACTATTACATTTAGATGGACCAATAAAAAGCCAAAAAACATTCATACACTTGTCGATTTTCATTTGACTTTTTTTTTTATCCTACCCATATAGTAAGGGACACTTTTCTTGTAGGCATAGAGCATGGGTTATGTGTGGCCTACCTTCAAATGATTGGATAGTGGTCACAAACTTTGTGAAGGCTATCCATAGTGAAAGGAAGACAAAACACATGGAGCTCCACCGACTGATTACAGATGTATCAAATGGAAAGGCCTTTTTATTTAATAAATCTACAGTCCTGACAGCGCTCCTTTGGTTTTTTGCTCCTTTTACAGATACCAAGTGAATCCATCACTTTACATGGCAGCTGCAACCATCATTTGTTACACAGATTTGTTAATTGACTTCCAGTGACTCCCAATTTATGACTTCTTGATGTGGTGTTGCCACCAAAAAAAAAAAATTGCTTAAAATTCATAAAAAAAAAAAAAAATAATTTGATTTTTTTTTTTTTACTCACCTCTAAATGCCTGTTGCTAGGGGGTCCCTTGTAGTCTGCCTCCTTCATTGTCCGGGCTGGTAACATCAATTCCCCTCAGCGCCGTACAGTTATCTGGAACCTGTCACGTGTCCCAGATGACTGTGCTGCGTATCACGGAGCAGAGCAGGGAACATGGGGGGGCTTCGTTCCCCCACATCGCTAGACCCTGGGACAGGTAAGTGTCCGATTATTAAAAGTCAGCAGCTGCAGTATTTGTAGCTGCTGACTTTTAATTTTTTTTAAGGGGGCACCCCACTTTAATGAGTTTAATTCTTGAGACTTTTATTGTTGAGCCCCATTATATATATATATATATATATATATATACAGTGGTGTGAAAAAGTGTTTGCCCCTTCCTCATTTCCTGTCCCTTTGCATGTTTGTCACACTTAAGTGTTTCGGAACATCAAACCAATTTAAACAATAGTCAAGGACAACACAAGTAAACACAAAATGCAATTTGTAAATGAAGGTGTTTATTATTAAAGGTGAAAAAAAATCCAAACCATCATGGCCCTGTGTGAAAAAGTGATTGCCCCCCTTGTTAAAACATACTATAACTGTGGTTGTCCACACCTGAGTTCAATTTCTCTAGCCACACCCAGGCCTGATTATTGCCACACCTGTTCACAATCAAGGCATCACTTAAATAGGAGCTGCTTGACACAGTAAGGTCCACCAGAAGATCCTTAAAAGCTACACATCATGCCGAGACCCAAAGAAATTCAGGAACAATTGAGAAAGAAAGTAATTGAGATCTATCAGTCTGGAAAGGGTTATAAAGCCATTTCCAAAGCTTTGGGAATCCAGCGAACCACAGTGAGAGCCATTATCCACAAATGGCGAAGACATGGAACAGTGGTGAACCTTCCCAGGAGTGGCCGGCCGCCCAAAATTACCCCAAGAACGCAGCGACGACTCATCCAAGAGGTCACAAAAGACCCCACAACAACGTCCAAGGAACTGCAGGCCTCACTTGCCTCAGTTAAGGTCAGCGTTCATGCCTCCACCATCAGGAAAAGACTGGGCAAAAATGGCCTGCATGGCAGAGTTCCAAGGAGAAAACCACTGCTGAGCAAAAAGAACATCAAAGCTCGTCTCAATTTCTCCACAACACATCTTGATGATCCCCAAGACTTTTGGGACAACATTCTGTGGACCGATGAGACAAAAGTGGAACTCTTTGGAAGGTGTGTGTCCAAGTATATCTGGCGTAGAAGGAACACTGCATTTCATAAAAAGAACATTATACCAACAGTAAAATATGGTGGTGGTAGTGTGATGGTCTGGGGCGGTTTTGCTGCTTCAGGACCTGGAAGACTTGCCGTGATAAAAGGAACTATGAATTCTGCTGTCTACCAAGAGATCTTGAAGGAGAATTTCCGACCATCTGTTCGTGTACTCAAGCTGAAACGAACTTGGGTTCTGCAGCAGGACAATGATCCTAAACACACCAGCAAGTCCACCACCGAATGGCTGAAGAAAAACAAAATGAAGACTTTGGAGTGGCCTAGCCAAAGTCCTGACCTGAATCCTATTGAGATGTTGTGGTATGACCTTAAAAAGGCCGTTCATGCTCGAAAACCCTCTAATGTAACTGAATTAGGACAATTCTGCAAAGATGAGTGGGCCAAAATTCCTCCAGGATGCTGTAAAAGCCTCATTGCACGTTATCGCAAACGCTTGGTTGCAGTTGTTGCTGCTAAGGGTGGCCCAACCAGTTATTAGGTTTAGGGGGCAATCACTTTTTCACACAGGGCCATGATGGTTTGGATTTTTTTTCACCTTTAATAATAAACACCTTCATTTACAAATTGCATTTTGTGTTTACTTGTGTTGTCCTTGACTATTGTTTAAATTGGTTTGATGTTCCGAAACACTTAAGTGTGACAAACATGCAAAGGAACAGGAAATGAGGAAGGGGGCAAACACTTTTTCACACCACTGTATATATATATATATATATATATATAAAATTACCCCCCGCAGTTCTTCACACATTCACCCTATGCCACTAGTCATCTTAACGCCATATAATTACCCCCACACCTGTCCATAGTGAATGCTTATTTAACCCCACCCACTTCATGAGACTACCTTTTTTTGCTAGTGTCCTTACATGATGGACCTCACCTCCTTTAGAGAAATTTATTCCTAACCAGTTGTTTATTCTTTGGAAACTTCTATCTAGATTTGACAGTTTTTCACCCTTGGCTATCTATCAGTGTCTGGATCAATAGCCCACTGCGTTTAACCACTTCAGCCATGGAAGGTTTATCCCCTTTCATGACTGTGGCACTGTGTAATTTTAACTGACAATTGCGTGGTTGTACGATGCTGTACCCAAATAAAATTGATATTCTTTTTTCAAATAAAGCTTTCTTTTGGTGGTATTTGATCACCTCTGCGGTTTTTATTTTTTGTGCTAGAAACAAAAAAAGACCAAAAATTTTGAAAAAAAAAAGCAATATTTTTTACTTTATGCTATAAAACATACCCAATAAAAAACATGTAAAAAGTCAAATTTCTTCATCAATTTAGGCCAATATGTATTCTGCTGCATATTTTTGGTAAAACAAAACCCAATAAGCGCATATTGATTGGTTTGCGCAAATGTTATAGCATCTACAAACTATGGGATATACTTATTGAATTTTTATTTATTCTTTTACTAATAATGGCAGTGATCTTGCGACATTTCAGCAGACAAACCTGACACTAAGGGTGCTTTCATACTGAGGCGAGGGTGCACTAGGGATAAAGCACCGCTAGTTTTAGTGGCAATGTACTGTCATTTTAGTGACGCTTTTCCGCCATTAATGGGGCACTTTTAACCCCCACTATCGGCCGAAGAAAGGTTAAAGGCAAGAGTGTTGCAGCGCTGTTGAAGCACTTTGCAGGTGCTCCAAAAGTGCTGCCCAGTCATTTCAATGGGCAGGGTATTTTAGGAGAGGTGTATACACTGCTCCCAAACAGGCCCAAAGATGCTGCTTGCAAGACTTTTCAGAATATCCCAAAAGCGCACAATCCTAGCGTGAAAGCACTCGAGCTTTCACACTGAGGAAACATGAGAAGCGCTTTTTCAGGCACTTTACAGACGCTATTTTTAGCGCTAAAATGCCTGAAAAGTGCCTCAGTGTGAACGGGGTCTAAGTGGCACTTTTTGGGGACCAGTGACATTAATACAGTGATCAGTGCTAAAAAAAGCACTGTCACTGTACTAATGACACTGCCAGGGAAGGGGTTAACATCAGGGGCAATCAACGGGTTAAATGTGCTCCTAGGGAGTGCTTTCTAAATGTGTGGGAGGTGCTTTGACAGGGGGAAGACAGAGATCCATGTTCTTGCTTAGCAGGAACACAATATCTCCATCTTTCCCTCTCACAAAAAGGTGTTCTGCCTTGTTTACACAGGCAGACCGCTGTTCTGCCTCTCCTGAGAATGATCCATCCACCGGGCCTGCTGATTGGCTCCCGCTATGTCCAATCACAGCGGGGTCACTGGTGTTGAGTGCGTGCGCCCCAGTGCAAAAAATCATATACAGGTACGTGATTTCACGCAGGAGGGTCGCCCTACCGCTGTATGTATGCGTGGGGTGGTCCAAAACTGGTTAACCTGGGGACGGTGCCCAGACCCTACTGTGTGGAACTGGCCTGTAATGTTTGCCTCCAGCACTGGATCCTGCATTGGGCACTTACATTGGCACATTGTTGCAATACATGTAGTTAACTGCAGAGTGCTATACCGGTCCAAGGTGTTTCAAAATGTTTGATTTATTGTCTAATTCAGTGATGGTGAGCCTTTGGCACCCCAGTTGTTTTGGAACTACATTTCCCATGATGCTCACCTACACTGCAGAGCACATGAACATCATGGGAAATGTAGTTCCAAAACATCTGGAGTGCCAAGGTTCGCCATCACTGGTCTTATTGTTCGTGTGGTCAAACTGACAATCATTTTCGACCATAGTGACAAGAAAATTAGAAGAAGCAAGATGGAAAAATGTTTCTCAAAATAACAGTGTATGTGCTTTTTATTCAGGAAAGTCCTTTGTTTCAAAATCAAATGTTAAAAGCAAACTCATTTTTTAAAGCAGTTTCAAATGACATTCGTCAAATCTCTCTAGGCATTATCAAATGTACTGACAAGATTTTTTGTACAAACACATTAGTGTATGGCCAGCTTTACTCCAGCTAACACTTTTTTAAGACATTACACAAAAATGTTTTTCTTTATATAAAGGTTTTAATTAAATGAATAAATCTAATTAATCCTTTTAAGCAGGTAAATGGTTTGTCCAAACTCTCCAACTGCCACTTTTGCTGGACAGCTTAGGCAATTTAAGAAAGTTGAGAAGTAAACATACATACTGGCCATAAGGTAATAAAACTACATGGAGAAAACAAAGACCAATGTGTTATTGCTAATGACAGATTGCATCAAAGATGTCATTTTTTTCTTTCACCCATGGCTCCACTTTACTTTCAATAATGTTTTATTGAAGTATCAAGACAATGTTATACCAGGCACTTTTTAGAACAATAGTGCAAATAATTGTTTAAATTATTGCAACTGTAGCTCCCACCACCTTTAGATGGGTGCTAACAGGTAAAAGTCAGGAGAAATTGGCAGTGCCTTACTGTTCCTTGTTTAGGACTGGTGGGTTTGATCTGGGTTTGGGAGGAGCAGTAGAATAGAGGGGAGTGTGACCACCTGTTCTTTAACCTGGAAGACCTCCCTTGCTTCTCCAGAGTAATGTTCTGGAAAGAAGGCTAGGCAGGGACTGAAGAGCAGGCCGTGTATATGGCCCTGGCCCAATCATTAATTTGTATGGGCAGGGGTGAGACAGACATATATACAGAGGTCACATGCTTCGTAGGAGGAGATGGGAAGAGACTAGGTCGAGAGAGGCTGCACAATGTGACCATCAGGAGCAGGCTCAAATGCCTGGGGTGTCCAAGGCCCCAGAGCTGGAGAGCAGGAACGTAACCGGAAGGCCTGAGGGTTCAGAGACCTCAGAGCTGGATGGTTCAACTCTACAAGCTACACCAGAAACCCTGGTAAAAGAAACCAGGCACCCCGGCTGGGATGGATCATTTCACAGGAACCGGGAAATAGCTGCCAAGCGGACAGAGTAGACCGGGGCCACCTGGACTTTCCTGAACTGGCCTAGGGAGGAATCGCAGGAGGCAAGATAGGCAGGTGAGGCCTGGGACTTGCAGCATTCCTATATACTAGGATATCTTTCAGAGGGGCATTGGCCAGTTCGCCAAGGGAAAGGGTTCTAACTACTCACATGGAACAAGAAGAAGAGGCAGCTCATACTTCCTTGCATCACCAATATACAACATGCTGCAGCAAATGGAATAAATGCTCCTTGTTCAACTGTTGAACTGTGTCTGTTGTTTCTCAAGTGGGGTGGAAGAAACGGGGGTTAAACCAGCAGTACTATAATAAACTACACTAGCAGCTCCCAAGGGAGTAGTGCGCTACACAAACTTAAAAAAAATTTCCTTCAAAAGACCGGAAAGTATAAAAGATCTTGGCGTTAAATAGAAGGATCCCAACCAGTGGCAGCCGCCCCCCTAATCCATGCACCCGGCCCCTAATCTCCATGCAGGGCACCGGACACATGGATTTCAATAGTTTTTTTTTTGTTTTAGCACAGGATTAGAGCCTGAGGCTCTAATTGGTTTAAAAAGGGTGAGCTCACCCACTTGTTTGACATTGGCAAATTAAAATTCACTAATGTCTTCCTGCTTCTCCTCCCGGCCAATCAGGAAGCGGGTCCTGAGACCTGATTTGCCGGGAGTCCAAAGACCCGTTTGGCTGGGGGGAGAAGCGACCCAGGACTCAGGAGGAGATGCAGGGGGGAAGCTGCTGAAGCTGCAACCTGGATGGGGTAAGTTCAGGCACGGCGAGCAAGTAGGCACAGATAGATATTGTATCCATGGATCCCAGGTCAGTCTATTGTTAACTATGATCCAACTCAGTTTACGCTTTACATAATCAAAGGGGAATCATCAACTGCTTACAATATTTAGCTACAGTTATTCTCACTGCCAAAAACAAATATGTAATTAATTTCACCTATTTTTTGGAAACCTCCTCAGGAAACTTTTGAAAATTCACCGGTTTCCGGGGATCTACGGATGTTAAACCCCATCGTGACTACTGGACACTGCCACCAAATATGATACATAGTACCTGTCTGGCCGCAGCGTCTAATGTGGGAGATGTAAAGGGTTGTATCTTCGCTGCTCTGGTCGGGACCAAATACAAGCATAGGAGTCTTTTGTAGTTTGCTTCAATCAATGTTGTGTTCATAGATACCTTGGATAAATCATAGGCAATGTCTTGCCAGTCAGACACATGGCTCCACTTTAAGAATTTGAGACCCACAGGTCCCTGAAACTCTTACTTTCTGGGTTATAACTTTCATTAAATGTATGGAGTTTTTTTTGGTTGGGTTGGAATAGTTTTACAGATTGAATAAGGTAATTTAGCAAATTTCAGTTCGGATTTCAGATTCTGTAAACAAATATTTAAATCTGTCTATTAATTTACTGATATAAAGAGTTGCTTCACAATAAATTATATCTTTTTATCAAAGTGTAGGATTAATGGGGTATATTGGGAATACTAATATAGGGCCAAACATTCAGTTCCAGTAGAAAACATGGAATTAGCGACCTCCTGTACTTATTGTGACGGCGGCATGAACTGCATAGAAACCTTTGCCGCTATGCTGGTTTCAATTTCCCGATACACATACTGACCTGAGAACCCTCCAGGCTCGGTGCAGGGAGATCAGCCTCAGAGGGAATTTGCTTATCTGTAACTGAAACCTTTGACATCATTCTTACTCAGTCGAAACAATTCCACCCTTTTAGTAGGGTGGTATTGACAGAATAAAATAATAAAATATAATGGAGATGCATCACATTACCTTAGCTGCATTTCTCGGAGAAGTGAAGAAAACAGTGTTAATTATGTTACATTACTCACTGGGTTATAAATGTTTCATTATTCATTTGCAGGTAAAGTGTACTGACTTTAATTAAATCTTCTATCTATGCACATTTGCATTTTTGTCATCTTTCAAAGATATTTTTTTATTTTTTTATTTCAAAATGAATACTTGCAATTTATGGCGTGTAAAAATATGTTCTTTTTAAGCCAATGAAACATATGCGTTTTAACTCCCTGTAATACCAAAGCTATTAGTCACTGAACTAATGACATATCCAGAGATAACTGTGTACCGTTCTGCTCAATGCATTAAAGGGAACTAGTACTCCATTTTAATCTTATAAATAAATAATAATAAAGTTCCATCCAAGAACAGAGACCACACGATAACTCCAATCACCTTTATGAGTCAGAAAGGCCTCTTCTGTGTACCTCTCTGATCTGGTTTCACTTTATTACTGAAGCATGACTTAATAGCTAAATCTCTCCAGCTGCCATATAATGTTGGCTTTGCATACAGTACTCTTGATCTTCTTTATTCCATTTTTTTTTAAGTTATTTTTATTGAATTGCAAGGTAAACACAGAACAACTTACAGCCTATTGGACATACCCAGGCTGGTCACTACTATCTAACCCCTGAGACAAAAAAAAAAGAAAAAGAAAACAACCCCCCCCCCAACACACATACATTCACTTGCATGTATGCCTAACAAAACGACTGTATGCTTTACCACCTAAGCAGATCATGCAAAGTAACCTCCAAATGCGCCCATACCCTACAACTTCCTTTGATTGTTCCTAGGATGTATGGTGCAATACACTTCCACATGCTACTCCCTCTCCTCCCCACAGAGTATTAACCTGAGAGTCCAGGGATGTTAATACAGCAGGGATGCCCCCACCTCTTTCCTAATGCTTAATAGAATGGTGTTAATCATCGTTCGAATCCACATTGATGTCCTGCGAATCCGTCCAAATATCCCATATCTTGTGAAATTTGGTGCCACAGCCACGTGACAGGTACGTAGCCTTATACAATGGGAGAGCCGTATTCACTAAGCTCTTCCAGAAATTAATAGAAGGGGCGGCCGAAGCCTTCCATTTGAGTACTATAGATTTACGGGCATAATATAATAACAATCCTAGCAGTATTCTGATCGCCCGGCGTGGAGCCAGAGGCCTGACTCATCCCAGCAGACATATCTCTACAGACAGTGGTACAGGAACGGTGGCTACTCTCAGAATAAATTTGGTCACTTCCACCCAAAAAATTTCGATCTGAGGGCAGCTCCAGAACATGTGAGGGAAATCCGCAGAGTGTGAGTTGCATCTCCAGCAAGAAGCGGAGACAGATGGATAAATTCTGTGGAGATGTGCAGGTGTGTAGTACACCTTGTGTACTATTTTAAATTGTACTAATTTATCTCTAGCTGACACTAGCTGTGAAAATGGATATACTCCCAAATGTCTTCCCAGCCCTCT
Source organism: Lithobates pipiens (assembly GCF_037356315.1). Lineage (NCBI taxonomy): Eukaryota > Metazoa > Chordata > Amphibia > Anura > Ranidae > Lithobates > Lithobates pipiens. Next base: position 596,792 of record NW_027507755.1, on the reverse strand, counting down.
GTGTCTAGCGTAGGGAAATCTACCTCCCACTTTGCCTTAAGGTTAGGGAGTAATGCTTTATATATGTTGGATAGGGGCTTAGATAGAGTGTCATCCCTTCTTTATTACATTTTGAATTGATTTATGAACATCATGTCCAAGGCTAGGTTTTTCACTACGTAACATAGGTCATCTTCCAAGGGGGCATGATCGGAAGGATTGCAGGCCACCTAGGCCACCTAAAATGTATGCTGCCCACTTTGTTTTCTAGACCTACACAGCATATTATCATCCAAACCATCTCCATCCCTTCCTCCTGCACACTACTATGTACATTTGCAGCCCCTGTACCTGCCACCGGCCCATTCAGTGTATCCTTAGTCACTCCCTTATAGTCCATAAGACGATGTTGACCAATTAGAATCCATTTGGTCTGTCCTGGCAGTGCTGGCCCGGGAGGAGAGAAAGCAGCAAAGGTTTCAAGTCCCCAGGCTGGTGGAGTAGCTTGTGGGAGCTCAGAATCATGGTAGATAAGTACAGCAGGGGCTGAGGAGGTGTGGAGGGGGTTAGATGTTAGCCTTTTCTACTAGTCCATCTGACACTTCCCTCTCAAGACAATTCTGCTGCGCAAGGGTATCACTGTTGCTCTTTTATTGATAAGGGAATCACCTTAAGGCAGGATGTGCGTTGCTGGCCAGATTACCTGGTGAATATAAAGAAGAAAAAAAAAGAAAAGCTAAGGCAGCTACAAAATCTAAGAAATCGTAATCTGCAACATATTTCATGTTTGATTTTGGGTTTAGATCTACTCATCAAAGCATCATTTCAACACTATGGCAGCAGGAAGGTAAGTACATATTTCCTTACAGGGTCAGCGCTAATGCACACTTTATATTTAGCAACAGGATCTCTTTAAATCTACAGTACAGGAGTTTGTCTAGCCAAAATTCAAACATGAGCTTTGGATAGACTAACTGTAACCAGTTGGGAGGATGTTGAGTCAGCTTGGTACAGACAAGTTAGAACCAAGAGAGGGATCAGGTGAAGGAACAGTAATCTAATATACAGCATATGTTCAATTCAGCTGTGGGTGCCCCACAGTACTATACAGATGTAATTTAGCCGTATTATTTTAGCATACACTGTGTACAGGGCTTTTTTCTTTTTTTTTTTTGCGAGAACACGGGGAACGCAGTTCCGGCACTTTCAGCACTGAATCTGTTGTTGATGGGGGGGTCTATTGTTGCTGGCTGCAGGGGATCCATTTTACTGCTTTTCTTGTTATCATTGACATACCAATACCAATTACATTTGAACACACAAAATGATACTTGGTTCTGTATTCTCTAAAAGGGGCAGGACTGGGAGGTGGGTCGGGGTTGGGACCAAGGGACGGTACTCAAAGGTGGGTAGGGGCGGAGACAAGGGTTGACTCTGAAAGGGGGAGTTTCTGTACCTATTCTCTGAGGAAAAAAGCCCTGGTTGTGCGACTCTGACTTTAGCATGTACCACATATTCAGCATTTGACAGAACAGAATAAGTAGCGATAAACAGCTTTGTTTTACTGCATAAAAAGCTCTGCGGAGCCCAGTTCATGCACTTTGTCATGTCTCTTTGTTTGATTTTCTTAAGAAGCATAAACTTGCTTTACAATGCCAACAACTAGATAGGCTGTAGTGATTTATTGGGAGTACAAAAACAGAATCCACACAACAGTGCCAGCCTTCTCCGGAGTGGCTTTTGCCTGTAACATTTGGAAAAGAAGACAAATAACTTTTGATTTATGAAGTATAATAATATTTACAGCAATATGATTTAGCCTAGCATGGATTGTGGTTGTGAGTTTGCAAATCTCAATCCTGTCTGTTTTTGCTTTACAAAATTAAAAGAAGGAAATGAATTGTATTGCAAAAAGCGAGCAAAGACTGTCTGTATAGATTATTTTTTATTAAATGTTTCTGCTACAAAATTAAACGGTTCCCAAATGGGTTGTGTCACATATCCAATCTGCTTCATTCTGAAACAAATAAGCAACTTACACCCCTGGCACATAGGATCAGAGATTGCTTTATAGACTGTGGTGGGTTAGGTAAAGGAGTCAGCTGTCTTTTTGTGTTTTCTTGTTATGTGTGTGAATGTTTGACTTGAAGGTGCACTCCAGTTAAATGTGAACATTTTGCATGTGCTGTCTTCTGTCTCGTATAGGGATTCGTCAAGGGTTCGGAAAATCTTGTTTGAAATTTGACAAGCCTAAACTTAGATGAAAATCCCACTGAAGTCTAAGTGGGGGGAATCTTGGAGTTAAATTAAGGACAATTTAAGACTAATAGTTAAACTACTGTCAAAAAAGTACCGTAATGGGAAACTGAATACTACTATGGTATGCAAGAACACAAAAAATAAAATAAAAATTACAGTGGAGAGATTGTCTTTTTATGTGGTTTTGATAGCAATAGTGAAAATACACAATTATTTTAAATATTCTTTAGGGATACCCTAAAGCTAAATAGTGGTGTTATGGGACAATACAGTTTCACGTACATTAGCAGCAACAGTGCACATTGCCAACACATATTTGGCTGTGAAATCCTTTTTTTTTCTTTTACATTCAGCTTTGTTTACATATAGCAGCAGCACCTCAATCTGATTAATTTCAGATTTTTAAAAAAAGGTACTACAAGAAAAAAGACATTGTATAAGGTTAAACCATGTAGTATTGGTCAGCATCAGATTAGTTTCAATTAGATATATTAGGCCTAACTGGTATTCATCTAAATTTTATTTATTGGGGTACATTAACCTCATCCAGCTTCTTGGATTTGGAGTTATGTTGCTTGGACCTGTTCCAACAGTATTTTATTCATAGTCCCCTAGCTCCTATAGTCTCTGTCCTCTCTAATGGTGCCCATGAATGGCTCATCCATTGGTCAATATATATATTTGTCAGTAATCGGTCAGAGTATATATACTGATATATAGTGGTTTTCCCTTCTATCTATTTGAATATTGTCTGCCTACAAGACATTTCGGACCTATAACTAGGAAAAACAGTGAAAACACATGCAGTGCCTGCATTGGCCCATGCTCTAGCTGTAAAGCACATACAATGCCTATATTGGCCCTACCTCTAGCTGCAAAGTTCATACAATGCTTGTATTGACCCACACTCTAGCTGCAAAATGCATAAAAATGCCTGTGTTGACCCAAGATGTAGCTGGAAAGAACATACAGTGCTTTCATTGGCCCACACTCCAGCTGCAAAGCGCGTACAATACCTGAATTGGCCCAAGCTCTAGCTGCAAAGTTCATAAAAAGCTTGTATTGACCCACACTCTAGCTGCAAAATGCATAAAAATGCCTGTGTTGACCCAAGATGTAGCTGGAAAGAACATACAGTGCCTTCATTGGCCCACACTCCAGCTGCAAAGCGCGTACAATACCTGAATTGGCCCAAGCTCTAGCTGTAAAGTTCATATAATGCCTGCATTGACCCAAGCTCTAGCTGCAAAATGTATAAAATGCCTGCTTTGATCCAAGCTGCAGCTCAAAAGAGCATACAGTGCCTTCATTGGTCCAAGCTCCAGCTGCAAAGTGCATGCAATTTCTACAATGGCCCAAGCTTTATCTGCAAAGCAATTAAAATGTCTACAATGACCCAAACTCTATCTAAAATGAACATACAATGCTTGCATTGACCCAAGGTCTAGCTACAAAGTGCATACAATGCCTGCATTGACCCAAGCTCTAGCTACAAAACATAAACAATGCCTGTATTAACCCACAGTAAGCTCTAACTGTAAAGTGCATACAGTGCCTATATTGACCTAAGGTTTATATGTAAATCACATACATTGTCTATACTGACTTAAACTTGAGCTGTAAAGTGCATACAGGGCCTTTACTGGCCAACAATCTAGACCCAAAGTGCATACAATGCCAGCATTGACCCAAGCTCTAGCTGCAGTGTGCATATAATGCCTGCTTGACCCCAGCTGTAGCTGCAAAGCACATACAATGCCTGCATTGACCCAAGTTCTATCAGAAAATTGCATAGAAATATCTGCATTGGCCAAAGCTTTAGCTGCAAAGTGCATACAATCCCTATAATGACCCAAGCTCAAGCTGCAAAATGCATAAAATGCCTGCATTAACCCAAGCTGTAGCTGAAAAGAGCATACAGTGCCTTCAATGGCCCAAGCTCCAGCTGCAAAGTATGTACAATTCCTGTATTGGCCCAAGCGTTACAGTAGCCCAAGCTCTATCTGCAAAACAAATACAGTTTCTACAATTACCCAAGCTCTATCTGAAAAGAACATATATAAACTCCAGCTGTAAAGGACATACAGGACCTTTACTGGCCCAAAATCTAGACACAAAACACATATAATGCCTGCATTGGCCCAAGCTGTAGCTGCAAAGCGTATGCAAAGTCTACAATGTCCCAAGATGTAGCTAAACAATGCCAGCATTAACCCAAGCTCTAGCTACAGTGTGCATGTAATGCCTGCTAGACCAAAGCTCTAGCTGCAAAGCACAATGCCTGCATTGACCAAAGATGAAAAGCAAATACAATGCCTGCATTGACCCAAGTTATATCAGAAAATTGCATTGAAATGCCTACATTGGCCAAAAATTTAGCTGCAAAGTGCATATAATCCCTGTATTGACCCAAGCTCTAGCTGAAAAATGCATAAAATGTCTCCATTGACCCAAGCTGTAGCTGAAAAGAGCATACAATGCCTGCATTGGCCTAAGCTGTAGCTGAAAAATGTATGCAAAGTCTACAATGTCCCAAGCTGTAGCTGCAAAGCACATACAATGCCAGCATTAACTCAAGCTCTAGCTAAAATGTGCATATAATGCCTGCTTGACCCAAGCTCTAGCTGAAACACACAGACAATGTCGGCGTTGACCAAAGTTCTATCAGAAAATTGCATAAAATACCTACATTGGCCAAAGCTTTAGCTGCAAAGGGCATACAATCCCTGCACTGACCTGACTGCTTGTTGCAAAGTGCATACAATGCCCATATCAGCCTAGGCACTAGCAGCAAAGGGCATACAAAGCCTGCATTGGCCCAGGCTCTAGGTAAAAAGTGAAAACAATTGCTGCATTGATCCATGTTTTTTGCTGAAAAATGCATACAATACCTACAATGACCTAAGCTGTAGCTGTAAAGCACATTCCCGCATTGCCCAAGCTCTAGGTGCATGCCTACTAAGCAGAATAATCAGACGCTCAGAGGAGTCTTGTTTATAGTGTTATAGTATTGTAGCGCTGGCTCCTGATGAGCACATGCTATATGGTTTTTAAAAATTTATATTCCTAAAACCACAGTTGGGTTTTTGGGCTAATTTTGCCAAATTATGGTTTCAGTGCCAGTCTAGCTGGATTGCACCAAGCTCTCCTTGGCTGCAGGTGTTGCTGTCACCGCTAGCAAGTGGTAGAACACAGTCTAGTTGAGGGTATTGAGTACCATCATTGTCTCGGAACCAGCCTAGTGGGAGTGTTTTCCTGCTGTGCATTCCGGGAGGTGGTATTTAAGGTACTGCGATCACGTGCTTCGCGGTGCCGGTCCAGAAGAGATTTTCTGTCTGTTTGGATCTAGTCCTCCTGACCAGCCCCCATGGCCCTCCTGGCATGGGGTGAAGAGCCATGCAATTCCGAGCCTCGGGGTTGGAAAGCCCAAGGCGAAGCAACTGCAGGGACAGGCCTGAATGGATATGAGGCCATAATGATTCAAAGGTGGTCCGGTGCCATCTCATCTAGGGAGAGGCCCAGCAACTGTAGAAGCATCCAGGGGAGGACTCTTCGGGAGAAGGAGCCTGGAGGCTCAGTTGAAGGACACTTTGTGGATCTATATTCATGCGGTATCGCCGGACCGGCTGAGAGATACTGGTACCATATGATAGCTCTCTACATTTTTCTACATCCCTCAGTTACATCCAAGTCTGTGGCAGAGACTTTTATTTCTCAAGTATTCTACATCCAAGTCTGTGGCAGAGACTTTTATTTCTCAAGTGTTCTACATCCAAGTCTGTGGCAGAGACTTTGCTTTACTTAACCGGTTCCCGACCGGCGCACGCCGATGTACGTCGGCAGAATGGCACGGGCAGGCATATTGGTGTACAGGTACGTCCAATCTTCAATGCCGCCCTGCCATCGCGCGTGCGCCCCCGGCTGCACGCTCGCATGCTGGTCGGGACCCCCCTGAGTCCGGTCGCGGGTCCCGCGACTCGATCGCATCGGGCATACCCACGATCGTCTCACGGGGCGGCTGAACAGAGAAATGCCGTTGTAAACAGCATTTCCACGTTCTGCCTAGCAACTAGTGATGCTGATCTCTGCTCCATGTGATTGGAGCAGAGATCAGTGTTAACTAAATGAAAGCCCAGCCCCCCACAGTTAGTAACACACCCCTAGGAACACTTAACCCCTACACTGCCACCCACTGGTTAACCCTTTCACTGCCAGTGTCATTTACACAGGAATCACTGCATTTATATAGCATTGCTGTATAAATGACAATGGTCCTAAAAATGTGTCAAAAATGTCCGATGTGTCCGCCATAATGTCGCAGTCACAATAAAAATCACTGATCGCCGCCATTACTAGTAAAAAAAAATTATGAATAAAAATGCCATAAAACTATCCCCTATTTTGTAAATTATATAACTTTTGCGCAAACCAATCAATAATCGCTTATTACGATTTTTTTTTTACCAAAAATATGTAGAAGAATACGTATCGGCCTAAACTGAGGGAACAAAATGTGTTTTAATATATTTTTGGGGGATATTTATTTAAACAAAAAGTAAAAAATAATGATTTTTTTTCAAAATTGTCACTCTATTTTTATTTATAGCGCAAAAAATAAAAACCGCAGAGGTGATTAAATACCAGCAAAAGAAAGCTCTATTTGTGGGAAAAAAAGGACATCAATTTTGTTTGTGAGCCATGTCGCATTACCGCGCAATTGTCAGTTAAAGCGATGCAGTGCTGAATCGCAAAAAGTAGTCTGGTCTTTGACCAGCAAAATGGTCCGGGGCTGAAGTGGTTAACACCCTGCCGGCTGCTAGGCCTAGTGAGAGGAGGTCTATCCGGAGGTTGTGAGAATCCAGCTGTGAAACGTTTATTCTCTGGATTTTGCAGTTCCACAAGTACCTGAACTTCCTTTCTAAGGCCGCGTACACATGCGCGGACTGTTCGCCCAACTTTGTCCGTCCAACAGTTTCGGCAAACAGTCCGCTCAAAATTAGCATGGACGGACATGGCCACACACGACGGACGAACAGTTTGCTGAAACCGTGCGCGATGACGTGAACGGCACGTACGACGGGACGAAAAATACGACGTCCTATACACTGCATTATAGCTTTCGGCGTGAAAATCCTTTCTGAGCATGCGCGCAACTTTGTTTGACGAACAAGCCTACACACGAGCGGACTGTTCGCTGAAACAAGGTTTCAGCGGACAGTTTTTCGGAAATTCCGAAAAACCTTGTCCGTCAAACTGTCCGCTGAAACTGTCCGCTGAAAGCCCACACACGAGCGGACTGTCCGCCCAAACACTGTTCAGCGGACAAAGTTGGGCGAACAGTCCGCCCGTGTGTACGCGGCCTAACTCTCTACCTTTTATTAAGAAACTGTGTTATGTTCTAGAATAAACAGCCCAAAAGAGGATCCAGTGTCAGTTTCTGCATTTCTTTGGGCCATCTACCACGGGAACCCCTAGACGGAGGCGAGGTCAAGAAAGTAATGCTAAGCCCAACAAAACCAGCAGCTCCTTCGGGGGTCAGTGCTACAGTATATTTACTTTATAAACCCTCATATGTATAAAAGGGGACTAAAGTACATTAACCAGTTGCACATAACTCCGCTACTGTAGACATTTCTCAACTTTTCTTCTGTTTCTTACCTTCTGGGTAAGATGACCTGAGAATATTATTTGCTGAGAGTGAAATGGCTGCAAACAGATTCACACCAAGTGCAATAGGTCATTTTTATGGTTCCTATTTCTTCTCCTGTTATTCCTGGTGATAGAACACTTAGTAAATGGATTGAAAGCCTTTTAACACTAAATAATATCTCTGCAGGAAGTGAAAGTCTGTCATGGTAAGAATTAGAACACAGTTCACCTGGATAATGAATTGCAATTCTTGTAATCAGTAGTTCCTGTGCTCTGAAGTATCTTTCTCCAGAGTTGCCCAAGAACTGTCAAAGAAAAACACATTTAACAATAGAAATATACTGCATAAAGGTAATAAATAGGATTTCACTTGCTCTAGTTTAAAAGTTTGGAATTAGTCTAAAATATGAAGCTCCTAGAAGTTTTATTTTATTTTGATTTATCGAGATAGAGATCGAAAATAGGCCAACTTAATGCTGCAGTCACATTTTGCAAGGAATACATTCTTCTCTGTTATGTTTCCAATTTAATAAGGGGCACACTGTCACAGGTGATAGAACTATACAATGCCATAAGACATTTTTTTTCTCAAACGATTTAGTGTAAGAGCAGTCATAAAATAAATGTGGCCATACTAATGGCAATTATCATAAATTATCTGAATATAGACCTCTTAAAGCTGAAACTTCCATTTAAATATATTCCACATTAGCCACAAAGGATATCATTCCACCATGAGCACCCCAAATGCCTTTGATAACCCAATTATGTTGTAAAAGTAGCAGTGACATCATCACTGCAGAAAGCAGACGTGGGAGGAAGCCAGAAGACTCCACCCACTGAAGGCTACCTGTACAAACCTACAGGAGGGGGCGGATACAAGACCAGTCACCCCGCACAAGGGAGAACAGCTGTGACTACTAGATTATTGAACACATTTGGAAAAAATACACAAATTTTATCAAGATACAAGTAAGAACACACATACCTCTTGTATTTATACAATATTTAATTATCCTTTTGGAAAATCCAATCGTGTGTACAGGAGCTTTACTTAGGTGATTTTGGTTGAATTGTGCATGCAGCTTATTCATTTTAGGGCTGTTGTGCAAAATGTCTTCTCAGAGATAACATTTTAGTTTTATAAATGTGCCTGCAGAGTAAGTCAACCATAATTTTTTGCTTTTTTCACAAGTTTAACCACTTGAGACCCGCGCTATAGCCGAATGACGGCTACAGCGCGGACCTCCTTTGCCAGGACTACGTCTATTGACGTCGTCCCGTGCGCAAGCAGCCTACGACACCCCCTGAGGGGCGCACGCAGCGCACTCTGTGATTGGCGAGTCTATGAGACTCGCCTGATCACCGATCCGAGCAAGGGGTCGATCCCAACCCCTTATCACGTGATCAGCTGTCAGCCAATGACAGCTGATCATGTGATACAACGGAGCCGGTAATCGGCTATTATTCCTCCTCACGCTGACAGCGCGAGGAGAAAAAAAAGAGCCGATCACCGGCGGACGTGATCGGGACATCAGTCCCGATCACGGCCAGCCCTGCCAGTGCCCACCTGCCCCCTGCCAGTGCCACCTCAATAAAATATAAGTGCCCCCCGTCAGTGCCACCCAGCAGTGCCCATAGTGCCACCCAGCAGTGCCCACAGTGCCACCCAGCAGTGCCCACAGTGCCACCCAGCAGTGCCCACAATCTGCCTCAACAAAGGTGCTGCACCCCAGTGCCACATATCCGTGCCCATCAGTGTCATCTACCAGTGTCCATCAGTGCCGCCCATCAGTGCCCAGCAGTGCCACCTATCAGAGCCACCTATCAGTGCCAGCTATCAGTGCCCATCAGTCCCATCTATCAGTGGTACCTATCAGTGCCCCTTAGTGCCACCCATCCGTGCCACCCATACGTGCCACCCATACGTGCCATCTCATCTGTGCCCATCTTTGCCCATCAGTGCCGCCTTATCTGTGCCTATTAGTGCCGCCTATCAGTGCCCACCAATGCAGCCTATCAGTGCCGCCTCATCAGCGCACTTCAATGAAGGAGAAAAATGACCTGTTGGCAACATTTTATAACAAACTATTAAACATGATTTTTTTATTTTATTTTTTTTTTGCATCTTTTTTTGTTTGTTTAGCAAAAAATAAAACTCCCAGCTGTAATTAAATACCACCAAAAGAAAGCTCTATTTGTGGGGAAAAAATTATAAAAATGTAATTTGGGTACAGTGTTGTATGCCCGCGCAATTGTCATTCAAAGTGCATCAGCGCTGAAAGCTGAAAATTGGTCTGGGCATGAGGGGGGTTTAAGTGCCCAGTAAGCAAGTGGTTAACAGGCGATCTTTGCTGAAAATATGCCTAGGCATATAGCTTAATGGGTAAGACAGAGAGACAATGTAAAGGGAAACAGCTACTGCTCCTCTTTTCCTTTTGAAAATTCATAATGCTGCTAGTTTCATGGGTGTACCTTGTATAACATTTAAATAAAATGTTTTTGTTTACGTAATTAAAAAAAATAGCTCACAAAATCTAAAAAAAAAAAAAAAATTTTAAGTCAAGCCTAAGATCATTACAGATTCCCTTTGAAGGGTGAATTCATTGTAAAGTCCTTTAGCCTCAATAAAGAGAAACTTCACTCTCCTTTAGATTTTTCTTTCTTTACCTCTCACCTGTACATTAGGATGCACTTTAAAAAACATACTTACACACTCATCAAATCCAGAATTGTTTGGTGTAACCTACAGCTCCACTGCTGCATACTAGGTCCCACACCATCATCTACCCTCCCAATGCCATCAGTGGACCAGTTATTTCTTTCAGGTTCTTGTGATTTGACCAGTTTCACCTTAGTATCAGACCTTAGTAATTACCACAGCCATCAGACCTTAGTAATTACCACAGCCATTTCATCTGAGGGAAATCCTGAAAACGTGATCTGTTGGGGCGCCTTGAGGACCAGAGTTGAGAAACACTGATGTAGGCAACTCAGGAGGCTTTGGGTGGGGAAGGGGGACACCATGTTGTCCTAGGCAAGAAAATACAGAAGTTCAGATCTGGGTCCTGCAAACAAGGTATTCAATTACTAATTGATATATAAGATGTTTCAAAAAAATTTTTTTTAAATGGAAGTCTATTGACACACCAATGACTTAGTGACATATTGGAAGCTAATTTGAGCTGAACAGTCCTCTACAAAACTATCAAACTCACTACTAGAGATGAACAGTTTAGTTTATAGTTTAGTTTAGATTTTCAGTGTTATTTGGAATTGCTTTAGAAACATAGAAATAAAAAAAATAAAAAAAAGTGATGGCAGAAAAAATACCAAAATGGTCCAAGCATGTTTGAATACACTTACTGTTGACTGACTCTCTACTTATGGTAGAAGTCTATCCCAGGTCTCAAAATTTCAAGTCTTGAGCTACTAGCCAGGCCTTAAGAGTTAGGCCGCGTACACACGCGCGGACTGTTTGCCCAACCTTGTTCGTCAAACAGTTTCGGCAAACAGTCCGCTCAAAATTTGCATGAGCGGACTTGCCCACACACGAGCGGACTGTTTCAGCGAACTGTTTGCCAAACAGTCCGCTCAACTTTTGAAATGAACGGACTCGCCCACGTAAGGCGGAGGCAAATCCGCCCATTTCGAGCGCGTGTACAGGTAGGCGGGGCCCGCGAAGGAGACGTCGCGGGCTCCGCCGCCTGGAATGGACTTAAAGGGGAACCCCAACGCCGAAAAAAATCGGCGTGGGGGTTCCCCCAAAGTCCACACCAGACCCTTGTCCGAGCACGCTACCCGGCCGGCCAGGAAAGGGGGGCGAGCGAGCGCGCCCCCCCTCCTGAGCCGTACCAGGCCGCGTGCCCTCAACATGGGGGGGTGCCTTGGGGAAGGGGGGGGCCGCGCGGCCCCCCCACCCCAAAGCACCTTGTCCCCATGTTGATGAGGACAAGGGCCTCTTCCCGACAACCCTGGCCGTTGGTTGTCGGGGTCTGCGGGCGGGGGGCTTATCGGAATCCGGGAGCCCCCTTTAAGAAGGGGGCCCCCGGATACCGGCCCCCCACCCTATGTGAATGAGTATGGGGTACAATGTACCCCTACCCATTCACCTGTGAAATAAAGTACAAAAAAAAACACAACACAGGGAAAAAATATTTTATTGCACAGCTCCGGGGGTCTTCCGTCTTCGGGGGTCTTCTCGCCGGACTCCTCCGCTATCTGTGTGTAGCTCTTTTACTAGCGGAGGAGTCCGGCTTTCTTCCTCCCCGCCGCCGGCCTCTTCTCCCGACTTCGGGGGTCTTGTCCCCCTCTTCGGTTCTTCTGCCGGGCCACCGCGCCTTCTTGTAGCTCTTTTACAGGCGGTGGCCCGGTCTTCTGTCGCCGCTGCCTTCCGTTCTTCTGTCGCCGCCTTCGGTTCTTCTGCCGGGCCACCGTGCCTTCTTGTAGCTCTTTTACAGGCGGTGGCCCGGTCTTCTGTCGCCGCTGTCGCTGTCGCCGTCGCCGCCTTCCGTTCTTGTTCTTCTTCTTGTTCTTCTTGTTCTTCTCCAGGAGATGTTGACAAGTCGCTCTCTCCGGCCGGAATGCCAGAGCCGTGCTGTGCGGTCACTTATATAGTGACAATGGGGCGGTGTCACATGGTATATGTCACATGGGTTGGTCACATGGGTTGATGTCACATGGGGACTATGACATCGTAAGGGGGCGGGGTCACCATGTGACCAACCCATGTGACATATACCATGTGACACCGCCCCATTGTCACTATATAAGTGGCAGCGGAGCGTGTCCCTGGCATTCCGGCCGGAGAGCTCGTCGAGTCAACATCTCCAGGAGGAGAAGAAGAAGAAGAACAAGAACAAGAAGAACAAGAACGGAAGGCGGCGGCGGCGGCGACGACAGCGGCGACAGAAGACCGGGCCACCGCCTGTAAAAGAGCTACAAGAAGGCGCGGTGGCCCGGCAGAAGAACCGAAGAGGGGGACAAGACCCCCGAAGTCGGGAGAAGAGGCCGGCGGCGGGGAGGAAGAAAGCCGGACTCCTCCGCTAGTAAAAGAGCTACACACAGATAGCGGAGGAGTCCGGCGAGAAGACCCCCGAAGACGGAAGACCCCCGGAGCTGTGCAATAAAATATTTTTTCCCTGTGTTGTGTTTTTTTTTGTACTTTATTTCACAGGTGAATGGGTAGGGGTACATTGTACCCCATACTCATTCACATAGGGTGGGGGGCCGGTATCCGGGGGCCCCCTTCTTAAAGGGGGCTCCCGGATTCCGATAAGCCCCCCGCCCGCAGACCCCGACAACCAACGGCCAGGGTTGTCGGGAAGAGGCCCTTGTCCTCATCAACATGGGGACAAGGTGCTTTGGGGTGGGGGGGCCGCGCGGCCCCCCCTTCCCCAAGGCACCCCTCCATGTTGAGGGCACGCGGCCTGGTACGGCTCAGGAGGGGGGGCGCGCTCGCTCGCCCCCCTTTCCTGGCCGGCCGGGTAGCGTGCTCGGACAAGGGTCTGGTGTGGACTTTGGGGGAACCCCCACGCCGATTTTTTTCGGCGTTGGGGTTCCCCTTTAAGCCCATTCCAGGCGGCGGAGCCCGCGACGTCTCCTTCGCGGGCCCCGCCTACCTGTACACGCGCTCGAAATGGGCGGACTTTCCGAGCGGGAACAGTCCGCTCATTTTGAAAGTACAGCGGACAGGCCCACACACGGGCGGACTGTTCGCTCAAACACAGTTTCAGCGGACAGTTTTTCGGAATTTCCGAAAGACTTTGTCCGTCCAACTGTCCGCTGAAACTGTCCGCTGAAAGCCCACACACGAGCGGACTGTCCGCCCAAACACTGTTCAGCGGACAAGGTTGGGCGAACAGTCCGCCCGTGTGTACGCGGCCTTACTCGCCACCATTTGCCCCACCCAACCCCTAAGTCCTGCCCTAAACACACCCTCAAAAATTATCTCATGAAGTTTCATTTTTTTTTGTTGCAGAATTAAGCTACAAAAACAAATATTAACAACAACTTTAACAATATTAACAAAGCACATTTTATTGATCTTACTGTGATAAATAAAAGAAGGATAAAATATGATTTTCTACTATAGGTACTGTACTCCAGTATAGTGAAAAAAAAAAGCATCTGGAATTCATCCAGAAACGCATCAAATATTAGCATGCAGAAATGGATCTGGAGGATGCTTTTGTGGTGTGAACAGGGACTTAAATCCAGCCGTCTCTTTCTAAAAAAAGCAAAAAAAAAAAAAAGCATCAGCACGAAAAGTGTATCAAAAATGCACAATGTTGCACTACAAAAATGCACTGGTTCACAATTAAATTCATGCATTCCCATTTCCCAAGGTCAGAACTCTTGGGAAAACGCAAAAAGTAGTGCAAACGCAACTTTCTCAAATTGTTCCTAAACCAAACTGCATGCAACTGTGGTTGCCTTGGTGGCTGCAACTGATGCATTTTGGGTGCCATTACAAATGAATGGTTTCCACGTGCATCTCTCAAGAGCAGCGCATTAAAGCGTGGTGCAGGAAACCAGAAGGAAATGCCGCAATGAGCTCTAGTGTCAACTGGCCCAACACTATTTGGCAAGCTGTGCAGTGTCTCATATAGGAAGGCAGGAGGGAGGCAGGTTCACTGACAAAAATACACTTTTACTGCACAGAAGTGAGTTGCCCTTTCTGCTCCATCTATCATCAGACATGAAAAGTATGCCATTGACATATATGCCATATGCCATGAGAGGTTCTAGTGCAGAAGAAGAAATCTCTGACCTGGAACAAGCCTGCAAACATAGCTCTGAAAGAGAACATACTACATACCTGACCTCTAAGGACTCTACCACTCTTGTCGCACAGGAAGCCGCCAACATTTCCTGTCATGTCACTCTGATGACGTTAATATGAATGGTAGCTTTGGAAACACCTTATTGGTATCTGGTTGCCATGGTTAGAGCAGCTTTCAGTCTCAGTGGCAGTGCGCTCACCCCCTCCGCCTCTCTGTCCAAACCGAGTGGACCCACACCCGAGCCAAGCCGAGCTAAGCCGTCCTGCCTCCCTGCCCGAGCCGAGTGGGCCCACCTCCCGCCCAGCCAAGCCGAGCTGAGCCGGCCCTCCTCCTTGCCCAAGCTGAGTGGACCAGCCCACCCGCCTGAGCTAAGCCAAACTAAGCCAGCCTGTCTCCGCCCGAGCCAAGATAGCACACTCGCTCTCAATGTTTTTCCACTCGCCAAATGCAAAAATTGTGGACATTTTTAGGGCCGGTCCATCCCAAGCATCAACTACTCTTTCAGTAAAACAATACTTTCTAAGATTAGTTTGCACTTTCCTCCTGCTGGTTTGGGATCATGTCACTATGTTCTTGATATTAGCTTCATATTGAAAATATTTGTTTTCCTTTTTCTTGTATTAAATTGTTATTTATTTGGTCACTTCTTTTTCTTTTCCACTGCCTTTTTTCTGTCCGTAAAAAAAAAAAAAAAAAAAGCAAATGAGGGGCTGTTTTGGCACATGAACAGGTCTAGGATATTTGAATAGGGTGTCCTTAACCCTCTAGAATCACTTAAACCTTATGTATTCTTAAATTTACAGAAAGTCCTTTCTGTAACTGCCCTACTGCCGACTTACCATTACAACCCCTGCAATCTTATTTAGGTTAGAAGCACTGTTTAAAATCACTTAGATTGGACTAGAACATATTTGAGGGCATTTTTTGGTCTGCACCTCAAAATATTTCCTAGTGTTAATGGGAGATAATATCACAACTAATAAGTGAGTCCCACAGTTATACACTCATCACCACTTTGTTAGGTACACCTTGCTAATACCAGGTTGGACCCCTTTTTGCCTTCAGAACTGCCTTAATTCTTTGTGGCATAGATTCAACAAGGTGTTGGAAACATTTCTCAGAGATTTTGGTCCATATTGAAATGATAACATCACACATTTGCTGCAGGTTTATTGGCAGCACATCTCCCGTTCCACCACATCCCAAAGGTGCTCTATTGGATTGAGATCTGGTGACTGTGGAGGCCATTGGAGTACAGTGAAGTCATTGTCATGTTCAAGAAACGAGTGGTGAGATGATTGGAGCTTTGTGACATGGTGCATTATCTTGCTGGAAGGAGCCATCAGAAGATGGGGACACTGTAGTCATGAAAGGATGGACATGGTTAGCAACAATACTCAGGTAGGCCGTGGCATTTAAAAAATGCTTAGTTAGTACTAAGGGGACCAAACTGTGCCAACAAAAATATCCTCAACAACATTACACCACCAGCCTAAACCATTGATACAAGGAAGGATGGATCCATGCTTTCATGTTGTTTATGTCAAATTCTGACCATATGAATGTCGCAACTGAAATCAAGACTCATCAGACCAGGCAACTCTTCTATTGTCCAATTTTGGTGAACCTATGCAAATTATAGCTTTAGTTTCCTGATCTTAGCTGACAGGAGTGGCACCCGTTGTGGTTTTCTGCTGATGTAGCCCATCTGCTTCAAGGTTTGATGTGTTGTGTGTTCAGAGATGGCATTCTGCACACCTTGGTTGTAACAAGTGGTTATTTGAGTTACTGTTGCCTTTCTATCCCATGCCCATTCTCCTCTGACCTCTGACATCAACAAGGCATTTTCCTCCACATAACTGCCCCTCACTGAATATTTTCTCTTTTTTGGACCATTCTCTGTTAACCCTAGAGATGGTTGTGAGTGAAAATCCCAGTAGAAATACTCAGACCAGCCTCTCTGGCACCAACAACCATGACACGTTCAAAGTCACTTAAATCCCCTTTCTTCCCCATTCTGATGCTCTGTTTGAACTTCTGAAAGTCATCTTCACCACATATAGATACCGCAATTCATTGAGTTGCTACCATGTGACTGGCTGATTATCAATTTGTGTTACCAAGCAATTGTACCCAATAAAGTGGTCAATGGATGTAGATTAGATTAGAACCACTTCCAACGTTTTATTACAATCTATATCCATTTGAAAGGAAAATTTCTTCTAACATCCTGTCTGTTTAATGGATGAAAGAAGGAACAGGAAGTGAGGTGGAATTCCATCATTGGGAAGACAATTAGAAATAAAAGCATACTTTCTAGTAGAGTGAAGAGATTTGTATTGCTGTCTTTGTCATTCATTCCCTCATATACAGAACCATTATATTATCATAAATGTAGATGCCCATAAAGAGGAAAATTTAATTTAGTAAAGCACCTAATAATAGCTTGCCTTTAGGACCAACATATGTGCAAAGCTAATGGTCTTTTGAGAAAGATGTCATGTTACTTGATTCTAATTATCACCTGATGGTATTATCACCTTGTAATTAGAGTTTGGCTGGAGAAAAGGCCAAAAGTAGGTGAAAATCCCATTAACTGGTGGTGACATCAGATGACATTGAGCCCCTGAAGTGTTGTTTTCTGTCACCTGTGCTAAATAAAGATGCAACAGCATTGAATAATTAAGAATAGAATTAGCAGCTCCAAATTAATACAGATTGACCATACTGCAGGTTTTACTAAGAGTGATGAACAAAGGACTAGCAGCCCACAGCACTAACTTCAAACATAATTTATTCCATCATCCTTTCTGGCCTCAACTAATGAAAGTTGAACATCTATCAATCCTCCCATTATATGGTAAGTTGACCATAATTCAGTTTGGAATGGACAATCACCTAGGAGCTTCTTCTAACAGTTGGTGCAGAGGGTAAAAGCCCATTCCAAAAGGTTAAGCACTTGCTCTTCTTGACAGTATTGCTTAACTCCTTCCCATATATGTGGCCTCTCTGCGGGTGGGCCTCAATGCAGAGAGGTCACATATATATGTGTACCTAAAAATAAACAGAGCTGTGCCAAGAGCACGCTCCCTCGGCACTCCCGGGACAGCTACGGCTGCCTAACGGAAAGCTTCTGAACGAAAAACAATTGGGAGCTTTCCGATCATGTGACCGATGTGACGGGCAATCATGGTGGTCACATTATCAGAGAACCCACCCTGCCTCCCACCAGTGCAAGCAGAGGGCAGTGCAAGCAGGTTTGCAGATGTCCATGAGGCAATACTGCCGCCTGATTATTATTATTTTTTTTTATTGCCAAATAAAAATTGTGGGAATGTACCGCAAAAGTTTGGCTCATTGTTGTGAAATGGCTCCATTCCATTCAAAACTCTGCATGTGCAAAAACAAAATAAACATGTAACAAAAACATCTAGCGCTCCTCTGTACTATGTGTCCAATAAAGGGTGGTGGATGGACAGCTTGGTGGAACATGGTTCACCTCTGCAGCTCCTGTAAGATATGGGCAGGATCACCTCATAAAGCAGGAAATAACAAAAAGTGGAGCAACATGTCAGCTTGCCCACTGCTTGGTGGTCGGAGAGGGGGTAAATGGTATAAACGCACAACATACTGAAAAAGCTATTCAATTAATTTTTCATATTCAAGAAGCAAACTCATCCATCCATCTATGTCTTCATGATTTATCAGAAATCAGTTTGAAAACTCCCCCCCTAGCATTTTTCACCACGCCCAGCTTGTATAAGGGCAGATGATTTATGATTTATCATTTACTTCATGAAATCCATTTGCCCTTAGCTCTTAGTTCTTAGCTGAGAAAGTCCCCCCTCTTCTCTTCCAGATGAAAGAACAAAAATGCCAATGAGGACTCCTGGGATATATAGCATCATTTTGGCCTAGCTAATATAACTTCCTATCTGTTTACTAATGTTAGCAGCATAATGAATAAAAATACAAAGTGATATTACAATCACTTTTTTTGTGTTTAAAAATATCAAACATATTTTACTTATCTGCTCTGTGCAGTGGTTTTGCACAGAGCAGCCCCAATCCTTCTTTTTCCGGGTCCCTCGCCGGGTCCCTCGCCGGTGCTCCTGGCCAGAACTGTTGCTCTGGGTGTCCAGTCAGACATGGCTCGACCCCATCCCCCTCCTTTTCTTCATTGGCTCACTGACCTTGATTGACAGAAGCGGGAACCAATGGTACCTGCTGCTGTCTCAGCCAATGAGGAGGGAGAATCCCAGGACAGCCGAGGCTCTCGTGCAAAATCGCTGGATAGAGCTGGAGCTCAGGTAATTATGAGGGGGGCTGCTGCACACAGAAGGTTTTTTATCCTAAGGCATAGAATGCCTTAAGATAAAAAAAAAAAAACTTCGGCCTTTATAACCATGCTAGTGTTGATTGAGAGAGTTTAGTCCTGCTTTAGGTTCCCTAGTGGCATAAGATTTATCTATAGTTGCCTAAACTTATAGTATATTGCTAATTATTAACCCTGTTTATCAATTGGCTCATCTCTTGCTAATGCCCAATTACAAACCTCCTGTGTGGCTGAGCTCTAACACAGCAGATTGACGCATAATTTGCACATTTGCTCTGCTGGAATGCAGTTTCAGTTATAGTAGAAAGATTCAAAAACAAGTCTTCTTAACCGAAGGACATGGGGGATCTCCAACAATTTAAATGCATCCCAGTGGTAGTTGGCTAGTACAACTATGTATGCGTTGCTAATGAACAACTTTTATAAACTTTGAAGAGTTGATGTTCATTGGAATTGAAATATTGTGGTTATAAATTAAATGGACCGGATTGATCCAATTAAGTTCCAATAGGCAATAGTGCAGATAGCTCATGTATGGATCTGTATATATTAACATACAGTAAGGGGCCCTAAGGATTTGCATAGTTATTTTATAAAAAATGCTTTACTTTTGCACTATACAATGCAGTAAATGTGTACATTATATGGAGGCACACATTCATAATTCCATAGCTAATAACATATGTGATACAAGTTTGGGTAATTATTATATACATGAAAATTCCTTGAGCAAGACCCCGATAAGGTGTATATTTCTTGTTTAGACTCTGATCAGTCACATATTTTGTTTATAAATCAGTTTAAATGCTGCCCTCGCTGCCCTTACTGCATAGTAATGTTATGTTATGACTAGGGGAAATTGTCTCCCTTCAGTGTGGCATGGTTCTGACATCCAGCAATATACATGAAGTAATGATCGCCCTATGCAAAGTCAAATTAAAGCAGACCTTCAGGAATTTTTTCATCTTTCCATCTATTAAATCTTCTGTTCTTATTTTAAATTTGGATGGTATTTTTTTTTTTTCTGCCAGTAAATACCCTATACAGACCACTTCCTCTTTCTTGTTGGGTCATTAGCCTAGGCTTATGACATCATGCACAGCTCTCTCTTATGCCGTGTACACACGACACAAGCGGAATGTCCGACAGAAAAAGTCAGACAGAATCTTTTCATCATATATTCCGATCATGTGTATGCCTCATCAGACTTTTTTTAATGAAAATTCTGACGATCCTAGAAATAGAACATGTTTTAAATTGTTCCGATGGAACCAATTCGTATCAGGAAAACCGCTCGTCTGTATGTTGTTCCGACGGTCCAAAAACGACGCATACTCTGAAGCAAGTACGAGATGGAGGCTATTGGCTACTGGCTATTGAACTTAATTTTTCTAGTCCCGTTGTACATGCTGTACATCACCGCCTTCTTAGCAATCAGACTTTGGTGTGATTGTGTGTACGCATGACAGTCTCAGCAGAACTCTGTCGGAACTGCGTCGGTAAAACCGTCGGAGTTTGTGTGGATGCGGCATAACTCTCATATTAGTTTGGGAGGTGGGTGGGGAGGGGGTGAGTCATAAGAGGGCGAATGAGAGCTGCATAGCTGAATGCGTGCCTTTGTGTGTCTGTGTAAATCCAGGAGTTTAACAGGCAGCAGCTTCAGCTGCCCACAGTTAAAATGGATGCACCAGACTTAGTGGAGGGATGCAGAATATTTGGCAAGTACAGAATCACAGTATATATAAAATAATATGAAAAGTGGTTGGAGGGAAGCTTCATAATAGCAAAATATGTTTTTATTACAAATTATGTGAGCAGACTGCAGTTCTTTTTTAATATAGTTAATATATTTCATAAATGTGATTATGGAATATCCCGACTGGGTAGTGAACCCACAATCACCGGTGCTGCAAAAATTCCCAAGTTGTGCAAAAAAAAAGCAAATACATAAATGCCAAAATTTCATATGTAAATAAACAGATACAGTTCATCAAGCAAATTGTACTATAAAGTCCACTTTAGTGCTTAAAATCACAGAATAATGTGTTAGTCCAGTGATAGTAAAGTGCACATTAAATAAATTCCTTGTGAGGTGTGGTCACCCTCCCATGCACCATCCAAAATCCACACTGTGTGCTCTAGCAGCTCACCTCACATGTAGACCATACAGGTCTCACAGTGCTTGATAAAACTTATGCCCCGTACACACGATCAGACTTTCCGCCAACAAAGCTGTGGATTTTTGTTCGAAGAATGTTGGCTCAAACTTGTCTTGCATACACATGGTCACACAAATGTTGACCAACAATTACAAACATGGGAACGTGGTGACATACAAGATGTATGACGAGCCGAGAAAAAGGAAGCTCCTTCTGCTTGATTCTGAGCATGTGTAATTCTGAGCATGCGTGAACTTTTTTCCGACGGACTTGTGTACACATGATTGGAAATTCCGACAACAAAGTTTTGTTGGCGGAAAATTTGAGAACCTGCTAGCCAACATTTGTGGGCAGAAAGTCCTACAACAAATGTTCAATGGAGCATACTAGGGATGGGCTTGAACACTGGCTGTTTACCCGTTCGCCGAATAGCGAACAATTTGGGGCGTTCGCAGCAAATTCGAAAGCCGCGGAACACCCTTTAAAAGTCTATTGGAGAAATCAAAAGTGCTAATTTTAAAGTCTTATATGCAAGTTATTGTCATAAAAAGTGTTTGGGGACCTGGGTCCTGCCCCAGGGGACATGTATCAATGCAAAAAAAAAAGTTTTTTGGGAGCAGTTATTTTTAATAATGCTGAAAGTGAAACAATAAAAGTATAATATTCCTTTCAATTTCATACCTGGGGGATATCTATAGTATGCTTGTAAAGGGGCGCATGTTTCCCGTGTTTAGAAAAGTCTCTGCACAAAATGACATTTCTAACCGAAAAAAAAGTCATTTAAAAGTACTCGCGGCTATAATAAATTGTCGGGTCTTGGCAATACAGATGAAAGACATTAAAAAAGCGACATGGGGATTCCCCCCAGTTCATTACCAGGCTCTTTGGGTCTGGTATGAATATTAAGGGGAATCCCGAACCAAAAGTAAAAAAAAAATTGCGTGGGGGTCCCCTCAAATTCCATTACCAGGCCCTTCATGTCTGGTATGGATATTAAGGGGAACCCTGCACCAAATTTAAAAAGAAAAGGGCGTAGGGCCCCCCCTCAAAATCCATACCAGACCCTTCAGGCCTGGTATGGATTTTAAGGGGAACCCCGCACGAAATAAAAAAAAACGGCATACCAGACCCTTAGCCGAGCACGCAACCTGGTAGGCTGCAGGAAAAGAGGGGGATGAGAGAGCGGCTCCACCCCCTCCTGAACCGTACCAGGCCACATTCCCTCAACATTGGGAGGGTGCTTTGAGGTAGCCCCCCAAAGCACCTTGTCCCCATGTTGATGGGTTGAAGGGCCTCATCCCCACAACCCTTGCCTGGTGGTTGTGGGGATCTGCAGGCAGGGGGCCTATCGGAATCTGGAAACCCCCTTTAACAAGGAGACCCCCAGATCCCTGCCCCCCCATGTGAAATGGTAATGGGGTACATTGTACTCCTACCATTTCACCCAAAAAAGTGACAAACAAGGTAAAAAAAAACACACACACAGATTGGCACAAGTCCTTTAATAGAAACAAAACAAAACACAAAAATGCCAGCGATGAATCCTTCTACGATCCATGAATTATACAGCCTCCTCCATAGGAGCCACCCATAAGAATGACGCACGACTCGGTTGACAGTTCTTAAATAACCAAGGACAGGGCCACCTGTGACGTGTGGACGGGTGACCCCTCCCCCCCTGACACAACAGGGGTTTCTCATTTCCCTGCCCCCTCTGACGCGTCACGAGATACCTCCCTCCAGCTGGGTGACGTCACTTCCAGTCACGGACGACCAAAAGATTTCCGAGTCTGATATTTTCTGGAGACATTCCAGAATTATACCAAGAGGAAAGGTGTAAGAACTTAAAACATGTAGGCGTAATCAACCACAATTGGACACAATCATAATTCTATAACATTTAAATGAGCATTATTCGCAATACATACAAGCAAAGCGCTACATTATAATCATACAATCTGTATTTGCACATGTGGGGACACATTGAATTATTTGCGAGCAGCTGCCTAAATTACATTGCTTTACTATTATCTAATAACTTAGTGAAAGTGGTCATGCATAGGGCCTCCTGCATTGATCTGTTTAACACAGTGGGTCTATCGAACTTCATGACAGTTTCTAAATACAGATATAAAGTCTTATAAACAATAAAAATAGTCAAATTAAAGTTAGCCAAAACCTTTAAATGAGCCCTTTATTGCTTTTTTTTTTACTTGCAATGTCTTTGCTGTGCTTTGTCCTTTTATTTCTTCCATATAACTTAAATATCTACACTGAACTGTGGCGAGTTCCACCGGGTATCAGCATTGTTCAAAAATAGGCAATCAAATAGATAGTTAAAAATAGGCACTGAGTGGATCATTTTCCATTGTTGCATTTGCATTATGACAACAAAGATGTGCGATAGTGACACAATCCTACAAATGGCATTGATTTAAAGCCCGGCAGAAGAGCTGCAGGGTCAAAAGGATAATATGGAAATTTCTAAAGTCAGAGGATCAATTTCGCCTGCCTCTGATTCACGGCCATTCACATTATCTGCATATCTCTTATCATTAGGTGCTTGGTTATTGTAAACGGCAACAGACAAGCCATTATTAGATGGACGCTATAATAAAAGCGGTGTAAATGCAGTTATTTGCATAGCAGACAAACTTGGTAAAGCTGGCCATTTGAAGCCTGTCGAACGTGTAAGCCTGATCTGAATGATAAAAGAGTCTTTTTCCAAACAAGCCACTCTAACTAAACTATATAGTTGGTTTTCATTGGTTTAGGTGAAAGAGATTTTAATAAAAATCATACTTTATAAATTATTGTATATCTGTAATTGAAAAAAACACAACATCATGTGATAGACACCCTCTAATACCTATCAACAGTTTTCTTACACTGCCCTCCTTTTCCCCCTTTCCCCTCTTTCTCCCCATGGCCAGTGGCAATTTGTCAACAACACCTATTACTATGAGCAATTGCATACTTGATTCTGTGCCAGCTCTGGGACTTGACTGATGCTTATGTCTTAATGGTTGCATTATGGTTAGGCAGTTGGTATCTCTCATGCTCCTTCATATACAGCAATGACCAAAAGTTTTGAGAATGACACACATATTAATTTTCACAAAGTCTACTGTCTCAGTTTTCATGATGGCAATGTGCTTTTACTCCAGAATGTTATGAAGAGTGATCAGATGAATTGCAATTAAAGTAGAAGTTCACCCTACCATTAAAATCTCTGAATCTACAGGCATCCACAATCTAAGACTAACCTATCTAGCCCTGTAAAGAAGAAATCACTCTATATACTTTTTTTCAAAGTCGCTCCTATCTGGTCCCACACAGAGCTGGCATCGGCGACTTCTTTGTGGAGATGGGTGCAGAGGAGGCAGCCGATAATGGAAGCCCCATAGTAACTCTATGGATGACGTCACTTCCCTTTCATTTCCCAGCCGTTGGTGGCTGTTTCCTCTGCAGACTTCTACTTTAATTTCAATTCATCTGATCACTCTCCATAACATTCTGAGTATATGCACATTGTGTTTGGATGGACTTCCACTTTATTTGCAAAGTCCCTCTTTGCCATGAACATGGACTTAATCCTGTAAAAAAAAAAAAAAACATCTCCACTGCATTTGTTAAGAAGGCTTCAGGGTGCCCAAGAAAGTCCAGCAAGTGCCAGGACCAGAAGGTTTACAAGTTTGATGTTTTCTGGAGACCTTTCTATACTGAATATCATCTACTTTTATGCGATTTATTACTTTTCAATAAACTTATTTTACAGGAAAATATTACACTATGAGGATTATTTTAATTATACATAATTAATTTCCTACTGGGCACTTTTACCTTCTTCCTGCCCAGGTCAATTTTTAGCTTTCACACTTTGAATGATATGGTCATGTAACACTGTACCCAAACAACATTTTTATCTTTTTTTTCTCACACAAATAGAGCTTTCTTTAGGTGATATTTGATCACCACTCAGGGTTTTTTTTTTTTTTTGATAACAATCAAAAAAAGACAGAAATTTTGGAAAAAAATAATGTTTAAATAGTTTATTTTAACATTTTGCAAACAGGTAATTTTTCTCCTTCACTGATGTGTGCTGATGAGGCTGCACTTATAGGCTGTACTGTTGAGGTATAGGCTGCACTGTAGTAGTGCACCTCAACCCTATATATTGTGGACCTATACCAGTCCTTAAGGAATAGCAGACTGTACCTCACTCAACCCTATGTACTGTAGTACCCTAGACCTTACCAGTCCTTATAAGGACCTTTGTGGAACTAGTAGGTTGTGAATGATTAGCAGACTGTACCTCAGTCCCTATACTGATAAAGGACTGCTGCAGTATAGGGCAGCAGTCAAGTATAATATTCTTTCTATATTTGGAAGAAAGAATATTATATGTGTACAAGCCTATTACCATACCGTCCTGAAAAGAACCTTTGTGGACCTAATAGTAACAGCTAATGATTAAACTGACTGTCCCTGCTGCACACAGCGTCCTGTCCCTTTCTCTACACTGACAAAAGACACTCAGGCTGCTGCAACAATCACTAGCACAGCAGTGCCTCAAACCTATATCCTGAAATACACCTAACACCTATACCATGATACCAGTCCTTAAAAGAACTTTTGTGGACCTAATAGCTAGCGATTAGGGTCACTGAAGTCTCTCCCTGCTCCACACAGCAACCTCTCCCTATAGTGACAGTAGAAAGAATGTAAAATGGCCGCCGGATCGGGTCTATTTATAAGTTAGGGGGAATGTCCAAGTGTCCATGTGCTGTAATGTCTCAATTGGCTGTCCTGTACCCCATGATGGATGTGTCATCATAGGTCAAAGTTCTTTTACACAGTAAACACGGAAGTCCGCCAGCCGAACGGCGGCAATAGTTTGCCGATCAGGCGGACGGCGAACAGCCGAAATTCACCGCAAAATGACCGCCGGGCGAACCGTTCGGCCATCCCTAGTGGCTAGTAGTCAATAGCTTTGGTCTCGTAATTTGATCTGAGCATGTGTGCCACTTTGTCCGATCGGAATTCTCTACAAACGATTGGAAAAAGTCTGATCGGATTTTTTTGCCGGAAAATTTGAAATCCTGCTCTCAAATTTTTTCCGTCAGAATTTCCAACGGAAAAAGTCAGATAGAGGCCACACACGATCAGATTTTCCAACAATATAATCTGATCGGACCCTTTCCGTG
Source organism: Lithobates pipiens (assembly GCF_037356315.1). Classification (NCBI taxonomy): domain Eukaryota; kingdom Metazoa; phylum Chordata; class Amphibia; order Anura; family Ranidae; genus Lithobates; species Lithobates pipiens. Next base: position 570,418 of record NW_027507755.1, on the reverse strand, counting down.
GGAATTTCCGTCCGTGTGTACAGGGCATAAGACTATATAAATGTATCTACTATTTATCATAATAAATAATTGCCTATGCATTTGATTATTACTGGTTTTAGTAATAACTTAAGGGGGGCGGGGCCGAGTCCTGCTTTCTGTGTCAATAGACAAAGAAGTATGACATGGGGGCTCGCCTGCACGGGTGTCCTGAAGGAGAGCGCTTCTCCGATGAGGCACTCGGGAATAGAATAGGCGGAGTGCCGCTGAGGGACCCCAGAAGAGGAGGATCAGGGCCACTCTGAGCAAAACCAACTGCATGGCAGAGGTAAGTATGACATGTTTGTTTTAAAAAAAATCCTGAACCTTTACAACCCCTTTAAGCTGTGAAGGGCAGGTGCAGACCAGTACGGGGCCTACTCACACTCCTGTAGCAGGTGATGCAAGTCTGAAAAGAAAGGTCACACATTGCTGGTATCATCCACAAGAAACTTTACTGGAGAACATGGTTCTGCCATGGTGTTCTGTCTGTGCAGTTTCTAAGTTTCTTTGGGATGATACCAGTGGTGTGTGACCCTCTTTTTTCAACTGGCATAGAATTGAATTCTCATAATTATTATAAGCAGAATTCCAGAGCACCCCATCCCCAATAAATACGATGTCAAGAGCCCCCCATCATTAGAAGTCAAAAGTTCCCCACCCTCCCTTACAGTACAATACACCCACCCTACCTTGAGCTGCTGCCAGGAAGAAACTGGGAAGCAGAAATCGCAGGGTCTGGAGGAGGACCAGAGAAGGGCTGGAGTCAGCTGCCAGAGTCTTCTGAATGCTGAGGCCAGGGGAATCGGAGACAAACAGGTGCTGTAGCTACACAGGAGAGGTGTAGAATCTGTGGAGTTTGACCTCTCTGCTGCCAACTGCTGAGACGACGATGGGGCGGCATAGACGAACCTCTCCGCAGCTGCCTGGAGAAGCATAGAATCTGGCGGAGGAGTTCCCTCTTCCTCTCCGGACTGTGAAGAAAAGAGATAAAGGGAGTGCCGCAGCTGCAGGAGAGGTGCGTGGACCACATGAACTGGCCTGGCAAGCAGGATTCAGCCCACGGGCCTTATGTTTAACACATGTGCTTTACATGATTAGCATGTTAAGAATGTTTACCAGTGATAAGCTTCACATTAAAAGCAGCTAGGTCCGAGGTCAGGAATGGCTTGTATTAAAGCTCTGCCATTGCTTGTTTGTAGTTTAATGCCCATAGTCTGGGCATAAGTGCACTTTAAATTGTAGGTTTTTATTAGATGTCTGTTGAGGGGACTGGAAAATGGAGCTATTTGTAGAGAAAAAAAAAATGTATAACATTTCATTAGCAAAAATAAGTATTCATGCAAAATAATAGTCTTCCTGTGAAAAGATAACAGATTCACACTCATCGGATATTTGCGTATTTAAATTGAACATTTTGATGAGAAAGTGTTATGTTTGATAAAACAAATTCAGTTAAAAGAAACTACTTCAGCTTAAAGCAGACCTTTACTAAAAAATGAAAGTGACGCTTATCCATCTCCCCCATCCCCCCCCCTCCGGCTCTAACACTACACTAAATTATTTATTTATTTTTTGGGGAGCAGGTGCCTTTTTTGACAGGTACCCTGCTCCCACTTCCTCATTTCTCATCTGGGTGAAAATTACATAATTTGCCCCATCCCCTCTCTCCCCAAGACCATTATCTATTAAGCATCACAGGGGGGAGCTGGATGTGATTCCTCTGAAAGTCACAGCCAGCTCCCAAATCCAAGATGGCAGCACCAGGGGCTCCAGGGTACTGGTAAGTACCTATATTTTAAAAGTCAGCAGCTACACCATTAGTAGCTGCTGACTTTTATTTTATTTGTTTTAAATAAGGTGATGTTCCTCTTTAATGTATGACCTCTATGGCTGGATTCACACCTATGCATTTTTAGTGCTTTTTGCACTTTTCAGATTTGCACCACAGTCCATATAACATGGTTTCCTATGGAACACGTTCTGTAGTGCAAATATGCAAAAAGCACTAAAAATGCATAGGTGTAAATCCAGCCTTAAGCCTCGTACTCGCTATCAGATTTTCCAACGGGAAATGTGTGATGACAGGCTGTTGGTGGAAAATCCGACCGTTTGCACGCTCCATCGGACAATTTTTGTCAGATTTTCCGCAGACAAATGTTGGATGGCAGGCTTTAACATTTTCTACGGACAAATGTCTGTTGTCGGATTTTCCGAGCGTGTGTACACAAGTCCATTGGACAAAAGTCCAAAGTACAAATAGTACAAAAAGTACAAATAGTACAAAGAAGCAAGGACGAGCCAGAAGCGGTCGGTCTTCTAAACTAGCGTTTGTATTGGAACATGAACATTCGTGACGTGGCAAATTATGAAATCTTGAAATGCAGTGCACAATTTTCTTCTTCTTTAATGGGATAATAATGAAGCTGCTTTGCTGGTGATACTGATGGAGTTATTGCAAACTAATTTTCAAAGGCTTTTTTTTCTAGTGATATCAAGAATAATATTAGTATGCTTGTTATTTTTTTTTTTTTACCACAACACCATTATCCTGTGGTTTTTAAGATCAAAGATACAACTATGTTGGCGTCCTTTGTTAATTTTACATTGTATTTTTTAAAATGTAACTGCCTACTCCCAAACTCTCATTTGTTTGAAGTGAAACACATAGCCAAGTATTATTCTACACAATTTTTTTTATTGTTCATTAAAAACATTAAAAAAAGAAAACAAATACAATTAGACATGCTATCTGCCAATAGAACTTAATCAAAAAGTGCATTCTATGCATCCAAAAATATAGAAAATATACCAAATCAAATAATTATTCAACCAAAAAATAAAATAAAAGCCTCACGCATGTGTCCTGCTTCTTAATATAGGGGCAACAATGCCAAGAGTTGGTGAAAGTAGGGGTCCGTCATCTGTAAATAATTCCGAAAAACATCTGGATTATTCTCCTGGAGTCTCGGCAGCAAAGGCATATGTCATAATTGATCACGATTAATAAAGCAACACATTTTTGGTTCAATAAATCCTCCTACTTCTGTTCCTGGACTCGACTTGGGTCAAAGTAATAACTCCAAGGCCAATAATAAATAACACGTTATCTCCTCCAATTCCGCAACATGGCTGGTTGACGTATGGCCATTCAGAAACAACTGAAAAACGCAAAATTAAAAGTGCAAAATTAAAAGCGTGAATCAACACTCACCAAACTTCTACTAACCTGAAATTAGCAGAAGGAGCAGAAAGGGTGGCGCCTCGTAGTACGTCACTACATTTGTGTTTGTTGGCCAACAATTGTGTACAATTTGCATGCAAGACAAAATCCAGGCACACACCTTCGGATAAAAGTTAGAGGTTTTGTCTTCGGAAAATCTGATTGTGTGTATGAGGCTTTAGAGTGTGTTTACCTCCAACAATTGAAGGACTCTCAGTAAGGTAGCTCCAGTTGTATTACCTTTTGGCAAACTAAAAAACTGTTTAATATTTTTTTTTTCAACTTAAGTTTGAAGTGTCACCCACTTGTTATCCATGTATTATCACATGATTCTGTACTGTTAGCATACAAAAATATCTTACCTATAAAGCAGGGCAAATTTTAAAATTTTGGAGCTGTTTAGTTCTTCCTTCCAACATTCTAGACAGATCTATTGATGAATATGAAAAAAAAATGCTCAGAGCTGCTGCACCAATCGAAAGGGCAGATTTTTCTGAACAAGAAAGATATATAACTGATTTTTTTTTTATTTTTTTTTTTATGGAGCTTACTCTTTTTTTGCTGCAAAGCCTTTACTTATAGAATTACACACATTCTAATTTATTCTAAAATTTGAAGACTTCAAAAATGTGAGACTCAGATTTGCCTCTGATGGCAATTAATAAGGATTCAATAAATCATTTTGCCAAAAGTAGAACAGGAAATTTGGTAAGTCATGTTCAATTGGACTTTTCCTATAAAGAACACATGGATAGAAACATCATAAAAACAGGAGAGAGAGAGAGAGAGAGAGAGAGAGAGACGTTCTCCATACCTCCAGTTGTAAAAAGTTGATTAGCTTAAGTGGTTGTAAACCCCAGTCGTGAAAGTTGCACACTGCAATTTGCAAACTAAGCACATATATCTGTTGTATTTACTTGTCTCTCTCCTAAGCTCGAAGTGTTGTTTCTCTCTGGTGCTTTGTTCCTCTGTTTTTAGCATGAGTTACTTCTGAGAAGTTTTCCTGACACATGAGATAACATGAGCTAAATATTGTGTCACAGAGGGAGATAAGCGCACAGCTTGTCTGTTCAGAATACAGCTCTGCAAGTTCCTTTGTTCTTCTGGAGGGGGGTGTCCCTTTCCTCCAATCAGCTCTCACACAGTGCAACTGCAACCTCTTCTCTGCTGCTGACAGATGAAGAAAGATTTTTAACACAATTTGCACTTTTGTAAGGATGTAGACAAGAGAAGACTGCAGTTAAACAAGTAAAACGTATGTAGGTGGATTTGTTTATACTCATTTGTCCAAGGTTTCAATTATAGACAATCTGTCTGAAAGGAAACAACTTTTTTCTTATGCTTTGCGTTTTTTCTTGTAAAATCAAAATCAGGGCCCACTGTTTCCCAGCAGAACATTGCCCAAAGCACCACACTGCCTCTGCCAACTTGCCTTCATATACCACATCCTGGTGTCATCTCTTCCCCAGGTAAGTGACCCACCCAGCCATCCACATGATGTAAGAGAAAAGGTGATTCATCAAACCAGGCCACCTTTTTCCATTGCTCGGCAGTCCAGTTCTGATGTTCGTGTGACCATTGTAGAAGCTTTTGGCTGTGGACACAGATCACCATGGGCTTCACAGCCGCATACGCAACAAACTGAGATGCCCATTCTTTTATGCTTTTACCACATCAACTTCATGGACACCATGTTCATTTGCTACCTAAAATATCCCACCAATTTTCAGATGCCGTTGTAACGCAACATTCCCTTTACCTGTCAGTGCTCATAATGGTATGGCTGATCAGTGTATATATATATTTAAACCTCAAAACATTATGATTGCCCACAATGTATTTTAGAGAGTCCTGTTCAAACTTCAGAACCCGTTCTTGGGGTCTGCCAACTCAGTTAAAACACTTTTTCCCAGTAGAACTGTGCAGGTGATATGTACCGAGGTCTAGGTTGTCTAATGATAAGCCAAAATAATATATAATCCTGGTGAATTCAAACGTAGAGGATGAACAATTTCTGCTGTTTGTGTGTACCTTAGAATTTGCTTTTATTGCACAATATAAATATATGTGGCCTTCTGTCAACACACATTTTGTTTTCCTAATTTCAGATCTCACTAACTGCACATGAAAACTGGTATTGCAGTTCAGCTATGGAAATATAATAACATTCAATGAGAGCCTTTCTATCACTCGGCCAGATTTAAAAAAATAAGTGCACTTTTGTGATAAAAAATGAAATGTTATGTTGTTTCATAAACCTATCTCCATAAGTAAAGAGCGCTGGGCCTTCAATGTGTACAAATGACTTTATCTGGAATGATAAAGCAATCGAAACTGGAATGGCCCAGTAGAGATCTCAGGAGACATCAGGAGAAAGAAAAAAATTAAAATTTAATTTGAAACTCATATAATTTATATGGATATATACATATACAGTATATATATATATATATATATATATATATATATATATAAATACAGTTGTGCTCATAAGTTTACATACCCTCGCAGAATTTATGATTGCTTGGCCATTTTTCAGAGAATATAAACGATAACACAAAAAGTTTTCTTTCACTCATGGTTAGTGTTTGTCTGAAGCCATTTATTATCAGTCGACCATATTTACTCTTTTTAAAACATAATCACTACATAAACTACCCAAATTACCCTGATAAAAAGTTTACATACCCCAGTTCTTAATACCATGTATTACTCCCTTTAACATCAATGACAGCTTGAAGTCTTTTGTGGTATTTGTGGATGTGGCTCTTTATCTTCTCAGATGGTAAATCTGCCCATTCTTGGCAAAAAGCCTCCATGAGTGAAAAGAAACACTAACCATGAGTGAAAGAAAAGTTTTTGAGTTGTCATTCATATTCTCTGAAAAAATGGCTAATGGCACGTACACACGACCGGACTTTCCTGCAGAAATATGATGGAATAATTTCATCGGATATTCTAATCGTGTGTGGGCTTCATCTGACTTTTTTTTTCAAAAATTCTGACGGACCTAGAAATAGAACATGTTTTAAATCTTTCTGACGGAATCAATTCCTATCGGGAAAACCGTTCGTCTGTATGCTATTCCGACCGACCAGAAACGACGCAAGGGCAGCTATTGGCTACTGGCTATTGAACTTTCCCGTCATATGCGCTGTACGTCACCACGTTCTAAGCAAACAGGCTTTGATGGGATTGTGTGCAGGCAAATCCGTTTCAGGGGAACTCCGTCGGAACTCCGTCGGGAAGACTGTCAGCATTTATTCTGACGGAAAAAACTGTCATATGTACCCGGCATTAGAAATTATAAATTCTGCCAGGGTATGTAAACTTATGATCTCACAAAAGTGACTGCAACCCACATATTTTTGTAAATATTTTATAATATCTTTTCAAGTGACAACACTGAAGAAATTAGGAGTAATGTATATTGGACTGTTCTGTTTTCTGACAATAAATCTATAACAATGAAGAATTTATATTTGTACCTATATTGTATTATTCTACTTAAAAGAAAAGAAAAAGAAAAGTTAGGTTTTACATTTTTCACATTGATTACGATTTGTAAATGCCATGGATTACAAAATGCAATGTAATAGTGCTCACTACTAAAGGCAAAAAATTATACTTTGGATGCACATATCTAAGGTAAAATGCCATAATAGTTCAAATTCTAGTGAAGCGAGCAATGATTGACAATGACCTGATTTCTGTACATTGTATAAAGCAGGTGCAGCATAGTTATAAAACACTACTGCGACCTTCTTAGGGGTGGTATGGCTTTGCAGCATGAATCTTGCTTTATATTACTTCTAGTCAATAAACTCTCAAAGTCAAATGTTGACATAGCTGAAAATCGAATATCACAAACAGAGCAGTCTTCAGTGTAAAGCAAACCTAAGTGAGACATTGTGCAGTGAGTGTAACCTTGCTTCTATTTAAAGACTATAGAATGGGTATTAGAGTATTGTTTGAATTATTTTTGCTTACTCTTTCATCCTGCATTGTTCTGAGATGTACTGACAGATTGCAAGTTCGAAGGTGGTGCACTGATAGCTGTCCAGCCTATTGCAATTTTCAAGTCTTGCCACAGATTCTCAAATGAATTTAGGTCTGAACTTTGACTGAGCCATTCTAACACATGAATATGCTTTGATCTAAACCATTCCATTGTAGCTCTGGCTGTATGTTTAGGATCATTATCCTGCTGGAAGGTGAACGTCTGCCCCAGTCTCAAGTCTTTTGCAGACTTTTCTTCTGAGATTGCCCTTTATTTGGCTCCATTCATCTTCCCATCAACTCTTACCAGCTTCCCTGTCCTTGCTGAAGAAAAGCATCCTCACAACATGATGCTGCCACCAACATGTTTCATGGTGGGGATGGGGTGTTCAGGGTGATGGGCAGTGTTAGTTTTCTGCCACACATAGCATTTTGCTTTTGGGCCAAAAAGTTAAATGTTTTCTTTGCTTCTCACAAACTGCAAATGGGACTTCTTATGGCTTTCTTTCAACAATGGCTTTCTTTCAACAATGGCTTTCTTCTTGCCACTCTTCCATAAGGGCCAGATTTGTGGAATGCACGACTAATAGTTGCCCTGTGGACAGATTCTCCCAACTGAGCTGTGGATCTCTGCAGCGCCTCCAGAGTTACCATGGGCCTCTTGGCTACTTCTTTAATTAGTGCTTGCCCAGTCTGGCAGTTTAGGTTTGCAGTTGTGGATTGAACAGTGCTTTGTGAGATGTTCAAAGCTTGGGACATTTTTTTTATAACCTGACCCTGTTTTAAACTTCTCCACAGCTTTATCCCTGACCTGTCTGGTGTGTTCCTTGGCCTTCATAATGCTGTTTGTTCACTAAGGTTCTCTAACAAACATTTGAGGGCTTCATGGAACAGCTGTATTTATGCTGAGATTAAATTACATACAGGTGGACTATATTTACTAATTAGGTGACTTCTAAAGACAATTGGTTCCTCTAGATTTTAGTTAGGGGCATCATAATAAAGGGGGCTGAATAAAAATTCACACCACACTTTTCAGATATTTATTCGTAAAAAAATTGAAAACCATTTATCATTTTCCTTCCACTTCACAATTATGTGCCACTTTGTGTTGGTCTATCACATACTGTACTGGTTGCTGAATTAATACAGTGAAGTCACTGTACTGATCCTCTATTGTGAAAATGTTGTGAACGACACTTGCTGGTTGGTTGATGCTATGTGTAGAAACAAATCTCTGCAACAATAAAATTACTGTTCATTTTATTTATTTATTTATATATTTTTTCTTGTGTGTTACTCTGGCACTTTGACCACAAATGGTTGTTATATCTTAGTTTTGTATAGCTACATATTTGTGGATGCCCATTTAGGTGCTATGTAGCTAGACACAAGGTCTTTTTTATTTAGGAAAAGAAGGACTTTACAGTAGGGACTAGTCAAAGTACTGAACTTCCACCCAGGACTAAAGCCAAAAGCCTCGGAGTCATCTTTGACTCAAACATGATGATGAATGCACAAATAGGACCAGTACTCAACGGGTCCCACTACCTTCTTCCCCTACTGCGTAGACTCATCCGCTTCATCCTGGAAGGAGATACGGCAACAATAGTTGGAACTATCATCAATTCCTGACTCGACTTCGCAAATTCCCTCTACCTAGGACTTAAAAAATATCAAATTTCACATCTACAAACAATCCAGAACACAGCAGCCAGAGGGGTAACTGGAAAAAAAACCACAATAATCAATCACCCCGTCCCTGAGGACCCTCCATTGGCTAGCTGTGAAGGAACGAGTTACATTCAAAACCCTCTGCCTCACTCACAAATGTGCACAAGGAAAAGCCCCACAATACCTCTGTGACAAAATAAAGCACTACACCCCAGGTCGCACCCTCCGGTCAACTAATTAGAACCTTCTCCTTATCCCCAAGACCCATTACAAATTAAAAGGCAAATGAAGGTTCGCAGTACAAGGACCACAGCTATGGAATGCTCTACCTGTGGACATCCAGGAAACTATCTGGCCTTCAGGAAGAAGCTCAAGACCCATCTCTATATCTATCTATCTATCTATCTATCTATCTATCTATCTATCTATCTATCTATCTATCTATCTATATATATATATATATATATATATATATATTATATATATATATATATATATATATATATAAAATATATATATATATATATATATATATATATATATATATATATATATATATATATATATATATATATATATATATATATATATATATATATATATATATATATATATATATATATATACATACATATATATATATATATATATATATATATATATATAACTCATCTGCACAAGTTACATCATCTTAAGAACCCTTTATATCAGATACCTGGACTTGAGCTACTGAGCTTGTGCATCTACTGTGGTCATTGTTAAGGACTCCTATTTTTCCTGTTGGATTTTGTATTTTTATTTTATATGAAATATACAAATACAAGGGGAGGCACAGAAAGCTGGCCAAGAACACAAAAATGCCTGAAGGAACAGGACAGTAGGGAGTTAGGGTTCAATAAGATGACCAAGGACCAAAAAAAAAATGCCCCACTTATTATTTTTTGGGTTGAATTACTTTTTATTTCCACACCCTCAACATATTAGACAAGAGCTGATGAGACACAAACTTGCTCAGAAACTAACCAATATGTTTAAAATCAGAATTAAGACATTGATAATGAACACACAGGTTGTTTTCTCAATGTATACTATAAAACAGCAAAATGCTATTTTTCCATATTTCAAATGTATGAATATATTTTTCTGTATTTTCTTGACCTATGTTTGCTTAAAAAAGGTAATTTTTATTTTTTATTTTTTTAGGATTATATCTGATGAAATGCCCCATGTTTTTCTGATTCTTCAGTTCAGAAATTTTCTTCTTAGAACCGCATAAAAGGTAAGTTGTAAGATTATGCTTAATGACGTTTGGATTATCATAGCACATCTCTCTCATTGATACTGTCTAACATGTTTGTCAGGCTCCAGCATTTGCCTCATCTAGTTATATATTACCTTAGCAAATCCAAATGTTCGTTACAAACAGCATTTTCCAGCTTTTTCAGGGGACATAATTGTGTGTACTCCAGTCTTTTCTATGCTTCTAACTATCCAGCTATGTGCTAATGTTGCCCCATTTTGATTAAAATATTGTTCCTAAGGCTAAGGGCCAGGTTGTTTCTAGAAGTTTTGGACCAATGGCAAATATATTTATACAACCAACCAAATGAAATCACATGTACTGGTTGTGAGCATAAATTATTGTTCTACATTCTTACCAATTTTTTGGATGGTGTTGCTATACCAGAGAGACCAATAAATGACTTTAATATTGCTTGATGGGCCTGTGTGTGGTTGTTTAGAACCTTGGTACCCATCATGGGGTGCAAGGTCCACACACAACACACAGCCCTTTACTGCTTGCTATACAACCCTTTTCAGGTCCCAGTAGAGAAAACATTGATTTGAAAGGGGGCAGATGTTGTAGTGATTTCTAACAGTCTCATGTAACCCGTCTATAGTCTCTGACTGTCTTCTTTAGCAAGTCTTCAGTATTTAGGCAAACCTGTAGCATGCCTTTGGTTTCTGAACATCTTGTTTAGTATGTCTCCAGTCTGTGACAGGATTTTCTGAAGCATTGCATTATAATGAATATTATGTGTGGCTTTTTGGTGCAGTTGAGGTATCATATACCCTATTTATGTTGACAACCTTCGGTCTACAGTTTTCAGGTTGTTGATTTAGTAAGAGAGTAGAGGCTATTCACTTAGCAAAGTGAATATTTAATTTGCCATGCTTGTTGAATAAGGAGAATATGTGTACACTTCAATTATCCAGTCCGGTGCTAGCAAAATGTTTCTATCTGCTTGCTCATTATGATATATCGAAAGTGAACACAGCTCAACTTTATTGTAAAACTACAGTGAAAACTCAGACGTGCTTCCACTATCTCTGCACTATGCAAGTATCAGGTTTCTTAAATTGTATAGAGTACACAGATGAGAACAAATTACGTATTAACGTTATATGTAAATAACATCAGTTGCCGCTTAAATGTCATGCATAACAATATTGTTCAAGTAGTAATGATAGTAGTACACGGAATCCAGCTCAAGTTTCTAAAATCACTACAGCAGTGCTACAGTCATAATAAATTATTACCAGCTTTCATATGTTAGAACCACACAAGTAGCTGCAGTTGAGAAGAGTCCCAGAAGACACACAAATGGTGATCCTACTACAATAAATGACAGTGCACATCACACCAGAATCCATGCGTCACATTCCCCTTTGGGGTTCACACTCACCAGAGGGATGAACACATCAGGCATTGATATGTTTGAGCAACTGCCAGCCTCATATCATGGAGAAGGTCACACCTTTGTCCTGGGGTCTCCACCGGTACTCGGATAGAAGAAAGGCTCATAAGGTTTGATATTTTATTATCTCACGTTTATTTAAGTTTCAAGTAAGTACATCCCATCCATTGCCATCAGTCAAAATTGTGTATTTTGCCCTGTACACACGGTTGGACATTCTGATGATAAAATTGGTCTGATTTTTTCCGACGGATTTTGGCCCAAACTTGTCGTACATACACACGGTTGCACAAAGTTGTCCGTAAATCCGATCATTCAGAATGAGGTGACGTACAACACGTACGACAGGACTATAAAGTGGCCCATAGCCAATAGCTTTTTTCTCCTGATTTATTCTGGGCATGCGTGGCACTTTGTGCATCGGAATTGTCTACATACGATCAGAATTTAAATGATCGGATTTTGTTTTCGGAAAATTTTAGATCCAGATCTCAAACTTTGTGTGTCGGAAATTCCGACAGAAAAAGTCAGATGGAGCCCACACATGATAGGAATTTCCGACAACACTATCCGATCGCACATTTTCCATCTGAAAGTCCGACCGTGTGTACAGGGCATAAGACTATCTAGGCATCAACGGTGGACGCTGCCTTCCTATAGCGCAAGTCTCATCATTACCTGGATCGTGGCAAATGCTTATCGATGCCTAGATAGTATTATACGCAATTTTGACTGATGGCAATGGGTGGAATGTACTAACTTGAAACTTCAATAAACGTGAGAAAAAACAATATCACACTATATGAGCCTTCCTTCTATCCGAGTACTGGTGGAGACACCAGGACAGGGTGTGAACCTCTCCATTATATTGAGGCTGCCAGTTGCTCAAACATATCAATGCCTGATGTGTTTATCTCTCTGGTGAGTGTGAACCCCAAAGGGGAATGTGACGCATGGATTCTGGTGTGATGTGCACTGTCGTTTATTGTAGTAGGATCACCATTTGTGTGTCTTCTGGGACTCTTCTCACCATCTATCAACTGTACCTACTTGTGTGGTTCTAACACATGAAAGCTGGTCATAATTTATTATGACAGTAGCACTGCTTTAGTGATTTTAGAAACTTGAGCTGGACTACTGTCATTACTACTTGAACAGCTCAACTTTACCTTACAGTATTCATCAATAGAAGTGAACATACACTTTCTTCTTTAATACGTTGTAAATAAACCCCTATCAGTTTTTTTTTGTTTTTTTTTTATACAGTCTCAGTAGAGGTGCCAGCTATTTAGAAATTTACAAAATATCAAGACTTTGTAAATTTTATGTAGAGACAGTTTTGGATTAAGTAGAGAAAGGATAAAACCCTATGAGGTTATTTTTTTTTTATGTAAGTGTCCCATGGGGGAAATTTCCCTTCACTTTCTGTCCCAGAGACATAACAAGAAGTGAGAGGAATTACTAAAAAAGTAGGAGGAAGTGCCCTTTTAGACATTTGTCACAGAAAACAGGTGTCTCTGCAAAGTTTTACCCATACTTTTATTTCTGGTGACAATTGTAGCACTATGGATTTGCCATCACTTTGTGTCATGAGGATAATGGTTTCCAAGAAAAATGAAGAGCATAATTATACTCAAAAGAGGCACATACAGCCAGAAAATCCTTCCCTACTCTTTCCGAAAAAAAAAAAAAAATAGCTTTTACATACATTTTAATTTTGGCCACACAAAAAAAAAAAAAAAATTGAAAACAATGTACAGTATATGATATATTCAAACATTTTTTTTGCATGCCAATACTGATACTTACATGTTCTTATCCAGCTGTGAGTGCTTCATCTCAATGAATAGTCACTTCCAAGCATGTTAAACCTAGTACACACCATCAGAAAATCATACCAAAAATACCTCTTTTGAAGCAATCATACAATAATTTGATCACTAGCACACAGATTTAGGCCGAAACTATCTGAAGGGGCGAACATGAACATTTTTCTTGTATGATACCAGATTGTAGGATGTTCATTTAATCAGTACAGTTTTCATCAGAAAATACAATACAAACACATTATATCACTTCTGAATTGTTATTCTGTCGTACTAGAATTGTTGTATCTTTAGAACCTATTCATTTTTGATATGGAGACTAGCATGCAAAAAAATATGTCCCATAATCTCATCGGGTGTACCAGGCTTAAGCCATACCATGAAGCCATACCATGAAGCCATACCATGAAGCCATACCGTGAAGTCTCACACCGCTTCCAAAGGAATAAAAACAACTTTATTGATCTAGCACAACTTCAGGATACTCCAGTTTTGCCCCCTAGGTGAGCTTTTTCACAGAACAAGAGGACATGGGGAAACACTGTAATGTTAATTATTTGCTCATTACAACACTGCTAACAATATCTAGGTCAGCCATTCTTAACCATTCTCTGATCCAAATTAAATAATTATAGCAGGTGTTCTCCCAGACCATAATATTATTTTAAGGAGTCCCCAGGGGTAAAAAGTTTGAGAAAGGCTGATCTAAATAATCAACAATACTCAAGGGAAAAGCCTTAATTGAGCTCCACTAACAGGCAAACTGCATAAGAGAGAGAGAAACTGGTTGAACAACCTGAAGTTGTGCTGGACCAATAAAGTTGTTTTTATCCCTACAGAAGTGGTATATGACATCTTTTATGTTTCATGTGCAAACCATATTCTGGTGATGAATTTAAAATACATTTTTGGGTTATCTTCCAAACAATTTAGAGTTCTGTAAATATTACTGTATAAAATCAGATTGTTAATACAGTATTTACACACTTAGACCCCATACACACTATTTCATTTTCTGCAGATTTTTGTCTTCAGATTTACCAAAACATGTAATGCAAGGGCCTACCTGACTGCATACATATGAAACTTTTAAAGTGGTTATAAACCCTTACAAACCACTTTGACCTACAGATAAGCCTAGATTAAGGCTTACCTGTAGGGCTAAGAAATATCTCCTAAACCGTATAATATTTACAAAAAGACAGTCACTGCTGTCTACGGCGCATGCGCTGTAGACAGTGGCGCGCAGGTGCACTGTGCAGATCGCGGCAATATGCCGCGAGTGTTGGCTCCCGTGCGCATGCGCGGGAGTGACGTCATCGTTGCTCCGGCGAATCACAGCGCCAGAGCAGCGAGACCTGGAAGTCACTCTGGGATCCATGGCATTGGTGGACATGAAGACGGAGGACCGCTTCGGGGGCTTCGTTCTCAGGTAAGTGATTCATAATGAGCTAGTATGCTATGCATACTAGCTCATTATGCCTTTGCCTTGCAGGTTGCTTTTTTTTATATTATGTCCCATGGGTTTACAACCACTTTAAGGTTAGACCTCCTATTATATGGTTTTGGTAAATCTGAAGACAAAAATCTGCAGAAAATGGAATAGTGTGTATGGGGCCTTACCTTATGTAAATATATTATCATTACTGAAGTGAAACTAGTAAACCGTAAAAAATTGCATGTCATGCCATTATTATGTACTGTCTGTATTTTTTACATTTTTGATTTAGGAAAAATTATTTGTGTTCTTGTAAATAGGGACTAGAATCAGTTTTCCTTTTAAGGTATTTCTAAGTTCTCTACTGCAGTTCTACAGTTGGTCATTTTTGTCGTACTGTGTTGCAGCAATTGATTCTGCTCAGGCAGCTGGAATAGATGCTTCCTGTAATTTTAGCTGTCTACCAGACCTCATGGGAAACCGTCTAAAAGCTGATTTTACATGACAGGTGTGTTCACAAGGGGTGTTTGTCCTAATGATGTCTATATAGATAAGTAAAGCGCCAGTGCACACAAACCTATCTCGGCTTTTGTTAGCTACCAGAGGGTTAACTGAAAAAGTTTCCTATGTGTCTCAGGGACTCCAGTGGGGAGAAAATGCAGGGCCAGATTTCTAGATAACAAACATTTGCTATGAATGCCCTAAGGCTTTGGTACTTACGGCCTAAGGTGGGTGACACCAGACCTTTTCCTTTTTGTCTAAGGCATAGGTACTAGGTAGAGCTCCAGAGGACAGCAAATAATCTCCCACGTGTCTTATGTCTTAGTGTCAATAACACATTCCCATGTGTAATAAAAGAATCCGAAGTGCACTCTAGCCTACCTATACCAACCTTCCAGGCCCCAATCTTTTGCTGTCCTTATAAAGTTGGTACATTTTTTTGGTAGATTAATAAACTTAAAAGAAGCTCACTTGCTCTTGGTTCTTAACTGATAGAAGACTAAGACTGCCAGTTCATTTGTAGATGCCACTGATGCAGAGTAGGTAAAATGGTCCTTTCATCCTCTCAGCCTGGATGTGCCTGGCGTAGCTATAACAGCTAGAGCAGGAGGGAAGTGGTCCAATGCAGTTGGTCTAGGGTGGCATAAAGCATAAATTGGACCCAGCTCACATGTTCTGAAAATTATTAGGGGCTTGTGTTCAAAATGTATTTTATATTATGGAGAATGCAGCAGGTGGAGTAAAAAAAAAAATGTCGTAGCTTTAATATACATCTTTGCCCATACTATAGAAATAAAACTATTTTTTTTTTACCAAGCTTTAAAACAAGTCAACATGGACATTTGTAGTAATTCAGTCCCAACTATCATGACAGAGACTCTGAAGTTTGGTTTCAGTTGGCTTCTAACAGCTCACAGCAGCCGTTGATCATTTACATTAGAAGTCTGCCAAGTCTTTACCACCTGACAAAAAATAAGTGGCGAGGACCTGTTGTGAATTTTCTGCATTGCCTGCAGCTGAGTCAATAAGTTATTTTTCTGTTTGTTAAGAATTTGTAAATTACTTTCCATAGTCAAGGGGCCGGTACAGTTGAGTTGGACTTAATTGTAGTAACAGAATCAGGAACTAAGTATTATTGCAGTTATATTCCATGTGTTGTTGCACCAATAGAAATAAGACAACTTCCTGTTCTGGATCACACAGACTCCAATGCATTCCGTATTATCTCCTCTGTGTTGCATCGCACATGTGGGAGTGCTAATGTGATAAAACACTGCATGAGTGAGCTCTCTGCTTATCTGTGATTGGTATTCCTGCTTGTGCCTGTGTCACATCTAAATACGATGTAGCACTCACCTGCATGAGCAGTAGACTGAGAGACTCAGGTATTGTGGGATATATAGTTTCTTCAAAGGAAATGTCAGTTCTCAGACTACAGACAGAGGTCATGCTTCAATCTGTTCAGCGCTGTGCCACATGCCTCCTGTTTTAACACTAATTGAAACAGTTAACACAAGAATGTGAAGATTTACTCTGATATAGGCTGTCCATACAGGGCATCAGGGATCAATGCACATCTTATGCAGGTGAAAAACACTTGGTGCAGGTTAGAAAGTTTTACAGTCCACAAGGCGAATCAGTCCTCCAAGCTGTTATTATTATTGATGTATCACTTTGTGGGGTCCTGAATCATTAATGTTGCTAAAGTAGTCATTGTGTTGTCTATTCAGCATAGTCAGAGCTAATTGTGAAGAAACTATGAGGATTTGAAAAATGACTCTTGTGTATGGGTTGACTTTACAGACCAAATCTTTATGCATTGTAGTAGTTATAATATAACTTTATAATAGTAAATGTGACTATTTCTCATGTTCTTGGTGGAGCTGCCATTACTCTTTGGCACCTTAAGTGTATTTTTGCCTCATTTCCTCTTGGTGATCCCTTTTCTCCTGTAGATTATAGATCCACTAAGAAATAACCATGAATAACTCAAGGAATGCAATAAGAGTTTACAAATTGCCTACTTGGTAATCCTTGCAATTGCAATGGATTCCCTTAATAAATATTAAGTGCAATGTGTATCAAATAGGTCACGCATAATAAAGGTGCCTAAACATAAAAATATGGAAAGTGCTTGACAACAGTACCTAAATGAAGTCCATCATAAGTGCTCCAGCATAAAGTGGTTCTCAATGGTTCTCAAATAAATTCCATCATAAAATGCTCCAAATCTTTAATTCAAGTTACTGTCCCTTTATGAAAAAATGCTGCACCAGTGCTCTGTACAATCAAAAAATGTCACCGTAACAATCCAACATCCGTGCCCCCTATCAGGGTATGCACTCACCTGCAGGAATTGAACCCCCCACCCTTATACTGAGGTGGGACACGCAGGCTTCAATACAATGAATATATATATATATAGCAATTAAGCAATTAAGCATAACTGCATGTACTGCGTGTTCTGCATATATATATATATATATATATATATATATATATAGATATATATATATATATCTATATCTATATCTATATCTATATCTATATCTATATATATATATATATATATATATATATATATATATATATATATATATATATATATATATATATATATATATATATATATATCTATATCTATATCTATATCTATATCTATATATATATATATATATTATATATATAGTATATATGCAGTACACGCAGTTATGCTTAATTGCTGAATTTAACTCTAATTTTCATTTATTTTTTAAGCCATTTCTATTTGAGGTTGGGGGTTATGAATAAAGCAGTGCCCTAAAAACTCTTAGTTTGAGAATGAATTGCTGCACATAGGCTTTAGCTATAGAGGTGATTGAGGGCCCTTTTCCTTGTTACTCTACTGCTTGTCAGGAATATGTAAATATTGGAATTTTCACAGGCTGGCCACAGTTCTACCTAAAGGTATGTACAATAAATTAAAGATAAGTGGATTAAACTAAACCCGAACACCAGATTGTGAGGGCAGATTGGGAGAGCTGGAAAAAGATCACATTTTTCAAAGCTGCTTATTGATATTATTAAGATTTTGGAAGTACTTTCTCCTAAGTTGTAGAATTGTTCAGTTTTAGAAGAATGGCAGAATTCCACTTCACATTACTTTTGTGTCATACTGGTGGCTTCCATTTCGCTACAAGTGTAACGCACAATTGAACTTCATCTGTCACCACCGATCAATATTGTCTTATATAACAGTAGGCTTGGCAACCTGTGGATTCCCATCTGTTGCAGCATTACAAGTCCCAGCATGCCACAACAATCACACTCTTTGAACCCATCGAAATGCAAGGAGTTAAACAGTATGTACGTCTGATAGGTTTGCTTGTGAACTTTTAATTTTTTTTTCACTTGCCGTATGCTTTATTTAATATTGCCATTTAAATGTGTATTAACATATATGCTATGCAAACTTATGGCGTTAATAGCACTGAAAGTTAGTGTGCTACCAAAGTCACTATTAATATGTGTCCCAGAATGCTCTTAAAAAAATAATCCAAGGTGCAAAGAAAGTCAGCCAATTATCTAAAACAAAGAACACATATTATTAATTTCAATATTTTTTTACATTTTTAAATTACAGTAGAATTTGAGGGGAAATGTTCAACAGCAACATAGACAGCAATAAAAAGAAAAAAGTAAAGAAAAGAAAAGATTTTAAATGGACATATACTTTAATCATGCCAAAGCACTAAGTAGTACCCTTACAGACTTACCTTGAAAAAATAAATTATGTTTCATGTGCCTAGTTATTATTTATAGCTATTTGCAGTGTGAAGTCATGTAAAGTACCGCTGTCTGAATTCTGGTCCTATGAGATTTGAACTGAGATTTGATGCTGTCATTACCAGTGGCGGCTGGTGCTTAATTTACTTGGGAGGGCAGCCCACGGCCACCCCACCCCCCCCAGCCAGCCAACCAACCACATAACCCCCCAGCGCTCACTTGAGCGCCACCCCCTCATCGCTCGATCGATCGCTGTTGCACGCCAGCCCCCCCACTAGCCTCGCAATTACTCCACCCAGGTGGCCGCTTCCCTCACTCTTTTTGAAGCCAATTAGAGCCTCTGACTGTAATTATGTGTTTATAAAAGAAAAAGAAAATATTGGAATCCATGCATGCAGCGCCCTGCATGTAGATTAGGTGGCTGGACGCATGGGTCAGGGGGGCGGTGCCCCCAGTGGCCAACACTGGTCACTACTATGCTGCTCACCATTTTTCTTTTCTGGATGGAATGCTGTACCTGAAGACCTACAGTGCAAGAATCTCTCATCTTCTGTTTTATTCATTCTGTTGATCTCTGCTTTCCTCACCTGTCCGGCTGCTTCACAAATATTCTTTTATCAATCATTATTTTACCAGTCATCGGGGGGCATCTTTGACATGAGGAAACAAAGGGGTTCATTTACTATCGGCAAATGGAATGTGCACTTTGTAAGTGTAGTTGCCCCAGAAATTAGTAAATTAGGTAAAGCTTTTACCCAATCGCATGCAATGCAAATGAAAAATACACAATTTTTGCTTGCTTGTGATTGAATGATGGAAGCTTCCCTTCATTTACTAAGCTCTGGAGCAATGCATTTGCAAATTGTATTTAGAAAATCAACCATAAAGCTTCTTCTCCTGTACCAAACATATAGTTAAACTTGAAAATACACCTAAATCCTGAAAACATTATGTATTTCCTGAAAGCTCGTGTTAAATAATATGGTCTATTTGCCGTTTCTTGTCAAATAATTTTTGCGCTATTAGTTATCAAATCTACATTAAGGCTCAGTTCACACTGGTGCGATGCAGGAAACCCTGCAAATCCAATGTGGGCTCCCGCATCACACCTGACTTGCAGGCCGTTCACACTGCTCTCTGCGAACCGCTACAGGTGTCAATACAAAGTTAACGACACCCCCAAGATCAGTTCGCAGTGTGAACTGTCAATTCGGACACCCATACGATCCGATTCTGTTGCGGACAAAACAAGGGCCCTGTATAAGTTTGGTCCGAATGTGATGCAAATTCAGCCATACGGTTTGTATGGCTGAATTCACATCGTGCAGACATGTGATTTGCACAGCAATGCGGTGCAAATCACATGCAGTGTTTGGCATCGCACCAGTGTGAACTGAGCCTTTAAAAAAAAAAAAAAATTATTAACCACTTGCCGCCCGCCTTATAACATAAACACGGCGGCAAAGTGGTTTCAAAATCCTGACCAGACGTCATATGACGTGATCAGGATTTTGAGCCGCTGCCCGCCCCCGGGGGCGCGCATTGCGGCGATCGTTGTTGCGGGGTGTCAGTCTGACACCCGGCAACTACGATCTTGGTAAAGAGTCTCTGTCGGAGACTCTTTACCACGTGATCAGCCGTGTCCAATCACAGCTGATCACAGTG
This sequence comes from Lithobates pipiens, assembly GCF_037356315.1. NCBI lineage: Eukaryota > Metazoa > Chordata > Amphibia > Anura > Ranidae > Lithobates > Lithobates pipiens. The sequence goes on along the minus strand of NW_027507755.1, from coordinate 549,610 downwards.
TAAATAGAAAGAGCCGATGATTGGCTTTTCCTCACTCGCGTCTGTCAGACGCGCGTAGAGGAGAGCCGATCGGCTGCTCCTCTGACAGGGGGGTCTGTGCTGATTGATTATCAGCGCAGCCCCCCCAAGGATGCCCACACTGGACCACCAGGGACTCCACCAGACCACCAGGGATGCCTAGCACAAGGTATGCCACCCTAGACCACCAGAGATTCCAGTCAGTGCCCACAGTGGATGCCAATCAGTGCCCACAGTGGATGCCAATCAGTGCCCACAATGGATGCCAATCAGTGCCAACAATGGGCATCACTGATTGGCATGCATTATTGTTTGGCACTGATTGGCATCCATCAGTACAGTTAATAAAATACAATGCCGCCTATCAGTGCCAATCTGTGCTGTCTATCAGTACCCATCCGTGCCACCTATCAGTGCCAATCCATGCCCACCTGTGCCACCTATCCATGCCCATCTGTGCTGCCTATCCATGCCCATCTGTACCGCCTATCCATGCTGCCTATCCATGCCAATCCGTGCCACCTATCAGTGCCAATTTGTGCCACCTATCAGTGCCCATCTGTGTCGCCCATCAGTGCCACCTATCAGTGCCCATCAGTGCCGCCTATCAGTGCCCATCAGTGTCGCCTATCAGTGCCACATATCAGTGTCCATCAATGCCACCTCATCAGTGCCCCTTCATTGGTGCCACCTCTTTGGTGCCCATCAGTGCCGCCTTATCAGTGCCCATCAGTGTAGCCCCATCAGTGCCCATCAGTGAAGGTTTTGAAGTTTTTAAACTGAAACAAAAAAAATATAATTTTTTCAAAATTTTCAGTCTTTTTTTCTATTTGTTTAGCAAAAAATAAAAACTGTAGAGGTGATCAAATACCACCAAAAGAAAGCTCTATTTGTGGGAAAAAAATGATAAAAAATGTATTTGGGTACAGTGTAGCATGACCGCGCAATTGTCATTCAAAGTGCGACAGTGCTGAAAGCTCAAAATTGGTCTGGGCAGGAAGGTGTTTAAGTGCCCGATATTGAAGTGGTTAAATTAATTTTAGGCACACAAACACAATATTTTTTTGGAAGCTATAAAAATAATTTGGTTGTGTTCAGTAAAAAGATACCAAATGTGTCTAGTCTTAAAATGGCATGCATCCGTGAAATGCCAGAAAAATACAGTCCTACAAATTGTTCATTGGCAATGCTTTAAGAGCAATTTAAGGGCATCACTTTGGAGTTAATCATGAATGATGGCCCTAGAGTAATTGTTCTCGCTGTAGTATGTGTGGTAATACCTAATTTGTGTTCCACAGTCATTGTTTACATGGGCGTGGGGATAGGGGGCTTCTACAAATGTGTTTGGCTGTTTCTATTTATTTTATTAAAATGTTTTTGTTTTTTTGTTTTTTTGCTGTTATAAGGGAGCTGACAAGCAAAGCGGCAGCATTGAAAGAGTTAAAGCTCAAAAACTTTGTTAGCGCAATCAGTTCTGCTTACCAAGGCTTCTTTGCCATTAGTAATGCTTTTATCAACCTGTCATTAAAACTATATTCCAAGATAATGATGAGCCAGCGGGGATTAATTAGCCACGTCAATTATATAAAAAAAAAATGTATTAAGTTCTATAGAAGTGTGCCGGAATTTATTGCATTGTCTCATAAAGGTGGCCTGTAAATGAGAACTTCAAAGTGTGTACATAAATTAAATTGGCAACTGCATTTCAACATTGGGACTAGTTAGTATCACATATTTTTTTCTAGTCACAATAAATCTGGCTGGATGTCACCAAGTGAGGGACTTTAATTAAAGTAAAGGATATTACTTAATTGTTCTATTAATAAATGTCCCTTCTATCTTTCACATTCATTACTGTAAATGTTACCAAATAGTTTCAGTGCTTAAAAACATCTGAAGGAAGGCAGATTTTGTTATTCATCCAGCCAATCATTTCATTCATTCTCCCTTTTATTCAGCACCAGAAACATAAAGAGAACCCTGATTGCTGCAGGCAAAAGCATATCTTTTTACCGAGACTCCTGGCATTAGTGCCAAAATGGGAAGAAGAGCCAAATCTGCTTCTGCAGAGTATACAGCAAGGCCGTACTGGTAATATGGCACCTCTGGTATTTGTCTAAATGGTTGAGGTTCCTAAAATATTTGGGTGCAACCTTATGGCTGATTTTCAAGCCCAAATGTGGTTAAAATCACACATTACTACAGTACAGACCCCCCCCCCCCCCTACAGTGCAGAATCCTCCCCTACAGTACAGACCCCCCTACAGTGCAGAATCCTCTCCTACAGTACAGACCTCCCTACAGTGCAGACCCCCCTACAGTACAGAATCCTCCCCTACAGTACAGACCCCCCTACAGTACAGTATCCTCCCCTACAGTACAGACCCCTCCCCCTACAGTGCAGTCCCCTCTATATTACAGACCCCCTACAGTGCAGGACCCCTCCTACAGTGCACACCCCCCTACAGTGCAGGACCCCCTACAGTGCAGGACCCCCCTACAGTGCAGACCCCCCCCCCCCACAGTGCAGACCCCCAGGGTAAAGAACCCCCCTACAGTGCACATACCCCCCTACAGTGCACAGACCCCCCCTAACAATACAGGCCCCCCCTACAGACCCATAATGTACCTCGGAACACACACGGAGAGCCCAAGGCAGTGGCATTGCAGGGGGGAGGTGCGAGCAGCACCCGAGTGACAACTGTTGGCTCAGTGATTCGGGACCCGGTGCAACAATCCCCTTCTCTCTGTGGTCACGTTGCGCCGTTCTGATCAGTCTCAGCAGCGGCTGTCATGGCCGAGCAGAGGGAAGCTGCCTCCCCTTCCTCCTGCATGCACAGCACTGTGTAGACATAAAGGAGGGGGAGGCGGCTTCACTCTGCTCGGCTGTGACAGCCGCTGCCGAGACTGATCAGAACAGTGCAACGCGACCACAGAGAGAAGGGGATTGTTGCGCCGGGTCCCAGATCACTGAGCCGACAGATGTCACTCGGGTGCTGCTTGCACCTCCCCCCTGCAATGCCACTGCCAGTGCCTCTCTGTGTGGTCTGTCACCGTGCCACTGCCTAACCCACGGCCCTGTCTCCTCTTCAGTTGCGGAGGGGGATGGCGCTGGCCTGACACCCCCCCAGTGTGTGGCACCCGGGGCGGCCCGCCCCCCACTTAGTATGCCACTGAAAAGAAGGAGAGATGGAGAAGGCCTCCATGAATGAGGAATGGGATAAGTAAAACTCCTTATTCCTCTACCACTAGACTTAATGGGAATTTAACATTTTGCAGTGTATTGGTCACTGCAAGGTTATTTATTCCCCTGCCTGGAATGGGGTTTAAGGAAAACTCAGATAGGGCTGTGTATGACATAACGGTGTAAATCACAGGACTGAATGATTAAAAGTGCACATCCTTTGGCAGGGAAAATAGTGTTCTTTTATGCAGTTCATCTGTATACTCACCATTTGTCTGGAGTTGAGCTTTACCTAAACAGACTTCAGTCTTTTAACGGTATGTCTTTCGTAGTATACTGACAGCACACTATTGCTCAGCTGAGCAAAGGTAGTTAGATTAGGCTGATGAGATGTGCCAGGGTTAGATTTTGGACTAGTCTTAAATACAGATCTGTTAGTTTGGCCCCATTCACATTGATTTGGAATCATGGGCAGAATCTGCACAGTTTTTCCCATGTTTACAAATTACCCTAAAGTAGTGGCAAAACTCATGACACGCTTTTGGATGCCATTCATTCTTTATGACACCCTAAACACAGTGCAATTTTGCCATTATTGGTACACAACAAAATGTGTGGGCAAAAACCCGCTTAGCTCAAGGCATGACAAACACTCATAGGGTGCCACAGAAACACGTGTTAATTGCTCATTAAAAAATCACGAGTGGGAACACACATTCCCACTATGCAAAATAGAAACAGGGCCTAAATGTTTTAGCATTGAGCTGCACACAGAATTGAGCCATTGCTCTGGATGTAACCATCAGGGAGTATGTCATTCTGCCTCCACTTTATAAGATAATGACTGCTTGCTTTGATCCAAGTCTAATTTTAAATGTAACTTACACTATCTGAAGATAGTCTTTGGGCTTTTTGATATCAGAAACAGAATGCATTGATATGCTCAACCCCATCCAAAACACATTTTTTTATTTTGGTTCATAGTAGAGAAGGGTTACATACGTGGTAAGGTTGAATAAAGACACCAGTCCATCCAGTTCCACTTGTGTGGGTGTGTGTGGTCGTTTGTGTGTGTGTTTGTGTTGATAATCATTTCCCATATACTTGTATATTGTGTTTGCTAAGATGCACATTCAAGAGACTTTTAAAACTATCAATACTTTCTGTTGTCACCACCAATTGTGGAAGAGGGTTCCCCATCCGTATCACCCTGGCAGTGAAAAAAACCCTAAACTGCATCTCCTCCAATCTCATTGTGTGGCCCTGTGTCTTCTTACTCTCCCCGAGACTGAATAGCTTTCTACCTACGCTGGGATCACCATTGAGATATTTTTATATCGCTATCATATCTCCTCTCTCTTTCCAGGGAGAATAAGTTTAGTGCTTGTAGTCGTTCCTTGCAATTGAGTCCCCTTATTCATTTTGTTGCCCTTCTGTGGACTCTATCCAGTATCAGCACATCCTTAGTAAGGATTGGTGACCAGAACTGGACGGAATACTCCAGATGTGGCCAAACCAGAGTTTTTTCAAATTGGCAGGATAATCATTGTGTAAATTCCCTTTTAATGCATGCTAATAGTCTGCTGGCTCAGTCTGTCTTTTATTAGGACCTCCAGGTCATTCTCTATCCTGGATTCCCCCAGAGGTTCTCCTTCCTAGTGAGTAACTTGCATTTAAATTTTTTTAATCCCCGAGTGTTAGTTTACATTTTTCAATATTAAACCCCATTTCCCATGTAGTTGCTCACCACATTAATTTATTGAGGTCTTCTTGGAAAGTTTATATACCTTGCTGTGATGTTTTTTTCCTACTTATTTTTGTGTTGTCATTGAACACTAGATTGAGCTATTTATCCCATCCTCTATATCATTTATGAATACATTATACAGAATTGGTCCCAGGACAGAGCCTTGGGGTATGCCAGTTACCACTCCAGTCCATTCTGATGGACTGATGAGAATGAGCACGGATTACATCACAGTGCAAGCAGACAGAGTGATCAGGGATTGCTTTTTTAAAGCTAGTTTACTGCTTGTTATCCAGTTTCCACCGGCCATACACATACACTATATCGGCAAACATATTGGGCATCCTAGTCCTAGTCTGTAGGGTTCAATATTGAGTTGGCCTACTCTTCGCAGCTATAACAGATTCAACTCTTCTGGGAAGGCTGTCCACAAGGTTTAGGAGTGTGTCTATGGGAATATTTGACAATTCTTCCAGAAGTGCATTTGTGAGGTCAGCCACTGATGTTTGAAAAGAAGGCCTGGCTCAAAGTCTCTACTCTAATTCATCCCAAAGATGTTCTGTCGGGTTGAGGTTAGGGCTCTATGCAGGCCAGTCAAGTTCTTCCACCCCAAACTTGCTCATCCTTGTCTTTATGGATCTTGCTTTGTGCACTGATCCAAAGCATTTGGTGGATGGTTGTTTTTCAGGGGTTAGGCCTGGCCCCCAGGGAAGGGAACTCTTAAGGTGTCAGCATACCAAGACATTTTGGACAATTTCATGCTTCCAACTTTGTGGGGACAGTTTGGGGATGCCCCTTCCTGTTCCAACATAACTGCACCAGTGCACAAAGAAAGGTCCATAAAGACTTGGATGAGTGAGTTTTGGGTGGAGAAACTTGATTGGCCTGCACAGAGTCCTAACCTCAACCCAATAGAACACCGTTGACACGAACTGTGGACGGCCTTCACAGAAGAGTTGAAGCTGTTATAGCTGCAAAGGGTGGGCCAACTCAATATTGAACCCTATGGACTAAAACTGGGATACCATTAAGGTAGTGTATATGTGACAGAACTTCGGTGGACCTTAAAGCCAGGCTGTCACATGCATACATACAGGTACAGGCGGTGAAGATGTGTTGTGCTTGAAGTCACCCTCCAGCATAGTGAACACATTGTCACCAACAGCTCCCGGTCCTGGTTTATGATTGGGAGCTGGGCTCTTAATCACATGATCAATGTGATAATAACAGTGATTACATTATCAGAAAGCCAGCTTCTGCATCCTGGCATTATAAAAAAGACCTTAAAGAGCCGGCAGGTGATGGCAAGAGTATTAGCCTGGGCACAGGTGCACTAAACCTTAATTATATGACATTTCATTTGTTAAAGAACTCAAAAGCAACTGTTGAAATTTTAATGAATTGGTTTAGATATACTTTAATCCTTCAAAATGAAATCCGCTTTTATGAAGCTACAGTGTAAGGTTAATGATTCAATAATCAGAACGATGTTGTTATTTATTGAAAAACAACACTCTTCTCCTATGGATAATAGACATAGTTATTACATTTTGTATCTTGCTGTTGCTTTGCTCTGAACCTTGAATGTTTTTGTTGGATGTGCTACTCTCTGCACAAAGGGGGAAGCATGAAGCATGGGAGGTGATAAGACTGGCATCTGGAGAGGCTGATTACACCAGATTGTAATTTCATCAAAGCAATCTACGGAGAAAATGCACATAATGAATAATAAGCATGATAAATGACTGTTACTTATTGTCACAAGCACCTGTGTGGATGTAGAAGCATTGACAGGCAATGAGATTTTCAATATAATCAATAGGGCGATGCACGACACAAAATCAATCATCATAGAATAGGCTTATGTGATATAACAAGCTTAGAGTCTTTCCTTTGGGTCATTTGTTAACAGTTCAATGAGATTTGTCAACAAGCTACAAAAGATGATCATTAAAGTAGATAAATATAGGAATTTTGCTCATTATTTCATCTTCTGACAGGACTACTTATATAAAGTATAAACAGCACTAACATTTTCTAAGGAGAATTAAAGGACACTGGTCAGGGAATCTTAAAGAGGACCTTGGTGAGTTCAGAGGGAGTCTGCAAATAAAGAACTTTGGTGGCCTGCTCGACAGAGGCACCCATTGTCATCTCTCAAAGAACAGGTCAAAGTCATCTGGCTTAATGAACATCACATATCTTTATTATGTTAAATTAGAATACAATTAGATGGACCTAGTGTATTTAGGATAAACATCTTCTTCTTTTGTAGTAAACTACCCACTGTTGTATAAGTGACCTATATTAATCCCCCATGGGGGTTGCCCAATGGCCTGTGTTTTATGGAAATGTTACCACATTGTTTTCTTTCACTGTGACACATGGGTAATAATTAGTAGAACATTAGCCATGATGCTTGTTAATGCTTCAAAATTGTGTATACCCCCTCTTTGGGGTACCCCGAGAGTACCTTCCATAAGGGATTGGTTCATAAGAGTGAATAAGATTGCAAAAATGGAAGAACTCATAGCAATCTCCTGCAACTCGCCTCGAAAATTCACTACACTAGGGGCCTGTTGGATTCACTTTAAATCAACTGATGGTTACAAACAAGGATTTCACACTTGAATATAAGTATCGACCATTTATTCGATCCCCCAAGATACAATCTCATACTTGGAATATGGATACTCACCCTAATCAGACAAATGACCAATTAGCATAACCCCTTAGACTTTTGTATTTCCTGTGGTAAGCGATGTAGAGGTTTCTCCTCTGATATATTATACATTCAACTCTTCTTATAATATACACCTACCAAGGTTTCTGGCATTAACCCACCCCCACACCATTTTATCCCCTTCCTTTGTACCTGCCCCCCCCCCCCCCCTTTAAAACGCTGGTGGTGTGCTGGACACACACATCAGTTAAGGCCTCAGATAACAACCTGTGTAACGAAAATATACAACGGTTTCCTAAGTCTCGACTGACAAACCACTATATTAAACCAGTCCCCTTAGGTAACTGCTTCAACAATGGTAACAACTCATATTTTTACATCAAACACTCTTGGGCTGTTAAGCAGTCCCTCTACCCCCCTCTGTAATTGCTCACTATACAACGAAACCCACACATATCCCACTAGCTATATCACCGCCATCAGGGCAATAAGTAACAAGGGTTTGATTGTTACCCTACCTTGGGTTGTTCAAAGTGTTGTATTTTGTGTTATCAAAATTCATATGTACCATATGCACTTTGTTTCATGGTATATGTAATGCCTTGTTATGTTTTATTCTTTATTCAATAAAGAAACTTTTGAAAAAAATAAATAATAATAATAATTAGTAGATTGGTGGGCTAACTAACTTGTGTTTTGGCAGTCTTCTCCACTGGTGTTCATCCACATTTGTCCGAATGGCCTCAATGACTCGTGGGCTCTGTGTCCTGATCTTGATTAACTCTTTGGTAGTTTGAAGTAAGTGGCAGCGAGTTTGGACTTTTAAGATTTTTAACCACTTCCAGCCCAAGGCCTTCATATGACATCCTTGACTTTCAGTGGGAATATCTGAATGATGCCTGCAGCTACAGCCATCATTCAGATATCTTCGTTTTCAGCCGGCAATTCTGTGCACCATAATTACAATCATAGCGGCAGATCCACCGCTTCATCATTCTTACAGGTGACATGAGGGGACTTATATTCATATATTTTATACAGTGAGTACGCCCTGCAAGACTTATGGGAAATGTTTGGGCCCACACTTTCTTTTCCAAATCTTTGCCATGCCTACCCCTGCGTCTGGCCTTGGTCCTCCATGCTATGGTCTCCGTCCCTTCAGCTGATCTTTGCGTGGGATCAGCCTTTGAAGCCAATCGTCTGCCAAGTGAGTATGTGATGATTGGTTCAGGCTTCATACTCTTGTCCAAATCATAACCTATACTCCAGTATAGACCCTATTTGTTTTTACAGATATCATATATGCACATCAGCCTCTGAGGAAGCGAGGAAAGAGATGTACAATGCATATCTGTATTATGAATTATTTGTGACGCTATATCATTATGGCTATGTTTAGAGGACTATCATGCTATGTTGCTGTTTTTAGGAATCTGTCACCCATGTTCATGTCCTGTGTTGGATAATATTGTTACCATTAAATAAACGTTGTTACTTTTTTACTCATATACTTTGTTTACCTCTTGATTATCATGAATACTTCATTTAAAGTCCCATGGATGACTGTTGTTTTTCTATTTTTTACATGAGGGGACATACCCCCTCCCGCCGCGCTCTGGTGCTTCTCTGGGCTCTCCCGTGCTATCGGGGACCTGGAGAAAGAATTGGCCGCTGCCGGATGACGACCATAGAGATTTTCGGTGAACAGATGGCTGCACATCCCTGTTATTAGGATTGCCATAAACGCCAGATATTGGGGGTCCTTTTATATCCTATAGATCCTATTGTTTTGTATACATTTTGACTTATCACAGGGTCCACAGGGACCATATAATATGCTTTTTTAGCTCTTTTCTCTGTTGCCTTTTTTGTATTATTATTGTTATCACATTTATTTGTGACACCCACAGTAGGATTTATGAGGGTGCCTTTTTGATAGGGTTCCCACATTCTGTCTTTTCACACACATTTTTGTCCTTTGTGGTGCCAGCTGCCTTATTTTTCACATTTGTACACAAGCACGGTATTCTACACATTAAATAGATCCCCCTCATTGACAATAAACCCTCCAGCATGCCCCCGTACCCCTTGCCATTACATACATTCAATGCTGCAGGTACCGGAACTGCACTTACGCATTCTTGTGTACATTTTCACATGTTTTCATGTGGCTTGCTCAGTTAACTGGGATTCTTCTTTTTTTTTTGTTAGTGCTGGAAAATGTTGCAAACAGGTATAATGGGAAACTCTCTGTCTAATCTGACCCTGGGATTCTTTACAATTTATTGTCACATTCAATGTCTATATACTGTATAAGGGCTGTACCGAAAGTAATGCAAAATTCGACATAACCTTTTTTATTAACTTACCGTATTTACCATATTATTTGTCTACTATAAGGGATGATGGTGCCTATTGTTTGAATCCGTGTTTTGATCACTTTAATCCCCTATCTACCATATTTATCAGCGTATAACATGCACAGGCGTATGACGCAAACCTTAATTTTAAGGGGGAAAGTTCCAGGAAAAAAACCATACATTTTAAATAATGAACTTTGAAGCAAAATAAGGCTCAGTGCCTATTAATGCAGCCTTATCAGTGCCCATTTGCAGCCTCACCATTGCACATCAATGCAGCCTAATCAGTGCCCATCTGCAACCTTGACATTGTCCATCATTGCAGCGTGATCAGTGCACAAATGCAGCCTCTCCATTGTCCATCAATGCAGCCCGATCAGTGCCCATCTGTAGCCTCTCCATTGCCCATCATTGCAGCCTGATCAGTGCCTGTCTCCAGCCTCTCCATTGCCCATCAATGCAGCCTGATTAATGGCCATCTGAAGCCTTGCTGGTGCCTATCTGCAGCCTCACCATTGCCAGATTACACAGATGGATCTCCTGTTTACTCAGCACTCACAGTCACACACAGACCCGCCTCCTGGATGGCTCCTAGAACAGACAGAACACTGGTCGACGTCTATCCAATGAGCCCTCCAGGAGATGGGACTGTGTGTGACTGAGCTCCGAGTACACAGGAGATCCTGGCTATGTGTATCTGGCAGCCCTCGCCACTCTCCCCATTGGCAGCCAGGTAAATATTGGCGTATAACACGCACCTGTGATATGCCCTCTATTTTCAGGGGTTAGAAGTGCGTGTTATATACAGATAAATATGGTACATACAGTAGGTTGTTCAAATGTCACATGTTGCTAGAGTATTTCTTCCTCTATAGCAGGGATATGCAATTAGCGGACCTCCAGCTGTTGCAGAACTACAAGTCCCATGATGCATAGCAAGACTCTGACAGCCACAAGCATGACACCCAGAGACAGAGGCATGATGGGAGTTGTAGTTTTGCAACAGCTGGAGGTCCGCTAATTACATATCCCTGCTCTATAGTACCTCTACTACTTTTTTATTACAGGTAAATAATGCATTCCAAACAGAAGCAACATTCTGTCATTGAGTTCTTGCAGAAGGAAGATGTCCAACATCCACAGAAGGCTACAGGATGTTTACAGGGATGACACCATTGACAAGAATAAAGTCTTGACATTGAGTCAATGGTGTCATTGTTGTAAACATTCTGTAGCCATCTATGGATGTCAGACAGTCTGCACCTTCCTTCATCAATAACTTAATGAAGGCACATTGCTTCTGTTTGGAATCCAATATTTACCTGCAATGAAAAAGAAGAAGAGTTAGTATATTCCCACCATTATAGGTTTCTGTAAAAACTAAATTATATTTTTATTATCAGAACCTTCAATTTATTCTTGAATAATTGTACCAGTTCCCAAGTCTTCTATCTTTTTCACTGCAGATAAGAAGGTTTCCATGGCTGCTTAGTGATGAGCTCTTTTTATCCAGAAGACTGTGGTGTATGATGAAGTCATATAGAGGCGACCGCTCAGCACAGGCACGGGCTGGAGTGCTCGATTTGTAGAAGTGGCCCACAAGGGACACAGACAGCGGACCTAGGTTTCATGCATACAAGGTTTTAACAGGCATGTTATCTGTGTATTAACAAAATACAGTTATCACAATGAAAATTGAGTACTGTCCGTGATACTTTTTTTATTTGCACTAACATACAATTTTTCCGGACAAGCTTTCGGGGTATGTCCCCTTCTTCAAGGTCCAAGCAGTATTGCTTGGACCTTGAAGAAGGGGACATACCCCGAAAGCTTGTCCTGAAAATTTTTATGTTAGTGCAAATAAAAAAAGTATCACGGACAGTAATCAATTTTCTCTGTCACAATTGCACTAATACGGCTACAATCACATTAAGTTATCACAATAAATTTCTTGCGATTATAGTTCCTTAAGAGGGGGTAAGCCTTTATATATTCTTCCAAAATTATCTTGTAGCAGCCCTTGTTATCTCTTTAAAGAACAAGACAAAAAAAAAAAAAAATGGATCAATTAACATATAACTGTTAACTTAAAACAGTGACAATATCAGTTGCACTTCTTTTTCAATACTGTAAATGGTTCTGTTAACTTATTTTAACATAGTCACAGTAGTTGTTATCACCAAAACAGTTTCTCCTTTTTTTGTTTCTGTATATTTGAATATAGAGTAGAGCAACTTAAAATAGAAGTATGGGATTTTTTCCCCATAATCATGCTTACCTCAGTGGAGGCAGCATCGGTCTGATTCTGCATCTGTCCACCACTGTCTCTGCACTGAGAACCGAACCATCGACCACAGCTGATGGCTCAGTTCTCTCGGCTCCCTGAGCAGAAAGCTGCTGACTGTCGGTCAGCAGCTCTTCTTTCTGCTCCTCGCTGAGCGGCTGAGACAGCCATCATTCCTTGGCACCTAGCGGATCCAGACTCCCAGAGTCGGGATGACGCGGTGCCTGGACTGATCTGTGTGATGTCAGCAGAGAGCGGACTTCAGAACAATCTCTGCTAAAAACAGGTCACAGGAGTAGAAAAACAAATTGCACTCCTATGACCTGTAGGAAAAGACCAGTCAAACGAGCTCAGGCTGAACTTCTCATTTAATGTGAATTGTCTTATCATTATGTATTAATATTTAAAGTGGTTGTAAACACTTGCATATACCCAATGAAGAGACTAGCCTCTGGTGAAACACAGAGATTAAACAAATACCCATACATAAGTTGCATGTGTTTATCTGCAGTCTTCTCTCTTGTGTATCCAGTCAAAATACAGAATTTACACAGCATTTCTGAGGTTCAGAAGATGGGGGGATCTGCCAACACACACACACAGCATAGAGTAGGGAGCTGAGTGTAATTTGATACCTGAGTGGAGGGAATTAATACCCCTCCTCCTACACAGTCTCATATGGAAATACGCACAGCTGAGGCTGCCAAATACATTCTGTGTGCTGAAGGGGGAATAGGGACATCTCTAGAGTGTCTGGTGTCAGTATACACAGTCAGAAGTGACTCATGCAGATACCAGAGGAAGGAGAGAGCAGACAGAAATCATATTAGATGTTTTAGATAGAGACAAGTGCACACTTTTCTAGAGGTTTACAACCGGGCTGTTATGTACTATATAATTCGAAAAAATATATAGTACCTGGAAGTGGTGGCCAGTGCTCAATATTTTTTTTTCGGGGGGGCATAAAACGAATGCCACTCCATCCCCCCGTGAGTGACAGATGGGAAGAGGCAATCAACCCCCCCCACCCCCGCACAGGAAGGTGCAATCAGAATCCTTACCTTAGGAGGCAGGGGGGAGGAAGAGCCGGGCCATTGCTTCTCCTCCCGGCTGAACAGGAAGTGTGTCCTGAGACCCAATTGGCCATGGAGTCTTAAGACTCTCTGGTCAATCAGGTTTCAGGACCTGCTTCCTGATTGACCAGGAGGAGAATTAGGAAGACAATAGGGAATATTAATTCACTATTGTCACACAACGGGGGGCTCAGGGCGCAGTGCGCCCTTTTTTGAAGCCATTTAGAGCCTCGGGCTCTAGTCAAGTGCTTCAAAAAACATTGCAATCCATGCGTCTGGTGCCCTGCATGTAGATTAGGGGCGGGTGCATGGATTAGGAAGGTGGCGCCCCTTAAGGACGGGATGCCACTGGTACCTGGGTAGACATACTTATAAATTACATAGACAGGTTTTGCTCCCAACTTTGTGGTGCTTCACAGTGGTTTTGTTTTAATGCTTCTACTAACAATGCAAGTCTATATGATTAATTCACTTTGAAAAAAATATCCAGTCACATGCTAAGAAATAAGAGGACCTTTTTGCACATGGTTGGATGGTGGAAGTCAGCAAAGCTTCACTTCTTTCACTAAGCTAAGGGGAAATGAGTAATCTTTAGGAAATTAACCCCTGAGAGCACATACTCCTACACCCATATTATAAACCCCATAATATTTCAGCATCAGGAGTGGAAACACCTCATAATGGTCAGAGAAGGTGTGCAGGTCCAGTAAATCAAGAACAGAAGACTCATCAAATGAGTCCCTGTTCTGACTCCCCAGCCTCTACCAAATACTGATTATCAACTGGAAGTCTTCCTCCCTTTTTTTTTTGTCAAAGGATGTCAATTTCCCAAAACAATATGGTACATCCCGCAGAGTCACCAAAAGCCTATATAATGCTCTGAGCTTTAGTGGATAGCAGTGGCACCACCATATGGGGCTCTGGGGCACCACCCTAGTTCATTGCGCCCAGCCCCTAACCTACATGCACGGTGCCGGATGCATGGAGTCCAATGTTTTATTTTGGTTTTTTTGAATCAGATAATTAAAGCTGAGGCTCTGATTGGTTTCAAAAAAGGGTGGGCTCGGGATGCACTGCTCTGTTTCCCCCGAGCCCACCCTTTTTTGAAACCAATCAGAGCCTCAGTTGTCTGGCAATAGTGAATCTCCTCCCGGCCAATCAGGAAGTGTCTTAGGAATCCCAGCCAATTGGGTCTCAGGACCCACTTACTGTTCGGTCAGGAGGAGAAGCAGCGGCCACGGAATGAGAAGCAGCAACTCTACTCCGGATCCTTACCATCTGCCTCCTAAGGTAAGAAGGCCTCTGATAGTCTGTCTCCCATACGTGGGGGGGGGGGGGGGGTGTCAATCTCTGCCTTCCCATCTGTCTCCCTTCCTGATCTACCAACGTTTTCAGTTGCCCTGAACTTCTCTCTTATCTCAAGTAATGACCTTTTTACTGTGCATTTTGTAAGAACTATGAATTCCTGATAATCATGGTCACTCATTTTCAGAGGAAGTGTTTTGTACTCAAAGTTGCCTTGAACTACTCTACTTTGATATCTGTAAAAAAAAAACAGCAGTTATAATTGATACTTATGAAGATGAAGATGGCAAGCCATCTGCACCTGACGAAACAGTGCTGAGAATAGCACTAATAGCTCCTTTTTCCTGATCAAACACAATTTCTCAGTCTCTATTGTCTGATAATTCTTACAATTTATTTCATCCAGGTGTGAGAATAATTCCTCATCTTGTTATGAGGCTTCAGTGAACTGTACAAAATAAAATATACAATTATCTCAATCTTTCCAAAGACACGATGCTTGTAAATGCATGACATTATTTTAGAAACAGATTCACATTTTACATAACTGTAGTGCCCTATAAATTGGAGATTGGAGTTCCAGTGCGGATAATATTAAAATGGTCCTTATTTCTTTTGACTTGCAGCACAGTTTTGGATAAATTAAAATGGATACTATATTAAGCCCCCATTCATACTTAAA
Source organism: Lithobates pipiens (assembly GCF_037356315.1). NCBI lineage: Eukaryota > Metazoa > Chordata > Amphibia > Anura > Ranidae > Lithobates > Lithobates pipiens. The sequence continues at coordinate 534,274 of NW_027507755.1, read as the reverse complement.
GATACATTGATAACAATGAATCTGTTGGCTTGTAATTTTAACATAAAAATGTTATCATTTTCAACAAATAAATAAATGTTAATTAATACCTTACTTAATAATATTACCTTACTTAATCTTCATTAGTTCTTAAAATGCACCTTTTACATGTACAAAAATAATGTATAATATTGAGTAAGCTAGACAAAACTTTTAAGGTATGTACTTTTCCATATTCTAATTGAGTTACATTTACTTAAAAAAATTATCTTTTCATTTGATTGAAATTGCGGGAATATGTTTGCCAAACGTGCAACCACAAGTTGTAATGCTGTAATTTTAGAGTTTGACAACTTTTGGAACTTTGAAGACCTGCACAAGGCAGTTCCCATACGTTTGAGGTCCATCAGGACAAAAGAGCGCCACCAGTGACAAGAATTTTTCCAAATCACTACAAAGCCATGCAATGGGACCTGGGACCTCAGCTGTGTCTGGCAATGACTCTTCTCGCTAAGCTACCTGAGATGCTGGACAACACCTTGTTTGATCCATTGGACAACCCTGCCTTGCGCCTTGACTTCTGCGAACCTTGAACTCTCTTTTCTGCATGTCTCTGCACTTTCACTTTGCAAGATTATTGTGCCTTCTCAATCAGTATCTCACCTTTGTTTTCTCTGCTGCTGTCTATATTTTGCTATCACTGGTTATCAACCCTTGGCTTGTTCCTCGACTACACTTCTGCCTGATTCCAACCTGCTACTGCTCATTACAAACCTTTTGGCTTGTTTACTAGCCACGCTTCTGTTTGATCCTTACCTGCTTATCTGCTATCCAAGAAGACCTATCTTCCTTGATCCTGAATATTTTTGTTATCCACAAAGTTACTGATGAAAACAGTACCACCTTTGGGGTAGTTAATGAGGGAATAGAGGTTCTCTTTGATGTACCCCAAGCATGTTTTTCTTATGGGACTCATTTATGATTTTAACTTTAGCTACCCTAAAAACCTAAAACATACCCTTGATTTTTTCTGTTTAAAGCTAGATGTGGGGAATCTATCTTCAAAAGTTCAGGCTTAAAAAAAACCTTAATACATTCTATGTTCTTTACAGATATACTGTATGTTACATGTGTGTGTGTGTGTTTTAGTTTGATTTTTTAGCTGAAAAAGAGGCATTTTTTTTTGTTTAAAGATATTTACATTTACATTTGATGCTGTTTAATAATATTACATTTGTAACACTTTATAAATAATACATGTTAATTTGTTTTGAAAGCCTGTTTCATGAGACTATTCCTTTTTTTTTAAAACAACATATTATCATATTATTATTATTATTATTATTATTATTATTATAATAATATAAAAGCCTTCAAACGTATATCAAATACATTTGGAAAATATGTTTTACTAACTTAAAAAAAGTTAGTAAATTACAAGAAAAAATAAGTTAATATCACTTAAAACTATGGTTCCAGACAAGTTAATGTATGTATGTCAGGGCTGAGCTCTTAGCAGCTCTGTTCTCTGTGCTCATGCTGCTCAGCTGCCAGATAATTGTCCTCAATCATTGATCCCTCTGTGGCTCATCTAGTTACCATCATCTGCTCATCAGTCCCGCCTACAGCCAGCCCCTCCTGGCTATTTAAACTGCTTTGTTCAATCCTTTCCTGCCTTCGCCTTGGTTAAACCTATCTGGAGAGTCTCTGCTGTGTTCCTGTGAAAGACGTTGCCCAGCTGATGTCCCTTCTGGTTCCTGATCCTGTTCTTCTGCCTCCAACTATGCTGTTCTCTGGTTTCCTGATTACTGGTCCGTCTGACTACCCGCTTGGGTTACCAATCCCTGGATTATGTTTTGACCAGGTTTACTGATCTGTACCATTTTTACCATTATATTAGAAGGTGTGATTTTTACTACATTTCTGTCTCAGTCTGATTCATGGTTCCCAACAATGTATTCCTAACTTAAAGCAAAACTTTTTTTTTTTTCGTTTGTGATCGAGTGGACAGGGATTAAAAACAGGAATGACCCCATTTGGGAGATTTTCCCTCCTTATTTTGTCTATCATTGAAAATGAAAGTAAAAGGAAATCCCACATTTTGGTTTGTCCCCAGAAAAGTAATAGAGGGGAAATCTTCCAATAGGGACACTAGTTCTGGTGACCTGGGGGTCCCCAAGAGATTCCCTTCATTTTCAGGGATTTCCTCTCACTTCCTGTTTGGTTAAGGGATAGGAAGTGAAGGGAAATCTCCCCAATGGGACCAAGATGCCAAAAATAAACATTACATGGGTTATAACCCACTCTTTCTGTAGCCAAAATTAAAAAAAAAAAGTTTTGCCTATAGTTCCACTTTAAACCTATGGTCTATAAACTGAAAATATTGAGTAGGCTTTACTTAAACCTATGGTCTATAAACTGGAAAAATTGAGTAAGCTTTACTCATTTTAAAGTGTTTGTAAAGGCAGAAGGTGCCTTCTATGCATTAAGATAAAAAGCCTTCTATGTGCAGCAGCCCCTCCTCCCCATTCCTCCTAACACTTACCTGAAAGTCCCTCTCTGTCCAGCTATGTCCAAGAGTGTCTCAACCATTCAAGATTCTCCCTCCTGATTGGCCATTGACTGCAGCTGCTGTCAATCAAAGTCAGCTAGCCAATGAGGGGAGAAAGGGGTGGGGGCCAGCTCAGGGCTTACTGCCTGAATGGACACAGGGAGCTGTGACTTGGCACGGGTGCCACCACAACAAGCTGCTTGCTGGGGGGCACTCAACAGAAGGGAGGGGCCAGGAGCACAGAAGAGGGACCGAGAAGAGGAGGATCCAGGCTGCTCTGTGCAAATCCACTGCAACAGAGCAGGTAAGTATAACATGTTTGTTATTTTTACATGAAAAAGACAAGACTTTATAATCACTTTAAACCTATGGTCTATAAATTGAAAATATTGAGTAGGCTTTACTTAAACCTGTGGTCTATAAACTGGAAAAATTTAGTAAGCTTTACTTAAACCTATGGTCTAGAAACTGGAAAAATGTAGTTGGCTTTACTTGAACCTATGGCGCTCTCCCAATTCCTGCATCTGTGTCCATTCACAGAAATCGGCCCCACCCCCGCCACAGCATTATTGGATTTGATTGACAGCAGTGGGAGCCAATGGCTGTGCTCCTATCAATCTTTCCCATCATAGCAATGCATTAAGGTAAAAAAACATGAGGGTTTACAACCCCTTTTAAAAAATTGTGTAGCATGCATTTTTGCACATTTTTTTTGCATGCTCTTATTTAGTCAGTTGGGCCACAAATGCCTCATTCTGCTTCAAAAGTAGCTTATGTACCTTTTTGTACTTAGTTGTCTACAGATATGAACCTGGGCAATTGAAAAATATGGGATTTGGCTTGTTGATCCTTTGGCCATTTCATGCTACAAAATGTATTGATGTGAATAGGGTCCTTAAAGAGGGATTTCACTGTGAAAAAAAATATTAAAAGCCAGCAGCTACAAATACTGCAGCTGCTGACTTTTCATAAATGGACACTCACCTGTCTCAGGATCCAGCGATGTCGGCAGCCGAGGCCGATCGATCGATCGGATCTCGGCTGCTGCCACCACCATTCTAGGTGAGGGAATCAGGAAGTGAAGCGTTGCGGCTTCACTTCCCGGTTCCCTACTGCGCATGCGCGAGTCGCGCAGCGCAATAGGAATTGTCCGCGCTGTCTCTGGGACCCGTGTGTCCCAGCAGACAGCGCGCCGGGACAGGAAGAGGCATAGACTCCCATGGGAGTCTATGCCCGGAAGTGGGTGTAAATACCTGTCTTTGACAGGTATGTGCACCCCCCTCCCCCTAAAAGGTGCCAATTGTGACACCGGAGGGTGGGAGGATTCCGATGAGCGGAAGTTCCACTTTAGGGTGGAACCCCGCTTTAATTCTATGACTTAGTTCACACAATACATGAAGGTAATAGTTTAGGGGGTTATAGAGGTATACAAATATTTTTAATATACTTATATATTATATACATATTTGGCTAACAAAGTTTTAAATGCCAACATGTATAAAGTTGTGCCTAATTAAATTTTTTTGTTTGCATTTTTTTCCCTCAAAGTGGTGGTCAGGCATCATTTTATGGATTATGAAGGAACTTGAGAATGAAAGAATGTAAATAAGGTTCAGTGTTTTATACCCCTATTTTCATGTCCTGCTAACATCTTCACTCAATGAAATCTCACAGAAATTAACAATATTTTCTGACAAAGAGTCACATGGAACTACAGCTGTACTAAATTGCACCACATGGTTGGACAGGGTTATGCTAAGTTACTTTTCTATATGTATGCATAGTCATAGCCAGTGATGTCTTTCCAACTTGGACATTGCATAGGATAGCCACAGATGACAAGATAAAAGGGAATTATGATTGTGATTATTGAGCTAGTTTTGTAGTATCAGCAGATATTACAGCCTGGAGACTCTTCTTGGTCGATCCCTAACTTTCACACTTCTGTGTAGCAAAGTACCATATGTGCACTGTTGTCAGCATCAGGCTAATACCATGGCCGGTCTCCTACTGGAACGAGTCATGGTTTTGCCTATCTGGTCATCTATGATTACAATGCCTTAACGTACACAATTCCTGACTGGCTCATCCTTTTTCTCTGGTTCCATATTTGATCATATTTACATATTGTTTCACTAATTGCAGCTGCCCAGATAGGTTTCTTTGACATGCTGAAAAAAGCTTATCCGATTGTTATGCTTTTGATGGTCATTCTGATTAACTCCTGATTATGTCTTTAGTCCTTAGGCATCCTAATTAACATATGGCCTTTGAAGTTTTTTTCTTGTGAGAAATTGGAAACTATTTATTGCCAGATTGGTTTTAAATGAGCCTAGTATAGAGAAATAGCTATCATCAACTTAATTGAACTTTCCTTAATGAACCAGAAATATAGCATTTTTATGTATAGCGATACAAGTTTAAGCAGACAAGTAGGCAGGCAGACTTGCAAAGCTTTACAACCCCTTTAAGGTTGTATTCTCTTATCAGAGATCATGCTGTAATAAAGGCTAGAATATACTTGGAAGCAGATTTGTCAAAGATTAAGTGAGTAATCTTGAAACATTCAACCAATATTCTTTATCAAAATAATTTTAGTAAGTAACCATAAGAAATTAGAGAAAGGTCAGATAGCATTATTGACTAACGCTCAACATCTTCTGGACCAGTTATATCCCAAAAGGGAGTGTTTTAGTGGTACAGAGTTGTGTAATGTAAAGGACAATGGAGGAGGGATGCAGGGCCTTTTTTCTAATAATACAATTTTGCCTGTTTGTCATATGGCTGTGGTATTGGCAGCCCATCCTGCGATAACTCCATTCCTATGTCTCTAATCGCTGGCAGTGATTCCTATCTTAGCATTTTTTGGAAGATCTATTTGACCACTCCTCTCCTGACGAAGCACATCTATGAGACATGTTGAGAAACTGTAACCCCTCCACAATCTACAATTGTTCTAGAATTTGCTCTATATGCACATTGTATTGGTATACATCAGGCGGGCTAGTTTGGTGGGGGAGTGGTGGGGATGGTGGGTTATATGTTGACATATATGCTTATATAAGTCTTTTGGCTAGGGCTACAAATATAAGGGGTTCTGTTTACCCACTTCAGCCCTAGAAGGATTTACCTCCCTTAATGACCAGGCCATTTTTTGTGATACAGCACTGCATTATTTTAACTGGCAATTGTGCAGCCGTGCAACAATGTTGCTATTTGATCATCTCTATGGTTTTTATTTTTTGCGCTATAAACAAAAAAAGAGCGTAATGTTTGAAAAAAATAAAATAAAATTTACTTTATGCTATAAAACACATCCAATAAAAAAACATATCTAATTTATTCATCAGTTTAGGCCAATATGTATATATTTTTGGTAAAAAAATCCCAATAAGCCTATATTGATTGGTTTGCGCAAAATTTACAGCGTCTACAAACTATGGGATATTTTTATGGCATTTTTATTTATTCCTAGTAATGGTGTCGATCAGCAGACAAATCAGACACCTAACTGACACTTTTGATACTTTTCTGGGGACCAACGACATTATTACAGTGATCAGTGCTAAAATTATGCACTGTTACTTACTAATGACACTGGCAGGGAAGGGGTTTACATCAGGGGAAATCAAAAGGGTAAAATGTGTCCCTAGGGGGTGCTTGCTAACTGTGTGGGGGTTGCTCTGACTGGGGGAAGACATACAGTGGGGATCGAAAGTTTGGGCACCCCAGGTAAAAATGTGTATTAATGTGCATAACGAAGCCAAGGAAATATGGACAAATCTCCAAATGGCATCAAATTACAGATTAGACATTCTTATAATATGTCAAAAAAAGTTAGATTTTATTTCCATCATTTACGCTTTCAAAATTACAGAAAACAAAAAAATGGCATCTGCAAAAGTTTGGGCACCCTGCAGAATTTATAGCATGTACTGCCCCCTTTGCAAAGCTGAGACCTGCCAGTGTCATGGATTGTTCTCAATCATCGTCTGGGAAGACCAGTTGATGTCAATCTCAAAGGTTTTAAATGGCCAGACTCATCTGACCTTGCCCCAACAATCAGCACCATGGGTTCTTCTAAGCAGTTGTCTAGAAAACTGAAACTGAAAATAGTTGACGCTCACAAAGCTGGAGAAGGCTATAAGAAGATAGCAAAGCGTTTTCAGATGTCAATATCCTCTGTTTGTAATGTAATTAAGAAATGGCAGTCATCAGGAACAGTGGAAGTTAAAGAAAGATCTGGAAGACCAAGAAAAATATCAGACAGAACAGCTCGCAGGATTGTGAGAAAAGCAATTCAAAACCCACGTTTGACTGCACGATCCCTCCAGAAAGATCTGGCAGACACTGCAGTTGTGGTACACTATTCCACTATAAAGAGATACTTGTACAAATATGGTCTTCATGGAAGAGTCATCAGAAGAAAACCTCTTCTACGTCCTCACCACACAAATCAGCATTTGAACTTTGCAAATAAACATATAGACAAGCCTGAGGCATTTTGGAAACAAGTTCTGTGGACCGATGAGGTTAAAATATAACTTTTTGGCCAGAATGAGCAAAGGTACGTTTGGAGAAGAAAGGGCACATAATTTAATGAAAAGAACCTCTGTCCAACTGTTAAGCATGGGGGTGGATCAATCATGCTTTAGGGTTGTATTGCAGCCAGTGGCACAGGGAACATTTCACGAGTAGAAGGAAAAATGGATTCAATAAAATTTCAGCAAATTTTGGATGGTAACTTGATGCCATCTGTGAAAAAGTTGAAGTTACAAATTGATAATGATCCTAAACACACCTCAAAATCTATAGGGGATTACATCAAGAGTCGTAAACTGAAGGTTTTGCCATGGCCTTCGCAATCTCCTGACCTCAACATTATTGAAAATCTATGGATAGACCTTTAAAGAGCAGTGTGTGACAGACCGCCCAGAAATCTCAAAGAACTGGAGCCCTTTTGTAAGGAAGAATGGGCAAAGATACCTCAAACAAGAATTGAAAGACTCTTGGCTGGCTACAAAAAGCGTTTACGAGCTGTGATACTTGCCAAAGGGGGCAGTACAAGATATTAACTCTGTAGGGTGCCCAAACTTTTGCAGACGCCATTTTTTTGTTTTCTGTCATTTTGAAAGTGTAAATGATGGAAATAAAATCTAACTTTTTTTGACATATTATAAGAATGTCTAATCTGTAATTTGATGCCATTTGGAGATTTTTCCATCTTTCCTTGGCTTCGTTATGCACATTAATACACATTTTTACCTGGGGTGCCCAAACTTTCGATCCCCACTGTAGATCCACATTCCTGTTTAGCAGGAACACAAGAGCTCTATCTCCCCCCCTGTCAGAACGGCGATCTGCCTTGTTTACCTAGCAGACTGCAGTTCTGCCTCTCTCGGGAATGATCATGGGTGGCCGATGTTCACTGGACCCGCTGATTGGCTCCCCCTCTGTCCAATCAGTGTGCGATTGCACCTTCGGTGGTAGGCACACGCCCCCTAGTAGCTATTGCATGAAATTACGTACAGGTATGTGATTTTGCGCAATAGAGTTGACCTGCCGCAATACACGTACATTAGGCGGTCAGCAAGTGGTACGATGTGCATATGTTTTTTTGTGCTATTTGGATTTTAATACCACTAACCAGGTTGCTAGGTTGTGTGGATGAATACAAGTCTGTTTTTTAACGGATGCATGCTTGTCATCATTTGGGAGGAGGTGATACACCTATAAAATCTCTCAGTACTTTTTTGACTGTCTTTGACAGCCATTTTTTATTGTATGTCTGTGAAGTGTGTGTCCACCAGGGTCACATGTGACAGGGTGACAATGCAGAAGCATAATTGAGACAATGTTGATACCCCATAATTGGGAGTGCCTGAACAATGACCTTCAAGGCAGGTCTACCAGGATAAGTCCGTCAGTTCAGCCAATAAAAAAGTAAATAAATAAATAAATACCTTGAAAACTTCCATGTGAAAAACCCTAAACCCACAGTTGATCCAGATAAAAGGATAAAAAAAAAAAAAGTATTAATCACGGCAAAAAACAAAAACAAAAACAAAAAATCTTTCCTTATCACCTAAGGTAATCAGATATTCCTTGGAGCAACAATCTATGCTGCTGTTATTATTTTAATCAAAGCTGAAGATTTCAGCTAGAAGACTGAAAACAGCTTGTGAAATTATAGTGACAAGTGAAAGCTTATATGAGATTCGAGTGATTGGGTTTAAATCCACTTGCATTGGTTGCCTTGTTATATTTTACGGTAACTTTCATATTTTCTACTTAAGATCCTTCAAACATGATTTGCAATGAAAAATGTATCATGTTTATGTTATCAAGAGTCATGTGCCCAAAGCTTTCAGATACAGCCAGCAGGTAAACATCTTAGCCAACCTATATCCATTGACAGTATGTAGAATATATACAATGACTCCAATAGGCAGCAGAGGCAGGTATGTGCATGATACAGAAAACTACAACATGTTTGGTTTGTTATGTGACCAGAGAGGACTGGGTTTAAAATAAGCTTTGCTATTAAAGTAATGCTGTTATTTAAAGTACCGTATTTATCAGCGTATAACACACACACTAATTTTAAGAGGGAAATTTCAGGAAAAAAAAATTAGATAAGGAACTTTCAAGCAAAATAAGGGTCAGTGCCCATCTGCAGCCTCACCATTGCCATCAGTGCAGCCTGGTCAATGCCCATCTGCAGCCTCACAAGTGCCATCAATGCAGCCTCATCAGTTCACATCAATGCAACCTCACCACTGCCATCAATGCAGCAGCCTCACCATTGCCATCAGTGCAGCCTGAACAATGCCCATCTGCAGCCTAGAGGGGACAGGGAGGGGGACAGGATGAGCGCCAACAGATTACATACAGTGAGAATCTCCTCTGATAGACAGAACAGTGGTCCAATGGCTGTAAAAAGCTGTGAAAGCTGAAAATTGAACTGGACAGAAAGGGGGTGAAAGCGCCCGGTATTGAAGTGATTAAACAGCGCATTGAGTTTGGCTTATAAGTTGGAGACCTCATAATATCACATATTTGGTTTTAGGTTTAATATAGCTTTAAATATGAAAATTCTAAATAGTCATACTTGGGAAAAGAAGCAAGTGAATACTTACTTTGCTCATTGCCTGCACAATAAAAAGCTGTCCATTTTGAAAAACCCCCAGCTGAACCCGGAAGGGAAATCAACACGTCTTGGAGCATCAATCATCTAGGTCCCCTGCAGTGTGTTCAATGCCTCTTTCTCACATCCATGTCACTACTAAGTCATGTAATGACTTGGACCTCTGCTATGTATAATGTGTAATCAACATGGTCCATAACAAATTCTTCACATACGTAAGGGGAAAGGGTCATGTTATACATGGCATCTTGTTGCTTATGACAACTTGCCAGTTACATGAACTCTAAGGGACTACTTACTTACTTTCCCTTTGGAGTTGCTCCCTCGCTGGTTGGACTAGTTATTACTCCGTCACCGCTTCCTAACCCACTTACCGTCTCTCAACATGTTTGATGCATTGTAGGACACCTGACTGTCTCTGTGTGCTGCTTTTCCCACTCCCTCTCTGAGCTATGCTGTACAGAACACTGCAAGAGGCTGATGCTGAGTCCAATTTCAATACTTCCACTGCTTGTGTTTGAAAAAATACACTCAATGGGGTTGATTTTCTTAAGGCAAGTATACCGTATTTATCGGTGTATAACACGTGCCTGCGTATAACACGCACCCCAAGTTTAGGAGAGAATTTTAAGGAAACATTTTTTAGGAGGGAAGTTTAAGGGAAAAAAAACTTACATTTAAATGCCCATCAATGCAGCCTTATCAGTGTCCATCTGCAGCCTTGTCCATCATTGCAGCCTTGTCAGTGTGATGTGCACTTTTGTCATGCAGCTTTGTCATGCAGCCTTGTCCATCGTTGTACCCTTGTCAGTGTCAATTGCAGCCTTGTCCATCATTTGCAGCCTTGTCAGTTTTATTTGCAGCGTTTTTTAAATAAATGGTGCCGCCGAGATACAGAGCCCGATGTCCTGTGTATCTCGGCAGTTCTCGGCAGCTTTCGCCTGTGCTCGGCGGCTTTAGCCCGCCTTTGGCCATTCTCGCAAGCTTTCATCTGCTCTCAGCCATTCTTGTCGGCTTTTGGCTGCCCAAAGCGGCCGAAGGTGGGCAAAAGCTGCCGAGAACGGCTGAAAGCTGCGAGAACAGCCGAAAGCCGCCCAGAAGCTCAAAACGGCTGAGGATCTGCGTATAACATGCACCCGCAATGTCATCAACCCCTAATAAAACATCAAAAGCAAGCCAATGACTGTTTTTTGAATTGGAAAGTATAAAGGAAATGCTGTGTGACTGCCTATGGAGCAGTGGGGACCCCGGGACACTAACGACTCTTACGGGGATAGCGCTACAATAAACATGGATGAACAACCAAATACATTTTCAGTTTAAATCAATTAAATACAATTCAAGTGAACCAGAACATCAAGGTGTATGGTCTTAAATGTCATTTTGAAAACAGCTACATTTTTATTCTTTAGTAGAGAAGATGGGTACACGCAGGCCAAAAATTATGTGAAAACGGTCAGTGTGGCAGGATATGACCTTGAAAGGATCATTTTACCAAAAGAGTAGTTGATGCTTGGAATAAACTTATAAACCCCTATAAAATGGGGCAGACTCGATGGATCAATTGATCTTTTTTCTGCCATCACTCTTTTATGTTTCTATGGATGGGGTTGAATTTAAAGGCATTGCTTGCAACAAAAGGTTTGCTTGGGTTGCCCTTTTATTTATAGTTTTCAGGCAGGATTATCCATATCCCTTCAGGGACATCATGTACTGAAGACAATCTAGCAACATTTTGGCTCTCTGTAAACAGAAAAGGATGTTTGACATCCATCATTTTTATATTCCAGTGTTAATTCTGAGAATGCTTCTCTGTTTACATTCAGACCATGCAATGTTTTGTTACAGAACTCTCTGATTGCAGACAATGAGAGCGTTATGTACATTTATCAGTCGAGGCAAAGGAGAAGAACCCTTGTTGACGGACTCTACAGCTTGAGGAAGAGGTCGATTTAACCTTTATCATTATGTACTTAGATGTTACTCTGGGTATTGTCATTGCTGTCATTGTAACAAATGGAAAGATATGGATGTATCAGTTGTCGTTCTCAGTTTGATACATTCTCATTGACCCGAGTAGCAGATTTCAGAGTGTGCTGGCTGTGCAGGGAACAACTCATTTTACAATAGTGAATACTTCTTAGGTCACCTCCAAGGTCCTGGGTCAAAGCAAAAAAAATAAAATAAAAACGTGTTGTAAAGAACGAAAGATATTTACACACATATATATATATATATATATATATATATATATATATATATATATATATATATATATATATATATATATATATATATAAACTTTTTTTTTTTTTTTTTTACTAAAAAGCTAAAGTGTCATTTTGAAATACTCAACAAGACAATGTATTTTCTCACATTTGTAAGTATAAGGCAAAACTTGTTTTTTGTTTTTAGTTTTGGGAGTAGAGATCGATTAAAAAAGGTGTCAGTTTTTTGTTTTTTTCTGTCTGTGTCACTGTTAGTTATATTCATCCTCTCTATTTTTCCTGTTTGACATTAGCAATGATACTGAAAGTAATAAAATCCCAAATTTTGGGTTGCCCCCAGAAAAGTGATAGAAGGGAAATCTTTCATTGGGGGACACAAGTTCTGGTAGCCTGGAGGTCCCCCGAGGGATTCCCTTAATTTGTAGGGATTGCCTCTCGCTTTCTGTTTTGGCTGTGGGGCAGGAAGTAAAAGTAAATCCCCTCAATGGGACGCAGATACCAAAAAATAAACCGACAGGAGTTATAAACCTTCCTTACTATATCCAAAAAAAAAAAAAGATTTGCCTATAGTTCTACTTTGAATTTGCATTTAATTTGGAGTGGGGTCAGAAACACGTTGACTGCATGCAGGTGATGGGGGGAATGCAAAGGAACCCACGTCGCTCCCTCCCAGACCTCAGATCAGGAATGTGAAAGAAAAGCAAGGGTAATCCTGCCCTGGTTCTGAATTCGCAATGTCGCTCTAATCAAATTCAGGAAACCTATATACTGTTCTCTAGGTTCTGTGCAATACCACCTATCCAGCATGGATGCAGGCACAATATTGGCTTATCCATTCTGACTTCCACATGCAAAAAAAACCTCCAAAGCCAAACTCCGATATCCACCACAATAAACTTTATTGACAAGTTGTCAGCATTTCCACTCAACTGAGCTAAATCATGACAGATTTATCCATGACAGCCATGTACCTAGACTAAAGGTGATGCTTTTTTGAACAATACAACTGGGAACATGGATAGTATTTGAAACCTCTGTTAGACACAGATTGGCACAGGGCTGTTTTTTCAATTGAGCATACTGGGCAGTTGCCCAGGGGCCTCACTTGCCTGGAGGGCCCCATCCAGAGCCAATCCTTAGCGCTGCAATCTTCTTCAGAAGACTTGACATTTTGACAGACTGCAGTGACTGCACTTATTGCTCACTTGCTAGAATCGTTGGCTTCCCGGCATCTAGCTAGCAACCAGTCAGAGGCCGCGGCCACCCCAGCATTCAAAGCGCACCGCGGCTAGTGAACAAGCTCCGCCCACCTCTGCCATGTTCTTCAGACAGAGCGGCTCAGAGGGAGCGAAGAAAAACTTTTGGTTTCTGAAGACCTCAAGTAAGTCTAAGGAATCAGACTTAAGTACATTCAAGTAAAGTTGTGCCCATTAAAAGCAGCCACTGTGCCCATCAAACACAGCCACTGTACCCAATGCCCATCAAAGCTGCCACTACTGTGCCCATCAAACACAGCCACTGTGCTCATCAAAGCTGCCACTGTGCCCATCAAACACAGCCACTGTGCCCATCAAAGCTGCCACTGTGCCCATCAAACACAGCTACTCTGCCCATCAAAGCTGCCACTGTGCCCATCAAACACAGCCACTCTGCCCATCAAAGCTGCAACTGTGCCCATCAAACACAGCCACTCTGCCCATCAAAGCTGCCACTGTGCCCATCAAAAGCGGCTACTGTGCCCATCTAACGTAGCCACTGTGCCATTAAATGCAGCCACTGTGCCCTTATTGATAATTATCATATTTATTCTTGTGCGTGATTGTGTAGACAGAGCCCCAGTGCATTGTATTGCAGGGGGCCTATAATGCTCTTAAGATGGCCCTGGATTTGCACACTATTAGTGGACAAGTAATAAAATAAGCCCCTCCATCTCACTAATGATGGCTTAGGGCCCATTCACACAATCATGTTACGCACTACTGACCTTTGCACTCTGTGTTACATACTACTGAACTCTGCATTACGCAATACTGAGTCTTGCATTGGGTGTTACATACTACTGACCTCTGGACTCTCCAGTACTTACTGCTGAACCTGTGTTATATAATACAAACCACTGAATACTGCTGAGAAGCAGGCTAGAAATTGACTACAGTGCCTCTGTTATTAGATTTTAGAGCCTGCAGCTACATCACATGAGGGTTTGTTTTAAAGCTTAATTACTGCTTGTTATACTGGATTGTCCACAGCATGGCCACAGGTTCACATTAGGTAATTGGTTTGCTTTTTTAATTTGTCCCTAATTAGACCATTACCACTTTAGAATGGCCACCACCTTCAACAGCCTAAATTCAGAAAAGCTTCTCAAAAATGTGAAAAGATTTCAGCCTAATTTTCTTTTTTTGTGACATCTAAAAACTTTTGCCCATAATTATCTTTTTTCTGCAGAAAACTGGAAATTGATAAGTTGCTTTGGTGTAGGTCACCGCATTCTGAATATGACCTTTGCCCAAACCATGGTTTGTCCCTCTAAAAGTAGTAGAGGGGAAACTTTCCAATGGGGACATTAGTTCTGGTGACCTGGGGGGCCCAAAGGGATTCCCTTAATTTGCAGGGATTTCCCCTCACTTTCTGTTTTGGCTATGGGACAACTATGTAGTGCAAGTGCTTCCTGATTGGATATAGATTGATTGGATAGTTTAAATAAGTCGTCATATGATGTAGTTTTGATAAATTTCAATGAGTTTGTACAAAGACAGTGAGCCTTAGAACTCGACAAGTTTTTTTTTGCTGTGTTTGGAGCACACCTCAAAAACAGGTCAGCAAAATCAAACTGGATTTATTCAAGCAGTACACATGGCAGTTCAGAGGCTACTGTTGACCTGCTTGGTGTTATATTTCTTTGAACAAAGCATATCCTATTACGGTGCATCGACGGGGACCCTAAGGCCGCGTACACACGGGCGGACTGTTCGCCCAACCTTGTCCGCTGAACAGTGTTTGGGCGGACAGTCCGCTCGTGTGTGGGCTTTCAGCGGACAGTTGGACGGACAAAGTCTTTCGGAAATTCCGAAAAACTGTCCGCTGAAACTGTGTTTGAGCGAACAGTCCGCCCGTGTGTGGGCTTGTCCGCTGTACTTTCGAAATGAGCGGACTGTTCCCGCTCGGAAAGTCCGCCCATTTCGAGCGCGTGTACAGGTAGGCGGGGCCCGCGAGGGAGACGTCGCGGGCTCCGCCGCCTGGAATGGGCTTAAAGGGGAACCCCAACGCCGAAAAAAATCGGCGTGGGGGTTCCCCCCAAGTCCACACCAGACCCTTGTCCGAGCACGCTACCCGGCCGGCCAGGAAAGGGGGGCGAGCGAGCGCGCCCCCCCCTCCTGAGCCGTACCAGGCCGCGTGCCCTCAACATGGGGGGTGCCTTGGGGAAGGGGGGGCCGCGCGGCCCCCCCACCCCAAAGCACCTTGTCCCCATGTTGATGAGGACAAGGGCCTCTTCCCGACAACCCTGGCCGTTGGTTGTCGGGGTCTGCGGGCGGGGGGCTTATCGGAATCCGGGAGCCCCCTTTAAGAAGGGGGCCCCCGGATACCGGCCCCCCACCCTATGTGAATGAGTATGGGGTACAATGTACCCCTACCCATTCACCTGTGAACTAAAATACAATAAAAAACACAACACAGAGAAAAAATATTTTATTGCACAGCTCCGGGGGTCTTCGGGGGTCTTCTCGCCGGACTCCTCCGCTATGTGTGTGTAGCTCTTTTGCTAGCGGAGGAGTCCGGCTTTCTTCCTCCCCGCCGCCGGCCTCTTCTCCCGACTTCGGGGGTCTTGTCCCCCTCTTCGGTTCTTCTGCCGGGCCACCGTGCCTGGTCCGGTGGCCCGGTCTTCTGTCGCCGTCTTCCGTTCTTCTGTCGCCGCCTTCCGTTCTTCTGCCGGGCCACCGCGCCTTCTTGTAGCTCTTTTACAGGCGGTGGCCCGGTCTTCTGTCGCCGCTGTCGTCACCGCCGCCGCCGCCTTCCGTTCTTGTTCTTCTTCTTGTTCTTCTTCTTCTTCTCCTGGAGATGTTGACTCGACGATCTCTCCGGCCGGAATGCCAGAGCCGCGCTGTGCGGTCACTTATATAGTGACAATGGGGCGGTGTCACATGGTATATGTCACATGGGTTGGTCACATGGTGACCCCGCCCCCTTACGATGTCATAGTCCCCATGTGACATCAACCCATGTGACCAACCCATGTGACATATACCATGTGACACCGCCCCATTGTCACTATATAAGTGGCAGCGGAGCGTGTCCCTGGCATTCCGGCCGGAGAGATCGTCGAGTCAACATCTCCAGGAGAAGAAGAAGAAGAACAAGAAGAAGAACAAGAACGGAAGGCGGCGGCGGCGGCGACGACAGCGGCGACAGAAGACCGGGCCACCGCCTGTAAAAGAGCTACAAGAAGGCGCGGTGGCCCGGCAGAAGAACGGAAGGCGGCGACAGAAGAACGGAAGACGGCGACAGAAGACCGGGCCACCGGACCAGGCGCGGTGGCCCGGCAGAAGAACCGAAGAGGGGGACAAGACCCCCGAAGTCGGGAGAAGAGGCCGGCGGCGGGGAGGAAGAAAGCCGGACTCCTCCGCTAGCAAAAGAGCTACACACACATAGCGGAGGAGTCCGGCGAGAAGACCCCCGGAGCTGTGCAATAAAATATTTTTTCTCTGTGTTGTGTTTTTTATTGTACTTTAGTTCACAGGTGAATGGGTAGGGGTACATTGTACCCCATACTCATTCACATAGGGTGGGGGGCCGGTATCCGGGGGCCCCCTTCTTAAAGGGGGCTCCCGGATTCCGATAAGCCCCCCGCCCGCAGACCCCGACAACCAACGGCCAGGGTTGTCGGGAAGAGGCCCTTGTCCTCATCAACATGGGGACAAGGTGCTTTGGGGTGGGGGGGCCGCGCGGCCCCCCCTTCCCCAAGGCACCCCCCATGTTGAGGGCACGCAGCCTGGTACGGCTCAGGAGGGGGGGCGCGCTCGCTCGCCCCCCTTTCCTGGCCGGCCGGGTAGCGTGCTCGGACAAGGGTCTGGTGTGGACTTGGGGGGAACCCCCACGCCGATTTTTTTCGGCGTTGGGGTTCCCCTTTAAGCCCATTCCAGGCGGCGGAGCCCGCGACGTCTCCTTCGCGGGCCCCGCCTACCTGTACACGCGCTCGAAATGGGCGGATTTGCCTCCGCCTTACGTGGGCGAGTCCGTTCATTTCAAAAGTTGAGCGAACTGTTTGCCCAACCTTGTTCGTCAAACAGTCCGCTCGTGTGTGGGCAAGTCCGCTCATGCAAATTTTGAGCGGACTGTTTGATGAAACTGTTTGCCGAACAAGGTTGGGCGAACAGTCCGCCCGTGTGTACGCGGCCTAATGTTGGATTCACACTATACAACTTTTGTTGTTCAATTTCCTTTAGATTTACCTCCAACTATGCAGGGCAAGGGCCTGCCTGATTGCCTACAAACTGAAAATGTTTAGGCTTGACCTCACAGTATATGGTTTTGGTAAATCTAAAGGAAAAAAATCTAAAGAAAATTGTAAAGTGTGTATCCAGATTTATTGTCATCACACAATTCTCGTTGTTCTTTCCTAACATGGTGGGTTTCCATCCCCTCACAGTTCCACCTTTCTGATAGAAGACCTCAATGTTATATGTCTCCAATGTCCGCTCTTGCAGGAGAAATTGAATTTGTGTGAACTCCATTTAGTTATGACTTTTGAGTTTAAGTTCCTGCATTTCTTTTAATGCCCTGTACACACGGTCGGAATTTCAGATGGAAAATGTGCGATAGGATCGTGTTATCGGAAAATCCGATCATATGTGGGCTCCATCTGACTTTTTCCATCGGAATTTCTGACACAAAATTTGAGAGCAGGATTTTAAATTTTCCAACAACAAAATCCAATCGTTCAAATTCCAATTGCGTGTAGACAATTCCGATGGACAAAGTGCCACACATGCTCAGAATAAATTAAGAGACCACAGCTATTGGCTACTGGCCCATTTATAGTCCCAACGTATGTGTTTTACGTCACCTAAAATGATCAGATTTTCCGAAAACAACTTTGTCCGACCGTGTGTATGCAAGACAAGTTTGGCACAAAATCCATCAGAAAAAATTGTGTGTACAGGGCATAAGATGCATTTTAATTTTCAAACATATGTAAACAAGAGCAGAATGACATTTTAGAAACATTTTAGAAATGATTTAAAAAATATATAATAACAAACCGCACAACACTGCATTCCAAAACAGTAGATAATTAGGGCATATTGTGATCCCAAAAGCAGATTATGAGAACAGGATATTAGCCATATGCTCTTGCTAAAATTAGCTGGTCCATCTCCACAGTCCTCAGAGCTGTCTGCCGACAATGCAGTCCCCGCTGACAGGGGGTTCAGGACTCTGAGCTTTGACAATCAGTAGCAATGTTTAATCCATTGGCAGACACAACTAAAATATTAATAGAAAGATGAAGAATGGTAAGCAAATAGCTCTCTACAAGCTGCTTCTCTAGCTGAACAGTTCAAATAAAGAGACACAGAGCAAACATTAGGATACAACATTTAGAGAATTAGCCTATTGTTGTATTCTAGGTTAGACAGCAATATGAAGTCATTATCTTTGCAAAAAGCACATATCTCTCTTCTTATTCACTGTACATGTTCCTGATTTCCATTGTGTCCAACTAGAAAGGTTTGGATTTTGCTTATTGTCAACAAAGATGTTTATGGTTATTGTGACCAGGACCGACACTCCCACTAGGCAAACTAGGCAGCCGCCTAGGGTGCACTGCTGCTGATTTCCCTGTGTAGCCTGGCCGGGGACAACGAGGTGGAAAAGGCAGGCACAAGGTCAGTGGAGGAGGCGGGCACAGCTGAGACGGCAGAGGAAGGGAGGAGGCAGGCATGAGGTTGGTGGAGGAGGGGAGGCGGAGGAGGCAGGCATGAGGTCGGCGGAGGAGGGAAGGCAGAAGAGGCGGACAAGATGTCTAGGAGGAAGGGAGATGGAGGAGGCTGATATGAGGTCGGTGGAGGAGGGGAGGCAGAGGCGGCAGGCACAGCTGAGGAGACCATTTTCTGGTCTTGCTAGAAATTAGAAGGGTTTTGGTCCAAAGTCTGAGACATCTTAAAGTAGCACACTTATTATGACTTGGGATCTGACCCGACGTGATATCTTCTCCATCCTTCAGATTTTTAAAACAATAGATTTTTATTCAAGTTTTTTTACAGGGTATAAAATATACAAACTGACTTTCGTACATAAAACATTTGGTTGTAACATTCCGCTTCAGAAGGAGACAGTAGATACAAATTCCATTTACAAAGTAATTGCAAAAGTAGCAGGAGAATGCGTTACATTACAGACACACATTTCTATGCAAATATTATCGCCACTAACTAGGACCGTAATGCCCTCCCTCTGCAGGTGCCCCTTGCGGGATCTAACTGCACCCCCAAAGGAGAGCCCGGGCAAAGCCGTTATACAATAATGTGTTTTGCAAAAGAAAAGGAATAATCCATCCTTCAGATTTTTCAAAACGTAAATATAAAATTTCAATGACGATCCACCTTCTGAATGCAGCTAAGGTTTGCATTCCGGCCCCATGGAAGCAGGAATCACCCCCTTCGATCTCGTTGTAGCTCACTAAAATAGCTGAATATTAACGCAACTCTGCAAGGTAAAAAGGAAAAATTTTACAAAAAATTGACTCATTGGTCCCTTTTTACTAGCCCAGATGAATATGGCCTTGTACTAGTGGAGGGGGAATAGAGGGGCCCCAAACTATACCCTTACCTTTTCCCCCAACTTTCCTTTTTTTTCTTTTCTTTTCTCAATTTATTTTTCCTTTCTTTTTTTCTTTTTTGAATGTAGGTTTGTGTCATATTGATGAGAGTCTGTTATCACTGGAATTATAATACAAGGAATATGATTTTTGGCCTTTGTGTGCCCATTTAAGAACTGAATTTTTCTTATGCCATATCTCTTGGTATGCGTGCAATTTTTTTTTCTATGTTTGTTTGTATGAAAAGCTGTTTAAAATAAAATGCGTGTACAGGCAGGCATCCCAATACTGTGGTAATATAGTTTATATGTAAAGTTCTGTATAAATTGATGGCTCTTTATAAGTACCTTAAATTCCAGACCAGTGTTATTGGCAAAGCTTCAGAAATGACAGGTAGTGTTTAAGCCTATCCACTGTCTCCATCTTCCTGCACATTTCAATTGGCCACTAATTAAGTCCATCATAATGATGGGTCAATAGTAATGTATAGGAGTATTAACACATGGACAAGCTTTAACACCCTTAAGAAACATTGGAATATACCGTATTTGTCAGTGTATAAGGCGACTGGGGGTATAAAACGACCTCCTTCCGAGGCAACACCATTTAAAAGAAAAACATCAGAAACATAAAAAAAATAAATAAAAAAAAAATAAGACATAACATCAGATTTTATTTAAATATGTTAATTTTAATTAAAATGGTTATGACTTACTGGTACTTAAAATCCTTCAAAATTCTCATCATGTTCATCCTATGACGTCATAAATTCATCAATGACATCTTGTGTTACATTTGTAAGACGGTCATCATATGGATCTAATTCCGAATCAGATCGTGTGGCCTCAGCTTTGGCTGCCCCTTCATCTTGCCACAAGTAGTCGTCCTCCATAGAATCCAATGAATTTGATATGCCACACTTCTTGAAAGATTTGATTACTTTTTCAGCATCAATATCGTTCGAGGCTTTTATGACAAAGTTGCACAAAACATCCAACTGTGGAGCACGCATGTTTCCTCCTTTTATGATTGACTTTTTGCCTCTAACCATCCACTCATTCCACTGTTTTCGAATGCGACCTTTATATGGCTTGTTTAGGCACACATCCAGTGGCTGTACCAACAATGTCAATCCTGCAGGAATAACTTTTGGATCTGTGTTTATTCTTGCCTTTCCTTTGTGCTGGGAGTTAAATGAGCCCTGAAGATATCCCACACCAGTAGGCTACGTTCTCGACAAAGTCCACCTGGTCGCCTACTCTATACATTTTCAAGCCATAGTTTTACCCCTTCTTCATCCATCCAGCCCTTTTCATTCAAATGCACAAAAACTCCTACAGGGAACTTGATTTTTGCCATTGTTTTTCTGTTAAAAATAATCATTGGTCTTAGTTTGGCTCCATCAGCTGTACCTGCTAGTGCCACTGTAAAACTGGACTTCTCATGTCCTATTGTTTTAATTAACATGGATTTATTTCCAACCATATCGGAATTCATAGAAGTTTCATCAATATTTCAGATATGACCTAACGCATAACTGTGTTTCTTGTGCTGTTGTATTACATATCGATGGAAATTACTTACTTTGCCGTCGAGATCTGCAGGTAATTTTTGTGCAATTTTTATCTTTTGCCTCAGTACCAGATCTTGCCTTTCCAAGAACCTAGTACACCAAGATATAGTGGCCTAAAATCCTTTGCAGTGATCTGGGTTTAGATTTGGCCCACTGAAGTGCAAAAATTCATATGTTGTTTCGTGTCACTACAAAACTATTGTGATGATGCTCATGCACCATGTCTGCTACATGCATTTTCGAGTTCTGGCCAACGTGGGGTGCCTCTTCCTAATGCACACTTACACCTTGGCATACTGTTTAACCACTTGCTTACTGGGCACTTAAACCCCCCTCAGTCCCAGACCAATTTTCAGCTTTCAGCGCTGATGCACTTTGAATGACAATTGCGCGGGCATACAACACTGTACCCAAATGAAATTTTTATCATTTTTTTCCCACAAATAGAGCTTTCTTTTGGTGGTATTTAGTTACAGCTCGGAGTTTTATTTTTTGCTAAACAAACAAAAAAAGATGCAAAAAAATAAAAATAAAAAATCATGTTTTAATAGTTTGTTATACAATTTTGCAAACGGGTCATTTTTCTCCTTCATTGAAGTGCGCTGATTAGGCGGCACTGATGGCTGCATTGGTGGGCACTGATGGGCTGCATTGGTGGGCACTGATGGGCTGCATTGGTGGGCACTGATAGGCTGCATTGGTGGGCACTGATAGGCTGCACTGGTGGGCACTGATAGGCATAGTTAAGGCGGCACTAATAGGCACAGATAAGGCGGCACCGATCGGCACAGATAAGGCGGCACTGATGGGCAAAGATGGGCACAGATAAGATGGCATGGATGGGTGGCACGGATAAGTGGCACGGATGGGCACTGATAGGTACCACTGATAGATGGGACTGATGGGCACTGATAGGTGGCACTGATAGGTGGCTCTGATAGGTGGCACTGCTGGGCACTGATGGGCGGCACTGCTGGGCACTGATGGGCGGCACTGCTGGGCACTGATGGGCGGCACTGGGGTGCAGCACCTTTGCGGCAGATTGTGGGCACTGTGGGTGGCACTGTTGGTGGCACTGCTGGATGGCACTGTGGGTGGCATTGTGGGTGGCACTGTGGGTGGCGCTGGGGGCACTATGGGCACTGCTGGGTGGCACTGATGGGGGGCACTTACTTTCATTCAGGATGGCACTGCGGTGGGCAGGTGGGCACTGGCAGGGGGCAGGTGGTCAGCTGTATTGCTGGCCGTGATCGGGACTGATGTCCCGATCACGGCCGCCGGTGATCGGCTTTTTTTTTCTCTCCTCGCGCTGTCAGCGCGAGGAGGAATAATAGCCGATTACCGGCTCCGTTCTGTCACATGATCAGCTGTCATTGGCTGACAGCTGATCACGTGATAAGGGGTCGGGATCGACCCCTTACACGGATCGGTGATCAGGCGAGTCTCATGGACTCGCCGATCACAGAGCGCGCCGCGCGCGCCCCTCAGGGGGCGCGCAGGCCGCTCGTAACCAGGACGACGTCAATAGACGTAGTCCTGGAAATGTAGGTCCGCGCTAATGCCGTCATTTGGCAATAGCGCGGATCTCAAGTGGTTAATGCATCTTCCTTTGCTTTCCAATCTTGGACTATCTTTTTTGTTACTCCATATTGTCTTGCATCATTATGTTCCTTGGCAAAGTTTACAACTTAGAGCTTGAAACTGGCTTTGTGTTTCCTTCTTCTTGCTGGAGACATGATGGGGTCTTGTCTATCGGCCATTTCAAACGAATCTGTAATCTATCAGGTATTGTAATCTGTCAGGTATTAACACTGTATTATCATTGTTATGAACTCAAAAAGGAAACTGGTGAACTACAAGTCCCAGAGATCCAACAACTGGTAGGCAGCAACAATGGTTAGCAACAATGGCCAGTGAATACTCTCCTCCAAAACACCAGAAATCATAACTATTTGAATATCTGGAGCTGGAAGTGCAGTAATACTACATGTACAGTAGCGCCAGGTACACTGCAGAATACAGTATGCATTGCTGAGCCAATCACACTGAGCAATGTATTCTATTAATGAATACAAAGCCTGCTCGGATTTGCAGAGGCTGTAACATCATCAGCCCGCACGTCTCTGACTCTCAAAGCCAATCCAAGCAGGCTACTGTGAGATGACTCCCACTTTATTCCCGGTGTATAAGATGGCCCCCACTTTATTCCCGGCGTAGAAGGTGATGCCCACTTTTTGACCATTTTTTTGTGTGTAAAAGGTCATCTTATATGCTGGAAAATACGGTAGGCCAATCAAAGCTATTGCAGATATGAGCAGGCACCTCTAGGTTCCTGCATTTTATACATGCCAACGTCTCTTTTTTTAGTTAAACTAACTGAGTCTTTTTATGTAACAAGTGATATCCTACCTCTATCATTTTAAAATGGCTGTACAATCGCTTGACAGGAGTCAAATATTGTTATTTGTAAATTCAGCATCCCTTTAATTCCCTCACAGGCATGTTTGTCCATTTCATCTCTTAAACAACAGATGGAATTGTCTCCCTAGACTGAGTTGGCAGGGCTCCCATTACCAGCTGACATTCTGTGTAGATGAGGCTATTGTTACACAGGACCTCGCAGAGTAAAACTTCTGCACAAACACATTGAAAACCAAGGTCTCAATCTAAATATTAGCTGCTGAAAACGTCCCTGACATCTTAAAGTGCTTTGTATTTTCAAAACAGTTTTTCAGTGTTGTTCAATGGTGAAGTTTAATTGTGTTTTAAGGATCCACATATCTAAAAATAATACATATATTGTTATAAATATGTATATTCATGAAGCAACAATGCATGGAAACTTTGCAAGATAGCCCTGACTCACAACCACAATTATTGTTATTAATTATAAGTGATTCTAAAAGCTAAAGATTTTTTAGCTTCATGCATTCTATGCATGAAGGTAAAAAGCCTTCTGTGTGCAGCGCCCCTCCCCCATCCTTCCCTGAGCACCCTCTGGTCCAGCAATGTTCACAATAGCCTTGGCTGTCCTGGGACTCTCTCCTCATTGGCTGAGACAGCAATGGGAATCAGTGAGCCAATGAGGAGAGGGGGGGTGGCACAGCTCTATGTGTCTTATGAACATGTGGCATGTGGCTCAGGAGGGAGGACGCAGTGGTGCCTCCAGGACAAGCAGCTTTTTCTGGGGGCATTGCTCAAGGGGGAGGAGCCAGGAGCACCAGCGGCAAACCTGAAAAGAAGAGGATTGGAGCTGCTCTGTGCAAAACCACTGCACAGAGCAGGTATGTATAACATGTTTGTTATTAAAAAAAATAAAAAAACAAAGCTTTAATACCACCTTAAGTTTAGTTTGTAATGTTATCTAGTGCTAGAGCATAGAAGGATTAAAAAGAAAAAAACTTGAAATAATTAGGTTACTTGAAGGTCTTCCGGGTATAAATCCCGACTGGTCGGGGTGGACAGGTTTCTGAATTTTATTTAACCTGGCCGCCAAGATTTTTATATCTGTACTCAATAAAGAGATAAGTCTGTATGAGGATGGATTAGGTTGGTCTTTGCCCTTCTTGTGTATCACTACTATAGTGGATTCCATCATAGATTAGGCAAGCTTCCCCTCTAACTCCGACCAGTTTAAGACCCCCAGCAGCTCCGGGAGTAATACCTTCCTCTAGCGCCTGTAGGTCTCCGCTCTTTCAGAGAGAGACGGAATCACTAAGCCCTTAAGAAAAGCATCCGGCTCTCTCTGAAATTGAAAGGGAGGAACTGGATGCACCTATAACATTAGAGGAATTACAGCGAGCTATAAGGGAGATGACAGGTCAGAAATCCCCAGGACCAGATGGCCTTTTCAGTGGAGACCTACAGGGGGAAGGTATTGCTCCCGGAGCTGCTGGGGGTCTTAAACTGGTTGGAGTTAGAGGGGGAGCTTCCCTAATCTATGATGGAATCCATTATAGTAGTGATACACAAGAAGGGCAAAGACCAGCTTAATCCATCCTCATATAGACTTATCTCTTTATTGAGTACAGATATAAAAATCTTGGCGGCCAGGTTAAATAAAATTATTCAGAAACCTGTCCACCCCGACCAGTCGGGATTTATACCCGGAAGACCTTTGAGTATAAATATAAGACTTATATATCTGAATTTACAGATCCCGACGGACAGAGGACATCTTTTCTTTGAACGCTGCCAAGGCCTTTGATAGCCTTGAATGGCAATATCTGTGGAAAATCTTGGCAGAGTTCCAATTTGCCCCTATTTTCATTAATTGGATAAAAATGTTATATAAAATATCAGAAGCAAAAGTGAGAGTGAATAGTGAATATTGATTTATGAGGGGGACGAGACAGGAGTGCCCTTTGCCTCCCCTGCTCTTTGCCCTCACAATCGAACCTCTGGCAATAGCCCTTAGATCTTCCCCTGAGGTAACAGGATTTAGAAGGGGAGTAACGGAAAAAAGGGGCATAATATGCGGATGAACATTTACTATTCTTAGGAGACACGCAGACTTCCCTGTTGAGGGTAATGGAAAACATAACAAACTTTGATCAATTTTCCGGACTTATTATAAACTGGGAAAAGTCTGCACTGCTACCTGTGGACCTCCTGGAAAGCCCTCTGCCTGAGGAGGTTGCCCAGATTCAAATAGTGGATAAAATTTAATATCCAGGAATAAATATCACAAGAGAACCTAAACAATATATCATAAATAATATTGTCCCACTCTTAGTTAAATTTAAGAGAAACATTTAAATATGGAACCGACTTCCTTTATCTTTAGCTGGGAGATATAATTTAATCAAAATGCTATGGATGCCGCAGATTTTGTATGTATTATAATTCCCCAGTATGGGTATACAAAAAGTGGTTCCAAAAGATAGATGGTATTTTTAGAGAATTGATTTGGAGAGGTGCACTGGCAAGACTTTGTTTACGTACTCTACAATTACAAAGACAGGAAGGAGGAGTAGCACTCAGAGCTACTTTTTGGTGGCACAATTACAGTATATGGGAGGGTGTAATAGGTTGGAAGGGGGATACAAAACACTCCACATGGGTCAATGGTGGAAGCCATGGAGGCAGGTTCCTTCCCCTCTGGACTCCCTACATTAAGTTTGAAGGTTAGAGTATGGGACACAGTGAAGATATTGTTGGGGTATAGGGGATTTACAGAGTATGCCCCCCTTTAGGAGAACAGAAACCCATGAGAAATCCAGAAGATGGGAACAATTAATGAATGGTAAAGATGTGGAATAATTTAATTAACCAGCTATATAAAGACGGTACTTTGAAATTCTTTCAGGAATTGAGAGAACAATATGCTATACCAAATATGCCTTTTTTTAGGTATCTACAGGTTAGGCATGCCCTGGGAGAACAGTTTAGGGAAAGGACACTTGAATGGAGCAAGATTCCATTGCTCCAGAAAGTAATTAATGCAACAACCTCAAAAGGCCTAATCTCAAGCTTATACCCGCATCAAGAAAAAAATAGACATCCTTTGGGAGAGGGAGAGTGGTCTCATTCTCCCCCTCCCAAAGGAGTTCTATTTTTTTCTTGTTATACAGAGCTTACTATACCCCCCAAAAGCTTTTCTTGTTTGGCCGTAGATCAGATGCCAGTTGCCCCAGGTGTGGGAAAGAAGGGGATTAGATCCATAAGTTTTGGAGATGCCCAAAGCTATTCCGGTACAGGAAAGAGGTATCTGGAATCAGGTCGGGTATTTGGAGGTCCCCTAGACTGGGATGTAAGGCTATGTGTACTGGGCTTTGTTGATGGGGAGGGAAATTCTGAATGCGCTCAGGTTCCAAATCTTAGATGTTTATTCCAGGCAAGGAAATTGACAGCACAGAGATGGCAATCGGTCCTACCGTCATCTAGTAGAGAGTGGGAGAGCGGCATAAACAAGACAATATGGAAGGAAAAATCGGTTTATGTCAGACAAAACAGTATAAAGAAATATGATGAGATTTGGAAACCCTGGTGGGATGTGAAGGGATACCCCCCTTAGAGTAAGTAGTGAGTTAGGATCTATCTGTATAGAAGGATTAGAGGGGAGAGGATATAGCAGGGATAGGGGTATCAATATCAAAAAAAGGTAGAGAATAAGGATAACAATAGGATGTGACTTACTGAAATGAGAGAGAAGTGTGATTGAGAGTGCAAGGTGTGAAGTAGGGAGGCAGAGGTGACCGAGAGTGATCAATAGGATTGAAAGATTGGAGAGGAGAGGTTGGGGAGGTAGGCACGGAGGAATTGGATGGAGGATGTAAGGGAGGAAGTTGGGGCCACTATAGAACACATATCTGAGAAGTTCACCATGAACACATTTTTTATTCTATTTTTGAAATCTGTATATGTAAAATGGTGGGGGAAAGGGGAGAGGGTAATGGATGTCTGTATGTTAAAGATGATTAATCAAAAATGTTCAATAAAGATTATAAAGTAAAAAAAAAATATTGAATTGAAAAACCTGACAGCTTCGGTCAGAGCACCTATACTAACCACTCGTTCCCACTGAGCTCTTGTGTTCTGACAGGGCCCACCTCCCATCCAGAACACTCCAATCAGGGCTCTCTGCCATTGGCTGAGGGTGATGTCGGGAGTTGGTTGGTTGCTGGATAGACCGACATACACACGGGCAGAATGTCAGCTGGAATTGTTTGTGCCGGCAAATGTCTTCCAAAATTCTGCCCTTGTGTACGGGGCTTAAGTGTGCACATGTGCCAGCAAGTAATGTGTCTGTGGCAGAAAATGCAAGAACACTGTACACTCTCCTGGCACATATAGACACTAGCTGGGAAGTACTTTTAAGGGTAAGGTGCCAGACATTCTGCATGTAGTCCTTTTGCCATATCTTGTATGCCCATCAGTGTTATGTTTATTTGTCAATACTATGTTCAGACATATTACCATTTAGCTAAATCACTGAGCTGAACTTGGTATTAGAGTGAGCATTTATTAATAGCAAGTAAGAGTATGGCTAAATGAAAATGTAAGAGGTTTGGTGAAGCAGACTATGAGGAGACCTATTCAGGATGACATTTCGAGTATCTGAGTGAATTATCCTATATTGCAGCTGAGCTGCCTGGGGTGAATTCAGTAAATGAACTGTACACGGTACACATTGCGTATAAGTGCTCAGCCATGGAATGGTCTCATGAAGTCTGTCCAGAAAATCATAGACTCTCACTGGAAATGTGCTCTGCACACAGGATACGTTGCAGTGAATGACCTTTAAAGTCCAGTTCCACGTACTCCAACTGAGACATGACGCAATATGAATGAATAGCCAGGAAAGCTGAAACTATTTGCAATAACTAAATTAAATGAGCTTTGGCAGCACATGAAACTTTAAATAAATTGAATAAAAAATAATATAAAATTAAGCTGACACATGAGAAAAGTATAGCACATATTAAGCATACCGTATGAATGGCCTTCTTATAAGCCAATGTTCATAACTTTATTAATAGGGCAATGCATCCCACTATGTTACCAATAGATTACTTAAAGGACCCAACCCACCAAAAGAGATATATAAAGAACTGTTCTCGAGAGCTTTGCCCAAACAAATCAGGAAAAGGACAAAGGGATAGTCAGCTAGCCAGCATCAGCTGTGGTCTCATTACAGCTGTTCTTTTTCCATTAGTGACTTGCATGCCTGGAATGAATAAATAACTTGTATAGCATTACATATGCAAACTAATTCGCCTCAGGGCGCTTTTGCCACCAGTGTCTGTCTGGGTCTTCAGAAGAGATGGGTCTTGAGCTTCTTCCTGAAGGCCAGATGTTTTTCTTCCAAGCAGATGTCCGTGGGTAGAGTGTTCCATAGCCATGGTCCTTGGACTGCGGACCTTCGTTCACCTTTTAATTTATAACGGGTCTTGGGTATGTGGAGGAGGTTCTGGTTAGTTGACCGGAGAGGACGACCTAAGGTGTAGTGCTTTATTTTGTCGCCTTTCTCTGAAATGTGTCTGTGTGTGGAGGTGCCCATCTTAGGGGTAGGGTTTTGCTTCTTCACATCAGAGCCTCCAGACAAGAAGATCTGTGAGCAGCACAGTAGTAACATCTCTGAATCTCCCCCAAAACCTCATGAGACCAGCATTCAGGGCAGCCATGCCTTAGCTCTCACACTGCATGTATACAGGTATGGGGCTATAGACACACTCAGATATCACAAATTGCATATCACTAAATGTTCTCTATAACATAGCATAGCTTATTATTTTTAAGTTCAGGTCCATCTTGGGTTATAATTGAAGTGTGGTTGGTTCAGTAAACCACTGGCATTTTATACTTTTTCTACTCCGGTTACAAGATTGGCATTCAATAATCCCTTGTTCTGTGTTCAACTAGTATGGAAATAGAGGTGTTTACTTTGACATGTTCTCACTCCGGCTGCAGGCTACATAATATAAAGTAAGTTTAAGCCCAATTGAAACTACAGAAATAGATATTATGGTCATACAGGCATAGGGGGTTATTTATTAAAGGCAAATCCACTTTGCACTACAAGTACAAACTACAAGTGCAAAGTGCACTTGAAATTGCACTGAAAGTGCACTTGGAAGTAAACTCACTGTAGATCCGAGAAGGACATTGCAAGGAAAATTTAGCTTGCACATGATTGGATAATAAAATTAGCAGGGCTTCCCCTCATTTCAGATCCACCCCTCAGATTTATAGTGACTGCACTTCCAAGTGCACTTTCAGTCCAATTTCAAGTGCACTTTGCACTTGTAGTTTACACTTGTAGTGCAAAGTGGATTTGCCTTTTGTAAATAACCCCCATTGTTTTAGCAACCTCCCTTTTCCTGTTACAGTAGTTATGCACAGTGCCACTATATGCCTGTGCAGTCAAATAGGCACCAGAGCTGGACTTAGTACACTCAGTAACAGAGATCCCACCACTGCACCACTGGAACAGATATAAGAAGTCATTACCTGGTCTCCAGCATGTACCACTAACTGAAATTTCAGTTTTGAGTAGAATTGGTTTAAATTCATTCTCAGGAAAGAGTGAACTCATTTCACTTGACCAGATTGAGGACTGTTTGAGGAGAAAGACCTTGTCATTGACCAGTTATGCTAAGGACGTCCATATATGGACCAAAATTCAGCGAGTTCAACAATGACTGGCTGAATTTTGATCCATGTATGGACAGTTTGGTTGTGCAGAAGTCGATCTAATGAGCAACTTCTGTACAACCAGCCTGTTGGTGTCTTTACAAATGATCAGTGTATTCTCAGTGAACAGTATATTCAGTGAAGGCTCCCTGCCATCAGAAACCAATACCACAGTGCAAGTGATCCTTCCATCCACCTCAAATGTATGGATGGGGGAAACAGATCATTTTTTATTTCCGTTTAACCCACTGGTTGCATGAAAAAAAATATTAATGTATGGCCAGCTCAAGAGAGACTGGTTGATAGGGAAGGTGCAGTAAATAAGTATGTATTTGTATGGCAATTACAATATGATTAATTCTATTATGCAAGTGGATAAGCTAAAGTAGGCCATACAGTACATTATGTGACTTACTTTCCTGCAACCACAGGTCAACACTGACTGTATTAATGGGGGAATCTCTCCCGTGGAGCTATTGTGCTCTCCAAGTCCAATTGATAGATTGACATGGGTACAACCAGCCTGCCCTTAGATGGATCAAATCTCAGCCAGTCCTTCTAAACCAGCCGAGATTTGATCTATCTATGGTCAGCTTAAGATTTGTCAATCACCAAAAAGCCCCTAGCATTAGTAAAATGAATGAGTTTATTTTCTGCAGAACTTCTTAAAAATGAGAACAGGCTATGCTGCACATAACACTAGTCTTATATTTATAGAACTACAAAGAGTTGCTTTAAAGTTGTAGCTCAATGTAGAATTCCCTCCTTTTTAACAATGTTCAAAATAAAACTGTTATATTGCACTTCTCTGTAACCTCGTTCTGAAATTCATCAGATCTCTTCTAAGGTTTTCCTGTTTGAGCTCTCTGGTGTAGATCAGCTAGCTGGTGGAATTGATTTAGAAGCTGAGAGTCTTGGGACCTTCGCCTCAGAGACTTTACTCAGCTCAAACTGGATGCAAGGCTTAAATATTCATCCTTACCATCAGTGGAAAATATAGTGTCGATATAGTGTTTGGTGTAGACTTCACAACTGTTGCTTGTTTCAGTCTATTCTTTGTTAATATTCTTTCTCTGTCTTCTGGACAGAAAATTGACAGACTGTTAGCACCTTCACCTTCACTCTTGCACCTGAGATGGTTGTATTAGATGGACACTCCATCAAAATCTGCATTAAATGACCTTGTGAAGAAACACTCAGCATATCTGATGAATTGAGGGGTAACCAGGACTAGACTAAACTAGTAGAGTACGATAAATCATTGGGATAGAAAATATGTATTTCTTTTCAGACTTAAAGTGACCCTACCACTACTAGGTCACTTCTTAACTAATTGTAGTCTGTAAAATATAGCATCTACTTTTACCTCTACTTCCCTATATTTACCTTTACAGCTGCCCCTGCAGCCATTGCAGGTATACCACACTTTAGGGGATGTTGAATACCTGTTCTCCTCCATGGCACATTGTGGTTTTTAGCACTGGGTTGTACATCATAAAAGTGCCTTTGTTAGGTATCCCCCACACCAGTTATACCCACCTTACCTGGACTCTCTCTGTACTTCAGCCTACATCATTGCCTACAAGAACACACAGTGCTTCCATGCATGGGGTAACATGAGACCTCTTCCATTGGGAAGATCCGAGAACGTCACCGGAGGGTGACGTCACTGCTTCCCTTAGAGGTCAACAACAACCAACACCTTGTTTTTAGTTCTATGGTTGAGTCAGGGGATGTGAGGGAGTGCTGGTAAGATGAGTATAACGGGCAGGGTGGGAGGCCCCTTTACAAAGACACTGTAATTTTTCCCTGTATGGCAAAGCCCTAGACTACCATAAATTACTAAACTATCAAATCAACCCTTTGTGGTTTGTAATATAATGCTAATGAAAGCTCCCTGCAATAGAAAAAGTTGTTTATTCACATGTCTAATGCCCCATGTTCCCTCCCCTCCAATTTATCACTGCAGTGTCCAGTAAAAGCTTTAGCACTCAAGTCTTCTGGCCATTTAAGATGCCTGTATCTCCTGATGTGCACCATGGTTCTATCTTCCAAACTCATACATCACTACAGGACACACCAGTAACTTGACATGGTCACTTTTAGAGCACAGCTTCAGCTGAAATAAATCAAGTAATTGTGAACCCCCCCCCCCCCCTCACCTTTTTTTTCTTTCTCTCCCTATCTCCTCCCTCCCTAGGTTACTCAGATCATAAGCTTTAAAGTGCTTCTCAGAGCAGGTTTTTTTTTTACCCTAAAGCATTCTATGAATTAAGGCAAAAAACCTTCTGTAAGCAGCTTCCCCCCAGCTCCCTGTAGATGCTTACCTGAGCCTGATCTCTATTCAGGTTCTCTTGTGTTTCTCTCTCCTCATTGGCTTGGTCAATGGCCTCTGCTGCTGTCAATCACAGCCAGTGAGGAGGGATTAGGGGATGGGGCTGAGCCACAGTCTGCATGTATTATAGCCACACAGAACCGCCATTCACAAGTGCCCCATAGCAGACTGCTTGTTGTAGGGGCACTTGTCAAGGGGGAGGGGCCAAGTGCATCAACAGGGGACCTGAGAAAAGAAAGCTCAGGGCTGCTGTATGCAAAACCATCCCTGAGGATCTTAAAAAAATGAATTATTGCTCTACATAAAGCTGGCATAGGCTATAAGATGTTTGCCAAGACCCTAAAACTGATCTGCAGCACAGTGGCCAAGACCATACAACGGTTTAACAGGAAAGGTTCCACTCAGAACAGGCCTCGCCATGGTCAACCAAAGAAGTTGAGTGCACGTGCTCAGCATCATATCCAGAGATCTTTGGGAAATAGACATATGAGTGCTGCCAGCATTGCTGCAGAGGTTGAAGGGGCGGGTTCAGCCTGTCAGTGCTCAGACAATACACTGCACACTGCATCAAATTGGTCTGCATGGCTGTCATCCCATAAGGAAGCCTCTTCTAAAGGTGATGCACAAGAAAGCCCACAAACAGTTTGCTGAAGACAAGCAGACTAAGGACATGGATTACTGGAACCATGTCCTGTGCTCTGATGAGACCAAGATAAACTTATTTGGTTCAGATGGTGTTAAGCATGTGTGGTGGCAAAAAGGTGAGAAGTACAAAGATAAGTGTATCTTGCCAAAAGTCAAGCATGGTGGTGGGAGTGTCATGGTCTGGGGCTGCATGAGTGCTGCCGGCACTGGGAAGTTACAGTTCATTGAGGGAACCATGAATGCCGTAGCAGTTTAGACATTAATGCCTATGTGTTGAGTTATTTTGAGGGGACAGCAAATTTACACTGTTATACAAGCTGTACACTCACTACTTTATATTGTAGCAAAGTGTCATTTCTTCAGTGTTGTCACATGAAAAGATATAATAAAATATTTTTTCACTAATAAACATTTAATATAAGGTGCACCCAGAACTATGGGTTTGCTAAGAAAATAGCAAAGTATAACCAGCTTCTTTTGAGACAGGCAGGGAGGGGCATATGTTACTCCTGTGACTTAATCAGCTGTGTGCATACAGTAATGCCACGTACACACGATCGGACTATCCGGCGGACTTGGAAGGGAAGAAGAGGAAGAAGGCGGCAACAGCGACAAGACCGGGCCAATGCTAGTAAAAGAGCTGTAAGAAGATAGCGGAGGCCTGGAAGAAGAAGCAAAGAGCGGGACAAGACCCCCAAAGTAGGAAGAAGACCCCCGAAGTTGGAAGAGCGGTACTAAGCCCGTCGGATAGTCTGATCATGTGTACGCAGCATAAGTTGTACCCAACCCAGCATGCTTTTTAACATGGTAGCTATAAAGAGATAGCTTGATGTGAAAAACGGCCTATAGTTTAACCCTCTGACTGTTAGCCCTTGTACACACGGTCGGACATTCCGACAACCAAATCCGTTGGATTTTGTCTGACGAATTTTGTTAGACGGATTTTGTCCGAAACTGTTGCATACACACAGTCGGACAAAGTTTGTCAGAAAATCCGCTCGTACTTAACGTGATGACGTTATTTCGTTAGGACGGGACTACGTTCAGGCTAGTAGCCAATAGCTTTGGTCTAGGAATTTGATCTGAGCATGTGTGGCACTTTGTCCGATCGGAATTCTCTACACATGATCGAACAAAGTCTGATCGGATCATGTTGTCGGAAAATTTTATAGCCCAAATGGAAAACTTGGTCCGTCGGATACTCCGACGGAAACAGTCCGATGGAGCCCACACACTGTCGGATTATCCAACAACACGGTCCTATCGAACATCGTCCATCGGAATGTCCGCCCGTGTGTACAAGGGCTAAGAAATATACATTTGCTATATTTCATAGTTGCCTAAGAAAACAGAAAAAAAATGCTTTACTTTGCTTTTGTATGTTTTTATTCTCAACAACAGTAAATAAACTAAAGAACATAAAGATGCTCTACATCAGGGATATGCAATTAGTGGACCTCCAGCTGTTGCAGAACTACAAGTCCCATGAGGCATATCAAGATTCTGATAGCCACAAACATGACACCCATAGGCAGAGGCATGATGGGACTTGTAGTTTTGCAACAGCTGGAGGTCCACTAATTGCATATCCCTGCTCTACAGATTACCTATAATGTAAGACTTCAAAAGTAAACTGAAACTTGTGCCTATGTTTCCCTTTCACTGCAGCATTCATTTGAGAGTTAATGGACCTCTTAAGATGCCTACAATGTCACAACTTAATTTTAAAAAGAAGCAACAATGTTAACAAATACTTAACAAATACTTATTTGCCAGTAAATATCGACAAGCCACCTTTGATAAAAGAATGCCTTGTATTTTTCCAATAATCTCCCTTTAAAGAAAGTGCACAGTGATTGACAGTTTTGTATTGTCCTTATCTAAGAACCAATGTTTCTACCAGACACCTATAATTTTCTGAAATTCCTCTTTGTGTAAAACGGTGGCTTCCCAGAGTGCAGTGGATATACAAAGTCTTGAGTCTACAATATAATTTCTGTGCAGGAATTTGTCAGCTTGTAAGCACAAAACTTTATTTCATTATGTTTTAGAACAATGCTAGTCAGCACTTTTGTGTCTGACTTCATGACCCATTTGTTACTTCAGTGTTAATTAATTTAGCACATTTTAAAGTTTTTTTGCATCGGAATGAAGGCAGTGTATGAATTACAATTAGAATGAGGGAATTAGAATTAGGTTTAAAAAAAAAAAAAAAAAAAAATACTGTAACAATATACAAGACACATGTAAATTTAAAACTAGGTGCAAATTAGAAAGCCAAAAGATGTATTGCAATGAGTGGGCCTGAGCTTATTTTTAAACCTCTTATGCTAATAATTGCCCATACAAATACAGCATTTACCTTACTCCTAACTTCCATACTGCAAAGAGTGACACCATGATCCTTCCACCGAGATCCGGGACAATGCTGAGTACCCCATCTCAGGACATGTTCCAGCATTGTGCAGATATGTCTTTTCAAGGATTTTGGTATACTCAGCATTCCCTGAGATCTTGCCAGAAGGATTGTGACCAATGCCTAAGTACCATGGGCAGAAGTTGGACATAAGAAAAATATATTTAATAATTTTTACAGTTTTTTTTTTTTCGTAACTTTGTAGCTCTTATTTATGAAATTGGAGGGGAACAGATATAATAAATCATATTTTTGTACTGCAAGTTTGCTTTTGGTTGGCCATACACATGACAGTGTGATAGAGAGATTGACATTTTGTCTTAATTTTTTGGGAAAATGAACAGCAATTTAAGACATGATTTTGACCAACCACAAAGAGTTGAGATTTTGTCCCCATCAATTCTGATCTCTTTTCCAATGTTAACAATGTTAATTTTATTTCAATTTATTATTAAAAAAAAAAAAAAAAAAAAACTGTATGCAAGCTATCAGTTTATTGCCAGGTTTCAACATCACAACTGACTGAGTTTTGATGGTTGATCGAACTCAAGGGTGGTGGATTGCTTCGCTTCTGGTGATTACTTGCATACTTGCAATTTCCAGTGGATAGAAAGTGGATGATGTTGACTGAAAATTGCTACATACTAGAGATGGTGTGATAAAAGGCAGTGAGAATTAAAGTGTTTGTTACCCTATAAAAAAAAATGTCATCCTGTTCCTTTAAAGTATGTTATACAGCACAGTGCTTGTGCTGTGTAATTTGGCCCCCTGTATCACCTGAAATACCTGGCTGACATTACTGGTTCTGCCCTCCCCCCTGTAAGCTGACCACAGTTTATCATGGCTGCTGAGCCCTGACACCGTGGTCCGTTTACATGCCTCCGTCATCTGCAGCCCTCCTATGTCCTCTCTCCCACCTCCCCTCCCTGCCTGTTAGCTCTGTACACTCCTAGATCCCCTCTCCTGCTGTAAAAAAATAACAGTGCTTTTGTTCTATAGTTCCCTCTGTCAGATAACATAAAATTCCCCAGTGTATGTGACTTAGAAAAATACGCTGCCTAATACCTTATTTCCAAGCACCACTCGGTGCTCATGTGACTGCCCGCTGGTCTCCTCCTCTTCTCTCCTCTCCTCATCCCACCCGATGTTGGTGGGGGATACCCAGCACCTCCCCCTGAAGCTATCAGATCAAAAGAGTAGACCAGCGGGCAGTCACGTGAGTGCTGGTCGGTACCTGAAATAAGGTATTAAGCAGCATATTTTTATAAATCACAAACAATGGGGAGCTTAATTTTATCTAACAGAGCTAACTATAGAAGGAAAAAAATGGAAAAAAATTGGCTTAACTACCACTTTAAGTATATTTATATCAGGTACTTATATAGTGCTGTCAATTTATGCAGCATCGTACAAATATATATACTACAGTCACATCAGTCCCTGCCCTCAAGGAGCTTACAATGGAAGGTCCCAAACTCACATTCATACCAGCACATACTAATGTCAATTTAGAAAGAAGCCAATTAACATACCAGCATGTCTTTGGAGTGTGGGAGGAAGCCCATACAGGCGCAGGTAGAGCATGCACATTCCAGACAGGTAATGCCATGGTTGGGATTTAAACCAATGATCCTAGTGCTGCCAGGTTGAAGTGCTCATAGCCACACAGTGTGGCTTGGCCCCACCTCTCCATCCTCACTGGTTGTGATTGACAGCAGCGGGAGCCAATGGCTCTGAGCCACTTGAAGTGGGCAGGGGAGAGCCACTAATCTCATCTACATAGCTGTAGCTATAGCAGGCTCAGATAAGTATAGGGGAGCTGGGGCTGGTGGCAAAAACTGCAGAGAATGCAATAAGGTCAAATAAGGTAAAACAATATATATTCAGCCTTTAGAACCACTTAAGCTCTTAATAGGAGTTTTATAATTATTTTTGAGCAAGGCATACACTGATGCAATGAGGTCTAATGCAATTGGATTATTATTATTATTATAGTGGATATAGGAAATCTTATTAAGATTGAAAACAATTGTAAAGAAAAAAATACTTATACCTATTTGGTAAGCACTTTTAATATTTGTTGGATATTTAAAGGGGTTGTAAAGCTTTGTTTTTTATTTTCTAAATAGGCTCCTTTAAGCTAGTGCATTGTTGGTTCACTTACCTTTTCTTTCGATTTCCCTTCTAAATGTTTTATTTCTTTGTCTGAATTTCTCACTTCCTGTTTCTCCTCAGTAAACTTCACACCATCATCCGAGCGGTGTTTAGTCAGCCAGAACA
Organism: Lithobates pipiens; assembly: GCF_037356315.1. Taxonomy (NCBI): domain Eukaryota; kingdom Metazoa; phylum Chordata; class Amphibia; order Anura; family Ranidae; genus Lithobates; species Lithobates pipiens. The sequence goes on along the minus strand of NW_027507755.1, from coordinate 496,169 downwards.
GCTTACTGAACACCTTACTAAGGAGGAACAGGAAGTGAGAAATTCAGACAAAGAAAAAAAACATTTAGAAGGGAAATCGAAGGAAAAGATAAGTGAACCAACAATGCACTAGCTTAAAGGAACCTATTTAGAAAATAAAAAAACGGACCTTTACAACCCCTTTAAGGATTTGTCTGTAGAGTTGTCTAAAGTTTCTATATCCAGGCTAAGTTCATTGGAAATCCTCACCGTCTTTAAGAGCCTTTATATGGTATATGCGTATAATAAAGGTTGCGCTAACTTTTGTTTGCTACAATGGTGTCTTATTTCCAAGGGCAAATAAAATACACTGATATGACTACCAGCTAAACCACCACTTTTGCAGGTGACAAAATCAAAAAAAGAAAAAACAATATATATAGATATGTCTGCGGTGGCACCACTACAGTTTGTGCCTGTTAACCAGACCCCTGACTCTTGCACCGGTGTCACCAAACAACCTATCTTGCTAAAACTACAAACAACTAAAGCATTCCAACCCCAATAATCATATTAGAATTTGTATGCAAAACCTGTGAAAAAAACATCCACAATAAATAAATAATTACAATAGTGTGAAAAATATGTGAAAAAAAAACACTTGCTGCTTACTCTATAACATAAACAGTATATGCCACAACAGATTCCAATGTACCATCAATATTACAAGTGCTTAAAATATCTCCTGTAAGAAAAATGACAAGTGCTTAAATATCTCCTGTGGGAAAAAGTGCTGCGTGCATATAATACATAAATCTAAACAGTCTCTTCAGTGCTTAGGATTTTCCTGATAATGCTTCTATCTCCACCCAAAGTGTCAACTAGGGACAAAGACCAAGCTTTCTTCACCCCCCTGGAAAGATTGGCCACTCACCAGACCTAGTCTGTGTTATCGCTTTTGGTTCATTTAAGGATAACCATTCCTTCACTGGTCACATCAATGGTTTCTCCCCACAGAAAGTACTATTATGGCTCAAAAAGACATGCAAAGGACCATCATAGTGTAGCAAGCAAATGCTAATTTATTTAAAATAACGTTTAAAATCAATCAGATGTGCACTCACATGGACCAGTGCCCCAGCCTGCACTAAGCTTGTCCAGCAATGTACGTGGATGTGGGAAGCAAATTCTACCTCACCCTCTGTTCACAGCCTTCAGTGGTGTCCCATGGATGCACAAATCTCTCTTCCAAATCACGGGGTTCAAATAGCCGCTACGCATTTCGCAAATAGATAATTGCATCTTCAGGTCAGCAGCAAGTGTTTTTTTTCACATATTTTTCACACTATTGAAATTATTTATTTATTGTGGATGTTTTTTTCACAGGTTTTGCATATAAATTCTAATATGATTATTGGAGTTGCTTTAGTTGTTTGTAGTTTTAGCAAGGTAGGTTGTGTTTGGTGACACCGGTGCAGGAGTCAGGGGTCTGATTAACAGGCACAAACTGTAGCGGTGCCACCACAGACATATCTATATATATTGTTTTTTCTTTTTTTGATTTTGTCACCTGCAAAAGTGGTGGTTTAGCTGGTAGTCATATCGGTGTATTTTATTTGCCCTTGGAAATAAGACACAATTGTAGCAAACAAAAGTTAGCGCAACCTTTATTATAAGCATATATTAATTAGATTGACTCACATAGTGATATTTCTATATTGGGTTGCAGCAAACAGAAATATTTTATATTTTTTTTGTCCCTAGTGCGCCAGTATTTCTTCTATATTTTTTGTTGCACTTTAAATGGTATAGTTGGGTGTGTGATAGCCTCTATATTCAGTCATGTACGGTAATTCACCAAGGGAGCTTATTATATCGCATAACTGAGCAACTACTGCCAAGAAAATACTTTCTATTTTTCCAGCAATATGCAGGCCTCTTTCCAATAAAAATAATAAAGACTTGTCTCCAGTACTTTTAAATGAGACCTTCCCAAAGCTTTATTTAATTTATGTCCGGTTCTATAGAAGGATTACATCAACAGCTGATATATAGATGCTGAAACATTGTGGTACAGCCTAACACAACCTTCTTGGCTAATCCCCCTTTTAATGTACTGCCTATCTGTCCCTTTACATAATATAGTTGTACCAAGGGATGGGATGTAATTAAACCCTCTGTTTCATTCAGCAGGAGAATCCCTGTCAGTTTAATTGATATTCGGTCTAAGTAATATTGATTTGATAAAAGCAAATCCATTTCTCTTCCACCAATTAAAAACATTTAAATAGGCTCCATCTCATTTCTGATGAAAGCACATAAAACCCAAGTCGGCTCCTCCGTGCCATCAATACTAATCGTTAATAAATGAGTTAGTGTCCATTTGCATTGATACCTATTTTGTTTTAACATTATAGCTCTCTGCATTGTGGAGCTTCGGTGCACATTGTCAAGTAGCAAGCATTTAAAAAAAATGTTCTCATTACAGCTGCTGATCAGATCTGGCATTGAGCATGTTGCCATTACTGTAAAGTTTCAGTGGGAGGTAGGCTTTTCAAGAGGCTCTCAAAATGCTCAGATAAGTTACTTTAGTAAATTCCAAATACGGTGTGCAAAACAGAGCACTCTTACATTTTGATTGCCCTGTATTTTCCAGGAATCCATTTATGTGTAAACATTATCTAATTTTTTTTTATTGATTGTACATATTTTAACTTGTTTTCTGTATCAAATTTGTATAGTAAAAGTTCACATATGCATTTGCTGCTGCTTAGAGCATCACCAGGCTAATGCATCCTAATTTATTATGTTGTATATATTTTGTCATGTTACAACCAAAAACTAAAATGTATTTTATTGGGATTTTATGTGATAGACCAACACAAAGTGGTACATAATTGTGAAGTGAAAGGAAAATGATAAATGGTTTTCACATTTTTTTTTACAAATAAATATCTGAAAAGTGTGACGTGCATTTGTATTCAGCCCCCTTTACTCTGATACCCCTAAATAAAATCTAGTGGAACCAATTGCCTTCAGAAGTCAGCTAATTAGTAAATTGAGTCAACCTGTTTATAATTTTATCTCAGTATAAATACAGCTGTTTTGTGAAGTCCTCAGAGGTTTGTTAGAGAACCTAAGTGACCAAACAGCCTCATGAATGCCAAGGAACACACCAGACACGTCAGGGATAAAGTTGTGGAGAAGTTTAAAGCAGGGTTAGGGTATAAAAAAAAAATCCCAAGCTTTGAACATCTCACAGAGCAATCCATTGTCGAAAAATAAAGAGTATGGCACAACTGCAAACCTACCAATACATGGCTGTCCACCTAAACTGACAGCCTGGGCAAGAAGAGTATTAATCAGAGAAGTAGCCAAGAGGCCCATGGTAACTCTGGAGGAGCTGCAGAGATCCACAGCTCAGGTGGGAAAATCTGTCCACAGGATAACTATTAGTCTTGCACTCCACAAATATATATATATCCATTAACATCCATTAACATCTAAACAGCTGGCAACAAAAGTGAGTACACCCCTAAGGGAAAATGTCCAAATTGGGCCCAATTAGCCATTTTCCCTCCCCGAGTCATGTGACTCATTAGTATTACAAGATCCCAGGTGTGAATGGGAAGCAGGTGTGTTAAATTTGGTGTTATAGCTCTCACACTCTCATACTGGTCACTGGAAGTTCAACATGGCACCTCATGGCAAAGAACTCTCTGAGGATCTGAAAAAAATAATTGTTGCTCTAGGCCAGTGATGGCGAACCTTGGCACCCCAGATGTTTTGGAACTACAGTACATTTCCCATGATGCTCATGCACTCTGCAGTGTAGTTGAGCATCATGGGAAATGTAGTTCCAAAACATCTGGGGTGCCAAGGTTCGCCATCACTGGCCTAGGCTATAAGAAGATTGCCAAGATCCTGAAACTGAGCTGCAGCACAGTGGCCAAGACCATACAGCGGTTTAACAGGACAGTTTCCACTCAGAACAGGCCTCACTATGGTCGACCAAAGAAGTTGAGTGCACAAGCTCAGCGTCATATCCAGAGGTTGTCTTTGGGAAATAGACATATGGGTGCTGCCAGCTTTGCTACAGAGGTTGAAGAGGTGGGGGGGGCTCACCCTGTCAGTGGTCAGACCATACGCCACATACTGCATCAAATTGATCTGCATGTCCGTTGTCCCAGAAGGAAGCTTCTTCTAAAGATGATGCACAAGAAAGCCTGCAAACAGTTTCCTAAAGACAAGCAGACTAAGGACATGGATTACTGGAACCATATCCTGTGGTCTAATGAGATCAAGATAAGCTTATTTGGTTCAGATGGTGTCAAGTGTGTGTGGCAGCAAGCAGTTGAGGAGTACAAAGACAAGTGTGTCTTGCCTACAGTCAAGCATGGTGGTGGGATTGTCATGGTCTGGGGCTGCATGAGTGCTGCCGACACTGGGTAAATACAGTTCATTGAGGGAACCATGAATGCCAACATGTACTGTGACATACTGAAGCAGAGCAGGATCCCCTCCCTTCGGAGACTGGGCCGCAGGGCAGTATTCCAACATGATGACGACCCCAAACACACCTCCAAGGCGACCACTGCCTTGCTAAAGAAGCTGAGGGTAAAGGTGATGTGCTAGCCAAGCATGTCTCCAGACCTAAACCCTATTGAGCATCCATGGGGCATCCTCAAACGGAATGTGGAGGAGCTTAAGGTCTCTAACATCCACCAGCTCCGTGATGTTGTCATAGAGGAGTGGAAGAGGACTCCAGTGGCAACCTGTGAAGCTCTGGTGAACTCCATGCCCAAGAGGGTTAAGGCAGTGCTGGAAAATAATGGTGACCACACTAGATATTGACACTTTAGGCCCAAGGTTATACAAGCTGTACACTCACTACTTTACACTTTACATACTTTACTTTACATTGTAGCAAAGTGTAATTTCTTCAGTGTTGTCACATGAAAATACATAAATAATATTTAAAATATTTACAAGGGGATTACTCACTTTTGTGAGATACTGTATATATATCTATATATATCTATATAGATATATATATATATCTATATATATATCTATATATATATATATATATATATATATATATATATATATATATATATATATATATATATATGCCACTAACTGAATAGCCTGCTCTGCCCACACCAACAACACTACACACAGCCACCGTGTAAGCAGCTTTATATAGTGTGGGACGTGAACTTGGTCCCCCTGAGCCATGATTGGCCAAAGGCATTATAGCTCTCTTAGCAGAGCACGCTGTGATTGGCCAAAGCATTCAGGTCAGGTGCACGCTTTGGCCAATCATCATACAGTAATGCACTGCAATCTCGTAGTGCATTATGGGGTGTTCCGTGGTGCTCGAACTTGCCGTGAATGCCCCACAATGATCACTTTTCGACGAACAGGCGAACACCCAATGTTCGAGTTGAACTTATGTTCGAACCGAACATTAAGCTCATCCCTACTGCCCATGACTGCTGAGATCCACAAAGGAAACCTGGGAGTCTCCATGAGGTGATATAGGGTAATATAACTTGCAGTCCAAGTAGGTTCTAAGGAAATTATTCCTAAAAAATGATCAAAAGGATAAATGTACTTGTGGTCAACAGATATATATTGTGTGACTGCCAGTGATTCCCAGGACAAAAAACACAAAAAGAAAAAAATTAGGAGTAAAAGTAGGATGAACCACAGCTGAAACAATAATGCCACAAGTGTATATGGGAGTGTTCAAGCAGACAATAGAGTGTCCAGTGGTGAAGTAAGAAGTATGCTGGTGATAGCCTTGACTCAGAACAATGAGTTTGGGGTGTTGACATGGCCTCCAGATTCTCCAAATCTTAATACAATCGGACATCGATAGGATGTGCTGGGGAAAAAAAGGCAAATCTATCAACTCCCTACATCACAACTTACAGGACTTTAAAGATCTGCTACTTATGACTTGGTGTCAGATACCACAGCATACCTTCAGAGGTCTAATGGTGTCCATGCCTCTGCAGGTCGAGGTGTTTTTGGCAGCAAAAGGGGCTGTTTTGGCGGCAAACGGGGGGCTTGTTCAATATTAGGTGAGTGGTTATAATCTAACAGCTGGTCGGTGTATAGTTTTGTTAAATAGTTATTGCTGACTGAAAGGATTACTAGACATACAGCATTTCCTGGATATATTTACAATAATTTATTTAATTTATTTGCAAATATGTTCTTGATCTCCACTTGAGACAGTCTGGAATATATAAATGGAATTAAATGCATAGGTGAGATGAATATCCTATAATACTGGCTTGACTTGTATAGTAATTCCAGTATTTCATTAGAATTAGCCATTAATACCAACAGGAGGTTGGAATATGAATTAAAGTCATATCATGCATATTAATAGCCTTTGACAGGTCTTAAATGATCACATTTTCCCACACACTTTTCTTCGGCATTCCTCCTTTTTTTTTTTTTTTTTTTTTTTTTTAGCACCTTTGATTTCTAGTTCAGCTTGACATTTTAATACAGAACTTGTACTTCATTTTTATGTGTTTTTATGCACTTTTCTCAAGGATACGCTGGATTGGAAAAGCAGTAAAAAATCAATTTCATAATGCGTCATGTTGCTTTTCACATATGTGATTGTGACAGCCTAACATCATATATTCCAGAACTTGCTAACCATTGTATAGGGTTCTTTCAATTCAGACATCTCACACTTGAAGACAAGAAAGGAAACTCATGTCATTCAATGCCTTGGCAATAAAATTAGATTTCTGCTGCAGGAATGGTAACATTCCTACGTTAAAGACAGCTGTGCTGTGAAAGGAACACGCTGGCAAGTGTTTATAAAGCCAAATAAGAATTTCAAACTAAGAATGCAAGAAAGAAAAAATATACATTTTTATGCAATAAAAACAATTTCAAGTCATATCATGAGAATATACAGTTAGGAATTTGAAGTTTATGTAAATTCAGATTACATTAACAAGTTAATATACACCAATCAGCCATGACTTTTGACCTCTCACCTAATGCTAATTAGGTCCTCATTTTGCCTCCAAAACAGCCCTGACCTGTGGAAGCATGGACTCCACTAGACCTCTGAAGGTATGCTGTGGTATCTGGCACCAAGCCGTCAATAGGTCCTATAAAGCCTCATACACATGATCGGATTTTCCGCAGACAAAACCTCAAACTTTTGTTCCGAAGGCATGTGCCTGGATTTTGCCTTGCATACAAACGGCAAGAAATTGCCATTCAAACACAAACGTAGTGACGTACTACGTGTTTTTTCAGCTTTTTAGCGCCACCCTTTGGGCTCCTTCTGCTAATTTTGTGTTAGTAGAAGTTTGGTGAGTGTTGATTCGTGCTTTTCAGTTCACGCTTTTCATTTTGTATATTTCAGTTTGTTTTTGAACAAATGGCCGTTCATCAACGAGACATGTTGCAGAATCGGAGAAGATAATGTGTGATTTATTATTGGCCTTGGAGTTATTGCGTTGACCCAAGTCCAGTCCAGGAACAGGAGGAGGAGGATTTCTTGGACTAAAAATTGGTTGCTTTATTAATTGTGACCAATTATGTCATATGCCTTTGCTGCGGTAGTTCCAGGAGAATAATCCAGATGATTTTCAGAATTATCTCTGGATGACGGACCCCTGCTTTCACCAACTCTTGTTGACCCCCTATATTAAGAAGCAGGACACACGCATGAGGCTTTTATTTTGTTTTTGGTTGAATAATAATGATTTGATTTGGTATATTTTTTTATATTTTTGGATGCATAGAATGCACTTTTTGGTTATGTTCTATTGGCTGATATCATGTCTAATTGTATTTGTTTTCTTTTTTTAATGCACAATAAAAAATTGTGGAGAATAATACTTGGCCATGTTTTTTACTTCAAATTACAGTTTGGTAGGAGGCAGTTACATTTAAAAAAAAAATACAATGTAAAATTGACAAGGGACACCAACATAGTTGTATCTTTGATTTTAAAAACTACGGGGTAATTAATGGTGGTGTGGTAACTTGCCCAAATAAAACTAAAAACAAAAGCATAATAATATTATTCTTGATATCACTAGAAAAAAAAAATCCTTTGAAAATTTGTTTGCAATAACTCCATCAGTATCACCAGAAAAGCAGCTTCATTATTATCCCATTAAAGAAGAGAATTGAGCGCTACATTTGGAGATTTCATAGTTTGCTACATCGCAAATATTAATTCTCCGCTACGAATGCTAGTTTACAAGACCGACCACTTCTGGCTCTATCCTTGCTTCCGAGCATGCGTGTTTGTACTTTTGACTTTTGTCTCAAAGGACTTGTGTACACACGCTCAGAAAATCCGACAACAGATATTTGTCCACAGGAAATGTTAAAACCTACTATACAACATTTGTCCGTGGAAAATCCGACAATTTTCCGATGGAGCGTACAAATGGTCGGATTTTCTGCCAACAGCCTGTCATCACACAATTCCCATCGGAATATCCAAAAATGCATACGAGGCTTTAGTATATATATATTTATATATATATATGTATATATATATATATATATATATATATATATATATATATATATATATATATATATATATATATATATATATATATATGTATATATATATATATATATATTTATATATATATATTTATATATATATATGTATATATATATATATATATATATATATATATATATATATATACATACATACATATATATATATATATATATATACATACATATATATATATATATATATATACATATATATAGTGCTGCACTACTATTGACCATACATGCATAAACCTGTGCTATAATCTAATATAATGCATAATATGAAGTGAATAAAAAGTGTATATCTATACATATATATAAGTGCTCATGCGCAGTGAATCACACACGGTCCAAAGTGATTAAACCAATTGAACCTAGTCCATAAATGAACAACAAAGTCCTTGAAATAAATAAAGCGATCAAGTGTCTTCATGCAATGTGCACTTCTCCCTCATCAGGTATACCCTCACCTTAAGACCCCTTTCACACTGGGGCGTTTTTCAGGCGTTTTTGAGGTGCTTTAGCATTAAAAAAAGCGCCTGTTAAAGTGCTTGAAAGAAGCCGCAACTGCAATCCCAATGTAAAAGCCAAAGTGCTTTCACACTGAGGAGCTGCGCTGGCAGGGCGTCAAAAAAAGTAATGCAAGCAGCTTCTTTGCAGCACTTTTGGAGCGGTGAATACGCAGCTCCTAAAGCATTGAAATCAATGGGAAGCGCCTGAAAAACACCTGAAAAGCGCCTGAAAAAAAGTTTTTGGCAGCAGCGTTTTGCTGCCGCTTTTAACCCTTTATTTGCCCACTAGCAGGGGTTAAAAGCGCACCACTAGCGCTCAAAAAATGCTGGTAAAGCGCTGCTAGTTTAAGCGGTGCTTTACGAGCGTTTTTCGGGTGCTGACATTGTGAAAGGGCTCTTAAAGCACTTGGGCTTTCACATTGGGATTGCAGATGAGGCTTCTTTCAAGCGCTTCACAGGCGCTTTTTTTTAATGCTAAAGCGCTTGAAAAACGCCTGAAAAATGCCCCAGTGTGAAAGGGGTCTAAGGGCTTAGAAATTAAGCCTAAAACCCCTTTCACACCAGGGCATTTTGCAGGCGCTATAGCGTTAGAAATAGTGCCTGCAATCCGCCCTAAAAAAGCTGCACCATTGTTTGTAGTGTGAAAGCCCAAGGGCTTTCACACTACAGTGGTGCGCTGGCAGGACGTCAGGAAAAAGTCCTGCCAGCAGCTTCTTTGGAGCGGTGAAGGAGTGGTGAGTTTACCTCTCCTCCACCGCTGCTCCCCATTGAAATCAATGGGGCAGCGCTGTAATACCACCGGCAAAACGGCGATATTGCGGCTTATTGTCGGCGGTTTTAACCCTTTCTCGGCTGCTAGCAGGGGGTAAAAGCGACCCATTAGCGGCCGAAATGCGCCGCAAATCCGGGGCGGTAAAACACTGCTAAAAATAGCGGCGTTTTACCACCCACGCTATGGCCGGTGTGGTGTAAAAAGGGGTCTTAAATAGTGAACAGCAGATGGTCAGGGTCATTCAGGTGTATCCCATTAATGTACTGGCTGCTGTATGCTTATACTCCACACCGGTCACCTCTTTCTTCTGATAATAGCCCAGCTTTATATGGATATCAGTGTATCCTGGTTGATTCCACCAAGCCTCCTCACATATGCCACATAAGGAAAATAATAGAGGCATTTTATAGTGTAATAACGTCTAAAAAGTTTATTTTTTTAAAACCTCAATATACATTCAACTCACATTTATATATCAAAAATGTTTTCAAAGAAATTGAGCGTGCCGATTTTATAACAAAAAGATGTCAACTTCACACTCTCAATCGTGAAAAGGATTTTTTTTAAAGTAAATGATGTAAACTACTTTAGTAGTAAGAAATTGACGTCCTGCACTCTCACGCCTCAGATCAGTCCCAATTCCTGCACCTTCACACCTCAAATCACTGTGCCCCCCCTGCTCATCTGTCCCACCACTGTACCCCCCTGCACATCTGCTCCATCACTATACTACCTTGCTTATCTGCCCTACCATTGTACCCCCTGCTCATCTTCCCCACCACTGTAATACCCTGCACGTTTGCCCCACCACTGTACCTCTTTTCTCCTCTGCCCCAACACTGAGCCCTCCCTGCTCATCTTTCCCACCACTGTAACTCTCTTCTCATCTGGCCCAACACTGAACACCCCCTTCTCATCTGTCCCACCACTGTAACACTCTGGTCACTCGCCCCATCACTGTACCCCCCTGCTTTTCTGTCCCACCGTTGAACCCCCTTCTCATCCCTCCCACCACTGTACCTACTGTACATCTGTCCCACCACTGTAACACCCTGGTCACCCGCCCCATCACTGTACCACCCTGCTCTTCTGTCCCATTAATGTACCCCTTTTCTCATCTGCCCCACCACTGTACCTCCCTGCACATCTGCTCCACTGCCGTATCCCCATGCTCTTCTGTCTCACTACTGAATCATCTTCTCATCTGTCCTAACACTGAACCCATCTGCTCATCTGCCCCACCACTGTAACCCACTTTCTCATCTGCCCCACCAATGTACCTCCTGCACATCTGTCTCACCTCTGTTCTCCCTGCTCCCCTGCCCCACCACTGTAACCCCCTGCTCATCTGTCCCACCAATACACCTCCTTTCATATCTGCCCCACTGCTCTACCCCCTGCTTTTCTGCCCCACCACTGAACCCCCTTCTCATCTAGCCCAACACTGAACCCCCTTCTCATCTAGCCCACCACTGAACCCACTGCTCATCAGGCCCAACACTAAATCCCCTGCTCATCTGCCCCAACACTACCCCCCCGCTCTTCTGTCCCATTACTGAACCCCCTTCTCATCTCTTCCACCACTGTACTTCCCTTTACATCTGTCCCACCTTTGAACCCCCCCTGCTCATCTGCTCCACTGCTGTACCCTCTTCTCATCTATGATATGCATGATATGCAGTGTGGTGAAAGGAAGCAGAGATGAGATACATCTACCTGTCCTGGCACACTCATCCTGCTGATCCACCTCTCACATCCAGCCCACGTGCTTATATGTTATGTATGTATGGGATGTATGGGATGTATGTGATGTCACATACAAGCATCTGGAATGGATGCACAATGATGAGCTCAGGTCAGGGGCATTTTCTGAAAGCAGTGGGCCTGTGTGCAGGATCATAAGTTGGGCCCCCACAGCTGAGAAAAAGTACGGCGCTCTGTGCCACAAGAAAAGTTGGGTGTGATTTTCATTGCGCTGAATACTGGTTGTGGCTTAAAAGGACACAGAGTGCAGGGGTTCAGTAGTAAGTGATGCAAAGGTTCAGGAGTAATTTCAACAAAGTTCCCAGAAGCTCAACAGTAGTTCCAGAAACTGTCACCTGATTGTGGTTTTCTCAATCACAATGAAATCTCTTCTTTCTGAGATTGGTAGTGACAACCGAGTCATCTTCCTCCAGATGGTGGGTGGGGCTAGCAGGGCTTTGATTGGGTTTAGCAGTGGCCAATGACAGTCCTCCACCTCCTGATACAGGGATCCCCCCCCCCCCACCCAGCAGAACTACACCCAATGTCTTCCCCATCACAAAATCTGACAATCGCAGCTACAGCAAAGTTAGAGAACCAAAAAATGTTTCCCATCTTTTACAATGTGTGGGAGCACAGTGCCTCCCCCAGTGCAGGTGCAGTGGGGGGAATTCTGAAATTGGAATGCATTAGTGTCTCACTGACACTTCCCTGTGCTGCACTGTTGATGGGGAGGGAGTCAAGTGCCGGCACAAGAGGCTTTGTGTGCTGCTTGCAGCACCAGTGTCGGGGATTGCCTACCCCTGCCCTAGACTTAAAGTGGTTGTAAACCCTCACATATACCCAGTGAAGTGAACAGCCTAAGGTGATACAAAGAGATGAAACAAATCTCATTATATAACTTGTACCAGTCTATCTGCAGTCTTCTCTTCTCTACATCCATTTAAAGTGCTGAATGTATAAAGCTTGCCTGATGCCGTGTACACACAAGTGGAATTTCCAATAGAAAAAGTCAGATGGGAGCTTTTCATTGTATATTCCGATCGTGTGTATGCCCCAACTGACTTTTTAAGTCGAAAATTCTGACGGACCTAGACAGAGAACATGTTCTAAATTTTTCAGACGGAAGCAAGTCCTATCGGGAAAAGCGCTTGTCTGTATGCTGTTCCGACGTACCAAAAACGGCGCATGCTCTGAAGTAAGTACGAGACGGAAGCTATTGGCTACTGGCTATTGAACTTCCTTTTTCTAGTCCCGTCATTTGTGTTGTACGTCACCGCGTTCTTGACGGTCGGACTTTGGTGTGACTGTGTGTATGCAAGACAGCTTCAGTGGAATTCCGACAGGAAAACCAGTCATGTGTACAGGGCATCAAAGTTCATAAAGAAGGGGATGGAGAGCTGAAATTGCAAACTTAGAGCTGATTGGAGGGAAGAAGCACCCCCCCCCCCCTTCAAAAAGTTAACAGGAACAGAGCTGAGGCTGTGAATTAGCTATAGGTTCCTACCCGTCACCATTTTCCTCTTGGTGTCAGGAAAACTTGTCAGAAGTGACTTAGGCTGAGAGGAGAGGAATGAAGCAGCAGACAGAAATGGCATTTTGTGCTCTTAATTGAGACAAGTACACAATATAGAGGAATATGCTTTTTCCATATTTATTGTCTGAGGTTTACAACAAGCATTTAAAGTTCTCAGTGCGGGGGTACGCAAGGATGCTTTTTTTTGTATTATTATTACAAATATTGGGTATGCAAAAACGCTTGCAGGATTCTGTCACAGGGGTCAAATAAAATATCAATGTTTGTAGATAACACCAATGAACTGTAGCTCAGCTCTTTTACTTTTGATGTTTCTGCATAGTTATTGTTAGAAGATGTCTCATTAATTCACTCCCTACAGCACATTTTCCTTTGTTTTTCTTGTCTGTGGAGTCAAGGTCCATCTTATGAATCTTTGTTCTGTTATTGCTATCCATCAGTTAACATCATAATTATTGCACATTTACTTATTACTTGTGAACAATAGTGTGTGTTCAGCATACACATTAACTGAAACTGTGCGGCGCATATGTTATTTTGTGTATTGTGTATGTTATACATGTATAAGGTTGTTAGGAGAGAGCTGGGATAACTTTCAGAATATTTTCAGGTCACTCTAGGAACACTTTTTCTTAGGATATTTGCAGGGCCGTCTTTAATAATGATTGGACCCTGGGCAAAATTTTTCTTAGGGCCCCTCTCCCCCCATGCAATTTTGCTCTCCACCTTCTCTGAGACATACAATAAATAGTAGCTAGACTTAAAATCAGTTGTATCAGTTGTATCAAGATGCTGTATCAGATCAGGCAGCAATTGCAATTGGTTGCCAGAGGTTACAGCATATCATTAATGCTTACTGACTGGTTGCTAGAGGTTACAGCATACATTATGGCTCACTGATTAGTTGCTAGAGGTTACAGCACATTTCTGCTTATTGATTGGCTGCTAGAGATTACTGTACAGTAATACTGCTCACTGGTTGCTATAGGTTACAGCACATCTTCTCCTCACTGCAGGGGGGCATGATATACCTATGAATGCTGCCTTTATTTACATGTCAATGCCGTTGGCCTCAGCTATTTACATATGCATGTCACTGCTATTTACATATGAATGCCAGTATTTACATGTAAACACAGGGTGTGCAGGTGAGTCATCTGTACACAACAATAGGGCAGAGCTGGGCAGCATTAGTAGCAGCACAGGACTAAAACTTCAAGGGACAAGGGAATGTAAACTGAGATAGTTGGCAAGTATGAGGCAGCTGCTTTGGGCCCCACAACAATGACAGGGCCCAGGGCAGCTGCCCCTTTTGCACTGCCTTAAAGACGGCCCTGGATATTTGTGACCGATATACTACTGCAAATTATTAATAAAGGGGGTGAGCAAAATATATCACAAATCAGCTACAATGGTGAATTTGCATGTTTGGATTCACTTAAATATATACAGTGCCAGAGGCGGCTCTAGGCTTTTTGAGGCCTTAGGTAAAACCTAGACATGAGGCCCCACTCATGCCCATAATGAAAAAAATAATTCAAGCGATAAAAAAATGAACTGTATAAATTACATATATCAAGAGCTTTAAAGTGCTGGTGTCAATGCTCTCGGTGCTGGTGTCAGTACTCTCGGTGCTGGTGTCAGTGCTCTCTATCTCACAGGCAATGTTAAATCGTTGCTGGTCTGAGCTTAATGCCGCAGCGGCATTGTTGTCAGTAGAGGCAGCTCTTTAATTAGGCTGTCGCGAGGCCCCTGTGAGTGCGAGGCCTTAGGCGACCGACTTATTTGCCTAATTAGAGAGCCGCCTCTGTACAGTGCATATAGATTTGTCCATCCTGCAGAGAATCATACAAGTCACAAATCACAATTTCTCAGATTACTCTTGCAAGACATGAAGGCAAATCTCAAGAATATGTCCTACATGCAAAAGTGATCATCAACCTTCCCATTTCTTTTACAAGCATAGCTCCCGACTGTCCCTGATTTTGAGGGACTGTCCCTGACTCAGAACAAAGTCCCTCTGTCCCTCTTCCCTCTTATTTTGTCCCTCGTTTTGGTCTGATCTATATATATGTGTATAAAATGCACTTTTTATCTTTCAAAAAGTGTTTCCCAGTGCTAAACCTTTCATCCAATTTCGAAATTGTTACATTTGTAAATTTCAAAAGCCAGTATAAGGCCTCATGCACACAGGGCGTTTTTCCTGCCGCTTTTAAGAACGTCAGGCATTTTGTTTTTTTCAGCTTAAAAATGCCTCTCCTTGTTATTCTATGATCTCATGCACACATAGGTTTTTAGGGGCTTTAAGTGGCATAGGCGTTTTCAAGATGCTAAACGTGTGTTAACGCTGTGTACAGTGTTAAGCCTCGTCACGTGTTTTTAAGCTGTAGTAATTGGATTTCGGAGTGGAAAATAGAAGAGGACAGAGAAACGTGGCTAAACGCACGTTAACGCCAGTCCAAAAAGCATCTAAAAGATCGTTTTTACAGCCACTTTTTGTATGCATTGGTACTGGCTCGTTTTTTTCAACGCCCTATGTGCATGAGGTATAAATTAATAGTAGTGGTAAAAAGGCAATTGCAAATCTCGACAACATTATAAAAAGCAGAGACATCACCCTACTGACAAACTGCTGTGCTTTGGTATTCCCAGTAGTAACCTAAAGCGCTGTGTAAACTGTTGGCGCTATATAAATCCTGTATGATAATAATAATATAGCTGCAAAAATTGGACCATAAGGAAGGCTGAACGCCAAAGACCTGATGCTTTTGAACTATGGTGTTGGAGAAGACTCTGAAAAATTCCCTCGGAAGGCAAGAAGATCAAACCAGTCAGTCTTGAAGGAAATCAACCCTGAATATTCACTGCAAGGACAGGTCCTGAAGCTGAAACCCGAACACTTTGGCCACCTAATGTGAAGAGAGGACTCATTGGAAAAGATCCTGATGTTGGGAAACATGGAAGGAAAAAGGAGAAGAGGACGACAGAAAACAAGATGGATAGATATATGCGTGTAATGGGGGTTGCGCTAACTTTATTTACTATGATGGTGTCTTATTTCCAAGGGCAAATTCCATAAAATTGTCAACAGACACAAACTGCAGTGGTGCCACCACATATATATTTATATACATTTTTTTCTTCTTTTTTTGTTTTATCACCTGCAAAAGTGGTGGTTTAGCCAGTAGTGATATTGGTGTATTTTATGGAATTTGCCCTTGGAAATAAGACACCATCATAGTAAATAAAGTTAGCGCAACCCCCATTACACGCATATATTAATTAGATTGATTCACATATTAGATATTTCTATATTAGGTTGCAGCAAACAGATATATTTTATATCTTCTTGTCCCTGGTGCGCCAGTATTTTTTCTATTTTTTTGTTGCAAGATGGATAGATAGCATCTTGCCCCTCAGATGGCAAGAAGATCAAACCTGTCAACCTTGAAGGAAATCAACCCTGAATATTCACTGGAAGGACAGGTCCTGAAGCTAAAACTCAAATACTTTGGCCACCTAATGCGAAGAGAGAACTTATTGGAAAAGACCCCGATGCTGGGAAACATGGAAGGAAAAAGGAGGACGACAGAAAACAAGATGGATAGATAGCATAATTGAAACAATGAACATGAAGTTAAGCAAGCTCTGGGAGGCAGTGGAGGACAGAAAAGCCTGGTGTGCTATGGTCCATTAAATCACAAAGGCGGACGCGACTAAACGACTGAACAAAAACAAGTAGTAAAAAAAAAAAAAAACACATGTGAGTTTAACTAATCATTTTTTTTGTAGATTTCTCCTTTAAGGGGGCGTGGCAGGATGTGTGTCCTAGTCTTACATATTTTTGCTAATAGGTGTCCCTCGTTCCCATTCCAAGAAGTTGGGAGGTATGTTACAAGCTGTAGGCACAGCTTCAACTTTTGCATTACAGGTTCTCTGAGCAAAAAAAATAATAATAACTTTGCGTTATTAGTCAGTAAAAGAACCAGCTGTCCCCCATCTCAAACTAGATCAGGGCAGTAAATGAGTGAATAGGTTTAGCTTTACAGCTCCAGAACTGGTGTATGGCACAAGATTAAGGGAATGGCTGCTTCCATCAGAGCCTAATAAGACAGGTGTTTGGCTTTGTGACAGATTTCCATCAAGATGCATTAGGCATGCTGGTAATTGGCTGAAGATTTGTTTTCTTATTGTTTATGCCTGTGGCAGTTTTTAGTGAAGAACTGCAAAAATGTTTCCGTCGTTTCTAATGGCAGAGCTGTTTAGATCTCGAAAAATATTCGATAAACACTTTGTCTGGGGAGCTGGGATGGCTGTAAATATGCAAGCAACTGGATTCCTAATCTAGAATGAGGGAGTGATTGGAGACTCTGGGGTTGATTTACTAAAGGCAAATAGGCTGGGCACTTTGAAAAGAGCAGTTGATCCAGATCTTAGTAAATGAGCAGAAGCTCTGCTGACTTCCATCATCCAAGGAGCACATGCAAGAAAAAATGCTGTTTTTTTTTTATTTTCCTTACACGTGATTGGGTATTCTTTGCAAAGTGAGGCTTCACATCATTTGCTAAGCTCTGGAGCAACTGCACTTGCAGAATGCAAAGTGCACAGTCTATTTGCCTTTAGTAAATCAACCCCACTGTGCCCTCCCTGCCCTGATTTTTGTGAGTTAGTCCAGCTTGGGCAACAAAAAAAAGGAATGCACTTCCAAACATATTTTAAAAAAAAATCAATTCTGACTGCTATACCCTTCCTATCTCCTGCACTCTGTCCCAAACAGATTCAACTGCTAGCCAATCTGAACTGCTCACCTTCTGGGTTGACTGATGGGCAGTACCTGTCATCCCTCCTTCTATGGACCCAAAGTCTCAAGGTTACACCAATTCAACCAGAACCCCCTAGGAGAATGTTATCAAGTCATTTTATGGTAACGCTTTCTGCAGAATTTAGGATCCACCCACTGACAAAGGGTAAAATGCACCTATTACATCCCCAGGCCAGACGAAAATACATGGCAGCTCCATTGGAGATAATAGGCAAACGAGGTGGGGCCAGGGGTTGGTATGAAGTTCTGGAGTTGGTGTTTAAGCCTTTCATTTTAATATAAACATTTAAAGAGGGATTCCACCTACAAAAAAAATATTAAAAGCCAGCAGCTATAAATACTACAGCTGCTGACTTTTAATAAATGGACACTCACCTGTCCCGGGTTCCAGCGATGCCAGCAGCTGAGGCCGATCGATCGCTCGACTCTCGGCTGCTGCCGCCACCATTCTAGGTGAGGGAATCAGGAAGTGAAGCGAATCGGCTTCACTTCCCGGTTCCCTACTGCGCATGCGCGAGTCGCACAGCGCAATAGGAATTGTCCGCGCTGTCTCTGGGACCCGTGTGTGTCCCAGCAGACAGCGCGGCAGGACAGGAAATGGCGTAGACTCCCACGGGAGTCTATGCCCGGAAGTGGGTGTAAATACCTGCCTTTGACAGGTATCTCCACCCCCTGAAAGGTGCCAATTGTGACACCGGAGGGGGGGGGGGGGGGTTCCGATCAGCGGAGGTTCCACTTTAGGGTGGAATCCCGCTTTAATATATTTAATGTAAACATTAATGGTAACAATAAGTTACAAATCATGTCAAAGCAATTCAAGAATCTTTATGGAAGCATTGCTGAATTAAGATGCACAACAATTAGAGTCTTCATTCACTTTTTTATCTACTTCAGCCCTGGAAGATTTGGCTCTTGAATGACCAGGCCATTTTTTTGCGATTCGGTACTGCATCGCTTTAACTGACAATTGCGTGGTCATGCGATGCTGCACCCAAACAAAATTGGCATCCTTTTTCCCCACAAATTTCTTTTGGTGGTATTTGATCGCCTCTGTGGTTTTTATTTTTTGCGCTATAAACAAAAAAAGAGTGAAAATTATGAAAAAAACAATATTTTGTACTTCTTGCTATAATAAATATCCCCATTTATTTTATTATTTTTTTAAAGCACATGTTTTCTCAGTTTAGGCCGATATGTATTCTTCTACATATTTCTGGTAAAAAAAATCGCAATAAGCATTTATTGATTGGTTTGTGCAAAAGTTATAGCGTCTACAAAATAGGGGATAGATTTATAGAATTTTTATTATATATTTTTAATTTTACCAGTAATGGCGGCGATCTGCGGTTTTTATCGGGACTGCGACATTATGGCGGACACATCGGACACTTGATACATTTTTGGGACCATTGGCATAATATACAGCGATCAGTGCTATAAAAATGCACCGATTACTGTAAAAATGTCACTTACAGGGAAGGGGTTAACACAAGGAGGCGATCAGGGGATTAACTGTGTTTCTAACTGTAGGGGGGAGGGGACTGGCTAGAGGAAGTGACGGATCCTGGTTCCTAGCTATTAGGAACTCACGATCTGTCACTCCTCACAGAGCAGAACAGGGATTTGTGTGTTTACACACACTTCCGTGCTCTGCCTCTCGTGCCTGCAATCGCTCGTGGCCGGCGGTCAACATGACCGTTGGCCACGAGCATCGGCACTCCAGTGCTATCAGTGATCAGTGCTATAAAAAGGCACTGATTACTGTGTAAAAGACACTGGCAGGAAATGGGTTAACCACTAGGGGGCGATGGTTACTGTGAAATTCTGTCAATGCATCAATGCATGTTATCTCAGCTTGCAGAGCTTGGATTCATGGAATGAGTTTACCAAAAATGTAACTATTGCAGAATATACAGCCTCATGCTATATAACTAAGCTCCATGTCATGCTGAATAAATTTAATTATTAATGTATCTTAATAGAAAACTATCTTTATATAGATTTTTACTCCAAAGGCATTTTATTGAAATAAATTTGATTAAAAAAAAATTAAAAAAAATGATTTAAATCTTATCTTTAGATAGATTTTTACTCCAAAAGCATTTTATTGAAATAAATTTGATAAAAATCAAAAAAATCTGATTTAAATAAAAAAAATCTGATCTAAATCTTCTCTTTAGATAGATTTTTACTCCAAAGGCATTTTATTGAAATACATTTGATAAAAATCAAACAAATCAGATTTAAATAAAAAAAAAATCTGATCTAAGTCTTAAAAATCTTATTTTTTTTTTGATTTAAAAAAAAAAATCATTGATTTTTATCCACCATGGAGCTTTCCAGGAGCTGACAGCAGTGGTCTACTGTGGGGGAGTATGGTTGATGTTTCAATAGTAAATAATAAGGCTGTTTCAAGATTATCTCTATTCTTTCGCAAATGAGCCCCACTCATCTGGCTTTCAGACAATCAATTTTCAAACTTGCTCTATTGCTTGATGGTTTTATGAATAAGCTATTGTCTTACCAAGGAGAAAATGTGAAAGGTGACGATTTATGGGATGTAAGACAATCTAGTATTAGGACAACAGGTCCAGTAAAACCAAAGGCCATAGTTAGCTTTACCTCTACTTGCATTGTCTTTATAAAGCCTGCTTGATTGAAAAGACTACTGTATATCACAGGTATAGAAAACATCTTACAACGACAGATTTGTCCTTCACATATTTCTTGTAAACCTTTCAAATATCAGTTTCAAAGCTTGTTTTTTAATCTTTTAATGAAAAGCCTTAAAGAAGACCCCCATTCCCTGACTCCAACGTGTTTTCTTTTGTCCATTGGTTTTCATTGCATGTGTTGCTATTGTTTAAGTATATATTTTTTATGTTTTAGATATATTCAATGACTTGCTAATGCAGATCTTTATATATAGTGCTACTATTATACATGCATTACTTGTATATCGTTTTTTTCTGATATAAGTATTAAATAATTTAAATGCACGTTGTATGGAATACATATAAGGTCCACTTATTTTGTGAAACAATCCCCCAATCCCATTGGGAAAGTAAGAAGAAATTGAAAGTAAGGGGGAAAAAAAATATGTATCTTAGATCTCATGAAGCTCATCTAAGCAAAGGTTATCCCATTCTTTTCCCTGGGTCTTAGGACACTTGAAGAGGCACAGTGTTGGAGGAGTTTTTCATAAGATCTGGGTTCCCTAGAATTTCCAGTTTGCTGTATGAAAAGTTTGTAGTTTGCCTTAGTTCAAACGGAACTTTAATGGTTTTTGGTAAATTCCATTTTTTCTGTTTTTGTTTTTTTTTTGTTTGTTTAAACGGCTGTTTTATACCTTCATTTTTACTATATGTATAAATCATTGTTTTACATATAAACATGTAGGACATGACAAAGGATTCTCAGAGCATTATGGGTTAACCACAGAAACAGAGAAGGAGTAGCAGCCTTTCTTGCAGCTGGCTATGTTATGCTGTAACTTCAGACTAAGCAATTTGAAAAAGGTATAAGTTACTATTGATGGGTAATTTAATTCTGTGTGCAAATTACAGCTGCATCTGTCCCTCACTGCCTCTAAGACTGAGAATTGAGCAATCAAAGACCACTGATCACTCAGTTTCCAGTCTTTAGTCAGCAGAGAACAGGTCACTGTCAGTAAGCGGCTCTCTGCTCTGCCCACTCCAGCACTTACTGGAGTGCCATGCTGTGGAGAGGACGGGAACAGCACCATGAAAGGCTGAGCCTTTAAAGTCGGGATCCCCACAGAGCCTAGACCAGCTGAGTGACATCACTCTTTAGGCCCGCTGTCAGCTGAATCTGGGTCACAGGTGTGCAAAACTAAGTGCATTCCTGTGACCTACAGGAAAAGTACAACCAAAAGAGCTTCGGTCCTACTTCTCTATATCTCCTTTAACCTCTTGGTGCCTGCTCCTCCCAGCTGTTTAAGAAGATTAGGATGACGGGAGGTGGGGGGGGGGTTATGATTATGTGACCGCCGTGATTGGAAAGCTCCCGATCACAAGTAGCAACCGGGAACTTTCCGTTAGCTGCTGGTAACATCCTGTACAGGGAGCGCACAGGACGAACGCTCTCGGCACAACTGTATTTACACCAATTTATGCAAATATGTGACCGCTCGACAGGCTGCATATTTTCATGAGGCCTGTGCCAAGGGGTTAAAATACCTGCTGACTAAGAAAGTGTATGGAAGGTATTCGTATGCAGTGTTGTCCTGACCTCAGCCCGATAGAGTTGGGAGCATGAAACTGTCCAAAATGTCTAGGTATGACACCTTAGGGTTCCCTTCACTGAAACTAAGGGGCCAAGCCCAACCCCTGAAAAACATCCCCACACCATAATCCCCCCTCCACCAAATGATTTGGACCATTGCACAAAGCAAAGTCCATGAAGGCATGGATATGTGAGTTTGGCTTTGAAGAACTTGACTGGCCTACACAGAGTCCTGACCTCAACACCTTTGGGATGAATTAAAGTGGAGACTGCGAGCCAGGCCTTCTCATACACATCAGTGCCTGACCTCACAAATGCACTTCTGGAAGAATGGTCAAACATTCCCATAGATACACTCCTAAACCTTGTGAGCAGCCTTCCCAGAAGAGTTGAGGCTGTTATAGCTGCAAAGGGTGGGCCAACTCAATATTGAACACTACGGACTAAGACTGGGATGCCATTAAAGTTCATGTGTATGTAAAGGCAGGTGTCCCAATACATTTGGACATATATTATATATATATATATATGACCTTAAGCCCACTGAACACATATGTTAGGTCTGCCTTCTTGACCCTGCCCCATTTTTTTAAATCCTAGGTTCACTGTTGGTTAACAATTAATTAAGAGGTTTACGTCTTTCCATAGTACATGATCTCTTCAAACTGAAGTTAAGTTTCTGGTTAACATAGGTCAGGGGTGTCCAAACTTTTTTCAAAGAGGGGCAGATTTGATGAAGTGAACATGCATGGGGGCCAATCATTTTGCCTGACATTCTTTGAACCATTGAAAATTTGGTCTAAGTGTGTCCATCCGAGCACTAATACACTGCCCAACAAGAATTCTCTTGCCTTTGTTGCACTCGTTCCCAACACACAGACGAATGGTCTGCACTTTAGGGGGTACCGTTAATTCTTAATGTTACCCCACACATTGGAAAATGTAGGGTGCTTTTGGTGCAGTGCAATTAAAAAAAAAAAAAAGCCCAGGAAATTCTTTCCCTGCATTTTTGTGAGTAGGGAAGTCACACACATGCAGACACACATACAGACAAATGCACGCCGCACACACATACAGACACGTGCATACACATACATACAGACATACATGCACACACATACAGACATGCATACAGACACATGTGCACACACACATACATACACACACACACACATACAGACATACATACAGACACATGAATACACATGCGTACACATACATACAGACACATGCATACACATACTTACCAACAGACACATGTGCACACACAGATACAGACATACATGCACACACATACAGATATACAGACACATGTGCACACACACATGCATACAGACATACATACAGACACACACATACACATACATGCACACACACAGACATACATACAGACATAAATACACACACATACAGACATACATACAGACATACATACAGACACATGTGCACACACACATACATACAGTGGCACAGTAGTGTAGTGGTTAGCACTCTCACCTAGCAGTAAAAAGGGTAACTGGTTCAAATCCCAACCACAACACTACCTGCCAGGAGTTTGCATGTTCTCCCTGTGCCTGTGTGGGTTTTCTCCGGGTACTCCGGTTTCCTCCCACACTCCAAAGACATGCAGGTAGGTTAATTGGCCTCTGTCCAAAATTAGCCTTAGTATATGAATGGGGACCTTGGATTGAGGGCTCCTTGAGGGTAGGGACCGATGTGAGTGTGCAATGTACAGGGATAGGGGCAATTGTTGACACTCACTCAGGTTGAACTGGATGGACTGGTGTCTTTATTTAACCTTACTAACTATGAAACTATGAAACATGTGCACACACAGACACATGTGCAGACACATGCACACACAGACACATGTGCAGACACATGCATACACCTACATACATACACACACATGAATAAAGCCCCTTTTAACACAAATTTAGCTTGTAGCATAGTACAGTACCCTTGCAGCTTCCTCATTCAGCCGGGTGCTGCACTGTAGGGGGAAGCAGAGAGCACAGCACACTCCTCTGAACTTTACTTTCACTTTTGAAGCTCACAAAGCTTCTCACAGTGCCGGGGATCGGGCTCATCTGACAGCCCTGCTCCCGCGGCACACTAAGTTTAGAAAGACCAGGCGGGCCGTTCAAAACTGGACTGCGGGCCGCAATTGGCCCGTGGGCTAGACTTTGGACATGCCTGACATAGGTCATCACATGTTAAGCAACTTCATTGTACTTAGCACAGCTTTGGCAAAAGTATATAAAATAAAAACCTGACAGAATTAGAATGCAGATGCGGATGCTTCACTGTCACCTTTGCAGCAATGCCATGTTTTATTCAGTAGAATACACAAATACCATAGTACAAAATGTATAACTGCATGCCAGCAATCAAGCCAGTATACTTAGTTTTTAAAGCAGCATAAAGTTCAGCCGTAAAGTACAAAATCCATTAACAGTTTAAGTAAATGGTTTTTAACAGTTGTTAATGGCGTTCCCATTTTGTGAATATTTAGCATGCTTGAAACGTCGAGTTTCAAATAGCAAATATTCAGTGTTCTACCACATGCTGAGCAAATTACCCACAGCCTGACATGTGTACCACTGATTTTAATGCATAGATCTACATATTGCATTTCGTTTTAATAATATCAGAGGGAATGCAAAATTGTAACATGATTTTTGTAGATATAAAATAGAAAGCAAAAGGAAAGCAATGTTGGGAGAATAATGAGGCTGCCACTACAGACCTTTCTTCTGAAATCGCCTGACTGTCATGTTGGCTCTCTGGCTTCGGTACTTTTTGGTTCGTTCCACGACAAGCCGGTGCTTAATGAAGTTAGAACCACCTAAAGAACTGTGTCAAGAGAGCTTTGGACTTGTGTTCTTGGCATCAATGCAATTGCTATTGCATTGCATGCTGCCTTGACACATCTCGAGCTCTCAAACACATATGTTAGGATGTTATTCATTGATTTTAGCTCTGCATTTAGCACAGTTGTTCCTGACAAATTAGTGAAAAATGTAAAAGCTTTGGGCCTATGTCCATTGCTGCGCTCATGGATTATGAATTTTCTAACAAACAGGCCACAAATAGTGAGAATAGGAGATCAGGTGTCTAACACTATTATTTTGAATACAGGGGTACCACAGGGATGTGTGTTAACTCCGGCCCTGTTTACATTGTTCACGCACGACTGTACTCCCATACATGCGTCTAACACTATAGTGAGGTTTGCTGATGACATCACTTTAGTGGGACTCGTACAAGATAATGATGAGACAGCTTATAGGCAGGAAATTCAACATTTGGTTGAGTGGTGCAGAGAAAATGACTTAACCTCCTTGGCGGTATGATTATGTCGGATTTTAGGTGCTGAAAGCGGTACAATGTTTTGCATGGAAATTTGGCGTTTTATATTGTAGACCTGTAATTCTTAGGAATAACTCACTTAAATCTGTCCAAACCAGAGTCTAGCAGACATCCCGGGTATGATAGAATTTGAAAAACAAAATCATACATTAAAATATAATAAATAAATATAAATAATTATACAGAATAATAATATAATAATAATAATAATAATACAAAATATTCAATAATGTAATCAATCAAAAAACACAGAAATTTGCTCAGTTGCAGAATTGTCGCTGTCATTACTTTTCAGTATTTGATGACGGATCTCCCCACAAATCGCTATCGCTCAATTCTGCGAGTGATTCCAATTTATTATCGCTGTTTTCTAGCTGGTCTAAAACCTCTTTTGATGTAAAGGGACAGTTTTGGTTGCTATGGACAATATCCAGTTTCCAGGCAGAAAGAACAGTTTTTATAATATAAAACTGCATGCAGGACACTGGGCAGAACACTAGGGACAAAGGGGATGTGAAATTATTACATACGGCAATGTAATCTGTAATATTACATTATACTGTATGTATAGCGTGTGTTTTACTTTTTTAATTTGGTGCCGTTCTCCGTCCCCGTGCATCACAGCGCTCGCAGGGAACGGAGCTCGGCTCCGTGATAGATCGAGCGGAGGACGAGCCGCTCACACAGCGGGGAGACATCGCTGGATCCAGGAGACAAGGTAAGCATGCTCATCCTGGATCCAGTGATGCAATTCCAAGTCTGGCTCGGGGTTACCGCTAATGGTACTGAATTTTCACCCCGAGCCAGACTCAGGAATACCGCCAGGGGGGTTAATACTTAATACGGCAAAAACAAAAGAAATAATAGTGGATTATAGGAGATCAAGAAAAATCAATCATCACCTGGTTTATATAGGTGGTGAAGAGGTGGAAAGGGTGGACAGGACACTATTACATTTTTGGGAGTGCATATTATAAGGCAGTTGTCATGGCCTCAAAATACTTTTTTTTCTAGTGAAAAAAGCGCAGCAGAGACTGTTTTTTTCAGAGACTGAAGCAGGCTGGATTGCCCTTAAGGCTTTTGGTCAATTTCTATCATTGTACCATTGAGAGTATTCTTCTCCACTGCGCTGTAGTGTGGTATGCCAGCTGCAGGGCGGAGGATAAGAAGTGTCTGTCTCGTGTGGTGAAAACAGCACAGCTGATCATAGGAACAGAGCTACTGAATTTGGACACAGCATATGCCAGCCAATTAAAAAAGTGGGCAAAAGCTATTCGTATTGATCCAACCCACCCAGGTTACAGTGTGTTTGTCGCATTGTCATCTGGGAAAAGATATAGGACACTTAAAACACACACTAATCACTTAAAGCATAGTTTTTTTCCCCCTAGGGCTGTATTGTCCATAATCCCATCAGGTACAGTGTTTTAGGAATTTTATGTGGAATTCTAAAAAAACATTTTATTTTGTATTTTTTTTAAATAGCAGATAAATCTTAATTAAATTATTTTTTTCACTAAAGGCAGATATAATTGAAATGTCCGTTAGACACAATAACACATTATATTTTACATATTTTACATACCAGGAATGAGGCTTTACCACAAGCAATAACCTCCTTTTCTCATTTTAAATCTGAATTAATTCTCTTTATTCCTCAAATATTTTTTTTTTTTAAATTGTAAGTAAACTGCCCATACGGGTCAAATATGATGTAACTTATGGTGTTATTCCCGAATGATCAACTGCAGGTGTTGTTTCGTTGCTCCTACATCTTGCCCTAGAGTGGGGAATTTCTCTGTTAATGTGACTCACTGTAATGCCACGTACACACGACCGGACTTTCCGGCAGACTAGGTCCGAAGGTATTAGTCCGTCGGACAATCTGATCGTGTATGGGCTAGTCCGATCGTTTTTCAAAAAATAAATCAGATGGACTGAGAATAGAACATGTTTCAAATCTATCCGACGGACTAAAATCAGGAAAAACGTTTGTCTGTGTGCTGGTCCGACGGACCAAATATGATGCAAGGAAAGCTATTGGCTGCTGGTTATTGAACTTCCTTATTTAGTCCCATCATACGTCATCACGTTCGAAATGAATGGACCTTCGAACGGACTGTCCGTTCATGTGTGGCCAAGTCCGTTCGGAAAGTCAGTCGGAACTCTGCCAAAAGTCCGTTGGGAAAACAATCAGACCTAGTCTGCCCGGAAAGTCCGCTCGTGTGTACACGGCATTAGACATGCATGTGACTTGAGCCCCCGCTTCTGGAGCTTTGAGGGATTGAGCTCTTCTATGGGATCAGGTGAAAAGGTTTTTAGAGGACCTCTGGTGAGGAGAAATTTCACAATACATTGCTATTGGTAATTTTATACTAAATACATGTGGCTATTACTATTCAGCTTTCAGCAATAAAGTACAATTAATAAATGTAAAAAACTTTTTTCCATAGCAGACAAAAACCTCTGAAGAAGACCCTGTTGGGTTGAAACGTGTCAGCGTCTATATATTACCAGCATTTGTATAATTCACTTGTTGTGTATTATTGTATGCGTATCCATTGTATTGTCCTACCCCCCTTACCAGAGCTCTTATTTTAACTTACTGTCAAATTATATATTTGATGCCAATAAAAGTTAACAAATTTTACTCTTTCCGGTCACCCTACAATTATTGCTACCTAGAAAACCCCATTTACTGGGGACACTTCCCTTCTTTTTTTTTTCAATGTAAACCAAAGGGAAGCACCAGTGTGAACACTGCATGCGACATTCAGATTGGCGTAACATGACACAGTGCACAATGCACACAGAAATGCACCCCCACTCGATTCTCATTTTCCCCTCATAGTGATACTTGTATGCTCAATGGAGCCAAACCTACAATTTGAGAATGCACCTCTGGCTGACTTCCCTGAACCAAAAAGTTTGCTTAAAGGCTCCTACACACTTTTAACCACTTGACCTACAGAAGATTTACTCCCCTCCATGACCAATGAAAAGGGTTTCTGATAAGGAATGCTCAAAGGGGTGTGCCACATCCCAAATATAACATTGAAGGAGAAAGACCCCCTAGGGTTAAGGAAGTTGTATCATTTCCCTTTGCACTTCTTGTGTACATTCAATTATATCCATGGCTATGTGAAACATTTTTTATTCATATTATGTTAATAAATATTTTCTATTTTTCTACAACTTTTTGTCTATGTGGTAGTGTCTTTAAAGTCCCACCCATAGGGAGTCTTTCTCTTTCTCTTCATGACTAGGCAATTTTTTGCAATATGGCAGTATTTTCCCCACAAATAGAGGTTTCTTTTGGTGGTATTTGATCACCTCTGCAGTTTTTATTTTTTGCGCTATAAACAAAAAAAGACAGACAATTTTGGAAAAAAAAAATGTTTTACTTTCCGCTATAAAACATATCCAATAAAAAATTGAAAAAATCAAATGTTTTCATCAATTTAGGCCAATGTGTATTCTGCTACATATTTTTGGTAAAAAAAAATCCTAATAAGCGTATATGGATTGGTTTGCGCAAAAGTTATAGCGTCTACGCAACATGGCATATTTATGGAATTTTTATTTATTTTTGGTTCTTTTTACTAGTAATGACAGTGATCAGTGACTTATGGCAGGACTGCGATATTGCAGCAGACAAACTAACTGACACTTTTTGGCAACCAGTGACATTAATACAGTGATCAGTGCTAAAAATATGCACTGTCATTGTACTAATGACACTAGCTGTGAAGGGTTTAACATCAGGGGTGAGTGAAGGGATAACTACGTGCCAAACCAGTGTTTGTGTACTGTGTGTGAGGTGCTTTTACTAGGGGAAGGCATGGATCCATGTCCCTGTTTTGCAGGAACTCAGGATCCATGCCTTCCCTACTGACAGAACAGGGATCTGCCTTATTTACATAGGCAGATCGCCATTCTGCCTCTGTCCTGAATGATCAGAGGATACCGGCGAACATCAAGACTGCAGTACCCACAAATCAGCTCCCACTGTTTATAATCACAGTGGGAGTGGGCCGCGCCGATGCGCATGTGCACCCCAGACCTGGAAGTTCAAGATCATGAACTAGATACGTCATCCTGCACAGCAGAGCTACCTTGCCGCCATATATATGCAAGTCATGTGGTCGGCAAGCAGTTACATCACATGCATTAAAAGTCCTGCTTGGGCATAAACAGGGAGAACACAACCCGTACACAGCCTAAGGCTCGATGCACACTGAAGCTCAAAAAAGCTTTTTTTGGACGCCAGATTGCTGGCAGAAAACGCTGGTTGAAAAACTTGCTTTTAACAGCATTTTGTACTAGCTTTTATGAGCGTTTATTAGCGTTAGCGTTTATGGGCGTTTTTTAATAAAAATACACAGAGCACACTCCAAAAATCCCACAGTGCATTCCAAGCTCCCACAATGCATTGAAAAAATAGAATGCCGAACACTAATTAACACGTGTTTATGAGCGTTTATAAGCGTTTATGAGCGTTTATCTGCCTTTGTCATTTTTTGGCGGTGAAAAACGGCACTTTGAACGCGAATTTCTGGCGTTTAGAAAAAAGCCCATAAACTCCACTACTCATTAAAGCTAAAAAAAAACGTCCATGTGTGCATGGACACATAGGCTAACATAGAGTGGAGTTTATGGGCTTTTAAAAAAAACGCCCAAACTCCAATAAACTGCAGTTTATGAGCTCCAGTGTGCATGGAGCCTAAAAATAAAAATGGAACCTTTTTACATGTGGCATTTTGAGTGTTAATATGCATTCCATGAAGGAAGCCCATTGATTTAAAGTGAATCATTTTATTTGTCTTGCCCGGGCAAAACTTATGTTGACTTTAAAGAGGAGCTGTCATGCAGTGTTATCCTAGACCAGTGATGGCGAACCTTGGCACCCCAGATGTTTTGGAACTACATTTCCCATGTTGCTTAACTACACTGCAGAGTGCATGTGCATTATGGGAAATGTAGTTCCAAAACATCTGGGGTGCCAAGGTTCGCCATCACTGTCCTAGACTGAGATACTCACCTGGCCAGCAGAACCAGTGTTGTCCTTCTGCCATCCACTGATCAGGTATAGAAGCCCGGTCCTATCTTGGTTCCCCTCAGTCATTGGAAGCTGGTCCCTCTTTCGAGTTCAGGCCCCCGGTCTCAGATGACAACCTCAGCTCCAACCTCGGGAGGCTGAGGCAGCAGGGTCATGTCATTCTCACTTATGCAAGAATAGAGATGGGTAGGCAGGGCCAGACACTACATTTAAAAATAATAAAGGTACAAACATTAAAAAAATATATATTGATATTGTGGAGGGAAGGGAGCCTTAGATGATCTGGGGGGTGAAGGTCTGCTTGAAAGCTTGTTAAACGTTTTAAGTAGTATCCCCATTAAGAGTTCAATGCAATATTTTCAGATCTTTAACTTTATATACTATTTTGAAATCAGAAGAAATGTAAAAAGTAGGAAGTATACTTACTTAAGCAGTATTTGCTTTTAATTGCATTGAATCCATGTTTCTTATTGTTGGGTGCTGAGCCCATGGAGAGTAGTCACCTTCCTTGGTGAGAGCTTGTTCTGTCTCCAAAGGCTCACACATGTGTATAATGACTCCTACAATCTTTGTGCAGCTTGAGATATGGCGATTCTATCATTAGCTGTACATTCCCAGGATCATTCAGACCAGATGTATGTGGGCAGAGGGAGAGAGAAGCAGCAAAGAGATAATAAACTATCTTACATTGATACTATCTCACGCTGAACTTTTGCTTCTGCTTCTCCCATGGCAGCGGTGTATATATTTTCATCAGTCCTGCTTTTCTTGTCTCCCTCTCCCCTCAATATTTATTTCATACTGGATACTACTTCTCCCTCCATCAAATCAGCAGCATTGTGTGTCATGTAAGATGAGGTTTGCTGATTGGCCTTCTTAATGGAAAAAATATAATATTTCTAACTATTTGAATATTATACATTTACTGTATATATTTTTAAATACATATTTTCTATATGTCTCTGGTTAAAATGTATAGAGCTCCCCGAAGGAAGGAACATATGTGTGTGTGTGTGTGTGTGGTGGTGGGGGGGGGGGATCATTGCTATGATTCATCCACTTCTGTATGTAAATTACAGATTGAGCTTTTGAGATCTGTAAACATGCATATTTTTTTATACCAAAGCAGACAAAGATAGCTTAAATACAATGTGACAATAGCATCGAGCTCCACCTGCAGGCTACATGTGAAAATTCTTAAAGAGTAACTCCACTTTCGCTAAGAAAAAAAAAACATTCCCCTCTGGGTGATCTATGTACATTACAAGGATATTAACAAACTTTGTTGCAGATTACTACCTCTTGTTATTCTGAAGAAATGCCTGTGTGTTTGTCTGTGTCCATGGGGGGAAAGTGTATCTAATGGGAGTGGTTTCAGAATTATCAACCAGCTTCCGCACCTGCAGGTCACTAATGAGGAAATCTGCTGGGCCTGCATCCCTTTAGATGTGATTCCCTATTGGAAGTACCTCACCAAAAATCGAATTTTTGTTGCAGAGGATGCCTGAAATTGTATTTGTATTAAGTGCAGACTTCTGGGAAAATCAGTGAGCTTCTGGAAGGCGTTCTGTAAACATTCTGTGTACAGAACACCTCCAGGTAGCCATATTGTATTGCATTTTACAGAAAATTACAGAGCTGCAGATTGAAAAGGAAAGGTCATTTTTAATAACATTCAGTTACAATATAACTTGTGTTGCAATTGTATGTGCTATATTATTTTTTCTTTACATGTTATTTTTTTTCTTTCAATACTCACATGCAACATTTAACCCCTTAAGGACCGCCTCAAATGGCATGGCTGGGCACAGGCACGTACAGGTACGTTGCCCTTTAAGAGCCCAGCCGTGGGTTGTGCGCGCGCCACCACCAACGCACTCGCAACCTGGTCCTAAGCTCCGTGACCATGGCCGTGGGACCTACGGACCCGATTGCCACCGGTGTCTCACGATCGGGTCACAGAGCTGAAGAACGAGGAGAGGTAAGTGTAAACAAACTTCCTCGTGCTTCCTAGTGTGACTGTCACTGATCGTTTTTTCCCTGTTATAGGGAAAGACGATCAGTGACGAGCAGTGACGTCACATGCTAAGCCACGCCCCCGAACAGTAAAAAAACACACACTCAAACTTAACTCCTACACTGCCCCCTAGTGGTTAACCCCTTCACTGCCAGTGACATTTTTACAGTAATCAGTGCATTTTTAATCGCACTAATCGCTGTATTAATGCCGATGGTCCCAAAATGTGTCAAAATTGTCCAACGTGTCCGCCATAATGTCGCAGTCACAATAAAAATTGCTGATCGCCCCCATTACTAGTAAAAAAAAAAAATTATAAAAATGCCATAAAACTATCCCCTATTTTGTAGACACTATAACTTTTGTGCAAACCAATCAATAAAGGCTTATTGAGATTTTTTTTTACCAAACATATGTAGAAGAATATGTATCGGCCTAAACTGAGGAAAAAAATGTTTTTTTACATATTTTTTGGGGATATTTATTATAGCAAAAAGTAAAAAATATTGCATTTTTTTTCAAAATTGTCGCTCTATTTTTGTTTGTAGCTCAAAAAATAAAAACTGCAGAGGTGCTCAAATACCACCAAAAGAAAGCTCTATTTGTGGGAAAAAAAGGGCACCAATTTTGTTTAGGAGCCGCTTCGCATGACCATGCAATTGTCAGTTAAATCGACACAGTGCTGAATCGCAAAAAGAGGCCTGGTCCTTTTGCTGGAAAATGGTCCGGGGCTTAAGTGGTTAATGTATAGCTGACTAAAATATATATTTTTTTCATTTCTTTTTTGTCCTTACACTAAAAATAATATATAATACTGTATGCATTTTTATCTTCTATCAACTATAACTTTGTACAACTGCCACACCTAAGCTTACCATTTCTTTCCAGCCATTGATATGTTGCTGTGTATGTGGGCAGGCCTATGGTTTAACATGTATGGAACCCTAACAATGAACCCTTGTAGTTTTTGGGATGTATGACATCATTTGATCCTAAGCCAGAAACCTGGAAACAACTGAAGAAATGTTCACAAAACACAAGTACATATAATACATCCTCCTATTTACAGTATTTACCAATGCTAGCAGCATAAGGATTAACAAGGGTACTGTTGATTAAAGTGATACTAAGTATTTTTTTATTTTTTATTAAAAATACTAAACATGTTATACTTACCTGCTCTGTGCAGTGGTTTTGCACAGAGCAGCCTGTATCCTCCTCTTCTCGGGTCCCTCGCCGTCACTCCCGGCTCCTCCCTCCTGCCGTGTGCCCCCACAGCAAGCAGCTTGCTATCAGGGCACTTGAGCTGAGCTACTGCTCTGTGTGTCCATTCAGACATTGAGTCGTGGCTTGGACCCGCCCACGCTCTCTTCTCATTGGCTTACTGACTTTGATTGACAGCAGCGGGAGCCAATGGCATTGACTGCTGTGTCTCAGCCAATCAGGAGGGACAGTCCCGGACAGCTAAGTCTCTTGTGCAACATCCCTGGATCAAAATAGGGCTCAGGTAAGTATTGGGGGAGATGAGGGGGGCCTGAAATCTGATAGAATGCATTAAGATAAAAAAAAAAAACCTTCTGCCTTTAGAACCAATTTAGGATAGACTATTTCTGCTGTAAATACATGCTCAGTGTTCTCAGCACAACACAATGCCTACAGGGCCAGATTAAGAGTATCATGGGCCTGGTGCTGAGGATTTTGTTGGGCCTTTTTATGGAAATAAATAAAATGAAAAATTCACACTGTATGTGCAAGAGAACCCATGTGAATGAGCCCTTTTTTTTTTTTATTATTTATTAATTTTTTTTATTATTTTCTTCATTTATTATTATTTGTTGGAGTTTTTTTATATTTTTTTCACAACACTTTTTTGGGAGAATGGAGCAGTGGAAGGTGTCAGTACTGCATACACAGGGGGGCCCAGAGCAGGGGGGATCTAATGAACAGTCTTGGGTGATCAGTAATCAGTATGGGGGGGTGCAATTACAAGCACCGATCTCCCTCTAGAGGAGGTGGAGTGGCTTTCAGCTGCTTCATGGAGAGTCATAGAGGGAGTGGTGATGGTGCTTGTGATTGCCCGCCGCACCGATCACCCCCGACTTTCAGATTCCCCTTGCTGCAGAAGGTATCAGGAGCGTCCCATGCAGTACAGTATCCAAATGGTCAGTCCATCCCTGCTGGGCCTATATTAAGGTAGGAGCCTGGAGCTGCAGCTCCAATAGCCCCTATGTTAATCTGGCCCTGAATGCCTAAATGTTGCCTTGGGTGGTAAAGTGCACCAGTCCTGCAGCAAGCTATGTCTAGAAACTGCCTGGTTATGTTGTCCACTATAACACAGCTTTAATTATAGTTTTAGCACAAAAGACTAGCTGATTCATAAAAATGTATGCTTAGCACACACACCCTATTGCTCATAAATTGAGCTCTCCATCTCTAATTTCTTAATTAAAAACAGAACAAGCTTAAATGGTCTTTACAGAGTAAAAAAATCTATTAGAGTGATTGAAACCAGCCTTTAAAAAGATGATTAATCAGACTTATCTAATAACACAACACAAACAGAACTTAGTATGTATGTTAGCTTGAAAGCAAACCAAATATTAGCTTCTATCAGCCTAATGTAAATTAATCAAACAAAAGTAAATAGCTGGCCACTGTAGGCCAGATGATCGTATTTATGCGGCTCGTGAAGTCTTTGAATTGTCTTATTAACTATTCTTTAAAGTGTCTGTAATAATGTAAGCCCTGCTGTCCTTTAGAGGAACCTTGTCTGAGAAAAAACAGCAGCCTTTGCATTGCATAGGCATTGCATTGGATTGCATAGACTTTCCTGATGTGAAACCAGTGACTCAAAAAGTATTTAAGCCAGAGGGTCAGCACGATAGACAGACCACAGCCTCAAAAAGAGAAGAGTGTTACTTATTAAACAAAATAAATAGCTAACTTTTTCTTAGTGCGCAATGAGAGGGCCCTTATTGACCTCTGAGGAACTCTCACTGGATAGTGACAGCTGAGTTGGTGGGTCCATATGGCTTATCTCTGGGGCTTAGTCAGAAAGTCAAGAGCAGAGGGCCAGAAAAAAGATATTCTGACTATTACAGGGAATTACAGTGCTCTGTTTGGGCAGGATTTTAAGTTTTAGGATTACTTCAAAGGCCTAAAAAAACTGCTAGCTTGGTTTTATTTTAGAGATCGAGAGTTACCTGAAATTGGTACCTCCAAAGACAAGTCAACCTCTTGGCAATGACAAATTCAAAATCCCAAAGACAAATCAAATTATCATTTGTGTTAAATACACTGGGGTGTCATTTAGACTGGAAAACTGAGACAGAATTGTTAAAGCCCATTACCAGGCAAAACCAGCATCCTCAATCCCTCCCATCCTACCTGGCCATAACCATTAAAACAAGCTTTAATAAAAAAGAGACTGCACCTAACATCTTTTTTTTTTTACTTATGGGAGGACACTCCGTACACATAGCACTTTGTCTGCCAGTGAAGAACAATGAACCATCACTGCAGTCCTGGGCTGTCGCTGACCAATTTTGTTACTGCCCCTCTTTGTGACATCACTTGCTGCTAAAGTCTTCTGGACCCTGTGAGTATCCTGCTGATGGACAATTGGAAAATCAAACCATAGTAATAGGGAAAGGAGCACCAGACCAAAACTAGATAACTGCTGTCAAGTTAATTAATTTAATATTGGTTCTCATATAGTTTTGTGAAGTCACTGGTTTTCTAAAATCATTCAAGTTTTATCCTTTTGTTGAGCTCTGATAGAAGTGGTGCTGCCCCCACAATATGTTGTATGTAGGGGTGCACCAAATGGAAATTTTGGCGCCGAAACTGATCCCGAAAATTTCAGTTTAAAAAAAATATATATTTATATTATTTTTATATATAATTGTATTAAACTTTTTAAATGAATATCATCAATTTAAATTAGAATTTATTGTTTGCCATTATTGGTACATTTAGTGCAAGAAAGGTCAAGAACAATGCAATCTGCAGTCTCTAACCATCTCTTGTATCATGTCTGCAATCTCCTACTTAAACTTAAACACGTTGCTAATAGTATTAGCGAAATTTCCATTTGATGCACCTCTAGCATATATGATATAGAAGATGGTCAGAGACTGCAGACATGATACAAAAGATCAATGTAGCCTCACCAGTGTCCATCAAATGTAGCCTGCTTGTGCCCAGCAGCCTCACCAGTGCCCATCATATGCAGCCTATCAGTGCCCAGCAGCCTCACCAGTGCCCATAATATACAGCCTCACCAGGGCATGTCATATGCAGCCTACGAGTGCCCAGCAGCCTGACCAGTGCCCGTCATATGCAGCCTGCCTGTGCTCAGCAGCCTCACCAGTGCCCGTCATATGCAGCCTATCAGTGCCCAGCAGCCTCACCAGTGTCCATCATATGCAGCCTGCCTGTGCCCAGCAGCCTCACCAGTGTCCATCATATGCAGCCTATCAGTGCCCAGCAGCCTCACCAGTGTCCATCATATACAGCATGCTTGTGCCTGTATCAGAGTGGCAATCTCTGTGTGTCATGGAGCAGGGTTTGAATTGCCTGGGCCACAGTAACAATGTCCCACCATTGGATCAGTGTGCCGTATATCAGAGCAAGCAGGACATTGTTACAAATGGACAATTCAGCTCTGTGACATGCGGAGATCGAGGGGATTAGGGAGGGGAGGAGGAGGGAATGGGCGGCACCTTTTGGTATCAGCTGTTTTTTGCTATCGGCCAAATGAAAAATACACAGTTTTCGGCCGATAGAATTGTCTCTAGAAGTAAAGCTGCTACAGACATGAACAGCAAATGTATGCTACTTGTTTAGAAGGGTTTTCATATTTCATATTTAAAGTATATATAAACTCCATCAGTAAAATGTCATATATATTTTAGCATGTTAATGTAGTTTCAAAAGTATATTTTAATATTTTAAAATGTGATGGTGACAACAGTAAACCATGTCTGTATAACATGTGTTGTCACCATCAAATGACGGCGGAGCAGTGCAGTTCTCATTCTGGGATGATATCATATGACGGGGCCCAGTTTAGCAGCAGGTGCGCGGCATGACGATTGCTGGTACGCCATGTTCCTGATACTTGGTGTGACCCAGATCTTGTTAAAGAGCCGTTGCAGCGGCTCTTTGCAGATGTGATCAGCCTTGTCCAATCACACCGATCTCCTTTAAACAAGGAAGTGCCGTTTATCAGCTCTCCTCACCTCACACTGACAGAGTGTGAGATGAAGAGAGCTGATCAGCGGCATCTCCACACAGGGAAGATGTGAAAAGGTAATCAGGGCACTGATCATCAGTGCCCTGATTACAACGCAATGCCAGCAGTGCCAATTAGTGATGCCACTCTGTGCCCACCAGTGACACTAGTCTGTGCCCATCAGTGAGGCCAATCTGTGCCCATCAGTTATGCCAATCAGTGCTGCCATATAGTGCCCATCAATGCCTGCCCATCAGTGCCACCCACCAGTGCCACCCATCAGTGCCACCCATCAGTGCTGCATATCAGTGCCACCTCTTAGTGCCCACCAGTGCCACCTCTTAGTGCCCATCAGTGCCGCCTATCAGTGCTCATCAGTGCAGTATATCAGTGCCACATATCAGTGCTGCATATTAGTGCCTCCTCATCAGTGCCTATCAGAGCAGCCTCATCAGCGCACATCAGTGAAGGAGAAAAATTTCTTATTTACAACATTTTCTGACAGAAACTGAGAAAACCTTTATTTTTATTTTTTCAAAATATTTGGTATTTTTTAATTTCTTAGCAAAAAATAAAAAAAAAACAGCGGTGATTAAATACCACCAAAAGAAAGCTTTATTTGTGTGAAGAATTTTTTTTTTGTTAACCACTTGCCGCCCGCCCTATTACAAATTGACGGCGGCAAAGTGGTTTCATAATCCTGACCGGACGTCATATGACGTGATCAGGATTATGAGCCGCTGCGCGCCCCCGGGAGCGCGCATCGCGGCGATCGTTGTTGCGGGGTGTCAGTCTGACACCCGGCAACTACGATCTCGGTAAAGAGTCTCCGGCGGAGACTCTTTACCACGTGATCAGCTGTGTCCAATCACGGCTGATCACAGTGTAAATGGGAAGAGCCGGTGATCGGCTTTTCCTCACTCGCGTCTGTCAGACGCGAGTAGAGGAGAGCCGATCGGCTGCTCCTCTGATGGGGGGGCTGTGCTGATCGATTATCAGCACACCCCCCCCCCCCAAGGATGCCCACACTGGACCACCAGGGTTGCCACAAGACCACCAGGGAAAAGGTAATCCTCCCTAGACCACCAGGGATGCCAATGGTCAGCACAATGGATGCCAATCAGTGCCCATAATGGATGCCAATCAGTGCCCACAATGGGCATCACTGATTGGCATGCATTATTGTTTGGCACTGATTGGCATCCATTAGTACAGTATAACACCAATGCCGCCTATGAGTGCCCACCTGTGCCGCCTATGAGTGCCCACCTGTGCCGCCTATCAGTGCCCACCCATGCCCATCTGTGCCGCCTATCCATGCCCATCTGTGCCGCCTATCCATGCCCATCTCTGCCGCCCATCCATGCCAATTTGTGCCAGCTATCAGTGCCAATTTGTGCCACCTATCAGTGTCCATCCGTGTCACCCATCCGTGTCGCCCATCCGTGTCGCCCATCCGTGCCGCCCATCAGTGCCGCCTATCAGTGCCGCCTATCAGTGTCCATCAATGCCACCTCATCAATGCCACTTCATTGGTGCCCATCAGTGCCGCCTTATCAGTGCCCATCAGTGTAGCCCCATCAGTGCCCATCAGTGAAGGAGAAAACGTACTTATTTACAAAGAAACTGAAACAAAAAAAAACATTATTTTTCTCAAAATTTTCGGTATTTTTTTATTTGTAGCGCAAAAAATAAAAACCGTAGAGGTGATCAAATACCACCAAAAGAAAGCTCTATTTGTGGGAAAAAAATGATAAAAATTTCATTTGGGTACAGTGTAGCATGACTGCGCAATTGTCATTCAAAGTGCTACAACACTGAAAGCTCAAAATTGGTCTGGGCAGGAAGGTGTTTAAGTGCCCTGTATTGAAGTGGTTAAATACTAGTGCGTCGTCTTGGCATATTTTAATGTAGTGGCACATCTTAAAATGGAGTTCTTCTTTAAATTATATTGAGGATTTTATACACAGATAAATATAAATCCTCAATACAATTTAATAAAAAGTGTATTGGAGACATGTAAACTTAAGTAGGGGAAAGTCAATAAACATTCAGTGAAAAGGAAAATTAAAGTACGTTGTAACACAAAATGTGGCCTGGGTACTATTTGTTACAAGTTCATGTCAATAATCCATCCTTTGTACTGTTCTATATATTTTCTGTTTAATCTTTAGTCTACCTTTTTTTATTTTGTCATGTTATTTTCTGTGCTTCCTGAAAGCAATGATTTTACCAAGCACCTGACCATTCCGATAACTTTGCCCTTTTGACACACTTGGGAAGCCATGGCCGTTGCGTGAGAAGCATGCCTCAAATAATGATTTTTAATTTTATTTTTTAAATAAGAAATTGTTCACCAGTGTATGTGGATAGAATGGTTTCTGATCTTTGTCTGTATATTTCTTGATAATGTTGGAAAGGCAGTTTAAAGGTAACCTGGGTTTCTTCCCAGTATCCAAAAATATACTGCTTGCCTAATTAAACTCTATCTATGTCCTTTTTTCCACCTGTCTGACTGTTGGTAGTTGGATCTGTTAGTTATGATGTAAGTCAGAACACCAGGCCAGACATTATACATTTAAAAAGGAACAGAGGTCCATGTAGTTTAAAACTGCTAAAATAACATTTATTCTAATTAAGACAGGTACTTACAAAAGTATCATAAAAACAGCACACAGAGAGAGTGGCGCACCTCCACCCATTGGAGGGCACGATGATGTCACTGGTCAAGCTCCACACAACGCGTTTCACCATCAAGCAGTATTGTCAAAGGGACATCTCTCTCTCTCTCTCTCTCTCTCTCTCTCTCTCTCTCTCTCTCTCTCTCTCTCTCTCTCTCTCTCTCTCTCTCCTGTTTTTATGATATTTCTGTAAGCACCTGTCTTATTTATAACAATAGTTATTTTAGTGGTTTTGCACTATGTGGGTCTCTGTTCCTTTTTAAATGTATGATGATGCCTGACCTTTTGGAGTGGATTGGACCTATAAGTGATTGGACCACTATAAGTGACTTGTCTATTATATGCTGTATTGATCTCTTTTTTTATAAGGGATTAAGACCATCTGGTAAGAGGCTCTTAAATCTTATGGTGGGGGCACAAAGTGTTCATCTATTCATTCCAAGGTGTATTCACTTTCGCTGATGGATGGTTGGAGAATTCTTTACTTGGACGTTCCTTGTATGGATTGCCTATTTGGAAAACGTTCAATATATGAACTATAATCATTGAACTATTGGACACTACTGATTGCACACTTGTTTATGATGTTTGGTTTATTTTTATTGATACATTTTTTTGTTGATTATTTTTATTTTGTGTATATGCAAACGTTTAAAGTGAAATTGTATATAAAATAGCATAAAAGTCACCTCCATCAAGCAGCCCATGGTGAAGGTTCTGCTCATTCGTTATTATGTTCAGCTTCCTCGACAATGCTTTCTACCTGCTGATACAAGGAACGAATGTCCATGCGCTTATCTTCTTTTACCTGTCTTGTTAATATTCCTATCACGCACATTCCTGAAATGTATGGCTCTTAAGATAGTGGGTGCTGTAACGATTACCAGTTGGGTCCTTGAAACATCCAGCAAGTGAACATATTCACCAGCACACCATGGATCAACACTTACATCCAAAGGTTTATTTTATTGAGAGAGATCACATCACAGAGATACGTACAACGTTTCGGAGCCGCAAAGGGCCCCTTCATCAGGCATGTTTATCAACATTCCTCAGCGCTGAGAGATAGTGAAGTGAAGAGATACAAAATAACATTTAGTTCTTTTGGATCAAAGGGATGCACTTCCATCTGTAAATTAGGTCAGTTTAACCACTTAAAGACCAAGGCTTTTTCTGACACTTGTTGCTTACAGTCAGTATTCTTTGCTAGAAAATTACTTGGAATCCTCAAACATTATATATTTTTGTAGCAAAGACCCTAGAGAATAAAACTGCGGCCATTGCAATATTTTATGTCACACTGTAGTTGCATAGCAGTCTTTCAAACGCAATTTTTTGGGAAAAAATAAATAAATAAATAAATAAACAGTAAAGTTAGACCAATTTTTTTTGTATAATGTGAAAGATGATGTTATGCTGCAAGAATCGTGAGAGCATTATGATCTTTATTCTAAGCAAAAAAAATGTGATTCTCAATGTGATTGTGCAGCTCTAATACACATTATACAATTGTGGATATTATGTTCTAAGTATTTGAAGTGGCATCGTCATAGAGTGAAATTCATTTCAAAGATGTACTGAAGCTCAGTCTTTCTACCTCATGTACAATTGCTTTAGGTCCCAGCTTCAATACTAGCTCTTACTAACCCTATTTTTTTTGGCTATAATATTCTTGTGTTCTCTTTCAGCTCTTTATAGTCATAATATTGGGTTAGGTAGAAAGCTATTCTTGTATTATCTTTCAGCCTTTTATGGCTCTAATTATGGGTTCAGGTGATGGTGGAAATGTTTTGGTGACATAGAGGTAGAATCATGGCCATAACCAGGCTTATACATCTACCCATGAACGAAAATAACCTGGATAGCCGCAGTGCAAGAAAATATCTTTATTGAAGAAATGAGAAAATGATTGCTCATAATGGCACCATCCCATTCAAATACATGTCAGACCACACAATAACCCCTGTAAGATGGAGGACCACATCCTAAAAAAGGAGAGGGGGGGGCCTCACCAACCAAAGGAGAAGGGATTTTGAATGTGCCAGCAAATGAGGAAAGACAAAAACATAAATGATATAAAATCATTATTTTAATCATATCACATTAGGAGATAAAGTACATTTTAGTAAAGACTTTATCATTTGCTGTGATATAATTAAAATAATGATTTTATAAAATTTATGTTTTTGTCTTTCCTCATTTGCTGGCACATTCAAAGTCCCTTCCCCTGTGGTTGGTGAGGCCCCCCTCTCCTTTTTAGGATGCGGTCCTCCATCTTACAGGGGTTGTGGCGTGGTCTAAAATAGAAGTCTATAGGCCTAGAGTTGTCTGTCAAGTTCTAGAAACTCAGGTCCGATTATGGCACAGTTTCCCCTCTGACTACATGAGGTAGCTGGATTGTTGTAGAAAAAAAATCACAGCAGGATTACTATTTAAAGATACATAGTCAGATCTCCCCATCCATCACTTTTGGAGAGGGATGTGCTTGACCATTGGTAATCTAGCTTTTGTCTTAGCCTTTTAAATTATGGTCACTTTTTTGGTTACCTGTGACTACATTAAAGTGGTTGTAAACACTTTACAACCACTTTAAACTACAGGCAAGCCTATAATTAGGCTTGCCTTTAGCTGCACTGGATATTTCCTAAACCTGCACGGTTTAGGAGATATCCCTGTATTTGCATGTGCCGACGTCATGTGGCACATGCGCACTTAAGCCAACTGAAGCAATGGCAGTACATACCGTTGCTTCAGTTGTACTGTGCCATTCGCGTCCGCTCATGAGCGCTGGAGTGATGTCATCACAGCTGCGGCCAATCACAGCGCCAGAGCCCTGATACCCGGAAGCAATCCCTGGGTGACATGTCGGTGGCCTGAGGGGGAGAAGAAGGTGGCTGCAGGGGATTTGTTCTTGGGTAAATAATTCATAATGTGCTAGTATGCTATGCATACTAGCTCATTATGCCTTTATCTTGCAGGGTGTGTTTTTATTTTTATTTGTGCAGGAGGTTTTACTTCCTCTTTAAGAGTACC
The DNA here is from genome assembly GCF_037356315.1 of Lithobates pipiens. Lineage (NCBI taxonomy): Eukaryota > Metazoa > Chordata > Amphibia > Anura > Ranidae > Lithobates > Lithobates pipiens. The sequence goes on along the minus strand of NW_027507755.1, from coordinate 452,608 downwards.
CGTTGGTATTTAGACTGAACAGACTAGCTTTTAAACTCCACATTAAGTTGTTAATCACTGCTTGAGTAGCAAGGAAATTCAATTTCCATTAGATATAAAAAAAAATGCCTCTTTTTTTGTAAAATAGAAGACATTAAAAACATGCTTAGAAACTTTTATAGAAGGCAAAAAGCAGCTCTGCAGATTTGCTTTAGATGTTTTGAAAAACGCTTGTTTATCTTCAATTTTAGTTCCACTTACATCTCAGTCATAAATTCTTTTTTTAAGTAAAGCATATTTATTTATGTGCTCATATTGAAAAAAAAAAAAAAGTACATTCTGTAAATGCTTTCTCAATTGTCATAATTGTAAAAGAAGACACACAATGCATATAGCTCCACAATTGCAAATTGCTTCTGATTGTTTTATTTCATTTTGTTTCGGTACATTTCAAGCCCCTCTGCCCCTTTTAGTTTTGCAACTGTTTTTGTTTGATAATGCTGACGGCGTCCTGTATTATCTAAGATGTCAGTATATGTCATTATCACAATTGTCATTCCCAATAAGGTTTTTCCAGATCATAGTGTGATAAAATGTACACAATTCAATTTGCAAAGCAGACACCCATTAATATTTTCATAAAGTACATTCTGTCATTGGGTCACAGTTTGAATTATGTACTTGGTGAATGCATCCTTGATCTTTTTTCATTAAATAAAACTACATTTAGCAAAGCATGTCTGTGTGCTAATCTGCCCCTGCTTGGTGTTGCCTAGCCTGCTAAGATTTTAAAAGAAGGTTGGATAATGGTAAGCAGGCTAAATTAAATCACAGTAAAGAATGCCATGGAATTATTGTATAGGTAAGAAGTATACCTATTAGAAACATGCCCATCAAGGAGAGGTTGACGGACCAAGGATAGAACAGTAAAAGTGCACTTATCTTTTGAAATCTCCATGGAAAGTAAGATATATTATTATTATATATGATTTATTTAGCACCAACAGTTTATGCACCGCTTTACAATGTAGAGGGGGGAAAGCACAATTACAGTACATTTCAATACAGAAGGGACAGGAGGGCCCTGATCGTAGAGCTTACATTCTAAAGGGAGGGGGTGGTGGTACAAAAGGTAATAGATACAGGGAATGATTTGATGGGGGCGGCTCAGGGACAATTGTTAGGTGGGTATGGGACAGGCTTCCCTGAATAAGTGAGTTTTCAGGGATCTACAACAGGTGGAGGGATTAGGGGCTGATCAGATATACGAGTGTATATATATATATATATATATATATATATATATATATATATATATATACAGTGGTGTGAAAAAGTGTTTGCCCCCTTCCTCATTTCCTGTTCCTTTGTATGTTTGTCACACTTAAGTGTTTCGGAACATCAAACCAATTTAAACAATAGTCAAGGACAACACAAGTAAACACAAAATGCAATTTGTAAATGAAGGTGTTTATTATTAAAGGTGAAAAAAAATCCAAACCATCATGGCCCTGTGTGAAAAAGTGATTGCCCCCCTTGTTAAAACATACTATAACTGTGGTTGTCCACACCTGAGTTCAATTTCTCTAGCCACACCCAGGCCTGATTATTGCCACACCTGTTCACAATCAAGGCATCACTTAAATAGGAGCTGCTTAACACAGTAAGGTCCACCAGAAGATCCTTAAAAGCTACACATCATGCCAAGACCCAAAGAAATTCAGGAACAATTGAGAAAGAAAGTAATTGAGATCTATCAGTCTGGAAAGGGTTATAAAGCCATTTCCAAAGCTTTGGGAATCCAGCGAACCACACTGAGAGCCATTATCCACAAATGGCGAAGACATGGAACAGTGGTGAACCTTCCCAGGAGTGGCCGGCTGCCCAAAATTACCCCAAGAGCGCAGCGACGACTCATCCAAGAGGTCACAAAAGACCCCACAACAACGTCCAAGGAACTGCAGGCCTCACTTGCCTCAGTTAAGGTCAGCGTTCATGCCTCCACCATCAGGAAAAGACTGGGCAAAAACGGCCTGCATGGCAGAGTTCCAAGGAGAAAACCACTGCTGAGCAAAAAGAACATCAAAGCTCGTCTCAATTTCTCCACAACACATCTTGATGATCCCCAAGACTTTTGGGACAACATTCTGTGGACCGATGAGACAAAAGTGGAACTCTTTGGAAGGTGTGTGTCCAAGTATATCTGGCGTAGAAGGAACACTGCATTTCATAAAAAGAACATTATACCAACAGTAAAATATGGTGGTGGTAGTGTGATGGTCTGGGGCTGTTTTGCTGCTTCAGGACCTGGAAGACTTGCCGTGATAAAAGGAACTATGAATTCTGCTGTCTACCAAGAGATCCTGAAGGAGAATGTCCGACCATCTGTTCGTGTACTCAAGCTGAAACGAACTTGGGTTCTGCAGCAGGACAATGATCCTAAACACACCAGCAAGTCCACCACCGAACGGCTGAAGAAAAACAAAATGAAGACTTTGGAGTGGCCTAGCCAAAGTCCTGACCTGAATCCTATTGAGATGTTGTGGTATGACCTTAAAAAGGCCGTTCATGCTCGAAAACCCTCTAATGTAACTGAATTAGGACAATTCTGCAAAGATGAGTGGGCCAAAATTCCTCCAGGACGCTGTAAAAGCCTCATTGCACGTTATCGCAAACGCTTGGTTGCAGTTGTTGCTGCTAAGGGTGGCCCAACCAGTTATTAGGTTTAGGGGGCAATCACTTTTTCACACAGGGCCATGATGGTTTGGATTTTTTTTCACCTTTAATAATAAACACCTTCATTTACAAATTGCATTTTGTGTTTACTTGTGTTGTCCTTGACTATTGTTTAAATTGGTTTGATGTTCCGAAACACTTAAGTGTGACAAACATGCAAAGGAACAGGAAATGAGGAAGGGGCAAACACTTTTTCACACCACTGTATATATATATATAGTATATGAACAGTTCATCAATTTACAGTGCATCCAGAAAGTATTCCCAGCGCTTCACTTTTCTACCTTTTGTTATATTAAAACAGCCTTATTCCAAAATTGATTCAATTAATCATTTTCCTCAAAACTCTACAAACAATACCCCATAATGAAAACATGAAATTTGTTTGAAATCTTTTAAATGTATTAAAAATAAACAAAACAAAACAGCCTTTGCCATGACACTTAAAATTTAGCTCAGGTGTATCCCGTTTCCACTGATCTTCCTTAAGATGTTTCTACAACTTGATTGGAGTCGGCCTGTGGTAAATTCAGTTGATTGGACATGATTTGGAAAGTCAGAGCACAAGCCAAACCAGGAAGTCCAAGGAATTGTCTGTAGACCTCTGAGACAGGATTGTTTTCGAGGCTCAGGTCTGGGAAAGGGTACAGAAAAATGTCTGCAGCATTGAAGGTCCCAGTGATCACAGTGGCCTCCATCATCCGTAAATGAAAGAAGTTTGGAGCCACCAGGACTCTTCCTAGAGCAGGTCACCTTGCCAAACTGAGTAATTTGGGGAGGTGACAAAGAACCCAATGGTCACTCTGACAGAGCTCCAGTGTTTCTCTGTGGAGAGGGGAGAACCTTCCAGAAGAACAACCATCCCTGCAGCACTCCACCAATCAGGCCTGTATGGTAGAGTGGCCAGATGAAAGCCACTCCTCCGTAAAAGGCACATGACAGCCCGCCTGGTGTTTTTTTCAAAAGGCACTTGAAGTACTCTCAGACCATGAGAAACAAATTTCTCTGGTCTGATGAAAAAAAGATTGAACTCTTTGGCCTGAATGGCCAATACCATCACACAGTATGGTGGTGGCAGCAGCATGCTGTGGGGATGTTTTTTAGTGGCAGGAACTGGGAGACTAGTCAGGATCGAGGGAAAGATGAATGTAGCAATGTATAGAGACATCCTTGATGAAAACCTGCTCTAGAGTGCTCTGGACCTCAGACTGGGGTGAAAGTTCATCTTCCAACAGGACAACGACCCTAAGCACACAGCCAAGATAAAAAAGCAGTGGCTACGGGACAACTCTGTGAATATTCTTAAATGTCCTAGCCAGAGCCCAGACTTAAACATGATTGAACATCTCTGAAGAGATCTGAAAATGGCTGTGCACCCACCTGATGGAGCTTGAGAGGTCCTGTAAAGAAGAATGAGAGAAACTTCCCAAAAAATAGGTGTGCCAAGCCTGTAGTATCATACTCAAAAATATTTGAGGCTGTAATTGATGGCAAAGGTGCTTCAAAAAAGTATTGCACAAAGGCTGTGAATACTTATGTACATAGGTACATAGTTACATAGTAGGTGAGGTTGAAAAAAGACACAAGTCCATCAAGTCCACCTATGTGTTTGATTATATGTCAGTATTACATTGTATATCCATGTAGCGGTCGTTCAGGTGCTTATCTAATAGTTTTTCGAAACTATCGATAAGCCCCCACCTTGAAAAAACAAAATTAAACAGGATTGGTCCCAGCAGAACCCTAGGAGACCCCACTTCCCACCCCTGACCATTCCGAGTATCCCCCATTTATCACCACCCTCTGAACTTGCCCTTGTAGCCAGTTTTCAATCCATGTACTCACCCTATGGTCCATGCCAACAGACCTTACATTGTACAGTAAACGTTTATGGGGAACTGTGTCAAATGCTTTTTCAAAATCCAGATACACCACGTCTGTGGGCCTTCTTTTATCTAGATGGCAGCTCACCTCCTCATAGAAGGTTAATAGATTGGTTTGGCAAGAATGATTTGTCATGAAACCTTGCTGATTATTGCTGATACCGTTTTCTTGTATATAGTCCCTTACCACCCCCTCCAAGAGCTTGCATACTATTGATGTTAGGCTAACTGGTCTGTAATTCCCATGGATGTATTTTGGCCCCTTTTTAAATATTGATGCTACATTGGCTTTTTTCCAATCAGCTGGTACCATTTCAATCAGTAGACTATCAGTAAAATTAGGAACAATGGTCTGGTAATTACTTGACTGAGTTCCCTAAGTACCCTTGGGTGCAAGCCACCTTTATTAATGTTAAGTTTCCCAAGTCTATTTCTAATTCTGTCCTCTGTTAGCTATGATGATGTTTCCTATGATGTGTCATGAGGACAAACACTGCAGTTTTGGTCACATAAGCTCCCTGATTCCCTCGTGAAGACTGGGGAACATAATAAATTCAATACCTTCGCCATCTCCCCATCCTTTGTAAACAGATGTCCTTCATCATTCTTTATGGGGCCAATATGGTCTGTTTTACTGCTTATATACTTAAAGAATTAATTGGGATTGTTTTGCTCTCCTCCGTTATGTGTCTTTCATGTTCTTAGCCGGCCTAATTGCACGCTTACATATCTTGTTGCATTCTTTATAAAGTATGAATGCTGATGATGATCCTTCAGCCTTGTATTTTTTGAAGGCCTTCTCCTTTGCTTTTATATGCATTTTTACATTGGAGTTAAGCCATGCAGAACTTTTGTTTGCTCTTTTAAATTTATTTCCCAATGTGATGCACTTGCTAATGTCCTTATTTAATATGCTCTTAAAACAAACCCAACTCTCCTCTGTGTTCTTTGTTTTTAAGGTTTTATCCCAATTTATATCTTCTAGCAAGGTTCGTAGTTTAGGGAAGTTGGCTCTTTTGAAATTCAGTGTCTTTGTGTTCCCCTTGTGTTTCCTATTTGTGTGATTTATACTGAAGCCAATTGACCTGTGATCACTGTTTCCTAAATTGCCCTATATTTCCACATCTGTGATCAGGTCTGTATTGTTGGTAAACAGTAGATCTAGTAATGCCTTGTTTCTAGTGGGTGCGCCTACCATCTGACCCATGAAATTGTCATGCAAGACATTTAGGAACTGGTGAGCCTTAGGCCGCGTACACACGGGCGGATTGTCTGTCCAACTTAGTCCGCTGAACCGTGTTTCAGCGGACAATCCGCTCGTGTGTGGGCTTCAGCGGACTTTTTCAGCGGACTGTCTGACGAACAAAGTCTTACAGAATTTCCGTAATTTTGTCCGTCCAAACTTGGTTTTGTCCGTCCAAACTTGGTTTCAGCGGACAGTCCGCTCGTGTGTAGGCAAGTTGGACGGACTAAGTATGGCGCATGCTCAGAAAGGATTTACACGGCCGAAGGTTGCATTGCAGTGTATTGGACGTCGTTTTTCTAGTCCCGTCGTACGTGCTGTACACGTCATCGCGCACGCTTTCAGCGGAATGTCTGTTCATTGTGTGTGGTCAAGTCCGTTCATTCAAAATTTGGACGGACTGTCTGTCGGATTGTCTGATGAACTTAGTTGGGCAGACAATCCGCCCGTGTGTACGCGGCCTTAGACAAATGTGTGGTTCCCTTTGCCCAGTCTATGTCTGGATAATTAAAATCCTGCATTATGATAACACTTTCCATCCTTGCTGCTAATCCAACTTGTGATAGGAGATCCATCTCCTACTCCTCTCTCAGGTTAAGGGCCTATAGCATACTCCCAGTATTAATTTCCCCTTAGCCTCATCCCTTTGGAGCTCTACCCATAAGGATTCCACCTCCTCCCTAGCTCCCTTATTGATGTCATCTCTTACATTCACTTGTACATTATTCTTGATATAGGCATACCATTCCCCCTTTTTTCCCCTCTCTATCCCTGCGATAAATGGAATACCTTTGAATGGTTGCCAGTCAATCATGAGAGCTGTTTAACTACTGTAAGTCTCTGAAATTCCCACAAAATCTAAATCCTCCTTGTTCAACAGTATCTCTAATTCATCTTGTCCGCCAGGCTCCTGGCATTGATGATTTTTTTTTCCCTGCTTTTTATTTTTATTAATTTGCAAATATTTCAAACAAATTTCTTTCACATTGTCATTATGGGATATTGTTTGTATAATTTTTAGGAAAATAATCAATTTAATCCATTTTGGAATAAGCCTGTAACATACCAAAATGTGGAAAAAGTGAAGTGCTGTGAATACTTTCCAGATGCACTGTATAAACTATCCACTCTTTTATTGTTCTCTCCTCTCTTTTCTTTTCCTCTCCTCTCCTTCCCTCTGCCCTTCCCTTCCTTCCCCATCTCTTGTCTCTTTTCTTTCTTTTCCTTTTCTATACCTCTCCTTTTCTCTTCCACTTTGTAGGGAATCTTGTGTTGCATAATGTCAATCCGCTTTACTGGTGTTACATTTAACAAAAGTAGACATTAGATTACTATGGCACTGCATGGATATTTAAAGTGATTTTTAAAGTCACCTCTACTGAGTAAACTATCACAATGAAGCTGCTCTCAGATTCACACTTCTCACATCCATTAGAGAGTTTTTAATCATGTACTGTAATTGTGTTGCAATGGGCTTTCATTAATTTATACTATGGGTGAACAGACTGAATCATATTTGGAAGTGTTCAATTGTCAGATAATATATTTTAGGGTGTAGTGTTTTTTCATCCCAACATGGTGCACAGTAAGGCCACCCATATCCAGATATATTGGCTACTCCCCTGGTCATATTATTTGTATATGGTTTGATAACCCCCTTCCCTCAGACCCCTTTCACACTGGGGCGTTTTTCAGGAACTTTAGCGTTAAACAAAGCGCCTGTGAAGCGCTTGAAAGAAGCCTCATCTGCAATCCCAATGTGAAAGCCCAAGTCCTTTAAGATCCCTTTCACACTGGGGCATTTTTCAGGCGTTTTTCGGGCGCTTTAGCGTTAAAAAAAGCACCTGTAAAGCGCTTGAAAGAAGCCTCATCTGCAATCTCAATGTGAAAGCCCAAGTGCTTTAAGAGCCCTTTCACAATGTGAGCATCCGAAAAACGATCGGAAAGCGCCGCTTAAACTAGCAACGCTTTACCAGCGTTTTTCGAGCGCTAGTGGGGCGCTTTTAACCCCTGCTAGCAGCCAAATTAAGGGTTAAAAGCGCCCACAAAACACTGCTGCCAAAAGCGCTTTTCAATCGCTTTTCAGGCGTTTTGCAGGCGCTCCCCATTGATTTTAATGGGAAGGAGTGCTTTAGGAGCGCCGTATTCACTGCTCCAAAAGTGCTGCAAAGAAGCTGCTTGCAGGACTTTTTTTGATGCCCTGCCAGCGCAACGCATCAGTGTGAAAGCACTCGGATTTTCACATTGGGATTGCAGTTGCGGCTTCTTTCAGGCGCTTTACAGGCACTTTTTTTAAAGCTAAAGCATCTGAAAAATGCCCCAGTGTGAAAGGGATCTCAGTGGGAAAGCACTCGGGCTTTTACATTGGGATTGCAGTTGCGGCTTCTTTCAAGTGCTTTACAGGCACTTTTTTAATGCTAGAGCACCTGAAAAATGCCTGAAAAACGCCCCAGTGTGAAAGGGGTCTTAGTATTGCAAGCCAGTATATAAAAATGCCATGTTTCCCACTGAAGACAAATGGAATAATATATATAAATTAAAAGCTGCATTGTAATCCTCTCACAGTTTCATCTGTCAGATGCAATTTCTTTGTTACACGTTAACGAGGCTTTGGAGGTTGTGCCACTGTCGCTGGAAAACTCATTAGCTGGCATGTTTACACAGTAACACTTCAGGCAATTGGATTGATTCCTTCTCTTATTTTGCCCAAATATTAAACAAACCATCCATCACTCAACCAACTACAAACAAAGGGCGGCTTAACTTTTACATCCTAATGATGGTGTCAGGAGATACAGATTTAAATGTGATTTTATTATAAAGTCTAATTTTAACATTTTGCTTCCTGAATGAATGATCACTTTGAACTTGTTTTGCAATATACTGTTGGTTGTTAAAGTACAATCTCCTAAAATCTTTTCATCAGATGTCTAGATGTGTAAAGTTGTTTTTCCTACTTAACCTTAGGTTTATCCAATTTAATCTTCAATTTCTTGATGGTCAAAGACAAACTCCAGTCCGAAGTTAAAATTTAATATTAAGGTAAACAATAACAACAATGATAACCAGTAGGAGCTTGACCCACGGGAAAAAAGAAAAGGGAAATTCAATTAAAAAAGGGAACAGATGTCTACGATACTCCCTAACGCCAATACTCTGGCTTAGAACTTCTCACTTTCCCATCTCTCTCCGTATGAGTCCAACCTTCATACGTCCACCCTCATAAAAACCCACACAATACTTCTAGACTCTAGGAAATCCAACACTACCCGCTATATCCTTCCCATCTAAGACCGCCCCCCCCCCCCCCGGTTTACCCCAACACTCCCCCCCTCTTCTTTCCAAGGTATGTTACAGATTTAAGTGGACAGTTTTCCTCATTATTACATAGCCTTCTTTATTTTTTTACTAATTACCATTAGTTCAACAGAAAAATGTCTCTACATTAAGATGGTCTTCCAGATGTGCCCTTTTTATTTTTTTTTGCTGGATAACATACATGCCTTTTCGTTAGGTACATCAACTTTAACAACCTGAATAGTTACCTCATTGCTGTTATTTGATGATGTGTTATTCTTTGAACTCGCGCCTTACCTTGATTGTCTGTAACTGTTAAACTGCAATAGAACTCTTTAAAACAAAATTAAAAATTGAGGTGTATAGAGGAAACACAGTCTGCCTGCTAGGTAGTCCAGTGATTCATGCAAGCATTGCTATACTTTACCATTCCACCCCACACCTGTTGGTCTTTAATCCTGTGATCCTGGAGCACACCTGCTTGTGATGCTGGAACACCCTCCCTGTTGCTTCTCACACAAAAAGCCTGATATAAAAAATGTCATTACAAAGAAATTTCTCATCTCTCTGAAATTGGAACGTTGTGAACAAACTTGTAAAAGACAGGTGCTCCTAGTTTTTGGTATACAAACTTTCACAGGCCAGTAGGGGTTGCGTGCTGCGATAGGCTGGTTGATGAGATGTCTGCTAACTGGTGGTTGGTTGAGCAGGATGCACTGCTGGGCAGGGGTCCCTCAGATGTACTATATACGACTTGGCAGAAGAGAGAGCCAGGAGCAGGGTCAGAAGCCAGGCCAGTATTCATACATGGAATATCAGCCAGCAAGCAAGGTCAGGAGTAAGCTAGGGTCATACACTGGTAATCAGGCAGAAGCGGAGTCCAGAAGAGCAAGCCAGAGGCCATACACCGGTCAGCAGACAGGAGCAGAGTTAATGGAACAAGCTGAGGGTCAAAGCCAGAAATGGAGACAAGGCAGGTCAAAGGCAAGCCGGGTCAGTAACAGGAAATCCAATAATAACAGGAACAGGAAATCAGGAACACATGAGGGAGCTGAAGATCATCCAGACTCTAGTGGCTCATGCTGCTGGCTTTAAATCGGCCACTGGGCACCAAAATCTGTCATGCATTGCGTGCTCTTAGCGCATGTACGTACACTGTTGCACATTAATCTTTGCAGTAGTTTGCACCCATGCGCGCATGCACAATTGCCTTGGCAAACTCCTATCTGCCAATCTGCGATTCCGTTGGGCATTAACAGATGTGCCAGTTCTTCTGTGAACCATTCCCTGACACACTGGGGGTTATTTACTAAAGGCAAATCCACTTTGCACTGAAAGTGCACTTGGAAGTTCAGTCGCTGTAGATCTGATGGGGAGATGCAAGGAAAAAAAAAACAGCATTTTAGCTTGCACGTGAGTGGATGATAAAATCAGCAGAGCTTCCCTTCATTTCAGATCTTCACCTCAGATTTACAGCAACTGCATTTGCGTGCACTTGTAGTACAAAGTGGATTTGCCTTTAGTAAATCAACCCCACTGTGTTGTCAGTTTGTGCCAGGAAATTAGCAGCTCAGTGGATTTCTGACAGGTCCAACATTTTCAAAGAGGCAACACATAGGAAAATGTGCATATTTTGTAGAAATGGACTGAGTATATTCTTTTGTGTGTGTGTTTTTTTTTCCCCAGATGAACACTTTAAGGTCGATTTACTAAAGGCAAATAGACTGTGCACTTTGCAAAGTGCAGTTGCACTCTGCAAGCTCAATTGCTCCAGAGCTTACTAAATAAGTTAAAGCTTCACTTTGCAAAGAATATCCAATCACATACAAGGAAATAAAAAACAAAACAAAAAAACAGCATTTTTGCTTGCACATGATTGGTTTATGGAAGTCAGCAGAGCTTTTTCTCATTTACTAAGCTCTGGAGCAACTGCTCTTGCAGAGTGCAACTGCACTTTGAAAATTACACAGTCTATTTGCCTTTAGTAAATCAACTCCATCATTTCTTCTTTAATAATCATGTAACATGGCACATGACAAAAAATGGAAGAGCCTGTAATTAAAGGTGGCATTTTCACATGTGCCTAGGGCAGTGTGATATCTGAAGACAGCTCTGCCTATAAGACAATATCACGTGGTGTTAGAGGGTTATTTTTGTTCACCCCTGATTTATCAGTAGCAGTGATTAAATATAAAATCCAATTCATCTGCTCTAATGCCAGACTCGCTTGTTATAGTTTGCCCGTCCTACATAGAGCAATTGGCTGACGACTGGCTGATTCACCGAACAACATCTTCTCTTGTATGTCCAACTTTACAGCTGGCATCCTTTATAAAGCTCAACATTTGAATTTTTGTTCATTGCTATGAATATGTATGCCTATTTTTACCGTGCCTTGTATATCATTTCATATTGCAGTAATCTCTAGGCTGCCTAGCTAGACTTGGCTAAAAACAATACGACAACAGCTGTATTTTTACTAATCCCTCTTTGCCTCTTTTGTTCCACAGTTCATGAATGTATTTTTAACCAAATGATATCTACATTTATCAAAAAACAGTGATATAAATGTATCTTTTTCTGCTGAAGAGAAAAAAAAATGGACAGGGGGGGGAATGGGGGTGAAAAAAAATGGAACACCTGGGCTAAATCTGTCTTTTTTTACAGTTCAATAATTGGTGAATCTTCTGTACCTCGTTTATGCAATCTAAAACATTCTAAAACAGATGGGCATTACATGGCTGGGAGCACATCTATTGAACACATGCTATGGCGAAAACAAAGGAACATATTTTAATCTTTTTATCAAACACCTTGCAACATCTTGAGATTTGAAATCTCCGTCTTACGGAACGAGAATGCATAATAGGTTTTGATTCATCCGATTTCAACAAAAATTGAGTGTTATATTTGTAAGACAATGAAACCCACTTTATTTTAATACCTTTTCTTATTATCCTCCTCCTATCTTGTCATTTACAATTTGTTAAGTAAACATTGTGAACCGACGATGATATACAGAACGTTTTTTGCATTATTGTAATACTTTTTGTTTATGTGTCGGTGGTTGACAGGAAAGGAGCCAAAGCAGCAGAATACTTCTCTAAGTTTGTTCTTGGTGAACCGTTTGGGGGGGAGGGGGGGAGCTGTGACATCTGAAGTAAGAAGGAGGTAGAGAACATGGGGGTTGAAGACTGGATATCTCAAGGACAATGCAGGTCAAATTGTGGGGGGAAGTTCTTGATGGACATAGGGAGCTGAAGTTCTTATTTATTTTTGGAGGGGGGGATACATTCTAGGGATAACAAGAAAATGCAAACTCTAGGGGGATAAAGAGAAAATGCAAACAACAGGGGAACCAATCAACGAGCCACTAATGCAATCCTGCAGCTGCACCGCAATTTAGGAGTTTACTCAATTTGCAGTCGTTTTGTGTACTCCATTGTAGCTAGGTTTGGCTTGTTAAAGTCAATGGAAGTGTAGTCTGTACTGTTAAACAAATTTTTTTCTGTTGTCTGTCTAATCAATAATTGCGCTTAAAAAAGGCATCTGACCTCATTTTTGAGCTCCCAAAGACAACAAGGTGCGTGTAGCACTCTGACTCATCTTTATATTTTGTCTCATTGCTATGACTGCAAGTTGGAAAGGGCTACCCTTCCCCCACCATTTTCCAACCATGCATCACTAGTTATCCATCACTAGTTATGCAGAGGAGGGTGTGTGTTAGTTCCTCTGTTCCACCTCAGTAGGCAGGCAGTCTCTCTCCACACAGCATTCTTGGTTATTAGGACTCAGGCAGCTACTTGCATATTAACGAAAAGTTATATTGTGCAACCCACCTTGCGATCATGGATGCTAGGGTCCAGGAGATTCCTGAATGATTGAAACCGAGACGATAGGCAGCAGGAACCACCTGGTCCTAAAAAAAAACAAAGGTTATGAGCAGTAGGATCCACTTGCATCTTAGCAACTATAGACGCTAGGCTGCAGGGGACACCAACATCATAGCAGCCAAAGAAGCTTGGAGATAGGGACCATTGTGTCCTAGCAATCAAGCATATTAAGCTTCAGGGGCTGCTTATGTCCTAGTAACAAATAAGAAGCCAGCAAGAGTAAAACAGAACTAAGTAAAAGCCCTCTAGCAGACACATTCTTTCCCCAGGCGTTCTCACTGTAACTGAGCTTAGCCTGAGCCTAGTGTTAGTACCAGACACAAATTGGGCTATTACCAGGGGAGGAGCAAAGAAGTTGGAAAGCAAGCAATAAAGAATGCAGAATCTTAACATTTTAATATAGAAAATAGTACAGGAATTTAGACATGAATGTATGGACCTGTATTTAATTTGTATTGCTTATGAGAGTTCTTCTTTAATCTTTCAGAGCAGGTCAGGATATGATTGGTAACTGTGAGAATGACCTGGAGCTCAGAAACACATTTCTGTTGATTTCTATACTGTTTTATTTTTATTTTTGGAAGGTTCTAATAATATTAGAAAAATGTGCAGAACAGTGGTTGTGTAGTGAGACATTTGATGTTGCTGGGCTAGGGCCCTGGGTTCAGAGACACTATTTGTGTAGAGTTGATATGATCTACCATTGTTTGTGTGACTTTGATTTTTTTTCCAGAGTAAAGAAAAAAATGTTTGCAGTTGAAGAGGTTTCTTACAAAAATGTCCCTGGCATTTGTTTTATTTAATTTTTTTGTCTGTGGCAACTGTAAGCATCACTTGCCAGGGATTGATTTGATCAGTACAGTGAAAGGTTGTGTTAAGACCCCCTTCACACTTATGCGTTCTGGTAGTACATATTTTACTGTGTGTGTTACCACAAAGCATGGTAATGCATGGCACCGTTTTTTTTTTTTTATGTTACCATGTGTAGGCAACATGAGTTGCCTACATTCAAATCATGTTAATGATCATGCAAGTACACACCACAACAGTAAAAATAGGTATAAATGGGTTATATAGACTCCTGATGAAGACGTAATAGTGAAACATATAGGGCGGAAGGGATGTTACCACACGTGCTGCACATGGCATGCTGGTGGATTCCACTGGTGCTATGCAAACCATTGGAGGAGGACATAAAACCTCTCTGTCTTGGTGCTATTTTTTTAATCCATTTACAATGGCCATATTGTTATGCCTATGGATGTGATATATAGCATATATTCATTATTCGTTGTTTTAATAGTTTTTTTTACATAAATCAACAAAATTACACTATATGAGTGTTGATTGTGGGCTGTTGGGGAGACAGTGAGTTTTTTCTAGGGTATGGACCTTTGTCTCTTTCCTACAGTATTTGACCTGCCTTTGCCTATTATGGTATTAATATGAGCTCCGTTCTTTTATGATGAAGGTATGAAGTGGCCCTTTATGTTGACTCTATAAATATGGGAAAAAAGCATTGTAAATTTCAAGATATTTTACACCACTAGGAATAATTAATAACATAGGTTTAGGAAACACTAGACATGACCAAAAGTCAAAGTAAATGGATATAAAAATGCAACAAGTATTACAGCTCGATCCGGAAAACAATGCACTTATTAAATAACATCCTTCAGAGATGCTATACTGTCTTCTGTACATGGAATGTAAGCCTAAAATAATTAGAGAGAGAATTATGATATGATCATAGCAATCAAACAGAGTTCCAAGTAGGGGACTACAGCTGGCTATGGTCTAAACTTATAGTAACATCAAATCAAAATACGGTATACCGCAAGTCACCAAACATAAAACAATTGGCAGGTAACTTTTATTGATATAAAAAGACAGTTGATTTCTAGAAGAGGCAGGAAATGTGAAATTCTCCTCAGACCCTTCTAAAAGGTGTGAAGAATAACAAAAACAATATATTGCTCCTCTCACTGGGGGTTTTAACGCCAAAATGAAAAGGTGGTTTTGCCTACTGAAGCTGCAAGTGAACCTCACGCTTAAAGGAATCAAAATGTCTACATTTTAAGAACAGACACAACCTATTTAACCTTTTAACAATTTGTAGGGGATGTATTTCATATTAATTTAATGCTACAGTTTTCAATCAAACATCTATACAATACTATAAAAGTAAATATAAAAATACTATAGAGCAATGTTATCAAAGCACAGCTTGGTTTCAACTAAACAACAAAGTAAGGGCAAAGATTCATTTTGTCAGATAGGTATTCCCAAAGTATATATAATTACCATATTTATCGGCGTATAACACGCACAGACGTATAACATGCACATTAATTTTAAGAGGGAAGTTTCAGGGAAAAAAACTTAAATTTTAAATAAGGAACTTTGAAGCAAAATAAAGGTCCGTGCCCATCTGTAGCCTCACCATTCTCATCAATGGAGCTTGATCAATGCCCATCTACAGCCTAACAAGTGCCATCAATGCAGCCTCATCAGTCCACATTGAAGCAGCCTCACCATTGCCATCAATGCAGCAGCCTCACCATTGCCATTGGTACAGCCTGATCGATGCCCATCTGCAGCCTAGAGGGGACAGGGAGGGGCAACAGATTACATACAGTGAGAATCTCCTATGATAGCCAGAACACTGGTCCAATGGTGACCCAAGAGACTGGACTTCCTATTACAGAGGCCACCAAGTAAACAGGAGATTCTCATTGTATGTAATCTGATGGTGCTCCCCCCCCCCCCTCTGTCCCCTCAGAGGCAGCTAGAATTGAAGTATTGGCGTATAACACACACACGCTATTTGCACCCGATTTTCAGGGTGAAAAAGTGTGTTATACGCCAATAAATACAGTAGTACAAAACACTTTACAAGGTCCCTTGGGCTTTCTTGAGTGTCTGGGATACAGAGGAGATCTTACTTTAGGCTTAGTTTACAAAAAGAAAGTGTAAAAAATGGTTAAATAAGACAACACACACTTTTGAAAAATTCCTTTATTAAAAAGAAAAAAAAGAAAAAAAAAAGATTCCAGCGGTGCTAATCCACTCTTGCTATCCAGCGATGGATGATCATCTCTCCGGGGTCCAGTGAGGGCTGATCTGATCCAGCGACGGGTGATTTTCAGTCCAGCACAGTCCATCCATCCATCTTCTGTCTCCACTGAGGAGACACTGCAGGGATCCCAGCGCTGACATTTCTTATATTAGGAGGGCGGGGTCACCCGTCACCTGACCCCGCCCCTCTGACGCTGGTAAGGGAAGCCAGGGGTTTCCCAATGACATATGGGTGACCCCTCCCCCCTCTGATGTAACGCAGGTTTCTGTTACATCAGAGGGGAGCGGGTCACTGAAAATCACCCGTCGCTGGATCAGATCAGCCATCGCTGGACCCCGGAGAGATGATCATCCATCGCTGGATAGCAAGAGTGGATTACCACCGCTGGAATCTTTTTTTTATTTTTAATAAAGGAATTTTTCAAGAGTGTGTTTGTCTTATTTAACCATTTTTTACACTTTCTTTGTGAAATGGTAGGGGTACTTTTGTACCCCCTTACCATTTCAAACAGGGGGGGCAGGATCTGGGGGTCCCCTTGTTAAAGGGGGCTTCCAGATTCTGATAAGCCCCCTGCCCCCAGACCCCCACAACCAACGGCCAGAGTTATGGGGATGAGGCCCTTGTCCCCATCAACATGGGGACGTGGTGCTTTGAGGGGTCACAGATCCCCAAAGCATCCTCCCAATGTTGAGGGTTTGTGGCCTGGTACAGTTCAGGAGGTGGGGGGGGGGTGCTCTCTCACCCCCCTCTTTTCCTGTGGCCTGCTAGGTTGCGTGCTTGGATAAAGGGTCTGGTATGGATTTTTAGGGGAACCCCCACATCAATTTTCTTTTTTAAATTTGACGCAGTGTTCCCCTTAATATCCATACCAGACCTGAAGGGCCTGGTAATTGTATTTAGGGGAACCCCACGCTTTTTTTTTTATCAATGAATGAATTGTCGGCTCCGTAATACAGAGAATACTCATTGAGTGTTCTCTTTATTACGGGAGCCAACAATTCAAAGTGATTTTAAAAGACTTTTTTTCCTTGCGAAATGACACTTTGTGCCGGGACAGTTCTAAGCACGGGAAACATGCGCCCCTTCACAGGCATACTATAGACACCCCCCAGGTACGAAATTTAAATTTAAAGGAATATTACACTTTTATTGTTTCACTTTAATCATTATTAAAATCACTGCTCCTGAAAAAACGGCAATTTTTAAAACTTTTTTTGCATTGATCCATGTCCCCTGGGGCAGGACCCAGGTCCCCAAACACTTTTTTAGGACAGTAACTTGCATATTAGCCTTTAAAATTAGCACTTTAGATTTCTCCCATAGACTTGTACAGGGTGTTCTGGCTTTTCGAATTTGCCGCAAACAGCCCAAATTGAACAGGTGAACAGGCAATGTTCGACTCGAACTTGAAGCTCATCCCTAGTGGTGTTAATGTAAAATGTCTAATGACACAGAGGCGCACATTGAGAGAGTGTAACGTTATGCAAACTGAGCTGTATAAGGAATAAACATATTGATTTATTTTGCTCTCGTAAAGTGATATGTATTGAAATACCAGTGACATGTTGCATGACGCCATGTCACTTACTTAGATAAAAGGTGTAGCAGAGGTTCGAAAGGCTTATAAATTTAACATAAAAAGGAACCATCGAGGTTTGGCTAATATAAATATACAAAAAAAGATTGAAAATCAGACATGAAATATCGGGTAAACATTGCAGAGAAATGTTAAAAAAAAGTGATTATGACAGTAATAGTAAAAGTCCAAAGATCTTCATGATAGAGTCTGGCGTTTCAGTTCAATATTTTTATTGAAATTTTCAACCAGAACAAAGACAGAATAAGAGTTTATCCAAATTGGTATACTAAAGATTGTACAGACAATGACTAAACAATAACACACTGCATTATGACAGGTTCAATATCCCTCAAAGTGATAGAATGACAATATCATGATTTAGTAGAGATAATGTTTACTAATGCACCCTGGGACTTTCAAGATTTTTATATGTTGCTTTTGGTTAGCTCTGTTTTAGCTGTATGTAATTGTTGGTGAGTGCGACATAAATGATTCACACCTGGGCAAATAAGACAGATAAGGGCAAATAGTGTTGAGCCCACTCTTGCGGTACTTAAAGCGTAAGTCCACTTTTGTTGAGAAAAAAACATTCCCCTCTGGGTGATCTATGTACTGTACATTACAAGGCTTATAACAACATGTGTTGCAGATTCCTACCTTTTGTTATTCTTAAAAAAAATCCTTGTGTGTTTGTCTGTGCCTCTGTACTGAGTGGATCTAATGGGAGTGGTTTCAAAATTAACTGTCCGGTGTGCAGCTGTAGAGCACTAATGAGGAAATCTGCTGGGCCTGCATCCCTTTAGACAGGTTCCTATTGAAAGTATATCTCTAAAAATGACATTTGTGTTGAGGGGATGCCTGCAATCAGACTTATATCTTAGTGCGGACTTCTGGGAAAATTGGTGAGCCAATCACACAAGCAGGAAATTATGTTTCTGGGGAGTGGTCAGTACACACTCCCAGGTAGCCATATTGCATTGCATTCTCAGAAAATTACAGCGGCGGCAGATTGAAAAGGAAAGGTCATTTTTAATGACATTCAATTACAATATGATTAGTGTCATAATTATATGTGCTATATTGTTTTTTCTATATTTGCTATTTTTTCCCCACAAAAGTGGACTCACCCTTTAAGGTTGGTCACTTAGGACAACTGTAGACTAAGGGCCGGTGCACACAGCGATGCGCGGCGAGGCGTCTCCGACTTGCCTCGCCGCGACTTACACGGACCTCAGCGGCGACTTGCAGAGGACTTCTGTATAGAAGTCAATGCAAGTCGCCCCCGAAGTCGCCCCAAAGTAGTACAGGAACCTTTTTTCTGAGTCGGAGCGACTCGAGTCGCTCCTCTCAGAACGGTTCCATTGTACAGAATGGGGGCGACTTGCGGGAGCGAGGCGAGGCGAGCCGTGTCGCCTCGCCTCGCGCCGCAGTGTGAACCGGCCCTTAAGAGCCTACACAGGGATTTTTTTCTTGCACCTGAAGATTAAGCAGAGTGAAGGAAATGTTACTACAAGCTGCTGGAGAGGCAGGTATTTAAAGTGTTACTAAACCCACAACAGTAAAATCAGTCTGTATATGCATGAAGGCATGCTTGTTATACTCACTATGGAACTTAAAAGGGTAATCCTCTGCATTGTGTAAAAAAGCTTGTTTGATCCTGTCTTCTCTGATCCTCCCCTTCTTCCACTGTCCCCAAGCCATCTTCTAATAGTACAGAGACTTTGGGGCAAGCTGCACATGCTCAGTTTGGTGTGTGTTGCTAGAGAGTTTTTTTTTTTTTTTCTTGGAAAGGTGCATGTGATTAGCACAGGGCCAATCAGCACTATCCAGAAAGAGGGTCAGGGTTCATGACTCTTAGTACAGTCAGATTAGAATGAAAGCTCCTCCTGCACGCTTTAACCAGACACTAATAGAAGTCACAAGACTGCTATATACTGCTGATGAGAAAATGTATTCAGCAGTTTATATTTACTAAAATAATTGCATTTCCATGCTTTGTGTACTGTGGGAGACCAGATATAGTGAATGCAGGGTCCTGGGTTTAGTAACACTTTAACCACTTGCCGACTGCCACACACCGATGTACGTCGGCACAATGGCAGCGGTAGGCAAATGGGTGTACCTGTAGGTCCCCTTTAATTTGCAGGGCTAGCAGGCTTACGCGCCTGCCCCCCGTGTACAGCATGACTGTGCCCACGGGACCGGTGGAATCAATGTCCGCCAGTCACCCAGCAATCGTGTCACTTAGCCGCAGAACAGGGAAGTGCCTATGTAAACAAGGCATTTCCCCATTCTGTCTTGTGACATGACAGAGATCACTACTCTCTGTCATCGGGAGCAGTGATCGTCAGTGATCGCTGTCATGTGAGTTGAAGCCCACCCCCCCTCCCCCCACAGTTAGAATCACTCCCTATGGCACAGTTAAAACCTTCATCGCCCCCTAGTGGTTAACCCCTTCACTACCAGTGTCATTTATACAGTAATTAGTGCATTTTTGTAGCACTGATCACTGTATAAATGACAATGGTCCCAAAATAGTTTCAAAATGTCCGATGTGTCTGCTATAATGTCGCAGTCATGATAAAAATCGCAGATCGCTGCCATTACTAATAAAACAAATCAATAATAGAAATGCCATTAAACTATCCTCCAGTTTGTAGATGCTGTAACTTTTGCGCAAACCAATCAATATCCACTTATTGCAATTTTTTTTACCAAAAATATGTAGAAGAATACGTATCAGCCTAAACTGAGGAAACAAAATTTTTTTAATATATTTTTGGGGGATATTTATTATAGCATAATAATGTAGTAATAGTGTTTTTTTTTCAAAATTTTCGCTCTTTTTTTATTTATAGCACAAAAAATAAAAACCACAGAGGTGAGCAAATACCACCAAAAGAAAGCTCTATTTGTGGGTAAAAAAGGACGTCAATTTTGTTTGGGAGCCATGTCGCACGACTGCGCAATTGTCAGTTAAAGCGATGCAGTGCCGAATCGCAAAAAGTGCTTGGTCAGGAAGGGGGTAAATTCTGGGGCTGCAGTGGTTAATACATTTCCAGTCTGTGATATTCACACACTGTCGGGTGTTTCCCTTTGGAGCTAATTTATCTTGGTATTCCTTTATCCAAGTTTCCTTTTCCCTGTTCAATTGTTATTTAACTCCGGGATCCCCCACCCCTCCATAAGGGTGAGTCGGTGAATCTTTCACGTTACTTGTATTTGTTCAAGTGCTGATTTTCCCTTTTTATTATCCTGTTATTCAGTTAACCGCTTCAGCCCGGGAAGATTTTACCCCCTTCCCGACCAGAGCACTTTTTGCGATTTGCCACTGCGGCGCTTTAACTGACAATTGCACGGTTGTGCGATCTTGTACCCAAACAAAAGTGATGTCCTTTTTTTTCCACTAATAGAGATTTATTTTGGTGGTATTTGATCGCCTCTGCGGTTTTTATCTTTTGCGCTATAAACAAAAAAAGCACGACAATTTAAAAAAAAAACGCATTATGTTTTACTTTTTGCTATAATAAAAATCCCCCAAAAATATATAAAAAAAATTTTTTCCTCCGTTTAGGCCAATATGTATTCTTCTACATATTTTTGTTAAAAAAAAATTACAATAAGCGTATATTGATTGATTTTCACAAAAGCTATAGCATCTACAAATAGGGGATATTTTTATGTAATTTTTATTATAATTTTACTAGTAATGGAGGCGATCTGTGATTTTTATCGGGACTGCGACATTATGGCGGACACGTCGGACAATGTTGACACATTTTTGGGACCATTGGCATTAATACAAAGATCAGTGCTATGAAAATGCAAAATGTCACTGGCAGTGAAGGGGTTAACACTAGGGGGCGATCAAGGTGTTCCCTATTGTGAGTTCTAACTGGGGGGGACTGTGCAGGGAAGATGACAAATTGCTGTTAATACTCTGTATGAACACACAATATGCATGTCCTCCCCTCAGATAACTGGAAACGTTCTTTTTTTTAAAACAGATCCCGGTTCTCGGTGTGCTCCGAGTGAACGCGGGAGCCCGTCAGTGATCGGGACCGCTGGGTACTCGCATCGGCTCCGTTGGCGCGCCCCCTAGTGGCCAAATATGTTACCAATGTAACATGACGGCGATTCTCTCAGCCGAGCCATGTTGCCGCAGTACAACTGTGGCGGCTGGTCAGCAAGCGGTTAAAGTAGCGCAGTGCAGTATCAAAAAAAATGGCCTCGTCATGAAGGTTCATCCTCTGGAGGGCAAGCGGTTAAGGGCCAATACACATTTTTCTGCTGCAATGCATTGCAGTAATGCACATTAAAGTGGTGTTGCCAATTAAAAAAATAATAATACAAATACTGCAGCTGCTGACTTTTAATAATCGGACACTTACCAGTCCCAGTGTCCAGGGATGCCCCGCTCGTCTCCCCCTCCATTCAGTGACACCGGCATTGCAACTGTGGGCTCCCGGCTGTGGCTTCACAGTCGGGCACCCACTGCACATGCGCGAGCGGCACCATGATTGGCCACGCAATCATCTGGGACCTGTCACGTGTCCCAGATGATTGACAAGAGGAGAGGAGGGGGCAGAGCTGAGCCCTTCCTGTGCCGAGGGGAAGTGATGTCATGAGCCCAGACACTGAAGGAGGCAGACTACGATGGACCCCCTAGCAACAGCCATTTAGAGGCAAAAAAATATATTTTCCAAATTTTTTGTTTTTTTTAGGAACATTCATGATTTTTTTATTTTTTTGGGTGCAACTCCAATTTAATACAAAACAAGTAAATGTGCATTGCAGTACCATTCATAGTGACCGGCACCCCAACACAGTGCATAGTTTGCAACACAATCCAATACAAGTTAACATACACAATACAAGTTAACACATATTGCGGTGCCATTATGTGTGTTGCAGCACAACATATGTTCCTATTTGAATAAAGCATAAGAAGGAAGAACCTTTTATCTCTAGAAGTTTTTTTAGGGCCAGTTCACAAGTTCCGATAAATAAGTTTATGTTGATATGAAACAAACAAGTAACACACTTCCCTCCACCTACCTGTGTGTTAAAGGAAATACAGAAATATTGACATTGTTTCAATTAATTAATGAACCTTTATTGTTACTAAGTGGATGCAGTTCATTAATGATGTCTCCTTATTTACATAACCTATGCATCTCATTTTCCCTATCTCCCCCTTGCTTCTAATGCTAATCTTTCAATGCTATGTTAATCATTTTAGGATATCATCTTGTGCAGATGGTGTTACTATTAACATGGTGTTAAAGAAACATCCCCATCTGCTTTTATTTTTTTAATCAATCACAACAAATGCCTTCTCTCTTGATAGGGGTGTTTCGGGTTTAGGTATTCTTTTAACCCGTGAGCTGGCTTAAATCTTACAACTAACTAATTGCAATCCAGGGACCTACAAATGCTGAGTGTTCCAGACAGGAAGTTGTCAGTGCTCCTTGTGCTTATATATTCATGAATATTCATGAAAGATTGACAGATCTACTCTAAAAGCATTTTAATATGAGTGGATGACTAGAAGGTTTTAGCACAAAATGGCTTTGTTATTTTTTTACCTGTCATCTTGCCAAGCCGTGAAGAGAACAGGCTACTTTGTGGAAGCTGGATTACTTGCACTCTGCAAAAACCATGTGGCACATTGTCCATAACTCCCAATTGTCCTTGATTTTGAGGGACTGCCCCTCATTCAGAACAAAGTCCCTCTGTCCCTCTTTCCTCCTCATTTGTCCTTCATTTTGGTCTGGTCTATATAGTTGTACAGGCATACTCTACTTTTAAGTACACAATGGGGTTCTACATAGAAACCAATCAACTTCTAACCCCAACTTGTTCAATTAAGCTTTGATAATAAAATCTGAAAGCTCATTGGTTTCTATGCAGAAGTGAGCCTGATTTTGCACTTTCCAGCTTTAGTAAATAAACCCCACTGTGTACTTAAAAGTGGGGTATGCCTGTATATAAAATTGACTTTTAATGTTTCAAAAAGTGTTTTCTAGTGCTAAACCTTTCATCCAAATTCTAAATCTTTGCCTTTATAAATATTAATAGCCAGTATAAAGGAATATTAGTGGTAAAAAAAGCACTTGTGGGTTTAACTCATCATTTTCTTTAAGTATAATTCTACTTTAAGGGGGGTGATTCCTATGCCTACATATTATTGCTAATAGGTGTCCCTTGTTCCCATTTCAAAAAATTTGATCATGGCTATCACCTTTATACATTGCAATTTATTGTTCTGAAGAAGTTTTGCACTTTGTGTGTACATTCTAAATACTGTCCGTACCTAAATAGGAAAACAATAACATTCTAAAATGTATTAGGAAGAGAAACATTGCAAAGTTATAGTAAAGATTAGTATATAGAAAAGGGAAGAACATTTTTTTTTATAAAGCCCCTGAATATGGTCGGATTTTTTGTTTACAAACTTTTTTTTATTACAAAATTGCAAAAAGGTGGTACAAAGAGAATAACACATTGCAATATCAGTATAGCATTGTTGTCTAAAATGATGTCTGAAATTGTAAAACAGGGCAACGGCTGTACATTATTAGACATTTTAAAAAGAGACAATGAAAAAAGGGATCAATGGTGTCAATGATATCTATGTTATAGAGTGGAGAATAAAAGAACATCAATATCAACATGAGAGTGAAGATGGAGTTCTGAGTAGTTTATGAGGAAACTTCAAAAATTGTGTGATGATCGAACCAAGTAGACCATTTCTTCCCATAATAGAGCATAGTATGATAAAGGGTATAAAACATTTTTTTTCTACCTTGCTTATATTCATCGTTTGATTTGGGATAGAGGCATAGATTGAGTTTTCCCAGTGTAGGGCGATTACCCAATGGATGGCAACACAAAGTAGCTTGGTGACCTCTGTGATTGGAGAAATTAATAAACATTGAGATGGGGTAAGAGAGAGCAGAGCACCTGCTATTTTGGAGGCAAAGTTCTCCAGCTTTTTTCCAAATCGGAGTCACCTGTGAGCATTGCCAGAAGAGATTAAAGAAATGTACCAGGTGAGTGACAACCTCTAAAACATAGCAGTGATACTGTGGGAAGAATAGAGTGGATTTTAAATGGCGTCTGATATCATTGTATAGAGTTCAAGAGCTGTTTTGCCCTGTACACACGGTGGAACATTCCGACCATAAAATCCATATGATTTTTTCTGACGGATTTTGTCCGAAACTTGTGTTGCATACACACGGTCGCACAAAGTTGTCGGAAAATCAGATCGTTCTGAACAAGGTGACGTCAAACACGTACGTCGGGACTATAAATGGGCCAGTAGCTAATAGCTTTCGTCTCTTAGTTTATTCTGAGCATGCATGGCACTTTGTCCGTCGGAATTGTCTACACACAATCGGAATTTATGCGATCGGATTTTGTTGTCAGAAAATTTTAGATCCTGCTCTCAAACTTTGTGCTTCGGAAATTCCGATGGAAAAAGTCAGATAGAGCCCACACACGATCAAATTTTCCGACAACATAATCCGATCAGACTTTTTCCATCGAAATGTCCAACCGTTTGTACCAGGCATATCTCTGATATTAAGAGACCTTGTATATTTCTTTGGGTTGTCTATACAGTCATTCCAGTTAAAGATACCATGCTTCAGTGAGCATTCAGTTTCCCATTTCACTCTGTAAGGAAGGGGATTTGATTGTTTTGTAAAGTATAGATTTCAGAAATGAGACCTTTGCCTCTAGGATTATGCAAGCAAATATGCTCATACAGAGATGGTCTTAACATTGTGTCTATCTTAAACTGAGACATAAAGAAATATTTAATCTGTAAATAATGAAATATCTCTTTGTTTGCGGCAAGATATTTAGCTTGCAGGGACTGCAAGGAGATAAACTCAGAGTTCTCCACCAGTTTGTGTAAAGAGAAGACATTCAAATTTATTCACAAAGCATAATCTGAAAGGTTAGTGAGGCCTGGAAGGAAGGCTGGGTCTCCCAGGAAGGCTGCTAGTGGTGGGTAATGAAAATTTGGTTTTATAGTTTTTCCACAGGTGGAATGAATGTGCCACTAGGGATTTTAAAGGCTGTAAATTGGAGAGAGAGAGACCCTTAGACCATAGTAGGCCTGGTACGAAATGTAGGAGAGATGGAATCTGCTTCACAAATTACACAGGGTACCTTGGAATTGCTTATGTGCCACTGTGACAATTGTGTAAACCTGGAGGCTAAATAATAGTGCCATAAATTTGGGGCTCCTAAGCCTCCGCTGGAGGCGGAAGAGTATAGCGCACATTTAGAAAATCTAGGAGGGGAATCGGCCCATATGAAGTTATTTAAGTCCTGTTGAAAGGTGAATATGCAATTTTAATAGGGAGAGCTCTAAAAAGATAAAGTAATTTTGGTAAGATTGTCATATTCGCTGTGATCACTCTGCCTAGAAATTAAATATGGCAGGACTTCCATATTTTAAGTGCTTGAGTTTGGTGATCATGGGGGATAGTTTATGCGAAATAGCATATGTAGGTTGGCTGTGAGGTGAGTCCCAAGGTATGATATGGAAATTTGAGACCATTGGGATATGGTGGGATTTTAATGGCAGTAGACCATATAAGGTTAAAATATATAAAGTTTATTACAAAAGTGAATTTCTAAAAAAAAAAAACAACCAGACATTTTAATTAAAGCCACAATCTGTTTGTCAATAAATAGGTATTACACCAACTACCCTATTACAGACTTATATCCAGTTGTGCATTTAAGCAGTATGTATTATGTCAAAATCTCACAGAACTCTGCACATTCCTTGGACCTTGTTCCACTTTGTCAGGAGCGTATTAACACATATATATATATATATATATATATATATATACTATTCACTGGACAGGATCAGGTGTGGGGAGAGACAGACCAATAGGGGGCAGACAAGTGAGCACCCAAGCTGGAAGGATGGGACAGGGAGATCCACACAGAAATATAGTATAGTATATGAAGACCTCTATAAAGAGTTTTATGATAAATGTTGTATACATAAAAGGATATCTGGTGCATTATGGCGTGTGCCTCAGACAGCCTCTTTACAATGGTCCACTAATGTGTCATTAAATCTATGGCCATCAGTAGTGTTTGAACAAGCATCTATCTTTGACCTACACAATGTAGTCTGTGTGGACTACCGCAGCAGCTGTAAAGAGACTGTCTGTGGCACATGCCATAATGTGCCAGATATAACTGACATTGACTTCTGATCTTTTACCACAATTAATAAACTCTCAGTAGACTGGTTACAAACATGTGTCTCTTTCATATGTTGCACTGTTTTTGTACTAGTCAAGGGACCCATAAGGATACCATGTATGTTAGAGAGCTGTCTTTAAGAGATCATACTCGATTACACTTACCCTTCAGTCCAGCACTCCACCCACACTTGAGCGGAAAGAGCATTTGTGAGGCCAGGTGCTGATGTTGGATGAAGACCTGGCTTACAATCTGAGTTCCAGTTCATCCCAAAAGGAGTTCAGTAAGGTTGAGATCAAGGCCCTATGCAGGACACTCCTCCAACTCATATAGCCATGTCTTTATAGAACTGGCACTGGGAGCATACTCATGCTGGGGCAAAAAATAATTGTCCCCAAACTATTATCACAGGGTTGGAAGCACATAACTGTCTAAAATATCTTTGTATGGTGTAGTATTAACAGTATAAGGTAGAAAGTCAGTAATCCAATGTTTGTTAACCCCCCTGGCGGTATGATTATTTCGGATTTTAGGTGCTAAAAGCTGTACAATTATTTTACATGAAAATTTGGCGTTTTATATTGTAGTCCTGTAATTCTTAGGAATAACTCACTTAAATCTGTCCAAACCAGAGTCTAGCAGACATCCCGGGTATGATAAAGTTTGAAAAATGAAATCATAAATTATAATATAATAAATAACTATAAATAATTATACCAAATAATAATATAACAATAATAAAAATTATTCAATAATGTAATCAAATCAAAAACACTGAAATTTGCTCAGTTGCAGAATTGTCACTGTCATTACTTTTCAATATTTGATGACGGATCTCCCCACAAATCGCTTTCACTCAATTCTGCGAGTGATTTCAATTTATTATCGCTGTTTTCTAGCTGGTCTAAAATCATTTTTGATGTAAAGTGACAGTTTTGGTTGCTATGGACAATCTCCAGTTTCCAGGCATAAAGAACAGTTTTTATAATATAAAACTGCATGCAGGGCACTGGGCAGACCACTAGGGACAAAGGGGATGTGAAATTATTACATACAGCAATGTAATCTGTAAGATTACATTGAACTGTATGTAATGTGTGTGTTTTACTTTTTGAATTTGGCACCGATCTCCGTTCCCTGTGAGCATTGCTGACCGGCCAGGCTGTGTGCTCAGATAGGGGTCTGTTATGGATTTTGGGGGGACCCTATGCCATTTTTTCAGCGTAGGGGCTTCCCCTTAAAATGCATACTGGACCTAAGGGCCAAGTATGCCCCTGGAGGGGAACCCATGCCAGCTATATTAGAAAGTTGACACTTCGACGCTTCTTTCTCGTGCTCGCTGCAATAGGAAAATGTGCCACTTTCCTATTGCAGCCAGCGCAAGATGTACAGTACCCTGTCGCCGAGAACCAGCATGATGAGATCGCGCTGGAAACACAATATCGCGGTCAGGTACTCTAAGTGCCTCATCATCAGTGCCTATCAGTGCCACCAATCCATAGTGTGTGTCAGTGCTGCCTCATCAGTGAAGGAGAAAACATACTTATTTACAAAGTTTTGTAACAGAAACAAAAAAAATACTTTTTTTTTTCAAAATTTTTGGTCTTTTTTTTATTTGTAGTGCAAAAAATAAAAACCCCAGTGGTGATCAAATACCACCAAAAGAAAGCTCTATATGTGGAGAAAAAAAAATATTTTGTTTGGGTACAGTGTTGCATGACCACGCAATTTTCATTCAAAATGCAACAGGGCTGAAATCTGAAAATTGGACTGGGTAGGAAGGGGGTGAAAGTGCCCTGTATTGAAGTGGTTTAAACCCTTCTGGATTGCATTTTTGAGAGGAGATTTCTGGCAGAATAAAATGCTAAACATATGTACAAAACGCTCTATATGCTCTGTATATTTTTTTCTGCCAAAAGAACTGGCTTTTTTTAAGCCCTGTGTGCATGGACCCTAAGCTTGTTCTGTGTGAATGGGGCAAAATGAAAACCAAACTCCAAGAATTCAGCTATTTTTTTCAAAAAGTGCAGGCATACTATGAATGAAATAGAAGGTGCATGGCACCTCCTGGAGTTATCGCTATTATTTCATCTGACAGGTTTATGGAGCTCTCTCAAAAGACAACTATCACTATACTTCAGGGAGCTCTGATGATGATCCTTCTGAGCTATGCATCTTGCACAGAAGAGTGGCAGCTGCAATATAAAACCCTTTTGTCCTCTTGCCCAATCACAAAAGCTTTTGTAATCTGTGAATGCATTCACAGAATGCAAAGGCTTTTGTGAATGCATTCACAGAATACAAAGGCTTCTGTGAATTGGCAGCAGAACGAAGGGGCAGGCAGAACTTCTGCGTGTGCTTTTCTCCTTTTAAAGCTGAATGTCTTCTCCGGAACTGCCGTAGACCTGTAATATGTATATAATAAAGATAAGTCCAGGAGGTGCCAATTTGCTTAAGGAAAACTGTATAAAATGAGGCTTAATGCCAAGCAAACTAAAAATACTCAAACAATCTGTACACAATGAGGTGAGACATTATGCCACAAATACTAAAGTCCAGGAGGTGGCATGCATCTCATTGGACTTAACTCATACTTTGCATATTTTACAAAGTCGTTGAATTCCTCAGATTCAGCTTTAAACGTTCTCAGGCTGTTCTCTGCAGATGTGTGAATGGGGAAAATACCGCATTGAGACTGCTGAATGGAGCTGAGGAGAGTACCATTTTCCTATGATACTTGGTGCTATCTAGGGGGGCCGTAATGGGGTATTTTTCCAATTCCCACATTTGATCTGCAGAGAATAGCCTGGGG
Organism: Lithobates pipiens; assembly: GCF_037356315.1. Lineage (NCBI taxonomy): Eukaryota > Metazoa > Chordata > Amphibia > Anura > Ranidae > Lithobates > Lithobates pipiens. The sequence goes on along the minus strand of NW_027507755.1, from coordinate 422,864 downwards.
ATATTTGATTTTGCCCAATTCACACAGAACAAATTTACATGCAGTTTCACTGGATAACAGCTATGCATTTTTTTTTTTTTTTAATATAAATTCAGCCCTAAGTACAAATAGTTTAGTAAAATACCGTTCAAAATGTTTTGAGTCTAAATCTATTATGCCCGAAAATGTGCGATGAAAACTCTGCAATGGCAATTTATCATGTAAAACGAATGATCCGTGTCTGTACTTAGCCAAAGTGATAACATTTTCTACATGATGCTTTTTATATATAAAGTTCAAGTCTAACATTTGCCCAGCACAGTACTGTACAGTTACACAAGTCGGCAGACTTTTATTAACACCGATGACTCCAAAGCCGTTTCGCTTGTGTCTCAGTGGATATTCAGCAAACCTGGAAGTACACCAAGTGATATAATACCAGCAATGATACTATGGAGGCTGCTGTAAAATATTTGGAAATAATGTATTCCTCCGCGCTATGACAAAACGCTCCGTAGACGGTGGAGAAAAAGTTGTTTTGAATGTAATAAATGAGCAGGTGGCTTAGAAAAGCATGTTGACGGAGCATAGTGGATTCACACTGAGGCTAACAACGCTTTTTATTGATAATCTTCCGCCATCTGTTCTGCTGATTTATTCATGCTACCAAAAAGGCAGGTGAGATGAGAGAATGCAAATAGAAGTAAGATCTGAATCAGCCTGTGATTGCAGAAAAGATCAGTGCTAGAGAAACTCTTCAGTGATATTAAAAAAAAAAACTTTTACTGGAATATTACCATCAGCATTCTGACATGTCCCCCCTCTTCCTGCCTCTATGTGTTAATGGGATTTAACAAGTCAAGGACTGATTTGTACTGACGCATGGGGGGAGTTTCACTGTAGAAAAAAAAAATGTGGGTAAAGATCCATATGTTCTCTAATTTCCTCGAAAACAATTGGTTGAAAGTAAAGCGCTTTGAAATCATTAGAATCAGCAAGCTAACTAATTTATAATGACAGTGGATGCTGCTATCGGCTCTATGCAGGACATCAGAATTGGTACTCTACATCACAATTTTTATATAAGAACTCCTTCAATCATATGCATTGGGGTATGCATATTACCATAACTTATGACACTTTGTTCTTTGTGGTGCCATTAATTCAAAATGGCACCCCAACATGCAAGTACAGTAGGTGCCCGTTGGCCACGACCACCATATACATGTGTTGTGTTGTGGTGTATAGCATTAAAAAAAAATAGTTTTGGTCCATTACTTTGCAATATCAGCCCATTCAAGCTCAATGGAACAAGTGTTATCACATCACATAATAATGCATGGCACTTTGTGAAGTGCCATTTATTTAGAATGGCACCCCAATGCACAAGTATAGTAGGTGCCAACTTGCATAGTGCAACACAATTTGGGTTGTGGTTAGACATGTGCAATTCATTTCATTACAAATTTGTTTTCGGATGAAACTCAGCATATTTGTTCATTTGGAAGCATCCAAATGAACGAAAGACTCTTTTGACGAATGCATACAAAAAGGAATTATCAGAAAGAACGAAAATTCAAAAGAGAAAAAAACCTGAAAGAACGAAAACCCGAAAGAACAAAAACCCGAAAGAACAAAAACCCGAAAGAACAAAAATCCGAAAGAAGAAAAATATAAAAATACAAAAATCCGAAAGAAAGAAAATACAAAAATACAAAAACTCGAAAAGAAGGAAAAACGATTCAACCTACGAGTTTAATAAATCATGAAGGAAAAATGATTCAACCTACGAGTTTAACTGAACGATTACAGTCCTTTAATTTTGTTTTTCATATTTTTTATTATAATGAAATCATTAACTATTATTATGGTTTTTATTATTATTATTATTAGTATTTATTATTATTATAAACTATTAAATTATAGGTAAAATAGCGGAAGTCGGTAATTCTTCTATTCAGGTCTCAGCACCATAGCAGCTAATTTGGGATAGATTAGATTTACATTTTTATTGGAATTTCCTTTCAAATTTGGCTAAAGTAACTGTTAGCGAACTTAACGAATATGAATGCATCCGAAGTTACGAATTATCTGAAGTAAAGAATGCTGCATCTAAATGAATAGCATGGAACAAATATGAATGCATCCAAAGTAAAGAATGCCGCATCTAAACTAATGGAACGGAATGATTTTAAATTCATCCGAAGTAACGAATGTCGATCATAACGAATGATCTGATAAATGAAATAAAATAAAAAAACATGAATGAAATGAAAACAAAACTAAACACATTTTTTTTTTAGTAGTGCACATGTCTAGTTGTGGTCTATTGCATTAAATGCTAACTCCACTTTCATTGGGGAAAAAATAGAAAATAAAAAAAATTAATTCATTTTGTAATTGAATGTTACTAAAAATTACATTTCCTTTTCAATCTGCAGCTACTGTAATTTTCTGTAAAATGCAATGCAATATGGCTACCTGGAGGTGTTCTGTACACAGAATGTGTAAAGAACGCCCCCCACCCCCAGAAACATACTTTCCTGCTTGCATGATGGGCTCACCGATTTCCCCAGAAGTCTGCACTGAGATACAAGTCAGATTTTTGGCATCCTCTGCAACAAAAATTTCATTTTTGGTGAGATTCTCCCAACAGGAAATTACATCTAAAGGGATGCAGACCCTGCAATTTTCCTCATGGTTGATAATTATGAAACCACTCCCATTAGATTCACTTAGCACAGGAGCACAGAGGAGCAAACAGGGATTTCTTCAGAATAAAAGGTAGGACTTTGCATCAGTTTGTTTAAATCCCTGCAATGTACATAGATCACCCAGAGGGGAATGTTTTTTTTCTCAACAAAAGTGGAGCTACATTTTATTTAACCACTTCAATACCGGCACTTATACACCTTCCTACCCAGACCAGTTGTCAGCTTTCAGTGCTGTTGCACTTTAAATGACAATTGTGTGGTCATGCTACACTGTACCCAGACTAAATTATTATCATTTTGTTCCAACAAAGAGAGCTTTCTTTTGGTGGTATTTGATCACCTCTGCGGTTTTTATTTTTTGCTAAACGAATAAAAAAAAGACTGAAAATTTAGAAAAATAACTTTTTTTTTGTTTCTGTTACAAAACTTTGTAAATATGTTTTCTCCTTCACTGATGGGCACTGATGGGGCTGCACTGACGGGCACTGATAAGGCAGCACTGGTGGGCACCAATGAGGTGGCACCAATGAGGTGGCACTGATTGACACTGATGAAGGGCACTAATATGCAGCACTGATGGGTACACATAGGTGGCACTAACTGACACTGAAAGGCAAAACTGATGGGCACTGATAGCCGGCACTGATGTACATTAATGGATGATACTAATGGATGCCAATCAGTGCCAAACAATAATGCCTGCCAATCAATGATGCCCATTGTAGGCACTGATTGGCATACCTGGTGGTGACTAATGGTGGCTTCCCTGGTGGTCTTGGTGGCATCTCTGGAAGTCCAGTGTGGGCATTCTTGGGGGGGGGGGGATGTGCTGACAATCAATCAGCGCAGACCCCGCCCCCTGTAAGGAGAGCAACCAATCGGCTCTCCTCTACTCGCATCTGATAGACATGAGTGAGAAAAAGCCAATCAATGGCTCTTCCTGTTTACATTGTGATCAGCCATGATTAGACACGGCTGATCACGTGGTAAAGAGTCTATGTCAGAGACTTTTTTCCTAATTCGTAGTGGTGACACAGACTGACACACCACATAAATGATCGCCGTGATGCTCAACCCCCAGGTGCGTGCAGCGGCTTGATATCTTGGCGACGTCATATGACATCCGGTCAGGATATCGCCAACCACTTTGCAAAATGTCATATTGCTATATGGTGGGCGGCAAGTGATTAAAGACTGGGGGTTCATTTTTTTGGTCTCTTGCCAAAATGAATGGGCTGCCTGTTGCTCATTCTTATAAAGCATGGTCCAGTTTGCTCCAACAGGGGAAAAATGCCTTCCTGATTACCCTAAAGCAATTGGGTGTCCCCTGGATCAACAATTTACAATATTATTACTTAACGTTTTTTATATCCAGTTATATTCTATACATGTAACAAGATAACATGGTAACAGTGCTGAAACAAAGTTAGGAGACAGTGCTGTTACACTATAATAGGAAGTGCCTGAACAAGGACCTCCATGGCAGCATCACCAGGTATTATCTTAATAAAAGACTCATATTTAAACATATGTTTAATTACTTTTGAAGTTCAAAATAAAATGCAATCTAATGATAGAAGCTGAACTACATTGCATGAAACCAGAGATAGGATTAGCTAGAAATTATGGAAACAGATTTGATGTGTCTGACATTGAGTCAGTTGAAATGCACAAGCAGAATCTTTGTACTAGGGGTGATATTTCTTTATCTAAAAGTTAAATTCTTTTAATTTTTGGAAAAATTCTATCATACCAAGCAAATTAGAATCTATTGCATTGCCTAGCAATTTTTGTTGTTAGCACGTACGGCAGATGTAGACAGTAATGAGTCAAGGGGGGTCAAGCACGGATAGGCTTCCATAGAAATGATGGGTAATCATTGAATAATAATTTACTATTTCAAAACAGCAAGTGCTTGAGAAAAGTGGGGGCAAGTGAAAGTGACAGTTGTTAATTTGTTTACATTGATAGAGACAGTTAATTTGTGATATATGGCCACCTGTAGCAAAAGCAACTAATTGGGACAACATGTGTTAGCACAGTCCTACAGCAAGGTATACTCACCTATTCATGTTGCTGTGTATCATTATGCAGTCACTTGCTCCTGCGTAACAGTATTCTGGCCATTGCCACTCAGGCCCAAGCACTGTCAAATGGGAGAGGTCACATGATTCCCCATACTAAGAATCCCTGCTTATTTATAGCAATTGTGGAAGCCTCCAAAGCAGTAGGAAGGTGTCAGCATTAATAATTGTGTACGCTTGCCTGGGGGGGGGGGGGGGGGGGGTAGCCTATCAGGAGGCATTGTCACTTCACCCAGAAATGAGCAAAGTGACAGTGTTTAGTAGCCTAGTTATGGCCATAGCAGCCCACACAGTTTAACTTTGAGGGTGCTGATGAGCACTCGCATAGTTCATTGACACTTCTTACAGCTTTTTAACCCTTTCATGACTAAGCCTATTTTTGGAATTTGGTGTTTACAAGTTAAAAACCAGATTTTTTGCTAGAAAATTACTTGAAACCCCCAAACATTATATATATATTTTTAGCAGAGAATCTAGAGAATAAAACGGCGATTGTTGCAATATTTTATGTCACACGGTATTTGCGCAGTGGTGTTTTAAACGCAACTTTTTGGGAAAAGGGACACTTTCATGAATAAAAAAAAAAAAAAAAGTAAAATTAGCCCAATTTTTTTGCGTAATGTGAAAGATAATGTTACGCCGAGTAAATAGATACCAAACATGTCACACTTTATAATTGCGCGCACTTGTAGATTGACGACAAAGTACGGTACCTAAAAATCTCAATAGGCGACGCTTTAAAAAATTTTTACGGTTACCAGGTTAGCGTTACAGAGGAGGTCTAGTGCTAGAATTATTGCTCTCGCTCTGAAGATCGCGGCGATACCTCACATGTGTGATTTGAACACCGTTTACATACGCGGGCGCGACTTCCGTATGCGTTTTCTTTGCTTCGCGAGCTCGTGGGGACGGCGGGCGCTTTAAAAAAAAATGTTTTTAGTTATTTTATTTATTTTAAAATGACTAAATTGTTTAAAAAAAAAAAAAAAATTGATCACTTTTATTGCTGTCACAAGGAATGTAAACATCCCTTGTGACAGTAATAGGTGGTGACAGGTCCTCTTTATGGAGGGATCGGGGGTCTAAAAGACCCCCCACCCCTCCTTTACACTTCAATGTATTCAGATCGCCGAAAACGGCGATTCTGAATACCGGATATTTTTTTTAAACTGGCGCCATTGGCAGCCGAGTAAACGGGAAGTGACGCCATGACGTCGCTTCCGTGTTTACGATGAGGAGACTAGAACGAAGCCGATTACGGCTTTGTTCCAGTTCCTCCGCAGCAGCCGGAGGTGTCGGATCACTGATCGGTGCTCCCGATCGAGCGGGAGCACCGGTAACAGCGGCGAGAGGCGGCGGGAGGGGGGGACGTCCCCTCCCGCTCCTCCGGCATAACAGCCGAGCGGCTTTTAGCCGCATCGGTTGTTATGCCTGGATAGCCAATCGCCCGCTGCAAAAAACAGTACCGGGATGATGCCTGCAGGTGCGGGCATCATCACGGTATACCCCCCGGAAGCCGAGTACGCACATCTGCGTACACTCGGCGGGAAAGGGTTAATAGAAAGCCCTACAGAGGTACAGACAGAAAGCTGTAGGCAGTGTCTGCAGGATGCCTACACTGCACTCGCAATCTGCTGATCATGGGTGCAATACTCTGCAAGCTCCTAAAGAAAAAAAAATACTCAGATCAGTTGATGCTGAAAAGGCTGGTGAGCTACTGAGCAGCTAGCTGGAGAATTAAGGTTAAACGTTAATTCCCTGCATTACTACTGCATTGGGTGGCACAGTGGTGTAGTGGTTAGCACTCTCACCTAGCAGTAAAAAGTGGTCGCTGATTCGAATCCCAACCACGACACTACCTGCCTGGAGTTTGCATGTTCTCCCTGTGCTTGCGTGGGTTTCCTCCAGATACTCCGGTTTCTTCTCACACTCCAAAGACATGCAGGTAAGTTAATTGGCTTCTGTCTAAAATAGGCCCTAATATATGAATAGGGACCTTGGATTGTGGGCTCCTTGAGGGTAGGGACTGATGTGAGTGTATAATGTACAGGGATAGGGACAATTGTAGACATTCACTCAGGTTGAACTGGATGGACTGGTGTCTTTCTTCAACCTTACTGACGATGCAACTACTCTTCTCTAGCAACTTCTATCCTCAGCTCTGGTCCTTCGTAGTGTACTGACTATGGTAACAACTCTCCTGCTGCCTCTTTTTTAGATTTTTTTTATGCCAATTGACATTGCCAGGTGTCACATGGCGAGAGGTTGCTTTAAAGCCCCATCAAAACTTTGCAATGGGGGCCACATAAATTGTAGTTATGCCCCTAAAAGTGTCTTCTGAAATATGACAGATAGGTTAAAAAAAGGACTAGCAAACAAACCACCTGCTATTTTATAAATATGCCCTAGGGCATTTTGGGGGCCAGCAAAGTAGACAACCTCCACCTTCACACAATAAGCGACCTTCATTCCAGAGAATAAACACAGCGTTCTGTGCAGCTGAGTTAAATATATTGAATGCATTGTACCTACTGTGACCAATTTTGCTTTGTAAAAGTCACCTATGCACAAAACTAGCTTCATATTAGCCTCGGTGACCCTGCGCCTTTCAGGCTCTAGAAGAATGTTTCAGCTGTCATTGCCATTTGTTCTCCGCACAAGGCTGCACTTATCATACAAATCTGATGTTCCTGGCATATTTATTTTATTTTGTTCCTCTTCTTAGAAAGCTCAGCATGGTAACACTGTGAGATAACAGAAAGGTTATCTTATTGTAAAAATATTGGTATGTGTTATATACACGTGGAATGAAAAGTTAAAAAATACGTTCATATTGTGTGCCCTGTGGCTGACCCAGTTTTGTATATTTTATATGTGTGGAGCATTGTTAAGAAAATCCTTTAACGGGAGGAAGAGGATCAAAATATACCACCTAGAGTAGCCTTTCTTAACCTTTCCAACACAGAGGAACCCTTGAAATAACTTTCTGGTCTCAGGGAACCCCTGCTAAAAATGACTATATCTACAACTCACGATACATTAAAGGGATTGTAAAGGGAATTTTTTTATTTATTTAAAATAACAAACATGTTATACTTACCTCCACTGTGCAGCTCGTTTTGCACAGAGTGGCCCCGAACCTGCTCTTCTGGGGTCCCTCGGCGGCTGTCTCTGCTTCCTCCCGCAGGTACTTCTCACGTTCATGCGAGCTCCCTCACATGGTGAGAAGCATCTGCGGGCGCGCTCCCATGATACAGCCGGTGGCTATAGCCGCTCGATGTATCACACGGCCCCGCCCCCCGGCGCTCCGCGTCAGTGGATGTGATTGACAGCAGCGCGAGCCAATGGCTGCGCTACTTTCCATCCATCCATTACAGCCAATCAGCGGCCAGGCTGAACGGTGGAAATGACGTCGGGGGACGAGCGTGGGACATTCGGGGGGTCAGGTAAGTAAAACAGGGGGGCTGGGGGCGCCGGGACTGTCAGATGTTTTTTCATCTTAATGCATAGAATGCATTAAGGTGAAAAAACATTTACCTTTACAACCCCTTTAATGTGATGTTCAGTGGGAAGCATGCTCCTTACACTTGTGGTCATTGGGTAGAATTACCCCCTTACAGATGGCTAAAACCATCTGTGGTGTTAGTGGGAACTTATCTGAGAGGAAGAAAGACATGCAGGTAGGTTAATTGGCTTCTGTCCAAAATTGGCCCTAGTATATGAATGGGGACCTTAGATTGTGGGCTCATTGATGCTAGGGACCAATGTGAGTGTGCAATGTACAGGGATAAGGGTAGACACTCACTCAGGTTGAACTGGATGGACTAGTGTCTTTATTCAACCTTACTAACCATGAAACTATGAAACTATGAAATTGCTCAAGGAACCCCTGGTAACCTCTGGAGGAACCCTAGTTGAGAAACCCTGACCTAGAGGTACAGATACCTGCTGCATTTTCCCAAACCTTCCTGGCGTGGTTGAATACCAGACTATTTTGACAGGCAAATCTCAAAACTCCTTGTTGTTTCAGAGCTTGCTACTAAGTCCAAATCCACACATTCATATCGGTCCATCATTATGATGGACAGCATCATTGGCCAATAGGAGTGTACAGGAGGTAGGCAGGGATGGACAATGTTTAGCCCTCATAAGAAAGTGTCAAACTTTGCCTGTAAAAATTGACTGAGATTCCTGACCAGGAAGGGAAGGCAAAGAAAAAAGCCCCACAGAAGTGGGTGGGCACCTGTTGTCATGTACCTGTATGAGGAGCTCAAGATCATGGGGGTGGCCTCTTTCACAGTTCCCGTAAAACATCACTGGAAGTTAAAACAAGGACTACTAGGGCAATGGAAAGGCACAAGTGGCAGGAATCTGGGATCATGAACTTAGGAGCACTGGTGTCAGGTAAGCAAAAGCCAGTGATGAGGGCAACCCAAAATCACTCAAACCAATAGAGAGCAGACCCGTCACCCGGGTCACAAGCTGCTTTGGTAACAGTCAGTCAGAGAGGAAGGCAGCACCAAATCATGAGAAGGTACAAGCAGGTTCAAGGTCAGAGATGAGCAGAGGTTGGTAACATGCAGACAAGTTAAAGAACTGATAGGCAAAACCTTGGTCAAGAGTCCAAGCTGAGATTGGATCCAATGGTAGGTAAGCAGACATAAACAGGCCAGGATAATCTTGAGGCACGTCAGACAAAAGCTGGGTGAATAACAGAGGCAAGCAGGATTCAAGATCAAGGATAACAGAGATACAAGCTGAAGGACCATCCAGCAATGATTCCGTTCAGGCCTCAGGTTTAAATAGTCCACTAGGTGCCAGCATCTGTGGTGGGCATGCCTGTGTTTCCATTCTGCGTGCACAATCTCTTTTTTGGCTGACATGAGGTCCCCGGCAACTGTTTACAATATACTGTAGCAATACAACACTCAGTCTGCATTAAAAAGTAAACTCACAGATGCTATCATGGCCATAACTTTGTTTGCATGCCACTACTGCCAGCAACACAGCAGTTACGTAAGTGGCAGTAAAAGGGTGACAGCTAAACTCCGAATAGATATTAGAAAAAAACATTTCATTTATTGAAAAAAAGTTGTATTGTGTGTTTCTTCTCCTTCACTGTCCAATCACAGGCTGGGGGAAAAGAGGTGAACTAGCTGTGCTGCTTAAAGAAGAAGTACAGACAAAATTTGTTTTGCTGTACAACCAACTCCTGTGGATTACAGGAGTGCAGTTCATGAGGAACTCCTGTGACCTGTTTTCCTCTGTCAGCTAGCGTCACAGAGCCTGTCCAGGCTGTGGAAAGATTGCGACAATATGGTCGGGATCCACCCACAACCCTGGACTAGAACCTGGCTCATCCTCTCAGCCGCTCCCACCCCCTCCACAGCTCAGCGGTCCAGTGAGCGTGCATGGGGGGGGGGGGTGGAGTTCTGTTCACAGCACTCTCACAGCGCTCTGAGAACCTGAGTGATCAGCAGTGTTTGATCACTCAGTTCTCAGTCTTATAGCCAGAGGGGGACAAATGCAGCATCAGAATAAATCACATACTTCTCTTTTAACTCTTTTAACTCCAGCAGAGAAAAGTTAGGTCCCTAGGATGATTGTGTTTTGCTGAAGGGGTATGTAAATCCCAGAGCTGGAATAGACATACATACAAATTCTTTGTCTGAATCTCCCCTATATATATTGTTACGCATTTTTATGCATTTCAGCGTTAACTCTTTAAACTTTAAATCCAAGTAGCTCTGTGAAGTGTTATTGTGCACAGCTTATTGCATTAGAGTGTGCACCCCCAAAGCCACGCTGAATGGTGGTTGTGACCGAATTGTGTTCACAGTGGGAGGGTCTCAAAGAGGCGTGCTTAAAAATAACAAAAGTCTTCCTGTACCCATAAAAGTTGGAAGGTATGCACACAGAGTGATTGGGGTGTGCCCAGGCACACCCGGTACATCCCGTACACACTCCTATGATTGGGACCATTTGGGTTCACTTTCTATCTCAGTGATCATTTGGACAGTAAGTGAGTTCAATTTAACCAAAATGAATGTAGACGGCTTTAAAACATTTGACATAGCTTCTCCTTCACTTAATCCACAAAGAAAGAGAAAAGTTTAGCCTGAAGTACTAGTATGAACACATGAAAAGCATTTGTGATTTACAGGGCCAAGTCTCACTTTAAATTACCAGTATGAAGCTTCTGAGGAGCAATAAACTATATTTTCGCCTTTCCTCATTCTATTATCTTCTGTGCCACAGACCTGAATGAATATCTGTCAGGTTAAATGTTCCTTGAATCCATAAGATTTTGTTATATAATCACAGTTCTGGTGGATGGAGGAGAGTTTTTTTTTTTGCATCCCAACAGAGAAGTGTCCTATAAAAAATTCATAAGGAAACAAGCAGTTAGGCAGAAGAAGCCATTGGCACATAGAAGTGTGTGCTAGACGTCCGGGTGGTGTGATGCTGCTGGCTGGGAAGTAGGAACATGATTCAGGACTTTTTTTTTATAATGTAGAGGAACAAAAAAAAAAAAAAATCTGTGCTTCTGTATGCCAAAAGCGATAGAGTCTATATCTGTATTTACAAAGCTGCTTGGTATGGTGTCATATGGACCTTCATTCTTCTTTGGTCAGTATTATTAAGCCTTTTTTTGGCTGCTGAAGCTATTTTTTAATTGTTTGTACAAATGTTAAGAAAATGTGCAACCTTGACCTGAAGATTGCCTAACGCCCCTATATTTTCTGAAAGCAGAGACCCTGGAGAGTAAAATGTTGGTAGTTGTAATGTGTTATGTCACACAATATTAGCTTACTTTTTTTTTCATATTCCCAGTAAAAAATTCACGAACATTAAAGTAATTATACAGGCTATTATTTTTGTGTGTTATACTGTACTTACCTGCTCTGTTGCGGTAGATTTGCACAGAGCAGCCCACATCCTCCTCTTCTTGGGTCCCTCTTCTGTGATCCTGGCCCCTCCTCCCTGTTCAGTGCCCCCACAGCAAGCAGCTTGCTATGGGGGCATCCGAGCGGAGTCACAGCTGATGAGCTCATCTCTCTATTATTCTGCTCCTTTCTCTTGTCCACATGATTCCTGGTGCTGTTTATCCCCCTACTGGGTCTGGTTTAAATGCCTACTAAGTGCAAACAACACAAATGTCTGCAGGTTGAACATGGAGGAGGTTCAGGACAGAGCAAGGATTAATTATACCCTAATAAGTAGGCACACAGGGATGGAATGTGTAGAGAGAATAGTACATTATGTGGAGAAGACATGGCAGCAGATTCAGGGCTGAAACCTGTTCTTGACAAGAGGACGTTCTATATAAAGAGTAAACCAGGAGTGACAAACAATTGTTTACATTGCACACAATATACAGTTGTGCTCATAAGTTTACATACCCTTCTAGACATTATGATTTCTTGCCCATTTTTCAGAGAATATGAATGATAACACAAAAACATTTCTTTTCCTCATGGTTAGTGTTTTGGCTGAAGTCATTTATTATCAATCAACTGTGTTTACTCTTTTTAAATCATAATCACAACAGAAACTACCCAAAACGACCCTGATCAAAAGTTTACATACCCTGGTGATTTTGGCCGGATAAAATGCACACAAGTTGATACAAAGGGGTTTGATTGGCTATTAAAGGTAACCATCCTCACCTGTGATCTGTTTGCTTGTAAATTGTGTGTGTGTATAAAAGGTCAATGAGTTTCTGGACTCCTGACAGACCCTTGCATCTTTCATCCAGTGCTGCACTGACGTTTCTGGATTCTGAGTCATGGGGAAAGAAAAATAATTGTCAAAGGATCTGTGGGAAAAGGTAGTTGAACAGGGATCTAAATAGATATCCAAGGAACTGAGAATGCCATTCAGCAGTGTTCAAACTCTAATCAAGAAGTGGAAAACTAGGGGTTCTGTTCTGAAACCAAACCACGGTCAGTTAGACCAACTAAAATTTCAGCCACAACTGTCTGGAAAATTGTTTGGGATGCAAAGAAAAACCCACAAATAACTTCAGATGAAATACAGGACTCTCTGAAAACATGTGGCTGTTTCAAGATGCACAATAAGGAGGCACTTGAAGAAAGAGGCGCTGCATGGTTAGGTCGCCAGAAGAAGGCCATTACTAGGAAAATGCCACAAAGTATGCCGCTTACAATATGCCAAACAAGACAAGCCTCAAACCTTCTGGCACAAAGTCATTTGGATTGATGAGACTAAAATTTAGCTTCTTGGCCACAACCATAAACGCTTCATTTGGAGAGGAGTCAACAAGGCCTATGATGAAAGGTACACCATTCCTACTGTGAAACATAGAGGTGGATCGCTGATGTTTTGGGGATATGTGAGCTACAAAGGCACAGGACATTTGGTCAAAATGGATGGCAAGATGAATGTAGTATGTTATTAGAAAATACTCAAAAAACATTTGCATTCATCAGCCAGGAAGCTGCACATGGGACGTATTTTGACATTCCAACATGACAATGATCCAAAACACAAGGCCAAGTCAACCTGTCATTTGCTACAGCAGAATAAAGTGAAGGTTCTGAAGTGGTCATCTCAGTCTCCTGACCTCAATATCATTGAGCCACTCTGGGGAGATCTCAAACGTGCAGTTCATGCAAGACAGCCCAAGGATTTACAGGAACTGGAGGCTTTTTGCCAAGAGGAATGGGCAGCTTTACCATCTGAGAAGATAAAGAGCCTCATCCACAAATATCACAAAATACTTCAAGCTGTCATTGATGTTAAAGGGGACAATACACAGTATTAAGAACTGGGGTATGTAAACTTTTGATCAGGGTAATTTGGGTAGTTTATGTTGTCATTATGGTTTAAAAAGAGTAAACACAGTTGATTGATAATAAATGGCTTCAGCCAAACACTAACCGTGAGTGAAAGAAACGTTTTTGTGTTATCATTCATATTCTCTGAAAAATGGCCAAGAAATCATACATTCTGCCAGGGTATGTAAACTTATGAGCACAAATGTACATACAAAGTACAGAGCTTTATACCATCTCCATGTGACTAGTTCCATGCTGTGATGTCAAAATAAACTTGGTGGATTATGTCAGTTACTGACAGTGTGGCTTATCTGTTGGCTTGTCACATTGATTATATCCAAAACCCCATTCGCTAGAATTTAGAATCCTTAACCAAACAGTAGAATGACAAAAAATCTCCACTGGAAGAAGTTACTAAAATCCTATTGTACCAATAAAAAATAAAAATGTAATATAATACGTTCCACATATATTGTTGATAATAATAATAATAATAATAATAATAATAATAATAATAATAATAATAATAATAATACAACACAATATTAATAAAGATAAGAAGACATACATTTTCCAAATCACCAGCACCAAGCGGTAGGGTACATTGGCCCATATCATTTTATGACTGATGTTGTAATGCTGGGCAGGCATAATGAATTACCTGTATACATTTGTAGGTTTAACATTATATATATATATATATATATATATATATATATATATATATATATATATAGGAGTGTCCCTCCTCTTTTGGGCTCCCCCATTGGCGCTCTCAGCTCCACCTCTTCTGTGTGCCACCATAGCAAGCCTGTAGGCACACTCCTGAGCCGGGCTGTGTGCATCCATAGACACACAACTCAGCTTGGCCCGCTCTGTGCCCCCTCCTCACTGGACATGATTGACATTAGCAGGGGGCAATGTAAGAGGAGCAGGGATAGAGGTCAGTGCTGCTCAAGGTGGGCAGGCAGATATTTGAGGGTGGGGTAGGGTAGGGGGGGATAAGGAATGGGTAGTGGAAGGAATGCAGATAATGCATTAAGGTAAAAAAAACTTAAAAAATAGTACATAATTTAGTCTCCTAGCAGCTTACTATATATATTGTAAAAATATTGCAAAACTGTTTGAAAAGCACATACCATGAGCATACATTTCTTGTTTTAGATAGTAGACATGTTATAGCAAAATCCTATTGCTGGCAGGTTACGGCATTGCTAGCACCGAGCTGTCCATGGTGCTGATATTTTGGCTTCAGGAACTAAACTGGAAATGTTTTCATAGGCATTACATAGCAGTGTATTCCTGTGATTATTTCATTGCCAACTACAGGTTGCTCCTCAAAATGAATATTTCAAATTCCAGTTTAAGTATAAAGGAAATGTAATAATAATAATAAAAAAAATGTGTTGTTTCGGAGAAAGGTGTATTACAATTTTAAACAAATTTGAATGTCCTTCTGCTGAAGAAGCAGTGCTAATAATTTAGTTGTGAATCAGCATTGTGTTGTAGGGGGTTTTGGTTTTTGGCCTTTACAGTATCTCACAAAAGTGAGTACACCCCTCACATTTTTGTAAATATTTTATTTTACCTTTTCCTGTGACAACACTGAAGAAATGACACTTTGCTACAATATAAAGTAATGAGTGTACAGCTTGTATAACAGTGTAAATTTTCTGTCCCCTCAAAATAACTCAACATACAGCCATTAATGTTGAAACTACTGGCAACAAGAGTGAGTTTTTTATTTTTATTTTGGGGGGGGGGGGTTGTGTTAATAATAGGGATTATTGTTAGGGATTTGTGCTAGTAGGGGATATTTGGGGATTGAGGGGAATTTGTGCTGGGGGGGGGGGGGTTGGAGTGGGGGGAGAGGATGTGTACTTGGAGGGGACATTTTAGTGGTAGAGGATTTATGATAGGAAGGGTGATTTTTTTTGGGGGGGGGGGATTTGTGTTGGGGGCATTTGGGGGATGGTGGTGCAACGATTTGTTCTGGGAGGGGGAATTTCAGCAGGTTTGTACTGGGAGGAGGGGGTAATCATGCAGATTAGTGCTCAGGGTTTTTTTTGGGGGGGGGAGGGGTGGGGGGGGTTTGCTGACATATAGTGCTCAAGCATCTTGGGGGGGGGCGCAGTTTGGCATGTTCGCCCTGGGGTCTAGATGACCTTGCCCTGGCACTGGTTTACGTGGATGAATGGCTTATTTATCATGTGACAACTGTGATTGGCAGTCACAGCTATTACAGGATCAGGAGCCCGTCCTTCTGGCACCGCCAGAAGCTATGACTGAGAGCTGTTAGAGGCAGCTTGATCAGTGCACTGGGAGCACATAGTGAGCACGGAGCTGAAGAATGGGGAGATGCTGATATAAACACAGCATTTCCCCGTTCTGTCTAGTGACAGGACAGCGACCATCTGCTCCTTGTCATCGGTAGCAGAAATCAGTGTCATGTCACTGCTAGCCCATCCCCCAGACAGTTAGAAACACTCCCCTAGGACACACTTAACCCATCATCGCCCCCTAGTGGTTAATATCTTCACTGCCAGTGACATTTTTATGCCCTGTACACATGGTCAGATTTTCCGACAGAAATCTGACTTTTTCCGTCGGAAATCCTGACAGAAAAAGTTTGAGAGCTGGATCTAAAATTTTCCGACAACAAAATCCGATCAGACTGTTTCCAATCGTTTGTCGAGAATTCCGACGGACAAAGCACCACACATGCTCAGATTAAATGACGAGACCAAAGCTATTGGCTACTAGCCTCTACATAGTCCTGTCGTACGCAACGAATGTCACCACATTCCGAACAAACTGATTTTCCGACAACTTTGTCCGACCGTGTGTATGCAACACAAGTTTGGCACAAAATCCACTGGAAAAGATGCGATGAATCTTGTTGTTTGAATGTCCGACCGTGTGTACAAGGCATTCCAGTAATCAATGCAATTTTATAGCATTGATCATTGTATTAATGCTAATGGTCCCAAAAATGTGTCAAAATTGTTCGCCATAATGTCGCAGTCACGGTAAAAAACGCTGATCGCCACCATTACTAGTAAAAAAAAAAAAAAAAAGATTAATAAAAATGCCATAAAACTATCCCCTATTCTGTAGACGCTATAACTTTTGCGCAAAACCAATCGCATCTTGCGATTTTTTTTTTACCAAAAATATGTCGAAGAATATGTATCAGCCTAAACTGAGGGAAAAAAAAGTTTAGATATTTTTTGGGGGATATTTATTATAGCAAAAAGTAAAAAATAATGCTTTTTTTTTTAAAAATGGTCGCTCTTTTTTTGTTTATAGCGCAAAAAATAAAAGCCGCAGGGGGGATCAAATACCACCAAAATAAATCTCTATTTGTGGGGTAAAAAGTACGCCAATTTTGTTTGGGTACAACATCGCACGACCGCGCAATTGTTATTTAAAGCGACGCAATGCCGAATCGCAAAAAGTGCTCTGGTCAGGAATGGGGTAAAATCCTTACGGGGCTGAAGTGGTTAAAGCGGAGGTGCACCCTAAAGTGGACCTTCCGCTCATCGGAACCCTCCCCCCCTCCGGCGCCACAATTGGCACCTTTCAAAGGGGAGGGGGTGCAGGTACCTGTGCAGTACAGGTATCTGCACCCACTTCCGGGATAGCTCACCCACTACGCCCCTTTCCGAAAGTCCCCCGCTGCCTGCTGGGAAACACACGGATCCCAGAGGCAGCGGGTCCATCCTTATTGCGCAGCGCGACTCGCGCATGCGCAGTAGGGAACCAGGAAATGAAGCCGAAAGGCTCCACTTCCTGATTCCCATACCCAAGATGGCGGCGGCAGCACCCGAGAGACGATCGAGAGATCGGCTTCGGGTGCCGACATCGCAGGTGCGCTGGACAGGTAAGTGTCACTATTTTAAAAGTCAGCAGCTGCAGTATTTGTAGCTGCTGGCTTTAAAAAAAAAAAAAAAAGTGGAGTCCCGGCGGACTCCCGCTTTAAAGACCACTTTGCTGCTACATAAATGTGGGCAACAACAGGTTAATACAAAACTATATTTAGGTAAAAAAAAAAGATCATTTGGATTTTGACCAGTCCATAGATGACCTCAGGCTCACTGTCCTTCCTGCTCAACATTAGAGTTGACTTATTGATAAGATTGGTGTAATGACAGAATACCTCCTCCTAGGAACACTCCCCCAACACTTTCCAGGAGAATGCCCAAACTTGTTGCTGCAGTAGCAGACATTCCCTTCATCTGGCCTCATAGCACACGGAGTTAACAAAACAGCTTTTTTTTTCCCGTGGTTTACCAATGTAAGCTCGTTAGTTTTAGATGTTTGTATTATTCTACCGCTATTCATCAAAGTTTCTCCTACCTATGGTGCAATCAATGAGAAGTCCAGCTCGGTTGGATCCAAGCCCTGATATCATTACTCACACAGCAAGCTGTTCCCTATTACAATCAATGAGAGGCTGAAAGGTCCTGACAGGCGATATTTTTTCTAATATTGATCAGATGACCAAACTGGTGCCCAGGAGTCTCACCATTGATTTTAAAAAGGGATAGCTGTCAGTTCGGAGGTCAACTTTATACTATTAAATACATCAGGGCTGTAATTAAAGAAAATGTCAGCTTGTCATATTTTAGAAAAATAATGAATAAATCACTTTTTTTTTTTTTTGAGTATTTTCCAACAATTAATAGTTGCTGCAGACACGGAGGAGACAAATATGTAGATAGAGTAAAAATAGTTTTTCTAAACAGAAGGTGAGTAGGAGGTATGTGTTCACCTTTTGTGATCATTAATTGTGGACGAGCTGCTGGTTTTGAAATTGTAGTTTTTTAACTCATAACTTTACTTTGTTAAGTATTTTTACCAGCAGCCACTTACAACCTGTGGCTCTACAGTGGTTTTTAAATACCAAGTCACAATTAAGGTTCAATATACTGTGTAATTAGGCATGCATTATCTGTGATAATTAGGGCTGATTAAGTCAATTATGTAGTTGCTGAAAGTAATGATTATTGTGGAAAATTCATCATATAATGCTATAGTTTTGTGACTCCAGACTTTGCTTTGTCAGATTATCTATTTTCTTTTCTTGATGCTTTTTTACACCAGAGTTTTATTTAGCATATAGGCACTATTAACCTCTTCAACACAGGGCACGTATACACCTTCCTGCCCAGGCCAATTTTCAGCTTTCAGCGCTGTCGTACTTTGAATGACAATTGCGTGGTCATGCTACAAATCTTTTGGTGGTATTTGTTTCTTTTTGTTTCTGTTACAAAACTTTGTAAATAAGTACGTTTTCTCCTTCACTGATGGGGCTGCACTGACGGGCACTGAGGCAGCAATGATGGGCACCAATGAGGTGGCACCAATGAGGTGGCACTGATGAGGTGGCATTGATGGGCACTGATGTTGGGCACTAATATGCGTCGCTGATGGGGTACTGATAGGCGGCACTGATGGGCACTGATAGGTGGCACTGATATGCAGCACTGATGGGTACACATCAGTGGCACTGATGGGCACTGATAGGTGGCACGGATGGGCAAGGATGGGCACTTATAAGTGGCACTGATGTACTGTAATGTATGGTACTGATGGATGCCAATCAATGCCAGACAATAATGCCTGCCAATCAGTGATGCCCATTGTGGGCACTGATTGGCATCCATTGTGGTTTAGGGTGGCATACCTGGTGGTAACATCCCTGGTGGTCCTGGTGGCATCCCTGGTGGTCCAGTGTGGTTATCCTTGGGGAGATTGCGCTGATAATTGATCCGTACAAACCCCCTCTGCCAGAGAAGCAGCTGATTGGCTCTCCTCTACTCACGTCTGAAAGATCAACAGCTCTTCCTGTTTACAATCAGCCGTGTCCAATCAAGGAGGGAAAACATTTTTTTATAGTTATAAAAAAACATTATAAATACTTTTTCCCCCTTTTTATGTGATCACATTCCCTCTGTTCTCAGCTGCATAAGAGGAGAAACAGCAACGTACTGAGCTTCCCAGTGAATGGCTGTGCAGCGGAGGCGTGTCAGGACAAGTCTGATCATTGGAGGAGAGTACGCTGACTTCCCAGCATAGATAGAGAACTGACCATGGTGTGCTCTCCTGCTTGGTGTGGTCAGTTTTAATAGGATAGCAGAGGGACTGACAGGAACACCAGAGATTTCACATAAAGGAAGCAATACAAAGAGGACAGGAGACTTTGTCATACAAGTAAATGGTACAGCAAGGAGGTGGGTAGGGGGTGGAACCAAGGGACAGAGCTCGGAGGTGGGTAAGGGGTGGAACTGAGCTACAGAGCTCAGAAGTGGGAAGGGGGTGGAGACAAGATGACTCGGAAGGGGAGAGTAGCTGCACTTATTCTCTAAGAAAAAAAGCCCTGTGATCTCATATAAAGTTTAAATTATATATAGTAAGATCCAATATTTGGACCCTAAAGTTGTATAGTTTGAGATGCTGTATACTAGTGCTTATCTGCTGAATTCAACTTTATTGCAGAAGCACTGTACCCACATTTGGGCCAATTTTATTTTTATCAGGCAAATGTATCCCAACTGTCTACAAACTGTTTGTTCTCATACCATGACTCTCAGTCTTAGACCACCTTCAGTAGCCCTGCATTGCAGGTTTAATAGATTAGTTGACTGGAGGGATATATTGTTGCTGGGGAGATCTATTATTACTGAGGGGGTCTACTATTGCTGGAGGGCAGTTGTTGCTGGCTGCAGGAGACCTATTTTACTGCCTTTCATTAGCAAATTCCATACAAACTAATTAGCATCAAAATTTATACTCTGTTATGTATTCTCTAAAAGGGGCAGAACTGGGAGGTGGGTAGGGGGACAGGGCTCGGAGGTGGGTAAAGGGTTGAACCGAACTATAGAGCTCAGAAGTGGGAAGGGGGTGGAGACAAGCTACAGAGCTCAGTGGTGGGAAGGGGGTGGAGACAAGCTGCAGAGCTCAGAGGTGGGAAGGGGGTGGAGACAAGCTGCAGAGCTCAGAGGTGGGAAGGGGGCGGAGACAAGCTGCAGAGCACAGAGGTGGGAAGGGGGTGGAGACAAGCTACAGAGCTCAGAGGTGGGAAGGGGGTGGAGACAAGCTACAGAGCTCAGAGGTGGGAAGGGGGTGGAGACAAGCTACAGAGCTCAGAGGTGGGAAGGGGGTGGAGACAAGCTACAGAGCTCAGAGGTGGGAAGGGGGTGGAGACAAGCTACAAAGCTCAGAGGTGGGAAGGGGGTGGAGACAAGCTACAGAGCTCAGAGGTGGGGAGGGGGTGGAGACAAGCTACAGAGCTCAGAGGTGGGAAGGGGGTGGAGACAAGCTGCAGAGCTCAGAGGTGGGAAGGGGGTGGAGACAAGCTGCAGAGCTCAGAGGTGGGAAGGGGGTGGAGACAAGCTACAGAGCTCAGAGGTGGGAAGGGGGTGGAGACAAGCTACAGAGCTCAGAGGTGGGAAGGGGGTGGAGACAAGCTACAGAGCTCAGAGGTGGGAAGGGGGTGGAGACAAGATGACTCAGAGAGAGTAGCTGCACCTATTCTCTAAGAAAAAAAAGCCCTGTGATCTCATATAAGATTCAATTATATATAGTAAGATCCAATATTTGGACCCTAAAGTTGTATCATTTGAGATGCCGTATACTAGTGCTTATCTGCTGAATTCAACTTTATTGCAGAAGCACTGTACCAACATTTGGGCCAATTTTATTTTTATTAGGCAAATTTATCTCAACTGTCCACAAACTGTTTGTTCCCTTACCATGACTCTCAGTCGTAGACCACCTTCAGTAGCCCTGCATTGCAGGTTTAATAGATTAGTACATTTCATTTGGGAAAATATTAGGCTCAACACAACACATTTAACTAAAGTTAATAAAAATGAGAAAAGCTCTGCCAACACAATCTTCTCACGTCTAAGTGTTTATAATATCAAGCTGCACAGATGAGGCCTGGCTCAAAATTCCACATCCACTGCTTTCAAGCGGAATACCAACTAGATATGAAAAAATACCATTCAGTTCAGTTATGTACTCATTAAAAAATCATAAAACTTATTTTTAAATGCAACTGGTGTAAACATCTCTCTGGATTGGATTCTTGTAATGCATAACAACTCTCAGAGATGGAGATAGAGAGTTAGCACTGAACCAGTCAGGACAATTCTGTTTTGCTTGGCGATGTCAGTCTAAGCCCTTGTACACACGGTTGGATATTCCGATGGACAATATCCGATAGGACCGTGTTGTCGGATAATCTGACAGTGTGTGGGCTCCATCGGACTGTTTCCGTCGGAGTATCCGACAGACCAAGTTTTCCAGCTGGGCTATAAAATTTTCCGACAACATGATCCGATCGGACTTTGTCCGATTGTGTGTAGAGAATTCCGATCGGACAAAGTGCCACGCATGCTCAGATCAAATTCCTACACCAAAGCTATTGGCTACTAGTCTGAAGGTTGTCCCATCGTAATGAAATAACATCATCGTGTTCTGCACGATCGGATTTTCTGACAACTTTGTCCGACTGTGTGTATGCAACAGTTTTGGACAAAATCCGTCGGACAAAATCCAATGGATTTGGTTGTCAGAATGTCCGACCGTGTGTACAAGAGCTAACACTTTCAACCTGCTGATCAAAGCCCATTTACAGACAAATTCTGTAACCCCTCTAATCCACATATGCAATAACCTTTGCATTTTCAAGCATCCTATTCATTTTGAACAAGCAGGCAGCACTCAATGTATCTGCAGTTTTTTTGGGCAACACTGGGTATCACAATGTCCATCACATGTGCTGTGCTGATCTTTATATCTGCTATGGGCACCATTCTAAACTGATGTCAGTACAATGGACCTACTGTGTTTCCCTGAAAATAAGACTGGGTCTTATATTAATTTTGGCTACAAAAAAACACACTAGGGCTTATTTTCAGGGGATGTCTTATTTACAGTATGTAGAAAAAAGTTCCTGTGTCCCCTGTCTTCTCACCCCTCTCCACTTGTCAGCTCAGGAGTCAGCATTATGAAATTCTGTAATCCCAAAAATTAACCTTAGTTAACCACTTCAGGCCCGGAAGGATTTACCCCATTAATGACCATGTAATTTTTTGCTATATGACACTGCGTCGCTTTAAAGTGGTTGTAAACCCTTACAAACCACTTTGACCTACAGGTAAGCCTAGATTAAGGCTTACCTGTAGGTCCAAGAAATATCTCCTAAACCTACACGGTTTAGGAGATATTTACAAAAAGACAGGCACCACTGTCTATGGCGCATGCGCCGTAGATAGCGGCGTGCAGGGGCACTGGGTATGCAGCTGCTAACGGCGATATGCCGTTAGTGGCGGCACCTGAGCGCATGTGCGGGAGTGACGTCATCGCTGCTCCGATGACGTCACTCCCGCGATACCCACGATACCCGGAAGAAGATGAACACTCCGTGTTGCAGGGGACAGCGGTGGCATCGCTGGCTCCTGTGTCAGGTAAGTGACACATAATGGGCTACTATGCAATGCTTTACCTTTGCAGGTAGACAAAGAGGAAGTAAACCCATATATTTTTTACTTTCTGCTATAATACATATCCCCCCAAAAAATATATAAAAACAATTGTATTCATCAGTTTAGGCCAATATGTGGTCTTCTATATATTTTTGGTAAAGAAAAAAGCAATAAGTGTATATTGGTTGGTTTGTGCAAACGTTATAGCATCTACAAAATAGGGGATATATTTATGGACTTTTAATTTTATTTATTATTTTTACTGGTAATGGCTATGATCTGCGATTTTTAGCAGGATTTCAACATTGTGGCAGACAAATTTGACCCCAAGTGACACTTTTTGGGGACCACTGACATTATTACATTGATCAGTGCTAAAACAAAATGCACTGATCAATGTATAAATGACACTGGCATGGAAGGGGGTAACACTAGGGGGCTATCAAGGGGTAACTGTGTTTCCTGGGTGTGTTCTAACTGTGTGGGCGATGAGCTTACTGCGACAACACAGAAATCGCTGTTCCTGATCACTAGGAACAGCAGATCTCAGTATTGTCCCCTGTCAGAACAGGGATCTGCCTTGTTTACATAGGCAGATCCCCGTACTGCCTCTTTGTTCTGCAATCGCAGGTGGCTGGTAGACTTTGAGTCCAACGGACCTGCGGGCACTCAGCGTGCACATGCACGTCTAGGCTACTACATGCACGGGCCGACATACAGGTACGTTGGTTTGCGCTGTCGAGCAGCCTTGCCACTTTATATATGCGGAAAGTGGTCGGCAAGTGGTTAAAGACCTTGAAAAATCACGTAATACCTTCTATAAAAA
Organism: Lithobates pipiens; assembly: GCF_037356315.1. Taxonomy (NCBI): domain Eukaryota; kingdom Metazoa; phylum Chordata; class Amphibia; order Anura; family Ranidae; genus Lithobates; species Lithobates pipiens. The sequence goes on along the minus strand of NW_027507755.1, from coordinate 398,963 downwards.
GATTAATGTACAGTGTGTCTCCCTGTGTAACTTTGTGGAAAATACTCCTGTTCCATGTTCCGAATACTGCAGAGGGAGGGGCTGAGATCTCCACTGACATCAGCCCATTCAAAGCACTGCACAGGTAGGGCCCGCTGATGTCAGCCAGGTGGAGAGAAGAGCTCCCGCGGGTCAAGTGAGGACACAGGGTCGCTATGAATAAGGTATTTTCCACAATAAAGTTACACAAGAAGATACATTTTTTACTGCACATTTCTACAGTGCATTTGTGTAAAGCCCAGATACAGGAGTGGGAGCCATTGGCTCCTGCTGCTGTCAATCAAAGGCAGTGATGAGGGAGCAGGGGGAGGGGGTGGGGCCAAGCCCCACTCTGTGTGTCTTATGGAGATATGGACATACAGATCGAGGCATGGTAGCACGCAAGCACAAGTGCCCCCCATAGCAGGAGTGAACCAAAATGTGGTAACATCAATGGTAACCATATAGTGCACAAAATTCCACATAAAATCTAAATGGAAGAATCCACATAGTGTAAATCCGACTAAAACCTTTATTGTGCTTCAAAGTACAAAAACTGTTGACATTTGTAAAACCAGGGCTTTTTTCAGCGGGAAAGAGGGGGAATGCAGTTCCGCCACCTCTAGCATTAAATGTATGTACTGGCAAGAGGTATGGGATATGCTGAAAGGTCTATTGATGCTAGCTGCTGGGGAATCTATTGTTGCTGGAAGAGGTCTATAGATGGGAGGAGCCTGCCTTTGCTGGCAGGGGATTTATTTTTGCTGGGGATCTACTATTAGGGAGGGGCCAATTGTTGCTGGAAGGATCTACTTTTGAGGGAGGTGCCTATTGCTGATGTAGGGGTGGGGGATCTCCTGTTGAGAGAAGGGTCTATTGTTGCTGGGAGACAGGGAACAACTGTTGAGTGAGGGGTCTACTGTTGCTGGCTGCTGAAGGGTCTATTGATGCTGGCTGCTAGGAGATATATTTTTGCTGGAGAGGCTGGGGGATCTATTGTTGGTGATGGGGTCTGTTATTGCTAGAGGTATCTATTTTACTGCTTTTCTTGATACTTGGTTCTGTATTCTCCAAAACTCATGGTATTGGGAGGTGGGTAGGGGGTGGTACCAAGGGATGTGCTCAAAGGTGGGTGGGGGGAGGAGACAAGAGGTGACTCGGAAGGGGGGGGGGGATACCTGCACCTATCATCTGAGAAAAAAAACAAAAAAAACTGAGTAAAAGAGATATGCGCTTTGAGTATAAAACATTCCCGGGCTGCAAGGACTTCAAACAATATTTCTCAAAGTTACCAGTCCAGAGAGGAGTGGCGATGTCCTGTGCGTTAGCTTCGCTGCATATCTGTTTTACTAATGTGAGTAGCTTTTGTACTTTGAAGCACAATAAAGGTTTTAGTTGGATTTACACTATGTGGATTATTCCGTTTTAATCCCGTGTGGAATTGTGTGCACTATATGGTTGCCATTGACATTTTGGAAAGTGAGATACACTGTGGAATTCCAGCCAAGCAGTGTGAGCCAGATTTCTCTATGATGGGATTGTCATTTGCAGGCCTATCTGACTCTGTAGTGGAGTCATTCTGTTCTTATAGTTGGTAACGCCTCACGTGGTGTTCACAAAAGTGGATTGAATACAATTTCTTTGCCACGTGTCACAGCGGTGCTTTGAAGATTTAACTTGGATTGTTTGCACATTTTTTCACTTACATGCATATACAGTGCATCCGGAAAGTATTCACAGCACTTCACTTTTTCCACGTTTTGTTATGTTACGGCCTTATTCCAAAATGGATTAAATTCATTATTTTCCTCAACGTTTTACAAACAATACCCCATAATGACAACATGAAAGAAGTTTGTTTGAAATCTTTGAAAATTTATTAAAAATAAAAAATGAAAAAAAAATGACATGTTCATAAGTACAAAACATGCAAAATGCACAAAACTTTGTTGAAGCACCTTTGGCACCAATTACAACCTCAAGTCTTTTTGATTATGATGGTACAAGCTTGGCACACCTATTTTTGGGAAGTGTCTCCCATTCTTCATTACAGGACCCCTCAAGCTCCGTCAGGTTGGATGAGGAGCGTCTGTGCACGGCCATTTTCAAATCTCTCCAGAGATGTTCATTCGGGTTCAAGTCTGGGCCACTCACAGAGTTGTCCCATAGCCACTCCTTTGTTATCTTGGCTGTGTGCTTAGGGTCATTGTCCTGTTGGAAGAAGAACCTTCTCCCCAGTCTGAGGTCCAGAGCTCTGGAGCAGGTTTTTATCGAGGATGTCTCTGTACATTGCTGCATTCATCTTCCTCTCGATCCTGACTTTTGTTTTCCATGCTCTGAGAGTCCTTCAGGTGAATTTTGGCAAACTCCAGACAAACTGTCATGTGCCTTTTACTGAGGGGTAGCTTCTGTCTGGACACTCTGCCATACAGGCCTGATTGTTGGAGTGCTGCAAAGATGGTTGTTCTTCTGGAAGGTTCTCCTCTCTCCACAGAGAAAAGCTCTGTCAGAGTGGCCATCGGGTTCTTGGTCACCTCTCTGATTAAGGATAATTTTCCCCCGATTGCTCAGTTTGGTGGCCCGCTCCAGGAAGAGTCCTGGTCATTCCAAACTCCTTCCATTTATGGATTATGGAGGCCACTGTGCTCATTTTAGAATACTGAGGAGGTAGCTACGGTGCTCGCCTACTCCTATTTGTACATCTGGTCCATATGATTGTAAGCTCTAACGAGCAGGGCCCTCTGGTCCCTCCTGTATTGATTTGCATTGTAAGTGTACTGTCTGCCCTCATATTGTAAAGCGCTGCGCAAACTGTTGCCGCTATATAAATCCTGAATAATAATAATAATATGAGGACCAATCTAAAGCAGGATAATGTGACTAAATAAATGTGCCTATCACCCAAAGTACTCAATTGTAGTTTGCAAACACGAATATAGAAAAATATATAAAAAATATATATACACAAATATGCAATATTAAAATATAAACGTATGTAGTCGCTAGCAAATTGCAGTATTAGAAAAGTGCATATGTGTATTCTAAGATCCACAGTTTATACAGTCAAGAAAGTGCTATGTGCTTATATTAGTGCAAAAACATATTCATTCAGTACTTTACACTTTTTGCAGTATTAGAAAGTGCATTGTGTTCAGCGCCGCTGCCTTGTGAGAGAGAGTGTTCACCATAGGCCACGCCCTACGCGTTTCGTCATTGGACGTCGTCTGGAGCCTCTGTGATGGAAGTTAAAGTGTAAAGTACTGTACTAATATGTTTTTGCGCTAATACCAGCACACAGCACTTCTTTGATAGTATAAACTGTGTTTTTTAGAATGCACATATGCACTTTCTAATACTGCAAAAAGTGTAAAGTACTGAATTAATATGTTTTTGCACTAATATAAACACATAGCACTTTCTTGACTGTATAAAATGTGGATCTTAGAAAACACATATGCACTTTTCTAATACTGCAATTTGCTAGCGACTACATACGTTTATATTTTAATATTGCATATTTGTGTATATATATTTTTTCTATATTTTTCTATATTCGTGTTTGCAAACTACAATTGAGTACTTTGGGTGATAGGCACATTTATTTAGTCACATTATCCTGCTTTAGATTGATCCTCATATGGACCAGATGTACAAATAGGTGTAGGCGAGTGCCGTAGCTACCTCCTCAGTATTCTAAGTCTTTTCCCAACCTGCCAGGTTGGTCATATAAGGTAGTGGCAGCCCCCCTCCTGTCGTTCACATATACCTTTTTGTTTCACCTTTATTGTTTCTCCTTATACATTTTTCAAATTTTTTATTCTCATTTTCCATTTTTATATGATCTTATCCACTTGATTCTATTTAAAATTTCCAGCAATTATTTAGCTTCCATAGCGCACCTTACCCCCTCTTTTTACTGTGCTCATTTTGACCTTCAATGCTGCAGACATTTTTCTGTACCCTTCCCCAGATCTGTGCCTTGATACAATCCCATCTCAGAGGTCTACAAACAATTCTTTGGACTTCATGGCTCGGTTTGTGCTCTGACATGCACTGTTAACTGTGTGACCTTATATAGACAGGTGTTTGCCTTTCCAAGCATGTTCAACAAACTGAATTTACCACACATGGACTCCAATTAAGTTGTATAAACATCTCAAGGATGATCAGTGGAAACAGGGTGCACTTGAGCTCCATTTTGAGTGTCACGGCAAAGGCTGTGAATACATATGTACATTTTAATTATTTTTTTATTTTTAATACATTTGCAAAGATTTTAAACAAACTTCTTTTGTGTTGTCATTATGGGGTATTATTTGTAGAATTTTGAGGAAAATAATGAATTTAATAAATTTTGGAATAAGACTGTAACATAACAAAATGTGGAAAAAGTGCTGTGAATACGTTCCTGATCTTCTTTCTTTCTTCTTTCTTGCACCAGGGCCCTTTCTTCTTTCTTTCTTAGTTCTTTCGTCTCGACTTTGAATGTCTGTATGTCTGTTCAGCTGTCCAGCAAAGTGGCAGTTAAAAAATAAAAATAAAACAACATACCTTGCTATTTTTCCCTTTAGGAAATATTTCACCTGAGACTCTCAACAAACTGAAATTGAGAGTTCTTCTTTTGCCAAAATCAATCTGTTCATCCCTATTGAAGGAGACAATGTTTTTTCGATGACAAATAGCATCTAAGGGTCAAACCAATGCATTTTTAGGTCCGTCTTTTATGGAGTTTCAGAAAAACATTCATAGACTTCAACTGTGACACATGAAGAAGGGGAGGTAAAATGCACCTTGCAGGCAGCACATGGCACCCAAACCTCAGTGGTGTGAACCAGCCGCAACTCTTTATACATTTTATATACATTATATATTTAAACATTACTGCACCTTCATTTGTTCTTCAAGAGACAAGTGGTAAAAAGGGGCTTGTTTTTAATCTTCTGGTAAAAGTTGAGATTTTTGTGAATCCTCTTGGTCTATATTTAGAAACTGTATACTCCTATCATTATCTCAGACACTGCTACGCTTACTGCCTCTAATGGCTGAAAGCCAAAGTGTGTTGTATTGTAGTATGGAGTGATCGCACTTTGGCGAACAGTGTCGGCCTGTCAATGATTGTGTTACTGGAGTGGCAAATGGAAACAGAAAGTCACAAAGGATATTCAAATTGAGAACACAAGCTATTGACTGAGCCAGACATTCAAAATCTCTCCAACTCTAAATTACCTTGCTAAGTTTATTGAAGGGTGAAAAGGGATAATGTTCTCCAGTAAATACTTTTGAAATGGGTTTTAAATAGAGAATGCAGATAATTAAGGGCAGTGGGCTCAATTAAGTTACACAACACAAAATTATGTTTTGCTCTGTGCAACACTTTGCTAAGAAATGGTTACTGGCCCATTTATAGCAGACCTACCACTTACTCACAACAACTAATTAAAGTAGAATGCTGGTCAAAATAAAAATTCTCTATAAGCTTACATTAAAATGTTTTTTGTTTCCTTTTGATGGGAGAAATACCAGCAATACATGTTCTAGAGCACTTTACAGCAGCTCAGTGCATAATTCTCTAATCAAAATGGGGAAATTTCTATAATAGATTGACCCAAATTGTGTCCAATAATTAGGATATTTGGATAGTAGGTGGGACCCACAATAAGACAGGCCCAACTTTATTTTAAATGCTCCCCGAAAGACAGCTGAGACTGCAATATTTACCTTTTTTTCAAAGCTGTCCTCTGCATTACCCCTTTTCTGTCACAAGATGTCCTCAGTCTTCCAACTTCTATGACTTCTATGACACCCAACTCAGGGTTATATAGCCCCGCCCCCTAGGATGGCACCCTGTATTCACAACAGATTGATCATCATGTCAGTGTTACTCTTCACATCATTGAGGATCACCTACTGCTGGGAAAAGACAGGGGAGGAAGAGGAATTGGCATGTCAATTGACTGTCCAGAAAACATTAAAAAAAGAACAACAAAAAAAAAAATCATAAAATACCACTGGGGGCCCTCAAGGGGGAGGGGTAGCTTTGGAGTGGGAGATCCTGGAGCCCAGAATTAGGCTTTCATTTCCAGGCACATTTGTTTTTATTACCAGGAGCCCAGCACATTTTTGGCATTGGAAACAAGTCTGAATATTATCCTTACTTGTCTCTAACCTATCAACTAGCAATAACTGTTAAGACCTTAATACTAACCTCACTGCAATAATTATCTTTAAAGTGGTTGTAAAGGCTGAACCTTCCTTTATGCATGGAGGTAAAAAACCTTCAGTATGCAGCTCACCCGACCCCCCTAATATTTACCAGAGCCCGATCTTGATCCAATGATCTGCACTCGAGCAGCTGCTGTCCTAGCTCTCTGCTTGCTCATTGGCTCAGAGACAGCAGCAGGAGCCATTGGCTCCCATTGCTGTCAATCACAGCCAGTGAGAATGGAATGGAGGCGGGACCGTTCCCCCGCCCTGTGTGTCTTATAGACACACAGAGCGTGGCTCAGGAGCAAGCACACATGAGTGCCCCCCCATAGTAATTGGCTTACTATGGGGGTGCTTGGCGGGAGAGGAGCTCAGATCATCGGTGGGGAACCCAAGAAGAGGAGGATTGGGGCTGCTTTGGGCAAAACCATTGCATTGCAATCCTGAAGTCGAACACATTAAAAGCAATGTTTAGTGTTTTTGTACATTTTTTATTTGTTCTGAACTAAATAAATAAATGTTTTTACTTTAGTTAATATGTTGCATATGAGTATTTCATATTTAAAGAGTAATTCCACTTTTATTCATAAAGAAAAAAGCAATCCCCTCTGGGTGATCGATGTACATTGACAAGAGTTTAACACAGTTGGTTGCAGATTCCTACTTGTTTGTTTGGTTATGTCAATCAGCAAAGTGAATCTGAATGGGAGTGGCTTTTTTGAGAAAAGCTGCAGGGTCGGCATCCCTTTGGGAGTATCTTATCAAAAATTATATTTTTTTTGGAGAGGATGCCTAAAATTTGACTTGTATCATAGTGCAAACTTCTGGGAAGATCAGTGAGCCATTCACACAAGCTGGAAATTACACTTCTGAGGAAGCTCTGTGCACCAACTGTGTATGCTCCAGGTTGCCAAATTGAATTTTGTAGAAAATTCTAGCACTGTAAATTGAAAAGGGAAGTTGATTTTGAATAACATTTAATTACAATATGGCTTGTGTAGCAATTATATATGCTATATTATTATAGAATTTTTTTTATTTACAATTTTTTTCCAGAAAAGTTTGCAAGCCACAAGTTAAGCTCTAGCCTGTTTTTTTCAAAGGGTTACCTGTCTATTTTTAGCTGCTGTGTTAAAAAAAAACAAAAAAATATTTTGAGTACAGAGGTTTGTACAACGAAGTGTGTTGTTTTCATTTGTTTAAGCTAAAAATATACTCAAGAAATAAAATTATTTAGAGGAGTGACCACTCACATGCTCTGTTTAAACAAGCTGCATGAAATTTAAATGAGAAAGAGTAAAAAAAGAGAAAGTCTGAAAACAAACAGCCTCTGCCATTCGCTTTATTTAGTGCTCTGTAAAGCCAGTGTCATGAGTACACCATGTGCTAAGTGTTTATTTGTGAAATACAGATTTTACAACATAGCAAATAATAAAATAAAATAGAATACATACAAAAGTTTATAAATAAAAATAAAGGAAAAAACAATGTTGCTACCACACCTAAGTACTGATAAACGAATACTGTATTATTGTTCTTTTGTTTGTTTTTTGCATTTCTATACAATTTAACCACTTGCCGACCGTGCTTTAGCTGTATGACGGCAACAGTGCAGCTGGCTAGTTCTGGGAGACCATCATATGGTGGCCTCCCATGATCACGCCCACTGCGGGGTGTGGGCGGAGCGGTCTGTGATCACAGTGCCCTCTGGACACTGCTGATCTCAGATTGAGGTAAAGAACCAATCACAGCTGATTAAAGATGTAAACGAAATCCAGTTATTGGCACTCCTTTCCTCATGCTGACAGCTGGAAGGGAGAAGAGAGCCGAAAACTGTCTCTTGTAAACGGGACATGTACGCTGATAATCAGGGCATTGATTATCAGTGTCCCAATTATCAATGCAGTCCCAACAGTGCACAACCAGTGCTGCCAATCTGTGCCCACCAGGGCTGCCAATCAGTGGCCGCCAGTGCTGCCAATCAGTACCCACCAGTGCTGCCAATCTGTGCCCATCAGTGCTGCCTATCTGTGCCCACCAGTGCCACCTATCAGTGTCCATCAGTGCTCATCAGTGCAGCCTTATCAGTGCCTTCTCATTAGTGCAGTTTATCAGTGCTAATTGGTGCAGCCTATCAGCGCCCATCATTACCTGTTTGCAAAATTTTATAACAAACTATGAAAACGTTTGAACAAGTTTTTTCTTTTATTTTCAAAATGTTCATTCTTTATTCATTTATTTAGCAACAAATAAAAAAAAACAGTGGGGATTAAATACCACCAAAAGAAAACTATTTGTGTGAAAAAAAAATTATACATATTTCATATATGTACAGTGTTGCATGACGACCCAATTGTCATTCACAGTGTGACAGCGCTGAAAGCAGAAAACTGTCCTGGGCAGGAAGGGGGTAAAAGTGCCCTGTAGGCAAGTGGTTAAATACATTTTAATGCTGTATTTGTATATCAGGCATAGCTCACCACCAATCTAATATTTGTTCTTGAAAAGAAAGCAGTTGAGGTCTTCTTCTCTAGTTATACAAGAGTAAACATGTTCCTAAGGACAATCACAGTCCTCCATGGCAGTGTTCTTCACACAATGGTTATTGTTGATTTCAGAATGTTCAGTGTTTCAGAACTTGTTACAAAAGGTGCAGAAGTGTGTCACAGCTTCTGTAATAAATACCAATGTGAATGGAATTCGTTAGAAGTTCAGTCTGCTATTCTCTGATAATGTCAACTTTTCAATCTAATGGGACCTGATTGAGTAGACACAAATCACGGCTCACGACAGATTCACAATGCAATGAGATATCACTACTTTTTCAGACTTGTGGGTAGAATTAGCAGCGGGTCCCAAGGTTACCATTATGTATTGTTTAGCCTATCAAACATATACATTTTTTTTTTTTTTAAGTGTACAGAATGTAGAACTCCTATATTAATTTCAACAATCTTCCAATACAATTATGCAGTAGGTGCATCTAACATACACTGTATTACAAAAAGTATTGGGACGCCTGCCTTTACACACACATGAACTTTATTGGAATCCCAGTCCTAGTAAGTAGGGTTCAATATTGAGTTGGCCCACCCTTTGCAGCTAGAACAGCTTCAACTTTTTTCTGGGAAGGTCGTCCACAAGGTTTAGGAGTGTGTCTATTGTCGTGTACACATGATCGGACTATCCGGCGGAGGTCCACCGGACTTTCTGTTTGAGCGGACTTGCACACACACAAACTGACTTTCCGGCGCACAATCCACCGAACTTTTGGCGGAGGTCCGATGGATTTTCCAAATGAACGGACTTGCCCACACATGGACTAAAGTCCGTTCATTTTGAACATGACTTCAGGTACGACGCTACTAGAGAAGAAAGTCAACCATGGGGGTTTCCCTTAAAACCCATACCAGGCAACGGGGTTTTGCAAGGGTCTCACCTTGCGAGCCCCGTCGCCTGGTATGGGTTTTAAGGGTAACCCCCTATGTCGAAAAGCAGCGTGGGGTCCCCCCAAAGTCCATACCAGACCCATATTCGAGCATGCAGCCCGGCCGTTCAGGAAAGGGGGTGGGGACGAGCTAGGTCTCCCCCTCCTGAACCGTACCAGGCCACGTACGGGGCATATGGGAATGTTTGACCATTCTACCAGAAGTACCATTTGTGAGGCCAGGCACTGATGTGGATGAAAAGGTGCATACTAGCTCATTATGCCTATGGTTTAAAAAAAAAAGAAAAATCTGCGGGTTTACTACCGCTTTAAGAGTCGTGAAACACTTTTGTCGAGATTGCAACGGGGAAAAAATTGTGATAACGATTCTTGCTGATTAATCGTGCAGGTCTAGCATGTACAGCATGGGTGCTCAACTTGTGGCCCTCCAGCTGTTGCGGAACTACATGTTCCATCATGCCTCTGCCTTTGGGAGACATGCTTACAATTGTCAGCAGTGCCTCATGGGACTTGTAGTTTTGCAACAGCTGGAGGGCCACAGGTTGAGCACCCATGATGAACAGTATGTTTCTTTATTACTGAATTTTTATAGATTTATTTATTTATTTATTTATTTTATAGTAGAAACAATGTGACCCCTTTAAAAAGGTAACAGTGCATTTTAAATGAGCTATTAGTGTGCGGCCAGCGTCTTTGTTATTTAAGCTAGCGCCTCTATTCTACAAGTTTTCCACACTGTTTAGATGTATGATTTAGTGACTCATAAATGCTTTTCTTAGAAACAATTACTTTTTATTACTCTCTATAGTGTCAGCAAAAGCGGTATTTACAGCACGCCCATAATAGTTCCTTGGTAACCAATTAATAATAATTTATTTGTATACAACAGGCATTGCTAGCTGGAACGGTCTGAAATACCGAGCCTGATCAAATGTATATCATGCAAACCTACATTGTTAAGGCAGAGTTTATAGCGCCCATTAATATAATGCATTGCATTGAGGAAGGCACAGTGCTTGACAGTGAGATGGATGGTAATGTATACAATATCTGTTTAATCCATATTATATTGTGCGGCAATGTGATTTATGCCTTATTTGCCTTCACCTAATCTCACGCTATGCCTGGAAAAGAAATATTTACCGAGACAAAGACTTATTTGTATGGTTGCATATGCATTATCACACCCGGAGATTTATATTTCACGTTTCGCGGATGTACGGTAGGTTAGTTGATGGCATGCCAGTTGGGCTCCTCTGCTCAGGTTGCAGAAGCCCTGTACTGAAAGAAAATGAAGGGCATATGACATAAAGGGGTCATGGTGTGTGGTCAACATCCCTGATGAACTACCGCTGAGATAAAATCAATCAGCCTGCTGTTAGATTATTATTTTTAATTAGCTAGAAATGGCTGATAAATTTGCATTCACTTATATATGTAGTAAATACTATGGATTCTATTTGAGGGGGAATTATAGTCGTTATAGTTTATGTATTATTATTATTATTATACAGGATTTATATAGTGCCAACAGTTGGAAAGAACTGTACAACATGAGCGCAGACAGTACTGATACAATAAAATTCAGAATAATAATCTTTGTGCAGCAGCCCCCCTAATACTTACCTGAGCCCCATCTCTATCCAGCAATGTTGCAGGAGAGACTTGGATGCCTAGGACTCTCCTCCTCATTGGCTGAGACAGCAGCGGAGCGCCATTGGCTCCCGTTGCTGTCAATCAAAATCAGTGAGCCAATGAGAGGTGAGAGGGGACGGGTCCTAGTTATGGCTCCGTAGATGTGGATCGGGTGCCCCCATAGCAAGCTGCTTGCTGTGGGGGCACTCATCAGGAGGGAGGGGCCAGGAGCTCCTACGAGGGACCCAAGAAGGAAGATCGGGGCTGCTCTGTGCAAAACCACTACACACCACTACACAGAGCAGGTAAGTATAACACGTTTGTTATTTTTAAGCAAAAAAAAAAATAGACTTTAGTATCACTTTAAGGATGACTTTCTCCACAATCTCTGCAGCTACAGAGGTAATTTACTAGTTCTTTTTTTTTTTTAAACCATTACATTTTTTATTGAATTTTAAAATGTACAAATGCAATGAACAGGTGGATATGTTGTATACATACATTGTACATTCAAGAAACAGATATATATATATACAAAATAAACAAAATAGGCAAAAACCATTGCTGTTCACAAAGCCTGTCACCCCTATTGGGAACATACTGTGAGCAGGAATATAAGAAGTATGGTTAGGAAGCCTGATACTAACCCCTCTGAGGGTCGCATGGGGTGAGTTGTGTAATGCATCAAATACTAAAACAAAATAATACCTATAATGAACAAAGAGGAATACACAAAGTTGTCAGTTCTTCTTCATTACATCAGATTATGAAATTAATCTTTTTTTTGGTACCACAGGATGGATTATCACTAGTAAAAAAAATGGTTTCATCATACCTGTATCTCTTATTTGATACCAATTTCCCAATTCAGCCCCAGAAGGATTTACCCCCTTAATGACCAGGCCATTTTTTGTGATACAGCATTGCGTTACTTTAACTGACAATTGCTCGATCGTGCAATGTTGTACCTAAATAAAATTTATGTCCTTTTTTCCCCACAAATAGCGCTTTCTTTTGGTGGTATTTGATCACCTCTGTGTTTCTTTTTTTTTGCACTATAAACAAAAAAAGACTGACAATAAAAAAATATATATATATATATATATATATATATATATATATATATATATATATATATATATATATATATATATATATATATATAAAAGTAAAAGCAATTAAAAAAATTAAAAGTCCATAAATCTATCCCCTATTTTGTAGATGCTATAACTTTCGCACAAACCAATCAATATACGCTTATTGCAATTTTTTTAACCAAAAATATGTATTTTTTTTTTTTTTTGTTTACTTTCTGCTATAATACATATCCCCCCCCCCCAAAAAAAAAAAAATATATATATATATATATATATATATATATATATATATAAAAATGTGTTCATCAGTTTAGGCCAATATGTATTCTTCTACATATTTTTGGTTAAAAAAATTGCAATAAGCGTATATTGATTGATTTGCGCAAAAGTTATAGCATCTACAAAATAGGGGATAGATTTATGGACTTTTCATTTTTTTTATTGCTTTTACTGGTAATGGCAGCGATCTGCATTTTTCAGTGGGACTGCGAAATTGCGGTGGACAATTCTGACCCAGGTGACACTTTTTGGGGACCAGTGACGCCAATACAGTGATCAATGCTAAAAAAAATGCACTGATTACTTTATAAATGACACTGGCAGGGAAGGGGTTAACTACAGGGGCAATCAAAGGGTTCCCTCATTGTGTTTGTAACTGTGTGGGGGAAGTGCTGACAGGAACAACACAGAGATTGCTGTTCCTGATCACTAGGAACAGAAGATCTCCATGTTGTTCCATGTCAGAACGGGGATCTGACTTGTTTACATTGGCCGATCCCCGTATTGCCTCTCTGTACCACTATCACAGGTAGCCTCCTCCGTGCGGCAGGCGCACACCCAAACTATCTATTGCATTAAACGACGTACAGGGCAGTGGTGGCCCGTCCATAGGGGGCGCATGGCTAAAAAAAAGCTATTTACAAAAAAAATGGTCACTTTAATAGTGACCAGGCGCCGGACACCCAGCATTCTATGGGAAGCTTTACAACTTGCAATCAGCTGATTGCAAGCTGGGAAGATGATTTGCCCGTGTTTGGGGAGTGTTCAGGGCGCAAGCAATGTGCTCTGAACAATCCCCACTCTACACTCATTCGTCTCTGTCCTCGTTTCCTATCTTTTAATTGGCGGGAGGGCGGTGGTCACTGGGCTGTGCTTTTTGTGGTACCATGCATCATCACTTCCGGTTTCAGGAACATTCAGTGTTTTCCCTGGGCTGTGTATCCTGTCTTGGAGCACTTGGGCTCTCTTCAACCCTCCTCCATCAGGCTTATTGGCATGCTGAGACCGGGAACTTAATCGACAAACCCCCGGTCTGATATCCTTGGTCTTAGACAGTGGCAGGGTGTGTGACAGCCACCCATCCCTACAGAGGACAATGTACTGGCCGTGAATAACTGTGCTTCCTTTGTATTTTCTACTTGATCATTTGATCCTGTTTATGAATGGATACAGCCACTATAAGGGGATCCCAAGGCAGCAGGAAAGGTTTTCCAGTCTAGTTTATGTAGCGGCCGCAAGGAGGGTGAGCCTGTACTCAGTTGCAGCACTTGGCTCCAGTGACTGTCTCGCAGCATGTGAGGGGTGTGTTTCAGATCCCACATGCTGTAATTACTCTGTAAGCCAGTTGCATCTGTCCCTCTAACACACATGGACTGAATTCCCCTCCTCGGCTCTGGTGTCTTCCTATGCACAGACCGGAGGGGAAGGAGAATGGACACGGTATCAATGAGATGTCCTGATCCGAGGTTAGGTCTGAATATACCACATGACACTTGCAGGGGAAGGGGAGCAAGTTGTCAAAAAAGATAAAGATTTGTGCTAGAAGGGGGGGGTTAAATAAAAATAAAACCCCCACAACACAAATCCTCCTCCCAAATGCCCCCTAGCACATACAGCCATCCTCTTCCAGCCCCCCAAATCACTGTGAGTATCCTTCTTTAATAACTTGCCCCCCTCCCCCACTTGTTCAAAGAGATGCTGGCTGCAATTAAGGAGACAATCATGGTATCTGGGATCCCGAACACCTCCCTATAGATTCAGGGCTTTTGCCCAAGGTGCCCACGCTAGTGCCCCCTGTCAGGCAAGTTAGTGGAGCCAAGTGCCAGAACTTTTTTCGTCACTGGGCTCCAGGACTCAGGGCCGGTTCACATCACAAAGGAACACGCTGTGCATTCCTGTGTGATTCCCATGCCTTCCAGGTTCTATGCGATTTCAGTCCTTTCATTTGTATGCTGACATTGTGCGGGTCTTCACCAAGAGTTGTGCATGCTCTACTTTACAAAAGGGTTTGTGACAGAACTGGGAAGAGTACTAATGCTGGCATGGTGGAAAGAGTATTTGTGCTGTGGAGGATGGGGGGTGGGATTTGACCCAGGATAGGGGAGGGGTATGTGCTGGAAGGAAGAACTTGGGGGAGAGGATCTGTGATAGAAGTAGGGAGAAGATTTTTGCTGAAAGGGGGATTGGGTGGGGGTGGATTTGTCTTGGTGGGATTTGAAGAGATATCCTTCTAATTTCACCTCATCACTAATGCGAGCTCAATGTGAAGGAGGTCACAGTGCAGCTGTAGACAGTGGGGGTGGGGGGTTGCATTGTGGAGGGGAGAGGGGTGGCAGGAGGACAGTGGGGTGGAAGGCACCAAAATACACCTTCACCCGTGTAGACAAAAATTCTTGCACCAGCCCTGCTGGTACTGATAACCACCTTCTACTCCATCCCCTCCCCTCCCACCGCTGCTAGCCCAATGCTGCCAGACTAATCATCCATCTGTGTCCCCAGCATGAGCCACTTGCTCTCAGATCTCTACTCCTGCACCACTGCGGCTCATATTCCTGAGGTCATCGATGGGTATTCTTGATCCCCTGTCATTGGTGATCTGCTCAGCATGTGCTCACTGAGCTTGTCAGTCACATCCTGTTAAAAGCCTAGCTGAAGCTGAGAGTGCAGATCTTATATGTCGGTAAAATCTATAACATTTATAGCACTACCTAAATACAGGTGGAACACAGTGGCGGAACTACCAAGGTCTTAAAATTGCACTTGCAACTGGACCCTGGCATTCTACCACCGTGGCAGGGGGCTCAAGATGGCAGTAATGGAGGCGCTGTGGTACTGTAGTAATGGGCCCCCACGACGGGAGTAAAGGGCTCCTGGCCCAAAGAGAGGGACCCCAAGACCAGAGGTTTCTTGCACCAGGGCCCTGGAGGTTGTAGTTATGCCTCTGTATAGCTGTATATACTACACATATATACACAAATTGTGATTACATCTGTTCTGTGTAGTGTATACAGCTATATATACCCACCTTTTTCCTTCCTGTATATAGATTCCTCCATCATCACTGACTGCAGATATACATCTTCGGTCATGTTACTGTATATATATATATATAGCTGTATATAGGACAAATGATGTATATCTGCAGTCAGTGATTATGGAGGAAAGTCTCTATACACAGGAAGAAAGGTGGGTGTATATAGCTAGCTGTATAAAGGACAGATGATGTATACCTGCATACCCTGATTTGCGAGGCTGAGCTATATACCCTGATCTGTAATTCTGAGCTATATACCCTGATCTGTAATGCTGAGCTGTATACTCTGATCTCTGAGGGTGAGCTGTATACCCTGATCCGTGAGGCTGAGCCATATACCCTGATCTGTGAGGCTGAGCTATATACCCTGATCTGTAATGCTGAGCTAAATACCCTGATCTGTAATGCTGAGCTGTATACCCTGATCTGTGAGGCTGAGCTATATACCCTGATCTGTGAGGCTGAGCTGTATACCCTGATCTATAATGCTGAGCTGTATACCCTGATCTGTGAGACTGAGCTGTATACCCTGATATGTGAGACTAAGCTATATACTCTGATCTGTGAGGCTGAGCTGTATACCCTTATCTGTGAGGCTGAGCTATATACCCTGATCTGTGAGGTTGAGCTATATACCCTGATCTGTGAGGCTGAGCTGTATAGTCTGTCCTGTAAATCTGGGGCTGTATACTATGTCCTTTGATTCTGGGGCTGTATACTCTGACCTGTGATGCTGAGCTGTATACTCCTGACACTATAGATTGAAGCAAATGGAATACAAAGGGTGAAGTGGATGGATTATATAAGGGGTTGGGGCTTATGAGAAGTGGGAGGGACCACAAAGGAAGGGTGGCAGACCCCCCCATCCTAAAACGTCACCAGACACCACTGGTACGGGTACATTGCTTCGCGCAATAGAGCCACCCTGCCGCAGGAAAAATGCAGTAGGCTTTAAGTGGTTAAAGATGAATTTCTCCATATTGCCTGCAACTACAGAGGTCATTTACTAGTTCTTAAAGTAGAACTATAGACAAAACTTATTTTTTTCATTTTGGATAGAAAAAGGGAAGGTTATAACCTCTGTCAGATTTTTTTTTTTTTTTACCCGCTGTGTCCCATTGTGTATCTTTAACATGACTGCCTGTCCCATAGCCAAACAGGAAGTAAGAGGGAATCCCTGCAAATTAAGGGAATTCCATGGGGACTCCAAGGTCACCAGAGCTAGTGTGCTCATTGGCAGATTTCCCCTCCATTACTTTTCTAGGGACAGCCAAAAATTTGGGATTTTTTTAACTTTCACATTAAATGATAATGGTAAACAGGGCAAATAGAGATAATGAATTTCCCTAATGTGGGCACAGGCAGCAATAAAAATTGATATGTGTTCTAATCCCTCTCCACTCTATCCAAAAACAAAACAAAAACGTTTGGCCTTTAGTTATACTTCTACTTCTACTAGAAAAATTTGTAAGTTGAACTTACACAGGGCCCCCTCCTCCTACACCCCCCACGTTCCGCTGACCTACAGCACGGCGATCTCCTGTTCTGAGCCCTGCTATCGCTGCCTCACCGGATTAGAGCTTAGAAATCCCCTCGGCATTCTCTCTACTTCTTCCCTGCTGACAGGACGGGCTACGTGGGATCTGATTGGCCCGTGTGATGGTGCTGACCAATTAGAATCCTCTGAAACATACCTCCTGATGGGGGACAGGTCAGCGGGGGGGGGGGGGGGGGGTGAGGAGGGGGTCCTGTGTACAGATTTTTCTGTAAAGGTGAACTTACCCTATAAGAATTTTTAAATATCCATACGCTGCCCACAAATTTGCTTTAAGGCAAACCTTACAATACTAATACAATCTCACAGAAAATGCACTGTAGTTTTCCTAAAGCTGTACGATCAAGGAGTGCCAGTAGCCACCTCGTGTCTTTTAATAGAAGACCCGAGAAAGTGTATAGTCTCGAAAAAGTAGAGTAAAAGAATTATCCATTGCACTGACTAAATGGCAAACTGCCGGAGTAAGAGTCAAGCACATAGCTAAAAAATAGAGTGGAAGTGAAAATGACTCCTTCCTCTATGAATAGTGTTCATTACGGCACTGCACACTGCTCCTTGTCTGTAGGAAAAAAACACATTGTAAATTCACATCAGAGCAGCAGAACAAACTTCACTTCCAGCTAATGCAATGTTTAACTGATAATTCATACAGCATATTCAGGAACCAGCCAGTACATACACACAGCAGTTAATATCCTTGGAGGGCTGCCAAAGCCACCATGTTTTCAATACTTTACTAGGACATACAAGGGGAAAAAAAGCCTTTTCGTTAATATTAATGTCCAGAAGCGGTATTAAAGGATCTTCTCGGTGATTGAAACACACTTGTTTTACAGATCGGCACTTTAGTGAAGTACTCTTTTATTACAATGGCTCTTTTTGATGTTTTAAAGCTACAAATACATTCTTTTTTCTGGAGGAGCTTAGAGTTAAAACCTTTATCCTTTAAAAATAGTTTTTCTTTCTGATTTAAATGGATTTCTGCATTTTATAAGCAGCTCTGAAAGCATCTACGTCAAATGACTTCCAAGGTTATGTAATTTCAGTAGGAATCTTTTTTTCTGCTGTCTAAAGGTTGGCGGTAAAGCTTAGATACGTGGGACATTCCTTAAATATTTTATGTGGCTAAAGCAGAACACACACTGATTTTTTTATTTTTTCAGTTCTGATCTGTCAGATATGGGTACCTGTGCGTTTTACCTGCTGTGAGTCACTCTTTAAACCCTAACTTGCATCTCAGTGTTGCTGATCTCCTCTTCTTTCAGCTGCTTCATGTTTAGGTGGACTTTCTCCAGCAAGGCTGCATGTCATTGCTCTTGACCAGCTCCCTGATGGTGACCATGGAGAAACATGCCTATGCATTGAGCATCGGCACAGTCAACTAACCACTTCCAGCCCAGGCCTGCTCTGGCATTCCTCTCTTGCATATAAAAATCAGCATTTTTTTGCTATAAAAATACTCAAAACCCCCAAACATTATATATATATATATATATATATATATATATATATATATATATATATATATATATATATATATTAGCAGGGACCCTATTTTTATATCACACTGTATTAGCACAGCAATTTTTCAAACACTTACTTTGGAAAAGAAAACACTTTTATGAATTTAAAAAAAAAACACTAACGTTAGCCTGATTTTTTTTGTATAATGTGAAAGATGATGTTATGTTGGTAAATAGATTTTTAACATGTCACGTTTTAAAATTGTGCACACTCATGAAATGTTGCCAAACTTTGGTACTTAAAAATCTCCACAGGTTATGCTTTAAAATGTTTTACAGGTTACCAATTTAAAATTACAGAGGAGGTCTTGCACTAGAATTATTGTTCCTCCTCTAACATTTGCTGCGATACCTCACTTGTGTGATTTGAACACCGTTTTCATATGCAGGCAGGACCTATGTCTACGTTCACATTTGCATCCAAGCACAAGGGGAGGGGGGCACTTTAAATTTGTAATGGTTTATTTTATTTACATTTTTTGATTTATTTATTATTTTTTTATTACATTTATTTGTATTACAAGCCATGTAAACATGTACTAGGAATAGGGCATGACAGGTCCTCTTTACGGAAGGATCTGGTGTCTAGTGATGGCCGAACGGTTCGCCCGGCGGTCGTTTCGCGGCGAATTTCCGACATTCGCGGTCCGCACGTTCGAACGCCTTTTTCCGTCGTTCGCCGCGGCGGACTTACGTGTTTAATGTATACAAGAACTTTAACCTTTGGTGACACGTTTATCATGTGATACAGGACAGCCAATTGAGACATGACAGCACATGGACACTTGTACATTCCCCCTAACCTATAAATACACCCGATCCGGTGGCCATTTTACATTCTTTCTTCTGTTAAGATAGGGACAGGTTCCTGTGTGGAGTAGGGAGAGATAAACCACTAGCTATTTGGTACACAAAAGTTCTTTTCAGGACTGGTATAGGTGTTAGGTGTTGATAGGTTTGCTGTGCTGCTGATTCTTGCAGCAGCCTGAGTGTCTTTTGTTAGTTTAGAGAAAGGGAAAGGACGGTGTGTGCTACAGGGACAGCCAGATTAGTCTTTCATCATCATCATCATCATCATCATCATTAGCTGTTACTATCAAGGTCCACAAAAGAGCTGTTCCAGTAACCACTAATCGTTCTCTTTTTTTGCCAATTTGTATAGGGACAGGAAGGAAGCAGTGTTGTCAGGCAGTGAGGGTAATTTTAAAGACTTGCTGTTATTATTAGTTCCACAAAGGTTCTTTTCAGGACTGGTATCAGTGGTACAGTAATAGGCTTGTACATGTATAATATTCTTTCTTCCAAATATAGAAAGGATATTATACTTGACTGCTGCCCTTCTGCTGCAGTCTGCTAAACATTCACAACTCACTTGTTCCACAAAAGTTCTTATAAGGACTGGTAACTTGGTATAGGGTGCTACGGTACATAGGCTTGAGTGCGGTACAGTCTGCTGTTCTGTAAGGACCGCTATCGGTCCACAATAGATAGGGTTGACGTGCACCACTGCTGACCGCTCACCTATACTGCAGCAGTCCTTCAGCGGTATAGGGACTGACGTACAGTCTGCTAATCACTAACACACAACCTGCTTGTTCCACAAAAGTTCTTATAAGGACTGGTAACTTGGTATAGGGTGCTACGGTACATAGGCTTGAGTGCGGTACAGTCTGCTGTTCTGTAAGGACCGCTATCGGTCCACAATAGATAGGGTTGACGTGCACCACTGCTGACCGCTGCCCTATACTGCAGCAGTCCTTCAGCGGTATAGGGACTGACGTACAGTCTGCTAAACACTAATACACAACCTGCTTGGTCCACAAAAGTTCTTATAAGGACTGGTAACTTGGTATAGGGTGCTACGGTACATAGGCTTGAGTGCGGTACAGTCTGCTGTTCTGTAAGGACCGCTATCGGTCCACAATAGATAGGGTTGACGTGCACCACTGCTGACCGCTGCCCTATACTGCAGCAGTCCTTCAGCGGTATAGGGACTGACGTACAGTCTGCTAAACACTAATACACAACCTGCTTGGTCCACAAAAGTTCTTATAAGGACTGGTAACTTGGTATAGGGTGCTACGGTACATAGGCTTGAGTGCGGTACAGTCTGCTGTTCTGTAAGGACCGCTATCGGTCCACAATAGATAGGGTTGACGTGCACCACTGCTGACCGCTCACCTATACTGCAGCAGTCCTTCAGCGGTATAGGGACTGACGTACAGTCTGCTAATCACTAACACACAACCTGCTTGTTCCACAAAAGTTCTTATAAGGACTGGTAACTTGGTATAGGGTGCTACGGTACATAGGCTTGAGTGCGGTACAGTCTGCTGTTCTGTAAGGACCGCTATCGGTCCACAATAGATAGGGTTGACGTGCACCACTGCTGACCGCTGCCCTATACTGCAGCAGTCCTTCAGCGGTATAGGGACTGACGTACAGTCTGCTAATCACTAACACACAACCTGCTTGTTCCACAAAAGTTCTTATAAGGACTGGTAACTTGGTATAGGGTGCTACGGTACATAGGCTTGAGTGCGGTACAGTCTGCTGTTCTGTAAGGACCGCTATCGGTCCACAATAGATAGGGTTGACGTGCACCACTGCTGACCGCTGCCCTATACTGCAGCAGTCCTTCAGCGGTATAGGGACTGACGTACAGTCTGCTAAACACTAATACACAACCTGCTTGGTCCACAAAAGTTCTTATAAGGACTGGTAACTTGGTATAGGGTGCTACGGTACATAGGCTTGAGTGCGGTACAGTCTGCTGTTCTGTAAGGACCGCTATCGGTCCACAATAGATAGGGTTGACGTGCACCACTGCTGACCGCTCACCTATACTGCAGCAGTCCTTCAGCGGTATAGGGACTGACGTACAGTCTGCTAATCACTAACACACAACCTGCTTGTTCCACAAAAGTTCTTATAAGGACTGGTAACTTGGTATAGGGTGCTACGGTACATAGGCTTGAGTGCGGTACAGTCTGCTGTTCTGTAAGGACCGCTATCGGTCCACAATAGATAGGGTTGACGTGCACCACTGCTGACCGCTGCCCTATACTGCAGCAGTCCTTCAGCGGTATAGGGACTGACGTACAGTCTGCTAAACACTAATACACAACCTGCTTGGTCCACAAAAGTTCTTATAAGGACTGGTAACTTGGTATAGGGTGCTACGGTACATAGGCTTGAGTGCGGTACAGTCTGCTGTTCTGTAAGGACCGCTATCGGTCCACAATAGATAGGGTTGACGTGCACCACTGCTGACCGCTCACCTATACTGCAGCAGTCCTTCAGCGGTATAGGGACTGACGTACAGTCTGCTAATCACTAACACACAACCTGCTTGTTCCACAAAAGTTCTTATAAGGACTGGTAACTTGGTATAGGGTGCTACGGTACATAGGCTTGAGTGCGGTACAGTCTGCTGTTCTGTAAGGACCGCTATCGGTCCACAATAGATAGGGTTGACGTGCACCACTGCTGACCGCTGCCCTATACTGCAGCAGTCCTTCAGCGGTATAGGGACTGACGTACAGTCTGCTAAACACTAATACACAACCTGCTTGGTCCACAAAAGTTCTTATAAGGACTGGTAACTTGGTATAGGGTGCTACGGTACATAGGCTTGAGTGCGGTACAGTCTGCTGTTCTGTAAGGACCGCTATCGGTCCACAATAGATAGGGTTGACGTGCACCACTGCTGACCGCTGCCCTATACTGCAGCAGTCCTTCAGCGGTATAGGGACTGACGTACAGTCTGCTAAACACTAATACACAACCTGCTTGGTCCACAAAAGTTCTTATAAGGACTGGTAACTTGGTATAGGGTGCTACGGTACATAGGCTTGAGTGCGGTACAGTCTGCTGTTCTGTAAGGACCGCTATCGGTCCACAATAGATAGGGTTGACGTGCACCACTGCTGACCGCTGCCCTATACTGCAGCAGTCCTTCAGCGGTATAGGGACTGACGTACAGTCTGCTAAACACTAATACACAACCTGCTTGGTCCACAAAAGTTCTTATAAGGACTGGTAACTTGGTATAGGGTGCTACGGTACATAGGCTTGAGTGCGGTACAGTCTGCTGTTCTGTAAGGACCGCTATCGGTCCACAATAGATAGGGTTGACGTGCACCACTGCTGACCGCTCACCTATACTGCAGCAGTCCTTCAGCGGTATAGGGACTGACGTACAGTCTGCTAATCACTAACACACAACCTGCTTGTTCCACAAAAGTTCTTATAAGGACTGGTAACTTGGTATAGGGTGCTACGGTACATAGGCTTGAGTGCGGTACAGTCTGCTGTTCTGTAAGGACCGCTATCGGTCCACAATAGATAGGGTTGACGTGCACCACTGCTGACCGCTGCCCTATACTGCAGCAGTCCTTCAGCGGTATAGGGACTGACGTACAGTCTGCTAAACACTAATACACAACCTGCTTGGTCCACAAAAGTTCTTATAAGGACTGGTAACTTGGTATAGGGTGCTACGGTACATAGGCTTGAGTGCGGTACAGTCTGCTGTTCTGTAAGGACCGCTATAGGTCCACAATAGATAGGGTTGACGTGCACCACTGCTGACCGCTCACCTATACTGCAGCAGTCCTTCAGCGGTATAGGGACTAAGAGTTTTGTCACAGGGTCATTTAAAAAATGACATGCAGAGGAAGAGGCAGGCCCTTCCGCAGGGGTGGTAGGGGTAGGGCAGGAGCAACAGGCTTGAGCCAAAGTGGGAAGTTGCAGAAGGTGCGTTCAATTACTTTAAAGGATGCACCAGACTTGGTTGAGTGGCTCGCTCAGCCTTACTCTTCTGCACCCTCCTCATCCTCTCGATCTGCACCCTCTTCTTCACTCTCTGCTATGTGCACCCCCAAAGACACTACCACCAACAACACGACCACCACCACCACCACCACATACCTTCCGCTTGAGTCACTGGAATTATTTTCCGATCCATATCAAGAGGACATTTCTGATGCGCAGCCACTCTTGGTATTGGATCAGGAAGAGGAGGTAGCAACAAGCGCTACTCAGCAGTCTGACGCCAGTACCCAGATCAGCCCAAGGAGGAGGTTGGTCCCCGGTGTTGCTGCCTACTCCGAGATCTCTACTTATAGCGGTGGGGAAGGTGACGTTGATGATGACGTGTCTAGTGATGTCACGTGGGTGCCCACAAGAGAGGAAGAGGAGGGGAGTTCAGAGGGAGATATGGACCAGCAGATAGGGAGGAGAAGCAGCAATGACTTACATTGCACAGCAGGGACAAAGCAGACTGCAAATGTATCAGGAGCGAGTCATCGACCATGTACGGTCACATCTGGCGCTCCCAGGACACCGGCACATGGCTCCGCAGTGTGGGCTTTTTTTAACGTGTCCGCTGCTGACAATAGCGTTGCCATCTGCAATCTTTGCAGTCAACGCGTTAGTCGCGGTAAGCCCAATACTCACCTAGGGACGACCGCCTTAAGAAGGCACATGAGCAGCCATCACCGAGCCCAGTGGGAGCAACGGAACACACAAAGCCACACTGCAGGCTCTCACCGTCCAGCCTCGTCTTCTACTTCTCCTTCTCCTCTCTCCTCACAATTGTCCTCCACTCCACCTTCCATCACGCCAAGCTCACATTTTTCTGCAAAAAGGCAGGCTTCCGTGGGCCTAATGTTTGAGCGTAAAAAAATGATGATGCCGGATAACCCTCTTGCCCAACGGTTGGCGGCTGGCTTGTCAGAACTCATAGCCCGCCAACTACTGCCATATAAACTGGTGGACTCGGAGGCCTTTCGCAAATTTGTGGCCATTGGAACACCACAATGGAAGGTCCCAGGAAGGAAGTATTTCTCAGAGAAGGGCATCCCAGAGCTATATGGCCATGTTCAGCGGCAAGTGAATGTATCTCTGGCACACAGTGTCGGTGCCAAGATACATCTGACCACAGACACGTGGTCTAGCAAACACGGGCAGGGAAGGTATATCAGTTTTACTGCCCACTGGGTGAACCTTCTGACGGCCGTCAAGCATGTAACCCGTGGCACCCGTGTAGATTTGGTTTTACCGCCACGGATTGCATGCAGGCCTGACTCTTCTTCTCCTCCTCCTACTCCATCCTCCTCCCTCTCCTCCTCAGCTGCCTCCTCCTTTTCCGCTGCTAGCGTCTCTTCCACTGCACCGCCCAAGCTCCCCAGAACCTATTCCACATGCCAGGTGAGACGTTGCCATGCCGTGCTGCGTCTGTTGTGCCTGGAAGCAAAGAGCCACACTGGCCCGGCACTCCTTTCAGCTTTGCGTTCACAGGCAGATGAGTGGCTAACACCGCTCAATTTGACAGTTGGTAAAGTGGTGTGTGACAACGGTGCCAATCTGCTTAGCGCATTGAAACAGGGCAAAATCACGCACGTGCCGTGCATGGCACACGTCTTAAACTTGGTCGTGCAGCGATTCCTTGTCAAATACCCTGGGGTCCAGGACATCTTGCGGCAGGCAAGGAAAATCTCGGCCCATTTCAGAAGATCTTACACGGCCATGGCTCGCCTTGCTGACATTCAGCGGCGACACCATCTGCCGGTCAGACGTCTTATTTGCGATTGCCCGACGCGATGGAACTCAACCTTCTATATGCTTGATAGGCTGCTCCAGCAGAAACGTGCAGTTAACGTCTACCTGTATGAACTCTGCGAAAGAAACGGTTCTGGGGAGCTGGGTTTTTTTTCACCGCGCCAGTGGCTGCTCATGCGCGACACATGCAGACTTCTGCGGCCATTTGAGGAGATCACCAAACTGGTCAGTCGCAGCCATGGCGCCATCAGTGACATGGTACCTTATGCCTTCTTTCTGGAGCGTGCATTGCGTCGTGTCATTGATCAGGCTGTGGAGGAGCAGGAGCGGGAAGATGAGGAAGTCGCAATGCTGGATGAATTCCCAGGGGGGGCTACTCTATCTGAGACAAGTCAACAACAGGAGTCTGATGAGGAGTCAGAGGAGG
Source organism: Lithobates pipiens (assembly GCF_037356315.1). Classification (NCBI taxonomy): domain Eukaryota; kingdom Metazoa; phylum Chordata; class Amphibia; order Anura; family Ranidae; genus Lithobates; species Lithobates pipiens. Next base: position 373,179 of record NW_027507755.1, on the reverse strand, counting down.
ATGGTGCCGGGGCGGATGAGCAGGAGCAAGAAGAGCATGCTTTAAACCTTTCTGGGATCCCTGTTGTGCGAGGATGGGGAGAGGAGAATGAAGAGGACGACATTATCCTGGATGATGAGCAGGAGCCAGGCCACCACACCGCTTCCACTTTAGTGCAAATGGGGGCCTTCATGCTCCAGTGTTTTAATAGGGACCCCCGTATAAAAAGCATGAGGGTCAAGGACCAGTACTGGGTGGCAACGTACTTAGACCCCCGGTACAAACACAAAATGGCGGAAATGTTACCGCCGTCGCAGAGGGCTGTCAGAATGCAGCACTTCCAGGCCTTGCTTCGAGAAATGCTGCATTCTGCTTTTGCGTGCGCTGGCAGAGGAGCAATTCCCACTCCCAGAGAAGGATTTGCGGGTACCAATCCAACAGCGCCTGCAAGAAGAGGCCGGTTTGAAGATGTGTTGGTGACTTCGGATATGAGGTCATTCTTTCAGCCGACCCATCGACAGGTGTCATCCGGATCCAGCATCAGGGAACGCCTAGACCGTCAGGTGTCCGACTACATTGGGTTAACGGCCGATGTGGACGCTCTGAGGAGTGATGAACCCCTAGACTACTGGGTGGGCAGGCTTGACCTCTGGCCAGAGCTTGCCCAATTTGCAATCGAACTGTTGGCTTGCCCCTCATCCAGTGTCCTGTCCGAAAGGACGTTCAGCGCAGCAGGGGGGATTGTGACCGATAAGCGTACTCGCCTAGCTCACCACAGTGTTAACTACCTCACATTTCTAAAAATGAATGAGGCATGGATCTCGGAGGAATTCAACACATGTGACCAGTAGACCATGTATATGTCTATAAACTATTTTTTTAATCAAGCACACAGACCTTCTTAATTCATTTGGCTCACTTCCTTGACCCAAAAAAGCACACCGTACTATATGCCCCTACCCTCCTCTTTGAAGAGGTTGAGCGGTGTCATATTTCTACTGGGGCTGCTTATGATATCCCTGTGCTGTGCTGACTTCCTCCTGGGGGTTCTTATTATGAAGGGATCACACTATCCCTGTGCTGTGCTGACTTCCTCCTGGGGGTTCTTATTATGAGGGGATCACACCATCCCTGTGCTGTGCTGACTTCCTCCTGGGGCTGCTTACGGTGCTGCTGTCAGTGCTGTATGTCACGGTGCTGCTGTCAGCGCTGTATGTCACGGTGCTGCTGTCAGCGCTGTATGTCACGGTGCTGCTGTCAGCGCTGTATGTCACGGTGCTGCTGTCAGCGCTGTATGTCACGGTGCTGCTGTCAGCGCTGTATGTCACGGTGCTGCTGTCAGCGCTGTATGTCACGGTGCTGCTGTCAGCGCTGTATGTCACGGTGCTGCTGTCAGCGCTGTATGTCACGGTGCTGCTGTCAGCGCTGTATGTCACGGTGCTGCTGTCAGCGCTGTATGTCACGGTGCTGCTGTCAGTGCTCTGTATTACGGTGCTGCTGTCAGATGCCTCTATCACGGTGCATGTGTCATTCCGGTATGTCACGCTGCTGGTGATCATCTCCTGCACCCTCTTCTTTGCCTACCCTGGTCCCTGACCTTCCCTCTCCTCCATTGCCTTCATTAGCTCCATAGTCCTGAATTGTTAGAACAATTTCCCAAATAAAATAAAAATGCTTGTAGTTATCGATCCCAAATTCACCTCATACATGTATTATGTCATTGTCCAGATGGTGGGACTACGTTTTACCCCCTAATAATTACCACGTGGCCGCAAATTCGACATGAAGGTTTGCAAAGTTCGCCTCCCATTGAAGTCAATGGGGCCCGCGGCGAACGTTCGGTTTCGCGAACGTTTGGGTCCGTTCGCATTTCGCGTTCGCGAAACGTCCCGTCGGAAGTTCGTCCATCACTACTGGTGTCTATATGTCCCCAGATCTCTCCTCTATGCTGGAAAGCCTGAGATCAAAAAAATAAATAAAAAATTATCTCAGGCTTCCCTGCAAAAAAAAATGGCAGTGTTTACATCTGCCTCTGAGGGTCCAAGGGTCATAAAGATTCAAAAGATTCATTCTCCAGCTCGTCAATCCTACGGGCCAGCTGGGAGAAGTACCAGAGGGTGGTGGAAGGAGGGTGGGTGTTCCCTCCCGCCATCTGTCAATCAAGCAGCTAAACAGCTGCTCTGATGGCTTTTACTTTGAAGGAAATCACATGCTGAAAAAAAAAGATATCTGAATGATGCCTGCAGCTGCAGGCATCATTCAGATATCTCCACTCAAAGTCCAGGGTGTCAAATGACGTCCTTGGGTGGGAAGTGGTTAAAGGGGTTAACAAAAACTATTTTCAATCTATAATGGAATTTTTACATAGCTGATGAAGTCACATGTAATGTGCTGCAATGCATCATAACTATAGCTGGTGACGTCACTTCCTGTCAAGACCAAAAGTTGACCATATTGGTACTCCTAGTGATGTTTTATTGAGTTTGATGTTACATACACCTATGTGAGTGGGTTTTTATATGCTTTTAATCTTTTATTAAAGTTACTGCACTATGGAAGCACCTCTTGTATTCCTTTTGAGCTATATACCCTGGGAATATCAGGAATTAAGGAGATTTTCCCCTCCGGGGAAGCTGAGCGGGCACCATTGCAGTTTGATTATTAAAATGTGTGTTGACCTTTGGGTCATTTGCTTTGGTCTGTGCTGTATGGAGCATAGGTGTTAAACACAAAAATAATACCATCTACACACTCTGAATTTTTTAATGGACACTTGCTCTATTATTATACAAATGTATTTATAGTTTGATGTGATTGAATTTTTGAGATTTTACAATATTTTATTAATTTTCATATTTTGGGTGATTACACGCCCGAAGGGTGTGTTAATTGTTTCATCTATTGATATATATTTTTATGCATTTTTGATTATTTTTAGCTGCAACCTTCATTTGGTTGGGTTGCATCTCTGGAGGGCTTTAACTTTTTTGTATATGGACTATTATTTATTTATTTATGTACTGTTGTTGTGTTTATATGAGCTAATGCTTTTCTCATTTAGAGAATCAACCCCATAGTCTCCACTGTAGGTACATATCGCAAGGTGACAAAGAGGAGACAACATAGAAGACGGGGAAAGGGCGTTATCACCCATTAATGGGATTAAAGTGTAAGTCCATCTTAAAACTAAAATCCCTGCATCAACAGACACCCCCATTCTAAGACTAAACTATTTAGCCCTGTAAAGAAGAAATTAGTATACATATATTTTCTGAAGCTGATCCAACTTGATCTCTAGTGGCAGAAGCTTTACAGAGGACACAGCCGAGAATGAATGGGGTTTGACGTCACCTATAGACTTACTATGGGGCTTCTGTTGTCAAACGTGTTTTCTGCACCCCACTCCACAGCAGATACTGATTTCTTCTTTACAGGGCTAGATAGGCTAGTGTTAGATCTGAGATATCTGTAGATGCAGGGATTTTAGTTTTAAGATGGACTTTGACTTTAAGAATGTATACAGTATAATCAGCACTGGGCGATAGAAGACTGCCAGCAAAAAAGGGGGTTGATATATAAACTAAGAACTGTATAGAAATGGATGACCAATTCATACAATTATGTACATATAATAAACTCAAATATTACACAAAGTGCTTACAGTGCATAAAAGTGCAAGAATAATAGTGATAATTTAATATAAAATTCTCTAAACAATGTACAAATACAAAGGTCTATGAATGTCTTGGAGTAATGTTCAAGGCCAAGTGCAGAAAAAAACTCCTTAAGCCTAGTACACATGGGCTAATTGTCAGGTGGCATTGGATGGTTCAATTGAACCCGGCCAACATTCGGCCCATGTGTACCAAGCTTAAGGAATTATTTTTCTCTACATTTAGCCTAAAACATTACTCCATGATGAAGGATCACCAGCTATCATTTTAATGAAACCTGTACATTTAAAACATTGAGAATGGCTTTTGAGATTATATTAGCATACTAAAATAATTTTATGAGATTTTAGTGATTGGGTTTTTATACACTTTTAGACCTGATATACCACTGTTTGCGTTCTTCAATGATTCTGTATTAGAGGTGTCAGTTGCATTAGCTAGCTAAAGAGTGTTTACTGGTCCTACAATTAATATTGATTACCTAATTTGTTTGGGTAGCTCTTTAAAGGCTTTTTCCTAAGGGTGTTTAGTTAAAGGAAAACTATAGACATGTGCAGAGTAAAATATTTCGTTTCGGAATTTCGTTTTCGTCCGAAAACTTAATTTATTTAGTTACTCCCGAAAATTGTTTTTATTTATTTAGTTTTCGTTCAAAAATCGCATTCGTCCGAAAATCCACATGAATTACGTTCGAATCTGTCTTGGAAGGCTTATGGTGTCTGTCAATGTATAAAGAAGATTTGACGGAGTTAACTATATAGCATACTTTAGAACCCTATTAAAGTCTATGGGACTCCAACGTTCAAAATCTAAAGTGCTAATTTTAAAGGCTAATTTGCAAGTTACTGTCCTAAAAAGTGTTTGGGGACCCAGGTCCTGCCCCAGGGGACATGTATCAATGCAAAAAAAAGTTTTAAAAACGGCCGTTTTTTCGGGAGCAGTGATTTTAATAATGATTAAAGTGAAACAATAAAAGTGTAATATTCCTTTAAATTTCGTAGGGGGGGTTGTCTATAGTGTGCCTGTAAAGGGGCGCATGTTTCCCGTGCTTAGAATTGTCCCTGCACAAAGTGTCATTTATGCAGGAAAAAAAGTCCTTTAAAATCACTCGCAGCTATAATGAATTGTCGGCTCCGTAATACAGAGAACACTCATTGAAAGTCATTGATAAAAAAAAATAAATAAATAAAAAAGCGTGGGGGTCCCCCAAATTCAATTACCAGGCCCTTCAGGTTTGGTATGGATATTAAGGGGAACCCTGCCTCAAATTTAAGAAAAAATTTGACGTGGGGTTCCCCCTAAATATCCATAACCAGACCCTTCAGGTCTGGTATGGATATTAAGGGGAACCCCGCGTCAAATTAAAAAAAAAATTTACGTGGGGTTCCCCCTAAAAATCCATACCAGACCCTTTATCCGAGCACGCAACCTGGCAGGCCGCAGGAAAAGAGGGGGGGGACGAGAGAGCGGCCCCCCCTCCCTCCTGAACCGTACAAGGCCACATGCCCTCAACATTGGGAGGATGCTTTGGGGGTCTGTGACCCCTCAAAGCACCTTGTCCCCATGTTGATGAGGACAAGGGCCTCATCCCCACAACCCTGGCCGGTGGTTGTGGAGGTCTGCGGGCGGGGGGCTTATCAGAATCTGGAAGCCCCCTTTAACAAGGGGACCCCCAGATCCCGGCCCCCCCTGTTTGAAATGGTAAGGGGGTACAAAAGTACCCCTACCATTTCACAAAGAAAGTGTAAAAAATGGTTAAACAAAACAAACACACTTTTGAAAAATTCCTTTATTAAAAATAAAAAAATAAAAAAAAGATTCCAGCGGCGGTAATCCACTCTTGTCCATCATGCGTTACATCAGAGGGGGCGGGGTCACCCACACGTCACTGGGGAACCCCTGGCTTCCCTCTCCTGCGTCAGAGGGGCGGGGTCAGGTGACGGGTGGCCCCGCCCTCCCAATATAAGAAATGTCAGCGCTCGGCTCTCTGCAGTGTCTCCGCAGTGGAGACAGAAGAAGGAGGTATGGACAGCGCTGGACTGAGAGATCCCCCGTCGCTGGATATGATCATCCATCGCTGGACCCCGGAGACCCGTCGCTGGATAGCAAGAGTGGATTAGCACCGCTGGAATTTTTTTTTTTTTTTTTTTATTTTTAATAAAGGAATTTTTCAAAAGTGTGTTTGTTTTATTTAACCATTTTGACACTTTCTTTGTGAAATGGTAGGGGTACTTTTGTACCCCCTTACCATTTCAAACAGGGGGGGGGCCGGGATCTGGGGGTCCCCTTGTTAAAGGGGGCTTCCAGATTCTGATAAGCCCCCCGCCCGCAGACCCTCACAACCAACGGCCAGGGTTGTGAGGATGAGGCCCTTGTCCTTATCAACATGGGGACAAGGTGCTTTGAGGGGTCACAGACCCCCAAAGCATCCTCCCAATGTTGAGGGTATGTGGCCTGGTACGGTTCAGGAGGGAGGGGGGGCGCTCTCTCGTCCCCCCCTCTTTTCCTGCGGCCTGCCAGGTTGCGTGCTCGGATAAAGGGTCTGGTATGGATATTTAGGGGGACCCCCACGTCAATTTTTTTTTTTAATTTGATGCGGGGTTCCCCTTAATATCCATATCAGACCTGAAGGGTCTGGTATGGATATTTGGGGGGACCCCCACGTCAATTTTTTTTTTTAATTTGACACGGGGTTCCCCTTAATATCCATGTCAGACCTGAAGGGCCTTTTGATTGAATTTAGGGGAACCCCCACGCTTTTTTTTTTTTTTTTTTTTTTTTATCAATGAATGAATGAATTGTCGGCTAATACAGAGAACACTCATTGAGTGTTCTCTGTATTACGGAGACCCGACAATTTAGCCGCAAGTGATTTTAAAAGACTTTTTTTCCTGCACAAATGACACTTTGTGCAGCGACAGTTCTAAGCACGGGAAACATGCGCCCCTTCACAGGCATACTATAGATACCCCCCAGCTACGAAATTTAAAGGAATATTACACTTTTATTGTTTCACTTTAATCATTATTAAAATCACTGCTCCTGAAAAAACGGCCGGCATTGATCCATGTCCCCTGGGGCAGGACCCAGGTCCCCAAACACTTTTTAGGACAGTAACTTTCATATTACCCTTTAAAATGAGCACTTTAGATTGTGAACGTTCGAGTCCCATAGACTTTAATAGGGTTCTAAAGTTCACACGAAGTTTAGGTCTGTTCGCAGGTTCTGGTGCGAACCGAACAGGGGGGTGTTCGGCTCATCCCTATCAATGACTTTCAATGAGTGTTCTCTGTATTACGGAGCCGACAATTCATTATAGCTGCGAGTGATTTTAAAGGACTTTTTTTCCTGCATAAATGACACTTTGTGCAGGGACAATTCTAAGCACGGGAAACATGCGCCCCTTCACAGGCATACTATAAACAACCCCCCCCCCCTACGAAATTTAAAGGAATATTACACTTTTATTGTTTCACTTTAATCATTATTAAAATCACTGCTCCCGAAAAAACGGCCGTTTTTAAAACTTTTTTTTGCATTGATACATGTCCCCTGGGGCAGGACCCAATCTCCTATTCTATATCGAACTGTTGTAACAACGAAAACGAACGAAAATAAAGCATTTATTTATGTCGGATTTTCGTTTTTCGGATTTTGTGCTTTCGTTATCGTTTGTCAAAACGAAAACGAAAATAGCTGAAATTCGGACGAAAATGCGTTCGGACGAAAACGAATGCACATGTCTAGAAAACTATACTCAGTACTCTGTCTAGTTCTGGTCACCAGTCCTCAGGAAGGATATGCTGGAGCTGGAGATAGTCCAAAGAAGGGCAACAAACTTAATAAGAGGACTGGAGGACCTCAATTACGAGGAACGACTAACAAGGACTAAATGTATTCTTGCTTGAGAGGGGACATGATAGTGATCTACAATTACCTCAATGATAATCCCAGCATAGAAAAAAAAAAAACTATTCAATTTTAAGGAGTGTATACACTTCTACAAATAAATACATAAATACAATAATAAAATGTTCATTAGAATTTTTGAATATCAGATAAATATCAAAAACACTAAATAAGGAATCTAAGTAGAAATCTCTGGACACTATAATCTCTGGACACTATTTTCTTGCCATGCATTAGAACAGGGGTCTCCAAACTTGCATAACAAAGGGCCAGTTTACTGCACTTCAAACTTTAGTGGGCAGGACTGTGGTCAGTGAGAGTAGAAAATGCTCCGACATCAGTGGGAGTAAACAATGCCATAGGCCTGGTGGTCAGTGGGATTAGAAAAAAAAAATTACATCCTTGGTGTCAGTTGGAGGCATAGTGCCCAATCTCTGATGTAAATGGAAGGAATAGTGTCCCATCCTTGGTGTCAGTGGGAATTATAGTGCCCCATCTCTAATGTAAATGGAAGGAATAGTGTCCCATCCTTGGTGTCAGTGGGAATTATAGTGCCCCATCTCTAATGTAAATGGAAGGAATAGTGTCCCATCCTTGGTGTCAGTGGGAATTATAGTGCCCCATCTCTAATGTAAATGGAAGGAATAGTGTCCCATCCTTGGTGTCAGTGGGAATTATAGTGCCCCATCTCTAATGTAAATGGAAGGAATAGTGTCCCATCCTTGGTGTCAGTGGGAATTATAGTGCCCCATCTCTGATGTAAATGGAAGGAATAGTGTCCCATCCTTGGTGTCAGTGGGAATTATAGTGCCCCATCTCTGATGTACATGGAAGGAATAGTGTCCCATCCTTGGTGTCAGTGGGAATTATGGTGCCCCATCTCTGATGTACATGGAAGGAATAGTGTCCCATCCTTGGTGTCAGTGGGAATTATAGTGCCCCATCTCTAATGTAAATGGAAGGAATAGTGTCCCATCCTTGGTGTCAGTGGGAATTATAGTGCCCCATCTCTGATGTACATGGAAGGAATAGTGTCCCATCCTTGGTGTCAGTGGGAATTATAGTGCCCCATCTCTGATGTACATGGAAGGAATAGTGTCCCATCCTTGGTGTCAGTGGGAATTATAGTGCCCCATCTCTAATGTAAATGGAAGGAATAGTGTCCCATCCTTGGTGTCAGTGGGAATTATAGTGCCCCATCTCTAATGTAAATGGAAGGAATAGTGTCCCATCCTTGGTGTCAGTGGGAGGTATAGTGCCCCATCTCTGATGTACATGGAAGGAATAGTGTCCCATCCTTGGTGTCAGTGGGAGGTATAGTGCCCCATCTCTGATGTACATGGAAGGAATAGTGTCCCATCCTTGGTGTCAGTGGGAGGTATAGTGCCACATCTCTGATGTACATGGAAGGAATAGTGTCCCATCCTTGGTGTCAGTGGGAGGAATAGTGTCATGTATTAGTGGAAGGAATAGTGCCCCAACGGCTGGATAAAAGCAAGCAAAGGGCCACATCCAGCCCATGGGCTGCAGTTTGTAGACCCCTGGCATAGAACAAAACGTATATAAAGAAAAACTTTTTAAATGAGACTCTGCTTTATTGATCAAAGGTCTTTGAAAATTGATATTACCTCCAACAACCAATACAATGTTGTTGCTTTATTTTCAGCCTTCCTTTAGAAAACATCTTTTAGAAGTTAATTACATACTCTTTTCAACACATACAGTTCTTATGTTAGATGCTGACAATTTTTTTTTTTTTTTTAAATGTAATGTAATCTAAAGCTAAAATGTTATCTATTGCAGCATTCTTTTTGCCCTCTACTTTTTATAGTTTTTTTCCCAAGTCTTTTCGCAGACATGCAATTAATACACTTCCTGACTATTCTCAGCTACACTCACTACTCCAATTTATCTCTGAATAGAGCCATGGTTGTCACCTAGGCTGGAATTTCAAACATGTCTACCTTTGGTCATGCTCATTACATGGTGGATTGATGGGGTCAGTGTTCTACATAAGAAACATAACATTGCTTTTGCTGTCCTATCAGCTTACAGAAAGTGACAGGGACACTGCATTTCTGGTAGGATCAACAGACAGCATCTATAGTTCCTGAAATGTTATTGCAGACAAAACTTATGACTGGCAAGCATTTTTGTTCTTGGGGTTGTTGTAAACCCTTAAGCCCCGTACACACGAGAGGACTTATGTCCGACAGACTTCCAAAGGAGTTCCGCCGGAGTTCCGCCGGAGTTCCGCCGGAGTTCCGCCGGAGTTCCGCCGGAGTTCCGCCGGAGTTCCGCCGGAGTTCTGACAGACTTTTCGGCCGAACGGACTTGGCCACACACGATCACACTAAAATCCGACGGATTCGAACGTGATGACGTACGACCCGACTCGAATAAGGAAGTTCATAGCCAGTAGCCAATAGCTGCCCTAGCGTCGGTTTTAGTCCGTCGGAGTAGCATACACACGAGCGGATTTTTCGAAGGGGACCGGGTCCGGCGGAGTTCCGTCGGGAAAATTTGAAGCATGCTTCATTTCTAAAGTCCGTCAGACTTTTGCGAAGCTAAAGTCCGTTGCAGCCCACACACGATCGGATAGTCTGACGGACTCGGTCTGACGGACTTTGGATGTTGAAAAGTCCGCTCGTGTGTACGGGGCTTTACAGACCACTTTTCGCTACAGGTAAGCCTATAATAAGTGCCGGAGCTGCGATACCCAGAAGTAACCCTTGGGAGTGATGTCGCCGGCCGTTGGTGTTTACGGGCACCTCAGCGAGGGCTTCCATCTCAGGTGAGTATTACATAATGAGCTAGTATGCTATGCATACTAGCTCATTATGCCTTTTTCTTGCAGGTATTAGCTCTTGTACACACGGTCGGACATTTCGACAACCAAATCCGTTGGATTTTGTCAGACGGATTTTGTCCGAAACGGTTGCATGCACATGGTCGGACAAAGTTGTCGGAAAATCTAATCGTTCAGAACGTGATGACGTTATTTCGTTAGGATGGGACTACGTTCACGCTAGTAGCCAATAGCTTTGGTCTAGGAATTTGATCTGAGCATGCGTGGAACTTTGTCCGATCGGAATTCTCTACAAGCGATAGGACAAAGTCCCATCGGACCATGTTGTCGGAAAATTTTTAGGCCAGCTGTAAAACTTTGTCGGTCGGATAATCCGACAACACGGTCCAATCGGACATTTTCCGTTGGAATGTCCGACCGTGTGTACAAGGGCTTCGTTTTTTTTTTTTTTTTTTTTTCAAAGTGGGTTTACAACCACTTTAAAGTGGAAGTAAACTCTTTTTGGGCACTTGTACCTACAGGTAAGCCTTTTTATAATGCTTACATGTCGTTACAGTGAATATTTCCTAAACCTGCACTGTTTAGGAGATATTCACACTGCATGCAGCTGGTGATGTCACCGGCGCATGCGCTTTGAAGGGTTGGCATCCCCCTGCAGAGCCCTGTGCTGCGCTCTGAGAACTCCTGTGTGAATGTGCGGGAGTGACATCATCGCGGCACGGCCAAACAGAAACCCGGAAGGAAAAACGCTTGAAGATGGACGCCCTTTCAGCGGTGACAGCATGCCGCTGGAAGGCTTTGTTTTAAGGTAAGTATGTCCTAATGATGCATACTAGCACATTGTACTTTTTACCTTGCAGGGTTGAAAAAAACAAAAACCGGTTACCGCTTTAACTTTAAGCAAGAACAATTTCTAGTTACTGCTCATCCAATAAAAGGTGAGAACATAATGGGTGCTCAGTTTGGTATTCATGGGCTTTTAAAGACTATCCATTTTTTTTTTTTTTTTGTTACCAGTTTAGACTTTGACAATGAAAATAAAGTGGAGAAATACAATAGAGTGAATTTTTCGGGTCATTGCATTCGTCCCGGTCTCCTCAGAACCTTCCATCTCGCCTAATGATAACAGATTGTGATATTATCTAGCTCATTGTGACCTGCTTGGGAGGATGAGTGAAATTCTGCCCACTGTGAGTTATGGCTAAAATAACGCCTTGAGTTACTGCCATGATCAAATAGGAGATTTTAGTACCAGAGCCTCAAACAATAGTCTGCTATAAAAGCAATACTCTGTCAGTAACACATTCTGTTTCATTGTGTCAGTTTTTTTTTTCTTTTTTGCAGTTTGGCTTATTGTTATCAGGAATTCAAAGGACAGAATGGCACAGGTTAATACAGAGCAACTTAAATGCTGTAGATAGAACGTTTAGTTAGGATTCTTGAGCGCTGGGATACGCGTCCAATTATCATTCCGCTGACAAGTTCACACCCATCGTCTGGTAATAGTGGCATTTAGTAGAAAGAAAAAAAGAATTATATATATATGCCGTCCCTTGCCTAAAAGTTTAAAAATTAACTAGCTATAGCTGGCCATAATTCCTTCTCCCATCATGCATTGCGAGACGCGTGGTATGAGCCAGTTATTGTCTTTATTTTCTTGGTACGCTATGTCCAGATAATGGGCCCTATATCATTAGCGAAACGAGGTAGCCAATTTGGTATCTATTTGACAAAGATAAAAAAAAAAGCCAGCTCAGACGAACCAGGATCCATTTTCTATTGCGCCAATTCACACAGTTTAACCACTTTACATCAGGAGCAATTTTTTTTTTAAATCACACAATCCGCATTTTTTGCTAGAATATTACCTAAAACCCTTCAAAAATTATATATAATTTTTTGAAAGCAGGCGCCATGTAAAATAAAATGGTGGCGGTGGCAATTTATGTTGCACAATATTTCCGCAACTATTTATCACATTTACATTTTCTGAAAAAAATAAAAAAACAAATTAAAATGTATTTTAGTGCACGCAAACATAATATAATGGCCAATGTTTGGTAAAATATAAACGATGGAATTGCATTAATAAATAGATACCAAACCTTAACCACTTGCCCTCCAGGAGATTAACCCCCTTCATGACCAGGCCATTTTTGGTGCTACTGTAACTGACAATTGTTCAGTCTTGCAACGTTGTACCCAAAAAAAAAAAGACGTCCTTTTTTTCCCACAAATGGAGCTTTCTCTTGGTGGTATTTGATCACCTCTGCGTTTTTAATGTGTTTGCGCTATAAACAAAAAAAGACAAATCAGCTTTGAAAAAAAAACTAAAACATATCCAAAAAAAAAAAAATGAAGAAAATCTAATTTCTTCATCAATTTAAACCAATATGTATTCTTTTTGATTGTCTATATTGATTAGTGTGTGCAAAAGTTAAAGCATCTACAAACTATAGGATATACAGTATCTCACAAAAGTGAGTACACCCCTCACATTTTTGTAAATATTTTATTATATCTTTTCATGTTACAACACTGAAGAAATGTCACGTTGCTACAATGTAAAGTAGTGAGTGTACAGCTTGTATAACAAAATAACTCAACACACAACCATTAATGTCTAAACCGCTGGCAACAAAAGTGAGTATACCCCTAAGTGAAAATTTCAAAAATTGGGCCCAATTAGCCATTTTCCTTCCTCGGTGTCATGTGGCTCGTTAGTGTTACAAGGTCTCAGATGTGAATGGGGAGCAGGTATGTCCTTTTGGGATTCTCCCTCTGTACAGAAGGAGTGGCGGGTGCAGGCAGACATCAAGTATGTGGTACCTGCTGATCAACTTCCGCTGGGTATAATCACAGTGGGAGCGGGCTGACGGTGTCACGCATGCACACTCTAGATACGGAAGTGCAGGGTCACATACTAGGCCGATGATGATGCTTTGATGATGCTTGGGTGTTGCTTCTTTGATGCTTCTGTGATGCTTGAATGATGCTTCTGTGATGCTTGGATGATGCTTCAAGGGTGCTTGGATGATGCTTCAGTGATGCTTGGATGATGCTTTGGTGATGCATTGATGATACTTCAGTGATGCTTGGATGATACTTCGGTGATGTCTGGATGATGCTTCGGTGATGCTTGGATGATGCTTTGGTGATGCTTGGATTGATACTTCGGTGATACTTGGATGATGCTTCGGTGATACAAGGATGATGCTTTGGTGATGCTTTGATGATACTTCGGTGATGCTTGGATGATACTTTGGTGATGCTTGGATAATGCTTCGGTGATGCTTGGATGATGCTTCAAGGGTGCTTGGATGATGCTTCAGTGATGCTTGGATGATGCTTCCGTGATGCATGGATGATGCTTCCGTGATGCATGGATGATACTTCAGTGATGCTTGGATGATACTTTGGTGATGCCTGCATGATGCTTCGGTGATGCTTGGATGATGCTTTGGTGATGCTTGGATTGGTACTTCGGTGATACTTGGATGATGCTTCGGTGATGCTTGGATGATACTTTGGTGATGCTTTGATGATACTTCGGTGATGCATGGATGATACTTCAGTGATGCTTGGATGATACTTCGGTGATGCCTGCATGATGCTTCGGTGATGCTTGGATGATGCTTTGGTGATGCTTGGATTGGTACTTCGGTGATACTTGGATGATGCTTCGGTGATGCTTGGATGATACTTTGGTGATGCTTTGATGATACTTCGGTGATGCTTGGATGATGCTTCGGTGATGCTTAGAAGATACTTTGGTGATACTTGGATGATACTTCGTGATGCTTGGATGATACTTCAAGGGTGCTTTGATGATGCTTCAGTGAAGCTTGGCAGATGCCCTGTGTGCGTGTTGATATCTTATACATGCAATTTCTCCAGTTAATCTAAAGTTTAACTAAAGTCTCTCAAAAGTTTAAGGTGCTTCAAGTGAGCTTTAACATAGACTTCTATGGAGGCTTTGAAGATGCTTTGAAACACCACTAAAGCTACATGGGGTAATAACTTTTGAAGTGAAGCCGAAACAAAACAAAGCAAAAGCAAGGTGTAAACAGGACTGTAAGCTAACCATGTTATTCAGAGAGAGGGGCTTTAACTCAAAACGCATAGAAAGTAGGTTACATGGTTTTCAGTGGCATAGTTCACACCAGTGCTTGCAGTTCCAGTGCATTTCGGTCCAGAAAAAAAAGTAGAACATGTTGCATTTTTCCTGCACAGAACTGTACTGGAAGATGGTAAAACGCATCAGGAATACAGAGAGATGAGCCTACATGCATCATCAAAAACGTACACCAGAACCCAGTACAGTGAAAAAAAGAAGAAAAAAAAAACCATCTGGAAAACGTCCGTAAACGCATTAAAAGCACATCAAAAAGCAGTGGAAAGCATCAAAAACACACATGAAAGATGTTCTTGTGGTGTGAACTAGCCCTAAAGCTGAATAGAAATGTTCTAGATCACATGACAGGATGCATCGCCTATTCATATTTCAGTTTTTCTTCCTCTTCCAGTATGTGCATTCTGAGACTATTATTATTACAGCCTCGTTCTGTTCTCTGAATATAAACTGTTTTCTCAAAGTGTATTCTGTATTCAGTCTGTCTGCACTTGACTACACTTTATACCTGTCAGGCTCATTTATAATGGCTATCGCTATGCACTCTATTATACACTGCCAGAGTTTGCATGTGTTTATAACCCATTTATAAAATGTGCACCACATTGTGTTGCCTCTGTCGTCCCACTGAGTTCTTTTTACTTACTTACTAGCAGAGAGAGCTCTGTGATTGGAAGAAACCCTGCCATGTGATTTTGATAAGGTACACAACCAAGCTCCTTGGGTATTTTTATATATATTCGTTCTACTGTGCTTTCCACTTTCATTCATTTCTATTGCAATCCACCAGCTTTAGACTCCGCCAGTGAAGTGCATTGCACATTATGGGTAATAAATGTACTTTCTAAATGTGGATTTTTATAAGCGGTTTTAAGCAAACATTTATTATATTGCAGTTTGCTAATTCCAGCATGTTCTCATATAAGCACTGCGCGAAAAAACGAAATATTATTAAACGTGCTGCTACTTTAAGACCCCTTTCACACTGGGGCATTTTTCAGGTGTTTTTCAGAAGCTTTAGCGTTAAAAAAGTGCCTGTAAAGTGCATGAAAGAAACCTCATCTGCAACCCCAATGTGAAAGCCCGAGTGCTTTTCACACTGGGGCGTTGCGCTGGCAGGGCGTCAAAAAAAGTCCTGCAAGCAACTTCTTTGCAGCGCATTTGGAGCGGAGAATACACTGCTCCTAAAGCGCCCCTTCCCATTGAAATCAATGGGAAGCACCTGCAAAATGCCTTCAAAGCGTCTGCAAATCGCTTTTCGCAGCGGCGCTTTGTGGGTGCTTTTAACCCTTTAGATCCAGCTCTCAAACTTTGTGTGTTGGAAATTCCGACGGAAAAAGTCAGATGGAGCCCACACTGGGTCGGATTTTCCACCAACATGATCTGATCACAGATTTTCCGTCGGAAATTCCGACCGTGTGTACAGGGCATAAAAGGGTGTGGAACTGGTACTTGTTCACTTTGGTGAAGGATTTATGGTGTTTTTTTTTTTTAAGTTATTTTATTTATTTTTTTGTGGATATTTGCACCAGTCTTTCACAATTGACTTTTGATATGTGAGCATTTATATTTGTGATGGACATTTTGAATATGGACATTATTTTAAATTCATTTTATTTAATGTTTTATACATTTTCACTGCGCTACTGTGAATGTGTAGATTGACACTACTATTTGTTTTCACCCTTTTTGTCTAATTCCAAGATGTGTTGGCTGCACTAGTTTTCTTTTTTAGGTTTTCTTTTCTTTTATTATATTTATTATTATATCTAGTGATGCGGGTAGTAAGTCTGTTGTTTTTCCAAAAAACAAGCTCTCCCGCAAACATATCAGTTAGGAGTGTTGAGACAAACCATTTACTACTACGGCTGCTCCGTTGAATCTTCTTTGAACATTCGACAGGCACCATAAGCCTTCAATGACAGATTCAACCTTAATTCATTTGGATTTTCAGACTAATGCATTTTTTAACGAAAAACAAAATAAATAAAAATGAATTGCAGGAGTAACAAAATAAATGTATTTTTCGGACGAAAACCTAATCCCAAAACAAAATATTTCAGTTTGAACATGTCTACTGGCCAGATGTTTTGTCCCATTTTTTGGGGTTGTGTTCAATATGTGCAAAAAGAGATCACACAAAAACTTACAAGTATAACATTTATTAAAGATTAAGTCAACTTCCATCTTTAAGTTTTACCTATAGTAAGCCCTATAATAAGGCTTACCTAAAGCTAATGTAAATATCTCCTAAATGCGTTTAGGAGATATTTACTGTCCATGCAGCCAGTGACATCACTGGCACATGCACTCTGAAGGAACGGCCGCCTGTGCCATTTCTTCAGAGCCCTGTTCTGTGACCGGCAGCTCCCGAACGCATATGTAGGAGTGACATCATCACGGATCAGGACAGTCACAGAGCCAGAGTCCACAAACTCGGAAGTAAAACCGGGTGAAGATGGACGCTGTCTCCAGTGATGCGATGTCAGGCTTAGTTTTGAGGTGAGTTTCACATAATGCGCTAGTATGCGAAGCACACTAGCACGTTATGCCTTTGACTTGCAGGTAAGGAAAACAAAATGTGCAGTGGTTTACAACCACTTTAAAGATAAAGACAGGTACAGATAATATTACAAAATTTAACACGAATACTTAACTAAAGATGCTGTTTCCGCCATGGGGTCCCTCCACTATATGGCATGGCACACAGGTGACCACAGACACATGCATAATTGCAAGCTCTAGAGATGGGGCTAACTTATTCCAGTTTGGGCTGCGGTATTTAGACTTGTGTATAAGGAATAAATAACCCCAAGACAACTCCCTTTGCAATACGACCCCTCAAGGACTTGGTTAGTCAAAAATAACCTTCCTTTGGTATAAGGGAAAGCCATGTCCTTATGTGGCCTCCTTAACCAAGATTTGAAGGCTTGGGATGCATTAGTGAGCCACATTATTAATAAGGAAATATGTAATATGCAATTTCCCCATCACCAGATCACCAGGTGAAAACAGAGGGGAAAAAAAAGAAAACTAATTCAGCCACCACATCTAATGATGGGTAAGCTGCAATATATTACATTTTGGATTTTGGGTTTATTACTGCTTTAAGATTCTGTATGGCTATGTCAAGGCCATACCACTGGTATTTCAATAGATCCCATAGTCACGTTAAATGATGTTGTATAAAAAGAGATTAGGGTCAAGATATCAGGTGTACATAAAGCTATATATGATGAACAGAAATAAAGATTTTTATTATAATATTTTAAATGTAGCCTCCCCAACATTTCCAGAATACGCCCCTTTTTAATTAATGACACCACCAAGCTTCTAATTCACTCCCTGGTCATCTCTCGCCTCAACTACTGCAACTCCGTCCTCATTGGATTACCTTTACATAGATTATCCCTTCTTCAGTCCATAATGAATGCTGCTGCCAAACTCATTCACCTCACCATCCATTCGGTATCCTCCACCCCTCTCTGCCAATCCCTCCATTGGCTTCCACTCACCTGACGAATAAAATTCAAAGTACTAACAATAATTTACAAAGCCATCCATAACTCTGCCCCCAGCTACATCACTAACCTAGTCCCAAAAATACCAACCAATCCGCTCTCTTCGGTCATCCCAAGACCTCCTGCTCTCTAGCTCCCTTGTCACCACCTCCCATGCTGGCCTCCAGGCTTTCTCCAGAGCTTCTCCCAACCTTTGGAACTCCCTACCCTGATCTGTCCGACTGTCCCCTAATCTATCCATCTTTAGGCGCTCTCTGGAAACCCTTCTCTTCAAAGAAGCCTATCCTTCTTCTAACTAACACTGTTTTACTTCCTCCATCAGCTCATCCCCCACAGCTATTACTTTATGTATCAATTAACCCTTCCTTTTTAGATTGTAAGCTCTGATGAGCAGCGCCCTCTGATTCCTCTTGTACCAAATTGTAATGTAACTGTAATGTCTGCCTTCATGTTGCGCAAACTGTTGGCGTGATATAAAACCTGTATAATAATGATAAATGCATTGTGCTGTATTTTTTATGTGACTATATGGCTGACTATAGTATAGATAGAATAATGCACAGACATACAGCTCCTTATTGGTATGAAGTGTTGAACTTACCCACAAAAAAAAAAAAAATGTATAAGTCAGATGAGGCAAAGCCAATAGGAAAATATATACTTTAAATTGTAAATGTTGTGCTTTCATTTTTAAACATCCCTTTGTATTGAAAAGTGTGAAAATATGCCATTTGTGCATATTATGCAGCTGTTCTGAGCTCCAATTAAAAAGTTAAAAGAGAACATAATAATTTGTGTTAATTTGCCAATTTTACTTGCAGTCTGCGCTATCTTTGAGCTCTTGCTGTGAGTTCTCTGGAAGTATTTCTCAAACGTTAGACAAGCTTAACTTTTTTTTTGCTCCTTTTTAATATAAATTGATGGTTACACTAGGGTCATGCTTCTAAAAGTAAGTTGATTATTTCATTTTTATCCTCATCATTTGGAATTACATTTTTACATCGAAAAGCCTTATTATGTTGAAATTACTTTTCAACTCACCACTTTTAAAGCAGAACAGCTGGAAAAAAAAGTAATAGACCTGTAAAATAATTTAAAAAAATTAAATAATAGAATGTATATTTTTTCTGCAATACATAGTTACATAGTTACATAGTTACATAGTTAGCCAGGCTGAAAAAAGACACAAGTCCATCCAGTTCAACCTTAAAAACAAATAAATAAAATAAAAAATAATCGTACAATCCAGATACCCAATTTTATGCCCACAATTGATCCAGAGGAAGGCGAAAAAAAAACCCAGCAGAGCATGCTCCAATTTACTACAGCAGGGGAAAAAAATTCCTTCCTGATCCCCCAATAGGCGATCGGATTTTCCCTGGATCAACTTTACCTATGTTAGTACCTAGTTATATTATGTACCATCAGGAAAGTATCCAAGCCTTTCTTAAAGCAATCTACTGAACTGGCCAGAACCACCTCTGGTGGGAGTCTATTCCACATTTTCACTGCTCTAACTGTGAAGAAACCTTTCCGTACTTGAAGCTGAAATCTCTTTTCCTCTAGACGTAAAGAGTGCCCCCGTGTCCTCTGGGTTGACCGTACAGAGAACAACTCAACACCAAGTTCACTATATGGACCCCTAATATATTTGAACATGTTAATCATATCCCCCCTTAATCTCCTCTTCTCAAGAGTGAATAAATTTAGTTCCTCTAATCTCTCCTCATAGCTGAGTTCCTCCATGCCTCTTATCAGTTTGGTTGCCCTTCTCTGCACTTTCTCTTTAATCTTTAATCTTTTGCTGACCCCTGCAGAAAATCCTATCGATCTCTAGATGTTTTTAGCTTTCTAGATGTTGTTAGCCAACATCCTTAACCAACTCCCTCTGATCCTAAGATGTCATGGACCCACCCCAGGGGGTATGCCATTACACTAACCTGGGCTAATGCCCTGTGCACACAGTCGGACATTCCGACAACAAAATCCATCAGATTTTTTCTGACGGATTTTGGCCCAAACTTGTCTTGCATACACGCAGTCGTACAAAGTTGTCGGAAAATCCAATCTTTCAGGATGAGGTGACGTAGAACACGTACGACGGGACTACAAAGAGGCCAGTAGCCAATAGCTTTCATCTCGTAATTTATTCTGAAATTCGGAATTGTATACACAGGATCAGAATTTAAATGATCATATTTTGTTGTTGGAAAATTTTAGATCTTGATCTCAAACTAGTCAGATGGAAAAAGTCAGATATAGCCCACACACGAACGGAATTTCCGACAACACAGTCCGATCGCACATTTTCCGTCATAAAGTCCAACCATGTGTACAGGGCATTAGAGTACTATTGCAATGAACAGCACTCACACATCAGTACTGAGCACTGTTTATTTCAAGTAATGTAAGGACCACCCATTACCACCAACAGAGAAGAAGAGACCCATCAATGGCCAGAAGACTCTTGGATTAAGGGCGTATATACATTGTGGGGTTGTTTTGGGGTTTTAGTAAAGCTATAATCCCGCTCTAAAGTACCCTATTCTGCACTGCAGCTAGTTCTGATCTCATCTCCAGTGGATTAAATCTACTTCTGGTTCCTTATGTTCTTTGGAGACTCCAATGAAGACTTCTTTTGTAGAAGTTGGTGCAGTTTCCCTTCTATATAAGAACAACAGATATGTCAGTCGTTCATACCTAGGTTCCCTTGTTATTTGTTTGTTCTATATAGAGAATCCATCAATGGAGCATGACATTATTATTTAGCTTTCTAATGGTCATGAAAATGTTACTGATTTAGTTAGTCAAGTATGGAAATATCACGGTAGCCCCCGAGCTACCTGGATTGAGTAGATCTAGTTTGGGAGGTCAGGAAGTTGAAAAGACAGCATCTTCAGGTGACCTCTGAATCCCAACTCTCATGGTGACCTTTCAGGCCCAGACAGAGTAAGCGAAGCTAACTAAAGGAGCAAATATTACAACTGAACAACATGGGAAAAAATAATATCTTAATCCAAGAGCTATGTGTATTCCTACTTGTATCTCGAAGTGCTGTGTGTATTTCTTACAGATTTGTGCAGTAATCGGGCATGAAACCTTTCTTTTGTGCGGGAGCTTCCTGTAACAAAGATGTTGTATCCTCCCCCGCTCCTGTATTTTTTTCCAGGCAGCCTATAGTGGGAGGGGGGGGGCTATTGGACCCCTCCCACAGCTCTGCTCGCTGCTACATTTATAAGGTAATATTTAGGTAGACAAAGGAATTCAATGCATGCAAAGTGGTTTTATATTCTTTGTGTCTATTATTGAACATTAAAACAAAATATCTATCTATAGATCGATCTACAGTATCTCACAAAAGTGAGTACACCCCATTACATTTTTGTAATATTTTATTATAACTTTTCGTGTGAAAACACTGAAGAAATTACACTTTGCTACAATGTAAAGTAGTGAGTGTACAGCTTCTATAACAGTGTACATTTGCTGTCCCCTCAAAATAACTCAACACAGCCATTAATGTCTAAACTGCTGGCAATAAAAGTGAGTACGCCCCTAAGTTAAAATGTCCAAATTGGGCCCAATTAGCCATTTTCCCTCCCCGGTGTCATGTGACTCATTAGTGTTGCAAGGTCTCAGGTGTGAATGGGGAGCAAATGTGTTAAATTTGGTGTTATCGCTCTCACTCTTTCATACTGGTCCCTGGAAGTTCAACATGGCATCTCATGGCAAAGAACTCTCTGAGGAGCTGAAAAAAGAATTGTTGCTCTACATAAAGATGGCCTAGGCTATAAGAAGATTGCCAAGACCTTGAAACCGAGCTGCAGCATGGTGGCCAAGACCATACAGTGGTTTAACAGAACAGGTTTCTTTCAGAACAGGCCCCACCATGGTCGACCAAAGAAGTTGAGTGCACATGCTCAGTGTCTTATCCAGAGGTTGTCTTTGGGGAATGGACATATGAGTGCTGCCAGCATTGCTGCAGTGGTTGAAGAGGTGGGGGTTCAGCCTGTCAGTGCTCAGACCATACGCCGCACACTGCATCAAATTGGTCTGCATGGCTGTCGTCCCAGAAGGAAGCCTCTTCTAAAGATGATGGAGGAGTGGAAGAGGACTCCAGTGGCAACCTGTGAAGCTCTGGTGAACTCCATACCCAAGAGGGTTAAGGCAGTGCTGGAAAATAATGGTGGCCACACAAAATATTGACACTTTGGGGCCAATTTGGACATTTTCACTTAGGGGTGTACACACTTTTGTTGCCAGCGGTTTAGACATTAATGGCTGTGTGTTGAGTTATTTTGAGGGGACAGCAAATTTACATTGTTATACAAGCTGTACACTCACTACTTTACATTGTAGCAAAGTGTCATTTCTTCAGTGGTGTCACAAGATATATATTTACAAAAATGTGTACCCACTTTTGTGAGATACTGTGTGGGTGTATATATATATATATATATATATATATATATATATATATATATATATATATATATATATATATATATATAAAAGCTTCTTCCTTAAACTATACATTTATTATATATTAAGAAAACTGCACTTCTATTGGAGCAGTATATGCTATACAGTTGTGACATAAGTAATTTTGTAATTAATTGTTATTAAAAATGACCTTTCCATTTCAATTCCCAGCAAGTTATGATTACCTAAAATGTCAAAAGATTTAAATTAGCTTCCTGATATCCATGGCAGCATGAGACATTCTATATAGGGTTTGTGAACAGAAAAGTCCCCGAATTGTAATTTCCTTTGTATGTATGATTGGATGTTTGCTTTCTCCAGCAGTTATTTTCTTGGGACACTGGGGGTTATTTAATATACTGGAGAGTGCAAAATCTGGTACAGCTCTGCGTTGAAACCAATCAGCTTCCAGGGTTTACTGTCAAAGCTTAATTGAACAAGCTGATGTTATAAGCTGATTGGTTACCATGCACAGCTGCATTAGAGTTTGTACTTTCCAGTTTTAGCAAATCAGCCCTAATGTTTCCTATTTATCATATATGCCACCATGCTCCTGAATCCTTTAGGGTGTCTGTATGTGCAACAATACCCAAATGTTTTCCATATATGAAGTTCATAGAACACCCAGGTCCTTTTCATCTTTGCCTGAACTGTAGCATATATAGGACCAATGACAGAGTTGAGAGTTTTTTGGTCTAGTGGTGTCATGTTGATGAATATATTTTTCATTTGTGCTAATTGGGGAGGGGGAAATCATTTTTTTTTCTTATTGGGTAAAATATTGGTTTGCCCAACTCCTTGCCTTCGGCTTTTTAAGAAGTCAGTAGGCAGGGCTCATGATTATGTGCTCACTTGGACTGAGGCAGTACTTGATGGTGAGCAGTCTGTGATCGAATGCACCCATAAAACAACATAGCAATGCATATATGCGGAACCTGGGCATTAAGGCTCACTGTGACACAGACTGGAATGTTGGAAGAACAACAACATATAATGTAAAGTTGCTTTATAGTGTGAACTATATTTATGCATTATACCTATCTATACCAGTAGGGGGCACTGCAGTATTATAGAGTGTATTCACTGTGGAAGAAAGCCGGGCTCCTCCGCTAGCAAAAGAGCTAGCAGAAGATAGCGGAGGAGTCCGACGAGAAGACCCCCGAAGACAGAAGACCCCCGGAGCTGTGTAATAAACTATTTTATCTTGTGTGTTGTGTTTTTTTTTACTTTATTTTACAGGTGAATGGGTAGGGGTACATTGTATCCCATATTCATTCACATAGGGTGGGGGGCCAGTATCCGGGGGCCCCCTTATTAAAGGGGGCTCCCGGATTCCAATAAGCCCCCCGCCCGCAGACTCCAGCAACCAACAGCCAGGGTTGTCGGGAAGAGGCCCTTGTACTCATCAACTTGGGGACAAGGTGCTTTGGGGTGGGGGGCACGCGGCCCCCTTTCCCCAAGGCACCCCCCCATGTTGAGGGCACGCGGCCTGGTACGGCTCAGGAGGGGGGGCGCTTGCTCGTCCCCCCCTTTCCTGGCCGGCCGGGTAGCGTGCTCGGACAAGGGTCTGATGTGGACCTGGGGGGACCCCCCACGCCAATTTTTTCGGCGTTGGGGTTCCCCTTTAAGTCCATACCAGGTGGCGGGTCCAGCAACGTCTCCTTCGCGGGCCCCGTCTACCTGGAGACCCGCTCAAAATGAGCAGACTTTTCTCCGGGTGGGAAAAGTCAGTTCATTTCAAAAGTACGGCGGAATGTCATACGCACGGCCGGATTGTCTGACGAAATGCAAGTCTGGCAGGAAGATTGGAGTGCAAAACTACTTTCTAAGTCCGTCGTACTTTCGGGTCAAAAAAGTATGGCGGAGGCTACACATGGGGGGATTGTTCGGCAGACTTGCCGGACTTTTCCACCCGATTGTTTGATCGTGTGTATGCGGCATTAGGGTTACAGAATCCTACACCCAAAGACTGACAAAGTGACAATAAGCCATAGTGTTTTTTTTTTTTTGTTTTTTTTATGAGAGCTCATTACCAGAAACACTGATCTTTGAAAGCTGTGAACTGAATATGCCAAGCAAACCAGAAGAAAAGGTCAACCAAAACAAACCTTTGCAGGAGTAAAAACAAGAGGTGGAACTCACATTGCCTAAGGGCCGGTTCACACAGCGGGCAAAGCGAGGCGACACGACTCGCCTCGCTCCCGCAAGTCGCCCCCGTTCTGTACAATGGAACCGTTCTGAGAGGAGCGACTCGAGTCGCTCCGACTCAGAAAAAAGGTTCCTGTACTACTTCTGGGCGACTTCGGGGGCGACTTGCATTGACTTCTATACAGAAGTCCTCTGCAAGTCGCCGCTGAGGTCGCCGCAGGTCTCCGACTCGCCGCAGGTCTCCGACTTGCCTCGCCGCACCTGCAGTGTGAACCGGCCCTAAATCAAGTTCCGCACCAGATCCTGCTGAACTGTTTGAAACCAGAAGATCCACTCAGACTACAAAGGGGAAACCACCCCGCAAGCTGTCATACAATGTCAAAGAACACAGCATATTTGAACCGACATCCTAGGGAGACATAGAGAAACTGACAAAATGTGAAGCCATTAAATGAAGAAAAGCAGCAGAAGAAAAATTAAAGTCACTTCAAGAAAATAAAACCTGGACACTCACAGAGCTCCCTCCTAATCGCAAAACTATAGGAAGTAATTGGACTTTCAAAATAAAGTCAGACGCAGAAGAGAACATCCACAAGGAGAAAGCCAGACTAGCTGCCAAGGGTTACTCCCAGAAATTTGGTGAAGATTACGATGAAACATTCGCTCCAGTCGTAAAACACGCCACCATCAGAGCGCATCTTATTGTTGCAGCCACGAAAGACATGCAAGTCGAACACCTAGACATTAAAACTGCTTTCCTATACGGAAACATTAAAACCCCATGCACACTAGCAGATTTTCTGCTGATTTTTTCCTTCAGATTTACCAAAACTATGTAGTACAAGGGCTTGCCTGATTGCATACAAATTGAAACTCCTAAGGTTTGACCTCATATTATATGGTTTTGGTAAATCTGAAGGAAAAAATCAGCTGGAAATCTGATAGTGTGTATGGGGCTTAAGGAAGATCTCTACATGGAGAAACCACCAGGGTTTGAGCAAGGAGACAACCTTGTGCGTAAGCTTCAGAAGAGCATCTGCAGTCTTAAGCAATCTGCAAGGATGTGGAATGAGTTAAGCCGCGTACACACGTAGCCGTCTGTCCGACGTACTTAGTCTGGCGGACTTCCCGCCAGACTGTCCGTCGGACTTTCTGAACGGGCTACTTGCCCACACACGGCACTTTTTCAGCGGACTAATACAGCGTACTAAGTCCGCCATACTATCCGCCCTACTTTTGAAATGAACGGACTCGCCCACACACGCGGAGGAAAGTCCGCTAATTTCGAGCGCGTCTCCAGGTAGGCGGGGCCCGCGAAGGAGACGTCGCTGGCCCCGCCGCCTGGTATGGACTTAAAGGGAACCCCAATGCCGAAAAAAAATTGGCGTGGGGTCCCCACCAGGTCCACATGAGACCCGTGTCCGAGCACACTACCCGGCCTGCCAGGAAAGGGGGGGACGAGCGAGCGCCCCCCCCTCCTGAGCCGTACCAGGCCGCGTGCCCTCAACATGGGGGGTGCCTTGGGGAAGGGGGGGCGCGCGGCCCCCCCACCCCAAAACACATTGTCCCCATGTTGATGAGGACAAGGGCCTCTTCCCGACAACCCTGGCCGTTGGTTGTCGGGGTCTGCGGGCGGGGGCTTATTGGAATCTGGGAGCCCCCTTTAATAAGGGGTCCCCGGATACCGGCCCCCCACCCTATGTGAATGAGTATGGGGTACAATGTACCCCTACCCATTCACCTGTGAAAAAAGTACAAAAAAAACACAACACAGGGCTAAATATTTTATTGCACAGCTCCGGGGGTCTTCCGTCTTCGGGGGTCTTCTCGCCGGACTCCTCCGCTATCTTCTTGTAGCTCTTTTGCTAGTGAAGGAGCCCGGCTTTCTTCCTCGCCACCGGCCTCTTCTTCCGACTTCGGGGGTCTTGTCCCCCTCTTCGGTTCTTCTGCCGGGCCACCGCGCCTTCTTCTAGCTCTTTTACAGGCGGTGGCCCGGTCTTCTGTCGCCGCCACCTTCTGTTCTTCTGTTCTTGTCTTCTTCTTCAGATGTTGCCTCGCCGAGTCCTCCGCTCACAATGACGGGGAGCGGGCACGCGGCGACTTATATAGGGACAAGGGGCGGGGTCTTCGGTGGATGTCACATGGGTGGATGTCACATGGTGACCCCGTCCCCTTACGATGTCACAGTCCCGGAGGATGCTGGGACTGTCGCCATGTGACATCAACCCATGTGACATCCACCTATGTGACATCCACCGAAAAACCCCGCCCCTTGTCCCTATATAAGTTGCCGCATGCCCGCTCCCCGTCATTGTGAGCGGAGGACTCAGAAAATCTTGGAAATCTTAGAACAATTCCATTTGCAAGATGCAAAGGAAGTGAAAACTCCTATGGAACCAGACTATCAAAAGAGCAATGAAGCAATATGTAAAAGCCCTTGCTTTGCATTTGCTTTGCACTGATTATGGTTTCAGTACTTTAAAGGCTTCAATGCAAAACATTAATAACTGCACATTTTTTCTTTTTTATTAAGTGGGTGCATTTGCTACATTTTTGCAAACCCTGAACTATGCCTTTAACTTCTCAGGTGCTCTCATTATGTCAACAAATTCCCTACCATGCGACCTGTAGTAGAGAGCACGGGCCAGAACATAAACATTAATCAGAGAACTGCTTATCCAACCTTGCACTATGTTGCTGTCAGCAGAAATGAGAACTACTTATCTGGAAATGTGGCTAATATTTTATATCCCAAGTACACCTCTAGAACCCAACAGTACATTGATTAGCCTTTCAGATACAGTAATTGCAGTAAATTAAAGCAGAGGGCCGTTTAAAAAAAAAAAAAAAAAGTCAGCAGCTGCAAACACTGCAGCTGCTGACTTAATCAGCCCACTTACCTGTCCAGGGCGCCCGCAAAGTCGGCCGCCCGAGGCCGACCCGTCCCTCAGCTCTCGGGTCCCGGCGCCGCCATTCCTTGTAAGGGAAACAGGCAGTGGAGCCTCACGGCTTCACTGCCCGTTTCCTACTGCGCATGCGCAAGTCACGCAGCGCTTTGTGAATGGGACGCGCTGTGTTCTGGAACACACAGTTCCCAGAACACAGCGCGACCCATTACCCAGAAGACACCGCACGGAGGAGAGAAGAAAGAAGATCTCCGCGGAGGAGGAAGAGGAAGATTAGGATTATGTGCCTAGCAACAGGCACTTCTGGTAAGTAAAAAAAAAAAAATTTTCATTTTTTTTTTTTTAGATTTTTTTGTAATTTTTAATATTTTTTTTTTCAGGGTGGCCCTCCACTTTAACTCATAGAAGTGCTTTATAACCTGCAACTGCAACAGGATGCTGTAACTCCCATACATGTGCATGGGGGTTTATACCAAAACCAAGTTGTGCGAAGACTGTACATTGAGTGGCACATATAAAACTCACATTGTACACTCTAAAGCAGGAATATGCAATTGGCTGGGGACATTTTAAATTTGGATTTCTATACTGCGGTCATTAAGGGTTCAAAAGCAAAGTCGAAAGCACCCAAACTGGAAGCACCAAGCTAACAGTATAGATGTGTTCCAGTCACAGCTTTCAGAGAACCTATCTGGGAAAGGGTAGCACAGATGTTTGTGTAAATTAGCAAGTTACACTTACCTTCCGTTGTCCTTTCCATAGATAGGTCATGGAGCTCGCCTTTAACAAACTAGATTTTCACATCAAAGCTAAAATCCAGGCAAAACAAACATTGTCTAAATATATAAGGCATGGCTATTCTTACTTTAATCCTGGAGTGCTTTGTATTATTCCTCCAGTTATCCAGGAGTTTCCTGTGATAAAGTCCAGTCAGTGCCGCTCTCTTTTTTTGGGAAAGGTGGCTGGTCTTGTCTCCACCAACTGTAGTTATCTGCAGACAGCCTGTAGTCAATGAACTTGCCGGGTCCCTCCCAAAGTTCTGATTTCTGTACAGCAGGGATCTCAAATTGGTGGCCCTCCAGCTGTTGCAAAACTACAAGTCCCATGAGGCATTGCAAGGCTGACAGTTACAATCATGGTTACCACAGGCAGAGGCATGATGGGACTTATAGTTTTTTTAACAGCTGGAGGGCCGCCAGTTTGAGACCCCTGCTGTACAGGCTATGTGTAGCTACAGTTGAAAAGAAATTGTGTGTACACGATCAAGTAAACAGCTGAAAAGTTGGAAATATAGAGTTACACTTGTCTCCCTGTGCTCCATCACAAACCATACATTTGCATGGGCTTGTCCTCTTATATTTCAGCTTCTTGATATGTGAGGTAAATGTTGTCACACTCCCAGTGCCATCTGTAGAATGTTGAGCCATATTGCTATAACAAATCCTTTTACAGCTATGACTGATATAATGGAAAAAAAGAAGAAACCCATAGAGAGTTGATGCTTTTGATAAACTCAATGAATACTTTTTACAACACTTCTGACCTAGTTTTGCTGGTAGGCGACCTAAAAAGCAACTATGGATTGACATAACTGTTATTCTTGCATTTTTCTTTTGAAAGATCAAAACCTCACAGTGAGAAAAGAATATATTTATCTATCTATATATATATCTCCTAAAGAAGACCTTGACCCTCCTCACCCACTTTCCAAAATATATATATCCACCCCTTTCACACAATTTTATAGCTTCTGAGTTTTTTGCCTAGATGGGAATGATGTAACCCCCAAGCTGCCTGCAACCTCTTGAGATACTCATGTCATGCATCTCAGAAGGCTTTGGGTCAATTGCTGAAAATGCCCATGTGCTGCAGTACATCATCACAGTGCCAGATGTCTCTGTCTGGGTCTTGCAGCCAGTTCCCTAATGACTCAATGCATCATCAGTGGGTTAGCAATAACCAGGAAGAGACAGGTGACCACCATTGACATAAGAAGAGAAGATGGCAACACGTGACAGGGCAACTGAGAGCTGCAGATTTTTACAGTAAATTGCATTAAAGTGGAACAGATTTTTTATTTTTTGTTGTTATTTTATTTTGGATACAGTGGAGAGGGATTAGAATACCTGCCATTTTGTATTGCCCTCTCTATTTTTCATGTTTATCATTATCATTATTAGAAAATCCTAAATGTTGGGTTTACACCAGGATAGTAAGAAAGGGTAAATCTTCCAATAAGGATACTGGTGACACTCTGGGATTCCCTCACTTTGGAAAGTGATGTGTCCACTATGGGACACAGATGGTAAAAAAACCTGATAGGGGTTATAACCCCCCTATCCCAATCTATCCACAATAAAAAAAAAAGTTTGTCTTTAGTTCCACTTTAAAGCTTATACAATATGAGATATTAGTAGCTGATTAGATAGGTCTAGGCATTGGATGTCTATCAGCTGGTCCAACTTCCAAAGCCATTAGTATACAGTAGAGACATGCCAGACATCAAAAGCACTGGCCAAATGGCAGAGCAAAAATATCGGTCCAACTCGGCCAGTTTTTTTTAGATTTTTATTGACTAAAGCACAAGGCATTATATGGTACAATTGCTTAGGCAAACAATCCATAGAAATCAGAAGCTGCAATCCTCATAGCAAAATATGATTTGTAGTAACTGCTTAGCCAAATTATCTAACAAAAAAAGGGGAGACATTGCATAATACCTTGAGTTCATAACCACTTAAGGACCGTCCTCATTTTGTGATTTTGGTGTTTACATGTTTAAAACCGTTTTTTTTGCTAGAAAATTATTTAGAACCCTCAAACATTATATATATATATATATATATATATATATATATATATATATATATATATATATATATATATATATATATATATATATATATATATATATATTTTAAACACCCATAGAAAATAAAATGGCGGTCATTGCAATACTTTTTTTCATACTGTATTCGCGATGCGGTCTTACAAATGCACTTTAAAAAAAAAAATCACATTTTTGAATAAAAAAATAAGACAACAGTAAAATGAGTCCATGTTTTTTATATTGTGATAGATAATGTTACACAGATTAAATTGATACCCAACATGTCATGCTTCAAAATTGTGCCTGCGTATAGAATGGCGACAAACTTTTACCCTTAAAAATCTCCATAGGCGACACTTAAAAAAATCTCATATTTAGACTAAAATGAAAATTTAAAAAAAATATTTAAATAAAATGGCCCTTAAAGAGCTGTGGGCGGTAGTGACATTTTAACGTTGCTTCCGCCCAGCAATTGTATGTAAATGGGTGGGGGCCATCTTCCCCTCACTCGTCTCCATACCTGACAGGAGACAGGATGCGATCACTTCCGCCTCTGCCGCCGGGTCCAGTAAGCAGCGGAGGTCACCAGATCACGGCGGGGGGGGCCCTCTCCCACCACTGATAAAAATGATCTCGCGCAAATCTTGCGCAGAGACCACTTTTATCTTGTAGCGCACCACCCGCTGAAGACAAGGATACTGGGGTAATGGCAGCTAGCTGCTGCCATAACAACAATATCCTCCTTCAAACATCCGCTGTAAAACTGTGGCGGGCATCCGTAAGTGGTTAAAAAGAAAAATGCAAAAAATTGAACAAGAAAAGAACAGACCAACTGGAAGTATACAGCAATTACTTATAGAGATCTCAATACCATTGCAACATTTTCAGATATCTCATAAGGCAAATCACTACTGACAGGTCACAAATAGTCTCATATGGTCACTCAACTGGAGTCAGTGCAAGAAACCAGCTAGCCCAGCAGTAATCTGTCAAGAGCAGGGGTGCCCAACCAGTGGTCCGGGGGCCCTCTACTCGGCCTCCTGCTCTAAGATGGCAGGTTGGCAAGCCCAGATCACGGGTTGCTGACCCGCCATCCCAGAGCAGCAGTTTTGTAAATGAAGCCGCTGGTAGTTCAAGCAAGTGGCTGCGGAGCAGAGCCACATAAGCCAATGCTTTCTGTATAATGCCCGCTCCTGTCAAAGGCAGAGTGATACCAAATGCTCTCCATCTAGGACAGCAGCAGCCAGAGATACCGGAATGGAAGATGGTTATTAAAGGTAAGTTTACTACTAAATTCACAGTATATATGGATATATCTGTTTTGCAGTGGTTACTGGGCTGCTTTCAAACTGATCTGCAGGTGCCGTGCAGCTGCAGGTTACCTGCATTGAGCCATAGACTTCTGTTATTACTTGTGGGTTTGTTGCGCCTTCAGAAAGTGCGCCAAACTTGCAGGATGTAATAGAAGTTTACGGTAAAGTGCAGCTAGCCTGCAGAAAATCCACTGGTTCACTGCGCTGCACCTGCAGTTTGGGCAAAACCCAATGCATCAGTGTGAAAGTAGCCTTAGTCCCCTTTCATGTGATTGGTCCGACCCAATCGGACTTACTATTCATCTCTATGGAGCAGCAGATGTAAACGGACTTGTGTCTATTAAACTGGTCTACCTAAAAATAAATAGAAAGGGATCTGCCCCTTTCATCTGGGCAAATCGGATTGGATCAGAGGGCCCACAGAGTAGAGTGAGCTATGTTAGTGGACACGGACCTGTCATCCTCCCGCTCCACTCATTGTGGCCGGCCACCAGTTACCAATTCACTTAAGTGTCCCTCGCTCTTCAAAAGGTTGGACACCCCTGCTCTAGAGCCACATTCAACCAACTCTGCCAGATATTTATACATTTTTTAGGTGATTTCCTGATAGTATGTGTTTTTTTTCTCAGATACAGATAGGGTTAACCGTTTGGATCCACTGTGACTCCATCGGGACCTGTGCCGAAAGCCAAAGTGGGGCAATCAGTTTCCTAGCTAAATATAAAAGCCTTGTGAGGGCGATGTACAACAGTACAGTTCCTCAGTGAGAATCCCCAACAGACACATCAGTAGGTCCTCCTCCAGCTGATCTCGGTATATATTTAATTTTGGTGAAAATTTTGCTCCAATATCGCACCAGCTTGGGGCAGTTTCAGAGCATGTGGATACTCAGCCAGTTTTTAGTTGCCAAATTTAGACCAACCTGGGTTTGAAAAGATGTTGAGATTTTTATGGCTGGTTATACATTTAACATGGGTTTTAACATTAGATGACAATCAGATAGTCTAACTAGAAGTAATTAATATACAGAAGAGAAACACCAGACGCCACCAGCACACTGGACAAATAGCAGGGTAAAAACAAAAAATCGATCCAAATCAGCCAATCACTAGTTGCCAAATTTAGAGCAACTTGGGTTAAAAAAAAAAAAAAAGAGGTTTTAGTGACTGCTTTTATAGGTCTAGGCATTAGATGGTAGTCATCTAGTCCAACTCCAGAGTCATAAATATAGAGTAGACACTATCAGCACTGGCCCAAATAGCAGGGCAAAAATAACGATCCAGCTAAGCCCATCATTAGCTGCCAAATATAGACTGATGTGGGTTTCAAGAAATTTTTCTAATTGTGTATAGCATGGTGTCATCTGTCCAATTGCAGCAGTACCCAGACTCTGTATGACACGCTCTGTGGAACTTTGGATGGGCATGACAATAATCACCCTGTCCAGCTGCATTGGGTTGCCCTTGTTTTACATCCATGGCTATATTTAGAGCACTTCTGTGCTTTTCTTTTTCTTTTTCCTGCCCAATTACACAGTGAAACAGACACTCTATATAGATCTAATACCCTAGAAATGACAGAGCCTTCTCAAATGAAAAAGAAAACAACATCCAACTCATATTAACTTTTTGCGCGCTAACAAAAACTATATTAGAGTTGTCAAGGTCACTTTCAAAGTGAACGTAATTGTGTTTCTTTTTGTCACCGCAAATATAATTGCAGGTAAAGTTTCCTAACAGTTTCTACTTTTACAGCGTAATAAAAATAAAGCAATATTTTAGCGTGACAATCTGCTAATGTTGTCCAAAATGCTGCGGGCAATACATCTCGTCTATAAATCCTTACTTCTTAATGGAATTTATTTTGTCACAGACATTTCTCAGCACCTGTCTGTGCTGCTCAAGCTGCACGGATGCTTTTTCTAAAAATATTTTGTTAAGGAAAAATAAAATGTCAGGTGGGAAATGTGCTCTGCTTTAACCACTTGCCAACCGGCTCACACCCATATATGTCGGCAAAGTGGCACGGGTGCGCAAAACAATGTAACCGCACATTGCTGCATCATGCGTGGCTAGCAGGTGTGCGCCGACCGGAGGCGGGCGTGCTTACCGCAGGAGTGTGCCTGTGGTTCCCGCGGACTCGATGTCCACGGGTGGTCTGCGATCGTGGCACGGAGAGGCAGAACAGGGAGATGGAAATAAGGCATTTCCCTGTTCTGCCTAGCAACATGACAGGGATCTACTGCTCCCAGTGATCGGGAGCAGGGATCTCTGTCATTTTCTAGTGAGCCCACCCCCCCTACAGTTAGAACATGCTGAGGGAACACAGTTAACCCCATTGATCACCCCAGTGTTTAACCCCTTCAATGCTAGTGACATTTACACAATAATCAGTGCATTTTTATAGCCCTGATTGATGTATAAAGGCCAATGGTCCCAAAATAGTGTCAAAAGTGTCCAACCTGTCAGCTGCAATGTCGCAGTCATGATAAAAATCACAGATCACCGCCATTACTAATAAAAAATGTATTAATATAAATGATAAAAATCTATGCCCTATTTTGTAGACACGATAACTTTTGAGAAAACCAATTAATATACGCTTATTGTGATTTTTTTCCCCAAAATATGTAGAAGAATACATAGTGGTCTAAACCGTGGAAGAAATTTGTTGTTTTATACATTTTTGGGGGATATTTATTATAGCAAAAAGTAAAAAATATTGCTTTTTTTTCAGAATTGTTGCTATTTTTTGGTTTATAGCGCAAAAAATAAAAACCACGGAGGTGATCAAATACCACCAAAAGAAAGCTCTATTTGTGGGAAGAAAGGGACGGCAATTGTCAGCTAAAGTGACGCAGTGCTGTATCACAAAAAAGGGCTTGGTCAGGAAGGGGGTAAGTTCTTCCGGGGCTGAAGTGGTTAAAGAGAATTGATAGCATTGTCATTGTTTTAGAAACAGATCATCTCAATGTTGATAATGTTATCATTATGTGTAAGGACCCATTTACCTTTGGGCATGTGTGTTGACATGTATTATTCCATGTGTTAAAGCTGAGTTCCACCCACTTTTCGATCTCCACATCACCCGCTTCAGACCTTGCCAGACTCACTGCAATGGCCATTTTTTTTCCTCCCTTGTTTATAAGCCATTCTTCAGCACTTCCTGTGTCTCCCACCTGTGGCTATGTGTGCAATATCTGGCCGGGCACTGGCTCCTGAGAGAGGTTTGTCATAGTTCACAGTAGTCAGTGGGCATCGCCGATTCTCATCATCACAAGGTTACCTTGGTTGCCATAACAATGGGGCTGGCATTTCCTACAACACCACCTGTTGTGATGGAAACAGAGAAGTTTCCTGTGCTGTGAGTTGTGGATATTGTGCATGCTGGTTATTCAGCAGCACCGTATCTGAAAGAGTATCCTAGTGGGCTTCACATGCCCACAAGCAAGATGGAACAGTGCTACAGAGAGAAAAATAAGGTTAGTTTTATAAATAAATTAAGAACTATAGCGGCGCTATTAATGAGATTAGTGATTGCAGCATTACATTGGGATGATACTAACAGATGCCTTTAGAAAAAGCGTATGTATGTATGTATGTGTAAAAGTATGTAATATACCAATGGAACTCTGCATTAAGATGCATTGCGTTAGGGTAGCTATTGAAATGAATTGGCTTCCAATCCAAGAAATCAGACAACTCATACCATTTTTTGCTGCTCTGCAACACATTATGGTATGTTGCTATGCTTATCCTTAACAGGTTTTTAGGAACTTGCAGCATGTTTAAGGCTAGGGTCCCATTTTTTGCATGCAATGGAGCTCAAGCACGTGTCTGCACATTTTGCATGCATTCCCGTGTGTCACTTGTAAGGCAGCCCATTCTTTTTAATGGGTTTCCCTATGTGCTAGGATTAGATTAAAAAAAAGAAGTCCCTGACTTTTAAAAAAAAAAATGCATTGTGCTGCAGTACCATATGTTTTGGCGTGTAACCTGACAAACAGATGCACTGAAAATGTGCAAAAATATACATGCCCAGTTGCTCGTGCAGGTTTAGACCAAGTCATACAATTAATGGCACTGCTGCATGTCTGCAAAAGAGAAGCTCATTTCTATTCATTACAGGAAAATGCACAATTTTGCACACAATCCAGCAATGCACAATTGCTAACCTACCTTTAATGGAAAAAAAAATGGGGAAATGCACCTGTATGCCAATGATATACTAAATATATTTTTATTTTGCCTTGACATACACTTTAACTGCATTGAAGGTCAAGGACTCAGCAGAGGTATCTGGATCACATACCTAACAAGGGAAAATGTTCTAATTATTTGAGAAGTGAGACAATTCACATATTAGTATTTTAATTGTTTTTAGCCATTTGCCTGAAGGTTCACTTAAATGGATATTAACTGGTTTCAACATCTCTTTTATATTTTATCATCTGAGTTGTTTAAAATACTTCTTTCTGAAGCCAGCAAGCTGACAACGGCAGTCAATTCACTCTCCTCATTTGCAAGGCAGAGAATATAATTTTGCTTTCAGGTACAGTAGGCTCTACTAAATGAAATTCAGAGGGAAGTTGCTGCCCTATCAGAAGTTTGGTAAAACTTGTGAACAGCTGGTGTTCCCATCTGCCATGTCCATCTGTATTGTAATTTTCTTTTAAAGAGAGAAAATAACAGAATTCAGGGTGGGTACACCCAATATACTCTAATGATAAAGTCTTTGTGCCTCTTTTATAAAGACGAGAAGGTGAGACCATCTGTAGCACCAGTAAGGGTGACTGCTGACACGAAAAAATGCTAGGAAAGAGTGACTATTATATTGCTCAGTGGGTAAGAGCATTTCCCAGAAAACAATGAGCTAGTGTAAAAATAGACATAGGAACTGACTGAAAGCACATGGTCTCTGTATGAGGATGTTAGTAGTCACTACAGCATGTAGAGTCATGTTGGTAAAAGCATGCTTACATTGTGTATCCACTTGCTTTTCCTTAAAGGATAAGCTCACTTTTCTATTTAGGAATAAGAAAAAAAAAACTTGCTTCTCCTTTTAACACTTTTTTATCCTGAAGTTAATATTAACTGTTTACTTATCTAACCTCAACCTTACCCAAGTTATCTAACCTCAATCCACTCTTGATGTGCAGTAGGGATCTCCATGAACCATTAAAAGATTAAATGGCACTAATCAAGTCCTTATCTCCAAATGTATCCCTTTTTAAATTGGCCCATAGGGAGCACAAGGATTTGGACACATAGATTTGTAAAAACTGTTATATATAAATAATAGTGAACTCTAGAAGTCTCAAGAAATGTATCTCTGGTCTCTTGGTCATCTCCTGCAGCATGTCTGTAGCCTTTGAACATCTCCTGTTCCATGTCTTCAGTTTTCCAGTTTTCTGTGGTATTACTGTACATTCATGGAATATTATGTGTGGCCCTTTGATGAAGTCAAGGACCACACTTGAGGCCGCCTATATCAAGTTGACCACCCCTGACTTAGACGTTGTTAATTTTTGTAAAACATGTATTACAAAACACCAAAAAAGTCAAATAAAAATTTAAAAAAAGCATCTACGGTAATATTGTTTTCTCCCCCAGAAGGTGACAACCTTCTACAGTGTGAAGAGAAAATCTTCCTGGCCACTGTCAGTGGCATGGGCTAGTACTCTGATCCAACACAAGTGCCTACTTAAGGACTGTTCTGGCCATAGAGAGAGAAGCATGGGGAGTAGTCTAATTGAATAGGGCTATGAGGATCTACCATGAAGGACTGACTAGTGCAGTGCAGGATTTAAAAAGTACATTCATTGTATAAACATTGTAGTCCACTGGAGCCACTGGATGCAAGGCAGAGAAAGGGTGGGTCCTTTAGGTGGGGAGCCGCTATCCCCGGTTGTCAGAATGCCAAAATAGTGCCTTCAGACAATTGGATGCAGGTGCTGTTTAGCCCACAGTTTTCTTCCCAACTCTTTTGACCAAAGTCAAATGAGTAATCAAGCCAAAAGGGCACCTGCTGTTAGAGTTTTGGCCAATTGCTCTGGATTGTATGATATTTAGGGTTAGATAGGAAATTAGTGTTAGAACTTCAGAGAATGTTGGGGTGAGGGAAACTTTTTTTTTGAACAGTTGAGTGTGAGGGAAGCTTATCAAAACATTACACTGATTTTTTTTTTACCAGTGCTGATCTCCCAGGGCTGAAATGCTAATGTATTGTATCTAGATAAGCTAACTCACAAGCCTCTATTATTACATATGTAGCCTGATACTCTACTGTTAGCCTGGGGACATCATTCGGCCCTTCAGTGCTTCGATAGTGGACCTTCTGAGAAAACAATAACTGTTTTAAATGTTTATGTTCAACCATATAATTTTGTTAGACCTCAAAGAAAAAAATAATCTTTTAAGAGTTACAACAATTTAAAGGATAGTGTATTAGAACTTTAATTGCATGTCAAAATTCATGTCAAACAATGTCCCAAGCTAATAATTAAGAGGAAACTATTTTCTTCACCATTTCCTTTATTGCTAACACAATTTAAAATAATAAGCACTGCTGAGATGGAGGGTTGTGGACTGAGATGTATTAGTAATATCTAGATTGAGTCATTCTAAGATACATTGACAAGTTTGACAAAAACAAGTTACTATTTTAAAATTATAGTTAGTAAAAGAAATATAATTAGTAAAATAAATGCGGTTTTGTTTCAATACTTAATACAGTATACAGTATAGTTGTGTAATCCAAAAGAAGAGATGTTTCTTGATCAGAGTGGTTGACTAGGTGAGAATTTATTCTCAGAAGAAAGACTTTCTCAACCAGGTTTGCAGGAAACGCTAAGGTTCCTCCTTGAACGCTATCCATGGAATCCATGGATTGCTAGGGGCTCCTTGAGCAGTTGACATACTGTACTGATCTAACACCTGCAATGACTACCAATGTAAGGGAACAGTTTCCCACTGACATTTAATGTAAGGGCTCACATGTACATTGGTCACCAGTTCAAGATGGCTTTTTTGCCACGGATCACCAATGTAAAGGGGCATTTCTCCACTGACCACCAATGTAAGGTAACATTTATTTATTGACAACTAGTGTAAAAGGACAATTTTACAGTCTGTGTTCCTTTTTTTTTTTATAGAGCAAGTGGTGTTGGAAAATACTCTTGCAATCGAAAATTCTAGGTATACCACATTTTTCATATTTTATTTTATTTTACCAGCTTACTGATCATGATATTTTACCATGAAGTGTTGGGCAGGGGTTCTCCCTGAGACCTCAAAATTATTTTAAGGGTTCTCCCAGGGTAAGCTAGTTGAGAAAGGCTGTTCTGAAAGTTGCATTGTCCCAATAGATCCACAATTGATCGGGAAGAGTACAAGGTTCACTTGACATCATGCACCAGAAAGGAAGGCCCGAAGCGGGGAAAAAAAAAATTAAAAAAAAATTATATATATATATATATATATATATATATATATATATATATATATATATATATATATAAGCAAAGGGCAGACATGACTGTGTGAAGTGGTTGGCCGAGCGTTAAAAGGATTCAAAATTATAAAAGGTTTTCAATGTTGCAGGACCCTACCTGATCGGGGGGGGGGGGGTGGCGTTATGGCCAGGAGGCGTCTTGGTGACTTAGGAGGGGTTCAAGAGCCGGAAGTGTCCAGTGAAGTTTAGCGGACAAAGAGGAATCTTAACACCCACCCACCCTGTGTTTGTTTCTTTAGTTCTGTGTGAAAACACTATTTCCAGCATCCTGTCCACCTGTGATTGCAATCTGTGCTTCTAATGGGATAACATGGCAATGCCTGTTTGGCAAAATGTCGCTGGGGCATGCATTCCAAACCTCAATCTAAGTTGGGTTGAATATTCCATAAAGACTATGGGGGCGGGCTAATGCTGTTCAAGCCTCGCTCTGATCTCCAAACAGAGTGTGCAAATCAGCTAACACGTAGAACGCCCTATATGGACGTCAGCGCTAACCTCGCCTAGATCACTCCCACCAGACCATCTGCAGTTCAAGCCTCGCTCTGAAATGACCAGAGCGGCTGATATATACACCACGTCATCAACAGGAAGTTGAAGGCGATGACACCACCATACACTTTCTAAATAGAGGAAGCAAGTAGTCCCATTCTTCAACACTTCTTGTGCAATTATGTTCTCTTTCTTTTTCGGCTGTATTCTCCACCCTCCTCGGGAACCTCTCTTGGGTCTGGACCCCTTTTCCTTCCCTGTCGACCCCCATGAAAACCTGGCCACCACAAGTTTTAGAATTGGAGTGATTATACCCATAAGGGGGTTGTTCAAAATCCTGCATATATGAGTATGAATCCTTATTATGGGTATCACGGAGTGGGGATTATCTGTTATAAATGGGTACCAAGAGGTGATTGGACCATTGAGAATGGAGATTATAAGATTTTGGATTATCATAATGACTATCAGGTGAAGGAAGATCTGCGAAGTTGCCCCTCATAACCATATGATTGGTGGGTTGAGGAGCTGTAGTGGTTACCTCTAGATTGCCCCCTACCTCCTCTTCCATTGGGATGGGAACCTCTACCTCTATATGAGTTAATTGGAGTGCGAACACTGGAGTGGCGGCCCCTTTGTTGTGAGGAACTGTTCCCCTGGTTACCCCCTCTTGTGTCTAGCATATGGACAGTTCTAACATTGGAATAAATAGATTGACCCACATCCATTTGTCCCTCTATAGATGTAATTTGATTTATCGGAACATCAAGTGTTTGTTCAGGTGTGGGATGCTTTTTCCATCCAAATACCACCCCTATATTTGTAGTCACCTATGTCTCTAGAGTATTTTTTATGTTTTTTTTGTTTTGTTGATCCCTCTCCTCTTTTTCCAGATGTGTCTGGAGGTTAGAGGATAGGGAATTATATTCAGTAGAGTTTTTGTGTAGCAGGAGACTATCTTTGAGATCCTGGATTTCTCTATCAAGGCCATTGAGCCTGTTCCTTTTCTTGGTGATAAGGAAAGCAAGGAATTTGGTACCTGCATTGTTAAAATATATATTGCTCTAAAAATCCTATGTCCCATTGAAGATATAATTCGTACACCATAGCATTTTTTTAATCTCAGAAACAAGCCTCCAATTTCTGTGTCACTACCTGTGGCTATAAAGACAGCATCAGTGTTAACTACACATGTTGCTCTATAGTCCAATAGATCCATTGTAACTGGCTACCGGTAGATGTAATATGAAACTGGTAACTGCAGTGTGTATAAAAATGGACCATCTTCCACTCTGATTCTAACTACAGGCGTAGATGTTCCATGCATTGGTGTTCCACACCACAAACCCTACTGACTCATTGTGCATAAGCCCATTTGAGTCCTCTTACTCCGGTAAGCCTTTTCACAACTGGTTGTGGTTCTACTATTGTTTCTTCACCTAAATATTGAAGTCACATGGAAACGTCTTTTTTTGGTTTCAAAGTCACCTTCTCCCCATTATCGTTTATGGACTTTTTTTCCTTCTATTTTTTTTCCACTTATGTCAATATATATTCTCACTGAAAATATTGGCTGTCTTGTGATATTTATATCATTGTTCTATATTAATATTGTTTGCAGTTATTTACATCTCACTTATTGATTTTTCATGTCACTTTTTTATACATATTTTTTGTGGTTATTCACATTTACTTCATTATTTTCACATATTTGAACGCTGCACATCATTTTTATATACACATTTTTGGTTTGGACTTGTTTGGTGTTGTGCTGGCTGCTATTTGATTATTATCTTGTTAGCATGATATATACCAATTTTTCCAAATGTTTTCTGCTGTATGTTAATTTTGATACAATTAAAACTTTAATACTTTTATAATACTCTTGTACAAGTTTATGTGTCTTTAAAGTCTTATCTCCTCCAGGGGGAAATAGTGTTTTCATACAATTTTGGGATGTTGGCCTATGCAAGCAGATGAGATGCCCTCCTATCATTATATATCTTAGTTCTGTGG
The DNA here is from genome assembly GCF_037356315.1 of Lithobates pipiens. Classification (NCBI taxonomy): domain Eukaryota; kingdom Metazoa; phylum Chordata; class Amphibia; order Anura; family Ranidae; genus Lithobates; species Lithobates pipiens. Next base: position 331,459 of record NW_027507755.1, on the reverse strand, counting down.
TCCAGTGGATGTTGTAGCAGTCTGTTAGTTGTTGGTGTTTGGAGGGTTATTAGAATGGTCTAGGACCTATCGGTGGTATGGTGTCCTTAGGTCCATCCCTATTAACGATAGTTTAACTAGGAATGTGGAAAATGGAGTTCACTGTGTATAGTGAATGTTGTCTCAGAGCAGGTGTATTGTGGCCGGGGGCCTATTTCCGCAGTAATATAATGAGATATGTTTGGTGTCTTCAAAGACCAGCAAGCTTGGTTTGTTTCTGTTTTAGGGACTGTTGTCTTATTTAATTTTGATTGGTTAATAAACGGCTGTGATGGCCATTTTGGGGACATCTATTCTGCACTAGTGATGAGATTTTCCTCACCTTGTTTGTGTTCCTCCACAGACTCGGACTTTGCAACACCCAAAAATTGCTATACACATTTTCGCAAAATTGTAACATGCTCGGGGCTACGGATGTTACCTTAGTCCCACGTGATGACAGTTGTGCCTGGTGATTAGTACATCAGACATTGGGCTCTACACTGCCTCTTCATTGTACCTCACATGTAGACTTTTGGTTCCTGTTGTATTGTACTGTCTATACTTGCCTTGGGCTGCATGTTTCATTCCGATCACTCAGGATTAAACCACTGGAGGCCCAGGCCCTTTGATAAATGAAGTTCTCCAGATTAATCAATATTTGACTGTATTTCTATAAATCTCACAGTGTTTGGGAGCTGAACAGCAATGATACAATATCAATAGAAAATACATTCTATTCAGCCATTGAAGAAAAAATAAAAGTGCTTTTAGATTTAAATCTTAAAGTTGAAAACTTAATTATCCTTATTTCTTTTGGTTTTCAATGTTGTGATCTTTTCAGCAAAAGTTAATTGTTCTAGTGTGAACAAACACCCACTTCTAAGTAAAATCTGTAAAAGCCCAAATTAACGTTCAGTTTGAAGCAGTTAAATACATTTTAGCTGCATTACAACAAAGGATGTGCAATATCTTAAAAACCTGTCTCTTTCCAGAAGCTGCAGAGTGTGATATTTGTTCTCTGTGTGGAAGCAGTGGTCTCTTTGCAGAGGTCACACACCCCCTTCTGAGTGAAACCTTTAGCTTTGTAATAAATAAAAAAAATGCTCCTTGCTGATTGGAGAGCTCAATTTTTGACTCTCCTCTGTTTGGGGCACGTGTGCACACCACCACCGCCAACCAGTGGGAGCCAATCAGTGGGTCCTGTGGAGGCAATGTCCGTCGAGACCCGTCGACCGTTCGGGAGACAGGCAAAATGGCGGTTTGCCTATGTAAACAAGGCAGACCATCGTACTGTGAGAGGTGAATGTACTGACCCTGTGTTTCTGCTAAGCAGGAACATGTAGCTTTACCTTCTCCCAGTCAGAACATGCCCACAATTAGCAAGCACTCCCTGGGAACACATTTAACCCTTTGATCGCCCCTGATATTAACCCCTTCCCTGCCAGTGTCATTAGTACAGTAGCAATGCATATTTTTTTAACACTGCAGCACAATGGGTTGACCGCTCATGCTGCTTCTCCCTCGCCCAATCTTAGCTCTAGTGTATACTAACTGCAAGAGGCTCCTGTGATGGTGCTGCCCACACACCACACCCCCACACGTCTCCTGCAGCACGCAGGTGGCACGCTCAGTGATCACCGTGTCCTTCAGACACAGCTGATCACAGATTAGGGTAATGGGCTAATCACAGCGGCCCTTTATCAAGTGATCATCTGTGTCCAATGACAGCTGATCACAATGTAAACAGAACCCGGCAATCACCACTCCTTTCCTCATGCTGACAGCATGAGGAGAGGAGAAGAGAGACAATAACTGGCTTGTGTTAAAGGGACATCTACACTGATAATCAGAGCACTGATTGTCAGCGTCCTGTTTATCAGTGCAGCCTCAACAAAGCTACCAATCAGTGCTCACCAGTGCATCCTCATAAGTGCTGCCAATCAGTGCCCATCAGGGCCACCTATAAGTGCTGCCAATCAGTGCATATCAGGGTCACCTACCAGTGCTGCTAATCAGTGCCCATCAGTGCCTCCTCATCAGTGTCGCCTATCAGTGCCCATCAGTGCCACCTATCAGTACAGCAAATCAGTGCCCATCAGTGCCTCCTCATTGGTGTCACATATCAGTGCTGCCAATCAGTGCCTCCTCATCAGTGTCACCTATCAGTGCTGCCAATCAGTGCCCATCAGTGCTTCTTCATCAGTGTCAGCTATCAGTGCAGCCAATCAGTGCCCATCATCAGTGCCTCCTCACAGTGTCGCCTATCAGTGCAGCCAGTCAGTGCCCATCAGTGCCTCCTCATCAGTGTCGCTTAGCAGTGCTACCAATCAGTGCCCATCAGTGCCCCCTCATCAGTGTCGCCTATCAGTGCTGCCAATCAGTGCCCACCAGTGCCTCCTCATCAGTGTCGCCTATCAGTGCAGCCAATCAGTGCCCATCAGTGCCTCCTCATTATTGTTGCCTATCAGTGCAGCAAATCAGTGCCTCCTCATCAGTGTCACCTATCAGTGCTGCCAATCAGTGCCTCCTCATTAGAGATGAGCCGAACACCCCCGTTCGGTTCGCACCAGAACCTGCGAACAGACCTAAACTTCGTGTGAACTTTAGAACCCTATTAAAGTCTATGGGACTCGAACGTTCACAATCTAAAGTGCTCATTTTAAAAGGTAATATGCAAGTTACTGTCCTAAAAAGTGTTTGGGGACCCGGGTCCTGCCCCAGGGGACATGGACCAATGCAAAAAAAAGTTTTAAAAACGGCCGTTTTTTCAGGAGCAGTGATTTTAATAATGATTAAAGTGAAACAATAAAAGTGTAATATTCCTTTAAATTTCGTAGCTGGGGGGTATCTATAGTATGCCTGTGAAGGGGCGCATGTTTCTGGTGCTTAGAACTGTCCCTGCACAAAGTGTCATTTGTGCAGGAAAAAAAGTCTTTTAAAATCACTTGCGGCTATATTGTCGGCTCCCGTAATACAGAGAACACTCAATGAGTGTTCTCTGTATTAGCCGACAATTCATTTATTCATTGATAAAAAAAAAAAAAAGCGTGGGGGTTCCCCTAAATTCAAATACCAGGCCCTTCAGGTCTGACATGGATATTAAGGGGAACCCCGTGTCAAATTTAAAAAACAAATTGACGTGGGGGTCCCCCTAAATATCCATACCAGACCCTTCAGGTCTGATATGGATATTAAGGGGAACCCCGTGTCAAATTTAAAAAACAAATTGACGTGGGGGTCCCCCTAAAAATCCATATCAGACCCTTTATCCGAGCACGCAACCTGGCAGGCCGCAGGAAAAGAGGAGGGGACGAGAGTGCGGCCCCCCCTCCCTCCTGAATCGTACCAGGCCACATACCCTCAACATTGGGAGGATGCTTTGGGGGTCTGTGACCCCTCAAAGCACCTTGTCCCCATGTTTATGAGGACAAGGGCCTCATCCTCACAACCCTGGACGGTGGTTGTGAGGGTCTGCGGGCGGGGGGCTTATCAGAATCTGGAAGCCCCCTTTAACAAGGGGACCCCCAGATCCCACCCCCCCCCCCCCCGTTTGAAATGGTAAGGGGTACCATTTCACAAAGAAAGTGTAAAAATGGTTAAATAAGACAAACACACTTTTGAAAAATTCCTTTATTAAAAATAAAAAAAATTAAAAAAATTAAAAAAAGATTCCAGCGGTGCTAATCCACTCTTGCTATCCAGCGGCGATTCTCCGGGGTCCAGCGATGGATGATCATATCCAGCCAGGGGATCTCTCAGTCCAGCGCTGTCCATACATCCGTCTTCTGACTTCCCTCTCCAGCGTCAGAGGGGCGGGGTCAGGAGACGGGTGGCCCCGGCCTCCTAATATAAGAAACGTCAGCGCTGGGATCTTCGCAGTGTCTCCGCAGTGGAGACAGAAGACGGATGTATGGACAGCGCTGGACTGAGAGATCCCCTGGCTGGATATGATCATCCATCGCTGGACCCCGGAGATTCGCCGCTGGATAGCAAGAGTGGATTAGCACCGCTGGAATCTTTTTTTTTTTTTTTTTTTTTTTTTTAATAAAGGAATTTTTCAAAAGTGTGTTTGTCTTATTTAACCATTTTTACACTTTCTTTGTGAAATGGTAGGGGTACTTTTGTACCCCCTTACCATTTCAAACAGGGGGGGCGGGATCTGGGGGTCCCCTTGTTAAAGGGGGCTTCCAGATTCTGATAAGCCCCCCGCCCGCAGACCCTCACAACGACCGGCCAGGGTTGTGAGGATGAGGCCCTTGTCCTCATCAACATGGGGACAAGGTGCTTTGAGGGGTCACAGACCCCCAAAGCATCCTCCCAATGTTGAGGGTATGTGGCCTGGTACATAGACAAATTGATTATTAATAATTCACACTTTACAGAGGTAAATTGATGAAAAAAATAATAATCCAAGCAGCGCTTCTATCAGTTCTGTGTCATCAACACAATAACTTTTTCTATATTATAACATAACATGTGAATAACCAGAATAATTTGATCGGTAAGATTAATCAATCAGACTCCAGTAATCAGTCCAACAATTCAAGTGCTCTGAATGCAAAAGATTAAGGAAGTGAATAAGTCCAAAGCAAAGGGGGCCGTAGTGAGTGACTCCAGTGAGAAATGGTAGAAAACTAGGTGCACTTCACACTAATTCCTCCACACGGTGCTCCACACTCCCACAGGGGGTTAAACTCACCAGAAATTCCTCAAGAAAGAACCTTATCAGCACAATCACTTCAGATTATACGATCCCGTCTTCCAATGGTATAAAAGACAGCAATTCTATGTGTTGGACGTACACATTCACTTCATATTTACACCTCCATACGTCAGCAACAGCAGCAGCACATGGAAAAAGATAAGTTCCACATCGAGTAGATCTTCTCAAATTTTCAATTTATTCACATTTAAAAACAGTATCTCGTTTGGCAGATGCAGTAAACATTCAGCATTCTCCACAATAAAAATCTCCAAGCATAGCTGATACTTGTGGCAGATCACACAGACAGATGGCAGACACTTGACACCACCAGCCCTATTCAGCTGTTTACATTAGCCAGGCAAATACCTGAATCACTGTGTGTACTTGTAACAGGGCTTCTATTCCTTCGTTTGTGTATTGTCCTGGTAACAGCCTGCATAAGCATCACTTCCGGTCGCCGTACAGCCAATCCCTGACCGGTTTCGTCATTCGACTTTGTCAAAGGGGCGTGGCTTAACGGCGCGGCGTTCCGGATTTAAATATCCAATAATCCCGCCCTCTACATGGCTATCAGCGAATCAATCCACCCAGACCCTCTAACCTATCAGAAACAAGGGTGGGCGGAGACTGCATTTGCCATCAGGCTATGGATCTTCTATATAGAGAGGCACAAGAGCAATATAAACTCAGCAAATATATCTATATGCCATATTTCTTTTCATTGATGATGGAAAATCACTGAGAGACAGACTTTTATCAGAACTTAGTATAACGTCCATCATATAATTAAACCTCACTAGAATATTTTAAAATGTTCCAAAACACTAATGCACATTTACCTACGGTGACACACAACAGGAAGAAGGCAAAATGAAAACACAGGGAGCACCATAATGAAATAGTGCTGAAAATAACCAAAAAAACAGCCTATATTTGCGCTGCAGAATGTGATTCTTCTCTCTACTGTGGTCACCCGTAAAAGAAGTTTATATAATAAAAACAAGATTAAAAATAAAATATTACAAATAGAAAATACAATATGGAAAAAAAAAAAAAAAAAAAAAAAAAAAAAAAACACAATTTAAAAAATATCAATCATACCTAATCATCGCTAATGAAACAATTCACATCTAAATCAATATTTAACCCACGAGGTGCAAGACTTTCGGTCAAATAAATCCACTGAGTTTCCTTCTTAGACAATTCCCTGACCATATTGGAACCCCTCCAATTGGGTCCAATATGGTCAATCCCCCAGAATTTTAAACCTGATGGATCCTAAGCATGATGTAATTTGAAATGGAGGGAAACATTATGGTCTTTATACCCGATACGTATGTTGTATACATGCTCGGCTATTCTAACTTTTAGTGGCCGTTTAGTACGCCCTATATACATTAACCCACATGGGCAGGTCAATGCATATACTACATGTGTAGTATTACATGTAATGAAATGTTTGATAGAAAATGTCCGATCATTAGTAAGGGATGTGAAAGTCTCAATACCTCTCAAAGGACAGTCCACCTCCCTGCAAGGTTTACACTTTCTACAGGCGTAAAAACCATTCTTGTCCCAAAAGGACGGTAACCGTTCAGGTGGATCTAGAATTTTTTTAACCACAGAGTCTCCATAACTGGGGGCTTTTCGATAAATAAATTTAGGTCTGGGGGGCAACACCCGGCTCAATGTTCTATCCATGCACAGTATATGCCAGTGAGTCTCAAAAATACTTTCAACCTGGCGATACTGTGAATGAAATGACGTGACAAAGCCCCACTCATGGTCATTATTTTTTATACCCTTAGGTGCATTACTTAGACATACTTCCCGCGGGGTTGACCGAACTTGCTCTACTACAGCATCCAGATGGGAGCTTTTATAGCCTTTATCTAAAAATCTATTTTTCAGCACAGTCACTTGCTCATCAAACCCCTCTAGGGTAGAGCAATTTCTCCTCACCCTCATCATCTGCCCCTTAGGAATATTCCTCAGCCAAAGTGGGTGGTGGCCACTATGTATAGGGAGGTAGCTGTTCCTATCAGTGGTTTTAAAAAAGACTTTTGTCTGCAGTTGATCACCCACACGGAAAATAGTGACATCTAAGAAGTTAATAAACTCATTACTCCACACACTAGATAGCTTGATGTTATTAGTATTCTCATTCAGCTGTTCCAAATAAGAGACCAGAGACGCTTCAGTACCTGTCCATATCAGGATCAGGTCATCTATGTAGCGTTTATAAAAAAGTAGCTCTGTTCTCCTATTACGGAACACTGCTTTATCCTCCCATTCACTCATGAAGAGGTTCGCGAGGCTGGGCGCGAATTTCGCGCCCATAGCCACGCCCCTCTTCTGAGTGTAAAATTTACCTCCAAACCAAAAATAATTATGACCTAAACAAAAATCTAATGCGTTTCGCAAAAAAATCTTCTGAGTATGAGGGAGATCTTCTCTCTTACTAAGTGCCCAATTTAGGGCCAGTAGTGCATCTTCGTGCTGGATTATGGTATAAAGACTCGCCACATCAGAAGTGACGAGATAAACTTCTCCTGCACTACTCAAAGAGATACCCTCTAAATCTTGTAACAGATTTTTAGTATCTTTTAGATAGGCTTTGGTTGAGGTTACGCTCGCCTGTAAAAATGTATCCAGATACTCCCCCAATCTAGCTGATACCGACCCGATCCCATTAACAATGGGTCTCGGTGGAGGGTCCTGAGCATCCTTATGTATTTTTGGGAGGGTATATATAGTCGGTAATCTACTAAAACTGGGAGTTAAATACTTTTTTTCTTTTGTCGTTAGAACATGAGTTCAATACCCACTATCGATCAGAACCTCCAATTCCTTTCTATATTGATTGGTGGGATCACCTTCCAATTTTTGGTAAGTTCCCTCATCAGATAAAAGTTCTGATAATTGATCGATATATATCTGTTTAGACATGACGACCACCCCTCCTCCTTTATCGGCGGGTCTAACCACTAATCCCTTTCGAGACTCAAGTTTTTTTATACCCTCCTCAATATATTTGGGATTTACATTTTTTTGGGGTTTAATTGTTTCTAAGTCGCGCAAGACTAAACTTTTAAATACTTCAAGATGTTGTGTGGATGAATTTGGTGGGTTAAATAATGATCTATTCTTTAAACCACTATCTACCGCTATAGACATAGTCCCACTTTGGCTAGTAGGATTTGAAGTTTTATTTAAAAAATATTTTTTTAGGGGGCGTGGCTTGGCGCGCGGGAGAGATGGCAGCATAGTGGAGGAGCTCCGCCAGACACCCTGCCTCAGCGAGCTACATCGCCGCTAATCGCCCAAAGATGAGCAAGCAGAGCCGCTCAGCACAGCACAGCAGACCCCGCCGACAAGCGGACATTTCCAGAGAACGAAATATCCCGGAGATTTTCAAGTCCCAGGCCGAGGCACGGAGGAGCCAGGCGGGAGCCAAGATGGCGCCGACTCAGCGGGACGAGGAGTTTAGTGAGGACTCACAGTCTGCCTCGGAGGAAGGAGGTAGGAGACCCACTGGACCTGACCATCCACTCACCTACGCCGATATGTCAGGCTTTGCAGCAGACATCAAGGCTTCCTTTTCTGCCGCTATAACCGACTTAAAAACGAACTTGCTAGTTCTTACAGAAAAGATGGCTGCAGCGGAGACGGCGGGCAGGCGCAGGGACCATGCCATTCAGAGGTTAGACGATGTGGCTTCCACACATGTCATGCACTTTATAGAAATCAACAGACATTTGGAGGACCTTGATAATAGGGGGAGGAGGAATAACATTAGGGTACGGGGGATCCCCGAGTCGGTGGGGGCAGACCAGATAGTTCCTGCACTCCAGCGTGTGTTTAACAGCCTCTTGGAGAGACCTGAGGATTCCGCCATTGATTTTGTCAGGGCGCACAGGGCTCTGAGAGCCAGAGGCCCAGACACCCTCCCCCCACGGGACATTATTTGTTGTCTACACAATTTTGCCCTCAAAGAGGAGATAATGGCCAAAGCGCGCAGAAATGATCACATCGTTTTTAATGGAGAGCACATTAAACTGTTCCAGGACTTGTCTCAAATCACTTTGAGGAACCGCAGGGCCCTGCGGCCTCTTTTGGAAGCTCTGAGGGCAAAAGACATACGCTATACCTGGCGCTTCCCCTTTGCCCTATTGGTGACCCACAATGGGAAACAACATGTGCTCCGCACACCTGACGACCTTCCGGACTTCTGCGACTCACTTCAGATAGACCGCATCACTCTCCCCGAATGGTATCAGGAGTTTCTCCCCACAAGGGGCAACGGGTTCCCGCCGCACTCCCCCCCAATAACGCCGGATAAGCACTCTTCTAAAAGGCAGAAACAGGGATGGAGGGATGGCTCTGGACTTGAAACACCACGCGGCAGGGCCCATGCGTCCCGTAGCCTACAGGAGAACTGATGCTCTGCTACCCTAGCGTTCTCTCTGGCCTGCACCTTACGCCTTGCGCTCCTATCCTCACCCTGATACATGTGGGCGTTTGGAGCTTTTGTACTTATTGACTCCCTCCCAAGGGATAAAGTGTGCCTTGCTCCCTCCCTCCCTTCGTGGCCCTGATCCCTGATTTTTTTGCCCATCTCTTGGCCCCTCCCGGATCCCCCCAGACTTGTTGATTGCACCCGTCGGCCCTCTTCTCCAGCACCTAGAGGGACCATTCACAACTGATCCTGGATGACTCACAGGATGGTGCTTTCAGTTCCTCCAGACCCCTCTCCCTCCACACTAGAGGGAGATCACCAGGACTTATCTGCTCTTTGCCTACTGGGGGGAGGGGTTGATGGGATTGGTATATAGTGGACCCTGGTCAAACATACTGCTTGTGATAATCATTGTATTTTGGAGGGTGTTCGGGTGAGGGGGGGAGGCGCTCTGGTTGGGGACGTGTTTGATGCCCCTGGCCGGAGCGGCTATAACGGCCTTGTTATATTAATAGTTGACTGTTGCAGGCGAGAGGGCTTCTCTGTTTGCTATGCTGCTTGCTCGTTTAGTTTTAAAGGCTTCTATGCCGCAGATTTCATTTGGCGATGTATGACTCATATTTTGAATTTCTTTTTTTTTGCTATTCAGGTGGGCAGGGTGGGGGCGGACCCATTACTCGGACAGTTCATTTTTGCTGTTTTGGTGTGTATATTTGTCTGATTGTTCGCCTCTGTCCTACCTGATTGCGGAGGACTGAGCCGCGGATCTGATCTCTGTCCGCGGACCTCCCACGTTCCCCCCGAAGTGGGCCGATCGCCTATTCGGCGTCGGACCACTACTTAATTCTATCCGGGCAGTGTCTGCACGGATAAGTGTGACCTTCTCCTCCCACTCCATCTACTCTCTCTGTCTGCCTTCTTTTCCACACCTTTTTTTTTTCTATAACCTACTTTTCTGCCTCCTTCCCTCTCCCCCTCTGTTTATGATCCTACCCGTGCTGCTTGTTGACGTCTCGGGCGGGATAGCCACCTAGGGTCCACATCCGCACCTAATTTGTCCCCTTCCTTTCAACAGATCCAGGGATAGTTGCTCCCACGCCTACTCCTAGGTACTAGCAATGGCCTATTCGGGGCTTGGAAGATCGCCTACAATGGTGTCCCACAATATCAAAGGCTTGAATATTCCTGAGAAACGCTCTGCCCTTCTGAGGGAGCTGAGGAAAGGTAGGCCCAAGATAGTCTTTTTACAGGAAACCCACTTTAAGACTAACCAGGTGCCTAGACTGACAGACTCCCTCTTTACGGAGGTGCACCATGCCACGAGTGATGTCTCCAGGTCCAAGGGAGTATCCATCCTTCTGAGTAAGGATGCCTCTTTTGAGGTTACAAGTAAATTGGTTGACCCTGAGGGACGGTTCATTTTCCTGAAGGGTGAATGTATGGGAGTGCCCACCACGCTGGCCAACGTGTATTTCCCTAATACGGGTCATCTGACTTTTTGCCGAAAAGTGGTGAGGGAGCTGGAGGGATTTGGATCTGGCCGACTTATTCTCGGTGGCGATTTCAATATCCCTCTCGATCCCCTGGTCGACACTTCCACTGGGAAAACTTACATTACTTTCAAAATTCTCAAACAGATTAAAACTCTCTTGTACTCCCTGGACCTGGTGGATACATGGCGCTTCCTCCACCCAGATGATAGGGACTATTCGTTCTACTCAATACCCCATAACCGACATTCCAGAATTGACTACTTATTCGTGTCCAGAAGAGACCTACACCTTGTGCAGGAGGCCTCTATAGGCATCCAGACCATTTCGGACCATGCTCCCATTTCCGTATGCTTGGACTGGACAGACACGGCTAGGGGCAGAGGTGCGTGGCGTTTGAACTCCTCCCTCATATCGGACCCGACGCTGCTACCTGGGCTTCATGATAAATTGACTGAGTTCTTTGGCCATAATGTGGCGCCGGAGATGGATCCCATGATGATATGGGAGGCCCATAAGTGCTTTATGAGGGGGGAGTTCATTAAACTGGGTGCCCGACGGAAGAGGGAGCGGGACAAAGAGATACTGCAGTTGACGCAGACGATCAAACGCCTAGAAACCTTGCACAAACAGTCCCTGTCCCTACAGTCGGCCACTACCCTATTGGAAGCCAGGAAGGCTCTTAAATCGATCCTAGACTCCCAGACTCGACGTTTCCTTTACTTCAAACGCAAACTGTATTACGAGCAAGGAGACAAGGCGGGGCGGCTCTTAGCTAGAGCACTGCGAGGACCACGGTTAGGCACTACCATAGCAGGAATTCGTAATACCAGGGGTCATATAGATAGGACCAGTGAAGATATAGCCCGTCACTTCCAGACGTTCTACTCTAGTCTCTATAACCTCCCGACTCCACATAGACCTCAGGACGTACAGGGGGACAGATTACAAGCAATTAGGGATTACATTAGGCGCTCAGGAATTCCGTCGCTCCCAGCGGAGGTTAGCGAATCCCTTAATGCTCCCATTACCGCCCTAGAAATTCAACTTGCAGTTAAGGACCTTAAACCGGGAAAGAGCCCAGGCCCTGACGGGTTTACGGCTATATATTACAAGACCTTTTTGGACAAACTAGGAGCGCACCTTAGGACAGCTCTGAACTCCCTTTCGGAACCGCGTCGGGTCCCTCCAGATTTTCTATCAGCCCACATCACTGTTTTGCCGAAACCGGGAAAAGATCCCCTGCATTGCGCTAATTACAGGCCGATTTCCCTCCTAAACATCGACGCCAAAATCCTTGCTAAAATCATCTCTAACAGGTTACAACCCCTACTACATGATTTGATTGGCCCAGATCAAGCGGGCTTTATGCCGGGGAGAGAGGCGAGGGATAATGTCACGAAAGTGTTGAACTTGATCCATGCCTCCGGGGAGCTTGGGATCGAGGGCCTTCTCCTGTCCACGGACGCGGAGAAGGCCTTCGATCGGGTGGCGTGGGACTTCATGTTTGAGACGTGTAGACAGGTGGGAATGGGCACCGAGATGATGTCTTGGATAACGTCCCTCTACCAAAACCCGTCGGCACGATTGAAGATTAACGGTAACCTCTCGAGCGCAATAGCCATTCGCAACGGCACCAGACAGGGCTGCCCCCTTTCGCCATTATTGTTTATTCTCACTCTGGAGCCCTTTATTCGTACCGTGATAGCGAACGGGAATATTGGTGGTTACCAAGTGGGCGGGAAGGAGTATAAAGTTGCTGCTTTCGCGGACGACCTTATGTTTTTTATAACTAGGCCGCATATATCCATCCCGGCCCTAATGAAAGAGTTCAACACATATGGGTTCTTGTCGAACATGAAAATTAATTACACCAAATCGGAAGCGATGAATGTTTCCCTACCTGACCTTACCCTACAGATGGCACGGGCTAATAGCCCTTTTAAGTGGGAGTCCCATGCCATTAAATACCTGGGAGTGATGTTAACACCCAAGTTGTCCTCGCTTTTTGCTAAAAACTTCCCCCCACTTCTCAAATCGATTGAACAAGACCTTCTTAACTGGCACTCTGGCTGTTTCTCCTGGTTTGGCAGGGCGGCCATATGCAAGATGACTGTCCTGCCCAAGATTCTATACCTACTGCGCACCTTGCCCATTAAGATACCGAAAAGTTTTTTTAAAACCCTTCAGTCCACCCAATTGCGCTTCATTTGGGCGCACAAGCCTCCCCGCATTAGATTCTCCCTCTTAACTAGGGGCAAGTCGGAAGGGGGGATGGGCATCCCTGACTATGGCAGATATTACCAAGCTTCCCACGTGGCACGAGTAGTCGACTGGCATTGCCATTCCGACGTTAAGGACTGGATAGCTATCGAACAAGCACTTAGCTCGACTCCCCTGCGATTCTCCCCCTGGATTCCCTTTGCTAGGTTACCAAATAGAACGAAGGAGCATCCGACAGTGGGCGCCACCTTGCACATACTACATCAACTCACGAAACAGAAGTCGACCAACGCTTTTACATCCCCTCTGAGCCCCTTGACACCTCTATGGGGGAATCCTGATTTTCCTCCGGGCATGGGTAATCATTCTTTGTTCTCGGGAGAAAGGGGACTGCCGCTTCTGGCGGGACACTGTTTTCTTGACCAAAGACTTAGAGACCTGACCGGCATACGGGAGGAGGGCAAAATTCCCTCCTTGTCCTGGTGGACTTATTTTCAGGTCAGAGATTATTTATCCATGAGCTCTCGGAGCGGGGACTTTTGTAGAGGACACACGGACTTTGAAACTTTATGTTTAAAGGGAGAACGGGTGCCGCGGACAACCTCGATAGCCTATAAGTGGCTGACCCATAGGACGGCCCCCGACACAGACAGGTTGAGACGGAAGTGGTCGGACGACCTGGGAGTGACGGTCACAGACGCTCAATGGAGCCAGGCCTGTAACCTGGCCCATAAATGCTCTTTGAGTACCAGGATGCAGGAAACCGCATATAAAATTTTGACACACTGGTACGCAACTCCGGTGAAACTGCACGCGTGGTACCCACAGACCTCTGAGATGTGCTGGCGATGTGGCGAGGACAGGGGTACTTTGATCCACATATGGTGGCGGTGTGATCGCATTAAGGTATTCTGGGACAGAGTGATAGGGCTGATACGCAAAATTACGGAGACTACTCTTACACTCGACGCGGCTTGCTGCTTATTACATATCTCAAGCTTTTCGTTTAAGAAATACAAACGTTCGCTCACCAGACACCTTTTAAACGCAGCCAAATCTCTAATACCAACCTTATGGAAGTCGCCCCTGATTCCCTCCACGAAAGACTGGTTGCTGAAGGTAGCATACATCTGCGAGATGGAGGACACTAGGGCTCAGGCTGAGGAGGATGTGGGTCGTTTTCATACTACCTGGTCTCCATGGTTTGCCTTTAGATATTCTCGAGATTACCTGGATCTGATGAACTGATTATTCCACTTCCCCGGTGGACCTGCTGACTTCAGGGAAACCTGGAAATGCGCTGTGGGACCGCGGGTGGCTCCCTGCCCTGGGGCGTCCTTTTCATTCGCTCTCATATGATTCCCCCCCCACCTTTCCCTTCTTTTTCTCCCCCTTCCCCTCTTTATGAGTCTTTTTCATACCTTTTCTAATTGGAAAGTGTAAATGGTGAATTTCAATAGTTGGGCTATGGGATAGGGCTGGGCTGGACAACGGTCCCAGCCCGCTTTTTGTTGTCTGTATACCTAGCGACACTATAGACCTCAGCCCTTAGCAGACCCTGGTATATTCTTTGTTTTTCTACTGCATTGTCTAATGGCGATTCTTGTACCATATGTGATTTACACAGTATTGTCTTGCTTCTTGTGTTACATGTTTATACTTCCTTAATAAACTTTTGAATGTCAAAAAAAAAATATTTTTTTATACTCATCTTTCTCATAAATTTGTGAATATCAACAAATGCATCAAACTTCCCAACTGGTCAAACTTCCCAATGTGGCCTGGTACGGTTCAGGAGGGAGGGGGGGACGAGAGAGCGGCCTTTCCTGCGGCCTGCCAGGTTGCGTGCTCGGATAAAGGGTCTGATATGGATTTTTAGGGGGACCCCCACGTCAATTTTTTTTTTTTATTTGATGCGGGGTTCCCCTTAATATCCATATCAGACCTGAAGGGTCTGGTATGGATATTTAGGGGGACCCATACGTCAATTTTTTTTTTAAATCTGACACGGGGTTCCCCTTAATATCCATGTCAGACCTGAAGGGCCTGGTAATTGAATTTAGGGGAACCCCCACGCTTTTTTTTTTTTTTATCAATGAATGAATGAATTGTCGGCTAATACAGAGAACACTCATTGAGTGTTCTCTGTATTACGGGAGCCGACAATATAGCCGCAAGTGATTTTAACCACTTCCCACCCGGCCAATGCACATATACGGCCGGGTGGGAGCCGTCTACTCCTGATAGGACGTTCAGGAACGTCCATCAGGAGGAGCGGGATCGCGTGCGCGCGTGCCCGCGCAGCGGCACGATCCCGATGCGCCCGTGTCACCGGGACACGGCGCATCTCAGATCGGCAGGAGGGCTCTGTGATTGGCCCTCCTGATCACATGACGGCCGTGTCCAATCACGGCCGTCATGTGATGTAAACAAACAGCCGGTTGCTAGGCAATCGGCTCCTCCTCTCCTCACACAGAAGTCATCGCTGAGGAGAGGAGAGCAGATTGCTGCAGCCGGCTGATGATCAGTGAGTATGAGCTGTTTTTTACAGCTTTTTACTCACTGATCTTCAGTCTAGTGTAAACACACAACACACCACACAGTGTAAACACAGTCCCCACATATGTCCCCATAACACACATGTCCCCAAAACATACATGTCCCCAAAAAATAAAAACACATGTCCCTAATAATAAAAACATGTCCCCCACATATGTCCCACTAAAATCACTTGTCCCAATGATTATGTGCACACATATGTACGTGATCACCTGCACACATATGTACATGATCATTTGCGTACATATGTCCGTGATCACACAAACCAATTATTATACACTTAACGGAATTTTTTTTACCAAAAACATGTAGCTGAATACATTTTGGCTTAAATTTATGACAAAATTTGATTTTATTGGATTTCTTTTAAAATAGAAAAAAGAAAATATTGTTTTTTTTCCAAATTTCCGCTTTTTTGCGCTTATATCGCAAAAAATAAAAAACGGAGTCGTGAATAAATACCACCAAAATAAAGCTCTATTTGTGCAAACAAAATGATAAAAATTTCATTTGGGTACAGTGTAGCATGACCGCGCAATTGTCACTGAAAGCGCTAGAGCGATGAAAGCTGAAAATTGGGCTGGGAAGGAAGGGGGCGAAAGTGCCCTGTATTGTAGTGGTTAAAAGACTTTTTTTCCTGCACAAATGACACTTTGTGCAGGGACAGTTCTAAGCAGCAGAAACATGCGCCCCTTCACAGGCATACTATAGATACCCCCCAGCTACGAAATTTAAAGGAATATTACACTTTTATTGTTTCACTTTAATCATTATTAAAATCACTGCTCCTGAAAAAACTGACGTTTTTAAAACTTTTTTTTGCATTGATCCATGTCCCCTGGGGCAGGACCCAGGTCGCCAAACACTTTTTAGGACAGTAACCTGCATATTACCCTTTAAAATTAGCATTTTAGATTTCTCCCATAGACTTGTATAGGGTGTTCCGGCTTTTCGAATTTGCTGCGAACAGCCCAAATTGTTCACTGTTCGCTGAACAGGCGAACAGGCAATGTTCGAGTCGAACATGAGTTTGACTCGAACTCGAAGCTCATCCCTACTCCTCATCAGTGTTGCCTATCAGTGCCCATCAGTAAAGGAGAAACATTACCTGTTTGCAAAATTTTCTAACAAACTATTAATTTTTTTTTTTTTTCAACATTTGTTTAGCAAAAAATAAAAAGCCCAGTGGTTATTAATTAGCACCAAAATAAAGTTCTATTTGTGTGAAAAAATATGTAATTTGGGTACAGTGTAGAATGACCGTGCAATTGTCATTCAAAGTGTGAGAGCACTGAAAGCTGAAAATTGGCCTGGGCAGGAAGGGGGGAAACATGTCCAGTAGGCAAGTAGTTAATAGGCACAGAGTTTCATTCATTTGGGTCTTATGTTTGCCTGGAGCTCAGTTTTATGTTGTTATAGCCCTTCCAGGTACATAGAGGCAGCCATATTTGTTTATTATATTTGCCATCCATGCTCTCTACTGTGTATTCCTGCACAGTGGTTGTGCTTCACTATTCCTCTCTCCTGCACTGCAGGCCAATCAGTCTGACTGAAATCAAGGCGGTCTCTAAATGACTTACATTGTTGCATATGCAATCACTATGGATCGGATGAAGGAGTCTAAAACACAAACAGGTATTAGAACATAAGATGTCTCTCTATATCTAAAACATTTGTGTTAACATACCATTTTCAAATAGATAAACTCCTGTTTCATTAGTCCCATCTAGTGGTCAAAACCCGGTATAGTTTTCTAAAATACATCAATGTGAAATGATACCACATTTTGGCCACTAGATGGTGCTGATTATACTGGAGTTAATCTATTCAAAGACATACAGTGAAATCTAGTTCAGTTTGCACAAATGTTTCTGGCATATCGTGCAAACAATGTTTTAGAAATAGACCCCTCAATGTACTGCATTTCCTGGGAATTAAAGTTGAAACTTAGGAATTGGACTAAATCTACCTTTTCAGTGCCCTGACCCACACTGCGAGAGTTAAAGGCTTGTTTAGTCTAAGGGTGCAGGGGGTAGGGTAAAATGGAGGAAGCCTGTCTGGCTCGGACAGGCATCCTCCATCCATGCGACTGATCTAGCACTGCCACCTCTTTCAAGCACTCTCAGCAGCAGTTGAATGGTTGCCTGCAATGCAGGATTAACCCTTACCCACTGAGCTACACATATATGCGGCCTCAAAGAAGTGGGTCCTTATTCATGGGGCTGTATGTACAGTATGCACTACTATGTCTGTACTGGGAGGGCACTGAACAACATGCTCCCAGCACAGAGGCCGAGCTGTCAATAGTCAGGAACTGTGAAGACTGGTTCCTGATCGCTGTGATAGCCTGTGATTGGCTATCATAATGATCTGCCACTGTAAAGTCCACCCCTGTGTTTTTTTCCTCTTTAACCCATTACTTACTGGGCACTTAAACCCTCCCTCCTGCCCAAACCAATTTTCAGCTTTCGGCGCTGACGCACTTTGAATGACAATTGCGTGGTCATACAACATTGTACCCAAATGAAATGTTTATAATTTTTTTTCCCACAAATAGAGCTTTCTTTTGGTGGTTTTTAATCACAGCTGGAAAATAAAAATAAAAATCATGTTTAATAGTTTGTTATAAAATTTTGCAAACAGGTAATTTTTATACTTCATTGATATGCGCTGATGAGGCGGCACTGATAAGCTGCACTGGTGGGCACTGATAGGCTGCACTGATGGGCACTAATAGGCACAGTTAAGGTGGCACTGATGGGGACAGATAAGTCGGTACTGATGGGCACAGATAAGGCGGCACTGATGGCCACTGATAAGATTGCACTGATGGGCCCTGATGGGTGGCACGGATGGGTGGCACGTATGGGCACTGATAGGTACCACTGATAGATGGCAATGATGGGCACTGATAGATGGCACTGATAGGTGGCACTGATAGGTGGCACTGATGGGCACTGGTAGGTGACACTGATGGGCACTGATAGGTGGCACTGATGTACAGCACTGTTCAGGCACTGATTGTGGGCACTGACAGATGACACTGTGGGCACTGACAGATGGCACTGTGGGCACTGACAGGTGGCGCTGGTGAGCACTGGTAGGCGGCACTTGTAGGGGGCACAGGTGGGCACTGAGGAGCTGGGGCACATCGCAGTGATCGGGACTGATGTCCCTCTCCCTGCCGCCGGTGATCGGCTTTTTTTTTTCTCCTCTTACTCCGATCTGTGATCCAGCGAGTCTCATAAACTCGCTGATCACAGAGCGTGCCGCGTGCGCCCTTCCGGGGGTGCACAGGCCACTCATGCACAGGACAACGTCAATAGAAGTCATCCCGGCAATGCAGGTCCACGCTGTAGCCGTCATTCGGTTAATGGAGAAAGATACAATGTATATTTTTATTCTTGCAAGAGGTGAGAACTGTAAACAAAAAGAAGTTTTGTGAAAAAATAAACAAAACAATAATAAGAAAAATAATAAGAAAATAAAGATAAAATAGGTGGTGTTTGTTTCTAGGTCAGGGTTAGGGTAAAGGTTAGGGTTAAAGGCCG
This sequence comes from Lithobates pipiens, assembly GCF_037356315.1. NCBI lineage: Eukaryota > Metazoa > Chordata > Amphibia > Anura > Ranidae > Lithobates > Lithobates pipiens. The sequence continues at coordinate 312,451 of NW_027507755.1, read as the reverse complement.
TGCTCAGAGTCAAAGCTATGGTGAAAGGTCAAGGTCAGTGTATTTTATGTAGGTTTAAAAAAACATTTTTCAATTTAGTATCAGTGTCAGTTATTGTCAGGAGGAAAATGTGAACTATTGTTTCTGGGCCCTGTCACAGGTACCAGCAACAAACAACATAGGCATACACTATATTGTCAAAAGTATTGGGACACCTGCCTTTATACGCACATAAACTTTAATGGCATCCCAATCTTATTCCGTAGGGTTCAATATTGAGTTAGCCCACCCTTTGCAGATATAACAGATTAAACTCCTAATGGATACTACTACTTTTGAAAATTTAGTGTATGGGGTATCGCTGCAATTGTCAGTAGCAGGAGATTTTATTTGGGGTAGTTCTTTGGTGTAGGAAGGTTATAGTAATAGCAAAATATATACATGTACATTTAAAAAAATATTTATATTTTTTTACTAATTTGGGACAGATTTTCGACGATAATAAATAATAGAAAATATTTCTTACTATTTACCACCAAATGAAAGTCAAAATTTTCCTAAAAACAACAAGGTATAAATCATCTGAATACACTAAGAAGTTGCAAAGACATGTACAGTTTTACTACGGCCCCGATCCCAATTAGCGTGACAATCGCAGCACAACGCTGTGCGCGCTTGGGTGCCATTTTCCTTCAACGGCACCTCAAAGTGATGAGATTCTGCCGTGATTGTCATGCAACAGGATCACACGTCAATCGCGTCAAACTGCTACTTCACAAATGACTCGAAGTTTGTTTGGTAAGTTGGAAAGGAGCAGGAGCTTCTTTTTGGGTGACAAACATACATAAGGCAGTCTATGACTGAGGGGACCTCACATAGCCAGGGATCTTTGGGCAGAAGAGAACAGCGCTGGAGCATAGAAAAGAGTAACTAATACACCTTATCCCTGCACCCCTTTTGCAGTGCAGCCCACCCTTGCAGTTTGAAGTTTTTTTTCTAATTTCCGGAGTTCAGCTTAAACTATTCTATATATAAAATACCCTCATAAAAAGTATGTATGTGGCAGGTGAGTAAAATGTTAAAGTTATATCTAAATACAGTGCCTTGCAAAAGTATTCACCCCCCTTGGCTTTTTACCTCGTTTGTCACATTACAGCATTTAGTTCAATGTTTTTTTAATCTGAATTATATGTTATGGATCAGAACACAATAGTCTAAGTTGGTGAAGTAAAATTAGAAAAATATATACATATTTTTTCAGAAATAAAAAAACTGATAATTGGTATGTGCGTATGTATTCACCCCCTTTATTATGAAGCCCATAAAAAGCTCTGGTGCAACCAATTACCTTCAGAAGTCACATAATTTGTGAAATGATGTCCACCTGTGTGCAATCTAAGTGTCACATGATCTGTCATTACATATACACACCACTAACCAAACACTGCCATGAAGACCAAGGAAGTCTACAAACAAGTAAGGTACAATGTTGTTGAGAAGTACAAGTCAGGGTTAGGTTATAAAAAAATATCCAAATCTTTGATGATCCCTAGGAGCACCATCACATCTATCATAACCAAATGGAAAGAACATGGCACAACGGCAAACCTGCCAAGAGATGGCCGCACACCAAAACTCACAATCCGGGCAAGCAGAGCATTAATCAGAGAGGCAGCACAGAGACCTAAGGTAACCCTGGAGGAGCTGCAGCGTTCAACAGCAGAGACTGAAGAATCTGTACATAGGACGACAATAAGCCGTACGCTTCATAGAGTTGGGCTTTATGGCAGAGTGGCCAGACGAAAGCCATTACTTTCAGTAAAAAACAAAATGGCACACTTTGAGTTTGCAAAAAGGCATGTGGGAGACTCCCAAAATGTATGGAGGAAGGTGCTCTGGTCTGATGAGACTAAAATGTTACTTTTTGACCATCAAAGGAAACGCTATGTCTGGCAAAAAACCCAACATATCAAATCACCCAAAGAACACCATCCCCACAGTGAAATATGGTGGTGGCAGCATCATTCTGTGGGGATGTTTTTCAGCAGTTGGGACTGGGACACTGATCAGAGTTGGGGGAAAGATGGATGGTGCTAAATACAGGGATATTCTTGAGGAAAACCTGTACCACTCTGTGTGTGATTTGAGGCTAGGACGGAGGTTCACTTTCCAGCTGGACAGTGACCCCAAACACACTGCTAAAGCAACACTTGAGTGGTTTAAGAGGAAACATGTAAATGTGTTGGAATGGTCTAGTCAAAGCCCAGACCTCAATCCAACAGAAAATCCGTGGTCAGGCTTAAAGATTGCTGTTCACAAGCACAAACCATCCAACTTGAAGGAGCTGGAGCGGTTTTGCAAGGAGGAATGGGCAAAAATCCCAGTGGTAAGATGTGGCAAGCTCATAGAGACTTATCCAAAGCAACTTTGAGCTGTGAAAGCCGCAAAAGGTGGTTCTACAAAGTATTGACTTTAGGGGGGGTGAATAGTTTTGCACATTGACCTTTTCTGTTATTTTGTCCTATTTGTTGTTTGCTTCACAATAAAAAAAAAAAACATCTTCAAAGTTGTGGGCATGTTCTGTAAATTAAATTATGGAAATTCTCAAACAATCCATGTTAATTCCAGGTTGTGAGGCAACAAAACACAAAAAATGCCAGGGGGGGGGGGGTGAATACTTTTGCAAGGCACTGTATGTGCTTATAGAAAATACACTGTCATTTCCCTTTTAACACTCCGTTCACATTTCAAAACAGAAAAAAAAAAAAAAAAATCATTAATACTATAAATATGTGCGGCAATATAGATTTTCCTCTGTGCTGACTCATAGTTTAGATCCTGCTGGTGTACACTTGGGATTCCAGGCCAGTTGCTCTCAGCCGTGGTAAATGTATTCTGTCTGTCTAGGGTCTGCTTAGCAGTCACTGTAAGTAGCGTGTTGCTGGAATGCTTTAGAAGCGTTTTTTCCCTTTTCCCTCTTCTACCGTATATTTGTCACAGGGGTGTTCAGTGTTGCCAGTTTTATGTCTTCCTTGTCTCGGGCTTGTGGTTGCTTTGCACAGCACCATCTTTTTTTTTTTTTTTTGTGGAATGATAAGACTGGAATTTGCAGGTGAACAATGCTCAGGGGTAAACAGGTGTTGTATGCTGGAAGCAGCGGGAAATTCTGAGCGCTGTGTTTAAGATTACCGTCACTGACTTCACAATGTGCCAAGTGATATCCAGGGCTGGATTTAGATCTCTGTGCTTGCAGCAACGTGTTTTTAATTCCACAGTCAAAGCCCCATTCACATTTGCATCCAGGGCCGATCATCCGCAGGTAATCACTACTTGAGCAATTAAATGCGAATGGCCACGAATAGCTGCGGCCGCTGTCAGACTCCTGTTGCTTTGATTTTGTCTTATGGACCACACCAGTTCACAGGGATTCCATCTTAGTCTCCCGCGAGTAATTGCAAACAGCCACATTCATAAGTTTGAATGGGACCCTAATGTGTGCTACCACAACACACAGAAATGTGTGGCATATATTCAGGTTAATGTCACATGAGCAATCCTGGAAGAACATCCATTCCATTCCTTACCTTTTATAAAAAATGACCAGCACGCCATAAAATAGTAGATCCCAAAATTTTACTGAGATCTTAGTAGCAAGACTATGGGGTTGATTTACTAAAACTGGAGCGTGCAAAATTTGGTGCAGCTGTGCATGGTAGCCACCAGCTTCAAACTTAAACTGGTAGGAAGTTGATTGGCTACCATGCACAGCTGCACCAGATTTTGCCCTCTCCAGTTTTAGTAAATCAACACCATTGCATATGCAGAAAAAACTACTAACATTTTGGAGACATAGACGTCCCCTTGAGAAAAGAGAATTCTGTGTCACCAAAACACAAGCAATCCTGTTGTCCATGTGCCAACAATATGCCTTGCCTTTACTATGCAGTCACTCCTGTGCTAGCCAAGCCAGCAAGATTTTGCTCCATAGTTACTTCCATTAAGGTCAGTTGAAGTCTCTCCTTGATGATTCTGCTCATGGCAATGTATCACCAACAGCAGAATCCCCCAGGTGACGTGGCCCTAAGGCCGCGTACACACGGGCGGACTGTTCGCCCAACCTTGTCCGCTGAACAGTGTTTGGGCGGACAGTCCGCTCGTGTGTGGGGCTTCAGCGGACAGTTTCAGCGGACAGTTGGACGAACAAGGTCTTACGGAAATTCCGAAAAACTGTCCGCTGAAACAAGGTTTCAGCGGACTGTTCGCTCGTGTGTAGGCTTGTTCGGCCAACTAAGTCTCGCGCATGCTCAGAAAGGATTTCCACGTCGGAAGGTTGCATTGCAGTGTATTGGACGTCGAAATTTTCGATCCGTCGTGCGTGCCGAAACGTCATCGCGCACGGTTTCAGCAAACTGTTCGTCCGTCGTGTGTGGCCATGTCCGTCCATGCTAAGTTTGAGCGGACTGTTCGCTCAAACTGTTGGACGGACAAAGTTGGGCGAACAGTCCGCGCGTGTGTACGCGGCCTAAGGCCCGTTTCTCATGGGTGGCAGAGTTCACTGACCTCCACAGTGGATCCTTTTGCAGATCACAGTTGACAGCTGATTTATAGGCATTCAAAAGTTGGTACTGCCACTCCCTTCATGCCTGTTTTTCAATCCCAAGGAGGTTTTTTTCTGTCCCAGTATGTGCTGTACATGGAACTACCATGCAACAGCCACCATAGCGAAGCTTGCAGCACAGTCCCATTGACCTTAATAGATGTGTTTGACGGGTGGTGGCACCGGTCAAACTCGACATGCCAAATTTAAATTGCCACACTGCAAAGCAAAGTACTGTGGCAAAGGCCACGTGAAAGCCATGTCAATTTGGATGCTCAGGTGGTGGTAAAATTGCAGAGCAACCACCTGAAATTCTTCCATGAGATCAAGGCTTAGGAGGCTCCAGCAGGTCTGTGCATACTTAGGTGCTTGCATGTCATACCTGTAGCAGTTTGCCCCCTTGCCTCCAGTGACAATGTCTCTTTAACCTTTTTCTACCACCAGTTACTGTGAGGTGTGATGCCTGAAGCAAGTAGGGGGGCTCCCAATGATACAACACTGTAATTTGCTGCACAGTGATGACATCATCAGGAGCCCATCCTACCTGACCACTCATTTGTCGGTAGTTGACCATGAGCTGTCAGTCACAACTTTGTCACAGTTCTGGGGGTGCCCCAGTATAATGCAGCAACACATATATGTAGCAGGGGGACCATGCTGCCTCCTATATGCTTAAGGCTACATTAAAGGGGTTAAATAAATCACAGTGCTTATTCCGCAGAAATCTTGTTTTGGATGAAAGGCTAAATTCAGTAAATGAAAGCACCAATTAACGTTATGATGTCTATGCCTCATTAATGCCAGCCTCCACTGGTCTCAAATCGGCTCTTAAAATATAATAATAGTAAATAGCAGAATAATACATACAATACATTTCTGCTTTTAGAATTTGAAAAACCGTGCCAGGTGAACAATGCAGTTATGCGCGAAGATGGGGGAGCAGGAGCCTTGTCTGGGCCCAGTCCTAATTGCGAGAAGCAATCGCTGTAAAAAAGCCGGTTTAATTTGACATGAATTTTAAAAAGCAAACAATTAGGTTCATTGTTTGGTTTTAAATGAGGCCTTTCTGCCTAATGGCTGCCCTAATTCTGATTAGTTGCAGTGAAAGTTGCATTGTGGAGTACAAACAAAAGGAGTTAATGAAAGTGTGGACATAGCAAGAGAAATCGGCATGGTCACATTCTGTTTTCCTGCAGTCCATTTTTAAATCGTATTTAAAGCCCAACTCCAGGCAACTAAATCCTCTGCCTTAACCGCAAGGGTTATTTGCTCATTTTGGTTTAGGGAAACAAAAAAAATTACTTACCCAATCCTCTGCTCCTTCCCATGGCTAGACTGGTCCACGTGGCTTCTTCTCCCCCATGCTCCAGGGGTCTAGGTCCTGACATCTTCAAGACCAAAGTAGGCACCATAGTGCTGCATTGGAATAGATGACACCAAGGGGCAGTCTACTGCCAGAGCCCGGGGAAGCGCCATCTGCTGGGGGAGCAGAGGATCAGGTAAGTAAATCTGTTTCTCCTCTCCCCTAGACAAATCAAACTCCTAACTTTTGCAGTGTTGCCACAGCCCCATTGCAAGGGTTCATGTTTTAGTTGCTTGAAGTTGGGCTTTACAGTAGAACTCCAGATGAAAAGCTACACACACAGATGAAACACATTTAAACCGTTTTACCTGCCGAAAGGATTTGCATTATATTTGTCCTTTTCAGTCCTGCGATTTACACAGGTCTGCCGCATGACACAGCCAGGTGGATGTTACTTTAATCTGCTTATTTTATTCAGTTACAAAACTTTAAAAACAACATCGCCATAGTGTTAATTTAAAACCATCACACAGAATATCTATGTGGCTTAAGCATATATGCAGTAACATCAGCTCTATGTGTTTCACCAAAATATGGCTTCACCTGGAGTCTTAAGCCCCATACACACTATCAGTTTTTCTGCTGAGTTTTTCCTTTAGATTTACCAAAACCACGTAATGCAAGGGCCTGCCTGATTGCATACGCATTGAAACTCCGAAGGTTTGCCCTCATATTATATGGTTTTGGTAAATCTGAAGGAAAAACTCAGCAGAAAAACTGATAGTGTGTATGGGGCTTTATGAGTACTGCATGAAGTATCACTACAAATAAAATATACAAAACATAATTGAAAAAGAAACCATAAATATCTACAATATAATAGCAATAATGACAAAATACCATTCATATAATTAAAGTATAGAACTTAGATCATAGTTACATAGTAGGTGCGGTTAAGAAAAAAAAAAAAAAAGACACAAGCCCATCAAGTCCAACCTATGTGTGTGATTATATGTCAGTATTACCTTGTATATCCCTGTATGTTGTGGTCGTTCAGATATACAATCGTTTCTTGAAACTGTTGGTGCCCCCCGCGGAGACCACCGCCTGTGGAAGGGAGTTCCACATCCTTGCCACTCTTACAGTAAGGAACCCTCTATGTAGTGTAAGGTTAAACCTCTTTTCTCCTAATTTTAATGAGTGGCCACGTGTCTTATTAAACTCCCTTCCGCAAAAAAGTTTTATCCCTATTGTGGGATCACCAGTACGGTATTTGTAAATTTAAATCCTATCCCCATGTCAAGTGTCTCTTCTCCAGAGAGAATAAGTTCAGTGCTCGCAACCTTTCCTCATAACTAATATCCCCAAGACCCTTTATTAGCTTTGTTGCCCTTCTTTGTACTCGCTCCATTTCCAGTACATCTTTCCTGAAGACTGGTGCCCAGAACTGGACACCATACTCTAGGTGCGGCCAGACCAGAGTCTTATTGGAGGAATGTCATACTGGGGTGCTCAGAAGTATCAAAACACATGAAAAGCTTGTGCATCAGAGGGATTAAGCCAGGAGGATATCAGGGACCATAGGGGCTTTGATTGCTCTCAGCCCCTGCAAATCTCCATATTCCTTGCTGTAATATAACTTCCTATTAGAGCAGCCTTTCTCAACCTTTTCAACACAGAGGGACCCTTGAAATAGTTCTCCAGTCTCGAGGAACCCCTGCTAAAAATGACAGGTCTACAACTCATGATACAATAGTGTGACGGTCAGTGGGAAGATTGGTCCTTACACTTGTGGTCATTGGGAAGAATTACCTCCTTATAGATAGTTAAAAAGATCAATGATTGTCGGTGGAAACTTATCCGAGAGGCAGAAATGGCCCAATGCTGAAGGAACCCTTAGCAACCTTTGGAGGAACCCTGTTGAGAATCACTGTATTAGAGGGTGGCTATATTAATTTTCCATGATCTGTATATAGAAACATAGCCCCACTTTCTTGCTCAACCCCAAGATGGACTAAGGGCTACAGACTATGGGATGTGTAGTGAGCATAAGGCAGTGCAAATGTCCACAACTAACGTGTGGAAGTGAGGGGGTTAGGGAGAGATTTGGGAGATGATAGAGAATATTACCGGGAGGCAGAAAAGCACAGTAAGAAATGATTTAATGAAAAATAGATTACATGATCATCAAGTAGTGGATGTGTATGGCCTATGTTTGAAGAATAGGAATATGGTTTAGTGTCACTTTAACCCCTGCAGTTGAAGAGTAGATTTTGTCTGATTCGCACAGTTCAGCTCTAATAAAAGAAGTCCTCTTGGAGGTTGGAGCACTACATTAAAAAGACTGGTACTGCTTCTGTCAGACGAAGTTACTGCTTAGATGGAATAAAACAATGTCTTTGTGAAGGTTGAGGAAGGTGGGAGAACAGAAGTACGATCTTCCAGACAAGGAACAACCGTCGCAGACACATCCTGTATCCCATCAGTCTTTTTGATGTACAATCTTTTTGGAGTACTTAAGAGATGTACATCCAATCGCCCAATAGAGGAGGTCAAAGTGTCCCCTGAAATCAATACGGCAATTGACTTTTTTTTTTAGAACATACACTAAATTATTCTCCATCCAGTTTTGTCCATAGAAGCGCAGCTAACTGCCAGTTGCATTCAGCCGAGTCGTGTCTGCCCTGTAATGGCTTTCAAATTAGTTGTATTATGTAATATGCTACATTTTATGCCAGAGAACAGAAAAGAATCCTGAAAATTAGCTGTCGTTCCTTTATTAAAGAGCAGCCACCCCAGGAAGATAAAAGGAGATTGATGTGAAAGAAATCAAACAGCTCAGGCACATATTAAACTATGACTTGTTTTTGACAAAGCTGTTTTTGTGTGACCAAAGCTGTATTCTTGTTTTAACAAAATGCTATATATGGTTTTTGAACCCCTTGCTGATAACTGCCAGCGGCCCTTTAAGTGGATCTTAAAGAGGCGGAGTTCCTGATCATATGATTAATGTGATTGGCTATCGCAGCAGTCACATGTTTGAGAGCCCATCCCACTGGTGACCAGGAGATGTCAGTACAACTTGGTCCACGTCCTGGAAGCACACAACAGCGGAGCTTCGAGGACGCATATACAGTGGGGAAAATAATGATTTGAAATGAAGGGTCTATCATTTTTATCATAGATTTATTTAAATGAGACAGAATATCCTCCAAAAATAGAGAAAAAAAATACATTACAAATGTTATAAATTGAGTTGTAGTTCAATTAGTAAAATAAGTATTTGATCCTCAAGCAAAACATGTACTTGGTGAAGAAACCCTTGTTGGCAAGCACAGAGGTAAGACATTTCTTGTAGTTGATGACCAGAATTGCACACATCTCAGGAAGGATTTTGGTCCACTCTTCTTTACAGATCTTCTCTAAATCCCCAAGCTTGGCAACTCGAAGTTACAGCACCCTCCATAAAGTTTCTGTAGGATTAAGGTCTGGAGAATACCTAGACCATTCCAGGACCTCAACCCCTTGGCCTTGGCTGCACGCAAATATGCAACCTCTCCGTGCCTGGTCCTTGGTGCTGAGAGGCTGCATATTTGCGTGAATTGCTGTCACTAAAGCAGTACAGAGAGCGCATGCTGCGGTCTCCCGGCACAGTTGTCCGCGCCTACCTGATAGCTCACAATCACTGCTTGCGATCAGGAGTTTCTGGATAATGTCACCGCCAATGATGGTGGTCGAGTGACCTTAAGCTCTGCCCCACCTCCCAGCATCACAAACCTCTTAAAGGGCCGGGAGGCACCATCACAAAGAGGTTAATGTGCTTCTTTCTGAGCCACTCCTTTGTTGCCTTGGTGGTATGTTTTGGGTCATTGTCATGCTGGAAGACCCATCCATGACCCATCTTCAGTGTTCTGGCTGAGGGAACAAGGTTCTCATCCAGGATTTTACAATACATGGCCCTGTCCATTGCCCTCTCAATGCGCCAAAGTCAGCCTGTACCTTTAGCAGAGAGACAGCCCCAAGGCATACCACCTCCATGCTCCATTATAGGGATGGTGTTCTTAGGGTCATAGCTAGCATTTTTCTTCCCCCCAAACACGGCGAGTCAAGTTAATGCCAAATAGCTCAATTTTGGTCTCATCTGACCACAGCACTTTCTCCTAATCCTTCTCTGAAACATTTAGATGTTCATTGGCAAACTTCAGATGGGCCTGTACATGTACCTTCTTGAGAAGGGGGACCTTGCGGGCGCTGCAGGATTTCAGTCCATGGTGGTGTATTGTGTTAGCAATGGTTTGTTTGGTGACTGTGGTCCCAACTGCCTTGATATCATTCACAAGCTCCTCTCGTGTAGTTCTGGGCTGATCCCTCACTTTTCTCATGATCATCCTTACCCCATGAGGCAAAATCTTGCATGGAGCTCCAGACCGAGGATGATTGATGGTTATTTTGTATTTCTTTCATTTGCAAATAATCACTCCAACTTTGTCTCCTTCTCACCAAGCTTCTTGCTGATGGTCTTGTAGCCCATTCCAACCTTGTGCAGGGCTACAATATTGTCCCTGATGTCCATTGACACCTCTTTGGTCTTGCCCAGGTCTGAATGGAAGAAAGAGATTCTGTGGACAGGTGTCTTTTTTACACATAACACTTTGAAGGAGCACCTTCCTAAATTGGCAGGACCAATCTGTGTACCACATGAGCACATTCTGTAGCCAGTCTGTGGGAACCAGAAGTATTGTTGGTTGGTTGGTAAGGGATCAAATAATTATTTTACTCACTGAACTGCAATTCAATTTATAACATTTGTACCATGTGTTTTTTCTGGATTTTTGGTGGATATTCTGTTTCTATCATATGACCACTTCCGGACCAGCTGCCACAGTTTTACTGCAGCGGGTTGGCTCAGCTGGGCAAATCGACATTACCTTACATCGCTTTTCCTTTTGGCCACTAGGGGCGTGAACACGTAATCACTCGTGACAGAGCGAGAACCGGGATCTGTGTGTGTAAACACACAAATCCCGGTTCTTGCAAGGGAGTAGAGACAGATCATGTGTTCATACTAATTATGAACACCGATCTCACTCTCATCCTAGACAGTCCCATCTCCCTTACAGTTAGAACACAGTGAGGGAACACAGTTAACCGCTTCCCTACAAGTGACATTTATACAATAATCAGTGCATATTTATAGCACTGATCGCTGTATAATTGTCAATGGTCCCAAAAATGTGTCAAAAGTGTCCAATTTGTCTGCTGCAATACCACAGTCCTGATAAAAATCTCAGACCGCTGCCATTACTAGTAAAAAAACTAATAATTTTACCTATAATATTATCTATTACCTTTTGAACCACCATCCCCCTCCCTTTAGAATATAAGCTCTATGAGCAGTGCCCTCCTGTCCCTTCTGTATTGTACTGTAATTGTGCTGTCCCCCTCTACATTGTAAAGCGCTGCATAAAATGTTGGCGCTATAACAATCGTAAATTATAAAAAGGCCATAAATATATCCCCTATTTTGTAGACGCTATAACTTTTGCGCAAACCAATCAATATACATACGCTTATTGCGATTTGTTTTACCAAAAAAAAAATAGAAGAGTACATATCGGCCTAAACTGAGGAAAAACAAATATATATATATATATATATATATATATATATATATATATATATATATATATTTTTTTTTTTTTTTTTTTATGTGGGATGTTTATTACAGCAAAAAGTAAAAGATATTGTGTTTTTTTCAAAATTGTCGCTCTTCTTTTTTTTATAGCGCAAAAAATAAAAACCGCAGAGGTAATCAAATACTACCAAAAGAAAGCTCTATTTGTGGGGAAAAAAGGACGTCAATTTTCTTTTGGTGTAACGTCGCACTTGTCAGTTAAAGCGATGCAGTGCCAAATCGGAAAAAAGTGCTCTGGCCCGGAAGGCCGGGGCTTAAGCGATTAAACTGTAGTTCAGGAGCCTTTGGCTGTACTTAGACTAATTCATTTGATTGTTTGCTTTTCCAGAAAAATTATGTATACAAATCTTAAATTTGATCCATTTTTTTTATACCAATAAAAGGCATTCTTAGGCATTAGCTTACTTTCATGTGGCCTATTTAGTGTGTACAATATATGGTGGGATGGAAGCAGTGGTATTGCATGTCAAGAAGCTTTTGAGGGCCTTCCTGCATCAATCTGAGTTATTTGGTCTGTGGCATAGGTCCAGAGAACTAATGTCAAGAAGGTGGAGCAGGGAAGGAAAAATAGACCAGAGGAACTAAAAATAAATTATATTAAATTACATTTTTGCTATGGTATTTTTCCAGACCTGCAACATCTCAAATTAAAGCTGGCCATGGATGAATGTCCTTTTTCGATCAGCCAGCAGGCTGATGGAAAAAAAATGAACAGGTTCCTTTATCCACTCAAGTGGGGTGGATGGAGGAACTCTCTCCACTGTTCTATTGTATTTTGAGAGTGGGGACTTCTCCGCTGTCAGAATACACCAATCAGTGCTGCAGCCAGCTGATCAAACAAATACTTCCAAACATTACCAATCAACAAAAGACAATCCTTAGATCGATTTCTGTTGAGCAGGAATGCCCATAGAGGGATCAAAATTCAGCTGGTCCCTGCTAAACCCGATCCAGGGGCGTCCTGTGTTTTTAGAGTGAAGTTAGAACTCCTGTCCTTGCATACATTTTCTGTGTCAGTGAATTAGGAGGCGTTGAATCCAGTGGATCAACAGCCCAGCAGGAGAGGTCTGCCTCCTCAACACACACATAGACATAGACACTATTCTATTGCATTAAAGCCCCTTGATAGATTATGAGACGCGTTTCATGCTGTACTATTACTGTTTTTTCACGGCCTGCTGTTTTATACTATAAGCAATTTCAGGCTGGTAAAGAGCTTTGCCAGTAGTTAAGGCTGCTGTCTGGTAAGTGCTTTCTTATAAAAAACAAAATCCATCAGAAGGTTTTAGGCTCAATTCACGAAGCACAACAGATGTATTATTTACCATAACTTTTATATCACGTTGTTTACCAATTATTTTCAGGATTTTTTGTTTTATTTTTTATTCTCACTTCTGAAAATAACAATTTTCATAGTGAAGAGTATCAATGTAGATCCAATCACTAAAATCTCATTTAAGTTTTAACATATTATTGTAATTTCAAAAGTCATAACATTTCCGTATCCCCCCCCCCAACCCCCTGATACTAGGCTGCTAGGTATAATCCTGGACTCTCCTTTCACCTATTATGCAATCACTGTACAAATCCTGCCTCCTTCACCTCTGTAACATTTTCAGAATATACCACTTCTTAACCAATGATACTACTAATTCACCCCCTTGCTATCTCTCACCTCTTTCGCCTTTTTAGATGCTCAAGGATAAAAAAAGAATGGGTGAAAAAGCAATTTTTATTAAAAATTAGTCTATAAAAACACATAGGAGACAAAAATCTTTTCCAATTCTTGTTTAATCCCTTGCCGACCAGCTCACACCGATATACATTGGCAGAATGGCGCGTACAGGCTTATTAACGTACCTGTACGTTGTCCTTTAGGAGGCAGCATTGTGAGCGCGCAAGCTCCATGAGTGTGATCGTGGGTCCCACGGACTCGATGTCCACGGGGCTACCTGCGAACGTTTCATGGAGAGGAAGAACGGGAGATGCTGATGTAAACAAGCATTTCCCTATTCTTCCTAGTGACAGGACATTGATCACAGCTCCCTGTGATCGGGAGCGGTGATCAGTGTCATGTCACACGTAGCCCTTCCCCTCACGGTTAGAATCACTCTCTAGGACACACTTAACACCCGCAGCGCCCCCTGCTGGTAAACCCCTTCACTGCCAGTCACATTTACACAGTAATCAATGCATTTTTAATCACACTGATCGCTGTATAAATGTGAATGGTCCCAAAATAGCGCAGTTGTGATAAAAATTGCAGATCGCCGCCATTACTAGTAAAAAATATATATATATATTAATAAAAATGCCATAAAACTATCCCCTATTTTGTAGACGCTATAACTTTTGCGCAAACCAATCAATAAATGCTTATTGCGATTTTTTTCACCAAAAATATATAGAAGAATACGTAAACTGAGGAAAAAACATTTTTTATATATTTTTTGGGGATATTTATTATAGCACAAAGTAAAAAATATTGTTTTTTTTCAAAATGATCGCTCTTTTTTGTTTATAGCGCAAAAACTAAAAACTGCAGAGGTGATCAAATACCACCAAAAGGAAGCTCTATTTGTGGGGGGGAAAAAGGATGTGAATTTTGCTTGGGAGCCATGTTGCACGACCGTGCAATTGTCAGTTAAAATGACGCAGTGCCAAATCGCAAAAAAAGCTCTGGTCTTTGTCCAGCCAAATGGTCCGGGGGCTGAAGTGATTAAGTCAGTCAGATGTTTTTGCAGCAACTCTCTTGTGATTTCCGGATGGACTGGTTAATACCTTAACCCTATTGTCATGGTTCCTACTGTCAGGGTGTGATAGTAGTTCCACTCTTGTTGTAATCTTGTTGAATTCTAATAATAAAAAAAAAAAAAAAAAATCTACGATTGGTCACATGGTGAGGAATAGCCTCCGCTCATATGGCAGCAATCGACAACAGCCTGCTGAAAGTTATCCCCTTCTTTTTTTTATTGCCAGGGAGTTGTAGAAGCCCTGCCATTTCAGCTCTTTTGCTAATACGATATGCTAAGTAAACATTTAAACAAAACTGTTCTATTTTAAAAGTAATTAAACCTGGAGCTTTTTCACATGTTTAATTCCCCTTTAATTGCCAGAACTAAAGTACACACTGTTCTGAAATGTTCAAAGTACAAAATTCATTATAAAAAAAAAGCACTTGGCTACACAACACGTTTTAATTTTTCTCACAATATCGCAGAGTCGAGAGATTACGCTGTCAATAATACATAATAGAGATGTTGACAGCGGAGAATGTTTCGTTGTCTTAATCAAGAAAACAGCCCGGACTGGTGTCCTATTTCCTCTCCCAGTGGGAGCTGAAAGGTAATTACTGAGAAGACAGAACCTTTACGTTGGTATAGATGTGTGTCGGCTTACAGCGGCAAGAGAGCCGCAGCGTAGCACCCACATAACCTCATTGTTTTTGGCAAATTAAGATTTTAATTAACATGATAACTGCCTTGTTTTTTAATTAAACAGATTTAATTAAATCAAATCACTTGTTTACGAAGAAATTGCTAAACAAAAAAAATCAATATGTTACATAAGCATTCATACGGAGCACAATTGCAACATAAGTGGTGAAATATTTCAGACAAGGGGGTGCTGTTATCCTTATAACAAAAAAAATTCCAACCATAACATATATTTTTAGTTTGGCTCAAGTGTGGAAGGGATATAACCTGTTTCATGTTTTTTTGCAATTGGTCCACTTGATGGGCAGGTTTCTCTTCACGTCTTGCCCTGGTAACCAAACAGAAGTGAGGAGATGCCCCCAACTACAATGCAACTCTACAATAAAAAAAAAAAGAAGTCTATCAATTAAAAAAAAAATCCTTCCTTTTCCTCGAACTCCTTTACTCAAGTCAAGGATTAGGAGTGTCAAGCCTAAAAAGGGGTGAGGAGAAAGCTTAAATTCACCCTATCCTTCCAACGTAAAATGGCGCTCCCTCGTGGTAGATACCTTCTGGTCTTTGAAGCCTGCTCTGGGCTTGACGACGTAAAGGAACACTCCGCAATTCAAGATCACTGGAGCGCAGGGGTGCCAGACTGGTCTTTTGCTGGGAGGATCAAAGGATTAGGTGAGTAAATCTCCTTTCTCTTCTCCCCTAGACAAAAATTAACAATTAACCTGTGCAGTGTGGGCACAGTCCCACTGCATGGGAAAACTTTTATTTGCCCAAAGTTGAGCAAAGTCTCCTTTGTTGACCAGCTGATCTTTCCTTTGAACATGCTAGGTCCAGACTTTTTTTGCTGAAAACAAGGGTCAGGTATTATAGGTTAGGTACATTTTTCTGCATTTAACTGAATAGCCTTTCCATTGGACATGGTATGTCTATTTGAATTTCTCCTTGGGGATCTATTTTTGTTCTGGTACTCTGACCTGCAAACATTTCTTGTTATTGACCATAGTAGTTGTTGGCCTGTTTTTTTTTTTTTTTTCCCATTTGGGTAGTGTGTTTGTTCCCACTTGTTTTTGTTGGCTAGTTGGTTGGATCTCTACATTTGTTGGTTGAGCTCACCATTCCCCTAGTGCTGGCTTTCTCTCCTTGTCTGCAGCACCCCGATTGATCCATTAGTTGTGCCAATTTCCATATATTGCTTGGCCCCTTCTTTATTTATCCCTGATCCAGGCATTGATTTCTTAGTATACTCTTTTATAAAATGATCTCCACCTTTGAACAGTCAGTGCCAGCTGTCCACCCCTCAGTTGGACTACTTTTGGACTTCCTTACTGTTTAGGAGATCCTAGATTCCTGTGCCCCCCCAAAGGATGATAAAGAAAATACGTTTTTCATACTTGTTAATGTTGGTGTACTGCTTACTTACAAAACTGAGGCATGATCCTTAGATTACATGGGGGCTGGCCTCAACGTTTTTTTGTTTTTTTAGGAACCAATCTCAAGTACTGTAGAATTACAAACTCAGGGTGCTTTCCTTTTTGACACCCTATCAAGCATGTTATTGGTGGAGTAGAAGTGGCTGTGCCAAAGCTAAATGTACAGAGATTGTCCACCATTGATGCCATCAGGAAGTCCATCTTAAGTAAGGACAGGCAACCAACGCTGCAGCTCATGCATGTAAACAGGAAGTGGTGGCAAAGAAATGAGAGGAAATCAGCAATACTGAGATGCAACAAAGGATGAAAAAAAGCAATAGAGTATTTTCCAAAGGAGGAATGTATGGCTGTTGTTTATGATTCACAGGGCTTGAGGAGTCAGGGCTTTAGTAAACTAAATGTTGCCCAGTTAAAACAACAATATGTTACCTGGACACCACCACCATGACATACCTCCATCCCTATTAACATAAAAACAAAGGGCAATGGTCATGGGACTTTAAATGAGATATGTCACGTCAAAATAATACAAGAGTATAAAGAGTAAGACATTTATTAAGCAATCAAGATAAAACATTACATGATCTCATAATGCATGCTACAATTTAGTAATAAGGCCATAGCATTTGAAAAGAGCTGACATAGCACATAATTGGTATAATACATTCATTATATATACAAATACATGATACAAGCTGTATAAGCGAATACATGGTATATATGAGGTGCAAGAATCAGACTGTCTTGGCAAATGGAACTCTCCGCATTTTGTGGAACCTGTCCACTCAGGAGTATAATGTCGAAATTATCCGCAGATCTAAATAATAGACAAAAAAGAGTATTATAATAGTACACATTACCTATGTTGAGCAAAAAGGGAAACATCTTTAGAGGGCACGAGGTCTGATACTCACATGTCAGCTGAAAAGATTGTCTCAGTTTGTAAAAAGGAGGAAAGGCGGTGTCAGAAGCAGTGTCTGACCCAGGGCTGAACCAGGAATATTCCCATCCAGACCAAGGGAATAGCTAAAGAGCAGGCTAGGTTTCCAGAAGATGACCCAGGTGAAAGAAAATAAGGGGACGCATCTGACCCGCACTGATCTGAAAAGATATACGTGTATAAAAGTATATATAGTATATATATATAGAGAAAAGTATTCCAATGTCTAGAAGATGCATTCAGACTGCCCAATGGAAACACCATGATGTGAACTGGGAGGGAGAAAGAAAGTAGGGATAATAAAGATAAACATGGAGATAGACACACCGCCATGGTGCATCTATGGAGGAGCTGGGGGGTTATTGTACACAAAGATAGTATAAGTGTCAATGGAGTCACAGGAATCAATGGACCCTTGATATAGCAATAAAAGAAAGTGCTGAAGAAACCACAAATGAGGTGTGAACAAGGTCATAAAAGAACCCCCAGGGAGAACTTACGTGTGTGATAGACTGTGAAAAACGCACCTCTCTGGGGAAAGGAACATGGACAGTAGTCTACTGGCCGGCCCTGGCTATTTATTCCCATGACTTAGGGTGGGTCCCCACCAGCGCCATGCCAAACGCCAATGGAAGGGAGAGAGGGATGACAGATCCCATATCCGGCACCCGCCCACTCCCTGGCGTCAGATAGACAACAACCGACCCGACATTGCGGCGTCTGATGGTGTCATGAGTGGGGCTTGTGTGCATGGAGTTGATGCACAAGAGGACACTCCCCGCCCACACCCCAGGCAGGGATGAGAAGGGGAGGTCATGCCATGCATTGCAACAATGGGAACAGATAGAAGAACAGCATCCCCCACCCACTAACTGGGCTGCCTGCTGATGTAGTGCAGGATTGAAAAATTCAATTTTAGCTTCAGAGTGAGAGATATAATTATATACTAGGCTGGTATAACAGATTGAGAGTGTTGTATCTCATCAATCAAAAGTTATCCAGTTAGGGTTTACATCTGGTTTAATATTTCTGTATCTATTTAGCTGCAGCCTCTTCAGTTCTTCAATATACTTTTTATGAACAAAATAGAAAAAATAAGTTTTAGCTTTGATGGAAATTTGAAAGAAACTCATCCAATGAGGGACACAAGTTTGCTTGCAGATCTGGAAATTCAAGGTAAAGTAATCTGCAAGCTTGTTTTAGATCAGTGGCAGTGAAATACCAAAGCAAGACAATCGGCATGACAGTCAGGCAAGTAGCATTTTAGAAATGAAAAATTGTCGGTTTGATTTTCTATTAATGGTTTCCTTTGATAATCTACTGTAAATACTAATTAGTAAGGCTTACCATATATATTATAAAAAATCCTTGATACCTCCACTCCCAAATTTCTGCCTTTGCATACCCTTGCAAGGCAATCTTACTTTAGGGCTTTTTAAACAATTTAAAAGAAATACCACCCTGCTGTTTATTTAATTGAATTCGATTTATATCTATCACCCTGGAGCAAATGAGAAAATTGAAAAAGGATGCATTGATAATTGCATTATCTTTTCCTTCCTATCATCTACACATCTGTAGATTATCAGTGATTCATTGAGTTCTGTCATACAGGTAATGCTTGAAAACAAGACCTTGCTCAAACTGAGCCTATTCATATATTATAGAGGTCGATCATTTAGGCTGGGATCACACCATCTTTGCATGCGGCTCACAGCAGGGGTCTGGTGCGTCCTCGTTCACCGCTTCAGGTCCGATTTCAGCCAGAATTCGGGCCTGAAATGGACCAAAAGCCACACACAGCTCCTGTGCAAATTCGCACCAGAGCGGCTCCGGAGATATGTGAACCGGCTCCATAGAGAGCCAGGCAAAATCTCCTGCTATTGCGAATTGGATACGGCGAAACACATCCAATTTGCAATAGTGTGAACCCAGCCTTAAAGAGACAACTCATTTTAAGGGCCTTTCCACTCTGATTCACAGGAATGTGGTGTGGTATTTTACACATTAACACACCTTCATTTTTACAAATCTCCAGCATTGTTGTCAAACCAATGTACCATAATGCAGAGATGGATAACATCAGTATGTTGCATTGTGCTAAAAAAAACAAAAAAACAAAAAAAAAAAAACACATTTATTGTTGGGAGCTAGCTAGGTGTTTTGACATTTAAAGAGGAAGTAAACCCTGATGAGTTTACTTCCTCTTTCATTCCCTGCAAAGGCAAAGCATAATGGACTACTATGCATCGCATAATAGTCCATTATGTGTCACTTACCTGACACAGGAGCCAGCGAAGTCACCGCTGTCCCCTGTAGTCCAGCGCATCCATCTTCTCTGTGGGGTCTCGCAGCTCCGCTGCTGTCATTCGGCGAAGCCGCGATGACGTCACTCCCGCGCATGCGCACGGGAGCCGTCACGCGTGGCAGCTCCATTGTTGGAAATGCCGCGCTCAGTGCGCCTGCGCGCCGCTGTCTACGGCGCATGCGCCGTAGATAGCGGTGCTTGTCTTCGGGCAAATATCTCCTAAACCGTATAGGTTTAGGAGATATTTCTTGGACCTACAGGTAAGCCTTAATCTAGGCTTACCTGTAGGTCAAAGTGGTTTGTAAGGGTTTACAACCACTTTAAAACCAATGTCGCTGCATTACATCTCATTAGTTGTGTTCATTACTGTGCATTGCAATAATACGCAGTAAAATGTACATTTACCACAACACATACATGTAAAAGGACTTTACTTACGGGTGCTGATAAGAAAAATGACCCATTTGCCTTATCATCATGACTGGGGATTCCAGTGATAACAATTTATTTCCTTCTAGTGTCATGGAGGCTCCGGATGCAGCAATTATTACTGTCACATTCCCTATCATGTCAGCTAAAAAAATGTGAAAATATAAAGTAGGGAGAGTAAAAGCCTTACTGGAGATATGAACTCAGGTAGTGGTATCTTGCCAGTAAGGAACAAAAGACAGGAATAAATAATTCAAGTTAAATCAAATTGCTGTTACTTTCAAGTGGAACCCCAGCCACTACCTTTTTGGATAGAATGGGGAAGAATTATAATCTCTGTAATTTTTTTTTTTTTGTATTATTGTTTGTGCCTTTGCTGATTTTCCATTACACACCTGTTTTGGTAAATAGGTAAACTGGTGGATTTAGCTCTGCTTTAAGTTGTAAACCTCAGACATGAAATATGAACAAAGCATACCCCTCTATAGTGTGTGATTGTCTCAATTCAGAGCACTTAAGCAGGCCATAGACCGATCGAAATTCAGGCAGTTCAACAGGGCCTGGATGAAATTTGATAAATCTATGGGCAGGCTGGTTGTATTCTGATGAGAAAAAGAACCGTTGCTCCAGGTGTATAAAGATAAGGCTGATTGGAGTATCTCGCAGAGTGCTAGCCCCGCCCGCCTCCGTGGGAAACTTGGAAAGAAGAAAGAAATGGCTGCACATCCAGAACTTCAGATTGCCTTTTATTTCTTTTCACAAAGATAACACCAAAGACACCAAACTGTAGTCACTTAGACGTGTTTCACACATACATCTTGTGCTTAATCATTACCAGTTACCGTGCTTAATCCTTGACCAAAGATTAAGCACAAGATGTATATGCGGAACGCGTCTACGTGACTACAATTTGGTGTCTTTGGTGTTATCTTTGTGAAACAAAATTATAGCCAATTAGAATTTCTGGATGTGCAGCCATTTCTTTCTTCTTTCCATGGTTGTATTCTGACAGGGGGAACCTCCCACTTTCACAATACAACTGTACAGTGGGAGGGATTACCCCCATTAATGCTCACTGTGTTGATGGGGGAATCTAGCATCTTTATTTTTTTTCGACCCCTGGAGTGGACTTTATGGGGCACTAGTCTCTCATCAGGCTCTGCCCACCCCTAGTAAATAATACCTTAGACAAACGCCTGTCAGTGTGATGGGCACAATGGCTGCGGAGGAAAGATGGCTGGCACAAGCACTGGGAAAGGTGTGTCTAGTCTCCATAGAGCCACATGTTCTTGGGTATATATATATATATATATATATATATATATATATATATATATATATATATATATATATACACACAGTAACTCACAAAAGTGAGTACACCCCTCACGTTTTTGGAAATATTTTATTATAACTTTTCATGTGACAACACTGAAGAAATGACACTTTGCTACAATGTAAAGTAGTGAGTGTACAGCTTGTATAACAGTGTAAATTTGCTGTCCCCTCAAAATAACTCAACATACAGCCATTAATGTCTAATCCTCTGGCAACAAAAGTGAGTACACCTCTAAGTGAAAATGCCAGAATAGGGCCCAATTAGCCATTTTCCCTCCCCGGTGTCATGTGACTCATTAGTGTTACAAGATCTCAGGTGTGAATGGGGAGCAGGTGTGTTAAATTTGGTGTTATAGTTCTCACTCTCTCATACTGGTTACTGGAAGTTTAACATGGTACCTAACGGCAAAGAACTCTCTGAGAATCTGAAAAAAAGAATTGTTGCTCTACATAAAGATGGCCTAGGCCAGGGATATGCAATTAGTGGACCTCCAGCTGTTGCAGAACTACAAGTCCCATGAGGCATAGCAAGACTCAGCCACAACAATGACACCCAGAGGCATGATGGGACTTGTAGTTTTGCAACAGCTGGAGGTCTGCTAATTGCATATCCCTGGCCTAGGCTATAGGAAGACCACCAAGACCCTGAAACTGAGCTGAAGTACAGTGGCCAAACCATACAGCGTTTTAACAGGACAGATTCCACTCAGAACAGGCCTCGTCATGGTCGACCAAAGAAGTTGGGTGCACGTGCTCAGCGTCTTAGACAGTGGTTGTCCTTGGGAAATAGACATATGAGTGCTACCATCATTGCTGTAGAGGTTGAAGGGGTGGGGGGTCAGCTTTTCAGTGCTCAGACCATACGCTGCACACTGCATCAAATTGATCTGCATGGCTGTCGTCCCAGAAAGAAGCCTTTTCTAACGATGATGCACAAGAAAGCCTGCAAACAGTTTGCTGAAGACAAACAGACTAAGGACATGGATTACTGGAACCATGTCCTTTGGTCTGATGAGACCAACATAAACGTATTTGGTTCAGTTGGTGCCAAGCATGTGTGGTGGAAACCAGGTGAGGAGTGCAAAGACAAGTGTGCCTTGCCTACAGTTAAGCATGGTGGTGGGAGTGTCATGGTCTGGGACTGCATGAGTGCTGCCGGAACTGGGGAGCTACAGTTCATTGAGGGAACCATGAATATAAACAGAAAAGTCAGTGCTACTACCCACAGACCACATAGATAGCAGAGCTCCCAGGTGCTCGATCCACAGTCGCTGGCTGAGTAGATTAATGTAGAAAAATTGATCCGCATTCCGGTTGTTGCTCTTAAGATGTCTTCATTTTACTGACAAGCCACAGTGAACAAATGCTGATTAAGTCAGTTGGCGCATTTCAGCCTATAAGGCCTTAGTCGTGACAACTTATTTGCAAGGGTAAAGGTGATGGACTGGTCAAGCATGTCTCCAGACCTAAAACCTATTGAGAATCTACGGGCCATCCTCAAACAGTAGGTGGAGGAGCGCAAGATCTCTAACATTCATTAGCTCTGTGATGTCATCATGGAGGAGTGGAAGAGAACTCCAGTGGCAACCTGTGAAGCTCTGGTGAACTCCATGCCAAAGAGAGTTAAGGCAATGCTTGAAATAAATGGTGGCCACACAAAATATTGACACTTTGGGCCCAATTTGGACATTTTCCCTTAGGGGTGTACTCGGCAACAAACAGTATAACACTGTTATACAAGCTGTACACTCACTACTTTACATTGTAGCAAAGTGTAATTTCTTCAGTGTTGTCACATAAAAAGATATAATAAAGTATGCAGTATTGAGTAAGTCTTCCTTATGCCACCAAAACAGCTTTGACTCATTGAGCCATGGACAAAGCAACACACTGCCTCCTCCTTCTTGCCCATACTACATCCTGGAGCCATCTTTTCCCCAGGTAAGGGTTACACACACACCCATCCACATGAAGTAAAAGAAAAACGGTGATTCATCAGACCAGGCCACCTTCTTCAATTGCTCTGTGGTCTTGTTCTGATGCTCATGTACTCATTGTAGGTGCTTTTGACTGTGGGCAGGGGTCAGCATGGGCACCCTGATTGGTCTGCAGCTATGCAGCTCCATACACAATAAACTGCAATGCACTGTTGATGTTGAATGCTGGTTCAACAGTCTATCAGAAGCAACATTCACTTTTTCAGAAATTTAAGCTACAGTAGCTCTCCCATTGGATTGGACTACATGTGCCAACCTTTGCTCAGTAACCCTTGGCTGCCTATGACCCTGTTGGCGGTTTTCCTTCCATGGACCACTTATGGTAGGTCTTGACCACTGCAGACCAAGGACATCCCACAAGAGCAGTAGTTTTGGAGATGCTCTGATCTAGTTGTCCTGCCATTATAATTTGTCTCTCGTCAAAGTCGCTCAAATCCTTACACTTGCCCATTTTTTTCTGCTTTCAAGACATCATTTTCAGGGACAACAAGTTCACTTTCTGCCTTATATATCCCAACCACTTTCAGGTGCCATTGTAATAAAATAATCAACTTTGCAAACTTGTTTACCCTTTTTTTTTTTTTTTTTGCCTCTTTCTGCTCTACTTTTATCAACATATAACAGATTTAAAAAAAAAACAATGCTAATTTTCTCAGTTCTTCATTTTGTGTGTTCCGAAATGAGAAGAATGTGTTTCGCTTTTGTGAGCTAATTGACTCAGGAAGCTTGCAGAATAAGTACTACTTGAGAGAACAATTTTATTTTTACAAATAAATTAGCGTGTTGACAAATATCTCCTAAATTAGCAGAAATTGTTATTTACTTACAATCATTATCATGTTGTTAATAATCATTTATATTGTGTTGTAATCCAAATTATTCCTTTCCTAATTAACCTCAGAATTCTAATGATGCTAGTCAAAGGGGTTTATTCCATTGGTGTCATTTAAATAACAATGTTCGCTAATACACTTTTATATGTTAATATGGCTTTTTTCCATACGTGATTGTAAATCCAGGGGGCCAGGGTAAAGGAGATTCTGCTTCTCAGCTTGTTATGTAGTAAAGTGAAAGGGTTCCTCGTGGCACAGCAGCGCTTGGGTTTTAGTGCAATGTAAAGGTTTCATGTGCAGTGCAGCGCCTCATGTTGTGAAATCTGGTATTGCAGAGACATAAACAATGCCCTATGACTGTGCACAGCAATCCGATTTCTTCTTTACGGATTTGACTAAAGGCATCTAAAAGCCAATTGGTTGCTGTAGACTATTCCACTTTTCAAGCAGTAACTCTAATTTGCCTTAAAGTGATTGTAAAGGCTTGTTTTTTTGTTTTTTTTTAACCACTTCAATACCAGGCACAGTCCCTTCCTGCCCAGGACAATTTTGAGCTTTCAGCGCTGTCGCACTTTGAACGACAATTGTGCAGTCATACAACACTGTATCCAAACTAAATTTGTAGCATTTTCTTACCAAAAATAGAGCTTTCTATTGGTGGTATTTGATCACCTCTGCGGTTTTTATTTTTTGTTAAACAAACTAAAAAATGCTGACATTTTTGAAAAAAAAAATGTTTTTCTTTGTTTCTGTTATAACATTTTGTATTCTCCTTCATTGATGGGCACTGATGAGTCAGCACTGAGAGGCACTGCTGAGGCGGCACCGATGGGCACTGATAAGGTGGCACTGATGGGCACTGGTGAGTTGGCACTGATAAGGCGGCACTGATGAGGAGGTGCTGATATGTAGAATTGATGGACACTGATAGGCGGCACTGAAATGCAGCACTGATGGGCACTGACAGGCGGCACTGATGGGCACTGACAGGTGGCACTGATGGGCACTGACAGATGGCATTGATGGGCACTGACAGGCGGCACTGAAAGGCACTGACCAGCGGCACTTATAGGAAGCACTGATTGGCACTGACAGGTGGCATTGATGGACACTAATAGATGCCACTGATGGGCAGCACTGATTGGGCAGGTACTGACAGGTATTAATGCTGGGCACTAATTGGCACTGTTATAAACACTGATTGGCACTGTGATGGGCTCTGATTGGCACTGTGGTGGGCACTGGCAGACTTTATTATTGGGGCACTGCTGGGCACTGATTGGCACATCTGATGAGGCTGTGCTGATAATCGATGTGCTGATTATCAGCACAGACCCCCCTCTCCCCCTGACAAGGAGAGCCGCCGATCAACTCTCCCTGTCAGCGCGAACCGAGGAATGCCATTTACTGGCACTTCCTAGTTCTCGCAATGATTAACTGAGGCTTCTTATCACGATCAGAGATGCGGCGTGTCAGACAGACATGCTGCACTCGCGATCCCAATGTGCCAGCATGTTATCCTGCTAGACTTTATATGACGCCCAATCAGGATAACAGTACCACTTCCCGGACATCATTCTGTTATAGGCCGGGCGGCAAGTGGTTAAGTAACAAACATGTTATACTTACCTCCTCTGTGCAGTTGATCCCTCCTTTAAGTGCCCCTCAGCCAGCAGATTGCTACAGGGGTCACCCAAGCTGAGTCAGAGCTCCGTGTATCCATTCAGACCCCCTGATTGGCTGACTGACTTTGATTGACAGCTGCGGAAGCCAAGAGCGCCACTGCTCTGTCTCAGCCAATCAGGAGGAGTGTACTGGATGGCTGAGGGGATTGTGGACATCACTGGAGAGAGAAGGAGCTCAGGTAGGTAATTGGGGGTGCTGGGGGGGGGGGGGCTGCTACACACAGAAGGTTTTTTATCTTCATGCATAGCAAGCATTGAAATAAAAAACCTTCTGCCTTTACAACTCCTTTAAAGCGGAGGTCCACCCTAAAGTGGACCTTCCACTCATTGGAGTCCTCCCCCCCTCCGGCGCTACAATTGGCACCTTTCAGGGGGGAGGGGGATGCAGGTACCTGTACAGTACAGGTATCTGCACCCACTTCCGGGATAGCTCTCTGCGGAAAGGGGCGTAGATCTACGCCTATTTCCGAAAGTCCCCCGCTGCCTGCTGGGAAACACACAGATCCCAGAGGCAGTGGGTCCATCCTTATTGCGCAGCGCGACTCGCGCATGCGCAGTAGGGAACCGGGAAATTAAGCCGAAAGGCTCCACTTCCTGATTCCCATACCCAAGATGGCGGCGGCAGCACCCGAGAGACGATCGAGAGATCGGCTTCGGGTGCCGACATCGCGGGCGCGCTGGACAGGTATGTGTCACTATTTTAAAAGTCAGCAGCTGCAGTATTTGTAGCTGCTGGCTTTTAAAAAAAAAAAACGCGGACTCCCGCTTTAAATAGCTCAGTATTAGTAATCTGTGAAAGTAATGGGAAGCTTAGACCAGAGGGTTTTCCAAGCTATATTGACATGTGGTCCAGCTAATGAGGGTCTTGGTATCCATCTATCTATCTATCTATCTATCTATCTATCTATCTATCTATCTATCTATCTATATATATATATATATATATATATATATATATATATATATACTAACTAGCGTATGTACCCAAATATGACTTGGTATCAGTGTCTTGCAATTCAATGTACAGCAGAGCTTACAATGCAAAAAAAAGCATAAGCAACCAATTAGATGTGCAGCAATAGTCATGTGTTAACAAGCAGAATGCTGACAGTAGGAGAAACAAAGAGTAACAAAACAATTAGCTCATTAGTTGCTGCTTCTGCATCACTATCCAATCACACACAGCAGAGACTGGTCTAACAAAAAAGTCATGGCTCTGGATTGGCTGAGTAAACTGTTGGCACTATATAAATCCTGTATAATAATAATAATAATAATAATAATAATAATAATAATAATAATAATGATAATGGACAGAAATCCAAAGCTTTGGAAATTAAAGCAGCTGTACACATATTTCACCTGTCTATTTAGCTTTTTATCTGGAGTTTAGTGATAGAAATTCTGTATATACCCCTACAGAACAGACTGACAGTGCACAGTCCACATGAGCTTTGCTGCTTAACTGCAGGCAGGAAAAGGAACTTTATTACAGAGAAAAAAAAAAACTTTAACCATAGATGCAGTTGAAAACATATAAACACTGCCATCTACTGGCTGAAGAATATATCTGTAGTTGTTGTACAAAAATACATGAACAATGTATTGCAAAATTTTTCTTAAAGAGGAACTGCAGTCTGCTCATGTAGAAGAAACAGAAAGTGGGCTGTATAAGGTATTTACTGACCGAAAAAAAAAATGTTTTACTATCCAAATTGAAAACAACAAGGACAGAAGATTTATTAGATGGAAACTTGAAAAAAACGACTGAAAGTCTGCTTTAAGGTAATGAATATTGTTTTAACACGTTTTCAACAGCTCTCTGTAACTTATTGATTTAATAGGGAAACTGTTCAATGTAGCCAAATACTGTCCTTCTACAAAAATAGCTCCATTCAAATTGTCTTCAGCTGTGATCCTACTATTTGAAAGTGGGGTGCCCCCTAAAAAAAAAAAAAGTAAAGTCAGCAGCTACAAATACTGACTTAATAATCGGACACTTACCTGTCCCAGGGTCTATGGATGCAGGGAAACGAAGCCCCCCCTCGTTCCCCGCTACGCTCGCGGCACCGTCATTCGGGCTTTGGGCACCCAGCTGTGGCTTCACAGCCGGGCACCCACTGCGTGAGCGGCGCAGGGCACCGTGATATGCCGCACAGTCACCTGGGACATGTGACAGGTCCCAGGTGACTGTGCGGCGCGAGGGGAAGTGATGTCACCAGCCCGGGCAAGGAAGAAGGCAGACTACGAGGGACCCCCTAGCAACAGGTATTTAGAGGTGAGTACAATTTTTTTTCCAATTATTTCTTTACTTTATTTTTTTTTACGATTTTTAAACAATTTTGTGTTTTTTGTTGGCAACACCACTTTAAGTGTAATATCATTTATATTTATTGGCCCTTTAATTTCCATTCATAAAACAAACCTATACCATTTTAATATCTTCTATAAAAAAAAAAATAATTTCGGTTGGTGCTTGTTATCTTCCATTTTACTGAGGCAAGACATCACTTGTGCGCTCCTCCCAATTAGACAACAGGACAAGTTTTTGCGATTTTTCTAATTATCGAATAATTAAATAATTATCATATTGATAATTATCACGGAGACAGCCTACTGATGTATGTGTTCTAACACCAATTATCTCTGTCTCTGCTTGGCCAAGAACATGGCCTTTAAATGTGACCTATACTGTTCATTATTCCGAAGGACTTGCTTAGCTCAGCTTTAGTGCAAAATATTAAAACGGTAGTATAGAAACTGATTTTTTGCCAAAAGAAAAAAAAATAACAGTGATTTTACTCCTAAAACATGTACAATAAAATCACAGTGTAATAGATAGGAGAATATTTATAAAGCAGAAAATGTGACATTTACCAAACATTTTCCGCAGGTGTATCACCTTGATACATTCACTGCTTTATAAATTGTTCTCTTTGTATTGCTTCCTTATTGTGAAAAGTATGAAAAACCTGATGTTCCTGTCCTCCTGCTTTCCTAATTGAAACTGACCACACTAGGCATAGAAGCATATCCATCCCAGTGTGGTCCATTTTCTGGCTGTGCTGGGAGCACAGCCTGCTTGTCCTCCAATAGCCAAGATTTGTGCTGACACACCTCTCTGCACAGCTCTTCTTTGGGAAGATCAGTGTACTGCTATTTCTCCCCTGCCTCATGTTAACACACCCCTCTTCAGTCTCCACCTATACCTCTTATGCAGATGAGAAAAGAGATTATGTCATCACTTTAAAAAAAAAAGAAGGGAAAAAAGGTATTTATATTTATACCTGTACGCACTCAGTCCCCCCCCCCCCCTGTATATAGGTCAGCCCCCCACACACCTGTATATTTGTCAGCCACCCCCAAACTTTTATATTTGTCAGCCCACCTCACACCTGTATATATCTCAGCCCCCCTCACACCTGTATATATCTCAGCCCCCCTCACACCTGTATATATGTCAGCCCCCCAACACACACACCTGTATATATGTCAGCCCCCCACACACAACTGTATATATGTCAGCCCCCCACACATACCTGTATATATGTCAGTCCTCCAACGCACACACCTGTATATATGTCAGCCCCCCACACACCTGTATATGTCAGTCCTCCCACACACCTGTATATAGGTCAGTCCTCCCACGCACACACCTGTATATATGTCAGCCCCCCTCACACACACCTGTATATATGTCAGCCCCCCCTCCCCACACACACCTGTATATATGTCAGTCCTCCCATGCACACACCTGTATATAGGTCAGTCCTCCCATGTCAGTTTCTGTACTGTACAGCCCAGTGGATCCCCTTCAACCGTCCTGCCTTCTTCTGGTCCGGGTAAAACCTTGGGAGCTGTACCCAGACCCCAACTCATAATGTGGCTTTAGGCACTGTATACTGTACCTCGGCAGTTTAGGAAACGCATGTAGTCAGCCTCAAGGTGCTATACAGGTATAGGGTCGTGGCCTATGCCTATGGAACCCAGCCCCCTAACGGGCAAAATCTGGATTTTTTTTTTTGTAACACAGGAGGGGGTATAAACTAAAAATAACAAAAAAAAAAAAAAAAAAAAACTGGAGTTCCACTTTAGGAATCCTCAATGGGGACATTTACAGTGTTTTTGCAAATGTTGAAATAGTTTGTCATGCACAAATGTACTGAGAAATGACCATCTTAGTAAGCAGATTTAATGGATAATTGAAAACAGCCTTGTTTTAGCACTCGCTGCCCACAAAAGCACATCATTGAAAATTCTGTTTTTGCTGAGTTACATTAGCTATTGTGCCTGAGGCCAATCAGCTTCATTTTACACTACGTCTTGGGAACCCTACATAAAACATCCAGATCACAGCCATATTGTATATCATGCAATGTTCCACTTGATTTATTTACACATCCATATTTTTTTTTGTGTGTTTTGGGTAATAATAAGCAACAACGCTGTGTCAGTCATCTCCTGGGAATTACATTTTTTTTTTGCACGGCAATAATTTTTGAACAAGGCAGTCTACAATACACATTTTGTTTTATGTGATGTTTTAACCATTTCTCTGGAAATGCCTTGTGTGAAATAGAGTTGATCAGAGGAGCAGCTGATGAGGTTCTAATGGTACAGGTGGTCCCGGGCAGGCAAGACTGCATGGCGCCCCATAGGGGAAAAGAGAAGGGGGTTCCTCTCAGCTTGCTTGAAGGCTTTTTTTTTTTTATGGCTTCTTCAAAAAAATCACTGTCAAAACATTCTGCCTACAATAGTTTGATTATGATGCCCATGCTCTGTAACGGAAGCAAGTGCCATTCTACATTATGAATGGGTAGTGATGGACAAAGTTACCCAATGACCCCAGGCAAGAACAGCTTTTTGTGTCCCCATTTCCCACTTGCTTAGATAGATAGATAAATAGATACTGTAGATAGATAGATAGATAGATAGATAGATAGATAGATAGATAGATAGATAGATACATACATACATACATACATACATAGATATATAGATACATATGTACATAGATAGATCATTTGCAATATCTGCAATTCACTAATAGACACGGGCGGCGTCAATAAATTCATTTCGTTCTGTTCTGTTATGGTTCGTATTAAAATTAATTTGTACTTCGTATTTTGTGTCCGAAATTCAACTTCAATTCGTACGAAATACGAATTGTCGTTAGGTTCGTTAACTTTTACGAACGTTCGTTACAAAAATATACCTCAATATGACAGTCGATGCTGATGGGAGTTTGGTTTTTATCCAAAATACGAAATTCCGTTGAAGAATTTCCTATCCGAAATACAAATTGTCGTTAGATGAGGGGCTCCCACCATCCCTGTGCTGTGCTGACTTCCTCCTTCGGATTCGTAAACAAAAGTTCGTATTTCGTACAAAATTCGGACGCATGGCAATTCGTATTTCGGATCCTCCCTAACATACCAATTTAGGGAAATTCGTACGAATTTGAGATTCGTACGAAACGAAACGCACATGTCTATTCACTAATGGTTCATAATAAGCACCCGGGGTCAGACAGTAAATACCCTCCTCGCATCTAATCCAAGTGCTGCCAAAAGGAAACACAGGAAGCTTTTTCATGTCTCAGCATCAATCAGGCAAGGAGTGAAGGAGGATACTAAATCTGTCCGTTTATATTAACGCTTGAATGCGGACATCCCTGAGCTCACAGAAGAGGATTGCGAGGATTGTGTATCTGTCTATGTCACCTTGATGACTTTGGCCAGAGACTGATTTATCCAGATCAAGTTCCTGCATAGGGTTTACTATACCCAGGGGTGGACTGACAACTCATGGGGCCCCCGGGCAATAGGAGAAGATTATGGGGCCCCCGGGCAATAGGAGAAGATTATAGGGCCCCCGGGCAATAGGAGATTATGGGGCCACACAGTATACACACACACATATACATACAGTATACACACACACAGTATACACACACAGAATACACATACACACACTGAAAAGGTACTGGAGAGGTGGGGCAGCTTAATCTTGGGATTTTTAAAAAAGCACAGATTTTTACATACCGTCCCTGGTTTTATTGAGGCTGGTGACCCTGATGGGGCCCCTTAGTGGCATGGGGCGCTCGGGCAGTGCCTGACTGCCCAAAGGATCAGTCCGCCCCTGACTATACCCCTAATAATATATACCCTAAAGCAGACCCAACGTGTAGGAGGTGTTCTGTCTCTACTGGTACATTTTTGCATATGGTTTGGTCCTGCCCGGTGCTCACTTCTTTTTGGTAATCGGGGACTCATATACTAAGCCAATTATGCCAACATTCACTTGTGCGGAATTACTGTCCTGTCCTCATCATAACTTCCACACAGGTGTCTGGCTACCCAGCACCCACACATGGAGCAGCTAAGGAAACATTTATTACATTGACAAGATAAAACACCAACAATAAGGCTGTTACAATCAACTTAAAAGACAGAAATTAAGGGTGGGGACTTTGGAAACGGTTGGTTAATGTTACTGCCCCCTGCTCCCTCCTAAGTAGTTCTGACCTCATCAATCTTCTAGCCATGACAGCCAATATCTTTTAGCTTCATTTACCCAACATGGTAACCTGGGATATGAAGCATCCTCTTTTTTTTTCAAATAATTTTATTTGAATACAAAGCATAGTATACAAAGTATATAAACATTAGTTGTACAGTAAGATACAAAAACTTTTGGTGAAACAGCTTGTAAATTCTGGCTGGCCCTACTTAAAGTATTACAGAAATAGGTAATCACATCTCCATCAATGATAGTGCAGGATCCGAGACTAACAAGGAAAGAAAACATTAATAGATTCAAATATGGAATCCAGGACCTGATGTGAGAATACATATATGGGTAGACCTATTGTTTGTAGTCTCATCTTTCTATAAAAAAAAAGGTGGTGATAATAACAAGAGAACCTTGGTCGTTTGCAAGCGTGTTTCTGTCGTTCATGACGGGAGGTGTTTTTTTCTGTGGTACAGGGAACACATAGGTCATAAATAATGAATTTCTGACGGAAAAAGTTTGAGAGCTGGATCTAAAATTTTCTGAGTGACCCTGTCCTGGTGCCATAGTCGCACAGGTACTCATTGACACTCAGATCTAAAATTTTCCGAGTGACCCTGTCCTGGTGCCATAGTCGCACAGGTACTCGTTGAAAAAAATTGGAGACGAAAGCTATTGGCTACTGGTCTCTACGTAGTCCCGTCGTACGTTTTGTACGTCACCTCTTTCCGAATGATTGGATTTTCTGACAACTTTAGGCAACCGTGTGTATGCAAGACAAGTTTCGACCAACGGATTTTGTGGTTGGAAAAAATCTGATGGATTTTATGGTCGGAATGTTCGACCGTGTGTATGGGGCATAAGGGAAAAAAAAGGAAGGGTGGAGGGGTAGGGGAGATAGATATTTGGTGCTGTCTCCTGTTCCCCTTCAAGTATTATTATGTTTGTTCTTTACCTCAACAGGGTACATGTGTAGGTTTTGAGGGGGGGGGGGGGGGGGGGCGACCTAAGTGGGTAAGGGAGCTATAGGAAAGGACTGGTAAGCGTACATAAAATTGTCTGATAGAAAGGGGTAGTACAATTATGTAAAATCTTCCTGATCTTAACCAGAAGCATCCTCTTATTTTATGCTCTACTTCCAACAGTCAGGGACCTCCTTTCTTCAGGGTCTGTCATTTTTGGTCCATGCTTTGGTCCATGCCAGTGAGACAGATGTTGTGCCCGATTTATCATGTTTGAGTCCCATTGTGGGAGTTATCTAGTCTTCTCTATCTGATTATACTTCTGTGGGTTATTCCGACGTGTGTAGATCCCAACGCTATACATAAAGTCACCATCCTTCCCTCTGATATTGATTAAAGCATACAAAATCTAAAGAGTGCCTCTTGAGGAAAAAAAACTCTTACCTCATTCCCTGATGAGCCTATATTTTATTTTGTTCTGTTTTTTATGTTAATCTGCATTTATTAGCCCCTCTCTTTTTGCCCATTTACACTTTTTCTTGTCCTGTTTAATTTTTGGTCTTTGTTTTTGTTGTGCATACCCCTTTGCAAACTATTATTTGTATAGGAGACCTGGGTCGACGATGTGTGACTCTGGGATTTGTAAAATGATAATCAGCAATGGAGTTGTTACAATCCAGCTCCATTTTAATGCACTCGTAATGTCCCTCGTGCTGTAAGGTAACTCTAATTTCCGCGAGAGCCTCAGGAGCTGCTCTTACATGCAGCCTGAATATAAAAAACATTCCAAGTTGTTCAAACTACAATAATTGTGTGGCCCCTTTTGACTGCCTCCAGCACTAAAGGTAATTTGATTTGCTTTTGAAACATAACAGTCATTTCCTAAGTAGACAATTGAGCCTTTCTTGAAAAGTTAAACTATAATGTTTCTTCAATTAGGACATATTGATGGAAAACAAGATCTTTACTCTTCAGCGTGGCTATTATTAATTTCAGCAATCACTTTGGGGATGCCCTTTTCATCTGGAGCTTGTATGTTGGTGAATGGTGATTAGAGGACTAGGCAACCACAGGGTTTGTTTCTCATTTCGAAAACAGTAATACAAGCTTTCAACTGTGTTTTCTTGGCCTTTGTTATGTCAATTGATTTTGTTTCTCGTTTTTTCTATAATTTAGTTTATTATTAAAAGGCCACCATTGTAATATTTAACAAAACCATTTATATGATAGACTTAAAGCTGGATGAGATAGGGGAAGGCAGCATGGCGGTACAGCAGTTATGGTTGTTCTCCTGTATTGATGGTGTTCAAACACACTATCTCCATTGAAGCACAGAACATGTCTTATTTTGTCTTGGATGAAGTGCTGAAGGGTTAAAACCTATGTCATGTTTTTATTGCTAAGCGCATGCCTGTCCTCTAGCTCCCTCGCCATGACCTCTCATGCTTGCCTCTAGGACTTCTCTAAAGCCCTTCTGCCCCATACACACGATCTGATTTTCCGACGAAAAATGTGCGATCGGATCATGTTGTCAGAAAATTCAACCATGTGCGGGCTCCATCGGACTTTTTCCGACACACAAAGTTTGAGAGTAGGATCTAAAATTTTCCGACAAGAAAATCCGATCGCATTAATTCCGATCGTGTGTAGACAATTCCGACGGACAAAGTGCCACACATGCTCAGAATAAACTAAGAAACGAAAGCTATTGGCTACTGGCCCGTTTATAGTCCTGACATACGTGTTTGATGTCACCTCATTCAGAATGATCGGATTTTCCAACAACTTTGTGCGACCGTGTGTATGCAAAACAAGTTTTGGCTGAAATCTGTCAGAAAAAAATCAGACGGATTTTGTGATCGGAATGTCCGACCGTGTGTATGGAGCATTCCTATCCTCTATAACTCCATACCAAAGTCTCTCCAGTTATATCTTACTCTGTTTGCCTTCAGGTGATCCCTAAAAACACATATTTTTGGGAAGCCTGTCTCATATTTGCCTAACAATTGAACTTTTACCCTCTCCACCATCTTATTCTGAAAAACAATATATTACTGTGCGTGTGTCAATACCTAAAAACATAAAGCTGCAACCACAAAGTGTCAAAAGTGTCAGTCTGATTTGTCCCCCGCAATATCGCAGCCCCGCTATAAGTGGCTGATCTCTGCCATTACTAGTAAAAAAACGTTTTTTTTTATTGGATATGTTTTATAGCAGAAAGCAAAAAAAATAATATATATATATATATATATATATATATATATATATATATACCCCGTATTTATCGGCATATAACACGCACTTTTTTCCCCTTAAAATCAGGGTAAAATCGCGGGTGCGTGTTATACGCTGATCCGCCACAATTCCCTTGTGATTTTTGGGCTCTGGGCGGCTTTAAGCCGCCTTCGGCCCTTCTCGGCGGTTTTCGGCCACCTCGGCCATACTCGGAGCCTTTCGGCCGCCTTCGGCCCTTCTCGGCTGTTTTCCAAGGCGGCCGAAAGGCTCCGAGTACGGCCAAGGCAGCCGAAAGGCTCAGAGTATGGCCGAGGCGGGTGAAATCCGCTGAGAAGCGCCGAGAGTGGCCGAAAGCCGCCAAGAACTTCCGGGCGCTGCCGAGATACGAAGGACATCTCGGCGGCGCCATTTTTAAAAACAAAAGCTAAGGGGACAAGGCTGCAATGACGGACAGGCTGCAGGCTGCAATGACAAGGCTGCAATGATGGACAGGCTGCATGACAAGGCTGCAAATGACACTGACAAAGCTTCAGATGGACACTGATAAGGCTGCATTGATGGGCATTTAAATGTAAGTTTTTTTTTCCTTAAATTTCCCTCCTAAAAGTTTTTTTCCTTAAAATTCCCTCCTACACTTGGGGTGCGTGTTATACGCCGGAGCGTGTTATACGCTGATAAATACGGTATATATATATATATATATATATATATATATATATATTATTGTTCGTTTTTTTTTGTTTATAGTGTAACAAATAAAAACCGCAGAGGTGATAAAATACCACCAAAAGAAAGCTTAATTTTATTGGGGTACAGTGTCGCACAACCGTGCAATTGTCAGTTAAAATAACGCAGTGCTGTATCACAGAAAATGGCCTGGTCATGAAGGGGGGTAAACCTTCCGAAGCTGAAGTGGTTATTGAGGCTCATTTAGGGCTCGTTTGCACAAGTATTTCCCTCTGATGTGTGATCAGTGGTAGATGGCTTTTCAGAGATAATTTGACAGACATTGGTGAGCCGAAATGTTGCCTCCTCACTGCCTGTTTTAACCCTAAAAACCCCCACTGCACTGCATGCAGTCTGTTCACATGATTAGTCCAATCTATTGTTTCTTAAAAAACACTGGGACTGATCATGGCGGTAAAGGAGACAGAACCTTCTAGCTATAGTAGTCCCTCCCGATCTGAGGAAATGATGGGAGGTATCTGCAATGCAAAAGGAAATGTCAATCTGCAACGAGGTTTGTTAAAATCCCTCCAATGCCTAAAAAAATCTTTTTTTTCTGTTACTTTAACTACTTAAGGACCGGAAGGATTTACCCCCTTAATGACCAGATCATATTTGCAATATGGAAATGCGCTGCTTTAACTGACAATTGTGCAGTCATGCGATGTTGTACACAAAAAAAATTTATGAATTTTTTTTCCCCACAAATAGAGCATTCTTTTGCTGGCATTTGATCACCTCTGCAGTTCTTATTTTTTTGCGCTTTAAACAAAAAAAGTGCAACAATTTAAAAAAAATTGCTGGCAGGGAGTCACAAAATGTCCTGCCAGCAGCTTCTTAGGAGCGGTAAACTCACCGCTCCTCCACCGCTCCGCCACTACTGCTCCCCAAATCAATGGGGCAGCGCTGAGATACCACCTGTAAAACGCCGGCGGCGTTTTGCGTGCAAATTGAACCCCTTTTCGGCCACTAGTAGCGGGTTAAAACCGCCCGCTAGCGTCCGAATACCGCCACTAAAACATCACTTTACCACCGACGCCCGGGGCGGCTCAGTGTAAAAGGGCTCTAACTGTGGCGGGATGGGACTGACTGGAGAAGGAGAGAGATTGCTGTTCCTGATCACTAGAAACGGCAGATCTCTCTCGACTTCCCTGACAGAACAGGCATCTGTCTGTTTAAATTGGCAGATCCCTGTTCTGGCTCTCTGAGGAGCGATCACGGGTGCCCGGCGGACATCGCGGCCACCGGCCACACGCTTTGGCTCTGGGGTCCCCT
This sequence comes from Lithobates pipiens, assembly GCF_037356315.1. Taxonomy (NCBI): domain Eukaryota; kingdom Metazoa; phylum Chordata; class Amphibia; order Anura; family Ranidae; genus Lithobates; species Lithobates pipiens. The sequence goes on along the minus strand of NW_027507755.1, from coordinate 274,775 downwards.
TCCAAACTGAAAATGTAAATTATGCCATACTGTTCACATGATTAGTCCAATCTATTTTTTCTTAAAAAACACTGGGACCTCCTAGCTATAGTAGTCCCTCCCAATCTGAGGAAATGATGGGAATAGCCTGTCTCAGTATGCCAGAACGGCAGATCTCTCTCGACTTCCCTGACAGAACGGGGATCTGTCTGTTTACATTGACAGATCCCCGTTCCGGCTCTCTGAGGAGCGATCGCGGGTCCCCGGAGGATATCGCGGCCGCCGGCCAAGCGCTTTGGCCCTGGGGTCACTCTGTGGGCGCGCACAACCCCTAGAACTCTTAAAGAGGCTGACGTACACCTACGGCGATTCGCGCAGCCGTGCCAATCTGCCGCAGTATATTGACGGCGGCTGGTCGGCAAGCGGTTAAGCATTAAGCTGCAATAGACATTTAATGACTAGATCAGTTTCATTATGTAGTTTTTAATCTGCCTGCTTAGCTTTAATTTGACAATAAAAGTTAATTTCGAAAGAAGATAGGAAGTAATTTAATGAGCAGGAATACAGGCACTGAAATGCTTATACATACTCTAATTGGGCTATATGTTCAATGCAAGATCATATTTTTTCTTGTCATAACTCTCTGTGGACTGTCTAAAAAATCTATGTGGCCTAATTTCCAGTCCTCTATGTAACCTCTATTCCTGAAGTATATTTTTTTATTCTTCTTTTTCCGAAACATTAAAAGAAGAGAAGTACAAATACAACCTGTAGCCAGCTTTCTTTTCTAAAGTGGCAGTCTGTTACATGCAAGGTCTCATTAAATGCACAACTTTTTGTGTTGGTTTTTTGCTGTACTCTGGACAAACAGCTAAATACACAAATTAAATGTAAGAACTGTTTTACTTGCCAAAGTATTTGCATTTCTGATCTTCCAGTTCTGTTATTTACACATTTTCGCTTTGCAATCCAGCACAAGCCAAGCTGGCCGGTCAGGTTTTCCTGTGATTGGACAGTGAAAGGAAAAGCGGAAGACTGATGGGCTCAGCTGTCTGTCACTCTCCTCTCTTCTCATAGCTGTATATACATTGTTGGCACTACAGTGCCCTAGTTTTCTGTGGCACTTCTCCTTTTCTCAGTTTGAGTTCTGCTATATAAATGATTTCAAGATGCTGATACCAAGTCAAATTCAGGGACCTACACATTAAAAAATGCATTGAAATATTCATTCATGAAAAAAGCTGTGTACATATTGACCAGTAGTGTATTTAGGTTTTGTGCTGCCCTAGGCCTGACTAAACTTATGCACCCCCTAATTTAAATATGGCCCACCCCTTCCTGGCACGGCCACACCCCTTCCTGTCAAGGCCACATCCCTTCCTGTCAAGGCCACACCCGCCCTGAAATTTCCGCATGGGGACACTAGTTCTGAGGTCCTGGGGGGGACGGATTCCCTTATCCACTTCAACCCCAGAAGAATTTACCCTCTTCCTGACCAGAGCACTTTTTGCGACTTGGCACTGCATCGCTTTAACTGACAATTGCGCGGTCGTGCGACGTGGCTCCCAAACAAAATTGACGTCCATTTTTTTCCTACAAATAGAGCTTTCTTTTGGTGGTATTTGATCACCGCTGCGGTTTTTATTATTTGCGCTATAAACAAAAAAATAGCGTCAATTTTGAAAAAAATTTTTTTTTACTTTTTGCTATAATATCCTCAAAAAATATATAAAAAAACTTGTTTTTTTTTCCCTCAGTTTACAGTTTATACATATTCTTCTACATATTTTTGGTAAAAAAAAAAAAAAAATCGCAATAAGCGTTTATTGATTGGTTTGCACAAAAGTTATAGCGTCTACAAAATAGGGGATAGTTTTATGGCATTTTTATTAATATTTTTTTTTTACTAGTAATGGTGGCGATCAGCGATTTTTATTGTGACTGTGACATTATGGCGGACACATCGGACAATTTTGACACATTTTTGGGACCATTGTCATTAATACAGCGATCAATGCTAAAAAAAATTGCATTGCTGGAGAAATCAGAGGATGCTGCTCCAGCTCTCTGTTCTCTGCTGTGTGCTGTATCTGTCAAAGCCAGAGCATAGAGAGCTGTTAGGTCCTAATTAACAAAGGAGCTTGCACCCCATTGTGAATTAGGAGAAGCATCTGCTTCCTTTTTATGTTTAGAATAGTTATGCAATCATGGTGCTTGCACCACTTTTTGTTGATTTTGTGTTTAACCACTTGCCGACCGCCGCACGCTGATTTACGCTGGCAGAATGACACTGGCAGGCAAAAGGGTGTAATTGTACGTCCCTTTGAATTTACTGCCTAGCGCCGCATGCATGCTTGCGGCGGTGCCCGCAGGTCGTGCGAACTCGATGTTCGCCGCCGGCCTGCGATTGCAGAGAGGCGAGGCAGTGCGGGGAGATGCCAATGTAAACAAGGCATTTCCCTGTTCTGACTAGCAACATGACAGGGATCTACTGCTCCCAGTGATCAGAAGCAGTGATCTCTGTCATGTTGTAGTGAGACCCCCCTCCCAGTTAGAACACACTGAGGGAACACACTTAACCCCTTGATCGCCCCCTAGTGTTCAACCCCTTTCCTGCCAGAAAAGTCAAAAGTGTCCGCCATAATGTCACAGTGCCGATAAAAATCGCAGATTGCCGCCATTACTAGCAAAAAAAAAATAATAATAATAATAATAGTAAAAATACCATAAATCTATCCCCTATTTTCTAGACGCTATAACTTTTGCGCAAACCAATCAATATATGCTTATTGCGTTTTTTTTTTTATTTAACCACTTGCCAACCAGCGCACGCCGATGTACGTCGACAGAATGGCACGGGCAGGCAAATGGGCGTACATGTACGTCCCTTTAAATTTGCCGCCCTGCTCCCGCGCTGGTCGGGACCCCCGTGAGTCCGGTCGCGGGACCCGCGGACTCAATCGTCGCGGGCACACCCGCGATCGTCTCACGGAACGGCCAAATGAAGAAATGCCGTTGTAAACAGCATTTCTCCATTCTGCCTAGCAACTAGTGACGCTGATCTCTGCTCCATGTGATTGGAGCAGAGATCAGTGTTCACTAAATGAAAGCCCAACCCCCCCACAGTTAGTAACACACCCCTAGGAACACTTAACCCCTTAACCCCTACACTGCCACCCACTGGTTAACCCCTTCACTGCCAGTGTCATTTACACAGGAATCACTGCATTTATATAGCAGTGATTACTGTATAAATGGTCCCAAAAATGTGTCAAAAATGTCCGATGGGTCCCCCACAATGTCGCAGTCACAATAAAAATCGCTGATCGCCGCCATTACTAGTAAAAAAATAAAAATAAAAAATGATTAATAAAAATGCTATAAAACTATCCCTATTTTGTAAACGCTATAACTTTTGCGCTAACCAATCAATAATCGCTTATTGCGATTTTTTTTACCAAAAATATGTAGAAGAATACGTATCGGCCTAAACTGAGGGAAAAAATGTTTTTTTATATATTTTTGGGGGATATTTATTATAACAAAAAGTAAAAAATAATGCGTTTTTTTCAAAATTGTCGCTCTATTTTTGTTTATAGCGCAAAAAATAAAAACCGCAGGGGTGATCAAATACCACCAAAAGAAAGCTCTATTTGTGGGAAAAAAAGGACGTCAATTTTGTTTGGGAGCCACGTCGCACGACCACGCAATTGTCAGTTAAAGCGACGCAGTGCCGAATCGCAAAAAGTGGTCTGGTCTTTGACCAGCAAATTGGTCCGGTCTGAAAGTGGTTAAGCAAAAATATGTAGAAGAATACATATCGGCCTAAACTGAGAAAAGAAAATTGTTTATATATATATATATATATATATATATATATATATATATATATTTTTTTTTTTTTTTTTTTTTTGGAGAATATTTATTATAGCAAAAAGTAAAAAAAAAATAGCTTTTTTTTTTTATATGTCGCATTTTTTTGTTTATAGCGCAAAAAAAAAAAAAAAATGCTGAGGTGATCAAATACCACCAAAAGAAAGCTCTATTTGTGGGGAAAAAAAAGTACTTCAATTTTGAGTGCAACATTGCATGACCGCGCAATTGTCAGTTAAAGCGACGCAGTGCCGAATCGCAAAAATTGCTCTGGTCAGGAAGGGGGTAAAATCTTCTGAAGTGGTTAACTGAATAAGCTGAAGTTAGAAGCTGATTGGCTAACATGCAGAGCTGCACCAGATTTTGCGCGCTCCAGTTTTAGTAAATCAACCCCAACGTGCACCAAGAAATTGTAGTCAGTAATGGGGGAAAAAATCTGCTGCAGGGAGATCACAGCCAATTCTGGTGACTAGTACTGACCTTTGCTTGGCTTTTTTGGGGAAAACTTCCTCAGTACTGTTCTTCATTCATTAACCAAGCCAAATATATTTTGTTGGCATTCACTACAGTTTTCCCACATACCCACCCATGCCATTGATTACAAGGGGGATATTACTCTCCTTGTTGGATTTTTATTTCATCGTTAAAAAAAAAATGATTGGATTCTCATGCTATTGCTGGATATAAGGCCATGGATTCTAACAAGAACTACAAGTGAAGTCCCTGGTAGATGTAACAGCGGTAAGAAAATCAGCCTACCAGAACCCATCCAGAGCCAGAATATCAGTTTTCGGACATTGCAGTTATCCTTATACACAAAATTACCTAATATCTTTCATTAAATTATTTTGATATTATGTTTGTTCGGGAATGAGGCTTAGTAGTATATGTTTTTTTATTATTTTTTTTTTTTTTTATAGAGCTCATCCTTTTTTTTGTAGCAAAGGGGACTCTTGGGAGAGACTAAGGTCGTATCTGTATGGATGAGTGCCTTGCTAATTAAAATATCTGGTAGCATTGCTAAATGGCAAATGAAAACATCTGATATTACTATTCACAAGAGTGGTGCTTTCTGACCTTTCAAGCTTTCTAGCAAGCATAGGCACAGGATTCTGTTTTAATTAACTAGTGCATTTTTTAAAGTGTTCATGTTATTTGAAAGGGAAACATTACCTAGAAATCTTCACTGTGTCATCCTCCAAAAGTCGTCATTTGTACATGTTTGATATTACATATATAATACAGCGTCCCTTTAAAGCAGAACTAAACTTTCTCAATCAGCATTAACTATTTTTAATCCCTATGGTACTAGTAATAACAAATAGGGATATTACATTTATTTGTTTTAATCTTTTTTTTTTTTTACATGTCTTCAGTTTCTTCTTTTTCTGGCCTAGACCAATATTATGCCATACATCAAAGGGGTCTTCATGGGCATTTGTATTCTTTCATCTGGAGGAGGGAAGGAGGGGCTTTCTCAGCTAAGCACATCCACCTGCCTGCATGCCCGAGCTAAGGGCAGATGAATTACAGGACACGAATGCTATGTGAATCATCTGCTCGTACCCAAGATGGCCACAGCTAGAAATGCTAGGGGGGTGTTTTTCAAAGTAATTTCTTAACAAAATAAAGCATGGAGACATGGATGGATGGGTGAATTTGCTGTGAATATTAAAAATGAATTTACTGCTTGACGACTGGCTGCCGTCATACAGCGTCAGGTCTGCACGATCCTGCAAGCCGTCATAGCTGTACATTGACTCCTTTAACCTCCCTGGCGGTAATCCCAGGTGTGGCTCAGGATTAAATTTCTGCACCATTAGCAGTAACCTCGAACCACACTCGGGATTGCATTGCAGGATCCTGGTGCGGTGTACTTACCTTGTCCCCAGGACCCTGCAATGTCCCCCTGCTGTGTCCGTAAGATCTGTCCTCCACCCAATGCCTCTGTGTGCCAGGCTCCGTTCCCTGCGAGCGTCGCAGTGCACGAAGGCAGAGCCTGGCGGCAAATTCAAAAGATTGAAAATTCATAATACATACAGTACACTATAATCTTACAGATTACATTACTGTATGCAATTATTTCACAACCCTTTTGTCTCTAGTGGTTTTTCCAGTAGTTTTATATTATATATCAGGGATATGCAATGAACAGACCTCCAGCTGTTGCAGAACTACAAGTCCCATGAGGCATAGCAAGACTCTGAAAGCCACAAGCATGACAGCCAGAGGCAGAGGCATGATGGGACTTGTAGTTTTGCAACAGCTGGAGGTCCGCTAATTGCATATCCCTGTTATATATACTGTTCTTTCTGCCTGGAAACTGGAGATTGTCCATAGCAACCAAAAAGTGTCCCTTTACGTCAAACGTGGTTTTAGACCAGCTAGAAAACAGCGATAATAAATTAGAATTACTTGCAGAATTAAGCGATAGTGAATTGTGGGGGAATTGATTTTATTATTATTATATTATTATTTTTTATAATTATTTATAGTTATTTATTGTATTATAATTTATGATTTTGTCTTTCAAAATTTATCATAACCGGGATGTCTACTAGACTCTTGTTTGGACAGATTTATGCTAAAAATTACAGGCCTACAATAAAAAAATGGCACATCTTTATGCAAAACAATTGTAAGGCTTTGAGACGCAAAAATCGGACTTAATCATACCACCAGGGAGGCTACGTGGGATAGCAGGTGTGTGCACCCACCCACTGCACTGCTGGGGTGCTGATGCTCGTGGCTGGCGATCGTGGGCACGAGAGGCAGAACAGGGATGAGTGTGTGTAAACACACAAATTACTTTTCTGTTCTGTGAGGAATGACAGATCGTGAGTTCCTCATAGCTAGGAACCACGATCTGTCATTTCCTCTAGGTCAGCCCCCTCCCCCTACATTTAGAAACACACACTAGGGAACACGTTAACCCGTTGATGGCCCCCTAGTTTTAACCCCTTCCCTGCCAGTGACATTTTTACAGTAATCAGTGTATTTTTATAGCACTGATCGCTGTATAAATGCCAATGGTCCCAAAAATGAGTCAGAAATGTCTGATGTGTTTGCCATAATGTCACAGTCCCAATAAAAATCACAGATCGCCGCCATTACTAGTAAAAAATAAATAAAAATAAAAATGCTATAAATCTATCCCCTATATTGTAGACACTATAACTTTTGTGCAAACCAGTCAATATATGCTTATTGAGATTTTTTTTTTTTAAGCAAAAATGGTTTCCCAAAAATATGTAGAAGAATACATATCGGCCTTAACTGAGAAAAAATTAGTTTTTTTTTAATGGGGATATTTATTATAGCAAAAAGTGCAAAATATTGTGTTTTTTTTCAAAATTGTTACATTTTTTTGTTTATAGCACAAAATATAAAAACTGCAGAGATGATCAAATACCACCAAAAGAAAGCTCTATTTGTAGGGGGAAAAAAAGACATCAATTTTGTTTGGGAGTAGTGTTGCACAACCGCGCAATTGTCAGTTAAAACATTGCAGTGCCGAACCTATAAAAAGCCTGTGTCATGATGTCATGGCATGATGAGTAGCAACAAAATTGGTTGGCAGAATACCACGCCGGAAAGATACTCTGAAGGTGACTTTGTAAAAAAAGTGACTTTTGGGAATGGGTAGGATGGATTAAGATAATTTTTTTTCCTTCATTTTTGCCTGGAGATGGGTTTCAAAGTGGCCTTGTCAGCACGTGTATAAAACACTGTAAAGAGAGTCAATATACTTACCTCTCTGGTGGTCCACTAGTTGAAGTGACACTGCTTTGCTGCTTCCTGTCCTCTGCAAGTATTTGAACTTTCGGGTGGGTCGAATACCTGTTTACCCTGCCATACACTGAGGGTTCTCCCACTGGCTTGTACATCTAGAGGTAACTTATGAGTCAACAGAAGAAACCACTGCATGTGGTGAGGGGAACAGGTATCTCACACGCTTGAAAATCTAGAAAACATCAGTGGCTGGGGAACAGGGAAGTGGCAGTATTTCAACACACAGGCCAGCAGAAAGGTAAGTATGTTATGTCTTCCTTTACCCATATGGTCTTTCTATTTTTCTTTTAAATACAGTCCACAAAGGGCTCATTCTACTTTCTCCCCAGTAGACCTCCACCCATGATCAGATGAGACTTCACCTGATATATAACCTATTTAAACAGAGAAGGTTATTTTTTTAGATGCCTAATTGCGCGTACACATGATGGGACTTTTCAACAAAAAATCCAATGGATGTTGGCTCAAACTTGTCTTGCATACACACGGTCACACAATGTTGTCGGAAATTCCAATCGTCAAGAAGGCGGTGACGTATGACGAGCTTAGAAAATTGAAGTTCAATAGTCAGTGCGGCTCCTCTGCTTGATTCCAAGCATGCGTAGAACGTTGTGCTTCAGAATTGTGTACACACGATCTGAATTTCCGACAACGGATTTTGTTATCGGAAAATTTGTCATCCAGATTTCAAATATGCGTGTCGGAAATTCCAAAGGAAAATGTCCGATGGAGCCTACACACAGTCAGAATTTCCGACAAAAAGCCCCCATCGAAAATTTTCCGTCGGAAAATCCAACCGTGTGTATAATAGTTCCAAGATGGCTGTTTGGTGGCCATTCATAGGGAAATAAAAAAGATTTTTATGAATACTTTTTTTTTTTTTTTTTATTTGTTGAAAAACTAAAAATCTAATTAAAAAACTAATCAGGAGTTATCCTCAAGTAATACCAATCATATTGTAACAGTGCCCTCCTGTTTTGTGCACCATCCTTAGATTTAGCACTCTTGGATAGAAGGTCAGTACAGGATACCAGTAAAGAGGTTTTACTAGGTACATATTTGTTCGTATTTTTGCACATTTGTATTTTTCAGGCTTTTGGATGATGTGCGGAGATTGTTCAGCTAAAGTAGACTAAAAGCCTACTGATTGCTATGAACACATTCCAATCTTTTTTGGCACTTCTTTACTGAAAATTAAGGTGCATTGCTGTTTTAGAGTGTTTTCAACAATAACTACCTGTGTGCCTAGGTTTCTAATCACAGCACCATTACCAGCAAATGGGACAATTCTCCAGCTCTGCTGGCCCAGTTGACCTTGATTCAAGATCGCTTGTCCAAACCTTACCTTTCTAGTATGGGAAAGATAACGATCATGTACAGTCAAACATTTGGCACCAAAGGCATGTTCTAGACAACTATATTTTCAGATAGAAAAACAAGGACAAACCCCAAATATTTCCCGTTCAAAGGACACATATTCAGTCTTTACAGACAATGGTCAGCATTGGCAAAAAAGTATTCTACAACAACACACTTTTAGTTACTTAGGTAACTAAAAGTTTGTTAAAAGTATACTTATCAGAAAATATCCAAGAGTGACCCATCTCAGCATTTTAATCAAATTGATAAACTGAACTATAGATTTCAGATATAGCCTTTTTCAGATTCACACTACCATGGCCTTCCAATGGTCAGGCAACACGGCGTAGATGTCTGCCATAGACATGGCAATCTTAAATATGGCTTTGCCTGCTTTATGAATTTAATACAAGTGTTCATTTATGCAGTAGCCATTAGAAAAATATATTGCTTGGTGACTTTAAAAGTTTCAATGTCGATGCTTGCTTTTTTAAATTAATTTACATTCCTTCATACAAGATTTTTTTTAGCTGAAAATGGTATTAAACCCAAAAGCAAACCTTTATTATATTGCAGCTTACCCATTCTTAGATGAGGAGACTGCATTTGTTTTCTTTTTTAGGCTTTCTTTCTTTTATTTTCACAAAGTGATCTGGCCATTAAGGCCACTTTCACGAGGGAGGAGCGTCGGCGGTAAACGCCGCTATTTTTAGCAGTGCCTTACCGTCGAATTTGCGGTACTGTTCGGCCATTAGCAGGGTTGTTTTATCCCCCGCCAGTGGCCGAGAAAGAGACGCGTTGCTGGCGGTATAGCCGCGCTGCCCAATTGATTTCAATGGGCAGGAGCAGTGTATATGGGGCTTTCAAATTGGAGAGAAAACAGGCACTATTATTAGTGCTGTAGCGCCTGCAAAACGACCCAGGGGGTCTAAGTCTGTTGTTTTTGAACAGAACAAGTTATCCTGCTAATGTAGCAGTTAGGATGTTCAGACAAACCATGTATTACCAACAGGGTTGTTTACAATGATCAGCTTTTATTCATTTATGTAAAGCCTTTATCCCAAAAAGAAACAAAATAGCTGCAACTGCTTAACTGACGTTTGGCTTCAATTTGTTTGTGTATCTGAATCTGCTAGTGCATCTTATGCCGTGTACAAATGACTGGACTTTCCAGCAGACTAGGTCCAAAGGGATTAGTGCGTCAGACAACCCAATCATGTGGGGGCTAGTCTGATAGTTTTTTGGAAAAAAAAAAAATCTGATGGACTTAGAAATAGAACATGTTTCAAATCTATATCCGACGGACTAAAATCGGGAAAATCGCTCTTCTGTGTGCTGGTCCGACGGGCCAAATATGACACAAGGGAAGCTATTGGCTACTGTATTTCCTTTTTTAGTCCCGTCTTACGTCATCACCTTCAAAATGAATGGACTTTCGAACGGAATTAGTCCGTTCATGTGTAGCCAAGTCCGTCGGGAAGACCGTCGGACATAGTCTGCTAGAAAGTCCAGTCGTGTGTACACGGCATAACACTCCCCTCCACCAGATTAACAATGCTGCTGTCCAAAGGTGCTAATTCATTCAGAGTTGTGTTTCACTAATACAGAAGGTTTGCTACTGGCCAGATCACCAGGTGGAAACAGAGGGAAAAAGGCCAAAAACAAAAACAAAAACAAATGCAGCCACCACATCTAATGATTCTCCCCCTACTTCTGTTCTGGTCAAATGTTGCATTGTTGCCCCAGTGATAATAATCTCCATAACAAATAGTGAGGACAAAGATAGCAATTAAACTGGACAGAGGTTCTAAAAACTAGGAAACGTCTCTACTAGAAGAGCCATGTCAACAGTTTTGGTAAAAAAGCTGAAGACACCTCTGCATTTATTAATACATCAATACATCCATGCATTTTTTTAATGCAAGCAGTATAAGTACTTGAGTGAAAATTGGCACACATAAGAAATCAGTTGTGTTGCATACTAATAAGGGGAGAGAGCAGAGTGACAGAAAGATGAGCTCATCAGTCTGCTGCTTCTCCTTTCACTGTCCATTCAGAGGCTGGTGGAGGGACAAGGTCTCCCGTCCTACCAAACACTACCTACCAAACAAAATACTTTTTTTGTGTGGCAGAACTGTGTAAACCTCAGAACGGGTTAGAGAAAAATACAAATCCTTTGGCAGGTAAACTGTTCCAATATATGTATTTTATTGGTGTATTCAGCTGATTGCCTGCAGTTCAGCTTTAAGGGATCCATTCCAAAATAGGGTCAGGTTGGAAGCTTGTGTCTCACATATCAGTAGAATCCCTGTCATGGTCTATTTATCTGGTAAGTTGGTCATGATATTGTTTGGTAGGTTCTATTACTATCGGGCAGTGGGTTCACATGTGACGTCACCTCTGGATCTTATTTAGTCATTTGCCGTTTAGCTGGAGAACGTGCATTTAAAAACCACATTGAATCTGAAATCAAGCTATTGATTGGAGGGCCAGGATTTAACTGATTGGTGCACGGGGAATTTGTCTATACAGCTCTGTCAGGAAATGGGTTAAGCATGTCAGAGATTTAATGGAGCTTTCATATATATTTGTTTAGTGTGCCTGTAATTCTCCTTGGAGGATTTTAAAACCATCTGACATTGACACCTGCTAACTGGAAATAGAACCAGGGAAAGAAAAGCTTGGCCAGCAGATGAGAAAGTATGTTTTGCTAACAATGTTGTCCTTTGGGACAACTTAATTTTCTTTGATCAACTGACCTTACTGACAGAAAAAAGCTTTAATATGAGAAACAGCAGAATCATCAGAAGTGAGAAGAGAGCTTGTTCTTCATTTGCACCTTATGCAAATATCATTGTAATCTATTGCATGTAATATTATAAGATTATTACTGAAGTAATATATCTGGTGCCACCCAAAAACTTGATAAATTTGAAAGTGAAATATATATAATTAGTATATATCTAGTTCGGTCCTGTAACATTGGCTTGCATGACTTGTGACCTTGAATCTATAATACATCAAATTAATTTTACATATGGAAGGTGAAGATTCTTGCTTCATTTTGTCCACTGTTGTCCCAAGAAGCTGGTCAAGATCAATGATGTATAGCCGATGCTAGAGCGTGTATGAAGACAGGAAGTGGCTGAAAGAAAATGGAGAAGACTGGAAGCCCTAAAATATATATATATATATATATATACATATATATATATATATATATATATATATATATATATATATATATATATAAAATATATATCCACTTCCTGTCTTCATACATGCTCTAGCATTGGCTATGCATCATTGATCTTGACCAGCTTCTTGGGACAACAGTGGACAAAATGAAGCAAGAAACTTCACCTTCCATATGTCAAATGAATTAGATTTATTAGAGATTCAAGGTCACAAGTCATGGGAACCAACATTACAGGACCACACTAGGTTCCTTAATGGTGGAACGTTACTAAAGCACATGTAGGTGGGGTGCAACTTAGTGCAGCAGCAATAATTACACAGTTGAGTGCAATGGAAAACTTGTATTGAAACAGCACAGCAAGAGTTCACAATAAACCCGGTGGGAAGGCAGCCAAACCAGTTGCCCTTTTGGTTTCCAGTAATGTGAAGAGAGCAGGTATTAGCCGAGTCGAAAGCATCTGTAAAGGGATCAGAGTGTGTCTTGGCCATCTTGTGCCCAAGCAGGATGATGTCCAAAGCGTTGCGACCCTAAACTTTTCCTCCGCATCAGGAACCTTTCCCTTACCACTAGTACTCTCGTTAACAGGAGGGGCACCTTTCCCCACTATTTCCAACTCACAAAATTCATGCCAAACCTGGGAGCCAGGGCCTTAAATAGGCTCAGCCTGACCAAAGATGGCTGCTATAGTCACATGGGGCAGCAGCATCCAATAGGATAGCTTCCTCATTGACCCAGGAAACCATAGAGGAACCTTTTTCCTCTTGACTTCCTCTCCAACAACAGTGCCTCTGTGGAAAAGGGCCACCTGCGGTGAAAAAAGTAGACTGCACTTGCCTAAGCACACAATGGCATTTATAAGGCATTCTACCTCCTGCAGTGTCTCCTGATAAGCCCCCACTGCTTGTAATTGGGTACATTTTGACACCATCCAACATCAGAGCTTACTCAGGTTGGACGCCTGCTGCTGGGGGTGGCATGAAAGCATAAAATAGGTAAATATAGCTCTGAGCCTCTTTCATGCCATCCCCAGAGGCAAAAGTCCACCCTGGGTAAGTCCCAGTGTTGGGTGGTGTCAAAATGTATCCAAGTGGATGGCATCAGCGCATTCAGGCTACATTTTCTTAGATAATATGGCACCTTTGTACCAGGGGGGTTCAAGTCAAACTGGGACTTTTGAGTTTATTTAACAAAAGAACACATTTCAAGGTGTGGAAGCTGCATTTATTTTTCAACATACTCCCCTGCTACATTTTTACACATATCCCAGCATTTAACAAAGGCCTGGAAAGTTTTGGCATAGAAAGATTCGTCAGTATGCCTGAACAATCCTAGGACAGCCTGCTTCATGTCATCATCAGTGCTGAAATTAAAGATTTGTCTCTTGTGCAATTTCACGACAGGTTATGTGTCGATTATCCAAGATCAGGCATTCCACACGCTGAATGTTCACAGGAATCACTGTTGTGGGCTGGAAACCACCAGGGCTGGGATTGTCACTGATGGACATACGGCCATCTTTGAAACGTTCACACCATTGAAATGTCTTAGTTCTTGTACACACGGTCGGACATTCCGACAACAAAATCTGTCGGATTTTTTCCGACGGATTTTGTCCGAAACTTGTGTTGCATACACACGGTCGGACAAAGTTGTCGGAAAATCCGATCGTTCAGAACATGATGGCATTATTTCGTTACGACGGGACTACGTTCAGGCTAGTAGCCAATAGCTTTGGTCTAGGTATTTGATCTGAGCATGCGTGGCACTTTGTCCGATCGGAATTCTCTACACACAATCGGACAAAGTCCAATCGGATCATGTTGTCGGAAAGTTTTATAGCCCAGCTCTAAAACTTTGTCCATCGGATATTCCGACGAAAACAGTCCGATGGAGCCCACACACAGTCGGATTATCCGACAACACAGTCCGATCGGACATTTTCGGTTGGAATGTCCGACTGTGTGTACAAGGGCTTACTGGGGCTGAGTGTCTTATCACCGTACTATGTTTGAATAAATCTCTGCAACATGTGTGCCACCTCTCAGTAATAGGACACACTTGCCACTTACTACTGTGTGTAGTTCCACCACGCTAGCATCCTTTTTTATATCTGTAAAATTCAAAGTCCCAGTTTAACTTTCATGTCTTATGTCATAGTGTCTTAGGGTCCTTTTTTGGGAAAAAGTTGAGTAAGTTGCATTTATCACTATATTATTAATTACTAAAGTACTATTATCCTTTTCTGGAATACAGAAAATGTGGCCCCCAGCACACATCATATAATGTAACCATGTTCTTTTGCTCTGTTCTTCCCACTGGTTAACTCGGTTTGCCATGCCTGCTTTGAGCAACCCTAATTACTGTGTCATAGTTCACTATCTGAACATGAGGCTAATTAAATATACAATAAACTTTTAAGTTATCCTACCTCCATCTTTTTACACGTCTTGCACACAAACGTCGACATCTGCGTTTCCATTTTCAGTTTAATGACAGTTGACCGTATGCAGGTGTGATAACGATGTCCTCAGAGCAGGCTTTCCTTAGCGCAGAGCTTGTTTTTCTTACCAGGGGCAGATCCCATCTTTAGATAAAGGTTAATTGTGCCGCAAGCATTTTTTTTATCAAGTCTGCTACAAAAAAAAAGAAAAAAAGACCTTCAGCGATATGGCAGCAATGTAACCTGTTCAGCACAGATAGATTTGCTGTCTAAGACATCTGTTTGGAACATCTGTGGACGCCATCGGTTTGTGTACACCATTGAGCTATGCAGACCTCAGCTTTTCTTTTATTGCCCTCTCTTGATGGCTTTGCAACAAATATATTGGGCAATCATTTATCTGGCTATCTCACCAGCTATCCAGCATTTTGCAGCTTTTAATTATTACACCATTACATCAGTGTCATGGGTTTACTGCAGAGCCACTGTCAAAGCAAGTATGCTGTAAATATGTGTATTAATAAAGATTTGTATCATTGTTCTCTATGTGTTTTTACTCTGTACGGTCAAGTTATTTTGCTTGTGTCCCAGTTACAGACATCAGGGTTTTGTAGGTATTGTAAAGCGCAATCACTTTGTACAAAGTTCTGAAAACAGTAGCAGCCAACGAGTTCTCCGTTTTCTCAAGTCAGATCGGAGAAAAGTGAATTCTGATTGGTCGCCTTGAGTCACTTGATGCTGTATATAGACTGTCCACTTTGTACTCCATAGTTGAATAAAGTTGGATATACACTAGTAGACTTTCTTTCAACATTTTTCATTAGAAAATGTTTGATTGTCTAATCATTGCTGGGATCAAATTGACATTTGTTTTTGACCGCAGTGGTGAGAAAATTCAAAGTAGCAGGATGGAATTTTGTCCTTGAATGTACAAATTTCTAACAGTGTATGTGGTTTTTGTTTGGTATAGATAATTCATTACAAAATTGAATGTTAAAGGCAAATTAAATCTTGAACTACTTATGAACGACATTCGATTGCATGGAAAATGTTTGTATAAACTTTCCTAAGAATTTATTTTTCTAAACTCTACTAGTGTATACTAACCTTATATTAAAGGTCTCTATGCAGGCAAAACAAAGGAAAGGGGCCTTTTCCATTGCTAGGGTATTTTGAGATATCAAACTGTATAAGAACCTCAGATCAATAGGAACTTGGGAATCTGTGATTACTTAAAGTAGAACTCAAAATTTCTACAGAACAAGAGTATGCTGTCCAGTCCCGGCACCAGTCCTCAGAAATGATGTGCTTTGAAATGGAGCGAGTACAAAGAAGGGCAACAAAGCTAATAAAGGGTCTGGACGATATTAGTTATGAGAAAAGGTTGAGAGCACTAAACGGAGAAGAGAAGAGACGCTTGAGAGGGGATATGATTTCAATGTACAAATACCATACTGGTGACCCCACAATAGGGATAAAACTTTTTTGCGGAAGGGAGTTTAACAAGACACATGGCCCCTCACTAAAAGTAGAAGAAAAGAGGTTTAACCTTAAACTACATAAAGGGTTCTTTACTGTAAGAGCGGAAAGGATGTGGAATTCCCTTCCACAGTTGGTGATCTCAGTGGGGGGCATCGATAGTTTCAAGAAACTATTAGATAAGCACCTGAACAACCGCAACATACAGGGATATACAATGTAATACTGACATATAATCACACACATAGGTTGGGCTTGATGGACTTGTGTCTTTTTTCAACCTCACCTACTATGAAACTATGTAAAACACCACTTCTTGTTTTTATTTTTTATTGTGGACTGATCCCTGTCAGTTTTTTTTTTTTCCCCACCAGTGTCCCATTAAGGGAGATTTCCCTTCACTACCTGCCCCATACCCAAGACAGGAAGTGAGAGGAAATCCCTTCAAAATGAGGGAATCCTTGGTTATCTCATCAGAACCAGTGTCCCCATTAGAAGATGTTCCCTCTATTGTTCTGGTAATAACCCAAAATTTTATATTTTCTTTTACTTTCACCTTGGATGAAAATGGCAAAGAACTTTCACTCTTTGTGATAACAGTAAACATTACACATAAAGAGGGTGAATCTTCCTAGTGGAGGCACAGACAGCAGTAAAAACTAACAGGCATTCTAATAAGTTTCCACTGAAAAAAATGTGTTTTAGTTAAAGGAAAAGTTCACCTTTCATAACATGTTACAAGTTACATCCATATTCAGGGTATAACATGTAACATGTTATAAATGCACCACCCCCTGGGTGGGCTCCTCCCACTTGGCCGTGTCACTTATTCACAGTCCTCTGTGAATGGAAAACTACAAGGTTCGGCAGCCTTTGCGGCTGTTGGCTTGTACTTTTCAATGAACTACCACGGCACAGTGAGCACTGTGGTAGTTCATCAAGTCTTCCTGTCAGAATGTACACTATATTACCAAAAGTATTAAAGTATTGGGACACCTTCCTTTACACGCACATGAACTTTAATGGCATCCCAGTCTTAGTCCGTAGGGTTCAATATTGAGTTGGCCCACCCTTTGCAGCTATAACAGCCTCAACTCTTCTGGGAAGGCCGTCCACAAGGTTTAGGAGTGTTTCTATTGGAATGTTTTCAGAATTGTCGCTGTCATTAGATTTAGTGTTTGATGACGGATTTCCCCACAAATCGCTATCGCTCAATTCTGCAAGTGATTCTAATTTATTGTCACTGTTTTCTAGCTGGTCTAAAACCACTTTTGACATAAAGGGACACTTTTTAGTTGCTATGGACAATCTCCAAATTCCAGGCAGAAAAAACAGTATGTATAATATAAAAGTGCATGCAGGGCACTGGACAGTTAACTAGGGACAAAGGGGACATGTCATTTTTATATACAGAACTCGGGAATACCGCCAGGGAGGTTAAAGTTCATGTGCGTGTAAAGGCAGGTGTCCCAGTACTTTTGATAATACAGTGTATGCACGAGGCACAAGCAAGCCGATACACTGACAGATCTACAGGAGACTTGCATGGCATCGGCGATCTGTTGATCTCTGCTTTACAGGCTTCCAAAACAAAAAATAATAAATGAACATTTTTTTACCCACCAAAAAATGTGCATTTATTGTTTTTTTGTCAAAAAATGTACTTGTTTAAAGCCAAGTCATTAGACTAGAGATACTTAACCTATGTACATATGGGTTCAAGTAAAAATTTTTTGCATAATAATTCTTCATGATCTGCATAAAAGTAGCATTGCAAGAGGGCATTGCGGGATGTCGGGGGCTTTGTAGTCATACTATATTATGTTGCTTTCTGATTTCAGAAAGTTGGGATGTATGAATGTATACAGACCAGTGAAGTACAAACTCCTGATCTTTGTCAAAGCTTAGGAATGTTCATATACTAGTACCTATATAGATACTATACAGTACATACCTCTTTTATACGTGCAGCTTCAGGCCTTGGCTGCTTGTGATTGGCAGCCGGCCACAGTGATAGCTTCTTGTGGGATAGCTGAAGTGGCTCATCCCTATTCTGGGTCAGTGACTTAAAAAGTGTAAAAATTAATGTTATGTGCTAATAAAAGATTCAATGCAATATTCCCCTCCTCTAGAGGGATTTTTCTTACAAATGTATTGCCTGTTTATTATTGACACACAGTTTAACTGAGATTTGGTGTTTACTGGTTTAAAACAGTTTTTTTTTTTTGCTATAAAAATTACTTTGAACCCCCAAATATTATATATTTTTTTCTAACACCCTAAAGAATAAAATGGCAGTTGTTGCAATACTTTCTGTCACACTGTATTTGTGCAGCGGTCTTAAAAGCTCACTTTTTTTGAAAAAAAAAATACACTTTTTTGAATTAAAACATATGAAAACAGGAAAAGTTAGCCCAATTTTTTTTTATATTGTGAAAGATGATGTTACGCTGAGTAAATTGATACCCAATATGTCATGCTTTAACCCTGTGCCCGCTCGTGGAACGGCGACAAACTTTTCCCCTAAAAATCTCCATAGGCGATGTTTAAAAAATTCTACAGGTTGCATGTTTTGAGTTACAGAGGAGGTGTGGGGCTAGAATTATTGCTCTCGCTCTAACGATTGAGGTGATATCCCATATTTGAACACCGTTTATATATGCGGGCACTACTCACTTATATGTTCGCTTCTGCGTGCGAGCTCGGCGGGATGGGGCACATTAAAATTATTTTATTTTTTTTATTATTTATTTTACTTTTTATTTTTTATTTTTACACTGTTCTTTTAAAAATAAACTGTTGTCACTTTTATTCCTATTACAAGCAATGTAAATATCCCTTGTAATAGAAAAAAAAGCATGACAGGTCCTCTTACATATGAGATCTGGGGTCTCATATTAGCACAAAAATGCAATAAAAAAAAAAAAGTTGGTTGTAAAAAATAAAATAAAAAAGGCCCTTTAAGTTTTGATGTCGCTTCTGCCCTGCAATGGTATGGATCTGGGCACTGGCCACACACGGAGAAGGATCCGATCACCTCCGCCCCTGCCGGTGGCTCTGGTATTTGGCGGAGGGTACCGGAGACTGGCGGGGGGGGGGGGGGGGCTCTCCCACCACCGATAAAAGTGACCTTGCGGCGAATCTGCTGCAGAGACCATTTTTATATGAAAGCCGACTGCCAGCTCTTGAAGAGGATACCAGGGTTATGGTAGCTAGCTGCTGCCATAACTACGATATCCCTCTTAAAACAGCTGACTTATAACGATGGCGGGCAGTTGGCAAGTGGTTAATACTGCAAAGAGCTTTTATTGGGGGGGGGGGCAGATATCTTAGTTCTGTACAGCCCAGCTACAGTTTGCATGGTTAGTCACCCCCCCTTTCCTCAACCCGCCCGCACTGCCATTCAGTACCCCAACCAGGACCCCCTTCAATTTCATAGATTTTTTTTTTTAAACTGCTGGGAAGAAGGTGTATATTATAGCAGTTCTGGGCTTCTTGTTAAAAAAAAGTCTAAATAGAGTTGGCCTTTAGGTTAAACTGCAGCCAAAATGATCCTTCCTTCCTTCCTTCCTTCCTTCCTTCCTTCCTTTCTTTATTTCCTTCCTTCAGTTTTTTAATGTTTTTGTCTTTTTTTGGTAGGGGGGGTTTTAAGAGTAAATCTCCCTATATCAATAAAAAATAAATTGCTAAAGATTCTAATCTTTTTCCACTCAATCAGAGTCTCACTTTAACTCCTGTGATGGGATACTGAATTGCTATTCTGATTAAGATATCAATAAAAGATATGGAAGCCGTGATTTCTCTTCTGTCCCAGCAAATCCTTTCATTGCACGGTGCGGCCGGTACGAGGTGACATTGATTCTGTTGGTAACAGTTGTCACAGCAGCATGTCCTTCCTGTTTTATGGCCACTTTCTCATTACAAAGAGATGATTTATTTAAATTGGGTTTTACTGCTATTGATCTATGTAGTAATATTGTGGAGTTTCCCCTTCACTGCAGCAACTCGGAGTCTGTCTGTATTATTAGAAGCCAAAGAGGTTTGCTTATTCACTGGATATCGTTTTTAATGTTTATAAGATGAGGGTAAAAAATGTTTTCAAACGTTGATGGATGTTTTAAATTCTTTACTTCATCTTAAAGTGGTATTAAACCCAAAACCAAAAATGTATAATATTGCAGCTTATTATTCTAGCCAATGAAATGTATTAACGCCTAAATGTGTTAATGAACATTTACAAGCATTAGGCGTATTTTCTGCCAAAATGCTGCCACCAGGAGGAAAGGCATCTAGGAGAGATGGCCAAACGTCCAGTATGCATGAGGCCTAACAGACTCCCCTTTCTAGGAAAGCCTTCTACAAACTCACTTCTACAAACTCTTGACGTGTGTCTGGGCTGAGGGTTCTTGAGAGGACTACTAGGGCAGGATACTGTGATGTTTACAGGAAGCTATGTACAGCACCCCGCTAGCCCTTCCCACCAGCCATGCCTGCATTGCATAGAGAGGCACAGAGATTCACTAATGAGATCACTGGGCCTTATTATAAAACTCTATCCCCATCTTGACTACTCTTCCCCAATGTTACCTTCCTACTCTTCTATCTGACCTTGGGGTACAGTTGGAGCGGGAAGACTTGGATGAAATCTGGGCAGCAACCAAGTTCTCATCTCAAAATATGCTGGCAATGGAGACCAACTATAAGGTCTTGCTCTGATTGTACCTGGTCCAGGCAAGAATTACAAAATGTCTACCTTGGTTTCCCTCTGTGTGCTATCATGGTTGTAGAGAGCCAGGTATGCATGTTTATATATGGTAGACATGCCCGATTGTGCGGCTGTTTTGGGTTGATCTTTTTAGGATTACCTCAACATTGCATAACCAAAATTTAGAACCTGATCCAGCTATTGCTCTCTTAAATCATCATGCTCTTGATCCTAGAGCGCAGACCAAACTGCTACAGAAACTGATCATTGCCTCTAAACAGACTATAGCAAGGGCCTGGAAGACCACGACACTTTGCACACTTGAGACCAAGAACAGAATGTCTCAAGCTATGATACACAGTAAAATAGAGGCTACAATACTTAAAAGGATTCCTAAACATCGTAAAGTTTGGCAGACTTGGGTGGACCACGTTTTACCACCTGGCTTTGATTCCTTCCTCCTTGAGCCTTGATGCTTGTGATCTAGCCAAAATTGGCAGTCATGCCTGGGACCTGGCCTGAGTGGTTGACCTCCCTTTTCTTTCTCTTTGCTCTTCTTTCCTCTCTCTCTCTTTCCTTCCTCATTTCCTTTTTCTTCCCTGCCATTTTATGTTTTAAGCTTAATCCCTTCACGCCGACCAGGCATCACACCGGTATTGCTTTTTAGAGCCAGCAGTCAGCTTTCTTGGGATAACAACCGATGCAGCAAAGAAGCCGTTTGGCTGTTATTCCAAGCAGTGGGAGGGGACGTCCCCCAGTCCCGCTATCTTACGCGGCTTGCCCGGGCTCTCCTGTCCCACCGGAAGGCCGGGGCGACCAGCCAATATGTCCGCTGGCTCGCCGGAGCCCTGAATGTAGCCAGAATCAGCTTACATTGGGTCTCGGATCTAGTAACCCGGAAGTAATGTCATGACATCACTTTCCGTTTACAGAAGACTTAAAGACGCCAGAAAAAAATGGCAGCATTCAAAACTGCCAAAATTGGCGTTTTGAATCTTTTTAAGTGCAAAGGAGGGATTTGGGGTCTTATAGACCCCCAGATCGCTCCATACAGAGTACCTGCCACTACCTATTACTGTCACAAGGGATGTTTACATTCCTTGTCGCAGCAATAAAAGTGATTTGATTTTTTTTTAAAGGACAGTGTAAATAAATAAATTAATTAATAAATAAGAAAAAAATAAATAAAACATTTAAAGCGCCCCCTCCCTCTGTGCTCACTCACAGAAGCAAACGCATACGTAAGTCGTGCCCACATATGTAAACAGCGTTCAAACTACACATGTGAGGTATTGCCATGATCATTAGAGCGAGAGCAATAATTCTAGCCCAAGATCGCCTCTGTATTTAAAAACTACTAACCTGCAGAAATTTTTAAAGCGTCGCCTATTGAGATTTTTAATTACCGTAGTTTGTCGCCATTCCACGAGTGTGCACAATTTTAAAGCATGACATGTTAGGTATATATTTATTTGGCGTAACATCATTGTTCACATTATACAAAAAAAATTGGGCTAACTTTACTGTTTTGTCTTTTATTTTTTTTAATTTATGAAAGTGTATTTCTTAAAAAAAAACATTGCATTTGATAGACCACTGCGCAAATACAGTGTGACATAAAATATTGCAATAATAATTGCTATTTTATTCTCTAGAGTCTCTGCTAAATATATATATATATATATATATATATATATATATATATATATATATATATATATATATATATATATATATATATATATATATATATATATATAATATAATATATAATGTTTGGGGTTTCTAAGTAATTTTCAAGCAAAAAATAATGTATTTTAACTTGTAAGCAACAAATGTCAGAAAAAAAGGCTCAAGCCCCGTACACACGATTGGAAATCCCGCCAGCAAAAGTCCGATGAGAGCTTTTGTCGAAAATTCCAACCGCGTGTATGTTCCATTGGACTTTGCTGGAGGAATTTCCGCCAGCAAAAGATTAAGAGCAGGCTCTCTATTTTTCCGACAGAAAAAATTCAGATTGGAAATTCCGATCGCCTGTAGCAATTCCAACACGCAAAATTCCTAAGCATGCTTGGAAACAATTGAACGCATGCTCAGAAGCATTGAACATCATTTTCTCGGCTCGTCGTAGTGTTGTACGTCACCACGTTCCTGACGCTCGAAAGTTCAGAGAACTTTTGTGTGGCCGTGTGTATGCAAGCCAAGCTTGAGCAGAATTCCGTCGGAAAAACCATCCAAGATTTTTCTTGCCAAAACTCTGATCGTGTGTACGCAGCATTAGGCAGGAAAGAGTTAAGGGGTTTTCCCCTCTATTTTGTGCCTCACATGTTGGATTGCCTCATGACATTACCTTTCCAATTAAATGGATTTATGCAACGTGTGTTTTCTGAGGGCTTGACCCTCCGGTATATCATACCATTGTACTTAATAGTGTGTGTGTTGTAAATTCTCAGTTATTTCTGCTATTTTTGCTATGTATACATTGCAATCTCTTCAATAATAGGAAAATATTGAACAAATAAATGAATTTTATTAGCATGTTGATGGGAGGGGGGAAAGGAGTAACCAAGGCAGGCAAAACATAAGCAGATTGAACTTCAGCTGTAAGTTTTTAAATTACAAATTTCCAAAGAAATGCACAACATACAGACTAACCACAGAGAACACTGTAGACCTTAATAGTTTTATTGTGGTTTAAGTCCCTTCATTATGCTTTACAACTGTCCCTTAATTGCTGAGTTGCAAGGGCAAGTACAAGGCACAGGCTTGTCTGCATTCAGCCATTAATCACGGTCTTTAACGTAATTATCAGGGTCTTTGTTTCAACACTTGTCATGAATTACAGCATAATATTCAGCTTTTGTTATCTAGCAGCTTTTCTATCTTTTAATTAACTGTTTAAATCTTAAACTGTGGAGAAAGGTGGTAAATTATAGCTTGGGACGCCGGTAGTATTGTGTGGGACCTCCAATAGGGAAAGTGTCTGTGTGCTATGTGTGCTTGTTCTGCATTAGACGGAGGTTGTGCTGCTATATATATATATATATATATATATTGTATATAATGATTCAGAACACTAGTGGGATTGGAAGGAAGGACGGAAAGAAGGAAGGAAGGAAAGTGTGAAGGTAGGCAGAGAAGGAAGGATAAAAAGTAAGAAGAAAGAAAGAGACAGAACAAAGGAAGGGAGAGAAGGGAGAGGGTAAGGGAGAGAAGAAAGAAAGGGAAAAGGGAGGAAGTGAGGGAGAGAAGGAATAAACAGAGAATAAAAAAGGGAATTGCATAAAAGATGGAGAAAAGGAAGAAAGGGAAAAAGGAAGTGAGGAAGTGACAGAGAGTTGGAAGAAAGGGAAAAAAGAAGTGTGGAAGTGACGGAAATAAGGAAGAAAGGGAAAAAAATAAGGGATGAAGTGACAGAGAGAAGGAAGAAAGGGGAAAAAAGAAGGGTGGAAATGAGGGAAAGAGGGAACAAAGGGAAAGGAAGTGAGGGAGAGATGGATTAAAGAGAAAAGAAAGAGAGGAATTGAGTAAGAGAGGGAGTAAAAGGAAAAAGGGAATTGAGGGAAAGAAATGAAAAGGGAATTGAGGACGAGAGAACGAGAAGGAGAGAAGGAAGAAAGGGAAAAAAAGAATTGAAGAAGTGAGGGGGAGAAGAAAGAAAGGAAAAAACAAAGGGAGGAAGTGACAAAGAGAAGGAGGAAAGGGAAAAAAAAAAAAAAACAAAGGTAAGAAGTGAGGGAAAGAAGGAAGAAAGGGAGGAATTAAAGGAGGAAGTGAGGGAGAGGATAAAAGAGGAATTTAGGAAGAGAGGGAGAGAAGGAAGAAAGGAAAAAAGGAAGTCAGAAAGAAGGAAGAAAGAGAAAAAAAGGACTCAAGGTAGAGAGGGGGAGAAAATAAATTGAGGAAGAGAGGGAGAGAAGGAAGAAAGAGAAAAGGGAAGGCAGGAAGTGCAGGAGAGAAGGTAGTAGGAGAGAAAAGAAAAAGAAAGGGAAGATGGGATGGAAGGAAATAAGAGAAAATTAAGAAAGGAAAAAAGGAATTGAGAAAGTGAGAGAGAGAAGGAAGAAAGTCAAAGAGGAGGGGAGGAAGTGAAGGAGAGAAGGAAGAAAGAGAAATCAAGGAAGAGAGAGGGAGAAAGGAAAAGGAAATTGTGGAAAGGAGGGAGAGAAGAAGGAAAAGGAAAAAGGATGGCAGGACGTGAGGGAGAGAAGGTAGAATGAGAGAAAGTAAAAGGAGGATAGGATGGAAGAAAATAAGGAAGGAAGAAAGAAAGGAAGGGAGGAGATATAGAAGGAAATAGGGAGAGAAAAAAGGAATGATGAAATGAATGAGATAGGGAATAAAAGGAAAAATAAGGAAAGTGGAAAGAAAAGGAGGGAAAGAAGGAAGTTAGGGGAGAAAACAGAAAAAAATAAATAAAGAAGGTACGGTGAGAAGGAAGTAGAGAGGGAAAGAAATAAGGAGGGAAAAAGGAAGGAAGGGAGGGTGGATAAGGAGAGACTTAAAGAAGGAAAGAGGATAGGTATGGAGAGAAGAAAGAATCCCCTGATGGCACAGCACATGCATAGTGTGCTGGATAACTCCCAGCACATGCACAGTGTGTAGAGTATGTTCATTGAATGTGTTGCCCTCTGGGATGTGTGAAGTGGGTATCCAGGAGGCTCTGGCTATGTCACTTAGGTGTTGGGGGTAAGTAAGAACAATTGACTGCTTTAATTAACTTTGAAGCAGAACTAGGAATGTGGAACTATGGGGTTTATTTACTAAAGCTAGAGAGTGCAAAATAAGCCACACTTCTGCAGAGAAACCAATCAACTTCCAGGATTTATTGCCAAAGCTTAATTGAACACGCTGAGGTTAGAACCCCGATGTCAAACTGTAAAATTATCCATATAGAGGTATGTCAAGTTATCTAACACATGCCAATGCTGCCAAACTTGTTCTAGGCATCTAAGCTTTGAAAAACTCTGGTTATGAAATGGTTAAGATAAGCTAATTACATTTTCTGAGAAGAACCTGCTTACACCGTCAACACAGAAAGAGAAACCACTAATTGGACTTTAAAAGCACTGACATAATATATTATTGAAAAAAGTATATAATTATTAAACATAATACTGTACAACAATAAAATATATTGGAATAGTTACAATAGCTATACTCAATCACCACATAGATATCACTTGGGGACGCTCTAGGTTTACCCAACGCATTTCAGAGTAATGAGTAACTCTTTCTTCAATGAGAAGATCAATCGTGTATCTATAATATAGTGGTTTAAAAGTCGTACATATAATCATATAGCAGTCGGATAGTATGGCATAGTATCTTTGCATTGAATGTAATTTAAACAAACTCACATATATTATAGTGGTGTCACAGATGAAAACATTCAGTAGAACTATTAAAAATAGGCATAGATAGAACTGTGTTTCCAAACCCTTCTGCTCAAGATAGCTGCACTTGTTGATATGCTTAAATAATTGCATAGAAACAATGCAAATAAAATTGAAAAATGGCAAACCTTCCCAAGGTTAACGAACACCAAGGAACGCTAGCACTATATTTTGGATGCTGGCACTCTATAGGAATATGATCACCGATACAATTTATTGCTTACACCGTCATGTTTTATGTGTGCTTCGAAAGCAGAAACAGAGTCCACTGAAAGCGAATTAAAACAAGTTACAGTTATAATCTATAATCAGTACTTTGCATCAGAGGACAGCGTGTTGCGTTTTTTTTTTTTTTTTAATAAAACAGTGGGTAACATTATATTTGCAGGCAATGCATGGAAAATGCAATATACATTTTAATTAGTGTGCTTGTCCATATTTCCAAAAAAAAATAAAAAATGGAGACAGAAAAAGTTGACAGTGAAAAGGAAAAAAACACATGTATTATGCACGTAAAACACATCTTGCACTTTTATTTTAATGCAACAAGATAAAAATGCATTATGTGCATTTTCTAACACAATGATATTAATGAGCCCTAACAGTAAGGATACATAAGCAGGTTTATGTCTTTTTTTTTTTGGGTGGCCTAAACCCTAAAGTCAGCAACAACCCTCTGAATTCTCTTCATACAGTAAAATTGTAAAATTGTAAAAATTGTAAAATTGTAAAAAAGTGTAAAATTGCAGTTCAGAAAAAATGTTATTCATGAAGTTGAAGCTATTTATTTTGACTCACAGTACAAGTGACTCTATGATGATTGATAACAATTCAGAAATTGTATTCTGAATGATTGTGGCTGCTTTTCAGTTGCATATTTGGCCAGTAAAAGTACTTCCTCGAGATGTACTGCAACAATGGGCAATTAAAGTGCAATCACTCATGTTACTAACTAAATTATGGCAATTATATTAATTCCTACATTGACAATTTTAGCCTATAATATTGTTATCTAAATCTGCACATTCATTACTGACTACCACACACTTGGCTCTGCTTTGCAAACACTGCGAAGGAGCTAGCACAATTAATATATATTGAACATTAAATACAAATATACACATCCATATTTTATAACTGATATTTCTGAAGTTCCATCTGAATTTATTATAATATTAATGTCATGCCATACAACACCAGCTATGTTTATTATAAGATATTTTTATTATTTATAATGTGCCTTTATTCCTTATAATATATGTAATGCTATTTGCACTGATCTTCAATAATTACACATGAATATTGATCTTTAGCTCCGAAATAGCTACATTAATGTTCTAGGTGCCCGTACTTGGCAGTAGAGTCCCAGAAACATTAATCTCAAGTGAGGTTCTTTCCTCTGGATGTTTAAAAATAATGAGCGCCAATCACTTCAGTAGGTTTTAAAAAAGAAAATACATTTATTGCACTGGGCAGCATGGGACAGCGGATGAGGTACTGATCAGGATATTCCCATGTACACTGGTTATCTAGTCTAGGCCTTAATATATTCTAGATCAGGATATCCCCAGGTATACTGGTTATCTAAACTAGGCCTTAATTTCTTCTAGATCAGGATATCCCCCATGTATACTGGTTATCTAGATTAGGCCTTAATCTCTGCTAGATCTCTTTCAAGGTTGTCTAATGGTTTACTTTAATATCACAGACTGTGATGGCTGGACTTCTGTAGAGCTCAGACTCCTTGCAGATTGATGTTCAGGTTGTATCAAGCCTTTGGTTGGCCACTCCAGCAGATTCTTCTAATGCCCCGTACACACGAGCAGACTTTTCGACATCAAAGGTCCGACGGAACAATTCCGGCAGACCATTCGATCGTGTGTGGGCTGCAGCGGACTTTAGATTTGCAAAAATCAGACAGACTTTAGAAATAGAACATGTTTCAAATTTTTCCGCTGGAACTCCGCCGGACCCAGTTCCTACCGAGAAATCCGCTCGTGTGTATGCTAGTCCGACGGACAAAAACCGACGCGAGGGCAGCTATTGGCCTTCTTTTTTCTAGTCCAGTCATACGTCATCACGTTCGAATCCGTCGGACTTTGGTGTGATTGTGTGTGGCCAAGTCCGTTCATTCGGAAAGTCCGTCAGAACTCTGTCAGAACTCCGTCAGAACTCCGTCGAAAGTCTGTCGGACCTAATCCCTCAAAAAGTCCGGTCGTGTGTACGCGGCATAAGTCTCAGAATCCTGCAAGGACTTTCTAGTTTATCCAAACACGCCTCCCGTGTGTAATGGCTCATATTCCACAGCCATATTATACTGCCAGGGGAGCATATTCATTTAAAAGTCCTCTCTAAACTGGAAGCTCCAGGCACTGCACAAGGGACCAACACTTTATGTGGCCAGCAAGGACCCGCAGTCTTAGGTGTTTTTTTTTTAAATAATGGGAGACCCAGGACTTAATTCCTTCACATTGTCCAAGTTATACAGCCCAACCATCCCCTTCTCCTGCAACATCTTCTTGTAATCTTCTTGACCCAAGCATTGGCTTTACTGGTATCTTCCCAGAAAGAATAGGAGACCAGTCCAGCATACTTGATTGCAGAACAACCTTTACACATTGTACAAGAGGGATATCTTCTGTGTTACTTTATGACAGCAAGACAGATTAAAGATGTTTGTTTTAACAGAGCAGGGCACAACAGTACTGATAACAATTTGAAACTTTCCCTTTAGACATTCTTCTACCAGGGGCCTAGTCCCTAGCACCAGGAGGATAGATCCACCACCCACAAATGACTCACTGTTCATGGTACATATTTTTGGTGGAGATAACATTACTACACTATTCTTCCTTTTTCATTTAGGAGTAGTCCTCCGCTTTCCCCATAGAATAATTTTTTTTCACTACGCCATCACACCATAGTTCAGGAGAGCTTCATTCATCCAGGAAGAACAGAGTTTCAGTCCTCCAAGCATCCACTGGCTCTTTTCCACAGCTCCACCCCAGACTGGCTATAAATTTCTTGCTGGCTAGGGCAACAGAAAAAGGCCCTAGCAACCTGTGTACAGGACTACTTTATTAGGAGGGCTTTCATGCTGTTATCTCAGCCTTCACTTCCAAGGAAGACAACATGGAAAGGTCCTTATGTATAGCTTAAAGTGGTGTTGCCACCAAAAATAGAAAATTGTTTAAAATTCTTAAAAATGTTTTACTCACCTCTAAATACCTGTTGCTAGGGGGTCCCTCGTAGTCTGCCTTCTTCCTTGCCTTGGCTGGTGACATCACTTCCCCTCACGCCGCACAGTCATCTGGGACCTCTCACATGTCCCAGGTGGCTGCGCAGCATATCACGGTGCCCTGCGCCGCTTGTGCATGCGCAGTGGGTGCCTGGCTGTGAAGCCACTGCCGGGTGCCTACAGTACGAATGACGGCGCCGCGAGCGGAGCGGGGAACGAGGGGGGGCTTCGTTCCCCCCGCATCGCTGGACCCTGGGGCAGGTAAGTGCCCGATTATTAAAAGTCAGCAGCTGCAGTATTCGTAGCTGCTGACTTTTATTTTTTATTTTTTTTAGGGGTGCCCCACTTTTACACTCAACCATACCTCTCTACTCCGAATATATGAGCGATTGAATACTTTGCATAAAAGTTGACGTTTTGCCTTTCTTAGGTCCCTTTCACACGGGGGCCTCCGCTTAACAGAATCTGCTGGTTTTGCGGGGAGTCGTTCCGCTGATCCCCACTGAGCAGGTGGATAACAGGTCCGTGTCTGTTCTGCTGTGTGGAGCAGACACAGTCCCGCTCTCCTCTATGAGGAAATAGGATGGAAACAGCCCGCTTTCCATTTCCATATGATCCGCTGGATGGATGGAAAATAGGACCACCATCTGTCTGTTTTTGTTGGACAAGATCGGATGGCGGCAGGTGTCTGCGGACATGTGTCTGCTAATATCCGTTGCTCCCTAGAGGATAATGCAATGTCCGATCAGGTCCACCTGAAAATCTGATAGACGGACCTGATCGGACAGCCTGTGTGAAAGGGCCCTTAGGCCTTATGCTCATTTCTTCCAGAGGTCAACACCTTCAAGGTTCCTCCCAGGAGGAGATATTATTGGATATTTCCAAGTGCAATACGTTTTACTTTAAATTTAGAACACCTGTCTGGTTTTTATTGCTGTCTTTGCGCCCCTTAGGGAGATTCATTTCTCTATTTCTAATTCGCGTTTAATTTTTGAATACAGTTTTCATATTAAATGTCAATATTGAAGCTTTTATATCAGAAATCACTAAGAGGATACTGCTTCGGTGTTTAGCATGTTTGGTTTGACTTTCTTTATTTACTGTAAATATTATCTTAGTTATGTTTTTATTGATTCCAATCGATACCGCATTATGCATTGACAGCCTGTGCACTCTGTCATATGTCTGTGCCATATATTAATTATGCATGGCTGTGTACGATCTCTGTTACCAGTCCTCTGTAATGATGATGACCCCATTTTCCCTGTAGCCATGTGGGGAATTTAGATAATATAGAACTGACTGATATAAGATAAAGAGCTACCGGTGACCGACTATCATGAGAGCAACGCTGATGTAATGGAATTGTATTTACAAAACAAGCAAGGTTAAATGGTGAATATGAACAGCAGCTATTGTCTGCCTACAAGTCTTAATAGCATCATTATTTCAGCTTTGTTTGAAGCCTATCCAACTGCTTCCTCCTTCCTGCTCCTCCGCTGTGTGACCTCCCTGAGCCAGGCCAATACACTGTGGAACATGAACTGTTGCAGAGATTTTTAAAAGGAGAAATTCAAGTAAAAGTCCAACAATTAGTCATTTTAAAGCGGTATTAAACTCAAAACCAAACATGTAATATATTTCAGCTTATCAATCATGTGATGTGGTGGCTGCATTTGTTTCTCCTTTCTTTGGATGTTCCCCTCTGTTTTCACCTCGTGATCTGACCGGGAATACACCTCCTGTGTTGGTGAGAAGCAACTCTGGAGGAATAAGAAGCGGAGGCACAGCAGGCAGCAGCAATGTCAGTCTGGGGGGGGGGGGGGGGGGTAGTATTAAATGTATTATCATATTTAGATATACCAGCAAATTAAAGCCAAACTCCAACTCAAAATTTACAAGCAGTTATGGCTGGTGTTTTTTTTCAGGGGGGGCG
Source organism: Lithobates pipiens (assembly GCF_037356315.1). Classification (NCBI taxonomy): domain Eukaryota; kingdom Metazoa; phylum Chordata; class Amphibia; order Anura; family Ranidae; genus Lithobates; species Lithobates pipiens. The sequence continues at coordinate 243,379 of NW_027507755.1, read as the reverse complement.
GCAAACAACCCCCCCCCCAGGAGGCCAGCAGCGTGGCACTACCCCCCTGGGCAGCTGCTGGTCCGACACTTACCCCATTAAGGTGGCAGGCTGCAAGCGGTGGCTCTGGTGTCCTCCAGCACAGCGGGCGGACCCCATCTAGGTGGTGGACAGCAGGGTGTGGGCAGCAGCTCCAGTGTCTGCTCCTCCAGCAGCTTTCTTCATGGCTTCCGCTGTGCGTCTCCACTCTCTTCCTCCTAAGTTCTAAGCACCCAATAGGATCGCCTGATGTTTTGGCCATTCAGGAAATGGGTCTCACAACCTGCCTCCTGATTGGCGGGGAGGAAATTTAGTGTGAAAATAGTGAATATACATTTGCTATTGTCACACAACTGGGTGGGATTGGAGTGCAGTAATTTGCTCCCCGAGCCCACCCTTTTTTGAAGTCTATTAGAGCCTCTGGTGCTTCAAAAAAACACTCCCCCCATTGGAATCCATAGTCCTGTATGTAGATCAGGGGGCCTGACACATGGAAGGGGAGGCAGAGCTTGTGCACTCCTAATGGATGGGCCGCCACTGCTTATAAGGAGTTACAGCAAACAGACTTTTTTTTCTTTTGGGGTAAAGGTTTTACATGGATAAATAAAATCTATTCATGTTAGTGGTTAAGTGGTTTTTCTCATCCATGTAAACTGATACATTCCACTGGAGAGTTTGTGCTGTGAAATACAACAGACTTTCTTGCTGGATTATCGGATGAAGATAGAAGAAAAAAGCATGAAAAAGAAAAGTAATGCAGACCTTACATCTAAAGCCTCGTGCACACAATCAGATTTTCCACAAAACCTCAGACTTTTGCCTGAAGGGCGTTGGCCAGGAACTTGTCTTGTATACAAACGGCAAGGAATTGTTGGCCAACAAACATAAACGCAGTGATGTACTAGACTTACTACGAGCCGATAAAGAGGAAGTTCAATTGACATGCGCCACCCTTTGGGCTCCTTCTGCTAATTTTGTGTTAGTAGAAGGTGAGTGTTGATTTTTTTTTTTTTCGCTCTTTTCATTTCATACTTTTCCGTTTGTTTCTGAACGGCCGTTCCTCAACCAGACATGTTGCAGAATCGGAGGAGAAAACGTTTTATTTATTATTGGCCTTGGAGTTATTGCTTTGACCCAAGTCCAGTCCAGGAACAGGAGGAGGAGGATTTCTTGGACCAAAAATTGGTTGCTTTAGTAATCGTGACCAATTATGTCATATGCCTTTGCTGCGGGAGTTCCAGGAGAATAATCCGGATGATTTCGGAATTATCTCTGGAGCAGTACACAGTTGCTTGAGGCTTTTATTTTATTTTTTTGGTTGAATAATGATTTGATATATTTTCTATATTTTTGGATGCATAGAATGCACTTTTTGGTTAAGTTTTATTGTCAGATATCATGTCTAATTGTATTTGTTTTCTTTTTTTAATGCACAATAAAAAAAAAAATTGTGGAAAATAATACTTGGCTATGTGTTTTACTTCAAATGACAGTTTGGGAGAAGGCAGTTACATTTACAAAATACAATGTAAAATTAACAAGGGACACCAACATAGTTGTATATTTTGATCTTAAAAATTATGGGATAATGGTGTTGTGGTAACTTGACCAAAAAAAATGCATAATAATATTATTCTTGATATCACTAGGAAATAAAAGCCATTTAAAATATGTTTGGCAGAGCTCCATCATTATCACCAGCAAAGCAGCGTCATTATTATCCCATTAAAGAAGAAGAGAATGTGCGCTGCATTTCGAGATTTCAGAATTTGCCACGTCACGAATGTCAATTCTCCATTTCGAATGCTAGCTTACAAGACCAACTGCTTCTGGCTCGTCCTTGCTTCCGAGCATGCGTGTTTGTACTTTGGACTTTGTCCGACGAACATGTGTACACGTGCTCGGAAAATCCGACAACAGACTCTTGTCTGCGAAAAATTTTAAAGCCTGCCATCCAACATTTGTCCAGAGAAAATCCGAAAACAATTGTTCGATGGAGCGTACAAACGGTCGGATTTTCCTCCAACAGCCTGTCATCACACATTTCCCGGCGGAAAATCTGATCGCATGTACAAGGCTTAAGAATTGGTAAGCTGCAATATATTAAATGTTTGCTTTTGGGTTTAATACTGCTTTAACCTCCCTGGCGGTACGATTATTTCGGATTTTAGGTGCTAAAAGCGGTACAATTATTTTGCATGAAAATTTGGCGTTTTATATTGTAGTCCTGCAATTCTTAGGAATAACTCTCTTAAATCTGTCCAAACCAGAGTCTAGCAGACATCCCGGGTATGATAAAGTTTGAAAAATGAAATCATAAATTATAATATAATAAATAACTATAAATAATTGTACCAAATAATAATATAACAATAATAAAAATTATTCAATAATGTAATCACATCAAAAACACTGAAATTTGCTCAGTTGCAGAATTGTCACTGTCATTACTTTTCAGTATTTGATGACGAATCTCCCCACAAATCACTATCGCTCAATTCTGCGAGTGATTCTAATTTATTATCGCTGTTTTCTAGCTGCTCTAAAATCATTTTTGATGTACAGTGACAGTTTTGGTTGCTATGGACAATCTCCAGTTTCCAGGCATAAAGAACAGTTTTTATAATATAAAACTGCATGCAGGACACTGGGCAGACCACTAGGGACAAAGGGGATGTGAAATATTTACATACAGCAATGTAATCTGTAAGATTACATTATACTGTATGTATACTGTTTATTTCACTTTTTGAATTTGGCGCCGATCTCCGTGCCCGTGCGTCGCAACGCTCGCAGGGCACGGAGATCGCCGATGTGATAGATCGAGCGAGACACGGCTCGCTCGTACAGCGGGGAGACGACGCTGGATCCGAGGGAGAAGGTGAGTATTCCTCCTCCTGGATCCAGCGATGCAGTCCCGAGTCTGACTCGGGGATACCGCTCTTGGTATAAAAAATCCACCCCGAGTCAGACTCGGGAAAACCGTCAGGGGGGTTAATGACCATTACAAAATGATTCATTGTAAGCACTGTTTCTCCTGACAGGAAAATATTTTGTTAAAAATGCACCTAAACTGCAGTTTTCCAAGACGTGCAAGTGCGTTTGAGTGTTTTTTTTATTTCATTGTCCAGAATTGTAAATGCTCAAGCACTAAATGCTAGATGCATTTAGGAGCATTTGGCAAATTTTATGTCCAAAAGCTCCTGTGAATGTGATTGTTCACTTTGCAAAGTGCAGTTTTACTCTGCAAGATGAGTTGCTCTAGACTAGATCTTAGTAAAAATGCAGTTTTTATTTTTATTTTCCTTGCACGTGATTGGGTATTCTTTGGAAAGTGAAACTTCATTTAAGTGCACAGTCTATTTGCCTTTAGCACATCAACCCCATAGGCTTTTATTGAGGGGAGTTCAAGGTCTTAAGCAAAAAAATGCCCAAAGGCCCAAAAATGTCTGTTTAGTAGCAGCAGTATGCATGAACTCTGAAAAAAAAAATCCTTATTTGTATATATGTATATATCAGTCAATTGTATGGGTCAGCTCTCTGGGCACCATATCTGCTGCACTTGAGTTCCGTTTTAGCAGACTTATCTTGGCATTTTTTTTATGAGTTAGGGCACCAGGTCTTTCCACCACCAACCCCAATTGCTCGGGCTTAGGGCCAGCATGCATTTTGTGATGGCAATTGTGCATAGCCAATTTGTACACACATACTATGGCCAATTTACCTAGCAGCATGTCGTTAGAGTGTAGGAGAAAACCCAAGTAACTGGAGGAAACTCACATAAACTGTATGCAGGGGTTCTGGCTAAGGTATGAACCAAGGATCCTGTTACTGCAAGACACAAGCACTAACCACCAAGCTACTTTGTTGCTCAATTCTGTATTTTGTTATTTCCAAAGATACCAGCAACCATGGTTATATTTGAAATAGGTGTTTGTAGTTCAACATGTACAATGATTGTCTTGTCAAGGCAAAAACAAAAAAGCATACCATGGATACTTAGGAGTCTATTTATTATAAAACATTTGATAGATGAATGTCTAACGTATTCGTCCAGGTTGCACAGATTTTCCTCATACAGTGTTTCTCAACCTTTTTTTCAGTCAAGGCACCATTTAAAATTCAGTCTCGAGGTACCCCATTCTAAAATGTAAAAAACAAAACTAATAGTTTTACATGTCGCAGCATCATTCAAACACCCAACATTAGAGGTGATTTATTCCTTCAAAGCCAAAAAATGTTTGGCCACTGGTACTGCCTAGTATTCCAGCATTTCTTCTTCCTCGTATTCTCTCTCACAGCTAAGGTTACCCCAGTACTGACAGAGATTTATGGCGTGGCGGAGTTATCAAATAAGGATGTTGCGTAGATGCCCAATGTTCTCCCTACCAACCAATGACATCAGAGGTTGTTAAGGCACTGGCGGTTGACCTGTAGAAGGTCCAAGGTTGTAATGTTGCACAATGTAAACCTGTGGCATTGTGTAACAAAAAAGCAGGGTTGAACTACCTGCTGGCTTGGACACAATTTTTTAACAATTTTCGGCAATTTTTAGGCATTTTGCCAAGGTATCCCTGAAGGACCCAGAAGGCACCCTGGTTGAAAATGGCTGCTCTAATGCTATGACTATGGTCACCATTTGTGCTCCTCCAATGCACTGAAATAGTTTCAACAGATCCAGCAAGAATTCCAACTTCTGTTGCAACATACAGTATATTCAGCCTTCTTCAATTACGACGTGCCACGCAGAAATAAAGGAGAGGGGTTTGACACTGACCTTATCTTAAATAAAATAACAGGAATTGAATAAAATGATCCATCTGGCTGATTGAATGTTTAATTGAGAAAGATCAACTGGATGTGTGTTTATCTTTCCCCAGATATAAGGGCACATGCTGTTTTTTTAAAACTATGAATAATCATGTTCCCACTCATTAGTTACTTAATGAGGTGCTTTATCGTGGTTCATAATATTATATAATATATTATACTATAATATAACAATTTTGCTGCCCCCACCATTCAAATCTTGGTCCCAAGTATCATTTACTGTATTTTTTAGCATAACAAATTATAAACCCAACCCTCATCTTGTTTTTTTTTCTGATTTTCACCATCTGCTGATGATATGAAAGAATATCCTCCAATGAAGTAGAGACTATTATAGACATATCAGAGAAATGAAACTCCAAAAGAGGTAAATATAAAAATACCAATTTTATTACATATCAGGTTAAAAATGATATGCTGTTAAAAGGAGATATGGCTTGTAAGCATCTGTACAGTAACAATGCAGCAGTGTGATATGGTCACCAAAACCTCAACCAAAACATAATAGCGAGATGTGATATCCGATGCGTTTTTAAATTGAGGGTTTACTGTCTTCTTCAGGGATGCTCATAAGGTAAATATGAAGGTATTCAGATCAAATATACTGCCTTCAAGATGAATATATTTGACCTGAATACTTCCATATTTACCTCATGAGCATCCCTGAGGAAGACTGTAAACTCTCAATTTAAAAACACGTTGGTGGTCTCATCTCACTATTATGTTTTGGTAACCGTATTATACCGCTGTATTGTTACTGTACAGATGCTTACAGGCCATATCTCCTTTTAAAGCCCAATATTTTTTAACTTGATATGTAATACATTTAGTATTTTTATATTTATGTCTTTTGGAGTTTGGTATGTCTGATATGCCTATAATGGTCCTTACTTCATTGGAGGATATTCTCTGATGCTTTAATTGGGATGATGGCATTCTCGCAGCTTTCCACCTCTTTTGTTTGCTGAATGCTGATGATACTGTACAGCTTTGCCCTTGTTAGTGATTGGCCATCAATTCCTATAGATTACTCAACTCTTCTTCAGTAACTTGTTGCACACATTTCTAATGAGTAAGAGAATTTTAGCCTGAAATCTTCCCTTGTGTTTGCCCTAACCTTGGCTGCAGAGTCACAGTATCAGATATTATGGGATTGATTTACTAAAACTGGTGAAAAATCTGGTGCAGCTCTGCATAGAAACCAATCAGCTTTCAGATCTTTTTTTTTTGTCACAGCTTAAAGTGATAGTAAAGCTTTGTTTTTGTTTTTTTAAATAACAAACATGTTATACTTACCTTCTCTGTGCAAGGGTTTTTGCACAGAGTGGCCCTGATCCTCCTTTTCTGGGTCCCCCGGTGCTTCTGACTCCTTCTCTTCATCAAGTGCCCCCGCAGAGAGCCGCTTTCCATGGGGGCACTCGCGCACTCGCGTGGGCATGCCCCTGAGTCCTGCTACTGACACAGACAGCCCCCTGGCTCTTGTGGCACTGGATTTAATTGACAGCTGAGAGAGCCAATGGCTCCTGCTGCTATAAATCTATCCAATGAGGACATGAGACAGTGGCTGGAGCTGCGATGCTCATCCCCATTCATGGAACGATCAGGCTCAGGTAAGAAAAGGGGGGGGGGGTGTTGCATTAGGGTGAAAAACCATGAGGGTTTACAACCCCTTTAATTGAACAAGCTGAAACTAGACGTTGATTGGCTACCATTCACAACTGCACCAGATTTTACACTCTCCAATTTTAGTAAATCAACCCCAATGCATATAATCAGGGTAAATGGACAGCAAATGCAGGTGCATCTTGGCAGACAAATGTTCCTAGATTAGCCCGTTTTTTGCTATTTTCACTATAGTCATCATGAATACCAATGTCATCCTGGTGTAAAATTTGTGAAGCATTCATTGTTATAAGTTGTGTTTTGTCTATTCAAGAACATTTTGGAGGTTACCTAGGACAGTGTATTAAGCTTATTAAACATCCTAATTATATACAACACAATTTAATAGAGATTCATCATAATGACAGTCTTGATTACTTAGCTAAAGACGAGGTGAAATTTGACAATAAAACAAGTTATTCAGCATATGCAATTTTTCTTTCTTTAGATGAACTACATAGAAAAAGTCAAAGAACGGTCAAGTTTAATTACAGCGGCAATCGTTTGTGATGGGAAAGTTGCAGTAAAATTTTGTGCCTTGTATTCATTTTTTTTATATTAAGGCATAGAAAAGATATTCTAACAAAATGTGCAATTTGGCAGAGAAAAAAAGAATGTAGCGATTAGAGATTAGCACACTGGGCAAAGCTTGGATTCCAGTAGGGATGATGAATCCAGTGAGAAGTTTGCAACCTCAAGTAAAGAGGTTGATTTACTAAAGGTAGATAGAGTTGCACTTTTCATGTGCAGTTCCTTTAGTCTCCAAACTGCAGTCCTGGGGCCAGATGCTTGCTTTTGTCTGGCCCTTGGGGCAATATTTCATCCTCTGACACCAACAGTGGGGCATAATTCCACATAAACAAGAGTGTTGTGTTGCAATGTCATTCATTTTAAGTCCTCATTCACTCGGACGTACCTTTCTATTCACGTGGTCGCCAAATTGCAGCCCACTGGCCAAATTTGGCCCTTTGCTTGCCTTTATCTGGTTCTCAGGGCACCATTCCTCCCACTGACACTAGCAATGGGGCACTATTCCGCCCAATTAAGCCAGCAATGTGGCACTATTCCTCCCAATGACACTAATTATGGGGCACAATTCTTCCCAATGACAGCAACGATTGGGCACAGTTCCTGCCAATAGCACCAACGATGGGGCATAATTCTGCCCACCCAATGACACCAATGATGGGGCACAATTCCTCTCACTGACACCAAAGATGGGGCATTTTCTCCTACTGATGCTGGGATATTTTCTACTTCCAATGGCCACAGTCCGACCCCCCTAAAGTCTGAAGAACAGTAAACTGGCCCTTTGTTTAGAAGTTTTGGAGACCCCTGTTCTAGAGCTTAGTAAATGAGGCAAAGCTCTGCTAACTTTTATTATCCAATCACATGCAAGCAAATATGCTATTTTTTTGTTTGTTTTTTCTTTTCCCCTGCATGTAATTGAGTATTCTTTGTAAAGTGACACTTTAGCTCATTTACTAAGCTCTGGAGCAACTGCACTTGCAAAATTCATAGTCTATTTGCCTTTAGTAAATCAACCACATAACGCCAAACCCCTTTGAAGCCAATGAAAGTCAAATCTCTTTTTTTTTTTCAAGGCCAATTTGCAAGCCTTTGTTAAATAAGGATATCAGTAGCTGGACATTGCATTTGGGACATGTGCCAATGCAAGAAATGAAAAACAAATATTCTGCAGGGAAAGGTTATTTTAATGCAGTTTAACCTCCCTAGCGGTAATCCCGAGTCTGGCTCGGGTTGGGATTTTCATTACAATAGCGGTAACCCCGAGCCAGACTCGGGTTTGCACCACTCGATGCAGGGGAGGACACAGGGATCGTTACTTACCTTGTCCCCTGGATCCAGCGATGTCCGCCGCGCTGTGTGATCGAGCCATCCTCCGCTCGATTCACAGTGCCGAATGCCGCTGAGCTCCGTTCCCTGCGACGTTACGACGCACGGGAGCGGAGAACGGCGGCAAATTCAAAAAAGTAAAAACACACAAAACACACACAGCACTGTAATCTTACAGATTACAGTGCTGTAGTAAAAAATACACACCCCCTTTGTCCCTAGTGGTTTGTGCAATGCCCTGCATGCACTTTTATATTATAAATACAGTTTTTTACTGCTTGGAATTTGGAGATTGTCCATAGCAACCAAAACATGTCCCTTTTTCAGTTTTTTTTGGATTTGATTACATTATTGAATAATTTTTATTATTCTTTATTATATTATAAACTTTATCATACCCGGGATGTCCGCTAGACTCTGGTTTGAAGAGATTTCAGAGCGTTATTCCTAAGAATTACAGGACTACAAAATAAAAGCCAGATTTCCATGCAAAATAATTGTACCGCTTTCAGCACCTTATTCCAGACTGAATCATACCGCCAGGGAGGTTAAAGGGCAACATTAAAAACATACCAATTAGACTTGTGCACAACGGAACATTCTTTTTAGTTTTGGTTCATTGTCATTCGTAAAATACATAATTTCGTTCTGTTATATGCGTTAATACATTTTCGGATGATTTGTTATTTCTGTAGAGTGTTGATATTCATTATACTGAATCTCAAATCATCTCAAATTCATTCATTATATGTGCTATAATTTCGTTCATATTCGTTGAAAGTTTGATATTTATGTATGTATATATATTTGTGATAATGATTCGTAGTTTGGAAAGTTGTTTGTTTATTGAATCTTTTAACACACACAATGACAATATGTCTTCTCCTCGGCTCAAGTACAATACAACACCCTTCTAACTCAGTTCTGAGGATTGCACTTTGCCAGTAATCCAACCTCCAGCACAAAATTAATCAGCTGATTGGACTGTAAAATTTACTTTGAGTTGACCTTTTGTTTCATTAGATCTTTAACGAATTACCGAATCATGTCAGATTCATTCATTATATCCACTATAATTTTTTTTTCATATTCGTTTTTTTATTTGGACATTCGGATGCATCTGAATGTCCGAAAGATGCAAAATTTGGCTGAATTTCAATTTGTTCCAAAACAAATTGCACAAGCCTAATACCAATCCTTAAAATTACATGCTATCGCAAAGCTGCATGTGGGGTAAGGGGGCAATACAATGTAGTCCATTAAAAGTGATATGTTGCATTTGCAAACAGCGGCCAGGCATTAACACACTTATCTTCTTTTAACACCACTCACATTTTTTTGGGGGGGGGGGGGCAGGCTGTATGGATGAGGCCTGTGTCCCCTTGGCAATGGGGACAAGGTGCCTTTAGAAGGGGGAGACTAAGGTCAGACATACATGGTTTCAATATTGTCCGGTTCAGCAGGAACCTCCCCCGAGATTCAAATCATTAATAGGCAGGCTGAATTTACCAAGTTGATCGATCAATCAACTTGGGTAAAACCAACCTCCTGGATTTGCTTGTGGTTATCGCTGCTATAGACAGTAGCCCTAATCAATTCTTCTCCTGCCCACCCCTGCCGAGAGAAGACAAATTGCTCAGCAGGAGGGATTTCCCTGTCAACACCGTCTGTGTTAATGGGGGACTGTGTTGGTATGGCTGGCCTTAGCCCCATCTCCTATTGGTTCTTCCAATAGAAACTGAAAGTAGCCATACCAATTCACATTGCACAGGCATGCTCCATTATCATTATCTATATCATGAATAATGACAGGTAGCAGGCATTGGAGTGAAAACATGCAGACAGGATGTGGCTGCAAAGAGCAACCACTTCCAAAGTCACTGAGATGCAACAAAGGATTACAATGGGTGTAAGCGGTATTTTATTCAAATAAAAGGTCAGTTGTTTATGATACCCAGTGCTTTATAAATGTCACTTAGCTATGGTTTACATGTACCTTAATACCAGTCAGTTGATCCGTCTGGATCAATATTCATTGCTTTCATGGATGTTCATTGCACAGCAGCTGTTATGATTCTACAAAATTCCACCCTGCAATCCGCTCAATACGGAGAATAAATTATAAGATAACTTGCTTGAAGCACTAACCCCTGACATTATCTACATATCTAAGTTACCGGGGTGCCTACAAAAAAGATTCCGTTCAAACCACACTGCTTTATCATGTACACCAAAAGTTATTGAGGATTTGGGTTTACCATTATGCCCCCAGCTACTTCTGGCTGACTTCTGAGAATTGAAATCCCGCGGTTCGGCTGACCTCTCTCATCTTCTCTCTATGTAGACTTCTTAGCTTGGAGATGGGCTATGATGCTCTCATGAACAGTGTGATGCACGGCATCCATTATTCATAGCTGGCTATAGTGCGTGCTTCCATTAGTATGGAAAGATGTCAGGTTAAATAACACACTGAAAATCAGGTTTGGAGCAGTCATTGAAGGAGTACATAGGAGCTAATGTCACTAACTGGCAGTGACAAGGAGATCTTTTCTTCCCTTTGATAAATATCAGGCCACGTCATTTCTAGTGTTTGGATTATTTTACTTATTCACCCTAGCTTCATTTAAATAGCACATGTGATCAATTGTCACTTCTTTATATCCTGATTCTTGTATCCTCAGAAGGTTGTGATTTTCTTGTCAAGCATTGATGCTTGGATGATGGTTATACCTAAAATATGGTTTCTTTATGCAAAGGAGCACCCAAGAAAAAAATTCAAATATGTATGTAAAAGTTGAGAGATTGGAAAAGTAATTATTGAATAGCCATTTTTAACATAAACTTATATTGTCTGTTGTTATATGGTAGTGTTTAGTCAGCATGTGCTTTGTGTTTTTATTGTTTTTATTGCTCACTATACACACCATTTACCTAATTTCTTTAGTTGCTAATTTCCTTTGGTGGTACCTTCCAATTTTTTAGAATTTTTTTTAAATTTAATTTCAAATTCTGACTGAAGTTATTATCAAATTCTTAATTAATTTTAAGGTTCAGAAAAAGACCCTGACAATTTCTATATACTTGTCAAAAGAGCAATAGCAGAGGTAGTATACTTTTCTGTGCACCATATCCACAATATAAAAGTTGTACAAGCTAGGACTTAACTCTTGGGTGGTTCAGTGGATATGCAGTTGGCTAAAGGATAGACGACAGAGTGTGGTTGTAAATGATGTTCACTCTGAACAGAGACCAGTCACTAGTGGTGCACCACAAGGCTCTGTACTGGGTCCTGTTCTATTTAATCTATTTGTAAGTGATATAACTTTTGTTGGACAAGGTATGTATTTTTGCTGATGACACAAAGGTGTGTAATAGGGTTGATATTCATGGAGGTGCATGTAACATGAAATATGATTTGGAATTGCTGGAAGATTGGTCAAAGCAGTGGAGACTGCAGTTCAATGTTTCTAAATGTAAAACAATGCACTTAGGGAAAAATAATCCCCAGAGAGAGAGTACAACATTGGGGGTACAGTGTTGGCCAGCACTACAAAAGAAAGAAAAAATGTTGGGGTACTTATTTCAGATGATTGAAACATGAGCAAACAGTGACCAGGCAGTGGGAAAAGCAAACGGAATTCTAGGATGCATCACTAGAGGGATCACCAGCAGGAGGAAGGAGGTTCTGATTCCCCTAAAGGGATCACCAGCAGGAGGAAGGAGGTCCTGATTCCCCTAAAGGGATCACTGGCAGGATGAAGGAGGTCCTGATTCCTCTATATAGATCTTTAGTGAGACCCCATTTAGAATACTGTGTCCATTTTGGAGACCTCACTCACAAAAAGATATTGATGAGATAGAACGAGTCCAGAGATCCAGAATCAAGAACACGGGGACATGACCCCAAACTACCAACCAATTAAGGCGGGCACTTTTCCACTGACCACTTATGTAAGGGGGGAGCTTTTATTGACCACCAATGTGAGGGGGCACTTTTTCAATGAACACTAATATGAGGGGGCATTTTTACACAGACCACCACAGTGAGGGAACACTTTTATAATGCTTATGTGAGTGAGGTACTTTTCCACTGACCACCAATGTAAAGAAACATTTTTCCCCTTACCACCATTGTGAGGGGGGCACGTTTCCAATGACCACCAATGTGAGGGAGCTATTTAAAACTTTCTGCACATGCTAATGTCCTGTGAGCCATATATATAATAATTATTAGCAGCTGTTCCTTATGACCTAAGGTTATTTTAAGGGTTCCTCTGTGTTTAAACATTTGAGAGAGGCTGCTCTAGGCTTTAAACAAAACCACATAGCTACAAAACTTCCAAACCCAATATTTGTGTTCAACAAGCACGCACATATGAACATACCCTACAAATCAGATTGAAAATGGTGATTTCCTTGACAAGCAGGTAAATGAGCTTTAAAACCATCCCTCACTTACCTCTGTAGCCACTCGCATTTTAGTTCAATTCAATCTCAAATTTCACAGCAGAAACAATGACGTTCAAGTTGTTCTTTCAGCAGCCCAGCTCTCCCTGCTACCCCCCCAAGCGGTTGCTAGAAACTTAACTTTTCCTTCTTTCCCTCACAGAAATGACTTAGCAGCCTTCCATCCTTCTAATATTTAATGCAGATGCAAAGCAGAAGCTTTGGAAGATGAGAAGGGGGAGGGTGAACTAATGCGGTGTACACACGACTGGACTTTTCGATGGACTTTTGACGGACTTCCATCAAATCAAACTTGTCCACACACGATCACACCAAAGTCCAATGGATTTGACCATGATGATGTATGACCGGACTAGAATAAGGAAGTTCATAGCCAGTAGCCAATAGCTGCCCTAGTGTCGGTTTTTGACCCTCGGACTAGCATACAGACAGACAGATTTTTCGACCGGACTCGAGTCCGTCGGAAAGATTTGAAACATGTTCCAAATCTAAAGTCCGCCTGATTTTTCGACAGCAAAGGTTGTCTGATGGATTTGTTCAGTTGG